>NC_063170.1:52110707-54510707 GCF_023159225.1 Perognathus longimembris pacificus
TTTGGTGCACCCCCCCCCCAATCATTTACCGATAGCTGACATTATGTATCTGTTCATTTAGCTTTTGCCTGTCTTCTCTTACTAAAACATAAGGTCTATGAATACAGGGACTTGAACTTTGCTCTATTTTCTATTGTATTCGTCACACAGATTGGTGCCTGGCTCAATAAATATTTGCTGAGTGAACAAATCTCTGAAGGAATGAGCAAGACCTCTGTTTTCCTTTTTTTAAAGCTCTGTAGTCCCCTGCATGGAATATTACTACATTATGCTCTCTTCCATTTCATTTTACATCCCCTACACCCCCACTTATAGAGGGTGAGGAATCTGTTTTTCTGCCAAGGGCCATCTATATATTTGTAACATCATTTTGGAGCCATACAAAATTATCAATACAGGCAGATAGGCCCGGGGCAGCCAACAAGAAGCACACACATCCCAGCTGTCATGTGCGAAATGATTGCATGGGTCTCATACAGGCTGGAGATTCGCCCCTTCTGCCCCTCACACTGGTACTTGTGTAAATCATTTCAAATTTTCTGGACCTTCCTTATGCCATTTGTAAAATGGCATTAATAACAACTCCCCAACTTACCTTTTAGAATGTGGAAAGGTTTTGAAAGCCATAAGTTGCAATAAAAAAATACTATGACTCAATCTTATTTATGTTCAGAATGTACTTTGGAGTCAGAAGAAAGTAGGGGCCACATTGGAGCCAATATCAAGACGAAGAGAATAAGGCCTCTCTGCACAACAGTAGATACTTTTCTCAGTATTCCTCAGGCTCTTTTACTCCTGCTCTGCTGCCTTTAAGCTATCAAATTCCTACAAGTTTGGTTTCCAGCCCTTTGTTGGGCGAGGGATCCATCCCAGGAGGGATGTGCTGATAGAAAAGCCCTCTCACCTTTTTCCTGGCTCCCTTAGCAAGGAGGATGAAGGCTGCTAGACTGGAATAGCACTCCCGCATACTCACCAACTCATGGGGACTTTTGGGACCAGGGAAGAGAAAGCTGCCATTCCCCCTACCCCCTGCCACTTTATGTGGAGTATTGCCTATAGTTTTTTTCTTTTATTACTCAAAAGCAGTTAAAACAACAAGTGTTGACAAATAAATTAACCTGTAGTTAAGAGCTGGAAAATACTCATGAATCAACAATCCATTTCATTAGTTAAATTAGGCTCTCTACCACATTGGTGTCAACGTGTAGGTGATGGTTTTGAAATTTGGCTCCAATGGACTTAGAGAATAGGACACAGCTTTTAGAAAAAAATTAAACAATTACACATAAATATAATAGACTTCATTCCACCAAGTGCAGGAGACATAAATTGTGATCAAGACTCTCTGTGGCTTAGGTAAAATGGAACATTTTGTTGTTTGTTCTGACCAGATTCTCCTGACATTGTATCATGATGGTGTTGCATTTATATGTAATGTAGCATCATTCCTTCATGACTGAATGGCTATAGCTCAAGGTACTTACATATAGACATGAAGTTCATTTTATTCCATCTTTACAATGAATTTGAACGTGGCCTACAGGAACTATTAGGTTGAACTCTAAGAAATCACTGATTGCTAGAGGAATCAATTCCTCCAAAATGCCATTCTCACAGCCTGATGCTACTACAGACAGTAGGTCAAATTTCCCAAGGCACTTGGACCTTGTCTATAGGTACCCTACCTAGGTCTTACTATGGAGATCTCCTCTACATTGAGGCCTTAAGGAAATAGCCTGCCACATAGATCTTTGTGCTAGACACCTAGAATTTCCACTTCTGTCAGTGTTAAAGACCAATTCATCTTGCCTTATCCCCTGGGTATCTTACCACTACCACCACCACCTAGGCTTCTCTGAGAAAATGTCTAGTAAGTGTCAGATATGGTACTGCATGCTGTACATGTATAGTGGCATTTAATATGCATAGCAAACCCGAGAGCAGGCATTATTGTCTCCATTTTAAAGATGGAGAAATAGGGCTAGAGACTCCCTGTGATGTGAAAGTTTATACTTTGGGCCTTGAGAAAGTAAATTGCTTCACTTCCCCCTACCCCTTGGTGCTCTTCCGTGAGCCTTTTCTATTCTCCATCTTCCTGCCTACATGAAGGAGTCTGAGGTCCCTTGATGAGAAGTATTATATAAATTCAAAGCATAATTATTGATTGTACATTCTTTCATTAAACAAACAAAATGTATGCTAATGCTAAATTCACTCCAATTTTCCATTTTATCTTCCTTTGAGAAATAAGCCAATAAACCATTACACACTTAGCTTCCTGGGGAAATGAATTTAAATGTTAATATAAATCCTTTTAGAAAAAAAACAAATTTTCTCAAATAAGTATTTGAACAAGGAAGGTACTTAACCACGTTCAGAATGAGAACCGTTCAGTACAAGACCCTTGGTGGCTATTGAGATAAGCTCCCTAAATTTAATATTTTATAATAGACTCATACCTCTTTTGTTAGAAATGGAGAAACAGAAATCATTTTCTTTCCTCCTGTATTGGACTATATTTAAATCTCTCCAATTTTATTTTGCTAATAGGCAGGGCAAAATCTGTCTATAAATGTCTCCCAATTTATCACAGGTAATCCCACACTTTAGCATTCATGTGTAGTACTTAACCTCAATTTAAATGTAAATTTTGGGCAATGACAAGTGCTTTATCTGTGAACTTTGAGGACTCTCTTCATTAATGAGGTATGCACTAATTATAAACAGTTTTACAGGGTTTCCTTAAAACAATAGTTGAATTGACCCCCAAATGAACAAATTCACAATTAATTTGTTTTGTTTTTCTTTTCTTTTTTCTTTCTTTCTTTTTTTTTTTTTAATACTGGCACCCTGGTACAAATTCCTAGCTCAGGGCTTTGGTCCCATAGTGTGGCAGAAGGAAGAACCAGAGAACCAGTGCAAACCAAATGGGAAGGGCCTAGGCTTCACCCTCAAACTGGAACTTTCTTCCCAAAGGAAGAAAATCCTCTCCTTTCCTTGTCTGAGAAACATCCTTCTACCAAGTAGTCTTGGCTTCTCTCTTTGTGATGATCCAAATTAGGACTGTATAGTTCAGCAGGCAACACGTGAAGCTAGAGCCATCAAAACCCTTATGAAAGGAAAACACGCTCATGCATGCACATGTGGGCACACGCTCACCCCCCCCACACCCCCCACCCCTGCCACAAACCCACAGAAAAGCAGTTTTCAAATACTCACAGGTACATCCACATACTTGGAAGCAGCCTTCACCTGAGGAGGAAAGAAGATTTAGGTTTTAATTGTTCACAGCTCAATGCTACATCTCTAGGAGGGTTGAGAACAATATGCTAGCACAGGAAGCTGACCAGGAACTATGAAAAGACACTAAGAAAAAAAAAAGCCACTTGCTATTTTTTCCCAAGTTATAGCCGCCTCTTGTGGGTGGGGGTGGGGGAGCTCAATGTTATGGATTTAGATTCTGTAGTCAGTATGGGAGCTTTGGGTTTTTCTCCTTCCCTTTAAAAAAAATAACTTGAAGAGAAGTATTTTATTGAATGATAAGTCTTTTGGTACAACTAAATATAATGTTTAAAAAGAGATGAAATGACTCTCCCTAAATGCTAACTGATTCGGGGAAGGCTCACCACTGCTGGAAGCAGTTAAGGGGGCTGAGACTTCTTGAACCTGGGTCTACCTGGGTGTAAATGCCAACTTGTCCTCACTGAATTCTGTTCCTGTTAATTCAGAGTTCCAAGATGGAGGGATTATGAAGGGTGGGTATTCTCAAACTAGGGAACCAGGATATGTGGCCGTTCCAATCCCTAAATTGCTCTTACACCTCCTGGCTTTAGGTGGTACCCAGATAAGAAGACCAGGAAGTGGCTTTGAAATTCATTTTCACTTTAAAGAGGATGGATGATAGAATATATCACTTGAATATGGGATCTGGAGTGAGAGTTGGGTTCCATTCACATCTTCCACTTAAAAACAGTATGTCCTTGGGCCATTTATTTCACCTCTCTGAGCCTCACTTATACCTTCTGAATGGAGACATCAGAAGTGCTTGTTTCCACAGAATGATAGAAGGACTGTAGTAGGCATGGAACCAATGTAGCTATGTATTTATAAACAAATCTGGGTGAGATCTGAGTGGTGTAGGAAGCCAAGAGCATCTGGTTCAGAGGAATCAAACCTATGGGAGGATGCTTGCTGTTCTATGCATTATATCATCGCTCACATCACACATGTTCCTCTAGGCATAGGTGACACTCTGGGTCAAAGAGGGGTTCCAGATTGGCTGGAAACTACAAAGCCCACCATGCTCAAGAAACAGTTACCAAGTCTGTTCACATTTCAGGTTGACTTCCCCCTTCGCCCTCCCATTTGGCGGAGATCGATGTTAGTCATCACAGCCTCCACCCAAAATGTCTTCTAGAAAAGCACTGAGGAGGGTGAGTCTCTCTGTTGCTCTTTTCCCAATGTTATTTTTCTAAATATCAACTCCCAAGTGACAGAAGCAATAAACTGGGGGAGGGGGGGAGTGGAAAGAGCCTCAGAGTTTAGAGTGAAAAATTCTGTAACTCCCTGAACTAGTTGTAACCAGAGCAATAATGAAATCATGAACAGGGTGGCAAAACTGTGCACTTTGTTGCCCAATCAAATCAAATGAGCAAACATATATGAAAATGTTTGGTAAATGTTAAAAAGAGGAATATACATTCATTACATTTCTTGAAAAGTACTATGCTCTTTATTCTTGAATCATTATTTGCACCCAAGATGATTCGGCTTTCCTGTTACAGATTCTATGAGAACACTATCTTTTTCCTCTGTGTATCACACATTTGAATTGAAACCGAATACTTCTTTTTTGGTGCAATGTCTACCTCTCATCAAATGTCATGAGAACAAAGACTTGTTTCCCCACCAAATCATCAACAGATATCTGACTTAGAAAGGGGACTGGGGGAGAAAACCTGTGGACAGACAGAAAGAAACATTGTGGCTAGATCTGGCCTAGATCTTCAGGACAGTTGGGAAATAAGCAGAGGAAAGATCAGATTGAGAAGACACCACACTCTGAAAGCCAACATAGTTATATATGAAGTTTATGTCTGCAAATGTTGCTATCAGAAGGAAACCACTCTGGGCTCTTCATGGAGTTTGAAGAAGGCTTTTTCGATTCCACCCAATGATCATCCCTTCTCAATGTCTTCAATCCCAAATCTCCATTGTCATTCCAAAATTTAGTTCAGGCAAAAAAAAATATGTAGATTGCTCTTTTATTCAAGTCTCCCCCATATACAATAAGATCTACCAATTAGATGATGTTTTTCTACTTGGCAAGATATTTTCATGAGCAGAATCTTCTTTAAGCCACTATGTGAAATGGGGTTCTCACCATATCCATTTACTAAAATCCATAGTACTTAAGGGTTATTTGTTCACATTCTCTGCCTACAGGCAGAGATGCCAGGAATTGCATGGTCTTCTGAGCCCTTGTAACACCCAATCTTCTCGATGGTTTTGGAAAAGCATGAGGACTTCAAGCATCAGTGGTCAGAGCAGGTGCTGGCGAAAAGAGCGAATCTTAGCTAGAAATCTCCTCCTTTGCTCAGTAAAGTTGATGCTTGGCAGTTGGTAGGAGTTTTGCTACAGCTGAAATGATCAACCTTTAAACACGCCTACTCTCCATTTACCACTAACATGTAGTTCCAATACAGAGGGATACCAGTCAGATTCTATTCCTTACAAGGCAGTTTGGGAAGATGAGGAAAGCTGTGGTATGAATGAAAACCATACACTCTCCTACCCACTCCAGCCCTCAGTTTCTGAGGCTCTTTTATCTCCTAAGCACTGATTTGCACTTGTTGATCTTTCTCCCCTCCCATTAAAACAGGAACAAAACAGTTCGGGCCAAATTGTGGTCTGATTATTATTTAGAAACAGGATCTCTCTCTCTCTCTTTCTCTCTCTCTCTCTTTTTTTCTCTCTCTCTCTTTTTCTCTCTCTCTCTCTCCCTACCTACCTTTGGTTCTGGTGATTGAACTTTAAGAAGGGTGGTGATGATGAGTATAAAGAGGAATCTGGAAGTGTATTCTAGAAAGTGAAAGAGTATCTTGCCTGGCAAAGAGATTACTAATGGAAGGACCATAATGCTGCTGTTCATACAGGAACCTCAAGGTAGGATTGAGATTGCTCATGGTAGTTCCACAGCATTGAATCAGGATCGGTGAGTAAAGTAACAGGGCCCTAGAAGAGGCAAAAGTCAAAAGTATGTGTGTATCATTTTTCCCTCCTTTTCCCCCTCCCCCTCCCTCCATCCACCCTTTTCTCCTCCTATTCCATCTCCTCTTTGTGCTTACTTGATTTCCTAGCTAGGGTAGCACTCTACCACTTGAGCCATCCTACTAGCTCTGATTTTTGCTGGTTATTTTGGGGATAGTGAACTCTTCTGTCTGGCTGAATCTTCCAGATCTCCTTTTGAGTAGCTAAGATCATAGGCATGAGCCACCAGAACATGGCTTTCTTTCTTTTCTTTTTCTTCTTTTTTAACTTAAAAGGAAGTCTCCCTGGTAAGTGGGTAAGAGTATAGGTTGAAGACTAGCAAGATGAGAAGTCTGTTGTTGCCATTTTCTAGCTTGGTAACTTTGAATAAGTTATTGAAATTCTCTGAATCTTTTCTGTAAAGGACAGCAATCATGTTACTCAAAGGGAGAGTAGAAGAACAGAATATGACAATGCAACCAACCACGTTTAACAATGCTAGGCAGTACTATATGGAGTTCTTCTTCTAGTGACTACTAGAAACACTGGTTTAATGGAGCAGATACAGTAGATACAACTGTTCTCTTGGTGCTGACCACTTCACAATAGTCCACAGCAATTACTTGCTATAAAAATGAAGCTGGAATCTCACCAGATTATCCTCAGGCATCTAAGACAATTCTCAGGCTGAATCTTTTTCTACCATTTCTTTGCCCACCCACTGTTATGACATGGAGAGTGTAGGCAGGGCCCTGCTCTCTGTAGCGAGAAGACATTTCCATGCCCTACCTCAGTAATGTTCAGTAATACCATCTCCCTTTCTCGAAGCCCAAGCCAAGTGCCAGCACACAAGATACACATGTGAGAGGCTGTCCTTCAGACACCAGGTCTACCTGCTCTCAAACAATTGTGTCATCAGCCAGCCTTTGTTTCCTGGGAGTCACAGCTTTCTGATCTGCTGCCCTACTGGGACAAAGAATAAGCTCCTTCTTTAGCGTATTCCTTAGACCTCAGTCCCTGGTGCCCCAGACATTGCCAGAAAAGAAAACACAAGCCAAGGGAAACTGGAGGAGGCTATGGATGAAGTCAGAATAATGAGCATCAGCGAGCAATTTGTTCATGTTTTCACAGGCCTAAAACAAAGGGCACTAACACAAGGAAAGCAAACATTACACATTATAGTAAACCACAGCAATCTTTTGAAGGAAGTCCTATTAGTATTCTCACTTTACGCTCGAAGAAACTGAGACCCAACTCTTAATCTGCTTATTTTTCAGTTTAAAATATCTACTCAATGACTTTTATTTTTGGTGGTACTGGGATTGGAACTTAGGACCTTGAACTTGTTAGGCAAGTGGTCTACCATTTGAGCCATGCCTGTAGGCTTCCCAATACTTTCACTGACTGGTCATATTTAAGTGTTGTGTGTGTGTGTGTGTGTGTGTGTGTGTGTGTGTGTGTGTGTGTGTACAACCTAAACTGGCTTTTCCAGGAAAAAAAAAGTATGAGAGAGTTGAATGATTTCTGACACCGACTCAGCACAGAAGGCCCCAAAACTGTTTTTCTGGCCTGAATGTCTCAGCTAATTACCTCGACCCTCCACCTGACTTAGTGTGTGTAGACAGGCTTAATGGTTTCTCTATTGAGCTCTTCCATTATTTTTCAGGTGCCCAAGGTAATCTTTTCATTGAAAATTCACCATTCTGGGATTTTTCACAATGCTGATGACTAAGGGATTTTCTTCTTCCTGGTCCTAATAAGGGGACCTGAGTTAATCATTGTGTGGCTTTGATAGGGAGCTCGGCAGGAGCTTAAACCACTTCTCCTGCTTCATTAGGGGAAAAAGCAACCCAGGTGCAGACCATGAGGACCTCAGGGTTTGATACTATTAAATCAATGCACAGACAAAAAAAAAGTGGATTAGGTCCTTTTTGCAAACAGAAATCTGGTGGGTGAGACTCAAAGGTGGAAGAAAAAAGACGTCGGAGCAGATATCACTGCATTAGTGACTGCTAGGCTTTCCTTTTACTCCATGGTCTCTTAAAAAAAAAATCAAGGAAATGGTTTATTCTCTGCACGAGCTGACTCCGCCCCTGCCTGCTTGAGTCTGTAAGAGCTCTGCCTTGATTTCTAGCCTTCACTTAGGAACAACAGACCACACAACCATTGCAGAGGGCTAGCAATATTTTCCTTCATGGTTTGACCTTGGAAATTTCTGCCACAATACTAATGATGTAATTTTGCTCCCCCCCACCCTTTACTTTCCTATTCCAGGCAATCATAGAGGTGTGGATTTTTAAAGAGTCAAGGCAGTTCAGTATATAAATATGGTAGCACTACCATCCTAGATGAAAATGATAATAATAGGAGCTAACGTTAAGTCTAATTCATTTCTCTTTCATCTAGCACCCTCATTATATCTATAAGGAATCTATAAGGAATACAGATTCTTATAGGAATTTATTTGGAATTTCTCTCTCTAGAGAAGTTTACACTGCTAGGTATGGTGTGAGAAAAATTGGGTGACTAAAGATTTCTTTACTGAGTAAAGAGCACCAGGACTCTTTATGCAGTAGAAGTTTCTACTTTTTGTTTGTTTTTGTTTATAGTGATGCCAGGGTTTGAACTCAGGGCTTCATGTTTGCTAGACAGGCACCTCATATAGTGGTTGTGTATTTTATTAGATTTTTTAAAGTGTTCATCATATGCAGGCTATTGTGCACCTTAGCTATATCAATTTGCTTAGTGCACACAAAGGATTAGCAGAGTTAATGCAGTTAAGAACCTTTGCCTAGGACTTGGCATAGTGTATGTATTTTGACTATCTATTATTTTTTAATGCTGTCTTTGTGCTCCATCTCCCAAAAGGCTGGTATGACTGGTTGCGTTTCAAGGATTAGTGGGGCTAAGTGCATGGGTGGGGCTGTCATACATCTCAGGGTCAGAGTCCTTCAAGTGAACAAAGTGGACAGTGGATGGGACATGTGTGCTGTTTGTCAGCTTCCCAATGTCATTTCTCTGACAAATCATGGCTGACAAATAATATTGTAAATATCTACATGGTCCTTGGAATTCAGATTGGTCTCTATACCTAAAGGGGTGAAGCTGGAGTGTTAAAAACAAAAACAAAAACAGGTCTGGTTACTAAGAGCATTGACTAGCTCTATGACTTTGGGAAATAAATTATTACATTTTCTACAGTTTCTATAGCTCTGTTTTCAAGAGGATGCTACATGGTGTGTGTCTGCTTTAGAAAGCTCTTGTGAAACAGGTTGCCATCACATAAACTGCTCAGCGCAGTGCCTGGTACACAGTAAGCACTCTGTAACCTAGGCTAATATTATTCCTAGGGTCTAATTCACTCATGGTTAGCTGAAGTTAATGGCCAGGTAGGTTTCCTTTATTTTAAGGACTACAACAAGGGTTGACAAATATGTCTCATGGACCAAATCTATGCTGTTGTATCTATTTTTTCTATTTTTTCTAAGCTAAGATTGGTTTTCATATTTTTAAGTGAGCAAAAGCAAATGAAAAATAATATTTGGACTAGCACATGACTTAAGTGGGAGATGGTAGGGTGTGGGGAAAGAATTAAAAACTATGAATTTCTAAGCCTATTTTGACCATTAAGTACTTGGCTGGCTTTGGCTTACTGCCTACTCTGTCGGTCTCATTTCCTTATCTATTATAATGAAGCCCAGGTTAATTGTTTTGTGTTTTTTTTTTCCTGAAATGCCTTCCAGATTTAAAAAATGTGACTCTTGCAGGGGCTATGAGGCAAGTTGTAGGAAGAAAGTGGGAAAGGAAATATTCCTCACACCTTGAAAAGGATATAAATACTTGAGTAAAACAAAACACTATTAATATTTTAGCATTAATAAAGAGCTGTGCAAATAAGTCTTCAGGAAACACTATAGTAACAAGGAGAGGAAAAAATTAGAGATAAAGACTATTCACAAAGGTAACAGACAATGAAGCATAGCCCACTAGGGAGACTTGGCAAAGACATAGAGGGATTACAAATAAGCAGTGTGTGCCCAGCAATTTCCCTGTGCCAGGCTCTGTTTTAGGTGTTTCTCATGATTCAACTCATTTACTATTTACCAGTAACCCTTGAGCTACTTGTTCATCTGTTCCTCTTCCTAGTATGGTGGCGGTGGTGGTGGTGGGAGGATTGCTGATGATGATGCAGATAAAGGTACATCACACACAGGCATGAAAGATCTCCACACATAATTTCTGTCCTCTCATCTAAGCATTAACCAGGCCTGGTCCTCCTTACCCTCTGAGATCATCCAATATCAGGACGGGTTGTGTTCAGGGTAACATAGCTGCAAACACATATGAGCTGCTCTCCCATGGCTAGAGGAATTACCAGGTAGAAGGAACACCCTTTCTACTACTGGAAGTTAACCTCCTTTCTCCTTTCCTTGGGGTCTCTACATTTGCCTATATCCTTTAACATTTTTTATTGTTATTATAAAGGTGATGTACAGAGTGGTTACAGTTATATAAATCAGGTAAAGAGTGTGGTTTTTTGTTCTTTTTTTTTTTTTTTTTTTTGACAATTTCACCCTTGTCTCCTTCTCCTTCTTAGGCCTCCAGTTTCCATGCTATCTCCTTATGGCAGAAGAAGAAGGAGAAAAAGGTAACATTGACCTTCACATGGTCTCTCTAATGAGCAATGTGCAGCCTTATCTGTGATCAGTAGCAGGTGATGCATCTGGAAAAGGACATCCTATTTCTAAATGGGATTAGCGACAGTCCAGGGAGGTGGGTAAGAACATGGACTCAAGCTGGATGAATAGGATGAAGTTCTAGCTCTAACCACTTAATAGACAGGTTACTTGACCTTCTAACGTCTCACATGCAAGCAGGACACAAAGTTGTTATGACCTGAGTTCAGTTAGTTGAGTTATTAACAGTTGGAACTGTGCATCAGCTAGTAATATAATTTCTGCGAGAAAACCAAGCTGCTCTGCTGAATTGAACGTGGATATTAAGATTGGTCTGGACCATCACGATTCAACAGCTATATTTAAATTTATTGTTTGTTTGTTTGTTTTTTTTGGCCAGTCCTGGGCCTTGGACTCAGGGCCTGAGCACTGTCCCTGGCTTCTTCCCGCTCAAGGCTAGCACTCTGCCACTTGAGCCACAGCGCCGCTTCTGGCCGTTTTCTGTATATGTGGTGCTGGGGAATCGAACCTAGGGCCTCGTGTATCCGAGGCAGGCACTCTTGCCACTAGGCTATATCCCCAGCCCATATATTTAAATTTAAATGAATCAGAAAGTACAATTGAGAATTCAACTTTTGGTGTCCCTAGCTACATTTCAAGAATTTGAAAGCCTAAAGCAGACAGTACTCACTGTTTTGGCTACTTTAGACATAGATTATTTTCATAATTGCAGAAAGTTTTAGGTGGTTAGTGCCAGTCTAGATTCAATAGACATTCATGTTTATAGTTACTATATGTATAAATAAGAATGGAAAAGTGTGTCATTCAATTGCATGTCAGAATATGGAATTAATTAGAGGAGAAGCAGGAGAAGTAAAGGATATGAACATCAAAAGTCTCATCTTGTGAATGATATAAGAAAATAGAAGTTGATGGGTATAATTTGATTTTTTTTTTGCCAGTAGTGGAGCTTGAACTCAGGGCCTGAGCACTGTCCCTGGCTTCTTTTTGTTCAAGGCTAGCACTCTACCACTTGAGCCACAGTGCCACTTCTGGCTTTTTCCATATATATGGTGCTGAGGAATTGAATCCAGGGTTTCATGTATACGAGGCAAGCGCTCTACCACTAGGCCATATTCCCAGCCCCGATGGGTATAATTTGAAAGTTACAAAGGTAAAAAGAGGAGCAATAACACTGATAGACTTAATAGGAAAAGGGGAGGTTGGTAAAGGGCACTACAGTTATGCTACAGCTGGGAAGTAGATAATTTCTAAGACTGGTCAATCAATCAATAGCCACATAATAACTGTACTTATGGCTCTGGGTGAAATGGATTGATCACAAAAGTTTCTTCTTATAGAAAGGACTACAGGGGAAAAGGGGAAGGCCAGAGAACTTGCTTTTTATAAAATCATGAGTGTTCTTGTATGATTTCCTTTTTATCAGCTATTTGCATGTATTACTTCTTCACTGGAAATGGTTGAAAAAAGACCAAATGATAGAATCAACAACATTCTTTTGGACAAAGATGATTTTGTGGGAAGAATGTCTCTATTCCCAGGGCAAATTCTTCCAAGTCTCTCTGGTTGATGGAATCTGTTTCTCTTCAAAAACAAAAGTAAAACCTGACAACCTCCCTCCTCCACTTGCCTGGATGCTCTAAGTGCATCTTGGGAAGATGTATTCTAAGTGCCAATGGAGGGGCTGACTGCTTGGGTGAGACAGCATGCGTGAGTGGGCGGATGTACTGGGACTGTATGTGCGGGTGAGCAGTTGAGCAAACCTCAGTGGCTCCTGTCTGGGGTCCAACTGAAAATTACAGTGAAAGCCCCTTCCAGTGCCTTCTGAGGACTGGAGAAAAATGCAACCCTTGAAGTATCTCTGGAACAAGAGCCAGCATGATGGAGTTCTAGAGCTCTGCCACCAGGGAGAATGAACCATCTTTTGTTCAACTTTGCCAAGGATCAAGGCCCTGCCAGACCAATGGTGAAGCACTATGCTCACATAAGCACACACACCAGTTCAGAGCTTAGCTTTGCAGGATAAAAACAGTTCTGGAGATGCACAGAGGTGATTGTATACTATACAAATTCACAATACCACTCAACTATATACTTAGAAATAATGAAAATGGCCTGGTGCTGGTGGCTCACAACTGTAATCCAAGCTACCCAGGAGGCTGAGATCTGAGGATTCTGGTTCATAGCCAGCCTGGGCAGGAAAGTCCATGAGACTCTTATCTCCAATTAACCACCAGAAAACTAGAAGTGGCGCTGTGGTTCAAGTGGTAGAGTGCTAACCTTGAGCTGAAGAGCTCAGGGACAGCACCCAGGCCCAGAGTTTAAGCCTCACGACTGACCAAAAAGAAAAAAGAAAGAAAATGGTACATTTTATTGCATATCTTTTCATAGTTAAAAATGTATTTTTAAAGAAATCCCAACAATAAATGCTGTTTAGAAATCCTGATACTCAGAATTTTTCATGAGCAGCTTGTGGCTCAGTAAAGTGATTACTGCCTTTCAAAAGTTCATTTTCACTTTGAAAAAAAAGAGAATTAAACAAATATTTCCCTAAATTGCTTACAAATGCGAACTATGTTTTCAGATAATGGAAACTAGCCTGTGATAGAAGCTACTTGGAAGGCAAAGATTGGGAGGATCACAGTTTGGAGCCAGCCCAGTCTCCCCTCCCCTCAACCACAAAAAGTCAGCAAGATCCTGTCTCAGCCAGCAAAAAGCTGTGCG
Source organism: Perognathus longimembris pacificus (assembly GCF_023159225.1). NCBI lineage: Eukaryota > Metazoa > Chordata > Mammalia > Rodentia > Heteromyidae > Perognathus > Perognathus longimembris. The sequence continues at coordinate 52,124,378 of NC_063170.1, forward strand.
TGGTGGTGTATGTCTGTCATCTTGGTTATGTGGGAAGCATAAAAGAAAAACTAAGAAAGCAAAAAAAATGAGCAATAGGTATGGCTCCAATCATAAAGTGCTTGCCCAGCAAGCACAGTCCCTGAGTTCAAACACCAATAGTGTCAATGGAGATTTTTATTTATTTTAGATAATGGAAAAAAGATATGGGGGTTAAGTCTTTAACTCTCACCCAATTATTGGCTGTTTCCTTGCTGTTTTTTTCTTAGACAATATTCAAATACTTCACAACACTTGATCTATAGTTGTATATAAAATACTGTCTTATTTACCTGTGACCGAATGTGTAATTCATACTCTTATATACTCTTCAAAGGACTGGTGCTGGGCGCTGGTGACTCGTGCCTGTAATCCTAGCTACTCAGGAGGCTGAGATCTGAGATCATGGTTCAAAGCCCAGGAGACTCTTATCTCCAATTAACTACCAGAAAACCAGAAGTGGCCTTGTGGCTCAAGTGGTAGAACACTAGCCTTGAGCTGAAGAGCTCAGGGACAGTGTCCAGGCCCAGAGTTCAAGCCCCACAACCGACCATGGGGGGGAAAAAAAAAGAACTGGTAAGAAGGCCTTATTGTGCAAATAATAATAATAATAATAATAATAATAATAATAATAATAAAAAGGTGGCTCAGAAAAGTTACATTGCTTTCTCCTAGGGCACATAACCTAAGAAATGATAGAGCTGGGATTTGTGCTACATGGATGTGACCTCAAAGTCCTCTACTGTATTACACTGACACAAGCCAGCTCTCTGAGCCTCACTTTCCTCATCTGTAAGTGGCGATAACTGTCATGCCCACAATTATCTTTACCAAAGTAGGAAGATAAGTTTACTAAAATATGAAGGTAAAATCAGAAGACGACGATGGAAACAGTTTGAGAAGCAAAACACATTATAATGTTCACCTACCACGAATCCTAAGTAGGTACCCCCATGGCTATTCTTAAGTGCTCCCCCACCCCACCCCACTGCAGAGCTTCAGGAGGGGTCAGAGGATGGTGGGCGAGCACCCCAGCTTTCCTACATACGAGCATCCTTAGACAAGAGCACAAAACCCCAGCTGAAGGGCTGCAGAGTGATCACAGCACAGCCTCTGTGCATGTTCATAAATATTGATTGTGATTAAACTATTATCATAATAATGAGGTAATAATGCCTCCTACAGCCCATCCTACCACACTGCTCAAAGTCTCTACCTTTCATTAAACAAAGGGCTGCTGGCATAGCTGCCGAGTTGGGCAAGAGGCAGGGAAATGATCTCTATTAAGCAAAAGCATTCTGTTCCATGCACCCGATTAGGAGCCGCAGCCTCATTAATGAGGAGAATTGTTCTCGTCTCCTGTTGCTTGGGGTACTGTGCTCTGAGACAGGATCCAGGAAGTGTATGTTCTCATCTCTCTTCTCCCCCGGGGGCTTCGGAACAGATGCCTGATTCAAGTAGACCTGTTTTTCTTTCCAGTTTCCCTCATTCCTGTCTCCATCCTGTTACCAGAGAGTATTTCTTTCTTTCTTTTTTCTAAATCAAGGCTCAAGGACTCCTTCAAAGCCCCCTTCTTAACGCTTCTAAGACTTAACAATGATTCTACAACGTACTCCTTGCTTAGCAGAGGTGAAACAATTTATAAGTAATTAATCTTCACGACATGGAGCAGGATGATTATTAACATTTAGGAATGAGGCATCTGAGGTGCAGAGAGGTCAACTTCTTTAAAGACCCACAGCTGGGGGCATCATGAAGGTGACATCTGAATGGGTCCCTTGGCCCTCTGGGTTCATGTTCTCTAGGACAATATGTCTGATTGTTTTATCTGTTTGTGTGACATGATTTCATTGCCTTTGTCAAATCTCCAAGCAGGCATGAGGCATATTTTTTGTTGATTAAAAGTGGGGGTCTTTGCTGACTTTTGGAGTTTTGCTGGACACCTCCCAACACTAAGAAGTTCAGAATGCCAACTCTAGGGTTTCAGGGGTCCTATCTTGCTCATGGCCCTGGTACTAAGTGGGTAAGGACTATACTGTCATTACTGAATAGCAATACTGTACAGCAAGGGACAACCGGTCACCCCTGATGCCTTCATCCTACCCCCTGGGCTGCCTTAGCTTCAACTTGACTGTACAAATCATTTATGCCATCATTGCAAATGACAACCTAGTCACCATGATCCACCTACAACTGTTACACAGTAGCTCCTTTTCTCTTTCTGTCTTGTTTTCCTACTCATGAGTAAAAAGTAGGGAATAATGAAAAAAAAAGATGAGATGGGAGGCCAGGATTCTGTGACTAAACTAGCTGAGCAAGCCATTTTCCTATTCCAGTTTCTGTTTTTATCCTGCAAAACAGGGAGGCTGAAAGACTCCGTGACACCCCACCCCCACCCCCCAAACTTCTAGTACCTATTCTGACTTTGGCCACAGCCCATGTACCATCTGTGGCACATTTTCTTAACATACTTCTTTCCACTTGCTCACTTAAAAATAATTAATTATAATGGGAACCTTATAGTATTACTAAGATGGAAAAATCAATGCCACTCTCAACAAGAGAGAGTAAGCATACACATAAATACAATCCATGTGAAAAGAATGAAGTTATTGAATTCAAATTTGAGGTAGACATAGTTGGCTATTGATCATGCAAACTTGAGATGTCTCTGGTCTCTTTCATTCTCTCTTTCACACATGAAAAATCAAATATTTTATAAAGTGTGATACACTAAAATACTACACAGAAACTTTCTCCCTGACATAAGGACAAAGATGAGAAGAGGAAGGGAATAACCCTCTTACTATGCAGCTGGTGTTATTTTAGGGCTGAGCTTTGCTAGCATCCCACACTGCCATCATCTAAGATTCATAGTATGGATCCTGTACTTGGGAAGTACTCAGCAATGGATGGTGAAAAGCTGCTCTCTCTGTTTTTAAAAAAAGCTCTCTTTGGTAGTGTTTGCTAATTTCCATGGTGCAAATACTCCCACCATGGTCAATTTCAGGCTGCCAATGTGACATCATAAATGTGGTGACAGGAAGAGATGCTGAGAATTGCCTCTCATCAGCAGGTAGGAATGGAGCAGATGCCAACACATCACTGGAAATGCTAGATCAGAAATTCTCCAAAGTTCCTCTGATGTATGCACCCCAGATATAGTAATTGCCAGACAACAGAGATAGAGTTGGTTTTGAAATACCACCACCACCACCACCACCTTTTTTTTTTCCAGTCTTGGGGACTGAACTCAGGGCCTGAGCACTTTCCCTGAGCTTCTTTTTGCTCAAGGTTAGCACTCTATCACCATTTGAGCCACAGCACCATTTCTGGCTTTTTCTGTTTATGTGGTGCTGAGGAATCGAACCCAGGGCATCATGCATGCTAGGCAAAGCACTCTAACACTACGCTACATTCCCAGCCCTTACAACAACACCTTTCTATCTCTATAGCTTCTAGCTCAGTAATATATGTGTTGAAATCCCTTAGAACACGGTGGCTAATTGTAATATTCAGTACATAGTGATATGGCAGAGAGTAGTTAATATTTAATAGTGAGTGCTGGCCCCATTCTACATATGTACCATTTTCTCATTTAGTTCTAATCAGTTTGCAACATGTGTGTCTTGTTATTCTTACTTTGTGAGTCACTAAACTAGGGTTAGAAGCCATCGAATCTGTCCAAGGTCATACTTAGAAAGGTGCAGAACTGGACACATAAGAAACCTCAGGCATACAGACACGAACCTGACGAACCAAAGTATGTTTGGAGAATGGGATATCCTTATAGTGAGTGCTAGGGATAGAATTGAGAGCCTCATGCTTGCTAGACAAGTGCTTTGCCACTGAGCTACATCCCCAGCCCTAGCCAATATTTTGATTAATAAGGAAGTATAACCTATGTGTGTGTGATAACATGCTAAAAATTTACTAAATGCAATGGAATATAGCTTTGATGAATCAAAACTCTAAATATAAGAACATGCTGAAATGTACATGGGATAATCTTGGTCACTTCTAGTTCTGGGACATAATCTTAGTGGGTTACTGGAGAAGTGATAGGTTTGTTGAGGTTATTTGAGAAAATGCTTCATTAAAAGCCTATTGAGGGGCTGGGGATATAGCCTAGTGGCAAGAGTGCCTGCCTCGGATACACGAGGCCCTAGGTTCGATTCCCCAGCACCACATATACAGAAAACGGCCAGAAGCGGCGCTGTGGCTCAAGTGGCAGAGTGCTAGCCTTGAGCGGGAAGAAGCCAGGGACAGTGCTCAGGCCCTGAGTCCAAGGCCCAGGACTGGCCAAAAAAAAAAAAAAGCCTATTGAGCAAATTTATGGTGAGGTTTACAAGGGTTATTTGCAGAGCAGTTACCATCTGTCAGGTATCCTGCAAGGCTTGCCATCGTTGCTTGTTGTATGTTACATTGATTCCCTGAAGTAGCCACCATATCCTTATCTGACCGATTGGGAAACCAAGGCTCAGAAGTAATCAGGAACCTGTCACATTTCTGTCAGTCTGGGCTTCACTGGCACAACTCTAACATTTTGGTAATGAGCTTCCCAGTGCATGTGATTTAGAAGTCAAGGCAGATTCCAGAACTTCTCATTTCACAACAAGCCATTTCCTGTTTGAAGCTAAGTGTATATTCAATATATATTTCTTTCTTAGCTGGCATTTCTGTGACCTGGTGGTTCAGCACCTCACTGTCTGGATATGACTGTTTGCTTTGAAAGTTATTCTGTCATCCACAGAAGAATATTAAGAGAAATGGTTAACTTGGGATGGATATCTTTTTTTTTTTTTTTTCTGTAAAGCTTCCTCAGGGTCGCTACAGACAGCAGGTGTGTTAATTGTCAAGTGTATTTTGAAGGCAACAACTAGAAATGAGGATGTCCTACTAGGTGATAAAATGATCTGTCATGGACCCCAAAGTCAGTGTCAAATTCTGAAACATTGGGAGTGGAGTAGTGGCTGATGAAAGAGAGAAGATGTGGCAGGTCAATGCTTTTTTAAGGCATAGTGTACTTGCTGGTCCATTATGAAGAAAACACATCTGAAGAATAAAATAATGGATTTTTTCTTTTTTTATTTCCCCTTTCCTTTCACTATTTTTTTCTGTCCACTTCTTGCTTCCTTCCTTCCTTCCTTTCTTCCTTCCTTCCTTCCTTCCTTCCTTCCTTCCTTCCTTCCTTCCTTCCTTCCTTCCTTCCTTCCTTCCTTCCCTAACTTTGCCTGGGTTGCCCACAATTTGACGTTTGCCTGCCTCTGCCTCTTAAATAGCTGGGATTACAAGTGTGTGACTCAGGCCTGGCTAATGACGGCTCTTTAAATTACCTTCCAATGGTACTCCTAATGTCAGCATCAGAAGGCCACAAGCCTGGACCCTGGCTTGTGATGGAGAAGTGGCCTCTGACTTCCCTTAGCTTCTCCTGCTGAATGAATTTGAGTGAAATCACTGCTTAAACCCTTCAATCTCACATCACCAAGAGAGGCCCATCTACCACCTCTGGCATTTCCCTTGGCCTCTGCTCTTCCCCATGTCACAGGGAACTTGTGGTTGCCACAATGTACAAGGCCCTCCCTTTATCCTCCAAGCCTTCCCTGTTCTCTTCTTTTTCAGGCTACATCCTACCTTTTGTTTAGGTTTACATATCATTGAACTGGTCTCTCTCTCTCTCAATAATAATAATAATAATAATAATAATAATAATGCTTTAGGAATATATTTCTGTCATGCAAATGTACAATAAAGAGCATGATTTCCTTTATTTGTTGTTAAGTCCTCATTATACATAGTATATGACAAGTGCTCAGGAAATATGTTGAATGAAAGACTAACATAAAACTATGTGGAATGCAAAAGGAAGTGGAAATTTTGAGTCTTTTGCCTCCAGTGGCATTGCAAACCTTGCTGGCTATACTACTTATAAAACTATTTTACCCATCAGCTGTGAAAAACAGATAATTCTTTCCCTTAGGATTGATATCAGTTAGCAGAGGGGCCCTGGAAGAGCCACTAACTGACTTTATTAATGGGTTTCTGGGCCTTTATTGGGAAGAAAATTCTGATTATAATAAAGTAGTAAATTCAGAGTAAAGTCATAATGAAGTACTTAGTGAAGTACTTGGTGAAGTACTCCATGTCCCCTTATCTGTGAGATGGGAATAAGAACTGAACCTAACACATAGAGTGAGTGAGCATGCACAGAGACCACTTAGCACAGTTTTCAACATCAGCTATGACCACCAGTCTTAGTCTTGTGGTGGGTCCGGACATTGCAATGTGACTCCAGCCACAGATTTGAATCCCATGCATTTTGCAGCTGATTAATTTGAAGATGTTACCTTCTGGAGGGTGGACGAACACCTCCCTGTGGGCACCACCCACCCACAATAAAAAGCCATTTCTCATATCCTTCCTGGTTGATCCCGAAGCCAGTAGGAAAACACTAGTCAACTCTTATGAATATTCATCCTACTCTAAATTACCAAGTACTGTAGACACATAGTATATTCCCCTGATCCAGTTCTGAGTGATCAAGGTGACAGACTTGTTTGCAAGCATAATACAAGAGTTCTGCACAAAAGCAGTGGATGCTACTATGCATGTATGTGTATGTGTGTATGTGTGTGTGTGTGTGTGTGTGTGTGTGTGTGTGTGTGTCAGTATTGGGCACTTAGCTTTATTTGTTCAAGGCTAGCACTCTACCACTTGGGTCACACTTCCATCTTGGGACTTTTGCTGGTTAATGAGAGATAAGAGTCTGTCAGATTTGTCTGTTCAGGCTAGCTTCGAACTGTGAGCCTCAGATCACAGCCTCAGATCCTCAGCCTTCTGAGTAGCTAGGGTTACAGGTGTGAACCATTGACATCCGGTTGGAGGCTGCTGATTTACACGGACTCATTTACAGATTCTAGGGGGAAGTAGTATGTCTGCTGTGTTTCAGTACTAAGCAACCAAACAACTATTAACACTGGCCAAAGAAAACAAAAAGGAAACAAAATGTTGATGAAGGGAATTTGTACTCTAGAAGATCGGCTATGTAGTAGGTTTGAGCTCCTCCTTTCCAGGTTCTGTTAGGATATCTCAAGTGGAGCTGCTCCACGGGAGGGTCGTGGCTGAATTCTGGTGCTGCTGGAGGGTTTGATAGAACTGTTCTGTTGATTTTGAGTGAAAGTGGTGCCCAGCCACCCTCATTGTCTTCCATTGGTAGAGGCTCCACTTTGAAGTTTAGAGGAGAGAAAGTCTCAGGTAGGGCTGGGAGCTCAACGTTTCTGGGCTTCAATATCATTCCTTGCTGAAGAGCATTGATGGATTAAAATCATGCTGAGATTCCAGAGAAAATACATTTAAAGTACTTAGGTTGGTGCCAGGCGGTCAGCAAGCACTTAAGGAATAGGGGGTATACTCTGTTTAGACTTTCAAGTTCATCGACTATGACTCTCATCACATCACCTCGGAAGAAATGAAAGGCCAGCATGCAAAGGATCCTGCGTTCCAGACCACCCAGCTGCAAGGTCAGGGGCAGAGCTAGACTGTCTGGGTAGGGCTGCCTTTCTTGCTGTATCCCCTTCACTGGCAGAATTGTCTCAGCTCAGCCTTGCTCTTCCACACGTCGCATCGATCGTGGGCCTTCCATTTGCCCTCTCCCTCACCGTCTCTATCTCCATTGCTCACTCCATCCATAAACACCTTTCTGCTACCTGCAATTCCAGCTTTGTGGCTATGTCAACTGCTTTTCACTCCAAAAGATATGTCTTTGTCTTTATCTATGGCTGCCTCCTAAATTCTCTCCTTGTGGCATTTCCTCCATGGGATCTTGTCTGACTAACACAGCTGACCCACTTTCCCTTGCTCTACCATTTGTCTCCTGTGCAATGCTGCCTCTGCCTGATCATTGTCTGCCCTTTCCCCATCCCCTGTCTCCTTCACTAAAGCAACACTGTGTGTTTTGCTGTGACCCAGCACCCAGCACAAGAACTGACATCTATCTGAAGACAGATACTGGGTGAGGGAGCCAAGGAATGAATGAATTCAAGGGCCAGTATATTTGTCAGCACCTGGACTAACTTGAGGAAAGCATTTGAAATTGCTAGGAGAAGGACCTGGCCACTGGCTTGTCCTGTTTCTTGGCCTCCCAAAAGAACAGCGCCAGGCTACCGCAAGCCAGGGACCTTTCCAAACAGGCAGCCCCCACAAAAGCACATCTTGTAGGCAAAGGAAATGGGCGGATAGTTGCTAATTGCATCTTCCAACCTGGCTGATCTTTGAAAAGTTCGAGAGGAGAGGCGCCTGCCTGCCTCCATCCATCTCAGGCTGCAACTGCTGCTGAGGGAGGGGAGCAGGGTGCGCTTGGGCGCCTCTCAGGCTGGCACAAGGAAGCCACATCTCATCCTCCCTCCTCCCCCAGCTCCTCTCCAAGAGAGGAAGCAGTGCAGATGGAGATGAGAAATAAATATTCCTGCCTGCTCCGCGCCACTGCAGACGTTTTCCAAAATGTCTGGCTTGGACCATGAAATCAAGCCCACCCAGGAAAGGAAAGGAGGCGCTCAGCAGGAGAAAGAGGGGGAAAGGGTGGCATATTTGTCGATACTCGTCATCTTCCTTGGGGGGCGGGCAGCGCACATGGCTCAGCCCTGCTGAGGTGGGGATGTGGTAAATGCACAGTAATACTTGAAGAATGGAATCAGAAATGGGAGCGAAGTTAAGGAAGGCATGCCAGACTCGCCGAGATGCCTCTACACCTCTGTCCAGGGTCCTAGGATACACAACTAGTTCTTTCATTGGTTTGTGACTCTTCTCACAATAACCCCCTACCCTGCCAAGCTCTTTTCATCTCCACTCAACCCCTGGGAACTGTGCTGCAGGCATCCTTCAAAGGCCTTTTGCAATTTGGGCAGGAACTCAGAATCTATGTGTGGAGATATTCCTGCCACCTCAAAGCACAGCTCGCCTGCTCCTAATACTGGAATCCTGGCAGGAGATGAGAACATAGGCTGCAAATGAGAAGTGGGTGCTTTGGGCTTTGGGGTGGCCAAGTGTGTGGGAGAAGTGTCACTAAGAAGGGAAGTTACAGGCCCAGCAATAGGCACTGAAGTGTTCTGCATTACAGGGCCTTCGTTAGGCCTGCTGAGAGGCTGCAAAATGTCTCAGGAAAGGAGAGAAGAGGATGAGAATTGGAGCCCCAAAATTCTCGCATAAGATGTTCTAGTCTTTGCTTCTAACCCCCTTGGGAGAGTCTCATGCTCGGCCTGGTGGCCATTAGACTATCCTTCACTAGACGTCTTGGTAAGCCAGTCATTAAGGTAGGGCCCTGGGTAGATCAAAAGATGGGTCAATAAAGAGCAATGGGGTCTGTTTGTTTTTTATGGGTTCAAGAACAGTGTGGAGAAAATATTTGCTTCAAATGAACACTCAGAGCAAGTGATGTCTTTGGTGGGGGTCAGGGGAACATTTTGCAGAAATGTTACAATATTTCATTCTGTCCATTCTCATTGTTTCTATGATTTCACTCAGGAAGGAAACATTGTCTAATATTTCCCACTCATGTGCCCTAAATCTTCATGAATCTTCCCCACTCCATTGCTCATCTACCTTCTTGTGCCAGGAATCCATTCCATGGGGGGTGGGGAGGGGAAGCTGGCGAAAGACTCAAGTTCTTGTTACCACTCCACCCATTGCTGTGTGACCACAGACAAATGACCCCCCCCCCCCCGCATCTGTGCCTTGGTTTCTTTGTAAAGAAGTGGGTTAGACAGATTACCTTTTGGCTGTGACACATTAGAGGTGATTATGGAGAATGAAATTGGATAGAAATCCTACTGTCACTATCTTCTTCCCATCTAACCATTGACAATAAAATTAAAGGGAGTAAGGCCATTGGTGGCTGGGAGGCCCAATCTGGCATGGTCAGAGCTGCTTAACAGAACAACCAAATGTGGAGAGGCAATCTAGAAATGGTTTGAAGTGTCACAGCCAATGTTTCCCTTCATTTCCAGGGAAAGTAACATATAGGTTAGGAAATGGCCAAAGTAGGGTATATTTGGTAAATGCGGTATGCATGTATGTTTGCCTCCTATAATAATTATGCCCATTAAATGGTATTAAGCACAATAGCTTTACTGAGGTCTACTACAAGCTAGGGCTATTCTTGTTCTTTTCCCCACATTCTCTCCTAATACATAATTATGGAAGGTATTAGCCAGAGCATGAGGGGTAGATGATACCCTTGAGGGTCAGGCAACCTGCTCAGGATCATTGAGCTGGTTAATATTTGCGAATGGGATTCAAACTCAGTTTTCAGGAATGGCAAAAGTGATGTGCTATAAACCATCCCATGCTCGGTCTCGTCTTGGCATCCAATACCCATCTGGGAGAGTCCTCAGTCAGGCTGTTTTGAAGGCAAACATACTGTGGGCCCTAGGTTGGTAGCCTTTCTTATGGCACTGTGGAAAGCAAACAGCTCAGAGCAGAGAGGAAAGGAGAGAGAGCGGGGTCCTGGAAGCAACCCATGGATTGCTCCGTGTATTTGTCAGAAACACACTTGTTTCTGACCACTTTTACCTTGCTTACCTCCTTGTCCCATTCTGGCACAAGATCAGAGCCCCTCAGAATTTGCTCTCATCTGAACAAGTTGTATGCAAATGACTCCCGAGCCCAGACAGGTAGGAATCATAGAAACTACCACGAGGGGGCTCAGCAGGCCACACACAGGCACTGGTCTGCAGAGGCCCCCAGGGATCAGCTCTTGCAGCCTGTGGCTGAGGGCATGTACAGGCCCATGCAGAACTGCAGAGTTCTTTGTAAAGCTCCCCAATTTTTAAATGTGTGTGACTAATTCAATTAAGAAAATCATACCCAGCACAATCAGGACCACATCAAACACACTTGCAGCCCTATCTGACCTGCAGGTCTCCATGTACAATCTCTAAAATGAATATTCCTCACTTACATATAGGTAAGAAAAGGATGGCTCTGAACAATTGATTTTTCTGAAGTAGCAAAGAATGGGCGAAGAACAGCAGCCCTCGGGATTCATATGCATAGAAGGCTATGTGTGTGTATGCGTGTGTGTAAGTAATTTGTGTAAGCACAAATTACACACATGCACATGTACATTCATGGATGGTGTAGAAATGATGCTGGCTTAGCATCATTATGAAATATCCTGCCTTATTCTTTTAAGAGGGTTCATATGATATATTAATATTTGACTGCTGTAAATATACATAACCAGATTTCCCCCTAAACAAAGAGATGCAACATCACTCCTGTAAGCACAACCAAAACTAAAACAGAAACATTAACCTGGGGGAAGGGCGGGGGGTTGAGGGTGGGCAGTGTGAAAATAGCTCTTTACTTACAGTAAATGACAGAAAGGAAGAAAACAAGGTCCCTTCGTCGTATCTGGATAATTTTGCCAGGACGCCTTCCAAGATAGTTACGAACTAGTAAAACAGCAGAAAGAAAAAGAAATATTATTTCAAATTAATTGCTCACAATAAGGTGCAATGTTTCCCAACTTCTTGCAAAAAGGAATGCTCTGTTCACTTCTGCTTTCAATTATTTAATTCCCACCTCTGGGGGAAAAAAAAAGAGCCTGCCGTTACATGGAAATATTTGACTTATCCGGCTTTCTCTCATTATTATGTGATTGCAAATATAGAGTGCTCCAGAAGTGAAAAGTGACAAAATATTATTGAGTTGCATATAGCATGCGATAATATTAAATGCACTTTTCAAAATCCAAAACTGCGCAAAGCAGTTTTTTTTTACGTTACATATTAGCACTACATTTAATCCAATCTATTTTTATTTGTATTTTATCAGTAATTTGGGGGAAACAGAAGTTTAGCACTGGCAAATATAAATGTCTTCCCATTCAACATTACTTAGTTAAAATTCTATAATTCATGAGGGTGACTGAAATAGCTTTATCTGACTTTTATGTTTTATTATGACTCTCACTGCATGTAAAACTAGAGGAAAAGGGGATTTCATGATGGCACAATTCCTTGTTACCATTTACTTTCTGTATTTAAAAATCTAAACTTTGTCAGCGCTGAAAAACAAAACAAACATTTTCTGTCTAACCTAGTGCAACGTTTGGGGACCAATTCTTATTAAGTTAACATATGCCACTTCATCAATTTATTTTCACACAGCTCACAATCATCAGAAAAATCATTCTGAGCTGTGGCTGGGTGATGTACCGTCTTGTTTCCCGGAGACACGAAAGTACCCAATTCAACTTTTTAACGTGTTACATTTTAATGGAAATGCAGACAACAAAACAACATTCACAACGAAGCCCTCCCCCACCCCTCAAGCTGAAAGTTACCTTTGCCACCAAGAGTGTTATCATTTCTTTAACAGTTTCTTCAATCAATTCGTCTATTTTTGAATGATATTGATGCTAAAGAACACAGGAAGACAAATATTAGCAGGTTTGGGAGGTGATGCCTCTATACCCATCCATCATTCTTAGACCACATCATTTATAAATGAAGCCTGGCCTGCAGACCTAGCGTATTTTCCTAGTCCTAGAAACATCTGTAAGATTCTGACTCTGGGTCTTTGATGGAGGGAGATCTGAAGCTCTTTAAAAAAAAAAAAGAAAAGCCACCAGACTCATTGTTCCTCACCCAAGGCTCTAGATAGCTTTGATGTGTGTGTACACACACACACACACACACACACACTTATGCATAGCACACATGGATGGCTTCATAGCCTATCATTGTATTGATCTGAATTTTGCTAAGTTAAGATACCACTCTAGGAATGGAGAAGAAAAATTACCTTGGGGAATCTGTTGGGGGAATGTTACTTATTTAGTTGGATCCTCTCAAAAGGAATCTGACCAAGACACCAATTTTGTAAAAACTGCTTTGAACCCTTCGAGTACTTTGAGTTCATGTTCCAGAGCTAACTTGTTTATCTCTAGGTATTGACCCAGTGTCTAAACAAAGGGGTCCCTTTCTGAACCCCTGTGGCAAGCCAAGTCATTTTCTCCATTCAGGAATAAGCAGACTTAAGTTCAGAGCCTCTACTGAAACTGCTGCTAAGTTTTTCAATTTCTCTAACTGTGGCTGTCGATTAAATTTAAACAGTAATGTGAAAACAAACCCCCACACAAACAAAAATCTGCTGTAAATGCCAGAGAAAAAGGAAAAGCAATTTCAACACAAAGTATTATATGCCAGCTTCTTGACATTTATTAGATGATTTTAAGTATCCAGTTAAATTATATTCTGTATTTTCTTAACAAAACAACAACAACAATGCAAAACATTGTTATTTGGAAGGAAAATGCACTTACCCACTCTTTAGCAAACTTTCAGAAGGATGATTAATTAGGAACAGAAAAGCAGAAAGGAACAGTGCAAATAAAAATTAGGACAAAAGGACACATGAAAAATAAAAATTAAACCATCCCAAATCATGAACACATATAGAAATAAGCCGTAGGAATGTGTGGTTCAATATTCCAATAACTGGCAAGCAAAATGTTTGAGAATGAGCCAAGAGTCACGGGTTCATTTGTAATTGGAAGACCTGGATAAAGTCCCAGGGCAAAGATGAGAAGTAATTGCCTGCAAAAAGTTAGCTCAGTTTACTTATCTGTTAAAAAAAAAAAAAAAAAAAACATGCTAATACTATAACTTGGGACCATAAATAGAGAGGACAGGCGTATAAATGGTTGATTTTGGAAAGGACAAAAGCACAAAGCCTGGATAGAGATTTTTAAAAACTGTACATTAAAAAATATCCAGAACAGAGGATTTTGAATGTTTCCAACATATTCACAAAAGATAAATGTTTACAGTAACAGGTATGTTTTAAATATCCTGATTTGACCATTAGAAAATATAAACATACCAAATCCTTACATTATACTCTATAAGTGTATATAATAAGTATGTGTAATCAAAACAATGTCTAAGTCTGTTCCTGGCCCTGAAGTTCTCACACTCACAAATCTGAAGAAGTTAAAAGGGTCTACATGTGAAAACATTTTGCCAATTGTAATTGCAACTTAGACATTATTTTTTTTCAAGTTCATCAAGTAGCGGATATTAGAGAAAGATGATCTCGTTTCTTAGTCACCCTCCTCCTCATTTTAGTTGATCAGAGACAAAAAGCAAACAGACGATGGTGTTCAGTTGTGATGAGTCAGAACCCAGGTTGGATATACTGTGAGATTCAAGAAAAGGTTTACTCATAAGTGGCATAAATCTGAAGCTAAATGCAAAGGAAAGGAAATCTGCAGAATTCTATGCTAGAAGCACAAAGAAAGATGTCAGCGCAAAAGAATGTGGGAATACTGACAGGGTTCCAGATTCATTTTTAGGTCTTGAGATAAGATGCAGAATCACATCCTCACTTTCCTCCCTCACATGATTGCCTCACTCCACTGCGTTTTCTGTGGATTGCTCTAAATGAGTCACATTTATTAAATTAATTATGAGGTGAAACAAAATCAGAAACCCTACCTGTGTGCAAAATAACACATGAAAGTCAGCATGAGGACTTCTCACTTGGTGAAGAAGAATATCATTGGGAATATGAACACACTTGTGAAAAACTTGGCTGAAGTGGGGAAAATGGACAGGAGCAATAGTACTCCACACACTAAGAACCAATCAAGGTCTTGGTCTGAGTGGTGATTGGTCTAGGCTAATTGACAAAGACAAGCAAGCTTGCTCTTCAGGAGCTGGGGAACCTCTAGCTCTTTCACATGGAGATATGGTAGACACAGTTGGCTCATAAAGTCATAGTGCTTTGTGGGACTCTTTTCTTCAATTTCTCCATCCCCAATCACTCTCGAGGTAGTCCTACTATTATTCTTTTGCACTCTGTACAAATACAATGACTTCTGCTCTTTTCTTGTTATAATGAATATTTTTTAACTTATAAAAAGTGGTTTGATATGATTATCCTGCCTCTTATTTCTAAAGATAAATTTATACAGGACAATCTATATTGCTTTATTTTCTCATCTCTGAAATAGGGCTAGAATTATCATTGCTTTGAATGTACCAGTCAGATTCACATAACCACAAAATGACAGAATATATGGAAATACAGTTTAAAAACTTCGAAGTACTGCATGGCAGTATTGACACTCCAGTAGGACCATTACTAATTAACCAGCCACCAGGCTAATGTGTGCACACATTTCTCCAAACTCACCTAGAATCTACACTTTACAAGATGTCAGTTTTGCCTTAACTGAACTTAATTAAAATTTATTTTGGGATATAGTGGGGCAGAGTAATAATTATTCTCTTAATGACATAGTGAAGTGGTAAATGTCAAAACAGTCCCCATTCCTGTTTAGAAAGTCATAGAATATAAGAATCTGTTCTGTAAGATGCTGCTGATAGTTGATGAACTTGCTTTCCTGGAGCAATAGTGGGACTCTGCTTTTACGTTCTGCTCTTTCTGAGTTTATTATTTCTGAGATATAAGGTTCCAGGCAGATGCAAAGCCCCCCAAATGGGTATATATGCTACAGGGGCCTCTTTGAATTGTCACATCACCTATCAGATTATCTTACCAGG
This sequence comes from Perognathus longimembris pacificus, assembly GCF_023159225.1. Taxonomy (NCBI): domain Eukaryota; kingdom Metazoa; phylum Chordata; class Mammalia; order Rodentia; family Heteromyidae; genus Perognathus; species Perognathus longimembris. Next base: position 52,139,965 of record NC_063170.1, read on the forward strand.
AAACACTTGTAGTATGCACTGGCCATCAAATTCTACCCATATCCTACTGTGAGTTCCCACAAGCATCTTCCTATTTCCCTACTCTCTGTGTTGGCCTGCTTGGATTTCCTTGACCTACACTTAAATTATACCTTGTGGCTCTGGATCACGGTGACAAGCGATTGAGGGAGCTACTGATTTTCACAGCCATGAAAGTTTGGGAAGTTCACTTCTGCTGCAAATTCGCAATCACTGTGTGAAAAGCATTTCACTTGACTTCCCGTGCTGCACATTTTGCCTTGTCATGGAACAGATTGTGTGTATGTTGTCTTTCTGTGAAGACCATCTGACCTTGGAAATGAGATGAAAACACACTAGACCAAGTGAGAAACTATTTAATACACAATTTCCTCTCTATTGGTACTTCACAAATTTTAATGAAAAAATAAATATTTAAGATGGAAAAGTATGGTTAACAAATGTCTCAACAGCTGCCTTTAGATGAGAAATTATCCCAAATGATGAAATTCAGGATGTGATCTTGAAACTGAAGATTATATCACCTCTCTAGGACCTAGTCCTAGATGTAAGTTGTCCTAGACAACAGGTTGACGGAGGTAGAAATCAGGTGATGACCAGTATTAGAAAAAAGATTTGTAAGATGAGCTCAATATTCACAAGGTACAAACTACATAAAAATACTGGACTTTCCTCTATTCTTATCCCAATTTTAGGATGTTTATTTTAGTTTTGGTCAATGTTATGTTAACAAGTCAGTTTTACTTTACAGATGAATATCCTCATTCTACAAAGTAAGAAAAGTCAGTGAGGGTCTATTTCCATGTGACCTCCCACTGAAGTTCTGCTCAAAGTTAGAGCTACGATACCAGGGCACTCAGAGGAAGTACAATCATGTCTGGCTACATCCTAATTTTCTTAGCCACTTGGTATTCTAAGATTAGAAGGGACTTTATTTCTCACTTAGGCCTCTGGTTTTTTAAATGGAGTTGAAATGTCATAGTAGGTCTTTCTAACATGGCTTGGTAAAATCTGGATATCCTTAGACTAAGAACCACAGGTTGGAATGTAGTATTTAGTCTCTCATTCTCATTCTGTGTGCATGTGTTTATCCCAAGGGGGGGAAAAACCAAGAAGGGGAAATGGGTGCATGCCCATTTCCTGTTTTCATTAAAAATGTTGAGTTTTATGAGGGAAAATACATGCACCTTTTAAAACAGAACAATGTCTAGAAAGAAACAGACTCTGCTGCTTAGCTTCAAAATGTTACAACTTGAATAAACCCAAGGTAATTCTTTAATCTTACATCTAGACATTGGGGTAGCAGATCTCCAGTTTTAAAAATACACAGTTCAAATGGCTGTGTATTACATGTGAGAGCTCTCAGGGGAAAACTGTGACAATAAAGATGCAGATTATATAGTTTGGTAGCTGAGAACTCATAGTATGGAGTGAGTAAGCCATAAGATGATTTTTTCCTTTGAGAAAACCAGACTCTAAGGGTAAGCCCATATTATTCTACTTTAGCACAGCGATGGTAAGAGATTACGATGAAAGCCAGGGTCCACTGTGGTAAAAGTCAACTTATTCTTTCTTATCACATACATTCAACCAGGATCATGGCTTGATTCCAGGAGGTTCATAGGTCCCCTGGAATTGTAAAAGAATTCTGGTTCATGGATTTTAAACAACTCTGTCACCCCTGCCTATTCTGGTTATTCTTTACAAACATCTAACTCACAAGAGAAATGTTAAGGTTAGAGTGACTTCCCTTGTTTAGAAGGTTGTTTAGCCATCTGTCTAGGAATGGGGGAGCTCCTTGCACAGGCTATAAGAGAAACACAGGGCCCAGGGAGACTGGTCTTACCACATCAACTCTTTCACATCTTAGAATAGTGTTTCTTTATGAAATCTAGTCAAGACATCTATCTCAAAAATCTCCAAGGGGAAAATACTTAAGTTGGACTCTAACTTTAAAAACTTTTTTTTCTTGCTTTGGAGGATGTTATCAAGAAGTTAAAACAAAACAAAACAAAACTGAGGGCTGGTGGCTCATAGCTACTCAGGAGGCTGAGATCTGAGGATTGTGGTTCAAAGCCAGCCCAGGCAAGAATGTCTGTAAAACTCGGTGGCTCATAGTGGTAGAGCACTTGCCTTGATCAGAAGAGCTCATGGAAAATTCCCAGGCCCTGAGTTCAAGCCCCACGACTGATAGAAAAAAAAAAAGGCAATCCACAGAATAGAGACCAAAATCATGTATATATATATATATATATATATATATATATATATATATATATGTATGTATACACACATATAATAGTCTATCATGCATGATATGTTTTTAAGAACTACAACTCAACAATGAAGACATGAATAACCCAGGTTAAAAATGAAGAAAAGGATGAAGCATAATTCAATTGAAAAATAAGAACAACAATAAGAAGCAGTAACAGCAGCTCCAAGGGAAACAACACTCAGAAGGAATAGTATTATACGAAGTATAAACTCAAAGAGGTGCTTAGTGAATTTCAGAGATTTCCTGAACAAGGTTTTAGTGGGCTTTGTGAAGCCTAAAAGCTTGTTGAGTCCCCCAGAGAAGCTGGAGTGGGTGGTGGGTGTGAAGAGGTAAAAATTGGAGAGGAACTCACCAGCTTGGGCTTGCCCCCTCCCCCCCGCCCCGCCCTTTCTTCCTCATCCCTTTACCCTTCATTCAATGCAGCTCTATTTTTAGCTCTGTTACTTGCTGCTGGCCTTTTGGGTAAAGTCGGAAGATGTGATTTTTTTTTTTTGTAGCTGAAAACGTAACACTGGAGAAATGCTACCATTTTACGACGAGGAAACTGAGGCCTAAAGAGGCAGACTGACTTGTCCAATTACAGTTTGCAGTGTCACCATGGTGAGAATTCACATATCTACACAGCCAACCAAGGCCCTTTCCCAGGGGGCAATTCTAGCTGCCCAAGTCTTTCCCTTTAAACTGTGTTTGCAGAGACTTTCAAACTAATAACTCTCAAAGTCAGGTCTCTGGAACAGCCAGGAGAATCAGTATCACCAGAGAACTTGTCAGAAATGCAAATCTGTATCCTGCAGTCCAGAGCTAGCAGAAGCTCTTGGGCAGGACCCAATAAATTGGGTCTTCTGAAGCTCCCTGGGTGCTGTTTGGGATTTGAGAATCACTGTACCAGATCGCACGTTGCAAGTAGAGCTGGGAAAGAAAATCAAGGGTCCCTGCAATTGACTTCAGTGCCTAGAACTTGCTCCCTGGAAAAGGCTTTAAAGGAAAATCAATGAGGAACAGAAGCTAGCAGGAGGCGGCTGAGGAAGCTCATTCGTGGGGGGGCAGGGAACAAGGTTGGAGAAGATCTTGCCAGGAAGAGAATACCACCAACCCACATTTAAAAATGGAAGGTGCTGAAAGAGAAAATAAATAACGAATAAGGAGCAAATATAATTTAGTAAAAATTCTGAGCCTGTAAGGCTGGTATTGAAAGATCTGATTTAGGAGCAATTTATGCCAATTGGCAACAACATAGAGTTGCCAGAAATGTTTCTGAATTAATTCTAAATTGGTATATGAATATCTAGCTGGCTTAAGGCCATCGGAGAAAAATGATCATGATAGTCTTTAATCAAACCCAAGTTGCTGTTTCCTTCTCCTTTACATTTTAAATACCGCTTTGGAATTGGAAACGTAGCAAAGGACTAAACTTTTGGTCAAGGAAGATTCACAATCCATCTATAGGAAGTTGAAAGCCTGCAGATTTTGGACATTCAACAGAGCCTGCTGGCTGGGGGGCGGGGAGCAGTGTGATCGAACATTATATATCCCAGAAAGTGCTGGATACAAGAAAAAACTCTCCTGCAGTCCAGATGTTCCAAGGGATTAAGATTTACTTCAGATATGAAAGTGACTAGGATGCTGGCAAACATGGGTCTGTTGGAGATACCAGCCTAATAAATAAGGTCATCAAACATCATTTAGCTTAAAGGAACCACTCCCATTCCCCCACCCCCTTGCCAAGAATCACTTCCAAGTGACTGGCACACTTATCAGCACATGCCTCCGAAATGTACTTGACAGATACCAAGCACTTATTCGTGGCTTAATCTGCAAATGTTAAGAGTATATTTTTGAAACCAGCAGACTAGGATAGATGAAAGGGATTTGTGAAGTTTTCTTCTACATGATCAATGGCGAAAGATGAAAAAAAAACTTTTTTTTTTTTTACCTCTTGGCCCATTTCCATGTTGCAAAGTTTTGTTGATTGAGCTTTGGCATCAACCATAACATTAAACATGGTGCATATTGACTGTGGGACTCGAAAATCTGTTGATCGACTGGTTTTTTGCAGCTTAACTTCAAATGCAATCCTGGTTCTATTAAAACAAAGTAGGAAAAGACCAATTCAGTGTTCAGATGGCAGCAGGTGGAGTAGACATTTTTTTCTGAGAGGTTAGTGAAAAAGAAAATTGAAGGCTGTAATCAGTTTCAATTGACAATGACTTCACATGTGTTCTCTTTTAAATGACTTCCCCATCTAAGGAAGGCCTATTCATGGGGATAGCCCCACACACCCTTCCATTCTAAGCAGTACATAGAACACCTGTAGCTCAGTGTATTTCTGTCTATAGTTTACGTGGTATGGAGACTCCTAATTGTAAGAGAATGAATGAACAAAAACCTGATTATAGCAATACAGCCTATATAAGTTCTCTCACATTGGCTGCTGCCTACTTTGAATCACTTCATTAAAAAACACACACACACAAAAAGGCAGTTTCTAATCTTCAAAACCTCATGGAAAAGAAAAATCTTAAATGACATTCATTGTTGTTGTTGTTTTTCTTCCTAGGTTTGAAAGAGACCAAAAGGAAAAAAAAAAGCAGCAAATTTGTGATATCATTTTAAAGACAAAACAACCACACAAAGCCCAAAACTAAAACCCAGATTTTTTTTTCTTATTAAAGAGTTATAAGAAGGAATTATATCAGGCTGCTTAAGATGATTACCTTTTCGGGAGAAGGAGTAAAATTAAAAAAAGATGTGGCATTAAGGAAATTCCATGGGGAGGAGGAAGGTGGGAGAAAAATGAGGGAGGCGGTAACAAGTTTGATAAGAAATGTACCGGGGCTGGGAATATGGCCTAGTGGCAAGAGTGCTTGCCTCCTACACATGAAGCTCTGGGTTCAATTCCCCAGCACCACATCATGGAAAACGGCCAGAAGGGGCGCTGTGGCTCAGGTGGCAGAGTGCTAGCCTTGAGCGGGAAGAAGCCAGGGACAGTGCTCAGGCCCTGAGTCCAAGGCCCAGGACTGGCCAAAAAAAAAAAAAAAAAAAAGAAATGTACTCACTGCCTTACATATGAAACTGAAACCCCTCTGTACATCACTTTGACAATAAATAAATCAATTACAAAAAGGAAATTCCATGACTTAAAAAAGTGTTGTCAATGCATTATTTTTCAATAAGCATATAATTTAAAACCAACAGACCATAGTTTATTATATTATGTCTAATATATAACTACACTATACAGAGTTAATGTCTCTAATCCACAAGTCAAGAATTGGGTAATGATAGAATCCCAACCCAACATTATTCTGACATAGATGACATTCTGAAACCATTATATACTCACCACTCCCAGAAAACCCTAGCCAGACATGGGCAGTGGCTAATACAGGTGTGAGATTGAGTCTTTGATGTTGGCATTGTAAAAGGGGCCCAGCTATATTCTAAAAGGTTTCAGAGAAGTGGGTCACATCATCACATGTGTTTAAAGAAAAGCAAGTGGCTTTATTAAAACCCCGGCCATCTAATGTGTCTAATGGTTTTCAGCATTGTTCACTGTCAGGTTCCTGGGCTCATGCAGTCACCAGGAAAGCACTGCTTTAAGAGGAATTGGTAGCAGTTTTCTAACAGTGCATAGGAGGATCACACTGCTAGTTAGCTCAGGAAAGGATGCCAGCTTGCTAACACACCCTGGGTGCATGCAGGGAAGCCAAGTATAATTTCGAAGGTTGGAAGCCCAGTTCTTAAGAAAAAAAAAAATCCCAAACCCTCAAAACACCCCTATAGATTATATGATCATGTTAAAGATAAATTCATCTTGGCTTCTAAAGACTCCATGCACTGAAGTAGCTTTCTAATCATGATGATCATTTTAAGCTCTGCTGAAAATACATCCTTTCCTCATTTTGTGAGAATCAGGCCTGATGGGGACTGAGTTGGGCAGGTCTCTGTGGCTGATCTTCTAAAGTTGAGGTGCCAGTTCCGGCCCAATCTGAGAAATGGAAATGCTAAAATGATTCCTTCCAATGAAGCAATCATTTTCTGTGTTCACAGGGGAACTGTTCACAGCCCTTGGAGTGCAGATCTGTGAAAGAGGAAGGTGAATGCAAAATTAATATGACTGAGAGGGCTCTACGGGACCCCAAAGCTAGGCATGGAGGGGGTCATTTAACCCAATTGACTCTCCCTGAGGCCAGAGCTAGGGTGCCTTGTTTGGGTTCAGTTCAGAGCTCTAGATTAGAGGCTCAGTAGCTGTCAGGTGAGTCAATTTTTATCTTTCCTGGCAACTTAACCATGAAGTGTTTCTTACTGACATTTTTAGCATTGCATACTTTATGAAGCAATAGCCTTACTGCATTGTCCCAGAACAAAGGTTATTTCTCCTGCCCCCAGAAGAAAAACAATGGTTCCAAGTCTCTTCAAATGTAGGTTTTATGTCTTGAAACATCCTTCCAGGTCTCCTCTCTGTCATCTCTTCTAAAGCTGGAGATGTAGGTGATGGGATTTCCAGCTGCTTTTGCTCTTGTCTACCTTTGTAGTTAAGTCTAGGGCCTTAATTGGTAGGGACAGTTGGTAATTCAAGGGTCCAGGTCCACCCATACATGTGTGGGTCCACCCATACCACCTTTTAACAATGAAAGGGTACTTGTGGGGCTGGGAATGTGGCTTAGTGGTAGTGCTTGCCTAGCATGCATGAAGCCCTGGGTTAGATTCCTCAGAACCACATAAATGGAAAATGCCAGAAGTGGTGCTGTGGCTCAAGTGGTAGAGCGCCAGCCTTGAGCAAAGAAAGCTCAGGGAGAGAGCATAGGCCCTGAGTTCAAGCCCCAGGATTGGCAAAAAAAAAAAAAAAAAAAAAAAAGTACTTGGCTTCTACAGTTTCCACATGCTGAGAATGCCACTGGAACCTAGGTGGGTGGAGTGTGCCAAGAGGGCACAATCAGGTCTGCTTCCTGTTGCTGATTAGCTCACTCTCTCCAAGTATCTGAACCCTAAGCATTATTGAACGTGCTAAGGTATTAAATCAGAGTCTTTTTTTTTTTTTTTTTTGCCAGTCCTGGGGCTTAGACTCAGGGCCTGAGCACTGTCCTGGCTTCTTTGTGCTCAAGGCTAGCACTCTATCACTTGAGCCACAGCGCCACTTCTGGCCGTTTTCTGTATATGTGGTGCTGGGGAATTGAACCCAGGGCTTCACATGTGTAGGAGGCAAGCACTCTTGCCACTAGGCCATATTCCCAGCCCCAAATCAGAGCCTTACCCAGCTTGAACATCCTCAGGCCCCTCATGTCTGAGCTCCTATTTCTTATTCCTTACCTGGGACACTGGCTTCTTAACAGAGAGAAATGTCTTCCTGTAGAATATTTGCACATAATCAGAAGCTGGTAAGTCTTAATTCTAACATGTTTCAACTCCTTGGTGAGGTCAGGGGAGAACATTTGGCCTCAGGGAACTGTCTTGTAAGAAGATTTTGGCTTAATAGTTTGGCCACTGGAAAATCATTGCTTTTCCTGAAATGGATGTAAACTATGTAGGAGATGGTAGAATGTAAAATCCTGAGGAGACATTTTGACTATAGATTTGAGAAACAGATCTGTCTTTGGGTCTAAGGGTGAAAAGAGCAAAAGCTAATATCTGGATCACTGGACGTCTAAGCCTCAAGAAGTAGCATCAAAGACCTACCCAGACCCTCCAAGAGCGCATGGTTCTTCCCCATTTCCTATAGCCTTGCAATTCACCTACCTGAGTAGGCACTTTTGCCACTGGGGCTCCCAGTTTTGATACTATTACCTCTCTGTTCTTCTTCCAAGATGAATGATGAATTCAGAGCACTGCTAGGCAAATCCACACCCCCTCTCCCCTGTGCCCCCAACAACTGATTCATCATCGAAACTATATAACATCTGGAGAACTCGAGCGGCCTGTGCTGCTTATGGTCTACTGCTTTTTTTTTTTTTTAAATGGGGAAAAATAATGGAACAGTTATGAGCTGTAAAAAACAAAGTTGGATATGTTCCTGGGGGGGAGGGTGATGATGTCAAATCAATGGAATTTACTTCTGTATTTCATATACAAGTAGAAGACAGTCCATGAGGGAGTGATAAAGTTTTTCATTCTGCATTGTAATGCAAGGACTTAACATTGTACCAAGTGTATGGAAAGATTTCAAAACAATTTTGCTGAAGGGATGAATATTGTTTTCCCTTTCTTCCCCTCACCTTCCTAGAACCGTCTTCATAGGAACTTTCAAGTGTAGCAATGAATTTCCTTAATCCCAGGCCACAGTGACAAAACAGACAATTGGTGGGAAGGCTAAGGGTACATTAAAAGTCACATGCCCTCCTGCTGATACTCAGTTCAACTCCTGGCTAACAAATAGCACATAGCAGGTACTAGGCTCCATGTACTGAATGAATGGCCATGCTGACAGCTCACCTTCTTTTGCTGGTAAATCATTAGATTCCTGTTACCTAAGGATCTATATTTCAGATACATTGGATGTAGAACTGTATACTCTTATTTCTTCTCAAATGCTTACTTCCTACACTCACATACTTAATAAATATTTATCATGTAAATATTTTCTGCTAGACACCACTGGAGATGTTGAAGATATAAAGATAAGTAAGTATAAACATGAGTCTTTTCCCAATGGAGCCAACAACCCTGAAGGATATTGGTAGCCAATACACTTAGGGACTGGGATAGATTGGAAGTAGATGAGCCAAAGCTAGCCATGGGCAACTCCCACTTCAAGCAATCTCCTTTTCTAAAATGCTCCAAATCATGGCTTATTGAAAAAGGGAGACATTAGATCTTCGCTGTTCCTGGAGTTAGTGGAAAATGGAGAAAGTGGGCGGGACCTGTGGAGCACCTGTGCTTACCTTTTGACACAAGATTCAATCATGTCACTTGCCATTAACTTCAGCCGTTGTTCTAGGTGCTTTCCAAATTCTTCCTCAGGCCAGTGCAGGTCCCGAATGAAGGTCTGAAGAGCATCAAGTTTCCAGAACAGATCTTCGGAGGTGCCTGATCCATTACTGGCAGGATAAAAGTTAGAAAACTCGAGTTACCCAGTAGCCTGAGGCTGGGAAGAAACTAACACAGAGACAACTAGAGGCTAGAAGGCTTAAGGCAAACAGTGGCTTCCACATACAAAACGACGTGTGTTGGCGGTGGAGATAGGGGGCAATCTCCACCGGCAGATTTTGAGTTTTACCATACATGACTCAGTCTACTTTGCTCAGGCAATTACTCCAGACCAGTGAGAAGTCTGAAGAAGGTACCATCCTGTAACAACTAGGAAATGGTGTATGGTAAAAATCAGCCTTCCTTTAATTACCACATTAAGACATGTGATGATTCAGATGAAGGCCATGACCAGGGGGAGAAGTAAATCTCCACGGATAATAACCACATGGCAACATGCAGTTATTAGACTCCAGGGCTTCATGCATTTCCCCAGCTCCCCTCCAGAGTGGAGGCCTCTTGGAGATTGCACAAGACTTTCCGTTTTTTAAAAGGACAGTGCTAACAAAGTGGTGAGCGAGGACCTGCTTTCTCTCTAGAAGAGCTGGAAAGAAATTGGGGTGACTCAAGATTGAGGCAAGGGTACCTGGATACCTTGAAATCCAAAACTGCTCTTTTGTTTGGTTATTATTCCAATTGTCATAAGACCAGCCCATTGTATAGGCAAGCCCCAGGCAAGACGAGGGGAGGGGAGACAGGGGATACTTGCAATGCTTAGAGCTCAAAGCATAAGCTCTTTTCCCATTCACCAGCTTACCCAGTCCTCCATACAGATGGGAGAAAAAGGATTTGATTCCTTTCTGTATAACGATGTCCGAGAAACTTTTACCTGGGGCATCCATGGAAAGCCTGTATACGAGGAAATGCTCCACCTCTCACCCCTTTGCCCTTCTCTGGCTGGCTTTTTCTTTTGTAACAATCCCGTTTGGAGCTCTGAGGGGTGGCCACCCCCCACCCCCTTCCTCGCGTACCACTAATGCTAACACGGTAATTTATAAAATGTCCAACACACCATGCATTACCACTTGTTCTGACATCGTCTATAGAAACAGATGAGAGTGGGTGTTTCTATTGTGACAGATGCCAGCTGCATTGAATTAATGCTTCAGAGAGAAATATAGCTAGTGCATAAATGCATACACAGCTACTGCGGGGTGGGGAGAGGGGCAAACTCCCAACATGCCGAGACTAACGGCCTGGACCAACAGGGGAATGTTTTCAGGACAGACCAGTATGAGGTCAGTATGTAGATGTATCTGACACGAAGGAGCAGGTAACATGGAAACACGTCCTTAAAATGAAAGGTGGCAAAGAAGGAAAACTAGAATCATGAAAAGATATAGAATCAGGCATTTCCTGGTGGACGACTGAGAATCCACGCCTTCTTCTCAAGATACCGCAGTAAGATTCGGTCAGAAATGGGGGAATGCATTATCTCTCTAGAAAGTTCAGCCTTCCCCCCAATCCCACCCTGTACTTGTGGGGGGAGAAAGAAGAAACCCCAACTTTCTCTAGTGTAAGCCCCGTTTTGGAACTGCATGGTTGATGTTTTAAATCATTAAGTACATATGAATGCAATAATTGGTATTTATTACAACAACATTTTGACACCCATCTGGTTTCAGAGTTTCAAAAAATTCTTGTAGGGTTTTTTTTCCTTTGAAGAGCTTATTATTAAGTTTTGACATGAGGAAAAGAATATTTTCTTTTTATTTTTAAGATAAACTGTTAATGTTAAGGCAATAGCACCAAGATTATTTTGATTGTTGAGCAGTTACCAAAATGTGTTCTCACTCATGCCTTAATTAATTGAACGGAGACCATTATCTGCTTTATTATAATGTCTTGATTCATATCTTTTCAAAAAACACTGTCACAGAGCATGCACAGAATAAGGTAAGAGAAGCTTTCAGCTATTTAGGTTTTTAAAATTTTAAACAGATACTACCTAATCTAACTTTTAATATAGTCATCTTAGCATGAATATGATGTATTTTTCTTAGAAGATTTTTCCTTAGGTATAATTTTCAGAGGTCTCAATTTGTCTTTAAAAGAGCATCAGATGCATTGACCACATGATTTCATTATGAGACTGGGAACAATTAAAGGGTTTAAAAAAAATACTAGGCAGCTTTGGAGGAGCCAGGTAGACAAGTTGTTTTAATGTCTTGCTCTTTACCTGGACTACTGCAAAATAAAAATGCTGATGACTACTTGCTGAATGTGATCTTGAGGTTTTAAGACATCGCTGCCAGTGTCAGATCATTTTTTATTCCTTAGATAATAACACTTCCCTTTGAAAATGTGCCAATGTATTCTTTCAAGAAAAAGCTTATCTGGCCTATAATTAGTTGTGGTTGGAGACAAGGATCAAAGAAGGGTATAGAATTGCTAAACTTTATTTCACTTATTAAATCATGCATGTGGTTCTAGTTTAGTTTCCCTGAAGTAGAATTAAGGGTTGCTGAATCTTCTTGAAAGGTTAAAAAAGGAAAGGGGGATTCATTTCCGAAGCTAGAAGAAATGACCACTCAATCCCTACTTCCCCAAATGTCTGGCTTTGGGGCAGCAACTAAAGCTTCAGCAAAATCTACTTCATATAACTCTGACATTCATATGGGTAAAGGCAAAGAATAACCCCTACTCATACCACAGAGAATGTGGCTACAAAAATTTAGATATTTGTTGTTGGAACCTTACATTATCCAACTTAGGGAATTTCTTCTTCTTACTTATACCTCAAAGCTTATGTTTTATTTGGACCTTGGAAAGTATCTTCACATAATATGTACATTACCAGGAGCTTGATCTATTCAGAGTTTTCATTTAGCCTTGAACATGCTGTTACTCTATCTTGCCGTATGCTGACACCAGAAATATGCTTTCGGGGTTAATCAGTCTACAGGAAATCGTAGTATTAAACAACAGCAACAACAACAAAAAAACCCAAAACAAAAATCTAGTTTCTCAGTGAGGGTGTTTCCCTCTTAGAATTGGATCTTACTAGAGACGACTGGTCAGCCCATCTAATTTCTAAAGTCTTATCACCTGCCTTGAAAAAGAGGCCAACATACTTGTGCAAAAGAATTCAGGAAGTGAAATATAGTCCTCAAGCATTCAGTGGGCGTAAGACAAATTGTTAGTGCTGCATATATAGCAATGTCTTACAAACATGATGCATGCCAGAAATAAACAATATTGTCTCCGCATGATCAGCAAAATATGTCTAATTATCTGTCTCTATCTCTGTTACATAGGATGTATAGAAATAAACAATACATATCCATGCCAAGATCACTTAAATTTAAATGAGATCTAATGTGAACTGAATACACACTCAGCATCATAAATAGCAGCCATCCATGACGGTGCCGAAAAAGTAGGCATTTGTGGGATGCCTAGAGGGATGTTAACTGGTAGATTTGGTACTTTGGGAAGATTCACATTGGGTAGGTTCACATTGGGTAGGTTACTGGTTAAACTCCTGTGGAAGAAACAGACAGAAAGAAAAAAAATACCATCACAGTGACAATGTAGATGTGGTAGAAGCACACAACAGTTGTAAATAAACTGGCTAAGTCCACAGCAAGACAACAGTGAACATTGAAGCGACATACTCCAGAAAGCAGCTTACGGACAGGGAGCTGTGACGTAGCTCAGAGAGAAATGACAAATGTTAATGGGGAAGAAAAAAACACACACCACATAACCAGAGAGTAATTAAAAAGTGTGAACACAATGATCACATCATTTAAATGTCTTTGGGAGGCCCTTCAGCTTCCCAAACCATTGCCCAAAGTCTTACATTATAATCTTGAAATTTATGGAATTCTTGGTATGATGGGGCCTGGGGCTATGGCTAAACAGCTGTACTGATATAAGTAGTGGAGAAGGGAGGAGAGAGGAGGGAAAGGACTAGGAGGAGAAGGAGGAAAAAGAGAGAGAGGTTGGCCAGTGGGTAGAATTTGTCATTTGCTAGAAAGAGCAAGTTCTAGAGTTCTGTGGCATACCAGGGTAAATGTAATTAATAATGACCATACATCTCAAACAGGAAGGAACTTGAATGTATTCACCATAGAGAAATGATAAAAGTTTAGGTTGTAGCTATGCTCATTAACCTGAGTTGATCACTACCCAGTGGATGCATGAATCAAAACATCATACTGACCCTCATATATTATGTACAAATGGTATGTATCCATCAAGAAACCTTTTGGAAGACCTTTTGTTATTGAATTTGCTTAGTTCCATTGACAAACAGTTGTCCCTAGAAGTCCACTTGTGAAGTCAAATATTAGCCCCCACAATGGTAAGATGCAGAAGGAGAACGCTTTCCATTGGCTACTTCTAAACACAAGGGTATGTGCAAGGGGGAAACAACTGACAGAAAAGGTCAGAAGCCATGTGCAGAATAAAGATCTACTTTTATAGGACATTGAAATGGACACTTTCTCTCCTAACTAAGACCTTGGAGAAATGTTTACACAAAGCAGACAACCCAAATTCAGGAAGAAAAAAAAAAAAAAAAGAAAAAGAAACTCTTCCTTGGACCCAAGGAAAATTTAAGACATGACTTCCCAGGCTGGGAATATGGCCTAGTGGTAGAGTGCTTGCCTTGTATATATGAAGTCCTGGGTTCCATTCCTCAGCACCACATATATAGCAAAGGCCAGAAGTAGTTCAGTGGCTCAAGTGGCAGAGTGCTAGCTTTGAGCAAAAAGAAGCCAGGGACAGTGCTCAGGCCCTGAGTTCAAGCCCCAGGACTGGCGATAAAAAAAGACATGATTCCCATCATGGGAGCCACGCCTGGAAATGGGACAGAGGCAGGAAGGAGATCTGAGAAGGGCTGCTTGGCAGATTGAAGATGTTCCTTTTCTTAACATGGGTGACTATTACAGGGGTGTGTTTGGAGTGTAAAAATGAATCAAACTGTATTTTTCTCACCAAAAAAATTAAAATCAGTTAAAAATGAGTAAGACACCAACAGTGTTACCTCTCCTCAGCTTTTGGGGGGTATTTTGAACAAAATGTTTGTTCAAGTGATATGATAGAAAAGGGATGGATAGTTTCCTGAGTAGAGAGAGAGAGAGAATACCTCTAAATCAAATCAACCATATCACTTAGGAGGGTCTGTGTCATACACTGCTCTCCAAACGCTGGCACTGCGTGTCATGCAGTGGCATTTGAAGGGTGTTCCATCCAGCCAAAGTCACTGGCACAGGAGAGCCCAGCCTAGCTCTGACTCTGAGAGGAGCCTTCCCGTGTAAGTGGAGTTGACAGCACTTTGGCAGAGGAGTTGAGGTTCTCTTTTTGGATCTTGTAGCAGAAGAGTAAGTTTTGCCAAAGTAGCTCTGCCTAGGGCAAGCTGTGTTTGACTAGCAGGACTCCTGGAAGGCTGGAGGCGCCTCTGGGTTTGATTGTGGGGCATGGCGCAGGCCTCCTGTGAATGCTCATGCACTGCACCTGGCCAATAGCTTTGATTCCTATCTCCCTCTAGAAATGAGTTACTCCTGCAGTAAGGCCCTGGCTTGCACGCTAAAAAACCTAGACTGCAAAACTGCTTACCTAGTGTCTCTACAGTAGGGGAAGTAGGTGTCTCCGAGATGTATTCTGTTTCACATTTTGTGAAAGTCAGTTATATATCACAACTTGGGATGGAAGGGTGCTTTTGTGAGAAAGGCCAAAAGAAGGTGAGATAAATACGACTATTAAGTGGAAGGCGGATTAAAAAAAAAAAAAAAGGAACTTTTCCTTCCACGTGTCTCTGTTTAAACTGGGGAATTTGCTTTTGAATTCAGTCCCTAGTGGTTCTCAGTCTTAAACACTGCCATGTAACAAATCCGTTGGCGATTTCCACTGAGACATGTGTAAGCCTATATAAGCAAATGTGATCATTAAATGATACACACACTGAATAATGATCAAGGAATTAGAAGATCCTAGAGACGGCAGGCTGGAAAGTTAAAATGTCAATTCTGAGCAGATTAAATGTAGCTAGAAAGGAATAACATACAAATGGATGCAAAAGCAACTCAATTTAAACATATTAGCGGATGGTGAGTACACAAATTAAAAGCGAGCTTCATTTTGCACACAAAAATAAAAGACTTATATTAGTCAAATCAAAACATATTGTATTTTGGAAATATGACATTTTAAGCTAGACTGCTGCACTGGGTTCATATAGAAACATTTCCTTCATGGGACAGATCATAGTGACCTACTGTTAAAATTGATAAAATGTGCTTGATAGTTCTGCTTTTAGCAAAATAATATAAAGCATTTCTAATGTTTCTAATATTTCCTCAATGACAATAACTAAAAAGGCAAATTCCTAGCAAAATGTTTTATTAATATATATGCTCAAGGGAAATTTTCTGCTAGTTCTGATGATGAGGTTCCTAAAATTACCCATTGCTGTCACAACTTATTATTTTTAATGAGGGCTCTAAACTACCTAAGAACATGTTAGTCATGCTTTTCTCTTTCTTTCCCTCTCTCCCTCCCTCTCTCCCTCCCTCCCTCCCTCCCTCCTTCCTTCTTCTGGTCTGGGGCTTGAACTCAGGGCCTGGACACTGTCCCTGAGCCATTTTGCTCAAGGCAAGCACTCTACCACTTGAGCCACAGTTCTACTTTTTGGCCTTTTTGGTACTTAATTGGAGATAGGAGTTTGATGGACTTCTGACCCCCAATCCTCAGATCTTAGCCTCCTGAGTACCTAGGATTACAGGCATGAGCCACCAGTGCCCGGCTAGACGTGTGTTTCTGAGAACCATAATTGTAAGTCTCTGGATAGAACAAGAAGAATGAATTACAATCTTAGCAACTAATATATATGCTCTTTTGAGAATAATGCAAATGGAGAATGCAATCAAGAATTCAATGTATATCCTACAAAAACAAGAAAAGTAAATGAACTGCTTTGTGAAATGGCAACTCCCCTGTACAACTACTTAAAGATAATAAAAAGAAAAAAATAGACTATTTTCTGGGTGATGGTGGCTTACACCAGCAATCCTAGCTACTCTCAGAAGGCTAATCTTTGAGGATCCCAATTCAAAGCCAGCCTAGGCAGGAAAGTAGGCAAAACTCCTATCTCCAATTAACCATGTACACACACACACACACACACACACACACACACACACACACACACACACACTCGGAGAGCTGTTTCTCAAGTAGTAGAGTGCTAGTCTTGAGCAGCTCAGGGGCAGTGCCCAGGCTCTGAGTTCAAACCTCAGGACCAGCACCAGAAGTAAAATAAAATAAATAAAAATTAGGCTTTTTCATTCATTTTGGCGACTCTGCTGAAAAAGTAGAGCTTTCATTTCATTCCTATCTCTGGAGCTCTAGATGAAAACAATTTTCATCTACTCCCGCAGAGGATGAATGTTACATACAGGTGAGTGTGTGCATGTATGTGTGTGTGTGTGTGTGTGTGTGTGTGTGTGTGTGTGTGTATACAGGCCATCATTTTCACTGATATCAATGATGGAAGGGTCAATCTTTATAATTAATTCTAAACAGGATTATTATTTCATGCAGAAAAAGATGGTTATGTCATCTCTCAAAGATTCCTGCTTTAAATTTATAGATGAAGGTAGACTTTATTTTTTTATTTTTTATTTTTTTTGGCCAGTCCTGGGCCTTGGACCTCAGGGCCTGAGCACTGTCCCTGGCTTCTTTTTGCTCAAGGCTAGCACTCTGCCACTTGAGCCACAGCGCCGCTTCTGGCCATTTTCTGTATATGTGGTGCTGGGGAATCGAACCTAGGACCTCGTGTATCTGAGGCAGGCACTCTTGCCACTAGGCTATATCCCCAGCCCCTGAAGGTAGACTTTAGATATAGAACACATTCTACTTCTATGAGCCATTTGTTGCATGAATCTATGTACTCTATCTTTTTTTTTTTTTGGCCAGTTCTGGGCCTTGGAACTCAGGTCCTGAGCACTGTCCCTGGCTTGTTTTTGCTCAAGGCTAGCACTCTGCCACTTGAGCCACAGCGCCACTTCTGGCCATTATTTGTATATGTGGTGCTGGGGAATCGAACCCCAGGGCCTCTTGTATATGAGGCAAGCACTCTTGCCACTAGGCCATATCCCCAGCCCTATGTACTCTATTTTGTCTGCTCTTAGTACTCTGGAGACTAAAGCCTCTTTTTGTGTTTATTCTTAATTCTAATCCTCACTCTTGTGCATGGCACTCTTTGATATCTTCCCAGAATCTGGTGTGGTATTTCTCAACTTCTTATCCATTATACCCCTCTCAATTCTTTTCCATAGAAATTCAATACCACAGGGACAATGTTTATTTTTTCTATGTAATGCAAGTAGAACTGTGCTTTCTTATATATTTCTATATTTGAAGAGTAAGATAAACCTCCAATGCCAATTTCCACCAGCTTGGGGGCTGGGAAGCCCTCACTCAAAATGAATCACCTACAGACAAAAGTTTCAAATGTCATGGGATTTTAGAAGCTCCCAAACATCTGTCTTAAGCTTGTGTTTACTTTAAAAGTGGCCCAAACTAAACATTTACCTTTTCTCTCCACATTTCTACTTCTGCTTTTGCTCTTTCCTGGCAAGTCTACTCCTTTTGAAGTCTTACTCTTCAAGCTATTTCCCACATAATCCCTCAGTGGAAATACATTCCTTTCTATTCTACTCTTCTTTTTAAACCATTGTTCCTTACATTATTTGTGCATGTATATATGAGTATGTATTTAAAATCATGCTTATGTTGCTCAGAATCAACTAAGTTTAACTCTCCAATTAAGGGAATGCACCTTTTTCTCTTTCTGATCCCTATTACTATTCTACTGTAACCTTATACTCTTTAGTCTGTATAAGCTCCATAATAAATATCAAACAATAAATATCAAACAATCAGTGATTATTTGCTGGGCATGGCTTATATTCCATGTCCTGTTGTGTGCTAGGTACAAGGAGGGAGTGATGCTCAAACATGTAGATGTACATGTACGAGGAAGATGTATATGCATGTGTATGTATAATGGAAGAGCTGTTATTTTATAAAGGAACACTGAGGCTCAGGAGGGTCAAGTAAGGGAAGATCTTAATTTAAAAAAAATCTTATGGCTTAAGGTCATCCACTAAGTCATCAGAAGAACAGATATTCTGACCTAGGTCTAAAACATATATATTCAATATCAGGCCACCTACATATTGGTAACATCTCTGGTCTAGTGTTATTATCACTAAACTATTGACACCTTTGGCAATCTGAATAAGAACATTATTTTAAAAATACCATATATATATATATATATATATATATATATATATATATATATATATATCTCAAGCAGAGATGAAGAAGTGTACTTGAGAAGTGAGGAATCCAGATCTTACAGTAGGTGTATGTCAAGAAGTAACATTTGGTTTTTCCATTCAAATACACCCTATCTAGAAATGAGCAGTCATGAAGCCAAGCAGTCCCGGTGGCTGGAGAAATTCACATCCAGATCAGATGACCGTTCATCAGGAAAAGATTATTGGTTAGGGTGGGTAGGGCTCAACCTGTATTGGATACTATGTAGGTTTCCTTCCATCTTGAAGGCCACCATAACTTAACAATGTGCCAGCACTAAAGAGCTGGTGAAAATATCAACCATCTGCTTGTTGGGGCCAAAAAATGTATACTAAGGAATTGCAAACCATCTCTATCAGTAGGTGCTAGTTCTATGACAATCTGATGAATGCCCAAGAGAAGACAATAGGATACAAAGCTTCATTGGCAATCTGGCCCTGCCTTGAAGAGCCGATCTCTAGCCATTGTTGAAAGTTATTGAATGATTTTTTTCACGAATGCACAGAAAATCCAACCACAACTCCATCTGCTTTATTAGAAACAGATTCGTAGCCTCTCCTTTTCTCTCCTCACCAAGAGGGAAGTTGTCTTTCAATACATAGCTAGCCATATGACTTTTTCCTGTCCAGTTATTTTGAAGTAGGATCTACAATGTATTTCTCATTTTATCTATAACCAGGTGCCTACAAGCACAATTTAGTTGTTTGAGAACAGACTATGGTGTATGAATGTGTGTGTGTGAGTGTGTGTGTGTGTGTGTGTGTGTGTGTGTGTGTGTACTGGAGGATCATATGGAAAAAATTGTAAAGACAGTAAACAAAGTTTACCAAAGTCCCTTTCTTATTTTGGGGTGATTCTGGGCTGGGGATATGGCCTAGTGGCAAGAGTGCCTGCCTCGGATACACGAGGCCCTAGGTTCGATTCCCCAGCACCACATATACAGAAAACGGCCAGAAGCGGCGCTGTGGCTCAAGTGGCAGAGTGCTAGCCTTGAGCGGGAAGAAGCCAGGGACAGTGCTCAGGCCCTGAGTCCAAGGCCCAGGACTGGCAAAAAAAAAAAAAAATATTTTGGGGTGATTCTGATGGAAAGGATTAAAAAAGAGATCAACCTTCACTTAGACAAAAATCCAAAAAGAAAATGAATCTTTGCTTCTTTATCAGCCCTCTTGCAGTGGTCAGATATAAGTTCATACTTTTGGTTTCTTTACTTGGTAGGAGGAATGGAGAGATGCTTTCCTGTCAACCCAAAGCATGCTCCCATACTATTCTTTACCCTCTGTTTTATGCCATTCTTCAATGCTCTCTATGACACCTGCATCCTGTCTACAAATCAGCTAATGAAATATGGATAGTCTAAAAGAAAATTTTAACAGGTTATTTCAGCTGGCCTTTTCAACTATCTTCACATACTACTCTGAAAGGCATGTACTGTTCATGAATGCAACAACCCATAATCATACTCCCTAGCCCAAAGCACAGTCTTGGATAACAAAAATTATTTAACAAAAATGTGTGTGTGTGTGCACATGTGCATGCACACACATACACATAGACACATACACTCCTCTAACTTTAGTCCCAGTTGATTACTCACAATTATTATTCCTTTATACAGGTTCAGATCTTTAATTTCCTAATGGTCAAGTTCAATTTCCTTTCATCAGTGAAAAACAAAATCCCCAACAGAACATTTCCAGAGTATGACTTGCAACTGTGAAAACGATCTTGATTCTATCTTTACTTCTGATAGTACTAAGACTGTTAAATGTTTCCAAAGGAATAGCAGTCATATGGTTGGCTTCTGAAGAACTTAACAGATTATAAAATGACTTCAGTGACACTCACAGAGTTCATGACAGTTCTCAGACCCTGGGAAGGAATTTTGTAAAATTTCAGTTTTGTGGGCGAGAACACATTCTCATAGAAGTTCAAGCTCTTTCTTTCTGGCTAGGAAATGCAAGACAAGACCCCAGATCTAGAGCTTTCTGAAACAGTGAAGGGAACTGACCACCCACTTCTATAGGTGTTGGTGACTTTCCACATTTACATCCAAGCAAGTTATTGCTATTTCAGGACCATCACTATTTTGAAGATGTAAACATTACCCATTTAAGTGTTTTCCTTTCTGCAGCTATTCTTCCAAGTACAACTGTCTTTTTTTTTTTTTTTGGCCAGTCCTGGGCCTTGAACTCAGGGCCTGAGCACTGTCCCTGGCTTCCTTTTGCTCAAGGCTAGCACTCTGCCACTTGAGCCACAGTGCCATTTCTGGCCGTTTTCTGTATATGTGGTGCTGGGGAATTGAACCCAGGGCCTCATGTATACGAGGCAAGCTCTCTTGCCACTAGGCCATATCCCCAGCCCCAACTGTCTTGATTATAGGGAATAATTAAAAAAATAGTAAGTCTACCACTAATGCTTTACCACAAAGGGACACATTAAAGTACACAGGATCATATTAAGAGACCAGTGTAAAACTGGAAAATAAGCTAAAACTTAAGCTTCTTAGAAGTAGCTGATGAAGAACTGTGACCTATTATTTTGTGATCACAAGGAAAGTCAAAACCTTCTTTCATGGCTCAGACATAGAAGGGAGAGAAAAAGCAGTGAGTCATATCCAGTATAATATTCGAGGAAAGGGCTCCATTCAGAAATTACTACAAATAAGGTAGAAGTCAAGTTTCCCAAATTGAAGAAAAGCCTCTTGAATATTAGTTCTGGAGTTCCTAAAAGTTACTGATATATTACCCCCATTTTGGTTCATATGAGCTACTACATTCCAAAGAGAATAAAATGAATTTTGTAGAGACAAAAATCCCATAACCTAACAGGTCAAAGTTGGGTATCAGGCCTTATAAGAGCTTTTCAAAAGATACCACAAAACTCTCTCTATAGGGGAGTGTCTGGTTTTCCAAACAGGAGACTTCTGGCATCCTTCATACATAGCTCTCTTCCTTCCTGGGGAATGAAGGTCGCAGAGAGTCTGCCATTTTCTTTCAGTAGACCTAAAATTTGCCTAGCAGTGGTGGAAATTAGCAAAAGCACAACACACAAGATTTATTGTGCATTGTCCCTCTTAAATGTACTGAGCTATAGAGTCCTCTTCCTTCTTCTTTTATTTCTTTTTGGGGCATGTCTCAAATATCTAGGCCAGAGAATAGCAAACTATGCTTCTCTTTTATAAAGTTTTATTGAAACACAACCACTCAGTTGTGTAAATATTATTTATGATTTTTTAATGCCAGTACAATTGAGTAGGTGACAGAGATCTCTGGTCTTGTACAGAAAAGTTCACTAGTCTCCTCTTTCTCCACAGAACCCCATAGGACACATTTCTGGAAATATTAATTCCTTGGGATGATACCAGTTGAGTAAAATACATTGTACAAATGTCACAGTTGGCTTTATATCCCTTAATTCTTATTTACATTGTACAATAAAGCAGACTTTCACTTCATAAAACATTTCTCTACCTCTTCCCTCCCGACTTCACTGAGACAAAGAAGCTTATGAGCACTATTAGTAGGAAAAAAAAAATGTATGGAATTGCTAACTGTCCATACTAACAATGAAAGTCATGTGACCCCCCTCAGTCCATTTCTGAATGACTCTCCAGCATTTGTACCCAAACTCCGATGGTATCAAAAGAGGTTTCCTTACTTGACTGGTTCCCATGACTCCCGCTCAAAGCCCCTGTGGATGGATTGTGCAATTGAGGACTCCATCAGATCCACATATCTAACAACAAGGGGGGCAAACAGGTCCTGCAGGTGTTTGTGAAATTTTCCATTGCACAAATTATCTAGAACAGATAAGCAAAACATGGTAAGAACCCGCAGTTGCTTTCTCAGAGTACAATATAATAAGTAGATGATTGTCTTCTAATATTAAATATCCTGCTTTGAAGAGAGACAAAAGCAAAACAAAACAAGAACATGAGAATGTGAACGGTATCAAAGTTCATGCTTAAATCTGTTTGGAGTGAAAATGGTATTTAAAAAAAAACAACACAAAAAACAGACCACTTAACCCTCTTCTAAAAAGACCTTCTTCCCACTAAGTTACCAGGAAGAGAGAACATCCTTTGCCTCCTTCCCGATTTCCCCTCCTCTAACTCCCTTCTTGGAAAGAAAATCTATTTTTTATGACTGTTGCTGGAAGACACTCTGAAATACTTCTGGTACCTTTTAGCTAGAAACATGTTTCTCATCTAAAAATCATTTCTTGATTAAGAACTGCAAAAATGTGAAGAGGTTAAGTTCATTCACTTGCATGAGAGCAAACAAAACACAAGATGGTTCCTCATCAAGAAACCATCTTTTGATAACAATGGCAAAACAGGAAGAGCTTTCAGTTCACTCATCTGAAAGCAAATAAAATACAAATGGCTACTTCCTCTCATATTACTCTTAAGTTCTTCTGCTATGACAGTCTCCCTGCAGCAGGACATTTTAGGGAAGAAAGAGAATGCCCATCAGCTGTAAGATATGTGTGTGTGTGTGTGTGTGTGTGTTCATAATAATAAAACTACAAAGGACTGTATCCAACCTGCAGCCTGAGTAAGAGAAAGACGTCTCAGTAAGCTGCATGTCTGTGGGTTATTTGGGAAAAGAAAATAGTCAAAGGTGATACATACAGTCAGTACGGAGAAAGTCATTCAGCAGCTGAAACAGTGGGAAACTGTCCCATGTGTCGGGGGGCTGCACCTCCAATGCCGCATCCATGTCCACAGCAAAGAGTGATAGGAATGTCTCTGCGTGTTCCACCATTAAGTCTGACCACCATGCAAAGGCCTTTGAAATTTGGCAGAAAAACAATAGATAGAAAGGTGATGAGTGTCTCTTTCAGAGATAGGGTGTGCATTCCAGCCCTCACTGTTCAAGACTGACTGTGCATCCAGCAGGGATTCATCACTTTATTGTAAAGAGAACAGCATTTTGAATACAAATGGCCTCTCAAGTGTCCAGGCCTGCCATAAGAGAGCCTTTTGCCTGACCTGTCGGTCAGAGGATGCAGCTGCAGGAATGACAGACATGGGACTTCTGTTCAATTTACAATAACTCAGTAGGTGTGAGTCATGCTCTATATAACTATTGTTGGCTAGCTCTTGCGCTAAGATATTAGAATTGGGGAGTTTCTTCACTGTGTTTATGGGTTTTCTGCTGGTCTAACTTGAAAATTTGCAATTATTGTTCATTGGTATCTACACATCTGGGGCTTATTTGTCTACAGTCTGATACAAACTTAAGAGACTCATATTTCCCTATATATTGCTTCTAAGTCATACTAAGTCCAAGGGAACTACTACTGCAATTGTTACAGAACTTTGGAGTCAAAATCTCTTTCAGCAGGGAGCCTTTGGTTTTGTATCCAGTCTGGAGGAGAGATCAGGCTTCGGCTAGGAAACACAGAGTAAAGTCAGGACTTACTTTGCTGGAAAGTTGGACACATATGTACATTGAAAACCAAAAAATATCAGTGAAGTAACTCATTTGCATGCACATGGGCCCTTGGAAATCATTGTGCAGGGTCTCAGAGGGCGACATTCACATCAGCCTGGGCCAGATGTGAATGCAATTCAAAGGCATGCATGCATGTTGACTAATTATTTCTGGCAGGGAGCATGCAGAATGAGTGGTGGTGTCAACAGGCCCTGTTTTGCTGATTTCGAAGAGAGCAGAAAAACAAAAACAAATTGCCAGGCTCTTGTCCCCCACCTCCCCACTCAATGCCATAAAGTATTTATACTAGAAACGCTTTCCGGAGCATTCACCAAAGGGCAGGAAAAAAAAAAAACCAACAGAAAAGGATGGGAAGGTGTTTGGAAACATGAAACATGATTATGGAAAAATTTCCATAAATGAAAGGGTTTGTTCAATGGCCAAGCTCTTCTGTGCTCTATTAGTTATTGGAGGGATATTTTAACAGCCACTAGGAGGCAGAATAAAGCTCTGCCTGTCTTCTTTCATGAGATTTTACTTTACTTACTTCTCCTTTATCAACATGTGGCTGGTTTGCAAATTAAATGGAAAAAATCAAGTCATGGACCATTCTGCAAGGTTGACTTGGCTGGAAATAGACACCTGCGGTTTCCATTTTAATTTACAGTAAAACCTCACTGATTCAGAGTAACTAGAGAGGGGAAATGCTAGTCTGAAAGCAAAAAGCCCTAAATTGTTGGGCTTTCTAAGAAAGAGATAGTACTACTTTTGAATTCAACCTGTAATTGGGCACAAAAGTAAATGGTATCCATGAGTTGCACATTGTTTATCATATGAATATACTGTAAATGTGTTAAGTTCTTCCCAATTTCCAAATAATGCTACGTAAGTTAACCTATAAGTTGAAGTTAAAAAGAAGGAGCATTTAATTTTCCAACTTCTAGAATACAGATAAAGCACTGGGTATTCCTAACTTGTAACAAGAGCCTAGAATTAACTGATGTGGAGTCAAAGATTTTATTCAAGAGAAGTTCAAAGAGCCATATATGCCATTGAGTTGTCACAGATTCCAAGGATCTGGGTCTGAACTGATGAGGTTTTATTGTAGCTTTACCACCTGGCCTTGCAAGCCCTGGAATTTAGGACTTGATCCTCTGACTGGTTGGTTAAATCCAGCAGAGGAGAATTTTCCTATCCCGCTCCCCGTCCCCCCGCCCCCCCCGCCCCGCCCTCAAGCATTCCAGTCCTGCATCTTTGCAGCAGACTATCTAAACACTGCACTTGCTGGAGTCTCGTCCCCTCCCCTTGCCCTGTGCAATGGGCTGATCCACTGTGTTTGTAAAATTCATACCAAATGTTAGCTAGCACTTATTCTTTAGCAAGTTGATCTAACTTTACATCTTCAATATGTGTCTAAAGAACCAGGTACTGGGAGACTGTGATGCTTTCCTAGACACAATTTTCTTCTAGGATGACAAGAAAAAAAATGAAACAAAACAACAAACAAACCCTCAAACTATTCATAAAGGCCTGAGGTTAAAAAAATTCTTAACCCAATTTCATATGGAATATTTTTTACCTGCTTTTTTTTTTTTTTACAAAGTTGCAAACCAGATACCATGAGAAACATCGCATCTATGATCCATAAAGAATTTTGTCACTTATGATCTTATATATTTATGAGCAAGTCTCTACGATCCTGTAATAATAACTATATTGATTGGTAGGCCTGCAAAGAACAATGAGTACTGTAGCATGAATCACCACCATGAGAGGACAGAGGAATTCAGGATGTGAGTGAGCAAGAAAATTTAAATTTGGGACTTAGAGAAGAAGCAAAAAACCAGAGCGATTTCAAGATATCCAAGGTAATTCTTTTCAAAATCTTCTAATCAGAACCAGCTCTCTGAGGAGATTAGTATTCCAGCAAGCAATAACCAAAAATCAAAATATAATTCTGATTAAATGAACAAAGTCAGTGTGACTGGGCTGGGTAAGTCTTAAAGTATATATACACACATACATACATATAGATGTATGTATATATTCATATTATGCTCCAACAGGTGAATGCTGTTTCTTCGATGAGCTAATTCATAATGTTTGTGAGCAGCTAAATACTTAATATTTTTCAAAGACAATAAAGAGTTATACATTGGCTTCTAAATACTTACCCATTGCTTTACATTATTCAGGGACAAAGCTGGGCACTGGAGGGGTACAGTTCACCACATCAAACACACTGTAATTTTGCACACGAACTAACATGTATATATGCACCCTCTGGTACCACAATACATATATACATATACATACGTATACATAGAGAGAGAGATTGGGAAGGGGAAGTACAATAACCTGTGTGTGTGTGTGTGTGTGTGTGTGTGTATGTGTGTGTGTGAAAGAGAGAGAGAGAAAGAAAGAGAGAGAGAGAGAGAGACTAGGTTTTGTTCTGAAAACAGAATTAAGTGGCCTGTAAGAGATAAACGTGACAATTGTTACGATTTGCTGAGTGTGTATGGCATAGGATACTTTTTCTGTTGATGAGAAGTTGGTTTTCCCTTTTAGGACATTGAACTGCTTTATATTAGAATTTAAAATGGCTTTAAATGTTTTTTGTTGTTGTTTTGTTTTGTTTAAGGAGCGGGGGCAGAGGTGTGTGATCCCATCAAACATGATCACACAGCCAGTCAAGACCCCTGCTTAGGATTTAGAGATCTTTTAGAGTTTAGTGAGCACTGGGAGAATATGGAAGTGAGGACTGGGTAATAGGAAACACACTTGCCCATTCTTCTTGGAAGGAAGACCTTGCACATAGTGTGCAAGGACAGATGCAACTGCCTTCCACTCTACCCCAGTCACTGAGCTGGGATGCACACGGGTCACCTAGGCATCTTTTAAAAGAAGCCATGGCTTAGCAGCTACCTATATAATGGAGTTAGGAGGTGAGCCCTAGAAATCCACATTTTCCTTTAGCAGTACTGGGATTTGTACTTGCCAGAGAAGTGTTCTACTCTCTTTAGCCATGCCTCTAGTCCTCTTTGCTCTGGTTCTTTTTGGGTCTTGCTTTTGACTTAGGCCAGTCTGGACAGTGATTCTCCTATTTATGCTTCTTGCTATTGTGTGGATGACTGGAGATCCAAATTTCAAAGACCGGTCCAGGTGAGTGCAGTCAGACCACTCTCTGCACTCTCCTTCCAACACATTCGCATTCACTTGGTACTTCCCGCATAGGTTTACCATTTTTTTTTTTTTTTTTGCCAGTCCTGGGGCTTGGACTCAGGGCCTGAGCACTGTCCCTGGCTTCTTTTTGCTCAAGGCTAGCACTCTGCCACTTGAGCCACAGCGCCACTTCTGGCCGTTTTCTGTGGTGCTGGGGAATTGAACCCAGGGCCTCATGTATACGAGACAAGCACTCTTGCCACTAGGCCATACCCCGAGCCCCAGGTTTACCCTTTCGTTCATCACATATTTATAGACTTGGCTCCCTTGGGAATTTTTTTTCTTAGGACTACAATAGCCAAGATTTGTCATGTGTTTACTATTTATTTTGGCAGTACTAGGGATTGAACTCAGGGCCTTGTGCTTTCTAGGCAAACACTCTACCAAATTAACCCATATCTCCAGCCATTAAGTATTAAGATTTTATGGTGAGGTAAAATTACTAACTTGGGAAATAATCCTGTACATTTATTGAGAAGAAAATTTGGTTTGTGGAACTCCAAAGTATGCTTAAGTCATTCTTAACCTTGCAAGATGCAATAAGAACAGCATTGATGTGTATCTTATTTGTTGACCCTAAATGACTTCTGAATAGGTATGCAAGATTAGAATATTTTGTGGTAATTATTACCAGGCAAGTTTACAGTGATGATTAGCAAGAAGTGTGGTTTTTATTTTTTTAAAATAAACTTCCCTGTGGTGCCCTGTGGTGAGTGACTTAGTAAATAAAATACACATTATTATTATTATTTTTTTTAGCAGGTAGTGGCCTCAGAAAAATAATTTGGTTGCCAATGAAGGATAGTTCTCATGTTTTGTTCTGGCACATTCGCTTTGATTCACAACAGTGACTTGGAACACCCATCTTCTCTGTACCCATTACCTACATCTTCAAAACAGTGTGGATTTGAAAGCCTCACATCCATTCCATCTGCGGAGGGCAGGCTAAAGCCCCATCAGGTTTCTGAAGATGAGTCTGAAGATGTCCAGAAGGAATTCCCTTACTATCACCTGATCCTCAGAGACCCCAATCTAAAAAGATACCATAGAAATTGGAGAAAAATTCTAACCCGACTTAGTTTCATGTGTTTGGAAGCTATCCTAGGTTTGTATGGTTAGAGGGCATTGACTTTGCTTGCCCTCCTCCTCCAGTTGCACATCATTGCTAGGTGCTTTGTGAGTTACTGATATCTACTTAAGGGGTCTCCATTCTGGCCTCAGAGGAGTCTGTGGGGGAAGTCAGGATACTTCAGCACTCTCTCTATATATAAATACTGTATATATGATTCACATACAGACAGCTGTAGAGGAAAATTAGTATCACTCCCACGAGCTATGGGTTACTATGCTCGGTACTCAGCTGCTGGAATAAAGGTTAAGTACGGACGAACAGAGGAAACTGCAACAGGCTAGGGATCAAGGCAGGTAGGGGGCGTGTGTTGGGATGTAACCGCAGTCGTTGTCATCAGTCGCTTCATGCACGCACAAGAGAATCACCCCACATTTACCCTGCCGTGGAGGGCCACCCATGTCACAAGCAGTCCACTGGAAGTTGCTGTTACATTCCTGGGGTCAGTGTTAGAAAGCAGGAGCACCAGGAAAAGTCCCATTAGAAGACATGGTATTGGAAGGGCATGCACAGAATATGACAGCAGGTGGCTGGCTCATTCGGTTTAATCACATACCTCTTTTCCCTGCCACGATCAGCCAAGATTGAATGGAACAGTAGAGAAACAGGGAGGAAATTTAAATATGCAATCAGGCATTAGTCGGGATTGGCTGGTTGTGTGGGATATTAATATAGTATTTTTACTATCCTGTCAATTATCACTTAGTAAGAAGAATGATCATTTTATGTACTTGAAAATTACTTTTATGGAAGGCCTTTTCTCCAACCCCCACTCTTCTATAAATCTAACTGGAGAGAAGAAGAGGAATTAATGTAGTTTTTACAAAAGTTATTTTATGAGATATGATTTTAAAGCTCAATTTTGAAATGGTTTAGTTTAACATCATAATTTTACCTTGGAAGGATTGGGTTTGTTTAAGTCCTTATAGGCTTGGGATTTTGTTGGTCATGAGATCCCCTGGGTCATAATTATTAAAATCATCATTTTAGTACTGGTTTGGAAAAGAAGAAAGCTGTATTTATTTAGATGTATATTTTAGAGAATTGACAAATTGAACAACACAGAATAATTTGTTTCTGCCACCAAGTTCAGCAACCTAGGCAATCTAAGGTTAAAAAGAAGAAAGAAGAAAGGAGGAGGAGGAGGAGAGGAGGAGGAGGAGGAGGAGGAGGAGGAGGAGGAGGAGGAGGAGGAGGAGGAGGAGGAGGAGGAGGAGGAGGAGGAGGAGGAGGGAAACTCTAGCACAGAGATAAATTCAAGTAGATGGCTATAGATCCACGAATCAGAATTAATCAAAACAACAGTGGTGGCAACAAAAACAACCACAAAAGACCATATAAATAAATAAGTAAATATATATTCTGAATGTTCTGAACAATGGTTCTCAGGTGTTGCTTAATTTGTTAACTTTAAAAGTGTACTCACCTGATTCATTTGTTGCTCAAAAGAGCTAAAATCTTAGGCTGAAATGTACAACATATAACCACAGTTGTTTACAAACAACCTTCTAAAAACTTCTTCCAAAACTTGGACTTTCATTCACTTGGCCGGCCCCATTTAAAGAAAATGGTGTTAAGGCATCTTATTCATATCCAGGTTGTCAGAGCCAGCTCTGACAGTATAGCTAAGGGACATGTAGCAACATTTCACACTCAGCCTGCTCACCTCTGCATGGTGCTCCTCATTTTGCTGAAGAACTTCAATGACTAGTTCAGCAAGACGTATTGTGTCTTCGAGCTTTTTGGCAGGAGTGATTAATCGGCCTACATTTTCTGAAGTACAAGAATTGGTGTTAAAATTCAGCGGCAAGTAGCAAGCTAGTTTTGTGGCCATTAGAACTAGTGGATAAGAGATTTTGAATAGTTACCAATTTAAAAAGTTTCATGCAAATGTTAAATGCCATCTAAGTAGTAGTAAGCAAACCATAAAGCCATTTTCTCGTTCTTATCACCATCATTATAATATATAGTAGAAATAAAAGCAGTGCTCCAGCTTGAAATTTGCACAGGAAGCTAAAATGAAGTCTATGACAGCACACTGCAAATGTAGTGACATTTTGTACACAACGTTCTTTAAAGACAGCATGAATGGACTACTCTCTTCTATTACTCTCTAGACCATGTCTGGGCTACCTGGAATGGGGGGAGCTTAATCTTCATTGTTGTACATTTGTTTTATAGGTGGGCCACTAAATGTTCACTACAATAACACTTTTCTGTAACCGGTTTGGCTGCTATTTAACAGGTAGTGAAATGAAAATGCCTATGCAAAGGTCTGTTTGTTTCAAGTTATCGAGAAAGGAGATAGGAAAAATCAGACATCCTTTGGCCATTCTGGAGAACTATTTAAAAGAATGCTGAGAACAGACTATGACATGAGCTGGTGGTAACTTGCAGCTGTAACTGAAATTTGATCAGGGAAATGGCAACTACAGACATATATTGTGGTTGGTATTGTTGTCTTTCATTTCTCTTGAGTTGACAGGGTTGTGCTTTCACCCAGCTCAAGGAGAATATAGTCCCTGGCTTCAATAGTGCCCTTTACAGAACTGAATTCATGGATATCCAAAAATACCATTATGTTGCTAAATGCCACAAACTATTATCCTTGGAGAAAAATAATATTAAAAATAAAAGGTTTTCTATCAATGAGTTGGATTGAGCTCAATCAACCATTCTGAGCTCACTAGGAATTTATATTTCATGCTTGGTTCCCTTCAGATCTGAAAGTATTAGAATCATTAGGAGTGTGTATGTGCTTAACTGATTTAGTACAATGCCATGCTTGATAGGTTTGTCTTCAAAAAGGCTACTGAAACTGGTTTTCCTTTCTTCATCTGAAACAGATATACTTTGGCATCAAGTTCTTTGCCAGGGAGAAATTCTTAAAACTTCATAGGAAGTTTTTGCATTTTATTGGGTTGTATTGTATGTATTGATGAGAGGAATTTTAAATAAAATCTTCGGATATGGATAGTTTTCTTTTTTAAAGCTTTTTTTTTTTTTTTTGCCAGTCCTGGGCCTTGGACTCAGGGCCTGAGCACCATCCCTGGATTCTTCCCACTCAAGGCTAGCACTGTGCCACCTGAGCCACAGCGCTCCTGGCCATTTTCCGTTTATGTGGTGCTGGGGAATCGAACCGAGAGCTTCATGTATAGGAGGCAAGCACTCTTGCCACTAGGCCATATTCCCAGCCCTTAAGGCTTCTTAATTTCCTTTTGTGCAACTTTTGAGATAGGTGATGAGCACTCCAGGTCACTAGTAATGTAGTATTTAGTAACAAACATTAATTCAGTGAAACACTATGCAGAAACAATGCTCCAGCCATAGGAGCGAAGGCCAATGGATATGGTGGGGTAAGATTACCCAAGTGTTGAAAATTTCAGTCCAAGTAGGCCCAGTGGCTGGCATGAAATGGTCTGTCTGGATTCAGGTCAGTGAAATGTCCAAGCAGAAATGTGGCTGAATCTAGTTGGAGCATTCTGGTGGGCACCGTGGGCAGTATAAATATAAGGATGAGATAAAGAGGCACCAACACCTAATATAAAGATGTGTGAAGTTAGGAGCTAGGAGCTCATTGCCTGATCCAGAGAAAATATACTTGTATAGAATGAACTAATGCCAAGGTTGACTTCTGTGCTTTAAGGGAACCTGATCGGCTTGTGATTTCTTAAGTGGACTTATTGTAATTTTATCAATAAACTTTCAGGCATTTCTACAAACATACTGTGTATATATGCTTGGGTAATATGTGTAGAGTGAGGGATTTGCATTTTGATAGTAAATATGCACAGGCTACTATTTTTATTAGTTGGCATTCACATTTACACATCAATTTGCAAACTCCTCATCCTATACTTATTACCCATTTGACACACACATCCACACCCAAACCCACATCACACACTTACATACATTTTCTAGTAACCAGACAAGCCTGCACATTAATACAAATCTGCAGGAAATCCCACTTGGGACACATTGTTGAAATTTCTCACTTCAAAAACAGAGAACGTTGTCCTTTTGAATAGAGTGTTCACCAATCTAGGGGAAGTCTGGTGATGCAAGGCATATGAGATAATTCCCAACGGCATTGTCATGCACATTCATCCAAAAAATGTGAACGATTCTTAGGTCCAAGATGCTTAAGCTAGGACCACCTGAAGATTTGTTTTAATACACAGTCCTCTTAGATTGACGACAATCTGTATCAACAGATACACATAACTTGTGCATGTACACACAGTCAGCCTATGAGTGTGCATACATGTACGCATATATGTGTATGCCTGATGTGTATATATATAAATATATACAGACAGTATGTTTAATAAGACCTTTTGCAATTTGACTTTAAACACACAGCCATTAGAGTAAGTGGGTTAATGATCCTTTAATCTAGAATGCTTGATCTGCCAATTACCCCAGGTAGCCAGACTTTTTCATTTACTATTAATCATTGTGATTCCATCATCTGTAGATCAAGCCACTTTAGGGAAACACAACACTATCTTCCTGTTCATTTGCCTAACTGACTTACTAGTTAAATGGCAAAAAAACCAACAACTCCAAACAAACATGTACTAGATGTGATTTCTCTAAAATGTTGTCTTTAAAGAAAATATTGTGTAAAATCCTTCAGCACTTCTTCCCTCCCCCCACAGAGGTCAAGGAGAAGTTTGTGCTTAGAAATGATTTTTTTTGTCACTTCTGCTGTCTTGAAATGTACTGCAATATTCCTATCCCCCAATCTTGCACTCGCTGGAGCACTGACGAGAAGAAACTAAAAATACAGTTTACTTAGAAAACATTTCATACAACAGAATTGAAGCTCATAACATAGAAAAAATTGTCATGCAAAATGTTATGCAACAACAATGTTATTTTGTGCTGACATTGAGATTTGAAAATGTTGCATATGTCAGACATAGCTAGACAAAAAAAATGTGGACATTTGAAAATAAATGCTCTCTTTTGAGTATCTTGAAACCTCTACGATTTAAACTTGAGAGCCTGAGCCTCAGCTGATTATGAACCAAGACAAAATTAGAAGAAAAGTGGACAGAAAAGCCAACTAAACTAGAAAGCTGCCAAGTAAAGGAATGATAGAGGTTTACAATACTTGATCTTGGCCTAGTCATGCCTTTGAACCTCTGATATAACATGCTGGTCTGTCTTTGGGTGAGTAGAGGAGGCCCAGCAGGTAGCCGGGAAGCTGCCCAGGTAGGTGAAGAGAGTAAAAAAAAAAAAAAAGAAAAAAAAAGTAGAGACAAAGTGACTTTAACAAAGAGTAACAAGTATGATAACAAACTCTGAAAAGAACAACCGAACAAGCAAAAATGATAAAACACAAATGGAAAGCTGTTGCTTTCTTGGTGCTCCTTCAACATTAACAGAGGTGTGACATGATTCGACAAGGGACTCTAACCAGCATCTCCAGTGCTAACCCCAGATATTGAGACGCCGACTAAAAGTACTCGGTGCTTTATCTGGATGGATATATATGAATGATGGAGTCAGCATCACTGACCGAAAGATGTACTTTTGTACTATGAAGAGCAACTACATATTAACACTTGCTTCTCCCTTTCACATAACCAGAAACAGGATGAGACGCAGTCACAGTTGGAGATTTGGGCTTCTCATCCTCCACAAACCAGTTTATTTCCCAGATAATCCTGAACCTATTTAACCCTCTGTATTATTTTTTTTTCAAAATTGGAGTTTGAACTCAGGGCCTGGATTCTCTGTCCCTTAGCTTTCTTTGCTCAGGTTGATGCTCTACATTTGAGCCATGTGTCCCCTTCTGGACTTTTTGGTAGTTAACTGGAGATAAGCATTTCAAGGATTTTCCTGCTTGAGCTGGCTTTGAACTCCAATCCTCAGCTCTTAGCCTCAGGAGTAATTAGGATTATAGGTCTGTGCCACGGGCACCTGGCTTTTTGCATTCTTTAGTTTACTATACATTGACAAAATCAATATCTTTTTCTCTGTACTTGGTAGGACTGTTGACAAAACAGAAGCAAGTAAGGTATGAGCGAGCTCCCCATCAAGCCCAAGATGCCTCCAAAGTTTACTGCTACCTCCTCATTGTGAGAAGGCTGGAATTAATTACTTTCCAAAAGCAGATGAAGGGCTGTTATTAGTTCAAGTGAGCTAGGAAATATTCTTGCTCCCTTTGTGGAATTTCAACATGTCAAAATCTGTCATTTGGGGGAAAATGTGTGGTATCTGATTGTTTCCAGCTCATTTAATTATTTTCAATTTGGAATTCTCATGGCTTTTATATTGTGGGTTGAATCATATATAAAACTTGCCAGCTTATCAAATATGTTACTTGCTATTCCAAATGTTAGAATACCGTAATCAGCACTTGACCCATCTGTCATGTGGTTTACAATATCAGCACTGCAAACATCCCATAACAATGGCCTCCCCGTCCATGCAGGCACCGATCGTCTGCAGTTCCCACACAGTTTGCTAGCTGGGACAAGTTTCTCACTAGCCTTGAACCTGCTCTTTTCTAATAGTTCTCGTTTATCAAGCAATCTGTATGGCAAGAGGGACATAATCAGTTGCCAAGTGTGCTTCTTAGTTTGCTTGAATTCTCAACTGGGAAAATTAATTTTATGGCAGGCATATAGGAAATGGAATTCTAGTGACATTAATAGAAAAAAAGGGGGAGTGAAAATGTAGATAAGTATAACATTCTGCCAAAGCCAGCTATTCAAAAGCAAGACCTGATGGGATCTTCTTTTTTTTTTTTTCCCTTGCTGGACCACCTCAGTGTTTGGAACACAAAATGACATCAAGTCTTTACCAGCTCCTTTTTAAGTTGTTCAGGAAAGAGTGTATGTAAATAGAATTTGGAAAAAAATCAATTTTAAATGATAGTATTTAAAGCTAAGGACTGATTGTTATTAAAACAAACAGTTCTCCATGTTTTACTTTTTTTGTGTGTGTGGACATTACTCCCTAAATTTAGGCACCTTTCTGTCACACATCCTCACAGCTCTATCAGTGTATGTACACATGCAAGTCAAGGAAATTGCCTGCTACTCTTTCCAGGTAACTAAATGAGTGCCTGGAAACACTTGGTCTCATGGTTGGTTAATAAAACCATGAGGCACCCTGGGGTTCATCCATAACCCATGAGACAGCCGATATGTATTTCAGCTCAATGGGTCTTGATGAGGAATTCATCAACAAATTCCCTCCTGCCAACTGCCTGTCCAGAATTCTGACAGTGAGGTTTGCCACCATAGAAAAACAAACTTCCTTAAAAAAAAGCTCCTCACTGAGCAAAACAAAAACATCATACCTTGGTTTCCAACTTCATTTACCCAATTACCATTGCTCATGTTTACACAATTAAATCTGTTTGGCTTCCAGAGAGAGAGAGCGAGAGAGAGCAAGAGAGAGCAAGAGAGAGCGAGAGCAAGCGAGGGAGGGAGAGAGAGAGAGAGAGAGAGGAGAGAGAGAGAGTTAAATGTGACTGTAGAAAAACAAAAAGAAAATTCCTTTGTATGCTCGGTGAAGCCAAGGAAGAGAATCATCCAGGAGCGAGAGACACTGAAATTAGCCCTTAAATAACCTGACCATCTCTGGTTCCAGCGAGCAAACTGCCAGTCCCTGAAATACCACACGAGAGATGGATATGATTGATGAAAAGCTCACTTATTACCAAGCTCCAGCCATTAATACGTTGTTGAAGGTGCCAGTGTTTGTACTATGTGATTGCTGAAGAAGTGAGAGCCTGTGGAAATTTGTTGGGATCTGAAGTGGAAGAGGATAGAAGGCTGAGGAGGAACAGGAAACTAGGCAAATAAAGTATCATGTTTCCTGAGGTACCTTTCTTCTCTAGAATGGGGGTGGCATGGACCAAAGATTTCAGGATTAAAGCGCAATGTGATTTTTTAGTGACACTGCTCATTACAGATACTTGATCCCCTTTCATTTCCAGGAATCTCCTTCAGTAGATTCTATCTCTTGGACTCCATCTTGACAATGACTGATAGATGAATATGTTTTCTCTACTCTTTTCATTGAATTCACCTCTCTCTCCTTCCCTAAAGAACCAAGACGGCACAGCCTGTCCATTCAACCTGCAAAATGTCTCTGACTTTATTTCTCACTACAGTTTTGCTAAGGAGACGAACGCATAACTCAGCCCTCATTATTTCTACCTCAGGGGTAATGCATCCAAGCTAGCCTCTAGTCTGTGTACCATCCTGTGATCTTCTAGATATACATAACTGAACTTGCTATGCTGCTACTGAAAAACTTCTGATAGATGCCTTCATAGTAAGAGTGATGCTGTCATAGTTGGAGGTGTATCTCAGTGGTAGAGTGCCTGCCCTGGAGTTAAAAACATCAGTACTGCCAAAAACAAACAAATAAACAAAGAAAAGGAATAACTTTATAATATGCCCTAACAAGAGAGGACTTTCCTAACAAAGGCTCAATTCCTTGGATAACAACTCTATTTGATCACTTGCAGCCTATAGTAAGAGCAACTTATATATACATCGTCTGCCTACCACTCTTGCCCATCAGATCCTGTGTTTTGATGACCTAGAACATTGCCCGGCCCTAGGCTGGTGCTCAAATACTTGTGGAAGGAAGTCTGTACTGAATGCTGCCCAATGCAGTGCTTTTGTGGAAAAGAAAATACTCTGGGTTTTCAGCTACACAATGAATTTACCCCATGTACTAAGTTGAGATGCTGAATAGGAATCCTGAAGACTTTAGATGTCTTAACACAACTTCAAAAGTATTTGAGACAATTTAAAATATTTTAGGTAAATGAAAATAAGTAGTATCCACAAAGAGTAGATGATTTTTGTAATATTTTCTCCAATTGGGACTGAGCAGTTGTTCCTACAAAAAGTGAGCGTAGTTATGGATGGATGCTATAATGTATAGCAGTTGTTATTGCATGTGCAGTAGCTTCCTTCAGCAAACTGTCTCTCCACACCCTGTGGCCCTGTTAGGAAAGTCAAGGAAAGTACCTTATGGAGGACAATGTATGAGACCAGCGTGGCCAACCAACCTGATCTCTCAAATGAAGATATGGAAATACTGAATAGTTTTACATTTTATTTTTTATTATTTGAGGCTTAGGACCTTCCAATTTTATTACTAACCATCACAAGCATTTTGTACTTTGAAGGTGTAGGCTTAGGAATTACAGCGGCTCAATGTTAAAATAGACTCTGTGATAAATCAGTTTTGAGCAGGTTCTTATGATGTAACTAACTCAGCTGTCCTTGAACTTATGGACTCTGCCTTCTGAATACTAGAATCACATCTGTGTACCACTATATCTGGCTTTACTTAACTTAATGTATATGTATGTGTGTGTGTGTGTGTGTGTGTGTGTGTGTGTGTCTGTATATACTTTTCTAACTTGCCTTTCAATTTGACATCAATCGTCTACTTTTTCTCTCTATCTAAAAATTATCTGCCCAATTTTTCAAATTGGACATATTGGCATGTTCGGAGGAAAAAAACTTGTTTTATTTCAAATTCCAGTGGAATCGTTATGATGATCAGAAAATTATGCGAGTATTTAGCCAAGAACTGAAGCAAAACAGCAATAGTAGCGAAGACTTTCTCAGAGTTTGCTTAGTTCAGAACATGTGATGGTTTAAATGGAATTGCATTTCAAATAATAACATTCATTTGCAGGATCACAGCTTTTCTCTCATAGACTAGCAGTCTTGCATCTTCCCCCACCCTTTGAGCTACTGTAACAAAACTTAACAGTTTATTTTTAATAACACCACCAGACATCAAGTCTAAGTCCACCAGAAAGTTCTCTGCAACATCCTGAAGACTCAAAGCACAGCCTGACTAAAGACCTCAGGAACGGTCCCTAATTTGCACCTATAACCCTGCTACCTCCATACACTTGGTTGTTGAAAGCCATCCATGCATTTGTGCTCTATTCCTTAAGGAACTTGCAAAATGAGGGTGAGGCTAAGGGGAAAAAAAAGTATTGAAAGGTTAGACATGATTATGGTCATTGTGATGTGATGCTTAGAAAAGGCCCCAAATATCCCATGCTTCAAAGCCTTATCTGCTGTGAACTTCCATTCATAATCCAGCGTACTGCATTCCTTATCTTAATCCTTTCTATATGATTTTTGTTCTTTCTCTCTGCTCATGTAACCACCAAGCTTATGCAACTTCCTTGTTTAAGGAGCCTTCAATGGCTCTGTTACCCTTGCAGGTGAGACTAATGTCTGCTGGACATTGTTTGTGCTACTGAGAATTAAACCCAGGGCTTCTTATCTGCTAAGCAAGTGCTTCACCTCTTGAGCTTAGCTCCAGTTCCATCCATCCATCCATCCATCCATCCATCCATCCATCCATCCATCTATCTTTGAGATAGAGTTTTGCTTTGTAGGCAAGGCCAACCTAGGAATTTCTTAGTAGCCCAATCAGGGCTCCTGCTTTTATCTCCTGAGTGTTGGGATGAGAGTCAAGCATTATCATGCCACTGTCTCATTATGGCATTTAAAAGCCTCTGAGATCTTGCTTCCTGTTTCCTTTGTCA
Source organism: Perognathus longimembris pacificus (assembly GCF_023159225.1). NCBI lineage: Eukaryota > Metazoa > Chordata > Mammalia > Rodentia > Heteromyidae > Perognathus > Perognathus longimembris. Next base: position 52,178,967 of record NC_063170.1, read on the forward strand.
CTCACGACTGCCACACTGTGAATGTTTTGCAGCCATACTTCATTATATAGCAGATAAAAATGTGGCTTTGGCCTTTCAGATTCTAGTTCACCAGTTAGGCTTCTGGTTATTGTCGTTCACCTTCCAGTGAGTTATAAAGCTTTCTGTGCTTTAGTTTGCTTATCTGTAAGATGGGAGTAATACCATAAGGGATGTTGAGAGTTAAGTGAGCTAATACATGCAAAGCATGTAAACTCCTACCTGATATACTGGACATGAAATTCACATTTTCTGTAAACAGATGTGAGTTATTATTTTTCATCATCTATATGGTGCTATGTATTTGCACACATTATTCCATCTAGACTGTCTTTTCAAACCTAGCCCCCCTCAAGAGATTTTGATTCATCTCACCCCAGATGCAATTCAAGCCTTATCACTTTGTAATGGCTAACATGGTTTGCTGACAATGTCCTACCTCTCCAACACATAGCTCAAGCAAGACGCACAATGAATTTGTGATTTATTCATAGGTGCCAAGGGCTATAGTTGCTCCGTTTTTTACACAGTCTCTGCCATTTATCTGCTATAAGGTGAGTTCCCACAAAGCCCTTGTCTAATGAATCAATGAATGAATGTCTTCTCTATCAGGGAGAGAAAGGTACATACATCAAGAACATAGGTTTGTGGGTCTTCAACTATTTATTCATACCCTACTGCTTAGTATGTGCCCTCAAATATTTTGAGTTATTTGGAAATACACTAAATTGGGGGGAATCTTTTCTATCTTGAAGACAACAAGCAATTTACTACACATTTCTTCATGTTGTTAAGTTGAAGCTCTCCTTAAAAATCAGCTAAGAAGTCTTAGGACCGAACATACAGAGAATTTTCAAAGCCTGAGAACTTTCTTAGTGTAAAACTTCCAACAACAGCCCCTGCTCAGCTACCCTGACTGTGCTTCTTGCTTTATCGTGTAATACACACAAGAACAACACGGACACAGTTTCTTCCTCTCTGGTCCAATACACATTCATCAAAGAATACAAACTTCTCCATAAGGCAGAAAACAGAGAAAAGAAATAAAAAAACAAAAAACAAAAAAAGGAAGATTCATTTGGTTCAGTAACTTTTTTTTAAAGGAAAAAAATGCACATGAGGCCCAATCACTGGCTCCTGAAACCAAAGATGAAATGAAGCTGTTTAGCAAAAGAGAAGTCTGTTCCTTCAAAGCTTATGACTTTATGAAAATTCTGCTCTATAAAGGTCAACGTTGAATGGGCATGAGATGTATTTAGACAGCACAAATTAACTCCTTAAGTATCATTGCAACTCCACATTGCTCTCTGGAGTACATACCTTAAGGAGCTACTAAAAGAAAAAAACAAAAAACAAAACCATAAAACTGAATATAACTCAACAGTCCTGATAATTGATAATGCATATACAATTGGTTCACCTGCATCCTTCTGATTCTCTATTTGAAAGAGAGAGCACAACAAGGAGAGAAGAGAGAGAGAAACAAGAACATATATGCAAGATTAATGAGCAAGTGGACCAAAATGCCCCCCACTTATGTGTGATACATGATATCGGAAAGAAAAGGTTGCCCTCGCGTTCCCACCGCCCCAAAGTGTGGGGGCCAGCAAAAAAAGGCTCCTTCACAGAGGTGGAAAATGCTGCACAAATAGAAAATTAGTAAAATTAAGTTTAATGTGAAATCAAGCTATGAAACATACATGAACTGTTCAAATGACAATTAAGTCATATGTTCTAGCCAGAGCTCAGAGGACAAGGACAAGGCAAAATCTCCAGAGAGAACAAGGAAGCGCTTCCCAGCTTGAGAGAGAATAGATAGGAGGCATGTAAGATCTAATTTAAATTTTTTTTTTTTTTTACAAAGAATGGACCACTGAGTGTGGTCTCATAACCATAAAAGCTTGACATCTTAAACATGGAAAAGAAGCTATGACTTTGCCCCAAATGTCCTTTTATCTGCATTGCTCCCCAGCCTAGCTGCTACCTTTTGATTGTGTACCAGTGACAAGCACTTTACAAATTAGGGTTACACACAAGCAAAGTAAAAATGCATTCAGGTCACAGACAGAGAATAACTGAAAAAACTTACAGAGACATCTGAGTTTATCACAAACAAATGGCTTAATTGTCTAACCTGTTTTAGGCTGATAAAAAGTGACTGGACTTCTCACACTGGGTTTCACAGACAGAACCAACAGACAAGCCAATGCTAAAAAACTTGAAGCAAGGAGAGTGAGTTGGTTTGGATCTGGATTTTCTTGAAATAATGAAAACAGAAAGAGTGAAGACAGCATGGCGAGGAGGTGGTAGGTACTCACGAATGGTTAAATCCATCACTTGGGAGGCCAAGCAGAAGACAGGATGCTCATACATTTCTCTCTTTTTCCCTATAAAAGAGGATTTGGGCATGCAAGAGGCTTAGGTCAGAGGTAAAGAGGTTAAAGGTCATAGGTTAGAGGAAAACGTTACATTAGCTCAAGGGAAAATAGCCACAGAGTATTTTGGGATAAACACAGGATAAAAGGAAAAGGAGTTTCAAAATTTGAGGTCTACTGGATTAACCATTCAGCATGCCGTGAGTCACTGAGTCACGAGAGAGATTGTGACCATGATTTTACACGTCTCTTTAGAATTGTTGGTAAGAATACAATGACCAAAAAACATCATGAATAAAGGGAAACATAATTTTATTGATTTAAGGCTCCAAGATACTAAGGATTTCAGACTTTAGTATCTAAGGCTCTTGAGGTATTTCTTCATAAACATAGTCTCCAGCAATATTACTACAACGTCTTTCCAAAATTCTCAGATAACTAAGCGGTTAATGCTTACAGAGAGGTACAAATGTTAAAAAAAATGGTACATTTCTTTTCTGAGAGCAGGATCAGAGCCTTGTGAAAGAAAGCTGTCTGGTAGTAATATCTTTAAAGCTGTAATATCTCAGCCCATGGTGGACTATGTTCATGGAAGAAAACCTAATGCATGCAGCCAGAGGATGTTGGGTTGTTTGAATTAACAAGCCCAGCATGCTTTGAAATTGGTGTCTCAGCCACTTTTGCAGAGGTCACAGCAAAAAAAGTGGCTGAGCCAATCACGAACAAGGAAGGAGAGAAGCAGAAGAGAGCAGGTAGTGTGGAATGAGGTACTTCTCTGCAAAGAGAGTTGGAAAAAAAAAAAAAAGAATTGGTTTCTTCAAAGAATCCCCAGACCTAAAAGTCACAGTGCAAAAGATAATTAACACAACCAAGAAGAATTGAGGCACAAAAGGAAATTACAGACCAGCTGATCTAATTTGGAAATGAATGCATTTTTACTTACAGATCTTAAAGTTTGTTATTGGATTTATTTATCTGAAAGAAGAGAGCAGATCTTACCAAAAGACTACTAATAACTAAACCAAGAGCTCTGAGGCAGCAGCCATGGCAACTGAATGTTTCTTCATCCCATCCCATCTCTGGCCTTGCCTAGAATGATTAGGAACCTGGTTGACTTTACTAAATCAAACCAATCATTATGTCCTGGGATGGTAAATGCTGCAACAATGACTTGCTGCTATAGCTGTTTAACAATCTTCTTGTTCCTCTGTTTTTGTCACTCGTTACCAAGTCAAGAGTTGATAAACATCCTTTTAGTGCCCAATTCTTAAGTGTTTCTCCCTGGATGCATAACAATGAACTCATTACCACTGGTACACAATTTGCATTGTCAGATAGACAAAATTGAAAGAAGGAGGAGAAATGTAATGCCCAGAATGCTGCAAATTTGACATGATCTTAACCTAATTTTCAAAGGAAACAAGGACTTTGGCAGGCTAAGTGATGGAGTCTAGGTGGTTGGTTAGTTTTGTTAACTTTCTTCCTCAGACATGTCCTGAGGCAGGAAATGTGCACTTGTTGGTTTTAGTTGGGTGTGGTGTGTTTCGTGTGTGAGAGAACGTCAGATTCCAGAATGCGGACACACCAAGTTTTACACACAGAACTTCCACATTTATACACTTACACCACTGGGTCAAGTTGGGTGTGGTTTTCAAATCACCCTACAGCAGCCAACAGGGTAACAATGAAAAGTCATTAATACCTTTGATTAGGAATAGGCCCCAAAAAACCATACCTTTTCAAGTAAGAGTTTAATCAAAGTGCCTTTTTTTTTGGGGGGGGGGGGAGTTCATGTGGTCATCTGTGACCTCCTCCCTAAAACTCCAGAAGACAGAAATAATAAGAATTCTATATACTAACAAGACTGAATGAGACCTAAAGCTAAGTTGGAGCCCAGAGAGAGGGCTTGACACTAACCTAACACCAAATTTCAAATACTCCCAAAGGGACAAGAAAGAGTTAAGCTTTTAAAATTTCCAATGCTATCAGCAGCAGCTACCAGACTGCTTCTCCTTCTCCTTAAAGAAGGCAGTGATATTACCAAATTATTTCATAGGTAAGTATTGGACACGGAACAGAAATTTAGGGGCAACATAAATCCTCCAAAGAACCTTCTTTATCACATCCTTTGGTTGATATTCTTCCCTTACAAAGACTGTCCCCTGAGCTTCTGCTGGTCTTTTCATTCATTTATTTCTTGGTCAAGGCCAAGGAAGTGTCTACGTTTCAAGTGCTTTCCGGTTTTAGCTTAAGGTACTCAGATCCACCACTAGTTGCCGATCAGAAAAAGACAAGAAACTTCCCCAGGGAGATATAGAAACGCCAATTCAAAACTGGGGCAATGGGAGCCTTACCTTCGATTTTGGCATACTCAGAGAGGCGCGAGTAGTTGACCAGAGCGGCCTGCTCTAAGCATTTACGGATGACTGTTTTTACCTCCTCTTGTGGCACTGGGGTAACAATATCTTTCATCAAGACCTTCCGGTAGAAAGCAGGAAAAGAGATAAAGAAAATCCAAACAATGCATTATTCATTTCTACTTCTCTAATACTTCAAGTTTGAAATTAGTTGTGAAGGCTTCTTCATGACTTAGGAAGAGCCAAGGTGAGAAAGAAAACTGGAAGAAAAAAAAAGCTGTCTACAGTAAGGAGGGCAAAGCCCATTCACAAATCAGGGAAGGGCCATAAGGGTCTTTTCAAATCCTTACATTTTTAAATGTCTGGAGATACAATTTCTTTCCTTACTTGTATAATGGTATTGGATGAATGGTAAACACATCCTATGAAAATTACAAACTGGGTCATTCAATTACAATAGCTCCTTACAATTACGCCATCTCTATCTCTTTATGGGCCTTTCACATTTATTCTTACCCTTTCCAAGAGTGAGAGAGTAGCTTTTAAAGCACCTTCCGGCCGACCAAATGGAAAGCAATACCTAAAATTAAAAAAAAAATTCTTTAGGTTGCCTAAATTGATTACTTTTTAGCAGGAAATATGCTGCAATTTGATTCCTATAGCAACTCTTGCTGAGGAACGGAAAATGCTTTTTATTTTGTCACATTGTGTTATGTTAATCTGAATTCACACCCTATATGTGTGTATATAATATATATATATGTGTATGTGTGAATAATGACTAAAGAAGGACTCGGCAAATGTCTACAACAGAAAAGAGTATTTCAAGTGATGACATAAGGCTCTGTTTAGATTTCTATTGTGAAGAAGAATCATTAGTTAGTGCTAATGTCACCTTACATATTACTATAGAGCCTGGCACTTAAAAAAATTAGGTGAAAGAGACTAAAATTCAAACACAGTTTTTTTAAGCTCTACGAGATAAATGCATGAACCACAGTGATGCAGTTAGAGTAGATTTATATCCTGTGAACTGTCCTTCCTTGTGGTTTTTCATTGTAATTGTAAGAGATCCTTTGTCAACATCTTGCTCCACGGAAGGAGGATTTAGGTGGGACAGAAAAACAATATGTTCGGTACTGCTCTCACTTGCAGGGACTGTTTTAGGCTGTGCTGAGCTCTTCAAAACACTGTCCACACTACAGACAGTGGCATGGGGTACTTAAGGTATTCTGGGAAGTTCCTTCACCTGGCCAAGCGTATTAAGCTCTGAGATTTAAAACAAAACAAAACATGAGTTAATAGTCCCATGTCTCCAGTCCCATAGAAAAAACTGGCATAGAGAAACTGTTTGATAAATGTGAACTATTATAAATACCGTGACTTTTAAGTTACTATTCAGGGTCTCTGGTCCAAAACCATAGCATTAATCTTGCCCACTTTGTTCCAAAGCAGAAGTAGGCTACACAGTATCACGGGTTAAATACAGGAACAGCTTGGCTGTCTCCAGTATATGAAGAAGACCTACTTCGCTGAGGCTAATCCTAGTGCCTTTTTTTTCTTTCTTTCTTTCATGGCGTAGACAGCTACTTTTACTTCTGAGAGTATGGAGGACGTGGAGACTGCTTGTCGACACCCTCTATCGCCCCTCCTCCCTTTTCATTATGATCTAATTGATAGTAATTTTTTTCTTTACTGTTTTATTTTGGAACTTGAACGAAGCTTCAAATCCATTATTTTTAACAACTGATAACCAGAGTCAGCTCACATAAAGACTGGAAGGAAGCATACCTATGAATCTGAAATTGGCTAGTTATTATAGAACCGTGTCCCCACTTGGCTTGCTTTTCCATTCAGCTTTTTTTTTTTCTAATGGCCTCATGTATCTCTGATAGATTTAGAGGTTTGGGAAACTGAAACGCTTAGTTTGTGTCCCCCCAACTCTTCACATATGCCCCTGGACCTCAGATCCTTACCTAAAATGAGTAATCTGATTTTCCAGCAGAACTCGGAGTCTCTCCTTGATTTCCTCAAAGCGTTCCTTTTCTTCAACAGTCACTGTTCCAATCCCGTCGGGCCTGAAAGAAGACATGTTCTGAAGTGACGGGAACCTTGTCTGCTGATACTGTCCAATCAGCTGTGGAGCAGGAAGAACTTGTCCATTGCAGAAACCACAGCCACCATGACTGCTGTGACTGGAGGAGAAGCCCTGCTATTCAGGACAGGCTTCTAAAGTGGATGGGCTGTGTTTGAGAAATGCTGCAGACATGTGCAGAACTGCAGCTCATTTCTAATGAAATGATGAAAGGTACAAGGTGGTGGCCTGAAGGGTTAAGTCCAGTTCTTACACTTGTCTGTTTGGTTTGTGGCTGCTTAAAATATTTGCATTAGATGCTAACCTTTTTTTGAAATTAGGAAAATTACAAAATCCATTTCTAATGGATTATGGTATTCTTGGGCCAGTGATAACTAACATCTTCCTCAGCTAAGGTGGTCACCTAGCTGGCCCACTTCACTGTAGTATGGATTCCTGAACTAGGCACACCAAGTCCCTTGAAAACTGATGCCTTGAACCAGTGTCTCACTCAAGTGTTAAATGCTCTCAAATGGCTCAATTTATAGTTCAGATGAATTTACACACTCACGTATCAATTGAAGGTCAAACCACATGTCTTCCAATTTTGGTGAATAACTCATTGGAACACAGAGAAAGCCACTGGAATATGCAAGTGATGAACTGCATTGTAATCCCAACATTCTCATTGCTCTGTGATACCACCGCACACATATACATCACCCCATTTATTATGGGGCTATTCAAGTTGGAGATATGAAGTGACGTCGCATATTCATAGCCCAGATTTACCCATACTAAATTAGACACAGGATAATCTGACCCGTTTAAAGCCTTCCGTTTCCCAGATTTCTAGTGACTTGTTTTGATGACTGGCTGAGCCAGTTTGCAGATTGGTGTGTCACTATGCCACTTCCACTGGAACATTCCTCAGTTTGCAAATGCGAGTCATCATGAGACCAAACAAATGGCTGTTATTTATAGACCTTCTCCAGAATCCATAAGAAGTTGGGAAAGTCCTTTATCTAATACCAGTCTGACTGCACAAAAGATTTGGCAATGAACAAAAGTATACCTCCTGTTAACTGGTCAGCTTCTCTTCTTTCAAATGATAAAAAAACATCCTATTTGAAAAACAAAAACACCAAAGAGGCCATGAAATAGAGGGGTCTGTGCCCTTGTTTTCAAGATTTCCAGAAAAGTATCAGTGCTATGTTTTCCAATTTTCTTTTAGAAAATTGAAAACACGGCTTTGTTTTATTTTTCAATCTATGATGCAGGAGTTAAATATCAGGATTTGCCCCCCACAAATCCATGTCATACTTTCTCTGGTTACTTAACATGTTTGCAAGTTACACTTCTGGCATTTACAGTTTCTTTTAAAAATTATTGTAATGGTGATATACAGAGGGGGTACAGTTATGTAAGTCAGGTAATGAGTACATTTCTTTTTGAACAGTGTCATACCCTCCTTCATTTTCTTCCAGTTTTTCTTTATTGAACACATATGCAACTGACATGTATATGTACATGCTTGGCTAGAAAGAACATCATTTTGCTTTTTAATGTAAGACTAATCCAGAGGAAAAATATTGTTAAATGTAATTTACAGTTTACGGAGGAGCTTACTGATCATAATCAAAATTGTCAAAACCATGTAGCAGGGATAGCCCAGAGACATCTATAGCCTTTATTCAAAGAGAAACTTCCCTGTTAATCAGATCTTTCATTCATTATGTAAGAAGCATTATAAGGCTGGTAGCCTTTTCATTTGTGTTTGAGATGATAAGAACTGAACATTTATATGTACCTTATCTTCTTGGCTAATTCTCCCTGTTCAGGGTATTATTACAAAATGTGACATTTGATTGTATTCTCTTGTCTTTTGTTCTGATGATTCACATTTATAATTATTAAAGGTATCAGAAGGTAGAATTTACAAGTCTGGCTACTTGTAACATGAGAGGCAGAGACTGGAGAATTATGGCTTGAGGTCAGCCTGAGCAAAAATGGGGATCCTATCTTGAAAATAACCACCATACACAAAAAAGAACTCATGGAGTGGCTCAAGTGATAGTGTATCCACTTGGTTACCAAGTGTGAGGCTCTGAGTTCAAATTCTAGTGCTATTACAAAAAGCATCAGAGAGAAGCTTGCGTTTATTTTCTATTAATAAAAATGAATGATGACAAATACAATAAAATAAAAACAAGAACAGCTTTTATTTCTCTGATCATCTTTCTGTGGATTTCCTTCCAAATTGTTAACTTCACTATTGAAAAAAGCAAGCTAATAAATTAATACTGTTGTACTCTCCTTACTTTGTTTCCTGATTACCTATATCAGTGTAACTAGCTTGATTTTAATGTAAATAAAACAAACTAACCCCATTCAGGCTGGAAAGGGTATAGTACAGAGTTCAGCAAAGCCAGGTGATAAAACCAATTGTGATGCATTGCATTTATAAACTGTTATGCTGACTCAAAACCCCTTTGAACAACTACTTAAATATAAAAATAAAAAAATAAATTGTGAATTTTTCTTTTTTGGACATCAACTGCAAATTTCTTTACAATTGCCGGCATTGCTCTGAAATGGTGTTGGTAATAGGAAAGGCTATTTCACAAACTGAGGAATCAATTGATTTCACTATGAGAAAAGTTTGGTCACATGGGAATTTCCTTCTCATTGACCTCTGTAATTTGTCCATTTTAACTGGCCAGGTTTAGCAAAACATGTAGAGGGCTGCTGAGTGGACATTCTTGGCTATTATTTTGGGGAACCACTGTTTTGCACAGAAGAAATATATACCTTTTCCTAGGGCAGTAGTTCTCAGGCCTGAGCATGTTTCAGTGTCACTTGGAGGCCTGTGACAACTCAGACTGCCGGCTGGGCCCCACTCAGACTTTCTCAAGTCTTGGTTAGGAGCTGAGAATTTGTATTTCTTACAAGTTCTTTGGTACTGCTGGCTCCAGGGCCACATTTTTAAGAACTGCTTTCTAGAGAGTAAAAAGAAGAAAAAAATCAAACGGAACCTTGACATAGGATCTGCCAGGGACTAAAACAACACCTTATGCTTGCTAAGCAAGTGCTCTTTGAGCCATACTTCTGGTCCTTTTGCTTTGTTGTTTGCTTTTCAGATAGGGGCTCCATAACTTTCTCCTGCTCTGGCCTCTTACCTCTACCTCCCAAATACCTGGGATTACAGGCATCTACCACTGAGCCTAGCTGAAAGAATATTTTTTGACTTAGGGTTCTCAGCTTCTTAAGTTTGGAAGGAATTTGGAGCCAGAGACTGCAAGGGTACACGGCCTACTTATTAAGCTTCCAATTCTTTCCAAAGAGATATTTGCACCGTTTCCAAGGTACATCCAAGCAACCCTGGCTGCCAAACCATCACAGCAGAACTGTCTTAGTAGCTCATAGAGGCCATGTTATGTGCTTTTTTCTTTTTTTCCTAGAAACAAGAGAGTGCTTCTAAAATTGTCAAAAAACTGGCTGTGTCTTGTGTCATTTCTTTGTCAATATTTTTAACACTTAGGAAGTGGCAGAAAATGAGAAGAGAGGAAAGATAAAGCTGGAATTTAAAACCTTTAGCTAGAAAGTCCTAGGGTGGGATATGGCTTTCTGCAGTCTAGGAGACTGGATATCTCCTTTTCCATGTCTGTCCTTTCCCTCAAGGCGTTTACTTTTTAGCATTGCTGCAGGGCCACTGCTACCTCCTCCTCCTCTTTCTCTTCCTCCTCCTCCTTCTTCCTCTCTCTCACTCTTGCTCCTTTTTCTTTTTGTGACATTACCGGGGTTTGAACTCAGGGCCTCATGCATTTGCTTAGCTTTTCACTCAAGACTAGCCCTCTGTTACTCAAATCATACCTCCACCTCCAGCTTTTTGCTGGTTAATAGAAGGTAAGAGCCTCATGGACTTTTCTGTTCAGACAGGTTTTGAACCATGATCCTCAGATCTCAGCCTCCTGAGTATCTCGGTTTATATGTGTGAGCCACTGGCTCCTGGCTGCATTATCATCTCTTAATTAGCCCCTGTCTCCCCTGTCTTTCCTTATGTTCTTCTGAGTATCATTCCAAAAAACTCCCTGTGCTTACATAAGTTTTATTACATGATGCAAACTCACAAAGTACACATTCCTTCCTTATACTCTGATTTTTGGAGAGGTGTGGATGCCTTTGAACCTAGCGTTAGGAACACACACACACACACACACGGAAAGGCAGGCCCTGGACTCAAGTTTCACCTAACTGCACACTGGCTAACAACTCACTTCTTGTATATCATGATCCTGCAAACTTGAGACAATATGCAGGACAAGTGCAGTCATTTCTGGAGCCGAGCGGGAGACCGGAAGCTCTCCCACCTGCAGGCCATGGCGGAGGCCAGAAGTGGGTCTCTGAGGCCTCAGGAGACTATATCGCATGTGACATGGTGCACATCTCTGGAGTCCACCTTTCAAGTTTTCGGCAAACCATTTTCTCACTGTCCTTCACAAAGTTGACATTTTCGGCAGCATGAGAGGAAAGATGTCACGTCAGCTGCTCTTCAAGTTCTTGTCACCGTGGTTAGCACCAGTTCTGTCATCTTTACTCTCCTCACAATCTCCCATCTTGAGCCATGTCACAAACAATAATATATCCAGAGTCCCATTTTTTCTCTTTTTTTTTTTGCATTCCTATATACGTACATATTTTTTGTCAAACGGAAACTATCATAACCAAGCTACTCATCCTTTGATGGGTACTGGATGTGCAAATTGTTCTCCTTTACTCCAAAATTTTGAGCTACAGCTTAATATCTATTGTAGAATGAATTCAAGGCCATTGAGTGCAAACTGTCTTATTCTGATATTCAAAATTAATTGTGAACAACCTAAAGATATAACATATTTTGTACAAGAACTCGACCTCTTTGGAGTCACTAAATTGTCTGTCATTATACATCCATGTGAGCACACAACTCCCGGCATTTAATTAGTCCATGAGCATGACTTTCTATATCATGCTGAAATCCAGGCCACAAGTCCTTCTTTAGAAAGGTAAGATGTGTTATCAAGCAGATCACAGGCAAAATTGATTCCAAGAATTTGGTGATTAAGTGTAGAATTCAGGTATAAAAAAGAAGCAGATGAATTTAACAGAAGAGGAAAGAGTATCTGGTCCACCACACTGTACACAACCAGCTTTAAGCCTCTAAGCATTACCAGCAAGGGGTAAAACTCCAGCTGAAGAGGGAATATACTTCCATCTCCAAATGCAAATGTCCACATATGCTGGTACAGGCACTGTAAACATGATATATTCTCTCTCTCCAAATGGATGCATGCCTACAGACCGCATTATGGATCCATGAAAATGTCCTTAAACAAGCATGATAACTGAATCCTACTTGCTACTGAGTTGTTCCAGCCCAGAAACACGAGAGCTTAAAGGGCCAGAACAGGACAGAATATTTCATATGTTCCTGCAATGTTCCCTGTAGAAGGTACTCACACCAAACACTCTTCCCCCTTTGACTTTTTTATTTTAAATTAACTTCTCCTGACAACTCTTTATCCTTCTGATTTTCAGAGCAATACCTCTGAATTTAATCCTTTGGTGGAACATTTTTCCTTTGTCTGTTTGAAGTGCTTAATAACTACAAATTCAAGATTGCACCAAAGCATTACCCTTGCAAAAGGAGACATCCCTGCTTGCTCATCTGGATGGTTTATATAATCCTAGGCTCATTATAAATTATAATTAGGACTCTCACATCCTAGAGTCATTGCTTCATTATGAAAGCCAGCCTAGCTCCTTCCTTCTCTTTTCCTTCTAGCCCAGGCCCTTTTCTAATTATGCCCTGATGCCTGAGGGCTCACACAGGCTGCTAAAACAAATATATCAAAGTGTTTGTATCACAAAGAGTAAGATGGAAAGCAACACCAAGCTGTTTCTACACCATTACAAGTGTGCATTATAGCTTCTTGGGATTGATATTATGCAATTTCACAAAAAGAAGCTTAACGGAGCAACTATGTACTTGTGAGGTGTAGTTTGACTTATGTATAATTTATCTCAATATGTAGTTATAGTGTTAGGAGTATGGGAAGTTTCATTCGCCCTATTATAAGGCCAACAGTGATTAATAAATTTCTCTTTATTGATGGTCACCAAAAATGTGGATGCTATTGGCACTCAAAATAATCAAAGTGGCTCAAAGCTTGGTCCGTGTGTTGAATGAAGGAAGAACTCAACAGAGGATTAGAGAGAAATGATAGAAAATGTGGGAAAGTGCATTTTTTCCAAGAGGACCAATTTCCTATATAGTCGCCAATTTCATATATAGTCCCCCCCCCTCCCCCCGCCAACACACACACTCTGAACAATAAGAGAAGAGATGGGTTGGTTTCTAGGCAGATACTGACACAATAAGCTTTGCATTTTACCTTGGAGTGAAATCTGTGTGAGACTTCAGAGGGGTCAAGCCAGTGGCTTATGGGCTCTTTGGTCTTACCTCCATGCTCAAAGTAGTAGGGCATTTCAAAGTCTGGTTTTAACTCAATAATTTCAGTGATCACAGGTGAGGAGAAAGACACATTGTTGGGCTTTTAAATTAAAAAAATACACTTTTGCTGGATAGTTTCCTATAAGCCATTAATTCAATACATAATTCAATACATTTCACAAGGTTTCATATTTGAGTTGGAAAGATCTACTGTTCTTATGGCGGCAAGGGTCCATCAGAAAGATATTGTTTGGTTCAAAAGAGAAAAATACCAAGGAAAAATTTTCCTTAGATATCTGGGATGTGCAATTGGCTTGGGATCTCCCCAAGAGATAAAACACTTTGTCCTGTTTGTTTAATTTTAGAATTCAGAGATCATGACTCACCTGGGTACAGCGACAAAACCTATGCTGATCTGGGAAAACAATCTGAGATATGTTCATGTTCCAAGTAATGCCTTGTGTCAAAGTATGAGACCAAGAATGTACCACCCAAGAAGAATGTACACCCTGTTGTATAAAGAGCTCTGCTCTGAGGTCCATAAAACTGACATTTCTGCTATACATTTCTTGTTTTTCCTCTTTGGGGAAAAAAGAGTTAAAAAGCACTAGACATATGTGTGTCTGTGCTCTGTGTGTGTGTGTGTGTGTGTGTGTGTGTGTGTGTGTGAAAGAGAGACAGAGAGAGACAGAGCCACAGAGAGATAAAGGAGGAAAGACAAGACAGAGACAATGTCCACAGTCCCAAACTGTTAGGTAAGCATCCACAAGAAAAGAAACAAATGAGAAATAAGAAGAATCATTATGTGATAGGGATTTGTGGGGGAGAGATAGAGGGATGGCCTAACATTCAGGGGAGAGAAGTAGAGTCCTGAACCCGGCAATGGCATTGGAGAGAGGGCGAATGGAGGGGCTTGAGTTACTTAATAGGGAAAGGACTTGAATTGTGGCAGCACACTATGATGGAGGAGTTTTGGATGGCTTCTGAAGTTCTGTTTTGGGCAGCTGGGTGGATGGAACCACTCACTGACTTACCGGCCCTGGTGGAATAACAGAGGAGAAAAGTGAGGTCTGGATGATTACCAGTGTCTCAAATCCTAACCCACAGGATTTACACAGGCTCTGAACATAGGCTTTAAAGAAGAATAGGCTCCCCGAAGAATCTTTGGATGCCTTTTCAGAGAATTTTTAGAATTCATGCCCTCTTACATCTGCTTGCAGACTCATTCATCTACGCAGCTTACTTTGGATCGGGGCGGTTGGCATTATGGATTTGTTAATTGCTGATACAATGTACTTTCTACACAGGCCATATGCGAAGAGCAGCACTGGCATTCAAGAAATGTTAAATAATAATGTAAATGAGAAAATTTTCCAAACGCAAAAATAAAGGGATCCAAGGAGCACTGACGCAACTTGCAATCATCGGAGCTGTTTGATTGCCTTGTCCCTGTGGGACAGTGACCAAAGTGATGCTAATCTAAATGTCATCTAGAAAGAATACTAAAAATATTATGGTGAAAATTAAGTACTGCAACCTTAGGAGCTGATTTAGAAATGAGAAGATATAGCAATTTACATCTGTGGGTTTTATGATCGCCAAATGCAACCAGCTGAACATGCTCACATTTTTTTTTCTTCTTTCCCTATGTCTTTTGAGAGAAAAAATGGGTTTCAAGAGTTGGCCCAAAGTAATGTTTCTTCAATTAATTTAATTTAAAGCTTTGCTATATATTAAACTCACTTGTGATTTTAAATGTATGATGCTTAGGCTAGATGAATCAATCCCAGATGAATTAAATCACAATGCCAGCAGGTAGGGTCCACCCATTGGCATCACTCTCAAATGTGGAGTCAGGTTTGGCTATGACCACTTATATCACTGTGATCTGAAGATCAAGTACCTTAGAGGTATGGGAGCTATTTAAAATGCAGATTGTTGATTCCATCTAATAAAAAAATTATTTGTGGAGGGGCCCAGTTCTCAGCATTTTAATAAGCACCCTATGGGATTTGCCTGCACCTTGGAGTGTGAGAACTACTGAATGGAATATGGAATATTAGTTGTAGCACCCATCAAACTTTTTGGCACAGCGTATGTCTGTTTAAAAGAAAAAACACACCAACAAGGAAATAGGAAAAAATGGAGTCTATCATCTGGGAGGTTGATTTAAAAGTTTCTTGACCTTGCACCAGGCTTTCCTGGGCATTATTGGAGGTCTGGTAGTAATACAATGGTCTCTACCTACTAAGTGACAATAGCATCCTTGTGGAAATCAATGTCTGCAGACATTGCTCACAATCCTCTGTGTGAGTGAGATCAGCCCCAAGTGGAGACACATTATTTTAAAAGTTGCCAATGTATGAATAGATCCATAATGACCAGTACTTAAATGATATACACTGGGCATCTTCCTGACAGGCGAGTGTATCCACTTTTGATTAAACAGATTATTTTGTTATTTGTTTTGGTTATTCTGTACCATGGCTTAAACTCAGAGCCTTGACCTGTCAATCTTAAATCTTGCTTGCTCTACCATGTGGGCCATGCCTCCATTGTAACACTGTGCTGATAAACTGGCGATGGACTCTCAGACTTTTCTGACTCTGAACTGTGATCTGATCTCAGCTTCCCAAACAGCTAGGGTCATGAGCCACCAGTGTCCTATAGATCTTACTGGGTTTGATTTATACTCATTCCTTTTCACTGGGATGTGGCACAGATTTCAGAGAAGGTAGGAGAAACAGTCATTGGCATGTGAATGTCATTTAATAATTTCCAGCTGTAGCAGGGTATGGCTTTGTCTCTACCTTTGGGGCTGTTAAATTAATAATAGACTTTTAAAAAGCATTTTATTTTTAAATTCTAATCTGAGGCTGGTTATAAGGTGACAATGGAATAGGCTTAGTTGTTCAGTTAAATTCCATTGAAGGGAAACTTGTTCAGGAGTCACAGATTTTCTTTCCTATCCGGTTCTGTCCTGTCTTCTCCTATCATTTCCTTCCTTTCCTCTCCCTCCATCTCCTTTTCCTTCTCTTCTTCCTTCTCCTTCTCCTTTTCTCCTCCTCTGGCTGTTTCCATGAAGCTAAAATTCCTGGGTGGACTATGTTAATTTTGGATGTCTTTTGGCCTTAAATGGACAACATATTAACTAATTCTGCTGAGTGTTGTAGCTTTGCATCTGGAAACATTGAAATGAATACCAAATGGCATCTCATACAAAATATAAGTGCCAAGTCTGAGTGAGTAGTAAGGTTGAGTAGTTAACAAATCTAAGTTCTAAAGTTTAAATATCTATGAACCAGGCTCACACTGCTGTTTGTTATAGGGTTTCAGGCAAATGCCTGAATTTACTTGAATCTTAAGCTATTAGAGGAAGAAAATAACAATACGTATCTCACAGGGATATAATGACGATAAAATAGGTCAACAGCTCTTTATATAGTGCTTAGGTTTTGACAAGTACTTATTACATGGTGGTGATTATCCTTATTTTCATTGAACCTTATTTATGAAACCTGATGATGGCTACTCTATTTTTTATTGTAACTCATAGTAAAAACATTTAGAGGTTAAAGAGGTACTATAGATGCCATGATTCAGTCTTCAGTGAAGAGATGAGAAAATGAAGGCTCAGAAATGAGATAAAATACTCCTAGGTTTAAAAAGAGTAGTCTTGAACACACAGGTCTTTACAATCTAAGTTCAGTGTTGATGTAGCTTAATGAGGAAGAGCTTTGACTTCACTTACCCATTTTTGTTACTTAAATTTCCATATATTCATTTTTTATTGTCAAAGTGACGTACAGAGGGATTACCGTTTCATATGTAATTCATTTTTGTTACATGTAAAACATACAAAAATGGTTAGGCTGAGGATCTTATAGCAGATGAGAGCATGCTGTGACAGCACTTGCTACTTACTATTGTCATTTCTTCTTTACTAAAACAATGCAATGCAAATACAGACCCTTCAAAGCACCAGTCAGTACCCCCGTGGATACCCTTTCGTAGCAAAAGAAATAAGCCAGGCTTGAGCCAAGGCTGCCTTCAATAGTGGCCATTTCTCTCTGCTTTGTAGTAGAGATCATTCCTAAAGCAGCACATTAGACGGCATCCATGGCAGCTTTTTTGTTTAAGATTTGTCATTCAGTGCATCTGACCTTCAGGTATGTTCAGCCTTCTCTATTCACTTTTTTACTATTTGCAAGTTACTGTTTTCTGGCCATTTGACTCCTTGAGTAAAAATGGAAACAGAAATTCCACTTATATATACAATGACAAAGAGGGGTATCCACATGGAATTAGGGTTTTTGTTATCCTTACTTCTGGACCTGAATATTCTGGTTGACCATTTGCCATATTTCTCTGGAAAGCAATAGTGTACATTTTCATTTTCTCTTTCTACACATGAACTGTATATGTCTCAGGGTTTAGAAATAGTCAGTGAATAATTTATAATGAAGCAGAAAGCATACGTGTTGATATATTCTGGGTACCCAGGCAATGCTAGAATTGGAATTATCAGATCCTAAACCATTAACACCAAAACTTTAAAGTGTCAATGTTAATTTGGAGGCAAAGGTAGAGAATCGGGAAGAAGGACATAGGAACAACACTGGAAAGAATGAGTAAATATGATCCAAAGGGGAAAATAAAAGCTACCAGTTGGCCAATGTATCAGTTAAAAAAGAGAGCATTCCTAAAGAATGAGATAAACAAAAATATCACAACTTGCACCTTAAAGATGACATCCATATGTATGTATGTGTGTGTGTGATAACAACAATTAATTTAGAAGGCTTTAATCTTGTATTGCTACTAAAAAATCATTATCTGAGATGATTTCTTTTTATAATGTGACTGTTTAACTGGGGGAGGTGGTGGTTGAAAATGTTAGAGCTACTATCGATGTGTAGCCCTACTTGACGCCAACCCACATCATTTATTCTCTTAACAGACTTTAGAATTATAGAGCACAGGCTGCTTATTATGAATGATTCGGTAAGGCACCAAGCCCCTAACTAAATGCCACTAAAAAAGCAATCTGACTTATAGTTTTGTTTACATATTGTTCAATTAAGTCTTTTTAATATGAACAGGTTTTAAAAAAAAATCACTGACCAACCTGACTTAACTTTAGGCCCAATGCAATATATATATATATATATATATATATATATATATACACATATATACACATATATACACATATATACATATATGTCTGTCTGTGATATATATATATACATATATATATATATGCCCATTGCTAGGCTCTTTAGTTAAAAAAATGTCTTTGAAAAACCTTAAAGGAACAGAGATTTCAGAGTACATAAAGCTTGCAGTTTGCAAATGCGGATGTGGTGACATGAATAAGGGGATGGGAAAAAAGGTCAAAGGCATTGCAAAGCACAAGTCCATATGCAGGTACCCTCTTACCTTTTGGGTTCTTGACTTGACTGGATTTTGGACTCTTTTCTTTTTTTGGATTCTCTTTTGGTTTCTCTTTTAGCCTCTGGTTCCGGTGAAGAGGGAGTTTTTCTCCCTTCAGAGTTGGTATACGGCAGTAGCCCACTAAGGTACACATGCATTTGCTGACTTTGGAGAGGGGGGTGGTTATATGAGGCATGCAGAGCGTGGCCAACCCCAGGAGAATCAAGCGCACACATCCATGCACAAACAAAAGAAAGAAAAGGAAGGATGTATCAAAAAAGCAAAAGCAAATGCATTCAAACTAAAATAATAAGCAAAAAAAAAAGATGTAAACTTGCATAAGGAAAATCAGAACTGAAAAGAAAATAAGATATCCAAAACTGTTTCCATGACAAGATGTATAAACCTAACTGTGAATCAAGTGGCAGTCTTACAATATGAAATCCAGACAATGTGTATCATAATTCATGATGATGTTTACCAGGGAGTTTACAAAAACACTTCATTATTTTATAACACTTTCTTATTCAGTAACATATGTAGAATACAGTGTGACAACCAAGAGAATATAATGCAACCACTCTCTCTCTCTCTCTCTTTAAAGAATTCAGTCCAACAGGCTGTAACAGATAGTCATCAAAGTGTACATATTTATAAAAAAAAAGAGATTTATGCACAGATACACCCCAGGTATCAGAGTTTTCATGAATATCTTTTATGAAAATAAAAGGTCCTGTGTGAGGTTATGGAACCTTATAACAATAGGAGATAAAGATAACCTTGTTGTCTATGAAATATTCAAACCTACAATGCTATTGTTATCTAGCTCTAAATGTTGAAGTTGCATTTCATAAAAATCTACCGGTGCCAGAGAGAGGAAAAACACAGAATGAATCCCACAGATAATTTCAGAGCTATATGCCTT
This sequence comes from Perognathus longimembris pacificus, assembly GCF_023159225.1. Lineage (NCBI taxonomy): Eukaryota > Metazoa > Chordata > Mammalia > Rodentia > Heteromyidae > Perognathus > Perognathus longimembris. Next base: position 52,198,645 of record NC_063170.1, read on the forward strand.
GCAAATATGTGGAGAACTGATGCAGCTGATTCAAAGGAAAGGTACTCAGCTTAGGATTCTCTTCACATGGACCAACACAACAAAGCAACAACGTATCCATCTGAGGCTAGCTTTCCAAAGCCACCTAGCTTTCCTTGGGCTGTGCCTTCCCTGGCTGCTAGCTGTGGTGCTTTGGGATAATGTAGACTTATCTTTATACTAATGTCAGGCTACATACACTGGGATGGCAAACTGGCTGTGGCAGTGTGGAAATGTATTCTATGTCCCAGAGCCAAATGGCAATGTTCTTAAATTATTTGCTGCTTTGCATTATTCAGAACATGGATCATTTTCTTCAGGAGCTGAGCAAGGTCTATAGAGAGTACTTTAGTACAGAATCAGGAGACTTGACGTTCTGTTCTTGTCTAGAAAAATCTACAAGATGAGGGGGTTGCTAGGCTGTGATCACTGAAGTTGTTCCCACCTCTGTGGTTGCACTCTGTGTTGTCGGCATCTTTGCCTTCCAGCTTCACCTAGCTTGCTTCAGCTCTCAAAATGTACTTGGCTTCCTCGTTGCGCAGGACAGTTATACATGCTGTTCCTTTTGCCTGGAACCCTCAACTCCTACGCACACTTTGGTTCTCAGCTCCCGCATGGCTTCCTCAGGGAGGTCCCCCCTGCCATCCTGCCACTCCATCTGAGTCATACTCCTGACTAAATTCTACCATGCAATGCATCGCTTTTTCTCAAAGCACCAATCTCAATTTAACTCCACCCTTGTGTGGTGTCTAGTTTTTACTCCCCATGTATACTAAATGTGTACCACAGAGTCTCACACTGAGCAAGCAATCATTAAGTGCTCATGGAATGAATGATTGTACCAGTAAAGGCAAGTAATTATTAAGATCTCAATATGTTTTTGGCTTTTTCTTTTCTTTTAGCAGTATTGTGGTTTGAACTCATGACCTTGCACTTGCCAAGGAAGCACTCTGCCACTTGATCCACATCCTATCCTGTTTTTCTTTAGTTATTTTTTTCAGATAAAGTCTCATGTTTTTGCCTGAAGCCACCTTCAGACCATAATCCTCCTACTTCTTCTTCCTAAGTAGCTGAGATTACAGGTGAGTACCACCCCACCAAGCCTGGCTACTCAAGGCATCTTGATGCACTCTTAATATCCACTTGCATGCTCTCAGCAACTATATGAGGATACTATCATTCCCACTGTACAGAAGAGAAAACTGTGGCACAGAAGGCGTAATCACCAATAAGGACCATTAGTAGTAAAATAGAGGAATTGTAATTTGAACCCAGATTGGTGCAACTGAGAAATAAGACATACCCTCTTTGTCATTTCTCTACAGTATCTAAAATTCTTAGTGTTGTGTGTGTGTGTGTTTGTGCATGCACGTGCAAGTGCACATGTGTTACTGAAGGGAAACAAAGATGGATCACAAGTGAAAGATAATCTATAAAGCAGGATTAGTTATAAATCACAAGAAGGTGATTCATGCTTACCTGTTCCCATGGACGTGGGATGCACAGAAGGCAAAGCTGTAGTGAAGCAGGGTGGGGTCGATCATGGCGCCATTTTCTGCCCGTTCCAGCAAGTCTCTGAGGTAGCAGAGATGTCGGTGACACCCTCGGACTCCATTTCGGGCGCAATACTCATCTAATACAAACACCTGGCCAGGACTGAACCAGCCCTGTGTAGGGAAAAAAGAAAAGACTTTCTTTTAAATACAGGTGGTTTTTTTCCTGGAAAGCTGCTAGGGTTGGGAGTGGTTTGAAAAAACACTGGAAAACAACCTGTGCTAATGTTTACTGATTGCATGGTGTGTACTCTGTTTTAAATCTTACAGCAGATTAGTGAGGGAGATTCTGCTCTCTGGGGCACAGGGTGGGAGAATTAAGTTCAAGGCCAGCTTGGAATTTTGTAGTTAAGTGGTAGAGCTGTGTCAACAGAGAGAAGGATTCCAGAAAAATTCATCTAGGGCTCCACTACTGAACCATGTACCTTATAGAATTGGTTGGAGACTATGGCAAAGTCTTGGTTAGTGACAAGAGAAAAATCAGAAGGGAAGGGCCTTGAATTGGTATAGTACTTCCGGCTTGATGAAGAAGTTTCAGTTGAACCATCTAGCAACCTTGTGAGACAAACAGGATGAGCTTCTCTTCCTTTTGGAGAAAAGACATGAAACTAGGGGCCAAGAAACTCACACAGATTATGCACAACCGAGTTGAGACTCAAATCTAGCTCTGCCATATCCTAATGCTTTCTCATTCTAATACACAAAAGAATATGAGTTGGTCTACATATGTGCTGGAACCTGATAGATCTTTCTACTTTAGAAGATTTTTCTTTCTGCAATTTTAAAATGAAAGCGATAATGTAACCTTAAAAAGATAGTACAATTCAACAAAGTTCTCCAGTTGTAATCAGAATTGATTCTGTGAAACGAAGAGGAACTTTTGGTGGTGTAGTTTAGAGTTCTATTTTTTTCCCCTGCTGGTAATTATTTGTTTTCTTCTTATTTATTTGCTTGCTATGAGACTAGCCCAAACTCGGCTATAAAAGAGAATCCAGATGGAATCTCTGATTAGGAATAGATTCAGTGCTATGATAGGATACAAATTGCTACTTCTGTCATGTGCTTGGGAAAACAGGCACTGGAAAAGGCCACATGATTAGCCACTCGGGGTCGCTCTAGGGCAGTGCTTGAAATAAAATCACTTTTTTTTTTTTCCCTCCAGGTTTCAGCGCTGTTCTGAAGTAAGAAATAAAGCAGTTTAGCTGGTACTTTGCAAGTTGGAAATTTAGGGCTGTTTTAAACATAAACTTAATTTTACTTCGAGGGTCTCTTCTGAGTCGTGTTTTTGCATATTGTTCCATCTTGGGAAAGAGGGGGCAAAAAGAAAAAGTAACTAGAGCCCAAAGAGGGCCCCAAATGTGCAGCCAGAGAGGCCCTTGCTATGATCTAACCATGTATTAGAGATCTGGGAAATCTTCGATTGACAACGAGCAGCTCTGCGATGCATCCAAGGAAAGACGGCATCTTTCCTATTTCAAATGATAAGCTACTTCGGAGGGCGGGAGAGTAGTCGAGGCAGTGGGCTGCCCCTATAGGCAACTTCTTTGCCACTCCATCTGCTACCCCAAATGCTAAATCTTAGAAACAACACTGCTGTGAAAGATTAAAATATATTTTCTACGACTCAGATGACACCAAGTCTTTTGTAGATGCCAAAATAGCTGCTTTGAAAAGAGTTGAAGAAATATCAATTAGGAACTGAGTCGAAGACACAGAAAAATTTATGTATCCCTGCTGGTCGCTCTCCAAAACCAACTTAAAAAAAAAAGATTGTAATAATGAGAAAATGGAATCTATAGAAGCTTGAGATAAGGTCCTTTTAATTTCTGTTATTTTCTGAAATTCTGGAATGACAATTAATAGACATAGCTATATAAATGGAGAAAAAAGCTATTTTACCTATTCACAATTAATTTTGTTTTTTGGACCATATCTTTAAGGTTATCATAACTAGTGGGAAATAAGCTTCAATGTTTTATTCTGGTTTAATTTTTAAAGGGCATTATTAATTCTCTTTCACAGTAAATTTCAAAACAAGAGAAAATTATTTTTTTAACGAACAATAATGTGTGTGAAGAGTCTTGCAAATACACCTCAAAAATTCCTCAAGAGAACAAGAATTATACATAGTATGGAATGATTTAAGTTCAGATGCATATTCTCACAATTTTCATAAATGCAATTTATAATTATATGAATACACATTTGAGAAAATTTGCCTTGCAATGCAAGGTAAGCTTTTTTTAATTAAAAATTTTAAATCAATGTGATATATCTCTTTCCAATTTGGCAGAGTCTTCTAGTAAGGAATTTTAAACCCGAGATAATCAATGTATCATTTCTGCCACAAATTAATAAATTATTCTGCAGAACCTTGTTTCTATTTTAATAATATTTTACTATTATTTTTATATGTTAGCTTCTGGTTATCAAAAATAAATAGCTTTAAAATAAAAACCATTTAGAATATAGTTACGATATAGACATGTAACTTAGAAAAGAAAAAGGTTTTCGTTATATATCTATTAATATCAGCAATATGTTAATTATATTGATTTCCATATTTGAGGTTGGGGATGAAAATTTTCTCTTTATAAGGTTATTTTATCATTTTTTCTCATCCATAAAGGGAGATTAATAATATTTTCCTTTAAGAAATGAAGTAATAATTTATGGCTTGCCGAAGGAAATAAATGGAGTCTTTTTTCACTTTTTGGCTTTTACATTTGATAGCTTAAATCTAAAAATGTATCTTCTAAACCCATTAAAAACATTTAACTAATTTAACTAATTTAAATCTAGGTTTTAAATAGGATTTTAGGAAATTTCGATTCTCTTGTTGGATAGCTAGATTTCCAAATGTCTAATGTACATTAAAAAAAAAATTCCCTCAAAGGGTAAAAAAGGGCTTTGGATATTACGAAGGAAAAAAAAGACACCCACGCAAATAAACAAAGCAAAATTGATGAGGGTTATGGAAAGTAACCAGAGCTTATTTACAAATCATTTCCATCTTTAAAAGAGATTCAAAGGATTCATTCCTTTATGAGCTGGGAATACCAGGTCTGGGACCCAGAGAGAGGGAATCTTAAACTCTTAAGTTTTACAAGTTCTGCATAAACAGGGGGCCAAGCTGGATAACCCTTCTGGGGAGGATTTCTTATGTAGCAATTACAAGGGGAGCAAACTAAGTGGGGGAAGCTGGGGAACTGAACGTGTCACTTTCTCCAACTCAGTCTTGTTTCTTTGGTAAGTAAAACTAACTCAGTTCAGGAAATCAACAACACACCGATGATTGCTTAAGGGATTCTAATTGTTTAAAAAAGGATTGTTAAAGGGAGAACTGAGCGTCTGGTATATAGATAGAAAAATATTTGAGGTATAAAAAAGTGTTAATGTTTAAATCGCTGTAGACCAAAGAATATACTTGCCAGGCAAGAATAGGAATCATTAAGTCTGTGATCCAAAGTCAGGCGTTGTACCATCTCAAAGAGGGAAGCGTGGTCAAAGTTACAGGGGTTGGAAGAGATAAATTCATCCATGCCATGTTTTTGAGCTCTATCTGCGTCTGTTCATTTATACATGTAGAGAGAGACACAATTTAGAGAAACACATCACATTTTCTTTGACATTTCAAATTACACAGGAATTCACTAGGCATTATGAATGTTAACTGTTTCCCTGTTTTGCCCCCCACCAACATCCCCAAGATATTCTTTTTACCTCCCATTGTCAACTTGCATCATGAGTTTACTGCATTTAGGCAAAAATATATTGGCATCAACATGTTTATCAAATGATCACAGTTCCAGTGCATTCATGTTGTTCTTGAAAAACTGAGCAGCACAAGACCAGTAACTTCGCCTGCGTTTCACCAAATACTGAAAGCAGATCGGATCTTTGCTTATCATAGTCTAGTTAGCTTTGGAGGTTTTTAATAGATTCTGCCATTCCAGTGGTTATGTCTAGTGCAATTTCTCTACAATTATTGGGTTTGTCTGGGGAAAAAAAGGGTTATGCTGATTTTCAGCAAAAGTGATAATATTTGTGTCCCCCTCCCTTTCCAAATTCCCATCGCCAATTTGGTTTCCAAAAGATTTTGAGTTCCCACCCTCCAAAATTAAAAATTAAAAAGAAAGCTTTCCATTAAAACCTGGAGATTAAGTTAAATGGGACTTGAGTGTGATAGCCGAGGATTCTGCTTTTGGATGTGCGTACTCCGTTAGTGAAGCTCATGAGACAAACAGAAATTTACTCTGCAAGGGCTAAAATCTGCCATTTATTGTGAATGAATAATCTCATGTATTCACACTTTTTCTTACAGGTTGAGGGCTGCAGGCAAAAACCTTTCAAGGGCTAGCTAATTAATCTCAACACGGGCAACTAAAATATACTACCCTTGACTGGCAAAATAACTCAGAGAATTTAACTACTAAGAAAACTCTTTTTTTTAAAAAAAGGTAGGAATAAAGGTCTTTTGCACAAAAGGAATCGGCTCGGTCTACCTCATCTTAAACTCAATTTTCTGTTCTGCAGACTAGGAAGAAAAATCAAATCGAACAAGCTTGTGCTCATTTCCTTGCATGTAGCATTTCACTGTGATAGGGGACCTGCCAGGAAGTAGCAATGCTATCAGGGCGAGGGGGAAATTGATTTCTGACTTGGGAGGGTGTCTGAATAATATTTTCATATGTGGCCTCCATCCCAGAAAGATTTTCCCCCTCTCCCTGTTTAGGATATAGTTGTGGGCTTGGGTTATGTAGCAACTTGACTTTAACATGTTGATTTCTTCTCTTATTGATTTTGGGGTATCACACAAACTTAAACGTGGGGCTTATCTGATTGAAATCTTCCTATCTATTGTTAGATTAAAAAAAAGTCTTTGGTTGTCATTTTTCAGAGAAGCAGTAAGTGGTCAGTGTTTGAACAAGATGTGTTGTTTATGCCCAAGACACACAGAAGCAAGAGTTTCCAGAAGGCAAGTTGAAGAATGCGTATTTTAACAGCCAAATCGTTCCATTAGAAATGATAACACATGAGCTTTTGGAAGGAATATCACATGTACAGAAATGATATTAGAGAATCTGTGAGAAATCTCCTGGCTGTGCTTAGTTTCATTGGATTTGTCCTCAGGCAGGGCTTTTAAAGGACTGAGATTGAGTGTTTGGCCTAGGAGGACTTGACCAGGATGGTCAGGAAAGTGAAACTGAGGAGACAACTGAGCTGCCCCTGGGCAGGGGTATGTGATCTGGGCCCCAAGGCAAGGATCTTAAATTTGTTCCCACATGATGCCTCCCCTGGCATAAGAACAACTTGTACCATGTAGGGGCCTTTCTTTATTTCCCACTGAACCTGCCCTTGCCTCTTCTTCATCCTACCTGTACCTGGTCAGCTGAATTCAGCAAAAAACAGGTGCAGAGTATACATAAATTGCTCATCCTGTTATATCCTCATAAAAAAGCCTCATCCACCCCCTGCCTCCCAGTTTGAACAGATAGATCAGGCAGTTTGGCTAGCAGTAGCTTCTTGCTCTCAGAATTCTCATAAGAGGCTGTGAGCTGACAAATTGCCGAGGTATGTCTGCTGTCAGTTTGGCGGGCTGCTTTATTGCTCCTCAATTATGACCATACACTGGGTCATTTAGCTCAAAGAGAAGGGGGCTCTTTAGTAGCTGTTAAAAATAGAGCACAGGCTTCAAGTGTCTTTCTCTTTGGTTTGTTTGTTTGAACCCCTTGAATACTTGGCTGATGACTTGTTTTGCCTTGCTGCCCACATGGGAAAGGGATCTGAAAAGGAAACTTGGTTCCTGTAAGGAACCCTGGGTACAGATCATTCCCCACCCCCTAGCTCATCCCAAGGGCTCAATAAATACAGCTTCATGAGCTAATTCTTGGCTAAGAATAGGCCTTTTCTACCGACAGTTTAAAGCAGGCTTACAGAAATGTGTGTAAAATCAACCTGTTTTCCTTTCCCAACAATAACTATCAAAACAAAACATCTTTTGCCCTTTTTCTTTTCCTTTTTTCCTCCTTTTCCTGTTCTATATGGAAAATGAGGCTGGGATGGAACTCAGGAAATCTGAGTTCTAGTTTGTAGATAATTGTTAGGTGCTGGCTGTAGTGTTTTTCTCTCTGAGCCTCAGTTTCCTTGTGTGTAGGATGAGCTGACTTTTTGGTTTCCTTTCTGCCACCAGAGATTGGTTTAATGATCATGAAGATCCTTGTTCACTCTGAGGAAACTTAAGGGAACTGAATGCAGTGAAATCTCAGCAAGTAAAACGAGCAGCCCTTGCATTTTGGCTTGCACAAAATTATCATTTATTCAGAATTAGGTTCATTATGGCAATAGTAACAGTAACTCAAAAAGGACTTAAAAGGGTGGCTGGCTCCCATGACATTTAAAGGAATCTCTCTGAGTGTATTATATTCTGAAAAAGAGGGAAGTGTAAACTGGGAATGTTATTTCATGGTGTCAGTGAAAAGAGTATGATTTCAAAGCAGGGATTTTGGTACTTTTTGTTTTCTGCTGTATCCTCACAATTAGCACAGTACCTGGAACACAGCAGAAAGTTGGTATATAGTTGTTAAGATAGTGCACTGATTTGATCAAAGTAAACTCTCTATCTCTCCTAATAAATGTTATCCGTTTCTTGGTTTTATGGAATGTTGCAATAGTAGATTCATTGGGAAGAATCTATTTGATAGGGGTTAAGATAGTGGGTAGTTAAGTCAGATGTCTTATGTGGGTTTGAGGTTAGATCCGCCCTTCCTAAGCCGGTGGTGGGAGGCAGGGTTTTACTGTTTCTGAGCCTCCTTGTCTAGTTTGTGAGTTGAAAACAGACTTCAAGACTACTGTTAGGATCTCCTAAGACATGTCTGGAAGGTGCCTGGCCTACACTAAGCACTCAGTCAACATTGGTGGTTGAAAACAAGCAATACCCATTAGTTAGAAGCTGTTAGACCAGCCAGGAAAGATCTCTTTGCACTTACAGCTAATATTCCTTGCTTCTTCAACCACAGCATGTTGGAGAAGCTGGTAGTCATTCTCAGTCTCTGCTTCATGGTTCTGCTCTATCCTTGTGTAACCAATTCCTATGTCCTGTTTCTGCAAGGTTTTTTTTTTTTTTTCTACATTAGATTCTGACTTCGCCGTGTATCCTCCATGTACATAATGAATCCCCTGGAAGGTAGGGTGTGCCACGGGGGTGTGTCTAACCTGCTATTTCCTTTGCCAGCTCCTGGAAAAGCCAAAGCTTATGAGGTGCTTATTAACCGAATGACTCTGACACCTCCACACACCAGGCAACTTCCCATTGGCTTTATTAAGGAGTCACACACATGGGGATTCAGATGGCATCTTGCGAATCCAAAAGTGGGAACATGTGCTCTTAGGGGGGAAAAAAAAACCTCTTCGAAAAGGAAACAGAATTCTAGGTGCAGGTGTCTTTGGATACCATTCAGATTGTCTGCCTGTGTCTCCATACATGTCTAGGACCATATGCATTACATATGTTGTCTATTTTAAAATAAAACACTGCAGTGGTCCAGCTGTTCCAAATCTGTTTCAAAGAACTTGTGGGCGCTTCCCAAGCAACACCATACAGTCATTCTTGCACTGTTCCAGAATGTTCTCCTACAGTGCTGAACATGAAAAACAAATGCCCTTTGTAACTTTATTTTCCCCCATACAAACAATTGGATTTGGTGGGCAAAAGCGGGGGGGGGGGGGGGGGAGCGGGGGGGAGGGGGCATGGGGAAGAAGCCAGTGTTGACATTAGCTGGGAGAAAACAGCCCCAAGCAAAACACGAGAGACTTGATTTTTGCATACAGGACACTGGGATTGTTTCGTTTGCCAATATTTGGCATGTGTCAAGAGAAGGAAAACAATTTTGAACACTGGGCTGAGCAAAATCAAATTCTGAGGGAAAGTGGCTGTTTAAAGAAAGCCCCACTGATGTTTGGATTCGCGCTTGCTTTGGATGAGGACTCACTAGTGCTCTTTTCCACGATCATTAAAAAAAAAAAAGAAATCAAGGTTTGACTACATTTTGAGAACCAACTTCAACCTTGGACTCTTTCCAGATCTGGCTTTAGGAAATAATGACTAAGTCTAGCTTTGTCACCAAGGGCTCCAAATATATTGACAGTGAGTGGTGTGATTGTGTGGGTTCTGTGGCTAGGGCATAACCCAACATACTTTTTCAAACAATGCTGCAGGTTTACTCTGGCAGTTGTGTGCATGACAGGTTCCAAGTCTTTTGTGGCATGAGATAGGCAATTGGCTTCAAAATAAACTTTGAGGAGTAAAGCTAATACTGGTAACCAACCAAAGTTAAGAATCTTTAACACTCCTGGTGTTACCACCCAGACGCAAGCTGATAAATGGGCAAGCTTAAAGGGAACAGGTACACTTGCAGGAGGAAATTTATTAAAACTTTCCCCAGAGTTTACTGAGAATTTTGGCTTGGCACTTAGGGAATGTGGGGAAAAGACTGGTTCTTACAATAACACCATTCGGAAGGTCTTATTCTCTTCTTTAATCTACTTTACTAAAATTCAAATGGAAGTGCCTTATAGACTACCTTGTCCCTATGTTTTCATTGAACTAGTAATGATCTTTGAATTCTTCTCATATTTAATATTCTTTTCCTTTTATTCTGCTTCCACACTGGAAAAAAATATGAGAATTTTCAGGATCTCTTATCTTAATAGTGGCCATAATTATATAACTTTACTTCAGAAAACAGGTTCACAATAATGTCTACCAAATAAATGTACTTTGCTTGGATGAGTAATGCAGCTTTGAAATTTGTATTTTAGTGAAATAGTCCTATTATTTCAACAGCTATGGAATTGAAAGCCAAAGACCAAGTCTTCTGTTTTACTTTATATTTTGAAAATTTTCATGGGCTAGGAAACATGAAGTTCTGCTGTTGAAAAATCATTATGACTGTATTGTTTGAAAGCGGCTCTTATCTCTTATGTGTCCCTTCAGTAATAAACTCTGCGCTAGCTGCTTTACGACTGAAATTTAGAGCAGAGTTAGGGCCGTGGCTACTCCTGATGGATGCTCAAGGCAAGAGAATAGCTACTGTAACTCTACAGTCATCTGTGAACCCGAAGTGCAAATTAAAAGGTGACTTTGTATCTTTCTTATATGGAGAATGTGTGCTTGTCATATCTGCTTGACAGTATAAGAGTAAATGTATGGTTTGGACAATAACGAACAATGACAGTAGTCAGCCTCATCAGAAGAGATGAAATAAAGAAATGACAATGATTGATGGCAGCTGGCTGTTTACAGATTTTTCTACAAGAGTTTTCCTTGGCATTGTCAAGTAACCAGGGGATGTTGTGCCCTGACTGAGCTCTGCACAGCAAGCAAAAGATTGGCCCTCCCATGCCTGCTTCCCGGAGGCACTGAGTGGACCACTTAACGGAGAAACGTTTCACTCCCATATGGTAGCTCCGTTAAACCAACCTAACACGGATGGCTTAGTGAGAATAGCTTCGTTGGAAGCCATAGGGGCCACACTGCATTTTTCAAAAATCTTTGAACTTAAAACTATCTTGCCAATAGATTCAAGGGGATAACATGTGATGTTTATTTCAAGACTGATTTCTCTAATTCTTTGTAGGACAGATAGTTGCTTTTAGTACAAATCCTAACAGATAGGTTTTTCAATTATCTCAAACCACATAAATAAGTGCTTTATAATTTTCCTTGCTATCATTATTACATTTGCAATTAATTAATTTTGGGTTCCTTACAACATGAGTAAAGATAGTTTTATAATGTTTGACTAATAAAGTATCTTACTGTATGAAATGAAACTACTCAAGTGATCAACAAATAATATATCAATGTATCTAAAGTAGGTAACAATGCAGTGAATCTTTACTTAATATCATCGACTTAGATCATAATATGGTGTCTGGGAAAATTTTGGACCTGATTATAGAAATCTATCCTTTTAAAGAGTCACATGATTTGTAGTGCAGTTTTGGGTCATGTAAATTAAGTTGGTATTTAATTAATTCCTGAATATAACAACTGCAAGTTGACAATACAAGAAGATAGAGCAAAAAAAATCTCATGAGATAAAAGTATAGAAAGGAATTAAGGCAAACAACTATTTGAAAATCTACTAGGATAGCAATGCGCTGTGCAAAATCGTTCAGAACAGAATTCATTCAGTCATTTACTCATCCATCCTTTCATTCTTGAAGAAAAATAGTATAGCCAAATCCTAAATTCCCACTAACCCCACAGTCTATGGTAAGCTTTGAAAAATGCTTCATCAGACATTCAAAGGAAAATAAAAAATTAAGTATCTGCTTGGAGTGGTGAAAAAAAGTCTGTCTGCTAGCCAGAGGTACATTTATGCAAAATAAAAAGAAAAAAAGAAAGGGAGGAAAAGCAAATTAAAAGAAAGAATATTAGAAGAACTATTATTAAATGGTTAGGAGGAATGATATGACCTACTTCTTCTAAATTAGCATTCAGAATACTCAAATACATATTTGCCTGCTCTCTTGACTGGATTTTCTAGTTCCTAGTGTCAAGTCTTCTCTCAACACATTTTTGGTGGGCAGCTTTTATTTCCTCTATGAAAAAAGGACTTTTCTAATTTCTTATATTAATAAATAGTAAAGAGATTTAACTATTTTTTTTTTTTTGCCAGTCCTGGGGCTTGGTCTCAGGGTCTGAGCACTGTCCCTGGCTTCTTTATGCTCAAGGCTAGCACTCTACCTCTTGAGCCACAGCACCACTTCCAGCCTTTTCTGTGTATGTGGTGCTGAGGAATTGAACCTAGGGCTTTGTGCATGCTAGGCAAGCACTCTACCACTAAGCCACATTCCAAGCCCTTACCTAAAGTTTTGAAAGTAGTTCTTTCTTCTCATATGTTTATTTTTAAAAATTAATGCAAATAAAAATGATGTGAAAAACAGTTATTGTTGTCATTGTTCTTGGGAAGTAGCAGAATGACATTGAAAGCAGAGGCCAAAAGCCTCCTTAGCATCGTGAGATTGTGGATGCACAGTATTTGAGAATAAAGTCCTTGGAATCAATCATGTCACATACTTGATTTGCTCTTTTGGTATCATAGCCCTAGATACTACAGCTCTCATTTCCAAATTAATCCTCTATAAGGGTTGTATTAGACAGCATACTTTTATGCCGGATTGAATGAGTTCTTTAGTTCTTCTAACAGTGCATTTACTTTCTTAATTGTGTGTTACTTTTTCTTTAGGTCTCTCTCAGTTAACATTTTTGGATTTCCCACTGTACTTTTTCTGTTTGTCTGTGTATTAATCATTGGTACCTTGACCATTCTAATCTTTGGAATGTGGAAGCCAAAACAAGAACAACAACAACAACACATTGTATCATGGTGCAAAATGATCTGTTTTCAGGCATTAAAGCAGTCAGGTAGCAGTGAATTCCATGAAACAACTGGCACTGTTTGCCATTCGTTGTGGTGTTCATTAATACTCTTGGAATGAAAAAAAAAGTTAGGAGTATTCATGGTTGGCTTTGCTTAGAGGATCATTTGATGCCAATATGAAAGCCAAGGAGAGGAGGCAATTATGCACACATCACATGCATCCTAGTTTCAGTATGGAAGCTTACATTTCAAACCTAAGGTCAAGAAAATTAACATGAAAAAAAGTTTTACTACAAAGTCTAGACATGAGGAAGATTTGGGGTGGGGGAAGGGAAGCACATTGCAGGTGTCAGATAATCTAGTGTGATTATCTGAGCTGTGCTAGCTATAGGGGAGCACTTACCCTTCAGTCCAGCTAGAAGTTAGCAGGGTAAGAAGGAACAAACCAGAATAACATAAAGACTAGCAACAAGGCTCAGGAAAGCAGACAGGAGTTCTAACCTAGCAGCTAAAGTTCTTGGGTTCGAGCAAAGATTGAACAAGAAAACTTAAAAACAAAACAAAAACAACAACAACAGAAAAAAATCAACCTCCCCCAAATCAATAATAGTAATAAAAATCCCATTAACGGTTGACAACTGTTCATGTGGAAGTAAATATGGAACAGTCCTCAGAAACTTCCAGCTTTGGGGATCTGTGGTGTGTAATCGTTATTGATAGAGAAAACACACATTAAAATGATTCATTGCAAATAATATATTGAATCACCAGCCAAATGTCAAAGATTAAAATACCCTCTTTTCCCCACCCCATTCCACATGAGAATTGAGGTACTGAATTTTATTATCCCACTAACACACAACAGATAGGGATACTTTGTTTTCTAAGCAAGAAGCTACTTGACATATCAAATTGTGGCAATCCTCAACTACATAAGAACCACATAAAAAACTACATAATTACCAGTATTTGCTTTTTAAAATGTGTAACTAGGTAGTCACTTCAATTTGTTTAAATTTTAACTAAAAAAAAAATCAAATCAACACACACAAAAGAAACCACAAAAGAACAGAAAAGTTTTTAAGGGTGATGGAGCCCTCCCCAAATCTTTGTAGAGTTACACACAAACTAATGAATAGCAGGATCTATTTTTTTTCTTCAATTTTTACAATTCTAGAGAAACAGTTCACTCCACTCTTTCTTAAGACATGTCTTTTCAGTTTGAAATTGAGTTCTGAAAATTGTAAAAAAAAAAATAAATAAATAAAAAAAATATGAACTGCACCAAGATAATCTATTAAAAACTGAATTTAGAAAGACCCCAATCCACTCAAAATTACTTCCATTTCCCATACTATAAAATGTTCCGTTCTCAAGTTTTCCTGGAACAGACAGGGACATGACAAGACTGGAGTGTTTATTTTTCTCTCCCCCAAAACATTTCTATGTGGCTTCCCTTTGCTGTGTAAATACTAACCAAACAACTACCAACATAAGTCACTGAAAAGTCCTTACAATTTAATCACTAGCACGTATGGCAAGAACTTTAAACAAATATTCAAATACAGGACTTAATGAGATATGGGCAGAGTTAAGTATTCAACAGTGACTCTTACCTTTTAGAAGTCAAGGAAACCTTTTTAAAATGCAATACTTGATTATTTCTTTTCTTTTAAAGAATTTTTCTTTGCTGGTAGCTAATGAATCTGTCATTGAATTAATTTTTGTGATACGACTAAAGACAAACCAACCCAATATGAGTAAGGGACCAAAGTTTGGAATGCTTTTATGATTGCTTTTGTAGTTTCTCTTGTGTGGCAGTACTGGTTTGAGCAGGATGAAGAGTTTTCTTGGGACACAGGACTTTCAGTGCTCCAATGAGCAAAGTCCCAGGCTGAGCTGATCAAGCTTCCTGTATGGAATACTTCCTTTTAAACAGTGATGACTTGATTTTAACAAATAAAAGCTGCTATGAAGAAATGGTAAGGAACCACCTTTCTGTAGCAGGCCCACTAAAAACCATGACATGCCCTCATCTCACCCACACGTTTGTGTGTGTGTGTGTGTGTGTGTGTGTGTGTGTGTGTGTGTGTGTGTGTGTGTGTGTTATGAACGACTCCCCAATGACACCATGGATGTAAAGATTATTGGTCTCTTTTTCTCTCTCTCTTACATGTGCTCTTGTGCAGAAGGTGAGGGGAGTTTTGTCTGATAACATTAACATTGTTTTAAACCTATGCTGGTTTAAAAATTATGGACCCAGAAGCCTCCCTGGCTGGTGCTTTTGTTGCGGCCTTTGTTAAGTGCCTACATTAGCAATGGGAGTTGAAGCCGTGGGGAGCTCTGTATGAGGGATAATTAAGGAACTGTGGGACGACTGAGATCCACACCACCGAGTCCAATCTAAGACAAGGATGGCCACTTATTACAAGACTACTATGTACAACTGGGGAGACAGGGCCTGTACAAGCCAAGGGTGTTGTTCACATTTTTTTGTCTCTGCGAATGGAGTCTCCTTTAGCCTACAGTCAGCCAGGCTGAATGTGGTGGCCTTGTTCTTACAGAAGCAGGGAGGCTTTCTTCATGTTCCCTGGAGAACCTCCATTTCTGAGCACAGTTTAAGGAGTCATGAAAGAAGGTGGCTCTATCTTTCCCCCACCCTCAATCCCCAGTCCTGACAAATCCCATAGGCATGCATTATCTCATCTCATCTCTAAACTTACTTTCTATACTCTCAAGGGTGATACTTTCCTTCTTTTTTGTGCTAATCCTGGGGCTTGAACTCAGGGCCTTGGTGCCTATCCATAGCTTATTTTGCTTAAATTAGCACTCTACCACTTGAGCCACATCCAATTCTGGCTTTAATTGGGGGTGGGGGAAGCTAATTGGAGATAAAGGACTAAATTGGACTTTCCTGCTAGGGCTGACTTCATACTACAATCCTCAGATCTCAGCCTCCTGAGTAGCTAGGATTATGTGTGTGAGCCACTGGTGCCTGGCATGTATGATATTCTTTACTACCCCAAATTCTACCTTTTAGGAATTTTTTTCTGGAAGCCCCATTTTTATAAAAATTTCCTGTTTCAAACAGGATTTTTATAGGAACCTAGCAGCACATACTCAGTGGAATCTTTTTGCTATCTATATTAGCATTTAGCTTCCTAACTAAATGTGTTCTACCCACAGAAAGAAATCTCAATCAAGAGCACCTGTGCATTTCCACAAAGAGTGGCCTTCTCCTTAGCAGCTGCCATCATGGGTCTTCTTTTCAAAATGGAGGGGCATGCTGTGGACAAAACTCATGGCGGAAAGAAGTGCTATACCACTGGCAGTTCCCGCCTCTTCTCCCTTTAACTTTACCCTATCTTTATCTTTCCTATGCAAGAAAGAAAGAAGTATGGCCAAGTCACATCATGTAGCAATTTTTTAAGCTGGACAAGTGAGAGGACAAAGACAATGAATGCAAGAATTGGAGATGGTTTGGAAATAAGAGCAGGATCACCCGATATCTATGTTTTAAGAGGTTGATTTGGATAGTGATTATACTTAGGACATTTTTCTCATAGAAGTTGTCTTTTGTTTAGAAAAATTAATCACCTTTCAGGAATGCTTCCTTCAATGAATGAGTCCTCCTCTCTCTATTCTCAAATAAGCCTAGGTTCCAGAAGACAAGAGAGAGAGCAAGAAGAAAGTGGGACCTGGGTAGCAGTCCTGGCTGGAGGGGGCTGTCCTTTTCTCCCCAATTCCCACTTCAGTGATTTTCTGAATAGGAATCCACTGAGAATGTGTAGTTATTTGTACATTTCTTCTTCTAAGGAATGCATCTTCCTTGTTATCCCCAAAAGAGCTATGTTTCCTGATCAGCTGGGGATTTAAAAGGTTTCAGAACAAAGTCCTTTTGTTGGACAGAATGGTAGACCATGGAATTCATTATACAGAGAAACTACATCTATTTAGTCTTTACAGCTACAAATTGATTCCATCCACAGTCACATTTTGCTCACCAGCAACTGAGGAAACACTGGGGAATTATGGTGGTGTGGATAGGTGAGGTTTCTGTTTTGGAGGGGTTTCTGCACTTGATTTCCCCTCTGCTGTGATTCTCATTACTCATGTATTTGTGGGCTTCCTCCCTAGCATTTTAGAGTAAGCCTGAGGGAGCTGTTTTTGATCCTCTATTTGCCTAGTCTCTTCTTTCTTCAGTTAATCACCAAGACATGGCATACATCATGATATTCATTAAAAGCTGAGAGTACCTGATTTATTAGCTGACTCCTTTGCAATCTGGACTCACCCTAGTGGGCAGATGTCTCATGAACAGGGATTCTGTGTGCCTTCCTTATTAGGACATCTCATCTCTAGACAGGTACCCAGTAAATGAGGCTGAGTGAGTGGGTTCCATACTAAAGTCAGTAATCATGGCTAAAAAGCAAAAACAAAAACAAAAAAACCCTCATGCGAATATTCCAAGTTGTCTTGATACTCAGGGTAAGGCAAAGCTCTTTCTTTAAGGTGAACATTTGCAACTGAAATGAATTACTTTGTTTCATGCGTTATGTCCCCATTTTGTTCCAGTGAATGTCTCCAAACATAGACAAGCTTTCACCTCACCCTGTGCATCAGAAGTTCTGGGAAAGAAACGTCTTCCTAGGAAGCAAGAAAACATGATTTAAGGGGGCAAGAAAGTGGTCAGAGGCAGAGGTAAGAGGAGGAGAAACTGGAACAGGAGAGTGCTATTTAAGGAGATGCATTCATTTTTGGATATCTGATATTTCAGTTAGAATGGGATTTTAGGTACCATTTTTCTTCATTGCATGTGATAATGTCATCATTTATTTTTAAATGGTTCTAAATTGCAGATTTAAGTTTATTTCAAATTGATTCCATTTTAAAATTACTTTTAATAGGAGGAAGTGAAGCAACAACATACATAAACCTACTATATTTGAAGGTCTCAAAAATACATGTTTGGCTCTGAATTCCAAACTCTTACCAAAATAAAGAGTTAAACATATGCATAAAATATACTTTCCTTTTTTTTTTTTTTAGTCCTTGGTAGACAAGGTCAAGTATTGCACTTTAAAACCACTGCCCCAACTTTTGCCCTGAATTGACTGCATGATTTCAACAAACATGGTTTTTGTATAAATTCTACATAAAAGCAACTAGTTGTTTTGTGTTTCTTTTCATTCAACTTTGGAAGGTTTACTTTACAGAACTGTTTCTTTAAGAAATGGCATATTTACTTACAGAATTGGGAGATGGGGGCGTCCAGCTGGGGTACATTTCCTCCCTTGGCGTTGAGTTTCTGGACCTGGGTCGGTGGCACGGGTTTGTGTGACTGCCCAGTAGCCCGGTACATAGCTTGAACCCACAAGATGCGATCTTGTTCATCATCACTTGCAAATATCACCGTGTCTCCTTCTTTGACGGCATTGAAGAAGGCCCGGCCACCCTCCAAACCTAGAAGGAAAAGAGAAAATAACTTCTAAGCTGAGCTGTAACATGCTCAGCCCGTAGAAAGCCGTGTCAGCAGCTTTCTTTCTTGGTCCAGAAGAAAGGAGGAGCAATTTCTTTGTCTCCAGGATGGGGATTCTGAGAATTACTTGGCCAGGGAGTAAGACCATGCTGCTTGAAGACATTTTGAGCCTGGCTCCTATCTTTCTTTGTTCTGAGGGTGACAGCACTATCAAGCAGGCTGCCCCACACTATAAATACACTATCTGCCTATAAATACACTATTTTTTCCCTCATATTTTAAACCAAATCACCCAGCTGGGTGCTGATAGCTCACACCTATAATCCCAGCTACTCAGGAGGCTGAGATCTGAAGATTGCTATTTCCTGCCAGCCTAGGCAGTAAAGTCCATGAGACTCCTATAGCCAATTAACTACTAAAAAGCTGGAGTTATATTCTTTATAACAAACATCTGTACTAAGATTTCTCAAATGGCAGTTCACATGTGAATCCCTGGGCATACTTTTAACTGCAGCTTCTGATCTAATATGTCTGCAGATTGAGAGTCTCTATGTCAAACAAGCTTGCAAATAATGTGCATGGCGCTGGTCTGAGGCCTACTTTTTGAGTAGCAAGGGTCTCCTCTCAGTCTCTCTTAAAGCTCCTTCAACAAGGCTGCTGTTGACTGACCTCATCATGGTCTCCAATGGCATCTGCCTTGGTGAATCCAATGGTCAGAGTCCTAACTTCATTTGCTTTAGTCAGCAGCACGCATATTGCTAGCTGTACCTTGGCCCTCTCCCTTGAACTCAAAGCCTCTGTTGCGAACAGCTTTTTATATACACCCAACTTGGAACTCCTGCTTGTTACCTTAAATCCTTTCTCCAGCTCAGTCATGCTGCAAGTATCTCTTTTCATGCTGAATTCCACAACTTATGCCTCATTTTCAATTCTGTTTCTCCAAACGCTATTGAAATTCTGACAGTTCTATCTGTCCCCACCTCCAGTGCCACTAGGAGCTCTCTGTGAACACCCCTGATGTGGGTTATTTTAGTAGCCTCCCATATGACCTGTCTACCTCCAGCTCCACTGTCTCTAGTCAATTTTTAGACTCCTTGGTTTAGTATAAGAGTCAGGTCATCCCATTCCTTGGCTCACAGTGGCTCCATTCAGATGAAAAGGCTAGCTCCTCCAAGGCCTGCATCCACGTTTTGTGAGGATGCTTGTTCACCAGTAGTGTCCTCCTCTTCCTCCTCCTCCTGCCTCTCACCATTTTGTGCCCATATGTACCCACTCACTGTAGCCTCACTGGCTTCCTACTACTCCATGAGTATCCCAGCTGTGTTCTCCTGGCAGACCTTATCCTTGCTATTCTCTGCACTATAGGGACAGTGTCCTTTTCCTAAGGTATCTGATTCATATCCTCACCTCCATCATGTCCACTGGGGACTTTTATGACTTGTATTTCCTTGTTATTGACCTTTCTGACCTTGCTTAACTTTCCTCTGTTGATCTTATCACTCTCTACCTATAACTTTACATCATAAGGACAATGAATTTCCATCTTATCCACAGGCATAAACTTAGTGCCTAGAATTGTGCATGACACATGGTGGGTGATCAACAAATATTTGATGAATGAATAGGCTACAGACTAGGGTGGAAGCACCTCTTTGGGGTTAGGCCTGAGCTATATTGTATCCATCAACCTATTCCTGGAGCATGTACTGTTGGATAGTTGGTCTTCCCCAGCCACAATGAAAGATTTGTATCTGTACTGAGTATTTCCACAATCACAAGGGAGCACATCTGACTCATTCATTGGATGAATGAGTGAGTGGTCAACATCTTCACAGTCCACTGAAGGGCAGTCAGTAACCTGTCTGACATTGGCATTGGCAAAAAATTTCTGGTGACATGAAGACTTCTCCGTTGTTCTGACCATATTAATCTGGTTTGCATGAGCATCACAGTCTGCTTATACACTATAAGAGGGCCAGCCATGCACATGGACTCAGAGAGATTTAGTAGCTCAAGACACCATGCCATGGAATTTTGGAGGTGCCTCCTTTTATTGGCGGCTGAACTGCTCAGGAACTGAGTGACGATGCATAACTACACCCATGGGAAGGTAAAGGGGAACATTTTCAATGTTAGCTTTAAAACATTAGTAAAACATATAATTATCAATTCCCCAAACTAACATTTCAAGGACCTTCAACAGATAAGACTTTATTTAGCATAAAATTTTGTGTCTGGGTGACCATCTGGCTCTCAGGCTGGTCCTAGATGGCGACATGCATTCGTATCCTTCCCCGGCACACAGAACAGGTTACGTGAACACCAAGCCTATGAGAGCTTCTGCCAGTTGGTTCCATTAACAACATGGAGGAAGCCAAGAGCAAGAGGGAAGATGATGGATTTGCACACTCACCTTCCAGGAGCACTTAAGGAGACTCCTGGAATCTCTGGGTGAATTGGCTAAAATGCACACTATTCCTGAGGAATAGATCATATAGGAAAAAGCTGGCAAAAGAATCCTCTCCAATGCTTTCTCTTTCGCTTTCTTGTCCCTAGTTCAGAAGTGGAGCTTAGGAACACCCATTTTTTAATAGGCATGCATTAAGAAATTCAGATGAAAAAAAAAAAGAAATTCAGATGAAAAGGCCAGGGCCCTAGCTCAGTGGTAGAGTGCTCGTCCAGCATGGACAAGGCCTTGGGTTCCATGTACAGTATCAAATATGTACATATATATGTATATAACTATATATGCATACACGTGCATACAGAGACACACATGTCTCTGAGACATGTGTAGAGAGAGAGAGAGCTAAAGATATCTATATCTATATCTATATCTATCTATCTTTTTTTTGGCAACACTAGGGTTTGAACTCTGGAATTTCTTATTAGACAGATGTTCTACCACTTGAGCCATGCCTCCAGTCCTTTTACTCTGTTTACTTTTGAGGTAGAGTGCCCTTTTTTACTCAACCTGGATGATTCTATTTTATGATTCTTGCCACGGCTGAGACAATAGGTACACACAGCCACACCTAGCTTTTGATTGAGATGATAAGGTCTCATTAACTTTTTTTTTTGGTCTAGGCTTCCCTCAAGCCAGGATCCTCCCAATCTCAGCCTCTTGAGTAGCTAGGATAATAGACACGAGCCTGTAACGTTTTGAGCTAGAATTTCTTTATGAGAACTGGGAATATTTAAATCTTTATTTTTTTTATTTTTATTTTTTTTTGCCAGTCCTGGGCTTGGACTCAGGGCCTGAGCACTGTCCATGGCTTCTTTTTGCTCAAGGCTAGCACTCTGCCACGTGAGCCACAGCGCCACTTCTGGCCGTTTTCTATATATGTGGTGCTGGGGAATCGAACTCAGGGCTTCATGTATGCAAGGCAAGCACCCTTGCCAGTAGGCCATATTCCCAGCCCTAAATCTTTATTTTATTATTATTATTATTTTTTTTTTGGCCGTCCTGGGCCTTGGACTCAGGGCCTGAGCACTGTCCCTGGCTTCTTCCCGCTCAAGGCTAGCACTCTGCCACTTGAGCCACAGCGCCGCTTCTGGCCGTTTTCTGTATATGTGGTGCTGGGGAATCGAACCTAGGGCCTCGTGTGTCCAAGGCAGGCACTCTTGCCACTAGGCTATATCCCCAGCCCCCTAAATCTTTATTTTTGATTTAAAAAAAATCTCTTGAAAAACAAATAGGGCTTAGCATAAAGAAGACAGAGAAGAGTGACTGCTTGTCAACCTCAAGAATATAATCAATTTACTTCTCATTTCCATTTACTATAAATGAATGTATAAATTATATCTCATAAGATTTTTTAAGGTAGGAGCTTTGAAATATCAATGCACAGCTCTTCCTTGTGCACAGGGATAGAAGAGCATTCTCCCTTCTACTCTCCAACCACAGCAAGAGAATTGTTTATAGTTGACAAACACCAATTATAGCTTCACTACAACAACTTATATAGCAAGTACTAAATAAAGAGTTAGACATGGGTTAGACTTCCAAGTCCAGCTCTGCCAACAAGCAACCTTTGATCTCTAGAAATTGGTATCTTCTTTACAAACAGGATGATCTTCTGGGTCCTGTTCACTCTGTAGGATTGAGGTGAGGACTTAATTCAACCAGGTCAGGGAAAAGGAATATAGATTTTCCTTTCCACATTGGCCCTTTAGCAACCCCTTCTTCTAAGCCATAGGTATTAATTAGGAAACACTGAATCTGATTTTCCGAACAAACCCAATAATTCAAGAACACCCAGACAATCACAGAATGTCCTGTTAAGAGGTTTCTTAATACAGACCCCAGTTCTTTTGAACAAGACAGTGCATGAAACTACTCATTCAAACTCTAGGTTCATTGCATTGTAAAAGATTTCCAGGCAGAGTTTTTAATTCACACCTTATATGGTCAGCTCTGTGTTGTGTTGTGGCAGGGTATTATACGTAAAGGAAAGTCAGAAGAGGTTGAGTGGGTCCAAGTCCCTCACACATGGGATCTTAGTGGCATTATTTCCTTCAGTGGACTTGGCCAAGACCTTCCTACCACACCTTTTCAGGTTAACACTCCATCTCCTCTCAAACTATGTTTTTCTTTTCTGTGTATTTTGTTGCATGTGGAAGAGCAATATGGGAGTAGAAAAAAAGGTTTTGGGCCAAATAATGCAGTATGGTTGGAAATGCTTCCCTTGTACAGATTTGGCATAAAAATAAACTTCTCTGAGAGAGGGCTGTTGGTGCTTGTTGTTCATTAATATGCTGAAATGATTTCGCACCCCTCCCCAGGATGAAGGTTCTTTGAGGCTGATTTCTATTCATTTTTTTTTCTGGGGGAAAAAAAGATAAAATGGGTAGGGGGAGAAGTGTGAGGGGGCAGGATGTAGAACTTGTGCAATATAGAACTTAAAAGAAATTCTATCAGTTACATGGTTTTCTTAGTTATATTAAGTTTGGGAGCTTCGATGTCTATGCATGAAGATGGGTGTTTTCTTGGGAGGAAAAAAATCCCCACACCTAGTGTGGATTTTCTTATCAAGTTCCACTGGCTAACGTGAATGCTAGCCAGAGCTTATGGATGTATATAGCCATGTTCCTTGGTCATCAAGGCTTAATATTTGGCTGGGTGTTGGTGGCTCATGCCTGTAATCCTAGCTATTCAGGAAGCTGAGATCTGAGGATCGTGGTTCAAAGCCAGCCTGGGCAAGAAAGTCCGTGAGACTCTTATCTCCTATCAACTATCAAAAAGCCATAGATGGCACTGTGGCTCAAAGTGGTAGAGCACTAGCCTTGAGCACAAAAGCTCAGGGATAGTGCCCAGGCCCCTGAGTTCAAGCCCCAGGACGTGTGTGTGTGTGTGTGTGTGTGTGTGTGTGTGTGTGCACACGTAAGTTTATACATCATTGGTGAACCCCACCCCCACATATCAGCACATGCACATGTGCACACACAGACTCATCAAACATATAATGCAGTCCTTAGTGCACACGTCTGTCTTCTTTTTCAGGAATATCTGTGAGCATTCTATGCTTGATATGTCATTCATGATTATAGGTATTTAAAAGAAAATTGCAGCTGTGTGCTGGTAGTTCATGCCTGTAATCATAGCTCCTCAGAAGGTTAAGAGCTGAGGACTCAGTTTTGAAGCCAGCTGGGCTAGACATCCAACAGACTCGTACCTCCAATTAACTAGCAAAATCCTGTAAGTGGAGGTGTGGCCTTGAGTGAAATAGCCAAGTAAAAGCATGGGGCCTTAAGAATTCAAGTCCCAGTACCAGCATACACACACACACACACACACACACACACACACACACACACACACACACACAGAATTGTGTATGTTTCTTTTTAGTTTTCAACCAAGAATTCTCCTGTGTAAGACCAAAGCCCCAGGCCAGGATGGCACTTAATCAATCAGGATGGAAATTCCCTATGATCAGAAATGTGGCTGCTGTGGTCACTTAGGAGACTGCAGTGAGCTGGCTTGTGTCTAGTAGGCAGAGGGTGCCCAGCAAAATGTTAGTTGAGCACTGATTTACTAGAGATGAGAGCTTTGGAGGTCCATGGCCCAAGGCAGGGAGGGTACCTGGCTGGGGGTCCGTGTAGTCCACAGTGTAGCCGTCCAGTTGCAGGAGTTCCTGAGGCTCCGCTTTCTTCTCACGGTAACTGCACATAGCAAATGTGTACTGACTGACCTGTGGGGAAGAAAAGAAGATTATGAGGCGGTTCCTCTAGAGCTCATTTTCCTGAGACACCATCTCTGTTTAGCCAAGTTCTCTCTCAGCAGCTCCTAGACTTAGTGGTTAGCTAAACTAAGTTTTGCCATGTCCTGGCTTTGTAACTTGGTGCAAATTACTTAACCTTTCTGATCCTTGGTCTACCATAGCCACAGATGGGATATAACTTATTTTGATGCCTTATCATAAGGGAAGAATGAGATAACACATAACACACATTTAGAATTTGTGCCTGGCCCTTAAGTGTTTGATAAAGGCCAGCTACTGTCATTACTGCCTGCCTTTTTAGCTTTCTTCCTTCCTTTTTCTTCCCTTCTTTTTTCCCTTCCTCATTCCCTTTCTCCCTTCTCTTTTTTTTGGTGCCACTCCTGGGGCTTAAACTTGGGGCCTAAGCACTGTCCCTGAGCTTTTGTGCTCAAGGCTAGCACTCTACCTCTTGAGCCACAGCTCCACTTCCAGCTTTTTGGTTGTTAATTGGAGATACGAGTCTCACAGACTTTCCTGCCTGGTCTAGCTTTGATCCTCAGATCTCCAGCATTCTGAGCAGTTAGGATTACAAGTACCTGGCCCCTTTCTTCCATTTTTTTTTGGCAGGGTCCTGCTCTGTAGCCCGGTCTGACCTTGAAATTAAGACCCTTCTCAGCCTCCAGAGTTGTTGAGATTACAGGGATGTACCACTGCACCTGGCTCCTTGCGTTACTATGACTGGGAGAAGATGCACACGATTGTCTCTTTTCTGGTGAGGCAAATCTGGATGAACAGCACCAAGTTGATAAGGTCTCCCAGCTATGAGTATAACCATGGCCGCAGCTGCCATGCTAGTTGATACAACACAGACCTTTTGGTGAGAATTTGGAGAGCAGATGTTCATTTCTTTATACCTTGTGAAAAATCATTTTATTTGTCGTCAGCCTCTCTTCAGCATCATGCCACACATCTTGTGGCTGCTCCTCAGCCCTCACCGAGGAGTGCTCTGGGTTGAAGTCTTCCCTTCATCTCAGACAAGTGCAGGAATGACACGCTGTCACAAGCAATGAATGCTCAATCGCGAGGTGCCAGTCACAATGGAGCAATCTCTAGCCCCCAATAGCATGGCCATTGTCACAGGGACCCAAAGTGGCAGCCCTCACCCCTCTGACATGCAGGATCCATGCCAGTACAGGGTGGCGCTCCAGGCTGCAGGCCCGCCTTCAGGACCCTGTCGTCACGGTGCATGCCCACCCTGCGCAGATACTTTGCATTGCTACATCTGGCCTGTCTGCAAGGAGCCCATGGGAAAGCGAGCTGTCCCTATGCTTCAGGCCCGGCTCTCGGGCATATTTACCATCCACGGATGTCAAACGTCTTGGCAAAGGGCTGCCATGTCCCTCACTCCTTAGTTCCCTTTTTTATTAGAAGAGACATCTTCTAAGCAAGCTTTGATCCCAGCTGGTATCATTTTAGTTGCCTGCCTCTATGGGAAGATTTTGTGTGTGTGTGTGTGTGTGTGTGTGTGTGTGTGTGTGTGTGTGTGTGTGTCTGTATCTGTGTTAATGATAGTAAGAAATGGGTCCTCTGAAGTCCCAACAGCATTTTCTGAGCTGTCCGAGTCCTGAAGACTCCAGAGGAGAAAGGTGTTAAAGGGAGAATGCTCCTGCGGCTTGCTTTGTCTGTTGCTGCCATCTGTTGGTTGCTGGTGGAAATGTTACCACCCTACTTGGGCTTGGTTACATTGCTTATGACTTTCAGAATCTGTGAGCATCTAATCTGTCTCCTAGTACATTACAAGCACCGAAAGAGAAACATAACAGGAGTTTCAGCTGGGTGCTGGAGGCTCATACCTGTGATCCTAGCTACTCCGGAGGCTGAGATCTGAGGATCAAGGCTCAAAGCCAGCCATGCATGAAAGCTCCAGAGACCCTCATCTCCAATGAAGTACCCAGAAAGCTGGAAGTGAAGCTGTGGCTCACGTGGTGGAGCCCTAGCATTGAGGAAAAAGCTCAGAGACAGTGCTCTGACTTCAAGCACCAGGACTGATGCATACGTATATGCATGCATGTGTGTTCACACATGCACACACACACACACACACACACACACACACACACACAAAGAGTTTCGTATGAGAACATGAATGAATTCTCTGTAAGAAACTGAATGGCCAGTATCATCCCCTTCTCTTAAAAGGGGAAGGCTGAGGGGAAGCAGGGGCTGAGCAGGCTGAGGTTCCACCCTGGCTCTAGTGAGCTCTTACTTGCCCTCTATATTTGACCTGCATCTTACTGGGCCATTATTGAGCTTTACACATAGTGTAGGATACTCAGAGAGAAAACACCCAGCAGATGCATGAATATAGTCAGTTTCATTATATTAGGCATGGAAGTTCTTTATTTTTTAATTATATTTTCTTATCTTTAAGTAGTTGTACAAAGGCATTATTATTGAACATCTTGATTGATATCAGTCCTTTAATCGTCTTCTCTATGCCTCCCAGCTCAAGCCCTCCCTTCAAATTTCCTACTTTCATAGTACACGCTCACTAATATTCTATTAGTGTATAGCTCACTTGGGTGTATTTGGCTTCTAGATCACCGATGTTTTTATAGGAGGCCTTGGGCATTAATCTTGGTTCTAATCACACCTCCACGAGCAAAACCTCACACAATGGGCACTCATTAACTCAATTTGATTTGTTCTACAGAGGTAAGCATGCCTAATCTGATCCAAAATTTACATATCTCTCCAAGCCTAGAACCTGGCTTATGACTGGTTCTCTAGGACAACAGATTTTTCCTATGACCCCTGCAACTGTCCAATCATGGTGAGTGTAGACACTACAATACTTCTGTGGTGACTTATACCAGATATTTCAACTAGCAACAGAGAGATAAAATAGTGTGTTAGTGGGATTAGCCCAACAGAGAGGTGCTGCTACTCACTCGAGATCAGAAAATGATCACAACAGTCATTTACTATGACTGCACTGTTAGGGCTTTTTGCTTTCTTTCTGGCTTTAGTGGCTTGCTTCTTATAGTGCTGTCTGCTGCTGCCCTCTTCTGGTTATAGCAATGAAGTCAGGAGCCACAAAGGGTGGTGGTTTGCATTGGTAAATAAATGGGAACTGGTTCCTTAGGAGTATATGCCAATGTGCTGGAAGGGTGAAGGGATAGCAAAGATTTGAAGCTTCCGCAGGCTTTTACTAGGTGAAAGCTATTTTTTTTTCTGTCATGGTAGAAATCGCATTAAACTGTACATATTTTCTGTATATTACTGCTTTGGTGGTGCTGGGGATAGAACCTAAAGTCTCGTGCCTGTGCTGTGTACTGGAGCCATACCCTAGCCCTAAGTTCTATTTTGATGGCGGACTTAAAAGACTGCACATTTGACATCACTGGGATTTTTAGTTGTATCTATCTCATCTTGGAACCATGGCTGGGCTGTTGGGACTTCTGAGGGAAGTCACTAATTTCTTGTTTGAAAAGTGTCTGGACCTCTAATATACAAGAAATCCATTGTTGTGAAACCATAGCTTCTATTATTGATGATCCTCTTGTATCCCCTTCCTATGGTTGTACCTGCACTATCTATGTATCTTATCTGAGTACATTGAAAACTGTGTATACTGGTATTAGAACTAGGAAATAGAAAGGGAATACCAAAATAGAGAGACACAGGGTAAAAAAAGACAAACGACTACAAAAGCAATACTTGCAAAACTGTTTGGTATAAATGAACTGAACAACTCTTGGCGGGGGGGGGAGTGAAAGGGGGAGGGGGGAGGGGGGAATGAGGGAGGAGGTAACAAACAGTACCAGAAATATATCCAATGCCTAATGTATGAAAGTGTAATCTGTCTGTACCTCAGTTTGACAATAAAAATTTAACAACAACAACAAAAAAAGAAATCCGTTGGCTCACTTATCTTCTTTAAAGTAGAAAGAGGTTTCTCAATAAGTGGATTTTAAGCTGCCACTTGTATTAGAGTAGTATTATTTAAGTTACAAGATGACATTTTTTTGGTGGTATTGAATTTTGAACTCAGGGCCTTGTGCTTACTTGAGCCATTTCCCTTAGCCCCAAATATGTAGATTCTGTATATCAGATCAACTGAATGGAAATTTCAGGGCAGAAGGCTGAGGGTAAAGCTCAGAATACCTTGCCTGCTCTAGATCCTGGATATCTGATCCAGCATGGAAAATAAACAACAACAACAACAATAAAAAGCCATAAAAGTAGTTTGGGTTGGTTTTAGTCACATACCACCAGAATTCAAGCTAACTGTCCTTTATAGCAATTGTGGATTTGAGTGGGGAAATCAAGCATTCATTCACACATAGGAATCATTCAACTACTTGCATGTCTTTCAATTCCCTTCTATGGTTAACTTATCTTAAAATGATACTCTCAATCTAATATTAAACACTGCCATATCCCAGAGCATTCCAACCATACCCTATCTCATCTAGATTTCATATCATGTCTAAAACCTGAAGTAAAGATTGTTTGACTGTAGCAAATCAGAAACAGGATATGAATTAGGGACCACATTGTTTTGTGCAATCAACAGTAAATGAATTATTTATCTCTCAAAGTAAATGTGATCTAAAGTACTCTACATGTATACTGTCTCTGGGCACCAGACTCTGTTAAGTGTTTAGCATTATAGAAGTACAGAAGACCTGTGTTAGATTTCACATTTGGCTGACTCCATCCATTGCTTCTGAGCAGGCCACTTAACTACTTTGGGCCTCATTTCCACTAATGAGTGATTGGGAAAAGGACTGTCCCTTTCTGTATATAGTAGAGAAACCTTGAGAAGAACAGCTTTATGGACAACTGGTAAACTTCAAGGGACCTATAAGTAGAAATCACAATTGCCATTATTAGAAGAAACTAGAAATGTAAATTGACAGTGCTAAAATGAGGATAAATGTTCCAGTAGTACTTTGAAGATCAATTAACATTTGATTTTATAACAAGAAAATTGTTGAGCATGGAAGAAAAATTAAGAAAAAAACAGTAGAGGGGAGACTTTGTGTCCTAAAATGGTGACAGGCTGGCTGGCTTTTGTTTCTCCCCTTCTCCATTTAGGGTGGGGAGTTCTGACTCTCACTGTGGGATCTGAGGACTTGCATTGTCATTGTCATCAAGGAGCTCCTGATGTCCAGTCACTAACAATAGAAATCAGTATGTTTGGTTCTCCCAGATTTAGAATCAGTCCCCTGCAATTTCGTAGATCAGAGTGCTAAGGCTTCCTTTCCTTTTGATTTCTGGGTTCAGATCTGTAGCAAAGTCTACACGGAAATATACTGGAACTGCTAAGACCACAGCTGGAGAGACTATGACCTACGATTTGCATGGAATCATCTGCTGAGACACCCAGTTCCATGCACAACATAAACACTGGGAAAGTGTGGAAAGAATGAGCTGTCTTCTTTTAAGCAGGGCAGGGACCTTCATTGCAGTGAGTTTTCAAGGGTGTTTAGACCACCTGCAGCAGGACCTTCTGGGGTGCTCTGTCAAAAATATAGATGGCTGGACTCCAACTTAGACCCCCCCTATGTCAGAGTCTTCTTAAAGGCACCATGGGATCTGCCTATTAGCCAGTATCCAATATGCTTGGAGAAGATGATCTCATAGTACATTAGGATGCACTAAGCACCAGTTATCTCAGGGTGCAGTAACATGCAAGAAACATTCAGAGACAGAGGCCTCCTTCCCACCTCCTCCAACTCTTTATTTCCTTCACAATTGGCAGATAGAGCATGTTCTGGTCACTTCTGTAATTTCAACCCTCATCCTTGAACATAGAAATTGCTATTCTGGTTCAATGCCTGTTTGAGGGATGTGCTAGTTAGCAAGAAGTTCCTTTACCACCCATCATTTGGCTCTCCCAAGGAGTAGCACTAGAGGGAAATCTCAGTAGCTCTGTGATAAAGAAAAACATAGATTGGGTATGTGGGGAGTGTGGGAGATGAATTATGAGAGTAGATAAGTGTTAAGTGTCTTTTCAAGGTCATTTAGGTCTGAGAAGGAGCTGCTTTATAGTGAGTCTTCAGAGTTGGTGATGTTCTAAATACTAGTCAAGTAACCCAATAAGCATCGCTCATCACTCAATTACATGTTGGCTTGCTTTGTGACATCTTTCAGAATACAGCATAAATCAAAATTCTACAACTTGATTTATGGTATAAATGCTCTTCTGGAGCCTAAATATTAGTAAGAGACAAGAAGAAATCCTCTGTAAACTGAAAAAATACTGATGTGAAAACCAACCAAACAGCAGCAGCAGCAATAACAAACAAATAATTGTTTTCAAAGAAAGGAGACCTTTCAAGGATGAGTATTACTATTTCTGGAAAAAAAACCTTCAAACTGCCAAGCACTAGCACATAGACCTATCATCCTAGCTACTGAAGAGGCTGAAATCTGAGGATCCTGGTTTGAAGTCAGCCTGAGTAGAAAAGTCCATGAAACTCTTATCTCCAATTAACTCCCAGAAAGTCAGAAGCTGAACTGTGACTCAAATGGTAAGGCACCAGCCTTGAGCAAAAAAATCTAAGGAAGAGTGTCCATCCTTTGTACTAGCAAAAACAAAACCCCCCAAAACAACAATCCAAGAGATATATTTATATATTAATAATGTAGTTGGAATATATTATAAAGCATCACTAATGTCTATGGCAGATGCTGTTCTTTTTAGCATTATTAATAACAGCTCAAACTTAGGAAGTCCTAAAGTTCATCAAATGTGGAAATGTGCAAAACTGTGTGCAAGAAGTTGCATGAATAAAGATGCTATAGAACAATAGGAAGAGTTGGGTTAGCTTTGTTTAAAAATACACAAACCCCTATCTGTAAAGTTGCTTGAGATTTTTGAAGAGTGACATGTTCCCTACACATAATTAAAAGTCAGATGAGTGAAGCAATAAAAATAGATGCGAAACAAAACCCTCCACCAAACTAAATCTGAATGTTTCTCATTCCAAGTGCTTTTGGTAATAGTGAATTAATATAATGTTAATGACCCTGCTACTCAAATCAGGCACTAGCTTGCTCCCTCCTGGAGCTCTCGATCTCTGGCAGGGGCCTGGGCAAGGGTGAGGTATGTTTTTTTCTCTAACTTACACACTAATATAATGTTAGAATTAAAAAAAAATTATGAAATGAGAAGCCCTTTCTACAACACCTGAATAATAACAATGAAATTATATTTTAAAAAGACAACTCTGTGTTGATTTTGTTTTTACAAGCTACCAAAGAACAAATTACTTTTGATTGGATTGTTAAAACAAAACAAGTATATACTAGTAGTGTTCAAATGTTAAATTGACATCGAAATAGAAAAAAGAGCAAGAGGGAGTCCTCTGGGTGATCTCATGGATATAATACATGTACATATGTATGTATGTATGCATGAATGTATATATGTATGTACATACATGTATGCATACACATACATATATAATTGAGGTACATTCATTGAGCTTGTAGACTGTATCAAGTAAGAAGTGTCTATTTGCTGGGTGCTGGTGGCTCATGCCTGTAATACTAGCTACTTGGGAGGCTGAGATCTAAGGACTGCAGCTCAAAGCCAGACTGGGCAGAAAAGTACCAATTATCCACTCAAACACTGGAAGTGGCTCAAAGTGATGAGTGTTAGCCTTCAACAAAAGAGCTCAGGGACAGTGCCCAGGCCCCGAGTTCAAGTCTCTCAACCAACAACAACAAAAAAGTGTCCATTCATCCAAACCCCATTGTTAATGCTACTGGCTCTTAAGAGTGATATAGAGTTGAAGAGTTACCTGGACCAACACAAAAAACCTCTTCTTCCATCTCTTCCAGACGTTCTTACCGATGGCCCACAAATACCTGATGAAGAGATAGATCAGAGCTGTGTTAATAGTTGAGTGCACTGTTACCATACTTCACAACAAACAGAAAGGTCAGGAGGCTCACGAACTCAGGAACACAGCAAAGACTTAGGGGATCTGCAGTGGAGGATTGGGAAGAGCAGGTATCATTATACAGCACCTAGACAGATTATCTGAAAGGTTAGTAAAAAGACCTATTCAATGAAAGGATGGAAGAACAAAAGTGTGTTGTGTTGTGTGTGTGTGTGTGTGTGTGTGTGAGAGAGAGAGGGAAGGAGGGAGAGAGAGCCACTGAAAGATTGAGAGAGGGATGCAATTATATTTCTACTTATGATGCTCACACTGTCTGCTGGGTGGAGAACACAGCATGAGGAAAGAGGTAAGATAGGAAGTATATCAAGGAAGGGCTGCTGCTGGTGGTTGTGGGATCAAAAGCTGACAGAGGCTGACACACAGCCGAGGCAGTGGGCATTAGAAACAGTCTAGAAAGTGTATATGGACTGTGGGGTTCCTCAGGCCAATGGGAACAGCTATGTGTTCTTAAGCATCAAGACAGAAATAGACATGTAAGGGTGGCTCAGGAGAGGAAGGATTTTGATATATAATCATTAAGCATCAAGTCTTTCTCTTCTAGTTCTGTTTCATCTGCTTAAGAACAAACGTAGAAAAAGGAGTTCACAGAAAGCATAGAATGAAATTAATGTTGAATTGTTACCTTTTCCTGTATCGAGGTACATAATATGAATCCATTATACTTACTGAGAGATATTAAGAGCTTGAACCTGGGGACAAGTGTAAGCTTTGGTAAATGCTTAATCTCTGTCTTAGTTTTCTTTTCTATATGTACAATGGGGCTCATAATGCCCTCATAATAATAGTAATGTCTTACTAAGACATAATAATAATGATAAAAGTAATAGCATATCCTCATTTTAGAGGTGAATAGGAAGTTCAAGCTACTTTCTATAACTGCTAAGAGCTTTGACCAACATTTAAAAGGAGAGCTGTTTCATTCTGATGCAGCCTCTCCATCATGATCTTCCTTCTCCATTCAAGATCCAGTAAAAGTTTCTTTATTGAAATAATAATATTGGGTGTGTGACTGTGTAGAGGGGCCTAAACTAATCAGGAGAAGGAAGCTCCAGTGTGCTCTTACAAACTAGGGTCACTATATAAAACAGTCACTTCAAAAAGTTAGAGGAAAGAATTTGAATGTGTTTACCGTAAAGAAATGATAAATTCTGTAGTTATCATCACCCTGATGTAAACATGATACAATATAGCTGGGTACCAGTGACTCGTGCTCTGAATCCTGGCTACTCAGTAAGTTAGGCTGAGATCTAAGGATCTTGGTTTGAAGCCAACCAGGGCAAGAAAATCTGAGACTCTTATTTCCAATTAACCACCAAAGAGCCAGAAATAGAGCTGTGTGTGGCTCAGATGATAAAGTGAAAGCCTTGAGTTAAAAAGCTAAGGAATAGTGTCCAAGCCCTGAGTTCAAGCTCAAGTACACACACACACACACACGTGCACACACACACATGCACACCGCCCCCCAAAACCAAACCCCTCCCACCATAAAAAGGAAAAAAAAATCCAGTGCATACATACATGGAAACATCACATGGTACCCCATAAAAATGTACATTGTTAGTGCTTTATGCATGTGTTAAACATAAATTTAACTTCAGACAAATTTTAAAAATGAATTTCTCTTCTATTTGAACAGAGAGGAGGATTTTCTTCTTAGAAGCATCTGAAAGGAAAGTGGTGGGGGGGGCAGGAAAAGGATCAGAGAAAAATATAACAATAACCTGGAGCAGATTTGTGATCTGAGACTGCAGACACAAGGGTGGCTCTGCTTCTGGGATCCCTTGCGACAGCATGACCTATCTGTGCACGCATCAGGGATGCTGTCTTCAGTCTGGCCATGTACTGACCATAAGCACACCAGCATTGCCGGCACTAAGTAGCAGCGTGTCCCGCTCATCACATCACATCTCAGCCTAAGCCAGGGAAACATTCAGTGGACCTTTCTGCGCCTGCCACAAGCTCTTCTTTGGCTTAGCAGCCTTGTGCCTCAGGTCCCCCATCAGCTGCCCTCCAAGCAGCGAGGATTATTGCTATACAATGGGAATAACATGTTGTTTTTTTTTTTAGTCAGTCCTGGGCCTTGGACTCAGGGCCTGAGCACTGGCTTCTTCCCGCACTCTGCCACCTGAGCCACAGTGCCCCTTCTGGCCGTTTTCCATATATGTGGTGCTGGGGAATCGAACCCAGGGCTTCATGTACATGAGGCAAGCACTCTTGCCACTAGGCCATATTCCCAGCCCCACATGTTTGTTTTTTTTAACCTCATAAGGTTGTAAAGACATTGAAAAGTGCTGTCTACTGAGAGAAAGGGCGAGAAGGAGTAACACTGTCTAAAAACGAATGCATTCATTATCTGACTTATGTAACTGTACACTGCAACTGCTCTGTATATCACTTTTATAGTAACAATAAAAGATAAAATATTAAAGCATTTAAAAAATGGCCTCCACTGCGGAACCCAGGTAACTGGCACATAGGGGAGGTTTGATAAGTATCAGGCATCACTGTTGTCAGGCTCCTCGTTATTCCTTTTGGAAAATGCACAGGGGATTCAATTCCAAGCCTTATGCTTGTAAGGAAGTTGCTCTACATTGGAGCCGCGCCTCCAGTCCCTTTTTGTGCACCAGCTATACTTAAGGTAGATTTTCACTTTTATGCCAGGGAAAGCCTGAGCTACAATCCTCTTATTTGTGCTTCCCTGTGTCTCCGGTGGTGATAGGTGTATAATGCCACACCCAGGTCATTAGCTTCCCCAGTAGCAGGGATGCTACTGCACCCAGATATTGCTTGAGATGCATTCTCATGAATTTTATGCTTGGGCTGCCCTAGAACCATGATCCTCCCAGGTCTGTATCCTCCAGGTATTTAGGACAATCTCTCTTAATAGTAGCAGAAATAGTAGTCCTGGTGGAAAGTGTATAGAATTAACACAGGCATTTTACTGATGAGCCATACCTTCAGACTTCCTTTTTTAGTGGTTATTTTTGAAATACATTCTTGCATCCTGCCTAGGCATGTGCCCAGACCATGATGTATTTTAGTCTTTCTGGTGTAAGTGGGATGACAGGTACATGTCACCCCACCCACCTTCTTTCTCCTAAGATAGAGTCTTCTGAGTTTTTCTGCACAGGCTGGCCAGAAACCATAATCCTGCCAATCTCAGCCTCCCACACTGCTACGATGATAGGCATGGACCACCTCACTCGGATATTGATTGGGGTGGAGAGTCTTATATATACATGCCCAGTCTCAAACTGTGATCCTTTGGATCTGATCTCAGCCTCCCAAATCTCTAAAGACAGGAATGAGCCATCAGAACTCAGTGACAAAAAAATTAAATTCTATGTTTTCTTTTGGGTTGCCTAAGTATGGCTATCAAGTAGAAGAAAAGGAGACTTTTCAGAATTGATTGCTCCTGGGTACCTCATAGGGTGAAGGCTGAATGAGGGAACACAGAGTGCAGAGATTGGTCAACATTTCTTCTGGGACCCTGAGGCCAGCAGTTGCTGGTGCTGCCATACTCTAGGTAGAGAGTGAGACCAGCCCTGAGGGAGGAGCTGTTGTCTTTGCTTTTCTTAGGTTCCTGGTACATCAAGTCTTTACACACGCACACATGCACACACACACACACCATATATATGCATACACATATGCATATATATATCTTTATGATTTCTATCTTTTATCTTAACAATATTGTATGTATTAGCCAGGTGCTGGTGGCTCACACCTGTAACCCTAGCTACTTAGGAGGCTGAGATCTGAGGATCATGGTTCAAAGCCAGCTGGGGCAGGAAAGTCCATGAAACTTTTATCTCTAATTATCCAGAAAAAAAACAAAACAAAACAAAACAGAAGTGGAGCTGTGGCTCATAGGGGTAGAGCACTAATGGTGAGCAAAAGAGCTCATGGAGAGCACACAGGTCCTGAACTCAAACCCCATCACCAGCACCACCACCACCAACAAAAATGGTATGTATTGATGATACAATGCACAACAGCATGCTTTGAAATGCAGATGCCCTGTAGAATGACTAACTTGAATTAATGGATTATTACTGCATACAAGCCTCATTTTAAAATGATGAGAATACATAAAATCTACTCTCAGTGCTTTTTAAGCATGCAACGCATCGTTAGTAACCACAGTCATTGCATTGTACAACAGATCTCTTGAATTTATTCTTCCTGTTGGAGAATTTCTTGCAGGAAGTGTTACAGTGAGAAAAGAGCCATGAGTTTCCTGGGATGATTCCTCTCCCCTCATGGTGTAGTAAAGGAGAACAATGAGATCAGACAGGCAGTAGGTGCCGCCTTCAGCATACAGCATCCCAGCAGGAAGAAACCTGGACTGCAGAAAAGTACCAGGAATGGATAAACCTAAGCAACAGTGATGATCATCACTATCCCCCTCCCCACCATGAAAACCACCACCATCATCACCAATACCACCTCTTGTATGGCTGTAGCTCTTTCCACAAATTAGACCTTCTTAATGGTTTACATTAAAGCAAATGGAACTCCTACAACAACTCTTTAAGATAAGCCTTATCGGTGCTTCCTGTAGGCAATTTGCTTCTGTCCAGGAAGTGGTTGGACCTAAGTCTCCATCAAATTACTATCAGGAGAGAACAACACAATAAAGAAGATAGAATGTCATGGCCAGAAATCCAGTTCATCTGAAAGGAGGTGATAAAAACAGGAAAGAAAGGAACCAAAGATTAAAAAGGACCAAAAGGCAATAAATGCTAAGATGAACAACAGCGGGGCAATCAATTTAAACTTAACCATAACAGCAATCACATTAAATGTAAATAGGCTAAATATTTCAATTAAAAGGCAAGGAGGTTTAAATTTAAAAAGTTATCCCCATAGAAATACTACCTATATAAAAGCAGTATGTATGTAAAAAAAGCAGTATGTATGTATTTATGTATATATGTATGTATGTACATATGTATGTATGTAGACACAGGGTTTCACTATGTAGGAGGGCTTCAAATTCAAGATTCTCTTGCCTCTGTCTTCAAAATGCTGAAACTACAGGCATGTACCACAACACCTGACAAGAAATACACAAATAAGTTACAAATAAAAGTATGAAAAGGATTAACTAGACTAATAGCTTTAAAAAGTGCTACAGCAGCCTCATTACTGTCACACAAGGTAAATTTCAGGGCAAAGACTATTGTTAAGGACAAAGAAAATAATTTCATAATGATTAAAGGGTCAATTCATGGAGAAGGCATAATAATCTTAAATGTTCCTGTATCCAAAATAAATGGAGTGAAAAATGGACAGAAATACAAAGAGAAGCAAAACAAGTCCAAATTTTTGTCCAGAGATTTTGAAATCCTTCTTAAAAATTTATATAAATCCAGTTAGGACATAGAATATTTGGGCAATGTTATCAAAAAACTTGATGACATTCTAGAAGCACTGAATTGGCTTAGCCCAGCAGTCTAGTTTGAGAGTCTCATGTCTTGGAGACCTGGGGAGGAGAGCAGAAGTCTATGATGGTTTTGAGCAACAAAAAGTCTAGGACAGTCGTCTAGCTGAGAAAATGGAGGGGAAAAAAGGAGCTTTTGAGAGTTACAACCTGTATATCCTCAGAGATTTATCTTTGGACAAATCTTTTTTTTTCCATGTTAAGCTTCAGTTTTTCTCTCTGTAAAGTAAGGATTCATTCATTTATCTATACATACATACAACAAATGAGGAGACTTTTGCAAGCTGTTAGGCCCTGGAGTTCTTTGATCAAGAGAGACAAGATAGACAATAAACTAATGAAGAAAGAATTACATGACACATCATGATAAGAGCTCCTGAGAAAAGCATGGGAGAAAGGGAGAGGAGAAGGGATAGTGGAAGGAAAAAAGCTGGAGGGAAGAGAGATATAAGATGATTGGTGAATGAGACTAAGACATTCTGCTAAGCTGCAGAGACAGGTCAACAGCAAGGTCAGACAGACCTTGATGAGATATTGGGGGTGGAGAGGATGGGAGAAAGGAGACATCTAAGCATCTGCATAGAAATGACAAGAGCCTGCACTGGGGTATAATTGGAGCTTTTGAGGAAGGCCAAGTAGAGGCAGGCAGAACAGTGATCAAGGTCAGATAGCAAAGCCTTGTAGCTATAGTAATGGCATTGCCTTTATTCTGATGAGATGGGAATTGAGGAGAGCTTTTCTGGGGTTAGGGTCTTAAATCAAGTACAAGGATTGGGTTCATATGAAAAACAAATGCCCTAAAAATGCCCTTAAGAAACACAATATAGGAATTTTTAAAAAAGGAAGGGGTCAGTTTTTAAGACAAAAGCAACAAGTGATTGGGAAAAGTCATGGGAGATTTTGAGTTTCCACTGGAGACTGCAGGGTTGAGTTCTAGGTTTATTTTGAAGGTGGGGTGAAAACAATTTGATAATGGATAAGATGATGGTAAGAAAGAAAGAAAAATGTCCAAGATGACTCTAAGGTTGTGGGTCTGAGCTCCTGAATAAAGGTCATTTACAGGTGGGAGGATGATCATTCTGGATCCCTGAAAGGTTGTTTCAATGATGAAAAAAAGAAGTGGATAGGAATATAATTCCTGAAATTCCTCCCCTTCTTCATGAAGGACAGCACATAGCCATCACCTGACTGTCAATCACCTGACTGTGAGTCAGCAAAAGGATCCCCTCAAGGCTCTGAGGTCACTTCCTCATCCTCTGAGGTCACTTCCTTAACCTATGAGGTCACTTCTACTTCTGCTGATGCCACACTTCCTCCTCAACTTTCCCTATAATCTCTTTCTGCCATTAGTTCTGTCTCTGCACACCTACATCTGGTTCAGGCTGGTGGTTTGGTTCTCCCAACAAACTCAATAAACTCCCAATAAACTCTTTTCGGCATGAACCACATGGTTGTCTCCTTTGGGCAACCCTTATACCATATAGAGGTTTAAAAAAAGGAGAATTTAGGTAAAAAAAGACCCTTGGAGTTGCTAATTCTCAAGTGGGTACAGATACAAATATTTTAAGGGCCAAACAATGCTTGATTTTTCTCACTGGTATTTTCTATTCAATAAAGATATTCTAAATGGCCCAGTGATTTATTGAAGGAACTACCACATACCATGAAGGAATAATTCTCAGTAATTTTGATTTCTCTTTCACACATTAAAGTGGATACAATTTATAATCTCAGCCTTGCTTCTGAAAAGTTCCTTTTTCTCTACCACTCCTTAGGCTATGATATTGTTCTCTGTTTTAAAAATATTCCTTCCTCTTACTATGGAACCCAATAAGATGATTTTAAGTTTAAATTAAAAAGGCAGTCTCCGGGGCTGGGAATATGGCCTAGTGACAAGAGTGCTTGTCTTGTATACATGAAGCCCTGGGTTTGATTCCTCAGCACCACATAATATAGAAAATGGCCAGAAGTCACGCTTGTGGTTCAAATGGCAGAGTGCTAGCCTTGGGCAAAAAGAAGCCAGGGACAGTGCGCAGGCCCTGAGTTCAAGGCCCAGGACTGGCCAAATAAATAAATAAAAAGGCAGTCTCCAAGCCAGAGTGGAGGTTCAGTAACTGGTCTCTAGCATATGGGGGTCTTTGCTTTGAAGTTTCTTAATTCCTTGAACTTTTTTGGTCCCCTGACTGGCAATGATCTACTTTTTCTTGGGGTTATTCATTCCTTAGAACTTGAGAGTCCCACAAGAAGAGACTCTGGATGCATACTGCTATGGTCTGCTCAGCCACTAGGTGGTCGGCTTCCTATCCTGTGCTCATTCACTCCTGGGCTTCTCATAGGCTTCTGCTTAAACTCGTTTTAATCTGTAGCTAGGCCTTGATAATGGGTTTCTGAATCCTGCAAAGCTCTGGTCTAGGTAGTCAATCTTTAGTTTTTACAGTGGCAATGC
Source organism: Perognathus longimembris pacificus (assembly GCF_023159225.1). NCBI lineage: Eukaryota > Metazoa > Chordata > Mammalia > Rodentia > Heteromyidae > Perognathus > Perognathus longimembris. The sequence goes on from NC_063170.1 coordinate 52,239,162, forward strand.
CTTTTTAAGTCCTAGCCTAAACACATTTACCCAAGACAACTCAGACCTTTCTGATGATGGGCGAGGCTTTGCAGAATGGTACCAATAGAATACCTGAAGCTCCACCTGTTTCCTCAGACTGTGGAGACATTCCCCTATGCATAGACACACTACCCAACTCCTGGGTAGGAATTGTATTTTCTGAGATAGTGAAATTCAGTAATTTATCTTAATAGGTCACTTTTCAGTATCTAAGCAGTCATCAACAAACATTTGCTGTATAGATCAGTGTTTTGTTCTCTAAAGTAAAGCTATATTTTACCAATTCTTATTGCTCTATCTGAAATTACTTAATTGGTCATTCAATTGAAAAAATCATTTTTGCCATTTATTTAACAGCTGTACTAAATTCTAAAACATTTTTTTTTGGCCAGTCCTGGGCCTTGGACTCAGGGCCTGAGCACCATCCCTGGCTTCTTCCCGCTCAAGGCTAGCACTCTGCCACCTGAGCCACAGAGCCCCTTCTGGCCGTTTTCCATATATGTGGTGCTGGGGAATCGAACTGAGAGCTTCATGTGTAGGAGGCAAGCACTCTTGCCACTAGGCCATATTCCCAGCCCTCTAAAACATTTTAAAGTGCAGATTGTTCAAAGGTGGCTATAGCAACTGCTCGCACTTGGTGGAGGACTTTGTCAATTATAATAAAAGCAAATAACCCTTACATGCCTCTGACAGACACTGAGCTCAAAAACTTCCACACAGCATTTAAATACTTCTATCAATGTTTTAATTGTATTGATTAGTCTCTGAGAGATAAAAAAGGAAAAGTATTCTGTCTTGATGGTAAAAGGAAAATGCAGCAATCATAAGAACTAAGGATGTTTAAAGTAATCAAGGTTAACTATTTTAATGATCTTTCATGAAGCCTTTATATTTTCTTTCATGATGTTCTCTGAGGATCCGTTTTGACTTTGTTTTATTCATCTTTACAGGGCTGGGGATTGAACCCAGAGCCTTGAATATGTTATGAAAGTGTCTGCCACTGAGCTATACTACCAGCCCCTGTTTTACTTTAAGTCTTGAGAAATGAATGAACCTGTGCTCCAAATGACCACTTACCCAGAATGCTTCATGTTCTGAGGCTTATCCATTCGTACAGCAAGTTTGATTTTGAGATCTTGATCAGGGCAGTTTTTGGAGACAGTCATTTTATGCCACTCAGACTGTTTGGGACTGTTTGGGGTGGGATGAAGAATCACCTGTAGGAAAGAAGGACAAACATGTGAGTCAGAAAACAGAAGCAAGTTTATGGGTATGCTTTTATGGATTTTTTTTAAGAGTCTCTGATATCCAGATGTAAAGGCACTGTCTAGTCCCAAAGCCAAGGCTCTCACGTATTAGAAAGCATCTCTAAGCCATTGCCCCCTCCATTTTTAAAGGATTTCCTTTGATCACAGGAACAGAAATGTCTCAAAGCCTGTAGGGGAAAATGGATGGGAAATATGAGACGTAAAGAGAAAGGAAGAGATGTGCTGTGGGCCACGTATCAGTCCCAGGCACCTGGACTGGAAGTGTCCGTACATCACCCAACTTTGCCCTGGCACGGAAGGAGGCCCACGGAGCCTTAGAAAATGCCTTTCAGCAGTAGGTCATAGATGGAATGCTGATGTAGGACTCTGGCCTCAGCCCTAACAGAAGTGGACAACTTGGACAATCCACATTTTCATTTTGTGCCCAAAGAACTCTCAGGAGTCACATGGAATTTGAGTAGCATGCATTCTGGGAGAAGTAAAACTAGCTGGAAAATTACCCAACACCCAAATATGTGGTCTAAATGAAGGCGCAACAAAGGCTGGGCTTGCTCAGACTGGCTTCTGCCTTGATGGTATCCTCTGATTTGTTGCATGCTACTCTGGATTTTCTGAAGCATCATCTTTTCCAGGTGCAGGGAAGGTGGCTCCTTCCCAGGGTCTTGTTTCCCAATGGAGGGGGGCAGGAAAGATTCAGAATCTAAGGGGAATACACTCAGGCTTTATTATGGCTAGACGTGCTTGGTCTATGGTTAGAGGATGGAGGTATATGATCCTTCTCTTCAACATAGAACAGGAGCTCTGGGAGGACAGTGGCAGAAATGAAAGAACTCAGTCCACTTCCACATTCTTTCACTTGTGCTGATTTTTTTACCCTTTCTCCTTCTGGGCCTAATCTTTCTTCCTATTAGTTCTTCTTTCTACGATGAAAGAAAATTTGTGTGTTTTTCCTAAACTCAAGAGTGTCTCCCAATGTCTTAAGATGGGACTGAAACAGGAAGGCTTGAGTTTTCCCAGTAGTGGCTACCCATGTTTTTGATCATGTTCTGTACCTTGGTAAAATATTTCTGAGCAATTATCTCACTATTAACAAGATGGCATTTTATTTGCTTACCTTGGAATTCATATAAATTTGTTACATGTATAAAATATATGCAAGAACAGAAGCTTTAAAAAAGATGTGGCAAGGGCTGGGGATATAGCCTAGTGGCAAGAGTGCCTGCCTCGGATATACGAGGCCCTAGGTTCGATTCCCCAGCACCACATATACAGAAAACGGCCAGAAGCGGCGCTGTGGCTCAAGTGGCAGAGTGCTAGCCTTGAGCAAAAAGAAGCCAGGGACAGTGCTCAGGCCCTGAGTCCAAGGCCCAGGACTGGCAAAAAAAAAAAAGATGTGGCAAAAGTTTAGGAATAAAACTCTATATTTTCTACTAGATATGACCCTTCATATCCATGGCTTCCACATTGATTAATTCAACACACTGAAGACAGAAATATCTGGGAAAAAATAACTGCATGAATTGAACATGTACAGACATTGTTCCTGGCATTATTCCCTAACTGATCCAGAATAACGATGATTTACATAGCATTTATGGTCTTTTAGGCAATATAAGTGACCTAGTTGGTCACTGTGTGGCTAAGTAATATTACCAGATATTATTTTAAAGTACTACACACACACACACACACACACACACATTAGGGTAAGGCGCAATATTAATGACATTGGATTTCAATGCATAGTCAGAATAGTCATCATACTTAACCTTATACCATCCTGACTGACAACGTCTGATTTGATAACAGTCACATTGTTGAGTTTTGTTTCCTTTTTTCTGCCAGTATAGCAGGGCTTAAACTCAGAGCCTTGAGCTCTTTCTCTCTTGTCATTCTGGCTTACCACTGGTGCTCTACCACTTAAGGCATGACTCTAGTCTGCCTTTTTCCTGATTAATTTGAGATGAAGTCCCCAGGACTGTACTCCCCTGGCTGGCTTGAACTGTAATCCCCCAGGTCTCAGCCTTCTAGTAGCTAAGACTATAGGCCTGAGTCACTGGAGCCCAGTGCACAGTGTTTTATCTCATGATGTGGTGACAGATCTGCAAGTTGGTGAGATATCAGCTCCGGCACTCCTGTTTGTCAGGCTTGCATCTGCACTAGTTTCAGCTTGGAATCGGAGCTCTCTGAGAGTAATCTCTGTAAGGCCTTTTGTTTCTTTCTGTGAGGCCTCACTTAGTAAAAACTATGCTAAGTGTATAAACTCATCTAACACACTAGCATACTGCAGATGAGTCGGTGTAGGAAGTAGGTGGGGTAGGCCGGGTCACTCGCTTGCCACCTCTGCTTTCCCTCTGAGACTCTCTTACACAGCTCCTAGTATCACAGTGCACTTTTGGAGATGGAGGGGAGGGAGCATCCGGTTTTCAGTCCTAGCTACTGTTGCCTAGGATGGGGGCAAGGTAAGACAGTGGGGGTTACTAGGAAGCTGGGGAGGGAGAAACTAGAAACAGCAGCCCAGGCTAGCACAGCAGCAGGAAGGTCGTTGGCTTCCTTCTGCCACTGCCTGCTTGGCAAAGTCAAGGCAGGAGCCACACTCTGGGCACCAGGAGCTCATTAACAGACTTCACCATATGGATTCTGGGCGCGGTTCCCACTGGCAATATGGTGTCCATTCTCAACGCAAATAACCACAGCTCGTTACTGGCCAATTCCACAAAGATTTCTCCCCCTCTCTATGGTCCCCCTGTGGGGAGACTTCTGCGGAGTGGATGGAGCAATCAGGTCACCTCACTTTCTCCTAACGTTGTTCCCAGACAGTCATGCTTTAGACAGGCTGTGCAGGGCTTTGCATGTGTCAGCCCCTCTGAGTGATGAGGGTCCTTCCGGTTGTGTGTGAGCCCTGAGCCCAGCAGACACCTCATCTGCACATTCCAGGCTGCTAATCAAGCACTTTGTCATCACAGCCAAGGCCATGTGTGCTGTTCTTTGATGTGGGGATGATGATGAGGTACCATAATCCTCACCAGCCACAGGCTGTAATCCAGCAACCCCACAGCTTCTCCCAGTTACCTGAGCACAGAGGTGGGGCCTCCTGGCTAGTTTCCAGGCCTGAACTTCTCCCTCTACCAGTTTGCCCTGTTCATTGAGGATGGCATCTCCACCCCATAGATTGGACTTTGCCCCCTCCCTGTGTGACTTCTTCCCAGGCATTGTGTCACTAAGCAGAGCACTTAACATGTGACATACTGTCATTTCTGGGCTATGTCAGCACCCTTTAGGTTTTGTGAGCTTAAAATTTTCTGTGTGTCTTGATTCCTGTTCGCTCTGTGTACAGCACAAATGAATGATCACAGCAGGCCTATAACCATATTGGTTGAATGGAAGTTTGATAATACTTTAATGTTGTCCAGAGTATGGGGACACTTTCAAAACACTACTGTCAAGCATCCCGATGCTGCCTGTGGAGGTGCTGCCAGTAGAGGGCGCCCTGCCAGTGGCGGGCCAGGCTGACCAGCTTCCCTATAGTTGGTGGGAAGCCTGCTAAGCAGGAAAGAAGAGAAAATGTTCAGTCACAAACTATGTGATCGTGAGGCTAGCCAAGTCTTGGCCTCCACCACCACTGCAGGGCCAAGGGTCAGTGTGGTAGAGACAAGATAGTCCTACAGATGACTGTCCTCCACACCTGCAAGTCATCTCACTCCTATAAGCCTCAGTGGGCCCCTCTATACAGTCAGGTAATAACTGCCTGTCTCAGTGGGTATACTTGTGCCAACGTCTATACATTTGCAAATAATTTCCTAGGGAGTCCTGTACAGCTCATCTCGGGACCCAGGCAGTGCATTCCTGGGCTGGCCAATCATATATCTGTCTTTTCTAACACCAGTATGCTGGGTCCTTGAGTCACTCCTGTTTCTTGACATCCACTTGCATGGGAAAATGTGCGTAAGGAAAAATGAAAAGCAAGCTACTTTGCCCACTCTTGGGTTCCTCTTTCCTTAGGGACAGAAATGAACACCTGTCATTTTTTTCAAGGAAAATAACTAAGCCGTTCCTTTCCCTGCCCTTTCTCTCTGGGAGAAGCACTGTTTGTTTTTTCTTTTTAATTAGTCTTATTTAATTTTTTTTTTTTGCTCCTCTTCCTGTGGTCTGTAGCTTTTCAATGCAATCTAGGGCAAGCCTAAAGATAAAGACAGATTGGGGAAATGGAAGAAATAAAGATGGGTTAAAAACAAAAGAATGCACAGGAAGTAGAGTCTTGCTAGGATTGGTAGGTATATGCATCACATATGTCCCTCAGGTCTCTCTAGAGCATGCAGCACAGCCTCAGAGGTATTAAAAGTCTTGGCTAAAATCACACCATCTTCATGATGGATTACACATCTATCAGAAAGGGTAGATTTAGTTAAAAAGTTCAGCAGGTGAGTTAGGGCCCAGGGCCCCAGGAGAGCATCTTGCAATTTTAGAAGGCATTCTTGGCTTGGTAAACTTGAGATCCAACTATGGAAATTGCTGCAAAAATCCCAGCCACAGAACCATAGAATGCCCCAACTCCCTCCTTTCTAGTTGGGGAAAGGAGAAGGTCCAGGAGAAAAACCTAACCAGAACTACAGTTTCAGGTCTGAAAACACTCAGCAGGTCTTCTCTGATTGGTTAGTTGTCCTACACATCATTTGCACAGGGGCAACCAATCAGAGCACAGCCCAGGATATTAAAACAACAACAACAACAAAAACAACAACAACAAAGCAATAGCTCTTGACTGAGATTCTTTTCTTTGGAATACAAAGAATCCAAAGAATCAAAGAATCCAAAGATTCAAAGAATCCAAGGCTACAGCTGCAGCCGCCAGCTGTGGAGCCGCAACCCTGGCAGGCGTTGACTTCTGATGAGCAGTTGCAGTGCTGAACAGATGTTGCCTGTTACAGGGCTGCGACTTTAGTGGTCTCTGCTCACTGTGGAGCCAGAGGGCTGTGACAGCCAGAAGAGTTGTAGAGGCTTTACCCACTGAACAGCAATAAACAAAATCCATATCACAACTATTAAGAATTAGAATTTGTTAAACATCTTCCGGACCCAACTGCATGACCCCACGTTTCATATGCTGGAGCTATCTAAACCCCTTCCTTCTAAGGGACTACCTGGAGACAGGGACTTAGGAGGAAAAGAAGGTGAAAGGAAGTCATAAGGATGACCTCCCCTGAGAGGACTGGAGGAAGGTATGTCCCATCTCTTGCTGTGTGAAGACACAAGAAGTCGTCTGTCTACCCTGCAGGCCATGGCCCTCAGCAGAGGGCCCTTGCTCTTTTGTCCCTAAACCTTGTTTACTCTTTTGTCTTTGGAACTTTTACAGGGTCCAGACTTCAATTGTTTAAGCCCTCAATCTGTGGTCTTTGCAAGTAATACAGGTTTACAAATAAGCAAGAAAGTCCATGGATGTCTGTGTGCTGTGCACTGGGTATGGGAGTGAAAAGCAGAAAACTTTATATTTTTACCCCCATGGGGTTTTTACAGTCTAGTAGGGAAGACACAAATGAAGGTCTCTGCCACTTGGTCTTTCTTCTCTCTCTGTCTCATTGGTGATTTAAGTTCAGTGGAGGATGTGAAGAGAGACTGATACAGCTTAGGAGGACAAATGGGCAGGAAGGAGAAAGCTCTCTAAGAAGTGGCCTTTATTCAGGGCAAGCACTTAGGCTTTAGAAGATCTAGGAGGTGGGAGAATGCCCCCAGGCACAGAGCAGGCCCTCTGAGGGAATGAATCTGGTTTATTTGAGTGTTGCCTGGTGGATGAAGGGGCTATGGCAGCAAATGAAGCTAGAAAGGCTCACCGAAGCAGGATCACACAAGTCTTTGTAGGTAGGCCCTGTTAAGAAGTACAGATTATATTGTAAATAGTGTAGGGACAATGGAAGAAAATGGTGTAAGCAAGTCTGACGAATCTGAGCTCTGCAAACATCATTGGCTCCTTGGGGCAGAGTCAAAAGCTGAGATGCAAAGGGGAAAGGTTATCCCAGTGATCCTCAAGGGCCTGGTACCAGCCCATTGGGGTTACTAGAAACGACTAACGTTTGAAATGCTAGGGATCAAACCCAGGGCCTCACACATTCTACCCAAAAGCTCTACAACTAGAGCCAAGCCTCCAGCTCTTTCATTTGTATTTGCTTTTTTTTTTTTTTGGCCAGTCCTGGGACTTGGACTCAGGGCCTGAGCACTGTCCCTGGCTTCTTTTTGCTCAAGGCTAGCACTCTGCCACTTGAGCCACACTGCCACTTCTGGCCATTTTCTGTATATGTGGTGCTGGGGAATTGAACCCAGGGCCTCATGTATACGAGGCAAGCACTCTTGCCACTAGGCCATATCCCCAGCCCCATTTGTATTTGCTTTTGAGATAAGATATTTCAAGCTTTTCCCGGGCTGGCACTGAACTTTTGATCTTCTTGCCTCCATCTCCTGAGCAGAGCAACTAGGATTATAGATGTGTATCACATTGTAGATATTCTGAGAACAAATGGTGCTGGTCTAGTTTGGAATTGCATGGGTAGGGTGGAAAGGTGCAGTATCCTGTAAAGAATGGGATATTGCTCTCTATGAGGACTTCTGCATCCATCTGATGACTACTAATAGAAATGGAGAAAGCTGTTTACAACAAAGTCACTCTAGATCCTAACTCTGTCTGATCTTGAGTTCATGTTGTTTGGATGGTATGTAGATAAATTAGCAAAGCATTTCATTTCAAGGGCATTCCAATCTTTGCTAGAAGTAGAGTGTCAGGCCAATGGCACTGTGGAACCCTGCTCTTCCTGTTAGTTCAAGTCACTTGAGGCTCAAATGTGACAAGACTTAAGGTCAAAGGTCTAATACAGAGGGGGGGGAGCCAGGACTCAAGCCTCACAGCTGGGCCTCTCAGCCCTTGGCAGTGCTGCATCTTAGAGAGGCAGGACCCTTGCGCCTGAGATGCCTACTCTCTGGAGGTCTTGAAGGGGAGGGGGTACTCACCCGCCCAAGCTCTTTGTCCTCCAGTGCCAGGACACCTGTGCTCTCTGTGAACAGCTTCACCTTCACAGCCGGCAGTGCGTGAGTCGTGGAGAAGTCACCCTGCGTGCCCCAACTGTGGACAGAACCAGAGATGGTCAGTGTAGATGCGTGTGCCTTGACCATGGAGAACTCTTCCCTTCCTCCCAGGCTGAGAAAGTTCAGGCTTAAAGCAAAGGAGCACCGGCTGTCACCTTCCCTCCCTGGCCCTCCAAATGCTGCCAGAGTGACAAAAAGTGTTAATTAACTTGTTAGGCAAATGCAAGACAGATGCTTAGAAAGTTGCCAAGGGTCTTCACAGTGCACTATCAGGAATCACTTGGAATTAGCACAAAATCATGTTAGTGAGAACTCCCCCCCCCACCCCCACACACATGTGTTTGCTTTGTCTACACTATTCCAGGGCAATCACCAATATTTCATTTTGTCTCTAGTTCTTAGAAATGGCAGTTCTGGGTTATGAGATGAGGCTTCCTTTGGTTTGAGCTGACTTTAAAATGAGACTTCAGCAGTAGGGCTGGGCAGGCGTATCCATCCACTGGTATTCAAAGCTGAATAGAAGAAAGAAACGAGTGAGCAGGGCCTCATCCAATCAAAGTTGGGGGGAGGGCTGAAAGGTTTAGCAATAGCAATGTAGCAATGCCCAGACTGGGTGTGGTGGTGCATGCTGGTCTTTGCAGTTACTTGGGAGACAGAGGTAGGAGGATCCTAGTGTGAGGAGCAGGCAGTTCACAGGAGATCCTGTCTGACAAAAACTAGAAGCAAACGGAAAGAGGTGTGACCCAAGTCGTACAGCAATCTCCTGGAAAACACAAGGTCCTGAGTTCAATTCTCAGTACCTCCACAGAAAGAGAAGGGGAAGAGGAAGATAAGGATGCCATTCTCTGTTTCGGGTTTGTGGATTTCTCCAGAAGAGAGACTGCTTTTTACCCAGCACTGGGGTAGGGATTAGGGATGGAGTTCCGAAGAGACTCCTCAGATGTGAGCGCTTCATGACTCTACTTCCTCCAGAAGTACTTGCAATCAGAGGACTCTTGTAGAAGTATTAAGTGGACTGCATGGAACCCCTGCCCCAAACCTGGCCCTGCCCCGTGGGGACTGGTCCTCAGGGTGCAGTCTGGTCTTCTGCTTCACCCTCTCATTCATCTGCCCCAGGTTCCCGGGCCTCCTGAATCTGCAGGCCTGCTGCACACCAGTCCCCTCAGTGACAATGTTTCTCTGTACCCCCTCGTCCCCCGTTGTCTTTTGTAAGATCCAGTCTGAATGCAATCCCCAAGAGAGGCTGTCCTTTCCTCTCTACATTGAAACTGGGTTCTAGCAGTAAAGTCATTCAGCGTACTGTTTCATTTTGTATTCTAGTAATGAACCGACCTGTGATTACTGGTTGTAATTTGTGTCTGTTTACTAATATTCTGTCAGCTCTAGGAGTGCAAGGACTGTTTGTTTGTTTATACTGCACACACAGAACTTAGCACAGTGCTTGACACATGGAAGACATGCAATAAATATTTGCCGAATAAAACAAATGATGCCAAATGCCTGCTCTTTTGCAGGACTAGAAAGCAGTATAGATATAACATTTTTTTTTTCTTTTGGCCAATACTGGAGTTGGAACTCGGGGCCTTGTTGTTGCTTGGGCTGAGACTGTACAACTTGAACCATCTCTCCAGCCTAGCTTTTTGCTCATCAATCAGAGATAAGAGTCCTGGAGACTTTGCTTCCCACACTGGCTTTGAACTGTGACCCTGGACATCTCAGGCTCCGGAGTAGCTAGGATTATAGGAATGAGCCACTGGTACATGGATAGACATTCTTTGATCTATAGATTTTTTTTTTAATTTGCCCGTGTGATCCCATTTCTATAGTGTATTTATTAAAGTCTGGGGTTAATGTCTTGTGAACATGTTACCCTATTTTTAGCCTTGAAAAATGGTTTAAAATCATTGAAATTGAGTTGGACATTATTTTTTATTTCATTTCTATTTCATTGAGAGATATTTCTTCATTTACTAGAATTTGTACAATGTTGGAAGAGCTATGAGCATCCAGTAAACACTCTAAAGGCTTGAAATATCTAGGCATTCCTCAAATACTTTTCACATCTAGGGTTGAAGTCCAAACCAAAGGGCTTCTGTAGTTGCCTACACTGAGTATCCTACTTCTTCTCCTCTTTTTGTTTCCATGCACTTGTCTTTGACTACAAATGGGCTTCCTACCTGACTCTGTGCTTCTTAGCTACTTGTATTTCTCCTGTAAATTATGAAAACCTGACTTTTAGTGTCCTTGTATTCCATCATTTAATGAAAGCTAGGGGGAAATCTGGAGATAAAGGGGACCCAGAACCAGGGGTGCATGAAAAAGTTCAGAAATCACAACAGACACAGTAGCAGCAAGGATATGGGGGAGGACCTCAGTTGGAATGAAACACATCAGCAAAATGTCAGATGTGAAAGGGTCTTAAACCAGAACCCTCTAGCTCAAATTCCAGCCCATGCAAATTGTGAGGTTGGAGGCAAGCAAGTTAATAGGCCTGCACCTCAAGACCTTCAGATATAAAATAAGCCTGCTCGGCAGTGTAGCTGTAAAAACTCAATAGCTGCAGGCTTGGGCCTCAGTAAGAACCCAGTGCCTGTTTGACTGCCTTCCTTCCATTCCCACATGCGTCCTAGTACCAAACACTTACATTTGTGTTATCCATCCAACACACACTGATCAAGCAGCTCCTATGTGTCTGACCACACATGACGGACACAAGCTGGACCTTACAATTCCTCTGATACACAGTAATTAGAAAGTGGGCATGGTTGCCATTTTCCAGATGAGAAAACTGAGGAAGCACTAAAGATCTTGTTCCTTTATTCCAGTGTGTGACTGATAACATCCCAAATCCTTTCATTCCAACAGCTCCTGTCATAATCACTAATAAAGTTTTATTAGCGACTAGCAACACTGGCAAGAGAGCAACCATTCATTTATTATTCATGATTAACTGTGGCATTAGTCTCCATTCTTCATCATGCTTGGTCATGGAGACGAGGAAAAGTTCTTGCTGGAAACCAGAAAGTTCTCAAAGAAGAAGCTTTACCACTGGGCTACCAAGTGCTTTGGGATACCTCCTATTATCTACCCCCATGGTGTTGGTTTGGATACAGTGTGTAAAGGTATCTTGGTCTGCTCAGCAGAAACTGTCTAAACCTTTGCTGCCACCCATAGATGCTCTGCTCATGGGGCTTGTCAAATGCTGCAAAATACTGGACAGTACAGTGCTCTGAGATGGGGCAGCAGGGTGGAATTCAAGCCATAGGAGACTAGGCTAACCACTCCACAATTGAACATTAAGTACTTTCCCTTTCTACCAGGCCCATAGCTGTGCTTTTGGCTTTCCTCAATGAGCCTTAGCTGGCCACAAGTTGCTAGGTCACTACTGAATCCCATCAGACTTTTAAACAGGAACCTGGCCCAGTGAGGCAGGCAAAAATAGAAGCTTTAGTTCTAATCAGGCTGGCTATGTAATCTACAGGGCTCCATGCTAAGTAAACACAGAGAGTTCCTTGTTCAAGAAGCAGAAAGCCATGCTTCAAAAATAGAAAGGTACTAGGAGCAAGGACAAGAATCACATGATTATTTCCATAGACGTGGAAAAAGCATTTGTCAAAATCCAACACCCATTAATGATGAAAGCTCTGGAGAAACTAGGAATCCAGGGAGCATTCCTGAATATAATAAAGGCTGTGTATGACAAACCTACAGCTAGCATTATACTTAATGGTGAAAACTTAAAGCCATTTCCTTTAAACTTAGGAGCAAGCAAAGGATGTCCGCTCTCTCCACTCCTCTTCAACATAGTACTAGAATTCCTGGCCAGAGCAATAAAGGGAGAGGAAAATATAAAGGGGATCCAAATAGGGAAAGATGGAGTAAAGCTCTCTCTTTTTGCAGATGACATGATTCTGTATTCAAAGAACCCCATAGAGTCTACTCCCAAGTTACCTGAGCAGATCCAAAACTTTGGCAAAGTAACAGGTATAAAATAAATCCCCCCAAATCAATGGCTTTTCTGTATGCTAACAATGTGAAGACTGAGGATGAAATCAGGAAAGTAACTCCTTTTGCAATAACGTCAAAAAATAGGAATAACCTTAACCAAAGAACTGAAAGACCTCTGGGATGAAAATTTTAAAAACCTGAAAAAGGAAATTAAAGCAGAACTAAGGAAATGGAAAAACCTCCCATGCTCCTGGATTGGGAAGATTAACATTGTGAAAATGGCAATACTGCCAAAGGCTATCTACAAATTTAATGTAATACCCATCAATATCCCAACACCACTCTTTAATGAAATTGAGGAATCAATCCAAAAATTCATATGGCACAATGAAAGACCCTGAATAGCAAAAACAATCCTTAGCAGGAAGAACAGTGCTGGAGGAATATCAACACCAAACGTCAAACCCTATTACAAAACTACAGTAATAAAAAGAGCTTTGTATTGGCACAAGAACAGGCCTGAGGACCAATGGAACAGAACTGAAGACCTAGAAATGAACCTGCAGACCTATGGCCACCTAATCTTTGATAAGGGACCTAAAAAAATAGGATGGAAGAAAGCCCCTTCAACAAATGGTGCTGGCAAACTTGTTTAAAAACCCGTTTTAAAAAAATGAACTAAAGTTAGATCCTTATATAGCACCCTGCACCAGAATCAATTCCAAATGGTCAAAAACCTCGAGGTAAGAGCAGATACCCTGAAAACATTGCAGGAAGGAATAGGAGAAATGCTTGGGGTCCTTGGAACAGGTAAAAACTTTCTTAATAAAGGCCCAGAAACACAACAAATCAAAGAAAGGTTGGACAAATGGGACTGCATCAAACTGCAGAGCTCCTGCACGGCAAAGGACATAGCTCGCAAGATAAACAGAAAGCCCACAGATTAGGAGAAGATCTTTACCAGCCATACAATGGACAAAAGCCTCATATCTAAAATATACTTAAAATATACTTAAAATATACTTAAAAAATTAAATTCCTCCAAAACAAATCCTCAAAGAACCATCTGCCCCCTCAACAAATGGGCTAAAGGCCTAAAAAGACTTCTCTGAAGAGGAAATGAGAATGGCCAAGAGGCACATGAAGAAGTGCTCTTTATCACTGGCCATAAAAGAAATGCAAATCAAAACAACATTGAGATTCCACCTCACCCCAGTAAGAATGTCCTTGATCAAGAAAACTAACAACAACAGATGCTGGGGAGGATGTAGTCAAAAGGGAACACTACTGAACTGTTGGTGGGAGTGTAAACTTGTTCAACCACTCTGGAAAGCAGTGTGGAGGTTCCTCCAAAGGCTAAACATAGAGCTCCCCTATGACCCAGCAACCCCACTTTTGGACAGCTACCCAAAGGATCACAAGCAAGAACACACTAAAGCTACCAGCACAATTTGTCATTGCTAAAATATGGAACCAACCCAGATGCTCCTCAGTAGATGAATGGATCAAGAAAATGTGACACATACACACAATGGAATTCTATGCTTCCATCAGAAAAAACAACACTGCCCCATTTGTAAGGAAATGGAAAGACTTGGAAAAAAAATCATACTAAGTGAAGTGAGCCAGACCCAAAGAAACATGGACTCTATGGTTTCCATCATTTTTAATAATTATTACATGTCTAGGATAGTCATAGCAGAAGCTTACAATAGCTCAATAGCAATGTACATATGAACACATAAGATAATGCTAAGTGAAATAAACTCCAAGTTATGGAAATAAGTGGTTTATTATTGTTGTTGTTATTTTCAATGTACTATGTGAAATTATGCCTTTTTCTTTTGTTGTTCTTCCCTTAGTTTTACCCCTGATGTCACTGTATCAGAATTTGGGATCCCAGGTATTGTATATATGTTTATCGGAACTAAGGAAGGGATGGGGAACATCAAAATGGAGAGACAAAGGGTAAAAGGCGATCCAATACAACATCAGTACTTATAAGACAATACACCTGTACTACTTGGGGTGGGGAGGGAATTTGGAAGGAGAGAAGAAGGGAGAAAAATGAGGGAGGAAGTAACAAGTTTGATAAGAAATGTACTCACTGCCTTACATATGAAACTGTAACCCCTGTGTACATCACTGACAATTAAAAAAAGTGAATGTGAAAAAAATATAAAGGTACAAAAATATAAAGCATCTTCTTTCTCCTTCCTTCATTACATGCATGCTTCCTTGTTCCATTGGACATTGGACTTCCATTGTTCCAGTGGACTCAGAAACATACTTTCAAAGATAAAAGCACCAAGAACTGCAGATAGCAACAATAGGGTTAAAACAAACAGAGATCCCTTCTGAGCATGCAGCCCGGGCAGATGCATGGTCCCAGGCCCACAAAGGTGGCCTAAGCTGAATGCTAAGTTGCTATAAAACTTTCTGTTCACTTTTTGCACCATGAATCCTAACCACTGGATTCAATGAAAGCTACTTCTGGATTCTTTTCACTAATGCTTCCTCTACGAGAATTAAAGTTTGATTTCAGCATTCTTTTCCTGTCTCTTTCCTCTTTGGGGAAGATAAAAGGTCATGAAAGTATCTACTCTTTTTGTCTTGCCATGGAAAGATCTGGCTTTTTTATATTAAAAATGGCTAATATTTATTTAGATTACTATGTACCAGGCACGGGATCTCTCTCTCAAAAGTATCACATGGTCATATGCGCACTGCATTTTACTTTTTGCCAGTCCTGGGCCTTGAACTCAGAGCCTGAGTACTGTCCCTGGCTTCCTTTTGCTCAAGGCTAGCACTCTACCACTTGAGCCACAGCACCAATTCTAGCTTTTTCTATATATGTGGTATTGAGGAATTGAACCCTGGGCTTCATGTATGTGAGGCAAGTACTTCTACCACTATGCCATATTCCCAGCCCCGCATTGTATCTTTTTAAACTCTATAATTAAATATATCTATAATTGTCACCCTCATAGTTACAGATGAGGTAATTAAAGTTCAGAGATGGTAAGTCATGTGTCCCAGATCATACATAGGAAGTAAACTTCAGTTTAACTCCACATCTGTAATGTTCCTTTATTTTTTTAATTTTTGAGATAGGGTCTAGATATTTGGTTTAGGCTAGCTCAAATTTACTCTGTGGCTCAGGCTAGCCTCTTAATCACTCTGTAGCCTAGTCTGGATTCCAATCCAAGATACCTTCTTGCCTCTAAGTACCATAATCCAATTTTAACTGCAGCATCATTTTTCCTCCTTCTTTCATTCTGCCCATAACTCTTGTGTCTTGATCCAGTGAACATAAATTATCTCTGCAGCTCAAAGGGAAGGTTCTATTTTAAGACTGCTGGGACTTTGGGACACTTTGACTTCTAACTTTGGATTTATTTCACACGTTCAATATACTTCACAGACTACCACATTTGACACAGACAAATGAGCCCATCGAACAAGCATCAAAAGCTTTGGTGTTTGGGTGGGGCTATATATGGAGAAATGAATCTATTTCTCATGATTGCATTTCTCTCTGCCTTTGTCTTTTCCCTTGCTAAGCAATTGCCCGTGGCTATCAAGATGTGCTACTTCTTAAACATTTCCCAGAACTAAAATATAATTGCACTTGGATTTGCAAAGCCTAGAGTAGTTGACAGTACTTATTACAAACAGAGGTTGAAAAGGTTGGAAAGGCTAAGTGTCTAACTTCTCTCTAAACACAAGATAGCTAAAGTAAAATGGGTTAGGTTGTCCTTCTGTGATCCCATTGCATCTGCCAAGCCTTACAATGTATGGCTAGCTGACAAATGTACTAAAAATAGTCATCAGTTATTGAGTTCTTATGGTTTTCCAGGCCTGGGGTTCAGTGGTTTCTTTGTGGATTATCTCATTTAATCCTTCTGTCAGCTCTATGAAGTACAATCCATTTAATCCTCACTTTAAACATGGAGAAACTTAGATCACTGGACTAGGATCTTAGGCCATCAAAGAGCTGGGCTTCACATTCAGATTGTCTGACCTTGAAACTATACATTGAAACAGAGGCCTTTCCTATCTCCCAGTAACTCTTAACACTGTACTACCTAATAGTTTGGCAATTACCTATCTACCTTTCCATATGGTGAAGACCTTAGGGCAGGGAATATTTTCAAAAACCTTATCCCCTGTATCCATCATGGCACCATGAGCACAGCACATATTTGCTTAATAAACAAATATGGAAGGAGGGGTCACCGTTGAATGGGGGAGGGGCAGGATTGTGGAGAGGTGAGATAATCAAGTTTGTGACTTCTGACTCAGGCTGAGGACTTTGTCTCCTTAAGGGTTTGGTATTTTTAGGAGCACATCAACTCTCTAACACACACAGTGTCTGTCAGCATGCAGAGGACACGGCATATGACAGCTCCTCTCAGGAGCCAGTCGGAGATCTCTGAAGGTCAAACAATGGTTGTCTCAGGAGGCCAAGAGCTGGAGGCAACATGGATGTCAAAGGCTGTAGTACTAGAAAGTGCTACCAGGCCTTAAGTATACTGTGATGATGAATTTGGTCTTTTCAGCCCAAGTGTATAATCCAAAGAAAGATAACAGAGAAATGCCAGCATTTACCATGACACCTCCAAACATAAAAACATGTGTTTTGAGATATGTGCATTTACTCCAAATAAATACTTTTTGTAAAAGATTGGAGATTAAATCCATGAGCAGCCCAGCTGATTAACAAGAATTATACGCTGCTAGATGAAGCTCTAATACCCACTACTGGGGAACTCATACCTCTAACTGGCCCTTCATTGAGGAAACTGAATGTCTGCCACATGCAAATCACTGTATTATGTGCTTCCGTGGATCCAAACATCCGTGAAATGAAAGCTCTTCCTTTGTGTATATTACACTCTCCTTTGAGAGAGGCCCTATAGAAATGGTAACACTTAAGAAAGTTTTGTTTGTTAACTCAAGGTTAGCACTCTACCACTTCAGCCAAGGTTTCACTTCTGTATTTCTAGTGGTTAGTGGAAAGTTGAGTGGACTTCAACAATGATCCTCAAATCTCAGCCTCCTAAGTAGCTACGATCACAGGCTCACACCACCCATGGTGCTCATCAAGGACACAGCTTTCTCATCTATACATTAAGGATAAGAATGCTACCGACTCCAGAGGGTTCATAAAAGAACATGAGGAGAAGAACTATCACAACAACAGAGTTTAATGCATCTTTTGGCACAGAATGCACTAAAAAAAGTTAAGCCTCTGTTTTAGGAATTTAGACTAGGGGTTGGTAAACTCTATCTAGCCTGTGGGTCAGGTCTGGCTGCCTGTCTGCTTATGTATGTATGACTTATGAGCTGAGAATGGTTTTGGCAGTTTTAAATGGCTGCAAACAGTCAAGAATATCTTGTGATGCAGAAATATGGTCTGTAATCCCAATTTTGATGCCTATCAATAAAGTTTTATTAGCACGCTGTGGTGCTCATTCGTTATGGACCTTCTGTAGATGTCTTGCACTCTAGTGCGAGAGGTAAATAGCTGTGATGCTGCGCATACGTCCAGCCAGCCTGAAATATGTGCTCTCTGGTCCTTTGTAGCAGAAGCCGGGCTCTGTTAGGAAGTTAAATTGCCTGCCCAGCATAATATAACAAATTTTATCTTCATTAGCACGTTAGATGCTTGCTCACTGGAGCACATCTATGGAGATCAACTATGAACAGGCACTTACAAGGACAGCTCAGGACATGGTGATCCAATTTGCTGCTCTAAATCCTGCGAGGAAACTGTTCCCGGCTCTCTTGGTCTATTGGAAACTTTGTTTGGGTATTAGAGTCTTTCAGACACGTGGTATCCAAATGCTGCTTCAAAATCTACTTGAGCTGGCTGACTTGGGTCAGTACCACATCATTATTAATATCAAATAATAAACAGAAGTAGCAGGTAATTCATATTCCAGGAGGTAGAGATGACTTAAAAATATCACAGCATATTATTTCTGCAAACCGATTGCATCGTGTCATTGCTTTGAAAGTGAACACTTTGATCTGGGAAGAAAATGAGCAGAGGGCGGGGAGAAATCCACGGTAAAGCAACCTCGTACTGTGTGTTTGCAGAGAGCATCTGCTCCGTTGCAGACACATCTCTGTTTACTATTTAAAGCCTCTTATTTGCAGAAGCCTCCTTGGACCATATGTTATCAACAAATGTTGCTAATCAAATACACACAGTAATTTTCATTCGACTTTTCCCCCCATGAACAAAACAAAAAAACCCCAACACTTGCCACAAAGGGAATAGATCTCCCAAAATGACAGTAAACATCCACTGCAAACCTTTTGACAATGATGCTTATGAATGCATATCTGAACAAGCCAAGACATCCATGTTAGGCACAGAAGGGACCCTTGGGGAACTGGATCCTGTGCAGGTTGGTGCTGGG
Organism: Perognathus longimembris pacificus; assembly: GCF_023159225.1. Lineage (NCBI taxonomy): Eukaryota > Metazoa > Chordata > Mammalia > Rodentia > Heteromyidae > Perognathus > Perognathus longimembris. The sequence continues at coordinate 52,257,901 of NC_063170.1, forward strand.
GGTGATGGGGTGGTGTCATGGGTTGCCATGGTGATGCTCAGCATAAGGCCACAATTCATGCCATGGAGACTGGATTTGCATTTATTCAAGGTAGATAGCTCATGTGAGCTGGGTGTTAAATGGGTACTGTTTGTAAAATTAACTGTGGCTTTAAGAAGGGAGAAGTGTCATTTTGAGGAATGAAAGTGCTGTGGTCCCTGGCTAAGAGGGAAAGTTAATAATTGCCTGGAGGCACCAGCATTAAAATCTTTTGGCCTGTCTTTCAGCCCAACTACATTATCTCCTACTCTAAGTAAATCACTTGTGCCACTGTAGTGTGTCTCTTGCAAACTAATTGATAGGATGTGATTCAGGGCCTTTAGACTACTAGAAAAGCTATCTCTTACCTAGAGGCAGAGGCAACACCAGTAGAAATTGAGTTGTCTGGGAGGTGGATGGAGGAAGGCTTTGGCTTGCCTGCTGTTTACATGAATGGCTCCTCTGGCCACAAGATCTTTTTACTTTTGTTTATTTTTCAGATAAGGTATCTGTTTTTGCTGGGGCTGGAAATTTACCATGATCTCCTATCTCTGTCTCTGAGTAACTGGGATGGCAGACATGCTCTGTAGGATTTACTTTTTTTTTTTTTTTTCTGTTTGTCTCCTTTGGCTACAATGTGAACTCCCAAGGGCAGGAATCTGTATCCATTTCCTTCCTCGTATATGGCCAGCATCCAGTACAGTGAGAACCACACCGACAGGAGGAATGGAGCCATTGGACAGTGAATTGCTCCCCACATGTTAAACATGTACAGAGACTAGAGATTCAAGTTCAAAGTACAACTTAATAATGTTGGATTATCTATAGACATGGTTTGAAATGATTAAAGAAGAAAAATTCTATTTAACAAACTTTCTAAGGGCTGGGAGCAAGGGATTATTGTTCTCTGTGGTATTTCAGTGTCACAGCATAGGGCCCAGTGGAAACATTTATTAATAAGTGCTTTTTGAATCAAGGTTAGAGGGAATAATACATGCTTCTCTTTATGCACGTATAGATGACTCTTAGCCTTTATTTTCCCATTATGTACCCTTGAACTAGGCTGACTGCTTACTGTATAATAGGAAGTGTGAGTATGTGGAGTCTAGTACATTTTGTTCAAGACAAGAGCCTGGGTACTGACTTTTACCATTTCCTTTTGGTCCTTTAGTAGGTTTCCATCCCTCTGCTTGTATCATGTCTCTTCTTATGTGTTATCTACTTTCCCCTTACAGATGCCCCATGACTTGTGATGGATGGAGTCCTCTCAAACCCACAGAAACTTGAAGCTAGCCTAAACTGAAGATGCACTTAATATCCCCAAACTATCCAGCATCACAAATCAGCAACACAGCGTATAGAAGAAGAGTGTCAGTTATTTGCTCTCAATATCATGTGACCGCCTGGCCACTGTAGCTCACAGCTGCAGCCCAGCTTTGCAAGAAAAGATAACCAGCTCAGGGACAAGATCCACATTCCAGGTTCTAACAGTTTCCACAGACTGCATTCTGTTTTCATGCCACCATGAAATTGAGAAACCGAAATTGAGAAACCATCCCAATTTTAGGGTCTATAGAGTTTTTAGTATTTGAATTATAGTTAGAAATTCCTGATCTGATCATTTCAACATCCCAGTCTGATTCTGATGCTTAGTCTCTTTCATGCTCCCCCTCCCTCTGTTTCCAAGTTTTGAAACAGGCTGGATGGGAACTCATTATGTAGCCCAGGCTGGCCTTGAACTTGAGAGTCTCTTCCCTCTGCTTCCTAAATGCTGACATTACAGGTATGTGCCACCATACCTGACTGGTTGTCTTTTTAATCTGAGGGTTTTTGTTTTTACCCTCTTGGTCTACCCTGTAATTCTGGCTGAGGTGACTTTTTGTTAATGTACTGAGTAAAAGGAACGCTGGCTCTGGTTCCAGAAGCAGTTTATGCCAATAGGCCTCTGCTCCAATCAGCTGTGACTCTCTCAGTTTCCCTGTCTGAATCTCCAATGTAGGAGCAGCAGCTTGTCCTGTGACCTCAATTTTCTGACGGATCTAAGAAGGGCTGCTGATTTTCAGTTGGTTTCTCTTCTTCTCCTGTGAGTATGGGAAAGGACGATTTCCAAGCTCCTCGCCTGCTGGAATGGAAACCAGAAGTCTAGCACCGCCTGGATATTTTGAGATTCTCTCCAGCTGTGAGAGCTTGGATTGCATTATTCATTGAAGGTTGACTCATAGAAGAAAAAGAAATTATAGTTGGTCAGTAGGAAAATGGAAAATTTCCAAGGTTGAAGCTCAGCCACAGGGTAGTTTGGGGGAGAAATTGCTCCAGGCTAAATAGCAGAGAGGACCCTGCATCACTTGCTTTAACTGGCAGTGTTGGCTTCCCTGAAGAGGAACTTATAGTATGGTTCAAAAATATCTTGTCATTGAAAGCAGACAAGGCTTTTGTCATTGGAAATGATAGCTTCATCTTCCTAATCTGGGTTTCTCCTGCATACCCGTCCCCCAGGTGCCTTCCTCTTGTCATCTACATAGAGGCGGCTGGGGTGGGGGGCGGAGGAAGGAGGAACTGCTCACTGAACAGCAGATGCCAGAACGGAAAAATCTGCTCTGAGTTTTTACTCTCTTGATGACTCAGCAGCCACCTCCAATTTCATTTCCAACACTGGCTGTTACCCTAGAATTGCTTGTGTAACCTGAGCTGGCTATTATGGGGTAGCAACCTGTGATTCCACTAAGTAATTGGGAAATGCTACCGCTAACTGTGTCTTTAGAACCTGCACCTGTCTTAGAACACCTGGCATCCTGCAGAAAATCCAGCACATACTAGGAGCAGCTGGCTATAGGTCAAAATGTTGTCAAGAGGTCCGGGCCAAATAATTATAAATTACGTTCTTGTATTCCAAGGAGACCCACTGAGGGAAGGAGATAAAGGAGGAAATAAAACTGGAGTGACAACTCAGAAAAGAGAGAAGGCTCTGGGATGACTTTGACACATCTCTGTTACTTCATAGTCTTCAGCTAGACTCCTCATTAGTTCAAGCCCCTTAACCACACTCCTCCAGTACTGATGCTCCTTAGCCACACCCCTCATTATTACATAGCCTTCAGCCACAGCACTTATTATTCCAGTCTCAACCACACTCTAATTTCTATGGCCCTTAGCCGGCACCTCACAATATTTCATGTCATTAGCCACACTCCCAGTATTCATACCCTTCATAGCCTTCAGCCACCCCTTCATTTCATGCCCCCCATTGTCACCCTTTATTATTTCATACCCCTTAGCCACACCCCTCATTATTTCATGCTCTCCAGCCACATCCCTCATGTCCCCCAGTCAGATAGGGGAAGGATTTGGGTAGGAAGAAAGAACTGTGCCATCAGACTATTCTACTTCTAAGGATGTGATGGTCTCAGACAATTTTAACCATTCATGTCTTAGTTTTCATGTCTGTGGAACGAAAACATCTTTGAGAGGGTCTCTATCTGCCTGCCACCAACTCTATTAGAGAAGCACCTGACGTCTATGTGAGTGCTTTGGCTTGTAAATGTGGATGTAAGATTGCAATAATGAGTAGCTGGCATTACACAGGGTGATCAAACACAGACGTGGGTGCTGGCCTAGAAAATATTTTGCAAACCATTTACATTTCTGTATTTTCTCAGCCTGGGAAAAATACAATTTGGCCTTGAATTTGCATTGGAGGTCTTGGCATCTATAGCAAATGGTCAGTGCTAAGCACTCACTCTCATTTTCTCTTACTTCTGTTTCCGAAGGACTGGGACATTTCCTCTTATCCCCAGCGCTCTGATCTTCCTTCTCTGGTCTCCTGACACTGGGGGCAGATCTGATTATCACTCAATGAGATTCCCTCTCTCCAGCCATTGCCAAGACATGCCTTAGCTTCCTGAGCCACTGATGTTGCGTTTGTCCATGCAGCTGCTTACTTCTGCTACTTCTGGGCTGAGAACAATATCCCAGTGGCTTGGGCTTGACCTTGATTCTGTCTGTGTTGGCTTTCTTGGGCTGATGGGGGATGAGCAAATGATGACAGAAGCACAGATTTGAGATGTACTTTAGTGCCGAGGCTGGTTCTCCTGGGCCACCAGCAAAGCTTCCTCTAAGTAGCTGCTCTCCCTGCAGTCAGGATGCCAGCATGAACTATGTAAAGCACACCAGAGCCCAACCAACAGCCAGGAGCAAAGGCCAGCCAGAGTCATAGCAGGAGGCAGAGCCACCCAGGTGAGCCTGGCATGGATGAAGCCACTTTAATCCATTCGCAAATGTGGGAATGAAGACAAACAACTGTGGTTTTGAGGACACGCGCTGTGGTGTGGTTAGTTATATAGAGATAGTGGAATATCACACCCCTTTATCTGGTCCCCAGTCACGTCATCCTGTTTTCACTCCATGTTTTAGAGATTATTCTGAAGCTCTCCGGGAGAACATCCCATCTCAATCAACTCAGACACATATCCCACAGTTCTTTTACTACCATATGAAGTCTGGGGCAGCCACTCAGCACACCAGCCTCATGAATGAATATTCTGGCTTCTTGTTTTGTTAGTATCAAATGTGGCAGAGTCTATCCACAGTGTTCGAGAACTAGACAGAGGCCTGGTTGGGCAGGGTAAAGCGGTCACAGCCACTGTCTAGTTCCTTAATGAGCAAGCCTGTGGATACCTCCTAAGGCCAAGGCAGGCAACTATTGTCTTTTAAACCTTCAGTGGTCCCAAGCAGCAAGAGGGAGGCCAACCACATCAAGGATTGAGCCTCCCACATGGAAGTAGTAAGCACAAGGCCAACCTTGGCAGGATGCAAGTGGCTCTGTCCAGTGGGGATCCAAGCTGCAGTGGGCACACATAGAAGAGGCTTAAGGAAGGTCATTGAGGGCTTTGGCTGTCCTCCAAGCATCTAGTCCTATACAGAGAGACCTTCCAGTTGCTTATAGCAAAGAGGATTATGGGAGCTGTTGTTGGTTTGTCCTGGGGAGGGGGCTGACTGTTTTCATAGGCTGGGTTCCCATTATCTTATGGGGTGAGATTCTTGAGGGTCACTGTGATGAGCCAACCTTGTTACTTCCCCTAGGCACTGGCTTGTGGGTTTTGATTTTCTCAGTTTGACATTTATGAGAAACCACTGGGAATGACCATGAAGGCCAGGAGTCTCAAAGGGAAGTTGTAAAACGGGAGCAGCTGGCCAAATGCCCTTTAGTCAGGGCAAGGGGAAAATTGCTTTGGAGGACAAGTGAATGACAGAGGCACAATCAGGAGGCAGAGGGTTGTCCTTGGAAAGTGACGGATTTGAGTGGCAGAGAAATATTGCTTTCACTTGCCCAGACTTCAGTGTAACTGACCATCTTCACAGTGACTATACCTCCTGTGCACCCCGTGTGATCTGGTCTCCTTACACTGACCACTAGGGTCATTTTAAGTTTTCCACAGGGAAATGTTAGCTCTGGAGACCTCCATGCACAGAGTGCTAAATGTGCTAAAAAGCACTCAAGAAATCCTGCTATCTAGGCCAAGGAAATCCATGAAACTCTTATCTCCAATTAACCTACAAAAAAGCCAGAAGTGGAGTTGTGGCTCAAGTGATGGGGGGCTGTTAGCCTTGAGCAAAAAAAACCCTAAGAATTATCCCCCAGGCCTCAAATTCAAGCCCCAGCATTAGCACCAAAAACCAAAGTGAAGGGATTGAGAATACGGCCAAGTGACAAGAGTGCTTGCCTCATATATATGAAGCCTTGGGTTCAATTCCTCAGCACCACATGTATACAAAAAGACCAGAAGTGGTGCTGTGGCTCAAGTGGCAGAGTGCTAGCCTTGAGCAAAAAGAAGCCAGGGACAGTGCTCAGGCCTTGAGTTCAAGCCCCAGGACTGGCAAAAAAAAAAAAAAAAAGGTGAAAAACAAAGTAAAAAAACCCCAAAAAACCTACCCCAGACTTATTGATGAAAATCATTTATAAAAATACTGCAGTGAGAAATGAATTAAATTGCCAGACTGGCTGACACAAGGTAAATGACGTAGTATTTTTGATATTGTAATTACCTTTCCATAATTCAGACTTAATACATTTCCTTCTAAGGTTTATTTCCAAAGCTCTTGAAAGCCATAGAGGCCTTACAAGCTTCTACACATAATCAAAACTCAGTTTCCACTTGAAAATAATCAATTTAAAGGCACCACAAAGGAAAAGAGCAAGATTATCTTGGGTTTTCCTTCAGGGCTCAGGCTGGACTTCCTCTGAATCAAGTCTGTTTTGTCCCTTTCTCAGGACAGGAGGTGGGAGGTGGAAACATCCGGAAAGTAGGCATGGGGCAATCATCTCTGGACATCTCTTCACCAGCTCTGCATTTGACACTAACAAAACTTGTTTCTTTAACTGCCTGGGGTAGATGATAGTTGAACAAGCCTTTTAATACTTCACATATTAGTTGATCTTTTTAGCTGGACGTTTTTCTTTTTTTGGTGGGGGGGGCACCTGTAGCTCTTTTTCCCTCCATTCTTTCCTCCTTTTACCCTCCTCTTCCTTGTTCAGAGATGGATACAAGCTATGCAAACAAATGCATTTGGGGCATTGGGAGCCATTGGCTTGTGGGTAGCTCTGCGTTCCCTTCACACTGTTAGATGCTCAGTGTTACCGTTTCCACTCCATTGAGGCCCAATGTTTTGGAAAAGTGAGTGGCAGGAAGCAGAACCAGGTGCAGCCAGTGGGGACATCTAAGAATGCTGTGGCTAGAAATAGTTAGAGGGTTTGCTTTGCTCAGGTCAAAAGAATTGTCATCCATGGTTCCATTCTGCAGCTCACACCCCACACCACAGCAGTTACGTGGGTCCAACCTTCCAAGAATAGGTAGAATCCTACCACTTCCAGTTGCCCCCGAATGATTGCAATTGCTTCTAACTTGGGTTTCTACATTTGTCCTATTTTCTCCAGACCCCAGAATCCAGAGGGGTCCTTCCCAATCTGCTCTGAGCCCTCTTGCATTCCCATCTCTATCTTGCTCAGAATGAATGGCCAACTTCTTACTGTGGCCTGCGTGACCATGAGGTAGACCTCTGTTGCCTTTCATCTTTCATTCTTGTTCACTCACAGCTTCAGCTACTCTAACCTCTTTGCTATTCCTCAAATGCAAAATATGCTTCCAGTTCAGGTCTTTGTTCTTGCTGTCCTTGTGCCTGCAGTGCCCTTTGAATCACTAGTTTTAGTTTTGAATTTTAGGCAGGAGTGTTGGAGATGCCTTTTGACCCAGGCTGGTTGGGAGGTAACATCCTCCCTCGTACTCCAGGTTCTTTTTCTTCACTCTACTTTTCTCCTTGGCTCTTTTACCACCTGGGCAACTATTTCATTCCTACTATTTGCCTACATAGTTTAGCCACTGACCCAACATTGTTGAGTAAATGACTTCTGTCCTGTACTTGTGAGGACTGACAGACTGGGGTGAGACCAGTGACGAAACATGGGGAAAAAAAAACACCAACCCCAGGGGAGTGACTGGGCAGCTTTTCTTGTTGCTCTGGGGGTTCTGCAGGAGGGCATAGGCACTGACTTAACTTCAGTGGTCCTCATTTGTTAGTTTTTGCTATTTTTCACTGTGGGACCTTCCAGCTTTCCAGAAGGAAACTTTGCACTGCTCTTTGTGGAGCGAGTGGCTACTTCTGACATGCAATTTGTCATAATGAAGTCAAGATCTAATAAAGATCAGTGAAATTGGTATGTCCAGCAAGGAGACTTGTCAAGCAAGCTGTTGACTGTTTCCTGGAGGTAAAGAACCCAGGGCCTGACACTGAGTCTGAGTCAGGCACTCTACCTGTGCAGGATGGAGGTCATTCACTGAAAGAAGAACAGCAACTCCTCGGTCCAATCTTGCCCCAGCATCTGTAGTCTGTGTCCGCTATGAAGCCTATAAACATTTAAGTGTGTCATTCGCACTGAAGGGAAGAAGATGCCTTTGACAAGGGCATGGGAATAGGATGTGTGCACAATGTGTTCAGAGACAATGTGTGCATACTGATATGATCACTAAGTAGCACTAAGCACCCGAGACTCTAAAACCAGACACATCTGGACTTCCTGTGTCAGTCATTGGTGTAGAAATACCAGGGCGGAGCCAGGTCATGTGTGAGCATGGGTGGGGCTAGGAGAACAAGGAAATGGGAGGCAATGATCATGATGCATGTACTCATAGACTGACATGTTAAATTGAAACCCCTTGTACAAGTACTTAGAGACAATAAAAATATATTAAACTATCAGGGGAGAGGAAACATTTTCTCTGCCAAAGGCTATCTGGCGAGTGATATGAGTTGGGACTGCTGTCATGAAACAAACTTGTAGACTTATTAGACTTCAAGTCTCAGTTGTTGCTAGCTTGGTCAGGGCCAGAAGAAATGATACCCTGTGGTATATAGTTCCCACTCCTCCAATCACTCACTAGCTATGTGATTTTGCCTAAGTCCATCTCTCTGAGCCTCAGTTCTCCTGTCTGTCGATGTGGATGGGCTCAGCAGTGTCCGGTGCTGTCCAGAACCCATACGTGTTAACATCACACAATCTGGGGAGATACTTGGTCTAGAATGTGCTGAATCAAACTAAGGAGCCAGTGGGAAGCATGTCATAGCCTAGACAGAACAGGAACAAGGTCTCAAAATTATGGTTTGCATAGAGGATGGATATGGCATCCAAAGACATTTCCAAACTCCATTCCATGCTTCTTTTTTTTTTTTTTTTAAATATTATCTTTAAGTAGTTGTACAAAGGAGTTGACATTCATCAAAGTAGTTTATGAACCTGGTGCATCTTGACCAATGTCATCCCTTTCAATATTCTCACCCACCCATCCAAACCCAGTCCTTCCCTTACTTACCTTAATTTTTGGTTACATATTGAATTTTATTTTGTCATTTAACAAAGCAGTTTATGCGTACAATGCAACTCAATCTGTGTCATCACTTCAACATCTTTACTTCCCTTTGACCCTTCTCCTTCCCTTTTTTTTGTTCTTTTGGCCAGTCCTGGGGCCTGGACTCAGGGCCTGAGCGCTGTCCCTGGCTTTTTTTTTTTTCTCAAGGCTAGCACTCTGCCACTTGAGCCACAGCACCACTTATGGCTGTTTTCTGTATATGTGGTGCTGGGGAATTGAACCCAGGGCTTCATGTATACGAGGCAAGCACTCTTGCCACTAGGCCATATTCCCAGCCCCATCTCCTTCCCTTCTGTTTCTCAATTCTGTGGTATACACATGAGTTCTCATCTGTATTCTCTTCCCTTTCCCCTTCATTCCTTTACCTCTCCCCTTGATCCCACCCTCTCCTCTTGCAAGTACCCATTTCCTGGTACTTATTTTGTTGGGATTTGACTTAAGTCTTTTAAAAGAATTATACTGTTTGTGCTCCCCATAGAGTCTATTACACACCAGTTAATTCATTTGTAACCCCTTGCTTATCCCCTAGTTTGTTTACTTGCAGACTTATAGGCACATTCTAGCTACCACAAACGAGGGAAACCATGCAACCTATGTTTCTCTGGGTCTGGCTTACTTTGCTTAATATAATTTTTTTCCAAGTCTTTCTCTTTTCTTATGAATGGTACCATATCATTCCTCCTGGTGGATGAGTAGAATTGCACTGCATGCCTTTTATGGAAAACTGTCTTCTTTAGGTTGTAGCTGTTAGTAGGCACAGAGGCCAGAATGGTCACTTGGGGAAATTACCTGCAAGAGTGACTCTCAGCCAGAAGTGAAGAGGAGCCCTCCAACTATCCAGCAGACAACCGGGATAATAACCAAACACTAGCCTAGGTCTCACTGCGAGGCAGAGGCTGTGTGAGGTGCTTTCACATAGGTCACATCATTTGATGGTCAGATCATCAAATTATGAAATGAACCTGAGCTGAGTGAGTGCTGACTACTGCATGTCTCAGTTAGAACAAGTCAGCCAATCAAGGCCTCATTCACCAAGCATGTCTGAGATACTAACTTACACTGTTTCTACAAACAAGAGCTGGGTGAAGGTAGAATGCTCTGACTTCATATGACTTTCTGCCTTGCAAGTATTGTATGTATGTGCATGTATATTTGTATAAGATAGGAACAAAAAGAAAAAAAGACACAGATACAGAGAAATAACAAAGAGACAGAAAGAGAAAACAGAAAGATAAAGGGATAGAAAAGAAAAAGAGAGGGAAAGAGAGAGAATAAATAGGAATAGTGAAGAGAGAAGAAAATTTGGAAGTGAAAGAAATAGGCAGTTGTCTCAGGGTAAAATGTGATAGGTAAACCTGTTGAAAATCTAAATCCTGTGGCCAGTAGTGTTTCAGACCCCCCTTCCGGCTTTCAGGTTCACAGAAACGACATCTCCATGACTTTCTGACCACTGCCACCTAGATTTACCTCCCTTCTCAGACTGGGGAGAAGCAGAGGCAGTTCTGTTCCACTTTCCCATCCAGCGCCAGCCTCCACTCCCCAGAGGCAGTCCACCTGCCTCCTATTTTTTTTTTTTTTTGCCTACAAATGCCCTCCATTTCTCCAACCCAGCTCTCAGTAGCTCAAGCTCTGCCAGTTTATGATGACCACTATCATCCAAGAAAATGGATAGCATCGTGGTCATTCATTTCATCACCTTAATGGGGAATGATAATTTATCTGTTACAATTGCTTGTACATTTTTACGAATTCCTTGCATCATTAAAAATGTAACGTGTGTTTAATATGAAAATTCTGAGCTGTTTGGACAGACTTTCCCCCCTTCCTTCTGTCTTATGTCAGTCACAAATATTGGTGATGTTAGGCTGTTGAAGTGTTCTTTTCTTCTCTGGGGAGGATGGCAAAAAGCCGCTTATGTTCTGGAAGGGGATGGGGGCAGAATAGAAAAACTGCGGACAAAAATCAGATCAATGACACAAGTGAGTGATTGACACAGATGTGGCTTAGTTCTTCCTACAGCAGTTGGTTCAACCTCAGGACAGTTTGAATGTTCGACTGACAGTCAGATCTTACCACAAGTTGTTTGAATAAAATTTTACTTTATGTCTAAGAACCATAATTTTGGTCAGTGCTTTATCTATAGTAATGGATCTTATCATAGTATATTGAATTTGTGATTTTACACTTTTGTATATTGTTAATAACAACTGTTTAAATGCCTACTGTGTTTTAAATGAAATGCATTAGCTATTTGAACTCCTCTAACAACCTTTGGATGTAGGTCTTAGTTCTTACTGATGAGTGTCTCGGCAGAGGAGAGTTTTTTTTTTTTTCTGGGATCCCTTGCGACAGCATGATCTATCTGTGCACGTATCAGGGATGCTTCAGTCTGGCCATGTACTGACCATAAGCACACCAGCATTGCCGGGCACTAAGTAGCAGCGTGTCCTGCTCATCACATCTCAGCCTAAGCCAGGGAAACATTCAGTGGACCTTTCTGCCCCTGCCACGAGCTCTTCTTTGGCTTAGCAGCCTTGTGCCTCAGGTCCCCCATCAGCTGCCCTCCAAGCAGCGGGGATTATTGCTATACAATGGGAATAACATGTATTTTTTTTTTTTTTTTGTCAGTCCTGGGCCTTTGACTCAGGGCCTGAGCACCATCCCTGGATTCTTCCCGCTCAAGGCTAGCACTCTGCCACCTAAGCCACAGCGCCCCTTCTGGCCGTTTTCCATATATGTGGTGCTGGGGAATCGAACTGAGAGCTTCATGTGTAGGAGGCAAGTGCTCTTGCCACTAGGCCATATTCCCAGCCCCGGCAGAGGAGAGTTTTCCATGCAAAATACAGTGGATATTTATCATAAGACATGCTATATCTGTTGTTGTTGTTATTATTATTATTATTATTATTATTACCAGTCCTGGGGCTTAACCTTAGAGCCTGGGCAGTGATCTCAGTTTTTTTTTTTCTCTCAAAGTTAGTGTTCTACCATTTGAGCCACAGGTCTACTTCTAGCTTTTTGATGGTTAATTGGAGATAAAGAGTTTCATTGACTTTCCTGCCCAGGCTGGCTTTGAACTGCAAGTCTTCAGATCTCACCCTCTTGAGTAGTGAGAATTACAGGTGTGAGCCACTGGCTACACATCTAAGTTGTATTAAGATTGAGTACACTTGGGAGAAATGGGGAGGGGGCAATAGAAAGAATGGTATTGATAAGATAACATTGTGCTCATAAATTGGAATGTTAAGCTGGAACATTTCTACAGCCACTTAAACAAAAATGTTTACAAGGTGGAACTGGGAAGGTGGCTTAGTGGTAGACTGCTTACCTCGCATGCATGAAGCCCTGGGTTCAGTTCTTCAGCACCACATAAACAGGAAAAGCTGGAAGTGGCGCTGTGGCTCAAGTGGTAGACTACTAGCCTTGATCAAAAAGAGCTCAGGGACAGTGCCCAAGCTCTGAGTTCAAGCTCCAGGACTGGCAAAAAAATTTTACAAGATGGAGTAAATTTAAGACACATAGTATGAAGAATAATTTATTTTACTCAGATGACCTTTCAATCTTGTGAAAAAAAAATCTGGTAAGAAAAAAGCAGACACCTTAAGAGTTTATGATTTTATGCTACCTTGGCACTTTGGGAAAATAAATATACTTGTTAATACACTGTTTGTAAATAATATAATAAGGGTTTTATTTGGGATGGGTTGTTAAAGTGCTGTTTAGCTTCCAGTTTCTCTTCTACTTCATGAAAAAGAAAAACAAATGAAGCAATTACCACAACGATTACATAATTGCACAGAGGGCCTAAACAGTTTAATATAGCTCAAGAAACATCCCAAAGCTGCACATAATCAGTGAATGAATGGATGACAGAGATAGTGAGCATGGATGTTCAGAGAAGAGTGATGCCGCTATCCCTCACGGGGGAGGGGCAACTAGGCTGGGTGGTAAACATGGAGAATATCTGGGCACAGAAAAGATACACAGAAAATATCACAGGCTGATGGAAAAGTCCTGAAAGGCTCTAGGCAAGTGGGGTGGGGAAAGAGGAAGAGCCAAAAGATCACAGAATGTGGAAATAAGTTGAGAAGGAGCCTGGGTGCCAGTGATTCACACCTATAATCCTAGTTACCCAGGAGGCTGAGATCTAAGGATGGCAGTTCAAAGCCAGCCCACGTAGGAAAGTCTGTGAGACTCTTACCTCCAATTAATTAACCCAATGCCAGAAGTAGAGCTATGACTCAAGTGGTAGAGTGCTAGCCTTGATAAAAAAAGCTAAGAGACAGTGCCTAGGCTCTGAGTTTGAGGAAAGGAAAGATACAGTAAAAAAGGTGGGGGTAGGGAAGGATACTCAGAATAAGTATAACAGTACCTCACTGCCTGGACTTTACTGTCTCGGAAAAACACCTTGGTGGCTGACTTAGGCTAGACTGAGGCAGATGCCTGCAGGTCTGCTATAACAAATGTGCTGTCAGAGGGCAGGCAGAGTCAGTCCAGGGAAAATCAGTGAAGAAGGTGAAGATCATGGACATCTGTGGTTGTTTGTGGCCTGCTCAACAAACAGCAAAGTGTCTGCTCTTGGTTACCACACTGCACACACTCCCTGGGAACTTCTCGCTGGCTCTGGTTCATGTGGTTAAGACGAAACTCTCCTAAGATTCACCTCCCTGGGATCATGTGGGTGGATGTGGGTGGCCACTTCTAATAACATAGTTCCTGGTTCCTAACTCAGCTGATTAGTAAGATTTGTGGTGAAAACCACAGAGAAGTGGACCTTGTTTCTGTTGGGGTTACATGTCATGGAATGGGTCCCACCATGTACAAGCAGTAACCAGCTTGCTACCACAAGCAAAGAGAATGAAGATAACCCAGAGAGGAGAACAGCAAAGAGGAGAGAGAGAGAGAGAATGGTGGATAGCATCATCTGAATATCTGCATCTAGACACACTTCTGGCCATAGACTGTTCGGTCACACGAAATAGCGGCATCTGTACCCAGGTAAGCAACAGCACTGCCCTTCGATTCACTGCCACGGAAGAATGCTCTCGTGAAGCAGAACTCCACGAACTGGTGCTTATCTATCTGCTTCCTTCTTTTCCATCACCTATCCCCCTCTTCTATGCACTTTTCCTTTGAGATGCCCACTGTCAGAGGCCCAGAGCCTTGACATTTTGATCTTTCAACCAGGCTGGCACTATTCCACTATTTGGCCATCTCTTAATCCTTTTATTTATTTATTTTTTTCCTGGTACTGGGGCTTGAACTAAAGTACTGGGAGCTTTCCCTTAGCTTTTCCCCTCAAGGCTGCTGCTCTACCACTTGAGGCACAGTTCCGTTTGTGCCTTTTTGGTGGATAATTGAAGGTAAGAGTCTCAAAGACCTTTCTGCCTAGGCTGGCTATAAATCCCAATCCTCAGATTTCAGCCTCCTAAGTAGTTTACAAGTTGGAGCTACCAGGCTCCAAGCTCCTGTCTTAAACCTCTTAATCCCTCTGTTCCTTGAGTTTCAGTCCTTCATGTTTTTATTTTGAATTTTAATGCTTTTGAGACAGAGTCTCACTAAATAGCCCAGGCTGGCCTGGAGCTTGTAGTCCTCTTGCCTCTGCTGAGTGCTAGTATGATAGGTGGGCCCCATCATATCTAGCCTTCTCCAGGATCTTGATAAAACAGACTGGCTTGAGAACCCTAGGTTTCCCTTATGTATTCATTCAGCCCATTTATTGGCAGCTAACAGGCCTGTATATAGTATAGACACTTCAATACTCCATAGGAAGGGACCCTGTTCTCATGGAACTTTTAGTCTGCATTGCTGTACAAGAATCTAATCTTAGATATTGATGACTTAGGAAGACCTAACCAAGAAACTGGCCAATCGAAGCCTATGGGACAAATCTCACCTATTTTCTGCTTTTGAAAATAAAGCTTTGAAAATAAAGCACATCTAAGCCTATTTATTTCCACATTGTCTATAGCTACTTTCACACTAAAGTGTAGTCAGTTAAAGACCCTAATCTAACCTGCATTTCCTTATACAGGTGTCTGCTACAGAAATGGAACTTAGCCTTTTAGTTCAGTATTTATTGGTAGAGGCAAGTTAAGGGTGAACATGAACTCTTTAGGAGTCTGGTGGTACTATCTGGAATTCTACATGTAAGCACTTATAATAGCAGCATTCAAAATCCTGT
This sequence comes from Perognathus longimembris pacificus, assembly GCF_023159225.1. Taxonomy (NCBI): domain Eukaryota; kingdom Metazoa; phylum Chordata; class Mammalia; order Rodentia; family Heteromyidae; genus Perognathus; species Perognathus longimembris. The sequence continues at coordinate 52,273,021 of NC_063170.1, forward strand.
GTATATTTGCACTCTATCCTATAATATGGTTTCTTGTTTCAACATAAAAATATTGTCTCAGAATGCACTTCCACATTGATGTGACTGGAAGTTATTCTTGTTAAACTTTGTGACGAAGTTCTTCGCACAGTGCAGGCTGAGAAGGTTGGCCTCTATTGCAAGTTAGTCTCTAGTATGGGACTTGTTAAGTCAGTGGCTTGTAGGAGGCAGCTTTCTTTAGAACTGGAAACCCCTTACCCCCAACTTCCTATCAAATAAATGGCACCTGCTATAGTTTGAATATGTCTGTCAAATGATTATGTGTTGGAAATTTAAGCCCCAAATGTGTATATTGAAGGAAGGGCCTTAGATTAGATGAGGTCAGGAAGGGGCTGCTTCCATGATGGCAATTAATGACTCATGTCTTTCTATCTAGCCCTGGCTGACTTCAAATCCACAATATTCCTGCCCCAACATCTAGACTTAACAGGGTTACAGATGTGTGCCACTGTGCCCAGCTCATTGGTGGCTTTAAAGAAGAGCAAGGAAGACCTATTAGACTGTCTTGCCACATGACGCCCTCCCCAATGCTAAGATGCAGTAAGGCCCTCCCTAGATGCTCAGAAGATGGCAGCACCATGCTCTTGAATGTCCTAACCTCTGGGACTGTGAGATAAGTAAGCTTCTGTTCTTTACTAGTTACCCAGTCCTGGGTATTTTGTTACAGCAGCAGAATACAGACAGAGAAAGCAGCCATCAACAAAGACCATTGTTTCTAGATAATTTTTGATCACAGAATCTCCTCCTTTTGAGTCTTTGGAATACACAATTTACAAGGGTCAGGGAAACATTTTCCCATTTACTAGGTTTTTGGAATTGTATTCAGCATGCTGTTCTTACCTCTTTTTGAGGTGCTTTGCTAGAGCTATCAACATATCATAGACATACTGCAGAGGCTGCTCTGTGATGCATCTCTTGACTTGATGTTATGATTATAGATTATTTGGTTATCCTTATGTTTGCAATGTTTGGGGGTAGAAAAATTGCTCTACATGGCTTTGGAACATTGCATTTGCTACTGATGTACAAAAGAGCATCCATTATTCATTGGGTGGTATTGATTTTCCTTTTTAACTCTTAGAGAACTGGAATTGTTTTCACATTACTAGGCTTTGTTTTTGTGTTTTTTGTTTTTTTTTTTGTTGGTCATGGGGCTTGAACGCAGGGCCTGGGAACTGTCCCTTAGCTCTGTTGCTCAAGGCCTGCATTCTACCACTTTGAGGCACAGTGCCACTTCCAGTTTTCTGATGGTTAACTGGAGATAACGGTCTCATGGCCTTTCCTTCCTGGACTGGCTATGAGCCACGATCCACAGATCCCAATCTCATGAGAAGCTAAGATTAGGGAGTGAGCTACCAGCACCCAGCTTCATGACTAGGTTTTATTAAACTCAGTTGGAAAGACAATTCCTTAGCCAAGCAGATGAAGTCCCAGAAATGGGCAGGGCAAGTGTCAAGCAGGGCCAAGGATTAATTATCATTTGGGGATTGCTTAGAGTTCATTTGCTAAAGACAGTGATTGAATGCCTCTGTGCTAGATGTTGTGGTAAGTGCTTTTCCTATAGAGTTTCACTGAATGAGCACCTGAGTCACTGTAAGGAACAAGTTCAGTCCTATCTTACAAATGAGGACATTGAAATTAAAGAGCGGAAGTTACTTGCTCAAAGTCAAGCTGCAAAATGGCAGCTAAAATAACACTTAAAACAACTTACCATTTATTGAGCACTCAGTGTGCCTGGAATGAGCATAAACACTAAACACAGCATGTAGTTTAACTGTCAAACAACTTCATGGAGAAGATACTGTTATTCTTCCATGCTATAGACCAGGAAATGGAGGTTCTAAGAAGTTGATTTACTCTAGGTGACTAGACACGTAAGGAGTAAAGCTGAAATGCAAGCCCAGGCAGTTTAACAGTTATTAAAAAATCTATGTTAATGGAACTTGGAAGATGGAACTGGTATTTAACAAATAGGTGTTGTGTGCTGGTAATGGAGCTTGAACTCAGTGTCTTAAGCTCTTACTTGGCTTTTTTTTTTCTCTCTCAAGGTTGGCACCCCCACTTCCAGCTTTTTGGTGATTAACTGGAGATAAGTGTCTAATGGGCTTTTCTATCTTAGCTGATTTTAAGCTATGATTCTCAGATCTTTGCCTCCTGAGGAACTAGGATTACATGTGTGAGTCATCTGTACCCAGCTGAAATACAGCACTCTTGGAAGCCAGCATCCTTGGCTCTCTAATTAGAATTGGCCTAGTACTTGGCAGAACTTGCTGTGAGTGTGGTCAGAATTCCTCATCCGGAGTAGGAGAGGAACTCAACTCCCTTTGCCTTTCCAGGATGCAGACAGAGCTTGCAGGCCCAGCTCCTGACCCTATGTGTAATGGCAAGCAAGTGCCTGTCTATCCTCAGCGGTCAATTCATCCACAAAGTCAGTGGGGGTGAATTTAACACCCTCTCTTGGGTATGTTTTTGTTTCTGTTACTCAATTTCTGTCCAAGGTGCTGTCGATGGTCCTGTACATTCTGTGCAAATGGAAAGTATAGACAAATCCTTAGGAAACCACAAAAAAGGTCTGAGAAGTAAACTATGAACATTGCATTCTGGGAAACCCCTAGAGGCCATTCCTGTTGCCTGGAAGGAAGGACCGAGGATGGGAGAGTTACAGATGCTGCTGGACAAATCAGAACCCCAACCTTCAAAGCATGGAAATGCTTCCTGGCTCCCCTTTCTCACTTTCATTGGTGACCTCATTCTCCCTAAACCCCATGGTCCAACTCATTTCTACACCAACTCATTTCTACACCTTTCCCTGGGCTGCTCCATCAGTAATGGCTCTTCATTTCATTTATATAAATCTAACTTCCCCACACCCTTTGTATCTTCCTGGAAAATTCCAGTCCTTGCTCATCTCTCCCTCCCTCTGGCACTCATTTCTCTCATGTATGGTTGGTTTCTCAGTTGCCAATAGCTGGATCCCTGGTGCTGCTTTGGTTTTCTGTATCCTGGCTTGTATCCCTGGAGAGGCAGACCTAGGGCTCTATGTGGAAAAGACCAAAGGATTTGGGGTCTAAGAGATGAAATACTATTTCTGACTGTTGGAACTCTCCTCCTTTCAACCACAATATCTGTCACATTTTGGTGCTAGCGACATGGTCAAAAGTCCAACATAGCATGAGTTGTATACCAGTCCCTTCTCCCTCCTCTCTGCCATCCACTGAAAATTCTTCCAAAAGCTGAAGAATCAGGTTCATAGGCATATGCACATCTGATTTACTTTGGAGACCATGATAATTATAGACTTTCCTATTTTAGCTAGTGTTTTGAAGCTACACAGCCAGCCTTGAATAAATAAATATAAAAAGACATGGAAAATATCAAATAAACATGAGGTGCTGGTATTTTTATAGATTCTAGTTCCATCTTATGTAATTTTTCATTTTTAAAAAATACCTGAGCTGAGATTCATGGAAACAAATTGATCCATTTAATGACTCCCCCCTCCTACCCCCTTCCTTTACAAGATAGTGAAATCAACTTAAGTCCACTGGATGAAAAATTGTGATAACAGGTTTTAGCCACGAGATGGCAGTCCCAGGCTGTAAATGCCTTTCTAATTTTGTCTACAGTCCACTTCCAGAGTGTCGCTAGAATACAGCCATGGTGCATTTTAATTCCACATTCTCAAGTATATTTCCATTTGCTGCAGAAACATTTTAGCTCAAGAAAAATTCTGCAGGTTTGGAAACATTTAAGTCTTCTGCATTACTTTGAACTACCTCTTCTGTTCAATCAACTAAAGTGACTAACAAAGGGATTGTAGTTATGATTCCCAATCAAATGTAAGTTCAACATACATTTTGGTGGTTTAAGAAAATGAAATTTGATTCGTCTTTATAAACAAGAATATAGTGATATAGAAGGTAAATATATCTCAAGGAAATCCCCTCTCTCCTCTGAGGTTGAAGCAGAGCTACTCTGTGCTTTATTCTTTATAGAATCTGTCACTTAAGTCAGGGAATAAAGAGGGAGGAGGTGGGCTGTTGGAATGGATTATCTACTGCTGGATGACAACTCTCTTGTATTTTAATACTAAAACACATTCCTTCCATTTACTCTGATTGCATCCATTTAATCAAGATCTATTTTTGGACTCCATCAGGAAATGGACTAGACCAGAATAGATTTTTATCTATTTTTGGTACATAAGAAAAGAATATGACCCAAGAATCAAATACTCAATTTATCTATAATAGGTCCCTAGCCTTCTTGCTTGCTAACTGCACCCTGGTTACTACTTGCCAATACTGTGAAAAATGTTAGCCCTGAATTGATTTTGTTTTTCTGAGTTAGCCACCAGGCAGCCAGACCTTTCAATAGAGTCCTTCATAAAGACATTGCTGAAAAGGTCAAAGAGTAGACACTTGGTTTTCCCAAGACAGAGCTTTCTCCTAAACTTCTGTTTTAGTCAGTGAGAATAACACTGGGATAGTTTGACAGCACAGATAACAACTTTGGGCTAGATCACCAATTACAGGCCAAAATAATGATTCTCCATGGGAGTGGTTTTGGGGGGTATTTGGTAGTAGCTGTCGACAATTTCTTGCTTGTCCCTACTGAGAGTGTAGGTGCTATTGGCATCTTCTCACTTTCTCTTTTATTCTGCCTTTTATAACTTTTTTTTTTTTTTTTTGCCAGTCCTGGGGCTTGGACTCAGGGCCTGAGCACTGTCCCTGGCTTCTTTTTGCTCAAGGCTAGCACTCTGCCACTTGAGCCACAGCGCCACTTCTGGCCATTTTCTGTATATGTGGTGCTGGGGAATTGAACCCAGGGCCTCATGTATACGAGGCAAGCACTCTTGCCACTAGGCTATATCCCCAGCCCCCCTTTTATAACTTTTAAAGAGGCATTTAGGACCTGTGGGTTTTTTTTTTTTTGTTGTTGTTGTTGTTTTTGCATTACTTAGGTTTGAACTCAGGGATTTGCTCTTGATAGGAAGGTGCTCTACCACCGAGCCATACTCCCAGCTATTTTTTTTTTTTTTTACTGTATATGGTTTCATTTGTTGCCCAGAAATGTACTTGGATCTCAAAATCTGCCTAGCTTATGCTTCCTCCTTTGGCTGGAATGACAAACGTGCACTATCATACCCAGCTTCTTTCTGAAATGGAGTCTCCTGATCTTTTCTGCCTGGCTGGAATGGAATTACAATCCTCCCCATCTCAGCTTCCTATGTGTTGGGGCTCACCCTTGGCCTTCAGGGTGAAGGGCATTGGAGAGCGTGCCCAAGACGCCGCCCTTCCCCCAGCCCTGGGGAATGCGGAAGCAGGCCACAATTCTCTGGGTCCGGAACCAGAAGAACCGGCTTTGCGAACAGCCCACAAACTTTCTCGCCAGCCCATGTGCCCCCAGTCTCGTGGGTTTTCACCCCTGGTGTGGCGCTTTCCAAGTGACGTTAGCTCATGAGGGGGTCCTACGGCAAGCCCAGCCTATCGTCAATGCTCTGGCCGATCACCTTCTCTCATCCCCTCCTACCATATTAGTCTTTGCCCCGCCCTAATAAATCAGATTGCTCATGAAGCGTCTCCGAGATCCGGGCACGCCTGGCTTTCTTCACGGGTAAGGATCTTCACAGGTAAAGCGATCTCCTACGGCCCCGTGCACCTGAGGTCTTTCCTGAGCCCCCCACTCCACCCTGGCCTTACCTGCGGGTCGGGTGACCAGGGGAGAGGGTGAGAAAGGGAGCTGTTAGAGCAGAGCAGAGCCTGAATCCCCGCGCCAGGGGAGGCGAACCGAGCCCGGCACCTATCCAGCTTCCTCTCATCCAACTATGGGTTGAGAAGGGGTCTTGTGTGTATGCCTACTGGCCTTGAATAGCAAGTCTCCAGATCTCAGTCTCTCAAGTAGCTAGGGTTATAGGTGTGAGCCACTGACAACTAGCTTTTTGAAAGTTTAAGGATGGAGCTAACCATCAGTGCATTTCACAGGCCCTGAGACCAAGAACTTCCCCCAAATAACAAGAGTGTAGACACTGAGAAGCCTTGGCCAAATCTTTTACCTTTATCCATGGGTGGGGAAATCTGAGGGGCCTAAGAGTCACATAAGCCAGTACAAGGACTGATGGGGCTTTGAATATTTGGATAGAGTACAATATTTATCTTTAACCTCTGTTTTCCTCTTTCTTCCCCATGCCCATCCCAGTGTATTTGCACACCCTTCCCAGCTCCAGATGTTGGTGAATTGCAACAGATTGTCCATCCACCTCCAGAAGAAGGAAGACTCCCAAACCGTATTACCAAGTACACAGCTTGGCAAAAGCCATTTAAAACAGGACCGGTACTATTACATAAATGAAGAAACCCATCAGAAACTTCTGAAGCCCTTTAAAGAGTCTAAAACAAATTTCTGGTTGAGAGATTAAGTTACTCATCCTTTTTCAGGAGGAGCTGCTTTCAGCTTTACTGAGAACTTGGAAATTCCTAGTCATAGACTTGGTTTTCTGCTTTCTTTAGTGTTTTCAGGTTTCTTCCTACTGCAGGAAACAGCTTATCTAAGAGAGCTGAGTCCTAGTTTCTCCTTTCTGTGCAATGGGGATGCCATCTTCACAGAGCCATGCTGGGAAAGGTTGTACACTGGTGTCCAGCTAAGGGTAAATGTTTCCCTATGGCTCCAGCTCTGTGCACTGCTTTAGGTTTTTCAGTATCTATGACTATGAAGGACGATGCCCTTGCCCTCTTGACTTCCTTGGCGAACATGTGACCCAGAGCCAGCCAATCATATCCTCTCATTCTGGAGCTTGAAACTCAGCATGGAGAGACAGGGGAACAGGTGCTCACTGGAGCAGGCTCGCACCCCTGTCAGTTCATGCACCTTGCTTTCCCCAGTTTCATGTTACTCCCTCTAAACACACTTGTTTCTTTAAGTTCCTTGCCTCAGAAACGATGTTCTCTACATAGTCTAGCACTTTCCAGATGACAGGTGCCGGTGGTTACTTGTGCAGGAATGCCCTTACCATCTATGCCACACTGCCAAGAGTTCCCAGGCAAATGAAAGGGCCATTTTCAGCTCTACTTTCCCAACAAGGAAGATTCCTCACAGCCCCCCAGAATGGAATCCTCCATATTTTATATCCTTTTCCATTATTAACTCATATGGCTTACTAGGTCTTGATGACATCTTTGGTACTCAGTGGTGTTTTCGACATTCTAGATACTTCATTGAAATGTATTCAGCATTTATCTTATTTGTGCCCTGAGAACTTTTTCAATAATTACCATCTCATTTTCTTCCCTTCAAAACAATACTAAAATGGTAATGCACAGCAAAATAAAATTCAGAGAAAAGGAAGTACCTCTGTCAAGTGCCCCCCCCCACTCCCCAAGTGTTCTCTGGCTTTCTCATCAGGAACTAACACTTGCATTAGCTATTTTCTTTATAGAATTAGAAAACAAAGCCTATGCTGGAAGAAAATGTTTTCCTTCTTTTGTCTTGACTGTTCACATTATAAATAGAGTCATGAATTATGTCTTTCTCATTCAGTTCACTTTGCAAGCTGGCTTAGAAAGATTTACTGAGCAGAAAACAAACCATGGAATGTTCTAGGATAACACAAAACAAAACACCCAAGAGAGATGAGTGTAAAGCAGGGAAATACAGAGTAGAGTCAAGCAGTTCAAAAGATAGTGAATAAGCACTATGCTTCTCAAAATGCAGATCTTGTATTCATGGAGGTGACTTTAGGCCCTGGGTCACATGGCCAACTTTTCTGCCCTCTCTGAGTCTCAGGCTGGTGGAAGAGTGTCTGAAATGGACTAAACCTTTTCGTATTACACAGAAGGCAGTTTTGTTGGCATTTGGAGCCTCCTGCAGAGAACAGACTCAACCTAGAACTTAGTAACATTATTTTGTTGGCGCCAAAGTTATTTTTATGACTACAATCAGACAGAACAGGAGCTCGTTTAACATTTAACCTAAAAATAATAAGAACAGATTTAAAGAAAGCTTTATAGAAAAGAAATAATGGTCCCAGTGACACACAAGCAGAGGGGTGTGTGTGTGTGCTATATCTTGTTTTCAATAGAAGAGCAAACGGCAACTGTCATATTCTGACTCTGATAAATTATGCAAACCTCTACCTAATCCAATTATTCTGTATAATTAAAGCAGTTAGGTTTAAATTACAACTGAGTACAATTTTAAGAGGAAAAAAAATAAATCTCTCTTTTTAATTTTCAAGTGCCTCAGCTTTATCCAGCTTTGCAAATTGTGCTTATGGCCTGTCTATAAAAATAAACTTCAATGTAAATTATGATTTAAATCCCCATGGACAAGCTGTTCTGTTTTATTTGTTAGAAAGCAAATAAGACCTAGTTTATGGTCTGTTTACCAAACAGAAAAATGTCAAACTTAGGGATGTAAAAGACACCAATTCATTCTATTGATGTCATAAATCCAGAAATTATCAAACAGAGTAATGGCTTTAAGACAGTTTGAAGATCTTTAAAATAAACCATTATTTAATCGTTTCCTTTAACATTATGTGGTGACACAGAATTAAATTTTTATATTCACAACATTTAGACTCACCAATTTAGTGGCTGTTTAAACAGTCTATAGAATCAGGAGATTCTAACTTATCAATGCATAGAGTAACTTGAGTTTTATCAATGATAATTTATTCCTCTTCCTCTCACCCTCATTTATAGTGATTGAACAATTAGCCATGTCTTAAAGTGATTACTAGCTACAGAAGAGATCTAGAGGGTCATGGTTTCAAGGAAGGGAAATCCTCAAGATTGCATATCCCATGAAGTATGGCTCAAGTGGTAGAAGGCCAGCCTACAGATATGAAGCCTTGAGTTCAAACCCCAATATTGTACCGCCCTCTGCAAAACACACAACACCACCAATGTGAAGAAGCAGAATCTTGCTTTCTTCAAAAAGTGATTACATTTGCACTCTCAAATGTATCAGCCTTCAACGGTTATATGAAATTCTAATGGAGAAACCTCAGGGTAAACAATATGTTTATAAATCAGTTGATCCATCTCTTGTTCTAAAGAAGATTAGATTGCAGGTGTGAGTCATCAGACCCAGTTTGTCAGTGATATTTTGTCTATTTACAGAATTATGTAACTATAACCATACTCCACTTTCCAGAATACAGCTAATATTATTAACACAGAAAGGCCCTTTGTGCCTATTTAGCGTTAATGAAACTCCCACTTGACAGCCTAGGCAACCACAAATCTATTGTCTCCCCAAGTCTGCATTTCCTTGACATTTTATATAAATAAATGGAATAATAACATATGTGGTCTTTTGCATCTGGCTGCTTTGGCTTAGCATACTTTTTTGGAGATTTACCTGTGTTGTAGCAGGTACCAGGACTTAGGATTTAAATTGTTGTAATGCTAAATAGCATACCCATATGTGTAATTTCCAAAGTGTAATAAACACCCAGGAGGCCTCTACTCTGCACTTGATTACTGCTAGCTCTTTAGTATTCTGCTTTTCCCTGCAGCCACAGCCTACAAAGAAGTTTGCATCAAGGCAGCCTTTGTATGAGACTGGAGGGCTGCTCATTACCTTTACAATGAAAACCCAGGAACTCACCTGGCTCCTAGATTTGGTGGGCCTGTGCCTACCTCTCTTACTGCTTTCCTTCCTGCTTACAGATTCTGGGTTCAATGGTTCTCTTACTTGTCCTTGTGTATCACATACTGATAACCATTGTGGTAACTTTCCTCTTCAGGGACATAGTTCCTGACCGGCCAGTCTCAAGGGATACACTTCGCCTAGTCATTTGACCATCATATCACCCTGATTATTACTCTTCCTGTTTTAAGTGTTCATATCTTTACATACTTACCTGTATCTCCTCCCACTAGAATAGAGGGCTTCTGAATCAGGGACATGACTATTCTCCTCTGTGGTCTAACCATGTGCTCCCAACAATGTCTAGCACATATTTTAATGTAAATATTTGTTGAACAAATAATGCAAAAAACTGTTAAAGCATAAAGTGACTCTAGAGACTTTAAACATATAGACAGTTGAACATCAAGCTAATTTTTGGTTAAATTGATTATATCTGGAGGCCTATACTTTCCTATATTTCCTTAAAAATAAACATTGCTATCAAGAGCATTTAATCTCTATCCCTGACTGGCCTAATTACACGCAGAGGAAGTATGACTGTGTCACTAGTACTTTGGGTCTAAAAAAAAATCAGTGCAAACAACATGTCACATGGCTAGCTTGGAGTTTTGTGTCATTTACCACTTTTTAAAAATCTTTTAAAAACAATCACACCAATTATGTGTTTTTAAAAAAATAAATTATGCTATATTTTATACTTCAAGACCTTAAAAATAATTTTTGTAGACTATTGAATTATTATAACTATATAATAATAGAAAACAAAACTACTTAGCATTTCTCTTCTTTAACCATTTCTTTTAAGCAGGGGTCTGATATAAATTTGAAAAGACTTGTGGTTTGTCACCTAGGCAACCTAGGTTTAGAATTAGGTCTTATTAATTGCCTCTCTATTTCAAGGGTTTTCAAGGTTACTTCTCAAGTAGCTGAGTATTCCCTCCTTTAAAGATGGGTCAGAACTTTTTCTTAGCTTAGTTGTTTAAAAAAGATAATAAACTAAATATTTCCAAAGTTACATCTCTATGTTTATCTCTACATAGATACAGATATACAAACATGCATATTTTTCTCTCTCTATTTTTTCCTAGTGAATAAAAGTGCTTGGTGGTCTTTATTTAGTTGACTGTGATTAAAGCTAGTCTAATTAGTCTTAGTGCTAAGCCTTATTAGGCCCATTTTTATTTCACCAACAAGAGCACTATGTATTTAGTGTTATGATTACTGAAAGGTTAAAACAAATGAGAAAACACTAATGAACTATTTTCAAAAGGACTCTTCTCTGTTACTGGCTGTCATGACACACCTGGGAAATTTCCACAATATGTCTCATTTCTTTGCCTTGTCTCTCTCCCTATCCAATTTTATCCACAACCCTGTTGTCTCCCATCCTTCACTCCAGATCCTGTTGAACTATAACTAAGACATTAATTACCTTCATCTTCATATACAAACACCACAATGTAATCCACTTGTTTAAGTCCATGAGGTATCGCTCTGCTGTTAATATAACGATTCTAATCCTGAAGCTTTGTATGTATCCAGACAAATGGAGCAAATTGTGATTGCTCAGTCAGGCCCAGGAGTGACCTTCCTATGAGCACAATGATTTGCTTGCTGTTTGTACACAAACAGCTGATCCGAATCTTAATTCTAGGTTCAAATTGGAAGGCTGAAATGAATTCTCTGAGGCTTCCAGAGACAAAGACATCTTTTTTTTTTTTTTTTCTGATGGTAGAAGCTGAAGAGTCAGAGGTCTCCCCCAAACAAATCCAGCAAGCAACTTTCAGCCACACACTGCCCTCAGGAATTAGGACAATGGAGGTTGAATAGATTTGTTCCGTTAAGCAATCAGATCAACTGTCCCAGTTTGCCCAGGGACGTGGGACTTGCCATAGTAAGACTGGAAAGCCCAAGGTAAGCTATGGCAAGTCATTTACCTAACTTCCAAGCATGGAGGAACTAAGTCTGTGAACTAATAATACCACTTCTAGGAATGAGGGAGGCCAACCTCATCATCACTGGGGAGCATAATCATCTCCCTTCCATGGTTCCCTATCACACGTATGCATCTGTGGGAGGGTGAGGACCACCTATAGATGTAACAAATCCAACAGGAAAGCTCTGCCCAATGTATTTACTGCCATGATGGAGTAGGTATGGGAATCATCAGTAAGACTTAATTTTGCTTTATATTTCCCCTCAAATTTTGGCAACAAACATGAATTATTTTTTGTCAACCTCCCCCCATCAAATTCCAGTTTTAAAATGAGGTCAATAAGCACAGCAAACAGTGCATTGCAAAGAGTAGTTACACAGTTAATATTATTTGAAGTGTTTGCAGAAAATAAGCATGTGTTTCTCCCTCCCCCCGCCACCACGATTTTTCACAGTTGTATCCTAGAAGAGTCCAGGGGTCCAACATTTCATTGTACAGTTGGGCTCAAGTCTGACTTATTTACTTATAATTAAGTATTATACTCAGGATGACTTTACGTCCTCAGCCCTGATACCATCTACATAATTATACTTTATAATGTACACTTGCTCAGTGGGATTAGACTCACTATAGATTATTACTGAAATTCATCCTCTGTATATCTCTCTACCCACAGGAAGCATTGCTATGAGCACCTTGCAACCTGCCCCATCAACCAACTAGGAAGTGATACCTAGAGAAGAGAATGGAGTTTTCTCTTTTAGTTTGGTGTCACTACCACCTTAATGACTGCACATCATACACACATACACACACACACACACACACACACACACACACACACGAGACAGAGAGAGAGAGATCTGTGAAACCTGGAGAAAGCACAAATTCGATGTAGCTGTAATCTGTGCAGGGGAATGGAAGATCTCACTGGAGAATTGACTATCTCAGCTCTCAGCTGTACATCTACCTCCACAAGAGTATCAGAGATTCCAGGCTGACTGCAAAGGCTGGATGATCACAAAACTCAAGAGAAAAGAACCAACTGGTGCCTGGTATAAGATTGCCACATCCTGGAGGGCATGGTCCTCTCAGAAAATGAGGAAAAAAATGGCATCCACAGATTGCCACTGTCTCCATTGTTGCTGGTGTCTTACATAGCTTTTCTGAAAGCTATCAGAGTGGTAGCACCACAACGTACATTCAACATGGCTCCTCTGGATGGAATATCCAGACGTCTTGCAGTACGTCTCGTTTTGGCTAGCCTCTCTAGCCTGTTTTTCCCTTTTCCTTTCACCTGCTGCAGCCACAGTGGCCTTCTCTCTCTCTCTCTGCCCCTCATGCTGTTTCCATGTCTCCTTCCTGTATAGGTTGAAGTTACAATGTTACTCTGAGGGACACTTTCTGACCAGTCTAATTAAAACAGCCTCTTCTCCCCACTGTGCTAACTCTCCACAGAATGATGTTGAGTCTTTCATTCACAGAGGTGATGAAGGGCCACACACCCAAGACTTGGCTGATTGATTGTTAAGTAGGCTGAGGGTTGAAAATAGAATGCTTAGCTAATGCTGAGTATCAATGTCTACCAAATATACTTAGGGATATAAGAATGGTTAGTTATTCAGTTAATATGTCAATCTTATTATTAAAGAGTCAAAACATATACTTTTGCTCCTATGGTATAGGTATAAGTAATTTCTTTGCACTATCAGCAAACTTAAAGTTAGACAACACGCAGATGTTTACTTTGACTTGAGGTTGATGGAGCAGTAAACTATTTTTGGCTCTGCCAGTGTAGCAAACTGCTGTCAGTCACATTAATGGCCAGTTGTCAAGCTATTCTCCTTCTAAATAGAAATAGCTTAAAGGAAGGCTTCTGTTGTTAAAACGCTGAGTATGTCTACCCAACATGTGTACCAAGATTAGGGTTATGGTATAGGGTAATCTTCACTTTTCAACTTGGTGTTATTTACATTTTATAAGAGTTTTTTCCTCCAAAGTATATGTTTTTCTTCCTAAAGATATTAAAGAAACAAATGTAAACATTTTTTCATTTGCTTATTGTCTTCCATATAAAATAGTCTTTCATAATGATAAATCTGACATGTGGAAACATTTGTATGATTAGCATAAGTATATAGGTTTGTGGTTTATTCACTGATAGAAGAATCAAGAAGAATCAAACTTCAATATGCATTTGAGTGCTCATCTGTACTTAAAAATGAGTATTTGGATAGTAACACAAAATCAGAATTAAATCCCTTATTTACATTACAGATAAGACCACACAGATTAGATTGGCTGTCATAGTTACCTCAGTGCTCTGAGCATGTTTAGATATGTAGAAATGACTCCACATTTACTATTAGGTCTTGCAAAGGCAAGACTGAAGTGAAAGCTGTCTAGTTGATTTTAACCATATAATCCTAAAGTCAAAAGCCAAAGAGTGATTTATCTATGCCCACCCAGTGATTTAGAATTGTCTTGCCCATAGAGTGCCCCTTTAGATTGTAAGCATTACAAGGGGGGGATCTTTGATTCACTTGGGGTACTACAGCATCACAAGGGCATACAGTGTGGGGCACAGAGGAGTCACTTGGGGGCATGAGATAAATGGAGGAAGAGCTGACTCAATGGAGAGGAGACAGGCCGAAGAAATATCTTGTGTTCCTCTTTGTGATCTGATTCTATCTAGGATTTACAAGATTTGTGGGGTCAGCATAGGAGGAGAAGTCCTGATCCCCAGTGACTGAGTTTTTCCAGAGGCTGCCAGGCCCATCGATCAGGCAAGGCAACTCAGAGATTTGTTTTGTCTGATCTCTCTTTGAAAGTATGCAACAGAGAAAGAGAGAAACACATTTCCTAGTCCCAAATTGTGCTACATTTTACTCCATAAAAAATCATCCTATTATGCTCTTGGGTTAGAAATAAGTTGTGTGACTTGATGATAAATAGAAATTAAAACAAGATGAAAGATATCTAGATAGTTTCTGGATTTGGCATTAACCAAGAAGTTTTCTGTCTTTCACGGTACACTCTCATTTTCATCCTTACAGTGAGGTGAGTTTATAACATGGAAAGCTTATGATAAAGAAGAAACTTACAAATGCATATAAAATGTTACCATGGCAACACTCTAACCTTTAATTGATGGCTATGAGGAGGATGAAGGTAGATAAAGGTACAGGTGGAGAAGCAATCTACTAGGTGTGTGACTCTGAGTATGACTCAATAATCTAAAGGAGTGCACTGCCCTTTGGGATCTGCTCATCTTTGAGAAACAACATTGGTGTCTTTAAGTCAATGTCACCCTAAGAGTAGATTCTTGGCTCTGAACAAATATGGTAGCCACAGTGCTTAGTTCTCAATTGGCACACTTGATCTATTTGATTTCCAGTTAGTTAAGCTCAACAGGTTGAGACTGAAGACTTGGAGGATTTTAACATCAGTTTTTTTCTTTATTTTTGTCAATCATATGGTGTGGATTCAGGGCTTGGGTGCTGCCCCTGAGCTTTATCACTCAAGGCTAGCATACTACCACTTGGAGCCACAGTGTGGTGTGTGTGTGTGTGTGTGTGTGTGTGTGTGTGTGTGTGTACACGTAGTGTGTGTACTGGGGCTTGAATTCAGGACCTGGGCACTGACCTTTTCCTTGTTTAAGGCTGGCACTATACCACATGAACCACAACTCTACTTCTACCTGCTTGGAGACTGATTAGTGATAAGGGTCTCACGAACTTTCCTGTCCAGGATGGCTTTTAACTGCAATCCTCAGATCTCAGCCTCTTGAATAACTAGGATTAGAGACATGAGCCACTGACACCAGGCTGCCATTTTTTTTCTCCAGTATAATGAGAAGTTACTGATTTCTTAATAGTGCTCTAGGGAATTCAGTAAGTCCATAGTAGGATCTTGGCTATTAATACTATTTCTTGAGTGGTGACAATATGTCAGCCAATGAACTCAGCTCTTAACATTGACCACATAAATTTCAACAACAATCTCATGGGGTAGGTTGTGTTTTTGTGGCTTTTTCAAATTTGGGAAAACTCTGGCTCAGTGAAGAGAACTTACTTGCCCAAGGTTACCAAGTTGGTAATGGAGCAAGTTGAGATCACACTCAGGTTCATCAAACACATAACCAAATGGAACCTGCTCCTTCAGTACCTAGCGCTTAGAATTCTTTTTTTTCTGGTCCTGGGGTTTAAACTGAAGGCTTAGGCATTGTTGCTCATCTTTTGCTCAGGGATAGCGCTCTTAACACTTGAGCTACAGCTTCACCTGTTTGTTTTGTTTTTGGTAATTTATTGATATAAGATGGTCACGGCCTTTCTTGCCCAGGCTAGCTTCCAAATGTGATCCTCAGATTTCAGTCCATGGAGTAGCTAGGACTCCAGGTGTGAGCTACTGGCACTGAGACACATTGGTTTTAAGTGGGGTAATTGTTATTGGTGGTGATTTCCATGAGGATGGTGATCATTATTGCTACGAATTCTCCTGGGGTTTGTCCGTGCTTCAAAAGGGAAGGGACCACCATCTTGAAAAATCATATATAGGTAGCATCTAGACACGATGCATATGGTTGCTTTACATCTGTTGACTTCACTGAGGAGAACACTTGGGCTGGTGTGAAGGACAGTACAAGCATCACGGTACAGTATTTGAACCCCTAATTAATGGGCTGTGTGGAAAGGAAACAAGCCTTTTACTGTTTTTCTGTTTGTTCAGTGCTAGTTCTTTTGGTGACCGTTCAGAAAGGTAAGGTTGCAGAGTAGGATAAAAGTATAATCTTTGGTTTTGGTTTCTGTGCAACTTTTGACTAACTCATCTAGATTCTCTGGATCTTGTATTTCCATCATCAAAATGGGGATAACAAATGCTTATAAGTTTTGGTAGGACATTAAATGATGACTTAGGACAGCATTAAATCCACAGAAAGTGCTGAGTCAATGTTAATCATTAGTATTTTAGACCCACACTCTTTTATTCCTATCTCTTCATCCTTCTACACAAAGATTATAACAGGCAACAGGACTACTATGTGGTAGGCACCATTTTAAGCAATTCCTATATATTAATTTAGTTTTCATAGAACTGTAGAGAGTGAGGCACATAGCATTAATGCCCACCCAATTGGTCTAACAACCAAAACATGGATGTGGTGTTCTGTATACTGATTTGGTGCTCTTGTCCACCTCACCACTATACTTTCATGCAGTGAGGTACCTAAACCAAGCATTTCTTGTTTTTACCACTATGAGGATTAACTTTCCAAACTGCATCTCATTCTTACAGGGAAACAACTCTATGACATTCCTTCTATTTTCTCTCTGCTAAGTAACAATTTTTGTGCTGTTACTGGATCTTGATTCAAAGCCTAGGTACTCTCCTCTGTTCTTTTCTCTCCTTTTCTTTTGGCTCAAGGCTAGTGCTTCACCACTTCAATCACAGTTCCACTTCCAGCCTTTTTCCTGGGTAATTGGAGATAAGAGTCAGGGACTGGCTTCAAACTATGAGTCTTAGAACTCAGCCTCTGATGTAGCTAGGATTACAGGCATAAACCACAGGCATCAGTCATAAAAAAGTATTTAAAAATATACATCCCTATTTATTATGTTTTGGTTTGTCATGAGGCTTAAACTCTGGGATCTGTCCCTGAGCTCTTTTGCTCAAGACTAGTGCTCTACCAGTTTGAGCCACAGTTCCACTTCCTACATCCTTATTTTATATGTACCCCATATTAGACTACTCATGCTATTAGGCTTTCTATGGTATACTTACATTTTTGGATGGAGACTCAAACATTTAACTATCAAACTCTAGCTAATACTTGATCATCCAATTCTAAAATGCCTACAAACACCCACACTTGCAGTTACCTGGGAGTTGCAAATTTTGAAAATTGCTATAAGTTCTTTCATTATGGCTTTACCTCTCAGCTGGATGAGAGAATGATGGAAGAGTCAATTATCAGAAGGTGGGGAAACTGGGAAGCTCAGTGACATGTTGGACAGGCTGGACATTTATGATGGAGTTTGCAGCAGAGCATGGAACTGTCTTCCCCAAGCCTTTTCCTTAGCAACTGATCCCTTCTGCCATATACGTTATAGTATATACATTGCTTTACCAGCCAGATTATTCCTCTCCTTCTGACAAATACAAACCAGTCTTAAACAAACGAGGGGCTTTGGTGCAGGCTTTCTGGTTTGGTAATCAGGATACTTCTCTGAGCATTCCAAATGTGATCAAATTTTACTTCCTCCCAATGCATACATCTTCTGAACACCTTAGCAAAGTTGAAATTCTGGGTCAGTGTTAACTTTCACCCTTTGTGATTTGATTAACTCTGAAAGAGACTAAGCCTTTCCTTAGGAAGGAAAAACAAGACAAGTTGTACCTGAATTCTCACTACACTGAACAGCCCACAGAAATGTCTTCTGCACTGTGAACTTGAGTATGGGGTGTGGCGGAGGGCAGGTGAGAAATGAATTGATTCTTATATCCATTTCAATGCAGTAGCTTTTGAAGTTCTCAAATGCTGTAGTGGTTCATGGAGAATTTATCACTCTGAACATAAGCACTTGGATTTCTCCATCCAGCTCTTTTCTCTATGGCTCTAGAACTTCAAAGGTCATGTCTCTATTATTCCCCACTCTAACAATACAAATACCTGGAAAAACAGTACGTGCTCAGTAAATATGCACTGATCAATGTACCTGTGATTTTAAACTTACTTGGGTCCTTAAAGATGCTGCTAAGTTTCAAGAAGAAAATCCAATCTAGCTTTAAGAATTTTCCCAATGGCTTCTCTCTGGTCTTGGAACGAAGCTTATAAGCTGTGGAAGTCTACAGGTCCTGAGCTTTCTGGCTATACCATGTTCTTTAGGCTCTTTCTGCAAATATTTCCCTTCATCAACTCATCTCTTGACACCTTGTTCTCCTTCTGGGTCAAGCCGTTTCCTAGCTCAAAGCCTGTGTTCCTGCTGTCTCCGCTGCTACCAGCATGGAGAATGCTTCTCCAGTCACAGATTCCCGAAGACTTTTTGAATGGCTTGTTCTTCCTCCACCTTCAAGTACCAATTCAAGCGCTACCTACTCAAACAAGCAGGGCTGCCTGGACACTAGAATACACTCTTCATTCCTTTTAGTGCCTAGGCTATAATCAGATATTTATTCGTTTATTTACTGCCTGTGTCCTTTATTAAGATGTCCAGGCACTGATGTCAAAGTTGGTTTTGTTTTTTTTTTTTTTTTTTGGCCAGTCCTGGGCCTTGGACTCAGGGCCTGAGCACTGTCCCTGGCTTCTTCCCGCTCAAGGCTAGCACTCTGCCACTTGAGCCACAGCGCCGCTTCTGGCCGTTTTCTGTATATGTGGTGCTGGGGAATCGAACCTAGGGCCTCGTGTATCCGAGGCAGGCACTCTTGCCACTAGGCTATATCCCCAGCCCATGATGTCAAAGTTGGATGCACAGCTGTACTCCCCTGTACTAACTGGACACAAGAAAAGCATTTCTTGTACAACTGGTGAAGGAATAGGAATGCCCGCCTTCCCTATTACTTACTGACATCCACATTTCAGAGGAGATATTCAAGGAGGATATTCTACTTCCATGTAAGCCATTCTAAAGCCCCAGCACACAGGAAACAGTTTTGGTGAAATTGAGAAAGGATGTACTATCATTAAGAAGATGATATATAAGGCAAACAGTTGGAAGGAGCAAATTCCTTTTTTTAAAAATTTTGTAACTGACTGTGGGGGCGAGTTAACAGAACTCCATTTCCATAAATAATTTGGGCATAGTAAGTTCGGCACATTCTGCATCGTGCCATTAGGACAAATACTATATGCCATAGAAGAACAATGTTATAGAAAGCCATTGTGTTTGCTTTTGTTTGTTTGTTTGTTTCTTGTTTTAATGTATTCTCATTGAAAACACACTAAGGCTATGAAAAAATTTCCCAGTTAGGGTATTTTCTTTCCTCATTTCCTTGGAAAATGGCAAGAAACCATCTGATCATGGTTTCTAATTCCTGGCAATAATAGAATCCATATGTCATGAAGTCCATGGCTTGTCAGGGAGTGATGAACTTGTTAAATAATCAAATGCCAAGTAAAATCTTTGGTTTTAATTCAGAAAAATACAATTTTTGATAAGGTAGTGTAAAACTGGGTTGTTAATTCAAACTTCCTTTCTTTTCTGCAAAATTATTTACATGTTCTGATAGCTAATCCTCAGGGCATGCTGTGTGTAGAAGATAACTTAACCCTGTACAAAAGAACTAAGAAAAGACAGACATTTCTGGGGAATATCGACTCGGGGAATCTGCAAGTTTTCTTTATATCAGTTCTGCTAAATTCAAGTGATTTGCCTACCATCTTCCTCATCTCTGCCATCCTGTACCTTGGATACAAGTTATTCTGGAGATTACTTTTGATTAAATCTAATACAATGTGTGCTATTGTTTATTTAATATTTTATTTAAAGTACTTCATTTATCAAATGGTCACATATATTTCTTTGAGGAGGAAACCTTATATTACTGCTGTATTAGAACTAGGGAAGGGAAAGGGAATATCAAAATGGAGAGACAAAGGATAAAAAGACAAACGACTCCAAAAGCAATACTTACAAAACCATTTGGTGTAAACCAACTGAGCAACTCATGGGGGGCAGGGAGGGAAAGGAGGAGGAGGAGGGGAAGAAATGCGGAAGGAGGTAACAAATTGTACAAGAAATGTACCCACTGCCTTACGTGTGAAACTGTAACCCCTCTATACATCACTTTGACAATAAATAAGTAATTGTTTTTTTAAAAAGTAAGGGAGAATGATGGAAGAGGTAGTGTGATAAGATGCATTTTACTTATTGGCATGCCATATGGAACCTCTTTTTTAAACAACTTAAAGATACTATCAGTACATAATAAGTTAAATACTTAAACAAAAAGATAGACAGAGAAGGACCTGCAGCCAAGAATGAGAGTTACCACAGTGGGATCAAGCAATGCTGTACAAATAAATCCTAAATGGCAGATAGTGTCTGTAGAAGGTTCTGAGCTAGTAAACATGAGCTAGCACCAAGTTAAAATGCCCTTCCTGGCTGAGCACTGGTAGCTCATGCCTGTAATCCTAGGTACTCAGGAGGCTGAGATCTGAGACTTCAAGCTGGACAGTGTGGATCAAACACAGAACATTCAAACCCTTTCCAATCTCACAGTAGACACCATACGTTGATGGTGGTACTTCTTCCCTGCGGCTACAGATTTTGCTTGAAAAAATTTCTCAATTCAGCATCCTAGGTAGCTACAACAAATTGATTTGACTTGAATCTAGTCATGTAGCTTGCAATCAGCATGTATTAACAAACAAATCAACAAGCCAACTGCAGGGAGTTGGTAATACTGGTAAAGGAAGCATGAAAAACACATCCTTTCTGTTAGAGAAGCAAAAGGTTTCTGCATGAGGTGTTTATGGGCATGGATATCATAATATACATATATGGATACAAGTAAATATACAAGTACAATATGAATATTTCAAGTGCATACACCCCTATATTCTATATTTATTTGTAAAATGAATCATGAAACCATTACACCCCATAAAATGATACGAATTGCTTTTTGAGTTGAAATATCCTGGATGAAACAACAGTGTATTCGAAGAACCAGAGCTTTCTCCTTCTTTATCTCATGACAACATAGAGGGCCCCACCTCTTACAAGGCTAGCATACACATCTAATAAGCTCTCCCTGGCCACATTTTTAAAAAGCACATAGAAATAGCTCAGCTTAACACACCAGCTTCAAAGGTAAAGGGGAGATTTCATCAAATGGCAGTGGAAAAGAAACTGCGTGCATTGTTAGCGTGGGGCTAAGCTTTGGAAAGGAAGGGAGGATGAAGAGTCCCATGGGTTTCTATTTCCTCCTGCATACACACTCTCTCATTAATTTCATTTGGCTTCTGAGGTCTCCGTCATTGCTACTCACACAAAGAACCACTGGAAGGCACACAATGCCCTCAGCCTCTCTCTAGTCCGGGAAACAATGAGAGTGCTTCCTTTGAACTATTTTGTTTGAACACCCTGGTAAGTTATTCATGCTCTGCCAAACAGTTCAGAATGCTCTTGGGGGAGAGAGGCAGTGAGCTGGTGAGAGGGGTTATCCTTTTGATGACTCTCTTACGAATTAACACCAACCCTAAAGATGTTCATTAGCTTAGACTGGGTTCAGAGAGGTAGGGAAGGAAGGGACAGGGACAGTGGGTGGGGAGGGAAGGAAGCAGTGGTCCTTCATGAATCCTGGAGGCCTAAGAGTCTATTAAGCCAACTTAACTAAACTGCATGGCTCTTACCAATCACTGCACAGAATCCTAACTCATTTGTATCACCTTAGGCCCCTTCTACCACCGATAGAATGATCTTTTCAAACCACATGTCTATCCATGCTTTCCCTTCTGTGGTATAACCTGGCTTTCTGGAATGTCTACCACCTGCCTCCCTGGCACCTTTGGGGACACCTTATTCTTCAAACTCCAGCCCCTCTTGGCTACTCTGAATCCTTCCTTTCCACATAACCTGTGGTGGATCACAGGATCTTTGCATTCACTGCATCTTTTATAATTAGATCAAGTGGCTCATGTGTCCCAAGGTAGCTTTACTCTGATTTGATTTCCTCCCACCCTCCCTTACAGGGTAGTTCAGGCCCTCCTGATGCCTCCTCTGTATTCTTTCTCTGTATTTACAACTGTAATTTGTTACCTATGAGAGATTGGTTCTCGGATTCCCTCCATCTCACATGGATACCAAAATCTGCAGGTATTCAAGTCCTTGATATAAACTAGCATTAATATTTGCACATAATCTAAACACAGTCCCCATGTACTTTAATCTAGAGGTTACTCATGCCTAGTGCAATGCAAAATGCTACGAGAACAGTTATGCTGTACTATTAAAGGTATTCTGATAAGAGGTAAAGTCTGTGTATGTTCGGTACAGACACAATATTAAGGGAAGGATTTCAATCTACAGTTGATTGGATATATGAACTCATAGAAACAGAAGAGTGGCTGTATTTATAATTATATATATTTGTATGACTAGTTTTCTGATGTCTATCATGACACTGTGATCTCTGTGAGGCTACGAGAGTCACCATTTTCTTTTCCACTGTACACATACACACATGTATTTGACTAAAGATCCTAGAAAGAAGAACATTCTTACAACCTCCCTCAAGCATCAGCTTTGTGAGAGCAGGAGTCCTGATCATGACTGCCAAATAAAAATGGACTCAAGGCGTTTTCTTTGCTAAATAAACCAGCCTATGTCTCCCAAGGCCTTCTGGGAAAATCAGACCTTCTCCTTGGAGCCGGTGAACCCAGAGTCCTCTGTGAAAGGCACTGTGGAGGGTATCACTTACGTTGGTTTGGAAGCCTCTGCCTGATCAGTTTGGAGTTTCTCTCCTCCTTCCACCTCCATTGTGCAGTACACAATACGGTTTGGAGCCAAGGATTTGAGTCCTTGCACTTCCATGATCACCACCTAAGAAACAGAATCACACAGGATACAGGTTACGGCCAGTGCCCCAAGGGCAGCTTCATGCAGGGGAAAATAAACAGATGGGAAGAAGTCACAAGGAAAGACAAGGGTTGGGCTGGCTTCTACCAGGGTTTTACGAGTCCTGCTGGGTCCAATCTAGCATGAAGATGCAATTGCTCACAACACAGCAATTGCCTCCTAAATGTAAAAACAGGGCCCACTAATTCAGAGGCTTATAGGAACAAACAGGAAGTATGAAATGGGTTGCTCTTTCCATGTTAAACAAATAGCATCATTTTTCCATTTCCACTATAAATTATCTTTTTTTGTTTCAGTATTAGGATTTGAACTTAGGATATCAGACTTGCTCTACCAATGGAGATATATATCCAGTCCTTTTTTGCTTTAGGTTATTTTATGTTTTTTTTTTTTTTTCCTGCCCCAGAGTCTGGCTTTGGACTATGATCTTCCTAACTCCTAAGAAGCCAGGATTCTAGTGGAGGCCACCTTGTCCAATTTACACTAGTTTTTGATTCAACACTTGGTAGAGATATAGCTCGTGAATTCACTTTTTTCTTTTATGATAAGATAAGCATAGTGCCATTTCTAAATGAAAGAGCCAGTACTATTCACTGTTAGAGTTAAAGGTTCAATAAGGAGTAGCGAAGACGGTGACAAACTGGAGAACCTATGGTGCATCTAAGGTGGATGGGTACCTGCCAGGTGTCTTTCCCCAATTCAGAGTTACCACAGTTTCCAAATTTCCTACCAAAGAATGGAAATAGGAAGCACAACCCAAAATATGACTGTAAAATGGTGATGGCAATATAAACAGAGAAGAATAAAACATAAACTGTGCAGGTCAATTGCATTGAGTCAAACACAAAACGTCTATGCTTGCTGCCTCTAGTCTACAGTGAGAGAGAAAAATTAGTGTCATCATAGATCAAGATACATCAAGTACAATCTTGGCAGTTTCCATAAACTCCCACTATCCTAGACTCTATTCTGTAGTCTGTGACTCAAACATGTGGTGGTTCGGTGGTATGTTTGCTGAGACAGGAGAGAAGGGAGAAAAATGACACTGATTTAAAAAAACAAAAACAAAACCTGAACTAAATGATCCACCTACAGGGAACAAGGATGACAGGGAACAAGGTTGATGTGGGAATCATTCAGTTATACTCCAAAAAGTCATTACAAAAAGATAAGATGTGAATATTAAAGACATATAGATGCTTCAAAGGCTTGGTCCAAGCAAGAGCAATAGGGCCCTCTAAGTCTCCGTTTTGCCACATCATACACAGCCCACTGGCCCTGAAACTGAAGGTGACTCAGAACCACGTGTAGCTCTTGCCAAGCTAGATTCTTGAACTCTACCCCTAGAGTTTCTGATGGTAGCTTGGCTGGTCCTAGGACGGGCATTTTCAATCATTTTCATGGTGATGCCAATGCTGCTGACCCAGGACCCAGAACTCATGTGACAGTGGGCAAATTACTTGATGTTGAAGGTGCTTCATTTACTTTCACACTTGCAGAGGCCTCAGTTTTCTTGTTTGTAAAGCAGGGATGATTATATACATCCTGTGGCTGTTATGTGAGGGTCCAAAGAGATGATGTATGTGATTGAGACCGAAGGAGGACCATATATATATATATATATATACACACACACACACCTATGTGTATATATATGTATGTATATGTATATATACACACATAGGAAAGAGGAAGGCATTGTTGGAAGAGTATGCATTTTGGAATTCAAAAGATTTTGCTTCCAATCCTGCTTCTGGATCATCACTAGCAGATGTACTGACATCATTGAGGCTTGTTTCTCATATCTGGAAATACCTCAAAAGACTCATGAAGTGAGGGAAGGGTGGAAGGATTCAGCTTTAATAAAAGTAAAGCATCAGCCCACAGCAGTATTCTACAAATACCTGCTGCTTTTCTTCAGAGCAATCCCATGTGCAAGGCCACATACTTGCATCCTGGGCCCTTTTCCTTTGCTTTGCTGTTAAGTGCTCTTCACTAAGGATTTATACTAACTCTTGTATCAGCCTCCAAATTCAAATCCTATCCTGTATTGATGGGATGACAATCTCCCTCCTCTCATCTCCCCCCAAACACATCCACAAATAGATAGGCAGTGGCTTTGCTGGCAGGTTTGTTCTGGTGTACAGTTTAGTGTTCCAATTAAAAAGTATCTGAGACCTTGGGGGCATTTCCGTTTCTCGTGTATTTAGAAGCCAAAGCTACTGGGATCATATTCATGGGAGTATTGGGAAGGACCTGCTCACTTCTCTATTTCAGATTATCAGCTCCATAATATTGACAATTGAAAAAGAATTAGAAAATCACAGACTTAAAAGCTTCATGAAAGTCAATAAGCCACCTTCTTCCCTCGCCTTTCTGTAGGAAGACAAGAGGCAGTAGGGAATAAATTGCCACCTTTAATTGGCAATAATCAGATTCAAAGGCAACTAAGAAAAAGCATTCAGTACCTCAGGTGGCAGTACTTTTTTTTTTTAAAGGAAGTTTCTGTGAAATTGCACTGATGATTTTTCACACCTCAAGCACTCTATATTTAATTGAACACCACCTCTTCCAACTGCCAAAAACATGTGGAAACACTAATGTGAGAATCTTGATCCAACCAGAGTCCAGAAAAAGAAATTACCTACAGTTAATCCACATCAGCCCTTAATGATGTCCTCGAAAATTAGTCTTTACATCTATTAAGTACATGGAAACATTATCTAGTCTCTTGGTCTCCCCAAATCCAGGATAATCAGAAAATCATTGGGGGTGAGATTTTATTATATTAAAAAGCTTGAAGAAAGAAAATTGACAGTTCTCACCATGAAAACATAACATTTTAGGGATAGGTTCACCCTGATCTGAAGACTATTTGCTGTGCACATGTATTTAAACATCACATGGTTCCTATAAATATGCACGATTCCTATGTATTAGTTAAAAACCTTGTAGAGGCTGGATGTGGTGGTTCATGCTTGTAATCCCAGCAACCAGGAGGCAGAGGCAGGAGAATTGCAAATTTGAGGTAAGCCTGGACTACACAACAACTTTGAGCCTAGTCTGTGATACATAGCAAGACCAATTAAGAAGTTGAGTATATAAAAAGTACCTAAGACACATAAGGATCTTATGAAAATATACACTCCAGGGCTACATTCCACCCAAAATTCCTCTAGTTTTCTGACACCTTTATTGAGGTATATTTGATTTATCATATAATTAACCCAAGTGTACAATTCAGTGATTGTTTTGTAGATTTACCAAGTTACATAACAATCATCATATAATGGTTTAAGGACTTTTCCCTTTTCCCAATAAAAGTTTTTGTGATCATTTCTATCTACTGGCTCAGGCATCACTAATATAAATTCTACTTCTGTAGATTTGCCTTCAGAACATATCATATCGATGGGGTCATACCATATGAGGTCTTCTGTGTCTGATATTTTTTGGGGAGCAGTACTGGGCTTTGAACTCAGGGCCTGGGTGCTGTCCTTAGTTTTATCTCTCAAGGTTGGTTATCTACTACTTGAGCTACATCTCCACTTTTGTCTCTGCTGGTTAACTGGAGATAAAAGAGCCTCACAAACTTTTCTGCCTGGGCTATCTTAAATTGTGATTTTCAGATATCAGCTTCCTGAGTAGCTAGGATTACAGTAATGAGCTACTGGCACCCAACATGCCTGGCTTCTTGCACTAAGAATAATTCCACACTACATATGTAACAGAAGGTTTTTCCCTTTGTTTGCTGGATTGCATTCCATTGTGTTGATATATCACAATTCGTTTTATTCATATGCCAGTTGATGGGCATTTAGATTTTCACTATTTTTGACTACTATGAATAATGACACTATAAACAGTTGCAATCAAGTTTTCGTGGTAACATAATTTTCATATCTGTTGGGAAGTATCTAAAGAGCAGAACTGTAGGTGACATAAGAGTTTTATGTTTGAGCAAATGCTAGTTTTATTTCCAAAGTACACTCTGTCAGGTTGCCATTGCCCGAGCACCCTAGTTCAAGGTGTGAGCTTGTCCAGGAATCTGCCAACCAAATAAGCTTCCAAAGGAATTCTGATATAGGCAAATGAGAAGCACTCCTTAGGGAAATACACACACACACACACACACACACACACACACACACACACACGAGAAGCAAGCATGTGGGGAGAAATGATAGAGGAATACATTGGCAAACTGAGCATTCTGCTGTCATTCTGACCTAGGCCATATTCCCAGCCCTGGGTTCTTAACTTTAGAGGGCAAAGTCCCTCCCACAACAAGTGGCTTTCTACTATGTAGCCAGGAACACGAATGGAAAACAATATGTACCATTCACCATGAAATGATGCTGGAATTGCCTTCCTTATAACGGTAACATAGGCTGCCCAAAACTGAAGCCTTTTATATTACATAAGGTTCTTTACAAAGTCCTTGAGCACTGCTGCTTCCAGACAGAGAAGGTAATAGATGATTATATTCAGAAGCTGGCTCTCAAGATTGCATTCCTTTAAGAAAAACAAGGGCTCCTGGAGAGGGGACCCTATTTGCTGATGACTGACCTACATGCTTAGCAAGCTGGTATTTTAATAAGTGCTCCTGGGGAACAGGGAAAACAAGGTGGTTTGGGGTGCATCTAATCACACAGGTGCTGCTTGCTGTGGTAGAGAACTCTGCAGGGTGTAGGGCTTTTTACCTCTAAGGAGAAGGACAGCACAACATCTGACTTGGAGAGCTGATTCTCACTCTCCTCGCCCATGTCGATGATGGATGCGTTGTGGCTGCGTTTGAGTTTCTGCAGCTTGAACTCTCCCCCCTTGGAGACAGGCATGCTCTCCAGATTGGCCATGAGTAGGTTGACAGAGGACTTCAGTTCTTCAATGTACATGTTTTCCATTTCTTTGGATACAAACTTTGGAAATTTGCGTTCCTTGCAAAGGCAAAAAAAACAAAAACAACAAACATGAACTCAGAAGTAAATAGAGACCTCATTTTTATGGAAGGTTTTCATATCACAGCTCAGTTATGATGACAGTTACCATTAATGAAATTTACACAGATAGCAGGCAGGAAAAATGTTCAACCTTCTCCTGTGGATAGACACTTGCTTTCTTGTTATTTACAACTTCTAATAGGTAGAAAACATACATATAAACGAATTGTAAGAAAGAGTCAAATGTTTTATTATAGTTTTTTTTTCTCCATTTCCACCAGCAAATTTGATTTGTGGAAAGAAAAAGAATGGGGTGATATTTTTTCAGATATGGTTTCAGTTCAAACCATTTTTCTTTTTTTAGCAAAATGCCTCCAAGTTGTTTTTAAGTTATAGAAACAGAAAGACATCCTATTTCTAGATATCTATAGAGATTTTCTCACATGAATAATTCAAGAGCAGCTCATTTGAGATGTTTCAAACATAGCCTGTGGCTATTTCTAAGAAGAATACTTACCGGTTTTTTGGAAGAAAAAAAAGTAAAAAATTAATGAAGTGATAAACACATGATTGAAATTATTTAAAGAACTTTTCATTAACTCCTGTCTGAAATTTAGGTTTTCAAAATTATCTTTTAAAAATTCCTTAGAAAAGATAGAACAATTCTGTATATCAGAACTAACCTCTATTTAAAAATCCTCTGCATATAAATTCAGCTGTAAAGGTGATACCTTCCTGTCATGCTATTTGCTCACACCTCTGTTGTCAGAGTGCCTTGAATAAACTTTGGCTTGATCACCTAGTACAGGAATCAAGCTCTACTCCTCTCTAACTGCTGGAGTGCAGAGCAAGCCAAATCTGATTTACTTATTTTGCAAGTGATAGACAAATACAACTCAAATGGACTCAAATAACAAAAGGAGTTGATGGGCATTGATTAACACTGAAATGTCATAGAATAGATTCAGCTTCAACAAAGCTGGAACTTAGTTTTTTCTTTAAATGCTTGGTTTCAGTTCTCTGGATTGGCTCCATGCTCAGTTTGGCTCCTCGTTATTTCACAAAAATACTGCTTAAGATCTAGACCTTACTGACATTACATGCATTATCTACAGGAAGAATATTTCCTCTTTTCATGTCCATGAAAGATCGACAGTCACTTATGCCAGGATTTCTATCCAAAGTCTGACTTATGTGCATGTTCTGAACCACTTTCTATGGGCATTGATCTGTGCTAATGGCTTAGGTATGAGTGATATGGTCTATCTGTATTGGTGGGGTAAACTTTATGTAGATCACAAAGAACATGAATTGGCTTGTCCAATTTTGTGTGACAAAGAATAAGATACATAGTACATGGGCACTTGGCTTTGAGTCAACAAGCCAACCTTATTAACTGGCCATCATTAATCAGTGTCACTTCCTGAAGCAACTGGACATAAAGAATGAAATTAGTTGCTAGCTCTGAAAGATGATATAGATGGATGATCACCTAGACTGAGGATTGCCTGGCATATTGCTGAATATGCCAGGTGAATGAGATAGTTGACAAAAGAGGAGAGAAAAAGCCGTCAAGGTACAGAGGAGGAGAGAGAGGTAGGAAGGAAGGACAGCAGACAAGAGAGAAGAGGCAGTCTATAGTTATGAGAAGGATTTCTGGCTTTACCTGCTCTTTTTGTTCCGGCCCTGAGGCTTGAACGCAGGCCCTGGATGCTGTCCCTGACTTTTTGCTCAAGGCTAGTACTCTATTGCTTGAGCCATAATGCTGCTTCTGCTTTTTCCTGAGAGGTTTACTGGATAAGCAAGCCTCACAGACTTTCCTACTTGGGCTGGGTTTTTTTTTTGCCAGTCCTGGGGCTTGGACTCAGGGCCTGAGCACTGTTCCTGGCTTCTTTTTGCTCAAGGCTAGCACTCTACCAATTAAGCCACAGTGCCACTTCTGGCCTTTTCTATATATGTGGAACTGAGGAATCGAACCCAGGGCTTCATGTTTACGAGGCAAGCACTCTTGCCACTAGGCCATATTCCCAGCCCCTTGGGCTGGTTTTGAACCCAATCCTCAGACTTCAGCCTCCTAAGTAGCTAGGATTACTGGTGTGAGCCATTAGTGCCTGGCATTTTAAGTGCTTTTATAGGCCTTGCTATTCTATTATAGCACCTTGAATAGGTTAAGATACTTACTGTAAACTGAGGCATTTGTACAATTCATCTGTTTAATGCTTGTCTTTCCTGCTGGGCCATGAATGAAGACCTTACCTATCTTGCGATTCTTGTTGAATTTGTTGGATCTAGCATAATATTTAGCAAGTAGTAAGCATTCAATACACATGGGTTGAGGGAATGGATCAATCCATAGCTTGTCAAAAAGTCAATATTAAATGCCATATGTAGTGAAAACTCAGCCGTGAGGAGGAGGTAGGCAGAGATGATAAATTAAGTTCTGGAAGAACGTGGAGATTCTGCATTTATAATTGGGTCTGCAATCTTTTCAGTAACCACAGAGTTCTGGTTCTCTCTGGAGCCTCTGAGTATAATCACTTCCTGCTTTAAGGTTGGGCTCAGCCCACTATGTGATACTTTCTAAACACACTGTGGGTGAATGTGAGATGCAGGATGGATGTTTCTGAAATGTGATGATGCATTTATGGCCTTTCTAGCTGCTCATGGTGATAATTCAATGTAAGAGACTCCCTAGAGTCCTATTTCCTTAAAACTTCTTAAATTCCATTAGGGGTCACCTTTTAAAACTCTGGTATACTAGGCTAAGTGTGGTGACATATATCTCTCATTCTAGTCATTCAAGAGGTAAGAAGATGGAGAGTTTGAGGTTGGCCCAGGCAAAGTTAGTGAGACCTCATCTCAAAAACAAAATGCAAATGAAAGGTCTGGGACTGAGGCTCGAGTGTTACAGCACTTGCCTTGGAGATTCTAGGCCCAGAGTGCAAGTCTCAGCCTGACATTGCCTGGTACAGTATTAGCAGGAGGGAAACCTAGAGAGGAGGAGGACATTGAGCATGTTTTCTCTCATTTGTGGAAGCCAGGATTAATTCATAAATAAGCAAACACTCCAGGGGCAGTATCCAAGTGGACATCAGTGTCCACTAGATAGATGGGAGATTCTGGGGAGACCGCAAATGGTCTAATTCATTAGAAAGGCTAACTCTCAGTCCAACAAAATAAACACAGGAAATAGGTACTTGAGATTGGGGAGTGGAGTCAAGGGGTAGGAGGTTGACAAATGAAGAGAGTTGGGGATGCAGTCATAAAATTCAATGCATATCCTAAAAAAGTAAGAAAATTGAAGGAAGGAGTGGGGTTGGGAGGGACTGGGAGGTATGAAAATGAGGAAAGGGGTAATCTTGATCAAGATGAATTATATTCATAAACTGCTTTGTTGAATAGCAACACCTTTGTACAACTACTTACAGATAATTTTTTTAAATGCTTAGAAAAACAAAACCAACTGTCCCCCACCCCTTGAGTTGACAGACAGTAGGAAAGCTCTCTAAGAAAATATCAAAGTTGTTGTGATGGAAGTACACAGACATGGATTCTTCTTCAGAGAATTGGGGTCTCTCCTAGGAAAAGATAACATTTGGGCTGAGGGTCTGATAGACAGAAAAGAGCTTGCTACCAGGTTGAATTGGCTGGGAGGGACAGGGGCTGTTATTTTACTCTGTCCTATAATAATATAGATCACTATGAATCCAACATTATATAACTACACATAAAATGTTTCCCCCGTCTCTAGCCAGGTGCAGGTAGCTCACTATTATAAATCCTAGCTACTTGGGAGGCTGAGATCTGAGGATCACAGCTCAAGTAAGGCAAGCCTGGATAGGAAAGTCTGTGAGCATTAACCACCAAAAAACCCAAAGATCTATGGCCCAGGTCCTGGTTCAAGTCTCAGTGCCAGCACGCACAAAAATAGTTCCCAACTCCTCTGGACCAAGGGCCTTCTGGACAGTGAAAAGAACAAGAGGCAGGCTTCCAACAAGCACAGGTAACATGGCAAGCGCTCGAGGTACCCGATGCTGACCCATCTCTTTCACCTCCCACATTGGAGCCCAAACCTTAGAGGACTACAGGGTATTTGGGGGCAAGTAGGTTAAATTGTATCTTTAATTTCTACTGCTAGTTGCTAGCTTTGCAGTTGCCAGGGGGATAGAAAGAAAGAAGTATTTATGGAGTGGTTTTTTTTTTTTTTCCTTCTTTGCCAGACATCACAGTCTTTCATCACAGTCTTCCCAGGGACTCACTTGAGGCCTTTTAACTCCACAGTCTTGATGTTTTGGAAGAAGAGTTAGCAATTATAGACAACATCATTCTGGTACAGAGTTAGCACCCACCGAACTCTGTGCAGCAATATTGGAAAAATGCAACATGGAAAAATTTAAAGAGTGATCTCTTCTCCCAGAACCTGGACAGTTCCTAAGGATATCATGAAAAAGAGACTCATAAAACTGAAGCCTGCAAGGGGCAAACAAAACCTTTCTTTTTTCCCTCACCTTGCTCTGAGTGCTTAAGCCTCAAGAAGTAATAGCATTCTGTCAATCTAGGCTGAGATTCTTGAGTGGGATTTCCAGTGACAGACCCATAAGGAACACATTTCAAAGCAGCAGTGTGACAAAATAAGGAAAATGTAGTTGTTCATCTCCGTTGCTACTTTCCTAGGCATAAAAATGTTTGCTTTGGCAAAAACAATGATTTGTTCATATTGCCTGATGAAAGACATGGCATATAGGCAGGTCAGCATCCTTTAAAGAAAACTCATTTTTTGATCACATTGGCCAGTTATTTTGTTTGGACCCCCATTAATATTCTGGAATAAAAATCAACTACCCTGAAGAATCTTTAGAACATCTTCAAAATAGTATTTGGAAATTCTATAAAGTCTTTTAGTGATTGGCCTTTTTTCTTTTCTTTTAAAAAATTTACTTCATTTTTCTCCCTCCCTCCCTCCCTTCCTCCCTACTTCCCTCCCTCCCTTCCTTTCTCTTTTTAACTTTTTAAACTTTTTACTCAGAGAGGATGAGTGGACAGATGTAGAAGGCAACTAGGGTAACCTCAGAGAGAAGAGAGCATACTCAAAGGCCCCAGTGATATAGACCAGTAGGCA
Organism: Perognathus longimembris pacificus; assembly: GCF_023159225.1. Lineage (NCBI taxonomy): Eukaryota > Metazoa > Chordata > Mammalia > Rodentia > Heteromyidae > Perognathus > Perognathus longimembris. The sequence goes on from NC_063170.1 coordinate 52,306,291, forward strand.
ATCAGGAAGGATAAAACCCAAGGACACTTTCTAGACAGTCTTACAGCTATTTCTCTGAATGTCTCCACCACTTCCTGGGCTCTGTCCCATGCTGGTCACTGAGGATGGAAGAGGAAGTGAAGGGGGGCAGTATGGGGAGGTGTGCCATCAAGCCACCAACTGTCTGGTTGTGACATGCCTGCCAAATTGCCTTACTGTGTGTGACATGGGCAGCCACAGAGGCATGCACAGACCATAAAGTGAGGACGAAAGATTGTTATTTGGTGCATGTTAATGAGACAGACTCGATTTGGAATCCCAGGCCTGCACTTGCTAGCTTTGTGATGTCCAAAAGACACCTTCATCTACCTAAGTTCATTTTTCACATTTGAAATGGGAAAAAAAAAACAAATTTCACAGAATTGATATAAAGAGGCAAAAACAATAACAAACATGTGTTTTTTTTGTTCTCAATTCTCTGTCTCTCTCCACACACATAATATGTGTACCAGGGTGCACATACACATGTGTACATGCTAGGTACTATGCTACTAATATTACCACCAGAAATACTACCGATAATGATGTAAATTTAGTAGAAATAATGAAGCTAGCTGTCCTGTACTGACTGTTATGTATTTCCACCAAACAAGTACTTCACATGCTTTCTGTCTTTGAATCCAACAAGCCATTGAAACAAATGCTTCTTCTCTCCCTCTGCCCCCATTTTCTGGAAGAAAATGAGGCAGAAAAGTTACAGCCATAATGAGCAAAATCTGAACCCAAGGCTTGCTCCATAGCCCTTGTGAACTGCACTATGGCAGGGTAAAACTCTTTGGTCTCAAATGTAACAGAGCTGTGATGACACTGTGATACCTCTTGGCAAGGTACACCTTATACCTATCTTCTCATTTTATAGTACTACTCAGCCAAGAGTTAGTGACAGCTAAGAGTAGGCTAAAGTAGGGAAAGTGATGAGGAAGGAGTTGTCACATCATATGAGAGATGAGTAGTCTTGGTTGTCATTTGTTAGCCAGCCTCAGAAGTATCAGAATGCACGTGAGACTCAGGTATAGTTTTCTGGTTTACCTGCTTTATCCACTTGCTCTTACTTTCTGAGCTTTATGAACGGTTTGAATTTCTTTTTCCTTGGATTCTTGTGATTTGAAAGGGCTTCAAAACACCTCCTTGGTACTTACGTTCTTCCTGGAATGTAAATTCCAGATTTTTTTTTTTTTGCTGTGTTACAGAGGCCAGAGGCAGGCAAATGCTCCCTACATACACTTATTTAGGTGACAAATTAAACTAAAATTCCACTGTATGCTTGCTCACTTCATGACACAGGGTGAAAACATCAGTTTGAAAGCTAGGGGTGGTACCATTCTCTACTTGCTGAGGACTTTATTTTCTTCTGGTCAAGGGCAAGAAATTATTTGGATGTTATTTCTCATAGATGCTTGTAAGCTGAGTATAAGAGGGTATTTTGCTCTGTACATAATAGGAACCTAAGTGGCAATTCCACATTTAAATGATTGCTTAAAAAAAAACAAAGATATTTGAAGCCACTGAGACCACAAAAGCTGTATTATTTGTATTATATAATTAGCTTAAGACTTTTGGAATTTTGCCCCAAAACATGACCAAAAGAACTGGCAAATGTCCCTGCAGCACTAATGCCACAATCTGCCAGTTTTAAGCTCCAGTGTCAACCTCTGATCACATAGTTTAAATAACTTATATTTTAATTCCTGGGTGAAATTTGGGGCCACTTTAATATCAACATGAGAGGATTCAGAAACTGTTTGAACAGCGATTAAGAAGCCTTTTCTACCAGATTAAAAAAATGAATTCAGATCTCTTCCTGAAACTTTTAAGGCAATGTGACTGATGTTCACAGAAAGGCCACATCTGTCTGATATTTCTGGGGCACTGTCTGTCTGATGATTTTGGGGGATGTTGGTGTGATTGAATTAATAGCTCACAGAGTAGTAGAGGAAGAATAGACAACTTGCACTTGTCTTCCTTTTCTTCCAGGAAAAGAGTACTATCAAAAGCATTTGATGATAAGAAGGATAGTGTTAGAATCACCAGGGAGTTGACAACCTTGTTTCTAGATTCCAAAGATAGTACAGTAGAAAGCATTCTCAATTACAGAAGACATGTCTAACATGGCTACTTCATTTGCTCTTCTACATAAACCGAAGGGAAACTACAGAAAATGTTAGTGGAAGAAAGAATGCTATTTTCTGGAGAGGCAACCATCAGGGAGAAAGAAAGGACTGGCAAGCGATCCTGTCCTGGAATTATTGCTTGCATCCCAGCTGATGAATCCCAAGAAATGGTGTGAATCTCAGAAGGAGACAACTCAGCTTTCTGCTTTGTACCTAAGTGATTTCAGTTACATCACTTAAACCCTTAGATTTGTCTAAGCCAGGGAGAATGATTAGAATTCCACAGATTGTCTATCACAGGTCTAAATAAAAGTTGATGTGAAATTGCATAGCCAGTGCCTGTCACATTTGATAAAAGACTGATTATGAGACAGAGACCAGGATAAGGGAAGGTGAAAGCCTGAGTCAAGGGCATATTGGATTGGAAGTGATGAAGAACATGAAGGTCTATATTTAGAAAGTATCTTGTAATGGTAGTGAGCATATCAGTTAAAAATGCAAATTTTTGATCACTGAGTGACCTTGGCCTGGTCTTTAAGGTCTCTGCTTTAGGTTTCTCATCTAGGATATGGACAAAGACAAACACCTTTCTCATAGGTTGTTGGAAGGTTGTATAGTTTATCAAATGTGAAACACAGAGAAAAACAGCTACCCTAAAGTAAGTGCCACATAAATGATAATTTGTAGGTACAGCTTTTAGGTACCACCTTCATTTTAAATGATATACCTCCAGCATCTATGTGCCCAGTAAGAATCTCATCATTTTTCCCACAGTGGATTGGTTCCTTGGACCAGGTGTGACCCTTCAGTCAAATTAAGCCAATTTAAAGGTTGGTTCTTGGAACTGTGAATTTGAAGTGGGTGATGAGAAATGGGAAAAGATAGAAAAAGATTTTTAAGGTGACTGAATGATTCCTTATTTATATACATTAGACACATACAAAGATATGGGACAGCCATTCATCCTGCCTGAGAAGCAGAGCGAGTTGTCTTGCAAAGAAAGAAAGGATAATCACCTACACAGAGAGAAAGACAGAAATTGTTGCTCTCTCATGGCCTCTGGTCTCATATTCTTTCCCAGATTTTGGCGATACTTCACCCATGGACTCCATGATTCTTAAAGTCATCTCTTTTACATAGCTTCCTTGAGTTGGTGCCTCTCACTTGCAATCAGAAAGTGCTTACTCCGTCTTTTAAGACAGAGAACAAAGTGGATTATGCATGATGAATGACATCTATATCCAGGAATTTCTGGATATAATATGCACAGGAGCTGATGTTCAGCCATATGGGTTGATTTGCACACCCTCACTAACATTCACTGTGTTGCCAGAAATAGAAAATTGAGAGCATTGTAGAAGAAAAGAAGCAAGAGGTTCTTTGTTTCCATTATCTCTCCATGAGCTAGCTAATATAGGAGGCCTTTGGAATTTTGTTTAATTTTTAGTACATGAGTATTCTTCTTCAATTTCCCTCATTATTTGCCTGGCTGGTTTGGGCAAAGGGAAAATTAGAATCTAACTACATTGAGCAAAAAGCAGTTATACAAGGAGAACTGAACAATAACTAGAATCAAGTAGGCGAGCACAGTGGTGCTCCTTGACATTGTAGTGGAGGCCCTGACTCTGTTTCTCTTGGTGCATTGGCTTTTCTCTTCTCTATATGGAAGAATCAAACATGCTTGCAGGCATCTTCCTAATCAATGGAAGACAGAGTCTTGTACCCTGCTGTCCTCAAGCCCCAGGGAAGAGATTCACTGGTTTTGTTTGCATCAAACATGCTATTTATAAAACAATCACTCCTGACCAGAAACTACAAATTGGCTCCCTTTGGGTTGAGTTCACTCTAGCACCAACTATTGGTAGCTTGGGGGACCCTGGCATGAAAGAACACTGCAGAAGAAGAGAATGAATTTCATGAGAACAAGAGACAGTAGTGGAAAGACTGTCTCATAGAAACTTTCAATACCCCACAGGATTAGGAGACTCTGTCTGTACTCTGATATTACTTCTCATTCTCTGCAAATAAAAACCAAGGTTTGTCTGGAATCCAGGTTCAGTATCCAAGAAAGTTTAGTTCCCAGTTGTTAACGATAGTATCTCTAACATCAGAACATTTTGGGTGTATACCAGGAAAGAGAATTCTTTGAACTGTTCAGAGATGAGCATCTTGGATCACTACATAACAATTACTTATCTATAGCACTTGAAATAATTAGAAATTAGCCTAACATTACTTATTTAAATGATCATATTAAGCCTCGAGGAAAATAAAACAATTAAGGATGCTGTGAACTTGTTTTTGAAGTGCATATATAATTTCATTTAAATGGGATGAATACTTATTAGTTGGGGATGTACTAGTTGCCTACAAATCAGGGTAATGGACCACACTATCTTTATTTTCTGGGAGTAGATCATCTAGACAGTTTACAGACAGTGAACTAAAGTAAATTCTAAAATCCTATGGAGGCTGGGGATGTGGCTTAGGGGTAATGCGCTTGCCTAGCATGCGGAAGCCCTGGGTTCGATTCCCCAGTACCACATACACTGCAAAGGCCAGAAGTGCTGTCGCTCAAGTGGTAGAGTGCTAGCCTTGAGCAAAAGAAGCTCAGGGACAGTGCCCAGGCCCTGAGTTCAAGCCCCAGGACTGGCAAAAACAAAAAAACACCAAAAAACTAAAATCCCATTGACATGTACTACCACATTAAGCAGGCTTTAAAACACAAGATACTTCACACACTAACTATGGTCAGATCTGTAGCTGTAAGCTATTGTCCTGTGTTTGCTGTTGCTACTAGATTCCCTTGGCTATAAACTCAAATGCTATCCAATACCAAGATGCAAACGTTTCAGTAACACTGCATGAGTACTGAGAGATTTCTGTGTCTCCTGGAATCCCTTTGTTTTCTCATCCAGTCACATCCCTTCGTGTACATCTCCATAGGTCATGTTGAGCTTTCCTGCACACCCATCATCTCTGCCATTTCTCACAACCTTGCTCCCTCACTGTACATGTGGCCAGTAGGAACTATCATGAGGTAGTAGTTATGAAACTTTTTTGATATTATATTCATTATGGGTTTTTAGCATTAATTATAATTTTTAAATGTTTTCATTACATGTTATTTATAGTGCTTACTGGGTTTCAGGGTAGGGAGTTGCTTAAGGGTTGATCCAAAGGAAAATACTTCAGCCCAGTGCCTGAGGGGAGGGTCCAGGGTAGCACATGCTTTGTGTGCATCTCCCCATTTCTAAAACAAGGGGGACAGTGACTGTCCTAAGGCTGTTTGTGGGAATCAGCTGAGCTAGTCCATGTAAACCACTAAGCTTGCTGCACAGTCATGACTCATCTAAGTACTGTAATAGTATTAGTAATGGTAACATGAATGGCAACAGCAATAATACTAAATATGAAACACTGAACTATACTTATCAACAATAGAAAAAGACAGCAACCTCGGTGGAGTAGTACCCACCAGGAGGCTCAGAAAGGTAAACAGATGATCACCTTCTCAATGAACTGCCTTAATAAAGGTCTAGGTATGTGATCAGCTTTTAGAGAAGGTACCGAGGGCTGAGTGGGTGGGTCTGTTAAGTGGAGGGGAAAAGACAAGCCCTTCCAAGCTGAGACACCAGCAGGAACAGACACTGAGCCTGCAAAGGACTCAGTGTCTTTAGAAGGCAGCATTCTCTGCATCTGGATCTGAGACATCTGGTGGGAAAGTCGTGAGTAAGGAGGTGAACACGGATGGTACAGACTTCTGGCTGAGAGCATTGAGTATCATTCTAAACAGGTTAGGTTCTATTCTGGGGAAAGGGGGAGGGCTGTTGAAGGATTTCAAAGCTCTGTTTTAAGCAACTGGGTGTAAGATGCACAACAGCTGGGAGAGACTAGAGCCAGGGATCCCAAGTAGAAGGCAATAGAAACCCCTAGGCGCTGAAAATGGGGCCTGGATCAGCCAAGAGATCTGCAACCTACAGTGGGGATCCCCCAGCCAATAAGCCTGGAGCTTGGAGAGGAGAAGGAGAAGTTGCCAGTGACTAGGAAGTTTCACCTACGGTATACACATGTGAGGGCAGTAAATGTAGGTGTGTAGGTAGTAAATACAGGTGGAAGGAAGCAGATAACGAGCCATTCCAACTTGAAATGCCAGGGAATGTTTTCATAGAAATGTCCAGTAGAAAGGGGAAATGTGAGCCTGGAACTCAGAGTAGGGTAGATACCTCAGCTTGAGTATTCATTGCAGTTAAGCAAGTAATGTGCATGTCTCATTCTGGGAGAGCTTGAGGCAAAGGGCTCCATCTCAAATAGATCTTTTGAAGGCCTTTAGTAATCTATATGCTTCCTGGGTGGGGACTTTGTCCTGGTCACTAGGGACAATTCACCAATTTCCTTACCCTGGCTATTTGGTCTGCCATTTGGAGACGTCCATCCAGCTCTCGTCGGATCTGGGCTGCCTGTTCATCTGGGTTGTCCAGCTGCACAAAGCACAAACATGCACACAGAAAGACAGTTAGCTTGGTTTACAAAACCCAACAGACTCATGACTTATCATTTTAAACCTCCACTCTGTGCTCATGAAAATCTTTCACTAAAACAAAACAAAGCAAAACAAACCTGCTTGTAACCAATACATCCCGTTTGAATGAAATTCCTGGTGAGAATGATTTTAGGCAGAGCATGATGCATTGGTGGCTGTTAAAAGACAGTCAAATGACCTTGTAAAGGAAGTATCCAGAATGTTTGACCTAATGAGAAGCAATGTTCCTATGGCCTTAGTCCCCCCGCCATCTCCTGATTAGCAGAGATTATTTTGTAAGCCACCAAGCCAAGCACGAGAAAAAGTCAGGAATTAATTCTCTTGGAAGATAGGGTGCTCACACAGGGTAGAGTTGGAAAGTAAAAACACAACCAACCCCGCTAATGAGTTCCACAGAGGCAATGCAGTCTTCGCCCAATCCTCACAGAACAGAAGTGGAGAAGCGGAGAAGGCTGGGGAAGAAGGCAAGGCCTAAAACAAGCCTCACTCATTCATTTGTTCACTCATTCCTTTACATACTTAACCATTTCATTCCACAAAATTTTGGTATGTCAAAACAATGGAATGACTAGGAACAAGAGAGAATCAGTCTGTATCCTGATGAAGTTTTAATCTAGCAAGAACAAGTACAGCCAGAAGTAACTTGGATTTGTTTTCCAGCCTTTTCTAAAGAGTCCCAAAAATTAGAAGTTCAGGAAAGCCTGCTCCCTCCTGAAAATTTATAATACCTATTATCATAATAAAGATCCTGAGAAATTCTCTACTTAACTTCACTTAACTTTCTTTCTACACAGTTATTTCACTAAAAGCAAACATCACACAGCATGGAAGCAGGAGGAAGAGCTTATGAGCCACTTCAACCAGGGATTCTCCGCCTCAAACTGGAACTATTGCCCAGCATTATGTTGGCCTTCTTTATATTCTATTTCAGGATTTCTATATCTTTATTGAATTCTTCTTTCATATCCTGCAGTTTATTCCATATTCATCTGCCTGTTAGCTGAGTTCAGCCAGCTATTTACTTGTATCTTCTTTAATTTCAATCAGGTGCTCACACATCTTTTAAACTTCATTTATCTTTCTTACCATTGATTTTAGCTGATTGAGATTTCACTCCATTTTCATTCAGTTCCTTCGCTAGCATTAGAAGGGGCCATGTTCCTTTGTGTCTTCATTTTACTAATATGTTGACATTTCTGTATCTGAGCACAAGTTTTGCGTTGGAGAATTTAACCTCATGACTTTTTAGCTGGAGATTTCCCAACATAGATCACAGCTGGATAGTGGTAGGACTGTGGTAGATTTTCTTGATGCTGAACTGGGAGGGAATATGGCTCAATAGTTAAGTATTTGGTCACTGTATTCAGGATGGTGGATCCAGTCCCCTGTTCTACTCTGGGAGAGGAAACCAAGAGTCTCCTGTGCTCAGTACCATGCTGTTCCTTTCCCAGGCTGTGCTTGCTGGCATTCTCTTGGTTCCACACAGCCTGATGGAGCTACTTGTCCTCCTTAAGTGCCCTGTTTTGATTTTCTGATTGGGCCTGACAGGTAATTAACTCAAAATCCTCACTTTGAACCTTCATAGACAGGAGTCAATTTGACATACAGAGCCCCACTTAGGGGCTAAGAACTGTGAACTCCCTGTCAGTTGTTGTGAATTGCTAACTTATCTGAGAAGACTGTAGCAGTACAAGAAGACATGTGAGCAATGGATGTATCATTATTGTGGTTCTGCCCGTAAGTGACTGTGTGGTTTGGGGCAAATTATTTAGCTTCTCAGTGCTTCAGGCTTCCTCATCTGAATATTCAGGATAACCCTACCTATGCCTTTCATGTGAATGAACAATGCATATAAAATGCTCAGCCCAGAGCTTGGTATATAGCACACCATTGGGAAATGGTACCTGGGGTTATCCATGCTGTTATTAGAGTGACATGTGTTGGCTGATGGGTCACCCTAGGTGACAAAGGGTCAGTGAAGAGAGTGCCAAATTTGAACAGTGGGCCTCCCTGGTGTGGATGTGGGATTCTAGCCTCCCTTGATGTGTTGTCTGCAGAGGTGGGTTGATGTTGACTAGAGGTTTCCATCTCCAGACAAATTTCCCTGGCTTCTCAACATCTCTCACAATCCCCAAGGTCAAGTCTCTTTGGTTGGTTGGACTTTAATTAGTGGGAGTGACCTGCAGGTGAACCTGTCTGCCCAACAGCTAATGATCTGAAGAGTGGCTAAAAAGGAAACAGAACCGAAATTCCTTCAAATAGACTGGCATGATAAAGAAGGCCAGCCTCGGCCGCTGAGTCTGACAACTCTGCTGTATGAAATCCAAAATTCTAAAGAGGAATCAAGTAATTATCATTTCACAGGCCGGAAAGGAAAAGTCAGAGAGTGAGATTCCATGGAAACAGGGCTCTGTCTTCCACGATGGTCTTTTCCACCGAGGAAAGGAAAGATCAGCGGGGGAATCAAGTGAAGGGCAAACTTATCAGGTGGACAGCAATGCCTGGCAATGCACTCATTAAGGTTCAAAATGGACATGGGCAGGAAGGTTCCATCTCTCATTAGACAAATTATTTTCCTACCAGCAGAGACCAAGCAGAGGAGTACAGATATTCTTCCTTGGCCATCAAGAAAAGCCTATGACTTCTTGGGATTTTCTTCTAAGAGGAGGGAAAAACTGGGTCTGGCACTCTGAAAGTGCAGACAGGGAGCCCTGGGTTCAAGACTGCCTGAGGTGTGAGACTCTCCTTTCACTTTTAGGTCAATGGAGAGAGGATGAGCAGCCAATATGGATGCTTACTTGGGATCTGGCAGAATAGAGTTGTACCCATCATCTATCCAAGTCCTGAGCAGTGCAGCCTTGTAAAGTATCTAAACCCTGATAGGCCTTGTTTCTTCTGCAAAGGGAACACGTTTTGATCTCATGTGGTTCTTGAAGACACAGCTTGAATGTTCTGCATTGTTCCTGCAAAGTTAGATAGACTTGGGTCCAAATCTTGACTTCAAAGCTTATTTATTGATTCAATCAGCAAATGAATTTTTCTAATTTTTCCTCTCCTCACCTATGCTAAAGATTAAGTTAAATGATACATATCCAAAGCACCTGTTGTAATTCTAGCAGGTTCTACGGTTGAGCAAAGTTTCTAGAGTAGTAGAATGGGGATTCACTGGGTGTTCACTCTTCTCTCTGCCTTTTGTGATTTTATGAAAGCCATAAAAGGGCAGGGGTCCTGACACACAGGAATAGATATTAGGAACCTCTGTTCTGTGTTTGATTTTCCCTTAGGTGTGGGACCAAAGTTCCACAAAAAGGCCAAAGTCAGACCCCTTTCTGCCCATTGTCCCTTCATCTTGGATTTTATGCCCTGGGATTCTCTGAGAAACCTAGACGAGCACTCCTCAGAATTATATTCTAGGGATTGTTAGCTCTGTAGTTATGAGATCCACTGAGAGAATGGAGTCTATAGTAAAACAAAGCCTGGAAATGGCTCTCTCTGTGACCACCCTGGAGTTTGGGGTACAAGGGACATGTAAGAAATCCTTCACTAAGACACCTGCACAGGGTCCCACATGCCCAAAATGTATCTGACTATTCAAACACCCTAGGAACACATTTTGGGATGTGTTTTCCTAGACCATTCTCCAATGAAGAAGGCAGGGTGGGAGGAAGCAAGTTTACTGTTCAAATAGATGTACTTCTTTAGTAAAGGACCTACCTGGGAATGCCCTGCCTGAATTCTAGGGTGATGCGATCATCCTGGGGGCCTGGCTGCCTCATTTGCCTCAGCTTCCCCTGGAGGCTGTGCTCAGGAAGAAACCTCCTTGGGTATTAGGTTTCCTTGAAGATGCCTGGCTTCTCCCATACAGCCAAGCAACAATGACAAGGAAACAAGTTCAACTCTGATTCTTCCAAAGTCACCCTTATTACAGCCAAGAGGCACCCTTCTACCAGGGGAAGGAAGATTTGATGCAAATATACACAACATGTAAACAGAAAGAGGCAGACTACTGGATGTGTTATTTGAACAATTTTTTCTTTCTAGAAAGATCTGTGGTACTCAGCCTCAAAGTAAATGAACCAACCTTAGCTTCAGGATGAAGATATAAACAATCCAGAAGCATGGCTGGAAAGAGCCTTGGAGATGATGCAGTAATCTCAGGTGTGTCAGGTGGCTGAGCTCTGTAGTCAGAGTATGCTCTGCTGAGGCCTCTGAGAGGGCTAACTCTGTACACATGTATCTGCTGGTGCTGTTCCTCATGCTTGAGGCACACTTCCTCGCCTGCCCTTTGGCTGGTAACCTCTTCTGCATCCTTCAGCTCTGCAGCAAACACATATTCCCTCCCCTTGAGACGCCATGGATCTTCTCTGGTCCTTGCTCTCTCTCAGCACCTTTCCTTTACTAGCATGCTTCCTGATGCAACTGCACACATCCCCATAGGGTTATGTGATGTTCACATACCCAACCATGAGCTCCACAGGAATAGAATTGGTGTAATTTGGCTCACTTCTGCATCCCCAGCACCTTGCACAATGGCAAATACAGACCTCGCTCCGAATAAATACTTGGCAGATGAACAAAATGACTGGCTGACCATAGGACCGAGTTAATTAACTGTGACCTGAGAAGGAAAGCAACCTACTCATAACCACACTATAATCAGTGAGTGAGCTGGGAGCGAGTCCTCAGCTTCTAGTTTGCTATATCTTGCAGCTTAGTGGCTCTGTTCCAGGAAGTTTCCTTCTCTGCAGAAATAGGTAAAGTCTGCATCCATGCTGGCCTCTCAGCAGTTCCATTCCCTACAAAGCATCCTTAATTCTGGGCTTTGAGGAATGGATGGAGGGTGTCTTTAAGCAGCTGTAGTGTGAGCCACCTGCTGCACCTGCTGAGCTGGATTGACTTCAGTCTGCTCACTTTGTCTCCATTTTACTTTGCAGCTAGAGCCGGGGCTTTCTGAGACTGCTGTCTGATAGCGAGGCTTTGAGAGCATCTGTGGAGGAGGGCAGAGGCTCCTCTCCGCAAAGTGCTCCTCTCAGCTGGCATGGCTCTCCTTTCTTTCCCAGCCCTGTGGGTTTTTTTTTTTTAATCCCCCTTCAGTGACAAACTGCTTGGGTGACTGCTAGCTGCTCTGGTGCACTGCAGTCTGGAAAGTTACAGCTGGGACACTGTCAATTCCTGGCCAGAGGTTGCATGTACCTGAGATCTAATCTGAAGAACATACAGAAGTTGGGATCGTGGCTATATGATGCTATTCAGGGACTGGATGTCACCTCTAGGTCCTCTCCTCTTGTCTACTGTCTATCCACTCTTAATGCTGAGGCCACAGGATGTGATTGGCAGGTGCGTGCCTCTACTGTCCAGGTGTGCATCCTTATCTTTCCACTGTGAAGCTAAGTCACCTTGAAAGACTTACTGGATCTCTCTGAGCCTTAGCTTTTGATATCTTTTGACTCTTTTCTCTGAGAGTGGAAATAAGAGTGACAATCTCTAGTTCATAGTGCTGACCACAGACTAAATGAGATGGTATGTATGTGATAATTAGCCCTGAGTTTGGCCTGCAGTCACATTTTCTGACTCAGAGCAGCTATTAGTTCTTGTCATTCCACAGTCTGCACACAGAAACAGAGGCAAACAACACTTAGTGTGGCAGATCAGGACTTCCCATTTCAGGTAAGAAACCAGACTGTCCAAGGTTACATAGTTTGTTGTTTTACAGATAATTGGCTCTGCACTGGGGTGGGGGGGGTAACCATGAGAAACTATGAAATCTAACACTACCTCTGCTTCTTATGGTGTGGCCAGGGCACTTGATCTCTTTGAGCATCTAGTCACCTCAGAGAAATACTGCAATGATGATCATAGTCAGTGTCTCTGCACAGTGGAGCTCCATGCATTGTGGGTATATATTACTCACTACTGTAGGAGAATCTGATGGAATTTGCTTACCTCCCTTCTCAATCTGTATTGATGCCTCACTGTTACTTGTTGGGAAAGACAGAGTTAATGTCCCCTGCACATTCAATTACATTTCATTTTTTAAAAAAATAAAATCCACCCAACCTCATTTGCAGGAGATGTAAAATAAGCTCATTCCTGTCACCATTTGCCATGCCTTATTTCCTCTCCAGGAGAAGACCTTGAGTAGGTCAAGGTTTCTATTCTGAAGGATATACTTCTCCTTGATTGCAAAATGTAGGGTTTAGCTCCCAGCTTTTGCCAGCCAATGAGAACATTGCCTGTATTTAAGTCACCAGTTTTATGTCTTTGCGGGCTTCTGGTAATGCAGTAAATAGAACACAAGAGCTCCAAATACAGCAATTCTCTGAACAAGCAACAAATAAATACATAAAAATTCCCCAAACACAAAGCCAATTCATTCCGTTATAATCCTGCCGGTCTCAACAGTCATTCCCCATTCCTACCCCACTCCTGGAATGAACTCCCATCTTCCTCCTATCATTTCCCACTTGATACATCATTCAGAGAATGGCTTCACTTCAGATGTTTTCCCAAGAAATCCTTCTTGATAACTGTAGCATCAAGCTGTCCCATTAGGCCATTACAAGCAAGTCCACTATCTAAGCCCTTATGTGTCCTGGGTCTTACATTCCTTTCTCTACCAGAGAAGCTGAAGGGCATGTGGTCAGAGCCCCACAAGCTGTAAACAGTCAGGCCTTAGCCTCAAATCCATGGTCTGAGACACGGGGTAAGATATTGAGCTCTCCATACCTGCAGCCTAGTTTTGCAGAGCCAGGGTCTCAATTGTGGTGTCACAGCTGAGGCTTATTATGAGAAAGTGAGGCAATGGTACTCATAAGGCACTTAGTGTAATGAGGCGCCAGGTGATGGCTTTAATTTATACCCATGTGGCTGGAGAGTATGGTTTTAACCCAGCCTAAAGGAGGTAGCTGCTTTTTATTGTTTGGATGGATCCCCTTAGTTATCTTCCTAGTTAGGACTGGAAGACTGTTCAGTTCACCTGCAGTATTCTGAGAATGAAGGCTATGGAACCCATTCAAAGAAGACAGTGGGCAGCGGTTCACATCTAGGGGTAGGCAAGAAATAGGGAGCTTTGTGTAGTGAGAACATGTGGAATTAGGCCCGGTTTCTCTCTTCATGCTTGTGTGGTTGCTTCTTAAATCTAATTTACACTTCTTTGTTCTGATTGATACTGAACTGAGCTACCATCATCTCCATTACAGACTACTGATATCACAGAGATCTTTGCTTTCCCTAGGACATAGCAGGTCTGTATCCTGGCTGCATGTAAGTATCCCCAGAAAGCGATGAATGGAAATTCTGATGGCCAGGCTGTAGCCAGACCAACCACATCAGATATCTTGAGTTCAAGCCCAGACACCCAGGTTACTTTAACCCTTCAAGTGACTCCAATGTGCAGCCAAGACTGGGGACCTATACCAAAATCCAGTGGTGCTTCACTATCACTGCACATAGCAACCAACCAGAGAACATGTTAAAAGACAAGAGTCTTAGTGACCTGACCCTTGGGGAGTTTGATTCAGTAGGGTTAGAATAAACCCTAAGAATTGACCCTTCTTCCGGGTTTCAATCCTGCTGATGCACTCAATGGTTTTGAGGGGCAAGGCTCTAATGGCACACCTTGTGTAGAGTCTGCTCCTCTTTCTGGAACATGCATTTGCTCATGTGACTCTCTGGCTCTACATCCGTTAGTAACTTTCCATTCTCCTTGGCAAGAGGAGTCTGAGTCCTTATTAAAGTGTAGATCACTGTCACCATCGGGCCATTGCACAGCTTTTCAGTCTCATTCCCCAAGGCTCCCCCCTCTCCCTCCCAGGTGTCTTGCTGTCTAGGCTCTAGGCATTCTGTACCATGTCTTCTAGGTTCTCAAATATAACACATTCTTGCTTGATCCCTGGCTACTGTGATTGCTCTCTTCTCTGCTGTCACCTCTGTCTGCTGAACACAAAATCAACCCAAGTTCCAACATCAGTGTTGCTTCGAGAGGAGCCTTCCTGGTCCTAGTCAAAGTCTCATTTCCTCCTGGCAGCCATACCATCTGGAATCATTCACTGACTACCCCATCACCTTGTACCATTTGCTTCCTGTTGGGTTCTCTGGAAGACTATAAGTGCTTCCAGGACAAAGGCTTTTTTTTTTTTTGTCTAGTTAGCTCAGTACAAACATTTCCAGCTCTCTGCCTTTCTGGCTCTCTGGACCTTGCCTCCTCTCATGCATGTCATTTGCATCCCTGATACATGATGGAGTAGGTGGAAGTGAATGGATGTGGCCCCAAGGAGCACCCGGTCTAAACTAGGGCTGCTTTCACGTTGTAAAGTGAATATCATCTTCATCAATGACTCATTCCTTCACCTCCACTACATGATGGCAAGTTCAGTGGCAAGGTCAGCACTGAGAATGAGAAACATGTCATCCGTGGAAAGGGCACCTCCATCCTCTAGGAGTGAGATTCCCACCAGCATCAAATGGAGTGATGCTGGTGTCAAGCACATGGAGTTCACTAGTGTTTTCATCACCATGGAGAGAGCTGGGGCCCACTTGATGGGCAGTACCAAAAGGGTCATCATCCTTGCCCCTTCCAGCCAATGCCCCCATGTTTGTCATGGGGATGACCATGAGAAGGATGGCAACTTGCTCAAGGTCATCAGCAATGCCTCTTGCACCATCAACTGCTTAGCACCCCTGGCCAAGTTTATCCATGAAAACATTGACATTGTGGAGGGTCTTAGGACCACCGTCCATGCCATCATGGCCACCCAGGGGACTGTGGATGGCGCCTCTGGGAAGCTGCAGTGCAATGGCTATAGGGCCGCCCAGAATATCATCCCCACATCCACCAGGGCTGCCAAGGCCATGGGCAAGGTCATCCCCAAGTTGAATAGGAAGCCACTCAAGGGCATCCTGGGCTACACCTAGGACCAGGTTGTCTCCTGCGACTTTAAGAGCAATGCCTACACTTCCACCTTCCATGCCAGGGCTGGCATCGCCCTCAGTAACCATTTTGTCAAGGTCATCTCTTGGTACAGCAAGGAATTTGGCTACAGTAACAGAGTGGTTGACCTCCTGATCCACAGGGCCTCCACGGAGTAAGACCCCTGGATTACCCACCCTAGCAAGAACGGGAGAAGAAGAGAGGCCCTGGCTCCTGGGGACTCCCTGTCCCCACTCAGTCTCCCAACACAGAGAATCTCCTCCCCTCCTTATCATCCCCACCCTGGACGTCCTGCCCAGGTGGTGGGGCTTAGAGTCCTAACTGTGACCTGTGAATGGACCACCAATATAGCTTACTGCACCCAATATCCCCCTGCCCAAAAAATATTCCAGTGACTGAGTTGGTAGTGGTGGAACCCTTGCCTAGAATGTCTAAGGGCATGGGTTCCATTCCTACCATGGCTAAAAAATCATTTAAAAAAATCTCCACTGTAAGCCGGGTGCCAGTGGCTTATGTATGTAATCCTAGCTACTCAGGATGAGTATCTGGGGCTGAGATCTGAGGATCTCGATTCAAAGCCTGGGCAGGAAAGTCCATGTGGCTCTTGTTTCCAATTAACCACCAGAAAAACCTGATGTGGTGCTGTGGCTTAAGTGGTAGAATGCTCACTTTGAGTGCAAGAGCTTAAGGGCAGCACCCAGGACCCAAGTTCAATCCCCATGACTGACAGAAAAACCCAACCAACCAAACCAAAAAACCTCCAGCGATTGCTAGAAGATATTTGCATAGTTAAATGGCAGATGGAGACAGTAATAGCTACTTAGGGTTTGTTTCAACCCTAATCTCTTAATGAGATGTCTGACACTTGATAGGGGTTCAAATCTTTGTTTAAACAAAGTTATGAATGGAGCTGGTTGAAGCTTATATACCATTGTTGAATGAATAAATGAAATTGAGTGAGAATAGGCAGAAGGGAGAAAGAATAAATAACTAAAGTGATGTGAAGTATTGAGAGTGAATCAGTGACCATGTAAAAATATTCATTAAACAGTTGCTTTCTTCAGGTATTGTGGAAACAGGATAAACACAGAACTGTATAACAAGATTCTTTCAAAAAACAAACAAGCATGGTTAGTTTTTAAAATTAATCAGGTATTGTGCAAAGGAAAATGATTGTTTTTGTTGTCATAGATTTTGTTTCCTTAGGGCTAGGGGCTCCCACATGCCAAGACCATCAACTACCACTGGACTCCGCCCTATCATTAGTATTTAAATTTCCTTAATTTTTTTTCAGTGCTGGGGATCAAGCCCAGGCCTCTGAGCCACTTTCAGCTCTGAGCTTAGCTTATACTATTGCTCAGATTCTGTTCAGGCAGATGATCTGACAGAAATAACATTTTCGTTTCATTTTTGCTTGAAAATAAGCTAGAGGTAATTTTTTTCCTCTAGAGATTTAACTATGAATATTATAGGAAATAAAATACCTTTTGTGCTGTTGAATAATTTTTCTCTTCCAGTAGCATCAAGTCATGGCGGTAAACAATTTATAAATGACAAAAATAATGCACTCCACAGGAAGTCCGGAAATATCTTATGAGGTCTAAAATATTTCAAATAGAATGGAATGCTTTTGCTAACTATGCCCATTCTTTATTGGAAAGGGAAATAAACTTGATTCAAATACTGGTAACAGTATAAATAGTTACTCAACAGGTCAAAATCAAATCAAGTTTTCTAGCTTCTGCCATGATGACTTTAATAAATGTGTATGTGCACAAAAGTGAGTGTGTGTTTATGTGTATAAAAGAGCTCAGGCAAATGTTTACTATAAATCACAGAGCTCCTATGTCAATTAAAATTGAGTGAGGCAAGTATAATTCCAAGGTAGATGAGAATTGTCACCCGCACTGCTGTTCCATTTGAGCAACATGTCAGGAATATAAGACAGGTTTCTCTTCCAGCTCTCAGCTGATCATTACACATATATCTGGTATAAATTGGGTCTATTCATAAATCTACCCACATAAGTCATTATCTTATTCTTCATGCCCTCATACTGTGTCTACTATAGTATCACCATTGTTCAGAGACAAAAACATTTATACAAGGTGGGTTTCACCTTGATTAAGACCTGTCAAAGGAACAGTCAATGCCAAATCCATACCCAAGTGGATATATTTCCATTCTTTGAAAATTATCTGTGGGCAAAGGGAGGCAATACTTATAAAGCTAAGGTCCTGCGTTTTCTTATAGATGAGAGAAAAATTACACCATCAGCATCTATTAAATGCTTCTTGCTTACAACATAAATATGATATGTTTCAGGCGAGCAAGGCGTCAGGATCACATCTATTCTAACACACACAGTGTTTTCAATGCATGTGTCAAAATGTCAGCATCGAACGCTTGCCACATTCCACTAGTTGAGGTCAATAATGAGTGAGTTTAGGTCACTAATCCCATGTCTATCATAAGCAGGGATAATCATGTACATAAGTAAATATTGAGAAAGTAAATTAAAATGGAAAATGAATTAACGAAGAGAGGTTAATTTGTTCCACTGAGCCTTACCTCTCAAATTTCAGTGGCTTTAGATAACAGCTTATTTCTTGTTTACTTTATCTATGCATTGGTGATTATAAAGGGCTTATATAATCTTACATAAGATTATGGTTTACTTATTACATACAACCACTCAGGGACCAAGGCAGGTGGAAGCATTCTAATTTGCACCTCCACCTTATCAATGTATGCCTTCTGGGCTCAGCAGCAGGAGAACATCAAATGGGGAGAATTTGTAGTTTATTTGCTACGGAACTGATCATATGGTCCTAATATATTTCATAAACATTACTATGTCTGCCATAAGAAAACAGCTCTGAATACTGGTTAAAGTAGCTGAAATACAGAATCTGTCTTGAGAATCTATGTGAGAATTGCTTGATTCTCTGTTTTAACCTGGCCTGTGTTGCCATTCCTGTATCAATTCAAATTAAGTCAACATGGTGAAACATAATTAAGTCTGCACTGGGAAAGGCAAAGATAATCTTGGCTTAGAGGAGAGAAACAGAAGAAAGTAGCAGTCTTCTGCAAATTAGTAGTATTTTAACCAGCATAAATTAAAACAATATTGACTGAAATATATATCCCAGCATTGAGGAAATTTAAATTAAGATGACCCTAGGGGTCTTGCAATCTAATTTCTTCCAAATGGACCAACAGTTTTCCAGACAGAGAAACACTTGACTGGTAGACCACCATCAATCACATGACTTCTTGTCTGGTGAAATTTCATTTGTAATCCAGAAATTAGATTAATGCTTTGTGAAACCAGCTCTAGGATTAGTTAGTTCATTTGCTGATTTGGCCCCAAAAGCTTCTGAGTTGAATTTTCTTAGCTAAGAGAATGCTCTTTAAATCCTTCAGAGGAAAAGCTTTGTAGCAAATTTCACCCCTCCATAAATTATTGTAAGAATATTCTCAAAAGAAATAGAAAACTTATCTAGGAACCTCAATTAGGTACCTTTAAAATTAGAATTTATCTTCATAAGGAAAGCAAATTCACAAAAGGGATTGTGTTTATAAAAAGTAATACCATACATAAACACTAGGTCAATACTCTGCCCTTTTATGCAAAATGACGCCTGCCAGCTAAATCCTTGTTGTATTGTGAGTTCAAGGAGTAGAAAAATACATTACTGAAAAATGGTTGTAACATGAAGCAAAACCCAAATGATTTGCAGGTTAATAGCTCAGCTAGTACCAGGTACGAAATAGTGGCTCAATATGTTATTTGTTGAGTGATTGCCTATAAATATTTGATCCTGTTTGTAACAGGGAGCTCTCAGTACTCTTAAGTAGATCTATGTATTTTTTTAATTGAGAAATTATAGTCCGGGCTTTTATCTTCTGACATGTAATGGCCATCATTATTACATGTATTGATTAAAGAGATGATTGGACCAGCTATTTTATTTGACAAAAATAAGACAATGGTCTAAAAGTATAAAAATTGAAGAAATCAAGACATTTAGGGGGTGTTAATTCTTCAAAAGTTTGAAAGCACTGTAGAGAGACTGTTATTATTGTTGATGGAGTTTCACCTCCTATTAAATCCTACAAGCCTTTCACTAGCATTTCAGCAAAATGTGTATTCCTGTAATTTCTTACTGGGCAATTCTGCCACAGAAATACCAAATCACAATGCCACAAGGCCCCTGCTGGTTTCAGACAGTGCTTAATGGATTCTGTCTCCACAGTCTGACATATGCAGTTGAGGTGGAAAACGGCTGATTAAAAAATTCAGAATCAACATATGCAGCCAGCCTGCACTGAACAAGATAACGCCCTGGGTGACAGCCCGAGGCTTTGATGTGGGATGGCATGAAGCGATCTTAAGCTTCTGATCGAAAGTCAGACATGCACCCAAGGAGGAGAAAATTCTGAAAAATTCATAAGCTTCTCTATCATTAATAATTAATCTCTAAGTCAACAAGCACTAGCAATTTACACTGGCCTATACTGGCAAACAGCCAGCGACTGGAGCTCCCTCACTCTGCAAGCCCTCAGAGTGATTCATTTCATGGCAACCTTCAGGTTCTTATCAGAAAGAAGAGCAAGCTTTGGAAAGTCAGCGGACAGTCTTCCACAAACTGTGACATCAGTCACCATAATTTATAAGATGAAGGCATCAGGTCTCCACTCCAAGAAGGAGGTATAGCTGTGATTTTTCTGAGAGAATTCTGCAATTTCTATAGATCAGTGATTGTTCTCTCCCTATTGGGTGATTCTTTCTCTTCCCCTAATCTCCCATCTACCCTAGCACCACCTCCTACCCCCACCCCCTTCAAAAAGACATGGCAAGCCTGGAGTGGTTTGGGTGTCAGAGTTGAGGAAGAGGATATTGACTGCATCTAGTGGGTGGAGACCCAGGGTTGCTGCTCAACATCTTATAAAGCATAGGCTAAGACCACACAACGAGGGATGAGCCAGTCCCAATGTCAACAGGGCTGAGGGGGGACACAGTTGCTGCAGGTGCTGACCTCAAGGAAACAAGATGACACCATTTAATTATGGGGGCACAGAGGAAATTGCTAACCTGACACAAGACTTCACTTTATCACATTAATCCTCCAGCACTTAAAACTCTTTCCAATATTACCAGCTGAGCGGAGGTCTGAAATAATTTAAGAAGAACAGAGATCAGGATGGGGATTTTGACAGTTCATACTGCTGTTAGGAAATCTCTTCAAAAAGGCGCCAGGTTTTTGAGAATAACCCAGAAAGATGTCTGAATCTTGGCTTGGCTGGTTATTTCACCAAAGTGTGTAAGACACAGAGATTCAGCCACTGGGGTCTCGCTGGCAGGAAAGCTGACTGGTGTTCATTTGTGCCATCAGCTACCCTGCTCTAGAGGAAAGGGGCCAGAGCCCAGGCACCCACATATCCCTCAGGGAAAGGATGTGGCAGTCACAGTGATCTGTCCTTGATTGAAAAGCAACCAAATCCAAATAAGAGAGGTAGAAAAACTGAGACAGGGTGGAAGTAAAGGTGAAGAGGGGGACATGTGATAGATGACTACATTTCCCCTTAATGAATTAAGACAGAAGAAGAAAAACCCAACTGTTTTTCTAACAAGGTAAAATATATTGCCATTCTTCCTTCTAATTTACATTTTTAATTAATGTCTTAGGTTTGCCAATGTCTATTTCACAAGGATAAAAAACAACACCGTAGTTTCTGATAGCAACATCTTGTTTGTGGGGATTCTTTCACGGGGGTGAGTAATGGATCTTGTAAAGAAGGAGAAGCTTAGGGCTGGGATGTAGCTCAGTGGCAAAGTGCTTGCCTAGCAAGAGCAACATCCTGGGTTTGATCCTCAGTATACTAAAAAAAAAGGAGAAGCTTAAAACAAAGATTTCCTTTTACAGAAGAATATCTGCGGCTAGTTTTTCTTCCTTGCAAGCAGGGGCCTTATAATGAGAATGAGAGAAGGTGAGGTAGAGATACTAGGTATGTACTATTCTTTTCATATTAACCAGATGTTTGCTTGCTGTGTACATGTTATTTTTATGTAAGCAATGGTAAAAAAGGAGAAACATTTCTATAACAATGTTAACTATGACTCTTTCTAATGTTCAAAAGTTGGAGGCACAATCCTTAGCAGGAAGAACAGTGCTGGAGGAATATCAACACCAATCGTCAAACCCTATTACAAAGCTACAGTAATAAAAACAGCTTTATATTGGCACAAGAACAGGCCCGAGGACCAATGGAATAGAACTGAAGATCCAGAAATGAACCGTCAGACCTATGACCACTTAATCTTTGATAAGGGAGCTAAAAAAATAGGATGGAAGAAAGATAGCCTCTTCAACAAATGGTGTTGGCAAAACTGGTTAAAAACTTGTAACAACAACAATAAAAAATTAAAGCTAGATCCTTATATATCACCCTGCACCAGAATCAATTCCAAATGGATCAAAAACCTTGAGGTAAAAGCAGATACCCTGAAAACATTGCAGGAAGGAATAGGAAAAACACTTGGGATCCTTGGCACAGGTCGAAACTTTCTTAATAAAGGTCCAGAAACACAACAAATCAAAGAAAGGTTAGACAAATGGGATTGCATCAAACTGCAGAGCTTCTGCATGGCAGAGGGCATAGCTTACAAGATAAACAAAGACCACAGATTGAGAGAAGATCTTCATTGCCATACAACAGACAAGGGCCTCATATATAAAATATACTTAGAACTCAAAAAATTACATTCCCCAAAACAAATGCTCAAAGAAACAACTACCTCCTTAATAAATGGGTTAAAGACTTAAAGAGAGACTTCTATGCAGAGGAAATGAGAAGGCACATGAAGAAGTGCTCTTCATGACTGGCCATAAAAGAAATGCAAATCAAAACAATATTGCGATTCCACCTCATCCCAGTAAGAATGCCCATTATCAAGAAAACAACAACAGATGCTGGGTGGGGAGGATGTAGCCAAAAGGGAACACTACTGCACTGTTGGTGGGAGTGTAAATTTGTTCAACCACTCTGGAAAGCAGTGTGGAGGTTCCTCCAAAGGCTAAACATAGAGCTCCCATCAATGCCACTTTTGGGCATTTACCCAAAGATCACAAGCAAGACCACACTAAAGCTACCAGCACAACTATGTTTTTTTTTTTTGTTTTTGTTTTTGTTTTTTTTTTGGCCAGTCCTGGGCCTTGGACTCAGGGCCTGAGCACTGTCCCTGGCTTCTTCCCGCTCAAGGCTAGCACTCTGCCACCTGAGCCACAGCGCCCCTTCTGGCCGTTTTCCATATATGTGGTGCTGGGGAATCGAACCTAGGGCCTCATGTATAGGAGGCAAGCACTCTTGCCACTAGGCTATATCCCCAGCCCCCCAGCACAACTATGTTTATCGCAGCACACTTTACTGTTGCTAAAACATGGAACCAACCCAGGTGCCTCTCAGTAGATGAATGGATCAAGAAAATGTGGCACATATACACAATGGAATTCTATGCCTCTATCAGAAAGAACAACACTGCCCCATTTGTAAGGAAATGGAAAGACTTGGAAAAATCATACTAAGTGAAGTGAGCCAGACCCAAAGAAACATAGACTCTATAGTTTCCATCATTTGTAATAATTAGTACATGTCTATATGACTACAGAAGATGATGCTAAGCAAAATGAATTCCAAGTTATGGAAACAAATGGTTTATCATTGTTGTTATTTTCAATGTACTGTGTGAAATTATGCTGTTTCCTTTTGTTTTTCTTCCCTATGGTTTTACTACCGATGTCCTCTAACCAATTTTTGGTACCCTGTGATATATACATACATACACACACACACACACACACACACACACACACACACATCAGAATTGTGGAAGGGAAGGGGAACATCAAAATGGAGAGATAAAGGGTAAAAGGGGAACCAATGCAACAGAAATACTTAGAAGACAATATGCTGTAAACCAACTGTACAACTCGGGTTGGGGGAGCGATGGGGAGGGGAAGGTGGGACAACAATGAAGGAGGAGGTAAGTTTGATGAGAAATGTACTCACTGCCTTACATATGAAACTGTTACTCCTCTGTACATCACTTTGACTACAAATAAGTAAATAAAACAGTACAATAAAATAAAGGCATGTTTTTCCCCATGATTTATTCAACTTCAGGTAATAATAAATCCCCAAACTGACCAGAACCTGCCAGAGCTGGAGTTCCATTGATAAGAATTGCAAGGAAGCCCAGTGCGTGGACACTGGCTATTCATGCATGCCTGTACTACATGTGCTGGTGACAATGGCTTCTCAATCACCACATTAGCATATCAGAAATGGTCTCCCCAAACTGCTGGTATCTGGTGAGCTAAAGGACTTCAAACCAGGCTATTTTCATGTTCTGTTATTTTCTGATTTAACCAAAGAGGAAGTACAATTGTATTCTGATATTTCCAAATTCATTTAAGGAGTCTTTATTTCTGAGGGGGGAAAAAAACCACACCACAACCACTTCCTAAAAGATATTATACCCAAGGTAGTTTATTCTTCCTACAAATTACTATCATATGTAGGCTGTGCCAGGCAATGCACTAGGTGCTGGGTATATGATAAGCATAACAATTTGGTTTTCTTGTAGAATTTCTAAGGAATAGAGACATCAATCATATGCCTATGTATGTTATATGTCAACTTTCAGGGAGAGTACTATCCCAAATGAGAAGAAGATTTTGTGCAAGTCTAAACTAGCAGCTCTTGAAGTAAGAACTAAACACACACACAGGCAAACCCAGCAAAGTTGGGGGGAGATAATTTCAGACTGGAATCATTTATGTCTAGGGTTCACAGAAGACATAAAGAAGTTGTGCAGTGTGGCACACTGAGTGGAGAATAATGCAAAGGGAAGCATCACACTGGATAAGGTAGGAGGGATAGAGTCAAACCATCCCAAAGCATAGATGTGATAAATGTAAACCTGAGAGCTAATCTATTGAATTTCTGAAGCTGCTTTTCTAATTTTTTGTCACTTTATTTTGGAATGATCATACATTTCTCCCATGAAGGGGTTTCACTGTGATGTTTCCGTACATGTACATAGTGCACTTTGAACAAATTTTTCTTTTTCTTAAGTCGGTGGACTAGATGCAATATGAATTATAAGTCACAGCATGGGGAAAATGGTTCATCTTCAAACAAAGGCAAATAAAATTCCGATGCAATGACATAGACTTAAAGATAACGGTTTCCATTTCCACACAGAAGTATGTGTATGTACTGATGCTTGAACCTGAGGACTGTGTGCCTCTGCTTAGCTTTTTCTTGTTGCTTGTCTTTTGAATTTATCTGCTTTGGCTGATTCTGAACGACGATCCTCAAATCTCAGCCTCTGTAGTAGCTAGGATTATAGGTATGGGCTCAGCTGTTAGTGCTTTTTTGAATATCAAGTTTAGGGAGTCTTTTCCATGAAAATAATCAACTTGTATTGGTGTCTCATAATAAGAAATGTCTATCTTGTTAATATTTTAAAACGATTTCAAGATGAGTACTTACTTAATATTCTGCATGTTAGTAGCATCTTTTGCATGTGTTTCAAGCCAACAGGGACGAGAAAATTGGTCACCATTATATGTATCCTTTGGGCTCATGTTCCTCCCTACACAGTAATGACCAAACCAGCCTCATGCTAAGCTTTAATGACAAAAATATGATCACAGCGATGGTTGTGGGTGGCCACCAAGTAGCACAGCTAGCTGTAGCAGATGTTCCAACAGATATTGCAAATGGGTTACCTCCTTGATGGCCCAAGGCCTACAGCTCAGAACACCACCAGCAGTTTTGCTTATGGCAAAGAGGAGAGATCAACATTCTTGTTTGTGTAGATTAGGTTTGAGGGGGACCATGGGGGGGGGGGAAATCCCTTCCATCTGTTCTTGTTTTTCTAAAGGGTGATGGCAGAGATCAATTTTAAAAGGCTAAAAATTCACCATGCAAATCCAGGAGGAAAAAGTGCCCTCCGCATCATGTTTTAGCTTTGGAAATTCACACTGACCTCAGCGAGTCTCAAAAAGTCCTACACAGGGCAGAAAATGCTGTAAAATGCCATCTGATTCAAGTAGCAAAGACCTATTAACAGCCCCAGGCCATTTTATGGGGTGACTCTTAATAAGTTTTAAGAAACAAAAAAACCACTTCACTACTGCCAACCACAGGAATCTCTTCTTGTTCTAAATTAAATGATGAAAAGGTGAATAGCCAGGCTAGAAGACCCATGAGACTCCAGGGTGCCAGGAACAAGGGCCAGGATGGACTTGACTGCATATTTTCAATTTTCAAGGTGATTACCCTAACTGCTTCACCTTTCTGTTAATATTATCTACTGTGTGTTTGGAAACCTTGTCCTTAAATTCCAACGTCCTGTATTATGTTCCTATTGCTGCTTCCCAGTTGCCCTTCCCGCTCTTTTTATATCCATCTTAGCAAGTACCTAAGGTAAGACTTGTTATTACTAAATGTTTGATTTTACAATTTAAAAAACATTTGCAAAGTCTGCGTCCTAGCCTAAGTGCCCAACAGCACTGTGAGGTAGGCAGAGCAGAAATAAGTCATACTTCCTTTAAAGTTGAAGAAACTGAGGCAAATTCCTGAAATTAATCAGAGTGTGTACTTAGTGAGCACACAATATGTTCGGTGTCCAGTCAACACTGAATGAGTGAGGAGGTAATGGCTAGAAAAATGTACTTGGAAGTGGAAAGATCAGGACTTAATAAAAAATTTCCACTGGGTTAGTCAAGGTTTCTCAGTTTCAGCACTGGCAACATTTCTGAACAGCTGGTTCTTTGTTGTAAGGCATTTCCTCTTACTCACCGGATGATGTTAAGCCCAATGGAAGTCGGTAGCACACTTCTGTGTTATAATCAAATGTATTGCTTGGCACATTGGCAAACCTGCTCTGAGGGATGAGGGAAAAAGTGCCTCGACTGAGGACTACTGAGCCATCTGAATTTTGTGAACCTCCTCTTCAGTTCCTCATTTATATAATGTGTATGAAATTTCTATTTAATATCATGATAACAGAGACAGTCCATAAGATGGAGATGCTATTGCTGTATTACTATTCTTAGTCAGGTTATCCAAATTTATGAGATGCCTACTATGCACTGGTATAACTGGTAAGGAAGAGGTAGATTCAGGTTCCACATTCCAAATATAGTTCTCCATCTGCCTTGCCAGCTGGCAACACTCCTAAGCCTCCTATCTAGTGAAAGCCCTGTTTCACTCTCATCTGTAAACATCTTCCTTCCTGATCTCTTATCTTGTCTCACCACCTAAATTAGAAAGAAGCTTTAGGTTTTGACAGAGCTTAGCATCTTTGGAGGCGACATGTAACTATGCTATGTCTTCTCATGAGCAATCTATGCAATGTGTCACAAACCCCTGACAATGCCTGACCAGCAGAAAGGATTGGGGTTACTGTAACTTGTTGCCCCTGGGGCATTCGTGGGAGCAGTGGTAGGTGACATGGGAAGAGAAGGAGAGGAGAAATCAAGCTGACATTGTCAGCAATTTTCTCTATGAATTCCAGGAAAAAAATCTTTCTAGAGTATGAACAAGAACAACAGCATGACAAACGATGCCTCTTTCAATTTCCTCAGTTACTAGGCTGTAATTTGACAGGTTTCAAGAATTTTAGTGATATTTATTTGTAAAGAAAAAAGAGAGAAAGAGAGAAAATCCTACTTCTAACAACGAATTTATCTTGAATAAGGAAGGACTGACATTTTATTTCCTCCAAGCAATAAAATATTTTCTCTAGGCAAAACAGTGCAATTAATTATTCCATGCTGCACCTGAACTGAAAAAAATTGCATTCCTCTATTTCATTTTTCTTCTGTTATATTACCTGAGGTGGCTTATAAACACGTTGCCTGTAATAGGAAATGTGAATCTAAAGGGACTGTACCCAGTGAACTTTAAAAGCACAATGTAAACATAATTAAGAGATAATGCCAAGAAAGTAGAATGTCATCTTGAGATAATGACCTCCAACTGCTGCAAAAGTATGGAAGGAGAGAGACACTAACCAAAGTCCAGAAATACAGGGTGGGTATTAGCTAAGATCTTCATTTGAAGGTCAGTGCCCTGAAGCTACCTGAGTGAACAAAATCACTTCATAAAATGTAGTCAATTCTGCATCATTCTCAGGAGGGGGTGTGCAGGGCATAAAACTAACTTGTATCTGGAGGATGTGTTTGCATAACCCTTTAGACATAGATGTATTGACATGACAGATTTTGTTTCTGCCAAGTTGCCATCATTTACTCCATTCATGTCCTAATCTCTCAAAATCTTAGGTTTTGTTTGATAAATCAATTCACATGGATATTCAAATGGCTTCTTGAGTCATCTTTCCCAGGAGACACATTTTCCTTTTAATGAATGGAGACACTGAAGGAAGTAGCTTTTGAGATAGGAGGATAAGTCATACTTCCAAAAGTGGTGAGGAGTGGAAGCATTCTAGTTGTAAAAAACAATATAAGCAAGGTATGGTAGGGGGAGGCCCAAAGGTAGTTTATAAGGATGAGGAATAGCCTGGCTTGGATAGAAGGTAAACTAGACCTAATTAATGGCCAATTTTGCTGAGAATACTGATGAATCTTCTTTAGACTAGTGTCCCAAAATGGAGCTACATATGCCATGTCTAGAGAGTATTTGGGAGGATGTATCATGTTCATTCTGTACTTTATATATTATTTACAAAAATAATATTAGGAATATTTAAATAACTCAATAGAATATATGTTTACATATAATAAACTTTATTATATAGCTGTATGTAATTGCATAATTATATATCATTGTGTAATATACATAATTATACAATCATATGATATACATAATTACATATTGTGATAACCTGTAACTCTAGAATGTATAATTACATTCTAAGTATATATGCATTTTGGCTTCCAATGGCAATCAGGAAGATTATCAGTGACCATGAGGGAGCCAAGGCTGCTCAGCAGCTGCCCTCGTTTGGTGAGATATTTATTCCTCCACCATCCAAAGTCTCCACTACCTCATAGTCTTCTCATAATACACTGAAGAGAAAATGAAGTTTATCTTCTTATGGTGAGAATCCTAACTGCCATGAAGATGCATGGTTTACATTGCATTGTTTTCTTATACTGAAGGTCATGAAAAATAAGGTTGATTTTAGATGCAAGGTCAATTTGCTGTTTTTCTGCAAACTCTGCTATGAGACCATAATGCTTGCTTAAGACAGGACAGGGATGTAACAGACTGTTGGAGCAGGAAGTGATATCATCAGAATTAAAACTCAGTTTGGGTGTGAACAGTCACATCAGTTGGTGAAGCTGCTCAAAGAATGACTGAGTAGGTGTTGGTAGTAGAGAGGTGAATGATCGCCAGGGTTTGAACCAGAGCAGCAGCAGTAATCACGGGTGAGGACAGAGGGATCCAGAGGGAGGAAGAAGGAGATAACATTGTATGTTTTGGTTTTATTTTTAATTCTAGCTTCCGGAGTGTATGACAGCAACAACTTGAAAAGTGGAAGAGAGAAGAATGGTATCTGAACCAGGTAGTTAGTTCCTTTTGGATATGTGGAACTAAGAATAGATTCGCTGAAGTCTAATATTACAACATAATGGAAAGATGGAAGAAAAAAAGGTAGGAAAATGGGGAATTAACTAGAGGGAGCAGGTAGCTAGAATCATTGAAAGGCAGGCACTGAGGCTGAGACGAAAGGGGGAGGGGTAGAAGTCATTGTGAGAACCATAGAAAGACCTTCCTACATTCAGGAGCCAAAAGGGGATTAGGAAGGAATGAGAAGGAGAGCCAGAGAAACGGAGGAAAACCATGAAAGCAAAGCATGATGGGGATCATGGAGGAAAGGCATTTGAGACAAAGAGATCTACAGCAAGGTCAAAGTGAAAGTCAAGGCTGTGGTCTGAGGCTGGACCACTGAAGTTAGAGGTCTCCATTTAGAGTAAGGCAAGAGGTTACTAGTACATAGAAATATGTATTAACAAATACATTAAATAAATTACAGCTTAATCACAAAAAGATAGAAAGTGGAAAATGAGCCTAAAGACAAAGATATTGGGTTTATTTTAACAAGTCAAGTCACTTACTGTGGTATGACTACAGTATGTTAGTCATCTGAAATGTGACTTTTTTTTTTCAATGACAAAACTGGTTTGGGGTTGTATATGGCTGTGTGGCTCCTTGTTTTATTAACCCACGCTGCCATTTTGGCATCAATCACTTGACATCCTCTTACCATTCTCACACCTACCGTGGCAGGATGATAGAGAGATTATCATTCTTTCTACTGACCCTGTAGCTATGTTCTTGTCTTCCAGGAACAATACACTGTCTCACATCTGTTTTTTTCAGTGACCCATTACTCCCTACTTCCACCTTGTTTGGACGGAATGGCAACCTCTAGCAGGGCATATGCTCCCAGTCCACTGTCTCACTGCCCTCCCAGACAAAACAAGGACATTCAGCTTTGTAAAGCCAACCAGATGTTCACTCAAAAGTCTGAAATGTAAGCAGGGAGTTCAAGAACAGAATGCAGTTGAAAGTCAACAAGATGGTGAATGCCTGAAAGTACTTGGCTCCTGTTACCCTCACAGCTATTCTGCCCCAGGTCTGATTACTCAACCATTTTATTTTACAAATGCTCCTGTTAAGTTGGTTGGAATCAGTGCAAGTGGCTTTGTACTCAAGGATGCATACAGCTCTGTATCTGTTTAAGGAGATACGGTTGGTGAATTTGGCTGATGAGACGATGCTCAAGAGGAATGAGCTGGAGCCTTCCATGACTAACCACAATTATGTGGAAACATTACCATTAACACTAATTGCCAACATAAATCTCCCTTGAGGTACCTCCTATTGTTTCTATGGGAGCTACACCACTAGACTCTTTGTGACTACAGTTCAAATGCTTAGAAGAGAACCTGACACACAGTAGGTATTCATTTAATGGCTGGGTGAGATACAGGACTACTTTCCCACTGCCAGCAGAGCAACCACGTAGAACTTCATGTTTTCTTTCTTGTAGCATTCCTCCAAGGTGAATAGAAAGCTCTTTTTTCTTTATGGGCTGAGAGACTGCAACAAAGACAATAAATAACTTCCCAAGGCCACTGGGGAAGTCAGTGTCTGACTTAGCAAGAAAATACAGCAGCTTCAGGGCCATTCTCAATGTCTGTGTATAAATTAAAAAGAAGCACTTGTCTCTGCTCATTGCACCACTGTGGAAAGCGACTCCACACACTGAAGAACTCCACTTAGTACCCACCAACCTCTATGAATCCTGGGCCTTAGGATTGCAGCTCAGAACCTAAATTTATGGTTTAAGTTGGATTATTGCATATATCTTCTCTTCCTCTTCCTGTGCCTTTATCATCCCATCTCTCTTATCCTCTCCCCTCTCGTCTTTTGTCTTTGTGTGTATGTGTGTGTGTTTGTGTGTGTGAGAGAGAGAGAGACAGAGAGAGAGATTCTGCTTAGTCACAGAATATATCAAAGGCATATTCATAAGCACACAGAGAAAAACATATCTCAAAAAGGATCCTTTCTACTCCTTGGTAAATTACCTAAAAAAGTCAAACATTTGTGTCAACAAAAACCTGAACTTGGATGTTTGTAATATAATTGTGTCAAAACATAGGAGCAAGTAAGATATCTTTCAGTAGTAAAAGGATAAACTAATCTCCAGACCATATTATTTAGATTGAAAAATAAGCTATCAAGCCATCATTAAATGAAGAAAGACAGTCTCAAGGATTATCACACCAATGATATTCTGGAAAAGGCAAAACTATGGAGATGGTACAGCTATCTATGGTTGCCAGGGCTTAGTAGGAAGGGAGGGATGCACAGGTGGAGCACAGAGCAGTCTTAGGCAGCAAAATGACTCCACATAACTGTAAAATGATAGATTTTCATTACAATTCTGTCCCAATCCATGAAACATCTAACACAAACCGTGAACAATAATGAAAAGTATGGACTTTAGATGGTGATGACATGACAATACGGACTTATCATTTGTAACAACAACAACAACAACAACGAAGATGATTTGTTTCCAACAAGAAGTATTAATGGGGGGCTGGTGATATAGCCTAGTGGCAAGAGTGCCTGCCTCGGATACACGAGGCCCTAGGTTCGATTCCCCAGCACCACATATACAGAAAGCGGCCAGAAGCGGCGCTGTGGCTCAAGTGGCAGAGTGCTAGCCTTGAGCGGGAAGAAGCCAGGGACAGTGCTCAGGCCCTGAGTCCAAGGCCCAGGACTGGCCAAAAAAAAAAAAAAAAAAGAAGAAGAAGTATTAATGGTATTTTTCTTTCCTGGAGCTCCTGAGGTTAGGACAGAGCTCTGATTTGAAAGTGTATCCCAAAGACCCAGGTGTCACAGGCCAGGATGTTGGTGGTTCTTGTGGACAGCAGTGCATCCTTCAGTTGAAAGGACCTACTGAGGGATACTGGGGGACCTCTACTTCTTTGTCTCTGTTTCCTGGCCATGACCAGGTAATCCGGTCTCCTCTGCCATGTGCTCCTACCATAATGTTCTGTGCTGCCACAGGCCCAAGGAAACAGGGCCAATTAAGTGTGGACTTTGAATCTGTGAACACAAATAGATCTCTTCTTTACCAATTATTTATCTCAGGTATCCTGTCACAGTGATTCAAAGCTGAGTAATACAGACTGTGAATGAAAAGATTATGATCCTTTTGGTAATGTGGTCTTCTCTAATAAAATATACCTATCATTCCGGATGCATCAAATTTCCTTTTATAAATACTGTTTCGCAGTCAGCATCCATCATCTGAATGTTTTAATACCACCAATGTCTTTATACAACCTGTCAGTGTTTTATCTTTTAGAATATGGATAATGGCAGTTTAGCTCAAGTCCTCAAATCTTATTTATATAAGAATTGCCTCCGAGTTTATTAAAGATATATAGATGCTCAGAACTGACTTCAAATTTTGGATCAGAATTTCTCAGAGACAGGGTGTTGGACCCCACTTCTGAAGTGAAGTGATTATTACAGTCAACAAAGGATAAGAACCAACGAACACAGTGGGCACAAAGGAGGATAGTCTTGAGAGAGGAACACAAAGGTGCAAAGCCTATGTGCATCTGATCATATAAAATAATATTTATCGAGATGAAGCAATGGAAACAAGAGGCTTTTCTTTGCTGCTGTTTTGGTTTTCTTTTCCTTTTGTCTTGTTTGGTCCTTTGTCTTTGGAAGGGCAAGGAGGTACCCAGAAATGGTGGGGCAAAGGGTGAACAAATACAGCAGTGGTACTCACTAGATACTATGTTGAAAATGAACTTTACAATTTGTGCGTGGGGATGGGAGGAAAAACATTGGGAGAGAGCAAGGGAAGGGGTGACATTGTTCAGAAAGAAATGTACATTTTATCTGAGTTATAGAACTGTAACCTCTGTGTATATCATCTTTACAATAACAATAAAAATACGTGAAAGGAAAAATAAAACATATTACTACTTCATCTTACAGTGTCGCCTGTGAAGCCTAAATACTGCTCATCACAACAACTATTTGTTTAGACTTTGCCGTAGATTAAAAACCAACCTACTGGAAATAGGACGCATAAACTCATATGCTGTTGGCTCACCAAAACTACAGGTCTTACTTTATTCTGTAACATACGTTGCTGCCTTCCTTTGCATCTTTCCTGCTGTAAAACAGAATACAAGCTCTAAAGAGGTTTGGCTTTTTTGTTAACAGATCTGTTGTTGTTCTATTAGCATCCCACTGAATTTGTAGATAACTTGGTTAACTCAGAGAGAGATGACTTTTTGTTATGTAAATGAAGGCATACCACACTGATGCTTAAAAAACCACATATGCCTCACCTGTGGCACTGGGCCTCTCCCTCAGAGAACAGCAGGCCAGCAGGGCTTGTCCTCTGAAATCGAGGTGCCAGCTGGTAAGTCTGGCCTCTAAGCTCATAGGCACTGTATCAATGCCCATTGTTCCTCCTCTGAGAGCCTGAGTTCCATTAAGCTTCTAATAATTCATTGTTTGTCCCCCGCCCCTCAACTCCTGGGGATTCAGGTCTACTGCCTGTAGTTATAGACTATGATACTTTAATATTTTCTCTTTACATTTATAGTTACCTAGTTAACAACTTCATACATAGTTAACAGTCCCTTATATGAGATTTCTGTTCAAATAACTGGGCTGGTTACTATCACGGGATGGGCTCCTACTGATACAGGAAGACAGAGCAACATCAAAGGGAGCTGCTGCAGCATACCGAAGAGGTTATAACCTTATTTATGAAGTGAGTGACAAAGGCTTGTTGATAAAGAAAGCCAATTCCGATTCTAACAGGTCACTCCTGAACCATAGAGATGTGAGGGTAAGATCCCTCTTAGTGACAGTAAAGGTGTTATATGGCAAGAGGTGGAAGACAGACTCAAGATTTCTCAAGGAAGAATAACCTATACTCGTCAACTGTTTACTTCAAGCTAGGGGCTGCACCTTATGTCTTTAACTCCCTTATGGTCCACAGAGGCATACTAATGCAGTTGACTGATGGAAACAGAAACATAAGGAGGTTATTGTATGTAGCAATCTACAGAACACCTCTCTGATATCCTAGAATGTGAAAATTGAACTTTTATTATAATTCCTTGTCCTCCAATGTGGATTTTAGGGCTCTTTTCACCCTGTGGGACTCCTCTGATTCTAGTAGAATGATAGCCTCACATGTCACTGAATCTTATTAATTCTGCCTGCATTTTAGCTTCTCCTGGGACTTTCTGTAAAAAAAAAAAAAATCACTGATATCTGGGTTCAATCCCCAGAGATTTTTTTTATTAATTTGAACTGAGGTGTGCCCTAGATACTGGTCATTAAAAAAAATCCCCTTGAGACTACTATAAAGGCAGTGGATAAACACTGTTCTAACTTGGGCTTAACCTGCCTAATGGCCTGTTTTGATAAATACAGTTTTATTGGAACATCCACACATTTGGTTTTGCACATCCTGCTTTGAGAACTTCTGTTCTCTCACAGAAGAGCTGAGCATTGTCACCAGACTACATAGTGCATTAAGGACTAAACTATGGACTAATTCATCCTTTCTAGAAAAAGATAGAACCCTTCTTCCTGAATCTTTTTGAACTCCATCTTCCACCTCTATAGAGATGCATGATTTTTACCTGATAATATATAACATCAAGGAAGTCATTTAAACTTTTTATAACTGAAACTTCATATAAGAAACATGGTTTATATTGGCAGTAGGTTTACAAATATGACTACAAAATCTTTGACAGCCTTTCTTTAAGATGTGCAGTCTAATTCTTATACTCTGGAGCAAGGACTTACTGACATGCTTCTAAGGAAGCAGAGTTCTTCTGCAGAAGTGATACAATTTTCACTAAAAACACGTGTTTTCATTTTGGTTGTTCTCTCTCTTGAATTAATCAGGGACTGGATTAGGTAATACAAGTTAGGAATTCAGCATGGTGTCTGGTACATATCGTAAAGGTTCCATAAGTAAATATTAGTTCTCATTATTATAACTATTGTAACTCAATCCTCTGTGAGGAGTAATTTTTTTGCATGTTAAACAAGGAATTGGAGACTTCTATGATGCAATGGTGTCATTTACATAGAATTCTAGGTGTAACACTATAACCTCTATTCATCTAGCATGCCTCAGTTTATGTGCTGTGTTTCATATACTTGGTCTCCCTCAATCCTCATAATATATATATATATATATATTTTTTTGCTAGTCCAGGAGCTTGAACTCAGGGCAGGAGCACTATCTCTGGCTTCTTTTTGCTCAAGGCTAGTACTCTGCCACTTGAGCCACAGTGCCACCTCTG
The DNA here is from genome assembly GCF_023159225.1 of Perognathus longimembris pacificus. Classification (NCBI taxonomy): domain Eukaryota; kingdom Metazoa; phylum Chordata; class Mammalia; order Rodentia; family Heteromyidae; genus Perognathus; species Perognathus longimembris. Next base: position 52,341,838 of record NC_063170.1, read on the forward strand.
GCCTTTTCTATATATGTGGTGCTGAGGAATGGAACCCAGGCCTTCAGGTATATAAGGCAAGCACTCTTGCCACTAGACCATATTCCCAGCCCTTCAAAACGATTTTTGAAGGGTGTACATTATCCTCAGCTTATAGGTAGGCAAACTGGCCTGAAAATTTTAAGTCTCCAAAGCTACACAGTAAGTAGTGGGAGCAGCATGAGAATTGACTTGGCCAGTTCAGGATATTGTAATACGTAATATTGTAATGAAATACTTCCAGCTGAGTAGCATATATAACAGCCATTTCTGACAACCAGGGAAACTGGAAGTTGATGTTGAGGGTGCCAGGATTGTTGGGTTCTGGGGAGGATCATGTTTAGGGGTAGCAGGCAATCAACTGCTCCTTTGGATCCTCACATGATGGGAGGGGTGCTTTATCTTCTCAGGGAATCTGTTTTTATAAGAATCCTAGTCACATTTGTGAGGGCTTCACTGTCATAAGGGAATTATCTCCCAATGGCCGCTCCTGTCAGTACCACCCCTTTGAGGATTGAGATTCCAATAGAAGAACCCTTGGTGAGATCCCATCAACTTTAGTAAAATACCTATTATTCTTCTACTGTAAAAACAAAGAGCCAGAGAACATTTAAAGGGAATTTTCTTTTCTAGTGTCAGTGTTTATAGTCTTCGAGGAGTCTGGAAGATCACAGTGCAAGGGCCTAGGGTCACAGCACTAAAAGGCTGTGGCAAGAACAGAATGTGAGTAGAAGCACAGCTGTTGAGCTATGACAGGAGACCAAGAGACCACTGGAGAGTCTCTTTGAAAGCCCAAGGGCAAAGCACTGCTTGGAAAGGACACCTGCTGGCCATCTGATGCCCCTGTAGCTCCTGCCAGTTCTCATCTGGGACTATTGCCTGGGGACACAGATGTGCTTCAGAGAAGGCATCTTTACTGAGTGATGAAAAACTACCTATAGCCTCTTGTTACCTTGCAAAGGATGACCTATCCAGTTATTATATTTATTCATGCAAACATTTGAATGCTTAGTACAAGCTGAGGACTGCGGGATATCCAAACATAAATAAAATGTAGTCTTCGCCTTCAAGTAACATGAAGGCCCAAGAGCCTCATAAAGCGTGGTCCTGAGACTGACAGAAGTGGAGTAAGAAAGAGCTGTGGAGTTTAGCCTGGGAAGCTGCCTTAGAAGATGAGAGACATGGGAGGATCAGGCAAACTATCATCAAAGAATTAATAGACAGGCAATGATAAGAATCAAAGAAAGAAAGACTTTATGGATTTAAGGATATGCCATGACTGAGAGAATGGAAGCAGAGGAAATGTAACAGTTACTTGGATAATTTCAAGTGTGTGGAAATATTTTATTGAACAAAATTTTGTGTTTGGTTTGCATTTGCTCAGAACTGCAGAGAGTCATCACAAATACCTATTAGTCATTTGGCATGTGGCCCCGGCAACTGAATTAAACCTGTACATAATTTTCATCAATTTAAGTAAGATCCAGTGTGACTTGTGGGCTACCATATTGAACAGTATAGTCCTAAAGCTAAGCATTCCTGTGAATTATTTAATTATTACAGAGCTCATGTGAAGAAGGTAGCATCATGAATCTCATGTCATAGACGGACGATGAAGTGAAGTCATGAGGACGTGAAGTCACAGAATGCCATAAACAGTAAGTGGGATCTGAGCTGAGAGATGCTGTTACCAATGCTGATGTGATCAACTGCTTTATTATTCTGTCAGCCTCCTGTTCATACACATCTTTTTCTAAAGAGATAAGCACCATTATGTAACATTATTTTTTAAAAAGCTTTGACAGAATTATTTACAAAGTATTAAGGCAGCTCGCTGTTTAGATGAATCTATGTGTTAACATCCTGACTCAACTCTGGAAAACCTATGCGTGTTTATTAGAGACATTTCAGACCTCCAAATAAATGAGCCATACTTAATAAATTTTTTTATTAAACAGTTCAATGAACTCCAACCCCCTCTTTTTTTTAGCAGCCACTGAATATGGGGAGGGAGTTCTTGCTAGTACTAGGTCAGTCTTGTAGTGAATATAAGGCATGGGCATTTCTTTTTCTTTATGTTTGAATTGTCAATATAAAGAATTGCAATACTGTGCACAGCTGGGAACTGAGCTGTGCAAACTGGAGAACGCTCCTGGAAACATCTTTTCTAGTCTTCAAAGATGACTGCCATTTGCCCTGTCCTGCCAGGAATTTAAAATTGAATTTGAATGCCAGTGTTTTCTTCAGTGGATTAATGGCAATGAGAAGAGAGAGATGTTGGACAGGCATACTCTCCAGAGGGAGCCCAAATGAATGAAGGGTTCACAGATAGATTTGCACTGGAGGTCCCTAACCTAATGGCTACAGGAGCTCAACAAAGGTCATGTAACATGTTACTTCAAGAGGAAAGGAAGAATGTTTATCTGAACTAGGGAAGGGAAAGGGAACATCAGAAGGGTGAGATGAAGAATAAAGGGCGAACCAATGCAATAGCAATACTCATAAGACAATATACTGGAAAGGGATTGTACAACTAGCAAGCTGGGAGGGAGGGAAGGGGAGAGACAAATGAGGGAGGGTATACCAAGTATGATAAGAAATATACTCACTACCTATGTAACTGTAAACCCTCTGTATATCACCTTGACAATAAAAGTAAATTTTTAAAAAAGAGGAAAGGTAGACAAATTATCCTGAAATAAAACACTTGTTTGCCAAAAGTGCATTGCCTGTCTATTAAGGAGGCAGTAGGTATGTAAACTTCAATGTTATAAATGGCCATCTCTGTTATAACCAAGCACATTTTTCTGTAAGTTCTCCGATCCTAGAAGAGGTATCCACAGGTGAATTACTGGAAACAGAATTTTAAAATTACAGGACACCAGTACATCACATTGCTCAACTGAACTCTGACTTCATTAATAAAATCCTTCCACTCATTTATGGGGTACCACATTTTTCATGTTAGGCAGGACTTTAGGTACTGAGAACAGAGCAATGAATGAGTCAAACAAGGTCTCTGCTTACTGGAACTTACATTCGAATGGGAGAAAGAGGGTAATAAACAAGAATGTTACATAATGAAGTCAAATTCAGATCCTTTTACCTGTGCTGATGAAAAGCAAATAGGATGTTATGATGCTGTGGTTTAAATACATCAGACCATTTCTCCTGGCCTACATTATAAACGGTAACTCCATTCTTTATTCTCAGAGAATTCCTTGCTCTCTGCTCTGACTACCAACTCCTGGCAGATGGGAGATGTGGGATGCTGGTCTGTGCTCTACTCATAAATATTTGGTTACTATCATTTTGGCCCATCTTATTGTTCATGCTATTCAAGGGAAGCTGTTAGTTGCCTTTGAGTTTGTCTCTACTTCTACTATTATATTTCTCTACTTTTTTTGTCTTCTTACTCTTTTACCTACTACTCCGGGCATCCACAAAGAAGGTTTGCTCTATGGAAATGAAAGTTAACATCACCATCAGTCATATGCTCTGGGGATTCTTTTAGATGACTTATTCCTCTTGTACAAGATAGAATATCTTTTAGACATTGTACTCCTGAATATATAAAATGGCACCACAACATTTTAGCAGGTCTAGGAGGATCCGGTGTTAAACAGCTTTTTTTTTTTTTTTTTTTTTTTTGGCCAGTCCTGGGCCTTGGACTCAGGGCCTGAGCACTGTCCCTGGCTTCTTCCTGCTCAAGGCTACCACTCCGCCACTTGAGCCACAGCGCCGCTTCTGGCCGTTTTCTGTATATGTGGTGCTGGGGAATCGAACCTAGGGCCTCGTGTATCCGAGGCAGGCACTCTTGCCACTAGGCTATATCCCCAGCCCTTAAACAGCTTTTGATAACTTCTTTTAAAGAGTTTTCAGGTAATCTGGGTGCTACTTGACAACTTTTCAATCAATCAACATACCACAGCTTGGACAGACCTCTTTCCCCTTACCTCTTCATTTCCTTATATGGAAAATTACTGCAATGGAGACACAAAGAAGAGGATACACAACATATCAGAAATGCAGCTCCTCTTAGCAAGCTCGTAGCACCGCTGTACTTAAAGTGATGCTTGGTATTCTAACAAGCTAAAATTCTAGTTCAAAATAATCCATGATATATCCAGGTACCAGTGGCTCAAGCCTGTAATCGTAACTACTCAGAAGGCCAAGATCTGGAGGATAAAGTTTGCGGGACTCCTATCTCCAAATTAACCTGGGAAACACCAGGCTGGAGGCTGCCCAGGAAGCAAGAGGCCCTGAGTTTAAATGTCAGTACTGTCAAAGCAACAAAGACAAAAACAAACAAAAACCCAAACTAGATTTTATTTTTTTGCTCAAACCGTTTTGGAGTTTAGAAATCTGAGATCAAAGTGTTGGCAAGTGTTTCTTCTTTCTGAGAGCCGTGTCTCCTTCCTCTCTGATGGCACATGTGTTAGCTTTCATACTCTGATTTATAAAAAGGATTGTCTAATTTTTGCCTTTATATTGACATTTTCCTTGTGATTCTATGTCCAAATTTCCCCTTTTGATAAGGATATCAACCCAAAGGATTGGGGCCTACCCTCATGGCCTCATTCTAATGGGATAATCTGCAAAGATTCTATCACCAAATAAAGTTTTATTTCCTGAGGATTGGACTTCATCATTCTGGGAAAGGCATTTACCCCACGGTGACTTTGTCATCGTATACAACATTCAACACAGCATCTGCCCCATAGTAAAGGCACTTAATAAACACTTCCCAAATGAGTAAAAGAACTGAAAGCTCAAAAAGCTCATGATGGCATTTTGAAGGGGCATATGGGATTGATAAGTTTTCATAAAGGGAGTGGTGAAACAAGGCTGTGCAATCCATTATGTAGTCACTAGTTCCATATGGCTACTGAGCACTTGAAATGTCATTAGTCCAAGTTGGGTTGCACTGCAACTGAAAACTACATACCAACTTTCATACACACACACACACACACACACACACACACACACAATTATATTAAAATTATGTATATAGCAGTGTTGGGGATTTAACCCAGAGTATCACACATGCTAGCTAAGCACTCTACCACTGAGACATATTGTATTAATTTTACCTGCCTAGCTTTATTTTAGTTATAAGGAACTAATACTGAATGAATATGGAAATAGTCATGTAAATGACTATATAAGTAGGCATTAGATATATAGCAGTATAAAGATGATTTCAAGCATATGGCAAAATGGGGGCATGTTGCATGCAAGTACTACACCATTGTGTAGAATGGACTTGAGCGTCCACACATTTTAGTACCTAAGAGGGTCCCAGAACCCAATTCCTCATAGATACAGATGCAATGTATATCATTATTATTCCTATCATACTTATCTCACAGACGAGGAAAGTGAAGTGGTAGCCTGCTCTGATTATAGTATAAATTACATCTGAATATCCTGAGCCCAGAGCTCCCTCCTTTATAACTTGCTTCCTTTTCCTTGAGAGAACAGTCTATTTGGAGACAGTCAAAGCAAAAAAAGGAGATGGGTTGGTGAGTCTGAAAGACAGCAGGCAGATTCTGCTTCCTCCAAGCTTTCCCAGGGTCGAGCCCAATTAAACATTCTGAAGGAACCCAGTCAAGCCATTTGCATCACTACCATAATTGCCTACATTGTCAGATCAATGAGGAAGCCTACTGCCAATCTGTTCCGGCATCTGCAGCAACTGACTGGGACAAGGAGAGGCTGAGGTGTAGCTAACACAAGGCTTTCAGAGAAGCTCTAGGGATGGGAGTGGAAAGCAAGGGCAGACACAATTAGCTAGGGCAGCTCTGTCTCTGGGCAGGGGCTATGCCCCAGAGAAGACTCTGATCCTGTTGAGGAAATGATCTCAAATGCCAGCATACCTTCCCTTTCACTGCAAAAGTGTTTAAAGGTTCTTCTTTCAAGAGCTAGCCTAAGCAAAAACTTCCACATCCTTCTTCTATTTTGTTCTGGTTATACTAACTTCAACAAGGGTACAGTGAGATCCAACACATATGAGTGTGTCCAGCTGCTTGTAACCTGAAGAACTGGGTCTCACTCCTTCCGACTCCATCCCATCCTCTACACCCCACTTTCCACACCAACTTCTTTCAAGGAGGAAACCAAGTCAACCCACCACCTCTTCACGCAGGATCTGATATTCTAAAAGTTTACATGGGCTTTCAGAATTGGAGACAATATGGGGCTTAACTGGTGAGTATAAAACTTGGCCTCATTGCAAATTAGAGATCCATACGCTTGACACATCTTGTCCAAGCTCATTATTTGATGGGCTTTGGGCAAGTTGGAAGCTGACAGTCTGCGGTATGCCCCTCTGTCCTACAGACCCTTCCAGAGTTGTCCATGAAGCTCAACACTGTGTTTAAATGGCTTGGTCCACTAACTCCCCTATGGAATAGCTATTTGGTGCTCTCTCACAATGAGCTAATAAGCACGTGCTAGTCCAATAAGCTAGTGCTACTGTTCGTTAGAGATTCCTTGGGCCCCAGCCCAGATTTATTTTCCCAGATTTTGTCCAGGGGAACCTAGAAATCCATATTTTCAACATATGCCCAAGACAGCTGCTAACTTAAGGACTGAGGTTAAAGTTGAAGAACTCCTGAGCTATCTGCTAATATTCTGGTCATAGAACTTATTATTAATAAAACGTCTTGAGAACAGAGTTAAGTCCACCCTGGGGCGGGGGGTGGGGGGTGGGGGGGGGTGGGGGTGGGGGGGCGGGGCGGGAGGAATGTCCTCTTCGCAATTGTTCTTCCTGGGTGCACACGTGGCCCCGCCCCTAAACGCCCTCTCCATTTGTAACCTAGATAGCTGGCACAGCTGGGGGCAGTGGGCAGTTCCCCCAGGCACTGGGTATTCCCAGCAGTCCCAACTCCTCCCCAACCTCTCCTTATATGTCAGTATCCACAATCAGCCCCCACCCTGTTTTGTCCCTGGTGACCTTGCAGCCTTTCCCTTGCTCCTTGCCCCCTTCCCTTCTCTTTCCTTTCCCCTGTATGTATCCCTTGCACCCCCTTCCTGCCTCCATCTTGGGCAGGCTGGCAGTATGCTCTCCCCCTAATAAACTCTTTTCTGCCTGAACCATGTGGTGGTTTCCTTTTGGTTGAACTTTCCAAATAGCGATGGGTTTTCTCCTTATCCCCATTACTTTTTTTTTTTTTTTTTTTTTTTGGCCAGTCCTGGGCCTTGGACTCAGGGCCTGAGCACTGTCCCTGGCTTCTTCCCGCTCAAGGCTAGCACTCTGCCTCTTGAGCCACAGCGCCGCTTCTGGTCGTTTTTTCTGTATATGTGGTGATGGAGAATCGAACCTAGGGCCTCGTGTATCCGAGGCAGGCACTCTTGCCACTAGGCTATATCCCCAGCCCTATCCCCATTACTTAGTAATGTTCAGACATCTGTGAACTTAATGACAGAGTGAGTGATTCCATTCTATGAATTTGTGGGTGATTCCCAATCCTGGCTGTCGACTAGAATTCATTGAGCAATAGGGAAGAGCGGGAGACTTTTATGAAATCCTGATTCCTGGTTCTACTGCAGATCAACCAGATTCTTTAGTGGTGGGGTCTGGGAATTGTTCTTTTTTTTAAATTAGAATGTAAGTATACAAGTCTTAATTAGACATACAGCTCACTGAATTTTCACACATGGATACACACATTTAGCCACCACCAAGATCAAAGCATGAACTATTTCTAGCCCTCTAGAAAGCTCTCTCATGCATCTTCCAGGCAATGACTCACATTGATACAGCTTTAAGATCTCTCCAGGTGATTTTAATGTATACTCAGGGACAAGAACCACTGATTTAGAGTCAAAAATACTGGATTTTTGCACCTTCTGCCATCTACCACATTTGTGAACTTGTCTTTGGGCAATTTCCTCATGAGGTGATGGAGAATAGGAAATAATGGCATGAGTCTTAATTAAGTTAATTATCCAGGCGAAGAGGAAATTGAACACTCAGTGTCCACCAAGCTTATCACTGCTGCCTACCCAGGCTTATTTAATCCATGACTTATGATTTCCTCTGTGTCTACCTTCTTCATGAGCACCCAGTGAATTGCTATCTTTCTAAGTGTCCCTGCCCAGAAGCCTCTCATTCCTCGTCTACAGTGGGAAAGCCAACAAGAGGAAAGACAGGGTCTTCTATTTCCTATGTACCAAGAAAGCCTTCATACAGACTGATATGTCATCTTTTTGTACTGTTTTTTGTTTTTGTCTTTTGTTTTGTGGTACTGGGATTGAACCAGGTCTTTGTGTTTGATAGGTAGGTGCTTTACAGCTGAGCCACGCCTCCAGTTCTTTTATTTTTGGAATAGTCTCACTTTTTGGCTTATCCTATCTAGAACCACAAACCTGCTTCTCATGCAGATGGGATGACAGGACTATGTTGTTATGGTTAGCTACTGGTTGAGAAGTTTCACACATTTGACCAGGCTGAACTCAGATCTTAATATTCCTGATCTCAACATTCAAAGATGCTAAAATTATAAGCATGAGCCACTGGTATCTGTGTTGTATTCTATTTTATTATTATTTTGTGCGAGTCCTGGGCCCTGAACTCAGGGCCTGAGCACTGCCCCTAGCTTCCTTTTGCTTAAAGCTAGCTAGCACTCTGCCGTTTGAGTTTTTATAGCACCACTTCTGGCCTTTTCCATATATGTGGTGCTGAGGAATCGAACCGAGGGCTTCATGTGTAAGAGGCAAGCACTCTTGCCACTAGGCCATATTCCTAGCCCGTATTTTAAAAGCACAAAACAATATATGGGGCTGGGAGACAGTGACTTGTAGCTATAATCCTAGCTACTCAGGAGCCTAAGGTCTGAAGATCATAGTTTGTAGCCACTCCAGGAAGGAAGGTCCATGAGACTCAATCTCTAATTAATCACTAAAATGTCAGAAGAAAAAGCTGTGGCTCCTGTGGTAGAGCATGAGTCTTGAGCAAAAATTCTCCTGGAACAGTTCCCAGGGCCTGAGTTCATCTCAGAACAGGCACAAAAAAGAAAAGGGGATTATAAAACCAATCCATTGATATACAGATGCCAATATAATTTAAAACACAATTTGAATATGTGCTTACTTATTAATATATTTGATAAAATTCAACAACAAAATATTTATAACAATTTTATGTAGTGATAAGTATAAGTGATATTTAAAGGTATTGTTAGCAACCGTTACTAAGATGCAAAGTATGTGTCAAATGATATAATTTGTTGCCTATATTCACAATTGAATGAAATGCTAAATTTCGGGTAAAGGTTAATAAATATGCATTGTTTCCCAGATGACAGCATAAACTGCCTAAATGCAACTTATATACAACCCATAATTTAAAATTCCCCTGAATATTCTATATGATATAGTTTTAAAGTTATGTCTCATTGTGACATTCAAGTTGAGAAGCCATTAGCTACTGAAGGCAAGGCACTTAGTGAGGGAAGTTGGTTCTTTGACCTACAAAGAGGCTAAGCTAGGTAGGACTGAAGCCACCTCCAGTATCATAGACTGACAGTGACACGGAATTCACTCTGGGTCAGCACACACAGCTGATGGCTAGGAACTGGTTGTTCTCTAAGTACATAGCTGGATTACTATTATCCATAGTGTTGTTTTATATTCCAATAGCAAAATCCATGACTAAGGAACCCTGTATTCTTTAGTTATCTTGGCAGTCTCATAGTTGCTCAAAACCAACATAAAAAAATAAAAAGAAACCATTCCTCAGTAATAGCTTTTCAGTCCTTCTAACATTTCTAGAAACACGTATTTACAAAATGGCATCACCCTACCAATTTTCTGCAACTCAGTATTTATACCTGAAAATGTATTTTTGACATCTTTTCATTTCAGAAGAGAGAGACACTTATTTCTTCAACAGCCATACAAAATTTCAATTGAAAGGTTGTATCAGAATTGTAGACAATTTCTCAATTCATGGCATTTTGATTTTTTTTCTAGACTTTTCCTATTAAAAAAGCAGTGTTCATCCTAGAAGAAGAGAATAGAATAGAGGTTTCAGGGCCTGGGAAGGAGAGAAGGAGAGGTGAAAGAGATGATTATGGGTACAAGGCTGCCAGTGGACAGGAATTCCAACATTCTACAGCACAGGAGGGTATCTCTGTTGTTAGCAATTACCTGCTTTAAAGCAGCTAGTAGAATTTTAAATCTTCTCAACTCAAAGACATAAATGTTGGTGGTAATGGGCATGCCAATTAACCTGATTATCACACACTGAGTACATGTACTAAAATATCACACTATCACCACCTGAATACATATAGTCATTATGTACACTATGTGCAACTGTCCGTTAAACTGTTTCACTTTCTAATACATATTTGTGCACATATTTATTTGATCACATACATGGCAATCCCTGTAAGGCAGATTTACTGGAAGTAAATTGTTGTATTGGAAGAGTATTCTAGGATTTATTTCTTTTTAATTTTTTAAATTGTTTTACAGTTTCATACATTAGGGCATGGGTACATTTCTTGTAGTATTTGTTACCTCCTCCCCCATTCCTCCCTCCCCACTTCCCCTTGCCCTCTCCCCCCATGAGTTGTTCAGTTGGTTTACACCAAATGGTTTTGCAAGTATTGCTTTTGGAGTCCTTTGTCTTTTTATTCTTTGTCTCTCAATTTTTATATTCCCTTTCACTTCCCTACTTCTAATACCAGTATATACAGTATCTAGGGTACTCAGATGAGATACAGTGATAGTGCAGGTACAACCATAGGAAGGGGATACAAAAGGATCATCAACAAACGAAGCTATTGTTTCACATGGCATGTTGAAAGTAATTACAACAGTGATATAACACTTGTTTCCATAACCTGGAGCTCATTTTACTTAGCATCATCTTATGCGTTCATAAGGGCATAGCTATTGGGCTCTTGTGATCCTCTGCTGTGACTCGCCTAAACCTGTGCTAATTATTCCCTATGAGGGAAACCATAGAATCCATGTTTCTTTGGGTTTGGCTCACTTCACTTAGTATAATTTTTTTTCCAAGTTCTTCCATTTCCTTATGAATGGGGCAATGTCATTCTTTCTGATAGAGGCATAAAATTCCATTGTATATATGTACCACATTTTCCTGTTCCATTCGTCTACTGAGGGGCATCTGGGTTGGTTCCATATTTTAGCTATGACAAATTGTGCTGTGATGAACATAGTTGTGCTGGTGGCTTTAGTGTGTTCTTGTTTGTAGTCTTTTGGGTAGATGCCCAAAAGTGGGGTTGCTGGGTCATAGGGGAGCTCTATGTTTAGCCTTCTGAGGAATCTCCATACTGCTTGCCAGAGTGGCTGAACCAGTTTACATTCCCACCAACAATGAAGTAGGGTTCCCTTTTGGCCACATCCCCTCCAACATTTGCTACTGTTAGTTTTGTTGATAAAGGACATTCTTACTGGGGTGAGGTGGAATCTCAATGTTGCTTTGATTTGCATTTCTTTTATGGACAGTGATGTAGAGCACTTTTTCATATGTTCTAGGATTTAATTCTGACAGATATCATTTTATTTACCTTCCAGAAAGATGGTGCTAATTGATATTCATGTTGGCAAGGTGAGAGAATGCTAGAACCCTACTCGCTTGCTCTCACTGGGAACTGTAGTGTCTTTTTGAAATTTTTTTTAAACTGGTGATTTTTTTTCTTTTCATTTTATTAATTTTACTTTTTATTTTTTTGTTTATGTGGTACCAGGAATCAAATCAAGGCCTCACGTATGCTAGGCAAGCACTCTAACACTAAGCCACATTCCCAGGCTGAGGTGCAGTATTTATTTTTACTCCTTGCTAATAAGAAATTCAACACTCTTGTCAAATATATTCTTCTTTGATTATTTGCAATGTGAAAATTTCCTCCCCATGCTAACTGCACATTTACTTTTATGTAATGTTTATGCCCTTTACTTATTTTCTTATTTGGGTTTTAAACATGTTTGTTGAATAATAAATTAAGAAAAAAAGCTTTCTTGGTCATCTATGAATTTCACATCCTTAAATAGTTAACTGGTAAACCATTACAACTTCTATAAAATATGAGTATGAAATGAGGTAGGGTGCTAGATTAAGTATACTTTTGAAAGTGTAGTAAGTATGGACATATCATAATTTGTTTGCCTCCTTTTTAATTGTACTTGAGATATTTGGCACTGAAATTCCTCTGTACTTTCTTGATGACTGGACATAAACTGTGCTTTACAGCAGTCTTGTGACATAGCTCAATATTGTTACAACCATTCTGGGCACGGAGGCAATGGTCAGAAGTGTCAAGTCTCAAGGTCATGAAGTTAATGGATGAAAATGAGCCTATCTCAAATCTGGACAATTTTGAGAACTGTAGAGTGGTCACACACCAGGATCTGACACTGAATTCATTCTATATGAATTTGATAAATGCTATCTTCTATAATCCTATAATGTGATGGGTATTTGTTTTGTTGACTTATTCTGTTATTGTTGTTGTTGATTAAAAAATATCAACATGTCTTTTAAACAGATGAACCCTTCCCATCTTCCTTGCTGTGTTTAGTTTTGGCAAGGTCTGTCAATTAAGGAGCTATGTCAGTGAATCAGAATGTAACCTCACATGCCACATTGCCATTCTCCAGGGACTTATCGTTCTTGTTAGAGTTGATCCTTCCCAGGGAAGAGTCCAACAGACACCTATCTTTTTGCCTTTTCTGAGCCTGTTTTACATCTATTTTTATTATCTAAATTCTCCATGTCCTTTCAATAACCCTCACCTGGGCTCAAATCAGCCAGAGTTTATGCATGTTATTACTAGTCTAACTTTACAGGGGAAAATGTTGAGACTCACTCAGCTCATAGGTTAAGAAAGGAACAACGACCAAGATGTGTCCAATAGGAAAAAGCTTGTACAATGATGTGTAATCAAGGGCACAGTTTTGATAGTACAGAGGGAAAAGTCTGCAAATCAAATACCCTTTGAAAATTCTGCTACCAAGTAGTTCAATCAAAAAGTGCTAGCTGGAATGAGTGTTAAAACATTCATGGTGAAAAAGTACATTGAGGGTTGGATCAAATTCACCTTAGGATAAATGTTCCTCATTGTTCTCACACCTGGCACCTTTAATCATTCTTGTTACATTTTCATTCATCAGTTCAACAGTCTTTACAATTGACCTGTTTGTCAAACTTTGGTCATAGATATCTAGGCAGCCTTTCAAAGCAAGGATGGACTTTTGCCATATGCTCCTTTCATGACAGGTGTCCATCCTTGAGATAAATAAAACATTTAAGTACCAAAAAAAAGTGCTAGCTGGGTGCTAGTGGCTCATGCCCATAATCCTAGCTACTTAGGAGGCTGAAACCTGAGGATCACAGTTCCAGGCTGTCCCACGAAGGAATGTCCATGGCACTTTTGCTGTTGTTGTTTTACAAGACAAACAATCATTTCTTTCTTGTCTTCATGTGTGTCAAATCACGTGTCATCCCTGTGTCATATATATTACTCTCTAAGGACAGAACTCTTTGTCCTGAATAAACAAGAATACTTGTGGAAATAGACATAAAATAAGAAAATCAAAGAATCCAATGGAAAGTCATGAAGTCTTGCTATCCTGTATGTAGCAGAAACAGCTCTGAAAAAAACATGTAGTTAGTATAGATATCTTATAATACACCTGCTTTTGGTCAAAATCCCTACTATATTCTCAAAGCAACAACAAAAGCGTGTACACACACACACACACACACACACACACACACACACAGACAAAAAGATAAGAAAATATTTTTTACTTTAAATTGAGGAGCCTGCCAGTATTTACCCTTTAGAGTTACTGTGAATGTAAAGCTGTGAATTCAAACTATTAAGTCTCTAAATTCCTTTAAGGATATGAGAAAAGCCACCAAAGATACCAGTGAATACCAAAGATGTCAGTGAATGGGCTTCAGGGTTATCTCCAAATTGCACATCACATTTCACTTGTGTTGTCTGAACTTTATTTACAACTTTTGTCTGTGAGACTCTTACTCCAATTAGCCATGAGCAACCCAGAAATGGAGCTGTAGTTCAAGTGGTAAAGCACTAGCTTTGAGCAAAATGCTAAGAGACTGTATTTAGGCCCTGAGTTCAAGCCCTAAGACAGGCATAAAATACAGAACAAAAAAAATGTAGGAACTGAATTTTATTAAACAGCTTTGTGTTCTCATCCGTTAATTGCACATTTTTGCTACCTGATACTATATAAGATCTTTTTTGGAGAGTAATAAAAAAACAAACCAGAACCTACATTAGACCACAGTGTGGGGTCAAAACAAGGAAGGATAACAAAGGATATTTGTTTCCTTTCCAGTTGCTTCTTTGGAAGTGGTGTTTGTTAGCTGTGATGAATGGAGCCAGAAGAATCATAAGAAAGCCTCTGATTGCAGAGCTGTGATTCCAAGGGCAAAGGGAAGAGTTGAGGGGACAGAGATGTTATTTTGTGCAAAGCAAAAGACTTCTAAGAGAGAGAAAAAAGAAAAGCCTGCTCAAACACTACCAGAGGGTTCAAAAATCAAAGTACCTGGAGAGGTGGGCAGAGAAAATACATTAAACATAAACATATTTAGGAAAATTCACAGATGTAAATCTGATGTGATTGGGCAAACACCCTAAAGGAAAGGATAGCCAGGAGCAAAATATTCCTGTCATTTTACGTTTCTGCTGATATAAAATCTCTTGACATGTATGACACTGATTTTTCCTGAGGTTAAGAAAACTGCTACTTAAAAAGAAAAAAAGAGTAGTTTCTACATACAGACTAAGAGAGACTTGAGAGATGCAGGGGCCAATCACATTTGGAGGGCAGGTTCAATTAAAAACAGAGGATGGGAATATGGCTTAGTGGTAGAGTTCTTGCCTAGCATGCATGAGGCCCTAGGTTTGATTCTTCAGTATCACATCAACAAAAAATAAGCAAAATGTCCACATGTATACCAGCATGGGATATGGCCACACCTGGTAGTAAATGGTAATGAACGTTTACAAGTCAGTTATAGGTACAAGAACAGGTGCATGACCACGATAAGGTATTGCTTTAAAAAAATCTAATCCTTATGGATTAAATGATACAGGGTATGAAAGCAGGTTCTAAAATGTAATGGTTGCTAAGACCAACCCTAGCAGCCAAAGATAATTAAAAGACAAATGAATCGAGTATGGTAGTAGTATATGCCCATAATCCCAACTCTCTAGTTTAAGCTACATAGTAAGATTCTGCCTTAAAGAAAGATAAATTGAGGTCCACCATGTTTACCTTCCAAAACAATCTTTCAATGTTAGGCTCATTCTGAACATCTTAACAGGAAAATTTCTCCTGTAGCTACAGCCATAAAAAAAAATCTGTACAATGAACTTCTATATGCAAACACCTCTATTTCGTTCAGCTTTTATTCAACAGACCCCATTATATTGAAAACTAGATAGATAAAAGCACCAACAAAGAGATGTGCTACTACTTACTAATCACCAACCAAGCTGAGATATGCTAGGGTTCAATACAGAATTTCCTCTGTTGTTATAACCAACATGTATTTGTTGAATGAAAGAAAAGATAAATGCCAAATATTCTACTAACAATGCAAATTAGTCCTTTGGTATTTAGGATACAAAAGAACTCCCTAATCATATCTTTGGCCCCAAGTTCCATTTATATTCTTACATGCTCAAACTTACATATTCAAGAGAAATATTCAAGATAAATTACACAGAGAAAGGTTAGGCCTACCTAGCCTCAAACTTGCTCATGTCTTCCTTGTCTTTAAAAATAATACCTACATCTGCCTCATTGCCGTTGCTCATATTTCAAACATGGGAATCGACTATCAAATCCTTTCTCGTTCCATACCCAGTCCTGCTGTAATTGGCTTCATCTCCATGTTTTCTGCTGAACTGGACAACCTCTGATCCTCTCAAGTCACACCCGTCCCTTCACCATTAGACTCCTTCCTGGTCTCTTTCCATCACGCATGCTCACCCATGCCGGTCAGTTTCCACACAAGAGCCAGAGCCATCTTCTCAATGTGTAAATAAAACCTTATCACTCTCCTGGTATAAATTAACCAAGTAGGTTAATTTATAAATTAACCAAGTAGGTTAAAAGAACCAAGTAGGTTCTTGTTTCAAGTAGGATGAGACCCCACAAGATCTGCCACCCTTTCCACTTTTCCAACTTCATTTTTCCTACCATTTTTCCTGCCCTGTGTCATTTCTAAAACACACCAACCTAATTTTCTCCTACTTGTTCCTCTGGAAGCTTGTCTCCCATCCAATTCCTACCTGCCTCCTTTTTGATGCTAGTTCTCAGGTCAAATGTCACTTTGTAATTTTTTTCTTATGATCAATGCTAATGAAATGGTTCCTTCCTCCTTGACCTCTATGCGCCTGCCTTTTATTTTCTCCACAGCACTTAACTACCAGCTGAGATAATCTTATTTCATTAGTCACATGTTGATTTCTTCTCTTAACAGAGTAAGAGCAACACAGAACTAGGAATATCTCTACTTTGTCCACATTCTTAGCACTCCGCAGTGTCTGACCCATTATAGGTATCCAGTAAATAATTCTATGAAGAAATGGATTAGTACATTTTAAGGCCCACCCATTTGAATATCTGGAAATCCATCATGAATCAGGAACTTTTTTTCCTGAACATACAAAAGTTAAGTAATCTTTCTAAAGCTTCCAGAATATCTACCAACCCCAAAGAAATGAGCAGATAATCTGCTGCTTTTCTGAACTGGTTTAAAAAGGCAAATTCTAGCTCTTTCTGTCTCTGGCAAAGCCAATGGATTCCTAGAATAACCGCAGGAGAATCTTTCATGTCTTGAGTGGAATCACTGTTGCTCAGTTACTCAAATCTATGTGAATATATCTGTCTGTCTGTCTATCTATATTCATATATATGTATATATATGCATATATACAAACATATACATACATATATGAGATGGTGTCAACAAATCCAGTCAACGTTGGCAGCTGATATAAAAAATCAGTCCTCTAGGGCTAGGGATGGTGCGACACATTCCAACCCTATATAGAGTGCAACCCATAGTTGCAGGAAGAAAAGTATATTATCAGTCTCATCAGGAATATTTTGCTCTCTGCGGGCAGCTGCATGGCTGCAAAGGCCTGCCACATTCTCTTCTTAGTCTGTGGGAAGCCTGCCTGAGTGTGAGAAGTGCAAACAGCAAGGGACATATTTGTTGCACAGAAACTGGCTTTGGGGCTCGTGTGGAGTGACGCTCAGCATGGCTTTAACTGGATGCAGGCAACCAGGCCAGTCAACAGTTCCGAAAGATTTTGGTGAGTGAAAGAAATGAGCAGGATTTTCAGTCAGAAGACCTGCAAACACAAGGACCTCTTGGAAAGTCAGAACTCCTGATGACACTGGCCAACTGAGCTCATGTCCTTTTCTTTTAAGCCACTGAGATTTGAGGATGTTTGTTACTACAGCACCATAGCTGATGTAAGAACTCCCATCTAAAGTTCCTTGTTCAAGGACAGCAAACAATACTAATGACAACACAAATAATGAACATCTGTTGAAAGGTTATCATGTATCATTCACCACTGAATGGCATAAAGGGACCATATGTTAAAATTCTGTATACAGAGGGAGAAATTACGCTCATGAAGGTCAAGTGAAGGGGGTAAATGATAGGTATTTTCACAAGAAGAGGGTTAATTGTGTCTTTCTTCAAAGCATGCATGCTGTTAATCACTTCTACCACTATTGTCTATTAATTGTCAGATGAAGGAGGAGGGGGAGAAGAGAGAGGGAAGGGAGAGAGAAATGAGGAATGAAAGGAAGAAAAGTGACAAGATTCCTGCCTGTTGGGAAAGGACATAAAATACTCTGCACTTAAGAGAGGCTGGTCTTGGGCTAGTGGGACAGTTTCCCTGCAAATGTGTTTCGTTTGTAAGAAAGCCACCAAGATGCTGAAATACAGATGTGTGACTCCACTGTATACCTTGGAATACTTTAGCCCAAGTTTAATCCAGAGCAGATTTTTCTGAACCAATTTCCTTTATTTGCCCTGTGCCTAAACTACAATGGCAAACTTGAGTTCAGCAAGCTCTAAGCTTTTAAAAAAGTAAATGGACAGACACAGAGACAACTACAATATTCTCTACGAAAAGATTCAGAAAAATTTTTGATTTGGGTTTTTTTTTTTTTTGTCTGCTGTAAAGCTTCCAGAAACAGATAGCAGGTTTGTGCCATTTTCAGTGTCTACTTATGAAAAACTTCCCAACTTCACTTCAACAAGAAAGCAAACAAAATATGCTTATTTGAACTTAATATTAATTAAATAATTTTACATGGCAATTATTATTAACCCTTATTGTATTCCAGGCACTATTCTAAGACCTTCATGTATTGTAGTCCATTAAATATATTGAGTGTTCAGTAGTAAATACTTTGTAAGGTTGATACTACTTTTATCTTTTTAAGTCTCAACTCCTTTGAACTTTTGTCTTTCTAAACCTGGCTTCTCTGAACACAATGGTCTTCTTCAGATCAGTGGCAGAGCACTAACTTAGCATTATGTTTTGAAGTCAAAATAGGACTCAAACCTTAGGTCTGACACACAATTCATAGATTACCTTATTCTGTCTTCTTCTACTCCCATTTCTTCATTTTTTTTTTTTTTTTTGGCCAGTCCTGGGCCTTTGACTCAGGGCCTGAGCACTGTCCCTGGCTTCTTCCCGCTCAAGGCTAGCACTCTGCCACCTGAGCCACAGCGCCACTTCTGGCCGTTTTCTGTATATGTGGTGCTGGGGAATCGAACCTAGGGCCTCGTGTATCCGAGGCAGGCACTCTTGCCACTAGGCTATATCCCCAGCCCCATTTCTTCATTTTTTAAATGGAGATGAAAAGTAGTACTTTCATCCCCACTTTTCATCCCCATTTTGAAAATGAAGAAATGGGGGTGGAAGAAGACACACACACACGATGCATGTGTGGGCCACCAGAGTGAAGTTCCTTGGAATGACTGACATGCATTATAACAACAATGCATATTAGGAAGCAGAGTCACGTCTTCTCTGGGGTGTGGGTATTAATGAGAGCAGGGGAGGGTGAAAGAGTGTAAATATGGTCAAAATACTTTATGTACTTTATGTATGGAACAGGGGAGTTCACTCCGATGAGTGTGGGAAGAGGGGAAGGGAAAGTGATGGAGCTACACTCAAGGCACAAACAGGCATGACAAAATGAAACCCCCTGTAACACTAATTGATGTCAATGAAAAATTAAGGCATCCAGAAATGGCAGAAACATAGAAATGCATCGCCAATGCCATAGCCATTAGAGAAATGCTCATTGAAAACATGGTCACAGTCACTACAGATTTGCTCAAGTTTAAACTGCCATAAAAATACATATATGAAAATTCATAGAAGCTTCATTTCTAACAGGCAACAAGTGCTAACAATACAAGGTATACCAGCAGATTAACAGAAGATAATTATTATGTATTCATACAACAACAAAATAATACAAAGAAATTTAAAAAGCACAATGCTAGCTGGGTACTGTGGCTAATGTCTACAATCTAAACTACTCAGGAGGCTGAGATGTGAGAATTGTGGTTCAAAGCCAGATGGGGCAGGAAAGTCCTTGAGACTCTTACTTCCAAGTAACTACCAAAAAGAAACCTGAATTGGAGCTGTGGATCAAGTGGTAGGGCCCTAGCTTGAATAAAGAAAGCTCAAGGAAACCATGTAATTCAAGCCCCAGGGCGAACACACACATACACAAAAGCACAATGTTAACACCAACATTCAACCACAATAAAATCATCACAACAATAATCACAAAAATGGAAAGCACTCAACAATATCTATGAAGTCCTAGAAACTCTACTCATCTCATTCAGTGCTCAAAGCCTACAGGTGGACCTACATCTGGATAATGTGAGTTGCTGCAATTCATACATTCACCTTTGAGTAAATTCACATCTGTCCTTACTCCCTGAAGGAAAACTAAGAGAGTCAGTCTTTTGTGGCAAAGGTGCTGGTGCACACAGCTTGAACCAAAAAATAAAAATAAAAATGAGTACCTGTTAGTTGATCAGAAAGATGACTGGTGCGCATGAACAGACTTACTTAGACCATGGCTTCTCAAACTCAATAGTGTGATATTGGGGCTGGGGCTTGGGCCATCTTGCACTCTGTGTGATATTCTGTGGTCTCCTGGCCTCTAGATTACACTAAATACTAGACATAAAACTCATTCCCCAACTGAGTTAAAAAAATTACAAATGTTTGTGGGAGGATGGTGGTAGTGTTAAACTTTTCTCCCACTGAGAACCACTGGTCCAGCAGCTAATTTTATGCATTGTGGACAACTTAATACCATACCAGGCTGTGAGCATGGTGAAAAGTGTGAACCGGAGCTGGCTGAGGCCCCCCTGGGAGCTCACAGCTTGGAGAAAAGAGACAGATGTTAACTAAACAATTCTGTGTAGAATTCCTGGTGGAAAGAGCCTCTAAGGAAAAGTACAGTGCCTACCACCAGGATAAAAAATGTTCTTCAGTCTGGCTGCATGCAGCAATTCATTTGAAATAGTTTCTCAAAATCAGAAGATGTTACAGGTCTCCAATGAGTACGGGGAGATTCTTCTGAACTCAAGTGTGACCAGCCTCTAAATCACCTTAAAATCGGAGGCTTTTCCAGTTCAAGGGACCCTGATGCCAGCCTGAAGGTTCAGACAGGCCGAGGACACTGATAGAGCACAGAAAGCCTCCTTTTGGCTCAAGAGGGAGTAGCAGGCTCGCCTCTGCCCTCTGAATACACAGGAGCTGGATTTCGTTGTGCCTTTCATCTATCAAATGGCTGTCAGCAGGGCTCTGCAGGTTTGTGGATAATGGACTTGGATGTTTATCAAGCCAAAGAGGAAAAAAAAAATCCACTGAGACAGAGATAAGGGGAAACATATCCCTCTAAAAATAAACCTGATTTTAATTTCAAACTGGGTCAGTTTAGCTTGGGAATTATTGAAGAGTGTGGCAGAGCCACTCAGGAGATGAAGTGGAACTGTTGATCACAGAATTTGCATATGCTGCTTAAAATTCTAGAAGCCTACTGCTCTGGATATGACAGCATCCTTTCCAGACTGCAGGCTGTGGATGAATGAGAGGCACATGACAGCCTTTGTCTCAGAGAGGTGCAGAATCCACCCAGAGGCTTTGGCGAGCTTGTGTGTACGAGCCCCTGTATCTGACGCAGGGCAGAGGAAGTACACTGGGTAAAGAGTGGCACAGGCTGGCCAGCCTCACTGTGGTGACTCAAGTGTCCAAGGCACTGCTGTCGCTGTGGATTTTTAGATCTGTGAGACGGGAGCCAACTGCTTTCCTGCATGCACTTAGCCTTGATGGATGTGTGTACAGGTTGGAGGCTGGGGGGCTTCAACAAGAGGAGAACAAAAAAAAGTGGAGATACTGCATCAGGCTTGAGATCAACACTCTACTTTTGAGACTCCTTCACTCACCACAGAGGCTTTGAGGGCCATTTCCCTTTTCTTAATTCCCCCCTCTGGCCTATTTACCCATCTTGTATGACTAGGAATCGTCAAATTTCCTACTATTTGCAATTTCTATTATTTACACATAATGTTATAACTAACAACATCATTTCATAAGCTCAGAGACTAAATTCCAACCACTGGATTTTTATTTTTTATTTTTTGGTGTGCCAGTCCTGGGGCTTGAACTCAGGGTCTGGGTGCATGCTTAGCTTTTTCTGCTCAAGGACAGTGCTCGACAACTTGAGCCAAGGCACTACTTCTGGCTTTTTCTGAGCAGTGTATTGGAGATAAGAGTCTCACAGACATTTCTGCTTAGACTGGTTTTGAACCTTCCTCCTCAGATCTCAGCCTCCTGAGTATCTGGGATTAAAGGAACACACCAGTGCTGGGTGACAGTCTTACCTAGATGGCCACATTGGGCCACACAACCTTTCTTATTCTGCTATTAGTGAAAATTCTGCTAGGCACTGCTACCTGCCCAAGGGCCCATTTGTAAGAGCCAGTAGAACTATTTTTTCTGGTTCCCATTTTGCTCTTTTCTCTATATAAGACCTTCAGAAGACATTTTCCTAAAAGGCAAATCTTATTATAACTCACCATAGCCATGCTACTGTTCCTAGGACAAGGTAGAGACATGGGGAGACAGAGAAACTGACTGATTTGCTCAGATCCTACTGCTCTTCAGCTCTGCATACAGCCCAAGTTTGAACAGGAGGCATTTGGCCATGGACACAGTGAGAGTATCCATTAGACTGTACTCTAGTTGGGTTGTTGAAAGTCTTCTGTTCACTTATCTTGACTCCTTTCCCATCAACATGAACTACTGATCTTGGAGTTCTTCAACCTGTATGTATGTATGTATGTATGTATGTATGTATGTATGTATGTATGTATGTATATGTGTATGTGGAGATACATATATATGTATGTGTATGTATGTATCTCCATCATCTCTCTCCTCTCCTTTTCCTCTCCTTCTCTTCCCTCTCCTCTCCCTTCTTTCCCTTCTCTGCTCTTCCTTCCTCATCCCTCCTCCCTTTATTCAAATCCTAAACACTAATGGAACCATGCACAAGGATGGGAATATGGGAATGGTCTGTATCTATACTCTTACAGTGGTAGCTAGTAGCCCTTTTTGTCTAAGATGAGCAAGAAACAGGCCAGAGTGTAGATATGAACACTAGGTGCAAGAATGTGGGCTCTGTGATGACCATTTATCACAGCTAAAGAATGCTACTTTGTACTGTACACAAATAAAGGCACAGCCTGGAGCTAGTAAGCTAAGGGGGGTACACCGTGGGTATCCCTAAAGCTTCCTCTTTACATAACTGAAGGATGGATTGGGGAGCAGTCATTGGATCCACCCTGCGGAGGGGACAACTTGGGTCCTCTGAATTCACTCACTTGGCTGAATGATAATGACACCAATTCCTTCACTGATCTTTACCACATAAGTAATGCATTTACACCTCTTTCCCCACACTGGAACCTGCCAATTGCCTACACTGAAATTGGAAATATAGGTTTGGTTTCAGATAAAATGGAAAAATCACATTCCTTTACTCCTTCTTCTAAAGTAACTATTATGGAAGATTTTCAGCCATCTCCTCTGCTATGGCATGGAAACTGAAGTTGGAGCTCAGGGTGAACTTTTGATCTCACTGTCATTTCATATCCAGATGTAACTACTCTACTATGGATACCTTATTTCTTTTTCAAATCTGATTGCTTATATTTAGATATGACACATTTAAAAACTCTAATATAAACCCTTAAACCAAGAAAGAAAAATATATTCGCTTTTTCACTCTCCTTTCTTTTTGAAGTTAATACTTGACTTGGAGAGGGTGTGAAACTAGAAAGAGACCTATGTCCACAAGTCATTACCTGACTTATGAAACAGTAACCCTTTTGCACAATGCCTTAATAACAACCTTAGCAAGTTAACCCCTCTCAGCTTCAATTTTCCTCTCTGAAACGTTGGTAACAGTACCTATCTGCACGACACTATGCATTCTTTGACAATGTCTAATATTAGTCCTAATCATTCCTATTACTGCTTGCTTTTGTAGTTAATTGCCTGGCTTTCGCATCTGGAAGGTAGAAACACTCTATTTGTCTCTGGACCTGCATCCAATGAGGTGATCCCAGCATCCATATTCACAATGCTGAAACTACTACCTGACTTCAGTGTAGGTTCCTATTTTCTTTGTATTCAAGTAGATGTGGAGTTCAGTGCCGTCTCTAAATGGGAAGCAGATCTGTTTGATTCTCTGAGCCTGATCACCTATGATGGAGTAACACAAAGCACTCTTTCCAAATACTCTAGAAATGGTGGCATTCATTAGGAAAAACTGTGAGGGAATGGAGGAATGGAAAGAGCATGAAAACACATACCAGTCATGCTAACCCTGGTACTTGTGCCTTGGAATCTCCTCCCTTTTGAGGAAATTCTGGACCAGTGACTTGCTTCTAACAAACAGGTATAGCAAAAGGTATGGATTGTCACTTGTGTGATTAAATTATAAAAGAATGTGATGCCACAGCTTGCCAGAATTCTCTCTTGCTGGAATGAGCTCGCAGTTTCACCGGAATCAACTGCTTTCAACAGCCACTGAGTGACCTTGAATGCAGATCCAGTTCCAGTTGGAAAGACTGTTGACTGTGGCTGACATCTGCTTATGAGAGCTCCAGAAACAACAGAACCATCAAAGCTGGGCCCAGACTGCTGACCCTCACTAACGCTGAGGTGAAAAAATAACACGTGCTTCTAGCCAGTTAGATTTGGCATAATATGTTATGTGTTATCATTCATTTATTCACTCACGAATATATCTATTCATAAAATAGCAATTTCCTGCAGGTTGAGTAATCCCCTAGAGGCTAAGGAAATAAGCAAGCACTCACTGCCCTGATGCTTCCAGACTCATAAAGGGGGTTGATGTACATGTAGCCAAATGGCAGTACAACTTCACCTTGCAATTGTTCAGTACATGTAATCTCTTGAGGTGGAAACAACTAGAAAAGAGATAGCAAGTGCCTGGCAGAGTGTGGGAAGGAAAGAAATGAGGAAACGAGGTGGTATGCATACAGTCTCACAGCTGTGCGCCCAAAGTTATAAAACTCTTCTGGTTCATTCTTTTCTCTTCAACTTTAATGACAGGCCTTCTTATAATCTCCAGTGGGAGATTATTTCCACCAGCAACACTCAATTGCTTCCCTCATTTGCTTCTTGATAATCTAAAAACAGCTACTTGGTTGAATAGGTAAGATAGGCAATGAATCAATTAGGATTCTATGACCAAGATTAAAGTTGTAATTCTAATTGACTTTCATAAACCAGAAATGGGACCCACTTTGATCTAATTCACTGTTCTGCATCTGTTTGCTCACTGTTTGGGGTCACACATCTCCACACAAAGAGATTCTAGTATTGGACAGAAAGTGATGGAACTCATGCTTCATGATGGAATTAATTTAACACCAAAAATTAGTTACATATAAACTTGACAAGGACGATGAGGCCAGGAGAGCATGCATAGATGCTTGAGAGTTTGGAGAAACTTTCCTGAGAGACAAATCTGAGGTTTAATTTTAGCTTTGATAATTTGCCAAGCCTGCAAACCTAGAAGCAGCTTAATTAAAATGAATGAGAAATTATTTCCATTTTAAAACTCTTATTAATTTGTTACTTTTGTCCAGAATGCTTGTGCTCTTTTTTTTGCTGAATTCATGTCATATATTCAAATTTCAAATTAAAAGCCTTAATGATTTGTTTTCTTCTCTTTCATGCTTTCTTTCCTTTTCATTTAATAAGACATGCATAATTAGTCTGAAGTATAATTATTCATGTGGAATACATACAGTAAAAAGTTTAAGAGCATGGTGCTTGCTGGATTTCGAAACACTTACACACTTAGGTAGCCAATCTGCTCCCTCCCCTACCACTACTTTGAGTCTTCTGAAATAATGGACATCCTTTTCTATCCACAAGTCACATGTGGCTCCTGAGTACATGAGAAGTGGCTAGTGTAATTGAAGAAGTGACTTTCAATTGTATTTAATGGTGGCTACCATTTTGGATGTGACAGATCCAGAACACTTCCATTGCCTTAGAAACTCTCTGGTACACTATTAATTGGATACCTCTCAAGTCTTCTTCTCTACCTGAAATGACTACTCATTCTATAACTATACTCTAAAACTACAGAATGTGACTGTAAGCTCTTTTCTTCTCATCTTAAATTTCATATAAATGAAATCATACCATACCTAAACTTTTGTGTTTTTCTTTCAATATCTGAGAGATTCTTCTTTTCATTGAACACAGTAATATTTATTTATTTTCCTGTATTCTACTATATGCTCATATCATAATTTATCCATCTTACTGTTGATGAATATTTAGGTTTTTCCAAGTTATAGCTATTAGGAATGGAACTGCTATGAATATTCCGGTTCATATCTCTCTAGAAAACATACTAACTTCTCCTGGGTATGGCTGAAGAGATGGAAGTGCTAAGTCTTCTCCATAGAGTTATGCAAGAGGGGTTCAGTTGCTTCATTATAATAAAAATTTCCTTTTGAACCTTGGCTATACTTTCATTCTTTACCAGGAAGTGTACAATTATCTGCCTCATTATGAGCTAATATCTAATAACCTGAAAACACAATTCCTCATGTCCTAGTAATTAGACTTCCAGGTATGCTCACTGGGGACGTTTCTGTATATGTGCACAACAAGACAGATATAGGATTATTCATCACAGCGTTATTATACAGTAGCAAAAAAGTAGCTGGAATTCATTGAATAAATGGCTGTATATGTCTACCTAATGAAATGCTACTCAGAAAATGAATAAATCAAGCTGCATGCATCATTACTATAATGTAATGGGGACAGTAAAATTGCAGAAAATTACTACTCAATATTACATATATGAAGGCCTAAAATACAACACTACTAGAAATATGTGAAGAGTCTGAATGTTGGTAATGAAAGTACTGTATTGAGAAATGCAGGAAATGGATGGCAAAAGCAGCAATGTTTATATGTGAGGAAGAATAAGGGAAAGGCTTTAACTATACCACCAGTAATGGTTTACTAACCTGAAAAATGAGTACACAGCTCTATGTGCTACTATATTTTTCATCATTTTGCATGTCTTAAGTGTCACTTAATAATAAAGAAGGCTTTTATGAAAGAGGAGACACTGCTTCCCATGTCCAAGTATCTGTCTCACATTCTTTTCAGTAGAAATTTCTTGATCATCTAAAGTGTTAGCTGTCCAACTGGAAGTATAGTCCTACTTCTCAGGATTCTCTATAAAGAGATGTAGTCACAGGACTAAGTTCTTACCAACCAGATCAGGGCAGAGATAAGGACAACTTCTGAGCTGAACCTTTTAAGAGCAATAGCATTCCTTCTCTCTTCTTGTGGGTTGACTATGAATGTATTAGTGATGGCAAAACTTTAATTAAATGCGTACAGACCATAACTTAGGAGGTGATCATGCCATGAAATCAAAGAACAAGAAGCTTTAAGCTTTACAGCAGAGCAAAATAAAGCTCTTTGGGGCACTTAGGTCACAGCAGTTTAGGTTATGCTCAACTAACATAGCTAGACAACTATGGATCCTGAGCAGGGTGAAGAGCAATTGGTTTCGGAGCCATTTTTACAGGAAGCATTGTAAGAAAGACAGTGTGAACTGAGACATGGAGATCGGCATGTTAAATTTATGTTTGAAGTCTGCCACCTGTGTGACACTAAGCTAGTCCTTCTCCTATTAGAATATTATTTGCCACATTTTAAAGCAGAAATAGAAAGATGCCCTTTCTTTATCAGGAGGCTATGAAGATAAAATAAAATCATGCCAATTGCCTAGCACATAGAGTATTAGCAGGAAAAGAAAGGCATTGCTATTTTTCAACAAATTTGAAAACATGAATTGTTCATATCAACAAACTCACAAATAAGAGGATGAACATATTATTTTAAAGACTAACTAGTAGATATTATATCCACAGGAGTAAACCTTGTACATGCAGTTGACCATCTGGGATAGTTTATTGGAGACCAATTTATGAAATACATATTTTAATCATTTTCTGCATAAATATCCCTCATCAATTAATTCCATAAGTTCCCACCTTATTCGATGAAAGGAACAAAATACTAGAAATAAACCTTAAGAAAGTTGTTGAAAGCCATTGCGTAGGAAAAGTCATTACATTTATTGCTTTAAAACAGAGGTGGGAACAAAGTATCCAAGGCTTGTAATCCATGGTTTAGATCTAAGGATCAAATTTCAAAACCAGCTTAGACAGAGTAAGAGGTAAGACTTTTTTTTATCTCAACTTAACCAGAGAAAAAGCTAGAAGTGGAGGTATGAAACAAGTGGTAGAACACCAACCTTGAGTTAAAAAGTCCATCAGGAGAGCCAGGCCTAATGGCTCACAACTGTAATCCTAGCTCCTCAGGAGGCTGAAATCTGAGGACCATGGTTCAAAGCCAGCCGGGCAGAAAAATCCATGAGACTCTTACTTCCAATAAACTACTCAGAAAAAGCCAGAAGTGGCACTGTGGCTCAAATGGTAGAGTGCTAGTCTTGAGTACGAAGAGGCTCGGGGACACTGCCTAGGCCCTGAGTTCAAGCCCAGGATGGGCAAAACAAATTTTTTTGAAAAAATGTTAAGGAAGAGGATGAGGCCATCAATTCAATTCCTAGTACCAGCACAAAAAATAATAAATAAAATAAAACATAAAGTAAGTTTAAAAAATGAGAGATGTGGAACTTTTCTGGGCTAAGGCTATTTGTATAATTATAACATCATTCACACGTCATACAAAATTATCAATACAGGCAGACAGCCGTGAGCAGCCAATGAGAAGCCTATGTGCGTGTCTTCTCATGTACCAAATGATTATATGAGATTTAGACGACCTGACTAGGAGCAGGAAATAGTTCTTTTCCTCCACTTTAAAAGAAGTGGCAGTGAGTTAGGAACAGTGGGAAACCAATGCTAGAACAGGAAATCAACTTCCTATTTCTTCCAAGTAATTTCTTATTATGCACTGCTACCTAGGCAAGCTTCAGAAATCTAAGAAGCAGGAAAAATGATTCCATCTCCACACTACAGACGAATCAAACATTTACAATCTAAGTGAATAAGTCACACAACCTTCCTTAGACAATGGTTTTCTTCTCTTTTTTTTTTTATTGGGTAAGTGGGATTTCCTCCATCTCTCACAAACTCTTAATGCTTCCCACCATCTTTGGAGTAAATCTAAGTTCCTAGCTATGCCCTGTGTATCTGCCCTAGGTTCATCCACTCTGAATGTGGTTCTTAACAGTTTCTCTTTAGTCTCTGGGCTCCAAGGACAGTAATCTACTTAGATGTCATTAGTGTTCCTTCATCCAAGTTCATGGCTTTTTTTTTTTCATTGAAAGCTATGTCCCTTTCCTTTTCAGGTCTTCTCAGATCTTCAGAGCTGGTTCCTACACCTAAAAAGCCTTAAACTAGGATTCTCAATCTCAGTCGAGAATTCTCCAGGTGTATTATCTAAAATATCATCATTATCCTTTCCCACTCATTCTGCCAAGTTTTCCTTTATAGCCCTTATTTCTTGATATAGAACCCACTATATTTGTTCATTTTGCTTGTCTTTCTTAATAAGCCCAAGCTTAGTGTTGGCAGGGATTGTGTTGTCACATCTGCTGCTACCTTCCAGTTCCCAGAACACTGTTGTCCATTCCATGGACTCTCAATTTAAGTGGAATAAACACATGATTGGGTATTGTTTGATCATGAATGTACATACAGTCTCATAGACTCTAATTTCATTCTTACATCACTTCTTCTTGCTGATCTTATTTTAGCCACGACAGTGTCTGAATATGGGGAAAGCTATGCCTGGCCATTTCAGAGTACCATAATGCTTCTTGATGACAAAAAGATCAGAAAGAAAAAATGTTCTCTGGAAGGCACTTGAAATGATGATAACAAGCTGATGACTCTCCAAACAGAATGAACAACAGGATAAGACTTATTTTTCTCCATCTCCTAATTGTTTCCTAGGAACAAAAATGCTTCTGTGCTTTCATTCCAGCTCGCTGTTCATTAAGAAAGGTCAATGTCCTTCAGATTTTAATTCCTTGTTATTTGTAGTCCCCTTCCTTCCTTCCTTTTTCCTTTCTCCCTCCCTTCCTCCTTCCCTTTTTCTCTGTTTTTTCTCCTCCCTCCCTTTTCCCTTCTTCTCCTTTCCCTCTTTTACTCTACTGATAAAAATATTACTTCCTAATAATTCTGTGAACTGACAGAAACTGGTAAAATGAATATATACAGTTTGGCCCCTATTTCACAAGTTCCACATTTGTGGATTTAACCAACTAAGGACTGCAAATATTGGAGGAAAAGAAAGTGCTTCTGTACTGAATATGTACAAACTTTTTTCCTTGTCATAATCTCCTACAGAATACAGCATGAGAATAGTCACAGCAATTCTAGGCAAAAAATGCAATGGGGGTGGTATTATAGTACCAGACTTCAAACTCTACTATAGAGACATAATAATAAAAAAAAAGCTTGGTATTGGCATAAAAATAAATCCACAAATCAGTGGATCAATTAGATCAATTAGAACAGCCAGAAATAAAACCATATATTGGTCACTAGAACCCAAACTTTATACCACTGTGCCAACACCTGTACCCCATCTACATTGCCCACAACCATTGTAACCAACACAGGCTACCACTTATTGAGTTGTTATCCCATGTCAGCTCCTTTACACTTGGAAGACAGTAATAACTCTGTTTTGTAGAGAAGCTGACAAACTTGCTGAAGGTTACATAAATAATAAGTAGTAGGGCCTCAAGTCATACTACCACTAGGGAATATTTTCATAATATGTTTCACACATTGACTTTGTACTATCAATAACTTTGCTTCAAATTGCATTGCATACATTTTGAAGGCAAGTGCCTTTTATTATACTCCTTCAGATTTATCGCTGGCAGAATGCGTAATTGTTTGATATCAAGAGTTAATTCCAGAGAACCAGCTGAACACTACACACCATTACTCATCATAATGGAATTTTCCTCAGGCATGGGAATTCAATTAATTAATGAGAGCTAATAATAACTAGCACCAATCACTTTATTAGTTGGGTGCTGCCATTATGCCCACTTCTATATACAAAAAAGATAGCTTCAGAGTCTAATGGACTGACTCACCACCACATGGTAAGACGCAGAATCAGAACGTAAACTCCAATCTCCGTAACGTTAGTGTCCTAATGTGTAGGTGTGTGTGTGTGTGCGTGTGTGTGTGTGTGTCGTGTGTCTATCAATTCAGGGTAATTAGCATTTTCATTTCCTTATGAGTCTTAAGTGTGTGTGTGTGTGTGTGTGTGTGTGTGTGTGTGTGTGTGTGTATACTGTGATGAACTCAGGGCCTTCTACTCCCTTAAGGTTGGCAACCTAACACTTAAGCTATAACTTTACTTCTGTTTTTGCTGGTTAATTGGAGATAAGACTCAGAGATTGTCTGCTGGGGTTGGCTTTGAACTGGGTTCCTCCAATTTCATCTTCCTGAGTAGCTAGGATTACTCTAGGTGTTAGCCATCAGTGCTTAGATACCTAATTTTTAAACCACCTATATTTGATGTTTAAATTTTATTATATAACTACTGTGGAAGTTTTAGAAAGATATCAACCATTGATAAAGCACAGAATCTTGGCTCAAATTGTAACTATGAAGAAAATGATGATGTTTTCTCTTTTTAAAATGCTATGTACAAAGCATAGTGATAAATGATTCATTCATTAACTTATCTCAGCATGATAATAAACACGGTGAGATACATTGTGCTATCATTCCCATTCTACCTCAGGGAATTTCACTGATGTTCAAGTGAAGTGACTTACAAAAGATTTATAGTTATAAAGAGTAGGGCCTGGACTGGGGATATGGCCTAGTGGCAAGAGTGCTTGCCTGGTATATATGAAGTCCAGCACCACATATACAGAAAACGGCAGAAGTGGCACTGTGGCTCAAGTGGCAGAGTGCTAGCCTTGAGCAAAAAGAAGCCAGAGACCGTGCTTAGGCCCTGAGTCTAAGCTCCAGGACTGGCAAAACAAAACAAAACAAAACAAAACTCTAAGAGTAGGGCCTATCATGAATTTAGCATATTCAGAGCCTGACATCACATTCTTGGCACAATGATTCTATCTTTACTCCCAAGATGATAAACAACCAAATTTCCTCTTCCTAGAATGAGTGGGCTAAGGTTTATGGTTTAGTTCTTAAACTTAAAATCTATATCTGTAGGGTAATTTTTCTGGAAAGTACATAATTATTGCTATTATTATGTAATAATTACTTAATTCAAGGGTTAAAAAACTATACTCTTGAGGAAAACCTACCAGCTACCAATTTTTGTAAATAAACTTTTACTGGGACATAGCCATGATCATACCTTATCTTACGAATGTTTTCATTGCAATGGCAGAATTAAGTATCTGTATGAAGATTATAGGCCCACAAGGCTACAGTATTTGTCGACCATAGGCTTATTTCTTAATGTAACTTGAATTTTTTATGCGTTGGTGAGTATTTTTGTATCAGAGAAAACTTTTAACTCTGTGGTCACTGGGCCCAACTAGGAAAGTGCTGACAGAAAGTAGACATTTTTTCAGGTTATTTAGTTAGCGGAACACACAAGACAAGAAAGGCAAGCATTTCTTGTTCTCTAGGCATCCTCTGCACACTTCTATGTTTTTCTAAGTGTGATTAAAAATTAAATTGACATTAAATTAATCTAAAGAAACACTCGTAGTGATATGCTACAATATAAGCAAGTGGAGCAAACATAAACCACACCAATCGTAATTGACAAGATACTTCCACAACTTCTACAAACCAGGCATTCAGGGCTCATACCTGTAATCCTTGCCATTCAATGGTCTAAGATCTAAGGATTAAGGTCCAAAGCCAAGCTGGGCAGGAAAGTCCAAGAAACTCTTATTTCCAATTAACTAGCAAAAAGCTAGAAGTGAAGGTACGACTCAAATGTTAGAGGAATAACCTTGAGCAAATAAGCTAAGAAACTGTTCCTAGGCCCTATCAAGTCCCTGTATAGGCACAAAAATAAAAAAAGTAAAACCTCCCAAATAACAACAACAACAACAACAAAAAAATCCTTCTATATATAGATGGAAAAGACATACTACTATTTTCAGCATCTGAGTTAAAGAGTTCGTTTTGGATCCATGAGTTTAAATCTATCCATCAATGCTTGTCTTGCACCTATGGGTTCAAATCCTAGCTTTGCCATTTACTGGCTGCTTGGTCTTGGAAAAATTTGTATAACTTTCCTATTTTCTATTTGGTATCATTATTAAATATCTACCTTACAGACTTGTCATGAAACTTTCACCTGTTTGTCTATTTATCTAGGTCTGTCTGTTTACCTACCTAACTACCTCAGTGATTAATACACTGGAAATTCTTTATGTTTCATAGGTATTATTGCTGTTCAAACTCATACAACCTAAATGAGTGATTAAACACAAACTAAACCAGTCTCCTTCAAACAAACACATCCATGACAACTATAGTAGAAAATCTGCAGAACTGAGCTCCTAGCTTCCCTTTCTCTTCCTCTGAGAAGTTTTGGAGGTTAAAAAAAATAGGCAAGCTATATAACAAAGAGACTCCTAAAAGATTTACAACACAGACTATCTTCTTAGAGTACAGAGAGCAACACCTGCTTAGCACAGGCTGTAAGGCCTCTACTGACTGAGTCCTCCAAGAGACTGAGAGAATTATTCAATATTTAGGAAACAACAGGATCAAATGTATATTATTCATGGCTTCAGAAAGGAATAAAACAAAAAAAGACTATCAATGAAACTTAATCATTATGCTACACTCCAGTGCTCAAGCATCTGTGAATCCTAGACCCCAGTCCTTGGGGAAGTAGCGAGGAAATTTAAATCACCACTGAGAGGAGTCTGGGCTGGTGAGCTGCTTTGGCAAGCAGGTAAAATATTTCTATTTGTGAGGCTGTGATAGATGCTTTATAATAGGTTTCATCACCCAGCAAAAGGTAGAAAATATTATTCCTGTATGCCTCTGATTTCAGTTCTATGGTTCAGTGCTTATAAACAAGCATATTTTTGACTTGACTTTGGCGACAGGGGGAAGTGACTGCTGAAATGCCACTTAGCAGTGCTGCAGGCTGAGAGACAATACTCCGCACATGTGGGTTGCCTGTGTCTTTCCATTCCAACTTTCCATTGCCAGCAACAATAGAAATAACAGCAGATGAATGTGTTCTAGGAATGAGAGAGAGAAATAGGAACAATGATGACCACGTCCATCAGAAAACAGGGCTCTGGTCCTGCGCTGCCTATGTCGTCAGTGTGTTTAATGGTGTCTTTAGTAACTAGGTAGGACATGTTCATGTGGTATATACATTTCAATCTCTTGTACAGTCCAAGAATTCTTAAATTGAAGGCACAGCTAACTTGGGTAGTCCATCAACTAGCTAGTGCCCTGTGGGGCACATCTGGAAGTCAACTAGCTGGCCCCGCCTGTTTCTCCGTCTTGGGGCCACATGTGGCTAAGATGGCGGTGCCTAACAACAATGGCGCAGCTGCTACAAGTGTCTTTGGTTATAACCTGGAGGCGGTTCTGTGGGCTGTGACGCCATGGCTCTTCCGCCCTTGATGGACAGCTCATCCCTCCCCTTCCTGCCGATCTTGGATCTGATTGGCTCCTGTGCCTTATATTAGTGGCACATACTTCCCCAATAAACGAGATCTTGCACCGACTTGACTCCCAGGCCATCTGATTGTCCTCCGGTGAGGAGGGGTGGGTTTGGGCAGTTTGCTGACCCTTTCCTTTCTTGGCTCCTCTGGTCGGGGCATGCCTTCCCCATCTCTCCCGTGGGTTGGGGGAGCACAGGGGGCTAAAGACCCCAACAGTGGCCATTGGGGGCAGTGAATGACTTGAGAAAGCCAAGATTGAATTTCTTAGGGGCAATGTAAGACAAGACTGAATTTCTGTCTTTCTTTTGCCAACTGTGTGCTGGGAGAGACAGGTTAAGTATGACCAGAGGGAAAGAAAGTCTATGCCTAGAAAAATGCTTGGCTCTCCAGTGATAGCTCATTCTAAAATAGCCCTGACAGGTGGATTGAGGACATGGACTGACAGGCCCGTTCCACTGCTGTATTTTGCTTAACTAGGAAATGGTGCTCAAGTACACTTCTGTGCACAATATGGACATTAAAACCCATGAGGTTATAACTGGCTTGGCTTCTGCACTTACTGATGTAATTGGTAGTGAATCGGGCATCTATTTTGTGCTAGACATCGTATTAAGTGTTGACCATGCAGTAGGAACTGCAGCGGACATGGCTGTTGCTCTTGAAGAAGTAGTCTAGAGCACACACTGTAGCAAAATAAATATTTCTGGTTGTCAGAAGTCTTATGAAGGTAATAATATTTATGAACAAGTCTCTGTCTTGGGAAAAACAAGCAATGCAACCCTAAAAAAGAGGTTCCCTTTAAATTGATACTAAGAAGGACCAGCTGTATAGGAAATGGGCAGGTCATATTTGAGTGACCGATAAGGGTTCTGGTCCTTGGGTTGACTATGAGAACCAAAGCTTCTAATCAATAGCCTGGGACAAGAATGATTCAGCCAATGCAGAGGTCTTAATCACTTGATTTTAAATTTATGCCCACAGGGAGCCATCCTAATGACCTGATTAAATCCGGAAATCCTTTCAAAAGCGAGTCCAGAAATCGGAGATCTGAAACACTAGTTTCCCTCTTGTCGCAGAATCTAAAGAATTCAAAGGCTGCAAGAAGAGCCATGCCCACAAAGGAGATGGAGCTCGGAAAGGGATCTTTCTCTGCTGAGCCTCCACCACAGCCAGCTTTCTGAAACCGGGAGCTCTGAAAGGGCCTAGCTAAGTCATGCTTTTGGCTTCTAACCAAGGAAAATTGTAAGATTTAATAATCAGAAATAATGAATATTCTTTTAGGCCATGAAATTTGTAGTGATTTGTTACTCAGCAATATCACAAAAATAGATACAATCCTCCATTGCAGGACAATACTTAGGGTATGATGGAATATTCAGGACAAAGATGGCCAAGGCATTTCCTCAAGCCAATTATCCATGATATCCAATGTATTGCAGAAGCTTAAATGTTTGTTGAATGAATAACAAAGGCATGTTTCTACTCAGAGTTTAATACTAGGCTGACATGACCACTGCCCCACTCCTGGATTTCACAGCATTTCCTTAACAGTTATCTACTTAAAGATTACTAGAATAAAAATAATCCCTATCATTGCTACTGGGACCAAAAGAAATAAGTAAGAAATAATCATGTGGTCCATGAAACAAATTTTTAGCCAACATCTCTTCTGGGAACTTGTGACCTAGGAAAATCCTCTGTGGTTATACGGAGATTAAGGGCTCTGTAATGAGGTAAGATACAACCCAGCAATCTGGGTCATAGCTGAAAGCCTGATAATTTGAGGTTTCTCTTCAGAGACTAATAAACTATATGAAAAGCTGCCAAGTGCTAATCAAGTCCAAGGCAGACAGTAATAAGATAACCACATCATCGAAGACCAGACTGATGATGGTTTATGGGAAAGGAAAGGAAATAATGAGGGCATTAGCAGTTCCATAGTGGAGAATTCAAGATGGAACATGCACAGGTGTTTACAGATGGGGAAATCAGAGTCCACATGCTTCTAGTCCTATCTTCTGAACTTATCTGATGAAATCTCTAAACATTCAGGGAGGGTAAATGTAAAAAACGCAGTCTGCTGAGAGTGGGGCTAGACATGGTCTTTCCGCGGCCCATGGAGCATACAATGAAGGTTGAGGGGGCAGGCTGTCAATGCTGCCAGGTACTGTGATGTGATCAGTGCAGCACACCCAGAAATGGAGATGTCATTTTGCAAAGACTCAAACCGAAACACAAGGGAACAACTTTGTAATCCACATCCCTTCAGTATTTGCTGTGTTGCTTTACTTAGAAGAGTTTATTGGCATTTAAAAATATGTGACAGTATATGCTTGCCTCTCCCTTCCAAGATGCTTTCAAATGAAACATTTGTCTACATCTACCCATCTTTCTAGTACTGAGGATTGAACTCAGGACCTTTTTCTTGCTAGGAAGCACTCTACCACTTGAACAACACCCCCAGTGGTCCATACATTTTGGAATCAGGCAATTAATGATAATTCACTATTGAGCAGAGGGGATAGGGAGGAGCAAACAGTTCATATATCTGGGCTTCAAATCCAAACCAGAGGGAAAGGCGAGAGTAATGAGTAAGTATGATCGAATTACATTATATCTATGTATGAAAACAAACATAATGAAACCTACTAAAAACTATTAAAAGGGAGGATGGAAATAAAAGTCACAAAGTAGACTTGGTCAAATACAATGTATGTGTATATAAAAATACCACAATTAAACCCCTTTGTACAATTAATACATGCTAATAAAAGGGGAGCAAAAATATGGAAAAACTTTGGAGGGAAAGGGACAGGAGGTGCATCTTATGAAATGCCTATCAATGGTACGTCCTTGTTTCTCATCTGCAGTAGCTTTGCAGTTTATGAAGATGGGAAGCAAGACTGAGTCTTATTCTCAGATGAAATATTGCATCTCAAAGACAGCATCTTGCACCACACTCATGCCTGTAATCCTAGTTACTCAGGAGGCTGAGATAAGAAGACTATGATTCACAGCCAGTCCAAACAGGAAAGACTCTGAGGTTCTTATTTCCAATTATGCAGCAAAAAGACAGAAGTGGAGGGTGTGGCCCAAGTGGCAAAGTGTCAGCCATGAGCAAAGAAGCTAAGGAACAGTGCCAAGGCCCTGAGTTCAAACTCTAGTACTGACACACATGCACACATATGCACAGGTGCGCACACAAAAACACAGTACCTTACTTTTAAACTTAGGTTTAGAATTCAATTGAAATGAACCAGCTACATAATGGACTGTCTCCTCCAAAATAAACACCACCAATTGCGTAACGAGTGGCCAATTATTTTACATTTGGACATAATGGAGTACATGAGCAACTCGTTCTGTACGGATCAAGCTTTGCACTCTCAAAGGAACAAAATAGATTGCTAAAAATGCCAGGAGTAAATAGTAATAATTTTTTCTTATATATTGATGGACAGGGTTCACATTTTAGCAGATAACTGCTATGTATCTGTTATAATCACTGTTTGATAAATGCCATTTTTCATCTGAGGAAACAATGAAAGGCACTGGCAGATGCTGAGAGAGAAGATGAAAATCTTCAGAAAGCAGCAGCAGAAATCAGATTATAGCTTCCTAGGATGTGATCTGCATAAAAAGAAAATATTGTGCACGCTTTTGGCTTCAGAAGCAAGCCGGGATTGCTTTTTCTAGTAAGGAGAAGAGGGCACAGAAAAGACAAAATTAAACAAGAGGCAGTTTAAGCAGGTAGAGGATGGAAGCCCTACAATTTCATTTTCATATCCTTTCTCTGATGAGTCAATAGAGGAGTTTAGCAGAGTTGAGTGGAGTCTGTGAAATCCAGGAGTAACCTGTAATTTCTGACACCTAGATTACAGGAGGAGAGAGAAGCAGAATGTTTTTTTCTCAGCATGCCTCTACAAAGTCTGCCAATAAGGGAAGAGGAAGGGAATAGATGACACCCCTGCTTTGCTAACTGGTTATGAAAACTTTATGTGAAAGCCGCACTGGTCAGCGTGGAGCCATTTTTGGGAACAGCACCAGAGACTAACGAACTCAATGTTCATAAGATCATGACTCCCCACCCCCACCCCCACCCCAAGCCCCAAGCACAGCACTGGTGGTATGAAATGATCTAAGGAGGGATAACTAATGAAAAAAAAAAACCTTCTATTTTTATACTTCTCTTAATTTTCCACTTTTTTCTTTATATAATTTATTTATTTTTCTTATTTATTGTCAAAATGATGTACAGAGAGGTTACAGTTTCATACGTTAGGCCTTGGGTACATTTCTTGTACTGTTTGTTACCTCCTCCCTCATTCCCCCCCTTCCCCTTTCCCTCTCCCCCCATGAGTTGTTCAGTTGGTTTACACCAAATGGTTTTGCAAGTATTGCTTTTGGAGTTGTCTTTTTATCCTTTGTCTCTATGATTTTGATATTCCCTTTCACTTCCCTAGTTCTAATTCCAGCATATACAGTTTCCAGTGTACTCAGATAAGATAGAGTGATGGTGTGGGTACAACCACAGGAAGGGGATACAAGAGGATCATCAACAATTGAAGCTACGGTTTCACATGGCATGTTGAAAGTAATTACAACAGAAGTGAAGTGAGCTAGACCCAAAGAAACATGGATTCTATGGTTTCCTTCATAGGGAATAACTAGCACAGGTTTAGGCTAGTCACAGCAGAGGATCACAAGAGCCTAATAGCTTTTCTTTTTTACATTTTGGCAGGATTGAATCCAGGGCCTCATGCTTGCTAATGAAGGGCTCTGAGTTACCATGTGAGCTATTACCCTATTCCTCAGGCCCCCTTCCCTAATCCTATCATTTTCATTTCGTTTCTGAAACAGGAGCTTGAAGATTTTTTTTTTTTTTGGCCCAGATTGGCCTCAAACTTCTCATCTTTCTTGATTCTGCCTCCCAAATGGCTGGGATTACAGGTCTGAACTACCATGTTGGGCTGTATTTCAATATAATGTGTCCCCTTTGGTCCCAAGTAAAAGTAGTACATTAAAACTCTGATTTCATATGTATTAGTATAAGAAAGATAGGTCTCCAAAGTGATTTGGGACTTGGCATACTAAGAAATATTAATCAAAAATAACAAGATAAAGCTGGAGGGGCTGACTCACACCTGTAATCTTAGCTACTCAGGAGGCTGAGATCTGAGGATCACAATTCAAAAGCAAACCGACCAGGCAAGTCTGTTAGTCTCTTATCTCCAATTAACCATCAGAAAACCAGAAGTGGTACTGTGGCTCAAAGTGGCAGAGTGCTAGCCTTGAATGAGAGAGCTCAGGGACAGCACCCAAGCTTTGAATTCAAGCCCACTACCACCACCACCACCATCACCACCACCACTACCAACAACAACAAATAGCTAGATCTCAGAAATGGCAACAATTATGAAGGTAAGATAGTAACAGCTAAAATTTAAGAAACAATTGAGAATATTTTTCTCTCTAGTCTATTGTTTCTGGTTGATGAGATTCTTCCCATCTGTTTCTTTTCACAAAATACATACTTCAGGGAGAATAGGATACTCAGAATAGCACAAATAAAAACCATACAAATCAACTATAATGCTACCTATAATTAAAGATAAGCACAACAAATATTTCAGGTTTTGTCCATCTAGTACTTTCTCCATCATGACTTTCCCACCCATAAAAACAGGACTATGCTTATCTGTTTGATAAGTTATATTTTCCACAAAGCAATATGTAATGAAATTCTGCAGTTTGCCGAGTTTCTTCTTCCCCAATCTCACAAAGTCTTCCACCACATGATGAAATCAATATTTAATTATAATTGCAAACTGATGTAGGGAGGTCAGCCAGATCCCAAGGCCACAAAGCTGGTGAGAGGTCATGCTAGAATTTTCTTAGGTGTGTCTGACCCAAGCAAAGAACAATTCATAACCAACTAATAATAAACTAAAGTGTCTTAATCTGCCTTCAGTGGGGACCTGGCCTAGGCAACCCGAACACAGCTGTGGGACACACCATTTTCTAAAAGGATATAGGCACTAATAATACTGGGAAGGGAAATCCTTGTTAAAAATGTAGATTTCCAATAAATCCCAGACTTTAGAGAGATGGCCTCTAGGGACAGGACTGGGAATGGGCATTTAAAAAAATGTTCCTTGCTGACACTCATTAAAATGTTCGGTCTTACAGAGCAGACATAACAGATGTTTGCTGAATAGTAAGATTGTACAGGAAGTCAAAATGAAGATTACACAGGAGCCCTATTCTGCCATTCAGGAGAAACTCAGGCCCATCTGTGGCCTGAGGGGCGGCGTGTCCTTGCTGCCCCCATCAAGCATACTTGGATATTCATGAAGTGGGTCACAGGGCCATGAGGAAACTCAGACCTGCACAAGATTTTTTATTTTAAATAATCATGCTAGGTGACCAGGTATCATCACCTCAGCCGAAGAAGGACAAACTGCTTAATGAATACATACCACTTATTTTTGTAATTGTTACTGTTGGTTTGGAGATTGAACTCAGGGCCTCAAGCTTGTTAGTTTGCTTGCTCATGGCTGGCCTGCTATACATGCAGTGTCGCTTTTTGCTGGTAAACTGGAGTTGGAATCTCTCAGACATTTTTTTGCTTGGGCTGTCTTCCATCTGCAGTCTTCCAGATCTTAGTCTCCTGAGTAGCTAGAAGACTATAAGCTACTGGCAGACAGCTCAGCTGGTAGCTATAGGCATGAGCTACCAGTGTCTATACATGCTACCTACATTACGGCAGATGATTCCTTTAAAAATAAATCATCAGCTGGAATTTTAGCACTTTGACACAAGGCTTTGCTCAGTGGGCCAACTTACCTCTTAAACACAACAAGCTTAGTCATCAAGCTTATGATCAACTTTTAACCAAATACTGTCATAAAGTAATGACGTTTAACACATTATGACAGAGTGGTCTACAAAAGTTGTAACTCAGTTTTGGTGACCTATAGCTCCAAGCCCAGGTGAGACACCCCTTACCTGACAGGCATTGTACAGGAGCTGATGTTCGAACTTTTTGATGCCAAGAATGTTCTGGAACATCTCGTAGAGTTGCTCTTTGCTCAGAATTAGCTCAGAGGCTGCGCTGGCTGTCATCCGGGCCTGCTGCTTCCTGGGGTCCTCTTCCCCACGGTAGATGGCATCAAACTTAGCCATCCAGGAGCTCAGCACGGTCTCCTTGCTGAGGCCATCAATCTCTGGCAGGCTGCGAACCCTCTTCTCAATGTGCTTCTTGAAGACTTCCCGTGAGTCATTGGCTGAACAGCCTCCACTCTGCACCATGCGTGCCACGCGGTCACTCTTCAAGAATACCTGAGCAAGAAGTGGGCAGAGAAAGTCAGAATCAGCCACACACAGGTTGCCAGTTTGGTTGCTTGGGTTATATCCTGGGCCTCACAGGTAGCACAGACAACACTCATGTGGGTCATTTCCCACCACCACTTGCCATCTGCTGTCTGTGAGAACACAGACAAGACACACACTTTGCTTCTCTACCCAAATCTATGGAATAAGAGTAATGATAGTTTAGTAGTTCCCTCATGACTGAGGGGGATGTGCCCCAAGACCCACAGTGGCTATCCCTATACCACAGATTCCTCTGAACTCTATATAGGCTATGTTCTTTCCTATGCATGTACTAAAGTTTAATTTATAAATTGGACCCAGTAAGGAATGACCAACAATACCTCTAATAAAATGGAACTTTTACAAAAACAATATTAAGTCAAGGGAAGCATTAGCTTGAAATGACTTCTTTAAATAGGCTGCCTGCCCCAGTGAAGTACAGATGAGCCTTTGTCTTATAATTGACATCTTTTATCGTTGTCCTGTGCCTAAGGATTTAACAAATATTTTGAACTTCTTATTTTGCCATCAAGTTCCCCAGATGATCATCATATTATCTCATTAGTTCAGTAAAGTTAGTATTTTTACTTCTGTCAAAAAAATGTATTATAAGGAAAGCTATTTTAAACACATGAACTCTTTCAACTGTGGCATTTTCTGCTTCATGCTTCAGACTGCATTTGACTCCAAGTAAACAAAACTGGAGAAAATGAAACTACAGGGAAGGTAATAAAGCTCCTGTATTTATTTGCCAGGTCATTGCGAGGATTGGATGAGACAATGGTATCCTGACAGGCAGGCAGGTATGCAGAATCTGGTCTCAGCCTTATT
Source organism: Perognathus longimembris pacificus (assembly GCF_023159225.1). Lineage (NCBI taxonomy): Eukaryota > Metazoa > Chordata > Mammalia > Rodentia > Heteromyidae > Perognathus > Perognathus longimembris. The sequence continues at coordinate 52,384,411 of NC_063170.1, forward strand.
TTTTTTTCCTCACATACTGGCTTTGTGAATATTGGTAAGCTAACCTCTTTTTTTTTTTTTTTTGATTCTTTTTTTTTTGCCAGTCCTGGGGCTTGGACTCAGGGTCTGAGCACTGTCCCTGGCTTCTTTTTGCTCAAGGCTAGCACTCTGCCACTTGAGCCACAGCGCCGCTTCTGGCCATTTTCTGTATATGTGGTGCTGGGGAATCGAACCCAGGCCTTCATGTATGGGAGGCAAGCTCTCTTGCCACTAGGCCATATCCCCAGCCCCTAAGCTAACCTCTTTGATCATAGTGTTCTTCTATATAAAATTGAGTAACAATAGCCCCTATATACGTTTTAAAATGAAGATTCAATGAGTTATTGTGTGAAAAGCATTTAGTTCCTGGTCCACAAAATACCATCTAGTGATGTGTTTGTTACGACTACTACTACTACTACTACTACTACTACTACTACATTATGTAAAGTACTTGTCGTGATGTCTAGCACACAGAACTTCAATATTAACCAGTATTTACCTCTTATTTATACAATGATCCTTATCATACTTAGAATTAAACATATGAAGTGAATATATGTTTAATTATTTCCTTTCCTGAAATACAAATTCACACAGGCAAGGACAATTTGCTTATTTCACATATTTCTTCAGTAGCACGTGGCACTCTACAAGTGCCACTCATTAACAATGAGCATGGGTGTTATAATCTAGTCTACTTTGTAGATGCAAAAAAGCAAGACTTCAGGGGAGGAAAGCTACTTACTCTGACTGAATCTGTATGACCACAAACACATGGTCTTTTTACTTCATCCCGGTTCTTTCCTGACCTTTGGGTTCTCACTCCTGGTAGAGAACCCTTGGCAGTGGGTAAGAGCTGTGTGAATCCTGGGCTACCTTCAAGCAAGAGCATATTCTTTTCTCCACTGCCCCTACTCACAAGCTCACACAGACTACATGGTTCTGGAGTGTAATACAAGCCAGTGAAGCTGCTGCTTGATATTCAGAGACAGGAAACAACTGACATTTTGAGCCATGTCCTGGTCACACTTCAGAAGGTGCATAAATATCCCTTAGGAGGCAGAGCCATGTTCATGCCCCTTCCAGACATGAGAAAATGGCTTTGCTGGCCATCAGGTAGCATGGATGGGGACCCAGTGGGCATGGCATTCCCTCATACTTCTCCACAGAGCTTTACTTCGGGTGGAGAATTATTCAAAAGTCAGCCCTCATTGGTAGGGGACGTCATGAAGACATTTAAAAAGGAAGGCTGACTAGGACTGGCCAAAAAAAAAAGCATAGCTGAAGGAAGAGGTGAAATTTTGGCAGCTGGATGTATTTGACCAGGAAATTGTAGTTCACATGATTTTAACCATATGAGTTTGAAAATACGGTGTATTGATCTGTATATAATAAAAACATAACACTGTCAAAGAAAAAAAAAAAGGAAGGCTGAGCAAGTGCTTCACAGAGTGAGAATGTTGGCCTGGTCCCCCAGGCCTGAACTGGTGCTTAGTAAAAGTTCCAGGGGACCTCCCCTCCTGGAGTCTTGGGGATTTTAATGAGCTAATGTCTTCATTTCTCCATCTAATTAATACATTAAGAATCTCAGCTTTAGTCTGAAGCAAATTGTGAAGCCTCTAGAAAGGCCATGTTGTATCATGTCAGAAGCTACAAATTGTAATTCCACAGCACTCCTATCACCAGTTTTCTAGGTAGCCAGAAGTAAGTCACCTTCCCTCACAGAATCTCCAATTCTCCCTTCCTGCTACAACGTCCCTACCTTTTGCCATCCATTCTTTGTTAGTGTACATTCTAGGTGGAATATAACACATTAGATGTCCAGGGTACAATGGAAGGAAAGCACAGATTCAGTCCTCATGGAGTACCACCAACATCATCTTAACTGCATGTAAAATAATTACAAATTAGAGCAGACACCGTCAAAGGAAGTCTATGCCAGAAATCTATGCCAATGTGTGTGGGAAAAATCTTTCTTTAAGGAAAATATACTTCTGAGATGATAAATGAAACATTGACAGGTGACCAGAGAGCAGAGAGCCACTTCAGAAGGAAGGAGCAATGTGTGTGAGGGAATATGGAGACTCTAGTGTGGCTGTGATAATGAGGGACAGGGAATGATGGACATGCGAGGAGGAGATAGCCAAGGGCATGGACGCAGGCATGAAGTCTTTTGGCCTGCATTTTAACAACACTGGCAAGTCAATGAAGGCTTCAAACCGGAACACTGGCCCACAAATGGAAGATGTCAAAGGAATTGGCAAGGAGACCAGTTGAGCAGTTCTTTTAAGGACAGATGAGCAGTGGTGGTAGTCTAGATATAAGGAGGTTGATTCTTTGTTTGCAGCTCTCATGAACACCAAAGGTGACTTGGAACCATCCAGTCAACAACAGAATCATACTTTCCTCCAAAGTTGCCTAGGCCAGTGTCTCACGAGCCTGAGCAGCCCCAGGAGTGAGGTCCTTTCACTCCATTTACTTCCCTCAAAGACCTTCCTAGCTACCATCTGCCATTATTATTATTATTTTGACCATTTGGCAAAGATCTGAATTTCTCACCCTAGTATAATTTCCAGCAAACAGGGTTGTGGGGTCTTTTCTGATATCTTCTTAGTGCCTAAGAGAGTGATGACACAGAGTTGGCACTAGATAAAAGTATGTTGAATGACTGCATAAATGATAAAAATGAAACAGACATCACTAGCAGAGGATCTGTTGGGTAATATGTCCATGTCTGGATGGGACAGATGGTGAAGGAGATACTGGTATTTCTAGGGTCTCTCAGAACAAGCAACTTAGGTGAGACTCTCTGTAAGACCAGATCACAAAGAGCAAGAAATAAGGATACTGACAGTCTGGTCCCAGTTAGTGTCTGTAACTGGCCGGGTGACCTAGGAATGCTGGATCCATCGCCTGTTTCCCACAGTCCTTTGTGTATAGCTGTAGCCACTTGGCACATATTTAGTGATCCTCAGGGGGTGACCTGAGTAATCCCTTAACCTCTATCAACCTTCCTCCCCTTTACTGTCCCACGAGGTTAATGTACTTGCTTTCTTTGAAAAGGATAAAACTGATAGGACTTTGAAAAGTGGAGGGACCCTTTAGTGCTGTGGTAAGATACGATTTTCCATCCTCAATAAGAGAGGAGATGGGTGGGACGTTGTCGAGAGTATGGAGGGAGGAGGCTAGAGACTGAGGAGATGTGAAAGATGAAATTCCCAAAGGAGGCACGACAGCCAGGAGGAGAGAAGGTGGCAAGAGGAAACTAATTTTCCAGGCACATCATCTGTCTTGGTTCTCAGTCTGACAGGAATCGAGGGGGGCCTGGGCCAGACTGAGATAGCAATGAACCCAGACACTAAGGACTGATGTGGTCATGTGTCTTTCAAGAGCCATTGGAAATTATTTATATGGGGAGCTCTATGTGGGTTTTTCCATTGGTTCTGTGTTTTGTCTTTTTTTTTTTTTATAGTGGCTGTGTCGTGAGACTTCAACCTCAGGCACAGTTCTGTGCAGCACATCCCATAAATCCTTCCCACTCCTCTGCCAACTTCCAGACAGGTCATAATGAGAGACAGAAGATAAACAAATAAATATGGGTAGTGAAGGGCAGTCAACCCGGCCACTCGACCTCATTCATCAGTCTTTCCCTCCGTCACCACAGCCAGGCAAGCTCCAATTGCGTTACAGACAATGCAGGCGCATCAGGGCTCCGTGGCTGCGCACATGGGAGGAGGAGATTGGTCAAGCACACTGGTCCTTACATTTGAGGCAGAAAGGTGCTAACTGGCCATCAATGAGTGGCACATAAGTCACTCTGTATTCAGGAGCAGAGAGTGGTACCACATCACTTGGGTGAACTGAGCTCTTCTACTTACTAGTCCTGTCACCTGAGCAAAGGACTTAAATCTTCCCTAGGCTTTAAATTTCCTGCAGTTAGAATGGGGATCGTAGCAACCTTAGCTCCTGGTATTTGGGTAAAGATCCAAGGCTTCTAATTGGTCAGCATTTCACCTACTCCAGAAGAAGAATGTAATAGACAGCAGTTATTTTAAAAGAAAACAATGCATATTTTTTTCTTTAGCATCAAAACGTGGGCTAGCCATAGTGTCACATACCTGTAATTCTAACTACGTGGGAGGCTGAGATCAGAAGCATTGGGGTTCAAGGCCAACCCAGAAAAAAAGTTACTATGACCTCATCTCAGTCAGTAAGGTGAGTGTAGGTGGTAACACATATCATCTCAGCTGTATAGGAAACATAAATAGAAGGAGTGCAGTCTAGGCCAGCCTAGACAAAAATGGCTCAAGTGGTAGAGTGCTTGCCTAGCAAGTATAAGGTCATGCATTAAAACCTCAGAACCACCAAAAATGTTATCCATGATATACCATTAGCTGGAACTGGAGGCGTAGAACAAGTAGCAGAGTCCCACCTATTGGTAGGAAAAGCTGAGCCAGAGCTGGAGGGTGAGACTTCAAGTACCAGTAAATACTTGGAAACATATACAGCAAACTTGGATTGCATTTGTCTAAGAAGGGATTTTAATGAATCCCATCCTTAACTATTTAAAGATTTTTCTACACAGATTTACTTGTACAATTGATATATTTTACTTTCATAATGATATGAAACACCTCCCTAAATGGAAAATTTTGTATTTTTCCATGGTCTTAAGAGAACGTAAATGCACCTTTTGCCTTACAGATTCTCCTTATCAAAAAGTAGTCTCCTGAGGCAAATATCAGGAGTGGATGTGGGGCCACGGCCTTGGGGAAAAGCAGTTCTCTCTTCCCATTGCATCCTCCTTTCCCCTCCCGTACATTTTTCCAGGCCTCCAAATTAGGGAGTACACTGGGTCTGTCAAATTCCATTTGTGTTCTATTATTTCTATGCAGACCATGAATACTATACCACCTTTCTTCCATTATAAGATTAATATGTTTATGGGTTCTCTCTCTCATTCTCCCCCACCCCCTCCTCTTTTTGTGTGTATAATGTTCTGCCACAGATAAGGAAACTGAGGCTCAGACTTAGGCCAATGTCTCAAGTGAGTACACAACGGAGTTGGAATGCTCTTTGCTGCTCTGACCTTGGCTTCCTCCTTGCCTGGATTTACTCACTACAATATCCCCTTTACAATAGGTTAGTCCTCTTCTCCCATGGGGAAATATGCTTCTAAGCCACTATGTCATTAGAGTGGTTCTGGTTGCTTTATTTTAGAAAAATAGCTGCAATAACCAGACAGACCCTTTTTGTAGATGAACAAAAAAGGTTAACCAGAGAGACTCAGTATGCCACTCTGTGTGCAGGACACCTGCTGATTTGTATCTGCCAACCATCCTTCCTCTCCTGATGACAGCACCACAATCTTTCCTCCAAGAACCCTCTCTCCAGAGCATAGTTTCATGGAACTCTCAATCACAGGGCCTTGGCCTTCTTCAACCAAGGAGTGGGCTGGGATCTGAGCTTCACCCATTAGAATATCCTTTCTGGGGTCTAGAATCAGAGTAAGGTGGTATGAAAATAATGTGCTGGCATAGTTGCATACCAATGGCAGGATGCCCGTTATACTGTGCCTTTGTGTGGATGCCATAATGTGAAGGACCCGGTGGTTGTTAGGCTAGTAGGACACATTAAGGTCTCACATTTAGTCAGCTACTAGATTCCTATATTGAGCTGCCCTGGCTTTCATATTTTCTGAAGCTTAGTTATTTCCTTTAACAAAACAACAAAACAACAACCACAGAGGTTTTTGTTGTTGTTATCATTAGGACTTAATTTAACCACAGGCAGTTTCTAAAGGAGTCTCTCTGAAACAACATTCAAAGCAGGTGTGACAGAAAACACCCAGGCCTTTGTTAAAGGAGATCAACTAAACCGCTCAAATCCTCCCATACCAAATCAATCAGAGCTGCTTCACAGGCTGAAGGCAGATGCCAGCTGTGGTGTCCTAAAATAAATTTTTGTAGTCTTCCACCACAATCCACATTCCTACATCCCACTAAATCCCCTCAGATTTCCTTTGAGTGGTGTCTGAGATTTGTATGACTTATCCATCCATCTCTTTGCCCTGATGCCCGCCCCGGCTAGCCTTCAAAGAAGAAACCAAAGTAAGCAGGGAGGAATGGAGGTGAGAGTGAGGATGGAAGGCTTATATTTGAGACATTTGTCTTAAAGTAGCTGAAAGCCTGACAAGGTGTGCTGGGCTCTCTGATGACCTACCAGGGGACTGGGGGTGTGCAAACAGGAAGGAATTGCTGGGCCAGACTTGATAGCATTCACCCCAGCCCCCATGCCTCACAGCCAGAGCTGGAGAGATTAAAGGATTAATCTTCAGCCTGCTTGATCCTCTCTGACAATCAGGGCTACCAGGAAAGAACAAAATGAAACCTGTACATTTTTGAGAATCTGGCAAAACTTGATCTCCCTTGTCTTACCCCAGCTCAGGGCAATGCCAGCTTGTTGTTAATGGTGGCTAGCTTGGTCCAGATTTGGCCACATAGACACAGATGTGGGGAAAATGGTGTGCCTCTTCATTCCCTTCATTCATGCAAAGCAACTCTTGATTGTTGTGACATGTTGACGAATCACTGCCTTCCCAAATCTAAGCCAATGCCTAAAACAGTTTTTCTTGTACACTAATCTCAAAACTTTCTAAGGAAAAATTGAACTACTTTTTGTTGTTGAGTTACTGCTATTGGTAAACAGGAACATGAAGGTATAATACAATGGAGCTGTGGGGGGGGCATCAAGAAAGAATGGATAAAAGAAGGAAAAAGAAAAACAGGTTGGGAAGGGAGAGGAAAAAAAAACATATAAGAAGGATATCTTTCTGTTTCATCTGCAGAGCATACCTTATTCCAGCAAAAACCACCCTAATTTCCCATCAGGAAAACATTGGACTTCACTGTAATGCTTGCAGGGGTTGAGCTTGAAATCAGACTCCAAGGTAGCATTGAGTACAGGCTTTATCCTTAGACTGTTTCACCTTATCTATGGTGGGCTGCCCAAAAAGATACCCAGCACTCATGCCAACGCAAGCAAGTCACTGTTCACTGGTGGGTCTTTGCTGGGACTCTTGGTGAAGAGGCATTTATTTTCTTTGATTGTGGGGTTTCTAAGCTGTGACAGGATACACCTAGGGCTCTCCAGGTACAGAGAGCACAGGGAAGGGCACTGCAGAAGGATGGAAGGAGCATGCCATTCTGTTGGTGTCTCTGGAGATTATGAATCTTGACATGACAGAAGCCAGGCCAACCCTAGGACTCTTACTGTTTCTAGGTTTATGCTGGATTGAACTGCGCATCTGTGGCTAGCAATCCAAACAGTTCTGGCTAAAACAGAGGCTGACAGATGTGCACGTGGATGGAGCCCTGAGTTTGGTAGACGAAGAGGAGGTACTGGTTTCTCCATCGCTCCAGAGTAAGAGGGAGAAAGGGAAATGCAATCAGCTTGGAGCTCTGCCAAACAAAGTACTAATCCTGATCCATGGACTTCTGCTTTAGAGGATTAGCCTTCCCCGGAAAAGTGAATCTAAAGACTCTCTAAAGCTTTACTAATGAAGACAGCAGTTAGATCATTAATCCCTCACATTCTTTCCTGTGTTACTCAAATCCTAACATTAAATATTCAGCAATTTTTCAATGTTTGGATCCTCACTAGGCCAAAAGAAGCCTTTTCACAAAAAACTAGACAGTATAGAGGAAAATATCTGTATCACCATGGATCTCATAATTTCCAGAGACTCATTAGCATGTTGATACTATTAATTTTCAAATTTAATTAATAGATAGAAATGACACTTTCTTTTAATTTATGTCATTAGTCAAACGAGCTTCCTAATTAAGATTTGTAACGTACAAATTTATAAACTCCAGTGAATGACACTAAACACGATAAGGGTCTGCCTGTTTTGACAAGGGTTCTCTTATTACCCTCCCACTGGCTTCAGGACTTGTAAAAGAAACACTAATCTCACTCTCCCCGGAAGTTCCTATACAAAATCTTTGTTAGATGTACTCAAGTTATTCATTGCCATGTGTCCTTATGACTTCAAATCTCATCTAGTTCCCACAAAGTCCAACCAGTCAGTATCATCATATCAGATAAAATAGTAAGATCGAAGGTCATTGGCAATACTGGATGCCATCTGCAATGTCTTAAAATTTTAAGATTTAAATTGGGACAAGTATAAGAATGACCACCACTTCTAAAATAGCCCCATCTTGAAGTCCCATTAAGGACATGATATGTCAAATGAGTGTCTGGTTGGAATCAACAAACATAAAAAAGATTGTTTGCTATCAAATGATATTTAGCAAAGCAACCAGTAATATTTTCATCAGAGCTAATTGAAACTGTGCTCCACTCTACCCATGAAAGAGAGGGCCAACTATGTTTGTTTTTTTTTTGCCAGTCCTGGACCTTGGACTCAGGGCCTGAGCACTGTCCCTGGCTTCTTCCCGCTCAAGGCTAGCACTCTGCCACTTGAGCCACAGCGCCGCTTCTGGCCGTTTTCTGTATATGTGGTGCTGGGGAATCGAACCTAGGGCCTCGTGTATCCGAGGGCAGGCACTCTTGCCACTAGGCTATATCCCCAGCCCGCCAACTATGTTAAGTGGGAAGGTTAAGTTCCACTGAATCAGGACTTGTTCTCCAAAGCATCAGCTAACATATTGAAATCTATAGTGGCTTAGATCAACCAAAGGGCAGACCAACAATGTGCTTATTGACAAAGGGGAGCCAACATATTTATTTTGAAATAATTTTCTCTCTAATAACTAGAAATAATTTTCTCTCTGATAACTAAAAGAAAGGTGGGAGAAAAGGACTGATGGGGGGGGAATGAAGAAGGCAAAGAGAGAGGAAGAAAGGGAATAAAAAGATCAAAAGGGAGGGACTAAATCAGTGAAGTAATTCCACAGGGAAAACCAAAATTTTGTTGGATTGCCTTACACTTGTTTCACCATTTATCATTCTCCCCGGCCTTGCTCTGAAGGTGACTCACCTCATAGTAGCTCTGGACAGCATTCATGAAGGCTTCGTCAGCCACAATCTGAGTCTCCCCATTGAGGAAAGCCTGAAACCGGTCCTTGACTGTCTGAAGCTGCTGTTTGCTGATCTGCAAGAAAGCAAGAGGAGAAAATGAGGATATTTTCTCTACAGGGAAGTAGTTACTTTACACTGATGATGCCAGCCCATCATTGGTGGGGGAGAGCTGCCAATGTGCTCAATATTGTGAACCAGTGTTAAACAGTTTTATCATTAAAAGCAACATAAATCACAGTTACACATATTACAGGTAAACATGATGCATTTGCTATATGCAACTTTATTATCCTGTCATGTTTTAACCTGTGCATTTGGGGTTCCTTGTAGGGCATTTGTAAAGTGGAAACAATATACAGCGAAACTCCACCTCACCTTTCCTCCCCACTCCACACTTAGTGAGGTCTCATTGGCAGCTGGCTATCAGCCAAGGTGGGAATATTTACACCATGGAAATGGGCACATGCTACAAAGCATGTTGCACTTCTTTTAAGTAAAACAAGTTAAAAAAACATCGATGTTAAACATTTCATAGCAAAAACCTTATTGTGCAAATCCCTTAGGGGGCTGAAATATCTACTAATTGGCAATATGTAGTAGTTTGGTTACATTCAAAGATAACACTTGGGTAAATGTTACACTTCCCGGAAGTAGTATAATATGAGAAACAGGTTATTTGCCATGCTCCGCTTTATCTATCCTAGTTTTCTTTCCCTTTTTGGAAAACATTCTGAAAGAGGGATTTCTACTTGTTCTTATCCACCCTTGACTGCACTAACTTATGAAACCTTTTCCAACCTTCCTGGTACGTGATCTTACTCCACAGTATGTATTTTAAGTACTTATTAGCTGAAATTTAGTTGGTGAGCTGCTCTGTATTTCCTCAGACTTAACTTAGTGCCTTGTATGTGGCAGGCAGTCAACTGGTTCTGGATAAATGAGTAAATGAAGTATATGAAAATTCTATAGTATTTTTATAGACTTTAAGCAGTTCTAGTTGATATTGAATTAAAATGTCAGGTACAACTGGGTTTTGAAAAGTCAACACATTATATTTTTTTAAAGGATTACATTTTGTACAGTGTTACATTTCAAAAGTAATAATGGAATATTGTATTTGAGAACAATTTTTCCAGTAGAGAAAAGAACAGTCTAGCACCAGTTCTGTTAGCCCCCGTATTGTCTTGGAAAAGCTACTTATATGCTAGGCTGACCAGAGAATTGAAATCACTTCTGGGATTGGGCTGGACTTAAATAAATTCTAGCTCATCTTTTGTTTTCTCACTTGGAAAACAGTGATCATTCTAATTATTCTCTGTCTCAGGGTAGTTAGAGCTATTTAATAACATATTATGAAGTCTTCAAAAATGTGAGTTTCTGACTTATTGCACAGAATGGTGACTATAGTTAATGATATAATACATTCTTAAACAGCTACATTTAATCATTCTATGATGAACACATGCTCTGAAATATTATACTGTATGCAACCATTACAGACAATTTTCTCTGACAATTAAAAATCAATGAGGGGCTGGGAATATGGCCTAGTGGTAAAGTGCTCGCTTCATATACATGAAGCTCTGGGTTTGATTCCTCAGCACCACATATATAGAAAAAACCACAAGTGGTGCTGTGGCTCAAGCGGTAGAGTGCTAGCCTTGAGCAAAAAGAAGCCAGGGACAGTGCTCAGGCTCTGAATTCAAGCCCCAGGACTGGCAAAAAAAAAAAAAATCAATGACTTTCTATATACATTTAAAGTGCCTTTACTATTGGACTTATGTAGAAAATAAAGCTACAGAAGACTTAAGATGGGTCTGGGTCTTGACTCAGGAAGCAAAAGCAACCAAAGTTTTGACTCAGTTAGGAAGAAAAACCAACCAAAACCAGTAGCCAGCCAACCAATCAACCATCCAATCATCCATCAACAGATTCCCAGAGTTTTCAGATGAACCCAAAGGGCTGCTGGTGTGCTTTCATAAAGTTATACAGCTTTGGGAGGATTGAGAGAATAGTGGAGTAAGAAACAAATAAATACCTTTAAATAGTTATGAGATTTATACTTGTTATGTTTTCTGGAGGACCATTTTGCAATGTTAACCATATTTGTAAGTGTAAATTGTCTACTAGCTACAGTTAAGAAAGCTGAAGCAGTGAACTAAACTTTAATATGTTTTATTTAATCTAATATGTCCCAATTAGAAACAATTTTAACACACGATCATTAACTATTCATGAGACGTATTTTTCCATTTTTAATGCCGCGTCTTAGAAAGCTGGTCTGTTTCATCCTTGTAACACATTTCAGTTCAGAGCAATCACAGTGGAGTGTTCAAGAGCCACCTGTGGCTGGTAACCACTGTACTGGAAGGTACAAGCCTTGAGCTCAGAACAAATGCACTCATAACTCACTTCACTTAAGCTCTCCTGTTCAGACACAAATATATCAGTATTAGTAGAGTTCAAGAGAAAAATCATAGTTCTTTTGTATGTGCTAGAAACTATTTGAACTGAACTACAGGTAGCCTTTAGTTTTCTCAAAAAAAATTGACACCATAATTTGAATTTTTCTTAAACAGGATAGGCTAGGTATAACTGAAGTCACAAGTTCTTATAGTGTAGGACTAATCAGAGCATCAGAGAATTTTATACTCAGAATCCCCACCACTGTGAGTTTTGGTGGGAGGTAGTCTGTGTTGAAGAAGCAGGAAAAACTGTATTTCTGTCATAAATGCTTAAGGGCTACAGTAAAATTATGCATGTACTATCAAAATGATGAAGACCTGATGGTTGACCCCAGGCCAAATTCATTATTTTCCTGACTTTTCATTAAAGAAATCACAGTGTTCTTTTGTTCACAAATAATGACATCTGCCTAGCTCTGCAACGGGTCCTGAGCCTTGGTCATCAACACAGTGCACTCAACCCTGGGTCAGGGCAAGGGGAAACTAAGGGGATCAAGGCTGGTCTTCAGGAGACTTGCATTTGGGAGAGGATAAAGCATGCAAAAGAACTCACCAAAGGCATGCTTTAGGATGTCACAGAGAGAGACTACAGTAAGCAAAACCTTCCCAAGCAGAAAGGATCTTCAGGAATGTATGAATTCACTCCAATTCAGACAGCATATATCATGAAACAAGTCACAAGTCCCTGGATCCATCCAGTTCCCAGCTCCAGAAGACTTGGGGTGGGCCTTGCATGACAAACCAAGCTTCTGCCTACACGTAGTCAACATTCACTATTTCCTCACTTCCAATTAGACATGAATAGTGTTTATTTAGTCAGCATTCCTGTTGTATCTCATTGGGCAAAGATAAACCTGCCTACCCCCCACTGCTTTCATTTGTGCAGTGTGACCAACACTGACTTCATGGAATTGTTACAAGGATTAACCTGGACAGCTAAACTGTTTGGTGTAAATGAACTGAACAACTCATGGCGGGGAGGGGGGAGAGGGAAAGGGCGAGGGGGAGGGGGGAATGAGGGACGAGGTAACAGTACAAGAAATGTATCCAATGCCTAATGTATGAGACTGTAACCTCTCTGTAATTCAGTTTGATAATAAAATATATATATATAAAATAAAGAAATAAAAGTTGGTAATAATGATGAAAAAAAGAAAGAAAAGCTAGCACAGGGGGAATGCTCTGCACGTGCTAGCTGCTGTGGTGATTAATTCTCATCAGTGAGATCTGCACACACTGCTCCCTGGAGAATGCCTGCCTGTGGGAAATTTCCTATGCATAATCTAAAATTCAGCCCATGTGTTTCTTCCAGAGGCCCCCAGGTAGAGTGTGCTATTATGCTAACGAAGGTTTATTTGTTTAAAGGCTAGCTCTCAAAAGCAGTGAGTCTTGAGATCAAAGAAAATCCTGATGGGCTGGCTTTGAACCATGATCCTCATATGTCAGCCTCCTGAGTAACTAGGATTACACCCAACACCATGTAACCAATTCCCAAATCAAGAGAAAGATCATTACTCAAACCCAGGAAGCATCCAATGTCGCCAGATATTGTTCCATTCCAACAGTGATCACTGGTCTGACTTGTACCATCATGGATCAGTTTTGCCTATTTCTCAATCTGACCTCTGTGGGGGTCATACCTTATGAGATCTATCCATGAGGCCAGGGGTAGCAAGAGCTTGTTCATTGGAATTGCTGAGTAGTATTCCAGCATTTGACTATAGGGTATTGTATCCATTTCCTTATGAATGGACATTTTGGGTGTTGCTTATTTTTCATCCTACCTCCTCTCCCCCCCATCCCAAATCTGTTACACAACTATAAGAATCGCATCTGCTTTCTACACTGTTTTACTTCTAGCTAATGGCATATAATGTGCTCTAAACAAGTATTGGTTTGACAAATATACAAACTTACTGAGTGCTTAATGTAGACCCTACTGTGGAGATCTCAAATTACCAATGTACAACATTAGCTCTTAGTTCAGAGATCACGTAGCCATCTTTGACTTCCCAGCATTCTTTGCCACATGCATGAGTATATAAAAATCTAATTTAGACACTCATTAAAACAATCTAAGAGTCCATATATGGGATGGAGTTTATCTCTGGGTAGAAGTTAACTGACCTAGATAGCATTAAGCCCAGAAAGTGACCTTGCAAGAACAAACTGAAATAATTGGCCCAGAGTATCTCACAGTGACAGTACTACTCTAAGCAAACAAATTGGTCTCCATGAGCTGATTATAGAGGGAAAACTTCCTAACACAGAAGTCCATCTAACAGCATTTTTAATATGGAGAAGGGTCACTTGAATACCAAGGGCAGAATTCAGTAATATATTCCAAGAGTAGAAAGCCTAAGAAGGTCAAAGGGTCCTCGCTACAGAAGAAAGTGCTACAGCAGAGTTTTTACAAGAACTCAGCTCAGTCTCCCTCATTACCTAATGTCTAAACATTCCCGCTACCTTTCAAGCCATTGGTAATTGATTGCAGCACTTGGGAGGAGCACAGAATGGATCTACAGTGAGAGAAAAACCACACTTTCTAAGCAATGGCCTCAGGAGAGGCAGTGCGCAAACCAAGTAGGTCCACAAGGAACCTTGGCTTTACTGTGAGGCTTTGGACCAGCAATTCACTGGCTTTATGCACTGGAAACAGAGGACAGTGCTACCTCCTTACAGGGTTTCTCTGAGAACAAGATTTGATAATATATGTGAGACCCATATCTGGCTTAAAATTTCAATAAGAAATATTGAAAGTGGTATGGTTGTGTTTCTTTTTCCCTTTCATTCATCTTTTATCTTCTTTCAATATTCTTTTTTTGCAAAACCTTCTGAAGTAACAGGAATATATTCCTCCTCCTCCTCATCCTCCTCCTCTTCTTTTCTGATCTCAGCCTTGGCACTGTCCTTGAACTTCTTTTGTTCAAGGCTAGCACTCTACCACTTGAGCCATGGCTCCATTTTTGGAGTTTTTGGTAATTAGAGATAAGAGTCTCACAGATTTTCCTATCTGGGCTGGCTTCAAACTGCTATCTTCAGATCTTAGGCTACTGAGTACCTGGGATTACAGATGTGACCCACTGGTGCCTGGCAAATATAGTATTCTTTAACCCCTTATTTGTTGGCCTTCTTATTTTAGAGACTGTAAAGTTAACTAATTTCCCAGTGACCCTTGCAAGTAAGGGTAGCCATGTGACAGACAACTAGCAGGAACTTGTAGGAACATATCTGAGTTCTCAGAAAAGGAGCAGAGATGTGACCTTTTCCTTTCTCTTGGCCCCTTTCTCTACTGAGAATACAAATGTATTGTCTAGAACCATGGTTACGAAAGAAAGGCCAAGAACAGCACAGGGACACTGGTCCTTGCTGGTCTGAAGAGCCGAACAAAGATTGGTAAACTTGTAAACATATGTGAGCAAAGAGTGACTTGTGACTTGTTCATGTCCCTGGATTTTACTTGCAGCTAAGCTGTATCCTAATGAATACATATAAGTTTCTCTAGTCATCAAACTGAACGCATTCATTAAGCTGGCAGCTGGTTAGAACGTGTCATAGGTTAGTACAACTCTAGTAGAAAGGAGGAAAGAAGCCATGCTTACTTTAAAATAATTTTTTCTAATACTTTGGCATTCTGAGTATTGGTGAGAGGGGTCTTTTACTGTAAGAGAGTGCTCCAACTATACATACAGGTGAAATCCTCATCTACACAAACATACAATGCACAGCACTGGACTGTCCGATAGTATACGTTATATCTTTGCTTTTCAAAGAAATATCATTTAGAAAAAAATAAGAAGGATTTAGAAAACTATTCACTATAGAGAGTTGGCAAAAAATGTCAAAGCAATTGGTTTTTTAAAAATAATTTTAATTTAGAGAGATTAGGGCAATATTTAATATCCTTTCCTTAAAAGTATTAAAATTTTATAATATGCCATTAATTTTATTAACAAAAAAATCTCTTCTCCCTAGAACCAGATTAACATCTTTTCTGCCCTAAATGAAATCTTTCATTTAGGAAATTTAGAAATTGCATCACTTTAATCAAATATTTATTTACATAAAATTACTCAGATCTTCTAATAGTACATATACTTGCATAATATCTGGCAAAGAGTTTTTAATTTGTAAAATTGTTATTATAAATGTGATGTACAGAGGGATTACAGCTATAAGTAAAGAGTACATTTCTTTTTGGATAATATCACCCCTTCCCTCACTCTCTCCCAGTTTGAAAAGGATGTTTTATAAAAGAACTGTATTTGTCAGGTGCTGGTGGTTCTCTCTCATAATCCTAGCTATTCAAGAGGCTGAGATCTGAGGATTATGGTTTGAAGTCAGCAAGGGCAGAAAGCTCTGTGAGACTATTATCTCTAATTAACCACACACACAAAAAGCATGTAGTAGAACGCTAACCTGAGCAAAAGAGCTAAGCTACTCTTGAGCAAAAAATCTCAGGGACAGTACTTAGGCTTTGAGTTCAAATCCTAGCATTGCCACAAAACAGAGTTGGGTTCATTTGGCTTGTAGAAAAAAAATAATTTCAGATTTTATGATGAGAAAATATCAATAATTCATGAAATAGGGCAAAGTTGAAGGAGCAAAATGTATGCAAGTAGGTAGAGTTATACAAGTCTATATAATCTTGGTCTGTCCGTTGTACCATGACTTCCCAACATCTAGCCTTTCAAGCCTTTATCCATTTGCCCTCCCCAATGACTACAATTTACTTTATACAGAGTATCTCAAATTACTTCATCTTTTAAAGCAAAACTTGTTCTAAGCAACAGTATCTATGAAATCACCTGGCTACTTCCAACTACATTTTAATAAGTGGTTTTTGTTTGTTCATTTGTTTTGGAGTTGGAAATTGAACCCAGCGCTTCATGTAGGCAAGCATACACCCTACCACTAAGCTACATCCCAGTCCAGAAACTGTTTCTTTAGGAAAAAAAAAAAGATAATAAACCTACTATTTATAAAATTTCATGACTTAAAAAATTTTTAGGGTAGTAGCTGAATATCTTTATGACATTTGTACTCTAAAACATTAATTCTGAATTTCCAAATTATTAAAAATGGAAAAGCCTGTTAGTCATGTTATTGGTGAAGATCAATTTGGGCAGGAGAGAAAGACAAAACAGACATAAGACAGCCACATGATATTACTACAGTGTTCTAGGACCTTGGAGGCAGAATGCGGATATTGACTAAGGCAGGAGTCTCTCAATTATCTAACACAGGAAGAATCAAACTAGAAAAGAAATGAATCCAGAGAATGAGCAAGGGCTAATGGCTGGATTGGAGTTGGGATGCGAGGAGGAAAGGGGTGAAAGAGAAAGGGTAGCAGGTCCACCTTTCTCTTTTGGTCCTACCCCCAGAGCATTTTACTAGGATAAGTGTTCTGCCTTGAAGACAATCATCAGTCTTTCACAAATAAGAATGTATTTTTCCACTTTGGAGGTACTTCAGGCGATATTCACTTCAATTCTTTTCATATGTGTTACAATATGGAGTTTTAGACTGGAAGTCTTCCTTAATCCTAAATATGTCATAATGTTGTCAACAATTTTTGCATGCAAGATTCTATGTTGTGGTTCTTTGTAATCTTAACTATTTTACTCCAGGGGACTCAAGAGTTTCTGCTTATGCAAATTTTGTTGATGTCTACTATTAGTAATATTGAGATTAGTGGGGAGAGGGTTAATTACTAATTCACAAATAAAATCACAATGATACATTTATTACCATTTAACTGAAATAACCCCCATTTATAAAAACATCAAAATTTTCCCAAATGAAAGAATAGTGAAAAGACTGGCTACACTTTACAATACTGTAAATCTCTTTTAGAATTCATAGAGGACAGCTGTATTCTTGTTTCTGATTTTGGATTCAATCTGTTGGGAAATGTTGTTTTGGGGAAAATCTGGCCTCCTGTAGATACATTGTTGGAACAGGGAAAAGTATTTTTAATAGCCTTTTCAAATAAATATGGATTGCCTTCTCTCATACTATACCGAAGCTCAAAGGATGATTTTTCAGTTAAAAGTTGGAAGCAATATAAAATTGAGAATCACTGCAATAAACTGTTTCATCTATTATATTAAAATCCATTGGCCTATGTGGCTTTTTAAAGGAATCCTTCATTCATGCAAGTTTTAAATCAAATATACCTTGGTCATATAAAAATATTGATTCATGGAATTATGTAATTATTCTAAATGTTGACGAGTTTGCTTATATGATATGTGGAAATATCACGCTGTTCAGTGTATCTAGGTGATAAATGAAATTGTCAGGAAACTTCCCAGCTTAAGTTAGTAATAAGAACTCTCACTTGGTAACACTGACAAAAGCATACAATTCACTGGTCTTTGTAAAGTGACAGGCTCCTTTAATTCATTTTCCAGCAAATTCCTATGAACTATCTAAACTCATTTGTTAATCAAGTAAAATCTTATTTGCCTGTCAGTTATTTCTATTACAATGTCTTCACCTGAAGCTAGGTGCTGTTGCTTCACACTTGTAATCTCGGCTGCTCAGGAACTTGAGATTTGATCACAATGAAACTGTAACCTCGCACTATCACTGTATCTTATCTGAGTACATTGGAAACCGTGTATACTGGTATTAGAACTAGGAAAGTGAAAGGGAATACCAAAATTGAGAGACACAGGATAAAAAGACAAATGACTACAAAAGCAATACTTGCAAAACTGTTAGGTGTAAATCAACTGAACAATGCATGGGGGGAGAAGGAAGGGGGGGAGAGGGAAAGGGGGAGGGTGAGGGGGGAATGAGGGAGGAGGTAACAAACAGTACAATAAATGTATCCAATGCCTAATGTATGAAACTGTAACCTCTCTGTACATCAGTTTGACAATAAAAATTTTAAAAAAGAAACTGTAACCTCTCTGTACATCACTTTAACAATAAATATGAAAAAAAAAAAAGTGAGCCTTGGGGCTGGGAATATGGCCTAGTGGCAAGAGTGCTTGCCTTGTATACATGAAGCCCTGGGATGGACTTCTCAGCACCACATATATAGAAAACAGCCAGAAGTGGTGCTGTGGCTCAAGTGGCAGAATGAGCAAAAAGAAGCCAGGGACAGTGCTCAGGCCCTGAGTTCAAGCCCCAGAACTGGCAAAAAAAAAAAAAAAGCGAGTCTGAGCAGAAATGTCTGCAAGACTTCATCTCCAATTAAATAGCAAAAAACCTCAACTCTTGTGGCTAGGAGGTAGAGGGCCAGTGGTGAGAGAAAAAGGTACATGAAAGCACAGGACCAATTTAAAGGTCTGGTACGGACACATACATGGACACAAACACATACTACCTCCCCCCCAGCACACGTGTGTGTGCCATAAAAAAGATAAAGTAACAAAGACAGTTTATGTAGCAACCTGGTCACACAAGTTCCTGTCCATGAAGAAAACCCTATCATTTTGTTATGTTTCTTCAGTGGGCCATTTCACTATGCAAAGGATTGCGAAACAGTTTGCTCAAGGTCCAGAAGTTAATAAATAGTTCCTACTGTTTCATCAAGGAAAAGATTCAGAGTTGATGATGGATGGCATTAATGCAATGAGAGTGTGGCCATGAGAACTGAAAGAGGACTTAAATACTTTGCTGCTAAGACACCAAGCACTTTTCCTCACCACTGGCTTGGCTTCATTGTTGCAAATATCAACACAGTGAGGGGATAAGGAGGACCATTCTAATATCAGCAAAATGGTTTTGCATCCCCTAGAGTGATGTAGACTATGCTTTGAGGAACTCTGCCCAGGTAGAAATGATGCAAGTTTGTTTGGAAGAGGAGAATCTTGGAGAACAGAATTGAGATCAGAATAAGCAAGGTGTTAGAATGTAATTCAGAGTACACTGTGAAGCCACTGAAATGATTTTTATACAGAAGCATGGTGTGATTTGAGGGCACACTGCAACAGGGCACAGAAACAGTCTTGCAGGTCACTGTGATGGTAGGGCTGTGATATCCAAGGGGAGGAAGGTCCTCAACAGAGCAGAGTTCCTATTCACAGAGGTGAGAACAGCTACAAGAAGACAGGAGGGTGGGAAGGTGAAAGGAGGTACAAGAACGCCATCCCAGGACAGAGCAGAGAGGAGACAAGGTGGAACCTGTCTGGAGATCACATCAAGAATTTCTTTTGTCAGTTTATAACCTAAAGCCTGCTGGCTCAAAAAGGAATGAGAAGCAGCTCTCAGAGGGAGCAGGCACAACAGGGTCATCCAAAATCAAAGTCACAAGGACTGGAAATGAAATAGCAGATAGTTCCATTTAACTGGAGCCAAGATTAAAAGGTACAGCCCAGCATCATATGAAATCAGTAATCACTAAACACAATCTTGGGTCTTGGGAGGTTTAATAGTGAGCTTATCAGTAGCAATTAATTCCAGAGAGAAAGGTGGAAAAGCCTGAATGCATTCTACACAGGCTATACAAGATTCTTTAATGCAATACCTCACACACAGAACATGAGCTTCAGTGCAATTGATTTAGATAAGACCTTGCCCTGCCAGTCATGAACAATGAAAGAAGGTACAACTGACCAGGGGTCACTCTTCAGGCTGTATGGGATATGAATGACTGGGAAGATCTTGACTGATTAGTGTAGCAATCTTGATTAAGGGACCAGAAAGGCAGAGAAATGAAATGGGGCCAAGTTTGGAGGTTTTCTGAAACAAAATAAAAAGCACTAGTGCTAATGTCCGTAAGTGCAAGCTATGACTTTTAGTTAATAATAGGGGATGGATCTTGGCTTATCAATTTTAACAAACATAACACACTAAAGCAGCATGTTAAATATGGGGTAAAGTGTGCTTGGTGGGCACACAGTATATGGCATCTCTGTACTCTGTGTGTGTGTGTGTGCGCGCGCACTCGCGCGCGTGCACACTTGTCCTAGGGCTTGAACACAGGGCCTCAGCACTATCTCTGAGACTTTTTTTTCTCAAGGCTAGTGCTCTACCACTCAAGCCACAGAGCCACTCCTGGATTTTTCTGAGCAGATTGTTGGAGGTATGTGTCTCACAGACCTTCCAGTCCAGGCTGGCTTTGAATCAGGAGTCTCAGATCCTAACTTCCTGAGTAGCTAGGATTATAGGCATGAGCCACTAGTACCCAGCAACTCTGCATTTTTTTTTTGCTATAATGGGTCTAAACTCAGAGATTTGTGCTTTGCTAGGAAGGCACTGACTTTCTTTTGAGCCATAACCACAGTCTGGTTTTAGTTATTTTTCAAAATAAAGTTTTGCATTTTTGTACAGGTACCAGTCTAGACTTCAATCCTCCTGTTCAATGCTTCTTACATAGCTGGGATGACAGGTATGAAGCTGCTCAGCTGATGGGTGAGATGAAGTCTCAAAATCTTTACTCTTCTAATCTCTGCTTACTAAGTAGCTGGCATTACAAGCATGGGTCACCACACCTAGTTCTGTTCAAATTGTCTGTGAACTTACAAAATGATTTAACAAATCAAGTGTATTAAAACACACACACACACACACACACACACACACACACACAGAGTAATCTATAAAGGTACCCAACTTTAGCAGCAGGCTTAAGATGGGCTCAGGAACAAATAGAAAAATCTCATTACTCAAGCTTCTCCTGAAATCCCAAAGCAGTAAAAAGTAAAAAGCCACTAGTGACTTGAACGCCATCATCTCATGTCACACGACACCATTACATTTAAGTAGAGGTGTCAGAAATCTTTCTGCACTCATAAATGAGTCCTGGCTTATTTAAATCATATTCATCAATGCCTCAATTCTCCCGTGACCTTGATTTGATATTAATAACGTCTTAAAAGACATCAGTGATGTAATTAACTTTCTGTATCTGATGATACTTTGGCTCCTTTTGGAAGCTTGAAAATGGGGTGGATGGGGGGCACAGAGGAAGGAGAAGGAACTTCCTTCAAGTTGAGTGACATCACTTGTCTCATGCATGGACAAACAGAGTTCATTTCCTGCATTGTCAAATGTTTCTAATTGTGTTCTAGAATATACTGAAATCACCTTCAGGAAGCCTCCTTTTTGCCCTGTGGTACTGGTCTGTGATTACAACACAATAAACTCTTCCCTCTGTGTCTGGAACATTCATCCTATAGTTGGTTAATGATGGCTTGACTTCATTTTTTTCCAAGCACTGTTTTTGTTGCTCTTCATGTCATTTAAAAGCTTTTCCTTAGTCTTCTCCCTTCACTTTCATTTGACCAAGCCTTACTTATGTATAGAATGACAGCTTAAAGACACTTTCCGCTGATGATTTTGAACCTGAATCCTATTTGCTTCTCTCTGGACTCCCTCAGCCCCTGAATTTGGCCATTTGTTACAGCATTGTCAAAGCAGGCACTCTGATTTCTGTTACATCAACAGTACCATGAACTTCGTGCAGAATATCCATGCCTCTGGCCTTGTCACAAACCTTCTCACTCAGAATATCAGACTGTTATAAACAAGTGGAGGGAACTTTTTGTGCTACTAAGGACTGGACCAGGCTCTTATTTGTGCTAAGCAGGTGCCCCATCACTGAATGTTACCCTCAGCCCCTAGAAACATTTCTGATGTACAAAACTGAGAACCTTATGAGAAATACTTATTGAATAAACTGAACTATGTTGTATTTTTATCAGACCGTGAAAGACAGTTCTAATTCTCTTTAGCATGCACTGAATATTCTATAGCTTCTACATGTAAAGTAGTGAATTGATTTTTTTAAATGTAGTCCAGGCAATGGTGGCTCATACCTGCAATCTTAGCTATTCAGCAGGCGAAGATCTGAGCAGCATGGTTTGGGCAGAAAAGCCCACGAGATTTTTTATCACCAATTAGCTATGAAAAAGAGCCAGAAATAGAGCTGTGGCTTAAGTAATTGAACACGAGCCTTAAGAAAAAAGGCTGAGGACAGTGGTTAGGCCTCGAACTAGGACAGATGAACAAACAGACACAGACACATAGACAGACAGACAGACAGACACGCACACACACACACATACACATACACACACACACACACACACACACATCCTAGAAGACTAAAATAGGACTAAGTAGAAGGTATAGGAAAGCAGACAGATTAATGGTCTATGGAAAATGCTTTTCTATTATTTGGAACTCTAAAAAATGTTAGGTTACCATTTGATGCAGTTTGACATCTTTGATAGTATTTTCTTGTAGAAAAGAGTTTTGTCATTGTACTGAAGGCTAGAGCACATGACTACCACAGCCTTTCACACCTAGAGTTGAGAATACTTTTGTCTATAGGAGTGTTTTCTAATTTTAAAATGTATTATCTATGAAGAACAATAAACTGGTGGTTTTAAACGACTCAGACAAAAGCATCAGAGATGTGCAGTAGAAGGTTAAAGGACTGGATTTGTAAGGGGAGGACGGTTCCTGATTCGGAGCATCCAGTGATTCCCATGATCTAGCATTTTTCCCATGGTATATTCTGAGTAGCCAATATGACCATTATATGGCTGACAAAACTCAAAGTTTAGTCGTTGGTTCTTGGAATCTACTTCAAGACAACCACCAGAGAGCTGCCTGTATTTCCTACCATTTTGCCCCTCTCCATACCTCCTCTTCATCATTATGTCATTTGTCACCAGGACGGGTTAATGTTGAAGCGCAAAAAAAAAAATTATCACATAATGGTGAAATCTAGAATTATTAAATCCAGTAGCAGGGAAATATTCAGGTACAAATTGGTTGGATCAGTGCTTATGAGGTTCCATTCTGTTTCCTACTCCCTGGCTCTGGCTGGTGCTGTGAAAACAACTTGAGGGGGACAACCAACCTGGCATGTCAGGAAGTACATTCTGCTGTGTAAGAGTGTTCTTGCACAATCTTCACATAAAACAGAACCAGGAGGATTGTCCCAGGGCAGACTCCACAGTCTCTCTCGTAAGTGCCTTCTTCCATAAGGGCTCACAACAAAAAAAGTCACCAGCCCTTCTGTGGCTGAGTTGCTAGCTGTTAAACACAAGAGCAATGCATGCTGAGCTGGAGGAATTGAAGCCATGTCTGGACATATTCTTTACTTGGATGCTACTCAGTCCTACGCCAACCTCCTTCTAATGATGAGCAACATTGAGGTTGGGTATAGAAGCACAGGGAGAAAAGGTGATGTTGAGTCAGCCTCATGGGTCACTGACATAGCAGAAGAGAAGAGATACTGACTTATGTGACACCCAGCAAGGGCAGCCAAGAAGTCAGGAGCAGAAACAGAACCAAGACAGAGCAAGACGGTGAAGAACAAACTTTTAGAAAGGGCTGAATTCCACTAGGAAGGCACACAGAGATGGAAAGCAAACTACCCCCTGGGAAACAGGACATGCCTATGACTCTGTGGACCAGATGACAGGTGGAGTGATCTATGGCACCTCATGTAAGTCAAGATGCAAAACCAAGATGGCAGGTGATATGAGGACTACATGTGCCATGTCTTTGCATCTCAGAAACCATTTTTTTAAAGCTTGCCTCTGATTTTATAAAATAAAAACATGATATCAGAACAGGTCTTATGTCAGCCACTAATCAATATCTCAGCTTTGCATTTGATGTTGGCAATTTCCCATAGACAGTATGTCTCCTAAATAATAGGGTTGTTAGTATACTTCCATTAGATGACTTGTTATTTGAATAATTTGCTGTCTTGTTTGTCTTTGGGTACTCAATCCAAGAACTAAGGGGTACATGCAGAAACACATCTCTCCCTAAAGGAAAGGTAGGACTTCATGTAGATACTTTTTTGAGGGGGATTTTAAAAGTAAACTCTGCTAAATTTCAAATTTGAAAAGCTTAGGGTTTTACTAGTCTTAATGAGGACAATAAATAGTATTGCTAAAACTGGTCTCAATTTGGTCCTGAGACCCAAACTTTTTCTAAAAGCTAAATATCATTTCAGTCATTCATATGTTAATGTTTCCCCTTCTCCCAGTCTTCCGTTGATAACTACTCTACTGTGACAGCTGGACTTTTGGTGAAGATGGGAAAGAAGGAAGGTATGGATCTAGAGCACTGGATAGTAAGGTTGAGAGAAAGGAGAGGATTTTCAAAGATGGGAAATAGATAAAAGCAAGTGTGTGGGGATTGGTAATTTCTTCAGAAGGCAGGATTTAGCAAAGCACTTTAAAATTTCACATCGGTGTTTCCTATTCAAATTTGAAGGCCAAATTATCTACCCATTTATCCCATAGTCAATCTCCATCATTCCACTTCTTATTCAGTATCACTTTTTGAGACAGAATTAACACTGAAAGCAAAGGATCTTTCAAAATAATTTATTGTAATGGTGATGTACAGAGGGCTTACAGTTACAAGACTCAGGTAATCAGTACATTTCCTCATTCTCTCCTAGTTTTGTCCCTCCAGACTTCCCTCCCCCCAAAGTTGTAGAGATCATTTCTAACATAGTGTCTAGTGGGTTCCACTGCTGAATTGGTTCACCCTTTGTCCCACCATTTCTGTGCTTCTCCTTCCCCTCCCCAAATCAGATAAACTTGTATAAAAGATAAAGTGTAGCAAAATCAAAGAACAGTGACAGGGAATAAACCAAAGAAAAAAGGAAAGAAAGAAGAAGAAAAAAGAACCAGAAACAGTAAGCGTCATTTTATATGATCTTATGCACATAGCTATTGAGGCCCTGCGGTCCTCTCTTGAGAATAATCACTTTGGCAATAAAGAAATGAAAAATGGCTGGATGTAGCGCAGTGGCAAAGCGCTTGCCTAGCAAGTGCAACGTCCTGGGTTCGATTCCCAGTATCAAAAAAGAAAAGACACACCAAAAAAAAAAAAAAAAAAGAAATGAAAAAAAAATCCTCTGCTCTCACCATGTGAATGTTTACATTGCTGTTTAATTAATCATGTCCAGGTGTAATTATTTCTCTTTTACTGTCCACTGGGTTTACTTGTAGATTTATAGGCACACTCTAGCTATCACAAATAAGAGAAACCATAGAGCCTGTATTTCTTTGGGTCTGGCTTACTTCACTCAGTATAATTTTTTCTAGGTCTTTCCATTTTCTTGCAAATGGGGCAATGTCATTCTTTCTGATGGAAGCATTGTGTGTAATATATACCACATTTTTGATCCATTTGTCCACTGAGGGGCATCTAGGTTGATTCCATGTCTTGGCTATGGTAAACAATGCTGCAATGAACATGGCTCTGCTGGTAGCTTTAATGTAGCCTGGTCTGTGGTCAATTGGATAGATGGTTGCTTGGCCAGAGGGAAGTTCTATGTTACAATTCTGAGGAACATCCATACTGCTTTCCAGAGTGGCTGAACAACTTTACATTCCCACCTACAGTGTAGTAGCATTCCCTTTTAACCATATCCCTGCCCACATCTGTTATTGTTAGTTTTCTTGATAATAGCCATTCTAACTGGGGTGAGGTGGAATCTCAGTGTTGTTTTGATTTGCAATTCTTTATGACCAAAGATGTTGAATATCTCTTCATGTATCTATTGACTATTCTTATTTCTTCTTAGGAGAAGTCTCTCTAAGTTTTTAGTCCACTTATTAATTGGGTTGTTGTTTCTTTGAGGGTTTGTTTTTTGGGGGCATTGATTTTTTTTTAAGCTCTGAGTATATTTTAGATATGAAGCCCTTGTCCGATGCATAGCTAGTAAAGATCTTCTTCCATTTTGTGGGCTTTCTATTCATCTTGCTAGCTATGTCCTTTGCCATGTAGAAACTCTTCAGTTTGATGTAATCCCATTTATCTAGTATTTCTTTGATTTGTTGTGATTCTAAATCTTTAATAGGAAGTTTCCACCTGTACTAAGGAGCCTTTGTGTTTCCTCTGTCACTTCCTGTAATATTTTCAGGGTATCTGGTCTTACATTGAGGTCTTTGATCCATTTGGAGTTGATTCTGGTGCAGGGTGATATATACAGATCTAACTTTGTTTTCTGCACATGTATATCCAATTCTGCCAACACCATTTGTTAAAGAAACTGTCTTTCTTTCAACCTGTGTTTTTGGGCCCCTTATCAAATATTATTTGGTATAGGTCTGTGGGTTCATTTCTAGGTCAATTCTATTCTATTGGTCCCCAGGTCTATTCTTGTGCTAATACCAAGCTGTTTGTATTACTATGGCTTTGTAATAGAGTTTGAAGCTTGGTATTGGTATTCCTCTACCACTTTTCTTCCTGCTAAGGACTGAAAGCAAAAGATCTTCTACCATTCTAGTCAATGCTCATAATGCACGGGACAAGTTCATACCCAAAAGTTCACTTAGAGAACTCTCAAATAAGAGGTAGATTCAAATCCACAATTCCCAATGAAGGTACCAAAGGGAAATAAATGGCTTCATAGATAAAATGTGGCCATGCATTATGGGAAAATTTCTTTCTCTGGAAATATCTACAGAGTTTGAAGAGCAAAAGTATTAGACTACAGGAAAGCCAAAACCTGGACTGAAGGAAAAATAGCCACAGAAATTGTTTTTGGAATATAAGCACTGTACACCAACAGTTTTTTTTTTAATACAGTCTAGACTATTATCTTCCTAATAATGCCACTTTAATTCTCTTTAGAATATTTTCATGTTGCTAGAAAGAAAGCCAAAAATACATGGCTTTCTTTACGCAAAGGCAAGCTAGGTGATTGGATTTAGGCTTCTCTTTGGTCCTGATGAAATGTCTCTACCTTCAAACATGGATAGAAATACTGATGCCCTAAAGGCTCCCAGCACACTGCTCTCCTCCCCAACCCCTTGTTTTCCATTAATGGACCCAAGTTTGGAAAACATCTTCCTAAAACTGTACCTACTAAATAATATTCAATAAAGATTATTCTTTAATTCTTTATTCTTATTAACCAATGTAAATTCCAACCTGAGTCCCAGGCCAGCAGTACCTCTGTAGGGGATATATATATATATATATATATATATATATATATATATATATATTCCCAGTCCAATGTTCTGGTTGCCCTGTGATAATAATAATTAATAATAATAATAAAGAGACAGCAAATATAAACCAGGGTCCTGGAGTTAGACCATCATATGAGTCTTCCATTCTAGCTCAACACTTATATGACTTATTGTCATATATACTGGTGGTTTACTTAGCAGAATTACACAGTTAGGTAAGATATGTAAAAAATATTCACAAGGCACAAAGCTACTCACTGAAGTGTTACTTACAGAAGCAGCTGTCCCTTGCTGGGGACTGTTTACACAAACTATGTTAGTTATGGAAAGGAATGTAGAATCGCTTTAGACACTCATATGCAGTGACCTTCAACACATACTGTGAATTAAGAAATAAGAAGAAGGCGAATTTTATGCACAGCATAATACTATGTAAGAGAGAACGGGAAACATACACAGGACTATATATTAATTTTATTATTATTATTTTTTTTTTTTTGGCCAGTCCTGGGCTTGGACTCAGGGCCTGAGCACTGTCCCTGGCTTCCTTTTGCTCAAGGCTAGCACTCTGCCACATGAGCCACAGTGCCACTTTCTGGCCATTTTCTGTATATGTGGTGCTGGGGAATCGAACCCAGGGCCTCATGTATATGAGGCAGGCACTCTTGCCACTAGGCCATATCCCCAGCCCACAGGACTATATTTTAAAAATAGATTTTAAACAAATTCTTAAAATACAAATGCTTTCTAGACTGTGATTTTTGACTAACACTTCTGTGAAAACTGACCAGGATTCTAGAGCAATGGCATGTTTGCCAAAAATCATATTTGATGTATGAAATGTTAATGATGTCCCTTATTTCACAAACAATTAAGAAAACTATTAAGGATTATTGGGATATTGTTAAAAAGGACTCATGATCATTACAGTGGGTTCTCACTGGCTAGAGATGCTTTGAGAAACTATACAAATAATAACTGCAAATCATTGCCTAAAGTGTGACAGGAAACTTAAGCAAATGCTAAGATACTAAGGAATGAACTCATTTTTTTTTCTGATACCATACAAGATAATGAATAAGCTTTTTATGTGTTTTTCCTTCACTGTGCATAAATAATTGATGAAAGAAACTTTCTCTTAATGTGGTTCTTCCAGCTAATACATGAAAAATAATGATATGCTATTATCTACTTGTAACTCCCAATAAAATGTGTAGGCACTTGTCACTTCTGGCTATTAACATCCCCAATATCCTGTGGGTGCTGAAGGAGTATAATACTGCTGTATAAATAATCAAGTCTTAATGTGATAATCACTTCATCCTATTACTCATTTCTGAAGGATTGAAAGGACTATATTAAGTAATATCAAGGGACTATAATCAGAAAAATTTAGACCACAGGAAACCCCACAAGAGAAATGACTAAATATCTGCAATTAAAAAAAGAGGAAAAGATGGGCTGAGAATATGGCCTAACGGTAGAGTGTTTGCCTAGCATACATGAAACCCTGGGTTCAATTCCTGAGCACCACATACATAGAAAAAAAGAAAAGGAAAGAAACAAAATAAGGAAAAGAAAGCTGTTTGTGGTGGCTCATGTCTGTAATCCTAGCTACCTAAAGGGCTGAGATAAAAAAGATGGCTGCCTGAGGCTAGCCTGTATATAAAGTTTTCAAGACTCTATCTCAACCAATAGAAAGCTGGGTGTGATGGTGCATCTGTCATCCCAGCTCCATTGGACGAATAAAGAGGAGGAACTTGGTCCAGGCTAGGCCAGGCATAAATACAACACCCTACAGAAAAACAATGAAAGCAAAAATGTGTGGGGACATGGCTAAAGTAGTACAGTGCCTGAGTAGCCAGCATAAGACCCTGAGTTCAAACCCTAGTAGCAGAGAGAGAGAGAGAGAGAGAGAGAGAGAGAGAGAGAGAGAGAGAGAGAACAAATCAAATCAAAACAAAACAAGGAGAGAAAAGAAACCTTCCTAACAAAAGATCAAAAGATGAATATATATATATATATATATATATATATATATATATATATATATATATATATATACAGCAAAGCATCAGTAGCTCATGCTTATAACCATACCAGCCAAAGCACAGCTGAAGGTGTGTCTCACGTAGTAGATGACCAGCTGTGAGATAACAGCTGAGCCAGTACAAGGCATATGTTCAAACCCCAGGACTGCCAAAATAAAATTTGAGAGAGAAAGAAAAAAAGAGAGAGAGAGGTATATGAATGAGCCATACCAATAATTTATACTAATAATGTGTTTACCTTTTTGGAATCTAACTGGAGTATATTAACCACAAACCATTTCTAAGGTCTTCAGCACACTTGGCTAGATATTGGATATTAAGAAGTTACTGAGGGCTGGATGTTTGGCTGAAGTGGTAGCATGAGTGCCTAGCAAGTACAGGGTGAGAGTTCAAATCCACTGCCAAGAAACTAAAATGAAACAAAGACAACAATTCAAAAATAAACCCACAGAAAAAACAAAGACCAAAAGGTGTCTTCTTACAGAACTGTGATCGTCAAGTACTTCATGGTGGTGAGATCTCTGAACATCCCCAGACTGAGAGGGTCCATGACAGGAACTCACAGTGAGACCACTAAAGATTCTCAGCTTTGCCCTGCCCAGCCCTGCTCAGCTTGGTTATGTGGACAACAATAAGCTATATGCAAACTGTGGAAATGGTAGAATCAACACTTGTGCTCTTACTCATTGTTAACCATATTCTGAGATTAAAAACCAAAATAAAGTTTTCAGGGAAGACAGCCCTACTTGGTGAAAAATTGATATCTTAGCCAATAATAGCTTCAAGCCATTAACTGAGAACGTCATTAACACTGAACGTTTAGAACATAAAGACAAAACTCTTAAATTTAGGTTAATGCAGAGAAAAATTTGAAAGTAGATACTGTTTTGTGATTCTTTTATAGTAAGACTATAAAAATCTCCTTAAAATATTTTAAGTAATTTTATGAGCCTCGTTAATCATTTTCACAGGTTTTTAACTAAGGTTTTAAAAACGCAAACATATAACTGTTGTTTAATAACAAAAATATATGATACTACAAACAATTACAACTCCCCAGTAAGTTCTTTTTTAAATGTCAGCATAATTGCTTGGTATAATTGAAATATGGGTATCATGATCTCAAAAATAAAGCTTTTAAATTACTCCAGAAAGTATTAAATCAAAAATTCAAAAGTTCTAAAGCATATTCTTGCCTATTTCTCTCATTCAAATACTACTACTATCTTTTCATGAAAGCATAAACACTTTTATATTATTGATACATATAATAAAACCTAAGATTTTATTTTTGGTTTGTCTTTTAAAATTTATTTAACATGTGGGGTGTGTGTGTGTGTGTGTGTGTGTGTGTGTGTGTGTGTGTGTTTCAACTTTTCTGGTTCTGTTTATGTCCCTGAATCTATAAATTTCCTTAGATCAGAGCAAGCAGAAATCCAACTCAGATAATTGGGAACCTTATTGTGAGCTTCTAGGAAGTCCACATGACTCTCATCCCAATGTCCATTTAAGATGTGGCTTCCATCATGTGTCTTTAAGCCCTATCAGTATTGCATTTCAAACTTTTGCAGAGCTAGTTACTATGTGTGTACTTTAATACTTTACATTCTGATTTGATGCTGGAGATTTCCTACAGACACAGTGTCTCCTAAATAATAGGGTTGTTAGTGTATTCAGTCAGATGACTTGTTTAGTTGAGTAATCTGCTGTCTTGCTCCCTGTGTACTCAATCTCTTTAGAAAGGAGAGTGGGATTTCACTGAGACATTTTTTCAAGGAGGACTTTAAAAATAAACTCCACTAACCTTCAGATTTGAAAGGCTGGGGAAGTTTCATGGGTCTTTGTGAGGACTGGAAATGGGAAGAGAGCTTACGATACAGTATTGATCTGGCTGCACATTCAGTGCTGCTGATCTGAGCAGACATGCACATGGTCTTAAGAAATGTTCTCCTTGACTTCTGCAGAGCACAGGTTTTCATTTTTAAATTTGACTGGAAAGATTGAGGGAGTGAAAAGGATATGTTTGGGTGTCAGATGGAGCTGGTTTCTGGTCATGTCTTTGCAGTTCTTTGCTCTAGGATCATAGAAAAATAGACCCAAGTTTATTTTTTTTTCTGGGAATAATAGCATGTCGTCACAATAGCAGTCATGTCATGCAAGCATTCAGCATCACTATGGTGATGATCCTTAGGATCATCAGCATTAATTATGCGATTACCCAGACACAGTCTGACACTGTGATATAAGAATGGAGGCACTTCAGTTAACATTCTAATTTGAACATTCCTCTCCCACCTCAGGTCTCTGAAATGCTAGATGCATTTGCTATGCAGTTTTGGCTTTCCAAATGGAAAATGGGTTCAATGAAACCGACTGAAATTTCCCCAAGTGGCAAGTCCTGCAAAACTGAATGCATTCTGGTTTAGAATTTGGAGGTAAATGCCTGGTCCATAAAATATAGCCATGAGAACATAAATTGACATACATATGGAGTCTTGATCACTGGTGTTCATGAAGCTACAGTATCAATGGCCACATTCTGATCTAGATTTAATGGCAAGAACTTGTAGGCCCTCTTTTAAGGTTTCTCCTTTTTCACCTGAGAAATAGGCAGTCCTATCACAAGTGAAAAATCCCAGGTGTAGGGAGACTAAGTAATCTGCCCAAAGCCACCGAATTGGAATGGAAAACTCTTAGCTCTATTCTAAAAGCATTTTTTTTTCCAGAGTACCTTTCTTTTAACAGTCCCAAGCTGGAAGCAATCTAAAAGTCATTAAAGGTAATGGACAAATTAATGACATAAAATGGAGGAGTAGGAGGCTATAAAAAGAAAACTAGTTTTTTGTTTTTTGTTTTTTATTTTTGTCATTCATGGGTCTTGAACTCAGGGCCTGGGCTCTTCGTGCTCAAGGCCAGAGCTCTACCACTTTGAACCACAGCTCCACTGCTGGTTAATACAAACTAGTTTGATAGACAACAAACCAGACAAATCCCAAATGAAAGATTCCAGATGCAGAGTACTATATGTGTTTTATTACCTCTTTATGTGAACTTCTATAAGAGACAAGACCGTAGCAACAAAATACCCAAATGATGTTCTAAATTCCCTCCTACATGGGAGTAGGAGGATGAGTCCAAGCAGAAGATTCCAAAAAAACCATTTACATTGTGGATGGCAAGCCTGTTTCCATTTTCCTTGTTTCTCCATAGATTTACCAATATTTTGACCAAGCTAATCTGCCTCCATAGGTTCTGTTCTTTGAACTAGAATTATTACTGGTTGACAGAAAGGAAGAAGTTTTACAAATATTCTAGCAAGAGAAAAGAGAAAAAGGAAGGAAAGAAGGAAGAAAGAAGCAAAGGGCATGGAGAAAAAGGAGATGGAAAGAGAGAAATCTCCTTATTCCACCACTTCTCTTTCTATCGGGGACCTACTATGTGTGAGATGGTAATTAAGGCTCTGGCTAGAGACTTAAGTAAAATGGTCATAGTCAAGGTTATATATTGTTTTTAAGCTTTCTGAAGAAAAAAATTGGAAATTGGTATCAAATGGCTTAAAACTTTTCAAAACCACTTAAACAATTTCACTTTAGGAATTTATCTTAAGAGTTTTATCAGTCTTCCATGCAATGAGGCTCATAATAGGGTTGTTTATTTTTTTTTTAAAGTTGAACAACTTCTATTCAAATGGATTCATTTTGAAATTAACCATTCCCATGGAAAATTGCTTTAGCCAAATATAAATGATTTAGAAGTTTGTTAGATGATTCAGAAAAAAAAGAGTATATATCATACTTTCTAAAAATTAAACACAGAAAAGTAAGAAAGCTAAAGAATCAACAAATTCATAGGATTATCTCTAAATACTTGAATTGTGGGCACTCTAAATTTTATCCATTTTTCTTGTTTGTATTTTCTAAATCTGTTGAAATTGCTTTATAAATATTACAGCTCTCTTTGTTTCAATCCCAGACTACTTGCTTCTGATTCTGTTTCATGTTCTGTCTTTGAAATGGAAGAATTGCTATATGTTACATAATAAAGTGATAGTCCATCAACAAATCTTCTAATCATCAAAGACCAGCTCTGCTAGGAGCCAAGTGCAAACAGCATTCCTGTTTGAGCTTTCTTTACCTGACTGTAAAAAGGGGGAATAGGCAAAATGACTTTATTTTTTAAGGTATTGAGGTTTGAACTCCAGACCTTGTGTTTGATAGGTCAGTCATCTACCACTTATGCCATGCCTCTAATCCAACTTTTTGCTGGTTATTTTGAAGATGGAGTCTCACAGACTTTTCTTCTGACTTTGAACCAACATTCTCTGGATCTCATTTTCCTGAGTAGCTAGAGTTACAGGCACAAGCTACCAGCATCTGGCCTCTCATGACTTTCAAGGCTGCTATCAACATTCAGTTCATATAAATGGAGAGCTGAATGCTAAATCTTTAGTATTAATCAAGTCTAAACAGTCACATGTGGCTGCAAGCTACCACCTTGGAAAGCTCTATTTAGAACCCTACAATAGGTAGTGTGGCCCAGACACCAGTAACATCAGCATTATTTGGGTATCATTAGCAATGTAGTGATGTTAGAAATGTAGACTCTCTGTCCCTACTGGAACTTAATTCAGCCAGAATCTTCATTAACCAGTTCCTAGGGTGATTCACATGAGAATAAAGGTGTGAGAAACACTACTCAGTGACAATTGTTAACATTGCATTGGATCCATCGACCAAGCATCCAACAGATCTTCAGTCATCAATAACCTATCTCTGTGCTGGTACTAGGTCCTGGATAAGGCGCAACAAGTACAACAGAACAGGCTAAGAATGGAGAGTGGGGCACAGTAATTCACTCCAGTAATCTCAAATATTCAGGAGGTAGTGATCTGAAGAATATAGCTCACAAGTGAGTGAGGTAAAAAACTAGCAAGACCTCATCTCAATCAACAAACCAGGACGGATGGCCCATGCCTGTAATTCCAGTTACATGTGAGACTTAGGTACGAGGATCATTGTTTCAGGTCATGAGCAGGCAAACACATATAAGATTATGTGAGAAACAGACTAAAGCAAAAAGGGATAAAGGTATGGTTCAAGTGGTAGCACAGTTTCCTAGCAAGTGCAAGTCCCTGAGTTCAAACTGCAATACCACCACAAAACAAAATGTAAATAAATAAAATGAAAATATAAAGGAAAAAAATGGACACTAGAATTGTGAAGCAAGTTTGGGATCAAACTTTTCTAGCAATACCCCATTCTAAATACATTCTCTCATCTACATCTTTGAAGTCCCTTTTGTTTAAACAGAACCTATCTGTAAATGAGACTGCACGTTAAACACTTAGGACATGCCTTGCATGCAACAATCACCCAAGAAATAGTCACTTTTATTTTTTGCTTTACTTATCAAAACTCTTACAATGAAGGAATGGGAAGGACACACACACACACACACACACACACACACACACACACACACCCATCTTGATGGACACCTACCTGTACTTGTGGAGGGAAGAGTTATTACTAAGGAGATGTGGAGGATGCTGAATTTGGAGTTGCTTCCTTCTCAGGGAAAGTCACTCTTACCATATTCGGTAGGCCTCAGAAAAGAACACTCCTTAGAACATAGATGCAAACTTCACCAAATAAAATAACACAAGGTAATGTGCTCAGCTACCTAGACAGATTCTCCTAATGATTGCCCACTTGGTCATTAATTTCCTGAACACATACTGATCTGCCAGAGTTGCGGAAGGTAGTTAGAGGTGGAAGCCAATCCAGATTAAAAGACCATCCCTGCTACCTACTAGCAAAGTTTTAAACCTATAGGACTGTGAAACTGAACAAGGAGACAGATTTACAGTGTCAGGTAACTTGACAGCTCAAAAAAAAAAGCTGGAAAGACACTATAGTTTAACAAATAAAGCATACATGTCTCCATCAAAAATAAAAAACAAAAACCAGAAGACTCAATCACAGAGTGACTACTTCATATCTTTTTTTTTTTTTTTTGGTGTCAATCCTGGGACCTGAACTCAGGACTTAGGTGCTGTCCCTAAGCATTTTTGCTCAAAGCTAGTGCTCTACTACTTGAGCCACTGCACTATTTCTGGCTTTTTGGTGGCTACTTGGAGATAAAAGTCTCATGGACTTTTCTGCCTGGGCTGGCTTTGAACTGTGATTCTCCTCTGATCTCAGCCTCCTGAGTAGCTAGGATTATACGTGTGAACCACTGGTATCTGGCTACATTAAAAAAAATATCTACCTGAAGCTTACTAGCCTACATACCATATTTGGAAAAACTCTTCACAAATTAGCCTGCTTTCAGATGTTTCAAGACATCGTCAATGCCCAGTGACAGCAAACATTTATAATGTGTGTAAAATACAATGCACAAAAATGTCCTGTGGTATAAAACATAGCATCCCTATGTATATGAAGCAAGGTTCTTTGATGATCTCGAGTGGAATCTTGGTGGAATGGAACTAGCACAGACCGAGGTACTGAAGCCATCTCTTCTTGGTAGAAACTGCTGCCTACAGCTAACCAGGAAGAGAGTTAAAAGCTGTGGAAGAGCCAGGAGGAATAAATTCAGCCTTTGAGCTGACATGTGCAGCAGACTATCCACAAAACATTCTCACTCCTTTCCAGCGAATACAGAAGTAGACCTTCTGACATCAGCCACTGGTGGAAACTGATGGCATTATTCAATGGTGCTTCTGTCCTCTGATTCACCTTGATTCTGACTGTAGAAGTCTCCCTCTGACTGGGGATGAAATTATTTGCAAAGGACTATCTAGTTCTTGGAGGACTTCAGTGGGTATGTTTTTGAATTCCTAATTTTCAGAGGAAAGGTAAAAAACATCTAGCCATCTGGGGTGTGCTATGCATCCATGTAGGTCTGATGACATTGTTCCTCAAAATCACCCAGGGAAATTGACTGTGGAAAATGACTAGCAGGGGCTCTTCTAATACCACGCAGTCTGCTGCTTGGACCTGAGGAACTTCTGGGTTTATCCTAGAGTCTTGAAGACTGGATATCACTTGTGCCCTTTTAACTTAACTTCTTCAAACAAGCAAACAAAGATAACATACAATCAAAATTTGCCACCAAATCTATGCATCGGTGGGCTGGACTTCAGTCCTAATTTAATCTAAATGTAGGGAAGAGCAAGCATTAAGAACTTGGGCTCTGCCAATAACTATGAAACCAGGGTAGGCTACATGAAGCCTGTAGTTTCCTTCTAGGTAGAATGAGAACAAATGTACAGAGCAGGACAAGATGTTAAGGTAAGTCCATTAGCCATAGAAGCTTGACTGAATGAGTGTAGTTTAAGTGCTTTTGTACAAGACCAGGTGGCTCCTCACAAGGGGCCATAGGAGGCCCATGTCCCCCTCATCCCTCCATTTCACAGGTGAAAAAAGAAAGGCACAAACTTCTGCAAGCTTCTGGGAAAACCACTGAACTGGTAGGTGTAGGAGGTTGTGCTTCAACCCAAAGATGCGAACTCCCGAGTCCACCTGGGCACCTTTGTACCAGGAGATGAGTTGCCAGCACCCAGTCATACGTGACTGATACTTGCATAGCTATGTTACTGTAGTTCTGGTACTCAGTAATGAAAAACAGAGCAGATGACACTTTAAATGTCCCTTATCACATCTCATGTCCTTCCCTAGAGAAAGGAAGGTCCAACTGACACTTGTTTGTGGGCTAGGAGATAGGTGGGCCATGTTTTCAAGTCAGAAGCCAAACAGTAAAGGACATAAGGTGGATAATCTGGTCTGTGTGGTTAAAAAGTTGCTCCATCTGTCTTTTTGCTGGTTAATTGGAGGTAAGAGTCCCTTGGATTTGTATGGGGCTGATTTCCAACCTTGATCCTCAGATATCAACCTCCTGAGTAGCTAGGATTGCAATCAATCATGAGCTTCTGGCACCTGGCTTGCCTTTGCATTGGCTATTGCCTTCTGAATTTGGGTCCTCCATCTTCCTCAAGGGGACATAATCACACAATTGAAGGTTTCTATAGGACAGAACACCTTCTTCCTCAAAATCTGGAACTTAGTCACAGCGCCAAGGCTTTGGGAATGCTTTCCTGCCTGCTCTGGGCAAGCTAGCTCCTTCTCACCTCACTCATTCTGTACCAGCTTCCAAATCACCTCGCAAGGGCCTGCTCTAAATGTTTTTCCTTACACCTGTTTCATTTTGTGTACCTCGTAGTAGTTACAATTAAAAAACAATAATAATCTTGTTAGCATATAACCTAGAAGTAAGCCCTTATTTTTTCTTGTTCATCTTTGTAAACCATATCTTTTTTTTTTTTTTGCCAGTCCTGGGGCTTGGACTCAGGGCCTGAGCACTGTCCCTGGCTTCTTTTTGCTCAGGGCTAGCACTCTGCCACTTGAGCCACAGTGCCCCTTCTGGCCGTTTTCTATATATGTGGTGCTGAGGAATCGAACCCAAGCACTCTTGCCACTAGGCCATATTCCTAGCCCTGTAAACAATATCTTAACTGGTGGACGACCAATAAACATTGAATCAATGAACACATAAATTTGCTCCTCCTTACATAAGCTATGTTCCTCAAGACTTCTCTTGTTACTTTAGATTTTTATTTTGACCATCTTTCCTATTTCATTGACTTTCTGTTTCAGGTTCTTCCTAATAGGCTGCCATTTATTCCTTTATTCATTCAACAAATACCTACTGACTGCTCACAAAGTACCAAATATTGGGGCACAAAGATAGTAAAACATGTTATGTCTGCTCAGCAAGAAGATTAAAAAAGATGATCCCACCAAAACTATCCTAGTGACAGTTGGTATTGTTGAGTGCTTCAACCTGGGAAAAGGTTCCCAAGGACATGAAAAAGGAGGATGAATGAGAGAAGGTCATGTAAGAAAAACATCACGGTGGGAAATGTCCAGTCCCTGGCTCACTGTGAGGAAGGAATAGCATGAAGGTCACTAACAGTCTTGAGTCACAGAACAAAAACCTTGAACTTGATCCTGTAAGCAGTGGGCGCTATAGATGGTTTTAAGGAGAATGAAATCTTCAGGGCATTATATGGAGCTATTTGGACTTTTAAGAAGCAACCATAGTGTCTCTTTCCCTTGATCTCTGTCGGCAGCAATGTGCACTTGAACAACTTGAGACAAAGAAAGATGCAGGCCATGAAAGAGTTCTAGAAGACAATCCATGTGTTAAAAATGATACTAACGGGGCTGAGGATATAGCCTAGTGGCAAGAGTGCCTGCCTCGGATACACGAGGCCCTAGGTTCGATTCCCCAGCACCACATATACAGAAAACGGCCAGAAGCGGCGCTGTGGCTCAAGTGGCAGAGTTGCTAGCCTTGAGCGGGAAGTAAGCCAGGGACAGTGCTCAGGCCCTGAGTCCAAGGCCCAGGACTGGCCAAAAAAAAAAAAAAAAATGATACTAACATTATTTTTTCTGAAGAAGGCCTGTGGTGTAGAGAGTCTGGGCCTTTGTATAATTGCAACTCTTTTTTATACTGGCAACATTTGCTTAAACTAAGAGATGATTTCACTCTGATTGGAAACCATTTCAGATTCAACTTAAATGACCTGCATAAATATTTTATAACCATTCAGGATCAGCATATTTGAGGATAAGACTACTTAATAAGCTTGTAGGTTTTAATGCTGCAGAAGGAAAGAAAAAGCCTGAACAAAGTCAAGGAATGTTAGAACAACTGTATCAGAAATGGTTTGGACAAATAAATCATTGCTATAAACATATCAGTTCCCATTAATTTAATATTTAGCAATCATATGTTAATTAAATAAAGAATATTTCTGAGCTTAATTTATTCTTTGTCTTACAACTGCAAGCATGTTTATATTTGATGTTTCACCAATTGCACAAGTTTTCCTTTGTTTAAAAAAAAAAAAAAAAGAAATGAACTGGGCACCAGTGTTTCATGCCAATAATCCTAGTCAGGTGGTTGAGATTTGAGAACTGAAGTTCAAAGTCAGCGTGGGCAGAAAAGTCTGTGATACTCTTTATCTCTAGTAAACTACTCCCTCTGCCAAAAACAAAAGCGGGAAGTGGAGCTGTGGCTCAAAGAGTGCTAGCCTAGCCTTGAGCAAAAGAAGCTCAGGCACAGCCCCTGAAAACACCTACCTCTCTCTGCCAGGTACATCTTAGATGGGTAGATGGATCTGCCAAACAACTCTCAATCCACAGTGCCTCAGGCCTTGTATAGAAGACAGATATTGCATTGCCATAAAGACAAATTAAATGTTCCCTGAGGTAATGCATAGCAATCTTTTGAAACTATAAAATGTAACACACACATAGTTAAAAGATGATTGTGAAGAATACAAGAAAAAATACTGAACACTCATTCCATCATTTTTTTTAATTGTGCATCTAAAGTGAAATGAACTGCAAGTTATGGAAACAAGTGGTTTATCATTGTTGTTGTTTTCAATGTGCTATGTGAAATTATGCCTTTTTCTTTTTTCTTCCCTATGGTTTTACTCCTGTTGTTACTGTATTTGATTTTGGTATGCTGGGTACCGTATGTACGTTTATCTGAACTTAGGGAAGGGAAAGGGAACATCAAAATGGAGAGACAAAGGGTAAAAGGCAAACCTGTGCAACAGTAATACTTACAAGACAATATGTTGTAAACTAACTGTGCAACTCAGGGAGGGAATTGGGGATGAGGGAAGGTGAGAGAAAAATGAGGGAGGAGGGAACAAGTTTGACAATAAATGTACTCATTGCCTTACATATGTATCTGTAACCCCTCTGTACATCACCTTGACAATAAAAAAGAGCATATATTATGCTGACAGCATTATATTTGTGATTGTGAACATAAAAGTAGGTAAGAAACGGGGTAGATGATGTATAAGTAGATGTTAAGAAATTAAATATGCCTGATTATAAATATGAGTACATCAACAGGAAGTTCACATTTCTACTCAGGTTTTATATTTAGTGCTGTTTGAAGGTGATGTCAGCATTAAGAAGTGGAGCCTAGGGGCTGGGAATATGGCCTAGTGGCAAAAGCACTTGTCTCGTATACATGAAGCCCTGGGTTCGATTCCCCAGCACCACATATATAGAAAATGGCCAGAAGTGGCACTGTGGCTCGAGTGGCAGAGCGCTAGCCTTGAGCAAAAAGAAGCCAGGGACAGTGCTCAGGCCCTGAGTCCAAGGTCCAGGACTGGCCAAAAAAAAAAAAAAAAAAAAAGAAGTGGAGCCTAGTGGAAGGTCTTAGGGTCATTTAAGGCATGCCCTTGAAGGGGATTATGGGAATCCAGTCTCTCCTGTCTCTTTTTGGTTTTACCACTATGAATCGATCAGTTTTGTTCCACTTCATGTTCCCAGCATGATGTGTTACTACAACCACCAAACAATTTTTACTTACTTTTTAGTGGCAGTGCTAGATTTGTCCTTAAGTCTCACCCTTGCTAGGCAGAGGCTCTATCCCTGAGCAACACCTCCAACCCTTCTACCAACTGATTATTTTTGAGATAGGATCTTATTTCTTTCCTGCACATGTGCCTGGGCCACAACATACCTAATTTTAACTTTCTCTTCATAACTGGAATGGAGGCTTGTACTACCAGGCCCAGTGTCTTTCCATTAATATGGAGTCTTGAAGACTTTTGTTTTGAGGTTGGTCTCAGACCCAAACCTTATCTGATCTCAGCCTCTTACACAGTTGGAATAACAAATGTATGCTAATATGTCCAGCTATTTATTGAGACGGGGTCTTGTTTTTATGTCCTGCTTCAACTCAAACTACAGCACTCGATTTCAGGGTCCCAAGTAGGTAGGATCACTATTATACAAGCCATGAGCACCTGGCCGCAAAGGAATTGTTGAAGGATGAATGGGAAAAGGTCAAGTACAGATCTATGTGATGGTGGAGAAACTCTCAGAGATTAAATCTTCACTTGCTCAGTATGAGGAAAAGAATGACATTGTGATTGGCTCTGGGTCACAGGGTAAAAACTTCGAACTTGGTCCAATAAGCATGGGTGTTTCTGAGATGGTTTTTACTCAGGGAACTGAGGCATTTGGATTTTTAAGAAGTTACATTGAGCTTCTTCAAGACAACAGTTTCCACTTAAATAAGTCTTAAAACTGTGAGAGAAAATTATTTTCACTACAGTGCAATAATCTCAGGTATCCATATGATAACAGAAAGCTGACTAAGACACCCCACAAGTTTGCTGAAGAAGCAGTCTCCCTTGACATCATGGTAAGAGAGAAAGAAAGACAGAGAGACAGAAGGATTATGCTTTCACAGATACAACCTAAATTCCCTTCCATCTTTAAATAACAACTTGTTTTCGCTACAGAATATATTCAGATCTAAATATATTTTTTGAAGCAGCAAGTTAATGTTAGGATACAAGGCACTGATTCTGAAATCACAGACTCACATTAAGTTGCTGGCTTTCCTGTTCTGTGGAAGTTGTCTAGCTTCTCTAACTCTCAGTAACATTTATATGTAAATGTAGATAATCTTATGATAATAATGTTAAATGAGACAATGTATGGAACAGATTGGGCCTAATGTCTAGAAGTAAGGGCTCAATAATTGCTAGTGATAATTTTCACCATCACTATTGAGAACTAATTCCCCATGAGGTTTCTCAATTTTTTTTTTTTTTTTTGCAGTGACGGGGCTTGAACTCTGGGCCCTAAACTCTTCAGCTCAAGGCTACCACTCTACCACTTGAGCCCCAGCACCACTTCCAGTTTTCTGATGGTTAATTGGAGGTAAGAGTCTCACAGAGTTTCCTGCCCGGGCTGGCCTTGAACCTAGATCCTCAGATCTCAGCCTCCATAGAAGCTAGGATTAAAGGCTTGAGCCACTTAAACCCAATGTTCATTTCTTGTAGTAGCTTTGTTCTTGACAATCCTTTCAAAGGTATTTACACACAAACATTCCTGGGGTGGTGGTGAGGATGTGGGGATGTGGGGGTGGGGGTGGAGGGGTGGGTTGTAGAGACCAAGTCTCTCTGTAGGCCAGAGAGATCTGTTTCCTAACTTGGCTATGAATGATAATGGCCCACTCAAAACAGATGTCAGACAGTTCTTCTAGGAATATCTTTAAAAATCGGAATTTTCTAACTTGGAGTCAGACTCATTGAATTATCCCCGCTTTCCCCCCAGCAACATATACACAACACACACACAGAACTGAGCTCCTCCATGTCATCCTCAGGACAAAAATAATGTGGGAAGACAGCACCAATGGGAGGTAAACATCTCTGGCTATACTGAGCAGGACAGTGATTTGTCAGGATACAGGGGTCTATCATCTGTCAGGATCTACAAATGGCTTTCAAACTTGTTAGCTTGCAAGAACAGTAAAGCCTCAAACCCCTCACAGTTCTTAATGATCGGAATCAACACCATTATTCTTCCTGATAAGGAAAATGTTGAAAGTAAATATAGGTCTTCAGCCCAAGTAAAATTCCTTGAACTATTCAAAGGTACCACTCCCTTTGAAGGCACTAATTACTTCAATGAATGGACTATGCCTGATTTTTTATTCCCTCACTCTCAATCATGTAGAAAAGTGGAAATTACATTGACTGGGAAGATATTTTAAATGTTATATAGCTTTGGGTATGTTTACTGGGTATGAGTTCAAGCTGACTGATCAAATACAGAATTAATTTTCAATTATAAACTGCAGACTTGTACTATTCCTGTTAATAGAAGCAGGTTCACTGATTTATGTGAGGTTCGAAGGCAAAGAATTAAAAAATCATAGCCATCAGTGCAATTTTGTGTACATATTGTACTGTGATGGTTCTGTGAATGTGACTCCCATGTCCTTTTGATCTATATCATTTCAGTAAAAAGGTTTTGAATAAACCAAAAACAGTAACAAAAAGATTAAAATAACTCTCCCAGAAAACTCATTTATAAAACTATTTTCCTTACAAGTCTCAGTGCCCTCAATTTATTTTCCCTTCTTCCTATTTTATACAAAGCCTCGTTTGTTCCCCTTTACAGGAATCTGTGTTTATATTAAGGTGGCTGTTATGGACAAAGGGCCAGGTCAAAGTTAAAGGGGGTCTATTGTACCTCCTGGTTCCCATGTTCCCATGTTCTGAGTCTGCCTAACATTGGACTGTGATTTCTAGTTTCCTCATCTGTGAAATGGGCATAATCTATCATGATAGCTACTCAGGAGTCAGAGGTACGAAGATTTTTAGTTCAAAGCCAGTCCAGGTAAAGGTAACAATACCATATCTCTAAAGCAAAAGGGTAATAAGTGTGGTTCGAATGCAAAAGAG
Source organism: Perognathus longimembris pacificus (assembly GCF_023159225.1). Classification (NCBI taxonomy): domain Eukaryota; kingdom Metazoa; phylum Chordata; class Mammalia; order Rodentia; family Heteromyidae; genus Perognathus; species Perognathus longimembris. The sequence continues at coordinate 52,428,218 of NC_063170.1, forward strand.
AGCTCTTACCATGAGGCTGTGGGTTCAATCCCCAGTGGTACAGAAAAGGGTAGCATTTAAACATAAACTTCAATGAGTTATAGGCTCATCTGGAAAAATTCTGCATGAACACTAGTTAAAATGTGTGCCTATAAAATAAGAAAAGTAAAAGTAGATGGTCTACTCAGGAAATGTCATTGATGCCAGTAGTTTTGGTTAGACATAAAGATGTGTTAAAAATAATTCCTGCCCTTTATGATCTTAGCTCTTTCACTAAAAGATTGAAAAGCTACAAATAATTTATATTCATTGTGTCTTGTGGATGATAATGAAGATTTATCCTAGGGCTGAGAATGTGGCTTATTGGTAGTGTGCTTGCCCTGCATGTATGAATCCCTGGATTTGACTGCTCAGTAACACAAACAGAAAAAGCAGGAAGTGGTGGGCTGGAGCTCAAGTGGTAGAGTGCTAGCCTTAAGCAAAAGAAGCTTGGGGACAGTGCCCAGGCCCTGAGTTCTAGCCCCAGGACTGGCAAAAAAAAAAGAAAGAATAAAGGAAAGATGTATCCTAGGCCTCTTTGGAGAAGCTTCACTGAAGACCAGGGCCAATATTTCTTTGCACCAGAGTTACAGTGCAATATTGTCTTGTCACAAAAGTTACTATGCTTTTTTTTCTCATGAATAACATCATCCCTCCAACTTACCTCTCAAACTTTGGCCACAAGGAAGCTCTAAATGGAATCTAAGCCAGTTCATTTATTAATGAACAAATGGGAGACCTGGAAGTTTCATTCTTTTCTGAAATTGGAGGAAACAAAACAAATTGTAAAGACTCAGTCTTACTACTTCAACTTTCTTCCTGTTTTATTGTTTTGGTGGTCCTGGGGTTTGAACTCAGGGCCTTGAATTTTCCATCACCTTTTTCTTTATGCCATTTTTTAGAAATAGGGTCTTGTTTATTTTCCCTGAGGCCAGCCTAGACTTTCACCCTTCTATTTCTGCTAGGAGGACATGGATGCCATTGCACCCATCTCTAGTGATTGAGATTTGGGGTAAGGGAGTGATGGGGGAGGAGATCTTGTAAAATTTTTGCCTAGGCTGATTCTCCTGACAAATATTCTCCTGATTTCAGCCTGTTAGTGGTTAGTATTATAGCATGACCCACCGTATCTGGCTAATAGGCTTTCTTTAGAAGGAAGACCATTGTAGCCAATGGCAACAACTTTAGGTAGAATGGGCTAAACTAGGGAATAGGGAAGAGTGATGAAGAATTGTACTCACCCTACATTTAACCACAGTTCTTCTTTAAGTGAATGTTTAATTCACTGACCTAGTTTGGAGTCTGTTGCACTCCTCAATTACTAAGTCTGGGTGAACCAGCCGTTTCCTGTCAAAACTTTCTGCTTTGAGAAACATAATGGAATGAAAGAAACTAATCAAGAATGAGACTCCATCTTGAGAAACTTTCACCAGAATTGGAGGAGGAGTCCTGGTTAGGGGCTTGAACCAACTCATTGGTTAACTAAGAGACTTTCTTCAGTTTCCCTGGCACCTTACTCTCAATTTTCAAATAAACTTTATCTCTGCTTCTACTTTTCCTGCTTCATAATTCTTTATTTGGTGGAGAAAAAATGACCTAAGACTTCTAGATGACATTGAAATCATTCAAACCAAAAAGATCAGTAACTATGTTGTATGCACAGATTGTATATATCTGTAGTAGCAATAGCGAAGAATCATTTATTTTTCTTGAGCATCTACTTAGTTAGAATCAGAGCACTGAAAGTCTTCCTTTCCCTTCATCCTCCCTGAAGGCTAGGGAAGGAGGATTATAGAGATCAGGCAATGTATTTAAGGTCAAGTAGCAAGAAGTTACTGAATTTAGTGGTTGGTCAAAGTAAAATTGGATGTAATGCTGACCTGAAAAGCAACCAAACACAATTGGAGAAAGAAAAGCATACAAATAGCATTTTAGGGAGAACTGTTTCTGGTTTAAAAGGCACTAAATCAGAAGGCACTAATTCAAAAATTGTCTTTGTTCAGGCAAGAAATCCACAACTCTGCTCAAATACAATGCTAGAGTTATTGTTTCCTCTCAATGTGTAGAGCCTTACTTCAGTTAGCAAATGGCACAGTCCAGACATGATCACTTTTTCTAACCAAGGGCTTTGAAATGAAGGATAACTTCAATGGGCTTTTACCCATTGAAGCAACTGCCATTCATTTGTGCAGTTATAGTTTGTGATCTGGAAATAAGACAGGCTAGCCCTAGAATGTAACCCAGTTTTTTTCATGATAAACATTAATCAGATTTAAATCAACACTTCAGAATCTCTATCAAGACAGTTATTTCTTGGGTAAATGTCATTAGGCCAATTTAATTCCTCAATTCTAGCACAACAGAATCATTTCCAATTTTTCCATTACTTTAATTTTATCTAAGCTTTTTTCCCAATAGGAGTGAGTTCATTTATTGTGAGAAACTTTAATAAATATTCACCTCTTTAATCAGATTTTATTCACAGTAATTTCGAAGATATTGGTCACAGTAAATTTGTTCATTAGCTACTATGTCCTATCAAGGCTCTTTTTCTCAGGTCAACTTCAGCACAGATTTTTTTTCTCAATATCAGCCTTTGATCACGTGCCTTGTTTTTTTAAAGTATGTTTTGTTTTTTTTTTGCCTTTATGCAAACACAAATAAATGTTGGCTCAACACAGCAGACTCATTACTACTCTATATTTACTTAGTAGCATCCAGTTGTGTCTTCCTTGATTTAACCTCTCTTAGCTTCCAAGGGATCATCACATTCTCATGTTGTTCTCCTAATATCCAGCCTTGCTGATCAGCATTAGTCCTTCTCAAATTCTGTTTGATTTCAATGTTAGGTCCTGGGTTCTCTTTTTCAATCTCCTTTCTCTCATTAGGTACTCTTGTCCAACTCATCAGCTTTAAGTACCACCTTCTATGCAAATGATACTCAAAACAACTGTATCCCTAGAGCTTCCACGAAGGCCTGAACTTCAATATTCATTGATTGATAGAGGTTTCTGTATGGATTGTAGAATGCAATATGCATCTCAAACTGAGCACAGTCCAACAAAATTCTGGATTTACAGGAAACTTCTTCATCTCTGATCTACAATAATACTACAATTTCACACACACACACACACACACACACACACACACACACACACACACCCCAATGTAGACCTTATTCTAAATTTACCACTGGATTTCTTTCACTCTCATTTAACCCACTGTCAAGTTCTGGCTGAGTAGAATATAGCTGAGATCCATCCTATGTCTCTTGAAGGTGTACTGATGATTCTTTACTGGTAGCCAGAGCTCCCACTTTTGCTTCCCAAACACTCTGATATCTATGATTAATTAGAAAAAAAAAAGAAAATCATGTCTCTTCTCCTGCTTTAAACTTCCCATGGCTTCTCATTGCACCAAACTGCTTCTCCTGTCTAGAAAATCCACATAAGGTCAAAGTCTCAACCTTTTGTGCAATGTTACCCTCAGCCATGGCACAAGACTTTCCTTTCCTCAAGCAAGCAGTTTCAGGGCAAGTTCTGTCAACAGCTTTTTCATTGCACTAACCATTACCTATGCGTGAAATACATATTCTTCTTTCCTGCATGTGACTGCCTCATTTCGTTAAGAGTTCAGCTTACATGTCACCTCCCAGACTGCTCAATTTTAAAGTGGACACAGGAAGTCTCTATGTCATCTAGCTTTAACATTGTACAAGTGCTAAACACTTAGCATTCTCTTATCTTTTCCTTGTTATTAGACTGTCATCTGTCTTATCTGACTAGGACACTAGGCCCATAGGAGCAGAGGTGAGGTTTGCCTTGTCTGTTGCTTTCTGCCTACTACCCAGCATGCTGCCTGCCATTGAGTATGTGATGCAGAACATCCATGAAATGAGTAAGCACTAGGAACACCACACACAGCAGAACACAAACACACTGTGGGTGTTTCCTTCAACAGACTCTCAGCCCCTTCATTCTGAACACAATTGTGCCTTAGCAAAAAAACAGTACTTTATAATATTACTATAGTTGCTGCAATGTAGCCATGTTATCACAAATACTAGTTGAACATCGAGACTATTTTCATGTGGTTTGCTAGGCTTGCAAATTTTCTGAATGTAATGGCAACCATAGACCTGAGTGCAATTAATTTCTGATTGCTAATTTATGAAGTGGACTCCAAAATTCTCTCCAGCTCTAAACAGGCTCTGGGAAGAGACACAATCCAAAGCATAGTTTGAAGGCCCAGATGCATTTGAGCCCATACTATTTTCTCTGGAGGTTCATAGTGAACATTAATAACTACTCAAAGCCCCAGTTTCTCCTCCAAAAGACGAAGATAATAATTCTATTTACCATTAAAAATTAAGTGATTCAATCTGCATAAGTATTTAATATAACCACTAGTTTATAATGAGCACGTAAAGCATACATATAGTAGAAGTGATAGTATTACCTATATTGTTAATATATCATCAATTACTTTGCATCAGCTTTTCAAATGCCATGTCTGCAATGAAGTAAAACCTTCTGGGAAAATTCTGATGAGAACCTTACATATGTAACTATAAACCCCCAGTTTATCATCTTTGCAATAAAAGTTTTAAAATTTTTAAAGAAGTATCTTCGTGAGTTCTTTATTACACTGGCTAGATGTTACTAATGTTTTGTTCTTCTTCAGCCCTTTAATATGATAGTAATAGAACAAGTCGATGCTTCTATTATTCAGCTGATAAACAGTCCTATGGTACACTTAATCTGTGTTTTTGCATGCTAAGTGGCAGAAAGACGTGAATAACTGTATTCTGTTTTTTTTTTGGTTTTTTTTTTGGCCAGTCCTGGGCCTTGGACTCAGGGTCTGAGCACTGTCCCTGGCTTCTTCCCGCTCAAGGCTAGCACTCTGCCACTTGAGCCACAGCGCCCCTTCTGGCCATTTTCTGTATATGTGGTGCTGGGGAATCGAACCTAGGGCCTCGTGTATCCGAGGCAGGCACTCTTGCCACTAGGCTATATCCCCAGCCCCTGTATTCTGAAACTATGCATTAACTCTTCAGGGTCTTTGTTCCCTGTGAGCTTCCTGCTCTGAATCCTTGGCTGTCATTTCCCTATCCTCCACTCCCCTGGAGAGTCTTCACTCCCTAATGGGATGCTGGGAGGTGAGAACATGGGGCTCTGATGTGTGCTCCAGCTTACACAAGGAGTCACACGGAGGAGGAAGAGGATCAGTGCAGCCCACTCTCCTCTTTCTTTCTCCAATCGAAATGGGCCTGACACCAGGTCCCAACCAACTGATCAGGCTGGGGAGGTGAGAAGGTGCAACAAATCAGAATTGGGAAATCTGTGCTGAGTCCTGAATGAAAACACATTGCAAAGAGAATGGCAAGGAAAAGTTAGAACCTGAATGAGTTATTTTTGTGCAGGGAGCAGGGTGGTGTTGGAAGGTGGGAAGTAGGATGTTAGTTTCTATAAAACTTTCAAAGAGGTTGATTCCTCGGCAAAGTAAATTGCATAAAGCATTGTATGTAGAAACTATTTGAAAGAATCCATTCCAATTCTCCCTAATATTGTTGATATTTAACAGAGATATAATATTATTACCTATTATTTTCTCTGCCTGTTTTTACCATATATTTTTTACTCCTTCCTCCAACCAGCCAATTTTTCATTTAAAGTCTATGAACTGCCAGGCAGGGAACTTGTGGCACATGCCTCTAAATGTGGCTACTCAGAAGGCTGAGATACACAAGATAGAGGCTTGAAGCCAGCCTAGGCAGAAAAGTCCAAGAGACCCCACTTCCAAAATAATCAATGAAAGGCTAGGCTGGAGGCATGGCTCAAGTGGTAGCATGGCAACCAAATAAGTAAAAATGAGTGAGCTAGAGGCCTTGAGTTCAAAGCCCAGTACAAGAAAAAAAAATGCTCAACATCTTGAGTTACTGGGGAAATGCCAATCAAAACTATACAGAGGTTATAACCAGGTGCCGATAACTCATGCTTGTAATCCTAGCTACTCAGGAAGCTGAACTATGAGAATCAAGGTTCAAAGCCAGCTCAGGCAAGAAAGTAGATAAGGCTCTTATATCTAAAAACAGGTTGTAATTGTTGTTTTTAAGTCAGAAGTGGAGCTGTGGCTCAAGTGATAGAGTGCTAACCTTGAGAAAAAAAAAATGTTCAGGGGTAGAACCCAGGCCCTGAGTTCAAGTAAGACTGGCACAAAACAAACGAACAACTACACAGAGATTCGATTTCACTCCAGTCAGAATGCCTATCATCAAGAAAGAACAGCAGGGCTGGGAATATGGCCTAGTGGCAAGAATGCTTGCCTCCTACACATGAAGCTCTCAGTTCAATTCCCCAGCACCACATATATGGAAAACGGCCAGAAGGGGCACTGTGGCTCAGGTGGCAGAGTGCTAGCCTTGAGCGGGAAGAAGCCAGGGATGGTGCTCAGGCCCTGAGTCCAAGGCCCAGGACTGGCCAAAAAAAAAAAAAGAAAAAAAGAAAGAACAGCAAATACAGGTAAGGATCCAGGGGAAAAAAGGCCCATATACACCATATATATATATATATATATATATATATATATATATATATATATATATATCATTTGCTTGTAGGAATGTAAAAATTAGTGTTGACACTGTGGATATCAATACCACACATATCAATTCTTCACAATACCACAGTACATTCATGCCATATCCCTCTGGGCACATACTGAAAGCAATCATAAGCAGCACACAGGAGGATATCTACATACCTTATATTTATAACAGCACCATTAATAATTGCCAAGTTATGAAATTTGCCCAGGTGCCCATCAGTAATGAATAAAGAAATTGTGGTTTATTTACAGAATAAATTATTCAGCCAGAAGAAAAAAGAAAGAAAAATACGTTGTTTACAGTAAAATGTGACAGTGAAGACCATGTGTTAAGCACTAAAAACCAGTCACGAATAAATATCACTTATTTCCTCTCATATTTATAATCTAGATTAAAGAGATGAAAGTAAAGGGCTGCTATTTGGAAAAAGAAAGCAGATGAGGAGGAGGAGAGAAGATGGACAAGAGAGAGGGTAATGAGGTAAATATGATCACAGTTTGCTATATGCATGTATAAATATGTCTAAATAAAACCTATTACTTATATAATACGTGCTCATAAAAAATTTTAAAACATAAAGGATATTACACTGAATCTTGAATTAAACTCAAAAGATACCAAAATTTACTTTTCGGTAAAGCTTTAAAATTGCCTTTTATCCACATAAGTGTCCTTATGATTACCTAATCATATTCATCCTATGCAGTATTATGTGTGATATCAAATTTATGTTGTTAACAATATCTTATAGTGAGACAAAATATTTACATAGTAATACTAAATAAAAAGGTGACCTATATAATTATATTAATATCATGTGATTTCACCTATATAAAATATCCAAAAGCTATTAGAGCTAAGTATATAAAAATGTTAAAAATTATTTTAATGGAAAGAATGTGACTTTTTGCTTACTGTTCTATAATTTCTGCCTCTGCACATTTCATAAAATGAGCAGAATTTTATGAGTATCACCTTGTAAATGTCACTATTTTCAAGCCTTTTTCCCCTTCATATGTAAGTTGGCCTTCAACATCCTGGTAATATGCCCGAGGTTAATTAGTGAGAATGAGGGCTAATGTTTGAATCCAGAGGCTGCCATTCTGTAGAAAATGATTCTTCTCTGCTAGAAAATGAGTTCACAAAAGCCACTTTTTCTATTCTGAAGCAGTGTAAAGGTGCAATCACACATCAAGAGTTGCTGTGCTTCAGATATATATGTGACCCCATTTTCAAGTCAGCAGAGCAAACAATTGGCTTGCTTGTTTCAGGCTACCAGTGCTATCTAGATGGTTCCATAGGCATTTAGCAAATCACTTACAGGAACACATCCTCTCCATCTTCAGGAAGAACCTACGCAAGCTCCTTTAGAAAAGCAATATTGGATCCATTTCTGAGTGGCGAGAGGGTGAGTGGATCTTCCCCTCACTAGGTTTGAGAGAGCATCCCAAGCCACCACACCAGGGGCACAATGCTTCAGGCAACTGCGTTGTGCAAGTATGTTTAAGACCATCTTAGTGACCCTCCTGGACCTTCTGACTTCTCAGCAGTGTGGTTTTTGGAATTAATAAAGCACGCGTATGAAAGGGTACTTATCAAAGTTACCTAAAGCTATTTCTACTCCTTAATGCGGGCCACTCCCCCAGGGCCTGGACTTCCATTTTCTTGTCTCTTGCTTCCATTTGATGCTAAGCTACTTTCCAGCAGAGGCTGTACATCATTTACCATCAATTATTTCAGGCTGTGTCTTGTGGCCAGCACACAGAAGCAGCTCAATAATATTGTACTGAATGAAAAAGGGAGGCTTTTCATTTCAACAACAGGCAGTGTCATATGTTCTTCTTATCTTTGCACACAGTAAGCACTCAGTGAATGCCTACTAACCCTTTTAAAAACTGTAATGCATGATTGAGGCAGCTGGGATAAAGACTGGGGTTCAAAGCCAGCAAGGGCAGGAAAGTCCATGAGACTTTTATCTGCAATTAACTACCAAAGAGCTGGAAGTAGAGCTGTGGCTCAAATGGTAGATGGCTAGCCTTGAGCACAAAAGCTCAGGAACAGCACCCGGGCTGAGTTCAAGCACAGGACTGAAACCAAAAATAAACAACAACAAAAATTTAACCATAGTACAACAAACAAATAAAAAAAGAACAAAAAAACAATGGAAATAAGCCCATGCCACCATGGGATTATGGGTAGATGTGGTATTCCTTAATGTAGCTCCTAGAAAAATTATTCCCTAAATCCTGTCAAACTCATTGCATTTGAGGCTAAACTAGCAAACTTTGCAAAGTGAAGCAAAAACCTAAACACACAACAGAAATGTATAAGTTAGTTATGCAATTTTTTAACTTAATACAGTAAAATGAAATAGGTGAAGTTAATTTTAATCATATATTTAACCGAATGCAATCACATCATTATTACTTAAAATGTAGTTGATATAAAAAGCCACTTATTTGATAGCTTAAACAAACAAACAAAAACAATTCTGCCATATAACAGTGGCTCATACCTATAATCCTAGCTACCCAGGAGCTGAGATCTGAGAACCAAGGTTCAAAGCCAGTCTTGGCAGACAAATCCGTGAACCTCTGATCTCCAATCAAGGAGCAAAAAGCTGCAAGTAGAGGTGTGGTTCAGGTGATAGCACATCAGCCTTGAGCAGATGGACAAGAGCGAGCTTGAGGCCCTGAGTCCAAGCCTCAGTACCTACACAAAACCCAAACAAAACAACCCACCTTCTAAATATGTGTGAATCTCACACATAGAGCATATTACTGCACAGGTTTTTAACTTTCCTAAGTGTCTAATCATACCAGAAAGTTACACAGTGAGTGAACTTGCATTCCTGTGGTTCACAGATGTATAATTCCTCTAAACTAGGAAGCCACATTCTGAAAATGCAACTGTGTTTCCCCCCTCTTCTGCTCCGGCAAGAACAAGTTTCTTTTGAGCCTGGAATACAGCCTGTGTGCTCTGCTATCATCAGCAATTATCTCCCCGGAACTCAGTTGCTGAGCAAAAGGAGTCCCCACCTTCTGCTTCTCTCTACTGTTCCCAAGACTTTAAAGATCAAAGCAATTAGTCAATGACACAAATCACTAAACAAATTTAACATTTTTAAATCAACTCAATTTTGAGGACTCTGAGGAGGCATAAGCCTCCCAGAATGGGTTTTGCGTTATTTCTTGCTTCTTTTTGGTCTCTCCCTTAGCTGAGCTAGCCAATCCTTTTGAAATTGGTCTGTCCTTTAACATATGTATATTAAAATAATAAAGTAACAAAGAAAACTGAATTTTTGTTTCATAGACCTGCCTCATATTTCTTTTTTTTCTATGTGTGAAATAGTCTCAACTATGGAGCCTAGGAGAAAAAAATATATAGGTAAACATTCACCAACAGGTATGTATTAACTAGATCTTGGCACTAGGAGTGCTAATAACCCTACAGCAGGAACCACCAAAATAAAACATCCAACAGAACAGGTGAGAAATTGTGCTACAGGCAACAGAATAATTTGTACTCGGAAGGAAAACCAACTACTTCTACCCACGAGCCATAAGTGAAACTTGTAAATTAGTGAGTGATAGAATAACACTGTAAAGGTATTTACATAAAGCTCAAGATCTTCAAAACGAACCTATGGTACCAGAAATAAAGTATCACCTTTGGTGGAAGAAACTGAGGTTCAGCAAGGTCCCATTCTGTTCCTTGATCATTACAGAAGTGTATTTCCCATAAATTTGTATTGTTCTCCATACATTAACTAGTTTTTTATTCTATTTATATAAAAACAACTGGGCATGTGCTAGGAATTAGAAGCTTGGTATCATACACCCAAGTCTAATGTGTTTCTTTTAGATACTGGTTACTTTATGTTGCCTATTTTTCTCCTGCCATTTTGAGTTCCTAAATAAACTTAGATAAAACAACTATTGTAGCGTTTAAGTAAAATGTGCCTTATTCTCACCTCCTTCTCCCTCTCCCTTTCCTCCTGCGGTCCCTCTCATGTTCAAGTGAGCAAACTTACTGAGAAAAAGAGACAAAATAATAAAACTTTTTTGATTGAATTACTATAGCCATAGAGTATGAGACTTTTGGATTAAATGACTCATGATGATGTGGGAACTTAATAGTTAAAACCCTTCTTGATAATTGCTCATTCCATTTTCCATTTTGAGGTGGAGGAGAGAGTGATTCTTCTCCAACTATCCAACTTCTTATGGGGAGTGACAGGAGGGGATGGGGGCAGGCATATTTTTATAAAGCTTTCAATGAACAACTATATGAAAGAGATCTTGACTTTCTCTTGCTATGAGTACTACTTATATTTATGAAAAGCAGAAAAATAAAGATACAGCATATAACCCTATACACTTCTTAGCCTCATATCTGTACCTAGAATGTATTTTGACTAGAAAAACATGGAGTTGAGACAGAGGAAAAAGAACAGAAAATCACATATATTTAAAATAACTGGTGGCTCACACATGTAATCTTAGCTATTCAGAAGACTAAGATCAGCCAACGATATGGGAAAGGATATTTACCAGCACAGCAACAGACAAAGGCCTGATATCTGTCATCTACAGAGAACTCAAAAAACTAAGCCCCTCCAAGCCCAATAAACCTATTAGGAAATGGGCAAAGGAGCTAAAGAGAGACTTCACAAGAGAAGATATAAAAATGGCAAAGAAACACATGAGGAAATGCTCAACATCCCTGCTAGTAAAGGAAATGCAAATAAAAACAACCCTGAGATACCACCTCACCCCAGTTAGAATGGCCTATACTCTGAACTCAGGCAACAACAAATGCTGGAGGGGGTGTGGGGAAAGAGGAACCCTTCTCCATTGTTGGTGGGAGTGCAAATTAGTACAACCACTTTGGAGAACAGTATGGAGGTTTCTCAAAAAGCTCAATATAGACCTACCCTATGACCCAGCCATACCACTCCTAGGCATCTATCCTAAACAGCAAAACCCAAGATATCAAAAAGACATTTGTACTTCCATGTTTATCGCGGCACAATTCACAATAGCCAAAATATGGAAACAACCCAGATGCCCCTCCACAGACGAGTGGATCCAAAAACTATGGTACTTATACACAATGGAATACTACATAGCGATTAGGAATGGTGAAATATTGTTATTCGCAGGGAAATGGTCAGAACTCGAACAAATAATGTTGAGCGAGACAAGCCTAGAACACAGAAAACAAAGGGGCATGATCTCCCTGATATATGACTGTTAACAAAGGGAGATGGAGAGACAGTAGAGACCAAGTCTGTGAAACCAAAAACTGCTTGTCAAATAGTATTCCCCACAGGATTGGGGCAGCGACCCAACAGTATGTAACTAAAACCAAAAATTACTCAACATATAAAGGTCAAAAATTGACCTCTCAGGGGAATACAATAGCTCAAAAGCTAGGTATGTACGTTCATATAAGACTACTGTCGACATATGGTCTAATATCGACATTACATTTAAAGCCCTAGGCGAACTTTCTTGGGTGTGGCCACGTGGCTATTGTATATGTTCTTGATACATTGTATATTGTATATATGTCTACCTGACCTAGAGAAGAGATAGAAAAACAGGACGTAAGATATCACAAGAAATGTACGCACTGCCCTACTATGTAACTGTACCCTTTTTGCACAACACCTTGTCAAAAAATTTGTGTTCAATTAATAAACAAATTAAAAAAAAAGAAGACTAAGATCAAAGGATTCAAATTCAAAAGCTAGCCTGGGCAGAAAACTCCTCAAGACTATATTTCCAACATAAATGGGAAAAAGCTGGTCTGAAGGCGTGGTTCAAGTGGTGAAGTGCCAGCCACGAGCAAACTAGCCAAGTAAGAGAGACTCTGAATTCGAGTTACAGTACCACCATGTATGTGCATACACGTGTGCACATGCACATGCAGAAATACACGTATGGCCCCAAGGCTGAACAACAGTGTGAGATATGCCACTGCCCAGGAAGTTAACTGCAGGCGGATGTAATTCTCAGGACTGCTCCCACCTCACGCATCCTCAAATAACTTGGCTTACAAAAATGGATATTTCATTCGTTTCTTTCTCACACTGATGCTTGTGTTAAATGACTACAAAAAAAAAATCTATGTAGAGCACACACATATAACTCCAGGTTGAGAATAGGAAAAAAAAATGCCCTCAGTAGTACCTTAAAAAAATTAAAATGTGGGTAAAATACGAGAAACAACAACAAAAGCAATACTTGCAAAACTGTTTAGTGTAAGTGAACTGAACACCTCAGGGGGGGACAGGGGGAGGGGGGAAGGGGGTATGAGGGACAAGGTAACAAACAGTACAAGAAATGTATCCAATGCCTAACGTGTGAAACTGTAACCTCTCTGTACATCAGTTTTATAATAAAAACTTAAAAAAAATTAAAATGTTAGAAGTACATTTGGCTAAATAGAACCTCCTCAGCCCTGCGCCCTCATAGAAACCGACCTCCATGTATAAACATTCAAAAAGCTAGGCGTTTTCCGCAGAAGAGCTCTACACATGCGGTTTTTCACTGAGTTAGTGAAACACAGCTGACACACAGTCATCTTCCTTTCACACATCAGCATCTTGTGTTCTCCCCCTCCCCAACTCTCCAACCAACCTCCTCTGTCTGCAGTGGCAAAGATGTCAGAACTCTGCCAGAGAACCCCCAGTGGAGTGGAAGACCCAGCTTTCCTCTGCTATCTCCTATCAAAATATTCCAGCCACAGTTGCAGATAAGGGAAAGGATCTTTCCTTGACCTTTCTCAACTTAAACTGAGTAACAGCAAAGGCAAGTGAGGTCCTTACGGTAAAGGTAGGTTAGCTTCCTGTGCTATAACAAATACCTGAGATAATTAAAGAGACAAAAGATTCATTTTGTTGGTTTCACTCCATGATTAGCTGATCCTGTTGCTTTGGGCCTGTGATACTACATCATGAGAGGAGCATGTGGCTGGGAAGCAAAAGAGAAGAAAGGATCTGGGATCCTACCATCCCTCCCTGCCCCCGCCAAAGACATGAAGCAATTCCTCTGGGCCTTAGCCCCTAAAGGCTCCATCACCTTCTACAGCACCACCCCAGGGAGCAATCCTTGGCTACAGAGAACATCGGGGAATGCTGAAGATCCTAATTATAGACAGGTGTTGTGTGGGGGTCTCTAATGATTTGAAAGCCTCCTTCCTCTAGGATTTAAGTTACCCTTCTCATGCACGTGGAGACTCTAAGGCTGACTGACAGGCCTTTCCAAACATCAAAGCTAACAGAATATTTGATAGACACTGGGCCATTTGTTTGAGTTTGCTTTCTGGCTAATTCCAGATCTTCATATCTTAAAAGGTCAAATACACATTATTGACCAAGGCACATTCTTGCTGAGGCACAGTGAGTACCACTTATCAACTGCTGTCCTGCTTCCTGAGGGACAAGGGAAGCTCTGCATGGTCCTCTAAAAAGCCACATCGAGCAGTATTATCCTGCACAATAAAACCTTCATGCCATCTTTATATTGGTTTACCAAGTAATCAAGCCTATTTGGAAAAGGAAAATAATATTCTGGCACATTTTTAGATATGTATATTTGTGGAAACTTTCTTTTCCCTTGAGTACTCTGATTTTATGCCCTTTTATACGCCTAGATCCATAAACAATGAGTCAAAACAAATCACACATCTGGGGTTTCCTTAAAGAAAAAAAACATCTGGAGTTTATGAAATCACCAGATATAATTATTTGTGTAATTGCTTCTTTTGAGGGTCAATATAAGTCCTTAAACAGAAAGCTGATTTACTACACCCTGTAAATTAGTGTGAAGACATTCAAGGAATAAATGAGTAAAACCAAACATTTTCGGTCAGGAAGGTTGTCTGTTAGATAAATCGGTACACAGTGAACATTAACACAAGGTTCAAGTAGTTTTCAAACCAATTTTACTTAGAAAAGAATGCAAATTACATGGGGACTTCCAAGTTCAAGTGTCTACATTACCACCTTTCCTTCTCAGGCAGGAAAACCATGATGTGGTTTGATGCTGCTACAAATCAACTCAAAGTCTTTGATAATAATGCTTGTTAATAATGATGATATCTTGTATGCAATCCATATTTGGCTTACATGGCTGCCTGACCCTAGGAATATTGCTAAAGTATGATGGAAAAACTCAGTGCCAAGATCAGAATGAGGTTGAAACCATCTACTGGAAGCCATTTTTTTCTAATGTTTTCTTTGACAATATAAAACAAATACCAGGCCAGCCTTTGCATGAACCCCTTCCCACCTCAAATTATGACAACCAAGGACATCTGAAGTCCTAGCAAATTGTTATTACACCAATTAACACAGTGGTCCTCTGTTCATCAGAGTCATAGAGGATACATTAGACTTAGTATATCAAACTTTCTAGGAACTCTAGGGCAGGAATGATGTTCTCAAACAACTTAGTTGTAATATATTCAAAAGACTTAAAACAGGCACAATATATGAAATAGGTAATAGACAGGAAAGAGGGCTCAGTACCATTAGTCACCAGAAAAATGAACACCTAGCTACTGAAATCAACAGAATTAAGAAAAACCATTGCTGGGGAGGAGCTGGGAAGATGTATAAATGGTACAACCACCGTGGATAATGGTTTGGTAGACTTACCTCTATCAACTTTATAAGAGGCCAATTTCACTCCTAGCTATTTATTCCAGAGAAATAAAAATGTATGTTGGAGGAACCAAGATGGTAGATCAGAAGCAACCAGCATCTCCCAGCTTTTCAGGGACTTGGAATCAAAACAGGCACAAAACAGCTTTTCAGTGACTAAAGAAGCATGCTAAAGTTTAATGACCAGAGATTCAGAGAGACCCAGAGATTCTGGCTATTGGAATAAGGGTAGACAGGAAGTACATCAGCACTGAGTCCATCGTAGCCTACCAGGGTGGCCAGGGGAAGAGGAGTAGCAATGGAGAGAGGGGTAGATGTAGTTTACAAATCCAGCACAGGAACACAACAGAAAGTCAGTCTCGAATGAGCTGAGCCAATAGCTGCATCAAGGTCAACACTTGAGAAGGGCTCTGTATTTCTCAATATTTAAGTGTGGTACCAGTACAGGGAGCCATCAAGAGTACAGCACCAAGCTTGCTCTTTGGGAAACATAAGTCCTTACATTTCCTTTTTCCTTAGAACTCATTTGAAATTGTAGGTAAAGCAATGGTGTTGTTGAAAGAAATAAAAGTGAAACAAATAGAGAAGGAAGAAGTCAAATCATTCCTGTTTGCAGATGGTGTAATTTTATAATTAGAAGACCCTAAAGGTTCCATCAAAGGACATCCCAGCTTAACAAAGAAATATAGCAAAGCAGCAGGATATAAACTCAACATACAAAAGAAATTCAGTAGTTTTTATAATGTATCAATAATGAAACTGCTGAAAAAATTTAGGAAAACAGTATTACTGAAAATATCTTAAAAAGTATAAGTAAACCTAACCCAGGAGGTAAAAGACCTCTATAATGAGAACTATAAAACAATGAAGAAAGAAATGGAAAAGCCCACTAGAATGGTCAACCATGTTCATAGCTTGTCAGAATTCATACTGTGAAAATAGCTATAATTACTGAAGTCACCTAAATATTCAATCTTTGTCAAAATTCCAATGATATTCCTCACAGGAAAAAAATCATAAAATTCTTATGAAAATACAAAGGTCCTTGAACTATCAAGACATCCAGAGCAAAAAATGACAATGCTGGAGTACCGCAAAACCCATTTTGAAAATGTATTACATACAAATGATAGTAACAAAAGCAGCAAAATACTGGCCAAAAGCACAGATGTAGAAAAATAGAATTGAATTTAGCACCCAGAAATAAATCCTTATATAATCTATAGCATCTGATTCTCATCAAAGGTGTCCAAAATATACATTTGAAGAAACAAATTCTCTCTAACAAATGGTGCTAGGAAAATTGACTATCTTTACTTACAAGACTGAAAAGTAGAGCCCTATTTCTTACAGTGTCAATTCAAATTGGATCAGAGATCTCAATGTAAGACCTGACTCTTTGAAAGTGCTAGAGTAAAACGTGGGAGAAATATTTTAAACTATAGGAATGGGCATAGCTCTGGAAATTATAGCAAGAATGTACAAATGGTATCATATCAAATTAAAAAAATTCTGGGTAGCATAGGAAACAATTACTAGAGTGAAGAAACAGCCTACAGAATGAGCTAAAATTTAACAGAGGATTATTGTCCAGAATACAGAAAGAACTTAAACAAAATCAAATAACAACATAAAAATCCACCCAAGACCAAGTAATCCAATCAATAAATGGCTAAATACTTGTGAAAAAAGAAAGTACAAATGGCCAATAAATGCATAAAATAATATTCAATGTCTTTAACAATTAGGGTAATGCAAATCAAAGCCATATAGAGATTCTATTTCATCCCATTCAAAAGAGCCATCCTGAAGAAAACAAAGAAGAGTAAATGCTGGTGAGGAAACAGAGGAAAGGGAACCTTACATACTCACCACTGGTGGGAATATAGATTAGTGAAGCCACTACTGAAATCACAAAACTAAAAATAGAATTGTCATATGATTCAGCTATGCTTCTCCTGTATACAGGATTCCTTTGATAACCAAAGGAAGTCAACCTATAATAGAGATACCTGCCTATGTTCTCTGGCACTATTCATAATAGCCAAGTTACAGAATCAACTTAGGTGGCCTTCAATGAAGGTGGAAAGAAAATGTAGTGGGAACATAATTTGATTTGATTTTACATAGATGGATATGTATATATCTATATGAAAACATTACAACGAATTATTTTTGACTATTAATATATAATTGTGCCAGTAAAATGTTAAACAATATGTCAATATAAAAACTTGATACAAGTAACTTAGAATTAAAGAAACAATGAGAGGCTGTAGTGCACACACAATCAGTGAGTTTCAGTGATGGTTAAACAAAAGCCAAATGTTTCTGCACAGGTTATAATTACCATGCCAGGAGTAATTATATTCCCCTGGTAGAGGAATGGTTTAGCATATGATGACTTCCATCTGAGAAAGTAAAAGTAGTTTACTGTACAGTGTCCTGAGATTATTCTGAGAGTGGGCTTAATAAGCATTCCTTTAGGGGCCTCTCTAAACATTCTACAAGTAGAAAAATGAACAATTCCAACAGCCTCCTCAATTGATGAGGCTTGTGTAGCATCCTTGACCATCTCTTTTGCTGCTGTTGCTGGTCATGAGGCATGAACTCGGGGCCTGGGAACTGTCCCTGAGCTCTTCAGCTCAAGGCTAGTGCTCTACAGTTGAGCCCCAGCACCACTTCCAGTTTTCTGATGGTTAATTGGAGATCAGAGTCTCGTGGGCTTTCCTGCCCGGGCTAGCTTTGAACGATGATCCTCAGAACTCAGCCTCCTGAGTAGCTAGGATTACAGGCGTGAGCCACCAGTGCCTGGCTTACCATCTCATTTCCAACAGCCAATTCTCAGGGCTGGCTGGCCACCGTAGGCCACTCCCACCCCAACTACTGCCACACATGTTTTCCTTCAGACTACCTTATTAAGCATAAATATTATTTCATAGATTGACTGTGCATTTTTAATATCTCTTACTAAAATGCAAGCTCTGTAAGTTCAAGGATGACATCTATAGTTGCCTCTTTCAAGCTCAGCACCTCAATTAGGCTTGGCATCAACCATAACACTGAAGAGTGAAAGCATCTTGAAAGCAGCTGGCTCTTTTCTCTATCAGAGATGTTGCCTTTGATTTTTCCTCCGCTTGGAACAACAATCTTTTGTTGTTTTTATTTTTCATTTTTGCTAGAAAATTACTACTTGATCTTCTTTCCTCCTCTTAAACATCCCTCTCAGACAACCACCCTCCCATTATACCCCTCATATTCTTCCATGTTGTCTACTGCTAAATAACAAATCATCTTAAAATTAGTGGCTTAAAATAACACCCACTTACATTTCACAATACTATGGTCAGAAACCTGGGCAAGCCCACTGCTTCCTCTGCCTTAAGTGACTCTGTGTTCCAACAACATATCACAGACTGGGTAGTTGAAAACAACAAAAATGTATTCACTTACTCTTAGGGGAAACTTAAAAGGTGCCTTTTCTGGGTCCTGTATACTAAAGGTCCCCCAGCTCTGTATCTGTGCCCCTTGACCTGAGCCACTCAGTCCTACAGTCCTGTTGCAATCACTTTTTTTGGAGAGGGAAGAATAGACTCAGATAAACATCTGTGTGGAAGGCAAGCTTCTCCTCAAATAGGCAATGGCTTCTTCTTAGGGCAAAACAACCCCAAACTCAGAAGATCACCTTGTTTCTGTTCTGTTCTAGTAATAAAGTAATACCCTCTCTGGAACTCCTTCCAAGGACAAAGCTTAGCTAATACTCAACCAGGCTACCCTGTCTATAATTTGGGACTGTTTAACCTATGCAAACGTGTCCTCATTTCTCCCTATTTGACTTGAAACCAATGTCTCTAGCTCTGAAGATGGCTGAAGGTGTACACAAGTGCTGCATTTCCATGGCTGCCTTGTAATAAATACCTTTTTCCTGCTCTTCACCATGTGTCTTTATTTAGCATATGGGGGGCAAGTAGCCAAACCTAACTTGGGACTCCTGGAATTCAAGCCTAGGATCTAAAATCCAATTTCATTATCCTTCTGGAGAAAAGAAAGCGAGGCTGAAGGTACTGACAGGACCTTGCTCCCTGCAAAGGCTTTGGAGGACAATCTCAGCAGCTTCTCCAAGATTCTGTCACTCCTGAGCACTTGTCTCATCACCTTCTCTGTCTGTGTCTCTGGGACTTCACGTGGTTTTCCTTTTTTGTGTCTGTGTCAAAACTGATCTCTTCCTCTGTACATTACCCTTTACAGTAATAATAAACAACTTAAGAAAACTTATCTCTGCTTTAAAAAGACACTGGATTAAAGACCATCCCAACGACCTTATCATAGCATGACTAGATCTGCAAAAATGCTTTCTCCTAATAGTGACATGTTCACCGGGGTGAGGTTTAGCATGCGTGTGTGTTTGTGTATAAATTTTTGTGGACATGGATTCAACTCATAATAGTCTAACAACTGAACTCACTCAGTTTGTTAGCAGAGTGTAACTCCTTGTAAAGCCTAGTCTTACTTTAGACTACCCATCTTCCTCATCACACAGCTCCTTCCATCGTCAAGCTTGTAATGGTCCATGAAGTCTTTTCCAAGTTTGCAATCTCTTACTTCACCACTGGTCACAATGGCAGAACATACCCTGCTTTTAATGGGCTCATATAATTTTATTCGGACCCCTGGGGTAACTTCTCTTTTGTCACAAAACTTATCATATTTTAGGGAGCCGAAACTTAATAAAGACAAGGATCACTGGATGGGGGGATGTGACCACTCCTGTGATTCTGCCCACCATATTATCCTTTCCAGTCTTATTTTTTTTTAAGATTTTTTTCCTCTGACATTTAATTACTTAGTCAACATTCATCTTCCATGTTAGATGAAGGCCTTAGGAGGGCAGAGAATAAATTATTTGTTGTTCACAGTATGAGATACAGTAGATACTTGAATGAACCAATAAATGGATAGAAAAAAATGGACAGACTTCTCTTCAACATTGTTGCTGACCTATTTGTTTGTTCATTAGGTAAGGAAATAGTAAGAGTCATGGTCTGGGCTGATGACACTTTCATTTTCACGCAGGAAAATACTGGGCAGAAATTGAATTTGCAGATTAGAAACCCAGATGTCAAGGTTGAGATAACGAACCAGAAACTCAACTGGTAGTGGTCAGAAACTTACAAGTGCCTTATGTTCTGTCACCACATGAGAAGTGATCTACAATCTATTCTGCCACTTTCCCTTGCTTTCTCCACAGATACCTATTACCGTTCCAAAAAATTAACAGGTGCAGCCAATTAAGTGACAGCTAATAAGAAAACAGGGTATGCTTTCTGCAGCCACACTAACTTCAATGGTATGATTTAAACCAGCGGACTTGTGGTGCTAAGATTGAAAACCTACAGTAAGCACTTAAATGAATTGCTAAGTGGGTAAACAGCCATCCTTGTAAGTGAGAAAAGAAACCCAACCTTCTGGAAAAAGCATTTTTAGATATATAATGCTGCTTTTTCTGATGAGACAATCAGACTCCTAGTCAAAACGAATAGTACTTCCAAAGTTTCTCCTTATTGAGGCTAATACAGACGGTTTCTTTATATTTCTCCCTTGAGTGATTCAAACTACTCTGATTTTCAAATTATTTAAATAACCTTTTAAAAAGTGTAAGGCCAATGATTATGGGCAGAGACCTATAGGTAGTAGAAGAATAGGTTTGAAAGACAGGGCAAGTCAATGCATATTTGTAGAATTTAGTTCTATCTGTAGAATTAAAACATGCAACTGTAGTTTGCACATTTGCAAGATACCTGCTTTCTCCATTCTTACCCCCAGCACAGGGGGGATGGGGGTTTGGGGGGGAAGCAGATGAATCAATCCCATTGGCTCAAGTCTGTAATCCTAGATACTTAGGAGGCTGAGATCTGAGGGCAATAGTTTGAAGCCAGGCAGGAAAGTCCTTCAGACTCCTTTCTCCAATTAATCACAAAAGGGGAAAATAAAGCCAGAAGTGGAGCTGTGGCTCAAGTGGTGGAATGCTAGTCTTGAGCTAAATAAATAAAAGCTCGGGGACACATACTAGCCCTGAGATCAAGCCCCAGGAGACACACACACACACACACACACACACACACACACACACACACACACACGATAACCTTTATACCAGTACAATGAAAGAAGAGAACCTCAATCTATTTAATCACCTCATCCATGATTCCTTTGACTCAAGGAAAGTAATTGCTATTTCAATTCTGACTTGCTTTCCTTTCCTAGGAATAAATTGATTAAGGATCACTAGTCTTGTCAATTGCGTCTTGTTAAGTCTTACAGGGCATCACAACTACAAACTGCACAGCAGCCTAAGAACACTGCTAGGTTTATCTGCCTCTGCCCCAGATCCCACTCTGATTCTGCTCTGTTTGCTCTTCCTTGCAGATATTACATAATGCACACAGAGGGGCAAGCACCATGAAGTAATCCATTAGGAGGATTCAGGCATGGGACCAAAGTTAAACTGATATCCAAGGCTGAGACTGCGACTGTCATACAGATCTGATTTAGAACTACTTTACAACTAGCATCAAGGTATCTGCTGTTAAAAGTAAAGAAAAAGACAAAGCAAAATCCTGGTACATCTTCACACGTATATTTTAAAACCCAGCCAGGTATTTCACAGCAAAGTAAAGCTACTCATATTTGTACAACGCATGAATATTCAATAGCTACCTGCTAAAAATGGAGTCGATTATACCATGTGTGGCAGCAGGAATCCAACTGCACCTTGAATCTGGAAGTTTGAGAGACTACAGCAATAAATCAGAGTTCTATCATAGGCTTTGTGAGTGACTGTTCTCTCCAATGGTGGAGTCAGGGCATATGAGGAGACTGGAGAAAGCCAATAAAATAGAAATCAAGGGTTGTATGCAATGTCAGGAAGTCCAGGGCAGCAAAGGTTATTAAAATAATCCCTCAAGTTTACACCTGGGGTCTCTCTCTCTCTCTCTCTCTCTCTCTCTCTCTCTCTCTCTCTCTCTCTCTCTCTCCCCCCTCCCTCTCCCTCTCCCGTTCCCTCTCCCTCTTCTCTTTCTCTCTCTTTCTTTCTCTCTCTCTCTCTCTCTCACACAGTCAAATAAATCCACAGTGAAAAGGAAAAGAGCATCTAGATTGGCTTTCTTTCTACTGCTCATAGTATAAGTGAGATACATTTGTACTTTAAAAAAGAAAACGGTAATTCTATAAAGTCTGTAGTTTATTCTCCTATCAAAAACTGATGTAATTTGGTGTATTTAAAGAGAAGAGCCCAGAGACTGAAATATTTTAATTTGCCTCTCTAATGAGAGGTTCTTTACAGTTCTTCTAAGAACATTTGTTTTCCTAAGCTTTCTTCTCCCACATTCTCTCCCACATACACATGCTAAAAAGGCATATAAAATAGGTCTGCCTGGGTAGAATGTAATGTGAAGCAGATAAATCTGGCACCAAAAAACACTAAGATCAGCCCAGGTATGATGGTATACTCCTGTAATGTCAGCACATGGGAGACAGGGGCAAGAGGACACTGAATATGAGGCCAGCCTAGGATACGTAGCAAGACCTGACTCAAAATGAAACAAAACAAAGAGTCAGGTGCTAGGAGCTCAAACATACAATCATAAATACTTGGAGAGTGGAGTCCTAGAAGATCACAGTTCAAAGGCCAGCCTGAGAAAAGTTATCTCTGCTGGGTGTCATGGTAGGCTCCTGTCATCTAAGCTCTACAGTAAGCTTATGTCAGAAGGACTGTGATCCCAGAAAAGCCAGGTTTAAAAAAATGTTTGCAAGCAAAATCTTCCCCATCTCAACAGAAAAGACTGGATTAGTGATCTGTGCAGGTCATGTCAGCTACACTGAGAATCATTAATATGTAGGCAAGGTGGCCTGGGGAAGAAAAGCAAAACTTTAT
This sequence comes from Perognathus longimembris pacificus, assembly GCF_023159225.1. Lineage (NCBI taxonomy): Eukaryota > Metazoa > Chordata > Mammalia > Rodentia > Heteromyidae > Perognathus > Perognathus longimembris. The sequence continues at coordinate 52,451,453 of NC_063170.1, forward strand.
CTCAAAAAAACAACCAGAACAAAGGGCACATTTTTTCCCTCATATGTGAAAGTTAGATTTGTATTATAAAAATATGGGAAAAATAGGGTCATTCATATCATATATACACATGCACATATATTATACATATATATGTAAATGTACTGGCTAAAGTATGGTAGATGCAGGAGAGGATAACAATGGTATAACTCCTTTGAACAACTTATAATTTAACAAATGCATACCAGGAACACGTGTTGCTGAGAGTGAGGAGGTCAAGGGGAGGGAGGCAGATGGAGAGAACGATGAGTAAATACAGTCATAATATTCAATGTACATATATGAAAATGGAGCCAGGTTACTTGAAAGGATAGGTGTGGTTGGGAGAGATGGGGGAGAACAATGGAAGTGGTGACGTGGATCAAAATGCATAAAATACTCATAAATTGACTTGTTTAACTGAAATGCCTCTGTACAACTAAAGATAATTAAAAGCTCTTGAAAAAAATAAGCAAGAATTTAAAAAATAAACAGGATCAAGTGGTTCATACATGTTAGGAGGCTGAGATCTAGAGGATCATGGTTTGAAGCAAGAACAAGTAGAAAAGCTGGCTAGATTCCTTTAAAATAACCAGCATAAAAGAGTTCTAGAGGCATAGCTCAGATGCTAGTGTGCCTAGCAGCCAAGCAAACATGCAAGCAAACCATGAGAGCATGAGGACTTAAGTTCAAATCTCAGCAATAAGGCCTGGAGGCATGACTCAACTAGTAGAGCAATTGCCTACCAGGCTCAAATCCCTAAGTTCAAACCCCAGTGCCACCATAGAACAAAACCAAACAGAATACAGGCCAAGAAAGGTATACACATGTACCTGTACAAATATCTAGCATGAAGGTCCTAACTCTAAATTTTTGTTTAGGGATGAAATCATTTTAATCTGGGAAATAATTTTTTTAAATGGCTGTATGGCATTGCCAAACATACTTGTGATTTCAAGCCATGTGTTTATTCTATGCTTATTGCTTAGGCCTGGTTTGAACTAGGAGGGTGATTTCCAGACCATCAGAGGCCTCAAGCCCTGTATTTATATGATCAAGCACATCAGTTTTTATTAGCTATGAAGGGAACTAGATTCCGTTGGGTGACCACCCAGGTCATATAAGATTATTAAGCATGTTGTATTTCCCTATTAAGGGTTCCAAGTGTGTGGTTATAAAGTCAACAGCAGATCTGTTCAACATGTGATCTCTTGATAGGCAACAACAGTACACTTAATATGCAAATTATCAGACCTCATCCCAGACCTGATGAATTCCACACTCTAGGAGTGGGGTTCAGCATGACCTGTTGGAGACAAGTGATATAAACTCAAGTTTGAGGTTCATTGCCCTGTGTCACTTAAACCTGAATGCCTGGTAAAGCACAAGTTGTCATCTTTACCTTAAATCATCTCTACATGAGGAAAACAGGTCTCTGAATGGCAAGATCAGATAACCTAGCTGCTCAATAAGGGAGCTGAGATTTAAACTACAGTTGGTTAGGCTTCTAACCCAAAGACTTCACCATGCAGGATTTAGTATAGTCACTATTGGCCATAGAAAATAACTTGAAGCTTTGCAAACAGCTCAGCCTGCCCTTATCCCAAAGTGTAGCAACCGCCGCACAGCCAAGTGCCATGGTTCTTCCTCTGGCTATAGTTCCCATCCATCCTCCACTTCCATTCTCAAATCCTCATTTTGGGAACTCACATACTTGGTCTCAGAAGTTGGAGCGTGGTTGAGACATGATGGGAGCAGTCCAGAGGAACAACACAATTATCATACTCTTTGACCTCAACAAATTTAGACCTTCACTGTCAGCTATACATAATCCATGAACTTATAAGTAACTCAAACTTGTTAATGTGACCTTTTTGTCACTCAAGACTTCTGATACAGTGACAAAACAGACATTGGAAACACAAGAGTCAGGTTCTTGGGAGGCTGTTGAGATATTTCTGAAACACAAGGACTGTTGATTTGTCCATGTACCCAGCTGATCAGAGTTGTCCAGAGAGAGGACGAAGTACTTCTTACCCTTCAGAAAGGGACTGTTTCACTAGGAGAACAAATTTATCTTTTCCTGGAAATTGGTATCATGGTAAATGTGAAACTGGCGTGGTTTAAATGAGGTTGCTCTGTCGTATCAGTGTCACTTTCCTGGATGTCCAATAGCTATGCAAAATGTTGTGGTTAGGAGAAACAAGATAAAGGGGGTTGGTCTATTATTTCCTATAGCTGCATATAAAGCTGCAATTATCTCCAAATAAAAATGTATTGAAAAGTTGGTATCGTGGCAAGAAGAGCAGAAAGAAGTAAGAGCAAAATAACCTAGAGTCTTTCATGTCTTTAAATTTCACTCCATCTCAGGCCTGCAAGTCCCTACAGCTCCTAGTCAGCAGGAAGGGAACTCACTAGCAGAGGAGGACATTCAACCCATCCTTCAAGTTTCACAAAAGCCCTTGGAACACAGATGCTCTTGCTCCAGTTTAGGTGGGATTCCCAGGGAAGGTCTCCTTGCTGGGATAATTAGTAGGCATGTCTATCGCCCGTCCTTGGGTGTGGTTGCTAGGTAACAGGACCACTCTGCTATTGCAGTGCAGCATCTCTCAACTCATTCCTTCCTCGAAAGGGATAGACAGGTTGTAGGGAAGAAATCTTTGCTGGAAAGAAATCTGCAGGTTGCTGCCTATTCTCTTTCCCTCTCTTCATTCCCCCTGAGCTGCCAGACGGAATATTTAAAAATACACCTAAGCTGTTGCTGGGTGCCAAGAATTTCATATCAACTGACTGCCTGTGAATGGCTTTGATGGAGGCTTGATATGACACAGTGTATCCCAGTAGATAATTTGATTGCAGACAAGATCAGACAATACACCGCGAGCAGGGAAGGCAACTTTTGATTCTCCATCCTCAGCTGTGTAAAGGAATCTCTCCGTGCCATAACTGGAAATATGATACTGTCCCTACTACATCTTCCTAAGAAGTTTGAAAACAAGATGAGTGCTGCTTACCATCATAGTAGGAAAGTATGGAAAAAAGTCAGGGTGGCCATTTTTCAAGCAAATGTGGGAGACAAACAATAAAAAAGCATACATTTATTGAGGCATCTCAGTATGTCAAACACTACTGTTTAAGACTCTAGACACACCGAAGGTATATAAAAAGGGGCTCATTTGATAGATAACTGAGAAATAAAATGAGAATTAGTTTGATTAGTTTCAGGGATAATGAAGAAGTGTGGGGAGCGGTCCCAAACTAGATGTCTTTGGCCTTTCCATTGAATTCCTAGCAGCTTGTGAGTATATTCCATAGACTTCTCTAAGCCTAGGTTTCTATAAGGCTCCATGAATAATTGGGAAAGTCCTTGTGAGTAGTCTTGTTGTGAAATCAGATAATGGCAAATTACAGTTCTAGTTGACATTTAAAAAAAATAAATACATCCTGTGACTGAGAGGTTTCCTAAGAGTAGGGAGAACCACAAGTCCTTAATAGATCAAAACAACCCTCTTGGCCCAGATGGTCCAGATTATGCTACATTAAAGAGAAAACAAAAAAGATAATAAATAAGAGGGAGATTACAGATCTGTACAGTTCACCATTTGGTACAAAGAGCTTTGCCTCTCTTTGCCACTTAATCATTCTAATACCCCCCATGCACACAGAGCTCTGGGGCCTTCCAAAGCACTTCCACATATATTATCATGTTTGATCTTCATAATAATCCTCTAAACTCAGCAGGGCATTCTACAAATGACGGAAGTGAATTGCGAGGAGGGGAAATAAATCACCTCGAGCATTGTTTCTCACAGAGAGAACTGGGTTTTGGCCACGACATGGGTTCAGAGCACAGGACTGTGCTGAGCATGGCAGGACCCCAGCCAATCCTGAGACTGGCCTAGCCATCATCACAACGACAGCCCATGAACCAGTTTCAGTAGTGTCCTAGGAGAGTTAAACCGCCATCCTCTCCTCCCCATGGGAGAGGCAGTGATGTGTGGACTGGGTTGGGGTGGGGAAAGTCTCTGCAAGTCACAGAGCCAGGATTTCATGTGGCAATGCTGGCTGGCACTGTGTCATGTCACAATTCAAGGCACCAAATGTGCAGCCTAGCCAAGGTTGGGCAAATATCATAAAACCTGTCCTATGATGTCAGGCGTCATATAGCTTATTTTTAAATAACTGGGCACACAGTGATCTATTCCAAAGGAACCAAACAAATGCCTAACTAGGCACTGTGATAACAGCATTTGCCACAATTTTAGCTTTGCCTTGGCCGTTCTGGAACTTGAACTCAAGACCATGCTCTTGTTAGGCAAGTGCTCTACCACTTGAACCATGCCTGAAACTTTGTACAGCTTTAGTTATGTTTTTGGATGTGGTCTTGCATTTCTGACAGATCTGGCCATGCACTACAGCCCTAGAATGCTTCCCATGTGCTTGAGATTACACGGGTATCTCAGCATACCAAGCCGGTTGATAGATGTGATTTTTCTGACCTATTTCTTTTTTTCCTGGACTGGCCATGAATGGTGGTCATCCTGATCTCCACCTCCATGTAGCTGGGATTAGAGGTATGAGCCACATCCCTTCGGGCTTTTCCAAACCTACATTCCCATCATCTGTACCAAAGGACAAGGAGATACACACATTTACATAGCACTGGAGTATTTTGCATAATCAACTTTTAATATCCTATCTGATTACATGTTTATAGTTGGGGAGCCAAATAGACCTTTAATTACATTTCAATAACATATAAACATATACTAATGGGTTTTTCTTAAAGTTAACTCTGATACCCTTTCAGATTTCACTTTTTTTATTGACATTGCAAGTTCACAGCTGTGGATCCAATCCTAACAAAGACTGAGAATGTTTGCTTGAGCCAACTTGTGTCCTTATTTATTTATTTTAATTTAAATTTTATTGTAAAGGTGATGTGCAGAGGGGTTATAGTTACATAAGGTAATGAGTACATTTCTTTTTGAACAGTGTCACCCTCTCCCTTATTTTCTCCCACTTTCCCCTCCTGTGACTCCCTTCCCCTCCAAATTTTAAGGTTCATTCCCAACATAGTGGTTGAGTATTGTCCTACCATTTCTGTGATTCCCCTTCCCTTCTCCAAATCAGAAAAACTTATATACAAGACAAAGAGCACACAAATCAGAAACAGTGACAACGGAGAATGAACCAAAAGAGGGGAAAAAAGAAAGGACTGCAAACAATACAATAAAAAACTCCCTTGTTTCCATTTCTTGGAGTTCATTTTGATAAGCATCATTTTATATGGTGATATACACATAGCTATTGAGCCCTTGTGATCCTTTCCTATGAATAGCTTCCTATGTTCTCACTGTGCCATACTTAGAGTGCTGTTTAATTACTCATGAGCATGTGTAATTATTTGTCTTTTACTATCCATTGGATTAACTTGTAGATTCATAGACACATTCTAATTATTACAAGTAAGGAAAACTATGAACCTATGTTTCTTTGGGTCTGGCTTACTTTGCTTAATATAATTTTTTCCAAGTTTCTCCATTTCCTTTTGAATTGGGCAATGTCATTTGTTCTGATGGAAGCATGGTATTCCATTATGTATATCTACTACATTTTTGATACATTTACCTACTGAGGGGCATCTGAGTTGATTCCATATCTTAGTTATGGTAAAAAAAATGCTATAGTGAACATGGTTATGATGGTGGCATTAGTGCGGGCTGGTTTGTGGTCATTTGGGTAAATGCCCAGGAGTGAAAAGTTCTGGGTCATAGGGAAGCTCTATGTTTAGACTTTTGAGGAACTTCCATACTGCTTTCCAGAGTAGTTGAACAAATTTACATTCCCACCAACAGGGTAGTGGCATTCCCTTTTGGCCACATCCCTACCAGCATCTGTTAATATTAGTTTTCTGTTTTCTTTCTTTTTTTTTTTTTGGCCAGTCCTGGGCCTTGGACTCAGGGCCTGAGCACCATCCCTGGCTTCTTCCCGCTCAAGGTTAGCACTCTGCCACCTGAGCCACAGCGCCCCTTCTGGCAGTTTTCCATATATGTGGTGCTGGGGAATCGAACTGAGAACTTCATGTGTAGGAGGCAAGCACTCTTGCCACTAGGCCATATTCCCAGCCCTAGTTTTCTTGATATTAGCCATTGTAACTGGGGTGAGGTACAATCTGAATTTTGTTCTGATTTGCTTTTCTTATATGGCCAGCGATGTTGAACATTTCTTCATGTGTCTATTGGCCATTCTTATTCTCTTTTGGGGAAGTCTCTCTTTAAGTCTTTAGCCTACATATTGATAGACTTGTTGTTTCTTTGAAGAGTTTGTTTTGAGGAAGTTTTTTTTGTTTTTTTTTTTGGCCAGTCCTGGGCCTTGGACTCAGGGCCTGAGCACTGTCCCTGGCTTCTTCCCGCTCAAGGCTAGCACTCTGCCACTTGAGCCACAGCGCCGCTTCTGGCCGTTGTGGTGCTGGGGAATCGAACCTAGGGCCTCGTGTATCCGAGGCAGGCACTCTTGCCACTAGGCTATATCCCCAGCCCGGGAGTTAAGTTTTTGATCTCTAAGTATATGTTAGATATGAGGCCCTTGCCTGATGTATAGCTAGTAAAGATCTTCCCTCAGTCTGTGGGACTTCTGTTAATCCTACTAGCTATGTCCTTTGTCATGCAAAAACTCTTCAGCTTAATACAATCCCATTTATCTATTCTTTCTTTGATTTGTTGTGTTTCTGGATCTTTACTTAGAAAGTTTTGACCTGTGCCAAGGAGACCTAGTGTTTCCCTATCTCTTCCTGTAATATTTTCAAGGTATCTGGTCTTGCATTGATGTTTTTGATCCATTTGGAATTGATTCTGGTTTAGGGTGATATATAAGGATCTAACTTCAGTTTTCTACACGTATATAGTCAATTCTGCCAGCATGATTTGGCTGTCTTGCTTCCATCCTGTGTTTTTGGCTCCCTTATCAAAAATTAGATGGCTACAGGCCTGTGGGTTCATTTCTGGGTCTTGGATTCTATTCTACTGGTCCTCAGGCCTGTTTATGTGGCAGTACGAAGCTGTTTTTATAATTACAGCCTTGTAATAGAGTTTGTAGTTTGGTACTGATATTCCTCCAGCACTGTTCTTAATGCTAAGGAATGTTTTTGTTCTTTGGGGTCTTCTTCTATTCCATATAAAATTTTCAAGCTGAGTTTTTAATTTTTTGATTGCCTTTAGTTAACATAGGTTAGTTCATCAGAGCCTCCATTACTTCCAATGCAATACACTGATTTTATCTTTTCCCTGGAGAGGTTTGAGTTAGATACCATGTACAGCTGCTTGTATCTAGGGCTTTCTTAAAGGAGGATAAGAAGGCACCAGATTTTCACCTTCTGAGACTGTGGTTTCCCACTGTAAAACATGTGTGGCACAGGTTTCTGTGGTACAGGTTCATCTGTGGCACAGGTTTCTGTGACAACCAGATGAGGGGATACAAGTGACATTTTCATGAAATCAAGCAAAGCATCTATCCACTTTGGGGCTGGAGAATTATTAGACACTCTTCTCCTGGGTTCTAGCCCAAGAGAAATGAACAGGTCAAGCCTTTTTGGATGTTTTGCTGACTCTCTGGGCTTTCATTCATATCTGGTAGCTATTTCTAACACGGGAAAATAAAAATAGTTCATATCTAGAAAAATGCAAAATGGAGTCCAGAGCAGTAAACAGAGATGCTGAGCTTCAATCTCTCACTCAATTGGAGCTTCTCAGAGACATATCTTTCCACAAGGGCTCTCTACCTTTCCTATGTGAGAATGTCTCCTCTTTATCAGATGGGTAGGCTTCCTCCCTCTGCTCCTGCTTGCTCTATCAAGGGCCTTGTCACATCATACTTAATGTTTTGGTTCCAAGGGACCTAGCCTGCATCTCCAGGCAATATTATTTCTCAGGTAGACTCTGGAATCTTGTGCATCCTCATTTTTGGAATATGTTCAAAGATGCAACTACTGCCCATCTTTGGAAAACATTCTTTCTGTACTGTAGACCACAGTGAGTCACTCAAATAGCTTTTCCGGGTTTTGTCATTTTTATAGATAAGAACCTTAGTCAACACAAAAGAGCACATTTACCCCCATCTGAGTTAAAAGCTTCCTCTCAGTCCACTTTAATCATTATCCTTTGCTAACAATCTCCCCCCCCACCCCCAATATACTTAGCTAAATTGGAACACCCAGGGAGGAAATGCTGGAAATACTGGAGCTGCTGTTTTTGTTCTTTCCCCATTTCTCCATGGAAGAGGAAATGTAGGGAAAGCAAGGTGAAGAAAGAATGGCTAAGTTAATTAGAAACCTCACAATTAGACTCAGTTGATAAACAACATCTCCTAGAAGAAAATTGATGCCACAGCTGAACAGACACGATGTAAGACATCTTTACACACATGGCCTTTTCTAGGGTGTTAAAACGATCACACTGAATGATGGGTGTTTGGGGCCTGGATGTTTCTCTGCAATGGTATGCTCCCAAATGTTCTGTAGAGACTTGATGGTTCCAACCTTAGGAAAATGTGTGCATGTGCAGTCATTGATCATCTCATCCAGACCCAGGCTACAGATGCAGAGGGGGAATTTACACTCTCCAGTCAGTGTTTTTATAAAATGGATGTATAATATCCTTGCATATTCTCATGCAGATTGTGGACTTTACCACCTGTCAGCCATGGAACAATTCCAACTTGCTAGGGAGGATTAATTCCTCCATATGTACCAATTTCAAAATCACTGCATACAGTATGCATAGGCAGAGATTATAACTCAGGCTATTTACTTAATGGCAAAGCCCCAATAGTTTTAGGGTAGCAGTGCATGCATCTTCCGCAATTCTTGGTGAATTTTTAAACACAGACAATTCACATTAATTCAAATGCATAAGTATCAAAATAGCTAATATCCATTTTGTGCTTTGTGCCAGGTGCTTTACACTTAAGTCTCATGAAATTCTTTGAAGTAAATGTTATCCTTAATTTCTAGATGAAGCATCTAAAGCATAGAGCGGTGAAGTGACTTTTCCAAAGTCAACCAGCTAAATGGCAGAGTGCCTGTCACACCTATGCAGTCCAACTTCAGATCCCATGCCCTTAACTCCTATGACAGAATGACTCTGTAGCAACAGACACACCACAGAGACACTGATTAATCAAGTTGGTGATTTTGCCCCATAAAACGAGAACTGGAATGTGAATTACAGACTACCATTACCAAATAGGTTATTCTCTCTTTCCCTCGAGGATCTCACTTAAGCTGGGGATAATGAAACAGAAGTTTGTAAAAAGGTCAAAGATTTCACTTTCTTATTTTTATTTTGGTGCTGGTACTAGAGCTTGAACTCAGGGCCTAGAAACTGTCCTTCAGCATTTTTTTTCTCTCTCTCAAGGCTGGTGTCACTTGAGCCACAGCTCCACTTCTTTTTGGTGGTTCATAGGAAATAGCACTTTCAAGAATTTTCCTGCCCTGGTTTGAATTTGATCTTTTAAAATTCAAATGCCCTGTACATATTCTGTATTCCTACCACATCAGGAAGACCTAGAGAAGAAGTAGTGAACCAGTGATCTCTATATAGGCAGTTTTACATTCAGCAAGCAGGTACTGACTGACCTACAGTGCCAAACATGTTTGGCTTATGTCTGTAATTCTAGTTACTTAGGAGGCTGAGACCTGGAGCATTATGGTTTGCATGCAGCCCAGGAAGAAAAGTCTGTGAGACTCCATGTCCAAAGCAACTAGAAAAAAAAAAAAAAAACAGGGTTGGAGGTTTGGGTAAAGTTGTAGAATACCAGCTTCACAACCTCAAAGCCTTGAGTTCAAATCCCAGTATAGCCCCTTCTCCTGTGAAGGAAGGAGGGAGGGAGGACAGATGGATGGATTACATATTGGGCACTAGAACCTGAAAACAAATAATTTCATTAAGTTTTAATGCCCTTCTACAGTATAAGTCTTCCCATTCTCATGCATTTTGGACAAGGGAGGAGACAGAGACATAGAAGAGCTAAGTGGCTTGCCCACAGTCGCACAGCTAACAAGTTTTGAAGCTCACTTTTGCACCAAGTTCACTCAAGTTGAGATAAGAGTATGGCAGACAAAGGTAAATGATGCAGTAACAAACTGAGATCTGCTGGGCCACGAGTTCTAATGTCAAAAAACACCAGCACACACATGAAGACAGCACTGCTTTGCATTTGGGTTTATCAGAGCTTCTGTTCCCAAATTTTGGCTAAGTTTTAGAATCACCGAGATTTGGCATGTTGTTGTTCAATACAACCCCAAGTGACCTGACTGTACAGGTAAGGTCACGAGCCACAAATCCACGCAAACCTCTCATGAAGTGCTTTATGTTAACCTTTTTGGGGATAAGTGATGGTATCATCTCTGAGGACCTGCCCAAGGCCACCTAGAGTAATGATGTCAAAGTTAAAACAAGATCCAGATACCCGGGACTAAATCTTAGGGAACATCTATGAGATAAGACACTGCCACTACCTCAGACAGCATAAAATGTGGCCAGGAAGTCAGTTTCATTCTACCAGAGGACACAGGAGAGAATAAATTTTACCTTTGGAACACAGTTTCCACTCAGCGTCATAAATTTCCTCTTGAAGTGCACTTCTTACGAATAGGACTTTAAAAAAATGGAGAGTGGGAGAGAAACTATTTAATTCTGTCTCTCCACACATCGCTCATCATCAGCTTCAGATGGGACAACACAGAGCTCTGCGTAGTCCATAGCTATGGATCCCAAATGCAAGGAGACAAGCTGCCACCGCCAAGGCGTTGCTGTGAATGACGGATGAAGCCAACTATTGCAACCGCTGAAAGATCTCCCAACTTCGCAGTCATAAAACTAAAAGGCAGAGAAAAAGGGGGCCATCTGCTCTGTGCTGGCTACAGATTCATCTCTGCTTGCATGGAGAAAAGAGCCCCTCTACTTCCGTCAGCAAAACAACAACAACCAACAACATCCTCTTGTTCATTTCTGGAGCAACTGCTTCCTCTAGGTAGGGAAACATTTTAAACGTATTTGTATGTGTAAAACTAAGGAAGAATAAGAAAGCCACAAGGAGCCTTCTTTCTGTTTTGGGTCCCAATTCCATTTGAATGTCTGGATATAGGGAAAGTCTAGACTATTTTTATAGACTGGGAGACGACAGCACAGAATTTTCTCCTATTCTTAGAATTTTCACAAATTGAAATGTTAGCTATTATGGCTGGTGGTATCTTTTAATACTTTTTTTCAATCCTGGAAGAGATATTCATTATTAAAGTTCTAGGCATAGCACTGGTATAATGTAAAATAGCATCTTAATTGATATTAAAGAACATGGGTTTTCAAACTAAGCTCCACAGAGCCTGAGGTACTTGTAGATTCCCCATAGTAACAAAAGAGCGATAGAAGTTGGGGCTGGACTATAACTCACTCTTCTCCTTCTATACCCCTTCTCTCAAAAAGGCATGTTCATTTTTATCTATTAGAATTTATCTATTAGAATTTATCTATTAGAATTCAATGGAAAATTCCTTTTAAAAAAGTATTGGAGATAATAAAAAGTATTAATTGAGAGGGGAAAAGCAGACCACAAACCAGGAATATAGTATACACATATGAACACATAAACATCTGAAAAAGATGGCAATGTTACAAATGTGAGCTAACCAAAAGATACACAGATAGATAGATAGATAGATAGATAGATAGATAGATAGATAGATAGATAGGAATGCATAGGAAAAAGGGCACTAAAATATGTGCACAAAACTCTCTCTTACTGATGTGCTAGATAATAATTCCTATTTTCACACTTTAGCTTATTTATATTTTGTTTTTTGTTATGAGTTCATTTCTAAGAAGAACTCATACATGTAAGTAAACAAAAGAAACATTCTCAAGGAATCTGGACTTTTGAAGACTGCTCCAAAGGACACAGGTATAGAACAGTTGGGACTTATGGCAAATCCTGTTTGGGGGTGTGACATGCTTTGGGGCATGTCAAAGCTTACACAGTCATAAATGGGACACGTCAGGGATTTCCACAAGGCCCCAGGCTCCATCCACACAATGATGACTCATAAATATCAAATGCATGGAGATGTTAGGAAGGCTGCTCAGAATGTCTAACAAACTTGAATAGATTCCCCAGAATGCACAAATGATTGCTGAGACCCACACAAACTGCTTAAGGAAGATCAAGAGTAGATTCTGGAATTTCTCAGTTCCTCTAAGTCAGATGGAGACTGGCTCTTCTTCAATGATAAACAGAAGCGAGGGCAGAGTGATTACGTGAGGTCAGACATCTGGCAGAGCCTTGGCTCCTCCCCTAACAAGCTGCAACCATAAGCAAAGTCACTCACTCTTTCCATGTTCCCCTTCCTCATCTGTAAGAGCAAGGTCATAATATTACTGCACAGTTACCATAAGGTTTAGATTCAATAATCTCATGTAAGTCACATAACAGACTAGAATTCACCAAGTATTCACTGGTACAAACAGTTATTCTTACCCACTTTACTTTGATCCGCCCATCTGTCTGCTCTTACAGGAAGCATCAATGCTGTATTTCAGTCTAAGCCCAGCCAAATAATAAAAGATTATTTAACAGTACTGATAAAGGACTTCCTTGGCATTTGGAGAAAATCAAGAGATTGCAATGTTCTCCCAATTAAAACTCTCTTAAACAAATATGTAATTGCAACAGTGAGTAGTATCATAATTGGATCTGTCATGAGAGTTCTAATACATAATTTTACTTCCATTTTCCAACTGCTCAGAAAAAGAATAATATTTATAAAATCAGTTGTTTGGAATTTAAGTGATAAGGTATGATGAAATAGTAACTTTTTTGGTTTTTTTGTTTGTTTGTTTGTTTGTTTTTTGCCAGTTCTGGGGCTTGGACTCAGGGCCTGAGCACTGTCCCTGCTTCTTTTTGCTCAAGGCTAGCATTTTACCTCTTGAGCCACAGCACCACTTCCAGTCTTTTCTATTTATATGGTACTGAGGATTCAAACCCAGGGCTTCATGCATGCTAGGCAAGCACTCTACCACTAAGCTAAATTCCCAGCCCCAGAACAGTAACTTTTACATGGCTTACTTTGAAATGCCTGCAAATATGTATATAAATCAATTTCAAAAAGAAATTATTCTCTAGAAATAGCTTTTGATTTGGAAAAAGGCAAGCTTAGTGCATTTTTTTTACTTGTAAACAAACAAATGAAAATAGTAAAGCTACCTTTCTCCATCAAGTACTATGCTGAAACAAAAACAGAGAAGAGAGAACTGGTATTACAGGCAAATTAAGATAACCAAGAAATAGTAAGGAAATTATTAAGTCCAGAAAATTCTATGCTAAATTCGCAATTCAACTGAATTACAAAAAGAAAAGGGAAACCCTATATTATATATCTTACAAATTCAATTGCCTTACTGATGTCATATTTACTAAATGAACACCCCAACACACCTCCTTGGTTGACTACTCCATAATTGAATACATGATTTGGTGAGCATGAGAAAATGTGGGGCCACATAAATTACACTTCAGTTTCTTTACCGTCACCTGTGACATATGGTGTAACCATGAATTATGCAGGCACACATTGGTTGTCTCCGTATGAGAAAGAGTAGCTGTATGAACCTCACAAAGGTGACACAGCAAAGTCATGGAAAGAGCCACACTGGCCTCGTCTAATATTGGCAGGAGGTACTATCAAACCTTCTCTGGTTTTCAGTAATGCTTAGGGAGAATCAAGCAGCACATTTCATGCAGCTCCCTAGCCAAAGCTAGATTTGACAACAATAAAGAGAATTTAAAACAGAGAGAACCAAAACAGAAACTGTTTACATTCAATTATCCTAGAAACAACATTTTATATTACCAAAGAAGCAAAGTTCATTAAATGCCGCCATCAAAAGCTAATGGTGTCTTTTGTTTGTTTTTCTCTTTTCCCTCCCTTATTTATTCACAACTGCATCATTAGACACATGGCCTAGGTGAGAATTACTGACTGAATAATTTCATCACTACACATTTGTCAAGAACCTTTGGTTAATCCAGTGTTTCTTAACCTTGCACGCATAGTGAAGTCATCTGGGAATAACTTTAAGCCATACTGATATCTGGAGTTCAAGGCCTTTTAGCAGCTTCTGGATGGGTCCAATGTGCAACCAAGGTGAACATTATAGGTAGAAATACGTGGGATTTGAAGATAAAACCTACATTTCCCTGGTTTCAAGAAATTTTCTGAACTGTCCAGCTAGCTAATTCACACCCACATAAACAAAAAGCTAACATAAAACATGAGTGGGCTCTTTCTTTTCCATTATATCTCAGAAACCAAGACAACAGAGATATGTTCCTGCCCAAGAGTTCAAATCTGATAGAGAACGCAGGTAATAAAGTGAGGGAAAAGCAAAACATGGATTGAAAAGGATTCTACTACAAAGTCTTCTTGACCAACCAGGATACAAGGGAAGAATCTCATTAAGGATGTGGTATGTACCCAAGATTTCCAAGGCTGAGTTACTGTGAGCTCAAGTTGCATGTATTGTGTCTATATTTAATATCAAGAGCATCCTAATCAGAGAGAAAAGCACATGCAAAAGCATAAAGGTGAGAAAGAACTGTGTGTTTCTGAAACTGTGAATTAATCAATAGGGCTGCAATAAAGGATACTTTTGGGAACAAGGCTGGAGAGGCTCGATGAGATTACAAAGAAGTATTGTGTGTCATGCTCTGGGATTGGAGTGTCTCGCTGAGGCCTCTGGAGACACTTCGGAAGAATTGTAAACAAGGCTGGGGTTTTGAGACACATGGCAAGCCTCTTGATAAAAGAAGAAATCAGAGACATAATATGCCCAACCAACAATTTCTCTGGAATCTACTGCCTCTGCCTATCTTTGCACAATGAGGACATTCTCATGCACAACCAGATTTTCTTAATAGGAATCACCTTACAGTGAAGGAGAAAGTGTCCCATCCCTTGTTAAATTTCTAAATACATGGCAATATACTAGTAAAAATTAATATTGACACCTTCAATCTGATTCTATGTGAACAGGGATTGGCATACATTTAATCCTTTAAAATTTTCTTTAAAAGTTTTTAGCTGGGCATGAGGGAACGTACCTGTAGTCCTAGCCCTTTCAAAGCTGTAGTAGGGGGTTCAAAAGTCGGAGGACACCTTGGGCTACATAGCAAGATCTTGTTTCAGTTCTTTTCTTTATATATATGAACCCCAGGAAATGGAAACATGGGAGAAATGTTGTTGTTGTTGGGTTATTTGTCTTTTCTAGGGGGAGAAAAACTGGGTCACAGAAATGGAGGGACAAAGGGTGAACAAATGTAGTCACAATATTCAATATACACTATGTAAAAAATGAACTATGCAATTTGTGAGCAGAGATGGGAGGGGAAAACTGAGGGAAAGCAAAGGAAGAGGAGAGGTGGTATTGTCCAAGAAGAACTGTACTCATTACTTGACTCATGGAATTGTAATCCTTCTGTATAACTCCTTTGTAAACAATATATTTTTTAAAAAAAGAAATAGTATCCTGCTATATTGTTCAAGTTCATCTTGAATTTGTAGTTCAATGATCTTTTGGCCTCAGGCTCCTGAGCTATGACAACAGTGTCACTGTATCATGGACATAGATGAAGTGCTATTCTTCCATTTGATGCATGAGCTCAGCAAGGTTAAGCAACTTCCATCCACATCGTGTGTGACTGATGCAAAGTCAGGGCCCTTTCATCTTATGATGTTCAGTTCTCTAACTCATAGACACCCTGCCTGTTAGCAGAGAGTAAAGTGACAGAACTAGAGTTGACTGGCTGAAAACTCCAACAGCTCTATGAAAGATAGTCCAAGAAAGAGAGGACAAAAAAGGAAGAGGAAAAAAGCAGAGCCAGACTCTCCCACCTGTGTGGACTAAACCTCCTGACTACGTTTGGTCCAGTGTGGGCAGCAACCTGAACTTATTTTCAATATCACTTGATGTGATGGGGACATATTCTAGAATATCTGAAATGGCCCCTAATTCATGGCTTGGGCTATGCATTGTTCCTTTCCATTGACCTTATGTGTTTCCCCGCATTATGCCTTACAATGAATTATCCAGTGACTTCATGTCAAATGACAGAGAAGACCTCAAAGCACACTCTGGAAGAACAGAGTTTGCATGTTAAGCCTAATTATAGATTGAAATCTCTGTGTCACCATTTGTTAGCAGAGTTGAACTGAGGCAAAGACCCCCTTGAGAGGGCCATGTAAAATTCATCAGAATTTTAACTCCTAGACACAGTGCACAAAAGTCTGAGTTCTGACAGAGACGTCTCAGTAAATGCAGAATTTCTTCTAATGTGAGTACAGATGGATTAAGCATTAGTGAAAACAGTTTCTGAACTACACATGCTAAAGCTGTCACAGAAGTGAGTTCAAATGAACACATAAGCTTTTAGGAGAATAGACACCACTCTCAGATATAGGTGAGGCATCTACATGCTCTTTAAGTTTGTCATGAGGACTGAGTCTGAGAGCTGGGCACCTGTACCTGTTAGAAAAGACATGGCTGGGCATCCCAAAGGCCAGTTTTGTTTAGCACATATATTGATGACCTGACAAATGGGTAGAGAAATGAGGAAACTTTGGATGTCTCAGACATGTGTGGTCTCCTAATCTGATGAAACCACATAACACAATTGAAATTATTAAAGCAGAGATGATGCTGGGTTTACATAGAAGCCAAACTGAAAAGTAAAAGCAGAGCTGAACACTAGTGGCTCTCACCTGTAATCCTAGCTACTCAGGAAGTTGAAATCTGAGGATTGAGGTTTAAAGCCAGATCTAGCCAAAACCAACCAACCAACCAAAGAAACAAGTGAAGCCATGAGACTCTAATCCCCAATTAACCATTGGAAAGCCAGAAATGGAGCTATGATAGAGTGTTATCCTTGAGCTAAAACATTAACCTTACTAAGGGCCTTACAATGAATTATCCAGTGACTTCATGCCAAGGGCTAGAGAAGACCTAAAAGCAAACTATGGCCCTAACTAAAGCAGGCCCTGAGTTCAAGCTACAGTACCAGGGCCCATGCATATATACATCTATGCCCCCCAACCCACACACATAGAAGCAAAGAGTCTGTATAAACAAGGTAATACTTCAAAGGTAAAAGAGCTTTAAAACTCTAGGAAAATGGGGTTAGCAATGAGGCTTAGTGGTAGAGTGCTTGCCTAGCATGCATGAAGCCCTGGGTTCAATTCCTCATGTACCACATAAATAGAAAAAGCCAAAAGTGGCACTGTGGCTCAAGTGGTAGAGTGCTAGCCTTAAGCAAAACAAAAAGCTCAGGGATAGTGCCTATGCCCTAATTTCAAGCCCCAGGACTGGCAAAAAAAAAATATCTAGGCAAATCCAGTATTAAGAGTCATCACGGAATATTTAACCATGGGTTCTATAAGAATTTGCAAAAGGCTTCAAACTGCACAAAAGTATTTATGTGCGTTTTCTGAACAGAAAGTCTACATTATTCAGATGTTCAAAAGTTTAAGAGCAATCCAAGAGCCTGTGGCTCACACCTATAATCCTAGCTACTCAAGTGCTGGCAAAAAGAAAAAAGAACAGAAGCTCTGAATTAATACCATTTTCTAACTGTGGTAGGTAACTTCATAACAACTTAAGATAATAAAACTTACCTCAAAACAACGTATAATGAAATGAAATCACAGTTAAAGGAAAATCTCTTCTGGCTGATACAACAGTAATATTTACATTAATCTATCCTATTTTGTGTGTGTGTGTGTGTGTGTGTGTGTGTGTGTGTGTGTGTGTGTGTGTTGGCAGGAAATTCTGTGAAACTCTTATTTCCAATTAACCACCAAAAAGCTGAAGTGGTGGTGTGCTCAAGTGGTAGAGAGTCATCCTTGGGCAAAACAATCCTAGAGATCAGGTGTTATGCTATGAGTTCAAGTCCCAGTACCAGCACAAAAAATAAAATAGTAACTTAAAAATGCGGTACCAAGCCAGGCACCAGTGGCTCATGCCTGTAATCTTAGTTCCTCAGGAGGCTAAGGTCAGGATTGTGGTTTGAAGGCAGCCCAGGCAGGAGAGTTGTGAGACTCACATCTCCAATAAATGCAAGGAAATGCAAGAAGTAGAGCTGTGGCTCAAGTGGTAGAATCTAACCTTGAGCAAATAGAAGCTCAGGGACAATGTACAGGCCCAGAGTTCAAGCCCCAGGACTGGGGACGGGATGGTGGTGGAGGGGGAGTGCAGGTACTAGTAGCTCACACCTCTCATTTAACTATTCAAGATCTAGGAACCCGGAGGCCCCCAAGGTAAGCTCCAGTGCAGGCACTAGAGGTTTTATGTTATTTTGCTTTTTGTTTCTTTTGCTGTTATTTTTTATTTTTTTGCCTTTTTCACTGTTTTTTATTTCTTTACCTTTTGGCCTTTATGTAAGTTTATCTGTTTGGGGAAGAGTAAGAGGAAGCACAGAAATGTTGTGACAAAGGGTGAACAAATTCAGCAGTGGTACTCACTAGCCACCATGTTGAAAATGTGAAGGCTGCTGTAGATCCACTACAACAATCCCAAATGAAAGATAAGGAGTGGTGAGAAGTGAGCAGTAAAATGGGTCTTAAGAACATTAAGGGCTGCAATATCTTGGTGGGGAGCTAAGACTTCCCTGAAAGATTAAAGGATAAATCCGGCATTGAGTAAATGGGTGAAGCTCAGAAGAAACAGCAAGAGAGAAAGATGCATGGACCATTTAGGAGACAGATGTGGAATGATCCAGTGATGGTTCACTTATGGAATAAGAGGGGAAACACATTCAATATAACCACTGAGACTTCTAGTTTGAACGACTGGGAACATATGATTCTATCCTCTGAAATGAGGGGGAAGAACTGAAGCATGCATTTAGGAGGATAGACGGGAGGGAGGGGGGGGGGGTGCTTGATGAGACCAGTATCAGATATATTGAGTTGGATTAAATTGGGTAGGACATATTGAATGAATCCAGAATGTTTCTAATAAAGATTAAATTAGATAATGCACTTGGGCATCTTCATGAGCTACAAAAAACTAATTATCCTCATCATTATTGTCATTAGCACTCAATAGGAACTTCGGAGTTCTTATTTAACCTCTCATAGCCTTAAATTTTCCACCCATTTCTATGGGGATAATAACCACCCCTTACTTTTCACTCATATAAATGTTCAGATGTGAAATGAAATTGATGATGAAACATCAAGTTCTTTTGTGGGGGAAGACACATGAGTCAAATAAATCCAATGTAATAACATTAAGTGGTATTAAATTCAAAGAGATGAGGCAGCTTACAACAACCATTTCCACAACATTTAATGACAAAAAGACAATTACAGCTCTGAAATGCATGGCTTCACATGGAAGTTGTATCACTATGACATCATCATAAACATGAAAACATAGTTTTTCTAACTCTCTTATGTCTTTTTTGAAGACAGTTCCCCACAAAACAAAATATTGTGCATATTTTGCGTGTGCATAAAATCTTTTTAGTATGTTTATAGTGTGTAGGTTTGTTCCTGGAAAAATATATTCCCTTAACATATACAGGTGGGAAATGAACAATACAGATAAATACCTGAGTCCCTGGAGTTGATACAAAAAAGTACAGCTATGGCAGTCATAGATGTTTAAAAAAAAAAAAAAAAGGTTCAGACTCTTTAATATAGACCCTTGATATTCTGGCCAGAAGAACTAAATTAGAAGTAAAGACTAAAATCAAATCAATAAATCAATAAAGACTAAAATCTAACTCAGACTTGGGGGAAAATCATTTGGACTGAAATGTGTAGATTCTTGTTTGCATATTATAACCTATAACTTTAAGTAATAACCCATTTTCTGGGTTATTCGTGATCTTCTGTGACACAGTGATCAATGTGGAAAACGACCATAGATTCAGTTAGTTGAAATCAAGTTTTGTTACCAGTAATCTTGATGTCTCCAAGAATGAGTCTTGGTATTCATTCATCTAAAAATCCATTCTCTTTAGAGCAAATGGGACCTCATTTACTCCATTCCCCATCTCCAAGCAGTAAATGAGATTTCTAAGTCTATCCCTGTAACATGTTCTATTTTATAGTCGTCCTTATTACTAGCAAATATCTCCTCTGAGTCTCATCTAAATCCATTTTAGGCACCAACCAGCATGAGAAATGTTGAGAGGAAAACTTATCCACAAGTAAGAGAAGAAAACCCTTAATCCAAGCAAACAAGAACCCCATTAGTGCAGGTCTCCGCTATGTACTCCCCCAGTGGTGGCGCAGAGGACAATGACACGTTCCAGCACTCAATGGGAATCGCTCACAGGAGAAATCCTTGTCTCTGGAAATTTTTTTTTTCTTTTTTTTTTTTTGACAGTGGAATCTTCAGGACACGAATAATTCCTCTCAAAATGGAATAAAATGGAAATGACCACGGTCATCTGGCATGTCCTTATAATATTGGAACTACCCTAAGAAGACACTTTGAAGCCAAGTAGAATTCAGCCATCTACAATTTTCTTTGCCAAGCATGTCAGTATTTTCTTTTCCATTCTGAGTCTCTTCTCTTACAAATGAAGGTTGAGGAACAAAGCAACTTACTCCTTTAGGGGGAAATCATGTTCACCTACTGAAAATGTGGCTGTGAAAGTTCTACATATGGACTTCGGTCACAAGCGTAGATTTATATAACATATATGCTCAGATTAAAACCAAGCATAAAACAATTAAGATACATTCAAAAAGTGGGCAATTCTATCTGAAGCCAGCTAGAATATTTGGGATAATTCAGAAAGGCAAGTCTACAAGGATCTCATTCATCTTGGGTCAAAAGAGCACAGTGCCCACATATACCCTTGACAAGAAGAACACAGAATGACAGCGCATTATTCAGAGAATGTTAAATGGATTATCTAACTGAAGTTTTACAAGAACCAAATGAGGTAGACACTGCCATTCTTGATCGGATGGGTACAGTGAGTTTTAGAATCAGAACCAGGTTCACAGTCTAAACTCAAGATTACTACTTTGGATTTTCTTTACTCTTCTCATAGATAGCCAATCAAGAGACTCTCAACTTGAGTTTCACATCAAGATAATGTGCTTAATTTTCCACATGCTCATTTTAATTATCCATTTAATCATATTAATAAGTGTTTTTACTGCATGTCAATGATATGCCTAACAATTATAAGCATAGTGCCTAGATTGTTTCATTCAATTAAGTCTTCAAAAAAATGCGACTAAGGCTGGAATTTGCTTCTTATTAGAGATAAGAAAATCAAAGTTGAGAGGCTTAAGTGCCTTTCCTGAGGTTAAATAGTAGAAGTAGAGAGCCGGTATCTGGACTCCATAGCCCATGCCCTCTGGGCAGAACTTATTGCCTCTGTCTCATGCCAGAGTTAGAGTCTTCACTTAGAATTATGATAATATAGATGTTTTATACTCATCTTCCTGATGTGTAGGGTGGACCACATATATGCAAATTATCTACACTGCTTAACCAAGGTTCTTAGACCCAAACCCAGGAGTAGGCTGGAGAGCTCATTTCCTTCCTTGACACTGGAAAAATAAGGCCAATGACAAGTGGGTTTAAAATAAAAATGACTATTTGTCATCAAGTTTAGTACAGTATCAGGTTCTGGCCCAACAAAGTATTTCTTTACAGCCCACTATATGACTCTCTATTTGTTTCCCTGCACTGAAAAAAAAATTAATAGGGAAATCTTATAAAAAATGATGTTCCCTCAGAGACAAATGACTCAGTTTAAAATTAGAGAATTAATCATCCCAGTATTACAGGAAGCGAATCTTTTTTTGTGATAAATAATTGATATTATTTTTCAAGTCATTTCATTATGAATGGCACAATATCATCCTTTCTGATGAATGAGTAAAATTCCATTGTGTATATATACCACATTTTCTTGATCCATTCATCTGTTGAGGGGCATCTAGACTAAGTCCATATCTGGGCTATGGTAAATAGTGTTGCAATGAACATGGTTGTGCTAATAGCTGTAGTGTGGCCTTGTTTGTGCTCTATTTGATAAATGCTCAGGATTGGAATTGCTGGGTCATAGAGTAGCTATGTTTAGTTTTTTGATGAGCCTCCATACTGCTTTCCAAAATGGTTGAACAAGCTTACATTCTCATCATCAGTATAATGGAGGACCCTTTTGGTCACATCCATGCGAGCATTTATTGTTAATTTTCTTGATAATGCCCATTATAATTAGGGTGAGGTGGAACCTCAGTGTTGTTATATTAAGTGAAGTAAGCCAGACCCAGAGAAACATAGATTGCATGGTTTTCTCCATTTGTGGCAGCTAGAGTGTGCATATAAATCCACAAGTAAACACACTGGGAGGTAAGCAAGGGATTACAAATGAATTAACTATAGTGGAATAGACTCTATAGAGAACACAAATAGTATAATTCTTTAAAAATACTAAGTCAATGCCCAACAAAAATAAGTACCAGGAAATGGGTATTTGGAAGATGGGAAGGTGGGACAGAGAGAAGGGTAGAAGAATGAAGGGGGCAGGGGAGAGACTACAGGCAATAATTCATTGTATATGCTACTCAGGAAGCTGAGATGCGAGGATTGTCATTTGAAACCAGCCCAGGAAGGAAAGGCTGAGAGGCTCTTTATCTCCAATTAACTACGAGAAAGCTGAAAGTAGAGCTGTTGCTCAAAGTGGTAGAGCACTAGCTTGAACACAAAAGCTCATGGACAGTGTCCAGGCCGAGTTCAAGCCCTATGACTAAAAAAAAAAAAAAAAAAAAGAAAAAAATCAGCCTTTAAAGAACAAATCTGATTGAGATAAACAACATTACTTTGTCCTATAACTGTCTGTCCTTAACTGTTACTTCAGGTTATTTTCCACAATCAACTCACATGCAGATTTTCCTGTTCCTTTCTGTCCTTTACTGAGGAGTTTCTCCTTCTCTCCAAATCTCTATTCTATACAAAGCTGTTGTCTACCTTTTATCTAGTAGTCTCTGACAACTTTGTTACTAACTTCTTTCCAGTTTTTCTGTGATCCAACTCATGGTGTCGTTTGCAATATCTCTGTCACTGGAGCCACACCCCAAAGAACTTCTTTGCTTTTTTGTTGTTGTTAGTTTTTGTTGTTTTGCCAGTCCTGGGGTTTGAACTCAGGGCCTGAGCACTGTCCGTGGCTTCTTTTTGCTCAAGGCTAGCACTCTACCACTTGAGCCACAGCACCACTTCCAGCTTTTCCTATATATGTGGTGCTGAGGAATCGAACCCAGGACTTCATGTATGCAAGGCAAGCACTTTACCACTAGGCCATATTCCCAGCCCCCTTCTTTGCTTTTTGATAGGACAAAATGTTCCTGCCTCACCATTTCGGGTTTCAAAATCCCAAGAGCATTTCCTTTGAGATAGCTTTTATATCCATCTCTTCTTCTGTTCTCCTTTGTCTCTTAGGAGTTTCCTTTAAAATGGCCCTGTCATGAAATTGTTGCCATTTTTCCTTCACTTAACACACCTTTCTCCTGATTCTTAACTCTAGATTTAAAAAAAAAAAATCCTCTTATGTAGATGTCCTTTTCTTTTACTGAAAAATCATTAATCTACTTCTTATACATAAAATAAATATGTGGTCATTGATTTTTTTTTTTTTTTTGCCAGTCCTGGGTCTTGAACTTAGGGCCTGAGCACTGTCCCTGGCTTCCTTTTGCTCAAGGCTAGCACTCTTCCACTTGAGCCACAATGCCACTTCGGGCTTTTTCTGTATATGTGGTGCTAGGGAATCAAACCCAGGGCTTCGTGCATGCATGGCAAGCACTCTACCACAAGACCACATTCCCAGCCCCAAGTTTTAAGATTTTCCATGGCTTAGCCCCCTCCACTGAGCCACCATCAAACTTGGAATTTCAAGAAGCACATCTATGTGGTAGGACAAATCTGTCCATCTAATTGTCTCCGAACATCCTGGGCTTCTCCACCTCTTGTTGTCTCTGAAGCTGCTCCATACCTTCCACTTCCGTAAATTCCAATAAAATCCCAGGGCTCTGGACAGAAGCTCTCTCCTTTCATGAATTTTCACAAGTCACTATCTTTGCAATTTTCTTCCAGCATTCTTTTAATTCAATTCTTCATATTTGAGTGACCTATTTACATGTCTATATAACATTGAGTAAATATTATAAACTCAAGTGACACCAATGTTACTTCACAGCCCTAATGATTTTTACAATGTTGAAATGATATTGGACTGATAACATCTTCTGAAAAGTATTTCCCAATTCTCCCATTATATATGTACATATCACATATATATGATATATGCACATATATGACATATGTACATATATGTACATATATCATATACATATACTTATATATCCAATATGTACATATCAGAGAGATATATGTATGTATCATATATACATGTATATCATATATATGATATATATCACATATATATGAGCTATAAACGCTAGAAGTTCTGAATAACCAGAGATTCATGTGCTTTGTCTTGTACTTGACATTATTATTATTATTATTATTATTGCCAGTCCTGGGCTTGGACTCAGGGTCTGAATACTGTCCTTGGTGTCATTTTTGCTCAAGGCTAGCACTCTACCTCTTGAGCCACAGTGCCACTTCTGGCTTTTTCTGCTTATGTGGAGCTGAGGAAACAAACCCAGGGCTTCATGCATACTAGGTAAGCACTCTACCACTAAGCCACATTCCTAGCCCTTAATAATTTTGAAAAAAGGAACCCTTAGATAATAGCAAATCGAACACAGGAAACACCACTGAAGTCACTGCCATTCTTATCATCTGGAGGCAGAATTTTTAAAAAGAAAGAACATTGTGAAATTAAAGTTTAATTCTGTCAAGACAGAATTTATCTTAATAAATCATACTGTTTTCAGTATGTATGGTCTATAGCTAAGTGTAAGTTAGGAGTGGCAGTATACACCTGTAATCTCAGCACTCAGGAGTCTGAAGCAAATGGATTGAAAATTTGAGACCAGACTGGTCTCAGAAGAATGAAAATATAGAAATATACTTAAGAAAACAACACACATGCTGTGTGTGTGTGTGTGTGTGTGTGTGTGTGTGTGTGTGTATGACAAAATAAAGAAGATTAAGCTTTCCTCTTAGTGTCATTTCATGATCAACATGGTGCTACTCTGTTGACATGTAGCTGGGCCTTCCCAAGGCCATTAGAAAAGTTGATTACACAGAATGAACTAAAATACAGAAGTGACTGATCAGAAAATTGTAAAGTGGCTTTGCATGTCAATAACTCTAGCCCACAAGCTAAATATTTCCCAAGTTATATGAGATTCTCTGTGGTGGCAATTAATGGAATTAAATTGCTAATCTCCCTGTTAAACAATAGATTTCTCACCGTATGTTCCTTCTGCCATTTGTTCACTGAGCACCCTGGTGAGCAATCAGAGTATCTGGTGGCAGGAATGCTTGTGTCTTTTGGTGCAGTGAATTTTATTCTAGAGTTGCTAACATGAAGAGTATAATTGCAAGCTTCAAATTACATCTTTCTAAGAGAGGACACTCTTACTAATGATAAAGGGGATGGTGGGAAGAGCCTGCAAGGTTGAATATTCTCAGATGTCATGGAAAAAAAGAGAAAGTAAGAATAGCATTAATGGTTACCTTAAGGGTTTTATATGATACATTTCTCTATGAAAAGGAATGTGGATGGAAAAGATCACCAAATTTTATATCTATTTATCCATTTATCCATCTATTCCTCTATCCATCCATCCATCCATCTATCTATCATCTATGTATTAGATAGAAAGATACAAAACATAGATTATAAAAGACTGCATTTATATCTTTTGTCTAGCTCTGAGTATGATATGAAATTTTGTTTTTCTTATGTCTCCCCAATATTTAGTTGCAATAGTGAGATTGAAAATATTTCATGTGTGTGTTGTTTTCTTGAGACATAGTCTTGCTGCATAGTGTATGTAACCTAGCCTCAAACTCATATAACCTGGCCTCAAACTCACAATCTTCTTGCCTCCTGAGTGCTGTAATTATAGACACATGCTACCATGCAGGGATATGCATAGATTCTCCATTTAAAAAGAAAAGCAATAAAATTAACATGCAACTAAGAATACTAGTTGTCTGATTATTTTTCAATTGGCTGCCCCTTATAACTAACATATTTGTATTGCAAAAATTCAGATATGGCACTATTTATTCAATGCATTTTTAATCTTGTAGTTTAGGATGAGCTATCCAAATCTCAGCATAAAGCCTGAATTCTCATCTATGGAAGCACCTCTGTTTTTACTAGATGTAAATCCCAACTCTTTAAAAAAAAAAGTCCTACAGAACTAGACCATAATGAACAAATTGCCCTGATTTTAAAAGTTTTGAAGCTCATACAAAATATAGTTTTGTCAAGGTTAGTTTTTCTAGAGAAAGAAGTCACTGTTAGCTTGCAGAATTACAAGAAAAGGTGAACAATAAAAAAAGAAGCCAATTTATTTTCATTTGTCAAATTGATTAAGAAATATCAAAGCATTCTTTAAAAATACTACCTTGAATTACAATTTGAAAACAACTTAATGTTAAAATGTTTTAAAATATAAATTTCTAAATTTTATATTTTTTATATTCCAATGAAAAAAAACCCAAAATATGGTAAAAACTCTTCTCTCCAAAGCAATCAGGGGAGAGTTTTTCACTGAGTTTTACAAAATTCACTTAAACTGAGATCACTGAGCACCAAATATCTAATTTTACTTAAAATTTATAATTACTCATTTGCCAGCTTTGTTGTATGATATGGTTTGTGTTTACAGATTGGTTCACAGATTGGTGCTCTTAACCCAATATCCTATGACCTGTGATTTCTAGATTCTGTTTCTTCAAAGTGAGGGGGAAAAACTAAAAATATTTAATGAGACAAAATGGTCAAAAATTTTTGTCATTTTTTTACTCCCCTCTCTCATTCTACTGTAGTTTTGCCCAACTTCAATTACATTTTAAACATAATTCAGTCTTCCCCAAAATAATCAACTTTGTTAATATAAACAAAGACTATTCTTTGTTTTCACACTCGTATCATTAAGTTATGCAATATTTGATTGAGTTATGGAACTACAATTACTGCAATTACAGTTACACAAACTACCTTACACAGGCCTGGGAACGCAATTACTCTAAGCATCCTGCTCAGCTGATGTGGGCAGAACAGCAGGTGCACTAGAGAGCAGGCACTGCCCTGGACAGAAAGGTATCACAGGTGAAGGGGGATCCGCTAATAGACTTGATCGTTTACTTTGAATTAGATTTAATAATATTTAGGACATTACATGCTAAAAGCTACCAAAACAAAATCAAGTACACCAAGACACTTAAAACAAATGCAGACATTCATTACTAGTTCTTAAAAAGGATTTGGTGTCACCAAGATGTCAGCTCTCCTTGCATAAATCAACACAGATTCAAAGTGAATTTTAATCACAACAAGAATAAAGTGTTGTCTTAAACTGACAGAATCATCCAGAAAGAAAACATTTTACACCCTTCCAGCCCATCACTTCCCTTATTTTTTAATGTCATCATACATACAATAAATTTTGGACTGCATTGCCCTCGTCCTTTCCCTCTTCGTTCATCTACCCTATTTTGGCCCCAGCAGCACCTCTTGCAAGTACCCAGTTCTTGGTAGTTATTGTATTAGGCTTTGACTTAGTCTTTCTCTAGAATTATACTATTCGAGCTCTTCATAGAATCTGTAATACTTCAGTTAAGTCATTTGCAACTACTTGCATACTACCCAGTGTGTTTTCTTACAGATTTATAGGCATATTCTAGCTACCACAAATGAAGGAAGCCACATAACCTGTATATACAAACTGCTTTGTTAAATGGCAAAAACATCAATACATATCCTAAAATATTAAGAATAGTGAGGGAAGGGGTGGGATGGTAAGAGTGGGTAAGAATTTTGAAAGGGGTGGTATTGATCAGGACATACTCTATTCATAAACTGTTTTGTTGAATGGCAACTCCTTTGTACAAATAACTTTGTATAACAACGTTGTACAGCTTAAATACAAATATTTTAAAAGAAAAATTTTCCCAAAGGATTAAAAATGCAAAAAGCTGGTGCCAATGGATCATATCTATAACCCTACCTACTTAGGAAGCTCATATCTGAGAATCGTGGATCAAAGACATCCCAAGCAGAAAAGTCTGTGAGACTCTAAATCTCTAACTACCAAAAAGCCAGAAGTGAAAGTATGGCTCAAGTGATAGAATGCCAGCCTTGAGTGAAAAAGCTATAAGACAATGCCCAGGCCCTGAGTTCAAGCCCTAGTATTGACACTACAAAAATTACAAAGCCTGTGATGTTAAGGGCAATTCAAGGAACTTTTTTATTAATAGATGTGGAAACCTGTTGTAAAGATACAGTAGTGAGATCATTGTGGTTATGATGCCTAAAAGGAAAGTTAGATCGATAACTTTCTATCTACAGCTAAACAAAAACATAGTCAAATGTCATGGTCCATATCTGTAATCCCAGCACCAGGGGGTCTGAGGCGGTAGGGCCTCAAATTTGAGGTCGGCCTGGGCTACATAAGGAGATACTTTCTCAAAACAAGCCTGAAATGCCAATAAGATTTTCATGTGGCTGACAAAGGAGGCATTTAAGATAACTAGAACTAAGTTGTGATGTCAAGACAACTGGCTATTCATTCGGTAGGAAAAGTTGGTATCATGATTCATTCATTATAAGCTATATAAATTCCTTTTTAAAAATGTTATTGTAAAGGTGATGTACAGAGGGGTTATAGTTACATAAGTCAGGTAATGAGTACATTTCTTTTGAATAGTGTCACTTCCTTTTCACCCAGGTTTTCCCTCCCCATATCCCCTCACACAAGTTGATAGTTCATTTTCAACATAGTGTCCAGTGAGTATCACTACTGCATTTGTTCACCATTTATTCCACCATTTCTGTGCTCCCCATTACCTTCCCCCAAATAGATAAATTTACATATAAGACAAGAGGAACAGAAATAAAAAACAGCAACAAAGGAGAAAAACTAAAAAAACCCAGGAAGCAAATAACATAAACCTCGTTTCCATTTCGTGATACACCCATAGCTACTGAACCTTTGCGATCCTCTCAAGAGAATATCCTCCTTTGGTCCCACTGTGTGAATGTCTTGAGTCCTATATAAATTTCAAATGAATCCAAAATGTAAAGGAAAAGAATGACACAATAGAAGAAGAAGAAAATAAGACAATAATTCCATAATCTTTAACTGGAGAACTTCATTCATTGCATGAAAACCAAAAATTCAGTATATATGCTACAAGGTTTAAGAAAAGCAAGGGCAGAGGGAGATTGGGAGGAATGCGTAAAAATACTGAAAGAAGTGACACTGATCGAGACACACTGTATTCATGAACTGCTTTGTTGAATGGCAACTCCTTTGCACAACTACTTAAAAGTAGTAAAAAAAAATATTTAAGAAATAAAAATAAGTACATTTCACATAAAAAATGAAAGGACCACCAGGCACAGGGGGCCCATGCCTATAATTCTAGCTCCTCAGGAGACTGAGATCTGAGGATCATGGTTCAAAGCCAGTCAGGGCAGGAAAGTCTATGAGACTCTTATCTCCAATTAACCACCAGAAAACTAGAAGTGGCCCTGTGACTCAAAGTCATCTAGTGCTCGCCTTGAGCAGCACCAAGGCCCTGAGTTCAAGCCCCAGGACCAACAACAACAGAAAGGAAGGAAGGAAGGAAGGAAGGAAGGAAGGAAGGAAGGAAAGGAAGGAAGGAAGGAAGGAAGGAAGGAAGGAAGGAAGGAAGGAAGGAAGGAAGGAAGGGGAAGGGAAGGGAAGGAGGGAAGGAGGGAGGGAGGGAGGAAGGGAGGAAGGGAGGAAGGGAGGCAGGGAGGAAGGGAGGAAGGGAGGAAGGGAGGAAGGGAGGAAGGGAGGAAGGGAGGAAGGGAGGGAGGAAGGAGAAAGAGAGAGAGAGAGGAGAAAAAGGAAAGAAAAGTACCAAAAAGTGACCAAAGTTAAAGTATATCTGTGACAATGTTAATACTACCAAAAAATAATGAGCTCCTTAAAACAAATAGAAAACAGAATAATGGGTGGCCTATAGTAGTGTTGGTGAAACACATAGATTTAGAATGATTACACAAAGCTACTCGCTGCCAGTGTTTATAATACTAAGCAAACTAACAGACAAATGATTAAAAGATGAAAACATTCTTAAAATGGATTGTTATGAAGTCAATTAAGACAGGTATTTTTATATTCACTAACATGGTAGCATTTCCTTTATATAAAGTGTGCATAAGAGGCAACTGTAAAGTAATGTGTATTTAAATAGTACTTATACAAAATAAGCATAAAGACAATAGTCTTTGGAGAATTTGAAGTCTGGAAGTTTTATTTGAATCATCTGAAATAGGCTGCTCATATGCATTAGTTTTCCTGGATAAATTTGCATGTTATGCATATCCCTTTAATGATTTGTGCAGAATTTTCAGTTATAGAACAAGTACAAACACTCATCCAACTAAATCTGCATATTGCCGTTGCCCCTTGAAGATCTGGCTTCATAAGTAGGTAGGTCAATTTGATATAAACAAAACCATAAGAAATGACTCTCTTCTCTAGATATCATTGTAGAAAATCTTTGTTAGAATTTTTTTTCTCCAATCCTAGCAGTGAATTGTTTTTGTCCTAACCACAGCTCAATGACAAAGATAGCACTGAGTAATGGATTGTGCAGGAAACACAAGGACCTGACAAAGGATAGTGATTAGAGAGAGCCTACCATAAAGGCATCTGGAAGATATAAAGTGCAGAAATGCAGAGTTCTTCCTGTGAGTGGAGAGGGGATGGCTCTGGATCATAAATTTCCTGAAATATGAGAATACCCACTACGTATAATGGCGAATTTGGTGTTCTTTCCAATGATTGCAACATTTTCATTTATTGCCAGGTCATAAGGAAGTAAACAGACAGTACTAATTTACTATAATATTTAAATTAGGCCGCATAGGTCATCTATTTCTTTATTGAAAACCGATGGATTGTTTCCGTTGTGTGAGCAAACCGAGACATGTGGAAAATCCAAGTGACTACACAATATCGTTCTGTAAGAGTTCACTGTGACCTTCCAGCTAAATCCTAATGGGATATTGACAAA
Organism: Perognathus longimembris pacificus; assembly: GCF_023159225.1. NCBI lineage: Eukaryota > Metazoa > Chordata > Mammalia > Rodentia > Heteromyidae > Perognathus > Perognathus longimembris. The sequence continues at coordinate 52,482,745 of NC_063170.1, forward strand.
GATCGCTGAGGGCTCTCCTCAGAGAAATAGAAGGGAAAATATGAAAAAGCTCTTCAAACTAAACAGCAGATGCAGGATTGTTTAGAACTGCTACCTGAGGTAAGGGGAAGGGGAGGGCAGAGAGAAGCATGCTTCTGATTAATTAAAAGAAGTACAAATCTTAACCAGTGCCTGTTGTCTTTGAAGGTCTGTAGGCAGTAAGCTGCCTGTGGAAAGCAGATAGTAGAAAGAATTTTGTTGTTGTTATTCTTCATTGCCAGGTGAAATAAGGAAGAGCTTTTGTTAGAACTCACAGGAAGTTGTTTCTAAACCGGAAATGGAAAAATGCTGGAGCAAATAATGTCTTTTTCAAATAATACATCTGCTCATGTTGACAATGGTCTTCAGAGAATTTGAAGTCTCAAAGTGCCTTATAGGAAAACAAATTGGTTCAAGACACGGTCAAGGTCAATCACCCAGTTGTCTATATCTTTAAAGGCCCTTCTGCTCTGGTTCTGTGTTACTTGCAGGGGCCTATGTGGTTTTCAAAAGTTTCTCACTACCCACCAAGTAAAGGTCCACTGACAAAGTCCAACAGTAATGTATTCGATGCTTACCATCATCTGATCCCAGTCACATGCTCATAGGCTGCATGTGTATGTGTTAACATGCTCCTTGCTATGGTTCCATTTGACTCTTGTCTTTGCTCATGCTGTCCCCAGAATATCCATTCTTTTCCCACTGGGTTCAGGACCTACCTAGTCCTCAACTGCAAAGGTATCCCTTCCAGGAAGCTGGCTGTGGCCCTCGATGTCCCTATCAGCAAGCCAAACCATGTTACCACCTGGTAGCTCAAGAACACTTGACTCTGATGGTAAAGTTTCCAGTCCCCTCAGTAGAGCCATCCATACGGATAACATGAAAAAATTGAAAAAGAAACCATTAGTATGAGCACTTTAGAATGCTAGACTGGAACATAGAGCTTCTCTGAACAGACTCAAATTATATCTTCTCTGTTAACACATAAGAGGGACAGGGAAAAAAAGTGATGATACCCAAGAATTTTCAAGAAAAAGACAAATGACTGGGAATCATCTACTTCATTTTTTAATATAAATGACTCTGCAGACATGAATAAAGGTAGCCCCCAAACCCTTGTAGAATCCACTAAGACAAAAAAGTATTGCTCCCTAAGGAAGAATGAGGAAGATAAGGAAGCTCAGATGTGCCCCACACTCCAGGTCCCTAAGCCATCCATTGGGAGATGGAATCATGTCGGGGGATGGGAGGGAGATTCTCTGCTACTGTGCTTGTCTGACCTGTGCCAGAAGCCAGGCTTCCTCCACTGTCCTACAGGTTTCATAGCTGGCCTTACTGTGGGGCTTGTGCCCTTCGGGGATTGTATTGAACTCTACCCTGGACCCTCTACAATGTCCCTCAGAAGAGTTTTGGCATCTGAAAAGGAGCAAACTATTTGTCACTGAATTTAAATATAATTCAAAGGGCAGGTACCTTGCTTCACATGAGCAAGATCTGCAAGTAAATAAGCTCTCACCTCCCACACACAGCAAAATGACCTAGAAATTACTGTAATAAAGACAAGGATAAACAATTGCTTTCAGGAAGTATCCCTCAGCTACTGATCCTACACACACATTCTAATTTTACCAGATTCCCTACAAATTTTGCTATAGAAATATAAAGATGATCTTTGCTGGGTGTAACATTCAAATCAAATTCATGAGCTTTCCCCACAATGTGAAGACATTTTATAGTCCTTTCTCTTCCTTCTCCATACCGTCTATGCACTTCATTAAGATGAATCTTTTTCAACACACAATTCATCATATTATTGCCCTGCTCAGAATTCTGTGGCCCCCCACTGCTGACCGGATGGACATCCACTCCACACCCCCCAGGTGTTGAAGTGTATCGATAGTCCCAGACCAACCTTTGCTCTTACTTTTTTCCTCCAACATTAGATTTGTATATAATCATATCCATACTCACAGTAGTTCTCAGATTTACTTTACATTTTCTCATCTTTGTATAGTTAGAGTTACTTTTTGTTCCTACCAAACATACCATAGATCATCATTTTATCTCATTGGTCAATATGAGGCCTAATTCCACGGTCAATTCTTATTTTTATAAAACTGGACAAAGGATTACTTCATCTGCTGGTCCACAGAGGCATGGAGTCTACAGTGGATGGAGTCCTGGAACGTTCTTGGGGCCTAATAAACCAAGTCGAAGGGGCCAAATGAGGTGGCTCATACTGTAATCTCAGTTCCTCAGGAGGTAGAGATCAGGAGGATCACAGCTGAAGGCCATTCCAGGCATAAAGTTAGTGAGACCTAATCTTAAGGGAAAAAAAAAAAAAGCTCGGCATAGTGGTTAACCCCAGATATTTTAGAGGCAAAAAAAAAAGGAGGACTGTGGTCTGAGACTGGCTTGAGCCAGAAGTGTGAGACTCTACGGAGGGTGGAGGGTGGAGGGTGGGGGGATGGAGAGAAACCAGCAAGAAAGCCTGGAATTATGCTTCAAGTGGTAGAGTGCTTGCCAAGCAAGCCCAAAGCCCTGAGTGCGATACTGAAAAACAAACAAGTCTAAATTATTACCTGATAATATACAAAGCAAAAAAAACAACCAAATGTAAGTGTTTGCATAAATGATTTTCAAACATACTCTTTGGGAAAGTTGCTCCTTTTAACTCATAAGATTCATGTAACCATACCATTGTCCAATTTATATAGACAATTAGTTTCAAAAACAGGATTGATAAACTACTTTCCAGAATTTTTATAGTAAAAAGGATAACTGGCTATGGAATGTATCGTATGTTTTATTCACTATCAAGTGTGGTGAGACTCTAAAAATGTGACTCACTATAACCCAGGGTACTCTGTGTAAATCTAAGACAGCACAGTGGACGCTCAAATAGATCCTGTGCAGTTCCATCTGACCACCAGGACCTGAGCCTCACTGCTATTAACAATGGGAACCTACAATATATGTCCTACCTGCTCAAAAGGTTGTTGTAGTGGGGGAAAAATGAGTCATTGCAGCAAATAGTTAGGAATATGATCATTCCCTAAACAACCATGAATTTATAGGTCACCTATTTGCTCATCACCTGCTCTGTGTCTGCCCTATCTGTCAGATTCCACTTGGGGATCCTAAATGAAGGATCCCTGCAGAATCAGGAGAAAGGAAGATGGCACATTAAAATAAGATGTGGTGTGTGTGCCAGTGAGGTAATGTGGCACATAGTTAAGTGCTCAAGCTGGACTCAGACCACGTGGGCACCAACCTGGCTCTATTGCTTAGTACACTGAGTAAACATCCAAAACCAGGTTCGGGGCTGGGAATATGGCCTGGTGGCAAGAGTGCTTGCCTTGTATACATGAGGCCCTGGGTTCGATTCCTCAGCACCACATATACAGAAAATGGCCAGAAGTGGCGCTGTGGCTCAAGTGGCAGAGTGCTAGACTTGAGCAAAAAGAAGCCAGGGACAGCGCTCAGGCCCTGAGTTCACTGCCTAGGACTGGCCAAAAAACAAACAAACAAACAATAAAAACAGGTTCGCCATTTCTTCTTGTTCTTTGCAATAACCAAGTGCCATATTCTGCCTAGGAGAATGATGAAGATGAGGTGGCTTTTCAAGCAGAAATGCACAAAATTTTAGGCCCAAGAGCACATGAAGGACACAGGGGTGATCAGTGTTTTAACAGAAAGAAGTCAAGAGTACAGAAAAACAGCGAGTGGAGATTAGATGGGAAGGGAGTGGTGCCATGATAATAATATGTTTTATTCTGTGTAGGCAATAGGAAGCTAGAAAACTCTGATCCACACAAGGTCAAGATTAGCATTCCTACATGTCATTCTGGGTGGAGTCGGGGCAAGAAAGGGGGTAGAGAAGACAGAAGGTTAGTGCAAAAGTCCATGTGAGGAACAATAATGGCCCAAAGCCATTAAGAAGAGAAGGAAATGAAAATTTTCTTAGGAGGAGAAGCAACAGGATATGAGCATCCTTTGGAGGTGAGAATGTGTATAATAATGTGTGTACAATATATAATATATAAAATAATAATTGCATGTTTTTGCTTTTGCACACTGTATTGTAGTGCCATCAGGCCATCCATTGAGATAAAAAGGAGAAAGGAGAAGAATCTGAGAGAGAAGATACTTGCTATTTTCAGTGGTCTGGGGATGCACAGGGGAGATATCAATATTCTTCCAAGTACAGTATAAAGACCTATGCCCACAATGTTTTGTAGCAAGACTTTGCATGAGATGGGATTGAGTTGGTCTGCATTCTAGTCTGAGTCCCTTGTCTCACCTAACAGAGCATTCCCGGGCCTTCAACAGTCCACAGCCAGTCCTTGGGCAGCACCAATGCAAGTGACTACACATAAAGGACTGGCAACTGGAAAGATGCCTAAACTGGAGTAAAAAAAGTTGAGAACTGGAAATGCAGATAAACCAGTAGCTAAAACCATAGTTAGTGATTGAGTTTGCACTTAAAGATAGTAGAGAGCTGGCAACAAGGCTGTATTCATTAGCGCTGCCCCTAACAGAGTACCACAAACTGAATCCTGTCAGCAATAGCAATGGGTGGTGGAAGGCTTGAGATCAAGGTGATGGCAGAATTGGCATCTGCTGAGAACCATGGCAAAGTATCTGTTCCTTGCCTTTCCACTAGCTTGTGGTTGCTTGCTAGCAATCTGTCATGCTTCTTGTTTATAAAAGGATCATCCTGATCTCTGCCTTTTCACACAGTGTTGGCCCAGGGTATGTGTCTCTGTGTCCAAGTTTTTTTCCTTTTTATAGGAATGCCAGCCATCTTGAATGACAACCCATCCCCAACAATTCCTCTGATTTGTCAAATATCCATTTTCCAATAAGGTCACATTCTAACTCTCTAGGGTTAGCATTTTAGCATATGAATTTGGAGAGGATACAGTCACCCTTAACATGGGCCAGGATTAAAATCTGGAGAACACCGATATTTAATATTCAGGCCCTCACCCTATTCTGCCTTATACTACTAGTATATAGTGCACTTCAGTTTCTCAGTCAGATTGCTAAATTCTTAGAGGTCAGGAAGTTTGTCTAAAAAATATGTCTTGTTTATTTTGATCACAGGATGCAGGACATTTCTGTTATGTTGAAGTGGCTAAAAACAATATTATAACATTGTCTGATGATGTATAACAAACAAGAATTGAGTATGTTAGAGCCCCCAAGGAATGTTTGGAACACAGTATGTTATGACACGCTGCCTTATAGACAACAGTTGCTAGACTTGTCAGAAAAATCGCCAAAGTAGATGTTCAAGATATATTTCAACTCATTTGCTTAAACAACTCTATGCCTACCATCCACAGCAAAAGGCTGTTTTTCTATATGGGCAACAGAAGGCGTAATTATTTGTGAGAATTTTCAATGTTTTCCCTTTGCTTTATGAAAGTAGCAGTCGATTATCTGTACTACTCTGTGTCTTTGCCAAAATCCCATTGTCTTTTTGAACACATTACAGTCCCTAGAGTTTTTGCAATTTAGCATGGGCTCTTGGAACAAACACATTTTAAAATTAATTCTGTGTGCATGTATCTTCAGAACTTTCCTGCTACAAAGAAGTGACTATGAGAAATATCACAGCATATGCTGTTACTTTGCTAGAACTAGCATGGGAAAGGCCATTGACACATTATCCATTTGTTTCCTGTCCCTCTATTTTAGAATCAGCCAGCAGTGAGGGGGCTTCATAATTCAATTCACTCTTCAAGCTTTTATCCCTCATTAAAATGAAAGGAATGGCATACCAAAGGCAAACTTCCCTTCCACCGTGAAAGATATCAGAGAAGGCCATGCCTAAGCAGCAGATTTATTCTTTTAGAGATTATTTCATGCCTAATTATATCCTTATCACATCCAATATGCAATAGCTCTCTAGTTATTATTTACTTATATTCTAAGAGACATTACATAACATCTACTTATATATCCCAAAGAAACTTTTGGTAGCTTACAATAAAGAAAAAAATAATGCCAAAGTCTCATAGAATAAAAACAGAAAAAACATATTTCTAAATATACAAAAATTTCAAGTTTGTTGAGATCACCTAAATAATATTGGGCCTGGTAACATTTTTAACTGCTTAACTTTTACTATGATGCTATTGGCTACTATTTTTTTTTTCTTCAGAAAGAGCTATATGGAATATAGCCTGTCACAGAATGCATACCCAATAAAGAAACTCAGATCTCAATACGACTTAACGTTTGGCCACTTAAACACACACTACAGAGATTCAAGTTCAGGTGGTATATGGCTATTGCAAGAAGTTTATAATTGTGTATGGTTTTTAAAAGAAGGTATTTCTGTATTTTTAAAGAATCAAAAAGTTTGTCAATTCCTGGTAAAAAGAAACCAGCAAACCAACTTGTAGATAATTAATAGTATGTTTCTGTGACATAAATTATCTTCAAATCATTCAGTAATTGGTTTGCCTTTCAATTATTCTACAGATAAGCTTTGATAAAAGTGAGTTGTGTCTCTGTAATAAAGTCAGGGGGTATTTGAGACTCCTTCCCTTCAAAATTTTCTAAGAACCCAGGCTTGGATATTTGAGAGTGAAGAGACTGAGAGGATCACAGTTCAATCAAGCCCAGAATGGGCAGAAAGTTAGCCAGACCCCATCTCAACCAATAAAAGCTGATGTGCTCCCCTCTGCTAAGAGGGAGAAGAAAATAGGAGGATTATGGTCCAACACAATGGGGTATATTCCAAGACCCTATTTGAAAAACAAAGAGAGCTACAGGTTTGGCTGAAGTGAAGAACATCTGCCTAACAAGCCCAAGGCCCTGAATTCAAACCCCAGTATGAGTGGGAACCACCTCACTAGGTGAAGTTTAAACATTTGCTGAAAGTACCTACTGTGTGTTAGACACTGGGAGACAGGAAATCAAAGAGGAAGAAAATGTTTTCCCTGCCTCCTACTTCTAGGGTTCTCATACTCCACAGAATGAGTCACACAGAAAAGGTGATTTAAATGTAGAAGACAGAGGGGACAGACCAGAGTCATGGTGAATTTAGCTCAACATAGAGTTTGGTAAGGTTTCCCAGAGGTCATAACACTTGAGCTAAGTAAAGAATAGATAAGCAGAGGAAGACAAGCAAGACATTTCAGCAATAGTGTGTGGACGGTGATGTCTCACAGCCTTGACTCCAGGTGGTTTGTCGAAGACACCACAATCATGACCACCTGCCTTCTGGGTCTGTTTATCATGCTGCTCAGCATGCACAGAATATGAGTTCCAAATCCTAGATCTTCTCCTAGGATGTTTTACAGGAGCTGGGGTGAGACACTGATAATTACTGAGCCAGGACTAAGAAGAGATGATGCTGGCAAGAACCCAGTGTTGCTGTCTCACCATCCAGAGATATATGGTGTCCCTACTGGAACAAGGTTAGCTGTGTTAAAAGTGGTGAGCTATTATTTCAGTGATGGCTAAGGAATCTTCTTTCTACTGCATTTTGTAAATCCATAAAATATCAAGCAAAGTATTGCTACTTCTTCTAATTACAAGAGAAGCCAGAAATTCAGAATGTTCTGTATGAAATACCCATAGTTTCAAATATTGAGAAGAACATGAGGATGCGTTTATAGACAAAGATGCATTCAGCTTCTCAGGCTGCAATGTGCAATCTCCTGTGCAGTTTGCTTTCCTTTAACCTTTTGAGACTTTTTCTCCTAAAGCTTTATAGCTGGACCAACTGAACTCTGACTCCATATCTGTCACAGATTCCTTAAAAAGATGACGTATAAACCATGTATACTGGTATTAGAATTAGGAAATTGAAAGGGAATACCAAAATTGAGAGACAAAGGGTAAAATAAGAGAAACAACAACAAATCAATACTTGCAAAACTATATGGTGTAAGTGAACTGAACACCTCAGGGGGGGAAAGGGGGAGGGGGGAGGGAGGTATGAGGGACAAGGTAACAAACAGTACAAGAAATGTATCCAATGCCTAACGTATGAAACTGTAACCTCTCTGTACATCAGTTTTATAATAAAAACTTTAAAAAAAAAGATGACGTATAGCCAAAAAAGTACCAACAGAGGCACTGATGGCTCATGCCTACAATGCTAGCTACTCAGGAGGCTGAGATCTGAGGACCCAAGTTTAAGTCCAGTCCAAGATAAGAGTCCACGAGACACTGATCTGCAATTTACCAGTGAAAAGCTAGAAGTAGGGCTGTGGGTCAAGTGGTAGAGGACCAGCCTTGAGTATAAAGAGCTAAGGGAAAGCATTACACCCTGAGTTAAGGCAGCAGAACTGTCACCAAGATAAATAAAAAGATGAAAAAATAAAGAACAAAGCCGGGCACCAGGGCCCAAACCTGTAATACTAGCTACTTAGGAGGCTGAGATCCGAGTATTGCAGTTCAAAGCCAGACCAGGCAGGAAAGTCCATGAGACACTATCTCCAACTAGCCACCAAAAAAACAGAAGTGGTACTGTGGCTCAAGTGGTAGAATACTGGCTTTGAGCTGAAGAACACAAGGGACAGTGCCTAAGCCCAGAGTTCAAGCCCCAAGACCAACCAAAATGAATGAATAAATATAAAAACATACGAGATCTAAATTTGAATTTTTGTCTTGATAAAGTGAGAGCACATTTTCTAGAAAAACCTATCAACCATTTTTTATCTGGAGAGTACATTATAGATTTCTGACTTCCCCATTCTCACCTTCAAGTGACAAATGAAGAAACAGATGACTTGCTTACAATCCATGATTTGTTAATGATAGTGTCTAAGTGCAAACACAGGTTTCAATGCACATCCTTTCCCTTCATTTAGGTTATAAAATTCCCTAGAGGAAGTCATTTGAACTTACAGGCCCAGCTATGGCCGAAGTCAGCTCTATACCCAGCTTTTCAATTATATGCATTAATAAATCCCCCCTCCCCGGCTCCATTATTTTCTTGGTTTAGCCACTTGAGTTTGGAAATAAAATAATCTAACAGGGTCAGCCATTGATTCTTTTCCATATTTTTATTACCTCATGCTTTGCCCTGGAATGGAATAGCTGGCCTTCCTTATGGTTACACAAATCATGCTAACTCTTTAAGACGTAATCACAGTCTACTCATAGCCTACTTCCTTCAGGAAAATTTCCTAGGTCTACATGCACATACCCCCCTTTCTTTAGAACTTGTAATCAACAACTTAACTACTGGACACTTTCTTACTGTCAGCTTATTTCAGTTCTAGGCATGGTATCTTCCAAAGTAGACCTTTACTTCCTCCCGTTCAGGAAGCTCAAAGATATTTTTTGGTTCTACCACTAAGAACAGGTACAGTGAGCCCCTGGTCACACACTCAGAGAACTTAGTTCTAAGAAAGTTCCTCAACATTCCAGCTCCAGGTATTCATATATCCAGTGAACCCCAAATCAAATATCAATTATACTTCACTATAGTAGCCTTTGGTTGTACATACCATTTACTTTTGCAGGGGAAACATTGCTGAATCATTTGACTTTTATTGCTTTACATAGTACAATTATTCAGGAATGAAAAATGTAATTTTCTTTGTTCTTAGGTCCAGTTTTAGGGAAGGATAAGGCTATTTGAGGTGTACAATGAGGCAAGAACCTATCTTATTACTTTCTCTATATTCTGTATTTTCAAAAAGTACTAATGTGAGCCAAGAAGACGGGGGAGGGGGACAGGGATGCCAAATAATCCATTTCTTCAAACAAAGAGAGAAACACATAACTCTGTTGGGGAGAAATCTGGTTTCACAGTTACTGAGCTCTTGCAAAAGGTTAGCATATATAATGCAAATTGTATTTTGCAGTGACAAAGCAAACCTTAATTTTGAATAGAGGTGCAAATCCTGTGCCTCAAAACAAATATGGATAAATGAATCATGGCTTGACTTAAAACACACTGGTACACATACATTGTTAAGGAGGACTGGCCCTTAAACTTTATGAAAAGCATGACTTTTGAGTCATGCTCAAATAAAGTCAAATAAGTAAAAGAATAAAGATGGAATTGCTGTGTCCAGCAGTGACTCAACTGCAGCTATAATTCCATGGGAGGAGATAAGCTGAATCACATGGAAATGAGCAGGAAGAACACATTCCAGTATATTTGGTCAAGTCATGCAATCCTCTTGAAGTAAATGCTTTGGATTACCCCTTTCAGTTGTCACACACACAGACATGTGTATACGCACCTACCATGTTCACACACACAAGATTCATGTAGATTATTTGTAACCCAGACTTTAAGTTCCTACTCAATTAAAAAAGGTCCTGTCAACCTGAACACTACAGAAAATTGTTTACAGTGCCCACGTTTATATTCCCTCAGGAGCAACTATAAGTAACAGGTTCACATGAGGAAGCCACCCAGCCCCGTTACTACATCATTTAGAAACAGATGGTGCAGTTGTGCCACGCCAGCTTCTACATATTCACTCCACCATTCTGATAAAGGAAGAAAAGCAAGGAAGTAGCATCATTTATACATTGCATAAGTTTGGCTGAGAAGTTTCTTGTTAGAGTTCTAAATGAGCATGACTGTCATAGTTTACTGAAGACTTGTAAGGATGCAAGAGGGATACACTATAAATGACAACCACATGTTTTGAAATGACTCTGTTTAAAGTCTCCTTTGTGAACTAGGAAGATGGCTGGGTGGCCCAGGCACATTAAGAATGAAAGCAGTAGAACAAATATGCAGTAAAAATGAAACCCAAGTAATTACCTATCAAATTTATGAAAACAATGTCACCTTCTCAGCCTCTGCTCTTTCCCACTTGTTTTTCTGGGCTCTTTCCGAACCACATATAGAAAAACTAGATTTATGAGCTAACACTTCACCTCCATGCTTCTTGCTGTTTGATATGTGTGTAGAAAAAGAGGCTAGGCCTTTCTCAGCACGAGTAGAAATAACCTCAAGTAAACTAGTATCTTTCATATGTTGCTGGAGACTAGTGTTGTTTTCTGTACAATAGCTCTGGCCAGTGTCTTTCATTTAAAAAACAGGATTGGGAATCAAAATGCTTCATGGCTCCAGTCCTATTCTTGGCTATCTACTTGGGATTTCAGATAAAACCGCTCTAGCTCTTAGTACTTTGGGTAATTTCAATACTACTAGGTCTTTCAGAAACATTAAAACTGGTAAGACAGAAATGGGAATCCTGTTAAAGATTAAAGAAAACTAAAGGAAGTATAGCCTTTTGTTAATAAATAATAATGTTGATTTTCTAACTGCTATATGTTACATATTACCTATGTTATATAAACTGTTATATATGTTATATACTGTGAGAAGAACCTGGGTTAGAGCGTATCAGAACTCTACCTGCATATAGCAGGCACTTGAAAAGTAGTGTGTGATACAAAGTATTTGGTTTTGTAGGGTGCATTATATTTTGTACAATAACCTTTTTTTTTTACCCAATTCAAATTTCCTTTACATAGATAATTCTTCCTCCCCCCTTCAACCTACTCTTCTATCAGTTAACCTCTGGCTTTCTCATCAATTCCTAGTCCATTACAAACTCACATAGTTTACAAGTAACTCATATTTTTCCATGACTCATTTTAGCTCATCAATTCTCTTTGCTGGCTTTTAATTTTACCACAATGACTTTTGTAAATTTTTAAAATTATTTTCAATGTTGTTTAAAAAACTAACAATCTGCATTCCAAACTTTCCACTTAGAGAAAAAGAATCAAAGGATAGTTTTCCAGAAATGCATTACGATCTTTCCCACTCATGGAATTATCTGGAAAAGTTATTTTTTTTCTTATAATAAAGATATACATGTTTATCTTTCCCGTATAGCCAACAACTCCCAGGTAGCTTTGCCGAGGACATATATTTAGCAATAATTTGTTGTGATTACTAAAAATAGTTTGAGGAAAGGGCATCATTACCAATCTACCCTGGAGTCTCTCTGATGTTGAGGTCATGTATAAAAACAGAACCAACTTGCTCCTCAAACAGCAGCTTTGAATGGATTTAGGTAAAGCATACAAACAGGTCAGAAAAATCTGGCTTTATTCTGAGCTTTCTCCGGTGGCTAGAGTTTCTTAGTACTGCAGCTGTGAACCTTCCTGGTCCCACTCTAGTACTTGACCTAAGCATTTACTTAAAGGTCAGAATTAGAGAGCCTGTGACTGTTAGAGGTAATGTTTTATCATTATGGTTTTTTCCTCCTCCTGGCGGAACAGTTTTCTTTGTCAAAGGACAGGATATCTTTGGTTGGTGCAGTCCTTATTGGAAAAGATTGTTGAGATGGAATTCCCAAAATGCTATGAATAAGAATTCCAAGCTGAAATATCAGGTCCTGTGGAACTAACACCCCACCTTAAAAAAAAATACCTAAAAAAAAAAAAAAAAAACTTTTCCTAATGAGAAGATTTCTGTTCTACTGTGTAGTCCAAAGTATATACAGTTGACATGCTAAGGGCCACTGCAGGGTTGGGGGGACAGAGAAGTGGGGGGAGGGATGGTGTATACACCCACCTGCCCTCTCTCACCTAGGGAAGGAATTGTTTTAGTAAAACTGACATCCAGGCGTGTGACAGCTGCAAGTATTCAGTGGCACTGGGTGATGTGTGTACATATACAAGGAAAACAAACAGAGAAATCTGTGCTACCTCAAGATAAGGATGTAATGTAAATACAGGGAAAATCTAACGCTTCACTACACACACATATAATTCAGACTTAAATGGCAGCAACCGAAAAAGCTACTATTTAAAGAAGCAACTTTGATAGGACTAGGGCCTCCACTGGTTTTTTCCTGAAGGCTAAAAGGGTGCAGAGTCATCTCCAAGGGACAAAAGAGAATGTTGACTTTCCTAAGTCACTCCAACTGGGCACCTGGCTGCTATTCTGCTCCTTGCCCTCCACTGCCCTTACCCCCCCACCCCCATTACCTTTCTGGGAGTGGAGAAAATTGCCCCCCCGAATCTAAAGCAGCTGGGGTCACTTTAGCCTGGTCCCAGTCTCAGACGCAGAGAGTCTTTGATGCCTGCCTGTCATTGCGAAGCTTTTTGCAGCTTCACTTTATTCAGCCGGTTCACAGCCGGGCTGGGAGGGCCTGGGCAAGCCAGAAGGTGGCGGCGAAGTCACCTTGGGGAGAGGAGAGGGTCACAGGGGGAGTAGGGGTAGAGGTGCTGACCAGGGCACACAAGGACGAGATTAAGGGGGGGTCCGCTCCAGCGCTGGGGTCGGTTTCAAAGGTGACGGTGGATTCGAGAGAGAGCCGTAGGCAGGGAGGACCCTCAGGCGACCCCAGTGGGTGATCCGCAGACCAGGTTAGGAGTGGGGGCGCCCTTCGGAAAGTCACCCGCAGCTTCGCCTTCAGGGCTCGCTTTTTCCCGGCTGCCCTCGGTCCGCACCAACCGCTCGGAGGCGCCGCCCGCCCTCCCGCCACCCGGGCGCCGGTACCTGCCGGGCGCGCCCGCCCAGCGCACGCCCAGGAGGGCGGGCCCGGAGCTGAGCGCAGCCGCCCGCCGCGGGAGAGCGCGGGGAGCCCCGCAAAGCCAGCCAGGCCTCTCCGGGCAACGCGGGCTGCTCGGCGCTCCCCGAGCCTCGCGGCTCACACAGCAGGACCTGCCGGCCGAGCTCCGGGGTCAGCGGGCCCCGGGCGCACGGCGTGGCCAGGCCAGGCCACTAGAGGGTCCCAAGCAGCTCCGGGCCGGCGTGGGCCTCGGGCGTTGGGCTTGGGGGGGAGGGGGGGAGGGCTCGCAACCCCTTTTCCAGGGCGCGGTTCCCACCACTCCCCGCTCCCATTGTTCGCCCCGCCCGCCTAGCGACGCCCGGGCGCAGCACCCCGGGCCTCCCCCGGGCGCCCCGTACCTTCTGCTGCCGGCGAGCCATGTCGGTGGGCTGCTTGGCGTTGAAGGGGTAGGCGATACAGCGCATCACGAACACGTACAGCTGCAGCCTCTTCTTCCTCTCCTCTTCCTCCTTCTGCAACCGCTCCAACTCTTCCTTCTCCTTCTCGCTCACCACCGACGGGCTGGGGCTGGAGGGCCGGCCGCCGCCAGCGCGGCTGCTGGGCTGCAGCCCCCCGGCCCCGCCGCCGCCGCCGCCGCTCCCGCCGCTGCCCCCGCCGCCGCCGGCGCCCACCCCGGCCCCGGAGCCGCCGCCGCCGCCGCCCCCTAGCCCGGCGCTGCCCGCCGAGCCTTCGCTCGTGCGGCTGGGGGAGAGGCGCGCTCCGGACGCGGCCGAGCCGAGCACCTCCTTGCCGCTCTCCTCCTCCACGATCTCATCGGATTCCTCTTCGCTGGACGAAGGGTCCAGCATGGTGGCGCCTGGGCAGGGAGAGGGGGGGTGGTGGTCCCTAGAACTACCCCCGGCTTGGGGTGCAAAAAGGTGGTCGTGGGAGGGGTGGGGTGCGCTGGAGGCAGCCGGGGATCCGCTCTTCCCGGGCGGACGCTTCTTCCGAGGTCAGAGAACCAAGGCGCCGCTGCTTAGCCTCGGCCGCCGCGAGACTGCTGGCTTCCGCCCGGCGAGCGCCAGCTGGGCGCAGACACAGGGGCGCGCGCGGGGAGGAGAAGGAAGAGGCGCGCGTGGGGCTCCGAGGTGGGCAAGGGCGAGAATCAATCGCGAACCCCGAGCCCGCAGCCGGATGCCATCTGCAGCCGCCGAAGGAGGCGCCTCCAGAAAAGATGCCGAGTGTTGCAAGCTGTCGGTGCAGCCAAGAGCCGGAGAGGCATCTTGCCGATTGGGGAGGGAGCGGCGATTACGTGTTTATTGGCTTAACTCTCCCGTGTCCGCGGCGGAAAGGGCGGCTGCAACAGGACTCGGGCTGCGGGGGGGGGGGGGGGGGGAGAAGGGGGTGAGCCGAGCGCCCTCAAAGCCTCAGCACCTCCAGTACTCAAGAACCCTAAGGCCTTCTTCCCTTCCCTGCCCCCTGCCCCTTGGTCCTTTTTCTCCTTGATTGCCCACAATCAGTGCCTTCATCTCCCTTCCCCTCCCATGGACAAAAGAAAAAAAAAAGTTCTTGAGGGGGAGGGAAAATTGAGAAAGCAATGATAACTTCTAGCTAAGCGGAGAGCAGTGTGTCTGGAGATGCTGTGATCAAGAGGCCTAAGCCCAAGTCAGCGAGATCCTTAACCACGAAAGGGTCTTCTCACTTTCACAGCTGGAAGGGAGTGGAAGATGTGCGTGGTACAATTCCCTCCACGTGTGCCCAGTCTCAGTGAAAGGCAAGAGAATCTGGTTTGGAGTGTTTGGGTGTATGGACCTGCATGCAGCTTAAACTGTTTAAGCAGAAGTCCCTCCCCCTTTAGTTTGATGATGAACATGCTTCAATTTACTCTGATGATCTGAGATTACTTTCTGCTGGGGGCGGGGGGCGGGAATGTGAGACTACCAGAGAAATGCCAGGGTTTCTGGTTGCTCAGGCCTTTATCAATGGTGGCATGATGAAGAATTGGATAGGAGGGGTGAGAACCTCCTCTTCCCCCACCTCCAGACTTCCCAACTCAGACAAAGACACCCCAAGAATTCAGCAGCACCAATATTTAGTGATTGACTGGTAGGTGCACTGCCCCTACATGTATCTTGGATGATAAATTACTACAAAGCCACAGAGGCTACCTAGCCTCTTTTTCACATAGGCCAATAAATCAGGGACGGAGGAGCTGGCCAGCGTGCTGAATCTAATCAGGGACCGACTGATTCCTGAAAAATAAAGGCCCGCCCTCAACCTTTTGGACTTTAGGCTATTTGGAGTCTTCTCCCCGCCCCTCCCCCCTCAATCTCCTATATTCATGTGCTTTCTAATTCCCTTATTACCTGTCTATATGATTGCCAGTGATGGTAAGCATGTAACGTGAGTTTAAAGTTCACCTTACAACTGTCTTTATGTGTTTTCCAATTCACCAGGATTTTTAAATCATCTTCTGACAGTCGAAGCTTTCTCGGTTAATGGGTTTGGGACCTGCAAAATAAATGAGACCAACATCTAACTTCACATTTTCCCTCAAAATTATTTGTTTTGTTTTTTTAATGAATGTAGGGACAAACATTTTATGGTCATTAGACATTCAGTGTCCATTCAATAACAAAATATCAAGCAATGTAGAAATGGCTATAAATTAGCAGTACTTTTTAATTCTTGGGAAAAAAGTAAATGATATTTAAATAATGTTTTGCTTATTTTTCTAAAATAGAAAATATAGTAGGCCTTAACTAGTAAGTAGCTTTTATTCTACACTTTTTAATGGGCACTATTCCAGGTGGTTTCAGCAAGTGTAATTTTTAGAAGACATTCTCTTGGAAAGTATGTATTCTCTTTGGGGAAATACAACATAAAACCTGTGACAATGGGTTAGAGCTGTGGTTCAATTAATAGAGCACTAGCCAATGAGCAAAAACATCAGGTACCAAGTTCAAGTCCTAATCTTGGACAAAAAAAAGAGAGGAGGAAGGAAGGAGAGAAAGGGATAAAGGAAGAAGAGAAAATATGACAAAAATTAATATCATTTATTTCAACTCTACATATCAACAAATCCTGGTTTGTAAACTTGCAGAAATAAAGCAACTTGCAATGAAAGGGAATCATATTTCCAAGGGGGGAAAAGTGAGTTTTAAAGAAAGGGACCATATGAACAAGCGGTGATTATGAGTGCAAAAGGTGGTTTTCGAGCTGAGAATTCTGTTTACAGAAACATTTGGGCTGTCTAAAGTGTTATAATAATAAAGTTGTATTTGGTTTTTATATCTTTACAAACCTTTTATTAGGTATTTTATTTGCAGTCAGAACCATGAATAGAGAAACTCAGTATCCACCATTTGTTAATAATATAAACCTTCCATCTGGATATTTTTGTTTGCTTGTTTGTGGTACTGGGTTGTTGTTTTTTAACCCAAAATATCATGCTTTCTAGGCAAGCACTCTACCACGTGAGTTAACCCCCAAACAATTTGTTTTCATCTTGTGTTGAGACAGTCAACCTTTTTGCCTCAAACCTTCATCTTCCTGCTTTTGTCTCCTAACTCATTGGGATTACAGGAGTGCTCCCCTTTGCCCAGTTCATAGGTGGACATTATAAATACATGGTATTGACAAAAATAATAAACTTCTCAATTTTTCTCAAGGATATTCAAAGAGGCTTAAACAAATTTTAACTAAAATATTTCTATAATTTACTTCTCTAAGTGGCGTGCACTGCTCTGTGAATATACAAACAATTTCATAGGCATCTAATTTTAACCAAAAGTCAGTTCAATGTCCTTGAAGAAAGTTCAGTGTCTTTGAAGATATTCTAGCTCTTGGTTACTGCTAAAGATAAGATCTGCCAACCAGAACTCTTTAGGCAAGGGGACTAGTGCACATTCTGATGAACAAGGAAGAAATTAACCCCACAGCACAACAAAAGTCTCTTAACTTTAGTTTACGAATTGGTAACATCTTATTTTTTTACTTACAATTTTACCACGGAGTTCGGTACACTAATGAATTTTCTCCTCAGCCAAGCTATATTAGGTTCTACACATTTGCCTCTACATCCAATTTGACTTTATAAGAGCCCAGATGCTCTTAATGTGATGAAATAGATGTTAGTTACCCATCATAGACTTCTACTTTTAGGGACTAGGTTGTGATACTGAATCCCAAACACAAAAGACAAGTGTGATCTCCAGGCTCTGTGAAGAGTTAGCCATAATTGTATAAAAGACCCAAGTTTAAGAGAATCTCTGGTTCATTGGCAATTGATATGTTAGTGAAAAGCATTCACTTCTTCATCTCACTCATCAAAAATATTTCAAGCAAAGACTGGACTAAATGGCCATGTTTATATTTTTGTAGGTTGTTAGTAGAAGACAGATCAGGCAAGTAAAGTTTTCTTTTTTATTTCATATTATCTAGAAACAATCACTTCATGTCATCATTTCCTAAAGATTTTCTACAAAGTTTTAAATTATAACAATAGCAGACAAAATCTAAAAATGGGTAGGTTTGAAATAATGATGGTATGCCTCAGGTCATGTTAAATGCTTGGGCTCTTGACTCAGGCAAGTTCTGTTCTGCCCCTTGCATATTATAGTTATCCTGAGCAGATTCTTTACTGCCCCGGATTCATCTGTTAAACAGGGGAGTGGTCACGTTCAAATGAAAAAATATTTATATTAGATGATGAGGCGAGAAAAAAAATAGTGTTTTAGCTTTAAGTACTCCCACCAAGTGATGAAAGAGGGACTTGTAATAAATGAGATGAGTAGAATTTTCATACAAATAATGAAACAAAGTAAAATATAAATAATCCAGAGATAATAATCATATCACATGATGATTCTTGCTACGGTGAAATAAAATAAGGTAGGCTGGACTTAAAGGATAATAAGACTATATTACAAAGATAGTATAATCAAGGAACACACACACACACACACACACCTTCCTTTACCTAAGGCAGGCAACAAAACATGCCTGTGAATGATAAATAATACTCCTGGTAAGTTCTTCTCATTACTTAGGAAAATGGAAATGAAAAATGGAATAACACATTTTACAATAAATATTTGGTGTAAAATCTGAAAACTGATTCCCCAAGAGGAATCTTGTTTCTTGGATACACAATTTCTTTGAGTAGAAGTGGTAGTGAGGTGTGATTTGGATTGAAATGTAGCTGGCTAGTGTTTACATGGACAGGATAAAGGATAATTTTTTACCCTGACTCTGGGACCAGTTACATTCCAGCAAATAAATTGGGAAAATATCTGAGGCTATTTTCTTATCCTATGATACTAGGTAGATTGCTTTTCCAATTAATCTAATTCTCCAATTAATTTTTTGCTGTTAAATGCTGGTAACATTACATCTTTAATTTCTCAAAAGAACTTTCTGAGTTGATTGGGTTATATTTAATTGTTCTCACAAACTGACTGGGAGGCAACCTCCAGATAGTAAATAGAAGTATTTCCTATATTAACTAGTTTTAGTTTGAGATAACTGAAAATAGATTGTATCTTAATTTAGACTGCCCTAAAACATACGGATTTCAATTAAGCTTTTGGAAGGTGGTAGTAGATTAGAAAAGAAGGCAAGGTTGAAAAAAGCCTAATGGACAAAGGGAAACAACAAATGTAAAATGAGTCCTCACAGATTAGATAGCTACCTGTGGGTTAGGGATGAATAAGGGGAGACATATTGGGGAAATTTTTTTCTAAACTAACTTTAGTTATCTACATACCAAACCAAATATGGGAAGATAACTGCATAGATTGAGGCCTCAGTTTTGCTCCTGAAAGTGTCATTCCTCGGGGCCTGGTATGGTGGTACACACTTACATTCCCAGCTACTTAGAAGAAGAGATAGGAAGTTTGTCATCTGAGGCTGAGTTTGGGTGAAAACTTCTTCCCCTAGCTGAAAAATAAACTAAAGAAAAGCGTGACTCAAGTTGTAGAACACTTGCCTAGGAAAGGTAAGCCTTTTGAATTCAAAACCTCATTATGACCACAAAGGAAAAAACAAACACAAAAAGGTCATTCCTCTTCTTCAAATGATGTGAACTTTTCTTTCATATTAGAATCCACTATCCCAGTCCATTGTCTGTAAGAATGCCATTAGAACGGAAGGATCCCGTATAATGGAGTTTAGTATGCTTCAACAGTACAGTATACAACTCTTCTTTCCTTGTCTATCATCCTCTGTAGGTCTAAAGGGAGATACACAAACCACTGAATATAAACATCACAAAGTCATCCTGAAAACATTACACTGAAACATATGTTCTACCTAAGCAGAATCTCTACTATCTAAACCAGAACTCCTATCTTCATACTTCATCACTCTTTGGTGATCTGCAATGTCTGAAAGCAGAAATGACAATTGATACAGTTAGGCATATCTGTAAGAAGAGATAGAAAGGCCTGCCCCAAGATCACAGGTCTTAAATTCACTCAGTTCAGTCACATGGGAGAAGACAATAGAAGACAGACAGACATGGGTCACATAGCTTTGTAATGAACATAAACCTATTTGCTCATAAACATGCATCAATGGGTAACTTCACCAGCTATGACAGATATGATTACTATTCATTCTTATTGAAGGGAAGGTAAAACAGTGTGAAAAAAAACTGGCTGGATTTGACTATCACACAGTTCTCCTTTATAACAAAGGGCAGATTAATAAGAGAAACACTACATAGTTATTGAACATAAATTTTATACAAGAGCCTCCAAAAATGAAGATGCAAAGAAAGAGGGAAGATGTATTTTGTGTGTGTGAAAGAGAGAGAGAAAGAGAGAGAGAGAGAGAGAGTATGTGTGTGTGTCTGTGTGTCTGTGTCTGTGTGTCTGTGTGTCTGTGTGTTGTAGGGCTTGAATTCAGGGCCTTGAGTTGTTGTGGCCAAGGCTAGCAATCTACCACTTTGAGCTAGAGCTGCACTTGCGGTTTTTTGAGTGGCTAATTGAGATCAGAGTCTCATAAACTTTCTTGCTTGGGCTGTCTTCGAATGCTATCTTCATATCTCAGTCTCCTGAGTAGCAGGTGTGAACCATCTGCATCCAGTTGGAAAACTGTAATTTTTTTATTCCAAAAGTGTGGACACTCATAAAGAATAGTTGGATAAAGGAGTCTGATCTAACTGTAGTAACATGTGGGACATGTAGCAAAGCCTGTTGATTCAGACTCTTCTCTATATCCCTGTGTCTTTTCTCTGAGTCCGGCTTGTCCACCTCTCAGGAAAGTTTACCACTGACTTTACAGGAAATTTCAAGACTGCCTTCTGAGTTTTATGGCTTGCTCTGGAGAAATGTGGGGGGAGGCAAGCATGACCTTTCTGCTTTAGCTGTTTCCTCAAATGCTAAGATATTGTATTGGGGGATAATGTGTCCTGAAGTCCACCCCCTTTCTCCCTGTGAGATCACATGAGCTGCCACTTTCTACCAGGTAGGCTCAGCCTTTTGAGCTTCTGACTGCTGTGCAGCCAAGAATCTGGATGGCCTCCTGTCCTTATTACTGGAGAGTAGATTTCTCTTCATTAGTGATATTTGTC
Organism: Perognathus longimembris pacificus; assembly: GCF_023159225.1. Classification (NCBI taxonomy): domain Eukaryota; kingdom Metazoa; phylum Chordata; class Mammalia; order Rodentia; family Heteromyidae; genus Perognathus; species Perognathus longimembris. The sequence continues at coordinate 52,503,787 of NC_063170.1, forward strand.
TAGAGTTCTGGTGTTCTTTTCGAGACTATCACAAAAAGAGGTCATAAGCTAATGTGTGTACTTACAAGAAAATATTCTGATAAAACCAGTGGAGACACTGTTTGTAACTATTTTTTATTCCAAGTAATGAAGAATAATGGCACTATATCTGTGGAAAGGGGAAAGGGGACATTGTGTACTAAGGGAAAGGGGAAATCCTTGTTCCTTACGAAAGACCATTTAGACTTACAACCTGTTGTAGGCTGTGAAAATCAACACCATGGATATAACACAAGTCTTGAAGGAAAGGGTCCTGTGTCCTTTCAGTATGAGTTTAATACCTGTTCCTTCCTTCCCTGTTCTAATACATTAGTTTACTTTGGTTTCATTTTTTTTAAATTCAACTGTATTGTCAAGGTGATGTACAGAGGTGTTACAATTACATAGTAAGATAGTGAGTATATTTCTTTTCATTTTTAGAAGGTATTAGTAAAAGGAGATGGAAATTAAGGCCATGAACAAGCAATTAGGCTGAAAGAGTTGAGTTGAACAGGACTTTAAGGGGGTCCCTTAGCAGGTTCATCAACTGCTGTAGAGTTTTTCCTGGTCTACCAAGACCAGGAGATTTTCTTGGACTGGAGCATGTCCATATCCATTTTAGCATTTTAGTCAATTACTTATCTCCAGAAAAGCAGTAAGTGGTAGAGAATGATCTGCTCAACTCCTGGTGGAAAGTGCATAAAGTTCCCCTAAGGCATAAGCCTTCTCTTTCCTTGTGTTGCAATTTGTGCTGCCCAACAAGTGAGAGTCTTACAAATCATGTAATCATTTGTATTGCCTGGCACTGAAGCAGTACGTTTATCATACACTGGCCATTTAGTAACTTTCTGAAAATGTGTGAGAAAAGAAAAACCTCTGTATGTGATAAGACCTTTGGGACATAGGTTGAATAATCATCTAAAACAAAGTAGTTATTTTTCCCATTTATACATTAATATTTATGCATTAACTTTGGTGATGTCACAGGCAGTAGTATAGGATTGATATCATCGTGGATGAACTTTATCAACTGCAAATTCAGTATAGTTTAGGGAAATTCGTTTTCAGTTCCTTGTTGAAATTTAACTAGTTGAATGACAACAGTGATGAATGTTCATATTGTATCCAAAGTCATAATGAAAAATATGACTTTAGCCAGGCACTGGTGGCTCATGCTTGTAATCCTAGGTACTATCTGAGATTTGAAGGTTGCGGTTTAAAGCCAGCCCAGGCAGGAAAGTCCATGAGACTCCTTAGAAAAAGCTGGAAGTGGTGCTGAGGCTTGAGCACTAGCCTTGAGCATAAAGAGGCTCACCGACAGCACTCAAGCCCTAAGTTCAAGCCCCAGGACTGGTTTTTAAAAAAAGACTTTAAAATTAATTTCCCATAAGAGTATCTAGGTTCAAAATTAGAAAAAAATTGTTAGCCTGCTAAGAATTTGAATTTTTCCCAAAAACTTTCTCAGGAAAACTATCTTAGGGGACAAGTGTAAACTTCTTACACTCTATAATCATCCTTATATTTTAAAATTATTGATACACTCCTAAGATCAAATATCTGGTTTTCTTTTGTTGTTGTTTCTACAATTACTCTTGTGATTGTCCTGCTTTATATATTGGTTTTTAATTCCTATGGACATAGCTCACTGAGTAAAACTTGTACAGGTACTTTCTTTTACTTATTTCCAAAAAACAGAAAAAGAACACAAATAAAGAACCTAAAATACTCAACATTACATAAAGGATACAAGTTGTGCCTTTGGAATCAGATTTGGTTTCTAATTCTACTTTCATCAGTTATGTGACTTTGAGAACAAAAAAATATAGTCTTTAATCCTTAACTTTTCAACCTTGAAAATTAACAATAAAAACAATTAATTTTGTGAAGCTGAATCAAGTTAATGCATCTAAAATGTTTATCACAGTGTCTAATATATGTTCAGGAAATGGATGATATTTTCAATACTATGTATGATGCATGAATTTGTGTTCCATTGAGTAGCAGAAGTAAAGGAAGAGATATATTCAGCACTTACCTTCTGGAGAGAGGTTAGACCACATTGGAGAAACCTCTGTAAGTGTTCCATATTGTTTTCAAGAATTTAACCTTCCAACTCTCACGAAAGAACTTCATCAGAGATAATATAAAAAGACATAAAATTATCATTCTATACTTTATCAAAATTCATATCATGAAAATTTTATTTGCCAAATTACCACAAAATAAGATGTTATAACTAGACTGGTAATGAGGTTGACATTCTTGGAAGAAGAAAAAAAAGAGAGAAGAATGAAAAGGCCATTCAAACATGGCTTTCTTGAGAGCTCCACTAAATAGCTTTAAGAAAGAGCTTCCACTAGCTTATATTTGCATAACAAAAAGATTCCCCCACCTTCCTATAGTCTTATTTGCAGATCCCAAGCAGAATATTTATTAAAGTCTAGATGCAATTAAACCTTTTGTGAAACAGGGGTTTGATCATGAATAGGGGTGAGTCAGAAAGTCTGTTAACAAGACTGAAACATAAAGGGAAGTGCACAAGAAAGTACTCTCATCTTATATTTAGCAATGACATTCAAGTGACAAAAAAAAAGAGAGACAATTTTGGAGTAAGATGAAGTTTTCCATTGAGTGATTTCGTTGGTTTCTTTGTTTATTGCTCTCATTAATTCAACTAACATATGCTGATGTTGGAAGATTTTCTTATAAAGTGCTGATGAGAAAGGTAGTCTTGCTCTAACCTAATCTGTCTGGATTCTTAAGGTGCTTTTTACATAAAAGAAAAACATAGTGAGTCTTCTGATAGTAGGGGTTTCATTAACATAACAAAAACCCTGCTTCAGATTACTACAAAAATATGCTATAAAATCTAGGTGTTTTTTTTTTTTTTTCCACTCAAGAAACTTAACAGGAAATCTGCTCCCACTTCTATTATCATTCTGAATTGAGAAGTCATTCTACTGGGACTGTCTTGTAGAGGCAGCTCCTAAAGAGTTTGCTTCATTTGGAGAAGTCTTGGGGGAGGGGATCAAAGGGATGATATTTTAAACATGAAGAAAAGAGCTTCAATTAATCAAATAATTTGTTTATGATTCCAAGAAAAACAGAGGAGAGTTGTAGAGCTATGCGTCTGAATGACTTGAGTTAGTAAAGAGAGCACGTTTGTTTGCCCCATTGCTGTGGTTCTGTAGTTTTAAATTTCTCAATGCAATTCTTTCTACTACCTGACCTTATTTTGTTTTTCAAAGGCAAAACAAATCAACTTGAGAGGAAGAGGGAAGAAAAACAATAATCTATGTTTTCATGTTCTGGGATTATTTGATTCCCTAGTATGCGTGTCTTGCTTACTTATAATCATACCAAAATATTCATAATTTAAAAATTGGCAGGAAATGAAGCTGCAATCCTTCTGTCCCTGTTGGAACATATCAGAGAACCAGGGTTTTTCTCCTATCCCAGAGATTCCTTTCAGTATGTGCCAATTTCAAAGCCTAAGGATGCTAAGTGACAAGAATTCTATGTGAAATCATCCAGTGAGCCAAGAGTTCTGGTCTGTTCACCCTGAAAGTGCATCCAGGACCTCAAAGGCATTTTGATTCTGCTAATTGGAATGTGGATGTGGTTTTAACCATTCGAAAGCTAGATTGCTTATCATCATCCAAGTTAGATTTTTGTGAGTACAGGGCTCTGAGAATTCAATTAATTTTGCATTTATTTTTTTATTTTTATTATTATTATCATTATTATTATTTTTTTTTTTTTTTTGCCAGTCCTGGAGCTTGGTCTCAGGGCCTGAGCACCGTCCCTGGCTTCCTTTTGCTCAAGGCTAGCACTCTACCACTTGAGCCACAGCGCCACTTCCGGTGTTTTCTATATATGTGGTGCTGAGGAATTGAACCCAGGGCTTTATGTATACGAAGGGAGCACTTTACCACTAAGCCATATTCCCAGCCCTTTGCATTGATTTTATAAGCCCACTTTTAGTTTCTGTCTCCTACCAGTTCTGTGCTAATCCTGAGGATACAAGATGGAAATGGGCCACGGTTTTTCTGCTTCCGGGTCTTCTTCACGGTAAGGTTGGGAATAAAAGCAAGACAAGAAAGAGAGCTAGCACCCTCTAGAATGTTCGAAGGTGGAGCTGTGCTTTAGGTGCATGGAATCTCCTAGGAGGAATTCCTGGCATTAGGACATGAACCAGCTTCAGGAAACAGAGGTACAAGTGGACAATGGCTACCTCCAATCATGTCTGAAAGATGGAACTTGTACTGAAGAAAATGATAGGGCTAGAGATGGGGAAAGATCTTTTTCTTTGTTCAAATATGTCTCTATAATAGTTCCAGAAACATTTTAAGGTGATATCTTCCTGAAGGTAGAGAATGGGGGTGAATCATATTAGCACATGCTAAGGGGCAAAGAGCAAAATGGACCATGCAAGGGCTTTCTCAGATATTAGAAATAAATACATCTGGGTGCAAATCACTGCATTTCTGTGGCAGATGGATCTACCCATACCCTGATTTGCCATTTTATTTTAAAATTTAGACTTAGATTGTTAGCTTTAGCAAGTCTAAGTAACCTGCAAGAGTTTTCCTCTCTAGAAAATAATGGTGAAATGCTATTAATTATAGATCTAAGATGTTAAGAACTTGTGATTGTTAATTTTTTTTTCTTTGCTCAGTTGTGGGACTTGAACTAAGGCCCTGGGGGATGTCCCTGAGCTTTTTGGCTCAAGGCTAGTGCTCTGCCACTTTAGCCCATAGCTACACTCTTGTTATTTTTGGTGGTTATTTGGAAATAAATGTCTCATAGACTTTCTTGCCCAGGCTGGCTTTGAACGGCGATCTTCATATCTCAATCTCCTGAGTAGCTAGCATTATAGGTGTGAGCCACCAGTGCCTGGGTAATTTTATATGACATCTTGACTGAGTCATGTACCCAGACATTTGGCTAACCACTTTTTTCCCTAGAGGTGTCTATGAGGGGCATTTGGGGATTAGATGAGTATTTGAATTGACAGAGTCAAAAAGCAGATTAACCTCCTTTATGTAGGCATCCTTAGTAAAGGCATGAATAGAGTAGAAAGACTGAGTAAGAGGGGGAGGATCCTATCTGACTGGCTGCTTACCATGAGCCATTAATCTCCTGCTCGCAGGCTGGGCTGGAAATTATATTTTTGGTTGTATTAGTGCTCTGGCCTTCTGCCTTCAGATCTTATGATTTACCCTGGACAGTCAATTCTTTACAATAAATCTCTCCCTCCCTCCCTCCCTCCCTCCCTCCCTCCCTCCCTCCCTCCCTCCCTCCCTCCCTCCCTTCTTTACCCCCCCTCCTTCCCTCCCTCAGATTTCTTTTGAGAACGCTAATACTATGCTTGATATAGTTTTTTTTTTCATTTTTGTTCCCCAATAAATACCCAAGGTCTTGATTGAAACATGAGCTCTTAGATGCCTCAGTATTCTGCAGAGCAAATGGAGCATCAAGATTGAGTCTAACTTTTAGTCTGATTGCTGGTCATTGTAAGTCTCATCATTAAGAGATTTATGATTGAAATCTTTTCCTACAGGGAGCTGCCGTCCAGGTTGTCCTGTCTCACACATGTGTCTTGGGCAAGGTACTTTCATGTTTGCTTTGCTATAGTCCTTCTTCATCGATCATTCCAAGGATTAAGATGTCAGACTCATAACACTGATCTATCAAAGCCATTGTAGTCATCACCTGGCTTTCTCCATACTCCTCAAGGATAACAGCCACCACTATGAAGGGTGTAGGTAGGAACCACTTTTGCTTTTATTTTTCTATGCATTTCTGTTTAAGAGCTATCTTAGAGTTTTCATCACTGGGGCCAAATAGATGATACAAACAACTTAAAAGAGCAAGAATTTATTTCCATTTCAAAGGTGTCAGTACACACTTCTCTTGGCAGTAGGAGTACATGGCAGAGGCTGCCCAACTCATAGAGGATATGAAGCAGGGAGTGAAGAAAGGACTGGGGGCCAGGCATGGCCCCCAGGCATGGCTTCGGTCACCTGGTTCCTCCAGCTGGACCCCTACCTCCTAAAGTTTCTGCAACTTCCCAAAATAGCACCTCCACCTGCAGTCCATGTCTTCAACACATAAGCTCCAGGGAGCAATTCATCATCAAATCATAACCCAGGGAGCTGGGGTGAAATAATCTAATCCGACTGGTTTTGTCCTTTACCACCTGTTCTCCCACCATCACGGACAACTCTTATCAGGGCTGCTTGGTCCCCAGGAGAATGTTTGGTTTAACCTGTTTCTGTGAATCACATCTAACTCCTTATTCCTTTGGCATCTCTCCTGCATTTCCCATCCTGTCCTAGTTCCAATTAAGAAATCTCGAAATACATTTTTTATTTTTACTTTGTCCCTCTTGGGACATTATTTAGTCTCAGAGCTCATGGGAAATGATGCATAATAAACAGGGTTCCCATTACCAAAAAATGCAGGTTGTGCTCGCTTACACACACACACACACACACTCTCTCTCTCTCCCTCCCTCTCTCTCCTCTCTCTCTGTATTTCTTTGTCTTTGGGGTTGGAACTCAGTGTCTTGAGGTTGCCAGGCATGTACTCTGCCACTTGAGACCCTTCTGCTTTTGTTATATTTTTAATTGATCAGATCAACCTGTACTGAAATTTTCCTGTTTACACATCCTATATAGCTAGGATTACAGGTATACACTATTGTGTACAACTTTGTATCGGTTGAGATGGGGATGTCTTAAGAATTTTTTGCCCAAGTTGGCCTTCAGCTGTGATCCTCCTAATCTTTGCTTCCTAATTCTCTAGGGTTTTCATCCCAATTCACTGTGCAATGCCCCACTTGGAATTTTATTTTCTTAGGGTCTCACACATGCTACGTAAACACCACTTTACTTAGTGAGGCACACCCCTTACGCTTTTTGTTTATGTTCTGTTTTTGAGACAGGGTTTTTCTTATTTTGCTCATGGCTGGGCAGGAAGACATAATCTTCCTGCCTTTGCTTCCCAAGTAGCTGAGATTACAGGCCTATACTACCACTACCAGCTGAGCTTTGCAAAGTGAATGTCTCCCCAGAAACAAGATGTAAATAGAACCCCACATTTAGACAATGAAGGGGGAAGGAAGGCAAAAATTAGAGTGGCTTTATTACTTACTTACAAACCATGGTTTCTGGTTTGCATTTCCTGAGATTTGGATTTAATAGGTCTAGAAAAGGTTTCAAGAATATTTGTTTTATCAGGTGATTTGGAAGAGATTCATGTAGACAGTGAAGTTCTCCATTTTAAGAAATGTTTCTTAAGGAACTTTTATTCCCATGACACATGGATAGAGAAGATTATGACTGCCATAGGAAGTGCTGGATGGAACTTGGAAAGATACAGTGAGAGAGAACCCTTTTGGGTAAACAACAACAAATGTCAAGGATGATGTCATTCTGAGGACTGACAAAGGACTCCCCAGGTCTAAAAAATGATTGGATCTACACTAGCTAAATCATATCCAATTCTGAAGGGCTGACTTTTTCTGAATGTTGATTCCTCTTGCTTCCTCGATCGAAGGCACTTCCCTGCCCTGATGCAAGTTGTCTTTCCTGGCTTCTCTCTGGCACCACGTTTCAGATTAAAAGAAGTAGAATGTTAATACCAGAGGCATCACTCTTGGCAAAAGATGGTTTGAGAACCTCCATGCTCCAACCCGCTTTTCCCATCCAAGAGAACTAAAGAGAACTAGGAAAGCTTGTCACCCAGGAGCAGAAATCCTTGTGCATGCATCCCTGTGCAAACTATCACCCAGTCCACCAAGTATCCCACCTTACTGTTTCAATCTGTAGAAAAATGAGTCAGCCCAGAAAAGACAAAATTCTCTTTTGGTTGCTGCTCAATGGAAAGTATATTTTAAGAAGGGAAAGCTATTTTTAAGGATTACTTTTATTCGTCTATTGATTCTGGACCCCAAAAAAAATGGGTCAGTTCTCTTCCTGCACTGCTAACAGCATCTGCAAGAAGTTGTTAAATAAATGCAGCCACTAATTTACCACTTGGAGTGCTAACCCCCTCTTACCCTCTGCTGAGGATTTTGTGTTTAGCCTATTTTTCATTCACAAACAATCTCTGACCCCTCTATCACAGGTTAGGCTGTCATGAGCCTCAGAGGAATTCTCAGACTCGATCTGTAGTTATTTTAAGAATTTAAATTACATAAGCCATCCTCTTTTAGAATCCTGTCTTAGGGTCAGTCCCACATAGGACATCCTTTAAATGGCTGCTTGGGGCATGTGGGCTGTTTCTGCAATTTGATATTTTTTGTTTAGAGATCAAGAGGCTGCTGTCATGGGAGAAAAACAGAACATCAGCCATTCTAGTCCTCACTGAGGCCCTAAGTGCCGGCCAAAAAGCATTGAAGAAGGAGTCCACAGAACATCCTGCTTGGGTTACAAGAAACAGAACTGCAACTTTGTTTGGCTAATGTTAGTAAGGCAATGTATTTGTTCATACATCTAAAGTACAGCTACAGAATTTTGATTATTGTTAGCTCCAGGGCTAGTATTTTAGTTCTGTTTTTTGCTGTGCTGATTTTTACCCAAGATACCTTGCCAAGCATGCTGGCTGCCTGAGCCTATACATAGTCTACCCCATCACCACGAAGGATACCCTGTGTTCATCCCACCCCTCCCTCCACCTTTATAAATGTTGTGCTTGGGTTACCTCTACAATCATACAAATAGGATTCAGCAGTTCATTTATGATGCCTCTTGTAAAGTTCTACTTGCAATTTTAGAGAGGAAGTATGGCTGTATGATTGACAGGAAACTTTGGTAATGGTGAGGCTGAACATAAAACTCTATAAGACACCATCTGTAGAGAACAGACCAGTCTTTGGGTATTGATAGACTTGGGATATGATGACCATATTCTCATGACAGGACCTTAGCTAAATGGCTCAAGACTGACCCTCATTGTAAAATGGGCAAAAACTATCTACTTCATGTCAGCTCTAATACCCTGGCACATTGCCTGGGAACCAGAAATTGGCAGTTGCTGAGTCACTATATTGACAATTATGTACCCTAGACACCTGATAGCAACCTGCCTTATGCAGAACTGAATGGCTCTTCTGTTTTAAGCACACAAAGTAAGACTGGGTACTGGTGGCTCATGACTATAACCTTAGTTACTCAGAAGCTGAGATCTGAGACTTTCGGTTTGAGGCCAAATACATCTGAGACTCTTATCTCCATTTAATTGGCAAAAGGCCCAATGTGAAGGTATGACTCAAGTAGTAGAGCACCATCTGTGAGCACAAAAGTCGAGTCAGAATATGAGGCCTAGAATTTAAGACCAAGTTCCAGTAAACTCTCATACTCAAATCTAATGCTCAGCATAGTCTGAAACCTCTGCCCTGATTCCAATAACACTTCACAATCTATTTTCCTGACTTCATGGTACGCCTCTCCTAGATCCAAATCTCACCCCATCTCTAGAACAATATGCATCAATGTTATCATCATTTAATGTTTTATCTATCTGAAATGGTTTGTTACTTCAAGCATGGCTGCAAACCCTCTCCTTAGCCCTTCACATCAATGATAACTAGACTGTGGTATTAAGAGCTTTAGCTGGAGCCTTGAAGTTTGGAGTAGGGAAATACAGAACAGAGAAGGAGAATTTAATGTTAGGTGTTAATTGTTCTTTTTTTGTGTCACTTGTACATGATATCTACCTGGAGAGCTTGCTTAGCATGCTGGTGTATGACCATGCTCTATAGGTCATCCCATCCCCCTCATAGGGAAATTATTATTATTTTGTGCCAGTAATGGAGCTTGAACTCAGGGCCCAGGTTTTTCTTTTTTTTTTTTTTTTTTTTTGGCCAGTCCTGGGCCTTGGACTCAGGGCATGAGCACTGTCCCTGGCTTCTTCCGGCTCAAGGCTAGCACTCTGCCACTTGAGCCACAGCGCCGCTTCTGGCCGTTTTCTGCATATGTGGTGCTGGGGAATCGAACCTAGGGCCTCGTGTATCCGAGGCAGGCACTCTTGCCACTAGGCCATATCCCCAGCCCCACAGGGCCCAGGTTTTTCATCCTTAGGTTTTTCATTCAAGGCTGGCACTCTAGCACTTAAGCCACAGCTCCACTTCTGGCTTTTTGCTGATTAACTGGAGATGAGAATCTCATGGACTTATCTGCTGGGTAGGCCAAGGGTGGGGGGATGGGGTTGGATGACTTTGAATTGTAATCCTCAAATCTCAGTCTCTTGAGAAGCTAGGATTGCAAGCATAAGTCACTTGTGCCCAGCAAGAATTATTTTGACCATGATCTTCTTGGGCAAGGTATATATTCGGAGCTGTCCCTTACTCCAGAACTAGTGTAGAATAATCCTTTCCCACCCCAGTCAAGTACATACTGGCCTCCATTCTTGTACCTGTGATAATAACTAGATCAGTCAAGTACATTCATGGGCCACATAACATTAGTCAACAATGGACTGCGTATACAAGAGTGGCCCCATAAAATTTTATCACCTAGTGTCAGATAGCTCAGTGATCTTAGATTATGTACATTTACTCTAGGATGTTTTCCTAATGATGCCATTTCCCTGTGATTCATTTCACAGAGCATATCCACACTGTTAAATGATAAATAACTGTATATGTCTTGGGCTTAGGGATAAAAAGTAAGGAGGTAATATGATAGAATAACTGGGGAAAGGCCAGAGCAAGTGAATAGATGTTGACACTTCTTTACATTTTTAGTCTCCAAGTGGACCTCAGGAAATTTGTCTATCTGCATCTAGTACTATTTTCTGTTCCCAGACCATTAGCTTATACAGGGCTGCAAAGCAATCAAGACTTAATATGTTGTTCATGCTGTGGCCCAGGGGCTTCTAAGTACCTGTCTTCCAATCACACTGCAAGTTGTATCTCACATGCTCTCAACCCCTTTCCACAATCTTGATTCTGAGGCCATTATTGGTCACTCAGTGATAGGGCAAATGGACCTTAGCAAGAACAGGGGGCTCAGGAGAGGAAGCAAGCATCCCCAGAATGGAAAGAAAAGTTTAAGTGATCTTGGAGAAGTCTAGCTTCCTGAAGAGGTTGTCATGTCCAAGTAGCACTTTCAAGTTGACTCTTTTGCCCTCATTTCCTGAGGTCTTACTGTGCTAGGTACTGTGTTAGCACTTTTGAAGGCATGATCCTATCTCTTAGTTGTGCCACACAAGTAGATATTCTGTTTCCTGTTCAGATGCTGAAATTCAGAGCCTAAGTGACAGGACCAGACTTTCCAAGAGATAAGCAGTAAAGGCACAGACTGAGGTTGATTTGGCTCGCTGTGTGTTTTCAACTTCCATCTTTCTCCCTTCCAGGTATGTCATCTGATTGTCTGCTGTGAGATGAAGAGATCAAAGGGCCCTCATTTTGCAGGCAAGCAAATTGAAACTACTTCATATTTATATGACTGCTGTCGAGATATAAGCATGTAGCAATTGTTATTTATTATAAGGAGCCTAATGTCTCAGTCTGTTTCCAATTTCAGAGGACGACCTCAAAAAGAAACCAGGAAAGAAAGCAATCCTATTCTAAAGAATATAGCTTTATTTTTATTTTTTTCTTTATTTATTTTTTCCAGTCCTGGGACTTAGGGCATAAGCACTGTCCCTGGCTTCTTTTTGCTCAAGGCTAGCACTCTGCCACTTGAGCCACAGTGCCACTTCTGGCCTTTTCTATATATGTGGCATTGAGGAATTGAACCCAGGGCTTCATTTATACAAGGCAATCACTCTTGCCACTAGGCCATATTCCCAGCCCACCAAAGACTGTAGCTTTAAAAGAAGTTGGGCATGGTGGCTCATAGTTTTTACTTCAGCTATATGGGAGGCAGGAACAGGAAGGTTGCAGATTGAGGCTTTCCTAGGTAAAAGTTCGCAAAGTTCTATTTAAAAACAAACCAAGTATGATGAGGACATGCCTGTAATCCCATCTCTCCAAAAGCAGAGGTAGGAGGATCATGATTCGAGGCTAGTTCTAACAAAAGCATAATACCCTAAAACAAAAGGGGTTGGAAGCAACAACAGAACCCTAAAAATGTTGGAAGCATGACTCAAATGACACAATTGCTAGAAAACATAGGGCCCTAAGTTCAAATCTCAGTGCCACTAACATCCATAAACTTCATGGAATGAAAGCACTGAAGAAATTGAGGAGAAGCACTAGAAGATGAAACATTCTTCCTTGTTCATGGGTTGGCAGAATTAATATAATAAACATGACCATTACATCAAAAGTAATGGAGATTAAATGCAGTCCCCATTAGAATTTCAGTGTCATTCTTCCCCAAACTAGAAAAAAAGAACCCAACAAATCCATATGCAGTCATAAAAGATCCCAAATAGATAAGCTATCTTGAGCAACTTATATTACTGACCCCTAGTATGAAAGATAGAATGGTACAGTCACAAAAAAAGACATGCAGACCAATGGAATAAAGAAAAGCATCAAGAAATAGCCCCAAAGAAATGTACACAGTACCTGACTTATGTAACTGTAACCCCTCTGTACATCACCTTTATAATAACAATTAAGCAAATTTTTCAAAAAGAAACTCACAGAGCTACAGCCATCTGATGTGACAAAGGTACTAAAAAAAAATACAGTGGAGAAAATAAAGTCCAACAAAGGGTGCTTGGAAAAATGGACATCAATTTGTGGAAGGCTGAATCTAGATCCTGATATCTTACTCTTTGTACATCAGTTAAAAATGGAACAAATAGGAGAGAGGGAAGATGGTGCCATCACAATAGGGAGGCACCCCAACTCGCTTCAACTGAATAGTGAGCTGGGAACTCCAGCACCCATCAAGGATCCAGCAAATCCAACAATCAGAAGCAATAGAGAAACACAGGAAATGAAAAAGAACAACAACAACAAAAAAAGAAGAGCCTATAACTTGCACGGAGCCGGAAAATCTCCCGGGTAGCGCCCCCCCCCCCCCCCGCCAACCCAGGCCCCAACAGGGCCAGGCTGGGAAAGGGGACCCGGCGCTGGCAAACCAACAGCCGAAAAGTCACACCAGGAGCACAGAGTACAGACAGCAAGAGCTCCACGGACCCCAGACAGAGCACAGACCGACTGAGACAGACAGTGGCAAGGGACCGAACAGCCGGGATCAGAGGTGAACAGCAGGGGAACCAGGCAGTGCAGACGGGGAGAGCCGAGCCAGATGGGGAGAGCTGGGACTGCCACCACCAAACGACCAATTGCAACACCCCAGCACCCCAGCACCCAAAAGCCCACAGCAGCACGGGACACACACATAATCCAGGACCAGTAAATTCCCCATTACCACCCCCCCCAAACGGGAGACCAGCTCTAACAGAGACCCAAACCCTACAAAGAAGCTAGAGCTCCCTCCCTACCCCTCCCTACCCGGAGGGAACAAAGGAGCCCCATATCTGGTGGCTCTAGGACCCCACAGCCTCTGGGAGGACAGGGGAACTAGCAGAGGTGGAGCAGCGCCCAACCAGGGGACCAGGAAACACCTTAGACAGGTGTCACCCCCGAAGCCCCAGCAGAGGAGCCTGAACCTAGCAGCACTGGCCCCGCCCCCTCCCCAGCAGGGGCCTGGGGACTGGTAGGCATTGGAAGCCCCAGGCTCGCTGGTGGGCAATCCCAGCACAGCAGGGACACCTGGGCCCAAACACACACCTCCCTCACAGCAGAGGTGCAGAGAGTCTGTGGGCACCAACCCGCACCTGGACACTTGAATCTGCTGGGGCACACACATACCACCCCCCAGAGCAAACTTGCGAGAGGGCACAAGCACCCCCCAACAACTTGGGGCAGCACGTCCCCAAAGGAAGCACTAGAGTGCACACGCACGTGCCCCCCCCCCCCACTGAGGGCCAGTGTGGGCCAGCGTGCTAGCCCTCCAGCAGGAGAATCACCTGCCCAACCCCCCACCATGGGAGCGCACAAGCTGGCAAACTATAACACCTGCTCTGATAGGCGCACCCCGCACAGGTGGGCAGAGCTCCCCAGCAGCAGTGCCCGCTCTGACAGGCGCACTCCGCACAGGTGGGTGGGCTGCCCCCCAACAGCACACCTGCTCCGACAGGAGCAATCCACACAGGTGGGCAAGCTGCCTCTCAGCGGCAAATCTCAATCTGAAAAGTGAGCTCCTCTGACCTAGGTACCGAGTGGAAAAAAGAACCAAAGAAGAGAAAAGTCTCCACGCTACGCTGAATCAGTGACCCGCAAACCCCTACTAGGGGCACGCTAGGGTCAGCACAACACAATGGCAGGACACTATCCTGCAGAGAAAGACACAGAACCTACCCACCCCCAAGTGCAGTGAGGGTGACCACCTCAACAACAACCGAGACTGTCAGGCTCACCCATGGGGCAGTAAGGTTCAACAGCCAAACTCAAAGCCAGAGCCAGGACACAAACAAGTCTCCCACTGACGGACCAGCAGGAACCAGAACAAAGCCAACCCAAGGACGCCACCTACAGATCTCCAGATGCACAAATCACATAGAAATATTACAAATTTCATGAAAGGACAAGCCAACTCACCAGCTCCAAAAAGCAGTACGACTGAAGAGGAGATGGAGAATAAAAAAACAACTGAGGCTATGATAGCAGAAATGATGGAAAGCCTCAGGAACAAATTCAGAAAACAATTTCAGGAGTTTAGAATGGAAGTCTCGAAGGACCTTCAGGAAGTCAATAAAGAAATGGAAGCAAAAATGGATACAGTGCAAACCTCTGTTAAAGAAGACCTTAACATCCTGAGAAGCAAAATGCATGAAAAAAATAGATTTAAAATACAACTCTTTAAAGAAAGACATTTCCACGATCAGAGCTGATCTGGCAACCATAAATAGCTCCCTGACATCCATAAACTCCACACCTGAATCCACAGCACAAGGAATTGACCATATTGAATCCCAAATCTCTATCTTGGATGATGATGCAGCCGATAAGGACCCGAAAATTACAACACTCCAAGAAACGGTGAAACTCCAGGGCAGACTAATCGAGGAGCTAGTGGACAAAGACAGGAGATATAATCTGTGCATAATTGGAATAGAAGAAGGAGCTGAATACCAGAGCAGAGGGCTTCACATATTTTCAATAAAGTTATTGCAGAAAACTTCCCCAATCTCATAAGGAACCTCACCCAGGTAACCGAAGCCTATAGGACGCCTGGCAGACAAGACCCTAGAAAATCCTCGCCCAGGCACGTAATAATCAAGACTTCAGATCTCAAGAATAAAGAACAAATTTTGAATGCAGCCAAAGCGAAGAAAGAGATTTATTACAATGGGAAAAGAATCCGAATAACAGCAGACCTCTCCACACAAACCTACCACGCATGAAGAGAGTGGAAGAACACAATCCAAGTCCTACAATTGCCAACCCAGAATTAGATATCCAGCAAAACTAGAATTCATATTCGAGGGAAAAACCAGATCTTTCCATAGCAAAGAGGATCTAAAGGAATATGTGAATAAAAAACCAGCCTTACAGCGAATTCTAAGAGGGGAACCCCACTCAACAGAAATCATACAGGACACACAGATAGAAACAGAAAGAAACTACAATAGCCAGAGCCCAACAGAAAGAGCAGCCCACTAAAGACAAGCAAAACAAAAAAGAGAGGAAAAACAACCTAACAGGAAAATGGAAGGGGAAAAAACACTCTTATCCTTGATCTCTGTGAATATAAACGGTATAAATTCTCTGATAAAGAGGAGCAGACTGACAGAGTGGATCTGCAAACAAAAAGTTGCCATCTGTTGTCTTCCAGAGACCCATCTTACAGCAAGGGATAAAAACAGGCTCCAAATAAAAGGATGGAGCAAGATCTTCCAAGCAAATGCACCTACCCAAATGGCAGGAATAGCCATCCTGATCTCAGACAAGCTGGACTTCTCATTAAAATCAACTCAAAAAGACAAAGAAGGACACTACATTTTTTTTTTTTTTGCCAGTCCTGGGGCTTGGACTCAGGGCCTGAGCACTGTCCCTGGCTTCTTTTTGCTCAAGGCTAGCACTCTGCCACTTGAGCCACAGCGCCACTTCTGGCCTTTTTCTGTATATGTGGTGCTGGGGAATTGAACCCAGGGCCTCATGTATAAGAGGCAAGCACTCTTGCCACTAGGCCATAATCCCCAGCCCCTCATACACTACATTTTAACACAAGGAAAAATCCAGAATCAAGACATCACGGTGATAAATGTATACTCACCAAACAAAAGAGGCCCTACATTTGTCAAGCAAATTCTCACAGAACTACAGAACAAGATAGACCCAAACACAATCATAGTGGGTGACTTTAATACCCCACTCTCTCCAAGACACAGATTCAACACCCAGAGGATTAGCAAGGGAGCTGAGGACCTAAGTAACACCATATCCCAAATGGATCTGACAGATCTATACAGAATCTTTCACCCTACAGAGACCCAATACACCTTCTTCTCAGCAGCCCATGGATCATACTCCAAAATAGACCATGTCATAGCCCACACAAAGAACCTCAGCAAATACAAAAGTATTGACGTCATCCCATGTATTATATCTGACCACAGTGGAATAAAGTTAACCCTCAATAACAAAGGTTACCACAGAAGCTATACCTCTTCTTGGAGGCTAAACCCCTCACTGTTATCCAACACTTGGGCCACAGACCAAATTAAGGATGAAATTAACAAATTCATAAGCCACAATGACAATGAAAATACATCACAAAGAAACCTATGGGATACAGCTAAGGCAGTATTGAGGGGCAAGATCATTGCCCTCAGCACCCACATTAAAAGAATGGAAGCCGAGCAGGTGAATAACCCCATGATGAAACTAAAACAACTGGAGAAACAAGAAATGATCGAATCTAAAATGACTAGGAGGAGAGAGATCACAAAGATTAAAGAAGAGATTAATCTGACTGAAAATAGAAAGACCATTCAACAAATAAATAAGACTAAAAGCTGGTTCTTTGAGAAAATAAATAAAATTGACAGACCTCTCGCAAGACTTACAAAAAAAAGAAGAGAAGAGACTCATGTATGTAAAATCAGGGACTCCATGGGAAAAATTACAACAAATACACACGATATTCAAACAATTATAAGGAACTATTTCCAGAACCTCTACTCAGTAAAAAACAATAATTTTACAGAAATGGATCAATTCTTAGAGAAGTATAAACTGCCCAAACTGAACCAAGAAGAAATAAATC
The DNA here is from genome assembly GCF_023159225.1 of Perognathus longimembris pacificus. Taxonomy (NCBI): domain Eukaryota; kingdom Metazoa; phylum Chordata; class Mammalia; order Rodentia; family Heteromyidae; genus Perognathus; species Perognathus longimembris. The sequence goes on from NC_063170.1 coordinate 52,521,048, forward strand.
AACTAAATAAACCAATAACTTACAGTGAGATACAGGGGGTAATCAAGAACCTCCCAACAAAGAAAAACCCAGGCCCAGATGGATTCACCAACGAAGTCTATAAAACCTTTAGTGAGGAGCTAATACCAATACTCCTCAAACTCTTCTGCGAAATAGATACAGAGGGAGAAATCCCAAACTCATTCTATGAAGCTAATATTATACTCATCTCCAAACCAGGCAAAGACCAGCAAAAATAGAGAACTACAGACCAATATCACCAATGAACACAGACGCACATATTAGCTAACAGGATCCAGAAACTGATCAAGAAAATTATACATCATGACCGAGTAGGCTTCATCCCACAGTCACAAGGATGGTTCAACATCCGTAAATCAATCAATGTAATTCACCACATAAACAGAACTAAAATCAAGAATCACATTGTTATCTCAGTTGATGCCCAAAAAGCCTTTGACAAAATACATCATCCATACTTATTAAAAGCTCTGGAGAGAACAGGAATAGATGGAACATTCCTCAAAACAATAAAAACTATGTACAACAGACAAACTGCTAATATCGTATTCAATGGGGAGAAATTTAAATCATTCCCCCTAAACTCAGGAACAAGACAAGGATGCCCACTCTCCCCACTTCTTTTCAACATAGTGCTGGAATCCCTAGCCATAGTAATAAGGCAAGAGGAGGACATCAAAGGGATCCACATAGGCAAGGAAGAAATCAAGCTATCCCTATTTGCAAATGACATGATTTTATATCTGAAGGACCCAAAAAACTCAGTTCCCAAACTCCTACACCTAATAAACCATTTTGGCAAAGTAGCAGGATACAAAATCAATCCACAAAAGTCAGAAGCTTTTCTGTACACCAGCAATGTACAAGCAGAAAAGGAAATTATGGAAACAATTCCATTTACAGTAGCCAAAAAAAAAAGTACCTAGAGATCATCCTAACCAAAGACATGATGGACCTATTTAATGAGAACTATAAAAATCTAATAAGGGAGATCAAAGAAGACAAAAGGAGATGGAAAGACCTCCCATGCTCATGGGTAGGCAGAATCAATATAGTGAAAATGGCCATATTGCCCAAATTGTTATACAAATTCAATGCAATCCCCATGAAAATCCCAGCTACATTCTTCACTGAAATAGAGAAAGCAACCCATTAATTCATAAGGAACAGCAAAAGACCTAGAATAGCCAAAGCAATGCTAGGCAAAAAAAGCAGTGCAGGAGGTATCCCAATACCAAACTTCAAGCTCTAATATAGAGCCATCATAACAAAAACAGCCTGGTATTGGTATAAAAACAGATCGGAAGACCAACAGATTAGAATTGAAGATCCAGAAATAAACCGCACTCTTAAAGTCAGCTGATATTTGACAATGGAGCTAAAGACATACAATGGAATAAACAGAGCCTCTTCAACCACTGGTGCTGGGAAAACTGGGCAGCCTTATGCAGAAAACTCAAAGTAGACCCAAGCCTATCACCATGCACCAAGATCAACTCAAAATGGATCAAGGACCTCAACATCAGACCTGAATCCTTGAAACTACTAAAGGACAGAGTAGGAAAGATGTTAGAACTTACAGGCACAGGAAGGAATTTCCTGAATAGAGTCCCAGGGGCACAACAGATAGGGGAGAGACTCGACAAATGGGATTACTACAAAACAAAAAGTTTCTGCACAGCTAAGGACATAGCCACCAAACTAGAAAGACAGCCAACCATATGGGAAAGGATCTTTACCAGCACAGCAACAGACAAAGGCCTAATATTTGTCATCTACAGAGAACTCAAAAACTAAGCCCCTCCAAGCCCAGTAAACCAATTAGGAAATGGGCAAAAGAGGTAAAGAGAGACTTCACAAGAGACGAGATAAAAATGGCAAAGAAACATATGAGGAAATGTTCAACATCCCTGCCAATAAAGGAAATGTAAATAAAAACAACCCTGAGATACCACCTCACTCCAGTTAGAATGGCCTATACTCTGAACTCAGGCAACAACAAATGCTGGAGGGGATTCGGGGAAAGAGGAACCCTTCTCCATTGTTGGTGGGAGTGCAAATTAGTACAACCACTATGGAGAACAGTATGGAGGTTCCTCAAAAAGCTCAACATAGACCTGACCTATGACCCAGCCATACCACTCCTAGGCATCTATCCTGAACAACAGGTCCCAAGATATCAAAAAGACATCTGCATGTCCATGTTTATCGTTGCACAATTCACAATAGCCAAAATATGGAAACAACCCAGATGCCCCTCCACAGATGAATGGATTCAAAAAATACGGTACCTATACACAATGGAATACTACATAGCGATTAGAAATGGTGAAATATTGGTATTCGCAGGGAAATGGTCAGAACTTGAACAAATAATGTTAAGCGAGACAAGCCTAGAACACAGAAAACAAAGGGGCATGATCTCCTTGATATATGACTGTTAAGGTGGGGGAAGGGGGAGACAGTAGAGACCAGGTCTGGGTAACCAACAACTTCTTGTCAAACGGTATTTCCCACAGGTTTGGTTCAGCGACCCTACATTATGTAACTAAAAACAAACAATTACTCAACATATGAAGGTCAAAAATAGACCTCTCAGTGGATCACATTAGCTCAAAAGCTATGTATGTACGTTCATATAAGACAAGGATAAGCAAACCCTATTGCTGACATTACATTTAAAGCCCTAGGCAAATTTCCTTTGGCGTAGGCCATGTGGCTACTGTATATGTTTTTGGTACACTGTGTATTGTATACATGTCTACCTGACCTAGGGAAGGGAAGGAAAAACAGGATGTAAGATATCACAAGAAATATACACACTGCCCTACTATATAACTGTACCCCTTTTGCACAACACCTTGTCAAAAAATTTGTTTAATTAGTAAATAAATTATAAAAAAATGGAACAAATATTATCATTTAAACTTGAAATCTTGAAACGCTAAGGGAAAACATAAGGAAAATACTTCAAACCATAAGCATAACTAATACCTTTCTTATGAAGACATCAGTAGCTTAAGAAATAATAGCAGGACTTCACAAAGGGGATTACATCACATCAGAAAGCTCTGGGTAGCATAGGAATCAACTACCAAACTGAAGAGACAGCCTAAAAATGGGAGAAAATCTTTTCCAGCTGTTCATCTGACAGAGTATTTATATCCAGAGTGCAAGAAAACATACACACACAAAATCAAAGGATTAAGTAATTCAATCAATAAATGGAAAACCGAGATGAAAAGATAGCTCTGAAAACAATACGCAAATAGCCAATAAAAACATTAAAAATGCTCAATATCTTTAACCATTAGGGAAATGCAAATCCAATCTACACACTGGTTTATTTGACCCCAGTCAGATTGTCCATTAAGTAAACAAAGAACAGAAAAGGTTGCCAGGTGAGGCCGGGGACAAAGAATCTCACTGTTGGTAGGAATGTAAATTAACGTTGCCATTGTGGAAATCAATATGAAGGTTCTCTCCAAAATTTAAAATAGAACTATCACTACATTAAAAGCAAACAAACATGGTGGTATGTGGGGGAGGGTGCTATTTGGACAGAGAAAGAAATGCAAGGGGAGGGAAGAGGAAGGAGTAGAAGAAGGCAATTGTGGTGATGAATATGATCAAAATATGTGTGGTTGAAAACGTCATAATATACCTATGGTTCTGTACAAGTAATACACACTTATAATTTTTTTGGTAAAGAGAATGGCATCCTTTACTTCTGTAGATAGGTGATGGATATAGAATGGGGCTACCTAGCTATGCAAAAGAATAATGGCTTTCCTTTTTAGTACATGCAATTCCCTAACCAATTGTATCAATAAATACTATTTCTAACAGCTGCTCTCAACCCTCAAAAGATGAGTCCATATTAAAGTTTAAAAAATTGTTTGCTTACCTTTAGCATTCAGCGTTTAGGTACCTAGATTAATTAATTAATGGTGGCAAATTCTAGCATTGGAAAGGAGGAGTTGTGCAGCCTGGTTAAAATATTACCAGAACAGTCCCATCTTCCCTCTCCCCGCTGCCTCCCCAACCCTGCCTGGACCTAGAAAGCTACCATCCACTTTGATTTATGAAACTCTTTCCATGCAGTTTCTTTGGAGACTTTACAGGTCCAATCATGGGAAGGCTGTTTTGTGCTGATGAACTCACAACAGATTCTGCTGATCATTTTTTAATGTTACCATATGGCTCTCAAGGGGTCCCAAAATATTAAAATAACTGGGAGAAATGGACCTTTGTAGCTGTAATTACCTATACCTTGGGTTGTAAAGTAGGTTACACTCATGAGCTAGAATCTCTCAGATATCTCTTCCAGAAATAAAGCATCTATGCATATTTATATATGAATCTATACTTTGAATACATAAATATACAGATATTGAATTAGATATTTACTGTGAAAGTGTTGAAGTAGTACAAAAAGCTTGAAATAAAGCTCACTGGTAGAGGGATGGTAGATTAAATTATGATACATTTATACCATGTTGTATTATAGAGCTATAAACCAAAGTGAGTTAGCTAGATCTATATGTATTGGCCTAGAGTGATGCTTAGAATGTAATTGTTAAATGAAAACATGAGATTTAGAATAGAAGAATATGATTCCATCATTGCAAGATATTGTGTCAAAACTATCTGTAAGGATTTATGCGTTTTTATGTTGAGAGGGATAATTGAAAGGAAAGAATTACTATTAGCTTTTGTTTGATTCCTCATGATAAGCACACATAGTTTATATTCTGAAGCACATCCCTCCCTCCCCAATAGATTTAACAATACAGGTGAGGAGGAGGTAGGCTTGAAGGCAGACTAGTTGGATGCTGTTCTTAGCCAGAATTATCTGTGAGTCTAAAACAGGTGCTTTCAGAATCTGCTGATTTTTAGAACCAAACTCTCATAACTGAAGACCGTAATAAGCCTATAACTGTAGGAGTATTTCACAAACTCAATCATGACAGGAAATGAACACTTGTTTTATACATTTTGATTAAGAGAAGAAATGTTAGTGCATTAAATGAGATGAGCACTTTACCACTAGGCCATATTCCCAGCCCCTTAGTGCATTAAATGAAGCCCTTGTCAGTGACTTTTTGTGTGTGCCAGTAATAAAGCTTGAACTCAAGGCCTGGGTGCTTTCCCTTAGCTTTTTCACTCAAGCTGGTACTCTACCACTTGAGCCTCACCTCCACTTCTAGCTTTTTGCTGGTTAACTGGAGATAAAAATTCTCATAGACTTTTGTGCCTAGGCAGACTTCAAACCTTGATTCTCAGCTATCAACCTCCTGAGTAGCTATGATTACAGGGTTATATAGGCAGTATCCATCAGCACCCAGCAGCTATAGCTGTTTTTAATAGAACTATTCTCCCCTTCATCTTTCCTTCTCCTTTTCTCTCATCTTCCTTTGCTCCTTTCTTCCTTCTCCCTTTCCTTCTGTCTCTTCTTATTTGTTCATTGTTTATTTAAAAACGTTTCCTTTATAATCCGGCTGAGACAAATTTTTTCTCCTTGATTTTGTAGTAAGATTTATATACATATACTATACTATATGTCATCATATATAAATACATGTGATATAAGTATTGTATAAATGCATGCATGAAGTATGAGGAAGAGTATGCATCCTCCTTATCCAAGACATGCTAGAAAGGAAGTTATAGAATATTCTCTATCATTTTACTCTGTAGATCATATGTCTATTTGTATGCCTATTATGTGCTAGAACTTACAGAATTTGCTCAGTTTGGGCTGAATTCAGTTTGCTTGAATTTTTTTTTTAACTCACACTTCGAGGAATCCTATTTTTTTCTTTTCAGCAAGTAGGATACCTTGGTTGGGCAGTTTATTATAGATACTTTTTCTAAAAGTATGACTCCTTGAGTTAAAAGAAGTCATGGACATATGCTCTTTGACTTATAATGGGGTATGTCCTCACAAAATCATCATGAATTGCCAATATGCTAAGATGATAATGCATTTAACAGATTTACCAAACATGCAGCTTTGCAGGGCAGTGCTCAGCAGGGTCCTGCTTCACCCTGTGACTAGGTACTGTGCCTCTCCACAGCTGTCCTTACTAGCCTAAAAAAAATAAATAATAAAAGAGCAAACTTGAAAATGAAGTACGATTTCTATTGAATGTTCATTACTTTCACACCTTCGTACAGTTAAAAAATCCCAAAGTGAGCCATTTGGAAGTAATCATGTTTATACATGAGTCTAATTATCTAGTGCAGATTCAGTACATCATTAGTTATTGCTAAATAATAGAGTTCTCAGAAGCAACGTCCAATGTCCTGAATGCTTTCTGGAGCTTTCCAAATTGTGAGGGCTCTGTGTGTGTGTGTGTGTGTGTGTGTGTGTGTGTGTGTGTGTGTGTCTGTCTGTCTGTCTGTCTGTCTTTCCTTTTTCCTCAAGAAGAGTTATTTTTATTAGAATTATTATTTTTTATTTATGGCTAGTATTTCTTTTCCTTTAAGATCTCTGAAGTTAGGCACTGTAATAGTTTTTCACTCCTGAGATCGCTTCATCTATCTATAGTTAGGGATTTCTTCCTATAGTGGCTTCTTTCTCACATAGTTCAAACTTCTTCCCTAAGGACCGTCTGTGCACACCTTTGTTACTATGAAGAATTAAAAAAAATGATTGTTGATTCTTAAAACCATGCACAAAATCCACTGATTGAGCCATAATCTCAAATGCTAGATAATCAGGAGCACTATTCAGACTCTGTCCTATTTTCATGTGTGGGTGTCATCTGTCCTAGGACAATAAGAACTGGTGACACAGGCAAACTTGCTGGAGAAGCCATTGGTGAAGGAGTCCCTTGACTGAAGCCTACATTCCATTTGCTTCTTTCTTCACTCTCGTAACCCCTCCACTTGTCACAGGATGCAGGTTGCTATGGTGACAGGCAAAGAGGACACAATTGGAAGAACACTGCAAAAATATTGCAATAGCCTATAAAGAGTATTTTAATTTTACTTATTTTTATAATGATCTTATATTTAGATTTCAAAAAAATTATGAAGACAGCACAACAAGCTCCTGTATACTTCCCACCGTGTTTCCCCTCATTATACATGAAATATTTGTCAAAAGTCAGAAAATAATTGATGCTCGTACTTTACTAATGACTAAGGTTGGGACTTTGTTTGGATTTCACCACTGGTTCTTTCTGTTCCAGGGAACCATGCTGTATTTAGTTATTACTTACATTCTCTGTGTGGAGTTGTTGTTTTGTCTTTTTTTTTTTTTTTTCACGGAGTCTCACTACATAGCCCCAAATCACCTTAAACTGGCTATTCAGTGAGCCCAAGATGGCCTTGAATTTGCATTTTCCTGGGTGCTGAGATTACAGGCATATGACACTGCACCCACTTCAGCTATGAACTTCCTCCCTCCCTTTCTCCCTCCCTCCCTGCCTGCCTCCCTCCCTTTCTCCCTTTCTTCCTTCTTTCTCTCTTTCTTTTTCTTTCTAGTATTAGGGATTGAACCCAGCACCTTGTCCGTACTAAGCAAGTATTCTTCTACCTTATGCATGCCCAAAACATTTTATTTGTATCTTTGTTTGAGACAGGAGCTCATTAAATTTTCCTGGGCTAGGCTGGAACTATTGATCCACCAGCTTCTACCTCCTGAATAGCTGAGATTACACACATGTATCACCATGCCTGGTTTCCAATTATGTTTTGAAATCTCCCGTGTCAATTGTCAATTTTCAGTCTGCCTTCCTTCCTTCCTTCCTTCCTTCCTTCCTTCCTTCCTTCCTTCCTTCCTTCCTTCCTTTCTTTCTTTTTAGAAAGGGTATTGATTTATACAGGATTTTTATTAAAGTTTACTCCTTTGAACTAACCTAAGTTGTCTGATTACATTTATTTTCATTTTCGTGTGTCTCTTAGGAGGGTAATATGTTTCTAGGATCATTATGTCCCAGAATATACTTCTGGATTTATCTTCTTCATAGTAACTCTTGGACTACAGGAGGCCATGATCAGTAACAAAGGGATGTTAGGGCCAGCAAAAATTTCCTCTGTTCAACATTCTCAACTCTGATTTAAACAATGTTACAAAGAGTTTAAGCCTATAATTCAAAATATTCCATTTTATACCCATGGCGTTTTATGTGCACAAGTATTTTTGGGGTTTTGCCATCTCCATCTTCAGTGCTGTGTGAGTAGGTAGTAGTTTCCTCTTAGCGAGTTCTCTGAACAATATGGTGCTTGCCAAGGCTCCCAACTCATGTCTGCCTTCTCATCTCCTTGCTGTGTGAGTGCTTAAATCCATCCTGCTGCAGAATGTCCATAACCATTCTATTAACGATATGGCCATCACCCCTCCACTAGACTCGTCGGGATTCTTGGAAATTTTCATGTTATCATCTCTCTCATCCAATTAAGTTATGTACCCATGTGGGAGGCTGAGAGCTCTGAACTTAATGCTAGCAGTCCAACCCACTCTGTCACCTCAAGGAGAGTTACTTGCATTTTCTAGCTTCCATTCCTTCATCTAAACAATGGTACACCGTTCCTTTACAGGATTGGGTTTCAAATCCCTTAATATTCTAGGAGTTTTGTCTTTTGTGACTATTTGTGACTAGCTAGGAATGAAGTAATTTAAAAATACAGAAAGCCGGGCTGGGGATATAGCCTAGTGGCAAGAGTGCCTGCCTCGGATACACGAGGCCCTAGGTTCGATTCCCCAGCACCACATATACAGAAAACGGCCAGAAGCGGCGCTGTGGCTCAAGTGGCAGAGTGCTAGCCTTGAGCAAGAAGAAGCCAGGGACAGTGCTCAGGCCCTGAGTCCAAGGCCCAGGACTGGCCAAAAAAAAAAAAAAAATACAGAAAGCTACTTGTAGTTCTCTAAAGAGGGAGGGGTAAGAGGAGTATGGGACCGCGAAAAGATGGCTTTGTCGGGGTATCTGGAGAGCAGTTAGGACTGCCAAGGTAGCCAACAGATGTCTGGGATGTGTTGCATTTAGCCTGGTGGGAAATGGGTAGCAGTTATGCACCGTCTTATGGAAATGCCTCAAGCTTTGAATCTGTTGCCCTTGAGATGGAAGTGGCGTGGGAAGGGTTTCTTCTCGTCTCTGTGTTTAGATTCTTTCCTCGGTTTGGGCTTCCTTCCTCTCTTAGTATTTATGGGACCATTCCAGCCATCTTTTCTGTATTCTAAAATCCCTGCTTGACAAACAGTTCATAAAATTAGATTCTGGACCTTATTTTAAAATCCCTCTTACAGTTTATATTTTGAGCCACTATTCCTGATGGTTTATGGAAGTAAGCATAAGATAAAATCTGTATGCTGAAAAGTCCACTCAAACTTTTGTGTTATTATTCTCATATTTCACAAGTAATACTTTAGGCAAAAAGTACTTAGGAAAAGTATAGAACCTTTAGCCTTGTGGCTACTATACAAGTAAATAGTGAATATATGATAGGTGTTATTTATACCATTCTTATAAATATTATTTTCTAGGAGTACAGCTGCACTGACTGGAGACTGAGTCATTATAATTTTTGTGCAAAATGACAGTGAGCTCTTTGGATATCTTCCCTGCTCTCAGATCTACCATCTGATGTTTCTCACTTTGCAGTATTAGTTCCAATGTTTGACTTAACATGTATTTGTTTGATTCTTACCCAGTGGCAGGCATTGTGTTCATGGTGGCACTCCGTTTTGGTTAAAAGCAATGATTAGCAGGTTGGTGGTTCATACCTGTAATCCTAGCTACTCAGGAGGCTGAGATCTGAGGATCCCAGTTCAAAGCCAGCCCAGGCAGGTTAGTCCATGAGACTCTTATCTCCAATAAACTACTCAAAAAATCCAGGAGTGTACTGTAACTAATTTTGGCACTCTAGGTATTGTATACATTTATCAGTAGGGAAGGTAAGAAGAACATAAAAATGGAGAGACAAACAGTAAAAGATGAACCAATGCAACAGCAATACTTACAAAACTATATGCTGTAAACCAATGGTACAACTTGGGGTGGGGGAGGGAACTGGGGAGCGGGGAAGTGGGGAGACAAATGAGGGAGGAGTTAACAAGTTTGATATGAAATATACTCACTGCTTTACATATGAAACTGTAACCCCTCTGTACATCAATTGGACAATAAATAAATCAATTTATTTTTATTTTTTATTAATTCTTTTATCAATTAAAAAAAAGCTGGGAGTGGCACTGTGGATCACTTGGTAGAGCACTTGCCTTGAGCCTAAGAAGCTCAAGGACAATGTGTAGGCCCAGAGTTCAAGCCCCAGGATTGGCAAAATAAATAAATAAATAAAGCAATGTTTATGAAAACTACCTGCTACAGCACTTGATACACACTCAGTCCTAAAGGGATTTTGTGTGTGTGTGTGTGTGTGTGTGTGTGTGTGTGTGTGTGCATTTCCCTTTCCTCCTTTCCAATCACTCATGGACCCATTGATCAGAATGGGTTTTAGTGTCCAGGGCATAGGTTGTCATATATGTAGACTGACTCAAAAGAAGAAATACTGAAATAGTCATGGTAAGAAAATAGGAAATATATCTTTCCTTCCACCCCTCTGTTACTTAGAGAACCTATGTAGGAGCAATATAACAGGGAGGAAGAGAACAGGCAGTGACATAAAATAGACTCTTCTCACATTCTGCTGCTTGTTCTGTGGGTTACCTTAGACAAATTCCTTAATAGTTTGAAGCTTTGAAACTTTGAATCTCTGAAACTGAGATCGCAATAATCACCACATTAAAGAGAGATGAGGATTGCGTAAACTGACAGACATAGAACCGTCAGCATCATTACAAAAACACAAGCAATGCCTTACTTAGGTAATTCTGAGCATTATTATGTTCCGGGAAACAGTTATTATTTAGTAAGTACTTAATATTAACATAACTTTTTCTCAGACAGTTGTGTAAATGCTTAGTTATTTGTGATCTTCAGTTACTTTGGTTTAAATGTTCTATTTTCAAAATAATTGCTCATATGTACTTTCCTACTTCATGCTATAGGAAAGACTCAATGTGTCAAATGATACTATTTCCCCTGGGTTTCTCCTTGTCCTCCTGATTAAGTAGTTTAAAATTTAAGAAAATGAAAACTGTAGGTTTTAAAAAAATATGTATGTTTATCTTTCTGGTCAAATGGTACAATTCTAAGACGTTTCTACTGTGGGCAAAGAAATCCCAGTGGCTGCCTATCCTCAATGAAATGGAAATAATTACACTTTAAAAGAATGTTACTATTCTCTGAATGAAATGCTTGATTAATTACTTGAAGAAATAGAAGATAGGTGATATTTGGAATGGATTAATAGAAGATTAAATTTCTAGAAGATTAATTTGGCAATGATTTATAACATGGATTAGAGAGAAGAATATCCTTAGAGAAAGATTATTATGGTAATTATTTGTAATCTAATCTGACTTCCTTTTCTGAGACTAGTAAACTGGGAGTTTAAATAAATTAATTAATATTCTGCCTTGATCTTTAAAGAGTGTAGAGTGGATTAAAACCTGTCAAGACTGCTTTCATTAGCAATGTATTGTAAGATAGCTTGTTTATTCATTTATTCATCAATTGGACACATGTTTATTGATGGTCCATTGTGTGCTAGGCAGTATGTTATTAGATATTTGTTAATAATATAATAATCCTAGCTCTTGAACTGGTGGATTATCGAATCCAATCTCATTCTTTCAGTTCTAGCTGCTGGGTTTTGTATACCATTTTGTAATTTTCTGGGTTTAAGTATATTTGTAGTTAATTTTATTTTTTGCTCAGTTGTGGGGTTTGAACTCAGGGCCTGGGTGCTATCCCTGAGCTTTTTCACTCAAGGCTAGTGCTCTATCACTTTGAGCCACAACTTTACTTCCAGTTTTCTGGTAGTTAATTGGAGATAAGAGTCTCATAAACTTTTTCCTTCCAGGGCTGGCTTCAAACTGTGATCCGTAGATCTCAGCCTGTTGAGTAGCTAAGGATTACAGGTATGAGCCACTATAGTTAAATTTCTAACAAACTTCTCAGATTCAGAATACTAATGTGCTTCTAATCATCTGAAGATAGAAATAGCTTGGAGAGAACTGAAAATCTCAGTACAATTCTTCTCAAATATGGAGCTAAATGGAAGACCCAAGTCTCAGGAAGTGATCAATCATCATAGCTTAGATTGCCAAATAGCTAAAGTTGGAGGAGCACTGGGTGCTTAATTAAGTGTAATTAAATAAGCCAAGATGACTAAATATAACAGTTTTACAAAAAACAACTTGATTTCTTCTACAACTCATAAGTTTTGACATTTAGAATACCACTTTACTCAGATACACAAAGGGTTCTTTCTAGTGTAGTTCAACAGGGTTGGGGTAAAACATACAGGTCAAAAAGAGTTTGGTGAAATTGACTTATCTCATGCCAAGCGCAGTGAGGAGAGGACTTATGATTTACAGGAATGAATTATCACCATCTAAGACGCTATTCACAGTGGCGCTCTTTGTAGCTAACATGTATTGAATGCCTTATGTCAGGCATTGTACTAAATACTTTATATGCATTATTTTGTTGAATTCCCAAGAAAACTCCATGTGATAGTATTTAACAGATAATACATTTTAGGTTCAAAGAGTTTCATAAAGCCTAGGTGCTGGTTGGCCATACTGCTGAAAGTTTGTCAAAATATTTTATACTCCCTGCCAACCCTTCCCTGTGGTCTTTCTTCTTTGCTATCTTCTTCTAGCTTTGGTCAGTGGGCTAAAAAATTCCTAATAGCATTTCACTATTATTTAACCATTGGCTTTAGAAACATAGTTGATCTGGATGACTTGCAGTTATTGTGTTAATTATTGCTCTGGAAAGGAAGAATCAGGAGATGGCTTGGATGCTACAAAGAGGAGATCAAGATCTAAGAGGAAGCATGGGGCTTGGGCATCTCAGAGGAAAGAGACTGACCTATTCCTGGAATCTTAGATGAGAACATGAGAGAGGCAAGGCCAGACCTCAGCTGGCCCAGCTAGAAGGTCACATTGGAGAATGAGGACAAATAGCATCAGATCCTTGAGATGCGAAACAGGAGAAGGACATGTATGAAGACAGGAGCATGAGCAGACCTGTGTATGTTGATTGCATTTTGACCCCTATAAATGGTCTCCTTAAAACACTGCCTTTACCATGCATTTTTCCACATGACCTCCCATGAAGAAGCAGCACAAATTCATGTGCTCCCTTGAGTACAGCCAGTCCAAGCCTGTGCCTGGCTTGGGTCAATAGTACATAGCAGAACCAATGATCTGCCATGTTTGCCTCTCAAGAAGCTCTATACATTGCTGCTGTCTTTGTTGCACTCTGACCATGTCATGAGAGATCACATGGAAGAGAGGCCAGCTAGCTCAACCAGAGCCAACTTACACACCAGCCAGCCCGATGTTAACTCAGCAGCTGTCCTCACATATCAGGGAAGCTGAATTAGATCAGACAAGTCTAGTCCACAGCTACAAAAATCACTCAGGTGAGTTAACAAATGTAAATTGTGTAGCAGTGAAGTTTAGAGGCTTGTTTACTATTTGACATTAATTTGGAAATAGATAATTGATATAGAAGTACTGAATAAATCACTAGTAAGCAATTTATTTATTTATCCTGTCTTGAGGTCCTCCTCCAGTCAGTTTAAAATGAAGACACCAGTGATTTCTTAGGGGGGGGGCAAAGATTATGATTTTTTAACCATTTCATCCTCCCCAAAATGATAGGGTGCCAGCCATAGAAAGAGTGGCTCAGCAAATTTTGGAAAAAGGAAAGTCAGGAAGGAAGGGAGAAAGGGAGGAAAAGAAGGAGGGAAGAAACTGGTAAGGTCATGACAAAAAATGTTGCATAAAAAACATAATATTAAAATTCCAAGATATTAGGAAAGTTTTGTGAGGTGTGGTTCAGGCACTTGGACACAGTAAGGAGTCAAGAGAGAAGACAAAGATGTAAGAACAGCATGAGATCAGGAAGAGACACTACTCTCCCCCAACTGACAATTATTTTGGGGGAGGTTTTTGACCCTATTACAGATCCGGGACATAATCAGTGAAGTCAACAAAGCCCCTTCCTCCCATTGGACAAGTATTCTAGTGGGAGAGACAGACGAAGAACCCATCTGCAAATAAGAAAATCACATAGAAGGTAAGGAAGTTACAGGAAAGAGAAGAAAGGGAAACTGGCTAACAAGGTGAAGGTGAGAGGAGGGTGAGGTTGTTATATGAAACAGGCAGAATACGCCTCACAGAGAAGGTGAGAGGGGAGCAAAAGCAAGGTATGAGTGAAAATGAGTCAAAAGCTATTCAGGGATAGTTGTTCCACATGGATGGAACAGCTAGAGAAATAGAATGGCCTAAGGCAAGGCCAAGACTCTCATCCCTGAGGAACATTGAGGGGTAGTTGATGTGGCTAGAATGACATGAGGGATAGGGAGAGAAGAGGCCAGAGAGAAATCTGGGACCTGGAACATGGAGGGGCCCGAAGGCCACCCTGGGGATCATGGGTCACGAACACAGTTTCTCACAGATCTCGACTTCTTGGGTTGGGTGGAGGGCATAGCTTAGTCTGAATCTCAGGATTCCTCTTCCTATGGTACTTTGCTTGTGCTGGTGTCCTCAATTATGACATGAGTCCAGTATTTGTACCTACCTCAGAGGGTTGATTTGAGGATTCAATGGAATAACTTAGCTACAAGGAGAGCTGAGAAAAATTTTGTGTGAAATGAGATGAGTCATGTTGAGTTCCCTCCTCACATTCCAGAAGGAATTTCACTTGGATTCCCTTGACAACAGGGGGATTCAGTAAAGAAGTCATGGATGGTGGTCCTCTGTGTGTCTGTATTGATGAAAATTATGAAGAAGAGGACATCATCCTACCCAACCACTACAAGGACTTGTGAGGTTTCCATGTTAAAAGAGAGGCCAGAAGGCCCATGCTTTCTGCCAAGCATGGATTCATCCAGGTCTATGGTCTTTCAGCTGCTTGTTACCAGCCTCTTCCAATAACATCATCTCAGGGGGAAAAGAAAGCACTTATCTCAGTAAGTTTATTTCTTAAATCCATCTGGTATCGCCCTGTCCTCCAGTGTCTATAGGGAAATGGTCCATTGAAGCAGTTACTGAGCATCTCCTTTAGCTAATGATAACTAAAAACTCAGATCCTAGGACAGAAAAAAAAGAGCCTTCATCTACCCAAAAGATTACAAGTAAGACCACACTAAAGCCCAGCACAACTGTGTTCATCACAGCACAATTTGTCATAGCCAAAATATGGAACCAACCCAGATGCCCCTCAGTAGATGAGTGAATCAAGAAAATGTGGTACATATACACAATGGAATTCTATGCCTCTATCATAAAGAATGGCATTGCCCATTCGTAAGGAAATGGAAGGACTTGGAAAAAAATCACACTGAGTGAAGTGAGCCAGACCCAAAGAAACGTGGACTCTATGGTTTCCCTCATAGGGAATAATTAGTACATGTCTAGGATAGCCCTAGCAGAAGATCACAATAGCTCAATAGCTATACACATATGAACACATAAGATGACGCTAAGCGAAATGAACTCCAAGATATGGAGACAAGTGGTATATCATTGTTGTTGTTATTTTCAACATGCTATGTGAAACTGTGCCCTTTTTTCCCCGTATTTCTTTCCTGTGGTTTACTTTTACCCCTGATATCACTGTAACTGATTTTAGTACCCTGGATATTGTTTATACTTGTACTGGAACTAGGGAAGGGAAAGGGAATACCGAAATTGAGAGACAAAGTATAAAAAGACAAACCAGTGCAACAGCAATACTTACAAAACTATATGGTATAAACCAACTGTATAACTCATGGGAGGAGAAGGAAATGGGAAGGGAGGGGGGGAATGAAGGAGGATGTAACAAGTTGGATAAGAAATGTACTCACTGCCTTACATATGAAACTGTAACCCCTCTGTACTTTACTTTGACAATAAAGAAAAAAAATTAAAAAGCATGAAGGCAATGCTAAGTCATGGGGGTGAGGTATAGAATTTGGAGTTTGTGTTTCAGCTCTGTAGCTTGGAAAGTGTATGGCTTACTGATGCATACTTCTTCTTTGAGAGATACTCACATTTTTAGATGGATATGACCCTTGCATAATAATCAGAGCTAGCATTTATACAGTATCCCAAGCAGAGTTCTATGTGATTTATAAGTTTTAATTTTTTGACACTCAAACAAAGCCACAGGAATAAGACTATGTCCATGATGGATATGTGGTCAGAGAGCTTGAATAGCTCACTAAGTGTGGGTTACAGAAGGACTGTCTGAGTCCAGGAAAGCCACTATCAAAATAGATGTGTTGAACCAATCTGCTCCACCATTGCTCACAAGTTTTGGCCTCATTTGTCTTATCAGTATTGTCATGGGAAATGTTATAGTCTTGGCTCTGACCTTTGATTTATTCTCTCAGCTCTAGCTGATCTACAACAGTATCACCTAACAACCAATCTGCTAATAAAGTGGCTTAAGGAGATGACATAAACATCGGGCAGTGTTCTGAAACTAGAACACTGAAACACTGCAGTCCTACAGTTATTTTCTAAACATAGGCTGCCTGGTGGCCACATGAAACCACATGAGGAGTCCAGGGAGGATTTCCTTGGGGTTGAAATTGCTTGAATTCCTATTCAGAAAGCAATCAGTGGTCCTTCCGAAATAACACGGCATTTGGTTCACTGCCACCTTGTAACACGGGGCAATCTGAATCTCATTGGGTTGAGCCACAGGCAATCAATTCTATAATAATTGTCCTCAAGGTTTCCAGCTACTTCTATGAATATGCTGCACTCCCACAAGTTTCTTAATATCCAGCAATTTATAGTACTGATATTTTGTTGGGAGAAGGGGCTGTTATTTCCCGGAGCAATGTGGAAGTTCCAAAATGGATCATTATGGTCAGATATTGACTCACAATGTATGTTTTGTTTAACTCTTGGTTTTACCAGCAATTGTATCCAAGAGATGCAGAATTTTGGTGTGGAAAGAAGAAAAGACAAGAAGCAGGAATGCCAGGTTTAGTCTTGGCTCTGCCTTTGGGCAGTTCCACTCTCTTCACTGGGCCTTAGCTTCATCTTTTGTACAACAAGTATTTGATGAATTACAAATGCTGTAAACAGCACCATTTTATTCATTCTACATATTAACTGTGTGCTATGGGACAGGGAGGGGAAAGCCAGTTCTGTCTTAGCAAGGGAATCAGTTATGAATGAAACAGAATTTCTTGTCCTCATGGTACTTCCATTGTGGCATATACTGAATATCTCCCCTACATGGGTGTTTTTGGAAGTACATTGTCTTCCAGAATCTTGTCAGTCCCTCTTTGTGGTACAGTCTTTCTCTTTCCACTTTGTCTTTTTGGCAGTGTTGTGATGTTTGAACTCAAGGCTGTATGCTTGCTGGACAGGGGTTTTACTGTTTGAGCCTTGCTTCTAGACCCTTTCCCCCTTGTGTTTCTCTGTTTATTTTTGAGCTAAGAGCGCACTTTTTGCTGGGACCAGCCTGGACTGTGATCCTCCTATTTATACTTCCCTCTCTACCTGTTATGATGGACATGCCTCACCATGGCCAGCTTTTTTTTTTTTTTAAGGCTTGTGAACATTTTACCCCATGCTACCCTAGAACCCTGACCTTTCTTATCTCTGCCTCCCAGTGGTCATAAGTGCTCTCCGCTTGTACCTCAGTGGCCTTGGATGGATCCAATAGATAGATTTAATGGAAGTGATGTCATGTGACTTCCAGATATGGTTCACACAGTCCAATGTTCTGTCTATATAAGGATGCAAGAGACTCAACCACTATATAGAGAGAAAGTCCAAACTAATACATGTGCAGTGCCCACAGAAAGAGATTCATATTGCATGTAGTAAGAACTTACTTATTATTATTGTCATTGGTATTATTATTTGGTGGTGGTGGTTGTCATCGTGGGGCTTGAACTCACGGCTTGAGCACTGTCCCTGAGCTTTTCTGCTAAAAGCTTGTACTCTACCACTTTGATGTACAGCTCCACTTCAATTGTCTAGATGATGGTTAATTGGAGATAAGAGTCTCACGGGCTTTCCTGTACTGGCTTTCTTTGAACCATGATCCTCAGATCTTAGCTTGCTGAGTAGCTAAGATTATAAGTGTGAGCCACCAGTGCCCAGTTTACTGTTGGTTATTATCTTAGCTGAAAGAGGTAAAATCATAGCATGTCTATCAAGAAAACAGAAATAAACTCTAAAGGTTAGATGAAGATTTAAGACAGTGTACCTTAGGTACCCAATCAGGCTATGTTATAAGGAGTCTGGAAATTCAAAGGAGAATGATCACATAATGGGGTAGGGGGACAAAGAAAATCCATGGAAACTTGGCTGGATAGTGACTCTAAATGAGCTGCTAAGATGAAGCATGCTACCTCACACCTGTAATCACAGCTACTTGGGAGGTGGAGATAGAAGGATCCAGATATAAAGTTATCCCCAAGCAAAAAGTGCAAGGCTTTGTCAGAAAAATTACTAAAGCTAAAAGAGCTGGAGACGTGGCTGAAATGATAAGAGCATTTTTCCTAGCAAGTGCAAATCTCTGAATTCAAATCCCAGTATCTCCAAAATAAAAAAAAAAGTGGACCTGAAAATAATGGAGAACTGAGGTATTTAGGGGCTCTTTCTAAGCAGAACATAGATCAAGTAAAGATGTGGAGGGTAGAATGAATAATAACAATAGCTACCATTCTTGGAGTCAGATATAATACAGCACTCTATTCTAATAACAATCTTGCATCTCTGAAAGAGATGAGAAACCTTGCTTAGAGAGGTTGATTAGCTTCTGTGAGAACACACTAATGGCAATAAAAGGATTGGGCCCCAACCCCAATCTTCTTGAGTCTAAAGACTGTGTCCACTACTTTGGGATTTAGTGATTCTGAATAGACAGATATTTCATCTTATTTTAATTTTCATGTCTTGGTAACTTTGCATTTTGATTAAATACTAAGGAACAAGCACCAAGTAATAATTTCATCTACCTAATGGAAATACAGGCTGGGACTAAGTCAATCAGCCAGGTTGGTAAATAGAAAAGTTGAGCAGCATATTACTCAGTAACAGATGAGAAATAAATATTTAGTATTCTTCAACTCAAACATGACATAGAAGTAGTACATATGCATAGTGTTCCATGCACTTCAATGCAAACAAGAATTTCAGAGATGGTGCCAACCTTTCATTGGAATCTGTCTCTAATTAAAGACAGTTTCCGTAGGTGTATTGCTTGCATCCTGTAAGCACATCCAGTCTGTCAGGGCTGAGTAATTGGTGTTTTACTGCCCTTCTTCCTCTGATTATTTGGACTTTGTGTAGCATGATATCTCCTGATTGGCAAGAGGTGACACAGGCCAGACAAAGGTGGAAAGTGGATGGGGCAGGAGAAAGTGCCTGGGAATGAGAAAGAAAAGACTGGTTTCTAGATTTGCTTTTACCTCATATTCATCAAGTGGTCCTCAGCTTCCTCCTTTATGAAATGATGGAGATAGATTTGCATTTAATTACATTTATACATCTATTTTTATTTTTAGCTAGTGAGCTGCTTGTGGACAGATACTGGGTAGCTGTCATTCTAGCAGTGCAATGTGAACCAAAATGCTGTACTTAGACTGAAGCTAGAAAGATCTGGATTGAGTTTTGGCTCAGCCATTGATTAGCAGTGCATTCCTAACGAAAGTGAACTTCCTTGCTATGCTATGGTTTTCACAAATATAAAGTGAATAATAATACTATACAGTCAATGAGCATAAAATTGGTTAGAGCAAAGACATTCCTTAACTTAGAACCTGGATAGTATAAGGTCTTAATTGGTTTAATTATTGCTGATTTTGGAATGGCCTATGTTTAAAACAAGGTGGCATGGAACATAATAAATATTCTTTGTACCAAAATATGCCTATATACATGCATGCATAAATGTAAGATTGAACTGTGGTATGCAAATTGGGAGTTCAGATTAGGTTCTGGAGAGTTCTGTGGATGTCATAATAAAGGTGTGAATTATATCCTAAAGAAACAGAGCCACTAAAACTGGAAGATGGTACACAATTCTGGTCCACCATTGGCATCAAAGGGCTAAGAAGGGCAGATGGACATAGGACAAATAAAGGCTTGGGTCCCTTTTTGCTTACGGATGTCCCCACCTAGGCTTTGCTAATGCTATGCTTTGAGCTGTTGAAGGACTGCAACCAGAAAACCAAGACAAATAATTTCAGGAGAAAATTGTTTTGTAAACCAGAATGTTGTGGCTTGTGACTGTTGGTCAAATTAACTCTGTGGCAGTCATTTCCACTTAAGCTTGTGATGGATTGGCTGTAGCCAGCCTAGATGCTGGGAGAGAAATTACAAGGGAATGAGCAACATAGTCTGTGTTTGGACCAAACCCTGCTATCACTTACAATTTAGGTGCCCCAGACTATTCCTCTAATCTGTTAGAGACTTTGTATTAAACTTGTAAAAAAAAAGTATAGATTCTGTAGGTTAAGGATTTGCCTTTGTGGTGGTCATGTCCAATAGACTGTTTAGCTTACTCTTTCTGGGGACACAGAGGCACAAAATAGTTATTTTTTATTTCCATGATATATGTTTCTTTATTTTCTTTTGTTTTATTTTGCTGATCTGGTGGCTTGAAGTCTGGGCCTGGGTGCTGTCCCTGAGCTTCTTTTGCTCAAGGCTGGTGCTCTACCACTTTGAGCCACATTGCCACTTTCAGCTTTCTCTGACTAGTTTATTGGAGATAAGAGTCTCACAGACTGTCCTGCCTAGGCTGGCTTTGAACTTTAGTCTTCAGAGCTCAGTCTCTTGAGAAGCTAGGATTACAGGCGTGAGCCACCAGTGATGACTATTTCATTTATTGACCTTATCCCTGCCCAAGTAATATTTATGTGACACCAGTTGCTAATGAGAAACTAGAACTGCTCCAGCTTGCTTAAGAAGAGGGGAAATTCCTGGCAGATAGAAATTCTTTGCCCTTTTCCAACATAAAGGCAATTTCACAGATACATGAGGCTCAGCCAACACAGTCTGGCCTCACAAGTACTGGAGCCAGAAATATAGAACAAAACAATTCTATCTATCCATGATCCAGTACACACTTACCCCATTCCATGAGACAAATAAACGTTTCTTAAAGCAACCCTTAAGTGTGATGCTGGATGTACACAGCTTTTCTTAATCCATTTTTTCTATTTAATTAAAAAAATTCTCTGGTCATGACCACTTAAATTGATTTTACAACCCACTGGTAAGTTGCAACTGTAGTTGGATGAAGATTGAGACTACTGGAATAGCCTTCTAATTGAACTTCTTCTTGTCTACTCTGTAAACTCCTGTCAGATTAATTTTTGAGGTCCAGACACCATGACACCCTGAAACCGGAGGCACTGTTTAATCCTGAGTACCTTGGCTAGCTGTGGCCTCTGCACCCTGGATTCATCATTCTTGGTAGCTGTATGACTGCAACACAAAATCTAAACACTAAATCTACTGTATATATCCTTGCCTTCCTACCCTCCTTCCTGCTTAGAATATTTTCCTACATCTTTCTTCTTCCAAATCTAGTTTATTTTCCAGGGCTCAACTCAAACTCACTTCCTGTATCTAAGCTTCCCAACCAGATGTGTCTTTGAAACCATTTCTTTTGTAGTTCCCTTGAAGTATTTCTCATTGTCCAGTAAGTATCAAATTGGATTGCATGGTTGTTTCCTTTCCCTGACTTAGATTGAGAATGATGAGAAGCAAGGTGCCTAATTTGACTTTCAGGTAAAGAAATAACTCAGGCTGGGGACATCGCTCAGTTTAACATGCTAGAGGCCCGGCTTTTGATACCACCACCACCAACAACAACACAAACAAACAGTACAAACACTTATCAGGCATTGCATGGGGTACTCTTATTGGACATTCAATTTTAACCCAGCATTCCATATTTTATCTAGAGTTCATCATATCAGATTACAATTTCACAAAGATAGGTATTATGCCAGACTCACTTTTCCGCTTGACCTTCAAAAATGAAAGTGACTTCCAAGCGTGTATCTAGGTAAATGCTGCTTCAGTGTCCTTACTGTTTCTCGAGGTGGTGTCAAAGTTCCTCTGTATATCAAGTCCCAGGCAATTCTAACCACTCTCCATCTTTCTGCAATGTATGGATCCTCTTGGTAGGAGCTGTTTGATGGAGAATAATCCAATTACCTTAACCATCAAGTTTACCTCAAGATTGTATTAAACCTTATAACACAAGGACATGATTGCCTTAATGCTCTACAATAATCCTGTTTATTTTTAAATGTACTAATTTGCTCAACAATGAATAAATCTTGACCTCAAAAAAAGAGAACCAGCCAGGTGTTGAGTGGCTCATGCCTATCATGCCTACTTAGGAGGCTGAGATCTGGGGATCATGGTTCAAAGCCAGCCCAAGCAGGAAAGTCCGTGAAACTCTTATCTCCAATTAGCCATCTGAAAACTGGAATTGGAATTGGCGCTGTGGCTCAAAGTGGTAGAGCACTAGCACTGAGTGAAAGAGCTCAGGGACAGTTCCCAGGCCCTGAGTTCAAGCCCCACAACTGACACAGGGGGAGGGAGGGCATTCTTTCTTCTTACATGAATAGCATTCCAGAACTCTGGCATATCAGTGCTTATCTTTGGTGAGTTCCCAGTTTAAAAAGCAGGTTGGGTTTTGTCAGAGTTCAGTGATGGAACAGCCCAGGGGAGGCTCTGGTAGAAGGTGGGGCTGGGGGCGGGTGTGGAGTATCTGTGTGGAAGGTAGGAAACAGTGAAGGTTGAGTTCCTCAAACCCACTTTACCAGGAGACTCATCTATCTAAATATAGCAATTGTCTTCATCAATTTGACCCATAGGCAACTTGGGTCTAATGATTCAAGAGCCATCAGGGGTGAAGCTGTCTAAATCCCACAGCTTCCTAGATAACTGTGTGGTCAGACCTTCAGCATTTCTGCCTCACCATCTGAAGTCACAATTTCCAGTAAAATGGTTAAATTTTTTACAGAAAAAAACACAGTTGAGAGAAGCCCTGACTCTACCATGCTTTCTGTGGTTGGTTGTTCTTGGACAGTAGTTATCAAAATGTGGTACTCTATAACATGAGCAGCACCTGTAGAGAACTAGTTAGAATTCAAATTATCATGAGATTTGAGAACTACTCACAGATATTGGTGCTGGACCCAGGATTCAAGATTCAATCTATGCTTCCACAAGCCATCTGGTTGATCCCAAATCAAATACACACATACACACACACATTCACACATGGTTGCACACACAAAATCTTAGGGAACTACTACTCTGGGATTTTATGATTTCATTGTATTTAATCCAAAGGACTAAGTATGTGCAAATTCTTGTTCTTTCCACATCTTTAAAGCATCATTTAAACACGCTCATATAAATCAAGATTTTAAAGGATATCTTTTTTTTTCTTAGTAATATCTATTTGAATTTAAGTCTACATACAGGAGCAACGGAGCAAGAAACAGTCTATAAAGCAATAGCCTTTTGACTTTTGAGTTATTTATTTGTATGTTCATTTATTCAAATATATTGGGTCCAGGGTGATTCAGGCACTATGCTGCGTGCTGGTGAAGAAATAACCCGGTCCCTACTCTGGAGGAAATCACAGCTTTCGGGAGAGAGGAGGGGAGAAATATTGATTAAAAATCCATTCATAAATGCCAACTTTCAATCAAAACAAGAGCATAAGAGAAATAGGAATTAGGAAAATAGCAGCAACAATGAGTGAAAGAAAGGGAGGACCACTACGTTTCCCTAAGAAAATGTCATGTGAGTGAATGTGAAGGATGGACAGGAACACATTTGCAAGGAAGGGAATGGAAAGTCGACCCTCAGAGGGGCACCTTTTGTACTAGACCACAGGGCAGCAGGAAGTGTGGCTACAATCAAAGAAGAGGCTATGTGACTGAGTTCTGAGCTGACCAGAAAGCAGTGGCCAAATTTAGTCATAAAAGCCAAATTTAGATGCAGTGCCAACTACCTGACAGTCCTGTGCCTTTGATCTAGGTCTCAACTACAATGCTTTTTTTGTGTGGGGACAAATGAAACACCTAGAGATAGATGTCTGCTTGTTACAAATTGAGAGTGGGAACAGAGAGATTAATATCTAATCAGTGGTATCCTAGATTATGTTAAATATTCTGCAAACAGCATAGTCTCTCATAATAAAGAATTCTCCACCCCAACCACTAATAGTGATGAAGCTGGAAAACTGAATTAGGTTGGAAAAACTGTGTCAATTTTTTATTTGAAGAAAAAAAATTCAAAGAAATACCTTTCCTGCTCCCAACAAAATGCTACTATGCTATTTGAAAAAGACCAAACAAACCCCCAAAATCTTACTGGATCTTGGTGATGGTGGCTTTTTTTTTTTTTAAGACTGACTTACTTTGGAACAAGGAACATTTAATCTTAATATAATACACAAACAGGGATAAGGAAGTAGCCAAATGATAAAACATTTGTCTAGCATCCTAGCATGCACTAGGAAATGAGTTTACTTCTCCAATACCACACACACACACACACACACACACACACACACACACACTTAGCATTTCCATCTACATTTCCTGATTCCTTAGCTGATTGACAAGTATTCCACCTTGAGTCAGTGAGTGGAGTGACCCTTGCTTATTTGGGACATTTGCTCCTTGAGAAGTTAGGCTTACAAACAGAGCTTGAAATACAGTGTGAGAGAGAGAAAAAAATAGACATTTGTGTATTGCTCTGACAGAAGAATTGCAGTTGATAGAAACAGAGTGGTTACTGTTTGCTGGCAGGGAAAGACAGGAGGGTGGGAATGGATTTAAACATAATTTCACATTTCTTCTTATCTAGACAGAAAGCAGAGATATCATTGTTCTCCACGGGAGGCCTTTGCTGACTTGTAAGGGGCAGCCAGCCCTCTTAACCCTTCTCCACTTGCTGTTAGGCATAGATACCCAAATGCACAGTGACCACAGTGATCTCTTTATGCCATTCTGTTTTGCTTCAGGTTATCGGGCAGCTTGATTCCTGTCTGCACTGGCCTCCTTCCCTCTGTGTGCTCCATCAGTGGACTCACCCAGACATAATGATTTTTGACCAGGCTATAGAGGTAGGTTGATCTCCTCAGAAAGGCTCTCCAAAGGGAATAAAATGATGGGAGCGCCACAGTGTGGGTTTTATAAAGCCCCTGATGCATGTCTGTTCTCAGATTTGGCTTCTTTTCCAACTGCTAATGCTAATATTCTGGCAGCTGCTGTTGCCCTGCTGCTTGCACAGTTGAAGATGAGACAAAGTGGCTCAGATATTGGACCTACAATTATTCATCATATATATATATATAATGAGTTATATATAGAGGATATTTAATTTCATATATACATAACAAAATCAATATTCATATATCTCACTCTGAATTTATTCAGCTATCTCATAGCACAGTCTGGTGTTAACCACAAAATAAATGCATGAGAAGGGTAAGGTAGAGAGAGCCTGGAATAACTGAGGAGATCTCCGAAGCAAAGGGGTTTTCTACATGCGAAGGTCAGGAGGAATTCGGATTAGCCTCATCTCTTCCCTTAGGCAACCAGAGATCCAGGCTGGACGTGACAGAGATCAGATTATGCTTTACTGCTTCCCGAGAGTCAGTTTGGAAGGAAGAAATCTCTTTTGTAGATGACCCACAAGGTCCTATGTGGGCAGCCACTTCCATTTCATGAGGAACTACTGTCCAATTTTGTTTAGTTGGAGCTTTGTTTAGTAGCTTGAAAAATACTAAAGTTCTATTAGGGATCAGAAACTCCAAAGATAAGAAGTAGCTTTGCCAGTCCCACATTCTAAATGGCATCTTTCCTTCTTCCTTCAATCAACTCCCTATCCCAACCCTAATAATTGCTCTTTATCCGGTTGTTAAGTATATCTCTGCACCTTAGTTCCTTCATCTCTAAAATGGGGATTCTACTTGGGGATTTCATCTGTTGAAAGTGCTTTCAAAATGGAGGCCGATTTGGTAAAGTCATTTCTAGAAGTATTTAGGATTATAGCCATAAGGCACTTAAAATATTGCCAACCACATAGTAGGAGGCTAATATATAATAGCTAATATATAATAGGGAAGATGCTGGAAGGTCATTTCTTTTCCTTGCTTACATTTTTCCAAAGAACAAGCCTTGTTCTTTGTTCTGCTCTGAGCAGGCTATGACAGCCACAATGTTGGCTTTTATATTTCTAAGTACACAAGATGGGAAAGAAATAGGCCCCTATTAATCAGTGCTTTCAAGGGGCAGTGGTATGTTCTAGAAGTAATCACCTGTCATCACATTATATGTATTCCATCATGAGTCACGGATACCAATGTTCAGACCGTGCAAAATTTCTGACTATCCTAGTTTGTCTTTCTCTTATTTCTGAGGAACTGCTAAAGGAAAAAGAGTTAGGGCTCTGGACCTCAGGATACCAGAGGGCAATCCTGCTTTCTCTAGATCACTAG
This sequence comes from Perognathus longimembris pacificus, assembly GCF_023159225.1. Taxonomy (NCBI): domain Eukaryota; kingdom Metazoa; phylum Chordata; class Mammalia; order Rodentia; family Heteromyidae; genus Perognathus; species Perognathus longimembris. The sequence continues at coordinate 52,547,657 of NC_063170.1, forward strand.
AATACTTTGAACTTGATACTCCCAGAGGAGAAAAGAGTATTGCATCACTAAACTATGGAAATACCCTATAGAATAATATGCACTTAGTCACTTCTAGTTGACACTGCAAAGAGATAGATAGCTGAGGAGGTCTGCATATCTATGTAGTGATGAGTATGGATTGTAAATGGATTACTGGCTCCAACTTCCAGTTTTATTACTTATACAGGTGCAGAGGTGGGTTAGCAACTTGTAAATTTCAGTTACCCCTTAGATGAAAAAAACAGACCTATCCCACATAGTATTATGAGGACTAAATAAATTGATTTATGTAAATATTATAGTATGGTGCTTTCTACCCAGCCATTGGGGGGTAAGATGCAGACACAAGAAAGTGTCTATTACGACTGCATTAAAGCACATTCTGGTGACTGGGTTTTAATTCTTCAAAAACATGATATTAAAATGCCAAAACTATTAACTCCCTCAAAATACAGAATCCTTTGTGGGGACTGTCATAGTTAGGAGAACCAAAGGGCTAATTTAAAATTCCATTGAAGAATAATATAATTTTTTCTTTTATTTTATGTCAATTCTAACACAGAAATTGCAAATTAAATGAGGTTATTAGCAGAAAGACTTAAACTCCACTCAGAGAATTAAATATATCTTGGGTAGAATCGAAGCTTGGTATAAATGGCAACCCAAATCTGGTTCTATAAAGAGAATTTTAAAGCAGAATTTGTACACATTCATTTAATAGAATATTGTAGATCTGGATTTGAAAGTGACATTCTTGCTTTCAGTGCACCCTGGGTTTAAGATTTGACTAAGGCTACTTGTTCTGCCATCATAATAAATATCTTGCCTCATGAAACAAGATTCCATTCAACCTGAAGCTGGAATCACTCATTTGTACTTTATTCGGCATTAGGCAGAGGTCCTAATTCTTTCAAGTTGATTTTTTTTCAGGCTGTGATATTTTTCATTTATTGCTCAGGGAGACATAAGCCTTGAGGAGAATTAGGTCCATAAAAGCTGCCTCTGTAAGACTTGAATTTTTATGGGCACTTGAATATAAAGAATGAGACTGAAGACTGGTGATATGTATTCATTGGCAAATGCATACGTAACTACATCTATCTGGATAGATGGATGGATGGAAGGTAGACTGATGGATGGAGGTAAATAGATGATGGCTTGGGTGAATAGATGGGTAACTAAATAGATGCATAAATGGAGAGGTGAAATAAATATGTGTGTACATACATATATATACATATGTGTATATATATATACATATATATATATATATTTCATCTTGGAGCTTGAACACAGGGCCTAGGCACTATCCCTGAGCTCTACTACTATTTTGAGCCATAGCTCCATTTCTGGTTTTCTGGTGTCTCACAGACTTTCCTTCCCCAGATGGCTTTAGACTGTACTCCTTAGATCTTAGCCTTCTGAGTAGCTAGGATTACAGGCATTAGCCACTGATACTGGGATGAAACATATATTTGATAGGGTTTTAAAAGAAGTTGTTTCATCTGCATCCAATCATGGCAAGGTACCATAACCATTAAACATTTTCATCCCTTTAGGAGTGTGTCATTTTGTATATTAATGGGAACTTGGGAAACAAACAGAGTTAAATTCTCTTTGTCTAGTCTGCAAAGTACAGAGGGAAGTAATTGTTTTCACTCTGGCCAAAAAGACAGGTTATTGTAGCATTTGGAATTTGAGTATGTGTTCCAAGGTATGGTGACATTTAGGGCAATAGAGTGGCAGAGTGCCTTGTGGATCAATGGATGGGTTTAGTCTGTGGAGGGAACTCCTCTGGCTCCTGAGGCCTGACTCTCGAGAGGTTGCTTGCTTTCCAATCCTGTTTCTGCAGCCCTTCCCTGGATCTGACCAAAAATTCTCCTTCAATTAAGTCAGCACAACTTTCTGTTGCTAATTAGCAATTTGACTAATACAGTGGTGGGACGTGACTAAGTTCCAGGCCCATTCTGCATTCTTTGTGGACACTCATGGATTCAATAGCCACAATTATGTTAGAAGTCAGTCCCATTTTTCAGAAGAGTAAACTTGGAAAGCTCACACAACTGCCCAAGATGACATAGCTACTAAGAGCAGATTTCACTTGTGAATCCTAGCAGTCTGACTCGAGCATCCTTGATGCTGCATCTTTAGTGCTCTGTGATATTGCCTCTAGAGGGCCAGTCGAGAAGGGGAAAGAGACAGGAAATGAGGCTGCTCTCTACTACTGACTCTTTGTTTTCCTAACACACAGATAGACTATACTTGGCTGTTTCATTTAGACCTGGATATAGACATAGAACTAAGTTCTGACAATAGGATGTGGAGGGAAGTGGGCTTGTGTCATTTCTGTGGTTAAAGTAGTTGAGATGTAAGTGTGCCTTTCCTGTATCTTAATTCTCTTCACTTCTTGTTTGAATGGGAAGGATTGGGGATGGTAGAGCCAAGGACAGATTAACTAGAGAGAAGCCTGCTTCATCAGTCATGTTCTCTAGTGGCCTCTGATTGGAAAGAGAAATGACCTTGATTTTTGCTATACCTTTCTAATTTCATGATTACCTGTTAAAATCCCTAATGTACACACATAGGCTATGGTGCCTCTATATTATAGTCAGTGGTGGGTGAAGAGATGATAGAGCTAATTAAACTCAGATTCTGACTTAGGGAGATCTCTCCCACTTTCATAAGAATCAATCTGAGGGGCTGGGAATATGTCCTAGTGGCAAGAGTGCTTGCCTCATATACATGAAGCCCTGGGTTCGATTCCCCAGCACCACATATATAGAAAATGACCAGAAGTGGTGCTGTGGCTCAAGTGGCAGAATGCTAACCTTGAGCACAAAGAAGCCAGGGACAGTGCTCAGGCCCTGAGTCCAAGCCCCAGGACTGGCCAAAAAAAAAAAAAAAAAAAAAAAAAAAAAGAATCAATCTGAGAATTCTTTCTACAATCTCTGGTTTTAGACTCACACTCATCAAAGATTTAAAAACTTTTTTTTCACATTCCCTCAAATGACTTTATCTCTTTCTCCACTGCATCCCAAATAGAGATTTGGAATTTAAGTCATATTTTAAAATCTGTCTTTTGAAACTTGTCTGAAACCTTGATTAGCCTGAACCCAAATCCTCACCTCTTGTGCACTCCTTTGTTCTAAGTCATAGCTTGCATTATAGAAATGAACATTTTTCCCTGCCATGCCCACAGATTTTTGTAGCTAGAAAAGAACAAAAATATGGTAATTCTCTGACAGTGAGTTTATTAAATTATGCACTGATGAGGCTTCATATTTCTTCTAATTAGAGGGTAAGATTTGAGTAATAGCAAGTAAATTGCCACAACATGTCTAAATGTATTATTTTATTTTGAATGACACCCTAGCAATAAAAAGGACTAGTTTTACAACAAATCTTTTATCTTCGAAGGTCAAAATATTATATATATTTCCAAAAGATTTCCTACTTGTAAAACATCTTCTGGGAAATATACTACCCTGTCTCATAGGGAAAATAATTAGCAGGGGATGTAGATGCTGTCTGTCAAAGAATTATTAAAGTATGAAGGATTTCATAAAATAGCTTTTTTCTCATTTGTTATATTGTACAAGTAGAATTTCATCAAATATGTGTGAAACTAAAGTAGAAAACTGCTAAGGTTATTCATCCAACAGGGAATAGAACTCATTGGTTGAGAATGACATTTCTAAGTTAAATTGAACTTTCTTTTTCCTAGAAAGATTGTTTTATTTGAATATATAGCCTACTACAACATATATAGTATACAGTAGTTTATGGCTCAATGCTATGTGTCTTCATTCATTCAAAAAGTAAGTACTTGTAGAAAGTTTGTAAGAACTCATTTTGTGTGTGTGTGTGTGCAGTACTGGGGCTTGGAACTCCGGATCTGGGTGCTGTGGTTTAGCTCTTTCACTCAAAGCACTCTACCACTTCAGCCACAGCTTCATTTCTGGATTTTTGGTATTGGAGATCTCATGGACTTTACTTTTTGAGATGATTTCGAACCTCAATCCTCAGATCTCAGCCTCTTGAGTAGCTAGGATTACAAGAATTAGCTATCTGTGTCATCAAACTTGGACATTTATCTTGACGCTTCATCAAAATGAAGATGTTATGTTAAAAAAAAAATTCCTGTATAAGCTGAGTGCCGGTGGCTCATGCCTGTAATCTTTAGTTAACCATCGGAAAACCGGAAGTGGCACAGTGGTTCAAGTGGTAGAGCACTAGCCTTGAGCTAAAGAGCTTAGTGACAGCACCCAGGCCTAGAATTCAAGCCCCATGACTGACAAGCAAAATTTCTTGTATAATTTTTAATTTAGAGCTGAAACTCAGCATAAGGTTTAGATAATCTCCTAAAGCCCTTTTAATTTTGAGTACAGGAAGACTCACCTTTTGTTATCTGTGAAGGGAACAAACAGGATCACTGTCATTTATTTCCCAATCGAAATTGGAGCTCATTGAGAATTCTGTTCCTAAAGTAACTAATAATGGTCAACTGCAACATCAGGAAATTGCAAAATTTGAAAGAATCTTGTCTCAAGCCCTTGTTTTACAGAAAAGTTCATCTATCACCTACACTGCTTATTCATGTAACTGAGAAGTTCATCAGCAAAACCCAACAGAGGTAAGTAACAGCTGGATCTAAGTGCTCCAACAAGTCATCAGTAACCTGTATCTTTCTACCACCCAGCCCTGTGTTCCATCATGCTTGCCCTTCAGGAAAGTGCTAAGGTTATTTTCATATAATCACAAACTAGTTTTAGTTGTATATCCTTCCATCTTCATGGCTTTAGCCAAATGTGAGCTTCTTGATTCTACTAGTTCCAATAAAAACAGCCCAATTTTTGTCATGGAGTACCTCTGAATAGCCATGACCAGAGAGGATTTCCACATTCTGAGAGTTTGGTCTAGATTAAGGTGCCTATGAACAAGGCAGAAATCCAGATCAGCTTCTCAGATCACATGGAGAGTTAATAAAAAGGCTCTGGGGGGTGGGTACTGCTAAATATATGAAAATAATAAATATATATCTAAACACCATCTTGTCCTCTCTCGTTCCTTCCTTCTACTTTCCTTCCTCTCTTCCTTCCTTCCTCCCTCCTTCTCTCCCTTCCTTTTCCTTCCCTTCCTCCTCTCTCCCTCTTTCTTTCTTCCTTCCTCCCTCCCTTCTTTTTTCCCTTCCTTCCTCCCTTCTTTCCTCCTCCTTCCCTCCTTCCTTTCATCCTTCCTCCCCTCCCTCCCCTGCTCCCCATCTCTCTAGTTAACTAGGACAATATTCAGGTACTGAATTTAGGTCCCAGGACCAGTACACACACACACACACACACACACACACACACACACACACACATACACACACACGCACACACACAGTAGACAGGGCTGGGATGTAGCTCAGTAGCAAAGTGCTTGCCTAGCAAATGCAATGCACTGGGTTCAATCTCCAATACGAAAAGGAAAAGACAAAGGAGTACAGTTAAAATGGAGCAGACACTAGATAATTATGTTTGAGTTAATTACTTACAAAGCACATTTTATAGGATATTCTATCTTGTTTAGTTGAAGGATTGAGTAGTTAGTTATTAAAATAGAGATTGGGATTTAACAGGTGTTACAGCATCAAAATAGATTTTTTTAAAACAGATTTGTAAACTTGATTGTGCTTGGATTTTTCACTTGAAACTTACCAGTTTTTTTTAAATGTTTTTCGGCTTTGTTTCCAAATGAGAAGTTAATAAAAAAAAAAAAAACACCAAAAACAGAGCTTCTATTTACAGCATGTTTCTGCAAATAGCTCATCATGTGGAGAGTTCTTATTATCTCGAATATACCAAAAGCCAAATCAACAGTAATCAAAAGTGAATTTCTTTTAGCAATGAAAACTGAACAAGAGAGTCAGGCCAATGTGTGGTTTAAGAATTCTGTTGATCAAAAATCAGGTACCAATGTCTCATACCTGTAATCTACTCTGAAAAAACTGAGACCTGGAGATTTTGATTTGAAGCCAGCCCTGGTAGAAAAGTTCTGGAAATTCCATGTCTAATTAACCAACAAAATACCAGACAGGAGGTGTAGTTAAGGTCTATCTATCTATCTATCTATCTATCTATCTATCTATCTTAGATATACACATTTGTATGTCTATATATGAAGACAGTTATTCATACACATATTCACATATATGTGTATATATATGTAAATACTCTCAGTGTTCAGTTATGTGTGTGTATGTGAGTGTGTGTGTATGTGTGTGTGTGTATGTGCTGTGTGTTAAACTCAGGACCTTGATTTATTATTTTTCTTTTTATATTTTAAATGTCAACTCTATCTTTTCAAATGTTTTATTGTGAAGGTGATGTACAGAGGGGTTACAGTTACAAAAGTAAGGCAATGAGTGCATTTCTTTTTGAACAATGAGTGCATTTCTTTTTGAACGATGTTACCCCTTCCCTCATTTTCTCCCATTTCCCCCCCCAGCCCCCCTCCTCCACAAGTTATAAAGTTCATTTCCAACATGGTATCTAGTTAGTATTGCTGTTGCATTTGGTTCACGCTTTGTCCCACTGTTTCTCTGATTCCCTATCCCTTCCTCAAATCAGATAACCAAGACAAAGGGTACTGAAATAAGAAACAGTGACCATGGGGGATAAACAGAGGAGAAAAAAAAGAAAGACAAAAGAAATAACTGCATGAGATGAGAATATGGGCTAGTGGTAAAGTGCTCGCCTTGTACACATGAAGCCCTGGGTTCGATTCCTCAGCACCACATATATAGATAAAAGCCAGAAGTGGCGCTGTGGCTCAAGTGGTAGGGTGCTAGCCTTGAGAAAAAAAAAATAACTGCAAACAGTACACTAAAAAAGAAAAACAACAAAATCCTCTTGTGTGCATATCATGGAGATCATTTTGATTAGCATCATTTTATATGATCATATGTACATAGCTGTTGGGTTATTGTGAACCTCTGCTAGGACTAGCCAAGACATATGCTAATTATTACAGATGAGGGAAACTAGGCAGCCTATGTTTCTCTGGGTCTGGCTTACTTACTATGATTTCTTCCAGATGAGATTATGTCATTCTTTCTGATGGAAACATAGAATTCTATGTGTATATATACCACATTTTCTTGATCCATTCATCTACTGAGGGGCATCTGTGTTGGTTCCATATCATAGTTATGGTAAATACTGCTGCAATACATATAGTTGTGCTGGTAGCTTTAGTGTGGCCTTGTTTGTTATAGAGGATTTCTGTATTTAGTCTTTTGAGAAACCTCTATAATGCTTTCCAGAGTGGTTGAACCAGTTTACATTCCCATCAACAGTATAGTAGCGTTCCCTTTTGGCTACATCCCTGCCAGCATCTGCTATTATTTGTTTTGTTGATAATGTCCATTCTAACCAGAGTGAGGTTGAATCTCAATGTTGTTTTTGATTTGTATTTCTTTTTATAGGACCTTGAGTTTTGTACCCAGGTTCTCTGCTACTGGAGCCACTCCACAGTTCTTTCTTTTTTTTTTAAAATTAAATTTTATTGATAAGATGATGTGCAGAGAGGGTATAGTTACATAATAAGGTAGTGAGTACATTTCTTGTCATATCAGTCCTTTCTTGTATTGGTTAGTTTCAAGAGAGCACCTGACAATAATACCTAGACCAGAAGGCTATAATCCTATTACTTGTACTTTCAAGTGTCCATGGGCATGACAGGTATATGCCACTGTGCCCTTCAGTTGTGCTTCCCCATAACTTGGGATAACAGGTGCTCACCCACCATACCCAGCCATTGGTAGAGATGGAGTCTCTCATATGTGTGTCAAAGTTGGCCTAGAACCATGATCTCCTCATCACCTATACCAAGTAGGATTACAGGCTTGAGCCACCACACCCAGCTGTCAGTGTTTAGCTTTTGAAAGAAGCATAGTATGTTACTTGTATGTCAAGAACTCCTCTGTCCTCAAGTGAGGGGGAAGGCAGTATGATCCAAGGGAATTAAAGTAGCAAACTTTCACTGACTAAATATCACTGAGCTCCTTGTGAGTCATGGATATAGTTCTTAACAGGGCCATGTGCTGGTCACTTGTCCTGATCTCAGCTGCACCGCCATTTGGGGGTTAGCTTACATGGTTTATAAAGCTGAGTTTGGTGACACATGAGTTTCCACTTCTAGTTTTTTCTGAGACATTACAGAAGATCCAGGGACCATCATCACCAAGGGATATTTCTATCTTTTTTTCTAGGCATATGAACATTATCTGAAACCCTAACTGGAATCAGAAGGAATCAGAGGGAATCTGAAGGAGTGGACTCCTTCCTTCAGGAGAGGAAGCCTCTTCATTCCCAATTTGTCAGATTTACTGTGTGGGCAAGAGATACTCCTCTTAGGGCAGCTGCTACCCATGCTGGGATCAATCCATCATGAGCAGGAAGAGCTGTTTCCTTAGATGGTTTTAGGAGAGAAGGCAGCTTGAGAGAAGATGGTGACACTTGTCATTAGTGGAGGTATGAGTCAGGAAAAGGCAGGCTCGGGCCCTTTCTGGAGAGAATAGGCCCTGGACACTCACAAGTGATGTTTGACGAATGGGACTTAACACTTGTGCTCCCAGGGGAAGGCTGCTGACTTTAGGAGTGAGTACCCAATGTTTCTTTCCTGCTTTTTATCTCAGCGGCAGAGGATGCAACTAATAACAAATCATGTTGTGTCTCTTGGTAAGTAACTCTAGGCTTTGTAACTCCATAGAGAGCAAAGGAGTTGCTTAAATGTATCCAGAGTCCCAGAATAGACAGATTCATTCCCTTTACAGAGACATTTTTCTTTGCATTCTTTGTACTGCTTGTAATAAAAAAGGCTTTTAGTCTGTTGCTCAGTGGGTAGATGGAAAAGTATCCATCTGCCTGTTTATCCATCCATCCACCATCAGTTACATTTATTACTGTTATTAATTATTATTATTGCTAAAGGCTGAACACTTGTCACACTCATACAAAATGCCATTATGTAACATGACCTCTTTCACGTACTATTCACAAATGCCTGGTGAGACACTCACTGCTAACAGTCCTCTATGTGTATAGGAAAGTGAGACACTGCGAGGAAGATTGGAACAGTCTCAGAGCAAATAGTTGGAAAAGACGGGACTCAAATCTGGGTCATTTTATCAGTGGCAATATTATACGGCATTATCACAAGAACTAACTCCTAAACATTCAGATATTTTGTGGATTGGTTATTAAATGTAGCCATTATCAAAAATTAAACTAGCTAAACTTTTCAGTAAACTTTAAACAAAGGTAATAAATTGTTAAACTTGTCACCCTCTACTTATGGTTACAGTCAGCTTTATCTGCATCTTTTTTTTTTTTTTTCTAGGTCCAAGACTGGGACTGAACCTGATGCTTCTGCCCATTCTCTAGCACTCTACCAACTTAGCCGTGCCTCCAATCCTGTATCTTGAAGTTATTTCTGTGTATTGAATCTCAAGAATGGAATTTACCAGATAATTGTGGACCATAGCACATTTCTTTATAACTCTGCGGTGGTTGGCTGTTTTCACTATAGAAATCAGCAAGTGGTACAGTTTTTTTTCTTAACCTTAACAGTGAGCTATTAAACACTTTCCAGTACACTGGTGGCCTTTTGTCTTAACTGCCGTGGTATATCACTTCCATGTAATGCAGAAATATTCTGTACAGGAATTATACTGGATACAGAACACACAAAATTGAATTAGTCACAGTAAAAAAAAAAAAAGGAACAGAAAAATCTCACCAGAAATTAGAAGGATGTGGAGGCTGCATAATTCCAATTTGAAACATTCCTTCAAATAAATTCTACAAGGCTGTGGATATATAGTTTAGTGTCTGAACACTTCCTTAGGACATGCAAGGATTATACTTCCAGCTCTACAAAAAAGCAAGACAAAAGTAAATGAGTAAGTAAGCAAGTAAGTAAATAAGTGAAGAACCAATCTAGGTACAATTCTATGTCAAACGAAATAACACTCAAAGTACTCACAAATAAATATAAGCTAGAAGTTTCCAGTCTAAGTACCTCCCTGATCTCTCTTCACTTTTAGTATAGAGAACACAAAAAGGATCAGCTGGGCTGTGAGGTGGATCATGTCAACCATGGTATATCTCGAGGAGGAAAGAATCCTTTCGGTTGGTTTTGAGCCCCTGAATACGTCTTTTTGACTGAAAAAAAACATGTCATATCTGGAATGCTCTTCTGTAAGGGTCAACTAACCATTAAACTAGAGGAATGCTTTGTACACTCAGGAAAATGATTCTGTAAGGAACAGTTAAAGCCCATTGATATGGTAATTCGTCAACCAGACATCTTTATAATAGAATTTCACACCTGTTTTGAATATCTGGCCAGCCAGACTCATTCTCAATAACCTAACATAAATGGACTTTCTGAAAATTGAGATGCTAAAGAAGAGGTAAGAGAATGTTTTAAATGTGCTCTGGCAACTCCTTTCTCTTTTCTGTGCTTCGATATCCCTGGGGATTGGGCATTTATCTTTTTAAACTTTCGGCTGCAAAAGCATTACTAACTGAACTAGTCTTTAGATTCAACATACGGTTACACTAAGGTCATACTTAGCAGTACGCATGTTTAAGACAGCACCTGAGTCCTTTTTCTTCCCAATCATTGGATCCATTGAAAATCCAAATGATCAGACTAGGTAAACTTTATTCCAGTTTGATCTTCTGTGATCTTGATATTAAAAAGAGCAAGAGAGGGGCTGGGGATATGGCCTAGTGGCAAGAGCGCTTGCCTCGTATACTTGAAGCCCTGGGTTCGATTCCCCAGCACCACATATACAGAAAATGGCCAGAAGTGGCGCTGTGACTCAAGTGGCAGAGTGCTAGCCTTGAGCAAAGAGAAGCCAGGGACAGTTCTCAGGCCCTGAGTCCAAGGCCCAGGACTGGCAAAAAAAAAAAGAGGAGAATATATATATATATATATATATATATATATTCTGGTATATATATTCTGTTATATATGTGTGTTTACATATATGTTTCTATATGTATATATAATTTGGGTTTGATATATATGTATGTATAATTATATGTGGTATATATGTACATATATAACATATGTATATACATATATAACACATGTATTTCAAACTCAAGTTACACACACACACACACACACACACACACACAAATATATAAACTGGAATTTGATGTCGGTATTGGGTTTGAGCTCAGAGCTTTGTACTTTCTAGGAAGACACTCTATTACTTTGAACCATGCCTCCAGACTTCCTTGCTTCAGTTATTTTTCAAATAGGGTCTCACATTTTACTTGTGCTAGCCTGGACTATGATGCTACTATTCACACTTCCCATGTAGTTAGAATGACAAAGCATGTACCACTATACCTAGCTTTTTATGGGTTGAGGTGGAATCTCATAAACTTTTTTGCCTGGACTAGCCTTGAAATGCAATCTCAGCCTTCTAAGTAGCTATTATTTCAGGTATGTCTGTGCCCAGATTAAAAAAAAAACATACTTAAATGTTAGTATAGTTAGTGACTAGTGTTACTGAATATATAACATCACTTGAGATGTCCATCTTAAGGAAGAGATATTTTGCTTCATATTACCTTTTGGTTTACTTTTCCTATTTGAGTCTTACCAGTTCTTTTCCTAACATATATTTTATCATTTCCATTTCAGAGGGGCTCTAATGTGTAGCTTCTGTCATCTGGGTGACAGAAAAAATCTAACTGCTAGTTTTAGTAGCTAAAAGCATTCAAGTTATGGGCTTCCTAAAGGGTTGAAAATATAAAACTATCACCATGCGTCTGCTAGGAATAATTCTGAAAAGTATTTGGAAAGAGGCCAAAATGTGAATTATGATACTATTGAATGTAAGTCAGTATTGTTGAAAACAGAAACATTGATTTAACTTTGAGGCAGGTAACTTAGTACATTTTGTCCAATTGAAGTTTGTGCTATAATACAAAATACCATATAAAAGTAAACATTCTGTGTTGTTAGAGGAGGACAGAAAATGTCTCCCCAATCTTAGTTCAGAGGAGTTTCTACAGCGTAGTGAGAGACAATGACTTACATTATTCTCTGATTGGATGAGTACAGTGAACTGAGACTTCATCAGCCTTGCAATTCCTACCCCGATCTCTGCAAAACATCCTTTGCACTTAGGCCACGTGCTTCAGGAGCAAAAGAATGGAGAGGATGTCCTTTGTGATCCAGCAATTTGTTGTTCTGTGTGGGTATGGGGAAATTTGGGTTAGTAAGAATAAAGCTTCAGACTTTTGTCAAACAGCTGGAGAAAGGCTCTATCTTTTCACTGATTAGAAGGGAGAGGGAATGAGGCCATAACTAGTGAGCAATATTTTGTCATTCTGTGTAGGCAAAATGAGAGAGATACAGAGAGAGGGAGAGAGAGAGAGAGGGAGAGAGAGAAAGAGAGAGGGAGAGAATAGAGGCCAAGATTGCAAGATGTATTTAAAACTTAATATATTAATATTTCATTAGTATGTGACACATGTATCATAATACTAAATTATACACACATATATAAATCTGTATATATATCCATGTGTATATTGTTCATTTATGTAAACAATATTTCTTCTGGTCTCTTTAAATTAATCCTAATTGATTCCCTGAACAATGTGGCCCAAATCATCTAAATTCTCTAAGCTGCAAAGATTTAGTTTGTAAAAAGGCATATGCAAAATAAGGTTCTCTCAAGCTGTGATACAATTATTAGAACACACACACATATGAGTATACACAGATAAGAAAAGGAAGAATGTATAAAAAAATTAGTAATTGTATTTCCCCTTCAGCAATGGTAATAAATGAATTGGACAACTATATATCTCCTTTTACTTTTTGAGCTTAAAATTTTTTTAAACCATGTATACATTTTACTTGTTAAAATTCCAGTTATATGTTTCAACAAAGACACTTTTCTTTCTTTTTTTTTTTGGTACTGGGGATCGAACCCAAGACGTTGCACTTGCTAGGCAAGCGCTTTGCCACTGAGTTACATCCCAGCCCAAAGACACTTTTCTTGTAGTGCTGGGGATTGAGCCCAGAGCTATGTATATGCTAGTCCCATACTCTGCCCTTAAGCTACCTCTCTGGTCCTTGGTTTATGAGACAGGGTAGCTCAGGCTGGCCTGGAACTTACCATGTAGCCCAGGCTGACTTCAGCCTTCCTGTTGCTGACTCCTGAGTGCTAGGATTACAGGTGTGTGCCATCACATCCAGCTGATATGATTTCTTTGATAAGCAATAGTGCATTCATTATTCACAAAGGAAATTCATCTCCCGAATTTAATATTTGGTACCATATAAATGCTAATTTCATCTATTTGTTAAAATTCACTCCCAAGTGTGCTAAAATAATGATGACAAACATCCAACTTAATATTTAGATGCTACAAAATATAACACACACTTCATTGTATTTGACATACTATCTGAATTGTATATGTGTGTTTCTGCCATCATTTTCAGAGTATTAATTCAGTTTATCAAGATACCATCTGCTCCTCTGATCCTCTTCTCCCTCATTTTGAAGATGAGTAGTGTCAAATAAAATGCATCACTCACGTTGAGGACTTAGCTGTGGCTTCTGTCATTTTACTTCATTGCCTCTTCTGGCCTGAGGGCCATTTCCCATTGTCTCCACATCAACTTAGTCTTTGGCAAGCAGAGCTTATCGAGATGACTTAAATGAACCTTTTGCTCAGAGAAAGTAAAATATAAAATCTAAGATAGAGATAGACAAACCAGGCATGGTGGCTCACGCTTGTAATCTTAGATACTCAGGAGGTTGAGATCTGAGAATTGTGGTTCAAACCCAAACCTGGGCAGAAGTGTCTGTGAGAATCATATTTACAATTAACTAGCAAAAACTGGAGTTGGGATATGGCTTAATGGGAGAGTGCTAGCTAGCCTTAAGTGAAAAAAGCTAAGCAAGAAAACAAGGCCCTCAATTCAAGTCCTAGTACTGGGACTTGAAAAACAGAAAAAAACAAATAAACAATAAAATAAAAATGGAGATCTATAATAACAAATATTACTTAGGTACATCTTTATCCTCCTGTATTTTTGCTCTCTTAGAATTGTGTGTAATTATGATACTGAAACTAACTAGTATTTAATTGTGGATAGTATGGGTCCATTTCCCTAAATGGTTAGTGTTCATATAATTCTCAATATGACTTTTAAGTCAATGTGATGAATATTTCCATGGAACGTATGAGAAGACAAGGACTCCTAGAGTCTTGGATGACAAAGATAGCTGGAAGTTCTACATGTAAGAAATGGAAGGGCTGGGATTTGAACCCTGTCACTTGATCCCATAATCTTCTCAGTGGGTTCAGAGTCTACACAGGCGGCAGATGATCCAAACACATTGAGAAGGATAAGAGCAAACTTATCTATAAAACACAGAAGTTGGTAAGAGGAGGCTATGGTTAATTTTTTTTTTCTTGTCCTGGGGCTTGAATTCAGGGCCTGGGCACTTTCCCTGATCCTCTTTGTGCTTAAGACTAGTTTTCTACCACTTGAGCCACAGCACCACTTCTGGCTTGAGCAGTTTATTGGAGATAAGAGTCTCACAGATTTTTTTGCCCTGGCTGGCTTCAAACCATGATCTTCACGTCTCAGCCCCCCAAGTAGCTAGAATTACAGGTGTGAGCCACTGGTGCCCAGCTATATGGTTAATTTTATCCAGAAAGACAGAGCAGGCTTTCTGAAAAAGGTGACCTGACAGATGGGGTTTGGATGAGGACTAGGTATTTATTTGGTCACCACAAAGGTATATCAGTTAACCAGAAACTACTACATGTCAGGAAACTCACCAGTGTTTTTATTCACTCATCTTGGAAATTCATCTTCAAGGTATGATAGCATACCTATCCAGTCTAAAAGACAAGAGACTAGAAGATAAAATAACTTTAAGCACTGAAACAGTAACTCATAACTGTCCTAGTGAAAGACTGATCTCTCTGTCATTCAAGATGTATTTAGACATACAGTTAAATGACAATGTTTTGTAAACTATAGGATACCATAGATAAATATTAGTCTTCATTATATAAGTTTAGATGGCTCTTCGTTTGCAAGAATTTGTTGTTGTCTGTGTTGTTATAAGGTACAACACAGATGCAAACATAGAAAAGCACTTAGGAGAAAAAGGAGAAAAGCCAGGAGCTGGTGGCTCATGCCTGTATTCCTAGCTTTTCAGGAGGCTGAGTTCTGAGGATTACAGTTCAAAGCTAGCCCAGGCAGGAAAGTCTGTAAGACTCTCTAATTAACCTACCAAAAAGCTAGAAGTGGCCCTGTGTCTCAAAGTGGTAGAGCATTAGCCTTGAGCAAAAGAGCTCAGGAACAGTGCCCAAGCCTTGAGTTCAAGCCCCATAACCAACAATAACAACAACAAATGCAAAAACCATAAGACACTTTTTGAATAAAATGGTGAGGGATTAAAGAGTACTTGGGCATTTTGATCTGTGCATGTTCTTCTCTCATGGAAAAAATTATTTCTAGAACAGCCTGCTGGAGGATGAAAACCATGCATGGCAGTGAAGCATTCTGGCCTCTTCCTTTCAGCCAGCTACCATCCTGTTGGAGTCCCATTCAGGGACCCTTGCATTTGTGAGACTGACTGAGTCCAATGCAGCTGGCTGAGTGTAGCCCAATCAAGTGTACCATGCCGTTCCAGGGATCATTAGAGTAGGCTGCTGGGTTTACCACGTGGGTCTCTTCTACTGTGGATCATTGAAGGTTACAGGAACTGACCTTGAAGCTGCCTCCCGGGTACAAACATGGTACATTCTACTACTCTGCCTAAAGAGGCTGTGTCACTCTTGCCCATTAGCCGCAACAGTGTCGCTCCCAGTAATGGAATCCACCTTGAAGTGTGGAAATCAGTGGGGTGCTATTTATTTTATGTCTTCAGTAAATGAAGCAACAATAGCAACAGGCTACACATGACATGTTTTTGAGGCAAAACCCCCAATAGCAATATAGCTTCTTTGGCAGGAATGGAATGTTTCCTATTCATCTCTGGAAGACTTGTAGGGAGGGGGTTATTGTGACCCTTCATCTGTCAAGTCACCTCCCACTCCCAGATCCTTTAAACACTCATTCAAGCACTGAAATGATACCAGCAGATTAGAAGAGATGGGTCTATTGCAACTTGACATTATTTATTTTTATTGCTCTTGAAGAAACATTGAACCAATTCTATTGTTCTAAAGACGTTATAGCTTCAAACTGGGAGAAATTTAAGTTACAATATGAGAAATGCCCTGGAGCTGAGGGCAAGTGGAAGGGCAAGCTGAGGGTCAAGTGGAAGCACATGCGCTTACCACCACAGGGCTCTGAGTTCAAACTTCAATCATGTCAAATAAACACTTACATACATACATATATATACATATACATATATATACACACATGCATGCTCACATACATACATACATACATACATACATACATACATACATACATACATACATATATACATACATAAAAAAGAATTAAGCAGGGAAGGTTGAATGAAGGAACTGACTTCCAAATGCTAATACTGTAGACATGGCCCTGGGATATACATATGTACCTACAAAAAACAACAGAATGCTGGAGAGTTTGCATACCAGTCATATGTTCTATCAGATGGGATGGGACATTCCTATTTGTGGGAGAGTGTGGTTTTCACTGCTTCCTGAGAGAGATTCTGACCTGCCACATGGAAGTCTCTTTCCTTCTACTCCAAGGGCTCCTTCATGAGAGCTTGGCAGGCATGCTTGCCTGTGCTACCACCACACACTCTGAAATGGGTAGTTGGTTAATATTCATGAAGGCTGCTCCCCTGTGAGTCTGTTGGGCATATGGGAGCCACAGCCTCTCTTCTCAGTGAGTTTGCACCAAAGCGTCTGAGTCTATTTACTCACAACTTGCCAATGTTTTGACATCTCCTCCCTGCTCTGCCTTGTCAATGAACGCCTCCTAACACGTTTGCAATGGGAAGTGCTATCTCCCCCAGCCAATGGGGAGAAGTAGCTTCCCCTGTCGCCACAGGGCATCCTGTCTCATTTTCTCAAGGAATAAATGTTACACTCCAGGCAAAATAAAGAAAAAAAGATGGCAATCTCAAAGAACTCCAGTTTCTGCTTCTTTGGAAAATATTCTTTAGAGAAGGAAGCAAAGTAGAACTTTTATCTGGCTCGACACAAATTAGTTATATTTGAAAACATTTTTACCTTGGTCCTGTGGGACACAAATATGGACAACACTATTATTATACTATGCTTTTTAATTTAAATTATAATGCAGTTTTCCTATTAACGTAATGCAAAATGTGTAAAAGGTATCAGATCTAAATGGTAAGTGTACTTCTCTTATCACATGCCACAGCCTCATTTGCTTAATTTTTCTTTTTAGAAGAGATTACTATTCATTTACTATGCATATTTCTAGATATTTTAATACTGTCATATACAAGTGTTCCTTAAATTGCACTGAAGTTATATCCCAATGACCCCATTGTAACTTGAAATTATTATGAGTCAAAAATGCATTTGAACTGGGCTTGATAGTCTCAGTCCTATCTACATGAGTCATAGAGACTGTGGTGGTTTGAGGCCAGAAAGAGCAGAAAATTTCTTGAGACTCCATTTCAACCAATGACTGGGGTTAGTGACACACACTTGTTATTCCAACTACTGGGGAAGCTAAGAGGCTGAGTGCAGTGTCTGCTAGGGCCAGCAACATGGGGAAGAACAAACAGGAGGATTACAGCCCAGGCTGGCCTGTGCATAAAGTGAGACCCTACCTCAAAAAGAGGCTGGAGGTATGGCTTAAATGGAAGTGTGTCTGTCTAGCAGGCTCAAGGCCTTGAGTGAAATCTCCTATAATGCAAACAAAATTTTAAAAAGCATTTGATCCACATAACCTACCCAACATTACAGCTTGGCAGCAAAGCATCCTGTAGTGTACTGGTTCTTTGCCCTGGAATTGTGTAGCTGACTAAAATGAAAGCTACTAGTTTTCCAGTATCTTGAGAGAATAGTAGATTACCTATTGCTAGCACCAGAAAAGATCAAATTTAAATGCAGAAGAATGGTTACTACTGAATATGTATTGCTTTCACATCACCATAAAGTAAAAAAAAATCATAAGTCAAATTATCATACGTTGGAGACATCTGCAGATGCATGTGCATGTGTGTTTAGAATTATAGATATATGTCTAGTTCATATGCATGTATCCTTTTGCATAATATGTCACATCTAATATGCTACTGATAATACAATATGTCATCATATCATGCACAACATCAAAACTGTTGCTTGGTCAATAGCAATTAGAAGACACCATCAATAATAAGACTTACAATAGTGTGAAACTATGAAAAACAAACATCTTGGAATCAGTGAAGCATGGCATTGTTTTTGCATTTCCCCCCCATGTGACAATGAAGCATATTTTCATTTCAGTGCAAATAGATCCACTAGTTTGTAAGCTGCTACACAGCATAACATATTTAGCTGCTCCACAGTTTATTTTCATATTGTTGAACATTTAAGTTGCCTGCCAAATAATGCAGACAAGAACTCAAGGAATAGTATACAAAACTAAGAAGAGTGAGGGAAGGAGTGGCTAGAGGAGGGGTGAGTGAGAACACTGAAAGGGGTGACATTGATTGAGATATATTGTATCCATCAATTGCTTTGTTAAATGGCAGCCTCCTTGTACAACTGCTTAAGTCTTTTAAAATATTAAGTCAAAGCCCAACAAAAAAATACCAGGAAATGGGTACTTGCAAGAGGGGAGGCTGGGGCCAAGAAAAGATGTGTAGAAAAATAAAGAGGGAAGGGAGAGCAGGGAAAGCAGGCAAGAATTCATTGAATATGCCAGTGTGGAGAAATATCAAGGGAAGGGCTGGGTGTAAGAGGGAGTGGAGATGTTAAAGTGGTGACACAGATCAAGATGCACTGTACACGTTGAATTGCAAAAGATTCAACATATAACCTAAATATTAAGAAAAGTGAGGGAAGGGGTGGATTGGGAAGAGTAGATGAGAATGTGGAAAACGAATGACATTGACAAGATGCACTGTGTTCATAAACTACTCCAGTGGAAGCAATTCTTTGTACAACTACTTAAATATAATAAATTTTTTTAAATCTTAAAAGATAGCAGGTGGATGAAGCTATTTCAATATAGACCTGTAGGTGTGTGTGTGTGTGTGTGTGTGTGTGTGTGTGTGTGTGTGTGTGTGCGTGCATGCATGTATGTGTATATATGTGTGTGCTTGTGAAATTTTTAGAAAATATATTCTCAGCATTAGAACTAAAGGTCAAAGGTGATGGAGAGCTAGTGAACATTTTTTTATAGGTCCTGAGAAAATAGGAGACGACATTTATTTCTTTTGGTTTTGGCACGTTTGAACTCGGAGCTTTAGTGCTTGCTACATAAGCCCTTCTTTGCTTGATTTTATTTTTCAGATAAGATCTTGTGACTAGGGCTGGGGATATGGCCTAGTGGCAAGAGAGCTTGCCTCGTATACATGAGGCCCTGGGTTCGATTCCCCAGCACCACATATACAGAAAACGGCCAGAAGTGGCGCTGTGGCTCAAGTGGCAGAGTGCTAGCCTTGAGCAAAAAGGAAGCCAGGGACAGTGCTCAGGCCCTGAGTCCAAGGCCCAGGACTGGCCAAAAAAAAAAGATCTTGTGACTACTTGGAGCTAGCCTTGGATGACACTCCTCCTATTTCTGCCTCCTGCATGCTGGGATTATGGGCATATAACATCATGCTCAACATTCTTCATTTTCTTTTACCAGAGGAAACTACTGTGGGTCTTTGCATTCAGGTGACTTCCTCAAGCTTCTGTGATTAATAACACGCAAAGCCCACAGCTGAGGTTTTCTTACTCTGGCACAGTAAATTCTTCCTTCAGCAGTATTCAAGGTGGGTTATTTCCAAGAGCCTCCAGGAATGCCAAGATCCACAGAGGCCCCCATCTCTCATCTAAAATGGCATGGTAGTTGCATACAAACTACACATGTGCTGCCATATGTTTTATATCACCTCTATATGACTTATACCAAATGCAACACAAATGCTATGCAAAGAGCTATCTCTTTGTATCATTACAGGAGTACAACAAAAAGTAAATGATCAGCCAGGTGCCAATGGCTCACACCTGTAAACCTAGCTACTCAGGAGATCTGAGGGTCATGGTTCAATGCCAGCCCAGGTAGGGAAGTCCATGAGACTTATATCTCCAATTAACCACCAGAAAACTGGAAGTAGCACTGTGGCTCAAAGTGGTAGAGTGTTGGCCTTGAGTGTAAAAGCTCAAGGACAGCACCCAGGCCTTGTGTTCAAGCCCCATGACCAACAAAAGAAAATTGTAAATGATCTCATACATGTAATCTGTGTTCAGTACAGGTACATCCATCATAGCTCTAACTCCCCAGTACATGACAGATGGTTGCTTGAATCCCTCTGTGTAGAACCCACGGATAAGTAGGGATGCCTGAACTCTTCATTTCTACATCCATCCTTCTAGATCCTCCTAATACAAATTTATCTCTGACAAAACATCAAATGATTAGTGAACTTAACAAACAGGTATTTCAGCAATTGGAGAGAGGCATTCTTTCTTCTTTTCAGAGTTCTCAGCCTGACTTGTATGGGAACATCATAGGTATTTAATGACCTGCGCTGGCAAAGACAGGTCACTTATTTGTACACACATCTGAGCAATCAGATGCTTGGTTGATTTGTCAGGTTCAGTTAGCGCTGTTTCTACTCCGAGGGAGGAATGGAAGGCAGGGATTCCTTGTCCCTAGGTGTAGTATGATTTCCTGTGAGTTTCACTGAATGGACTGTACAGATCTGACCATCTGTTCTAAGTTGAAGTAGGGGCATTCCCCTCTGTCTTCATGAATAAGGAAGCAGTGCGGACCTAGATGATCACATAAAACCAAGCTAATTGTATGGTCTTCCTACCCATACAATGTTGATTGGACATAAACATTTATTTTTAAAACCCATATAATGATCCTAATTGGCAGCCAACAGTCTTTAAGTCTCGCAGCGCGATGCTTCTCAAGCACTAATATGCATGCATATAATTTTCATGGCCCTGATGAAAATGCACATTCTAGTTTACTGGGTTTGTCACCAGGTCAAGGGATTGAGATGATATTCGTTCCCAGGTAATGCTGAGGTGGCAGGACCACGGATCCCATGCTGAATACCAAGGTGTTAGATCAAGAATTGGCAAATCACCAGTGGGCCAAATCTTGCCCTCAGCCAGTTTTGTAAATAAAGGCTTTTCAGGATACAGACATGCCCACTCCCTTTTATGCTGTCTCCAGCTGTTTGCTACTGCACAGTCAGAGCCAAGTAGTTGTGACAGAGATGAGGAGGCCTGCAAATCCTAAATTTTCTACTATCTGGATTGGCACAGATGATGTTGGTTGCCTCTGCCCTAGATGCTTTTGATAATAAACACTTGCTACTCAAGATGGATTTTTAACACCCATCCAACGTTCAGTACACATTGATCTAACACTAACATACTGGATATTGTGGTGAGAGAATACACTGCCTACTTTCACAAGCTGTACCCTTAGGTTTTTACTTTCTCAATGTTTTACCAAGTTGTTATCTTCGCTAATACTCAGTTTAGTCTCCTGTAAAGTGGGGATAGCTATGAATAAGGCTTAAGGTTTGTGAGGAAGGTTATGGGCACCTGGAAAAGTATTTATAAAAGTCTTATAGGAATCACTGTTTTTCCTCATTCACTAGATTTTTTTTTCCTGGATCACTAACAACTTCCCTACATTGAATGGCTGTGTGTGTGTGTGTATGCACGTGTGCAAGCAATGTGTCAGTGAGCATATCAGTACTTTCTTCCTAGCTATTCAGAACAAACTAGGGTTGAAAGTGACTTTCCTTTCCACTTCAAAATAGAGGTTTAACATTTCAATTGGAGCTTCTGACATGGAAACCTCTCTTTAATCATGAGACCAATGCAGAGCTTCCAATTCTTAAATAGGACCTTTTTCTCTGTTTTTTTTTTTTTTTTTTTCTTGCTTGCTTACTCTGCTTCAGGAGAGGCCAATGGTGACATGGCCTCTGGGTGAGGTAAAGGAGATGAGAGAAGACCTGACTCTCTGAGCCAGGAGAACATCATTAACAAGCCTCTCCCAGGGTGATCACAGCCATTATGCTAAATAGCTGAGGTAAATTTTTAATCCATTATTTACCCAATTTCAACCAAGGGCTGGAATAGACAGAAAATTCTCTTTGGATCATTCAAAGCCTGTGGAATTTTTAGATGCCTTTTTTGTGTCTCCTTAGATCATAAGCAATCTATACACTATAAATCAGGAGTGACATAAACTTTAATTTTAGCTCCTAAGAAGCAGATCTTGAAGCAAAGATTTGAATGAGAGGTGGGATAAACAGCGGGACAGGTGAGAAACAAGTCAGGGAAGGGAAGACTCGCAATTTAGGTGTGTTCTCTTAGGATAGGTAGCATATGGTGACCTAGCTCTGCTGAACTTCAGGGCTGTTGTGGTACTCTGGGCTCTCAATTTTGTTCCATCTATGTTGTGGGTCTATCTTATGTCAATAGCATAGTTAAGTGCTAACTATGGATAAGTGTTGAGATTGGGAGATGAAAGATTTCCAACTTAGTTCTTTTAATAGATTCTTTTGGCTATATCGGCTACTTTAAAGTTTTCTTATACATTCTAGAATCAGCTTGTCAATTTCTGCAAAGGACAAAAGAAACAATTTTGGTAGAGATTGAGAGAAATTTGTAAATCACTTTGGGGGTTATTGCATTTTAACAATATTGTCTACTGGTTCGTGAATAATTTCTATCAGCAATGTTTTGGAGCTTTTGTCTTTTTTTCTTTTTTTTTGGTACTGGGGATCGAACCCAGGACGTTGCACTTGCTAGGCAAGTATTTTGACACTGAGCTACATCCCAGCTCTGTTTTGGAGCTTTTAAAACACAAGTTATACACTGCTTTTGTCTTGTTGAAGTACTTTATTTATGCTATTTTAAATGGTTACCTTGGTTTTTTGTTTTGTTTTTGTTTTTGGTGCTAGTCCTGGGGCTTCTTGAACTTAGGGTCTGGGTGCTGTCTGTGAACATTTTTTGCTCAAGGCTAGCACTCTACCACTGAGCTACAGTGCCACTTCTGGCTTTTTATGGCTAACTGGAGATAAGAGTGTCATGGATTTTCTTGCCTAGGTTGGTTTTGAACCTCAATTCTCAAGTCTCAGACTCCTGAGTAACTAGGATTACAGGCATAAACCAATGGTGCCCACCTAGCAACTGCTTTCTCAATTTCATTTTTGATTGTTCTTTTGTTGTGTTAGTTATCTTAGTGTAACAAAATACTACAGACTAGGTGGATTAAATAGTAGACATCTATTTCTCATAGCTCTGTGGGTCGGGGTGTCTGTGATCCATGTGCCTATATTGTGGGGGTTCTAAAGGGAGACTCTCTCCTGGATGTCTTCTTATAGCTTGTCCTAACAGAGAGAGGGAAGGAGGAGGAGGAGAGGAAGTGAGAAGGGGGGAGAGATAAGGCAGAGGGAGGGAGAGAGAGAGACAGAGAGAGAGAGAGACAGAGAGAGAGAGAGTCAAAGTCTAATTTCCTTGATTTCTCCTAAAAATGGCACTGATTCCTTTATGAAGGCTGTAGCCTTGTGACTTCATCTAAGTCTAGTAACACCCATCTCTCCAAACAATCACATTGGAAATTGGGAGATTCCACATAAAAGTTTTAGAGAAGCTCATTCAGTCTATAAGATGAGTGCATAGAAATGAAGTTGATTTTTGCATACTGATCTACACAAAAAGTGTGGTGAGATTTTTTTTCTAATCATTTTTACAGTGTCTTTCTTAGGACAGTGTACAAGTTCATGCCACATCCAACTAGAGTCAAATTTACTTACTCCTCTGTTCCTTTCCAATCTGCATGCCTTTCATTTCATTTTCTTGCCTATCTGGTTTGGCTAGAAGCTCAGGGACACTACTGAACAGAAGTGGCAGCATCATTGTCTCAGCCCTGATTTTAGAGAAGGGGAGAGCTTAGCTAATTCAATTAATTTCATCATTAAAAATGATAGAGACCATAGATTTTCCCACAGATATACTATAGCAAGTTGAGGCAGTTTTTCTCACTCCTAATTTGTGCTGAGTATTTATTATGAAAGAATATTATATCTTGTCAAACGCCTTTTTTTCTGGATTTATTGATATAACTGCATAATTCTGGTCTTACTCCATTGGAGTAAAGATAACATTGATTTTTGGATGTTAAATCAACCTTACAATCCTAGGATAATTTGCACTCGATCATGGTGACTCATCAATTTTTAAAAAAATTATTATTGTTGAATTCATTTTCTCAGTACTGTGTTGAGAACGTTTGTGTCCCTAGTTGTAGGAGAGACTTGTCTACAATTTTCTTTTCCTGTAACACTTCTGTCTAGATTTCCTACTAGTGCATACTGGCTTCCTAGAATGAGCTGAAAAGTAGTCCTTTCTCTTATATTCCATTCCTATTGTTTCAAAATAAGCATTAGTAGTCTTTTAAATACTTAAAAGAATTAACCAGCGAAGTCATGTTGGTATGGGCTGTTGAAGTTCAATCTCTACTTGTTCAATCTCTATTTTCAAGTGAATTGGTTTCAGTAGTTTGTGTCTTTCTTAGAATTTGACCATTCTAAATTATCTCATTTGTTGGCATTTTTTTAAACAGCTTTCCTCTACTATCCTTTTAAACCATTTCTGTAAGGTGAACAGAGAGGCTGCCTATTCATTCTTGATTTTCATAACTTGAATCTTCTTTTTCTTTCTTTTTTTTTTTTTTGGCCAGTTCCCAGGTTTGGTTATCACGAGTAGAATTTTACCATTAAAGTAATCTAGATTCAAATACTACACTTTAACTATATGTCTGCCACCTGAAAACTGTTTGTTGTTGTTTAAATGCCAGCACTGGGTCTTGAAATCAGATCACTGAGTTCTCACTCAGCGTTTTCCACTCACAGCTAATGCTCTATTATCCAAAGCTCATCTCCAGCTCTGCCTTTTTGCTGCTTAATTGGTGATAAATCTCTTGGATCGGTCTGTCCAGCTGGCTTATAATTGTGATCCTCAGATCTCAGCCTGCTGAGTAGCTAAAATTACTGGTAAGAGCCACTAATGCTTGGCTATCTCTTTTTTTTTTTTTTAATAAATATTTTCACCAGGTGCTAGTGGGTTACGTCTGTAATCCTAGCTACTCAGGAGGCTGAGAGCTGAGGACTGCGGTTCAAAGCCAGCCTGGGCAGGAAAGTCCATGAGACTCTTTTCTCCAATAAACTACTGAAAAAATTCCTGAAGTGGTGCTGTGGCTCAAGTGGTAGAGAGCTAGCCTTGAGCATAGAAAGGCTCAGGGACAGCACCCAGGTCCTGAGCTCAAGGCCTGGGACCAAAAATAAATAAAAACAACAACAATAAGCAAAGAATTCTACTGTTGCTTTTTTTTTGTTTGTTTGGCCGATCGTGGGGCTTGAATTCAGCACCTGGGCTCTGCCCCTGAGTCTAGCTCAAGGCTAGCAACCTACTGCTTGAGCCACTTCCAGACTTTTCTGAGTTGTTTACTGCAGATAAGAGTCTCACGCGCTTTCCAGCTGGGGCTAACCTTGAACCATGTTTCCCAGAGCTCAGCTAGGATTAGAGTTGTGAGCCGCTGGCACCTGTCTGACAGAAGAATTTTTCTAAGTGTTTTTCTATTCAGCCATAATCAAACCTCAGTTTTTAATCTGGAAAATGGAAATAGTTCAATGTACTTATTGTTTTGCTTCAGAAATTATTTTATTCAAATAAAATTTTTATCATTTACTTAATAATATAGGCATAATCACTATAAACTTTATTTAAATGAAGGTTCATTTAAATGCAGGAATTATCTTTTGGTGCACCTCACTGTAAAATAAGACTTATAAATACAACTATATTCTAGTAAGATAGCTAAGGTACAATAGCCTCAAAATAAACATAGGAAGAAGCCTAACCGAGAGGTAAAAGACTTCTACACTGAAAATAATCAACACTGAAGAAAGGAACTAAAGAAAATGTCACAAAATGGAATGTTCTCTTGTCTTCATGGATAGGCAAAGTTAATATTATGAAATATCTACATTACCAAAATAGGTAAAATTAATATTATGAATATATACACATATAGATACCAAATGTATATATTGGTAATATGTACATTGAACAATATCTGTTGCTCACTGTAATCCTCATCAAAACTCCAATAACATTCTTTATAAGATTAGAAAAAAAATATTCATCTGGAAGCGCAAAATATCCCCAAGAGCTAGAGCAATCCTGGGCAAGAAGCATAATACTGGAGGTATCACAATACCTGACCTCAAACTGTATTATAGGCATGTCAACAAAAAGGGAACAAAATATAGACCAATGGAATAGAAGAGAGAACCCAAGAATAAATTCACAGAGCTACAGCCATCTGATTCTTGGCCGAGGTATCAAAAATATGCTAGAGAGAAAACAGCCTTTTTAACAAATGAAACTTGGAAAGCTATACATCTACATGTAAAAGACTGAAACTAGATTCCCATCTCTCAGCCTGGACAAAATCAGCTCAGAATTGATCCAAGACCTTAATGTAAAATATGCAAGTTTGACACAAGTAAGGGGAAAACACTTCAAAGCCCACACATAGGCAAAGCTTCCTGACTACAACTCCCATGGCTGAAGAGAGAAGAGCAACAATTTACAAATAGGATTGCATCAAATTAAAATTACAAGACAGCTAGAAAGTTTTGCCCACTATTCAGCCAACAGGTTATTAGTATCCATAATATATAAATAGTTAAACAAATGAACACCTAAAGAATGAACAATCCATCAACAAATGGGCAAATGAATTGAGCAGACACTTTCCAAAGAACAAACAGCCAAAAAAATGCATGAGAAAAATGCCTACATCTTTAGCCACCAAGGAATACAAATTGAAATCACATAGAGATTCCATCTCACCTTAGGCCTTTTGGCAATTATCAAGAAAATAGTAAATTCTGATAAGGATATGGGGGAAAGAAACCTTTCCATACTGTGTTTATGCTAATGTAAATTAGTACAGCCAGCAAGGACATCAATATGGATGTTCTTAAGAACCTAGAAATAAATTTATGGTATGATCCAGCTACAGCACTCCTGGGCATATGACTGAAGGAATCAATAGCAGCATACAATAGTGTCACTAGCGTGTCAATGCTTAATACAGCATTATTCTCAGTAGCCTAGCTATTACAATAGCTTAGGTGCCCATATAATGTATAAGCACATGGAATATTAAATTCAGCAAGAAAGAAAAACAAACCATGGATGGAACTGGTGGTCATTATGTTAAGCAAAATAAGCCAAACTCAAAAAAAAAAAAAAAGGAAATATCTTAAACTTACATATGCACAATCCTGGGGGGACTATTTGGAAAGAGGAAGGAACAACGGGATGGATGGTTTTCAAGAGAAATAAACGAGGTCTGTGAGTATGGTTAAAGTACACTGTGCACACATTTGATATGTTATATGTGTATAATTAATGTACTATAGTGAAATGTTTTCTTTTAAAGGTTGCTATGCTACAAGCTATATATGGAACATGATTTCCCCATCAGAGAGAAGATATGGGTTGCAGAGCTGGAAAACGGGAGCCAGAATTTTAATTCTAGTCTGATGGCCACTGAAAATGGGGGGCAGTGATCAATGAAACAGGATCTGATGAGGCCAATCTGATGAAGCCCAAACTATATTCCCCATAATCCTCTGTCATGATGGTCCCACAACCCATCTACTCATTCTTTTAACAAATTTGTGTAAGGCATTCACGACGTGCCAAGCATTTTCTTAGCTGTGGGATTCATCAGGGAGGAGAGACAGTCTCTTGCCTGGTAGAGCTGGTGTTCCACCCTTTGGTGATGCTTGGTTCAGGCAAGGTAGAGTTATTACTGGAATACAATAAATTCTCACTTTCCCTCTCCTGCTCTTCCAGGCCCAGGCACACTGTCCGGAAAGGATGTCCTATGCTGAAGGGCTTATGCCCATCTCCCAACCTTGTTGCGCTTGTTCCCCACCATAATCCACACTGCTCAAACACAAGCCTTGCAGCAGCAATTCACTGTTATATCTAACTTGTAGTTATCTGGATAAATACGTGTGTTTATGAAATGGTTCCCAGCCTTTGATACCTGCTATCAGACATTAAGCTAGTTAAAGCTCTACCTCACATCCCTGCTTGCTGCACTGAAATTCCGCAATGCACTGAGGCACAATCACAGGCAGACACCCATCTGTCTGTTTTACAGGTCCATTCCCCTCCCTCTGGCTGCACTGGAGCAGGGAACAAGGCTTAGTTTGCCCCCGGGGGAACTAGAAGCAAACTGCAAGGTAGAGGGAACAGTTGCCCTATGAGCTTTTGATGAACAAATGTCTAAGTCCACTGGGTAGATGATGTTAGCCTTTTGGCAAGGTGAGAAAAGAAAGAAGAAAAAAGGAGTAGAAAAGAGGGGGAAAAGGCAGAAATAGGACCTTGGGAGACTGAGGTCTCTCTCTCTCTCTCTCTCTCTCTCTCTCTCTCTCTCTCTCTCTCTCTCTGTGTGTGTGTGTGTGTGTGTGTGTGTGTGTGTGTGTGTGTGTGTGTGTGTACATACCCCAAGCTGAAGACATTCATGATTCATGTCATCCTCCCCCAAAAGCGCCCTGGGGAAATGTCCTGACATCTTAGTATAATGGATGTTTAAGACCTTGGAGACTCTGAAGGCTGCTGCTCCAGGGCACTGGTTATCACCAGGAAGGAGAATCCCAGTAGCCAGGCTCTCATATCACCAGGAGGCAGGAGCTGGAGTTGGAACTGAATGGCTTTAAAGGAAATCAAGAATTACAGGTGCTGGGGTGTTTTTGTTGTTGTTGTTGTTCACATTTCAGCTGAGGGAGAGGGAAAGAGAGAGAGAGACAGACAGACCGAGACAGAGAGAGAGAGAGAGAGAGAGAGAGAGAGAGAGAGAGAGAGAGAGAGAGAGAGAGAGAGACAGTGAGAAAGATAGAAAGTTTGTTGCCTTACCACAGGAGAGGAACTAGTTAAAACTCAGAATTTCTGGCTGTGTCCATTCATCCCACCCTTCTCTTGTGAGATTCCATAGCTTCAAAGGACAGGAAATTCTCTGCCCATTTGATTTTGGTTCCAGCACTTTTCTGAGTCACTTTTGCTTTGATAAGTGCAGATGGATCCAAAATGAGAAAGGGGCAGAGAAAGCCAGCCGGGGCTGTGATTCACATGCCGGCATCAACAAAGTCAAGGCTGAGTGATTTTCCTGGAACTCCCTGGAGGGTGATGAGGTAGGGGTACAACAACTGTAGCAAGATCAGGAGAAAACCGGAACTCAAGAGCATCAAATCTACCTTCTGATTTGTAAACCAATGAACTAACAGGCTACAGGGTAGGCGTTGTTTTCCTGGCTCTGACTTGCACCATGGCTGGCCCTGAGCAGCATTTGACGTAAGCTAGGTTAATCTCGTCCTCCTTTAATAGCTTGTTTTGCTTTGTGCAAGTTCCATATCCTCTCTGCACCTCAGTGTTTTTCTCAGTAGTAGCCACATGTGAAGAATCTCCAGGTAATGTAGGGGATGACAACTTGCAAACAAAACCTAGAAATTTATAGCCTTTATTGCAATCAGTGCTGCTTGTAAGAAGATATTTAAATATACACATTTTTAAAATAAATTCTATTTCTACTGCAGAGCAAAAGGGAATGTAGGAGAACAGATCACCCAAGGAATTGGTGTTGTATAGCTTGGAAATGAGTTGTTCCATTTGAGGGGACACAAAAAGCAGCTGGTAGGGACCATGTAAGTTTTGTGTATTTGGGGGTTACTGTTGGAGAGTAAGGGCAATGAGCCTACAAAATAAGATTGTCGATGGCTACTTACATCAGCCTAGAGGATGGCTGAGGTATCTTTTTCCTCTCTGGAGCCATCAGAAAAATCTTCCTCTTTCTACCCCTGTATATGTAAGAATGTCTTTAAAATTTGCTCAAAAGAGCTCCTGAAAAGAGATCTTGAACCAGGACATGGGTGCAGGTAGTTTATTTGGGAGGAGATACCAAAAACGGAGAGAGGGAGGGAGGACGGAAGGGAGAGAAGGAGGAAGGGAGGGAGGGAGGGAGGAAGAGGGTGATAGAGACAGACAGACAGACAGACAGACAGACAGACCGACCAACAGACAGGGAGAGGGTGAAAACCAAATAAAGATTTCCTTGCTATTGGTTTCTGTCTTGGGCAACTAGAGCTCAATCCCACTGGGAGCCCCCTGAGGAATATGTGGAAAAACTACTGCCAAGGTGTGCATCTGTTTTGAGAGAATGCTAGAATCTTCATTCCCCTGTGTGATAAAGAGGTAATTATGAAGAGTTGGGATCTGGTAGAAGGAAATTGGGTCCCCTGTATATAATTGATTGCCTTCCTGTTTCTCTGCTCTGTTGTGATATAGTCTGGGGACCACTCCAGGATGCTAGCAAGATGTTCTTGGATCCTCTAATTGCTGAACTTATGAGTGAAATAAACCTTTTTGCTTTACAAAGTGCTTAGCCTCTGTAACTCTGATACAGCAACACAAAATGGACTCATAACAACGGTCAATAAAGGAATGGGTGACTTGGGCACTTATTCTATGACTTGTATCCTGTTGGGGTTCTGGACACCCCCTTTCTCCCCCCACGGGGAGAATGGTAACCACAAACTCTATGAAAGAGCACTCAGCCTGGCCCTCCGCCAGCGGAAGGCCAAAGGCGTGCTCACATGGGCAAGCGCTAAGTTGAGGACGGGTTGCTGAAGCTTCCCCTCCCCCCAGTCCCCCCACATGTTACCGAGGGCGGAGGCGAAAAGGAAGGCATCAGGGACACGCTGCGGTGGTGGAAAGCGTCTCAAAGACTTTAATATGGAAGGGCACTTATATAGAGGTAATGGCGGGAAAGAAAGGGGGCTGGCCAAAGGGTCAGTCATAGGCTAGGGGTCACGTTCATCAAGTGACATCACGAAACTTCCCTTTGTGGGCGGGACAACCCCATCATGGTGGCACGCACGTGTTCACCTCTCAAGGGGTGGAGGCCAGAAGGTGGGAGGGACTTCTATTGTCCCAAGGCTGGTGGAAGGGCAGCCTTTCCCAGGCCATAATAATCCCCAACAGTATCCAACACTGGTTGAGTAGGTACTGTTCCTGAGACATTAATTACCCCACAACTTTTAGAGTCTAACCGTCCAAGGCAATGAGTCTGTAGACTTCTCCAGGTTCTTTCTTGTGGTGAAGCACAGGCAATGTATATGCAACTGTCTATTTCTGTGGTTCCGAAACGAGGTGGACTCAGAGGTTGTATTGTTAGGCGCAGCTCTGGTTTGAATGTTTTCTAGAATTAACCAGAAGTGGCCTGTTGGAAGAAGCATGCTATGAAGGCCCATGAATGTCATAGCCCTGGCTAAGGGCTGATCTCATTCAACACACCATTTTATGCCATTTCCTCTTTACTTGGTTTCCTCGTGCCAGTGAATCATACAGAAACTGGAATCAGTTCCTCTCCTTAGTCCTTTAAATAGCTGTCTGGGTAGCCATGCATGTGACTGCATTCAAAGGACATCTGAAATGACAACTTGCCTATATGGAGATGGAGGCAGATCTGCTGACTCAGCAAATCACAGCTCCAAGGACTCCAAAGTAACTCTCTTTCTGTTTCTTTCCGTCTCTGCTTTCTTTCATTACTACACATTAAGGATCCTAGTGATCATAAGCATTTGTAACTATTTGGGGGCATTCATTCATTCATTTAAAAATAGCAGAGGTTTTCTTTTGTACCTGCTGAGAGTTCCAAGTTAGATGAGAATATAAAACTAAATAAAGCTTGAAGTTTCTGCTCTCCAAGAGTTTACATTCTAGCCAGAGACAAATGAAGGCTTAATGAAGAGCTCTTAGATATGTCCCATTTTACATCAAATGGTCAAAGAAAGCGGAAAAGGGGTATTAAGTGGAGCCTTTTAGGAAAAAGGGACATGCAGAGTAAAAGGTTCTGATGGAGGGAACAGATTGTGAGGGATGGAGAAAAGGCAATGCACAGTAAGGGATCAGAGCACTGAGCTTATTTGTGTGAGCTACAGAGCCATGGGTGATCACATATAGGTCTTGGATCTTGGACACATTGATTACCTTTCGGAGCCCCAATTTCTTTACCTGCCATATGGGATCAAATATTTACCACTTCCTATGGATGCCTTAAGATGAAATAAACTATTGTGTGAAATTTCTATTACCAGATTTCCCCGTAGGAGGAGTTCTACAAATATGAAGTTGATCATGATTGTTTTCTCCAGACAACTCAACTTCAGTGATAAGGAATATGTGCTGTTTCAGGCATGTGAACCTTCTAAAGTAGGTCAAACTTTTAAGGGTGATTTGGTCCAGAGGCTTCTAGTGGAGTCTGCAGAAGTGGAGATGTGGTTCAAGTGGTAGAGTACTGGCCGTGAGTGAAAAAGGCAAAAAAGAGCTTGAGGCCCCAGCATATTCTCTGCCTTTCTGTCTGTCTCTGTGTATTTGTATTTTTCTCTCTCTCTCTCTCTCCCTCTCTCTCTTTCTCTCTCTTACACACACACACACACACACACACACACACACACACCCCACATGGGGCATTATGCACAGTGGACTCTGGATCTAGTTTTCTTTTCACTCTGTTATTTCCCCTAGGAGAATCTGCATTTTCATCTGACTACTCCCCACCTGATGACAAACATGGTTATGTGTGCAACAGGTCTTATTCTGTACCATCCTGTAGATATTTCAGGCCTCACACATACATGCCCTTCTATCCAGAGAAAGAAAAGCACACACAAGAGCAGTTCTCAGAGAAGGTCTGAGATTCAATATGACTGGCTGAGGTTACATATATGCCCTGAGCCAATCACTGCAGCTAGAAGGTAGGGTGTGCTGGTTGGCTTAACTTTGGACATGTGCTCTGGAATTGGGAATGGGTTCTAATCTTTCAAGTTATTACCCATCTCCAGAACAAACTAGGAAATGATGGACTGGGAAATAATTCTATGAGTGGAAGCAGAGTGTTTAGGAATGGTCTCCTTTTGGTTATCATTTTAATTAAACTATAGAATATTGGGTTGAGGTTAATCAAGAGATCCAGGACTACTTTTGTGTGTTTATGTGCTGATCCTGGAGCTTGAACTCAGGGCCTGGGTACTGTCTTTGGGCTTTTGTGCTCAGAGCTACTGCTCTACCACTTGAGCCAGAGATCAACTTCTGGCTTTCTTAGATTGGTTAATCAGAGATAAGAGTCCCATGGACTTTTTTGCTCATGCTGGCTTTGAACCATGATTCTCAGATATCAGCCTCTTGAGTAGCTAGCTTTACAAGTGTAAGCCATACCCATCCAGCTCCATGAAGTAACTTTGATCCCCATTGATCTTAACTTTCATACTCAGTTGATCTTTGTCCAAAATATATATTTGTAATAAATTTATTGTAATCCTATTAGGGATAAGACAAGGATACAGAGAAGTGGAACCATTTCTGTCTGCATCACGCTAAGGTTCCACTTTAGTGAGAGTTAAACATGATATTCTTAATATCAAGGTACAGTAGACTTTGGTGCAATCTATTTACTTATTTCTTTTTCTTTTTTGTTTGTTTATGTGGTACTGAGGAATTGAACTCGGGGCCTCATGCATGCTAGGCAAGCACTCCAAGCACTCTACCACTAAGCCACATTCCCAGTCCCAACTTACGTATTTTATCTTAGAGTTCTTATTCTTATTTTACTTTGAGTGAGGGTAGAAACAAAAGTTAGTTAAAACTATGGAAAAATATATTATACTTTATATTTTCCTTTTAATCTCAATCTACAGAATTGGATCCTAAAAGAATTTTTCTTTCTTTTTCTTTTTCTGGCTCTGGGGCTTGAATTCAGGGCCTGGGCACTGTCCTTGAGGTTCTTCTGCTCAAGGCTAGTGCTCTATCACTTGAGCCACAGCTCCACTTCTGGTCTTTTCTTAGTACTTTATTGAAGATGAGGGTCCCATGAACATTCCTGCCCAGGCTGGCTTTGAACCATGAGCCTCAGATCTCAGCTTACTATGTAGGTAGCTACAATTGCAGGCATGAGCCACTGGTATCTGGAAGAGACTTATTTTTCATTATTTCATTTAATCTTCCAGGTTTCATAAGCATGTGTTATGAGAACTGGTCATATGTACAAGTAAAAACTATACCACACAAAATATAATTTATTTGCTGAGAAAATTGAAGAGGTAAAGATTTACAGCCTCCTTTGGGGGAAATGTTTGATTTAATAAAGCACCATTTGAATTGACTAGCAAAAATCAATCATAGTTGATCTTCAGTACCGCAAAAGAGAAATCAATCATAGCAACAAACAAACAAACAAAAACAACAAAAGAAAATTCATAGCCTGAAACTCCAACTGCTTTTTTTTTCTGTTCTTCTTTTGCAGCTAACTTCTTTAGCTGGAGAGGTATGCTGGTTTTGTTTTACAGAAATCATCTTGTTTTTTTCCTGTTGAAATTTATTATTTTTATAAGAACTGAGAATGGCAGTTCATTTTCCTGTAAATTCCAGACACAGAGATTTTTATTAACAATATAGAAAAGAGCCAAGCCATTAGGGTGCAAGAGAATGATGGAATATCTCCTTTGGCAATGGCTACAGTTTTGAGGGAAGATTAATATTTTTATTCTTCTAATACAAACAATAAACCACATCTGGGTAACTGCTTCCTCTGCCTTTTAGCTCTGCCCTGTTTTTTGACCATGGGCTATAACTACAGTATCACACAGGGCACTTACTGTTTATGAAAATTCTCCTCTTAATTCCTACTGAAACTTGAGTCTTTCAACATAGTATCAGGTATTTGGTGGCAAAGCCACTTCCACCCTGTGTTGTCAGAGAGCAAAGTGGATGTTTTCCTCAAGGGCAAAATTTTTTACTGAGTTTTCTTTAGGACTCTTCCAATTTCAGATGAAGTTCTAGGTAAAGTTACTTTACCCCTGGCTCCATGTGTTTAAGGATTATGCCCCTTTTCCTATATGGTAAATATAAAAATGAGTATATTGTACCTGGGCATAATGTGGTATGTGCTTGTACCATATAATGTGGTACAGGCTACCTGGGAGGCTCAAGCAGAAGGACACAAGTTCAAGGTCAAACTGTGCTACACAGCCAGACCCTATCTCAATGAACAGAAAATAATGAATAAGATATATGACCAATTGGGCCAATTAGAAATTCAGCTAGAGGCAGGTTTTGAAAGCCCCTCTGCAAAGCTGGCTCTGTTTTTCACTTGACAGAAGCAAAGAATCACGTACTGTCAAATCTGTTGATATTTATCTTGGGATTATGTGCAGAGAACCTGCTGAAAACAGATCTAGCAAGGGAACAGAGTTGAAAAATGTAAGGAGAAGCTGAGTCTGGTGACATTCTTTCCAGTACTGTAATAAAGCATAACTCTATTGGGCTGGGTGTTTTTGCATCAGATAATACATATATTTTAATGCTTTCAGTTTGAATTTGGCACTTCTTTTCTCCTAAAATGACTCTTCACTGAGAAGTTATAAAAACCCAGTAACAGCAAGTCAGTTTCCCATTTAAAAGACTCCTTGTGATTTCTCAATTTTCACAGAATAGATTCAAACTCCAAGCATAAACATAAGATAAGATTTGACCCTTGTATTTACTTTCAATTTCTCTCACTGGACTCTATCAATTATCTATCTATCTATCTACCTATGATCCATTAATCATCAATTCACCATGCTCATCCATCAACATCTACCATCTATTGGTCATCCATCAATCACCTATCATCCTCACCCATTATTATCTATCATCTCTCTAGCATGCATCAATTAGCTATCCATCATCTGATCTATCATCTATCTATCTATCTATCTATCTATCTATCTATCTATCTATCTATCTATCTATCTATCTGTCTGTCTGTCTGTCTGTCTACCTATTCATCTAGCTTCCCTCTGGGAACATCTAATTTCTTTGGATTCCTCTCATGGAACATGCTTCTTTTTCTAACCTCCACGTTGCCTGTACATCTGTATACCAAAGCTTCAGATTTACAGAAAGAGCCTCAATTTCATTCTCTGTAAGTTGGAGGTGATAATAAACCAGTAGCATGTTCCTTAGGGAAATTTCTGTAATTATTCCCATGAAACAATGCATGTAGAAATCTATGGAATACATAGTAGCTTCTCAGTATGAGTTTACTGAATGAAAACAGTGACTGAACACATGCCTTCATCAAAGGAGAAATTGTCTAAGGTTTGGGATAATTTGTGTGATAACTGGAATACTCTGAGTAATAGCTGTATTTCCAGACAACATCCCTGACCTGTGTTGGCATGTTTACACTGGAATGATCAGACCATACAGTTTCTAACTAATGAAGCATGTTTTTAACTCAAAAGGTGAGAGATAACCCATCATTTCCCTTCATCTCAGAGAAAACTGTGGCTTTACTTTGGTCTGATACATTCTGCCCTCTGCTTCAGAGGACGTCTCAAATATTTGTGTCTTTGCTAAATGATTCATTACAATGCCACATCTGCTCTGTGTCTATTGAGGCTATTTGTAAATAGTGTCATTGACTTTGAAATGGTCTTCCTGGGGTGTATGAGACTATCCCAGACTTGATCTTGATTGGGGAGCATCCAAGATGTATTACCTCACTGTGGGGAACCTACAGTGTACAGTCCACATTTTGTCATCTTGCCCTCTCTATGTATGCCTGTACAGGTAGGTAAATGGTTTGTCAGTGGATGTACCTTTACCAGTATCATTATGCTGGGATTGTAATGCAGATGCAAAGTAGAGGAGTGGTTAAGGTCTAGGTTCTGGAGCTCTTCTATGCAATACCTGCAATTATTGACTCCTTGATATGTAGTTATGGAATAGAAGACCAATGAACCTTTGGTACCTAGATCCCTAAAGACTTATTAATATAGAAAAGTCATTCAGAAACAAACCAAAAGACAGTAATTCCATTTGATTCACTATGTTGATAATCCAGAAAAACACCGTGAAGTTTTTAAAATTCATTAAAAAAGATATTACCTGTTTGTTGTCTTCAAAGATCAGAAAAACTTTTAGATGATCCAATTGACAGCTCATCCATAGGCTTGTCAAGCTTTTTACATAACATATGGTACATAGAAAACACCCAGGAAAAGGTGTTAAGTAAGGCAATTTTATGTACCCTATTAGATTATAATAGTTCATAATCTAAAATTCATTTTAGGGCTAAATGTGAACTTTTAGTGGTATTTTTTAGTCTAATCACAGTATTAATCTGAAATACCTCTTTATTCATTTGTTCAACAATTTTTGAGTGAGTGTTAAGAATGCAATGTCATGAAAAAGTAAATTTGGTCTTTGCCTAATGGATCTTACAGTCTGCTAAGAGAGAGATATTAATCAGCATATTAATGATTCATTCAAATAAATTTAAACTTCATGCTAAAGACTGAGAGGAGCCAGATACAATCCTGGGGGAGTATAACAAGGGGATGTGGCTTGGTTGGGATAGCCAGAGTCTCCCCAAAGGAGTGATGGAGGAGCTGATGATAAAGCAGGAGAGGGAATGAATGGTACTGGAATTAATGAGTTGTGACAAATCACAAGCTGCATATGCAGACAATAAACAGGAGCCCTTAACCGCTGGTGTTTGCAAAGTTCTTTACCTGCGGGACACACACACACACACACACACACACACACACACACACACACACACCCATATCATTCTTACAAAACCTTAAGGGGTCAGCTGAGATTTCTTTCTTCTAGGGAAGAGGTCTCTAGGCATTTCCCATGCACCAACAGAAGGCTAAGGTACCCAAGTTTTATACTTTTATAAGACTGAACCCATTGAGTGGGTTTTTCGTTCTGAGAAAGGCTTTGAAGAGAATTATGGAGTGAAGTCTTGCTCTTTGTGTACTTTGCATATACCTCTACCCCATTGTAAGTTAAACAATACAGAAGTGCACTTAGACATTGATATTGTAGTATGAATTAATTTATTTTAATTTTTTCCAGTTGTGGGGCTTGAACTGAAGGCTTGGGTGCTGTCCCTGAGCTCTTTGTGCTCAAAGCTAGCACTCTTTCACTTTGAGCCACAGTGCCACTTCTGATTTTTTTGTGGTTAACTGAAGATAAGAGACTCACTGACTTTCCTCCCTGGGCTGGCTTTGAACTGTGATCCTTAGATCTCTGTCTCTTGAGTAGCTAGTATTACAGGTATAGGCCACTAGCATCTGGCTGCATGAATTAATTTTTTGGCTCATTATCTATTATAAAAGGAACTCATTATACCTTGAGAGCCCTATGGTAAATGTTTTAAACACAGGGCTTAGGACCCATGCAGGAAGAATGTGTTTGGTGATGAGGGGGGAGTGGTGGCTAAAGACAGTTATAATTTCTCAATCTGACATCTAATACCATCCAAACAATGAGGTCTGCCCATGTGCATACCTGATCTCTATGCAGTAGACTGGTGAGACTCTTAGCAGGTAAGATAGCATATCAGTGAAGACTGAGGGGACTAGAAATCGAAATCAGCATACATACAGGAGAAGAAACTTCTGATCCTGTCTTTTTAAGGCTAGCATTGGAAATGCTTCACATTATCTTCTGTTTCTGTTCAGTTATAGAAGAGTTGCATTAGAATTTAAAATGACTTGACCCTTCTTAGAAGAGACTCTAATAAATTAACTTTTTTTTTTTTACAGACTGACACTGTCTTCAGTCCATTTGCTCTGGGGCGAGCATGCTACTCTGAGACTTCAGGATGGTTTGTATTCCATTGGAAGCTCATAAGGAATTCATTGCCTTTGCTCTGCTTCCACTACTCTACCTGAGGGAGATGGGAAATTCTCAGGGCCAATGATGATGAGCTATGGATTTCTTCAAGAGGTTTTCAGACAACTCCTACAAGTATATCCATGCAGAAGAGGAAAATCAAAGAGGAAAAGCATGGTTGCCCCCATCCCAATTCGGTAACTATGTCTGGAGTCTTTGTTAAAATAGACTCAAGGGAATTAGATACGATCACCTATTAATTTTTTTCTTTTTTTTTTTTTTTTGGTTGTGGGGCTTGAACTCAGGGCCTGGGCACTGTCCTTGAGCTTTTGTGCTCAAGACTAGCATTCTATCCCTTGGAGCCACAGCTCCATTTCCAGCTTTCTGGTGGATAATTGGAGATAAGAGTCTCAATTGGAGATAAGAGTCTCACAAACTGCCCTGCCTGGGCTGGCTTTGAACTGCTCTCCTCAGATCTTATCTTCTTGAGTAGCTAGGATTCCAAGTAAGAGCCACCAGTGCCTGACTTACCTATTAAAATTTTTACCTTTGTTTCCTGTGTTTCATCTTTTCCATCTATGTTGGTGGTGAAAAGAACCGATTCAGTTGCAGAAGTATGAGGAATTTATTTTAAATCAACCTACACTGCTCATTGCTGCAATGGTGGAGGGTTGAGAGGATGAGAAGGGTCAGTTAATAACTTCATTTTAACATCAGCCTGCCAATTTTAGTAAAGCTGTTTAGTCTGAGGCCACAGAAAATTCTGACCTGCAGTTGAGGTGGTGAACACATGCTTGTAAATGATCATCAAAACTAAGAAAGCCATGTCTATAATGAGTGCTGTATTATGACTAAAGGATTGTTGGCCATTGCAATAATGAAAAAAAGTTAAGATGATCTCTCTCTCTCTGTGTATATATATATGCATATATATACATATACATACATATATATGCATATATATACACATACATACACACATAGTCAAAAACAGGATATTCTTTGAGAAGTTGGAGCTATTTTTGTATGTACATTTTAAAATTTCCATAGAGTAATAAGAACTAATAATCTTCAAGCATTTGTCATGTGTCCCACACATTTAAAACGCTTACGAACTGCATTTTTCCCACTAGGAGAAGCCTGGGAAAAGCCTGAAAGCCTTGTTAATAGGGGTTTCAGGTTCAGTAAGGCTGGGATAGGACTTGCATCAGCATTTCTAATAAGTTCTCAGATGGTGCTGACTTGTTCTATTTCCATTCATAATTTGTCTAGTAAGACACTCTGTAATGCACAAGTTCATTAGAATGTAACCCAATGAAGCTTTCTATACTATTACCTCTTTCTAGATAAAGACATGAAGGCTCAGAGAGGTTAGCTGGATGGCGATGGTCTCAGGTGGAAACAGCAGACTTAATTCCATCTGAAATCAGAGCCTTAAAGCTCAGTATCTTCTAACTGCCTCCCATCAAAACGGAATTACTCTTGATGGCTTTGTCCCATAACTAATGAATACATTTTAATAGGCAATAATACATCTAAGCCTTTGGTTTAGTCAAGTCATTCTCCCTTCATTTTAAGAGGTTTTTGCAGCCTGTATAAAGCTCAGTTTATTAAGGGAAGCTTGTTTTCTTCATTTAGACAAACTTGTAATCTCAAACCACAATGACATTTCCCAAACTGCTCCTGGCATATTAACTATTTTAAATGTTAGTCTGCTTTCATCAGAGACAGGTACAGGAGCACCAACCTCAGCACAAATATGCCATGCATAAGAAAAATCAGGCTGGCAAAGCATTTCTTTAACATTTCCCAAACTAATTATTATGGATAAGCACATAGTAAATGCTGGTATTTTGGCATGAAGTGATTTGTCTACATGTAGCTTAATTCCAGATATAT
Organism: Perognathus longimembris pacificus; assembly: GCF_023159225.1. Taxonomy (NCBI): domain Eukaryota; kingdom Metazoa; phylum Chordata; class Mammalia; order Rodentia; family Heteromyidae; genus Perognathus; species Perognathus longimembris. Next base: position 52,588,588 of record NC_063170.1, read on the forward strand.
TTATCAAACACTAACCAGCTTCTAAGTCTGGAACTCAGGTTAATCCAGAACATAGCTGAATGAATGTAAGATAGGCTTTCCTACGAAGTTTCAGAAGTATTTGCACCTCTGGATTCATCTATGTTTTGGATAATTAATGCATATCAGTGCTAAAGTCCAATCGTGGACATGTTTATGAACAGGATAATGTCTGCTGGTGTTAGACTTGTTTAGTTTTAAAGGGCCCTGAGGATAAACAGGTTTGATGCTCTTGACGGTAATCTTTGTCATTAAACCCAAATAAATTATTCACTTTGTGTGGAATATACTTACTTGCTCCTGTCTCATGTGCCCAACTTAATCCTACTTTAAATAAAAAAATACTACACAAACATTAGACCCTAGATGCTTCTTGTGAACTTGAAAGGTACACAGTCAGCTAATGTGCACCGAATACCTACTAAGTGAAATAATAGTGTCTGCTAAATTTTATAGTGTAATACAAATATTAGGCAGTACCTGTGCCGTCAAGGAAGGCATGCATAGAAATTACTAAAGGTGTATTCATACAATGAAATTCTACTTAGCATTAGAAATGAAAGAATGAAGTATAAAACAATATGAATATATCTCAAAAACTGTGCTGAAGGTGAATTTAGACTACAAAGAGTATGAAAATACTTACTGGTATGAGCTAATTATTATCATTAAGCCAGCCAACTATCAAGAACCCTCAGGATTCTTAAGTTGTTCCATGGAAATGGCTTGGTCCTGTGTCACACAACACAATGGGCACATTCTTTAATTATTTTCTTGCTATTATTGTGGTTATATATTGCTTTACTGACTTGCATGCTGACTGTGAGTTTCCTAATAGGATTGTCAATTACATAAAACAAGACATATGCCCATTGTTTTCCACCATATACCCAATGGTTTGCGAAATGTCCAGTATCAATAACCCTCAATAGATATTGGCTGCAGTTGTGTTTGCACGCCCCTTTAGAAGAGTGGTTTATTTTTTTTTAATCTCTCAGAAGGAGGTTCTGAAAAAATTTTCAATTTAAAGAGATGAACCAGAAAAAAATTATGGCTTATAATACAGAAACAGATGAAATAATATGGAATTTCTTATCCAAATTTTGATGAATAGCTTTCTAAGAAGGGAAAAATACCTCATGGAGTAAACAAATCAAATGAGTCTCTAGTTAAGCTCCTTTAATTAATGAATAGAACAGCCAATGTGAAAAGTGAATTGACCTTTAAGTTAACCATTATTTTATACATTCCCAAAAGATAACAGAGTTATCTAGGTGAGTAGATTCCACCCCTGAGTACTTTACCAGCTGTTGGTGCCTCCAGTTACGCACCATGCCCCTGAGGTTCTGACTTGGTTGTCTGGGATGGAATCTGTGTACTGATAGTTTCACATCTCTTCAAGTTACTCTAATTTCAAAACCGAGAACCACTGTCAAGGGAGTGTGATCTGATGCAGATTACATGAACTCTCAAAGACTAGGATAGTTATAAACGAGGATAATAGCTGCTGTAGGAAGATTGGCAACCAGATGAATTTCTAACACATACTAGGTTATCATAATTGAACACTTCCATTATCTTTCTGTTTAGTTTTTTTCCTCTGTTCTCCCAGCCCTCACATACCCTGCAGGTTACTTGTGTATATTTATATGGTGCAGTGATCTTATCTAAGGTGTTGAAAGGGGATTTGGATCTCTAAAAGATAAGATTGGTAAATAAGGCAATAGCTTTATTACGGAAAGGTATCTACCTCTATTCACATTAGTCAAAATGACATCTAAAAGCATATGATGCATTGATAATAAAAAAATAGTTATGATATTTAAACTTCTTAATTATTTAACACAAACCAGATAGTTTTCTCTCTTTCTTTTTGTAGTACTGGGGATTGAACTCAGTGCCTTGTGCATGTCAGGCAGGCATTCTAGCCTGGAACCATGCCCATGGTCATTTTGGCTCCAGTCAGTTTTAAGTTAGGGTCTCACATTTATGCATAGGATTGCCTGGATTGTGATCCTCTATTTATTCTTTCTACATAGCTGAGATGAGAGTTGTGTGCCAACAAGAACAAGTTTTATTGGTTAAAATAGGGTCTTGTAAAATTTTCAACGAGACTGGCATTGAACTACAATCCTTCTGATTTCTTCCTTCGGAGTAGCTAGGATTGCAGGTATGAGCCACTATGCCTGGCTGTTTTATAAGCTCTGGATTTTCCTTTCCATTCCATTCCATCTTCACAGCACCTCTAGCACTGGGTAACCTGATCCTCCTATGGGATCCTCACTTCACAATGAAGGAAAACGAGGCATAAAAAATTAGATCATGTGCTCAAGTCCCATACTTGGTAATTAGCAAGGCAATGCCATGAACTTGGGCAGTCTAATTTCAGTTGCTCTGTTCTCAGTCTCTTCATCTTTACTACTTCCTTCCAGAATTTGTTCTACATAAGAAATAGTCAAGCCATTTAATGGCTGGCGACATGATGACAAAGATGTTTTCAGGTAACTGTCATTAGGTAAACATCACAGAGTGTACTTATACAGAACTAGATAGTTCAGCATGCATCACACCTAGGGTGTATGCTGTATATATATGGCTGGGCCTCCATGATAAATAAAACAACATAAGATTCAGTGAATTCCAATAGAAAATGATACAGTCAAGAAACATGGAAGCACAAGAGACTGTTCCTGGCTAACAACACACTGTTTTTTTTTAATAAGTAGAAGAAGAATACTCTAAACTAAAAATATAAAGTATAGCATAATAAGTAGGTACATGAGTGATGCCATCATTTTTACCACTATTATAGATTGTGCACAGTTGTGTGTACTCGACTTTTTAAACTTTTTTTTAAGTTTATTTATTGTCAAAGTAATGTACAGAGAGGTTACATAGTAAGGCAGTGAGTACATTTCTCATCAAACTTTTACCTCCTCCATTTTTCTTCCACCTTCCCCCCTCCCTGGTTTCCTCCCCACTCTTCCCCGAGTTGTACAATTGGTTTACAGCATATTGTCTTGTAAGTATTGCTATTGCATTGGTTCACCTTTTACCCTTCATCTCTCCATTTTGGTGTTCCCCTTCCCTAGTTCTGATAAACGTACATATAATACCCAATATACCAAAGTCAGTTACAGTGGCAACAGAGATAAAAACATGGGAAAAAAAGACAAAAGCTGATATCAGGAAAGCAACTCCTTTTGCAACAGCCTCAAAAAAAAAAATTCCTAGGAATAACCCTAACCAAAGAGTGAAAGACCTCTATGATGAAAATTTTAAAAACCTAAAAAAGGAAGTTAAAGCAGAACTAAGGAAGTGGAAAAAAATCTCCCATGATCTTGGATTAGGAGGATTAACATCATGAAAATGGTAATACTGCCAAGTGTTATCTACAAATTCAATGCAATACCCATCAATATCCCAATACCATTCTTTAATGAAATAGAGGAAGCAATCCAAAAATTCATATGGAACAATAAAAGACCCTGAATAGCAAAAACAATCCTTAGAAGGACGAATAGTGCTGGAGGAATATCAATACCAATCGTCAAATTCTATTACAAAGCTATCGTAATAAATATAGCTGGGTACTGGCACAAGAACAGGCCTGGGGACCAATGGAATAGAATAAGATAATGCTAAGTGAAATGAACTCCATGTTATGGAAACGAGTGTTATATCACTGTTGTAATTACTTTCAATATGCCATGTGAAACTGTAGCTTCTAATGTTAATGATCCTCTTGTATACCCTTCCTGTGGTTGTACCTGCACTATCACTGTATCTTATCTGAGTACATTGGAAACTGTATATACTGGTATTAGAACTAGGAAAGTGAAAGTGAATACCAAAATCGAGAGACACGGGATAAAAAAGACAAATGACTACAAAAGTAATACTTGCAAAACTGTTTGGTGTAAACCAACTGAAAGGAGGAGGGGGGAGGGGGAAATGAGGGAGGAGGTAACAAACAGTACAAGAAATGTATCCAATGCCTAACGTATGAAACTGTAACCTCTCTGTACATCACTTTGACAATAAATAAGGGGAAAAAAAGAACTGAAGACCCAGAATGTACTCTACTTTTGGATGATGGGTAACATAGGTTGGTTTATATCAGCATCCCCACAAATATGGGAATAATGCATTGGGAAGTTAGAAGGCAATGATATCATAAGCATTAGGAACTTCTTAGCTTTTTTTATCATCTCACGGGACCAATGCAATGTATTTAGACTGTGATAGACTGAAATGTGTCTAGGCAGCACATTATTGTCTATCTGCAAATCTAGGTAGAGGAACTAGTATCTAACTTGACCTATATAAATATATGTTTAGGAATTGAGTGATGGCTATGATTTTATTTTTTTATTTTTATTTTTTTGTATATACTGCAACTTTATTTCAATTGCACAAATGAAGTTAGCATGTAAGAAATTTAAATGAAAGAGTTATGATAAAAATAGTCAGGAACTGGGAAACCTAAAAAGGCATGAGAGTTCAACATTCATCTTGTGTTCCACCTTCAGTTTTGATTGATACCAATGTTTGCACACTTCTAACAAACTTTTAGATCACGGTGACTGTTCTGAAGAGACTTCGGCGCCAGCACTAGGATTTGTACATTCAGTTTGTTTTTCAGAGTGGTTGCAGGTCAGATCACAGTGTTGAGAGCAGTACCTTCCTGCAGAGAGAAAGGGTCCTAAACTGTACTCAGCTGAGGATATCCAACACACAAGCAGCAGTGCAATTCCAATGCACAGTTCTGATAAGGAACGTAACATAGGCTTGTGTTTCCCAACCTAACGATGGCTATGATTTTAAAATAAAATAAAATGCATTGAGTATATGAAATTAATCAGATCTTCTATGCACTCAAGTTATTTTTGAAAGCCATATATTAATAATAGACTATTTATTAAGTATGTTTTACATTTAGTTTTCCTTGGGAAATAAGAAGCTTCTTTGGGTGCATTATCTTGTTATTTTAGTGAGTATTGCAGCTTTATCTCCCTTATGTCCAAGACCAAGGGCAGGAACCTCACTGGGAGACATGAATCTCATTGAAGTTCAGCCATCTTCTCCTGGGCAATCATCATTATCATAAGCTCCTTCTGTCCACCTGCTGCCTAGCATAACTATGTAGATGCATGGAACATGGAAAAAATAGAATGATTTCCTTTTAATTGGACACAGGGATATATTTGGAAGCTAAATTATATTTGGGACTTATGTATCTCTGGACATAGTGCCATTGCATTGTATACCTGAAGCTTTGAAACTGTCTAAGAATTTTAGCTAAATTATTTCCCTTGCCCAGTGAACAAACACTGAGACATAAAACAAGCGCCTGACTATATCTGAGGCTGGGTATAAAGTTGGAAGAAATGGTGTCTGCCCCAATTAGCTCATGACCCTAGGGTAGGTACAAAAGCAAAGGATTCACATTCATGTCTCACAACTCTGCCAATGTTGTGTGGAAAGATAACTAAAGCAAGAAGGAAGGCCTGGAGCTTCCTCTTGCTTAGCTTCACCATCATTGTGGTCCAGCTCTGGGGGTGGAAGGCAGATTCTGCAGTATGGTGAACCTTAGCTTGAGCCCCTGCTCTTCCCTTTCTCAGTAGAGTTATCTTGGGCAGCTTGCTTATCATCTCTAGATTCCCCATATATAAAATGGGGTGAGTAAAAAAGACTTCTCTCAAAGGCTTGCTCTGAAAATTCAAGAGATTTCCTATAAAGCATCTGTCCAATTCATGGTTTATATTCAGAATGTGTCACTTTATTCTCATCTCTTCTCAAAGGGGAGCTCTATTATTTATAATGTTCTTCAATCCAAAAACATCAAACAAATGTCAGCAAATTGGGAAAGGACAGAAAATCTTTTAGCATCCACAACAGCCATTTGCCTGATAAGGTTCTAAACACTGAATATTATCTAGCTGGGAACTTCGCTGAGTCAGTACCAGGAAATAAGGATAATGATTCCACTATTACAAAAAAATAAGTGAGCATCTCTTCTAATAGGGTAACAGTAAAGAAGCAACTCTTGCTAATAAGTGATGTATTTACTCATTTCAGACATTTTTCAGTTTTCCCTCTCACATAGTTGTGTTAGGCAGGTTGGTATCACTTTATTACATTGAACTGAAAACAGACATTCCTGGAGGTACAACCCACAGTTGGACTTCCTGTTCATATTGCTGGCATTCCTTGCTCATGGATGGCTGGTGTTGAATACATCCACCCTGGAGCCCAGTTACCCTTATGCTTCCCTTGTAGGGTAATTTAGAATAATGGAGGCTCTCCATACTCCCAAGAATTGTTTCATTTGGAAATTAGTACAGTTAAGGTCTGGGTAGAGCCAAGGAATTTGAAATTAATGGTGTACCTTATATTTTATAAGAGGTCTACATTTTGCAAAGTTTGGGAATTCATGAGTGTAAAGAATGTGGGCCACTGTGAAAATAGGATTGCCAAGCTTAAGAGCTGGCATCTCTTCTGTTCTTCTTCCACCTATTCCAATGTTTTGGGTTGGCTACATCATAAAAGTTTGATGAGGAATCAAGCTCAGTAATGGATGTATTATTGCCACTGAGCTGCTAAAAGTCTCAGCTCATTATTCTTTTCCTGATCTTATTTCGAATTGTTCTCAATTGTTCAAACTCACACAAACAATCAAGCTTTCTACCCCTTGCTTGCTCCCAGACTCATGAGACAGGGCATGAGTTGTGCAGAGAAGATCTGTACCCTAGGCCTGCAAATGAACAAGCCCCAGGGACAATTTATCTCCTGAGACTGAGACTGACAGAGTGTGATGTTGTGATTCTGCCTTGTTCTTGGAATTTGCTGAGTATGTAGAGTGGCTGATGTCAAAAACACAAACTAAGGAAAAATTTGAAACCTCAGAAAGAAACATCATGAGAAATCTAAAAACAAGCTCTCTATATTTTTTGCACATTTCTTATTCATGTGAAGAAATAATAATTAATCTACTGAAGATTTCCCAAGCTGATCTCTTTTAAGTAAACTTCTCATCCTTCACCATCTGACACAAATACCACCTGTACCAGACTTAGAATTCCTGGGAAGTCATGGAGCACTTTAACATGTTTATAGCTATTAACTCACATCAGTTCTCCCCATCACCAACAAGAGCTCCTATTCAGGGCAGAGGCACATTTTATTTGATTTTCTGTCTCATAACGTTTTACCTGATAGAGAATTAGAATGTATACTCAAGACATTCCTGCTTTATATGTGGCATGGAGGTTCGGGTTATTTTCTTCTCTAAGCTACTAGGTAGCTTAGAAGCTGGGCACTAAGGATCTCTTAAAAAAACACATATTTTGCTTTGGCCTCTTTTCTTCATCACTTCTTCATATAATGGCAGTCAGATTGAACTGACATATGGACCTGTAAAGAGGCCCATGGATATTTCTCATCTCCTGTTTGGTGCTGAGTATGTAAGTGTAGTACTGGAACTAGGTGGGGAGAAACAGAAAAGCCACATTTTGAGAGGTTGAATTGGGAGTCTTTATTGAGAAACCAGTGACAGCAGATGGATTCTTGTCACAAAGACCTGCAGCCCTTCAAATACATTTAACACTATTAGAAAACGAGCTAGGAGAGCAGGAGAGGAAAGAAAGAAAAGAAAAACAATAGCAACAAACCATATAAACTCTAATGGAGAGCTGAAGTGGGATGTCACAGTGATCTGAAGAGAGCCAGGAGACACAAGGTATGGCATCATGGTGCCTGAGCTCATTCAGGCCTGAAATCAGGGAGCAGGTACTTAAGAGTTCATGACCCAAGACTGGCAGGTTCACCCAGCCCATGGTCCCAGCTCATGCCTCTAGGAATTCAGCATGCCCATCACCTGGAGGTGGAACTTCCCTGCCTCCACCAGGAAGACAAGATGGTTCCAGTTAAACCCGATTCTCTATCATCTACCACATGGTCAAGCTGATGCCCATTAGACCCACTCTCCTTATTTCATTGGGTGTTTTAAGAAAGAGTTGGGCTTTGTTTCCATTCATTATGGAAGATGAGCAGACATGAAAATGACTGACATGAAGGAAGAAGCTTCATCTTCCAAGATGCCTAGAACCAGGAAGCAGAGTCTACCACGCAGAGCCACACTAGGAGGCATCAGGAAGGAGACCATGTTAGAAGGGAAAATGTGCTAAGTTTTTCATCATGGTTTTTGTGGGAAGAAATGTATCAGGCAGGGAAAATAGGCTAAGGACTGGCAAGTATGAATAATTTCCGTGAGGCTAGGCTATAGACTCCTTTCTTGTCTAGCAGCAGTGATTGAAATGATGAGGATAGGTGGATATTGGCCCAGAATATAAGAACTAAATACCAGACAAATGGTGTTTGGGTTAATTATCTGGGTTTAGGAAACTTGTCTGCTCTCTCTAAGACCAGGTAGCCCTGGGAAGGAATGGTCTCCTTTGTGTCAGCAAGGACCCAGATATTAATAAATCAGAGTGAAAAATATGCTTAGTAGAATAGGCTCACTAGCCTAGTAGCTCTGGGAAGGACATTTCTGTTTGGTCCTTTCCAAATAAGACTATCTCTGAGTTGAGGCTTGGTACTAACTTCATGCTTGGGATTATAAAGTCAAATAAAAGAAAGGCAGAAAGAAAATAAGAAAGGAATATTCTTGGGCTGGGGATATAGCCTAGTGGCAAGAGTGCCTGCCTCGGATACATGAGGCCCTAGGTTCGATTCCCCAGCACCACATATACAGAAAACGGCCAGAAGTGGCGCTGTGGCTCAAGTGGCAGAGTGCTAGCCTTGAGGGGGAAGAAGCCAGGGACAGTGCTCAGGCCCTGAGTCCAAGGCCCTGGACTGGCCAAAAAAATAAAATTTTTTTTTTAAAAAGAAAGGAATATTCTTTAAAAAAAAAAAAAAGGATTGGTAGACATGGAGGAAAGAAGGGAACTGAGCATCTAGCAAGTAATCAAAGCATACTTCTGGAGCGCATGAGTGAATTAATAAATGAAAAACTAAATACCAGTTCCTCTACCTATCATCCTTCGCCATATTGCATCATTCATATGTATGCAAGTACTTGTGTCAGAGGTAGCAGAAATGCTTGAAATTTAAGCTTTAATTTAATCAGGTACTAAGAGTCTTGCAACACAGTCAATGTAAGCAATTATTGGTAGGAAATGGATAGGTACATTTTTCACAGTCTAAAATCACAGCTGGTAAGGAGATTGCCTACTTGGTATATTTGAAAGATGGCTTGTGCAGATTCGTTGAGTAGTAGACAATAATTTATTGGTCTAAGGAAGACATTTGAAAAATCATTCTAGTTAAAATCCTCAAGGGAAACACTGAGCAAGCTAGTGTCCTGATTTCTATGTTCATTAGCAAATATGTCCAGGGTGCCTTGATTTAAGGAAACCTTTCCATTTTCTAAAGTAGCTGGGTTACTTAAGCAAGGATTTGTCACTGAATTGTCTTACAAATAAGCACCTCCAATACATGAAAAGTACTTGCTTACAAATTATTATGAATCAGTTTGTCAGAAAAATCTGGATGCTAAGTGTTAGAGAAAAACAGACTCCAAGATCTTGCCAAGATCAATCAGAAACAAAACAAAAATAACAGGTCTGTGGGGTAATAGGATCAGTAGCAACGATGTGATCTATGTATAATCTTTTCAGATTCCCTCTGCAAAGGTGTGTTTTCTGATAAGGAGAAGATGATTAGGCAGGGATCTTGTATTATATTATCTGTAAACGATTTATTTTCACGCATTAGAGAGGATAAACATTAACTCCTGGTGGGCATTGTATCATAAATCTGGAACAGGAATTCCGAGCTGGCTCTAAGAGGAGACTAAGGTTATGGACTCATATTCTCTTGCCCACATGAAAGCATTGACTTCTATAAATTAGTGTGTATGGGAGGTGGTTGCAAAAATGTCCCCATTCTTCCTACACTATTTCTCATATCCAGGCCCTTATATAGGCACTGACTGTCAAATGACTGTCTCTGGCTAGTAGAACATGGCAGAAATAAATGTGTGCCAAAGTACAGGGAAGTCTGCTATCTGTGTCTGCTTTCTCTCTTGGAACTCTGCTGGCCCTGTGAAAATAACCCCAGTATGCAATCTATTGAATAATCTGGAGGGGGGGGGGCTAGGAATATGGCCTAGTGGTAGAATGCTCGCCTTGTGAATAATCTAGGGAGGGTAGGGATGGGGAACATGACAGCAATGAGGGGTCAATCTGATTGTAGATGCATGTGTGAATAGCCAAACCCCTTTCAATGAACACACACTAAAAATAATAATAATAATAAAGACCAGGATATAAAACAAGTCCTGTCTGGGGTTGGGATATTAGTACGAGGGCAAAGGTAGAGGGTCAATAAGAATGAATATGGTCAAAATATTTCCTGGACATGTGTGAAAATGTAACAATGAAGTTTGTTGCCATTGGTTTGGCAAGGGGAGGGTATGTGTGTGGGTAATGGAAAGTGATGGAGGGGTTAAATACCATCAAGGAACATTGTATATAAATATGAATATGTCAAAATGAAATCTCCTAGCATGAATAATGGATGTTAATAAAAATGTAAAACAAAAATAAATACAAACTCAAATTAAACCAATAAAACAAAAACTACAATAACCCAAATCCCCCAAACAACCCCAATCATTCTACTGGGTAATAAGACTGACAAAAACTGAGAGACAGGCAGAAAGAGAAGGACAGGGAGGAGGCTCAGCCAGCCCATTTCCCTAGACAACATCTGATCCTCAACCACTAAGTAGATTTCTGGAAAATCACCAACAGAGCCAGAGATGTGCAAATGAACCCAGCCAGCATTAGCAAAGCCTTGCCCGGCAACACTAGCTGCTGGCCCAGGAAAATCACAAGCTAAAGATTAATCTTAGATTATGCTACCAAGGCTTAGTAATTGTCAAGCCCCATTAGGATGGCAACAGATATTTAATGCGATGTGCCCCAAAGCTCTGGTTGAAAGAAGAAAGAATATATGTGCTTACCTTCAACTTCTAATCAGCCACTCCTGTCCTGGAAACCTCTCTAGCTCCTTTCCTTCCTCTTCTCATGGCTGTCACTCTCCAGCCTTGTCTTCACCCATGAAAAGTTATGCTCTCTGACACCAATCACTGTGCCCTTCTCCCTAAACTACCATTATATTTGTTCCAGTTTTGGAAGGTTCTCAATCTTGCTCTGTTGGTGGAATAGCACTTATTGACTATCTGCTTTATTTGAGACATTTAATGAAGCTTGCTGGTAAGGTGAATCACAAATCTAGTCATAATCAGAATAAATTAGCAACCATTATTTATTGAGCATTTTCTATGGACCAGACCCTGACAATGGCTTTTCCTATATTTTTTCATACCCTTTATAAAAAAATCCTAAGGATTTTTATATCCTTGATATCATTGATATCCCCTCATGTTATAGACTAAGAGAGGAGTCTTTTTCAGGTTCAGTAACTTGTCCTGCATCACACAGATAAGTACATGAGAGACCCAGTCTGAAAGCAGACACCCTTTTCATAGATCTATGTGCATCCATCTGAAAAAATACACTCTCATTCAATTATCTATCACTCCTTTGATTTTTCTGAATACAAAAAGTCCACTTGAGCATATGAACACTGCACATGGATACAGAAACCCAGGATGCTCCTGACAGAAAATATATGCATTTTGGTAGAGAGGGGGAAGATTATGAGGGAGGAAAATGGCTTTATACCACACAGAGAGGGAAAACTGAGTTGAGTGGGAAATTATATTCTCTGCATCTTAAAAAAAAGAATGTAGAGTAATTAAAGCAAAATTAAAGTAATCAAAGTAGTTCTAATCTTAATATGGGTGTTCTATGTTCTATCAGCAGTTCCTACTTCCCTCTTAGACTGAGAAGCTTGAAGTGTGTTTGGGAGCCCAAAGGAAAAGTCTAATGTTCTGTTTGGCCCAATAGAGCAGTAGGAATTCCAGGCTGTCACTCACTATCGGTGTTCTGCACCTGTGAGTGGCCTTCTGCTGCTTGTTTTCACTGTCCCTAGGTTATTAACCTCAGAGTGGCAGTCCAGTGTATGAAAGTGATTTGTAGGGGAGAGCATGGGGAATAGAATGGCATAGTGTTGTCTTGTTACAGAAGTTCGATCAAACCCCAGTAACAAGGTTTCACCGACTCCATTTCTCTCTCCTGCCCCACATTTAACTCACCAGCAGACACTCCTGACTCCACTTCTATCATGGATCCACAGGGTGAGCATTTGTCACCTCTTCCTCTGATGGAACCATATAAAGTGGCTCCATAGTAGCCTCAAAACTTCCCACTCCTACCAACCTCCCCATTTCTGTTTCAAAGGCACAGGTACAGTGATGCTGGCATAATGACAGATCCTGTCATTCTTCTGCTTAGAGCCCATGTACGGCTCCCTCTCATTCTTAGAGGAGCTCACATTGTGGCTGGAATGGAGTCAGCAAGGAGGAGAGGCAAGGTCAGGGAAGTAACCAAAAGTTACACCTTGGAAGGCCTCATAGGGCCCTGAAAACTTTTGGAGTGTCCACTTGTTCCTGAAAAATAACCCTGGCTCCAGGGACAAGTATGCCCTATTTATTGTGCACATGGCCAGTCACAATCTTGCTTCCAGTTTGGTACTGCCACTGATGGAAAGAATCACCATGGCTGCTGCTACTATTCCACCTACAAGATTCTCACCATTGCAAAATCCTTATACTTTGTGTAATTGTCTACTGATGTCTGGATTGGCTGTCATTCTGGCAACCATCTCTCTCATGTAGCATCTGAGGCTATACAAAAGACTCTTCAGAAGACAAGTGTTTTAGTCTTCTCTCTGCTGGTGAGGCTGCCCAGTGCCAGAGGCCCTGGCTAGTAGCAGAGCTGGCTTCCCCCATACCCCCAAAAAATTCTCATTCTATAAGAGCCATTGTGTCCTTGGTAGGACTTTACACACAGTGAGCACCCTACCTACACTGCAGTCTGGACCTGTGTGCATTGCTCAGTGTCCACACTTGGGCCTGGTCCATGGAAATGGTGGATTTTATTTAGTACTATCATGACATACACTGTGCCTAAAGTCACTAAACACAGCAAAGAAGCTACAGGGAGACTACATAACGAAGCCTACACTTTAATAAAATGAATGTCCCCATTCCCGAATCCCAATCTTAATGGCAAAGATAGTCTAGGGAATGAAGTAATGGTCTTGGAAATGATATGAAATCCATGTACTTATTTGCTGGGCTTATTGGACCTCATATAGGCATGGCCAGTAAAAATCTTGTCGATGGCATATCACAATCAGACTGTCAGAAGTACAAGACAATGAAAAAGATTCTAAAATCTGCCAGAGAGAAGTACCCAGTTTTATTGAAGGGTATCCTAATTAGACTATCAGAAGATTTCTCAGCAGAAACACTATAAACCAGAAAAAAATGGAATCATGCTTTTTAGGACTTGATATAAAGTAGGTGCTAACAAAAAAATGCTATACTCAGCAAAGCTATCCCCCAGAAATGAAAGAGAAACACAGTTCTTCCACTAGAAACAAAATCTGAGAAAACATGTGGCAATCAGACCACTCTTGAAGAACCTCCACCTTTATTTCCATAATGGCCACACTAACATTCTCACCAACCTTATATGAGATTTTTTTCTCTACATCCATCAATAGGTGAATGGGAAAGGAAAATGTAGTGTATAAACCAAACGGCCTGCTAATTAGCTAAAAAGAATAAAATCCTGTAATTTTTGAGCAAAAATGAAAGGAACTAGAGTATATTATATTAAATGTAACAAGCAGACACAGAAAGACAAATACTGCCTGCTTTCTATCATATGGGCAAGCTAAGAAAATAATAATGTCAATCTACATGATCCTATACCTAAAGAACCCCTTAGACTCTACCCCCAAGCTACTAGAGCTGATCCAAAACTTTGGCAAAGTTGCAGGATATAAAATAAACCCTCAAAAATCAACGGCCTTTCTCTATGCTAACGACCCAAAGACTGAGGCTGAAATCAGGAAAACAACTCCTTTTGCAATAGCCCCCCAAAACATAAAATACCTAGGAATAACCTTAACCAAAGAAGTGAAAGACCTCTACGATGAGAACTTTAAAAACATGAAAAATGAAATTAAGGCAGAACTAAGGAAATGGAAAAACCTCCCATGCTCCTGGATTGGAAGGATTAATACAATCAAAATGAAAATATTGCCAAAGGCTATCTACAAATTCAATGCAATACCCATTAATATCCCAACACCATTTTTTAATGAAATAGAGGAAGCAATCCAGAAATTCATATGGAACAATAAAAGACCTAGAATAGCAAAAACAATCCTAAGCAGAAAGAATGGTGCTGGAGGAATTACAATACCCAACTTCAAGCTGTATTATAAAGCTATAGTAATAAAAACAGCTTGGAATTGGCACCGGAACAGGCCTGAAGACCAGTGGAACAGAATTGAAGACCAAGAAATGAACCCACAGAGGTATGCCTACTTAATCTTTGATAAAAGAGCTAAAACAATTGTCTGGAAGAAAGATGGCTTCTTTAACAAATGGTGCTGGCAAAGCTGGTTCAACACATACAACAAACTAAAACTAAATCCTTATATATCACCTTGCACCAAAATCAATTCCAAATGGATCAAAGACCTAGAAATCAAAACAGACACCATGAAAACACTAATCGAAGGAGTAGGAGAAACACTTGGGCTCCTTGGCACAGGATGGAACTTTCTTAACAAAGACCCAGAAAGGCTACAAATCAAAGAAAGGTTAGACAAATGGGACTGCATCAAACTGCAGAGTTTCTGCAGGGCAAAGGACATAGCTCACAAGATAAACAGAAAGTCCACAGATTGGGAGAAGATCTTTACTTGCCATTCAACAGACAAAGGCCTCATATCTAAAATATATGCAGAACTAAAAAAATTACCTTCCTCCAAAACATAACCGCAAAGAACCAATAGCCCCCTCATCAAATGGGCTAGAGACTTAAAAAGAGACTTCTCTGATGAGGAAATGAGAATGGCCAAGAGACATATGAAAAAGTGCTCTACATCACTGGCCATAAAAGAAATGCAAATCAAAACAACATTGAGATTCCATCTCACCTCAGTAAGAATGTCCTATATCAAGAAAACTAACAATAACAACTGTTGGAGGGGATGTGGCCAAAAGGGAACCCTACTTCATTGTTGGTGGGAATGTAAACTGGTTCAGCCACTCTGGCAAGTGGTATGGAGATTCCTCAGAAGGCTAAACATAGAACTCCCCTATGACCCAGCAACCCCACTTTTGGGTATCTATGTAAAAGACCACAAACATAATCACACGAAAGCCACCAGGGCAACAATGTTCATCGCAGCACAATTTGTCATAGCTAGAATCTGGAATCAACCCAGATGCCCCTCAGTAGAAGAATGAATCAGGAAAATGTGGTACATATACACAATGGAATTTTATGCCTCTATCAGAAAGAATGACATTGCCCCATTCATAAGGAAATGGAAGAACTTGGAAAAAAAAGTTATACAAGTGAAGTGAGCCAGACCCAAAGAAACATGGACTCTATGGTCTCCCTTATTGGGAATAATTAGCACAGGTTTAGGCAAGTCACAGCAGAGGATCACAGGAGCCCAACAGGTATACCCTTACGAACACATAAGATAATACTAAGTGAAATGAACTCCATGTTATGGAAACGATTGTTGTAACTACTTTCAACGTGCCATATGTAACTGTAGCCTCTATTATTGATGATGTTCTTGTATCACCTTCCTGTGGTTGTACCTACACTTTCTCTGTATCTTATCTGAGTATATTGGAAACCAGGTATACTGGTAATAGAACTAGGAAATTGGAAGGGAATACCAAAATCGAGAGACACAGGGTAAAAAAAGACAAACAACTACAAAAGCAATACTTGCAAAACTGTTTGGTGTAAATTAACTGAACAACTCATGGGGGAGGGGGAACGGGAAGGGGGAGGGGGAAGAGGGGAATGAAGGATGAGGTAACAAACAGTACAAGAAATGTAGCCAATGCCTAATGTATGAAACTGTAACCTCTCTGTAATTCAGTTTGATAATATATATATATATATAAAGAAAATAATAATGTAATCTAAAAGTATTGATTACTGGAGATTACAGAAAGTGTTACTGAAAGAGGGTAGGTGGAAAAAGGAGATTGGGTTTGATGTGCGTTTATATGCATATATGGGACTATCACAATGAGCCCCATTGCCAATCATTATGTCTTCATTAATATATGGCTATAAAGTCAATTACAATTAGTTAAAATTAATTAATATATGGTAATAAATTATACAATTTCTTGACTTTTAATTAGTGTTTGTAGATTATATTCAGTAAAGGGTTTCACTGTGATATTTGTATACAATGCATATACATGCATATGTATATTAATCTTTGTTTATATTCACCCTGCCTTCTGATGTAATACATTAGGTTTATGAGGACAAAGATTTTTGTCTCCTTGGCTGACTCATAGTATCTGCTGCTCAGTGGATTTGTGTCAAGTAAATAGATGGATTTTGTATCTTTTAATGTAGAACCTGAACCATGGACCTTAACTCTCATAATTCCTGTTCTATCACTTTAGGGTCTTTGAACATTTACATCATTTTTCTAAGTTCTAGTTTTCTCATCTTCAAAATAGGTATAATAACAGAGAGTGCTTCAGGCAGAGGATGCATGAAGACTTAGCCCTATATCTGGTAGGTATAAATCTATCAGTAGACAGATGTTAACTGTTGTCAGCACTTAAGCCCTTCTTTGGCATTCTTTGGTGATATAATGATTTATTTCAAAGGAAAAGAATAAGATGTAAGACAAAGGTGTTCTCATTCATGGATTACCCAGCTCACCTAATCCGCCAATGTATTCTATGTGTCAGTGCTATTTCCTTACTCAAAGACAAAGGAGGCCACTGAGTCTTAGAAATGTTGAACAACACGTTCAATGTCATGTAAGAGGCAAAGCTAGATTCACATTTAGACTCGCATTATAGGTCTACCTCTTGTCACAGTCCGCACCCCATTTCTTTACCCATAGCAGCAGTGCTTTGCATAGTATTATATTTCCAGAATACCTCTGCCCTACTCAGGGTCTGAGTTGGCTTTTTACCCTGTTTGGGCTCTCCTTTACCATGATTTATGTTCTCTACATCTGACTTAGCTTTTCAAATTCTGCTCAAATGCTACTTCCTATCCCTGTTAACCATCTTCAGACTTAACTCCAATGGGGATCTCCTTAAAGGCAAGAACTTCACAGTTATCATCTTTGTGTCTCAATGATGAATGGCATAACACAGGATATGCATAAAACAGGCAAACTTCACTTCCAGATATGAACCAAGCCAGCTTGAAAAGCTAATATTAATATTCTTACCTGATTGCAGCTAACCTTTCCATAATTGATGCATATTGGCACAGGTTGTGCAAATGTCTTGCAAACTATGACTGAGATCTGAAACACATTGATCAAGTGTTCAGTGATGCTATATATCAATATGTCCCAGGGAAGAAATTCAATTCATGATGACTTATGCCTGTAATGCTAGCCCCTGCAAGTCTAAGTCAGGCTGGTTAGACCCTGGTGGCTCCTGCCTATAAGCCTAGCTACTCAGAAGGCTGAGATCTGAAGACTGGTTTGAAGTCAACATAAGGAGAAAATTGGCAAGATTCTATCTCCAGTTAACTAGCAAAAGGTTTGGAGTAGGAGTGTAATTCAAGTGGTAGAGCATTAGTCATGAGTAAAACAGCCAAGATAGAGCTAGAGACCCTGAGTTTAAGTCCCAGTACCAGGACAACCTGGTCTTTAAAGTGAGATACAGTTGTAAATAAAGAGAGAGAGACAGAGAGACAGAGAAGAAAAGAAAATTCAAGTAATAATTCTGAGTCATATATCACTGGCTAAGAAGGAGGCAAACTAGTATTTGTCTGCAAATAAAAAAGTTAAAGATACCTTTGTATTTATGTTACCCAATGAACACATTGAGTAAGTTAAAAACCAATAAAAGTGGTTTTAGTACAGTGTGTGCAATTTATGTCTAAACCATAGAATAGACAATCAATAAATATTAGCTAATTTGTGGTGTTAATTTGAATAGCATACTGTGAAATTGAAGATGTGCAAAAACCAATACGAAAAAAATCCCTTTCTGGTCCTTAAATAGTTTCCTATAATTTGGTGTATATATAGAAATGTATCATGAATGCTAAAGATAGAACAGGTAATTGAAGGTGGACTGAGGGGTGACAAGTGAATTGATTGGAGAGGGAAATTCTTCTCGTCACTTATTACCTGCAATTCAAATTTATGCAAGACCAGCCAGAAGGCAATTTTCATTTTATCCCAGATAAACCCAAGCTTAAGCTACCCAAGCCTGTCATCTTGAATGTCTCACATTCTCATTCAAATAGTGGGTGCACTCTTATTTTGCATCATTACTATAATTGCCAGGCTGCTAAAATATCACCCAGAACAACCTCATGATAACAGGATTTGCTATACAACGACATTTCCTGGGAAAGACTTCAGTTCCTGAGCTACAAAGATAACTGTATCTTCTTATAAGATGTACAGTCTTGGTGGTCCTAGCCCAGGATCATCTATCTGTCTGCTTAGAACAGTTTTAGAGTGAGGCATTAATTATGTATTGATTTCCTTCATCCTCCAGTTGGATATTTGCCTTAATTAATATTTCTATAATGGCATGACCAGAACCCAACTTATTTTATTTCACGGTGACTATTGTTCAGTACTTCCCTTTTTACCCCAGATGTGATCTGAGGCCAGTAACATCTACAACCCCTCGCTCTTTTCCGTCTTTGGCTCCCATGATCCCTTGTTCTTGGGTTTCTGGGAGGCCTTCCCTAAACATGTGGCCCTGTGAGAGGACATCAAACAAAGGGAGAATGAGTTTGGGGTCTTTATTTCCTTAGCTGACATCTCGTCAGGACATGATTCAGGCATGGTTTCTGTTTAAAGCCACAGCTCTGGTCTGGGATGTGGCTTGATGGTAAAGCACTTGCCTGGGTTCAATCCCCAGTACAAAAAAAAAAAAAAAAAAAAAAGCCACAGCTTCAGCTTGAGTTGAGCATTTACCGTGCAAATATAGTGACCCCTCTTATAGTTCTAGAAACTTCTCCTTCTTGTGTTGCTTCATGCCTAATAGGGAAAAAGAGATCATCACTAACCCTTTTTACTATCCCTTAATTCTATCCACAACTTTGTTCCCTAACTAAACTATTAGCAATACCCCTTGCCCAAGTATACAATCTCTCATAGTAATTCCAAGTTCATATGGGCCTCAAAGTTCAGACTATGATAGTCCTTAACTACTTTATTTACAATAGAGATCCAGCCACCATATCCTATCACACGCATCCTGTTTATTTTCCTTGTAGCATTTATAATCCAGCAGTATAGTACTAATTTATTTTTATCTGCTTATCATCTTTCTCTTCTAATGGTCTGTAAATCCTATTAGGTCAGACATTTTGTTTATTTTGTTAACTGCTTGACAGTAATTGTTGCATGGTAGTAATAAAGTGAAACAATGGATGAATTTCTATCTGGGGAAATAGTGGGTATAACAGCATGAGTCACCAATTCACATCTGGTCAGCAAATCTTAGCTTCAAGTACATAGTCATGAAATTAGGCCCCAGGAGTCATAGAAGTTTTAGGCTCAAGCTCAGATTAGTAAAAAAATAAGATAGTTATTGAAGAGCCAGACTTTGAAGTCAAGCCCCACTTTACCACATGAACCCCACTTTACCACGTGAACCTGAGATAAGCAGGCCCTGTGAGCAAACCCAGGACAAGCTTATTAGGGCCCAGCCGGTCGAGAACTCTAACCACTGGGAATGCTTAACTCTAACCGCCCCCAGAGTGCCTCGAGCCCTGAGCCAATCAGATTTGTACCTGTGTCCTAATCTTGCTTGCTTGAACACCTGATTGTTGTAACTTTGTTTTTTGCCTTTATAAGCCCTGTGCAATTGCAGCTCGGGGCTTCCTCCTAACCTCCGCTCTGTCGGTGGGTAGGACAAGGCCCAAGTTGCAGCCACTTGAATAAAGCCTTGCTTTTGCATTTTGGAATGTCTGAGTCTTGGTGGCCTTCTTGGTGGTCTTCTCGTGACTTGGCATAACAGTAATATTTGTGGGACCCATTGAACTTTAGGTTAGATTTTAGGTTCTATACCAGTCTATTCACTGATAGATGTTACATGAGTCCACTTTCTGTTGCCAGAGCAAGACACTTGAAATTGAGTATTATATGAAAAAAGCAGATCTATTTAACCCATAGATTGAAGGCTCAAGTGATGAGGACCCATTTGGCTGTGTTACAATGTGCACATTCCTACTATAGTAACACATGTGAGAGGATGCAACCACATACTGAGACAGGAAACCAGAAACAAGAGAAGAGTCAGTTTCTTTTTATAATAATCCACTGTCACAGGACCTAACTCATTCCAAGAGACCAAGATTAATCTTTAGGAGGAGGATGCCTTATTCACCCTATTACCTCTTAAAGGTTCCATCGTGTCTTCAGACACATTGGTACTAAACTTCCAACACACTTAATCTTGAAGGATAAACTAATACTAAACCCTAGCAGATATTACAAGTAAGTAGGAGGCTCTTCCAGGCTGTGATGGTTGCTGCTGGCTCTGTTATTTGGAGATAAAGGCCAAGTGAGTTGACATTTAAACTCCCTTTGGTTTAGAAAAGAAGTTTTGAGCATGGCCTAGCTTTAGTAACTACAAACATAGATACATGAGTTTGCAAAAAGAAAAATCTGTTATCGCATCTGTCACCAGCATAGGGACTCAAAGAACTCACGACCATGTCATTCTTCAGTAGTTTGGAATAAATGAACAACAAAAATAATTTTTATGGTCCTAAGATGTTGTGGCTGATGCTTTTACACCTTAGGTGAGTGGTATTTATATTCTTGTCTGAGCTAAGATCATTTGTCCCTTGTGACAAGTAAAAAATTATCTTTCCCACCAAACAAACAGCAGAAGCAATGTAGAGGTGATACAGCAAAATCAGAACATAAAAAGTAGGGTACTGAGAAGGCATAGCGAGATTCCTGCAAGCCACTCTCAAGGAGATCCAAAGGGAAGCCATTATACCTAATGGACCAAAGGCAATTTGCAGAATGCATGAGTGGGAAGCAACTTCTAGATTTAATGTAGTTGGTCAGGACTTTTACTGTAGTTCAAGTGAACTTAAAATGCAGAGGTTCATAACAATACAAAAGTATATTACAAAGGATAGAGGAAAGCAGCTGAGGATTTTGAATCCAGTTTTCTCAGAAACAAGGTAATTTAACTTCTTTTTTAGAGGTAGCTTGAGAATTGGCCTAATCAGTCTACCAGCTTTAGAACTGTTGGCCATTGTGCTTAGGCTGCATTGTGTGAGGCTCTCTGAGCAGAATCACATCTCTCTCAATAAAAATGATGAACACTTAGTCTAAGATGAGACCTTTCCCTTCTTTTGCAGGACCAGTATCACCAGTATAAATATAAACACTGTAATGTACTATGCCACCCAGATAAATGCTGGGGAAATTCTGAACCCAGTATATAAGTCAATACTGGAAGTTTACTGGATCCCTAGTGGAGAGGTAGAAGGACAGAGATAACAACAAAGGTTGGAATGACACTTAATTAATGGGATTAATTCTCTAGCGTGTTTTTATTTAAGAGCCTCTCTTGTCTTTATGGATCATGGATCCAATGTTTTATAGTTTCTTTTCTCTTCCCTCCCTTCCTTCTCTCTTTCCCTTCCTCCCTCTCTCCTTCCCTCCCTTCTCTCCCTCCCTCCCTCCCTCCCTCCCTTCCTTCCTTCCTTCCTTTTGTGTGCCACAAATGTGACCTAATCTCAGAGATAGTGCTGTCCCTCAGCTTTTTTTGCTCAAGGCTGGGGCTCTACCACTTGAGCCACAGCTCCACTTCTGACTTTTTCATAGATACTTGGAGTTAAGAGTTTTATGGATTTTCCTAGCTTGGAATCCTGATTCTCAGATCTCAGTCTCCTGATTCGCTAGGATTACAAGTGTGAACCACTGATGCCTGGCCCAATTATATTCTAACTTCTATTCCAAAAGTACATCTTTTTTTGCACTGGTCCTGGGGCTCGAACTCAGTGTTTGGGTACAGTCCCTGAGCTTATTTTTGCTCAAGGCAAGCACTCTACCACTTGAGTCATAGCTCTACTTCCATTTTAATTTTTTGTGGTTCTTTGGAGATAAAATCATATGGATTTTACTGTCTAGGTTGGCTTTGAACTGTGAACTTCAGATCTCAGCCTTCTGAGTATCTAGGATTACAGGCATGAGCCACTTGCACCTGATCTAAAATACATTTTTTTCCAGCAAGATCTTGACATATCTTTATTTATTGGTGTTTAGTTTGTTTGTTTTTGCTGGTTGTGGAGCTTGGACTCAGTACCTGGGTGCTGTCCCTGAGCTGTTTTGCTCAAGGCTAACACCCTACCACTTTGAGCCACAGCTCCACTTCTGGTTTTCTGGTGGGACTTTCCTGCCTGGGCTGGCTTTGAACTGTAATCCTCAGACCTCAGCCCCTTGAGGAGTTAGGATTACAGGCCTGAGCCACCAGCACCTGGACATATCTTTGTTTAAACAACATTACTCAACTCACTACAATGAAGATCCCTGGTCATAGTCTAGCAGTGGGGGCAGCTTTCTAAATCATTATGTATGATGAATCTCCATAGAATAGAGCCTGTTTCAAGAGTGACTCACCTACTATACCATTTCTTTCTTTCTATAGGAGTACATGGAATGCCCTAGGAATCCCCACAAGTGAGGATGAATTAATGTCCTACTCATCAAAGAACATCACCTTATGTTTCAGCCTTACATTTCCTTTAGTTTATCTTGTACCTTATGTGCCCTTGCTTCGCATCAAACTTTATCACTTCTAACTTCAGAAACCCAACCCCGAGCTCTTCAAATTAAATGGATCAAATTTTATACCATCAAATATCTTGGCTATGGGCATGTCTACTACAGAGACGGCGTCTCATTTATCTTTAGCTTTGCTGATTAGTTAGATTTAATAAGTGTGTCAAAGAAATGAAATAGAAATCTGTATTTTATATAATTATTTTAAGCCAAAATATCTTTTAACCCTACTGGGTTCATACCATATACACTTCTCTCATTCTTTTTCTTGTCATTAGGGCTGCTTTTACATAGATGGAGCAAGATAAAAATGTAACAATTATCTGGTTACTTTATCTAGAGCAGATGATAACTACACTCCAGAGACTGAGAACAAGAATTCTGCCTCTTTGATGAAATAAAAATCATGTTTATACAAATACTCCATGAGACCATTTACAGTAGCTTCACCAATAATAGCTCCAAAGTGTAAACAGTAAAAATATCCATCAACAGGTAGACAAATAAATTGTATATATACACACACAGTAGACTACTCATTAATTATTTTTTAAAAGAGCCAATTATTGGCAAAGACATCTACTTGGCTAAATCTCAAAGATATTGTTACTGGAAAAGAAGCCCATGCCAAAAAGTTAAACAGATGGTTCCGTTTAGATGAAGTGTAAGAACAGGTGAAACTCCTCGGTGGTGACAGTAACCATACAAGCTGCTAGTTTGTCCTCAATGCCCTCACCTGGCATGGGGATTTGAGGGCTGAGTGTTGCCTGCTTCCTCTGGACTGGTTCAATGATGGAAAAGTAGCATCCATTCAGCCCACTAGGACCTGGAATGGGAAAATCTGGGCATGGCTTGTTTGTTTGGAGTGGAATATCAACTCTCAGTCAATCCTATAAGCCCTGGGCCAGGGTGCATTATATGGGGGAACAGTGGTAGAGAGGTGGAGGGTGTCATTGTTTTGTTGATATTTATGTGATATAGAGTGGGCACTATCAAAAAGCAACTTTCTGGCAAGGTGTTGGTGGCTCATGCCTGTAATCGTAGCTACTCAGGAAGCTGAGATCTGAGGAACGTGGTTTGAAGCCAGCCTAGGCAGGAAAGCATGTGACACTCTTATCTCCAATCAACCATCAAAAGGCTGGACATGGAGCTGTGGCTCAAGTGATAGAGTACTAGCCTTGAGCAAAAACTCTCTTGGACAGCACCTAAGCCCTGAGTTCAAATCCCAGAATGGGCACACACCAAAAAAAAAATGGTATTCTGTTGTGAGTTTACTGTTACTTCCTGGTCTTTTCCTTGAGGGAAAACAGACTTTGGAGGTATGTTTGTGTGGGTTGGTAGTAAAGAGTTGAAGGCTAGTGTGGCTTCCCTGTCCTGGATAGCCACGAAGCAATGAGGAAAACCAAGGAACTCCCACCAGGTTATTCTTTTATTCCTAAGGTGCTCAGGCATTCTTGCCTTCTCTCACTCTTCAGTCTTCCCATATGGCTTATTATGCTTTCGCCAGGGAGTTTTCATTCTAAAGCTTGGTGTAACCCATCTTCTGCAAGGTCAAAAGTCCTTGGCTCTGTTTTTAACTCCTATCAAAAAAATTTAAAGGATAGGCTCTCATCTCACCATGCTGCCATGTGGGCCTCAGATTCTAGGGCTCAAGTAATCTTCCTGCCTAGCTATAGACACAAGCTACCACAACCAGCTCATATTAACATTGAATAGTATAGTACATACTATATTGAGAGACAGTACATAGTGTGTGTTCAATGAATGCAGATAGTGCTGAGATCCAAGTCATACTCGTCGAGACCTACCTGTGCACTGCTGAATCATTGTGACTTAGTTGTCTTACTTTGTGGACTTTGAATTCTCAATTCCTATTGGGGTCCTCCTGTCCAACACATCTTCCAATGCCTTTGTGGTCTTCAGACAACTATTGAATGGCTCCATGTGAAATTGGAACTGCAGTTGTGTCTCACCTGTTCAGGTTTCTGGAGTTCTACTGCTAGGCTTTGCTTCTCTACCATCTCTTTTCTTTGACACTGAGAACAATCAGTGACTTTAACCTTACTGAAGCTGCTGATGCAACTTGAGGATGAAACTGTAAACAGCTGTGATATTTGTTATGATTAAGATATTGACCAGGTAAAACAAGTGTCTGGGCCCCCAAAGATTCACCTCCTTGGATCATTTATTGTTGGGGGTGGGGGTGAAGGAAGTTATATTTACGTCTTCACAATTTCCTAAACACTTATGGCTTTGCCATTAATAATACATTTTTATCCTGTGTTACCTGTCTTTATTCAAGCTAAAACATTCTGCCTCATTTTTCACATGGATTGAGAACAACTAAACTCTACAGGGAGGATACAAGCCAGAGATCAAGAGAAGCTAATACACTAGACCAGCCTACAGTTTAAGCTCACCACAATCTTCTCAAGATGAAAGGGTCAACACCAGCTGATTTGTCCATGGGTTTATGTTGACTTATAGTTCTCTAATTTGCTGGTATTTTGTTTGAAAAATCCTTTTGTGGAAATTAGAAAAAAAATCAATGCCTATTAGCAAACCTTTACCCACAAGTATTACAGGAAGTACAAGACATACAATTAGAGAGATTTGAAATATTTCTGTGTTAAAGAATGCCACTTTTCCCCTTAGCTACCTTCCCATGGCTTTGGTATTTTTGTGACTATCACTGGAAAGAGAATTCACACTGCACCAGGGGCTCCTTATTTCGTACCCCATCATGCTCTCTAACCCTTCCAGGCATGTTATGCATCAGGGATTGGCAAACCATAGTCGGGAGGCTAAATCACCTGCATTTGAAAATTCCATGTTACTGGAATATAACCCCAGCCATTCGTGTATATGCTATAGTCTTCTAAAACTGAGATCTTAGACATCCCTTCACGTGTGTTCATGCTTGTATGTGTTTAAATGTGTGTACATGTATGTGTTTAAACTTGTTAGGTCAATGGTTTTCAATTCAAGATGCTCTAAGAGTCACTTGGGAAGCTTTTCACAAATGTGAATGCCTTCTTGTTAGCCCCACCCCCTCACCACCTCCCTGAGGTTTTGATCATAATATGGGTTGTGGCTCAGTCCTCACTACTCTGAAAGCTCTCCAGGTGATTACAAGGTAGAACAAGAATTGGGAGTTTTTATGCTGGCTGACTTCTGTCCAACCTCCTTATTATCTACACAAGAACAGATACTCAATTGTATCTCTAGTTCCCACATTGCCCCCTGAATTCTGTATCCACACTTCCAATTGCTCACTGAACACTGCCACTTACGGTTTCTGACTGTCATCACTCATGTAAGTCAGAACTGATTCCTATTGTGCTACTCCTCCCTTCTCAGTAACTACTTCTCTGTGCTTTCAATTGCACAGGATAGGAACCCGAGTCACTAATGACTCCTCCTTTGTGCCATCTCATAAGCAAATCCTTTTGTACCTACAAAGTGCATTACCATCTAACTTGCTAGCCACCTTCCCCAAACTAGATCATCTCTCACTGGGAATACTGCAATCATTTCCTCTTGCTATTGTCTCCCCATTTTTGCCCTGTCCCTCACAGTTCATTATTAAAACAGTTGAACCGCAAAGATTCCTATAGAACATGACTCATATCAAAGCCTAAAATATGACCTTAGCCAGGACTCTGGGTTTGACTCCAAAAGCTAAAATAATTTTCCTTGCTTCTATTATCTTATTTTGTTGGCTTTTCCCCCTCCCAAAGCACTTGTATGTGATGTTCTCATTTTTGTGTTTATGACTTCTCTTTCTCCTCCCCCAAATATGGGGTAAAATTAGAGCAGAGTTGCTACATTGTGTAATACCAGGAACTAGACATTCCTTCTGTATGAATTTGCTTCTGAGAATTGCGCAGTGTATTGCTTGAGCAGTCACACATGCTCAGCCTGCTTCGTTCTGTTCACTGTTGTATTTTCAGGGCATTGAAATATGTCTCTCAAAAATAGCTACTTAATAATATTTTCTAGGTGAGTTGTTGAGCTTGTGCCAGATATATATGCTTTTTCTTAGATCTGTAATCTCAAGAATCTGCTTTAACAAATAGTTACAAAGAATATCCATAACAAAATACTCTCAACTGTCTTGACCTTTTTGTATATTTGAGGAAAAAAGTTGTCCCCCTGCCATACTAAAAAAAAATCCTGAAATATGGTAGATTCAGGGGAGAACTCAAATGCTATAATTCCTTAGAAAGGCTAAAATCTCCCTTTAACAAAATGAACACCAGGAAATGGGGGGTGAGGGATAGATAAATGAAGGGAAAAAGTGGGCAAGAATGCAGTAAAAATATTTCAGTGCATATACTACAAAAGTAAGAAAAATAGGGGAAGGAATGGGGTTGGGAGGGATGGGTGAGAGTGTTGAAAAGGATGGCATTAGCCAAGATACATTGGGTTCATGAATTGCTTCATTGAATGACAAATTCTTTGTCCAACTACTTAAAGATAATAAAATATATAAAATTACTGATATCAATCTCTATTTTCTTTTGTGTTTATGGACATGATGTGCTCCATGAGTTAGTATTCCTTCTCACAAAATTCTGTTTTTCAAGTCTCAAGGTTTACATTTTCTGTATTTCCTCTGGAGTACACATTGCATACATTGAAGGATTTTTGTTTTCTTCACTCCTTGGCCCATAGTAGTTGCTCAGTAAATATCAGTTAAAAGAAAGTACAGAAGAATGGAAGGAGGAAGGAAGGAAGGAAGGAAGGAAAGAAGGAAAGAAGGGAGGGAGGGAGGGAGGGAGGGAGGAAGGAAGGAAAGAGCTTGGAGATCACAAAGTCAGATGACATGAGGTAAGTGTCTGAAGGCTGATCTACAGATCACTGTGTCTGAGCCACACAGATGTATGAACTTAGTTATATAGCTCGCTAGTCTTCCTCCATCATATTCCAATGGTCATTTCCCAATGTTAATTTCTGGGAAAAATACCTAAATCAAAGATGAAACCTTTAAAATCACAAATATTTGGCAACTTTGGGAATAGGATCAACTAGGGATTGTAAAATGTAAGCAAAAGCATAATTTTAAATAAGTATTAATTTACACATAGTCTAAGTTGTTGAATAATACAGGAAAAAGCTACCCATCAGTTCTTTACTTTTTTCTTTGAGACAGTTTTGCCTTGCAGCCTGGGGCTGGCCTGGAGCTCATGATCTTCCTGTCTCAGCCTCCTTAATGCAGGCACATATCACCATGCCTCCACACACAGGTCCTTTATAGAAAATACAATTCTAGATGGCTAGTCACCTGTAAATCACATGGATACTTTTTATTTAGGCTGAGTATTAGGTTTATTGTGATTAACTATCATCATATTGATTAACTTTAGCTTTCTAATTTTTTTAAAATTGTCTTTATGTAGTTACAAAAGGATTTCAATTCATCATGCCAGGTCGTGAGTAAAATGCAGCTCAATCAATGGCACCTTTGCCATCATTCTTGCCTATTTGTCCCACCCATAACCCTCCCCTCCTTTTCCTCATTTCATTTTCACATATATGCATTGAATACTATGGCTGTATTTATCCACTGTTCCTCTCTCCATTCATCTGCCCCCTCTCCTCTTGACCTCAACACCCCCCCACCAAAAAAAAGTTCCCGTTTCCTGGTATTCATTTCATTAGACTATAAGTTACTTGTTCAAAAGAGTTAATTTTACTTCTACCTTGCTGGCTTCGAACCACAATCTTTAAATCTCAGCCTCTGAGTGGGTAGGGTTACAGGAGTGAGCCATTGGTGTGTCTGGCTCATTAAAAAAAAAAAAATCCATTTCCAGTGTATCATGTCTCCTCCAGAAATTCTTTCTTATGATGATGGAGGAAAAAGCAAAAATGCAAACAAAAATAGATTCCTAGAGACAAAATGATTGCTTGAATAGGTTGAAGAGAAGTAGTTGTACCATCTAAAATTCCTTTGAGTGTGTACCTCACCATGAAACATTGGGCTGGGAGAGCTCTGTCTGTGAAATTATTTGCCTTGAGCCACATAATTGCATGTTGTGGGCCACTCATCTCTCAGATACTGGAGGAGAGAGGTTTAGCCTCAAAATTACACCTTTCTTATCTGTAGATTAAAAAAAAGTCTCATAGTGCTCAGGAAAACTACCATGTCTTTTTAAAAAAATTCATGTGTAAAAGCAGTAAATTATGTAGAAGGACAGGTTGTCATGGAAGACCAGGAACATAAGCCAGGGACCTGATATAGCATATGTAGGTATTCTCAGTGTCAAAGTAGAAGTCATGGTCATGATAAAAACATGCTAACTTCAAATGCTGATGGAGGAGGGTCTTTGTTGTGAAAAAACAACAACAAAAAAAACTTCTGTAGGTAGAAAACTGTCCTCATGTCCTGCCTTTCCTAGAGTATTTCCTTTATTTATTTATTTATATTTTTATTTTTTAGTATAATGCAGTTGTATCTATTTATTAATGTCAGTTGTGGAGCTTGAACTCAGGGCTTGGGTGCTGTCCCTGAGATCTTTTTGCTCAAGGTTAGATTGCTACCACTTTTAGCCACAGTGCCACTTTTGGTTTTCTTGTGGTTAACTGGGGATAAGCCTGGACTGGCTTTGAATGCTGATCCTTAGATCTCAGCCTCCTGAGTAGCCAGGATTACAGGTGTAAGCCACCAGTGTCCCATCATTGAGCTTATTTCTAAGAGTACAGAAAATGAGCCAGGTGCTAACAGCTCAGGCCTGTAATCCTAGCAATTCAGGATCTCTGGATCTTGGTTCAAAGCCAGTCTGGGCAGAAAAGTCTGGGAGAGTCCAATTTATCAGCCCAAAGTCAGAAGCAGAGATGTGGCTGTAGTGGTAGAACATCATCCTAGAATAAAAAAGCCAAGAGAGAGTATGAGGCCCTGAATTCAAGCCCCAGTACTAATACAACATTTTTAAAGTGTAATATTTAAATTTATTCTCTTAATTTAGTTAAAAGAAATTAGTTCGTACAATATCTGAAAGGACACGCCATAGTTGGGAGGCTGGAAACAGTGTTAAGAAGTATATTTCCTTGGAAGAGGCCTGACATACTTAAATAAGTAAAACATTGAGCTCTGTTCACAGAGCTGCAAACTCAAATGAGAAGGAGCTGCTTTCCTCCCTTAAATGCTTTTCCAACCTCTAATCTCAGTAATTAGTGTCCTCTATTCCACTGAGAAATAGAAAGATGAAGGAAAATAAATACCAAACCATGATGAAATGATCCAAGAGTGAGTTACTAAATATAACTGTACATAAAACAGCTTGCACTTGAAAAGAATTACAGAACTAAAAGGAGACAAGAATATTTCCTTTACTTTCTTCTTTAATTAACCAACCTGGCTGGCAGCAAGATCAGCAGAGTTCAAAGTATGTAAGGGGATTGAAAATGATCTAGTTGAGCTCTGTGATCACTTTCAAACAGACAGACATAAAAAAAATAATCTATCATTTCTCATTAGAGGGATATCACTTTATATACAGGGAGATATTTTCAGATACAGCTCACACTGCAGGGTAGAAAGTTTCATAATGGACAAAAGGAAGGGAACATATCTACAAAGTCAATATGATATGTAATTTAAATAAACTAGGCTCCAAATGGCATTTCAGTCTCACTTTTGCCTGTTCAAAGACACAGAAACTAAGCTCCAAATTTTAATTAGTAATGGTGAATAAAGCAGATCAGTGATTTTGTCTCTAGATACAATTATCATATTTTTGTGGGGAAAGGGAGTGTCCAGGATTAAACTCAGGCTCCTTCCCAATGCTATACACAGGCTTTACCACTGAACTACCCCATCCCTCCCAAAGTGGTAAATTTTGCAGGAAAATGTATTTTTTCCTGTCTATACCCACATATTCATGAAAATGCATATTGGGTTTTTCTTATAAAATAAAAAAGTGCCAGAAAAATGAAAGAAAGAAAGAACGAAAAGAAGAAAGAAAGAAAGAGAAAGAAAGAAGAATGAAAGAAAGGAAGAAAGAAAGGTCTATATAAGGGAATAACAGTGAGGACAATGGAGCTGACTGAGTCATTGCTTTACAGCTCCTAATTATTTATAGCCAATTATTGACACATGGGAATGAACTCAGCGCCACTAAATCCTCTTATCTCGCAAAAGGAGTCATGAGTTTACATATCTTATGAAATCTTCCAATGTTTAAACACTGTCAAGTAACTTAACTAAAGTAAGAAAGAAGCAGACCTAATCATTCCCCCCCCCCCAAAAAAAAAAAAGTTCATGCCTGTTGGCTGTCTTGCATTAATCTCAGACCAAAATGCTGCTTCTGGGCTTAGATTCCCATTTCTTCTTTCTATTCACTTGAAGACTTGAACAAAACATCTTCCGTGGTAGTGCCTTGGATCAGACACAAATCAACTTGAAATCTTAGAGTACAAGAGAAGTAAGAGGACTTCTTATTCCACCAGGCTATTTGAGAAGTAAAGATGCTAAAGCTTAAATGACCTCTCTGATTTGTCTAAAGCCCTGGAGGCAGGCAATGACAAAGCTGGCAGGAATTCGATTTGTTCTTCCCCTAATCCTTAGATTCTGAGTTGCTGTAACAGCCATTGCAAGATGCCATCTTGCCTTAGGGGCTAGCAGCTGGTTCCTTAATTGGGCCCAAACTGGGGCAGATCTCACAGGACAAATGAAAGCCACACAAACAGAAACTAGACACAAGCAAGGGAAGCTATATCATATCCAAATCAGTGTAAAAAATAAACATGGTGCTATAACAATAATAAGTATACATTTATTTATTGAGATCACTAAAATATACAGAGCAGTCATTTTAGATCTATAGAGAGAAACACACAAAACAGTAATAGCTGAGTATTCTAAATCCCACTTTCCTCAAAGAACAGATAGTATACACATAGAAATGAACATGGGAATTGAATCACATCAGGAGGCAAAATGACCTAACAGATATTTACAGATATTTTCATCCAACAGCAGCAGGATATACATGCTTCTCATAATTTTCTAGGGTAAGTCATATGTCAGGCCACAGTTCAAGTTTCAACACAGGAAAATAGTTGAAATCTTCATGTATCTTCTCCAAATACAACAAAATAATACTACAAGTTAACAGCAAAAAAAGAGGAGAAACAAGAAAAATTAAAAAGTATATAAATACATGGAAATTAAATAATATGCACTAGAATAATCAATGAGCAATTTGATAAATTAATAAGGAAAGAAATTTTTTATGTATGCTAGTCCTGGGGTTTGAGCTTAGGGCCTGGGTATTATCCCTGTTTTCTTTCTTTTTCTTTTTTTCTAATGGCTAGCACTCTACCACTTATTCCACAACTCCATTTTTAGCGTGTGTGTGTGTGTGTGTGTGTGTGTGTGTGTGTGTGTGTGTATGTGTGTGTGTTTCATTGGAGATAAGAGTCTCATAGACTTTCCTGCCTGGGCTACATTTTTTTTTCTTTTTTAATTTATTTATTTATTAAACAAAATTTTTTTGACAAGGTGTTGTGCAAAAGGGGTACAGTTACATAGTAGGGCAGTATGTACATTTCTTGTGTTATCTTCCACCGTGTTTTTCTTTCCCTTCCCTAGGTCAGGTAGACATGTATACAATACACAGTGTACCAAAAACATATACAGTAGCCACGTGGCCTACGCCAAAGGA
Source organism: Perognathus longimembris pacificus (assembly GCF_023159225.1). Lineage (NCBI taxonomy): Eukaryota > Metazoa > Chordata > Mammalia > Rodentia > Heteromyidae > Perognathus > Perognathus longimembris. The sequence continues at coordinate 52,621,278 of NC_063170.1, forward strand.
AATTCCCCTAGGGCTTTAAATGTAATGTCTACAATAGACAGTATGTCGACAATAGTCTTATATGAACGTACATACATAGCTTTTGAGCTATTGTGATCCACTGAGAGGTCAATTTTTGACCTTTATAGGTTGAGTAGTTGTTTGGTTTTAGTTACATAATGTAGGGTCGCTGACCCAAACCTGTGGGAAATACCATTTGACAAGAGGTTTTTTGTTTCACAGACCTGGTCTCTACTGTCTCCCCATCTTAACAGTCATATATCAGGGAGATCATGCCCCTTTGTTTTCTGTGTTCTAGGCTTGTCTCGCTCAACATTATTTGTTCAAGATCTGACCATTTCCCTGCGAATAACAATATTTCACCATTCCTAATTGCTATGTAGTATTCCATTGTGTATAGGTACCATATTTTTTGGATCCACTCATCTGTGGAGGGGCATCTGGGTTCTGTCCATATTTTGGCTATTGTGAATTGTGCAGCGATAAACATGGAAGTGCAAATGTCTTTTTGATATCTTGGGTTTTGCTGTTTAGGATAGATGCCTAGGAGTGGTATGGCTGAGTCATAGGGTTTGTTTATATTGAGCTTTGTGAGAAACCTCCATACTGTTCTCCAAAGTGGTTGTACTAATTTGCACTCCCACCAACAATGGAGAAGGGTTCCCCTTTCCCTGCATCCCCTCCAGCATTTGTTGTTGCCTGAGTTCAGAGTATAGGCCATTCTAACTGGAGTGAGGTGGTATCTCAGGGTTGTTTTTATTTGCATTTCCTTTACTACCAGGGATGTTGAACATTTCCTCATATGTTTCTTTGCCATTTTTATCTTGTCTCTTGGAAAGTCTCTCTTTAGCTCCTTTGCCCATTTCCTAATTGGTTTACTGGGCTTGGAGGGGCTTAGTTTTGGAGTTCTCTGTAGATGACAGATATTAGGCCTTTGTCTGTTGCTGTATTGGTAAAGATTCTTTTCCATATGGTAGGCTATCTTTCTATTTAGGTGGCTATGTCCTTAGCTGTGCAGAAACTTTTTATTTTGTAGTAGTCCCATTTATCGAGTCTCTCCACTATTTGTTGTGCCCCTGGGACTATATTCAGGAAGTTCCTCCCTGTGCCTGTAAGTTCTAGTGTCTTTCCTACTCTGTCCTTCAGTAGTTTCAAGGATTCAGGTCTGATGTTGAGGTCCTTCATCCATTTTGAGTTGATCTTGGTGCATGGTGATAGGCTAGGGTCTACTTTGAGTTTTCTGCATATGGCTGCCCAGTTTTCCCAGCACCAGTAGTTGAAGAGGCTATGTTTATTCCATTGTATGTCTTTAGCTCCTTTGTCGAATATCAGCTGACTGTAAGAGTGCGGTTTTATTTCTGGATCGTCAATTCTAATCCATTGGTCTTCCGGTCTGTTTTTATACCAATACCAGGCTGTTTTTGTTATGATGGTTCGATAGTAGTAGAGCTTGAAGTCTGGTATTGGGATACCTCCTGCAATGCTTTTTTTTTTTTTTTTTGCCTAGAATTGCTTTGGAAATTCTAGGTTTTTTGCTGTTCCATATGAATTTATGGATTGGTTTCTCTATTTCAGTGAAGAATGTGGCTGGGATTTTGATAGGTATTGCATTGAATTTGTATAACAATTTAGGCAATATGGCCATTTTTACCATATTGATTCTGCCTACCCATGAGCATGGGAGGTCTTTCCATCTCCTTGTGTCTTCTTTGATTTCCCTTATTAGATTTTTATAGTTCTCATTAAATAGATCAGTCACGTCCTTGGTTAGGTTGATCCCTAGGTACTTTGGGGTTTTTTTTTGGCTACTGTAAATGCAATTGTTTCCATAATTTCCTTTTCTGCTTGTACATTGCTGGTATACAGAAAAGCTTCTGACTTTTGTGGATTGATTTTGTATCCTGCTACTTTGCCAAAATGGTTTATTTGGTGTAGGAGTTTGGGGACTGAGTTTTTTGGGTCCTTCAGATATAAGATCATGTCGTCTGCGAATAGGGATAGCTTGATTTCTTCCTTGCCGATGTGGATCCCTTTGATGTCCTCCTCTTGCCTTATTGCTATGGTTAGGGATTCCAGCACTATGTTGAAAAGAAGTGGGGAGAGTGGGCATCCTTGTCTTGTTCCTGAGTTTAGGGGGAATGATTTTAACTTTCACCCCATTTAATATGATGTTAGCAGTTGGTCTGTTGTATATGGCTTTTATTGTTTTGTTTTTCAAATTTTTATTATCAAACTGATGTACAGAAAGGTTACAGTTTCATACATTAGGCATTGTATACATTTCTTGTACTGTTTGTTACCTTGTCCCTCATACCCCCCCTCCCTCCTCCCCTTTTCCCTTCCCCCTGCCACCCCCCCCCCCCGGAGGAGTTCAGTTCACTTACACCAAACAGTTTTGCAAGTATTGCTTTTGTAGTAGTTTGTCTTTTTTTACCCTGTGTCTCTCAAATTTGGTATTCCCTTTCAATTTCCTACTTCCAATACCAGTAAACACGGTTTCCAATATACTCAGATAAGATTACAGAGATAATGTAGGTACAACCACAGGAAGGTGATACAAGAACATCCTCAATAATAGAAGCTACAGATACACATAGGATGTTGAAAGTAGTTACAACTGTGATATAACAATTGTTTCCATAACATGGAGTTCATTTCACTTAGCATCATCTTATGTGTTCATAAGGGTATAGGTATTGGGCCTTGAGATAATCTGCTATGACTTGCCTAAACCTGTACTAATTATTCCCAATAAGGGAGACCATAGAGTCCATGTTTCTTTGGGTCTGGCTCACTTCACTTAGTATAACTTTTTCCAAGTCCTTCCATTTCCTTACAAATGGGACAATGTCATTCTTTCTGATAGAGGCATAAAATTCCATTGTGTATATGTACCACATTTTCCTGATCCATTCGTCTACTGAGGGGCATCTGGGTTGGTTCCAGATTCTCGCTATGACAAATTGTGCTGCGATGAACATTGTTGTGCTGGTGGCATTACTGTGATTTTGTTTGTGGTCTTTTGGATAGATACCCAAAAGTGGGGCTGCTGGGTCATAGGGGAGTTCTATATTTAGCCTTCTGAGGAATCTCCATACTGCTTGCCAGAGTGGCTGAACCAGTTTACATTCCCACCAACAATGAAGTAGGGTTCCCTTTTGGCCACATCCCCTCCAACAATTGTTATTGTTAGTTTTCTTGATATATGACCTTCTTACTGGGGTGAGATGGAATCTCAATGTTGTTTTGATTTGCATTTCTTTTATGGCCAGTGATGTAGAGCATTTTTTCATATGTCTCTTGGACATTCTCATTTCCTCATCAGAGAAGTCTCTTTGTAAGTTTTTAGCCCACTTGATGAGGGGGCTATTGGTTCTTTGGTTTTGTTTTGGAAGAAGGTAATTTTTTTAGTTCTGCATATATTTTAGAGTTGAGGCCTTTGTCTGTTGAATGGCCAGGAAAGATCTTCTCTCAGTCTGTGGGCTTTCTGTTTATCTTGTGAGCTATGTCCTTTGCCGTGCAGAAGCTCTGCAGTTTGATGCAGTCCCATTTGTCCAACCTTTCTTTGATTTGTAGCCTTTCTGGGTCTTTGTTAAGGAAGTTCCATCCTGTGCCAAGGAGCCCAAGTGTTTCTCCTACTCCTTCCTTTAGTGTTTTCAGGGTGTCTGTTTTGATTTCGAGGTCTTTAATCCATTTGGAATTGATTTTGGTGCAGGGTGATATATAAGGATCTAGTTTTAGTTTGTTGTATGTATTGAGCCAGTTTTGCCAGCACCACTTGTTAAAGAGGCTTTCTTCCATACTATTGTTTTAGCTCCTTTATCAAAGATTAAGTAGGCATAGTTCTATGGGTTCATTTCTGGATCTTCAATTCTGTTCCATTGGTCTTCAGGCCTGTTCCGGTGCCAATACCAAGCTGTTTTTATTACTATAGCTTTATAATACAGCTTGAAGTTGGGTATTGTAATTCCTCCAGCACTGTTCTTTCTGCTTAGGAGTGTTTTTGCTATTCTAGGTCTTTTATTGTTCCATATGAATTTCTGGATTGCTTCCTCTATTTCATTAAAGATATGGCTTTTATTGTTTTGAGGAATGTTCCATCTATTCCTGTTCTCTCCAGAGCTTTTAATAAGTATGGATGTTGTATTTTGTCAAAGGCTTTTTGGGCATCGACTGAGATAAGAATGTGATTCTTGATTTTTAGTTCGGTTTATGTGGTGAATTACATTAATTGATTTACGGATGTTGAACCATCCTTGTGACTGTGGGATGAAGCCTACTTGGTAATGATGTATAATTTTATTGATCAGTTTCTGGATCCTGTTAGCTAATATTTTATTGAGGAGCTTTGTGTTTGTGTTCATTAGTGATATTGGTTTGTAGTTCTCTTTTTGTTGGTTCTTTGCCTGGTTTGGGAATGAGTATGATATTAGCTTCAAAGAATGAATTTGGGATTTCTCCCTCTGTTTCTATTTTGCGGAAGAGTTTGAGGAGTATTGGTATTAGCTCCTCACTAAAGGTTTTATATAATTCGTTGGTGAATCCACCTGGGCCTGGGCTTTTCTTTGTTGGGAGGTTCTTGATTACCCCCTGTATCTTGCTGTAAGTTATTGGTTTATTTAGTTGATTTATTTCTTCTTGGTTCAGTTTGGGCAGTTTATACTTCTCTAAGAATTGATCCATTTCTGTAAAATTATTGTTTTTTACTGAGTAGAGGTTCTGGAAATAGTTCCTTATGATTGTTTGAATATCATGCGTACTTGTTATTTTTCGGTGGAGTCCCTGATTTTACGTATATGAGTCTCTTCTCTTCTTTTTTTTGTAAGTCTTGCGAGGGGTCTGTCAATTTTATTTATTTTCTCAAAGAACCAGCTTTTAGTCTTATTTATTTGTTGAATGGTCTTTCTATTTTCAATCAGATTTATCACTTTTTTAATCTTTGTGATCTCTCTCTTCTCCTAGTCATTTTAGATTCGATCATTCCTTGTTTCTCCATTTGTTTTAGTTTCATCATGGGGTTATTCACCTGCTCTGTTTCCATTCTTTTAATGAGTGCTGAGGGAGATGATCTTGCCCCTCAGTACTGCCTTAGCTGTGTCCCATAGGTTTCTTTGTGATGTATTTTCATTGTCATTGTGGCTTATGAATTTGTTAATTTCATCTTTAATTTGGTCTGTGGCCCAAGTGTTGGATAACAGTGTGGGGTTTAGCCTCCAAGAATGTGTATGGCTTCTGTGGTAACCGTTGTTATTGAGGGTTACCTTTAATCCACTGTGGTCAGATATAATACATGGGATGATGTCAATACCTTTGTATTTGCTGAGGTTTTTTGTGTGGGCTACGACATGGTCTATTTTGGAGTATGATCCATGGGCTGCTGAGAAGAAGGTGTATTGGGTCTCTGTAGGGTGGAAGATTCTGTATAGATCTGTCAGATCCATTTGGGATATGGAGTTACTTACGTCCTTAGCTCCCCTGCTAATCCTCTGGGTGTTGGATCTGTGTCTTGGAGAGAGTGGGGTATTTAAGTCACCCACTATGATTGTGTTTGCGTCTTTCTTGTTCTGTGATTCTGTGAGAATTTGCTTGACATAGGTAGGGCCTCTTTGTTCGGTGAGTATACATTTATCACCGTGATGTCTTGATTCTGGATTTTTCCTTGTGTTAAAATGTAGTAACCTTCTTTGTCTTTTTGAGTTGATTTTAATGAGAAGTCCAGCTTGTCTGAGGTCAGGATGGCTACTCCTGCCGTTTTGGTAGGTGCATTTGCTTGGAAGATCTTGCTCCTTCCTTTCATTCAGAGCCTGTTTTTATCCCTTGCTGTAAGGTGGGTCTCTTGTAGACAACAGATGGCAACTTTTTGTTTGCGGATCCATTCTGCCAGTCTGCTCCTCTTTATTGGAGAGTTTATACCGTTTATATACCTGTACGGTTTCTGTTGGTTGGGAGTTCCCTCTTAGAATTCACTGTAGGGCTGGTTTTTTATTCACATACTCCTTTAGATCCTCTTTTCTATGTAAAGATCTGGTTTTCCTCTCGAATATGAACTCCAGCTTCGATGGATATTTTATTTTAGGTTGGCAATTGTTGGCTTGTAGGACCTGGATGGTGTTCTTCCATTCTTTTTGTGCGTGGTAGGTTAGTGTGGAGAGGTCTGCTGTTATTCAGATCCTCTTCCCATTGTAATAAATTTCTTTCTTCGCTTTGGCTGCATTCAAAATTTGCTCTTTATTCTTGAGATCTGAAGTCTTGATTATTATGTTCCTTGGCGTGGCTTTTCTAGGGTCTGGTCTGCCAGGTGTCCTATAGGCTTCTTTTACCTGGATGGGGTCCCTTGTGAGATTGGGGAAGTGTTCTGCAATCACTTTATTGAGAATATTTTGAAGCCCTCTGCTCTGGTATTCGGCTCCTTCTTCTATTCCAATTATGCGCAGATTATATCTCTTGTCTTTGTCCACTAGCTCCTGGATTAGTCTGCCCTGGAGCTTTACCGTTTCTTGGAGTGTGGTAATTTTCTGGTTCTTATCGGCTGCATCATCGTCCAAGAGAGAAATTCTAGCTTCCATATGGTCAATTCTTTGTGCTGTGGATTCAAGTGTGGAGTTTATGGATGTCAGAGAGCTATTTATGGTTGCCAGATCAGCTCGTATCGTGGAAATTTCCTCCTTTAAATAGCTGTATTTTAAATCTATTTTTTCTTGCATTTCACTTCTCAGGATGTTAAGGTCTTCTTTGACGGAGGTTTGCACTGTATCCATTTTTGCTTCCATTTCTTTCTTGGCTTCCTCGATGTCCTTCAAGACTTCTACTCTCAACTCCTGGAATTGTTTTCTGATTTTCTGAGGCTTTCCATCATTTCTGCTAGCATAGCCTCAGTTGTTTTTTTTTATTCTCCATTTCCTCTTCAGTCGTGCTGCTTTTTGGAGCTGGCGAGTTGGCTTGCCCTTTGATGAAATTCGTTATATTTCTTTGTGATTTGCACATCTGGAGATCTGAGGGTGGCTTCCCTGGTTTGGCTTTGTGCTGGTTCCCGCTGGTCCGTCAGTGGTAGACTTGTTTGTGTCCTGGCTATGGGTTTGAGTTTGGCTGTTGAACCTTACTGCCCAGTGGGTGAGCGTGCCCATCTCTGTTGTTGCCGAGGTGGTCACCCTCACTGCACTTGGGGGTGGGTAGGTTCTGTGTCTTTCTCTGCGGGACAGTGTCCTGCCATTGTGTTGTGCTGACCCTAGCGTGCCCCTGGTGGGGGTTTGCTGGTTGCTGATTCAGCGTGGCATGGAGGCTTTTCTCTTCTTCGGTTCTTTTTTCCACTGGGGACCTTGGTCAGAGGAGCTTACCTCTCAGATTGAGAATTGCCGCTGAGAGGTGGCTCGCCCCCCTGTGCGGAGTGTGTCTACCGTGGGCGCTGCCACTGGGGGGGCCCTGCCTGCCTGTGTGGCGTGCGCCTATCAGAGCAGGCGCTGCCTTTGAAGGGCCCTGCCCACCTGTGTGGTGGGTGTTGCAGCTTGCCTGCTTGTGTGCTCCCGCAGGGGGTTGGGCAGACGATCCTCCTGCTGGAGGACTAGCGCTGGCCCACGCTGGCCCTCTGGGGGGCACGTGCGTGTGCACTCTAGTGCTTCCTTTGGGGGCGTGTTGACCCGAGTTGTTGGAGAGTGCTTGTGCCCTCTCGCGAGTTTGCTGTGGGGGGCGGTATGGGTGGGTCCCGGTAGGATCAAGTGTCTGGGCACCGGTTGGTGCCCACAGACTCTGCGCCTCCGCTGTGAGGGGGGCGTGTGACCGGACCCAGATGTCCCTGCTGGGCTGGTATTGTACACCTGGAGTCTGTGGTTGTTGTTCAAAAAGATCGAGAGGACCAGGTGCCTCAGGTGGGGCTTCCAATGCCTACCCGACCCCTGCTGGGGAGGGGGTGGGGCCACTGCGGCCAGGTTCTGGCTCCTCTGCTGGGGGTTTGGGAGGATGCCTTGGCGAGGCTCCTTTGTTCCCTCGGAGTAGGGAGGGGGAGGGAGGGAGCTCTAGCTTCTTTGTAGGGTTTGGGTCTCTGCTAGGGCTGGTCTCCCGTTTGCAGGGGGGGGCAATGGGGAATTTACTGGTCCTGGATTGTGTGTATGTCCCATGTTGCTGTGGGCTTTTCGGGGCTGGGTGCTGGGGTGTGGCGATCGGTCATTTGGTGGTGGCGGTCCCAGCACTCCCTGTCTGCACCACCCGGTTCCCAGCCTCTTGGTCCCGCGCTGCAGTCTGTCTCAGTAGGTCTGTGCTCCGTCTGGGGTCCGTGGAGCTCCTGGTGTGACTTTTTGGCTGTTGCTTCTCTGGTGGCTGAAGGTCTGTGGCCCCGCTTGCCGGCGCTGGGTCCCCTTTTCCAGCCTGGCCCTGTTCGGGCCAGGGTCGGCGGGTGGGGGCGTACCCTGGAAAGTTTCCGGCTCCGTGTAGGTTATAGGCTCTTCTTTTTTTGTTTTGTTTTGTTTTGTTTGTTTCCTGTGTTTCTCTGTTGTTTCTTGTTGTTGGGTTTGCTACGTTCTTGATGGGGTATTGGGTGCTGGAGTTCCCAGGTTGCTATTCAGTTGGAGCGAGTTGGGGTACCTCCTTACTGTGGTGGCGCCATCTTCCCTCTTCCCCCTGGGCTAGCTTTGAACCATGATCTGCAGATTTCAGGTTCTTGAGTAGCTAGGGTTATAGGCATAAGCTACTGGCACCTGGTAAGAAATGAAAACATAATATACATATACATATATATATATATATATATATATATATATATAATCTATGGGATGCACCAAAAGCAATACTGACCAAGAAGTTTATAACAATGAATGCACACATAAAAAACTAAAAAGATCTCAAGTAATTAACTAGCAGTGTTCCATAAAGGCTTTGAAAAGCAAAAACAAAACAAACTCAACACTTGTAAGAAAGAAACAATAAAGATCTGATTAAAAAAGAAACAACAATATAAAACATCATGGAGCAAAGAGTTCCTTAGAAGATTTTTAAAAATAGATGAATTAATCAGATTAACCAAGAAAAAAGAAGACTCAGGTAAAATCAGACATGAAAGGAGACATTAAAGTCATATCACACAGTACAAAGAATCATCAAAAAACTACTAAGAATAATTATAATATTAAAAAGAGAAAAACTTATAAGAGATAGACAAATTTGTGAATAGCCAAACTTCCAAAATAGAATCAAGAGGAAACAGAAAATTGAAACAGACTAATAATGAATAATGAAATTGAAGCAGTAATTAAGTCTCTAAGAAAATTCTGGGATCTGATAGATTCACTTCTATATTCTACAAATAACTAATAACTTATTCTAAAAATAACTAATTTCAATTCTCACTAAACTATTCCAAAAAGAATGAGTGGAAGAAATTCTGCCAAACTCTATTCATTATCACAATATCAAAATATGATAGCATTTTCACAATATCAAAATAAAATGAAGATACCATGCAAAATACTAGATCTAATGAAAGATACTCTGGACCCGCCTTGCTATTAAACAGATTCAAAAATTCTCAATAAACTATCCAGCTCAGCAAACTGAATTTAACAGGACATTAAAAAGATCATATACTATGATCAAGTAAAACTCATCTCAGGAAAGAAAAGATGATTCTATAGGTGCTAGTTGATAAACAGATACAGCACATTTCCTAACAACCAATGAAAGCCAGATGATCATCTTACTAGATGCAGGAACACATTTGATTCCATTTCTCTTCCTTACAAGAACTCCCTTCAAATTAGGCATGGAAAGAACATACCTCAAAATACTCTAGGCTATCTGTGAAATATTCACAGCCAATGTCATATTGAATGGAGGAAAGCTTAAAGTATGACATTAAGATAAACACAAGAAGGATGTCCTTTTTCACCTCTCTTATCTCCTAACAGTACTAGAAGCCTATGAAAGAGCAATTGGGCAAGAGAAAGACATAAAGGACATCCAATTTGAGCAAGAAGTTTATTCTGATTTGCAGGTGACATGTTGTAAACATAGAAGAGCTAAGTACTCTATTAAAAAGCTGTTAGAACTGATAAATGAATTCAGTAAACTTGTCAGATACAGAATCAACAAACAAAAATGTGTAGCATTTTAATACACCAATCATGAGCCTGCTGAATAAGAAATGAAGAAAATGATCCTATTCAAAATAACTGCAAAATATTTAGAGGGATAATTCTAAGCAAAGAAACACCACTGCCCTAAAAATCATAAAACACTGAAAAAATTACACAGGACACTAAATAATGAAAAGATAAAGTATGTTCATGGAGGTGAAGAATTCATAAAATGTTAAATAACCATTCTACCAAAAGCAACCTATGGACTTGCTGCAATTTCCATTGCTTTGAGTCAATACTACTGGCTTTCTCAACAGAAATATGAAAAGGAATCCTAAAACTCACATAGAATCACAAATGACCCAGAGCAGCAGACACTATCTCCAGTAGGAAACAAGAACAATACCTGATTTGAATGCATATGACAAAACTGTAGTAATGAAACACTATAGCACTGGCTTACAATCAGACAGACTAATGGAACAGAATAGAGTTTAGAAGCTAATTTACTCTCAGACTTCTAACATCCTTTTGATGAAGGTGCCCAAAGACATCGAGTAGAGAAAGGGCAGTCATTTTTAGGAGTTTGGTTGCTGTCAAAAGTGGATATCCTTCACTTGATAACTTCACTTGATATACTTCACTTGATGTGTATAAGAATGAAAGTAGAGCCCTTTCTCTATCATATGCTAAGGTAAACTAAAACTGGATCCATCACCAAATGTAAAATTTGAAACTGTGAAATCAGGAAATAGAGGTGGCCACTTTGAGATATGGATGGAGGCAATGATTTTTCAGATAAGATCTCAATGTCTTAGGGTGGACAAGTAAAACAGATGTGTGGGATTTAATTAAACTAACAGACTCCTACACAGCAAAGGAAACACCCAACAGGATTAAAAGATGAACTACATAATGAGGAAAATAATTGCAAACTATTCTTCCAACAAGAGATAAATACCCAGGATATATAAGAAATAAACAACAACAAATGATGGTGAGGATGTGGCCCAAAAGAAAACTCTAACACACTGTTGGTGGGAATGTAATCTTGTTCAACCACTCTGGAAAGCTGTATAGAGGTTCCTCAAAAGACTAAATGTAGAACTACCCTGTGGCCCAGCAATCCCTCTCCTGGGCTTTTATCCAATAGAGCACAAACCAGGTTACAATATAGCCACCAGCCCAACCATGTTCATTGGAACACTATTCACCACAGCCAAAATATGGAATCAGCTCAGATGCCCCTCAATGGATGAATGAATCAAGAAAATGTGGTAGATACACACAATGGAATTTTACTCATTTATTAGAATGATATTGTACTGGTGGTAAGGAAATGGGAAGACTAGGAAAAAAAATCATACTAAGTGAACTAAGCCAGACTCAGAGAAAGGTTTCATGTTTTCCCTCATTTTCAGTAGCTAGAATGTGTCTATAAATCTGTAAGTGAACACACTGGGTGGTAAGCAAGCGATTACAAATTAATTAACTGAAACATACTAGGCTATAGAGAGCTCAAATAATATAATCGTTCAGAAAGACTAAGTCAAAGCTCAACCCAAATCAACACCAGGAAATGAATATATGCAATAGGATGTTGGAACCAAAACAAGAGAGGAAGACATATGAAATGTGGACAAAGGGGGAAAGATGCAGTCAAGAATTCATTTTATATACTACAAAATTAAGAAAAGTAAGGGAAGGAGTGGGAAGAAGGGAGATGATAATGTTGAAGGAGTGGTGCTGATCAAGTTGCACTGTATTCATAAACTGATCTGTTATATGACATCTCCTTTGTGCAATTACTTAAAGATAATTTAAAAAATTAAAAACTCAAAAACCTTAATATAAAAAGTCTAATAATATATATGGGCTTAAAGATCTAAACAGAGACATCTCAAAGGAAGATGGACAAATGGCCAACAGGTATAGAAACAAATGCTTGCTCACATTAATCAGGGAAACATTAGAATTACATAAAGATACTATCTGTAATTGGAATGGTTATCACCAAAAAGGCAAATACTGACAATTGCTGTCTAGGATAGAGAGAAAAAAAATACCTATATGGATACACACATATACATGTGTGTCGGTAGAAAATAGAATATTATTCCACTCCTGTCATTTGCAGGAAAGACCTGGAGGTTATTCTATTAAGGGAAGTTATCCAGACACAGAAAGACAAAGACCACATCTTATTACTAATTTTGGGAAACTAAAAAAATAAATCTTGTAGAAGAATGGGATAGAATATTTATCACTGAAAAGAATTAGGAAGAGCAAGAGGCTTGGGGAAGAGAGACAGAAAGAAGTTCAATAACAGGTACCAAAACAGAGAGAAGCAATTAACACTGATAAGGAAATGGTTGAAACAATCCATGCTATATTTTAAAATAGCTTCTCCATTAAAATCTATACCTGTAAACATGTTTAACATTTGAACATATGGAAATGCTTATTAACCTGATTTGATTATTTTATACAGTAAGCTTGCAAACATTCAATGTACCTCATAAAGATGCACAATGTATCTCGACAAGGAAAAACATGGTTGTCAATATGGAGAAAAGCTCTAGTGCAAGGATTACATAAACAGAACTCATAAAATTGCCTTACTGTCTGCTAGAAGCCACCTTAAAACAAACATAACCCAAGCAAGCCCTGTCCTATCAGATCTGTCTTACAACTAAACAGGAATATAGTTTTTCTTAGATCTGATTTCAGATTACTCTTTTCTAATGTTGGAAATTACATTTATTGCTTCCTTTGGTGTGCCCTCCAGAGAAGATTATTAGCCTGGCTGAAAATGGAAGATAAAAAGTAGCTTGATATTAAAGATGGCCTCCTTGATAGTCTACAGAAAACATCACCAAGTCAAGCATGCCCTTGCTTGTGGCTTATTAAAAACCAATCTCCCAGAAAAAAAATGTATATATTTTATGGAGCGCCAGCCTAGAATTTAGTGCAGGTTGTTTTTCTATCTCCCCTACAATTATTTCTTGCTATCCAAATTTCAACAGGGTATCTACTTCTGTCTTCTATATCCCAAGGATTAATGTTTCTCTTTTATGAGAAATTAAAATGTTAGGTGAATGACAAGTGTTGCCTAACCCTTACAAAGTTAAGGATTTATTTGAAATACATTTCTAACATCTCAGGTGGAATATGTAATCCTCACACATGACAGTAAATGAAAATGATACATTTTGCCATCAGTATTCTGGTTTTGATGGAACAGGGGTGTGTTTTCTGTCTATAAAATATTCTTCAATGCATAAAATCTTAACAGCCACTTCCATTTTTGTCTTGTAAGAGTCTCATAAAACAGAAGTCTGAAAAGAACATATAAGGGAAGGTTATAGATTTCGTTTATGATTATTTGATTCTGATTTCTAGGTTAATGGCTGAAAAGAGGAGGTAGTGACTAGGTAGCAAGTATGTGGCACTGAGCCATGGTCAAGCCACTAACAGGACATGAACTTTGTTGATGGTGATGTCCAGATTCAATGTTTAATTGGACTTGCTACCAATTATGGGACAATCACAGAAACAGGGATTTGGGGTGGTTAGTTTCCTGTTAATGCAAAGTGACTTAACTGAGATGAGAAATAAGCTAAACTAGTTCGCTCTGATTCTTTCCTTCCTTTAGGTTGTTTGCAAGCCCTTCACTGTTCCAAGTCAAGGATTACCTACTGATGGGCCTATGAGTATCCAATGCTGATTCATAACTACCCCCTCTGACAAAGCAGTAACTAACTTTATTGAATCTTTACTGTATGCTTGGCCTATAGCAATACCTCTATGTATTATCTCACTTACTTTTTACACTGACTCCATCAGTTTGGTTGTGCAATTATCTTCCTTTAACCTAAGACATAGATAACTGAATCATTGGTCCAATCCAGAGTTTATGCTTCTTGCATGGCTTCCATTCCATTCTTTAGCCTTGTGGCTGAAAGAGCTACTGTGCAGAGATGGTCAGATATTTTGATCATTCAGGTCATCCATCAAAATAAACTCTGGGAAAATACTCTTGTCTACAGAGACTCAAGCAGAACCTGTAGTGTGTTTTCTTCCTTTTTCTCCTTTCAAATATCCCCCCTTCTGGCTTTGTTTCCATGAGGATTTATGCTGTTTTTCCAGCCACAGCTCCCTGTTGACTCAGATTATGTTTACCAGCCACTAAAATCCCCAAGCCTTTCTTATACACAGCACTGCCACATCTCAGTCTCTTCTTTCTCTAAGAATTTTGTACAAGTGTGCCAAAGTTTATTTTATTAAGAATATCTTCCTGCAGGATGCTGGTGTCTCACACTTGTTGTCCTAGCTACTTAGGAAACTAGAATCTGAAGATCTATGTCACAAGCCAGACTGGTCAGAAAAGCTCATAGGACTCTTATCTTCAATTAACAAGCAAAAAGCCAGAACTGGAGGTATGGCTCAAGTGGTAGAGCACCAGCCTGGAGTAACAAAGCCAAGAATATGAGGTCCTGATTTCATGCCCTGGTATTTGCTTACAAAAAATATATCAACCTAATTTTCATCTTTGCTCTGTAAGAAGCTGCAGAAAGTTCTAAGAATTATGGTGATGATTAGTCACTTTCTTAATCTGAGCAGCAAGCATCTGTAGAGGAGAAATTGATTTCTTTCTGCATGACCTTATTTGACTCTGATTCCCACTTGGAGTGAATCATTGTTGGTCTGAATCATGGTAGGAAGCAGGGCCCCCAGTCCCTACTAAGGAACCCAAAAAGAGTCATGGAGTCCCTCTGCAGCTGCGGCATGGGCCTGCGATGGGGACTGGCTCTTCAGATGATCCTGCCAAGGACTTAATCTTATGGCATGATGGGGAGACACAAAGACAACATGAACACACATGGAGGCAGCAACATGGAGAAGGGCTGTGGTGTGCTGCTGGCCTTGGTGCTGCTTTCATGGTATGATCTGGGCTGTTTCCTGCCACCTATATTCCCTTTATCCCTGCTCATTTTCACAGTTTGCTTCTAGACCTTTCATGTCCACCTTAAAAATAAATCCCATTTGTGCTAAAGATAGCCAGAGTTCATTTGAGTCTTACAACTTAATGTTGAGAAAAAACAAGTTTCTTTTCTCCATTATCTCACAGCTAGATGGGAGCAGCAGCCACCTGCCTGCCTCCAGCCCCTGGCCTCCATGGCTCCACCCAACCTGTGAGCCTCCTGCAGCCCATCGGACCACTACCTAAAACTCCAGGTCACATTAAGTCATTCATCTATAAAACACCTTGGAGTCTTTCCTTACATTAAGAGCCTATGGCTCACGCCTATAATGCTAGCTCCTCGGGAGGCTGAGATCTGAGGATCACAGTTCAAAGCCAGCCCAGGCAGCAAGTCTGTGAGACTCTTATCTCCAATTAATGACAGAAAAATCTGGAAGTGGCACTGTATCTCAAGTGGTAGAGTGCTAACCTTGAGCAAAAGGAACTCAAAGACAGTGCCCAGGCCCAGAGTTCAATCCCCAGGACTGGGTGGAGGGGAGGGGAGACTAAACCCCAACCTTTACCTTGACTGCCTTTACTTTCAATGGCTCTTTCCTCCTAGTCCTGGCTCTTTCCTCCTAGTCCCAGATGCCATCTGGGCCCGTCTGCTGTGTCTCAGCCTCATCACCTCAAGTGAACTCCTTTTCCTTGGTGTCTGTACTGTTGCTAAATTTAAAACCCTGCAATATTGCCTGGGTTGTTAAAGGTCATGTGTTGTTTATCTGAACTTCAAATTAAACATGGTATCTTATATTTTTGTTTCCTAAATGTGGACTTTCTCCTGTTCTGCCTTCTCCTGGGCCCTTTACCTCTCACTTCCTCAGTGAGATCTCACAAGGCACGCATATGAAGACGTTACCTTCTACCCACTGCCTGACTTCTAACACTACTGATATTTATAAACCACTTACACTCTAACATCACCTTACATATTGACTTGTGGGGTGTGTGTGTATGTGTGTGTGTGCGCGCGCGCGTGCACACTGTTCTTGGAGCTTGACAATAGACACTGGGCACATTGTCCTTGAGTCCTTTTGCTCAAGCCACAGCTCTGCCTCTGCCTTTATTTTTGGTGGTTAATTGGAGATAAGAATGTCATGAACTTCCTTGCCTGGGCTGGCTTTGAACCACGATGTTCGGATCTTAACTTCCTGAGGAGCCACAATTACAGGAGTGCGACATACGTGCCTGGTTCACAGTTATTTTTATGCACACGCATTTTGCCCATGTTTCTAAGCAGACAGTGAACTCCATGTGGATAGTAGTCTTACTGCAATTCAGAACTCAGTCAATACAAAGATATTCAATGAGCAAATAAAATTAATGACTGATAGGAAGCCAGTGGGGGAGCCCCATCATTTTCTAGGTACAATGTCTATTCTTTTTTAGTTTGCAACTACGTGCTAGTCACCCTAGAAATTGCACACCATCTACAGGGACAAGTAATAGTATTGAATGCCTAGTATTGGAGTGTTACCATCAGCTAGCATCATGTCAGCGGGAATTCCCTGGAAAGCTATGTGTTTCTCTTCTTCCCAGTGAAGGCAGGATGACAGACCATTTCTCAAATCTAAGTTGCTTCCTGTTCTCCATCTGAAAGGCAGGATGGGCACAATGAAGACTTGGCTTATTGTCTTCCACTTTCTGCTTGGGCATTGAACTGACTTGTGAATACTTTTCATCGTTCTCTCAGTTCCTCCACACCCTAAGTGTTTGTGTCACCTTTGCTCTGATGAATGGAACCTCTGGCCACCCAAGCTTATCACACAGGGAGGTGTTCACCTCTCTCCTTTTAACTGTGCTTCATCATAAAAGCTATCAGTATGTTAGCAGAGCTGGGTCTCTATCTGGAGGTTCATAAACCTGGGAAAAATGAATTTATGTTCTATACTCACTGACATGAGTATTTTTTAAAATTAATTTGAGGAAATGATTTCCACAGGAAAATGAGATTCTGCCTGAGCTGTCTGCTAGTCTTTTACTTGTTCTGCAGCTTCGTGCTTGATTTTTTTTAATAAGTCTATAAGACCTACAGAGTAATGCAGGCTTTGAAAAATAATTTTGGGAAGGTTAGAGCTAGATATAAGGTCAAATTGAGAACACATATCACTATGACAAGAGTCCAAGCCAGGACTGGGAATGGAAGTGGGGAGAGTGAAAAGAGAGAGGAAAGAGGAGAGGAGGGAAGGGAAGGGGAAGATCCTGTAACTGAGCAGTCAATATGTAAATGTGCTTCTTTTTTTTAACTTTTTTTTTTTTTTTTTTTTTTTTTTTGGCCAGTCCTGGGCCTTGGACTCAGGGCCTGAGCACTGTCCCTGGCTTCTTCCCGCTCAAGGCTAGCACTCTGCCACCTGAGCCACAGTGCCCCTTCTGGCCGTTTTCCATATATGTGGTGCTGGGGAATAGAACAGAGAGCTTCATGTGTAGGAGGCAAGCACTCTTGCCACTAGGCCATATTCCCAGCCCCGTAAATGTGCTTCTTTACATATGGTCATATGCACCTAGTGATTAGACTATTGCGATCCTCTGCTAAGAATGTCATTGACATAATCTAGTTATTACAAATGGGGAAACCATGCAACCTGTGTTTCTTTGGGTCTGGCTTGCTTCACTTAATATAATTTTTTCCAAGTTTTTCCATTTCCTTAGGAATGGGACAATGTCATTTTTTCTCATGGAAGTATAGCATTTTTTCTGATGGAAGCGTGTGTGTGTGTGTGTGTGTGTGTGTGTGTGTGTGTGTGTGTGTTTACCTATTTTCTTGATCCATTCACTTACTGAGGAGCATCTGGGTTGATTCCATTTCTTAGCTAGGGTTAAATAATGCTGCAATGAACATGGGTGTGATGGTGGCATTAATGTGGGCTGGTTGTGGTCATTTGGGTAAATGCCCAGGAGTGGGATTGCTGGGTCATAGCAAAGTTCTAAGTTTAGTCTGTTGAGGAACCTCCATACTGCTTTCCAGAGTGGTTGAACAAGTTTACACTCTCACCCACAGTGCAGTAACATTCCCTTTTGGCCACATCCCTGACAGCATCTGTTATTATTAGATTTCTTGATAATGGCCATTCTAACTTGGGTGAGGTGGAATCTCTTGTTGCGTTTCCTTTATGGCTAAAGATGTTGAACATTTCTTCGTGTGTCTATTGGCCATTCTTACTTCCTTTTCAGAGAAGTCACACCTTAAGCATTTAGGCTACTTGTTTTGGGGGGTGGTTGTTTCTTTGAGAATTTGTTTTTAGGGAATTTAAGTTTTTGAGCTCTTAAGTATATTTTAGGTATGAGGCCCTTGTCTGTTGTATGGCTAGTGAAGATCTTGTCCCAATCTGTGGGTTTTCTATTTCTCTTGCTAGCTATGCCCATTACCAGGCAAAAGCACTGAAGTTTTATGCAAACCCATTTATCCAACCTTTCTTTGATTTGTTGTGTTTCTGGGTCTTTATTAAGAAAGTTTCTACTTGTGACAAGGGGCACTAGTGTTTGCCCTATTCCTTCCTGTAATATTTTCAGGGTATCTGATATTACATTGAGGTCGTTGATCCATTTGGAGTTGATTCTGGTGCATATAAAAATGAACTCCAATAATTGGCAACAAGAGGTTTCTATAATGTACTGTCTGCAGCATTTCTTTTTTTCTTTGCTTTTTGTTTTTGTTTTGTTTCATTTCTGTACTCTGTCTTGTATATAAGTTTCTCTGATCCATGGGAGGAAAAGGGAATCACAGAAACAGCAAGACAAAGGATGAACTAATGTAACAATGATACACAATAGACACTAAGTTGGAAATGAACTTTACAACTTGGGGAAAGCGGAATGGGGAAGGGAAAGGGAAAGTGCGAGAAAATGAGGTAGAGTGTAACAGTGTCCAAAAAGAAATGCCTTCCTTATGTAACTGCAACTCACCTGTTCATCACCTTTACAATGAATAAGTAAAATAAAATTTTAGAAAAGATATATAAATGTGACTCAGGCTAAGTTTACAACATGAGTTTCAACAATGCCATTTTACTTCTCTGCCATAAAGCCCTACCACCTTCTTACATGCTGTATTTGTCAATAAGGTGGCCGCTAAAATGATAGTGTGAAGTGCTACCTCATATCCCAACTTCCTATGCCTATTTGCTAGTGTGTGTGTGTGTGTGTGTGTGTGTGTGTGTGTGTGTGTGTGTGTGTGTGCTTTGTGCCATATAAGATAGAAAAGTCCTCCAAAGACACTTGGGAATAAATACACATCATGTTATATTGATCTTCCTCTTTCAGTATTGACAACTACACTGAACCATTTTAGCTAGTGTATTCCTAACCCAATAGGAATTTGGGTGAGAGCTGAATAAGGATAGGGATACTTCCCTCACTGAGATGATATAAGAAGGATTAATAGATACTAAATGTGCATTCCATAGGAGGAAGAGGCATCTTTGTTCCCTGATCACTTGTCTTCTGTGAGGATAGCATCTTTGAAGGCCTGCCTGAAGATTTGTCTGCTTTGTGATGGTCTTAGTAGTCAGACCATTCACAAAACAACTAACTAGCCAATTCTACTTTCCATTAATGAATATGTATCTATTTTTTTCTGAATAGAGCATATATATGTGGTGATTTAAATATAATATCCAACTTGAGCTAGTGACAAATGCTTGGCAGGTATGGCTCCCATGCATTGAATTACTGCATGCAAAATGGTGATTTGTTATTATCTATTCATTATGTTGAGGAAACCAAGAATCAAGCAGGAAATTCAACATGCCCATGACCGGAGACTTCACAGTGTGTAGAAATGGTCATTCACTTTGTGCTCTTAAAATCTATGAACTCTTCTTTCCCCTCTACCTTTCTCCTTTATTATTTCATTCTCTCTTCTCTTTCTTGTCTTCCTGATCTATCCTCCACCTCTCTTCTTTCTCCAATCTCCTTTTCTCTCCACTCAATAAGAATTGTGCAACAGTCTTCAAAATACCAGTGTCTAATTCATCTTTGGGACAAAATAGTGAAGGAAACTTGTCCAGTTGCAGTTGATTTATCAGTCTTGAAAAGAATGTCCTAGATCAACCCTGACCTCAGATCTTGGAGACTGTATTGAATGTTGACCCAAACTGATGGCAAGTAAAATTGTTTTCTTCCTAAGTTTTGACATAGAAGGGCAATTTGAAATTAGACTTGGGTTTTGTTGATGAAAGGAACAACACAAGCCTCACCATATGAAAACAACTTGGGAACTAAAACTGAGCCCCCAAGACCTCAATACAATCTTTACTTAAAAACAGAGCATCACTATCATGTCTTGTCTTTGTTTAGCTTAAATTTGCCTGTCTAATCTTAAAAGAAAGAGAGAGAGAGAGAGAAGCATAAGTAGAGAGGAGTGATTGCTTTGGGATAACTTGAGCTGTGATGCCAATCTCCTGTTTCCATGCTCATGGTGTGGGCATCTTGCCAGGCTTGATGTGATTCAGGTGTTGAAATGTAATGATTTTTTTTCCATTGGCTACATCCCAATATATTAAGGATCTGGTGGGCATTTGAAGGAGAAAGGTTCATCTATGAGGCTGTGCTGGGCCATTGGACTCTGGGACAACAGTCCTTACAATGAGGTCATTTAAGGACTTGTTGAGGGACTAATTTTGGTGGTGCAAATGATTCCTCATCTTAGATATACTGACTTTGAAAGCACAAACTCCCAAGTGAAGGATGATCCTGTATTATGTTTAAAACGAGTGTCTGCTAAGACTTCTATATAACAAACAATATGCTTGTATCTACAAAATTATACTCATCTCTAGAAAATAATTTGCAAGGACATTACCTTGATGGGCAAATCACCCTCCATTAGAAATCTTGGCATGCTAACTTGTTCATAGCTAATTAAGCCTCTATTGAGATCGATTGCAGGTAAGAGGCAACAGAGAACAGCTAAGATACATGAAAAAGTCATTCACCTTTGAACTGGACTCTGCTCAAAAATGAAGACTTAGAGGAAACTCTAGATAAGATTTTTTTAAAAGGAAACATCAATAAATTAGAAAGGAAACCACAAGAGGAAATAAGAGCTGTCAAAATTAGAAATAGAATCCACTACCTGCTTGAAACAACTGCACTGCCAACACTATCTGAAAATACTCTCTGTGTTTTTTAAAACAAGTGTGTAAAATGTCTTTAAGTCCCTCCGAGACACACTAACCACTTTACCAGAGTCAAATATTTCTTATATAATTTGACATTCTATCTTTTTGTCAGACATCGCAAGAGCATAGAATGGCACGGTTTTTACTGTCACAGAAGCAGCACTCTTATATTTAAAGCCTGCCATTTTGTCACTCCCCCCTTCTTTTTTTTTTTGGAGAATTTGATGGGCAAAATCAGGAAGCTCTGTTCTATTTTCAACCTATCCATCATGCCCTGGATTTGGGGCTTTCCTGAGTAAATGCCTTTGCTCTTACAGTAAGTTTTGATCTCTTTACTGCTTTATCGTTTGCTTCCTTCTCCTGGGAGCAGTTGGGCCGGAGGCACGCCAGCCAGCAGTAATAGGGGAAGAAGTTTGGTTAGATGGGTGAAGGGCAGACAGAAACTTTCTCCTTTCTAAGAGGAGTGGTGGGTGAATATAATCAAAACATTCAATGTACATATGCAAAAATGGAACTAGGAAAGTTGAGGTGATGGGTGGGAAAGTGACAGGTGGGTGAGAGAGAATGATGGAAAGAGTGTCACTGATCAAGATGCATAGACATGTGAAATTGAAACCTCCTTTGCATAACTATATAAAGATTATAATAAGAGAATGTGGCATACATAAAATAGTTGTTTCCTTTCAGTGATCATTGTCCGGAATTGCACTTGTCTGTGAATAAATTAGCTCATTTTTTTCTGATTCTCACAGCTCAAGTAAAAAGTGACCTTACAAAGGCTCAATAGCTACGTGCATATGATCATATAAAATAATGTTTTTCAAAATAAACGCCAAGAAATGGAAAGAAGAAATTTTGTTGTTGTTGTAAAATGCTGGTTTTGGTGTCTTTTCCTTTTGTCCTGTTAATTAGTTTATTTGTCTTTGGGAGGCTAAGGGGGACACAGAAAAGTTGGAACAAAGAGTGAACAAATACAGCAGTGGTATTCAAAAGACACTATGTGAATAATGAACTATACAACTTGTGGATGGGGACAGGAGGGAAAACCTGGGAGAGAGCGAGGGAAGTGGTGACATGGTTCAAAAAGAAATGTACTCTTTACCTGATTTATGTGACTGTAACCCCTCTGTACTCACCTCTTCAATAACAATAAAATATATTTTTAAAGAAAGTTTGATAGAGGAGGGCTTTCTGTCTCTGTCTCTGTCTCGCTTTCATACACACACACACACACACACACACACACACACAAAAACAAACAAACAAAAAAAACATGTCCCCTATTTGGGACAGTTTCTTTATTAAAAATTAACAGGTCACCATTCCACAAGGTTTTGTCCAAAGCAATGTTTTGGTTTTGGGTCTTCCCTTCTTTTCTCCTTGCCTAGGGAGACTAGAGGTTGGAATCTGTACTGAGTGGGTATGGTCTTCCTCTGGTGATGTCCCCCACACCTTCATTTTGCTGGCTTACCAAATACATTTTCTACCTTGCACCAACAATTTGAATTTGATTCCTTGGGCCATTTTAAAGCAGTGTGTACACAGACTGGGAGTTCAGTAACAAAACGAAATGTGACCATCTCTCTGTAAGTAGAAGAAAATGTGTTAGCGGGCCCTCTGGGTGGGGGTGGGGGGAGTGGGGGATCCTGGGATGTGAGAAAGGTGTCAGAATGCTCCAGGGGCATATAGAAGCTCTAAAGCAGCCCAGAAAACCAGGAGCCAGCTCACAGCTCGGCCAGAGGAGGAGCAGTCCCAGCTACCCCTCTTTCTGTGTTTCTATCACTCAGGACTCAAGTTTCTAGAACAGAAAGCCTGATTGTGAGTTTGGATCACATGGCTTCTACCTTCAGCTGCATCCAGTTTCCCAGTAAGTGGATTCTTGGTTGTAAAAACTCTTAGATTCTTTTGTTTTAAAGAAGAGGCAAGAACTAAGGTTCCATACCTTAAGCTTCCATTTCAATGTTCTATTTGCCACCAATTTTCTTAAATGTTTATTTTGTTGAGTCAATAATTCGGGAGATACTGAAGTGAAAAAGTGTATGTTCAATGGCAGTAAATAAACCATTTCTGATGATTTCTCCTGATTTCAAATTCATTTATTGATCTTTGAAGCAAAATCAGAGTTTTCTCCAGAAAGCTACTAAAGATAAAATTATTTCCTAAACAGAAAGAAATTAAAATGTGTCACTCTTTCTATTTTGTTTCGGAACTATTTTTGATACTTATGGAGACCAACATTCTCCCCCCCCCCCCACTGGTTTTGCATAATCTGATAAAATGCTTGTTTGAAAATCCAAGAGAGGGAGGGAGGGTGTGGGGAAAGGAGGAAGGGAGAAGGGAAAAAAAGAGGAAGGGAGAAAGGGAAAGAGGGAAGGAGCTCATTAAAAAAAAAAACCAAAAACTAAATCTGAGCAAAAATCTAAATCTGAGACAGAGAGAGGAGAGAAGGCAGGAACAAATGAAGGAAGAAAAAAACCCTAAAGCCACATTTATTGGGCATTTTAGGCTTCTCTCTACCACCATTCATAGGAATGCTGGCCTAGGAGAAAACATTTTTTTGTCTGAAATTCTCCCATGCATTTCTGAAAGAAGCCTTGGTCTGCAATCAATTACCTCTACCTACTGTCCATCCAAACTCTCCTAGTTAGAGGGAAAGTTCCAGAATCTATCCATTCTAATTCATCTCTATCAGCTTGAGACTTAATCACTTACACATAATTTGCTGAAATGTTAGTGTTTACGTTTTAAAGTGATTACCACCATTTAATAAATACTAACAGTTCATCAACAAGAACATAAAAGGTATGAACTATTTTATCTCCTGTTTATCTCACAAAAGGAAATGTTTAAGATGTCACCTATTGCCCATGACAATTATACTCCATTACTTTCTCTTTATGACTTTTAAAATGGTATGAGCCTGCCTGGATTCACTTGAATGTGTTTTGTAGAGACTAAGTGTTAAGGAAAGAACTCAACAGTCACTGGATCTGAAGAGCTCCCAGTCCCACATCCTTTCTATTTCCCTGGGAAAGCCTGGGGCAGCAAAGCCTCCACTTGTATGCATAGCAGAGAACCTAATGCATGCAAACCCTGCCACTTCCCTTTGTGACTTAGAGTCCTTTCTGAACATATGGACTCTAAAAAAAAAGTCTTGATCACATCACAAGTGGGAGAGAGCATTATTTATTCAAGAATATATTAAGATGTGCTAAAAATAAATGTCATGATTTGAACTAGTGCCAGCCCCTATCAGGTAAAAATGTAACATATCAGTTTAAAATGAGATTCTTGGATGGACAGCTCAAAGAAATGGCTTCAAAACAAATTTCCTCCTTGGCAATCAGCCTTCTTTTACTGTATGATTATTTGGATCAAGGACAGAGGCAGGCCCTGGGAATTCATCATTCTGGGGAAGGCTGCTTCTGTTTCTGCCACTCCCACTCCCCATGATAAACTTCTCCATTTCCTTTTAATATTCTCCTGTGCTTTCTTCTTCTTCTGCCACATACACAGTTCCACTCCCTATGTCGAGGAAATCTTGGTCTAACATCAGTTAAACACCCTTTGCCTAGAGCTCTTGAGAAAAGAGATGTTACAGAAATGTAAT
Source organism: Perognathus longimembris pacificus (assembly GCF_023159225.1). Lineage (NCBI taxonomy): Eukaryota > Metazoa > Chordata > Mammalia > Rodentia > Heteromyidae > Perognathus > Perognathus longimembris. The sequence goes on from NC_063170.1 coordinate 52,646,094, forward strand.
GAATAAATGAAACACTGGCTCATACACTGAAGAGCTGCCTTGCCCAGTGCCGATGAAGACAGAAATTGTCTAGGATTTGAATCAGTGAAATGAAGACTGGACCAGAGTAAATTTCATTTAAGTGAGGAATGGTTATTTTGGGGAAATTCTAACCAAGATCTATCCATATTGTCTATCTTTAATGCTCTTTTTCTTTTTTGATAAAGTTATAGGTGTCTAACTCAAAGGCTAATATTGCTATTCTTAAAGACATTCAAATGCATTTTATAAACCTTGCTCTTTCTGCATTGCACCAAAGCAGATGTATTTTTTTTCTGTTTACATAACATATGCACAGTTAGAAAGCCTGTGTGTTTATGTAATTATATTTGTGTTTCTGGTGAAATCCTCTAGAGACATCTGATTGGTTTAACATAAGTAGCATATTATTTGTAAGCTTCGGGAAGGGTTAGAGGACAGGATGTAGCAGTTTGCTGAGCCAATGGCTCTAGGATTATTACAAAAGCACCACAGTCAATAAATGTCTCATCTCAGCTCTTTGGCTCCCTTAAACACACATTCTACCATAAGAATAGATGAGAAAGAACATATCTTTGGTCCCATGTTGGCCCTATACATGATCTTTAAAAAAAATATATTCTAGTAAAGGACACTGATGTCTGGCAGACCAATGGTTTACTTCATGCCTGTTTCTCTTTATTGGAGCCAATGGCCAGTGCCCCAAGGGAAATGGTATACACTGCAATCTGTCACAAAACAAATTTCACATCAAACAGGAGTGAAGGTATCCATATCTGGAAATATTTCCTAAATGTGCATGAAAGTAACTCACTGATGTGGAGAGTGCAGGAATGGGGAAGGCTTTATAGATGTTCCCAACAGACACTGTTTTCTTAGCACAGATCACCTAAGCTTTGTGGATTGTGTTGTCGATGGGCTTCCTTGTCATTCTGATAAGATTGTGGTCTCAGATATATCTGTCTAGTTTTTAATACATTGTCCAATATAGGAGTAAGAAACTGCTGCTGAGAAATGGCATATAATTGGATAAGTTCCCCTCAGAAGCTTTACATCTATGGCTGGGAAATGTTTATTTATCAAGTAAATATTCTGTCATTAATTACCTTAAGCACACCTGATTATTCAAAGGGTGGGCCTTTGATATAAAGTTTTCAAGTCATTAGTGACCTATAATAGAATAGGGTTAAAACACAGGAAAGAGAAAATGATCCAACACAACTTATCTCTCAGAGGTTAGAATGGGAAATGGCAAAGAAGGAGTAATTTGTGGGAGTCTGGTTGAAAGGTCGAGTAGAGAAGCTTTAGCGCTTTAACAGGATAACACTATGGTAGGTTGTACCTACGAGGTAGCAATAGCTGTCTAAAACCATGAATAATATGCTTCATAAGATAGAGTTTAATATGACTAAGGTAGAGAAGCAGAGAATTAGATAGTGGTAGTTGAAAAAGAAATGTAGTTCAGTCAAAAGTACTCAGCAATCTGTGTTCCCTCCCTCATCTCCTTTCTTCCTTTCTTGCTTAAAAAATATTTACTAACTTCATACCATATGCAAATAACAGGAATACAATGATAAACAAGACAGATATGGTTGTGGGCATCATGTAAGTCAAATGAAATTTATGGAACCGTACAAGGGCCTTGCTCTAAGCTTCATCTCCAGAGTTATGGGATAATCAAAGTTAAGGCAACTTTGGGCACCAGAGTTATAGTATAATAAAAATTTTGATGCTTGCTTGAATGGCCTTATCGGAGGGCATACAGCATAGATAGTTATACAGACCAAACTTGAACATCAAAGAGAAGCTCTAAGAAGTGCAGAACTACACAAGCCCCCCCCCCCCCCCGGCAATCTCAGGCCAATCTCAATGCAAATCTGTAAACATGTGATTTTCAGAAGAGAAAGAAGGCTGCCCTCATATTTTCTATGTGTCCTGAGAGTTCATAATTTTTGTATGTAAAAGAGACCATGGTCAAACTCCTTGGAATCATGTGGCACTGAAAATTGCTAGCAACACTTACATTTGGTAAATAAACCCAATAAGTTATTGTAAGTGTACTTGGTATCTAAAAGAGTGTGTGATTTATGGTGCCTGATGAACATCCTTGGTGCTCCAAGATACTTACTGAATGAACAAAAAGAACAATGAAGCTGGAGAGGCCAGTGGAATTGGGTTGGGTCTTTTAGGAGACTGAGGATGTTTCTAATAAAAGAATGTGTTCTTTGAGATATATAAGCTATAGAAAGTTAATGGCAAAAATCTCTACAAATTGTATTATTGTTCCTATTTTCAAGACTTCAAGAGTAAAAGTGATTGTTTCAAGTATAATGGGCTTCTCACACCAAGAAATCGACTATATTAATCATCTTTCCAAGAGGGCAGGGTGAACCTGAAATTGCCCATTAGAAAGTAAAAAGGTATAGAATGAGGTGTAAATCCAGCCTTGGACTATTAGATGTCATTAAATGGGCAAGGGAACATTTGTCTGGAGAATGTAATCAAGGAAAGAGTCTGAATGCTTTAGGCCTGTGTTTTGGCTTAAGGATTTTAGGTTTTAATTTTCTGGTCAACTACCTCAAGTTTGGAGTGGTTTGGTATGGGTGCACATTTGTTTTCCTGGATGGTCAGACAGATTAATTATTGAAAATACTTTGCTAAAGAGAACTATAGTTAAAATGCATACAATTATGTATTAGATGTTAGTTATGTGCTAGTCACATGACAAAGTATGATGGGTATTATAAGATTGCATTTGGGACACTGGTCAAAGTCATATATTCAAGAAGTAATAGAAGTAATATTTGAGTTAAGGTTCTCTCATCCTTACTGCTAAGCACAGACCCAGGCCTTGCATATACTAGACAAATTTTGGTTTTAATTTAGGACTTGAGCTCTTTAAGAGGGTTGGGTTGTGTCTTCTCAAAAGATATACATGGGTAGGCCTAATACATGAGTAGGCCTGAAATCTAATGATTGGTATTCTGTGTGTGTGCGCGTGTGTGCGTGTGAATACCAAGGCTTGAATTCAGGGCCTCATGCTTTTGCTTCACTTGCTGGCTCATGGCTGGTGCTCTACCACTTGAGCCCCATCTCCAGTCTAGCATTTTCCTGCTTAATTGGAGCTGGAATATTGAGATCTTTCAAGTACCTGCCTCTTGAGTAGGTAAGATTATAGGCATGAGACAGACATAAGCACCCAGCTGTGACTTATATTCTTATGCAAAGAGCCTTTCTCACCTGGAGAAAGTCTAGAGCAGAGAGGTGTGTAAAGATACCACAAGGCAAGGAATGCCTGGGACTATCAGAAGCTGGAAGAGGCTGGGGAGGAGGGAGGGAGCATATCCCAGTCAACAGTCTGATCTTGGATTGTGTGGTCCCAAGGAATGTGAGCCTCTTTCTTTCTTTCTTTCTTTCTTTCTTTCTTTCTTTCTTTCTTTCTTTCTTTCTTTCTTTCTTTCTTTCTCTCTTTCTTTCTTTCTTTCTTCATTTTTATTGTAAAGATGATGTACAGAGAGGTTACAGTTATGTTAAGTCAGGTAATGGGGACACTCTTTTTGAACAGTGCAAGCCAATGTTTTTTTTAAAAACTGTGTAGTTTTGAATTTGCATAGAGTGGTCATATGAGGGGGCTTCTGTGTTAGAATTGCATACTTGCACTTTGTGTGCTTTGAACAAATTCACTTCTCCTACCATAAGCTTACCAGTCGGTGGTACCTTGTTACAGCACCCAAGATAAAGAATACACTCCCATCCAACAGACAAGCCACAAACAGTGCAACCAGCTAGCTGATGAGGGCAATCAATTCCCTAAGCCAGACTACAGACTTTTGGAAATGAAACACTGCACTGATCTCTTAGTAGGTGAGTAGCATGAGTTCTAGAGGGTGATGTTGCTTGACGTGCCAAGGTGAAGATCAGACCTTGTTTCCTGACCCACTCCTCCCCTAACCATCAAAGCTTGTTAGTGTGTGTCAGAGTCCATGGAAACTTAGTGATTCTGAACTCTGAGTTGTAGGAGAGCTTCACAATGAAAGTAGAGTCAAATTATGCTAGGCCTGATGGCTTAGCTACAAAATAAAAAGAAGGTACAATTAAGAATCTCTTCACTCTAAGTGTCAGTTTCAAAAACTCTCTCACAAGCTGAAGGCTGGAGTGGGAGGCTGATGTCTCAACCTTTTCTCTGCTGCTTTGATATTTTGTTCTTGTAGGGGAACATGCCGGTCCTGAACTTTTCCACCACTCTGCTTTTGCCCACATTGCACACTCCTCTTCAGTTGCCTTAAACCCCCTTCTGGTTTACATTTAAAATCCGATCTACTCTTCTTAAGACTTGACTCAAATATGAATTCCTCTTTGACATCTGAGCTCCAAGAATCTGCCCCTTAGCAATCAGACCACACCTTCTGGCTCTTTCTTCACTGATACTCACACTAACAGAGAACCAAGGATTGAGTCCCACTTCATTTCTCTGAAACTTGACTGTCTCTAATCATTCATTCATTTATATAACCTTCAATAGTTTGTGAGTATAACTAAATAGGCTGTATGAAGTGTCTTGGGGCTGGAAAAGGAAGGGAAATGATGGGCTACATTTCTTCTATTCAGAAATTAAGAGTGAGTGGTAGTGCACACTTGTAATTATAACTATTCATTCAGGAGACACAAATTAAGACCAGAAGGGGGAAAGAAGTTGGTGAGACTTGCTCTCAACAAACAAGTCTAGCACAGGGCTCCATATCATTAATTCCAACTATGTAGGAGGCACAAATAAAAGGATCATATTTAGAGGCAGGAGGATCACAATCAGAGGCTAGTCCTGGGCAAAAAGAGTATGAGACTTATCTGAAAAAATAACTAAACAAAAAGGGTTGGCAGCATGTCTCATGTGATAGAACAACTGCCAGAGAAGGAAGGAAGGAAGGAAGAAAGGAAGGAAGGAAGGAAGGAAGGGAGGGAGGGAGGGAGGGAGGGAGGGAGGGAGGGAAGGAGGGAGGGAGGGAGGGAGGGAAAAAGAAACAAAGTTATATTTTCAGGCCTCAGGGTATAGCTATATCAGGGTTATAGCTAGAGTACTTGTCTAGCACAGAGGGAGTCCTGGGTGCAAGTTAGCACCACCCCCCCCCCCAAAAAAAAGAAATCATATACAGGAGAATATATAGGAGAAATAGTTAATCAATAAGTAATACATGGCCTACTGTTAATTATTGATTTGTATTATGAAGAATAAAAGCACAGTATCTCAAGGGCTGGGGACAATGTGATTGAGAGTACAAAGAAGGAACTGGAACTGGACCTGAATGAGAAGGATAGAGGCTGCCTTGATGAAGCCTAGATGAGAAGCTGACACTGTTGGTGAGGACCAATGAGCCAGGATTGGCTTGTTCAAAGAACACCATGGCCATTGTGATCCCAAGTAGGTGGAACAAGAAATGTGTTATCACAGGCAAATCTGAAGAGGTGCTGGAGCAGATGCTGGGGCCCATGGAAGGCTGTGGAAAGCAGTGTGGATTTTACTCTGAAAGTGATGGACTGCCCTGAGGAGTTGTAAACTGAGTGATGTCACAATCTCATTTTCTCTTTCCTCCTAAATGGAGAATGGGTGAAGAATAAAACCAGGAGACCATGGAAAGAAGAACATTGTAGGTAAGAGACATGGTAATAGTATTCAGGACAAAGTAGAGGCACTTGAGACTGGCAGCCAGAGGTAGGACATGATTTGGTTGTATAATTGACCAGATGGATTGGAAGTAGAGAGTAAATAGCAAGCAAGTGTCATTCAGGGGTTACTCCTGGGGTTTTGACTTGAGTCAAGTCATGTACTGAGTTCAGACTAACTCCACATTCATGTAATGTTACCATCCTGTCAGGACCAGCTTTCCATTTTATTAAATATAGTCAAATATAGTGATTAAAAGCTCTAGAGGTAGACAAAGTTTGGTTCTGGCTCTACCAAAGCATGGATCTCCTTTGGAAAGTTTTCCAACTTTCTATGCCTTAATTTTCTAACTCAAAATTAAGCAGAAGAGAGGGACTACTGCTCTGGGCCTTTGGTAAGATAATGAATGTAAAGAACTTGGTAAAATTCTTGGAACAATTATGCTTCGAAAAATGATTGTGTTCTAATCATTATGTTTTCCTTCCCTTGAAAAACCCTCCCAGCTTTTCAGACTCCTTACTATCCTCAGTGTTTCTGTCTTGTTGCCTTGTCCTCAAATTAAAATGTGTTCCTACGCTCCCAACCTCACACACCCCAGTCACCCCTTATCAAAGCTTACTTGCCCATATGTAGCACTGTTAGTGTATAGGCCTTCATTATTTGTCCCATTTGTATAACTTTAGAAAATTCTGGATGTGTGTGTGTGTGTGTGTGTGTGTGTGTGTGTGTGTGTGTGTGTGTGTGTGTACTGGTCCTGGGGCTTGAACTCATGGCCTGGGTGCTGTCCCTAGGCTTTTCTGCTCAAGGTCAGCATTCTACCACTTGAGCCACAACTCCACTTCTAGATTTTTGGTGATTAATTGGAGATAATTTCAAGAGCATTCTTGCCTGGGCTGGCCTTGAACTGTGAGCCTTAGAGCTCACCCTCCTGAGTAGCCAGGATTAGAGGTGTGAGCCACCAGTACTGAGCAGAAAAGGCTATTTTTTAATGTTGTTTTGTAGTACTAAGGACCTCATATATGTAAATCAAACATTCAGCCATTGAACTACATGCACCCCCTCCCCACAGGAGAGGCTCTCATGTAGAAGGAAAAAGTTGCTAAACTTGGAATCAAACATTTCACTCACAAACATACAGTTGCAACTTTGGATTTTGATAAAGCAAAAAGTTTCATAGAATTCTGATTTGGAAATGCTCATATTGCAACAATCTAAAAGAAATTTTAATTGGAATAAAGGAGGGGCTGTCCCTTGACAGTTTCACAGTACACTTAGCAATGGACCATCAAAACAACCTTGAATTTCAACGAGCTCAAGATAGCCCCATGAACTCAATGAAAAGCTTTGTGCATATAAGTACCTAACAAATTGGTTTGAAAGCACATTTTTAATGAAATTTTTAGTATCTTTATTCTGTACAATTGGACAATGATTGAGGAAATGGTAGGACTAGGCATATTCAAACAAGAAGACAGACTTCATTTATACTAAGTCGGAGGGCAAACTTCATTCCCTTTGCTCTATAATTATAATTTTCACAAAGCCTCAAGTCAATCTTATTTAATATCAAAGACTTAGATTTTTTGCCATTTTCCTATTATGAATTACTATCTGCATAATTTATAGCAATTTTACTGTCATGAAGAATAAATGGTAATTAAATGAGGTTCTATCATTTTTCATCTCTCTGAGATCCGGTCAGTTCAAGTGACAGATAAGTATTATCATTGTAGCAAAAGCTCTGCTTACTGGAATTCGTGTTCAGTTCTCACAATGGTTTAGTAACTGTACCATATCTAAGACAATTAGACCATTTCTTGGAAATCATGTGTTGCGTGGGACAAGGCTGGAAATTCTGCAAATGCTGGGTTGAAAATGGAAAGAATTTGTCTTATGATAACTACAAAGAATGGAGAATGAAAGGCAAGTGCCTTACCTAATTAGGAATTTTTTTTATTGCTATAAAGACTACATTTAAAATTAGACTGCTTGTCAACCTATGAGAATTAGTTGAGTCATGTGGAATTCTAATACAATAGAATGTAGAGCTTGGTCTCTATATTTAGTTCCACACAGACTCATTCTTTTTTATTTCTACATACATACCACCCAACTTAGCAACGGGTAATTGCTGGGTAGAATAAGAGACATCCAGGGTTTTTCCTAGATTGCCTGTCTACAGAATTCTGTTTTCGGTTAATGAATCTTTCTGTGGTCAAAACTTGAATTTGACATTTTGAATTATTGATGAAGTCCATGTGGGAAATGGGTAAATAAGCTCCACAGCTACTCTCTACCCCCATAACATTGATCCACCATTGAAAACCACACATTTATCACAGAAGTTCAAATCATTCTGAGGAGAATTAAACTAGCTTAATAACAATTTTTGAAGAGCTTTGTGACCTTTAACTACTACTAGGATAAAATTCAATGTCTTAGAAACTCTGATGAATCTGTTGCTTTCCTTCTATGCAGTAAGGATGGCCATACCAAGCAAGGTAGAACCCAGGTGGTTCTGCCTTCTAGTACAGAACTCTCAAATCAGATTGAATGGACTCAGACATGGGCATCTATAACAGGATCTGTTTGAAAAGAGCCAAGTATTTTCTGCTACATTAACAATAGAACTTAGAATTTTTTAGTGTTTTATGAACTGACTCCTTATTTTACTACCCATTTACATTTCACATAGTGAGATTAGCTAGGAATTTAAAGGTGACAATCTGCTGATAATTATATAATAAAAGAAGCACACAGGCCATGATAATATTGTCAGCATGTAATATGGACTTTATGAAAGTTAAAAATAAGATAATAATCAATGTTTGTTTTTATTTATATTTGTGTTGGTACTAGGGCTTCTACTCAGGGCTTTGTGTTCTTCCTTGGATTTTTGCTCAAGGTTAGTTGATTTACCACATGAGCCATTACCTCTAGTTTGGGCGTTGTTAGTGTTAATTAGAGACTTTATGCCCTAGGCTGGCTTTGAATCATGCTTGATCCTCAGATCTCAGCCTCCTGAGTAGCTAGGATTATGAGCCTGAGCCACCAGTGTATAGTGTGAGCACTTCATTTTTTTTCTTTTTTTCTTTTTTTCTTTTTTTTTGGCCAGTCCTGGGGCTTGGACTCAGGGCCTGAGCACTGTCCCTGGCTTCTTTTTGCTCAAGGCTAGCACTCTGCCACTTGAGCCACAGCGCCACTTCTGGCCATTTTCTGTATATGTGGTGCTGGGGAATTGAACCCAGGGCCTCATGTATATGAGGCAGGCACTCTTGCCACTAGGCCATATCCCCAGCCCTTCATTTTTTTTCTTTAAAAAATTGTTATTGTCAAGGTGATGTACAGAGGGGTTACAGTTACACATGTAAGGTAGTGAGTATATTTCTTGTCAAACTTGTTACATCTTCCCTCAATTTTCTCTCACCCTTCCCAATCTCCTACCCCTCCATGCTGTACAGTTGGTTTACAACATATTGTCTTGTAAGTATTGCTGTTGCACTGGTTCACCTTTGACCCTTTGTTGCTTCATTTTGATGTTCCTCTTCCCTTCCCTGATTCAGACTGTGTGTGTGTGTGTGTGTGTTTGTGTGTGTGTGTAATAGCCAGTGTGCCAAAATCAAATATAGTAACCACAGGAGCTAAATCATAGGGAAGATAAATAAAAAAAAGAAATATTTTCACATAGTGTGTTAGAAATAACAACAATGATAAAGTGCTTGTTTCCATAACTTTGGTTCATTTCACTTAGCTTCAGCTTATATGATCATGTGTACATAGCTATTGAGCTATTGTGATCATCTGCTAGGACTATCCTAGACATGTACTAATTATTACCAATGATCGGAGAAACACTAGGGCTCCTTGGCACAAGTTGAAACTTTATTAATAAAGGCCCAGAAACACAACAGATCAAAGAAAGGTTGGACAAATGGGATTATATCAAACTGCAAAGCTCTGCACAGGAAAGTACATAGCTTGCAAGATAATTAGAAAGCCCTCAGATTGGGAGAAGATCTTCACTGGCCATACAACAGACAAGGGCCTCATATCTAAAATCTACATAGAACTCAAAAAATAAGTTACCCCAAAATGAATCCTCAAAGAAACAACTTCCCCCATTAATAAGTGGGCTAAAGACTTAAAGAGAGACTTCTCAGAAGAGGAAATGACAATGGCCAAGAGGCACATGAAGAAGAACTCCACATCCCTGGCCATAAAAGAAATGCAAATCAAAACAACACTGAGATTCCACCTCACCCCAGTGAGCTCTTTATCTCTATGGCATGCTTCCTCACGTCAAAAACACTTTTCCTTCTTTCCTTCTTACCTCACTCCTTCCCTTCCCTTCCTCCTTTTCCTCCCTTCCTTCCTTCCTTTGCTTTTGCAGTGCTGGGCATCAAAATGAGTGTTAGGGAAGTGCTTATCCACCCAGCAATGGCGCCCAGCCATGCTTGCACATTCTGGGCTCTCTGTTTCTGGACTGGGCCGTCAGCCATGACCATCATGGTGATTATCACCATAAAGTTGACCATTCTTTTTTCCAGCACAGACATTTGAGTACCTTGAAAATACATAGTTTTGCCTTCCATTTAAGAAGGTAGATAGCACAATATTTATTGCAGTCATGAATATAAATATAGAAACAAAAATCCCTCAATATCACTTTTGCCTGGTTATTTGGAAATCAGGCAATTATCATATGATTACTCAGGCTGGTAATAAAATTAAGATAAAGTTTCATCAAAAGAGCATATGCAATTTTACAGCCGCAGCAGAATGGGTGTAAATAAGAGCAGATGTGTCTGAATCTCTTGGATTTATAAATACAGAAACATTATTCCTATTTGGGATAAAAAAATCATTCTTTATTCTGGATGTGGGAAGAATATGGCTCAGGGCCCTGGTAGTGACAGAAAGGGGGGTGGTCATAGCTAGGAGACCTCTGCATTTCCCTTAGCTCCAAGCAAATGATCTTACCTGGGTGAATATCTCCATGTTTCTGATGACAATTACATACACTGAGGAATTGAATTAAAATACTGAAATATGTGTGCCACTGAAAATAAGAATTTTCTCATTCAATAACACACTGGTCTTTCTTTCCTAGGAAATGAAAGAAAGACATTCATACTATGTTTTCAGTTCAAAACCCAAGCTGACTTGTGGTTCTAACGCTATAATATATGAGAGGCAGGTTTTGTTTGTGCTGGTACTGGGACTTGAAATCAGAGCCTGAGTGCTGTGTTAGGGTTTTTTTGTTTGTTTGTTTGTTTGTTTTTGTCACTCAAGTTTGATCCACAGGTCTACTTGTGACTTCTTGGTGCTTAATTAAAGGTAAGAGTCTCATGGACTTTCCTGCTAGGGCTGGCTTCAAATCTCATTCTTAAAAATCTCAGCTCCTGGTAAGTTAGGGTCAGAGGGGTGAGTCTCTTAAAGCCCAGCTTATGGGCAGTTTTGAAGGACAAATGACTTATCCAGAAATATGCTCTGCTCCTCTCCCCTTTGAATTTATAATTTTATGTACAAGTGATACAAAGCCATTATGGGGAGCCTCTCCTCTCTGCCAGGGCCTCTCTGTGAGGTTTAAGGAAAAGACAGGGTGCTCTGAGTTTCTGGGAGGAAGATTTTCTTTCCTGGAGCCATGAAAAACAAAGAAGCATTGCTGAGGAAGCATGAAGATATGTCAGACTTACTTTCACTTCCGTCCCCTCTGTCCTCATGGAGGAGATAGCATTGTGTGTGTCATGCACCATAGGTGCTGGAGAAACCATTGCCTCACTCATGAACTTGGAGGAGGAACTGAGTGAGACCACACAACCCTCCAGCTATAGGCTCTCAATCCTCTCTCCCCAGAGTCCTCAACTCTCTCTGGAACAGGAGCCTGGCTGAAGCCCAGAGCTGCTGAGTCAGCTGTAAGAAGGAGGTTTATCACCACATCCAGGCTAAGCAGCTCTCTATGGAAAAGTACCCAGGGCTCTCAGTGCAGTCCCGAGTGCTAGGATGAGAGAACAGGGACCAACCTACCTTCTATGGCTTCCTTCTTGTCCCCAAGCCTCAAATTAACCAGTGCCCTACTCTGTGCTGTGTGAAGAGACCTGTGTAGCTTAGACACAGGAAAATTACAAGTGCCTGCTGATTTATTTCTGTCTTGCCCAAGAGCCATTCTCTAACAGCTTACCTGCCCCCTGAAGAGACAAGGGGATTGAGAGGAAACACATCTTGGGGAAGAACTCAAGCCCCAAAATCTCTGGGGATCACAAAGAAGGCACAAGGGAGAATGGCAGAGCTGTCTCTCTGTTTCTCCATAAACATGAGACCCTCAGAGCACAGGCTCAGGTCCTTTGATTCAAATCTATCTAGCCCTTCCTAGACCACCATATTTTAATTTCAATCTTAGTAAGTCCATTAACTCCTCCCACATTACTTAGGATATTTTACCCTCCTTCTAGTAGTTTCAACCAAAAACTTTGGGATCACCTTCAGCTCTTCTCTTCCCTGTCCTCCTCTCATCTAAGCATGCTTGGCCCTTCCTTTAAAATAATCCCAGAATTATGGAACTTCTCACTAGGTCTACTGTTAGTACCATGGAACAAGCCAATATGATCTCTCTCTTGAATTCTGCTAATCAATCTCTCCATATGTGGTTCTCCATGCTTCTGTTCCACATTCTCCCATCTACACTCAATGCAGCAACCAGAAGGACCCTCTAAAATATGCATCACATCATGCCACTTCTGTTCAGAACTTGCTGAATAGTAGTGGCACCATAGCCTCCAGTCCACCACAATTTGCCTCTGCCATATAACTAGGGTCTCTTCAGTCACTTTCCTCCATTCCTTTCCCTCAACTACACTAACCTCTTTGTTCTTTGTACAAGACCTCAATATTGCTTCTGCCTCAGTATAATTGTGCTTATGGTTGCCTAACTCTGGATCGTCTCTAATCTCTGCTCCTTTAGGTTTTTACTTAAGTGTAACCTTCCCAGATCAACCGTCTTAGACCACCATGTTTTAAGCTACAACCAGGAAAATTCAGAGGAGGCATTCCAGACCCCTTCATGACTTAGTTTAGAGTAGAAATTGTAAGGTTGTGTTACAAAAAAAAAAAAATCGCAGTGTTTACCATCACACATGACTTTAAAGGATAGACTTGTGACTTTGATCTCCTTTTTACAACTGCACAAATTCAGACAAGATCAGGCATATTCAGGGTGGTATGGCCTTAGACTAACTGCACAAATTCAATCAAGTAGAATCCCTAAACTAAAAAGGATTAGGATCAGGGAAGTGGCGAAACCAACATGCATGTCATATTGTAGCTATTGGTCCTGTAGCTATAAGAAAAGGGTGCAAAATTATTTATTATGGCTTGCTTAAATACAACAGCTTATATGTTCTTATTGTCCCATTACCAGCTCAAGAAGAACTGTAAAGGGAGACTCCTGGCATCCTTTGTATAGAAATTTTCTAAGGATACAATGACTAAAGTGAACTTTATGTGATTCCTTGAGAACTGGTAAAATAAGAAGGGCCAGGATTGGCCTAGCACTTGAATTAGCCTCCCCACTTCCTGCAGATTAATACCTCGAAATAAAACAACCTTTCTCCTAAATGAACCAACCACATTTCCTGCATATCCTTGAAAATCAAGTTTCATTTCCTTACCAAGAGGTGAAACTATGCAGACAAGTCAGCCATGTGCTCCCATGGGAATCAGAGGTCACTGGCTCTCTTGATAGTACAAAGCCTGCCTGACAAGGTCTCTGTTCTCTCTGTTCCCAAATGCAGCATCCATGGGGCCTTGCGCGGGGTATGGTATCCTCCTCCCCAAAGCATATGAGTAAATATTTGTGACTCATAAACTGATGTCAGTCTCATCTGTCAAAGGTCAAGTGACATGTATTGGTCATTTCCATACCATGATATGAGTCGCTCTCCCTAATAAAGAGAAGCTGGCTGTGGTTTGGAGCATCATTAAGTCTCACATTTATACACACACACACACACACACACAAAAAAAAAAAATACATAATGGAATTTTACTAATCCATTAGAAAGAATGATATTGTACCATTTGTAAAGAAATGGAAAGACTTCAAAAACATATGTTAAGTAAAGTAAGTCAAGACCCAGAGAGACAAAGGGTCTATGTTTGCCCTTATATGTGAAAGCTTAAAAATTTATAAATAAATACATTGGGTGGTATGCCAAGTATATATGAATGTATTAACTAACATATGATAGCTTCAAGGGAGAACGCAAATAATGTAATTCCTTAGCTAAAAATCAAAGTTCAGCAAGACAAAACACCAGGAAGTGGGTACTCAGAAGGGATGGGGTGGGGTCAAGGGTCAAAGGGTAGATGAATAAAGAGGGAAAAAGAAAACACAGACAAGAAGCCAATGTCTATCGTACAAAATTAAGAAGAGTGAGGGAGCTGGTGAGTAGGGGAAGGATGTGGAGAGAGTGTTGAAAGAGGTGACAATTAATCAAGATATATTGTGTTCATAAACTTGTTTGTAAAATGGTAACTCCTTTGTATAAGTACTTAAAGATAATAGTAAAAATAAATAAAATAAACAGGCATGCTCCATAATAAAATTGAACAAGCTGGTTTACAAATTACATCCTTTGAAGATCGAGAATGATTGAGTTTGAAATGAGGCTTGACGTACTACATAATGTAGGAAACAAAGCTCCACAATTCTTAATTTATGAATTCTTAAACTATAGTTCAATTCAGCAATATGCCTCGACTTCAAGACACTTAATGACTGTTTTCCTAGCTTGAGTCTTTTCAGGAATAAATGTAGCAGAGCTCAGGGTTTCAGTCGATACCTTTGACAAACACAATAAAACTAAGAGTCAAGGAATCAATTGTATAAAGTTAATTGATTCTCACTTGGCTGTAACACATTCTAGTCCAAACATATTTGTTCAGATTGTACCTTATGTTACTGTGTCCAATAAGTGAGTCATAGTTCTAGATGGTAAATTAATTCAATTAAAAAATTTCAGAAACTAGGCAAGTTCTCCACTGACCCATTTAAAGTCCTTCTCTGAAAGTCATTTGAGAACCACAGGCAGCACCCCTAGTTTATACAAACAAGTTAATGTCTCCTCTGAAGCTCTAATTTAGTCAGAAATCTACCTGTGGTCTTTACAATGGACCTGCATTAATACTATCTCTATAATGTAGGTATAACTAGTAATATACTGCTGTGTAACCAATTACTTCAAAACTTGTAGCAAAACGCATTATCTCCCAGTCTCTGTAGGTCAGGAATTCAGGCGTGGCTTTGCTTGCCACCTTTGCTTCAGGGTCTGCAAACATCTCAAGACTGAACTGAGGCTAACGGTTCTATACTCAAGCTCACCCAGATGGGGTTGACCGCCATTGGTTCCCATTGCTGTGGGTCCATGTTGCAGGGGCCTTTCTCCCTAGCACAGTTCACAGAACAGCTAGCTGTTCCTACCTTCATGAGAGAGGGAGTGACATTCTTTTCATGACTTAATCCCATCAGTAATGCCATTTACTCTGCCATATTCTGTTGCTAAGACACAGTCATTAGGTCTATCCTATACTGTAAAGGAGAAGATTACAAAGAGTATGAACAGCATGATATTATTGCTTACATGCAGGTGGACTCTGTATTTTCCCATTCTATTTCATGTTATGGCAGTCTAGCTCAAGAACTTGCAACTCTCTGAGTACTTCCTCTTGTAATACGAAGGTCAGATCTGGCCAGCGTCATCACTGGCCACATGGCAAGTTGTACTATCTGGTATCTTGTCTTGATGGGTGTGCCTGGATTCCTAGAGGAAGGGAAGTCCCATCACCTAGGTGATGAGTGGTCTGGAATCCCTGAAGACAGGGGTAGGCACTTGACCTATAGGTTACTGAACCTGTCAGTCCAGTCCCTGGGACTGGGAGCTTCCTGCATCCTTACCTGACCCTATTTAGGGTCAGGCCAGGTCAGGCCAGCTCAGGCACCATTACACCATGCCACATGTCTCCACGTGTCCTGTCTCCTGGCTTGTCTCCGATCACCGTGGCATCCCAAGTCAACTCTCCACTGCAGCTGGATTGGTTTGTTGGTATGGTTTTTGTTCTTTCTTCCCTCTCTGGCCTGTTTCCTGATAGTGGTAAGGGGATGTGTGAGCTGCAGGGCTTTGTAACAACTGGCTGCCTGCAGACTGCTAATGCTCTAATAAAAAAACTCCCAAGATTCGATCCTTCTATATGTGGCTTCTTGGGTAATTTACACATATACAACACTCTACTCACAAGAGTTGGCCTTACTCACAAACAGGAAAAATCCAAAGGATTGGAAAGTTAATACCCTTAGGAGTGAATTTCAGTCAGTAAAGGTTAGGATATGACTTTGAGGTCAGATCTACACTACTACCCCATGAGGGTCTAGAGTTCCAGCTGATCCCTGCAGTAACCTGATCGGGAAAGTCCTTTTATTCTCTTCTACCTAATATATTTCACTTTCTTTCTACTAGTGGTTCCTGGAATTACCTGGAAAACTATTTGACTCTAAACCTTGCCTCAGAACTGCCTATGAGGAAGCTAAGAAATTAGTCATATTAAATAGGACAAATTCAGACATTTGAAACCAAAAGGAAAAACTGAAAACCAAAGCAACCAGCTCCCATCCCACTATATCTACTTTCAGATGTTAAGTCAGAAGAATATGAGACCTATCTGTGTCTACCTTCCCCTTGGATATATTAAAAAGCTTCAAACTCTTCCCAGAAAATAGACAGAAAACTAGAAGGTGCCTAGCCAAGGAAAGTCACAAAATCACATATTACCTCTGTGTTTTAGATAGGCTTGGATGATATTTTACCCACCCAGGACTAAGATCTAAGGATTAGGAGTTGCTGAGGACATGACCACATGTATTTTCCCTGCTCAGGAAGTGTAATAGCTGCAAATAAGAAACACCATTTTGAAACCTTTATTCCTATTTCCTGCATGGGGAGCAGGAAATACTCCTCTCTTTCAATTCTCCTTATGATATCCTGACACACTAAAATAAATCTTTGCTGAATTTCCACTGTATGAGACTTTCCATTTTTTTTGTAAGACACCTTCAAATTCTTACTACATGTGCAGCTCTGAGACCTGTGATGATTTTGGTTAGAAACTGTGAAGCTAATAAAACTCTTGTTATTCCTTATCGGGTTCCATCCATGACTGTCATGCTTGTCAACTAAAACCAACATGAATAAGTTTTAAAAATGCTTCCACAACAACTACCAAACAATCCTAGCAGCACACCATAAAAGTCCTTTCTGCAAAAATCTCTGCTTGTGTCACCCTAACTGTCAGCAGAGCTGGAATTTCCACAGCAACATAAAAAACATTAGACAGGCTCTTTGTGGAATGGACCATGTCCTCTTTCTCCCACTTGCTAGACTCAAAATGGCTGAAAGGATTTTCCTTAAGAGTTTTGAAAGCACCGACCCTGGAGGTGAGGTAGAGAGTGAGACATTTCAGGCTGAAGAGAGCAGCTTTTGGAAGTGACAGAGCAGAGCCTTGGCTATTGTGAAATTGCTTTCTCAGTGTATGCTTGGTGTCATTACAAAAGACTGTGTGTGCGTATCTGTGGAGCCTGTCACAGTCATTCAGGACCATTCTGCCCCCTTTACAAAGCACTTCAAATATTGAAAAAGGAGCACAAAAGCAAGGAAGTTATTTGTGGCTCTTGCTGAGAGAAGTGACATTCCATTGTAAGAAAAACAGCATCTTTGAAGTGGCACAAAATTTGGATTCAAAACATGATGGAGCCATACTTCTATCTGCAGGGATTTGGCAATGCACTTCCAATTGCAGAGCCTCAGTTTCCTCAGTATGAAGCAGTAACACTTCTCAGGGTCGAGAACTCAACAAAGAACGTGCATAGAGATGCAGGCAGCAACCTTTCCTTCCACAAGGGAGGCTGTCTCTTCAGACTTTAATACATTAGAAGTGATTTCAACTCAACTGTGAAATGCCATTCTGCATGTGGCCAGTCGTATTGGAGCTGCTGCCTTGGAAAGATTTTTAAATAGTCTAGGGACATTCACTTGGCTCATTGTGTGAAGAATGACTCCAGCATACATAATGGAAGAAAGACTTTATGTCATCTTCTAAAGTTTCTGATTGCTAGTGATGAGCACAAGAATATTCGCTTGCTTACTACTAAGCATCTCAAGCCAGTTTTAACTACAGGGACTTAGACTGACCCCTTTACCTTTCTATCCTTGTTCCAATTTCCTCTGATAATGACATAATAGTTTTATTTTGAGGACTCATTTCTCCCCTACAATCAGACCATTGATTAAAGTAGCATTTACTCCATGCCAATCCCTCTGAGCTAAGAGATGGCCCAGGCTTGTGCCACCACAATTAGTACATAGATGTACAGGTAAGAGACTTCACTCAATACGTGACATGTCTATGGATTCTGCTAGAGGACTCTAACAAAGGTTCAAGTCAAGGGCAAAAGTCAGTTGCTAACGAATACTTTTATGCTTGTTCATAGCAGATGAGTTTCTGGACCTAGCTATGTCTGTCTGAGAGTTCTCTAACATATAAGTTTTATGAATACCCAAATTCTCTTTTGTTATTGTTATTTTTGTAGTACTTTTGAACCATTTTAGTTTTATTTGCTTAAAATGAAAGATTAGTGTCTAATACTTCACTGATAATGTACTATCTAGCATTTGTTTAAAAAAAACCATTATGTGCTAGGTATCGTTCTAAGCACCTAGTAAGAATTATTATCTCACTTAATCTTTAAAAATAACCTATGGAGCTGGTAGCTCATGATTGTAATCCTATCTACTTATGAGGCTGAGATCTGAGGATCATTGTTCAAAGCCAGCCTGGGCCGGAAAGTCTATGATTCTCTTATCTCCAATTAACCACCTTCTAAAACCAGAAGTAGAGCTGTGGCTACTGGTAGAGTGCTATCTGTGAGTACAAAAAGCTCAGGGACAGCACTCAAGCCCTGAGTTCAAGTTCCAGAACCACACACACACACACACACACACACACACACACACACACACACACACACACACACACACACACCCCTGTGGACTAGAAACTATTTTCAATCCCATCTCATAGGTGAGAGAAACAAGGCAAGATATTTTAAAAGCAAACTGGCTATGTTTACAGAGCTAATAAGTGGTAGTCCAAATTTGAACCCTCATCTGTCTGATTTCTGTGCCCTTTATCTCATCATTAGGACTGACTACTCAGAGAAGCAAATGTTTACACAGAATGGATAATAAATTTTTGAAATATCCATGTGTTTATTCAAGCATATAAAGAATTACTCCAAACCATATCCCTTTCTAGTCTAGCTACAATTCTTAATTATCATCCTGTGGATTCTTTATCTGAAGTGGATAAACATGTGGCTAATAGTATTCAAATGTTGACAACAGTAGACTTCAATCCACACAGTATTAGAGAGCTAATGACGGTAGTCAAAAGACTGTCCTTGGACTGCTGCGATTTCTTCTGTGTGTGGAAAGGTAAAGCAGGTAGGAGCATAGAAGCAGAATATTTATGGTTAGATGTGGGTAGCTTGTTGAATTTTAGTGCTTTAAAAGCATTTGCTTTGCATTATTTGGACTAACTAAAATGAAAGGTTGGAGGTTCCTGACAGTTGACTCATCTTCATCTCCCTACTATAGATTAATTGAGTTACATTTGGTTGACGGTCTGTACCAAGTTTCTCAGTGTTGGCTAACAGCCTCCAAAAGATCTGTTCATTTTTACAGCGTTTCAATGAGTCATTCCACACACATTGCTGGCGCTGGTTTTCTTGGGGAATGATGGAGGCGGGGAAAGGCTTCACAGGGAGAGTGAAGGGCTTGGAGAAGTTCACTGGGGAAACTAGAAGCCATAAGTAGCTTTTTTTTGGTTGTTATTTTTCTTTTGTTTTTGCTTTGTTTTGTTTCTTGGTGTGTTATTCCAGGGGCTTGAACTCTCAGAGCCTGGATGCAGTCCCTGAACTTTTCTACTCAATGTTAGCATCCTACCACTTGAGCCACAGCTCCACTTCCAGCTTTTTTTTTTTGCCAGTCCTGGGCCGTGGACTCAGGGCCTAAGCACTGTCCCTGGCTTCTTCCCGCTCAAGGCTAGCACTCTGCCACTTAAGCCACAGCACCACTTCTGGCCGTTTTCTGTATATGTGGTGCTGGGGAATCGAACCCAGGGCCTCATGTATATGAGGCAGGCACTCTTGCCATTAGGCCATATCCCCAGCCCCACTTCCAGCTTTTTGGAAGATCATTGGAGATAAGAATCTCAATGACTTTCCTGCCCGGGTTGGCTTTGAACTGCAATCCTCAGATTTTGGCCTCCTGAGTACCGAGGATTTACAAGTGTGAACTACCAGCACCCAGTGTCCTAATCTATTCAATCGTATAATTGTGCTCCATAGGCTTATT
This sequence comes from Perognathus longimembris pacificus, assembly GCF_023159225.1. Classification (NCBI taxonomy): domain Eukaryota; kingdom Metazoa; phylum Chordata; class Mammalia; order Rodentia; family Heteromyidae; genus Perognathus; species Perognathus longimembris. Next base: position 52,666,233 of record NC_063170.1, read on the forward strand.
ATGGGATTGAATGATGCATTATTTGGTTTGGTAAGTACTAGTCGTAACTAGTATTCTTTTCAGTTTTACTAAACATTTTCATATACTGCACACAAAGCATTTTGTGAGGTTTCCAAAACAGTGCCTTGTAGATGAATATTTGTTATTAGCAAGCTAAATAATAAAAAGTGCTACTTTTTTGACCTAGCAAAATGGCAGGTTCACATAGTCCTGGTTTGATTGGCTATTATTGTTTCCAGTGAATAACAATAACTGCCATCAAATCTTATGTCTAGTAACCCAATAGCCTAGATGTTTTGTTTTTCTTTTTGGAACAGTAGAAATGAGATTAATTGCTACTTTCTTCTCCAGGGCTTCGGACAATGATTGATTGAACTTCACAAGACTCTAGTGAATTCACCAGGTTTCCTTAAACTTCTTTTGAGTTTAAGAAGCCCAGTTTCCCAGCTAGTGTTCTAGGAGTGGGAAAGTAACCCTTGAAAAACTGATTATGCTTGAAGGAATCCGGGACCTATTGCCAGGGGAAGCCACTTGTTGAGCCTCTGCAGATCACACAAATTCCCGAGCCTCAAGAATTCCCAGACTGTGTCCTACACGGAGAAAGTTCAAGTACTGTACTTGGATTCTTCTAGCCTGCCGTAAATTATCCTTGTTTGAGTATGATCTTAAGATTACCAAGGAGAAAACAGTCATACTATTTGAAATCAGTGCCCTAATCAGAAATAACCCAAAGTAACCAGACCAGATTAATACTGAAGTCAGGAGGGAGGAGCTGGTGTTGAGGAGGCAGAAAAGGACAATGGTGTCTGGAACTAGAGTGACAACATGGGAAAACCCTGGACTACATGATATATTTAGGAAGAGAGGGCCACAGGGATGTGCTGCTGACTTGGACATGGGAAATGAACAAAAGAACCAAATAGCTTGAGCCTAGGGTGAATGAAGTGGTGGTATCTGCTGTTGATGTCTGAAGTGGAGAAGATTGAGGAAAGAAATCAAGAGTGCTATAGTCTTAAGTCTGTTATGCCCACTGGCCATCTAAGTGGCAATGTCAAGAGAGCATTAGAGACACAATTTGGGAACACCAAGGCCTAAGTATGGGGAGGGGTGTTCACATTTTATTCTTAGAGGGCAATAAATAAGATAGGGCCAGAGAAAACATCAAGAAGGGAAGAAACAACAAGAAAAGAAAGCCATGTGATTAAGAGAGAAACAGTGGGCAAGAAAAGCGTTGGAGGGAAAGAGGCATGGGTGCTCAAAATCTCTTAGATAGGCTTACAAAAGTATAAAGTATGGTGCTATGCATGTGTGCACACAGTACCTTGTATAATGCTCATCCAAAGCCCCAAGACTCTCCAGAAAACAGAGGCTCACAGAGTTTAAGTGACTGATTTAAGAATCTCATCTAAACATGGCAAACCTAGTGGTTCTGAAATCTGTGACCTCAATGCCTGTGTTCATTCAGAGTGGATAAGATGTTTATTACTTGCCAGTGAAATGATTCACTAGCAATGAACAAGAAAAATGATTTAAGAACAAAAAAGATTTTTCCTGACCTGCAAGACACCGGCGTGGAACATCAGCCCTTGGAGGTCATTACCTTTGTGTCTGCAGAGTACATAGCTTGTTTGGAGGTAGAAGGGAAGAGAAAGGAATAAAACGTCAGACAACTTAAGATAAGGGTGACTAGTTAAGAATAAGGAATGAGCTTTTGTTTTTCCTCTAAATTATCTTATGTCATTTCTTTGAACTGTATTACTTATTAATCTTTGCTTTGGTTTCTAAAACATTGTTTGTGCTTCCCCTGAATAATTTTCTAATAGGCACATGAATTTATAGTTGCCCTTTCACTATCCTACAATGTCAATTATGGCTTACCTTTAGTTCTTTCATGTTCTCAGCACACGGATGCCTTTCTTCCCACTCTTTAGCAGTATTTCTTTGAGAAGTCCTTGGCTTACATAATAGGAGCATCCAAGAGGTGGGCTTTGCTCAAACATAGTTGGGTCCAGAAATTTAAATATTATTGTCTCTGATAATACCCTGTCTCTAGCTCTAGGCAACACACAAATCTCTTGGTTTCTTTACAGTCAGGCTTTATGCATGATGGCTAGATAGTATATGATATTGCTGCTCATTTCTCTTTATAATTTAGGATGATAGACATTAAAGAGAGTGTGTCTTGCTGTCCACACAACAGCTCTCATACCTCTATGAAGAATGGACCCTGACTTTCAGAGCTAGACTCTGATTTTCCTGGTTTACATCAAGTGCCTATCTCCCCAGCCAATTACACAAGAAGATAATTGACTAGGACTGAGTCATGTGCTTTTCCCTGCATGGATGAGGTAGACAGACTCTGGGATTTATGATCCCATTGGTACTGTAAGGGGCAAGGTAGGGCAGTATCCTAACAGCAACATAAAACAACAGAGATATATTTCACGGCTTAGACGAGATGGAGACCATTGCTGTTATTGCTGCTGTTACCATTGCTGCTGTTATTTCGATTCCACTCTGGGACAGGATGTGAAGCCATATAATAAAACCAAGATTAGCAGCAGGTCTCTGGTTTGATTATTGCTATATAAAGGGCCTTGCTTTTCTTCCTATTTTTGATGAGAATTGCATGAAACCTGAGCTGCAATAGCTCTGCAATCAGTTTCTGAGATCTTATCAAAAGAATGACAATTTGGAAAATGGACCAATTGAAATGTCTGCACAGAACCAATTCCTCTCTACGACCAAATAATTCCACTTTCTTTTTTCTCTTAAATCCAAGCCAAGTTATTTTCAGAGCTTGTTCCTTTTCTTCTTGATTCTAGGAAGGCAAATGTGGGTTATTATGTCTGCGGGACTCAGTGTTCACTAATAATTGCCTTTGATTGTCCTTTGGTGGGTTTCCAATAAGACCACCCAGCAAGATGGATAGTTAATTTAGAGCAGAGTTTACAAACACAGTACTAGCCTGAAGGTAGTATGTTTTGTAGGATATACAATGTTCTAATAACTTTAACTAGTTGCCAGTGTCTTAGGAATAGATGATTTCATATTTTTTAAACCCACATTTCTAGGTTCTTAGAGACATGAGGACATTGAGCCTGCATTTCCACATTCAGGAGTCCCTGGGAATTAAAGAGCAGTTGCATTCATAGTTGGAAAATGGAACCTTTATGAATGCATTCTGCCACAACTAATAAAGGTTTAGACCATAGAGACATTTATTGCTCCTGGAGGTAGGTTTTCCCTGAATATATTCTAGAACTTAGCAGTGATCCTTTTATTTATTTATTTATTTTGCTGCCACCCTAAGTATATTGGCTTCCTGACCCCATCATGTAAGAAAAAGAAAGTATTCCTCAAGGGACATCAGTTTGTACTTCTTTCTTCATCAGGAAGAAAAAGCTTTTCGAGAGACAACCCAGGTTATTTGCCTGGCTCTCATTGGCTAGACCTTGGTTACATGATCACTCTTAGCTGCTTCCTGAAGATAGTAGCATTCTTCAATTTGCTTTCACCAATTCTGACTTATCACTTGTAGCTAGGCACATTATCACCTGACCAGGGATCTGTTAGCAAGTCTGGACCGCACATCCACAGGCACGATCCACAGTGCCCGTCATGTGCTTGGGTTCTTCATCTCACTTCAAGTCTTCTCACTTCCAAAATTTACCCCCAATCACTTTTACTCATTGCTTCACCTGGATTGCCCTTATGGGGTTTATGCCTCAAGGCCCATAGTGATTTTTATCACTATCCTGGAAAAATAAAGTATCTGATGTCTGAGTTTATTTTCTTTTGCTCTAACAGAATACATGAGACTGGATAAGTTGGAAAGAATAGAGCTTAAACGATTTTGACTTACAGCTCTGAAGGCTAGACGTCTAAGAGAATGGTACTGATAAGAATCTCAAACTGCTTGGGCCCGGGAATATGGCTTAGTGGTAGAATGCTTGCCTAGCATGCATGAGGCCCTAGGTTAAATTCCTTGGTACCACATGAACAAAAATAAATAAAATAGAATCTCACACTGCTTGAATTCATGGTGGGAGCCTAAGGAATAACAATTCTGGGGCGGAAACAAGAAAGAAAAAGCCAGAGTGCAGGACGGAACTTCCTTAACAAAGACCCAGAAAGGCTACAAATCAAAGAAAGGTTGGACAAATGGGACTGCATCAAACTGCAGAGCTTCTGCATGGCAAAGGACATAGCTTGCAAGATAAACAGAAAGCCCACAGACTGGGAGAAGATTTTTACCGGCCATTCAATGGACAAAGGCCTCATATCTAAAATATATGCAGAACTAAAAAAATTACCTTCCTCCAAAACAAAACCACAAAGAACTAATAGCCCACTCATCAAGTGGGCTAAAGACCTACAAAGAGACTTCTCTGATGAGGAAATGAGAATGGCCAAGAGACATATGAAAAAGTGCTCTACATCACTGGCCATAAAAGAAATGCAAATCAAAACAACATTGAGATTCCATCTCACCCCAGTAAGAATGTCATATATCAAGAAAACTAACAATAAGAGTTGTTGGAGGGGATGTGGCCAAAAGGGAACCCTACTTCATTGTTGGTGGGAATGTAAACTGGTTCAGCCACTCTGGCAAGCAGTATGGAGATTCCTCAGAAGGCTAAATGTAGCACTCCCCTATGACCCAGCAACCCCACTTTTGGGTATTTATTAAAAAAACCACAAACAAAATCACAGCAAAGCCACCAGCACAACAATGTTCATTGCAGCGCAATTTGTCATAGCAAGAATCTGGAACCAACCCAGATGCCCCTCCGTAGATGAATGGATCAGGAAAATGTGGTACATATATACAATGGAATTTTATGCCTCTATCAGAAAGAATGACATTGCCCCATTTGTAAGGAAATGGAAGGACTTGGAAAAAATTATACTAAGTGAAGTGAGCGAGACCCAAAGAAACATGGACTCTATGGTCTCCCTTATTGGGAATAATTAGCACAGGTTTAGGCAAGTCACAGCAGAGGATCACAAGAGCCCAATAGCTATACCCTTATGATCACATAAGATGATGCTAAGTGAAATGAACTCCATTTTATGGAAATGATTGTTATATCACAGTTGTATCTACTTTCAACATCTCATGTGTATATGTAGTTTCCACTATTGATGATCTTCTTGTATCACCTTCTTGTGATTGTATCTACACTATCTCTGTAATCTTATCTGAGTATATTGGAAACCGTGTATACTGGTATTTGAATTAGGAAATTGAAAGGGAATACCAAAATTGAGAGACAAAGGGTAAAATAAGAAAAACAACAACAAAAGCAATACTTGCAAAACTATTTGGTGTAAGTGAACTGAACACCTCGGGGGGAAAGGGGGAAGGGGAGGTGGGTATGAGGGACAAGGTAACAAACAGTACAAGAAATGTATCCAATGCCTAACTTATGAAACTGTAACCTCTCTGTACATCAGTTTTATAATAAAAACTTTAAAAAAAGAAAAGAAAAGAAAAGAAAAGAAAAGAAAAAGCCAGAGAAGCGAATTCAGTCACATGAGAAGGGCATTTATCACTCATGAGCGCTGTGTCCCTAAATCCCCCTTACAGTACTGCTGCATATAGGAATTAGGATTCCAGTACATGAGCTTATGGTAGACAAACTCAAACCACAGCATTCAATTTGTCAGGCCAAGTCTCCATTGGACACTACTAGATGTGTGGTCAGGAAATGATAAACAGAGCTTTCTGTGACTTCCTTAAATATAGAACTTTCTTATTAGATGTTCATATTACTGGAACTTATATTTGTATCTGGTATCTAGTAGATTTTTGAAAGCAATACTTTTTTCTTCAAATTATTAAAAATTCTTTATGAAAAATAATATATTTTTGTATACCCTCAAACATTGTTTTGGAGATATCTGCATTTTTTTCTACCCAGAAACTTCCTAGTATTCATTTTATTTATTCTTCATCTTATAAGCATGTATGAAAACGTGGGAAGAGGGAGAGAGAAAGACCGGGGGAAAGATTATATTTTAAAGGCCATTTTTTTGTTTTGTTTTTAATGAACCCACTGTCAGTGAGAAAGTTTCTAGAACTACAACAGATTTTTTTCTAGATTCCAAATGAATTTATTTGTTTTGATAATAAAACTAATCCTCAGATTTTATTTTGTCACAATAAATTATTTAACATAAACAGTTACAGAGGATCTTTTTCTTTAGTTTTATCAAATGTATTATTCAGAGTGACTTATCATTTAGCCTTTTTTATGCTTTGTTATCTTTATTCTACATAGCCACATCATGAAACCATGATGAAGCTACATTACACTAATCCATGAGTACCTATTTTGCAACAGACTCAATGAATAGAATGCAGCATTCTCTTAATAAATTGTAATCAAGATAAATTAACTTAAGACCAGCAGAGAATGGGGTCTTCCCATTCCATACCAATTTAAATGATTATGTAGAGCAGCTGTTCAGCACTAGGTACCCTGGGCTTGAATGTAATTCTTGTTAATTGTATGATGGTAAAGCAATCACTTTATTTTTTACATTAGCAGGGATTGAGTCCAGAGCTTCACACCTGCTTGGCTTCTTTATTCTGCTGGCATTCTACCATTTGAGCTATGTCCTTGGTGTCTATTTTGCTAATTATTTCGAAGATGGAGTCTTGAAGATTCTTCTGCTTTGAGCTGTGATCCTCTAAGTTTCAGCTTCCTGAGTGGCTAGAATTAGTAGATGAGGAAGGAGGACAATAAGTTTGAGGACACTTGGGATGTATAGTAAGACCTTGCTTTCATAGAACCAAAAACCAAAAGAATGAAACAGAGAGAGGGAGATGAAGGAAGGAAAGAAAGAAGGAATGGAGAAAGGAAGGAAGGAAGGAAGGAAGGAAGGAAGGAAGGAAGGAAGGAAGGAAGGGAGGAAGGAAGGAAGGAAGGAAGGAAGGAAGGAAGGAAGGAAGGAAGGAAATTAAAGCATAAGAGATAATGAAAGTTTACAACCTTAATACCAACACAAGGTGGAGATTATGTCTGCTGTTATTAATATGTCCGGTTTGGGTCAGGAATTAATGACTATTAGTCATTATACTACATGTCAAATGATACTACAACCCAGCAGCTTGCAATGATAAACACTGATTTCTGCTGCCATGAACCTGAAGGCCAGTTGCCATGGCTCTGTGTCCGGCTGCACATTGGATAGACTTGGTTCACCCAAAGCCTTGGCTTGGGTTCAGTTCTGTTCTTTCTCCTTGGATGATAGCCTACCTTCCTTTCATGAGTACAGTAATGGCAGGAGAGAATGGGAGTCAATCAAATCATACAGTCACAGTAGAGGCTGCTGCCTCTACTGTGGAACATTGTTTTGGTTGAAAGAAGTCATATGGTCAGATTCAACATCACTGGGGCAGGGGAATGCTCTATTCAGCATAGGATAAAAGGGAAAAGCTTGTTAAAAAATTTCATTTATCATACTTGGAAAATTTGGCATCCAAGTAGACCAGTATTTGTTGTATCTCTCAAATTAGCTCAAATTCATCCCACTTTGCTTTAGGAATCATTCTCATCCCCCTCCCCAAACGTACACATACACACACACACGCACGCACACGCACACGCAAACACATTTCTATAATTTCCCTATGTGTTAGTTGTTTTTGGTTTCCTTGAGTTAATTCACACTAAGGACAGAATAATAATGTGTTGTCTCCTCCCAGGAATATTTGTATCTTAAATAATGATCTGCTGCAAGAAGAATGGTAACTCCAGGAACTGAATTAATAATGAATAGTTGTATGTTTTGGGGCTATGACACCTAAGTATTGAGGCTGTGTGTGTGTTTGTGTGTGTGTGTGCACACACGCATCAGCCCGTAGTGGGACTTAGACTTAAGGTCTTGTGCTCTTGTTTGCCTTTTTTGGTTGTTGTTGTTCAATATTGACACTCTTCCACTTGAGCCACATTTCCACATCTTCCGTTGTTTTGCTGCTGCTTCATGGAGTTGAGTCTCTTTCCCAGGGTGGCGTCAAACTGGGATCTTTAAATCTCAGCCTCCTGAGCAGCTTGTATTTACAGGTGTGAGCCACCACCAGCACCTGGCTCAGACAGTGTTCTTGGTTACTATCTTTGTTAATGAAACTCCAGGCAGCAGAAGCCTCAGTACTAGATCAAGGAACATGAGAAATATACTACTAATATATTACTTGGTAGTGTTGCCAAAGAGGCTTACTAGTAAATTTCTCTCTAGCTAAATCTCCTGAGCCTCTTAGACTAAGAGGAGTCCTTGAGATAGAATATTTATTTGACATCTCTCTGTTCTTTATTTAATTGGAGTCACATATCTTCTCTGAAGCCATTTATAAACTATACCACATTTTCTACTGAATGCAAGCCCTGTGTACAGACAGGCCTTCTGGTCGAGGTAGCACTTAAAACTTTTCCTTATGAACTTGGAAGAATATTATTCAGTAAAATTAATTGGAAATTCTGCCTACGAAATAGCTATTATCAGTTCATTTTGACTTTAACTGTGGTGCTCATTTATTAAGTAATATAAGATGTGCTTGCCATGATATCTCAAATCCAACTCTCCAATTCGGGCAGGCTATTGTGGGAATTTTGCTTATTTCTATTACACTTTTTTCATGTCAGCAATTTTACTATTTTTCCTGGGAAACAATATGCTATTATTATTATGGGATGAGTGCTTCAGTAATCTCAACTATCTTATTCATCTTGGGTATTAAGTTTGAGGTTCTAATAAGTCACTTCATGGATTATGCAGTTTTCCACATGGCATTCTTTAACTCAGAATATTTGAATTACTTTGCTATAGACTGTAATATACTTTTTTTCTGTCACAAAGCAAGATGATCTTTCAGAAACCTTCCTTCTAAACAATCTTACTTTTTGACTCCCTATTTACTTGGTAATGGTGCCATAAACCCTTGGTGCATATGGACTCAGGTTGTCAGTTATTTATGTGTAATTAGCCCTGAGGGTTGATTCCATAAAGGAATTTCTTAACTTTCTGAGACAGAAGTATGAGTGTTGTGGGGAATGAGTCACCTAGCTCATGAGTGGGCCTGCTGAGGAGCCAGTACATATATTTCAAGATGATTTGCTGTTCTCTACACAGCTTTTTAAAGTAATTTGTCTCCAAATATAATTATATTAAAAACTTTTTCTTACAAAAGTAACAGCTAGAGTTGGAATTATCATTCAATGGTAGGACACTTTCTGAGCATGCGCAAAGCCTAGGCTTCAAATCCCCCGACCATGAAAAGATAAAAATAGGTTAGGTATAGTGAGCCTTTATAAAGTGTCAAGCACTTTGCTAAGTTTTTGAAACAGATTGTCACCTGGTGATACTGTAATTGTTCCATTTCTGAGGTGAGAGAAACAATGCTATGTTAATAAGGCTTCCTCAGGTTTGCACCGGACTAAGCACTACAGCAAGGATTTAAAGCTGAGGGATCTAATTCCAGACCCAGCTTCTACCTGTCTCCCAGCATGTAAGGCATACGTAGAAAGCTTTACAAAAATCACAAGTTCTTCTCTGTAACTTTACGTGTGTTGCCGAAATTGAATGGGAATGCTATGTTCAGCTGTGAGTCAGATCTATGCTTTCTGTGTTATGAAAACAAAAGGAAATAATTGGTGAAGTTGTTTTAGTGAGTGCCTTGGCCAGCATTTATTTTAATGGCTCTCTAAATGACTCTAGTCTCACATTTATAAAGTCACTAAAAACCAAGGGGGCAATTTATAATTTTCCAGTTATGCTTTGCAGCATTTTGTGGGGAGAAATATAATTTCAAGAAATATATTTGGGCAGTTGTTAGTTTCCAAAGGTCTTAGAACATCACCTCCTCACTGTTCTTCTAATGGTTGTTGGATTATCATTAGTATTGTTGTTGTTGTTTTATACTGTTGAGTTTATCTGCATGTAAGTGAATATGAGGTACGATATCAACACAGGGTATATAATGACAAACTGTCAGCTAATAACAATTATTCAAGTATTTGAATCTGCAAAGTTACAATTTCATCCTAAAACTTGAATTTTCCATGTACCATGTGAAGATTGGCAGAGCTGCTCTTGTGTTTAGAGCTTAGAGAGGACAAACATGAAAAGAACAGCATGATTTTCTGGGTTGCAAGAGGAAGCCAGCTAATGGTAACATAGATGAGAGCAGGGCAGAGAGATGCCTTTCCATTAAATGGTTAATGCTGACATGATGGTTATTAGGGCTGTAATAAAGATAGTTTAGACAAGGGAGCAAAATAGTAAGGTAATGAAATGATAAGACAGTGTTCTGATGCTGGTACCTTGTTTCCAAGCTTACTATATCAGTAACCACTAATACTGGCCAATATCCCCAGCCTGGGCCTTGGACTCTGTTATTCTCCCATGTTTAAAGCCATTAGAAATCTTCCATTCCAGCAACGATGGCTGATGAGTTTATCAGTCTGTTTCTGCTGCAAGTCTGTTTCTGATTGCAAGGCATAGCTGCATCCCCTTAGTGGTTTTCCTTCCTGGTTCTTTAGGTTTTCCTTTCCTTTTCAAATTTTCCCAGTCCTGCCAATAGATTGCTTTGTATTCAAATTAGTCAGACCCAGTCAAGCTTTCTCTTCTTGAAAAATCAAAATCCTAAACAAAATAGCTGGTTTTATAATTTTTATTTTTAAATTAGATAAAGAAGAATAGACAATATTCTGGAAATATCAAGCAACTGGTTTCAGATGAGTAACACCTATCTGAAGCCTTACAAAAAATTCAAAATTGTTTATGGAGCTTTTCCACTGCATGTTCTTTCCTACAACATGATGCAAGTCTGCACTGTACACCTGAAGACAAACTTATAAGCTTATTTCTCCCTAACAGTAATCACTGGAATAGAGAAGAGAAATTTTGAGCATCTATCTGAAAGAGATCCACTGAGGGTGTGAGCGTGCACATGCACGCGTGTGCACACACACACTTCTCTGAATACAGATTTTTATCTCCTTTCCTATGTGTTCATTCAACAAGTATTTTTTTTCTTTTTTCTGTTCATGTCAAGGAATAAAATATTGAAGTTGCTATTTATTCTCTGGGCTCCTCAGAAAGCTCATGAATCAGTTTGGAAGGTGATCAATAGATTCAAAATGGGATGGTCTCTACCACCATTGGATGGTCATAAATAGACACATTCTGTAATTATCATCAAAATAAATGGTTACCATTTTTCAGGAGCTGAGAAAAAGGAGAAGTTATGCCTCAACATTTAAGGCCCAAGAAATAATTTTCTCCCCATTCTTTCATAAAGTAAATCTTTGGGTTTGTTTTTACTGGGCTTTGTCGAGTCTTGCCTTGTTTCTATTCTGCTAAACATCTAATGATGCTTGGATGCATTCTGCATAATAAACACTCTACACTTTCGGTGACTATTTTAGTATAATAACATTCTAATATCAATCTGTTCTCCCTCCCCCATCATTCTTCAGAATAGCTAGTTAGCATGATTTAAATTGTGTGAAGTTTTTATGCTAAAGATAATAATACCAATGGTAAGATCTCTGCCTCCTGTGATAGCTAAAGGCATGTGTTCTAGTTTGTGTGTCAGACATTGAGGAATCCATTCTAATATAAGATGGCTTCATTCTTTTGGTTTTGGTTTTTTTCTTTTGCCAGTCCTGGGGCTTGAACTCAGGGCCTGAGCACTGTCCCTGGCTTCTTTTTGCTCAAGGCTAGCACTCTGCCACTTGAGCCACAGCATCACTTCTGGCCTTTTCTATATATGTTATGCTGAGGAATCGAACCTAGGGCTTCATGTATATGAGGCAAGTACTCTTGCCACTAGGCCATATTCCCAGCCCAAGATAGCTTCACTCTTTAGATACTTGATTCTAACTTCTTCATTGGTGATATAACGAGAGTGATAGCACTTACTATTTCTTGAGACAAGAATGAACATGTTGGTTTTTTCTGTAGGAAGACAGGGTAGGTAGAAAGTGGTCAAACCAGTTACCATTGCATAACTAAAGTTTAATATTTATGGGAAACTCAGAAACATTGGAAAGCACGACAGGAGTATCCCAATGGACAGGAGGAAAGTTGGGATCTGTATGTAACCAGCACTAGTTTGGAATTGGTTGAGGGTTGCCCTAGGGACATGTGCTCCATAAGCGCCCCCACAGAAACCTGTCTTGAAGAGAGGCACTTGAAATAGTACTCTTCATTGTGAAGAGACTGGTATCAAGAAGGTAGGGACAGGGCATGCCAGTCTTCAGCTGGAATTTACCACATGACCATAAGGAATCCTTCATTCACCTTATAGATCCCAACACATAGGAAATGGGTGGGAAGGGGAGGGAGAGCTTTATGGAAAGGCAGGACTGAATGTTGTATATGTGCTATGCTTTGAAGGGGAAAAGCAGACTTGTTCCAAGACATCCCCTTTTCCCCCTAGAGATTTCAATGGTTTCAAAATTGTTGCCATCATCCTCAGACTATCTTCATCAAAATAACTTGGTAGTATTTTATAAAACTAGATTCCTGGGTCCACACCTGGTTGTCAGAGCTCTGGGAATTGAGTGATAGAAAACAGATCCAAATAAATTCTACAAACTACTGAAATTTGGAAATACTCAAGTATCTCTTTTCTCTCTGCTGACCTTAACATTTCCTTCAAATGAAAATAGGTTATTTCCATTAGAATATTAATACGTCCTCAAATCTATGTGGAACATAGTTATCTCATTTCACCTTAATGTCTGTGTTGCTTACCTAGCTCAAGCCTGTCTCATAATGAATGTTCAAAAGCTATCAGTCAAATAAGCGAATGCTCATTATAGAAAGAAGGCAAGGATTCTTGGTGATTGAGTGACTCACACTTTAGTGTGAATCAATTTGTCAACTCCTTTCCTCTAAGGAAGGAGGAACAGATGCAATAATAGAACACTGGGAGCCAGAGGGAAGGAACGGATAAAAATGGAATGAGGATTATTCTTGCCAGCTACAATATTATCCATCTGCAAAATGAGGATGGAGTCAGTACCTACTTTTTTTCTTTTTGCATCTCTGGTGCCCATTCCCTTGCGGTTGTATGGTTCACCCCAACATTCCTTTGGGAAACAATTCCTCCCTTCTATGCAATCCAAGTTGTTTGTTAAGGCTTTACTTAGGCCTGACTAACCACCTATTTCATTTCCCTTGCACACATATAATTGATGAGAACAGAATGGGCTGGCATGCAACTGAGAACCACGAGAGTTCAGTCTCTATACAAAAGTAAGAGAGAATCATCCTTGAAATTTCATAGAAAAGAAGCTAAATATCTATTGCCTTTGATAAGTGGGAGGATATAGACTGATAGTTGGTGGTAGCCATTCTTATCATCACATGGGGAGTGCCTAGTTAAGCATGAAACCAAAAGAAAAGAAAGAAGAGAAGTGAAAAGAGAACTAAAGAATGATAGAAAACAGAGTTATGTGAACATTGTTGGAGCTTCTGGATTCATCCATGTGTGCAGTTCCTGTAACTGATATGATAAGACTCTTCATCACCTAATTTAGATTGTTTCATGTTTTTGTTTCTGTGCTTGTTTTGTTGCTTGAATTGAAGAGCCTACTGATAAAGGAATATGGGACTAACTAATCTCCAAGGAAAAACACAAGATTATTACCAAATAGTTATGGATGCCTGAAACAATTGGACCTGAAACCTTGTTCTGTGATTTCTTGTCTCAATAAAACTTAACCTGCTACTTGGACCTTCTAGTCTTTAATTTTCTTACTATTGTAGAGAACATAGTTATTTATCTTACTGGGTTTTGAGGACTGTGTATATGCTTAAGAGTAATCTTGCAGGCACTCATAAATGATAAAGTTATTTAGTAGGATCCTTCCTGATGGATTTTTCTTACTTTAGGAGAGCCTCTGTTTTAACCTCATAAGGACATCTTAGAATTTCTCAATGCCTCCATAAAATATTATCACTCAGGCAGATGGCACATTGTATACTAAGGTGTGATCTTTTCTCCGTAAGGCTGTTCAAGAGTTTGAATAAAATCTTTTTTGTCCTCATTTTCAGAATGTTTGAGCCTAGCAAGAAACCTTTGGGTATCTTCAAGGTGATGATCTACAATATGGTGAGATATGCTGATGAGATATGGAAAATGTGGAGAAGTTTCCAACGGATTATATTTTCCAAAGATTGCCATGAAGATATCTTGTCTCACATGCTTACTGACATTGTGACCTTCCCAGTTCCATCAAAAAGTAGTGTCTCATTTCCCTCTCTTGAATCTGTGCATTTCTTAGTTACTCACTCAGACCATAGAGTCCTAAGGAAGTAATGCCATGTGACATCTGAAGTTGAGATTGCTTGTTTTCTGGATAACTCCTCTCAGGTTACTACCTGCTGGAATCCAGATGCCAGGATGTAAAAAGTCAAAGTTACATTCAGATCACATACGTGAGTGCAGGTGAGCCAGTGAGTTACTTCTTGATGACTTTAGTGCCCTAGGCATTAGAGTCATTCCTTAGCTCAAAGTATTCTTAAGTGGGTCCCCTGGTGTTGTAGGCAGAGAACAACTGTACCTACTATGTTCTTCTGGAACTCCTGGCAAAAAGAACATGCGAAATTTTATGCTACTGAATTTTAAGGTGATTATTAGTTGCCATGAAGAACTAGAATCTAAGAAAATGCCTGGTCATCCAGAAGTTATCTTTAGTGCTGATGCCATGGGCCAACTCAGACAGAATATTTCTACCAAGACAAAAATTAAGCAAACAAGCAAACTAATTTTGACATCAAAATAGAACTTACACATTGCCTGACTTAGAATTATGTTTGTTGACTATTAACCAGCACTCTTCCTACAGGAGAGAAAATTCTCAAAGAATTGATGCTATCTATGATGAAAAGATACCATGATTTGGAGCCAGGGCTTCTAAATCTATACATATACATATATATATATACACATATATAAAATATGCTAACAAACTTCTATTTTATTTATTTATTTATTTTTTTTTTGGCCAGTCCTGGGGTTTGGACTCAGGGCCTGAGCACTGTCCCTGGCTTCTTTTTGCTCAAGGCTAGCACTCTGCCACTTGAGCCACAGCGCCACTTCTGGCCATTTTCTGTATATATGTGGTGCTGAGGAATTGAACCCAGGGCCTCATGTATATGAGACAAGCACTCTTGCCACTAGGCCATATCCCCAGCCCCGCTAACAAACTTCTAAAGAGCTAGAACTCTAAGGTCATTGAGGCTTAGGTTCAAATTTGTACTTGAGTTACCTCTAAGAAAATCTCTTTACCAACTTACAATCCAATCTCCATGTCTGTAAAATGATAACAGTAATAGCTACTGCATAGAATTATTTTCCAAGACTGAGACAAAATAGCCTTAACATATGGCCTAATATATGGTGAGAAAGTGTTAAGAAAAGAGGTGTGCAAGGCCTAGAAGCAGCCAACCACAACAGACAGAAAAACTACAAGAGATAATGAACTGTCAGTGACCCTGTAGACTTCTAACCCTGATCTTGACGTTTCTGTGACATATTCTGTCACTCTTGGCGCTATGAATCCTCTACTCTGTAGAGTTTTTTTGTTCCATTGCTATAGAAAGTCTCAGAAATATGTATAAAGGCCAGCTAGAGATACTCATAACATGTAATTAAAATGATAGTTTTATGATTCACCAACTTATTAATTGCCATTTTAGTTCTGAACTGTCCAAGTAAGGTAGTCTCTTCCGTAGACAACCCAGTTTAGGAAATGGCATTCTAATGTTTTGGAAAATTGACAATTATATACATAAGACAAACATCTTTAATCTCCTACAACCTATAAAAGTGCCTGGGACCTGAGAGCTCAGTGCCTTTAGCTGCCTGTTAAGGCTCAATTTACTCTGAAAGTATACTGTTGCCTTTTGCTTTGAATAAATCTCACTTGGTGAAACTCCCTTGTGCACCTGCCACTGAATTCTTTCTTTAGTGAGACCAAGAACCCATTAGATCTCAGTGAATTGACTTTACATCAGTATTTTAGTTTCTAGTTACTATGTTAAAATTCTTGTGCTAAAGCCAGGAGCCTGTAAGGATCATCAGGCCTGTAATCTTAGCCAGCAAAACACCAGAAGTAAAGATGTGGTTCAAATGATGGCATTCCATTCCTAAGCTAAAAATCCAAGTGAAAAAGCAACAGGCCCAGAATTCAAGTCCCAGTAATGCTGCGCTCACGCACGCACGCACATGCACATGTGCCCATGCACACACATACACATAGATGCACACAACTTGCATTAAATATATTCAAAGCCACTTTTGAAATTCTTGAGTCTGTAATAACTTTCAGTAAATAAAGTAGCAACACTTAGGGAAAAAAATAAATAAAAATGTTAACTAATGTTCATTAATACATATGTCATACTGTGAATCATGTTCTTTATAAGAATTCTCTCCCTTGTTAAGTTATCATAGTCCTATGTGTCAGGTACCACTATTGTGCCACTATGAAGAAAGAAACGGAAGCGTTAAAAGTGTAGGTGCTGTGCTCAAGGTCACATAGAGATGGACTGAGTGGTAATTGTACTCCAGAGCCATAGCTCTTAATCACTCGGCCATATTGTGCTTCCCTGTTGGACATATTCTCTTTCAATTGTGAAATAGGGAACTTTTTTTTCAGGTCGAGTCAGCAGCAGATTATGCTAGCTGCCTGGCCCAGGACTCTGTAGAAACATGAAATCTCCAGGGTTATACACTGATGGAAAGAACAGATAATTCTCTAAATATTTACAATAGTTGATAGAAGGAGACATAATTGAACACAGAATAAGGACCGATTCACTTCCATTTCTTGTGAATGAGTCAGCATTTTCAAGGTAAATTTAATATGGTAAAGGTTGCCAATTCCTAGTCACTGTAGAACTGGTGCTGGAGGCCAAAACCACTTAAGTGACTCAGGAAAATATGTCCTTATTGTTTTGCGTTAAATTTGCCTTTTAAGGATGGGATTGCTCTCTCACTTTGATCTTTGGCTCAGACTGCCTTGGGACGATCCACTTCCTGCCCTAGAGTTGAGTATACTTTACCAACCAGCCCCCACCCCCCAAATTAAAGGCCCTTACCACTCAAAATGTTGTCTATGGACCACCATCATTGTCTTTTCCTTATGCATGCAGAATCTCAATGGCATTTTCCACCCTACTGACTCTGGATTTGCATTTTAACGAGGTGCTTAGGTGATTCATAGACACATTAAATCTTGAAAGGCACCATTCTGGACAAATATTTATTGAAAACCTATGTGTCATACATCCTTCTAGGTTTTAAGGAGGTGGAGAAACTTGCTGAAGCCTTGGAGGAGGATTAGAAGAATCAAGTTAACTAATTCCACTTCTTAACATATGCTATGGGAAAAATAAAACAGAGAAGCCAAGGCTTCTGGAAAGCTTTGGCTTGATCAGGCTACTCAAAGATGTTATCATTTGATTCAAGATCTGAGTGACAGAATGAGGCAGGTACACGGAGAGAGGGAAGGGGAAATAAGATCAATGCCAAGTTCAGGAAGCAAGAACGAGCCTGAAGTTCTCTGAGACCTGAAGAGAAGTCTAGTGTGTAAGTATCAGCAAAATCTTTAATGGTTACTGAGTAGATTCTATATGCTAGTGACTACCCTAGACTCTGGAGATGTTGTGGTCAACAATACAAACAACAGATACACATGAAACTCACATTCTAGTTTCCTAGCCTGATCAGATATGAAGATAGGTGAGAGCAAGTCAGGGAGGACACAGGACAGAGAATGGTAGCAAGGGTCTTTTCTTAAGTAAAACACGGGCAAATTGTGGCTCACGGGCTAAATCCAGTTGGTTGCCTACTTTTCTTGATAAAGGTTTTTTTTTGGGGGGGGGACAAAGCAAAGATCATACATGTATACATGTGTTCTATGGACACTTTTATACAGTGACAGAATTGAGAAGTTGTGACAGAGCTCATATGCCCACCCCCCTTCCCTGCCCTCCCAAACCTTATGTATTTACTATCTGGATCTTCACAGAAATAATTTCAACCCTTTTCTCTTAAGGAGTGAAGTATATCTATTTGTTTTCTTGGTTTCCCAAGAAAACAAAGGCTGAACAAGAGCATAAGCAGGAAGGCCAGTGTGGTTGTTTATACCTGTAATCCCAGCACACAGGAAGATGAGGCAGCATTACGAGTTTCAGGTCATCTTGAGCTACATAGCAAGACCTTTTTTTAAAAAAAGATTCTTTACATTTTTTTAATGTATAGGCTGCATCCAGATCATGAAGAGCCTTTGAAGCTATGGAGAAGAGCTCAGGTTTTATTTAAGAGTCCCAGAATGTCATTGTGTGGTTTGAAACAGAGGACTAAATGATCTAATAAATTGTCTTTTCATAGATTCACCAGCAATATGAGGAAACTAGTCAGGTTTCTGGCAATATCTAGCCAACAGATACCATGAGATGAGTGTTGAGGTGATGATGGATTCTCCTTTGAGTTGGGCCATATTGGGTTATGTGGAGTTTTGATCACAATAAGAATTAAAAGATGCATAATAGAAAGAAGACAATCCTTCTTTGCCTCTTTTGTATAGTCACATGGTAATGAATACAGCTTTATGCAATGCCTTATGAGTGGCTGCTTTGGAACAATTCTTTGAAGTGAATGTGATAATTTAGTCCCAATGTCTCTCTACAAAGGAACAAAGCTGCTTTCTTTTTAGCTTCATGCCATGATTGGATTCTCAGCTCTTGACTGTATTTGTCTGTTCATCTATTCAACAAATATTTGTTGAGGGTCTATTATGACAAGTCCTATACTTGGCAAAGTCAATGAGCGGCCCATACTAGAAAGGTTCTATTAAATGTTGCCAGGAAGAACCAAGAAGCAGCTGTAGATGGAAAAATGCTGGGTAACTATACATTCAAAGGGATGAAAGAAATGTAGATTCTTTGCAAGAAATAGAGGGGTTATATTAAAATTTGAAAAAAGAAGTTGAGGCAGGCTCGGGTAACTCTCACCTGTAATCCTACCCAGAAGGTGAAGATCTATCTGATCATCACTGTTCAAAGCCAGCCCATGCAGGAAAGTCTACGAGACTCCATCCAATTAACTGCTAGAAAAGTTAGAAGTAGAGCATTGGCTAAAGCAGTAGAATTCTGGTCTTGAGCCAAACGAAAGCTCAGAGACAGCACTTGCACCCTGAGTTCAAGCCCCAAAACAGGCACACACACACACAAAAAAAGGAGATGAAAAGGAGATATGATTGGCATCACTCCAGTTTTGAAGGGCAGTGATTCCTTCCACAAAGATCGGGATGTTAGAATGTGGGTCACACAGCAAGATATTATGATCAGTTTGCCTTGCTGTCATGAATCTCTTAGTATTTTTCACGGGCAGGATTAATGCATTGACTCATTCAGTTCTCACAATAATTCCACGAATAGCATTACTATTTCAAGAAGGATGAGGTGAGGGTATAGGAAATGTAACTAACTTTATGACACCCCACTGCTTGGCGGTAGAACTAGGCCTAGAAGGCAGATGTGTTTTGCTTTTTAGCTCAGTTCTCCAAATACTAAGGAATACTACTATATTTAAGAAGAGGCTTAGTATTTGGAGAATAGGCATAATTACTTTGTAAAACTGATCTTTAGAAACTAGTTATCTTCCTTTGACAGCTCCATTCTTAGTACCTTTAATAAAGGAATGAGTGCTGGCCCACTATATGTAGGAATCTTATTACTGAATGGAAAATGGAATTTAGTTGTGTCTAAATCACATCCTGGGCTGACCCACGATTGAAAATCCATGTAGTAAAATGTTCCGACAGTTACGTTTAAGGTAATATACAGAGTCTATTATTTACAGTGATAATGTATACAAGTTTATGAAGAAAGTGACAATAAATGTGAGCAAGACACTTTGAGAAGCTAATGAATAACATTTACTGTGTGTAGAATGCTAAATGCATGACATTGTTGTGCTAAATGAACTCTGCCTAGTAGGTAGGCAAGCTCTCTCAGGAGTTATTTATTACTGTTGTCCCTGTGTTCTGGAGGAAGCGACTGAGAATTAACATTGATCGCGTAACTCATAGGTGACAGCACTAGGCCTCATCTTCACCTCTGCCTGAATGTCAACAATACTTACGTACTTTACACACTCCTGGATCAATGTTGTCATTTTCTATGCTGACAACTGGATTTTTTTACCCACAGATGTATCCCATTACAACTTTTTAACTTTTAGTCTGACTAACCTGTCAAATTCTTGACAAGGTGAGCAAGAAACCTCAAATGAGGAGAGTTCACGTCAGTGACATACCATTCTTGGCTGATAGCCTCTAACATGTCTACACTGGTGAACTGGACCCACTTTGACTTTTCTGTTAGTAACATGGGAAGTAAGTCAGCAAAAATTGTATACCAGAGGAAGCAATGCTTTCTACAACTCCAGATAGAGCAGGACACACATCAGAAAACACAGCTTGATTAATTCCAGCTATACCATTTTTGTTAGTGACACATTGTGCTAGGAACCACAGAGAGGCAGCTTTTTTGTTTTGGTTTTTCTTTTGGTCAGTCATGGGGCTTGAACTCTAGGCTTGAGAGCTGTTCCTGAGCCCTTCAGCTCAAGGCTAGTGTTCTACCACTTGAGCCACAGCACCACTTCTGGTTTTCTGGTGGTTAATTGGAGATAAGAGTCTCTTGGACTTTCCTGCCCGGGCTGGCTTTGAACCTCGAGCCTCAGATCTCAGCCTCCCCAGTAGCTAGGATTATAGGGGTGAGCCACCAGAGGCTGGCTCTTTCACAGCTTTATGATAATTAAATGACTGTAAAATCCATCACTATGGCCTCGTCTTTGGGAGATTTAGGCTGTTGATATATTAACTGATTAGTACCCATTGACTGACAGGTCTATTCATTCATCTATCTGACAAATATATACTCATTTCTATAGATGTTTTCATTGACTATTCCCCTTCATGTAGGTCAGTGATCCCCAAAGCATGATTCAGAGACTAATAGCATTTGTATTGCCTGGGAACTTGTTAAAAAGTCAGAAATTCAGGCCCCACCTAAGAGAGAGTACTTGTGGTGATCTTTAGTAGTCGGAAGTTAATTTTGAGGCAGGCTAAATCACTGATCAAAGCAAGTCCTGTGTCTGTTGGTCTCAACTGGATTCCATTTTTAAAATTGTTAATTTTATCTTTAAATAGTACAAAGGATGTGCTATTCAACAAAGTACTATATGAATGAATACTTGATCCATGTCACCCTTTTTTATCATTCTCCCCCAATTGCCCATAACTGGATTTGAGGAAGGCACGAACTTTTTCTCTAGCTGCATTTCTAGTGCCTCGCCCAATCCTGGGCACCATCTATGTTCTGAAAAATATTCAGTGAGTAGACAAATGAAATAAGGCATTAGGCTACTGATCTGTAGTGTACCTTTTGCTGGATCCTATCCAGTTTTGTGATTTGCAGAGAAGACAGTCAGGAGAGGAGTATTGAAGCGGTTTAGTCAAGATCTCAACAAAATTATTAGGCATAGTCAGGTGTCAAGTACTAATCAAATGTCCACAGAAAAAGGACATAGGTAAGGGATATAAACAACTTTATTCCTTTCTCCTCCTTCCTTTGGAATTTGACACTGTGACCTTGGCCACCTTCGGTAAAACCAGCAGGTCACAAAACCTTAGAAAAGCATCTTTGCCATGATTTATGATTTAATGAATGGCTCCCACAGAAGGTGCTGGCCAACTGTTCGCCATCCATCTCTACTAAAGACAGAGAAAAGGTGATATGTTTACAGTAGGAGAAAATAATCTTAGAGAAAAAAGCATAGCTTGCAACAATGAGAAAGCAATGAGCTCTTTATGAGGTCATTTATTCATTTACTCATTCATTCAACAATATTTTCTGGGCATCTAGTAGGTGCCAGGCTTCCTCTTAGGTACAGGTGATATATTGGTATATAAAATCAACACACAATTCAATTAGCTACCAACGGACTTGTGCATTGCAGGAAAATTCCATGGCTCTGTGAATTTTGCAATATGGAACCTAAGCTATTCTGGGGTAGTTTGGGAGGGCTCCTCTCAAAATTAACCTGTAGTCTAGGCTCTGACGAGTAAACTGGCATCAGTGAATTCATCAGTGTTCTTTTTGGAAACAATCTAAGTGTTCTTAAACAGCAGCTTATCTAGGTTAGAAGGAAGGGGTAGACAGGAGGGAGTTTGTGCCCTAAAGCAAAGCCATTATAATTTCTCAAAGCCCTTTGCCATCTGAGCATTTATAGTTTCTGGTTATAGCAGTAAGAGGGAGTGTGTACAAAAGGCAGAATTCTAGCCATGGTTAGTGGGCATCTTTTGTTTGTTTATGAAGGCAAACCTTAGCATAAGGACCATGGTCAAATAATCGATGGCCATGTTCTTACTTAAGAGATAGAGTGTGCTGTGAAAGATAAAGATGATTTGCTTTGACTTTCTATGTCAGCCAGAGCCTTGGCTATCAGAAGTGCCTGGGGACAAAGATAGGAGCACCGAGAGACGTGTTCTGGAAATCTACAAAGCGTGCATTCTGCAGAGACATTGCATTGTTTATTTCAGAGCAACAGTGTTAGTCTTTATTAGGAAATAATAAAAGGGAGAGAGCAAAGCCTAATTTTCACACTTTGCTTGCAAAAAGCAAGAATAGAAAAAAATGGATGATAGTAATTTATTCTTAGGAAAATATGCAGTGTTGACTAGGAATAGGACAGGCAGTGGGATGGTTCTTATGCCAGATACAGCTAAAACACCATGCAATTTCTCCATATTACACATTCTCCATTACACCAAGCATAAAATGGAGCCCAACAAATGCCATTCTACGTCACCATTGTAGTTGTTCTCCCCTAAGATGTTCATGTCCTATGCATCCTTATTAAAGTCATTCAGAAAGGTTATAATCTAGAGGAATATTTGCAGTTGCAATTATTGATAATTAGCAACAGTGCTGTAGTCACTTCAGTGTACTTGGATCTCATTGTCAAGCCTATTATTGGTAAGAAAACTTGCACATGGCTGGCACTCTACCATTTGAGCCATGCTGGCTTTTTGCTGGTTAACTGGCATTAAGAGCCTTCAGGATTTGTCCACTTGGTCTGGTGCTAAACCAAGATGTTTAGGACTCAGCATCCTGAGTACCTAGGATTGTAGACATGACCCAGTGCCACTCGGCTAATACGTGCCTTCTCGAAAGCATGAATACATCATTGGATATATGTATGATAAATATCTTTAACCTCTCTAGGACTTGATTTTTTTTCATCTAACAGTCTAGCTTTGATGAACAAAAGTTCTTAATTTTAATACAGTCTGGCTTATCAGATTTTCCTTTATGGTCATGCTTTTAGTGTCTATGGCATTTCTCCAAGGTAATGACTATATGATCCTGTTTTCTTTTGCAAGTTTTATTGTTCCTCCTTC
This sequence comes from Perognathus longimembris pacificus, assembly GCF_023159225.1. Taxonomy (NCBI): domain Eukaryota; kingdom Metazoa; phylum Chordata; class Mammalia; order Rodentia; family Heteromyidae; genus Perognathus; species Perognathus longimembris. The sequence goes on from NC_063170.1 coordinate 52,689,728, forward strand.
ATATGGACTTGGAATCTCATGGGGATTGGCATAAAGCATATCATGAAGTTGAGAGCAAAATGCACTATTTTTCCACTGGGATACCCAATTGACTTCCCTTAACTTACTCTGTATTCACAATATTCTATCCTTTGTTATAAGTTAGGTTACTGTTTACATGTGGGCTTTCTTGTATATTTTATTCTGTTCTTTTTAATTTGTGTAACTTTTACCAGTGCCATACTGGCTCAGCATCTATGTGTTTAGGTTTCTTCATTGTTATCTAAGAGTAAGTCCCACTGACTTATTTATTCTTCTTCAAGATAGTCCTGGTTGTACTTGTCTGTTTCCATTTTGTTATATATTTAGCATCAGCTTGCCAATTTATACTATAAGTAACACACAGAGATTTTGACATCTACTACAGTGAACATATAGATTAATTGTGGAGAGGTAATGACTTTGATATATTAAGACTTTTTCATCAAATACCTGGTGTAGGTTATCTTTTATAATATTTGTATCATTTTCAGTGATAAAAAGTCTTGCATAGCTACTGTTAGAGTTATTTTTGCTTTGATGCATTTTAATGCCTCTAACGATGGTACCTAAGTAGCTTTTCCAAGTGCTATTCCATAGGCCACAAGACATATGTGTTCTGATATAATTTAGCCTGTATGGGGGCCCCAGCTTCGGTATTAGAATATACAGCCAACTTTTGAGTTCTTTAATGAGTGAGTATTCATTGTCAGCATTAAACAAATCAGGTAAACCCTAGAGTCAGTGTTCCATGATTTTAAAAGATAATATTTAAATATTGGCCTCACTAATTCAATAATATTTTGTGTTGAGTGTAAATTTCAGAAACATGATCATTTGACCTAGACATCTTCTTCGTAGATGGTCATGACTGAGTTCTTTTTCACTCACTTATAACTGAATACAAGAATCTGGGTAGCTCACAAAGAAAAGAGATTTATTAATTTTACAATTCTGGAGGCGGGGATATCCATTTCCTGGAGGGGAGGATCACAGTGTAAGCCTGCTAGCTCAAGTCTGCTTTCCACTTCTTATAAAGCAACTAATGACATCATAGCAGCCCACCCTCATAACTTCATCTGACCCTGATGAATCTCCACATCCAAATTCCATTCATGTGTGAATCTTAGGAGTTTCCTTTCTTACTTTTGATTTTGTTTTGTGTCTGCGATATGAACTTTCGGTAGACAAGTTCAAGCTACTGCACTAAGAAAATTGACTTTAGCTACAAAATACAATAAGACTGCCCTAATCGGAAGTTGGTTTGATCACATTAGCCTGGGGCTTAAGAACACAAAAGAGTGAAAATAATTCTCACCTTCTCTTCCCAAACTTATAAGAGATTTCTCCAATTTCATTTAGAACCTGTTTATGCTTATATACAATACAATTTTAGCCAGCTTGGCAATATCTTGATTTCTTGATTTTACCAAAAGAGAAGAGGCAAAGAAGTACACAGGAGAGGCTTAGAGAATAGAATACTGGAGCCATTTGCTATAAATGAGGGATAAGATGCATCAGCAATAGAAGAGACTATTATTTTATTATACACAGTTCTATAATTACCACTACTTACGCTCTAATCAGTCTTAAAATGCTGTGTGCCTCTTTTGAAGATGGTAGGAAAACAGATAACACACTTTAAAGTGTTTTTGAAAGGAATAGGATAAAACATTGGCTTTCTCACAATCAGAAAACACATTAAACTGGTACTGCTCATCTGGAAATATTAGGAAAGCAGTGTTTTCATTTTTTACCTCACCCTTTAAGCCTCTCTCACTTTATTCCACCTATGGGAAAATGCTATGAATAATGGCTACCCAACTCCATGTGGGTGGGATGAGGGGGGGAAGAGACATCAGAAATCAGCCCTTGAACTTTGAATGCCCCAGATTTAACCCTTTTCTTGATAGCCTTATTAGTTTAGATAGTTTAGAGCTAATAGTTACAACCTTGCCTCAGATATTCATTTGATTTCCCTATGTTGCCATCAGGAGCAAATTTTGAAGCAGAATATTTCCATGGGAGACTGAATTATTTTCCCCCAGTGCTGCATTTTTGCAGCCAATACCTCTGCTCCAATACCCCTGGATCATGACTTAAATTAGAATGATCAATATTGCATTTTATCTGTGAAATTAGATTCTATGAAACCATTACTCAGCACAAAAGGAAGAAGACCATGTGTTTGCCAAGGCAAACTAATCTTGGACAAGAGGACTTCAAAACATCTGGAAAAAGCTCAGGATCTGAGTAGCAGATGTTAATTTCTGTCCAACAACAAGCAAAAACATCTCTAGGAGTCAGAACTTTGAGCACTTCTCCACCTGAAATCAACATTCATTTAGTAAACAAATGTTCATTCTGATGTCTACAGCCAGGGATATCTGGTCAACCAAATCATAGGTCTGACGTACAGGTCCATAAGACTGGTGCCCTAATGGACTTACCACATTGGGAACGTTTTCCCAGTGTTGTTATTATAAAGAAATTTCATCTTCATTGGAACTATTCTTTCTCATAAAAAGAAATCTCATGACCCAGACCTGAGATATGGGTTCCCAAAAGTTTTCCTTGGCTGTAATTTGAGGCAGCAAGTGACATGTTATTGATGGCTGCCTGTTTGGGGGGCTATGATCACAATCTTGGCAACATAATTTCTAGGTTAATTTAGCTATCACCTGCTAGCTGTGTAATTGTGGGCACATGAATACCCTCCAATGTTTTTCAGTTTGTCCTCTATAAAGTGGGGATAATGTTAATGTCTTCCTCGTGGTACATTGCTAAAGTTAGTAGATGAGGTAATATATGTGAAACATTTAGGCAAGTGGTTGGTCCTTAATTAGCCATTACAGGAGTGCCATAGAGGTGAGAATGGCTTTAGAAATAACAGGATGTAGAAGGGTTTGATGAATAATTTTGTTCAAAAATACTGATGATTGGTAATAATAAACATGGACCGGTTTAATTTATTGTTGCTTCTAACATACCCACCGACAATGCACCCTCTTGCTTCCTATACCTGGACACCTGTACCCATTTCCCTAACAACTAGGTACACTGGTACCATGCTTAAATTTATGAAAGATATTTTCCCAATATTTAAAAATATTGATTTCTTCATATGAATGGATCTCTTTGTTTGTGCTTTATTCCTCTTATTTCCTGTCCTCTTTTTCTTCTTTCATTTTCTTTTTTCCTTTGTTTTCATTTCTTTCTTATTCTACTGCTCTTTCTGATAAACTATTCTAACTTACCCTTTCCTTACCTTAGAGCTCTCAGCTAGAACCCTAGAAACTCCCTACTAGTGGAAGGACAAATCTTACCAAACCATCAACTGCCTAGTCATCTGAAAGTGCAAAGACTAGTCCTTCAGGAACATTTCAAGAAGAATCATGATGTTGAATCTCGCCTTCATCATTTTCTTGCTTTTCTTCACAATTTTAACTCATGTGTATAGACAAGAAAAACGATAACAATATTGTTTATAGTAATAAAACATTAGACATAACCCAAATTTTATCAAAAAGAATATAACTAATTGAGTTGCAGTCAATTATGTAAAAAGTAAAACTAAGTCTGAATGGAGTAAATAATAATTATGTGACTTGATAAGGGTGGATCTCAAAAGTATAATTTAGAGGTAAGAAAACAAGTACCAGAAACATACACAGTAGGATTCTTTTATACAAAAAACAGAATCTATGCGCAGCCAGACAGCATCACCGAGAACATGCCACATTGCTATTTTACTTTGCAAACTGAATGATCAAAACTCACAGGGTTTAAGGGAATATGAAGGATTTGATCAATTGTCCCCAAGATCGTAATAACAGTGCCATATATATGGCCTTTAGAGTTTTTTTCTCTGAGTAGTCTTGGTTCCCTTTTTAGAATTGGTTTCACTTCACTGGAAAAAGGATTTAAAGTGGAAATAATATAATTTCCTCCATTACTTAGAAACCATTTGGAAGATAGCTGTCACTTGAATTTGTCTTTACTAGTTCCAGAATAATAAAAGATCATCTAAAGTTCATCCCATTGAACAGCAGGACTAGCATCTGGTTATTTTAGAGAGAAGCTGAGAACCTAGGCCCTCTCTGGTGGCTTATGTAAATACTAAATTGCAATTATTTGGGCAATAGTAAGGGCAAAAACATTAATAAGGATTGGGATAATGTTTTTACAAATCATCATGTGGTTTTTCTTCTTCAGGACAAGCCTTTTCTTTTCTCTGATAAGCATTTCCAGGGCTATGGCTAATGTGATCGTTGATGATCAAATAAGCAACTATAATAGAGCACTCAGTACTTACAAGGTACCACTGTGGGGTACTGCTGTATGGGGAAACTGAGGCATGGGAGGCTTATAGAATTTATTCAACACAGCTGGCTAAAGGAAGAAGTAAGATTGAGTTTCTGAGCTCTGCATCAGCCAATTTGACTTTATAAAGACCGACCCTTGAATTTCCAGAATCATAGACATCTACACTTCTTGATAAAAATATAAAACTGAATATCCCTGCACAAGAGGAAGCTTTAAAGAAAACTGATAACTTCGCTATTATGTTTTGGGCACCATTCACGTATACCCACAAAATGTGCAACTGAATATGGTAGGGGCCAAGGAGGTGGAATTCAGTAGTAGAGACCATGCTAGTGACACCCTGGGTCCCCAGGAAAGGAGAAAAGTAAACAAACGTGTTAATTACTAGCTAAATGGGGTCATTGAGCATTTGCACTGTGGTGTTTGAGAATGTGTTGTTAGATAGATACACAGCAGCAGACACTGGTAGCTCCTACCTGTAATCCTAGCTACTCAGGAGGCTGACATCTGAGGACTGTGGCTCAAAGCCAGTAGAAAAATATGTGAGACTCCTATCTTCAATGAGTGACCAAAAAGCTGGAACTGGAGCTGTGGCTTGAGTAGTAGAGTGCTATCCTTGAGCAAAAAAGCTCAAGGACCAAGCCCTGAGTTCAAGCCCTAGGACCTGCACACACACACACACACACACACACACACACACACACACACACACACACAAAGTAAGGTGTATATAATAGATTTTTGAAGGCTTTAGGTAGAAAAAGAATTCTAAATATCTCATCAATAATCTAATACAGATTGTATTTTGTATTTTTTAATCCCACAGTTTTCTAATTCCTTTACTTTACTTTCTAATTCCTTATTTATTGGCATTGTGCTTCTTGCTGATGTGTAAGCCCACCATACAACAGTGGGCAGTGGATTATCTCCTCCCAACTCTTTCTTCGGTGATACCCTGTCAGTAGCTTGAGATAGGGCATGGTGGGAGAATTTACACCATAGTAATTGACAAATGTCACAGGTTAGGGCTTGGCTTATTGTTTTGTTGACTGAGCTTAAGAAATTTATAGATAAAATACTAATGATGCAAAGTTAAGGTGAAAGATATACCACGTTGGCACCTGTTATATAATGAATGGCACAAAAGTTGAAATATATATGTGTGTGTGCATGTGTGTGTGTGTGTTTAATGTATTATCCAACTTGGTATTTTCTTTAGCTGCACAATGGGAATTTTCTTCCACTCTCTCAAAACAAAGTCTGCCAAGTTCAGAATTCTCTGTGTTACTTTGAAGTAAAAACAAAACACCTACTGGGAAATGTTGACCCAGTTGTAGCCTGGTATCCTCATTTTATTCTGGGATCTTCCTTTCCCCCACCTCTGTCTCCCTTCTCCCCTCCCCATTAAATCTTCAGTTCCCATTATAGCAGAATAGGCACTCTCTGGCAGAGCTTGATGCTGACACCATGCGCAACAGCATGGATTCTTTTCTGTCAGTCAATTTTTTTTCAGATTGGGAACAATACCTATCCTACCAAGAGCCTCCTAGAAACAGGCTTTGATTGAACAAGTCTGAAGCTATACCATAGAGTGTTACATCTTGCCTCACTATTATGAGTTCTACAGTGGCATCCACTCACTTCCCACTAACATTTTTTTTCAGTTGTTCTCAGTCATGTCTTCCAGTAAATACTGTCTTCTGAAATCTCTGCACCAAACACTATTTTTATAAAATAAAAAAGGACATGGAAATAAAAAATCTCTGCTTTCTGTGTTTGAATTTCAGGATTTTTATCAGAAGCTATTTGAGTTATGGTTCCAAAAATAAAGTCACTGGGAGCTAAATAAGGGACAGTCTAAATTAGGATTTGACTAAAATTAGGCTTTCAATTCAGATGTGCCTCTTATTAACAGGGTGTAAGTATATAGCAAGGGTATTCTAGGATGAGGAAAAGAGGGGGCAAAAGAAGAGATCAGAACCATGGTGTGTCACCATGAGTGTATATACCAGCAAGGGCTGGAGCTGTGTGTCAACAGGGGAAAACAGGACTGGGTTGTATCTTTTATCTCTTTTAAACTGTTTGTTCTGTCCTTATTTCTTGTTTTGTCTTTCTGTGTCCTTGGGGCATCAGAGTGGGCACAATGATTAATGATATTTCTCTTTCAGAGATAGTGAGAAAAAAAGAAATTTCCCTAAAGTATAGAGACATATTCTCTTTCATTTCATCTCATCTTGAGGACAAAAAGCACAGAGTTTGGAGATACATTCTAAACAGATCCTTTTCCCTCTGGGACCTATGACCTTTCATGTGTTTTCCAAACTCTGGGAATCTCACCTAATTTATTGGCAAAAATTCATAAAATTCTTTTTACAGTGTTAGGAGGATTGATTGAATACATGTCATGACTGTGCTCAGACAGTGCTCAAAAGTTGACACAAATGTCAACCTGGTTACAATGACTTGTGAGATTTATTTATTCATGAATTTATTGCTGGAGGCAATGCTCTTCCTCCAACCTCCCTGTTAAGCTTTATCTTGATATCTTTGCTTCTTTGGCAGAGAATCTTTTATCTATGTGATACATAGTCAATTGATTTTAAATGAGTATGTGAATGGAGCCAGGCCCATTCAGAACTGTTTTCCACAGAGAAGATCAAGAGAAGATTGTGTGTCACTGTGTTATTAGTCCCAGTTACCCTTCTGTCTGTCTTTCTTTTTTTAAATTATAAGGTCAGAATAAGACTCTGATCACAATTTCTATTTTAACTTGTAAGAACAGCCTCTAGAATATTGACTGGGAGAAAAGAAGAAATAGAACTTGGCTTTGACATCTATGAACAAAAGAGCTCTGATCACTTCTAAGCAGATTGGATGACATTATTTCTCCCATTTTGTGTTCTTTACTGTATCCTTGCTGATATGTATTGATTGTAAGCATCTAAAAAGGTGAAACCATGCTAGGGTATGTCTCTTATTGAACATAGGACAGAGAAGTGCAAAGGGAAGAAAGTAATCAGATATGGAATAAGGAAATTTGGACATGGAACAATGAGAGAACATAAAAAGAAAAAGGAAGAACATTACAATAGCAGAGATAAAGGAGAACCTTGTGGGAAATGTTCATTCTTAGAATCTAAGGCTTTGGGAAGAGGTCCTGAACTTTTTCTTACCTGAATGGTACAAGGAGGAGGGCAGGAAGGCTAGGTAGAACTCTTAGGGTCACAAGGTATATGCATATGCAAATGATATGACTACTAGCCATGCTACAGCTTCCTGAGAATCACTTTCCCAACACAAATCTAAGCTATGCTTCGTTTCCACCAATGTTGTGGGTCTCACTATGTACAAAAGAGGCTCATTTCACACTTCTTCCCTAGCTGAACTAAATCTTCCTCTTAATTCCTTAGCACTTGCTTTGTGTCTAAGCTCTAGTTTACTATTAGGTGATCTAAGAAAAGTTACATAAAAAAGTTCTCCCACCATATGATTGAGATAATAATATCTAGTTTATATTGCTAGAAAATAAAAATATAAGCATCATTGAACCTTCCCATGTTGTTCTCCTTGTGGGTTACCATTTGCTCACCAATCTGAGTTCTTTTTTGAGGAAGGGTTGGCCTGCCATCTTTGAAAATTCTTCTCAATATTCAGTTTCCATCAAAATTATTTGGTGGCCATTCCTATATCACTTATTCATAGAACTCACAGTTTCAAGAATGTAAAAGGATATTGCTAACTTGTGCTACTTATTGCGATGGTAAGGTCTGAATGTGTCTTTGTCCCCCATAATTGAGATGGGAACAAAACACCATGGAAACCCTTAGATACTATGGATATCTACCAATAGTTCCAGAGAAACCCATGGAATAAGGTCTAGCTACTTAAATGCAATTATTCATTATTTTTATACACAGTACCCTAGTGAACAATCTTGTGCTATATCTCCCTGTATTAACAATTTCTTCTAAGAGTCTCTTGCTTTATTTAAGACTGGTGGGTCAAAATGTGTATCTTTATTTTTATTTCTTATGTCTATCGATTCCTTCTGACAAATTGACACTAAAAAATGCTATATCTACTTGTGATGTGTAAATATCTTTTTAGATACTTTTGTAATCACATATTATTGGAGAGAAACAACTTAGAACCATGTCCTGCTCAATAACATGTTCGTACTATGGTCACATTCATTGTTCTGCTGCTGCTGATTTCTTCGTGTTGTCACTAGTTTCCATTTCATCCCAATAGAAATCCTGTGATTTAGTTACTTGCATTTTCCTGAAAGAATTCCACACTTCAAACTGTATCTTACTCCTGTTGTTCAACCTATTTGAAAAATCTCCCATGCTAGCCTGTCTATATTCTACCTTTCCTTCAAGGACAAATGTCCCCTGATAAGTTATTTTTTAAGGAACTTTTAGCTGTATGATGCTCTCTTCATCATCTAGCCACTAATATCATTCAGAACAACTCTTCAGAAATTATAATCTGGGCTGGGAATGTGGCCTAGTGGTAGTGTGCTTGCCTAGTATACATGAAACTCTGGGTTCAATTCCTCAGCACCACATATATAGAAAAGGCCAGAAAAGGCTCTGTGGCTCAAGTGTTAGAGTGCTAGACTTGAGCAGAAAAAAAGGCAGGGACAGTGCTCAGGTCCTGAGTTCAAGCCTCAGGACTGGCAAAAAAAGAAAAAAGAAATTATAATCCTTTGCATTCTTGAACTTGAATATAATTGTTGGACTGTAAGTTAATTATATTTTTATAACTACATCCTCTACGGAGCCTAATACTGACAGGGCCATACTATGTGTTAAATAAGCAAGTGACAAACTGTGGAGGGGAAATAGATGCTAATGAGGTATGATTATTTAAGTATCTTTACTAAAAAAACAAACTAATTAGTAGACTCTTAGCCCAGAAAGAAATTATCCCTCTTAGAAATATATGTTGCTATTAGGGACTTTTACCAAAGTAGAAATACACTTACTAATTGCATTTGAAAAGGGCTCCATGTATATTTATATCCCAGGTGACATATTTATGCTTCTCCATGGTTTATAAATCTGACCACCTTCCTACTTTTTAATGGCTTCAAGACAGATGCATGGAATGAACAGAGATAGTTTGGCTACAGCAGTCAACAAAAACTATGAAAAGGCCTAGCATGGAGTTTGTTGAATTTATAGAAGTGATCTCATAGATGTTAACTGATCATTTTCAAATGTCAGAATAGGATAGAAATGTGGTTTATTTGTTGTTGTTGTTGTTTATTAAGAGAAAGGGAATACTCTTTTTTCCATATCTTTTGATGTCAGCTAGCACAAAGTGTTCTCTGTGGGTTCTCAGTAAATATGCTGTCTGCCCACATGTAGAGACCAGGGAGCCATTGGTATTGAGAACACTATGCTTCCCCTGATTTAAGCACTCTCTTACACAAGTCTGTACTCATTTTTCATCCACCAGCTGAGACAAAAGCAGGAGACTGTGACTAAGGACTTGCCAAACTACTTCAATATCTAATGACATACACTCATTCCTGAAAGCCACAGCCAGGAATCCCAACTAATCCAGCCCCAAGATAGGATTTTTTCAAGTTAATCTCCCTGACCAAAGTTGTTTTGATTGTAATTATTGACATAGTGGACTTTTTGAAAAGTCTGAAAGAGACTTAGGGGATTTATAGCTAGAAGCTTAGATCTGGATGGCACCTAAGTTCTAGTTCCTTGCATTGTTTGATGACTTGCCATTTCAGTCATTCCGCTTGGATCTGCCTTGGCTTGAGAGATGGCATAGAATCAATACCTCTTGCTGTTGTAGTTCAGGCTGCTGTCTCCATAATGTGCGTGGAAGAGCCTGGGCTTTTTATTCTGCTCTAGGCAGACAGGGAGATAGGAAGAAGAGGGTGTGATCTATAAACCCAGGAAGCCTGCTGGCCTCTGAAGCACTCAACAAAACCTCTGTCTACATTCACACATATTCTGTTTTCTGCAGCTGATATACCTAAAATGACATGAATAAAACGTCTGCCACAATGTGCCGTCTTTCCAGCTCAAGTAGACACAATTTAAGAAAACAGAATATGGTCATCTGCATTAGTGTTGTTGTGATGTTTTATTTCTTATGCCAGGGAATCTTTACACAGTTTTCTCTTTATATTGTCTCATGCCTGTGCTATCTTAAGTAATATAATTTGAATGGAAGAACAGAGAATGCATGACTTTATATATGCAGTAATAAATGATTAGTAATACCATAGTATTTCTTCTTTATACAAAAGTTCTACTTCTAGTTAAATAGATATAGAATGAGATGGTTAGGGAAAAAGATTATTGTGGTGGTGGTGGTGTGTGCGTGAGTGCATGCGTGCGTGCACGCGTGCATGTGTAGTGGGAGATTAGTCCCTATTTCCTATTGATGAAACTTCTAACCTCATCTGGGATTATGTATAGATGAGGTTGTTATATACACACTGAGACACAGAGACAACAAGAAAAAGAAAAGCCTATCTTTCCAACTTGGGCTATACCTTATCACTGAACAACATGGACTGATGGAAACTATGAAATATTGATGGAAAAAGATCATTAATTTTCATACTAGCCTTTAAGACCATGTATTTAAGAGCTCCACACAATGGAGGAGCCTAGCTTGCCATCAAGTAGAGAGCCCTGTTAATGAAGAAATTTTTGTGTAGAGACAGTGAACTCTGAGCACAGAAAAGATTCTAGGACACATTCGTGGCAAATAGGCTTTTAGAGGTTTCTTATAGAACCTTCTCATCTCTCTTCAAGAATCAAACGCAATGAAGTGTGTTACTGTGGTAAAAACTAGGATTCTTGGAAAGCTGTAAGCACAAGCATACATCTAAAAAATAGTTAAGTTTTATTAAGTCCTGTTTTTGTTTGTGAGCTCTTGGCTTGTATCATCTCATTTAACCTTCCATAATCCTATGCAATAGACACTCAGGTTATATCTGTTTTACTTATGAAGACATTAAAAATTTAGAGAGTAAGTAACATATCCATTCACTGATCATTAATTTTCAGAGCTGGCATTTGGGCTAAGGACTACCTTACTTCAAAGCCAATTATTTCAACAAGATAACAAACTAGATGTATATAGGCAACTAGAGGCTCTTTCTGCTTGGTTCAATTATAATATAGAGATAGATCCATCCAGGCCAAAGCACAGTTAAACATTTTTATAACCTCCTCTATATCTGAGTATTATCTGCTTTCTTAAACATGAATCCTCATAGGGCTGGAGGTATGGCTCAGAGGTTGAGCACCTGCCTAGTATGCACAAGTCCCTGAGTCAAAAACTCAGTGCAGCCAAACATTCTCTCTCTCTCTCACTCTCTCTCTCTCTCTCTCTCTCTCACACACACACACACACACACACATATACACATCATTCACAATAAACTCAAATGGAGTGGTAGTAAGATTTTAAAAATGACTTTCCTGCTATACAGCCTTTTCCCCCTTCTTTTTATTATTATTATTATGAAGGTGTTATACAGAGGGCTTGGTTACATGAGTACATTTCTTTTGGGGCAGTGTTGCCCCTTCCCTTGCTCTCTCCCAGTTTTTCCCTCCTGTTCCTACCCACAAGTTACATAGTTCACTTTCCACATAATGTCTAGTGAGTACCACTGCTGCATTTGTTCACCCTATTTCCCTCTGTTTCTGTGCCCCTTTTTGCACTCCCAATGACAGATAAACAAACAATCAAGACAAAAAAAATACCAGAAACAAAATAAAGAAAAAAAAATCAATGTTTCCATTCTATTTGATCAGAGGAACACTGGCATTGTACCTTTGTAGTCCTCCCCTAAGTTTCCTCCTTTTGTCTCATTGTGTCTAAATGCCTGGAGTCCTATATTATTTGTCATGTCTCGGAGTATTTTAGATTTAGCTTCTGCAACGAGAAAGAAAAACATATGCCATTTGTCTCTCTGAGCTTGGTTTACTTCACTTAACATGATTTGTTCTAGGTACATCCATTTACCTGCAAATGACATATTATTCTTTCTTATGGCTGTGAAAATTTCCATTATTTATAGGCACCACATTTTTTTTTTAGATCCACTCATCTACCGCAGGGCATCTGGGCTGTTTCCATATCTTGGCTATTGTGAATAGTGCATCAATGACCATGGATGTGCAGGGGTCTTTATTATGTCCTGGATCATAATATTCAGGGTAGATGCCTCGGTGTGGCATGGCTGGGTTGTAGGAAAGGTCTATGTCTGGTTTTTTTGAGCAATGTCTAGACTTCTGTCCAGAGTGGTTGTACTAGTTTACATTCCCATCAGCAGTGAAATAGGGTTCCCTTTTTCCCAAATCCCTGCCAGCATTTGTTGTTCAAATTCAAAATGTTGGCCAATCTAACTGGGGTGAGATGGAATCTCAGAGTTGTTTTCATTTGCATTTTCTTTATGGCCAGGGATGATGAGCATTTCCTCATGTGTTTTTTTTTGCCACTTTTACCTCTTCTGAGAAGTCTCTCCTTAGCTCCTTTGCCCATTTAATGATTGGTTTATTAGCTTTGGGAGGGGTTAGTTTCTTGAGCTCCTTGTATATATTGGATATCCAACCTTTTAATAAATATTTGACCATAAGAGATGTAAATGGTAGTTCCGACTGTAGTGTGTCATTTAGAGAGATATTTTACAATGTTACTCTTCTTAAGATTTTTTAAAAATATACTTCAATAGAGCAATAAAAATAAGCAAAGAGAAAGGGAAGACTTTTTAATCATTTGACAACTATTGTTAAAAGAATGAATCAACTTTGGGAAACACAATTCCTAAATAAATCATCTTTAAAATGCAAATGCCCTTTGCTGGGATGCCTAACATAGTTAACTGGTAGGAAGGCAGGACCACAGGATGCTTACACATCTGAGCTGTAGAGGGAAGCTCTGAGAATGAATGCAGCCATCTCATCAATGAAACCTGACGTCGATAAAGGAAAGATAAAACTGTTTGAGCCACCCAGCACTTTAGTAGTAGTTAGGAATGTGCCATTGGTGTCTGTCACAATTTTTCTCAAATACAAGTAACTAAAAGTTCAGTTCAAACTTTTCTAAAAAGAAAAGGATTGATTCTGCTTTTGTATGCTAAGTTCCAAACTAAATATTTCACTCCCATAAGGATTCAGGTTCCCTCTCTCCACCTCAGGATTAATACTTGTTTTCTCCTGGCTCTGTTCTTTAGATGGACTCTTCACATCACATAGTAAGAGGGTTACAAGCAAGCCCAGTTTTAGATATTTAATTTCAAGTTCAAAAGTGGAATGCCCTATTTATCTTTGTTTTTTTTTTTCTTTCAAGAAATTGCACTGGGTTAGCCTTGACTGAACCTATTAGCTTTTGCATTCTCTGTGCACTTCTCTCCCCAATCACTGGAGTAAAGAGGACAGAATGTGCTAGGAATTAAGACTGCTTTGCTCCCAACCCTATCACATCAACATACAAGGCACATGGGTTTCCTAAAGACAATCTGATTGCTTTTACTAAAGATGGGGGTTGAGGAGATGTAAATAGGCAAACCCAACAGAACTCAATATATACTCTTTTTCTTTAGAACACTCTATGCATTACTAAAGACAGATAAGGTACCTCTATCTCTGGGAAGATTATACATTCTTTCAAAAGTGACAGCTTCCCAGAATACTGATAGATAGGCCTGATGCTTTCCAGGCTGTTTTGGAGCTCTGCTTTAGCTGTTGATTTGAAAGAAGAAAAAAAAATCCCCTCTTGCATAACAATTACACCTGACACACTCACCAGGGAGCTTGAAAGAGCATTTTCTTCATTCTTTCTTAAAGATACAATTGTTTCTGACAGCCAGTGTCATCCCTGGTGATAGATGTCACTTCTGACTCTCATTCACTGCAGACAGCTGAGCTCAAGGAGACTGCTAGGCTCTGATGATTTTAACTCTTGACTACAAAAGCCACAACACTGAAATGTTTAGGCTTATGAGATTCTTTTGGCACTATGGGTACAGAACAAGGGCTCTGGGTTAGTAAGCTTTCTATTACGACATCAAAGATCTGAAATGCTCAACATATAAAGGGGGTGGGGGGGAAGGTGACTTGGCTTACAAATTTGGAGGCTAGTGTTGTTGCTTTGGGCCCTGTGGCAAGAGAGCCCAAGATAGTGAGAGCAAAACCATTCATTTCATGGCCAAGAAGGAAAAAATAGGAAGAGGAGGAAAAATAGAAAAAAATAGGAAGTGGTTGGCTTCCCATCATCCCTTTTTAGGACATCCTCCCTACTCCCCTCTAATGACCTAATCCTTTAGGCTCCACCTCAGAGACTTTCCACTGCCTCCCAATAATGCCTTTTAGGTACATTCAACACCCAAACTCAAGCACTACCTTTCTGCAATTGTATAGTTTATTTACTTCTCTATGTATCATTGTTCCGGTTTTCAAATTAGTTGTTCAAATACATTGCCATGCAAACCTGAAGCAAGGCAGACATCAGGTCCTACTCTATGCTTTTCCTCTTATAACTAGCACAGTGTAGGCGTATAGTAGAAGTTGAATATATATTGAATGCTTGAGCAGCTGAATTCGTATATGGGAACTTTAAATTAAATCAGCACTCATATGATTCTATTACTAGAGCATAAGTGAGATGTGTCATTTTTATTGAGTGAGATAAAAGAAATTGAAGCAAGGTTGTTGGGAATTTATATACATCCCCACAGAAAATCAATACCAGGACTGAAATGTAGACATATTTGCATTCATTAAAAAAAATTCTTACAAGGGCTGGGAATATGGCCTAGTGGCACTCATTAAAAAAATTTCTTACAAGGGCTGGGAATATGGCCTAGTGGCAAGAATGCTTGCCTCATATACATGAAGCCCTGGGTTCGATTCCTCAGCACCACATATATAGAAAAAGCCAGAAGTGGCACTGTGGCTCAAGTGGCAAAGTGCTTGCTTTGAGGGAAAAAAAAAAAAAAGAAACAAGGGACAGTGCTCAGGCCCTGAGTCCAAGCCCCAGGACTGGCAAAAAGTAAGAAAGAAAGAAAGAAAAAAAAAACAAAAACAGGAGAAGTCCAATGCCTAATGTATGAAACTGTAACCTCTCTGTACATCAGTTTGATAATAAAAATGTGAAAAAAAAAACAGGAGAAGGTAACAAACTGTACAAGAAATGTACCCACTGCCTTACATATGAAACTGTAATCCCTCTGTATATCACTTTGACAATAAATAATTGTTTTACAAAAATTCTTACAGAAAGTTACTCAGTTCTTTCAAATTTTTTCCCTTTGGATAATTTCAATTCTTTATATTTAGTTTATTTAACACATACTCACTATATAATTATATTTTACAGATACACACATGTTCTCAGTTTGAGTTTGAACCTCAGAGCAAGGAAGGTATTGCCCCATACCTGCCAAAGAAGAGATGAAAGCTCAGGAGTGAAATGACTTATACATAACCAATATGGGCAAATGATAACCCAAGATTCAAATAGAGTTTTGAATCCTAAGTATGAAGCCCATCTCTGAGAAATGGTGCTATGGAGTTCACTAAGTATGGAATATAGGTATCTCGCACTGAGCCTTAGCAACTTCTCTTTGTAACTGACATGACCATTTACTGAGCTTTGTTGATATATGGTTATAAAACAGGAACAGTCAGACACATTATTTTCCACAATTATGACTGATGTTGGTTCTCAGTCTAGACTTTGCTGTTGATTTCTCATTTATTCTTTTCAGACATAAGTTAATGAAATGGAATGGAAGGTTACAGGTCACTATAGCACAATTCTCACTGGATTTTGAGGTGTTGGAGTCACAATTTTTCAGCCAGTGGAAAAAAAAAAAGACCAGGATGCAACCTTCAATTTTGATCCTCTTATCAAAAAATGAGAACAGGAGGATTAAAAAAATGAGAGCAAGGAGGATCTGATGTCTCTGTCTAAATATCTAAGTTGGCATGGTTTTTCCTGACATGTTGGCCTCTGAGAGTCTGACTTCTTAATTAAGGTTATTAGGAAAGATTATAGCTTTTAACTCTGAGCAAAATTGTGCTATACTTTTTCTGTGGTTCTGGGATTTTAACTCAGGGTTTTGCACTTATTAGATTGTGTTGTATGGTGAGAAAACAGAGAAGTCACATTTTGGGAGGTCGAATTTGGAACCTTTATTAAAAAGCCGGCAACTGCATGGTAGACTCCTGTCTCAAAGACCAGCAGCCAGCAAATACAATTAACATTGTTAGGAAACTGAGCCATGAAGGCCAGAGAGGAAAGAAAGAACAAAAACAATACCAAAAAACCAATTCAGCTCCAATGGAGAGCTGAAGAGGGATGCCATGGTGACCAGAGAAGAGCCAGGAGACAGGAGACAGGACATGAACACGGAGACACATGGTGTGGCATAATGGCGCCTGTGCTGGTCCAGACCTAAATAGGGTCAGGTCAGGGGGCAGGGTCACAGGAAACTTGAGTTCCAAGCACTGGACTGACAAGTATAATGACCTATTATCCAAGTCCCTGCCCCTACTTCCAAGGATTCAGGCACACCCATCACCTGGGAGGCAGGGGCTTCACCTTCCTCCACCATAAAGATAATATGTCACACCCTACCATCCACCATGTGGCCAAGATGGTACCACCCAGACCCGATCTCCCCACTTCAGACCAGGTCATGTTTCTGGATATGCACTGGTAGTTTCTATATCCATTGCCTACACCAAGTTCTTACCTCAACATTGAGGCTTGGGCAAGAAATAAGAGTATAATGGAAAAAAAAATTAATTTCAGGCTGGCTTCAAATTATGGTCTTCTGAACGCAATCTCCTAAGTAGCTGGATTATAGGTGTGTGCCAATAGTGCCCACCTTGTCAGTGGCACTCTTAAGAAAATCCTTTACAGTTTGGAAAATATGAGCTTGTATTTTTCAATGTCCAAGTTAGTTAAAAAGAAAAAAAGAATTGGCTCATATTTGGTATGAAGCCATTCTTGATTCAACCACAGTGATAAGGTGAGCATGAAGGCAACAAAAATGCTCAAATTTCATTGAATTTGAAAGGCCAGGTTGAATAATTTGTCCTCCAAGAAGCTAACACACTACTGTATGTGTGAAGCTTTTTCAATATAGACTCTGGCTGCTTAAAAGCTACAAAGAATCTCATTTCAAGAAATTTGAGGATAATGCCTCACCTAAAATGAACCTACAAGCTAGCTCAGAACCCCAAATGGTTGTAAGAAAGCCAAATTTCCTCAGCACACAAAGATGATTGAATGGGTTCTGCTGCCCATTCCAAGAAGAAACACAATGTTTAAAATCTAACAGAAACTACAGACTTAAGAACAGAGGATATGGCTTCTGTATTTTTAAATATTAGAGTAAACAGATCATCTAAAGATGGTATAATAAAAAGTTTTGGTCTTGGCTGGGCACAATGGCTCATGCCTTTAATCTCAGCTATTTAGGAGGCAGAGATTAGAAGAGTACCATTTTGAAGCTCTCTAGCCAAAAAATCTTCCAAGACCCCATCTCAATCAACGAAAAGCTGAGCATATGACATGTACTTGCCATTTTAACTATTGAGGAATATGAATAGGAGGATCACGGTCCAGTGTGGCCTGGGAAAAAGTAATGGAAACAAATAGAGTTAAAACGTGGCTCAAGTGATAGGGTACCTGCCTACCCAAGATAAGGCCCTAAATTCAAATAGCACTAAAAAACTCAACCAAGTTCTAGTTTTATTCCTGATTAGGTGGCTTTTGTAATTGAGCATTGGTTACTTAAGATAATGGCTGGTGTTGGATTTAGTTCTTTTTTTCTTAATGGTTTCTATTATTTTGCATCCTTTAGCATTTATTAATTATCACTTATTCTAGATCTTTAACCCATTTTCAGCATTATTTAATATCCCTGTATTTATATTACTAACACTTGGCTTTTCTTTGAGTACATCTCTATTGGTCATTTCTTATTCTGAAAATTAGTTACATGTTCTTTTTTTTCTTTTTGATGACTTGAATTTCCTGTCATGACCAATATATTATGCACAAAAGACCAGCAGCTTTAAGTGAGCATTATTTGCTTTTAGAAAATATCATGTTTCTTATTGTGTGATATCAGTAGTGTTAGGAACTGAGTCAATCTAATCTATATTGAGCTTTGATTACTGAAGCATTAGCTGTAGATCACCTGACAGGAACTTCCTTTTAGGACAACTTGAGATTTGAGTATTGGGAAGACTTCTGAAATATTATTATCTTTTGCAATGTCTCTTCAGTATTTGGACTTCCCTGAGTCCTCTTTGCTCTCTAGTGTACATACATTGGGAAATTTTCTTACATGGCAGATCTCCCCTTAGCCTTCGGAGTCATTGCAGCCCTTGTTTTTGAAAGCTTGGGATCTCTTGGAAGCATGCCTCTCAGCTTCCCTACCCTGGCCCTCTTAATCAGAGTAACACCCAAACACTGAAAGCCTGTGGCAAAGAACTGGTGGGTGGATGCAGAGTTACTTGGTGTTTGAAATATTTTAGGATTCAAATCTCTCCTGCCAACTCACATACAGCCATTAAATTTTTAATGCGAGTTGGGCTGGTTCATAATGCATCTATGTTTTGATAACTCTTTCCCATCCCAGGGTTCCATCAGGGTTGAAATAACCCTGCTCTACCCCTTTAAGAAGACCTTGTCACTTCCTGGAAGTTGGTTTCTTAGGTTTCATGGTATCTTTAGCATTTTCTATTAGCTTCTCCAATGTGTTCTCCTTAGGGTGAGGAGAATGATTTTCTAGATGCTAATGAGAAAAAAATTCCCTGGGCAAGTTTTGAATTATGGCTTTTGCATTCCAAAGACACTGAACATCTGAATAAATTGTTGGAAAGGAGGGACATTATGTGGTATCATAACCTGTCTCCTGACTCCTCCTTTTGATTCTTTTCTTTGATAGCTATATTAATGTGATTAAATCGACTTATTTAACAATACAAACCTTTCCTCTGTTCTTTCCTGCTTCCCTTTCTCTTCTAGTCTTCCTTTGTTCTTCCTTTTCTTTACATTTCTTTTTTCCCTTCTTTTTTCTTCCTCTCTCCCTTCTATTTTTGTTGTGACTGTTGATTTTTTTATGTCACTTTAAGTTTTATTATCTTTAAGTAGTTGTAGAAAAGGGTTTCAATTCAACATGTCAATTGTTGAGTACAACAAATCTCAAGCACTATCATCCCTTGAATACAAGGGTTTCCCTTCTATGACAGATGTTAAGGCAGTAACTTCTGCCTTCACAAACTTATACAAAGAAAAATCTAAACTGCATTCTAAGGAAGGGAGGTAATTTTGACCAAAGAGGAAATAGTAAGGTTAAAATGTGAGACATTTTTCCTGCTGGAATTGTTTTCACACTAGAGATACAGTTATTTTGGGTTTGCTGCTGCTTTGGTGCATAAGGAAAAGAAATAATAAAGAACTTTATAGGAGAGAAAAACGATAACACATGGTTTGTGTGAATTCTCAGGTTTTTAGTGAAAAACTTACTGCTTCTTTCTTACTTACGAATGTATGTCCCGTGGAATTCTAGGACTAATTTAAATTCTTAATACTTGTATCCTATAATTAAATTACTTAGTTCCTATAGCCACAGAAAGATTCTACTTCCACTCAAAGAAGTCTAGGTTTCTAAGCTTTTTCTGCTATCTCTCAACATTAGCCTTTTACAGCTTGAACACTTCAGTTCCCAGAACGTCTATTAAATCATCTACAAGGGCAAATGAATGACATTAAGTGCAAGGTAAGTCTGCAGCAGAATTGATTATTTCCCTAGTTGGTATCAGTGGAAATCTACTGAGTCCCTACTGCATTTGGGGGGAAAAATCATGTTTGACAAATGTAACTGAATATTTTTATATATTTTTCTCTATTGCTTGACAAGTAGGAGTGAGGGAAATGGAATTTATCTGAATATTTGTAAAGTGCGTGACATTGAACCCAGAGTGGGATGCTTTAAAAAAGCAGCAATGCTTCCTTCCTTGGAGAAGTAGAAATTATTGAGCTTAGTACTTAGGCATGTAGGCTTTGTGGTTATATATACTGGGGTCTGAGTCTTAACTATACCATTTATGTAGGAAAATTTCTGTGCTCTGTTTTCCTCAAAGTAGTAAAGGTATCTATTATATATCTTTTGTAATTATTTGCATTAAATACAATGCCATTTGTATAGAATTCTGACAAGTGCCTAGGACACAGTTTTTACTAAATGATAATCATTATCACAGATGGAAACTAGAAGGCACCAAGAAAAAACAATACCTAGTATAGCAATAACTCTCAGGGACTTTCTCCAGCTGGACTTGTATACTTATTTTATTCTAGCCTGAAGGTCTGATGAATCTTTTTTTCTGGTGCAATTGACTAGCAGAAAATCAGTTGTACAAAATCTACATGTTCAATTCTATAATTCATGGCAGGGTTTAGGAGGAGTGTCTTGTTTGCTATCCTATTAAGGTTGTGCAGTTAAATATTAAATAGAATTTGTGCCCCAGAGAAAAAGAGAAAGAGGAAATTATACTCCAAACTTCTGTGGGTGTTGAGGTGAAATGATTTGGAATTCAAAATGTTGCTGTGGATAACTGAGAGCTGGTAAACATGTAGAGAATGGCAGGCTAAGGTGAATATATGTTATTCTTTGGGCTAGCCATACCAAGTCTGTTTAAGCTTATGCTCAGATAGTAACATTGTCAGGAGTTGTTAGCAAGGGATCCTACCTAATGATAAAACAGAGCACAGAAGCATAGTATTCATTTTATCTCTGGTTGTTTAGATATTTCTTTACCCCCTCTCACCACTGAAGAGAGAGAGACGAAAGTCAAAATATGTTCATTTATAGAAGCCAAGAGAGTGGAGGGAGAGAGTCTTGGTTTGAGCCTCTTCTTTGCCTGTCTTCCTAGCAATTCAGATAAAAAAAAGCTTGAACTCATACATTCTCTCTCTTTTGGCTGAAAAATTGCATAAAGTACCAGATGTGCAGTGGGGCAATTCTGGGCCATGAGCCACATTTTCAATGAGGCTCTATCCGTTTCACTACTTTCAACCAAATACCCATCGGGGCTGTCACTTGGAGTCTGCAGAGAGGTATAAAAGATCAATTTTTAGGCAGACAATAACACAACATGTCTTACTGTTTTTATTTCTTGAGTTGAGACTAAGTACATAGCTATGGAAAAGAGCTTCAAAATCTGCAAGATATCATCAGTGTCAATGCCAAGAATAAAACAACACCAAACCACCAACGGCTGCCCTGAATTAGCCAAGTATTGATCAACCACGGTTCAGTGGTTTGAGATACATGCAGAGCTCTTCTTGGGTAAGAAAATCATTGACTGCAGAAGCAGCAAGCCAGCAACAGTGTGTCTGTTCATCTCTCAGAGATGCTAGCAGATTAACTAGGGACCAAGAAACTATTGCAAGAAACCTACATGGCAACTTTAGTACTAGGAAAATAATTGGAGAGCCAGATATATCAGGAGGAAACTCATGAAATTAGAGAAAGAGCTGAAGACGTGGGTGTTGGAAAATATAAGAAGAAGAATCCTCAAGGGGCTTGGTGGTAGAACTCACAAGTAGTCTTTCTAGAACCCTGCCATTAGGTCTTTCAGCCTCAGCCACCTCATATATGACCAAGATTCAAATGCCCTGAGGACAGATTGATTGGCACTAAGTTAAACTTGGGTCCTCTAAAATAGAACAACTTTTTTTCTCCATGAAAATTGTACTTCACTTTAATTTTTTTTTCAGAAACAAAAACTTTCTTGCTATTAAATAGTGACTGAAGTAAGACTTTTTTTTTCATGGTCACAGCTTTGGAAATAAGAAAACTTGCTATTCCAGGGCTTAAACCAGACATAGTGAATGCCTCAGATATGATTAAAAAAAAGTAAGATTTTTTTGAAAAAAAGTATTAATAATGCTCAAGACAAAGCCAGGATTACCTTAAAGTGAATACTTGACAAAGATAGAAAAGAAAGTGTAGTTGCCCAAGGAGAAGAAAGATGAAGTTGGGTTCTTGCTTGTCCTAGTAAGATAAGACTACCTTTCTTTCCTTGACCTTGGTTGTTGATTTACATAACAAGAATTTTGAACTGGATACATCTTAGTGAGCTAATAGAACAAATAAATATGAAAAAGACCCTAAAAGTCAATAAAATAAACCCTTGTCCACAGATGTAGCTTAGTTTGATTTCCTTAACTACAATTAAAGGACACATGTAATAGAGAAGACACCAAACTTTCACAATAATTGTTACTGCTCTTTGCTCTGTCTCCCAAACAATATTATCATCAAGCTCTCATGGCTGCCATTCACTCCTCATCTGCCCTCTGATGAAGTATGATTGTTTTGTGTTCCCGAGCATTCTTAGGTTCCACTCACGACTACCTCACCTTATTGAGTTTCTTGGACAAACTGGAGGGCACAGAGGATTGACAGGCTCCATAACTTATGCCCTTCATTTTTATTTGCTTCTCAAGTTCAGGAATTGTATGCAATGATGGCATATAGTCACTGCTCTTGGATCTCATTTGACATGAATGGAAAAGTCTTTCTCTAGTAAGAAGCACTAAATAAGCAAAATTTCTAAACAGCATCAACAAAAACAACTATTTGGAGTGATGTCACTGACATTACACCTGTTCTTTCATTTTTTTTATGCAATTTAACTTCTTTAGTGGAGCTCATTGAATTGGACAGTCTTATTTCATTCCCACTTTTGGCACTGGATGTCAGCAGGTGTATGGAGAATCTTCTTGAATAAATGTTAGTGCTTTTCTGAGTTACAAAGGCAGAGCCTTAATCTGTGTTCTTAAGCATCCTATGGAGGGTGAGGTATAGTTGTGGGGTGGTCTCCATAGTTGCCTAAGTGCACATGAAATGTATGTGTAATCAATAGCTCTTCATATGATTAGCTAAAACTAACTTCCACACAAGCAAACCCATGTTGGAGCCCAAATAGTCTATTTGGCTACTATCAATCAGGCCAGGCAGTGTAGGTACTACAGACAGACTCATGATTAGTCTAAATGCTAAATGCTCTGCAGCTCCAAGGTTTCTTTACTGGCAAAATGAATTAATTGAAAGACAGATTCATGATTAGTCTTATCTACCAAATTATATTATTAGACTCTAGGGAGTTAATGTCTCTCATTATTATAAATGGGGTATCAGGGGCTCTTTCTCTGTACACCACAGGATTGCATATCTATCTTCATTCTTCCAGGTACTTTGCAGATCATACACATCCAACCTCTGCTGTGATTATTGGTGCAGCTTGGCAAAGATGCTGATCTAAGCAGACAGGAACATGGGCATGCTGCCGGAGCTGTGTTCCTGGCTGCGAGGGTCCTTGTCTGTTGGTAGAAGCAGTTGGGCTCTTGTTGGAACAGTGTTGAAGTTGTACTTTGTCTTAGCCAAAGATTTGTTTCTTGTTTAAATTAACATGTTCCCTCACATGAGCTGAAATATGAAGGGGACTACAGCATGACAATACAGGAGCACTTTGTGGAAATCACAGCTGCTAATTACATTTTGGCCTCTGAGGTGAATATGTTTAAAAATTGAGCTCTCCCTCCCTCCTTCCCTTCCTCCCTCCCTCCCTCCCTGCCTTCCTCCCTCCCTCCCTCCCCTCTTCTCTCCCTCCCCTCCTCTTCTTCTCCTTCCTTCCTTCCTTCCTTCCTTCCTTCCTTCCTTCCTTCCTTCCTTCCTTCCTTCCTTCCTTCTTTCCTTCCTTCCTTCCTTCTCTCTCTTTCTCCCTTCCTCTCCTTCTCTCTCATTTCTCATTTCTCTTTGTTTCTGCACCTCGGCTTCATCCTCTTCTTTTCATCACTCTTACTGAATCTCCATAAGGCAGAAGACCAGCTGCACCAGGCTTCCTCACTAAAGTGTCCTTGATATCCACATGTTAAGTCATGAATGAGGATGGACACTTTTATATCTTTGCCTCCAACTTTCAAAAAACAATCAAAACAAAGCAAACAAACAAACAAAAGCAGTCTGTGATCAACAGACTTAGTTTTATCTCACCAATGTGTGGTCCAATCAGGGATTTCATGGAAACCCTAAAGCCCAAATTTACATAGCAAGAGTAAAGAACTGTATCCTTAGCATTTTAATAGGCCCTTCATGGGTGTCATCCTAGTCTAAAATTCACTGCAAAACCGGGGAGACTGGTATCATGATTGTATGTTACACACAACAAAACAGAATCTCAATGAGGTTTAGTAATTTACTCAAGACCCTATATTTGTAAATGAAAGAAGTAGAGTTTAAAGCCAGCTTGCTTCACTTTGAAAGTCCAGGCTTATACTATTACCTTCATCTGCTACAAAATAGAGCTTTTCAAGTTCTAATTAATAACAGAATTTTTGAAGGGCTTATTAGGCAAATTAGAACTAGAAATATTGGCTTAGTAGCACAGGCTCAGAAACACTGACTTTGTAGATTTGGTGATAGGGCTGCCAATATTGCATCAATTCATTAGCTTGAATACTATAAGTTACACACTTTTCTATGTGTCTGTTATATCCAGTATAAATATTCAGGGACAGTTAAGAAAACATCATTTTTAGACAAACAGTATATGAGCAAGGCCCATTGGCTCACAACTTATCCCAGCTACTTGGGATATAGAGATAGGAAGACCACAGTTCAGATCTGCCTCAGGTAAAAAAAGTATTAGTGAGATAACATCTCAACAAGAAAGCTGGGCATGGAGGCACACCTGCAATTCCAGTCATAAAGGAAGCATAGGAAGTTTTGCCCTAGGAAAAACTGAGACCCTGAAGGATAAGTCAAGCAAAAAAGGGCCAGGGATATGGCTCAAATATGTCTACCTAGCAAGCCCAAAACCCTGAGTTCAAACCCTAGTATCACCAGAAAGCCAAGACCAATATATTCAACTATATTGACAGACTGACCACATTGTGCTAAAAGTTTAACACCAGAAGAGAATAAGCTTGAAAAGGAATTCTCCAAAATGTTAACTAGGGCTGCTTCTGAGTGGTGCTAATGTAGTTGGATTTATTTTTATATTTTCCTGCATTACTTTAATCTTCTGTTATATGCATATAACACACTTATAAAAATACTATACAGGCCTAAGATTTATTTAGAGTTTTCTATTGAAACAAATTGATTTAGTTAAAGTAGGAGTCAATAAAAAGGATTGGATTACAGCAACTTCAAATACAAAAACCCAAGGACAACAAATAACAAATACAAATGTCAAAATAACAATGCAGCTATTAGAACTGAGAAATTTCGATGGTCACTTTGTGCCCCATAAAAGGTAGTTCTCTTTGGCCACTTTTAGCTTCTATTGGTATCTATAAAGAAAAGTTTATGAGGACTTAGCAAGTAAGAAAAATAGTCTGCAAAACCAGAACACAAATGTCTAAGGACCAAGCAATAAACAGAATAATAAATGAGATTTTTTTCAGCCAAAGCTCAGAGATGCTAAAACCTTCAGAAAAGCCTATCCTGTGTTCTCTAATACTTTTCATGTTTGTGACAATCATAAAATTGGATAAAGATATATATGTGTCCGTGACCTGAATGTTTAAAAGTGTTCTTTCATCATTTCCCCTTAAAGCTCTAAGAGACTGAAGATTCTTAGAGCGGTTACACATTGTATGTTAAGCATCCTCACACTCTGGATTAAAGGAATGAAGAAAGTTTTTTAGGTACCAAAAGGAAAAAAAAGAATCTTGATGTGATGACCCATTATGGTTTCTAGCTGCTTCCCAGAGTTTCACCTGCTAACTCACATCAAACCATCAAGGGAAGAAGAGCCATTAGGCTAGAAAGAGCAGTGCTTACCTGGTATTCTAGATGCAACAGTATTTTGCTGCATTTTGGAGGCAGTGTTTAAAGCTTTGTGGTTATAAGAAACAATCCCCACTGACCCACAAAAGACAATATTCAATTGTCAGTGACTCAGCCAAAACTATGTGTACACTATTCACAAAAAGATATGAAGGAATAGTTAATGAGGCAGTGGCACAGCATACCAGTGAGAACCTAGGCTTTGGACCCCAGCTCCTTGGGTTTGAATCCTGGCTTCCCTAGTCACTATGTATGTGACTTCAGGCAAGTTATCCAGTCTGTCTGAAGTGCAACATGCTTAGCCATTCATGTGAGGGACTTTTAATTTTTTTCTCAAGGGATTGTTATGAGGATGATGAAAAATTATGTATGTACCACTAATTTTTTGCCGCCTCTCTCTGAATTCACTCTTCAAGTCTTGGTCTTCAGTAATGGATGGATTTTCCCTTAGGACTTTTTCATTTCCTGCGAGTGCAATGTTAAGTTTTCCTAGTAGATGGGATTAGAGAGTCATCAATGGAGGAAAAGAAGTCTTCTTCTGCTTCCAAAGACTGTCTTGATGGTCAGCTGTAGGGGCAGATGACACCTAGTAGGACTCTGCTCCCATCAGGAGCAATTCCTGGTTACTTGGAAAATCAGCATGCCAGTTAGTATTACCTGTCCTGGGTTTTCCCACCAGGACAGTGTATATCCAGGCTTCCCACCTAAACCTCTTCAACTCTCACTGCTCACCCATGTACTGGCTGCCAGCCCCACCCCACCTATGTTTCAAAGGATTGTTTCCTGCTTATCCAGCAACTGTGGGTGAGCATTGACCCAACTAAACAGGGGATTTCTCAGCCCTCTAGTGAGTTACACTTACATCTTTTCCAATTAAGTCTGAACTCCAGTCTTTGGAAATCGGCCTTTCCAATTATGGCCATGACCACATAGATTTCTCTTATATTTTATAGGTATTCTTTTATCATAGCACTCAGTGAACTTTTCTATATTATCTTTAAGGAGTTATACAAAGGATTTTCATTTCACAAAGAACTTCATGAATACAATGCATCTTGATCAATTTCACCCCTTGTAACATTCTTACCCTTCCCTCACCTACCCTCACCTTCCCTCATTCTTCTTAACTTTGTAGGATATACATTGGATTCTTGATTGCACTTGCCCTTCTTCCCTTCTTCATTCCTCTACTCCTTTCCCTCTGGCCCTATTGCACCCCTTTCAAGTACTCCATTTACTTTTTTTTTGAAATTTGTCTTTGCCTTTTTAAGGAATTATGCTATTTGAGTTCTCCCTTGAATCTACCATTTTTCAGTTAACACATTTGTATACACTTGCATAACACCCACATATTAATGGACATGTTTGTAAGTTAAATCTAGCTTCCACATATAAGAGGGAAAAACACATCCTGTGTCTCTCTAGGCCTGACTTACTTCACTGAACTCTTTTTTACACAACTTAATGTGTTAAAAGAGGAAACTCCAGGTCAACAAAATACAAGTCTAGGGCCATATACAGATGCCAGCTTGTTTTTATATTGTCTATGATCTAAAAATGGCTTTTACATATAAAAAATAGCTAGAAATAGGAGGAATAATAAAAGAAAGATCAGGAAAAGAAGAACAGGGTTTAGAGAGGAGGAGAAGGAGGAGGAAGGAAAGGAGGACAGAAGAGGTAGAGAAGTAGGAAAGAAGAAGCAGTAGGAGAAAAAGAATGAGGAGATACTGCTGCTAAAAGGAGAAATAAGTGTTGTCCACAAAGCTTAAATCTGTACTACTTCCTCCTTTAGAGAAAACGCAGGGGACAAACACCCAGATCAGTATACTCCAGGCTTTGCAAATTGAAAGTATAAAAAACTACAGCTTGAACAGGTCATTACTGTGGTGAATTAGGAACACCCTCGTTTTGCTATCTTGAAAGATTTACTTTCAATGGATTTGGGAGAGTGTCTTCTTGGAGATATTCTACATATTGTATAGTTTCATGTTTGGCCAACATCTTTAACACTGATTATCTTGGGTGTCTGCTTAAGCTAATGTGTATGAAGTTTGAATTTTTAAGTGTATTTCAGTGAAAGAAGCAGGCAAATAGGGATGTAAAGCACACTTTACTAAAAGCATAGGCTTGCATATTCCAGGAAGTGACACTATAATCATGTAAGCAGATAGTTTAAAGTTAAATACCTTTCTCTGAAAGTCTATTAAAAATCCTTTAACCATTATGCTAATTTAGACATCAATCAGGACCAATTTCTTGGTCCACTTATTTTTTTTCTCATTCTTTGCTTACTATATTTTAGCAAATTAAAAAAAAACATTTTCATCTTTTTCCTGTAAAGAATAGTTCATCTCTATGTTACCTCTAAATTCATTTCGAGGTCCATCTTTGCATATTCAGACATGGGTTTCTTTGTTCAGTGAAGAAAGAATGGTCTTTTTCCAGTATGACTCTTTTTTGCATGAATTCCAGAGGGGAAAGGAATATAGAATTTTTGGCATACAAGAAAATGCACCAACCAGTTAGTTACCCTTTAAGGAAGGACATGCCTGTCAGCACACAGCCTCTAGCCATCAGATCTCTCAAGGTTGCTCTCAGCCGCAGACGCCTCCTGACATGATTCTATACTTTCTGGGGAAGCCCTCATGAGTGAGCAAGGGGTATATGTACACCATGTATACCACACACACACATACACACACACACACACACACACACACACACACACACACACACTGACTGATCACTTTGGTGACCAGAAACAATGATAAGGCAAAGTTTGCTCCAAAGATTCATATTCCAGTGCTCCTTAAGTCCTGAATCTGAATCATACTTTGACTTCTTCCCTTATCAATTCTGATCTTTCCCCCTTTTTTTCAGGGATGTGAGTCTCTAATAAAAATTTTGTTGCCCAAACTTTTTCAGCATCCGTTTCTACAAAACACAACCTATAAGACTCATCTTCCTCCCTAACATGAAACTATCAATGTTTATTCAGTATATTTTAGTAATATAATAATATATTATATGGGAATATATGCCAATGATATATAGCATATTATATATCTCATTCTATACCATAGTTCATGCCAGAAGTTTATATATAATAAAATATATAATACTATATAGTATATATGTGTTGGATAATATATGTGTGTGCATATACACTACTCATACTCATACCCACACCCACATATATGGTAGCCACTCTCCTGGTAGTAGTTATGTTGATCCACTTGTGCTTTCTCACCTGTGATACTTAAGGTCTTCTAAAGGAATCAGACAAAACACAAACAAACAAACAAAATGGACACCTAACTGAACTAGAAGCAGTGTCAGGACTGACTGGCTTCTATTTTTATATCTTCAATATATCAACCCAAACAATTTTTCTCTGTGACTTTGGACAGAGCTTGCTTACAAAACACTGAACAAGCAGTTACCACTAGGCTTTCTTTCAGTTCAATAATTTTTTTTTTCTGTATCCTCCTTTTTGATTAAGAGAATCATTCAACTGTAGCTTCCTGGTTTTTGACATCCTACTTGGCAACTGGAGCATTAATTGAAAAGGCAAAGGGCTGAAGGAGAGGCCAAGGTATTTTGGTCAAGTCTTCTGTAATACCAGAATTTCTAATATCACAAAATGGCATCTCTCAAACACAAAGTGGTAAGGTTTTAGTCAAGATGATGCAGAGGACAATGGAGACATAAGTGATGTCTGGGTCATAATGAAGGTAGAAAATGAGTAGTTTTGCCATTAGCTTTCACTCTGAAGTGTTTTTCACTACCCAACACATTTTTTGTCATATTGAGTTGAGCTTCTGGTCCCTTGGGAAATGGACAGGCTTTAGAAAAACAAATACAGACTGATTGTACACGTTCTCATTAAGCACTATCTTCCTATGCTCCCTAGTGGCAAATTAGCTTGGCTTGAAAGTTAATATTACATCCAAGGCATCATGTATGCTTTGGGACTATGATATAACTCATAAATATTAACTCCCTCATGTGGGTGACTAGTGTCTTGGAAAAGTTCCACTTTGCTAACAAATGCTTGAAATAAAAATATAAATAATGATAGTTAACAATGTTTGGAGACTTGTGTGCTAAGCACTTACACCGAACACTTGATACATTTTCTGCTTAACCCTCACAATTATCTTCTAAGATAGGCACTTTTCATTTTACCAACAGGCAACATGAGGTTTGGGAGGGTTAAATAATTCACCTTAGAAATACATAGGTAGACATGGCAAAGCCAATATTAAACCTTGATATACCCCCAATAAACTCACAATAAGGGAAGACCTCATTCATTTAGAAGTCATCAAAAGTTTATAGTGAATTTGTTTTAGTTCAGCATCTTATGACATGCTATTTATACAAGACTTATCATATTTGTCTAATTAGTCTCTGTGTCTAGAATTAAAAATTTTAATTTAAAGTTAAAGTGAACGGTACTAGTTCACTTTAATCCCTACAAGACACATTTGGCTCACCAAGTGTTTTAGTTCCCAGGGAAAGAAAATAAGATCCCCTTCCTAGCCTCAGTGAAGTCAGTCTTTATTTTCTTTGAGTCTGGGACTCTTCACAGCTCATTTCTCCTCTATAGTTTATGGAGGCTGGATCAGAAAAGGAATGGAAGAAAAGTCATAGTTTTTGGTTTTTATTATTGAGACAGAGAAATGATGTAACTAAAAAGGGAGACGAGAGAGTAGCACAATAATTTAGCTGTTGTATAGGTAATGGCTTGTTGGGGTCCATCTTCCCCCTAGATGGAAGGGGCCTGAGGCACCTCCCCCAGCTGGGGAATGCAGCCCTTCCATCCTCCCTACATTGGAATCTGGAGAAACCGGTCCGATAAGAGACCCCCGACCTAGCTGGCAGCCAGCCCCGCCCTGGAGGTCGAGTGACTTAGCCCCTTGGAGGTCAAGTGACATAGCCCCTTGGAGGTCAAGTGACATAGCCCCTTGGAGGTCAAGTGACCAGCCCCTTGGAGGTCACCTGACAGCTCATGGCCTATGGGAATCCTGGCCAACCCCCTTCCCCCCCCCCGATCATCTACCCTTGCCCCTCTCTCAATAAAGTTAGTTAGCTCTCAGAGGCTGACCCGTGGTCTATGTCCGTTGCTTCCAGAGTAGGATAGCGGTCACATTACCACGCGGGTCGCGCGCCCGCCAGGACGGAGACATCCCCACGTCTCACCCCGACAAAACCTGCAGGCCGAGGGTCGGGGGAGAAGGCGATGAGAGGATAATAAGAGAGAAAGAAGTGAGCACTTGAGCCGGAGCAGAGAGAGCAGTCCCCACAGAGTGGCGCCCCACGTGGTTTGCACGAATCCACGCAAGAAAGCCCGGCTCCCGACCGGCCCTGACGGAAACAGGTTGGAAATCCTGAGACGCGCGATCCTCCCACCCCAGGTAAGAGGATGGGACAAGTCCAGAATCGGCGAAACAATTCGCCCCCTAAGATCCTAAAGTTCACCCTCCAAAACGCGGGGATTAATATCTCAGAGCCCTGCGCCATACAAAATTGGGAGGAATTGACCCACAGGGTCCCGTGGCTAACTGGAGCCAACCCACTCTCGTGGGAAATTTGGGACCGACTAGAGCGGGAATTACAAACAGCACCATGGGGAAAACTCCCACTGCGAGCCATTAAGACTCTCAAGGCTTGCCTCTCTTGGGACCCGGGCGGGGAGTCCCTGGATTCAGGAGAAGGAAGCCGGAGTTAATTTTGATCTGGAGTGGGCCCCGATGCCTACTCCAAAAAGCCCTGGGACCAAATCTCGTTCGGTACCCAGGAACCCAAGCCGCGGCAGACAGGAGATGAGCAGAGCAGCCGCAGGCTTGCTACCCCTCCCCCATGTGAGGCTCAGCTTGAATCTATACATATGCAGATTTCGGCAGCCCTGAGCCGCTTTTCTGCGGCGGCGGTGCCCCGCAGCAAAAAAAAAAAAAAAAGACCGGCCTGGCCACTTTTAAATTCAGAGGCCTTGAAACTACAGATTTTCATGAATCCAGGAGGATGGTTCTTGAGAGAGGCAGGCCGAACGCGCCCTGGACAAAATATCTGCTTTACAGCCTGACTTTTAGATTCCCCACCAACCAAGGCAATAAACAGCCTAAAGCCCCTTGCTGGGCAGTCCCTATTGCCAGAGACAGTAATCATGATATTTGGAAAAAAGTTCCGATTCTTAATTAATACAGGAGCAGATCGGACCATATGCATTTAATTGGACAACATTATTATTGGATCAGTAGATGCCCAAACACTAGATTTTGGCCTATAGCAAGGCCCAAATACTCCTTCAAAGAGGGCTGCGTATAGACAGTGACAAGGTTCAGAAAGTATACCCCTTCAAGATCTTGGGGGCAGAGCTTAAACTAGACTCTGTATGCCCACTCAAGCCCCAGTTATCCTTCCAGGCAACTTATACCCTGGTGGAGATGCAAAGACTGTTAGGTGAAATTAATTGGCTAAGATCCTGGCTTCAACTGCCTACAGAGGAGTTACTACCGCTCCATGACTCTTTGAAGGGCAAAGCGCCCACTGATGTTATTACAATAACTCCATCACTCCAAACAGCCTTCCAGAAAATCCAATTGGCCTTAAATAAGGCACAGCTGGCACGCTACAAGCCTAAGTGCCCACTTTGCCTTTGGATCCTCCCTGGATCCGAACTTTCTTCAGCTGCAATTACCCAATCAGGCGAGCCCCTTCAGTGGGTGCACGCATCAGTGGGAGGAGCTCCCAGAGTTTATTCCCAGCTGGACCAGCTAGCTGACTTGGTAATTAAGGGCAGGGATACTTCCCTGAGACATTATGGAAGAGATCCTGACGTGCTAACTATTCCCTACCGGTTGTCAGATTTTGAATGGGTCAGGAGAAATAATTCACGTGTGGCTAGTGCCCTGGAGGGCTTTATGGGTAAGATAGATTGCCACTATGGCACTTCAAGATGGGTGACCTCATTTTCCAGGCTACAATGGACACCCCCTGTGCTTTTCTCTACCAAGCCTCTTGTCAAGGCTGCCAATGTCTTTACAGATGGTGGGCGAGCCGGCTCTGCCGTAGTGGTGCGCTCCGCCTCGCCCCCTGCCGGTGGGAAAGATAACACCCATTACTTTGAAGCCGTCACTGGCTCTGCACAGTTTAAAGAGCTGTACGCAGTCGCCTTGGCGCTGACCCATGTTAAACAGCCAATGAACTTGTTCTCTGATAGTCTATATGTGGTTAATTTGCTACCCAACCTGGTATGTTCGCATATCAAGTTGGATGGAAACCCAATCACTCCTCTGATGATCCAAGTCAGGTCTCTGTTAAAAGAGCGGAGTGAGCCTATTTTTTTACAGCACCTTCGTGGACACCAAGGACTGCCTGGGGACCTGGCACAAGGTAATCGTAGGGCCGACCAGCTGGCCACTGATGGAACCATCATAGCTCTAGCCATTGTACAACCTCAAAACCTCCAAATGGCCAAAGGGCTTCATGAGCGTACTCACTTAAATTGGAGAGGGTTACATCAGAGATTTCCTTCAATTCCTATAAAAGACTTAAAAAAGATTATAAGGACTTGCAAATCATGTATGCCTTTCGTGCAAGCCCCTCCCTTACAATCTCCAGGTGTGAATTTAAGAGGTTTAAGACCCAATTTAATTTGGCAGACTGATGTGACCCATTACGCCCCCTTTGGAAGGCTAAAATATATATTTATGTCCATTGACACCTGCTCCGGTGCATGTTGGGCCTCTCTGCATACCGGTGAAAGAGCACGGCATGCTGAAAGCCACTTCTTACAATGTTTTGCTATCCTAGGACTGCCTTTACAGGTTAAAACAGATAATGGACCTTGTTTCACCAGTAAGCCTTTACAGGCATTTTTCCAAATGTGGAATATTAAACATACCACTGGAATACCTTATAACCCAAAGGGTCAAGCCATAATTGAGAGGCATAACAGGACCCTGAAGGATCAATTATTAAAACAAAAAGGGGGGGGAAGCCCCCAGGACCAACTGAGGACAGCGATGTTTACATTGAATATTTTAAATTTCTCTAAGGACCAACCTCTGTCGGCTTTCCAGAGACACTGGTCAAGCCAAACACCCTACTTAAAAGTGGAGGCCCGGTGGAAGGATTCTCTGACAGGGGCGTGGCGTGGACCCGACCCAATTATCAGCGCAGGAAGGGGATTTGCCTGCGTCTTCCCTACTGGGGAACCGAATCCAATCTGGATACCAGCTAGAGATGTAAAATATTGTCCAACAGAATGACCACCCAAGGGCACCTGCCCTTGAGGGATGTCTCCTCTTGTTTCCTCTCAGGAAAGCAAAGACCGAGGTGGAATTTTCTAAGGAGAAACGGGAAAGCCTGCCTGCACCAGCGATGGACCTGGACCCAGTGTCGGCCCTGTTTCTTCCCTGGACCCTGCCTGACGCCCTTTGGAGTACCGTTTGCTGTGGCAGCCTGACCCACAGCCTTGCACAAGGACCAAAGGGAAATTTTGCACGGTTGTCCCTCTCTTTTGCTCCCCCCTTTGCTGCTTATCTCGGGGATCCCCATTGGAGGGAAATAGGAGCTAAAGGACTTGGACACTTTAATGTTTTATTATAAATGTTTATAATAAGTAAGGTATTGGCACCTTGCTGCAATGTTTATTATGAAGTGTTTTACTAACCTCAGTTGTTAAGTTACCAGCATCCTGGCTGCCACATCACCAGGACCTGAACCTGCCCCTCTACCTCACCAGCGGGGGAAGGAAGAGCCACCTGTGCTACCTCGAGCGACACCAGACTGGACCAGAATTCCTGTTTTCCGTGGACTGACCCCGATAAGAGACACTCCATTGCCTTGTGCCTTGTTGTAATTACTCATGTGTTACAATTGCTCATATGTTACAGTTGCTCATGTTTGCATTTGCCTTGTATTACGATTGCTCATGCTTATGTCTGCTTTATGCTCCCATTTACCTTATATTTACATTGAGTCTCTTGTTGTAAGCGATGGGCCAGAGCTGTCTAGGTACCAAGTGGCCCTTAGCCTTTTAGCCATATAAGAACCCCAAGAGGCTCGTCACTCGAACCCTAGGCCCTGCTGCTCAGTAAGGTCCGCCGGCACCGGAAAAAATTATCAGGCTCTCTTTCGAGTGCCAATCCTACTCTCCCCAAGGCCTCTCATCGGGCCCGCCAGCCCGGCAGGAAGGTCAGCCTGAAGAGCTAGGGCGTTAGCCCAAGACGGGTAAGACTCCCCTTGGGGGGGGGGCAACCTAAGACATGGCGCGCTCTCGAGTAGGGCGCCTCCTGCTGTTCGAAAAAAAAAAAAATATAAAAGAGGCAGATGTTGGGGTCCATCTTCCCCCTAGATGGAAGGGGCCTGAGGCACCTCCCCCAGCTGGGGAATGCAGCCCTTCCATCCTCCCTACATTGGAATCTGGAGAAACCGGTCCGATAAGAGACCCCCGACCTAGCTGGCAGCCAGCCCCGCCCTGGAGGTCGAGTGACTTAGCCCCTTGGAGGTCAAGTGACATAGCCCCTTGGAGGTCAAGTGACATAGCCCCTTGGAGGTCAAGTGACCAGCCCCTTGGAGGTCACCTGACAGCTCATGGCCTATGGGAATCCTGGCCAACCCCCTTCCCCCCGATCATCTACCCTTGCCCCTCTCTCAATAAAGTTAGTTAGCTCTCAGAGGCTGACCCGTGGTCTATGTCCGTTGCTTCCAGAGTAGGATAGCGGTCACATTACCACGCGGGTCGCGCGCCCGCCAGGACGGAGACATCCCCACGTCTCACCCCGACAAAACCTGCAGGCCGAGGGTCGGGGGAGAAGGCGATGAGAGGATAATAAGAGAGAAAGAAGTGAGCACTTGAGCCGGAGCAGAGAGAGCAGTCCCCACAATGGCTATGTATTATAGATTGTCCATTCTCGAAAAAATATTGAAAAACAAGTAGTAAAAGGTTAATTAAGAAAAGACACATATATACAGTCATGACATTTCCAATGTTGAAAAATGAACTTTCTAGAGATGACCGAATTACCTTCAAAGTATGAGGGTATAAAACATTTCATATTTTTAAATTATCCTTTGTTTCATAGAGTATTTTATTTGCAACTCCTGATTTATTGAAATGTATTTGCTTACTGCATGTAAATGAGATGTGAAAGTTAGTTACCCTATGTGACATGTGAGACTCATACACATGACACATGTGAGTCAGTCCCCATAAGGGATTCCATATCCCCTTCAGCACTCTGCCCAAGCATACATGTTATTCTTTGGCTAGTCTCTACTGTAATTAATGTCCTTCCATATGTTATTAATCAGTATTGTAATCAGTCTGATTTTCCTTTTCCAAAATTGTCAGAGAATATGATCACAGTAGTCCCCATGTTAAAAATAAGCCAACACAATCTCCATATAGCACACAGTTAATACAAAAGTAAAAAAAAATCTGCTATTACTCATAATTGCAGCACACTGAACTTGCACACTTTAAAGTGGCATCATTTGGAGTGATGAAGTAATGGAAAACTCAGGCTATGAACTACAAGTCCTGGAAGGTTCACATCAGTCAGAGTGGCAGTCATGTCAGAGACAGGAGAAGCTCTAGATCAACACTAAAACAAAGAACTAGGAGGCTTCTTTTTAAAAATTAGTTTAATATTTTTTTCTTCAAAAAATTTACTGTTATTATAAATATGATGTACAGAGGGATTATAATTACATGAGTCAGGCAATGAGTACATTTCCTTTCCTACAGTATTTTTCCTTTCCTTACTCTCCTAGTCCCTTTTCCCCCATCTCCACCTATGAATTGTATAATTCACTTTTCATCACAGTGATGGAAGTTATAGCTAAAGGATAATGGAGACAACTATTCAGAACCCAAGGTACCATTTGAAAAGAATCAGGTGAAAAAAGAAAACCTCCCTAAGATGAAGACAGAAAAGGTTTGAGTTTTAAAAACATCATTAGAATGTGCTATGTCTGTCTCTTTTCTTTCTGCCTCTTATCTGTTTCTCCCAGTGAAAGTAATAATTGAGAGTAGAAAGACTAAATATAAACAGATTTTTTTCATTCACTACTGATTCATATTTGAAACTTTTTTTTGCCAGTCCTGGGGCTTGAACTCTGGGCCTGCATGCCGTTCCTGAGCTCCTTTTTTGCTCAAGGGTAGTGCTCTACCACTTGAGCCATAGCCCCACTTTGGGCTTTTTCTGTGATTAGTTGGAGATAAGAGTCTTCTGAACTTTCCTGGCTGGGCTGGCTTCTAACCGTAATCTTCAGATCTCAGTCTCCTGAGTAGCTAGGATAATAGGCGTGAGCCATGGGCACCTGGCTATTCTAACATTTTTTTTTTCACCTCAGCCACATGCAGGATCTATGAAAGTTGCTTCACTTTATTGAGCAGACCTTGGGTATTTTAAAAGCATATTTTATTTTAGTAAACTTCAGGTTAGAAATAGACTCTACTTAGTAAAAGTAGGGGAGAATGATCTAGATGGGTGCATTGTACCCACAAACTGACATGGTGAATTGAAACCCTTTGTACAACTACTTAGGAGAATTTTTTTTTTTGGCCAGTCCTGGGGCTTGGACTCTGGGCCTGAGCACTGTCCCTGGCTTCTTTTTGCTCAAGGCTAGCACTCTGCCACTTGAGCCACAGCGCCACTTCTGGCCATTTTCTGTATATGTGGTGCTGGGGAATCTAACCCAGGGCCTCATGTATATGAGGCAGGCACTCTTGCCACTAGGCCATATCCCCAGCCAGAACTTTTTTTTTTTTTTTTAAAAGAAAGACTCTACAAGTGTCTTTGGGATTGGTTTAATTTAAACTATTTAATTTAATTTGAATACTGTTTTGTCCCCTTTTATTTTTATTTTTTCCTTAAGGCTAGTGCTCTGTCACTTGAGCCCAGTGCTACTTCTGGCTTTTTTGAGTAGTTTATTGCAGGTGAGAGTCTCATGGAATTTCCTGCCTGGGCTGGCTTCCAACTGTAATCCTCAGATCTCAGCCTCTAGGAAATGCACATGGATGATTTTTTAAGGGTCCCCAGATGATTCTAATGTGCAGTCAGGTTTAGAAATTCTTAGGAGAGATAGATTTACTGTGAAGCTATTAGAACTTCCACCTCAAGGTGCTTCTGAGATTGTGATTTGTGTCAATAAAGATTCCTTGTGTTAGTTTGTGCCTGTGAGAAGCAAACACTAAGAAGAGACCAGATAACACCAAAGGGTACTGAGAAGATAAAATGGTTGGAGAGCAGGATAAAGTGGAGAGAACTGTGATTCTGCTCTGGAACTTGTGGAGGGAGAGAAATAAGGAAGGAGAATCTGGTTTATATGATGTGCATCAGACCATAGTGAAGCATTAAGAAAGTCTCAGAGCCCAGTGCCCATGGCTTACACCTATTATCTTAGCTACTCAGGAGGCTGAGATTTGAGGATCATGGTTCAAAGCCAGCATAGGACAGAAAGTCTGTGGGACTCATCTCCCATTAGCCACCAAAAAACCAGAAGTGGAGCTGTGGCTCAAGTGGTAGAATGCCAGTCTTCAGCAAAGAAGTACAGGGATAAAAGTAAAGAAAGACTTGAAAGGCCAATGACAAGCCTTGAACAAGGTTACTCAACAGAGGAGGGATGAATCCAGAACAAATGATGTGCCTTTGCAATTTTTTTTACTCCATCATGTGTTAACACAGACGAAGAAAGTATAGTCAGGGAATGGAAGCCACAGTGGGTTGATGGAGCTGCGCTTGAAGGCTGTCAGTCCCCTCCAATCCCCACAACAGTTTTCCTTGAAGGGAGATGCAAGTGGCACACCTCCATGAATCCATATGAGTGTCACCTCCCTAAACATGGATCTGCCCCCTCCTCTGGATCCTTGCCTGAATTAGCAAAAGAAGGAATTAATCTGACAACACAGTTAACCTTGAAAAATTCTAGCAATATGTCATACAGGCACAACTTCACTTTTTAAAAAAAAACCCTGAGAAAGCTTGGCTGCAATATGAAATGCTTTCTCTCCAGCGAACCAACATAGAGTGAATAACCACTACCAAGGCTCTAATCAATCTGCCAGCCAGTTGTCTGCAGGGACCTACCATTCAGAAAAACAGGTAAAACTTGGATTTACTCATCCTCGTAGTCACAGAACCATTTTCATGAAATACTTTTTTTTCTAGAAACTGCTGAAAATGTTTATTTATTTTTGGTTCTTTTTTTTTCAAATTTTTATTATCAAACTGATGTACAGAGAGGTTACAGTTTCATACATTAGGCATTGGATACATTTCTTGTACTGTTTGTTACCTTGTCCCTCACACCCCCCTCCCTCCTCCCCCTTTCCCTTCCCCCCCCCCCCCCCGGAGGTGTTCAGTTCACTTACACCAAACAGTTTTGCAAGTATTGCTTTTGTAGTTGTTTGTCTTTTTTTTAACCCTGTGTCTCTCAAATTTGGTATTCCCTTTCAATTTCCTGCTTCCAATACCAGTATACACGGTTTCCAATATACTCAGATAAGATTACAGAAATAGTGTAGGTACAACCACAGGAAGGTGATACAAGAGCATCATCAATAATAGAAGCTACAGATACACATAGGACATTGAAAGTAGTTACAACTGTGATATAACAATTGTTTCCATAACATGGAATTCATTTCACTTAGCATCATCTTATGTGTTCATAAGGGTATAGCTATTGGGCCTTGTGATGCTCTGCTATGACTTGCCTAAACCTGTACTAATTATTCCTAATAAGGGAGACCATAGAGTCCATGTTTCTTTGGGTCTGGCTCACTTCACTTAGTATAACTTTTTTCAAGTCCTTCCATTTCCTTACGAATGGGGCAATGTCATTCTTTCTGATAGAGGCATAAAATTCCATTGTGTATATATACCACATTTTCCTGATCCATTCGTCTACTGAGGGGCATCTGGGTTGGTTCCAGATTCTCACTATGACAAATTGTGCTGCGATGAACATTGGTGTGCTGGTGGCATTACTGTGATTTTGTTTGTGGTCTTTTGGATAGATACCCAAAAGTGGGGCTGCTGGGTCATAGGGGAGTTCTATATTTAGCCTCATGAAATACTTTTGAGTGCCAAGTGCTATGCAATGGTTCAATGCTAAGAATAGAAGATCTGGTTCCTGTTCTCATAGAGATTATATCCTCATTTAGGAAGGCTGACCAAAAGCAAGTACCCATACAAATAAATGAAATGACTACAGTGTGAAACAAATGTTTACTGACACAGTACCATGATGAAAGGAATGGAATGGGGATAGAATTGTCAGAGGAATCCTCATTAAAGTGGAGAAGATTTAAATAGTGACCTGAATTTGGGTTATTTGGGAGAAACAAGAGTTTTAGGTAGTTTATACCTACTGTTTTGAGCCTAGAGGATGGGAACACACCAAGAAGAAAAACTACACAGAGAAACAGTGGGACAAAGGGTGAAAAGTGCAGCAGTGATATTCACTAGATACTAGGTTGAAAATGAAATACATAACTTATGGGAGAGAAGGGAGGGGAGGGGAAACTGGGAGAAAACAAGGGAAGAGATGTTACTGTTCAAAAAGAAATGTACTCATTTCCTGACTTGTGTAACTGTAACCCCTCTGTACATCACTTTAAAATTAAAAAACCTAAAAAAAAAAAAAGAAAAAACCTACACACAAGATGTTGACCTTGTAGACTACAAGGACTTTGAATTACATTTTAAACTGTTAGAAAAAAATCACGACATGATAGTCACTCTATTGTGCTGCCAAACACTAGAACTTATTCTTCTTATCTTGCAATATTTTTGTACCTATGATCCAATCTCAACTTCTCTCTACTACCTTTACTAGACTCTCATAAACACTGATCTCTCTCTTCTATGTAAGCAACTTCTTAAAAAGGCTCCAAAGCTATATATGGAGAGAGAACAGCATCTTTAATATACTGTGGTAGGAAAATTAGGTATCCTCATACAGAAGAATGAAATGAAACCCTATTACTCAGGATATGAGAAAATGAAATAGCTGAAAGAGGATCAAAGCCATCAAGGTAAGATATGAAACCATGACGCTACTGCACAGACATGTCAGTGTGTAAGCAGTGCTTTTTAGGGGGTGGGAGTGAAATACCACACTCAGTTCACAAAAGCAAACATTGGCAAATAGGATTCCATCAAAACACAACACTTTCTATATAGCAAAGAGAACAACTAGAGAATGAGAGAAAATACTTGGCAACTCTTCATCTAACAAGGGAATACTATGGAACTCAAAACACTCAATGACACAAAGAACCCCAAATAATTTCATTTGAAATGGGCCAATTATTTGATTAGATATAGCTCAAAAGAAAAGCCCTTGTGCCTTGTAGGTAAGTAGTTGACACTCAGAGAAATGAAGTGACTCACTCAACCAAGGTTCAAGAGCTGAGAAGTGAAGGGCCAGGAGGAATGCTAGGACTTCATCATTTTTTACAAATAACAGTAAATAAAATGGAAATTGCACTAAACCATGATTACTTAGAGTAAGTTAGCCTTGCATATAGACTCATCTTCCTTTTAGGTTGAACTTTGGTCCTCTGGGCAATGGGCTGGCTGGTACAATGTCCATAGGTATTTGCAATAATGCTATAACTAGCATAAATGCGGGTCCTTCTACAGTGCTGCTCTTGGCAATATCACTGCATTGATTTCCTGTCATTGTTGCCACTCATTGTTCCTTTTATTCACAGGCCCTCAAGGATTCCTTTTCTTCCATGCATTAAATTTCATTCAGCTCAGAATCAATTCAATCAAATTTAATGATACAAGCTACCTCGTATACATGCTTTGGTTTATAGCAGGACAGAAAAGGAATTGAGCGTGTTTAGATTACAAAACTGCAGACAAGGTAAAAATAAAACCTCATTGTACAAATAATGGAAGGGAATCTTTTTTTTTCCTTTTGGCTTTTTTAATTAACTAATTTCTTTTCAAAGTAATATACAGAGGGGTTACAGTTTCATACATAAGGCAGTGAGTACATTTCTTTCTTTTTTAATTTTAACTTTAATTTTCAAACTGATGTACAGAGAGGTTACAGTTTCATACGTTAGGCATTGGATACATTTCTTGTACTGTGTGTTACCTCGTCCCTCATTCCCCTTCCCCCCTCCCCCTTTCCCTTTCCCCTCCAAGAGTTGTTCAGTTCACTTACCCCAAACAGTTTTGCAAGTATTGCTTTTGTAGTCATTTGTCTTTTTTACCCTGTGTCTCTCACTTTTAGTATTCCCTTTTAGTTTCCTAGTTCTAACACCAGTATACACGGTTTCCATTGTACTCAGATAAGATACAGAGATAGTGCAGGTACTACCACAGGAAGGGGATATAAGATCATCAATAATAGAAGCTACGGTTACAAATAGCACATTGAAAGTAGTTACAACAGTGATATAACACTCGTTTCCATAACCTGGAGTTCATTTCACTTAGCATCATCTTATGTGTTCATAAGAGTATAGCTATTGGGTTCTTGTGATCCTCTGCTGTGACTTGCCTAAACCTGTGCTAATTATTCCCTATGAGGGAAACCATAGAGTCCATGTTTCTTTGGGTCTGGCTCACTTCACTTAGTATAATTTTTTCCAAGTCTGGAAGGGAATCTTATGAAGAAGTGGAACTTAGGCCATGCGGAAAAGGATGAGGTTACACACTCATCCATTTACCTAACAAAGACAAGTAGGAAGGCAGGATAAATAGGGTTCTGGTTTTATTTTAGGGTACATAAGAGTGTTCTCTGGGGCAGGGATATTTCAACTGAGACCAGAGTATGTCTTCATCTAGGCCAGATGAACAAAGTGGACTATTTAGGACTCCAAGTAGAAAGAACAGGAGAGGTAAAAAAGATGGGCCATTCAAGGAGGGATACAGAAAAGAGACTGGAATCAAGCAAGAGACAGACTGATTTTAGCTGAATTGGGAAAAATGTAGTTCTATCAAACAGATCTGTCCAAAAATGGGCTAATAATAAGCAATGGTATATAGACAGAAGCTAGATGAGTCTTAAGGACAGTTTTGGATAAAGAAATGAAGCATAAGATGTGGAAGGAGAGAAAAAGGCTTGGACGACATATTACTTCCAAAGCAGAAAGTACTCTTTACCAAGTTGCCTGCCTTCTTCCAGTAAGTTTTATATGCAATAAACCCTGCAGGTAAAGCTGTTGTAAGCTACAAGGATAAGTTAAACGGCAAGCAAGATGATAAGGAATATATGGTGGAGGTGAAGGGTTTGAAGGATATAGCATGTGGGCTTAAGCTCGGTGCCCTGAACTTGGAATTTGAGTTTCAATTGCTAGGCATGTGAAAAATAATGTCATAGTGCATTAGCTAAGAAATATGAGGTATTATAGATTTACTCTCTATCCCTAGGCATAGAAGAGCATGTGATCCTCTAATAAATATTGCCGAATGAAATGTCTCGCTATAGTGGCATGCCAAAGCTGCCCCTCAGTTGTTAAATGACAATGGCTCCGATTCTATCCATCAGTTCCTAGCAATGCAGAGAAAAAGGAAA
Source organism: Perognathus longimembris pacificus (assembly GCF_023159225.1). Classification (NCBI taxonomy): domain Eukaryota; kingdom Metazoa; phylum Chordata; class Mammalia; order Rodentia; family Heteromyidae; genus Perognathus; species Perognathus longimembris. Next base: position 52,733,502 of record NC_063170.1, read on the forward strand.
AGTAATGACTTCCAAAAGGTCATCAGCCAATGAACCTTTCACTCCCAGGAAAAGGAAATCAAGCTGTCCTTCTTCCCTTTGTGTTTTCCCTGAGGCTTGGCTCTTGTCGTTTTTCTTTTCCTTCAAGGCTGCCTGTGATATTCATTTGACCTGATTTCTTGAGTACAGTTTTGCAATGGATGATTAGTCGGTTTGCCTTTGCTTGATCTGAGGAGATAACTATGACTTTCCTTGTAGACAGCGCTGCCTCCAGTTTATTGGCTTAGGGTATTCAAAGCTGCATCATCATTGGTGATGTAATGTGCAGTCAGTACAAGAACGTGGTGCTTTCACACCACCGAAGCTGAGGGAGGAGGCACTGGGCTGGACAGCACATCCTTCTTCTGGCATTTCCTATCCTGGTCCAAATCTCAGGTATTTCAACAAAGCTTTGCATGATTTATAATCCTAGAAATGGCCCATTAAAGAACAGTCTCCCTGACCAGAAAACATTAGAATCTTAATAGAGTCTCATCTTATTGTCTGGATTTCCTGAGACTCCATTTGTTCTCATTTGCAGTCTAGGTCCTCAACAGTTTGAGAATGCAGATAGTGAAACTCAAATAGTTAAAGAAGGACAACACAAGAATGCTATACAAGGAGGTCTGGAGTCAGAGCCAGCTTAAGGCTCTTAGTTATTAATTGTGTATGAAGTTCCAGGTTCCTATACCAATACCATATGTGATTGTAGTATGCACAGTGATAACCAACCCAGAGACTATTTCAGGCTGTTGATGACAACTGCCAGGAATCCTGCTGGCAGACAGCTTGCTCTTTTCAATCTCCAGCTAGAGCGATTTGCCTTTCCCAAGGTCATGGTCTTTCTTGACCACCAATGACTGGTCAAGGTGAATCTACAAAGATCTGGGCCATTTCAACTCAGCTCACGAGAGTTTTGATGGGATGGGACATTTTGACTCCAGAGACCACTATGAAGTCAGTCAAAGTTGTTACTAGACCTGCATAGCAACTTGACTTCTCCCTCTACAGATTTCTTTCCTTCCATCTGCTTTGATAAGTCCCCATTATTCATAATTTGCATGCTACAGTAAATTCTGTCTCCGAGGCTGCTTTAGAACTTACTCTGTGACCAGAATGACAGATAAAAACAAATGCCATGCTTTCCTCCTGCCCTCAAAAGGATTCTGGACTTACCTATGCCATTTCTTCTTTCTTCACTCTCAAAGAATGTCTGGGAAATGCCCCCAAACACTTTCAAGGAAGAAACATTTCAGAACAATGAGGGTTGAGATGATTTGGGGGTCCTATAAATTTGACATTAAGAGACAGTTTAAGACTGTGTAGAAAAAGTTTGCTTCCTCCTATTCTTTGCTGTAGTGACTTAAAATCCAAGGAAATGGCTAATCGTTTTGAAAATTGCTTTTCTTTCCTTTGCAGTGCTGTGGATCAAACATAAAATTACTTTTCAGTAACAGTCTGTATTCTGGAGCCATGAAATTGCTCAACCTAAACTATTTGGCTTCAGTAGGGTTTCAATTACTACAACCTTTTGAGTTATGTATTAACACTTATGATTTATAGACAAAGAATCTGAAGCTCAGAGAGGCTAAATTCAAGGTGACCTTGATCTACTCATTTAACTTCTTTTGGATTTTATGACTGAAAGACAAGGCTAAAAGTCAAAAAAGAAAGGAAATGAACTAAACTTTGAAGACCCTTCCAATTCCAAAATTCTCAATTCTTTACAGAATTACCTTAAAGTATTTTATTTCACAGAAAATGTGATAAGATCAGATGATGTGAAATATTTGCTTCCACATTAAGATCATACAATGTAAATAAAATATTTCCAAAATTAGTTTGTGTCTAATCCAAAGCTACATTGTAAAGTTGGATTGTCACTTGAACTTGGTGAAATATACAGGATATACCAGCTCCCCAGTTTACATCGGTATAACCACAGTTCAGAAACATCAAGTGTTATTACTGAAAAGCTACTACTGCTTCATTTTAGATCTAGAACACAAGCTCAGGTACCTTCACACATGTCTTATTGCTTAATTATGCAATACTTTATTGATTCCCTTTAGCCTTTGTATCTGTTATTGATTACTACATTACATATTACCTTAAAACCTGGTGGAATAATTTAACAAATATTTTTAACTTCACATAGTTTCTGAGAACAGGAAGAGGCCTCTGTGTAGCTTTAGCACTGAGTCACTAATGAAGTTGCAGTGAGGATGTCATCTACTTTTGTAGCCATGAAGACTTGACCAGAACTGGAGACTCTCCTCCAAGAAGGCACACTGTCATAACTGTTGATTAGAGGATTTCATTTTTCACTTTCCACATGCCCTCCTCAGGACTGCTTGAGCATCCCTTCAGAAGTTACATGTGATCACTTCCTTCACATTCCAATATTTTAAATATATTATCTTTAAGTAGTTGCACAAAGGAGTGGCCACTTAATAAATGTCACCCCTTTCAACATTCTCACCCATCCCTCCCATCCTACCCTTTCCCAAACTTTCATTAATTTTGTAGAATATACATTGAATTTTTGACTGCATTTTCTCCCTCTTCTCCTCTATCCATGTCCCCCTTTCTCCTAGACCTTACACTGTCCCTTTCAAGTATCCATGTCCTGGTGTTTATTTTGTTGAACTTTGCCTTTGCCTTTCTAAGGAATTATACTATTTGAGTTCTTTCTTGAATCTACCACATTTCAGTTGATACATTAGTATGTACTTGTATACCACCTAGTGTATTTAATGTTTTTAAGCTAATTCTAGTTTCTACATAGGAGGGAAAACATACAACTTTTGCCTCTCTGGGCCTAACTTACTGAAATATAATATTTTCCAAGTCTTTCAATTTCTTTACAAATGATGCAATATTATTCTTTCCAATCTTCAACAATGATTTATGACATACAATCCATATTCAACAAGACTAGACTTAAGTTCCAAATACTGAAAAGAAAAATATTAAAAAAAATGTGGGCATGTGTTAAAACCACCACTTCTTTCCTTAAAGAAGTAAAAGAGTTCCTCCCACCAAGAAAATTCAAGACAGGAAAATAAAACAGACTTAAAGCAGGTATCACATTGGACAGAAGTTTAAGAACTATATTTCTTGGCCAAACTTGGCTTCTAAAAATTTCTAGTGACCCTGGATTCAAAGTCCATCACTACAAAAATATCCAAGTGACATCATCATCATCTTCTTCATCATCATCACAATAACAACACAAAGGCAGAGATTTGGTTGCTCAGGATTCATTCCTCTTTCTTCTAATTTTACTTTGGGGAACCCCTATTTCCTTCTCTTAGTCAATGTGGTATTAGTGATTTAAATCTATCTTTTCAGCTCGTTAGATGAGCAGGTGAGTGGGCCTTATTAATCAGTATATTTTATTGCCTAAACCACATGGGCTCAATGATAGCCACTCCCCACATTTCATTTGAACCACAGGGAGTAGTATTTTTTCTACAAGCTTTCCTAAAGTCTTTCTATTATATAAGAAGAGTTTGCTTGAAAATGAAGTTATCATAGAAGGGAAAGAATGCCAAGACATGAAGAGAGAAAAAGAAGACTCGATTTGGACGAATTATTATTTGTATCTAGGAAGCCTAGTATTAATATGGTCAGTTTTTAGCCAGAGCTCTTTTAAAGCCATACAAAGCCATAAATTGTTTTTCTCAATCAAAAGGTCCCAATGTATCTTTGCTGTTCATTTGTTGTTCCTTTGTTTTATTTTCCTTCTTACTTTTTTAAGAGTACTGGGGATTGAACTCAGGGCCATATTCTTGCTAGGCAAGTGCTCTCCCACTGGAGCCACATCCCTAGTTCTTATGCTTTTTAAGTTGTTTTTCAGATAGGGTTTCATGCTAACTTTGCTTGGCTGACCTTACATTTTGATCATCCTATTTTTAGGCTTTCTGATTATCTGAAGTTATAGTATTATACCATCCTGCCTCGCCTTGCTATCTATTTCTTCTTAAATAACTATTACACCAGGAAAGATACTAAGACCTTCATATCGTCTCATTTATTTCTTAAAATTTTAACATGTTGAGAGAGATACTATTATTCTCCTTGACAGGTGAGGCTGAGTGAGGGTAAGAAATAGGATCAGTTATTCTTCTAAGAAATAGAGATTCTATTAGTCTGACTCTAGGATCTGTATAAGCTGTGCTTGACTGAGGCTTTGGTGACTAGAAAGCCGCATTCTTAACACCATGCTGCCTTGTCCATGTTTACTGGACAATTTTTTACTTGCTAAATCAATTAATTAGGTAAGAACAATGATTACTACTAGTCAGTTATAGCCGGTGCTATGCTAAACTTCCAAATGCATTTCATTCAGTCCTTGTTTTTACACTGACATTAGGATGTGGATTGCTGGATTTTAAAGTAGAGGAAGGGACACAGCCAAGGCTGGCCTGGACCATGATCCTTCCATTCTTAGCCTCCCATGTAGCTTAGAATGACAGGCATATGCCACTGTACCTAGGGATGGCTTGAGAAAGACATATGGACCTCTCATGAACTTTTCTGCCTGGGCCTTGAATTGCGATCCTTCCATTTTCAGCCTCCCAAGTAGCAAGGATTATAGGCCTGAGTCCCTGGCACTTGACGCTATTGACACTATTGGTTGCTTCTAATCTAGAACAAATATAGAAGGAGAGGGTCAGAGCATCCAGCATGGTATCCTTTGAGGACAAGTACAGTGGGATAATCAGAAGCTGAGGATGAAGCCCAGAAAGGAAATGCTTCCTTGTTCTGGTTATATTTGTAGATCTTTGCAGTGTGGCTGACTCACTCCTCATGAAAAGCCCTTTCACACTCTGCCTGTCTTCCCAAACATCTAGAAATGTGTGTTTGAAGAACAGCAAACTAGGTATTTGTGTATAATAAGTAATGATTAAAATTCACTAGCAGTCCCGGGTGCTACTTTATAAGAATTCACCTTGTTGAAGATCTTTATCCTTCTAAGAGGATCCCATGGATCCCTAGAGCTGGTGTAATATAGTGGGTAGGGCGGGATCTGAAGCCACACAACCCTCAGATCAAATTCTGGCTCTGCCACTTTGTAGCTGCCCCTGTTTCTTTATCTGTGAAGGGAGCATATTACCTATCCTCGAAGACCTTTTGAAAATTCAATGTCATAGGCAGAGGAGGAATTTGAACACTGCCAAGACAGTCTTCTCATCATTTTACTTGTTACATATTTCATACTAAAAAGACGAGTTTAATATGAGTTACATGACATAATATGATATGGGGGGTGAGGACTCTAAACTAATTTTCAGGATGTTTTCTGTTTTAATACAAAGAGAAAAACGAAAAGCAATGCTTTATGGGGCTATTGTGTGTGCTGAATGGGACAATGTTTACAAGGCAAAGTCTTATGTTTTGAGTCATTTAGAGAGTAAAAAAATTCCATTTGTACAAATAAGTCCCAATATCTTAAATTCTCTCCCCTATTGGTCTGCCTAGGTGGATTGTGCATCTGTGTGCATTTTGTTAAGGTAGTGAGATGCATGCGCTTTGAATCTCTTGGATAATGGGCAATACTCTATGAGGTTGAGCTAAGTGGATGTAAGAGGGGGATGTGATAATAAGGTAGAGAGAAAGGTGAAGTAATTGATGTTCTTGTAGATCTTGAGTCCAGAGACACAGCAGGTGTCACCATGAAAAGTAAAGGCTTAAATATATGAGAAACTAACTAGGGATCGATTCCTATATGCCTCTATCACTTGCTTCCCACAAATAACTCCCATGAGTCTTCCCAACTACCTTGCCAACCGAAGTCAATTCTTCTCTTTCCTGTAGAAGAAACTAGGCCCAAGGAAACTAAGCGAACAACCCATTCCATACAGAAAGCTAAGAATTGACCTTTTGGATCTGGACTCGGCTATATTTTGGCTCCAACAGTGATACTCCTTTTTTCCCATCCATTTTATATTCCTGAAGTTTAATTATTTGATGCTAATTCTGAGACCCAGATTAGCTCCAATACTAATGGAACCCAACAGCACAAATACCATGTGGAAGCTGTTTAAGTACTTTAAGGGACACACTGGAAGGTTGATATATCAAGAGCCTTGCAGCATTCTTAGAATTTCTTAATTAGTAGGTTGTGTTGATTATAGCATCCAAACATTGACATTTTCCCCACAGTGTTTCCTAAATTATATCCCACAAAATATTATGTTATTATTAACACCAAAACCCACAACTTCTACAACTAAACTATAATTAATCAAGTGACTACAAGTGAAATTTAAAGAGTGATTATTAACATTCAAGCCCTGGTCAAATGATTGAAATGGACTATTTTGAAGTAGATACTATTATCCTTCATTTAGGTAAAAAAAAATCCTTGGAATTGTTCATTAAGAATATAAGAAAAAAATCTCAACTACATCTTGTAAACACTTAATGAATCCAATTTGAGGCTTGAACAGGAGTAACATGGTAGAATGTGTAGCCCACATCCCCACTCCAAAAAATGACTGACAGCATCCACAAGCAAGTGTTGCTAGCTCCACTGGAGAAGATGCAAAGCCTTGGTAAGGCTCTGGACAGATAATTTGAGAAGGTGGCCTCATGCCCTGGGGATTGCTAAGAGCAATCCATGGCTGTAGCCCTGTCTATATGGACTTGGTCTATGGCTGCATCCCTGTCTATCGGACTTGGTTACAGCTCTACTTGATCATGATCCCACAGCCAGATACTACTACCAGAGGTCCTAGGAGAACTCATGTCAGCCCAAGTTGTGTTTACAGACCTACTATAACCACTGATATAAACAATGATCCTGAGGTTATAACATAACTTATTTCCAGTCTCACTCCATTGCCACCATGGAGAATGGTGGAGATATGCCCATCTACAGCCCTGAAAACAAGCCCATTGATAACAGAACCTGAAACTACCTTGTGACTCAAATACAGTATGTTCTACTGCCAATCCGTTCGCAGCTATATTACAGGAAACATAATTGCCCATGCCCCTGGTTACAGACAAGCTGGATTTGGCCCCTGTGATCTCATTCCAGCCTTATTCTTAGTCCTATTACCTAGATATCAAAACATCATTTGGTACTTTAAAAATATACGATTTGTATGTGTCAATCTTATCTAAATAAAACTAAGGGGGAAAACTCCAGTTGGTTTCTGTCATTCTCAGAGTCTTTGCTGTGCTAGTAGACTTTGAATATGTCTTAGACGGAGACATTCATTCAATGATGGCCAAATCTATTTAACATGAGTTGTTTTCTTTATCAGGCATCTCTTAGGAAAATTCTGTCCTTCTGTGCCTGCTAACTTGTCTGCCCTCCTGAGTGAAACCAACCATATGTACTGTGTGCATCTGTTCCCTAATTATCTTATGGAGCCATTAAGTTTTTCACTTGTTCATAAGCTCTTCATGTCTGTGCACTCTGAGAAGAGTAGAAGAGTGTGAATTACTTTTTATAGCGCTGAGTCACTGATTGGACTTAACATGTGAAAAAGGATTGTCTGTTTCTTCAGGAAACAAAGAGCTTATCTTTGAGCACAGAGTAGATTATTCTCTCTTGCAGATCATAAAAGAATTTGGGGGTGGGAGGTTTGCAAAGGCTGTAAATGCTGGTCTGGGAATATTTAACCTTGGAAGAAGAAACTTTCAGAGACCTAATGGTTTCTCCAAAAGGGTAGGAAACACAGAAGCGAATGTTTCCTAAGTATTTGTAATTGTTAAGTTACAGACATCAGGAAGAGAGAAATAAGGTTCGAATCGAAAGGTTCTCATTCTCAGTTTAAATATGTTGTAAATTATTGTTTAAAAACTTACATTTATCTGCTTGAAAATCAGTTGCATTTGTCACACTCTATTTTCTGGACTTCCAGCTTTAAGATAATTATATGAAATCAATCTACTTTTGAAAATCATTCAGATCACAAAAGAATGCAGAAATACAAGCTCTGTTTTGATCAAACCATCTTCCATTAAATTAAATAACCATTTCATAGCCAATTCACAGTGCACAAAGACATAAGGTCATCCTGAGGAACTTCATAATAGCCAATGCTTTGAAGGTACTTGGTTTTACAGGAAGTGGCAGTGAGGTGGAGCCTGTCTAAACGTGTAGATATTTCGAAGACAGTGTAAGGAGCAGGTCTCTAGATCTGACCTCCATAACCCTAGAAGATAGACGCAATGGTCCCTGAGGACAGCGAACTGAGGAGGCTCAGACTTGATGTTCCAGGCACAGATGAAGTAGAAGGATGAATGGAAAACCAAGAACTAAAAGAAAGCTTACTTTCTACAATAAGATCCACAGCTCCCTCTCCCTCTCTCATTGAAAATTTTTATACTCAGGCTTATACTTGCTTTAGAATTAGCCCCAAGAATAAGATTAATGGATTCTTTGTATCTGTGGTCCTGACTTAGTTAACTTAGCCTAATTTTTCCAAGTCCATCCATCTCTTTGCAAATGATGTAATATTTTTCCCAATAAGTGAGCAAATGCGTGTGACTATATGTGTATGTGTATTATATTTTCTTGTTCTGTTTGTATATTGAGTGGCATCTAGGCTGATTTCATAGCTTGGCTATGGTGAATAATGCAGCCATGAACATGGTTTGCAAATGGTTTTATTGCATCCTGACTTGTAATCTTTTGTTAATCCAGTACAGTTTGCCATTGTTTGGGCCACTGTTCCAGAAATATGTAGCTCCTTCTTCCTGCAGGCCAGATATGCTTCCTGATGCATGGGCACAAATCCCTCCTGTTCACACAATCACAAGAATTCACAATCTGCAGCTGATGATTTGTGTAATGAATTACGACAAACTGAGTGGCTTAAAACAGCTGAGATTTATTCTGTCACCATTCAAGAGACCAGAATTCTAAAATTAACACATCAGCAGGGTTGTTTCAATCTCAAGGCTCTGAGGGAGAAATTGCTCTCTCTCTCTCTCTCTCTCTCTCTCTCTCTCTCTCTCTCTCTCTCTCTCTCTTCTAGCTTCCATGGGTGTTTGTAGTCCTAAGCAAACACCAGCTCCATTTTCACACTGTCTTGCTGACCTTCCTTCCTTCCTTCCTTCCTTCCTTCCTTCCTTCCTTCCTTCCTTCCTTCCTTCCTTCCTTCCTCCTTCCTTCCTTCCTTCCTTTCTTTCTTCCTTCCTTCCTTCCTTCCTTCTTCCTTCCTTCTTCCTTCTTTCCTTCCTTCCCTCCCCCCTTTCTTCCTTCTCTCTCTCTTTTTAAAATAAGAACACCAACGATTCCATGTAGGGCTTTCCCTAATCCAGTATGATCCTATCTTGAGCCTTAACTAATAACATCTGCAAAGACCCTGTTTCCAAACAAGGCTCCAGATAGACATACTTTTCCGTTTGCTAGTACCAGAATTTGAACTCAAGATCTTAATCTCTCACTTGGCTTTCTTTCTTGCTCACAGCTGGTGTACTACCACTTGAACCACATTTCCAGTCTGGCTTCTTGTCAGTCTGTTGAAAATAGTCTCCATAATTTTTCTGTCCAGTTGGCTTTGAACCTCAGTCCTCACCCTCTGGAGTCACTAGAATTACAGAAGTAAGCCACTGACACCCAGCTTGACAAACATTTTTTGAGGGCATACTATTCAACTTTCTGTATGACTATATATAAGTCATACAGTCATACATATGAGCAAAAATCAGGCTGGGTGCTGGTGGCTTACGCCTGTAATCCTAGCTACTTGGGAGACTGAGATCTGAGCAACACAGTTCATAGCCAGCTGGGTCAGGAAAGTCTGTGAGATTCTCATCACCAATTAACCACCAGAAAAGCAGAAGTGGTGCTGTGGCTCAAAATGGTGGAGCACTTGTTTTGAGTACAAAAACTTAGGGACATTGATCAGGCCCTGAGTTCAAGCCCCAAAACTGACAAAAAAGAAAAAAAAAAGACAAAGCAAAAGAAAAATCAGTTTAGATTCCACGCAAGACAAAATGTGGTATCAGAAATTAAATAAATGTGATGAACAGTATGAAATATTTACATAGTCATAATAATAAAAGCACTGAGGTATAGATAATTTAAAAATTACAGTATAATTATATTGAAAAAGGTAGAGAATAAGGAAATGGAATGTAATTGGATTTAAATCTTCATCTCTCTAAAGTCAGTGGCAATATCTAAATTTGAGAATTCAATTTTTTAAAAAGTAGCTTAGGCAATTGTTTTCTTTTCCTTCCTTTCTTTTGTATTTCTCATGTAATGTTGACAATATTCAGCTCCCCATTATCTTTCCTTTAGCCATTCCCCACCCCCGACTACTGATTTTCACCAAATAGTTTCTTTTTCTATTCATGCTATTTTCAGCTACCTATCATTGCATTAAAAAAAAAACTACCCCTAATTATAATAGCTTACAGCAATAAGCGTTTATCTGCCATAATTCTGAAAGTTTGGCATGACAAGCAAGTACAAATTGTCACTCATTTCTATAGGGCTGGCTAAGGTCACACTTGTGAGACAGAGTGAAGAATCAGCTAGAATTGGGACATCCAGCATAGGTCCACTGAAGTGTTAGGGGCGTCCACTGGGACAGCAGGAATAGGGACAGCTGGCTATGTGTCTGTCCACCCCTACATCCCTCATCATGCAACAGCATCAGCTGAGCACCTATCTCTACGAGAGCTAATCTGAAGAAGACAAAAGATCCTTCCAGCCTCCTTGAAGAATTTACAGTATTACTTCTGTCATGCTATATTGATCAAAACAGCTCACAGGACCAGCCCAGATCCAAGGGAGAGCAAAGAATTCCATCTCTTGGAAGAAGCACTCACAGATGGAAGAAATTCTTGACATCTGTCTTGACAATCAATGTTTGATAATTCACTTGTATTTCTAAACCAGATAATTCCATTATAAACCAAAATACTATTTTTATTAGCTTATTATCATTAAATGAGCCACAAAATGTGAATAGGAAAAAGCACCTCATTTTACATTTAAATTTCAGAGATAAACATCAGTGATTGAATCAATTAAGGTATTTGAAAAGCCAACTCAAACATGGCACTGATGTATTTCTCAACAGATTACAAGAAGATACTTTAATTTTTTTAGCAAGCCAATGGAGAAAGAAGGGACTAATGTGACTCACTGATATCAGAATCCTGTCATGAAAAAATACTGAGATAAAATTTCTGAAAATATTAACTGTCTTTAGTCAAACTATAAAATATGTTCAGTTTAAAAATAACCCATTACAGGTAGCCATTCTGTCTTGGGATTTATTTTTCTCAGATTCATGTTTCAAAAAATGCAGAGCAGTATACTTGCATTTTAGACATGTCCATTACACTAATTAAAATCTAGCATGGCCCTGGCTTTTTAATTACTTTCCATCATTGCTGCAGTCAATGAAGCTAGCTCTATTACCCATTATAATGCCTCCCTTATAATAAATCTTCATAAAACCTGAAAAAAGTGTCTTATGCTGACATTCTAGCAACTGGATTTTGTGCCTAGCTTTCCTTAGAGCAGAATATACAAATCAGATGTTTATGCTTGTTCCCTGATAACATAAGCAAAGCCTTCAACATTCATTTTGAATTGATGCTGGTGGCAAGGTGATTTATAAGGAACTAGTTCCAGCTTTCTACATGTGGATAGCCAGTTTTGCCACGCCATTTGTTGAAGAGGCTGTCTTTGTTCCAGTCCATGTTTTCAGGAAGGAGTGGGCTGAACAGGGGTGAAGATATTGAAGGGATGATTAAAATGCATTGTACACATAAGCTGCATTGTTAAATGACCTTAAATATATAACCTAAAAGTTAAGAAAAGTGAGGAAAGAGCTGGGATAAGAGGTATGGGCGAGATTGCTAAAAGAGTAACATAGATCAAGATGCATTGTATTCATAAACTGCTTTGTTGAATGGCAACTCCTTTGTACAACTATTTAAAGATAATGAAACATTAAATAAACAAAAAACAATTCAAATAAAGTAAGACTAAGTAGAACTTTCCTTAACTCAAATACCTTTTTTCATATTTCAGTGTACCTTTAGTGTGTGTGTGTGTGTGTGTGTGTGTGTGTGTGTGTGTGTGTGTGTGCCAGTAGTGGGGCTTTAATTCAGCACCCCACATACTCACTGAGTTTTGTTCATTCATGGTTGAGACTATACCACTGAAGCCACACCTCAAGTTCTGGCTTTTTATTTAAAAATTATTTTCATCTTGGATTTGTCTGCCTCGCTTGGCTTCAAATAATGATGCTCAGTTGCCAGCCTCCCAAGTAGCTAGGATTATAGGCATGAGCCACCATTGCCCACATTCTTTAATTCTTTATTGGTAACAATTAACCACTCAAAGAGTCAAGACTGAGACAAGAGTACAAGAGAAAAAGGTCTGAAATCTTTACTCTGCTTTTGGTCATGCCAAAGGCTATACTTATGCCACTTAAACTCTCTAAACCTTATTTAATTCAACTTCACAACAGCAATCAGCTCTCCCTTGGCTTCTCTGCTTTCTTCACAGATAAGACAAAGACAATGAAAGTGCTTTACAAACTCTAAATTTCTAAGCACATGGGAGACAAGGAATTGATGAAATAATAAGTGAGACAGTAGAAACCATAAAGAATTGGAGCTAGACTTGGACATTCATTTATTTAGCCATTTAATATTTATTGAGTGTATTATATGGACATTATGTTATATAGACATTATGTTGAGGGTTGGATATAGGTGGCAAACAAGATAGATGAGCCCACACCACTACTATTACCCTCTTGCAGCTCAAAGGGGGAGAAATAAATTAAGCAAATATCAAGAAAACTTTTCCATGTGATCTGGAAGGTGTTTTGAGAGAAAGAGACATGGAGAGCTAACCTAGTAAACTTTTCTGGTGAGACTAGCAAATAAAGGGATATGCAAGAAAGATGTAGAGCTAAAAGCAACTCTAAGAAAAGCATGGGAAGGGCATCATGAAGAAGAGAACAGACCACTGAGACAGGAAGTATATGTGCTGGAAGAAGGAAGATGATTTTGCTTCTAAGTGCAAGGGAAGGCCAATGGTGGTCTTTAATCAGGAGAGTAAAGGGATCTGTTAGCCTGTGCCTTAGAAATTCGCTTTTGTTTTGGGATAATGAGGGTCAAGAGTAGAAAGAGAAGGTGGCTCCATGAGCCTTAATGAGGATGAGGGCTCAGTTAATCGGACTAGCAGTGGGTGCAGTAGGGATGACATTGATTAAAGATGTATTTGTGGAGGTAGAACTGGCACTATTTGTTGATAGAATAATTATAATTAGGAGAGAGAAAGAGGATTCTAAGATTTCTGGCTCAAGCAAGTAGGAGGGTAATTCTACTATTTATAGAAATGTGGAAGACAAAACAAGTTTGTATGAAAGTAAAAAGATACCAGTGTGGGGTGTTAAATTTGACCTCTAAATAGAGATATCAAGTAAATTGTTGGAGCCTGGTGCCAGGTGGTTCTTGCCTGCAATCCTAGCTACTTAAAAGGCTGAGATCTGAGGACTGTGGTTCAAAGCCAGACAAGGCAAATAAGTCATGAGACTCTTATCTCCAATTAACCACCAAAAGGCTGAAAGTGGAGCTGTTGCTCAAGAATTAGAGCACTAGCCTTGAACAAAAAGGCTCAGTGAGAACACATAGGCCCTGAGTTCAAACCCCAGGACAGGCACACACACAAAAAGTAAAAAGAAAAGAAAACAGTTGGCTAGAGGATAAAGGGATGGACCACAGCAAGAGCAAATGCATGAGAATGCAGAGCAAATTCATGAGAATGCAGAGCAAAGATTTCAATGCCTTGGTGCAAAACTATCAATCCATGCCACTATTTTGCTGTCAGGTTTGTGACTGGCTCGCTCAATGTTTTCCTTTTCAAACCATTTCTTCCAAAATATGTAAGTCATCAGCTTTATCTATATACCGCTGACCTGGTGATGCAGCAGAGTGATGCAGTATTGTAGTTTCAATAGAAAGCAGAGTGGAGCTTTTTCCCTCCCTCCTTCCTTCCCTCCCTCATTCCTTTACTCTCTCTAACTGGCACTATTGTTTAGAAGTGGTAAAAATAGTGACCAGTTTTAGAGCTCAAGAGTCCTACACTGATCACTCATCTCAAATGCAGAGGTAAGCATCAACCATGTTTCATTGTTTTCTTGTTGAATCTAAATGTTAGAGGGGTAAGTATTGATAACTTTCTGCATTTCTCCATCTATAAGTGCCTCCTTGTCATGGCAGTGCTTCTTGTGTTTTATGATCAAGTGAAAGAAACTGATTCGAGTTGGAATATGTTCTAATTTCTATACACTTTGGTCTGATCCAGGTCACATTGGTTCTGTCCCATATTTCATATTGCTCAGAGTTTAAACAACCAAGCTTTGTCCTTGAGAGGGTGTCCCTATGAGTCGGTGTGAGTTTGGATCTAAACTGTAGCAATCACAAGCTCTGTGAGCTTATTCTATCATAACTTTGGGTCTTAGTTTTCTCTGTTGTGAAATGGTGCTAAGTACCTTGTACTACAGAAATGAAATACAATGCAGTCTGAGCATGACTCTTGGCAAGGTTGTCATTATTTATTATCATTAGATAGAACCTGGAGTACTGATTAGCATGTGTCTTCCTATCCCTGGGTATTAGGAACTCTGTGAGGAATACAAAATCATCAGGTTAACAGTCACCTCTGAATAATGTGAAAGTGTGTTGCTATGGTAACAGAGTGATGTTGACCTGAGAGGGCACAGTGAAGGAGGTTGTAATGGTCAGAGGAGTTTAATCTATAGAAGCTTTTGGAAAATTTCCTCCAATGAACTAAGCCTTAGAAATTATCTGCTTCCAAGAAGGCACTAGATATCTCAAAGTCAGTATATCCCCTAGGGTTTTATACGAAGAATTGTTGTCCAACTTTACCATGTAACCCAGTAGCCAGAGGGACCATACCTGCCAACAACAGGGATGAGATTGGAAGAAGAGATGAAAAATACTGAATATGTATAGACTATGAAAACAAATTGTATCCATGCAAAAACAGCTCTGAAGATTGTGGCATATTTAGAAACAAACTGCTATACCATACTGGGTGTGTGTGGGGTGTGTGTGTGTGCTTTAATTTTGCTGAAGCACAAGTCTGAATTGCTGCAAGTTTGCTATGTGGACATGCCTGTCCTGTACATTGACTGGTTTTGACTACCTAGAACCCCTTCTCCATTCTCTTGAATTCACTTTGGGGGCTGGGCTCCATCCTTTGAAGGCTGCCTTAGCAGACGGAGGTCATTCAGGGAGTAGAGCTCTCCTTTGAAAAGGGTCTGAATGTATACCTTGAGTTCAGTTAGTCAGACTCTATCTTCAAGGAATTTTAATCTTGAAATAAAGCATGCAGAGATTGAAAAGGACTGAAGACTACCTAATTATTAAACAATATCTTAGGAAATACAATCTATTCACTCTTATGGTTTATAACAATGGTTTGTCTATAAAAGTCAAATAGTAAATATTTAAGGTATAAGTGACAGTAATGTCCTTAGCTTAACTATTTTACTTGTTCAAAGAGTACAGCTAGACACAATATAAAAGCAAGTATATTTGTCTGTGTTCTAAGAAAACTTTATTGATAATAACAGGTAGGAGGTTACCTTAACCCTTAGGTCATAGTTCAGAAACCTAGACTTTCTCAAGCTCTTGCACTTTAATTGGATGTTTCAAAATGTTCTCCTTGTTCTGTCAGTAAATTCCTTTTTATGTTTAATGTCATCACAGGCATCTTATAATGTCTGCCAGGAAGGAATGCTACCTGACAGAGAGTGATTCTCTTGGCTAAATCAGTGAATCTAGCTGAGCATCTAACATCCCAAAGCTAATGAAGCTTCCCCTGGTACCTCTTATGGGTATAGGAAAAATAATTGGGAAGCTGTGAAATAAACAGCTTCTTAGAAAAAAAAAAGCCTAGGCCTGGTGAAACAGGCACAAACAAAGTAAAGAGTCCATCTCAAAAGATGATCGAGTTTAGCAGATGTTTGGGATACATTAAAGGAAAAAAAAAAAGAATATAGAATTTGGCAATGGCTCAAGTCTATCATTTGAGTTAGTCCTCTATAATGAAACAGAAAATGGGGAGTTCCTAACATTGTTTATTTAGTAAGTGTTCTGAAGAGATTTTAAAAGGCATCATTAGGGCTGGGAATATGGCTTAGTGGGAGACTGCTTGCCTAATATGCATGAGGCCCTGGGTTCGATTCCTTAGTACCACATAAATAATATACACAAAATTAAAAGGGATCATTAAAACATCACTTAAAATATGTTTTGGAGGAGGAAGGAGCAAGATGGCGACATGCCACTGGTAAGCTCACTAGGTGTCTCTGACCACACAGAGATTTAGGGTCACAGGACACACTTTACCTCAAGAGACCCACGCCATTCAATCTCTAAGCAGATAAAAAGTTAGTTTCCTACAGAAGAACTAGCTTAGCAGAAAGAAAAGAAAAAAGACAGAAAATAAGGATACAGGGAGCAGACCCCTGTGGTCCTCCTGCATCAGCCGCAAAGCTGCCCGCAGCTCCATGGTCAGCGCTCCCCCCAGACACCCAGGGGAAAAACCCAAACCCAAACCAAAACCACCTAAACACCATCAAGCAAGCTCCAGCCAGGGGATTACTCAAAAATCGATGGAAACCCGCAGCACCAGACCCATGGAAACCAAGGAGGGGAAGCAGCGAAGTTCCCAGCGTCCGCTAGCAGACCCCTCACTGAGTCTGCCTGCTGGGCTGCTCTGGAGGATTCCACCGCTGCCAGGAAAGTACGGAGGAGCCCATGTCGCCCAGCCCGTGGACAAGGGCCACCGCCGGGCTCCATACCACAGAGCCAGGCCGCAGGGCCTCTCCACCCGCCACCACCAGGCTGCAGGCCACAGAGAGAGCCCACAGGGCCTCTCCACCCGCCACCACTCATGCTGCTGCCTGTGGGATCACCCCCACCTTCGCAGATGCCAGGGTTGTTCCTGGCACCAAAGGCAACAACAGCTCGCCACATCCGCCAGGGCCGCTTCTCCCGCCACAGCCTTTGCAGTCATCGCGAGCCACCAGAACCAGTGCGGCGAGATCTGTACTACCAAGTGGCTCCCCAGGAGTGACGAGGCCTGCAATCACCCCATTCTGCACGACTGCCATTATGGCCGCTGCCATGGCTACTGCTGGCATCGAAGCCACCGCCATTGTTGCTACTGGCATAGAGGTAAACAGCTTGCCCCAAGGACGCCGAGGCTGAGCGCACCTCTTCGCCTTGGGAAGACCCCTTTGGCTTCTGCTGCCACCGCCGCGGACCACCTCATCCCCTCAGGGTCCTAGCGGTCCTCCGGGGCTGCCGCACCAACCTTGCTGCTGAGCGCGGTCGCCCACACTGCCCCTTCTGCCTTTACAGCTACTGCCGCCAAAGCCAGATTGCTTCAGGAGCTCCAGATACAATCAGGAAGCCTAATTTAAGGCTAATAGGTATTGAGGAGAAGCTAGAGAAGAAAGCTCATGGAATAGGAAATTTGTTTAACAGAATAGTAGCAGAGAACTGTAACAAACTAAAGCTAGGACCTTATATATCACCCTGCACCAGAATCAAATCCAAATGGATCAAAGATGTCAATGTAAAAGCAGATACCCTGAAAACATTGCAGGAAGAAAAGGGAGAAACATTAGGGCTCCTTGGCACAAGTCAAAACATTCTTAATAAAGGCCCAGAAACACAGCAAATCAAAGAAAGGTTGGAGAAATGGGATTGCATCAAACTGCAGAGCTTTTGCACAGAAAAAGACATAGCTTACAAGATAAATAGAAGGCCCTCAGACTGGGAGAAGATCTTTACTAGCCATACAACACAGCCTCATATCTAAAGTACATTGAGAACTCAAAAATGTAAGTTTTCCCAAAACAAATCCTCAAAGAAACAACTGCCCCCTCAATAAATGGGCTTAAAAAGAGACTTCTCTGAAGAAGATATGTAAATGGCCAAGAGGCACATGAAGAAGTGCTCAACATCATTGGCCATAAAATACAAACAACACTAAGATTCCACCTCACCACAGTAAGAATGCCCATTATCAAGAAAACTAACAACAGCAGATACTGGAGGGGATGTGGCCAAAAAGGAACACTACTACACTGTTGGTGGGAGTGTAAACTTGTTCAACCACTCTGGAAATCAGTGTGGAGGTTCCTCAGAAGGCTAAACATAGAGTTTCCCTATAACCCAGCAATCCTGCTTTTGGGCATTTACCCAAAGGATTACTAGTAAGACCACACTAAAGCTACCAGCACAACTATGTTCATCACAGCAAAATTTACCATCACTAAAATATGGAACCAACCCAGATGCCTCTCAGTAGATGAATGGATCAAGAATATGTGGTATATACACACAATGAAATTCTATGCTTCTATCAGAAAGAATGACATTGCCCCTTTCATAAGGAAATGGAAGGATTTGGAAAAAAGAAAACATACTAAGTGAAGTGAACCAGACCCAAAGAGACATAGACTCTGGGGTTTCCTTCATTGGTAATAATTAGTACATGTCTAGGATAGTCCTAGCGGAGGAGCACAATAGCTCACTAGCTAGTACATGTGAACACATAAGATGATGCTAAGTGAAATGAATTCCAAGTTATGGAGGTAAGTCGTTTATCATTGTTGTTATTTTCAATGTACCATGTAAAATTATGCCTTTTCTTTTGTCTTTCTTCCCCATGGTTTTACCCCTGTAACCAATACCAAAATTGGTATATACAATACCCTGGGTATTATATATATATTATACATATATTGTATATAAGTTTATTAGAACTAGGGAAGTGAAGGGGAACATCAAAATCAAGAGTGAAAGAGTAAAAGGTGAACCAGTGCAACAGCAATACTTAGAAGACAATATGCTATAAACCAACTTTACAATGCAGCGTTGGGGGGGTGAGGAGGGGGGCAGAGAATTTGGGATGGAGAAAGGAGGGAGAAAACTGAGGGAGGTGGTAAGAAGTTTGATAAGAAATGTACTCACTGTCTTACATATGAAACTGTAACTTCTCTGTACATCACTTTCACAATTAATTAATTAAAACTTTTTTTGTTTTTCTGGTAGTAGGTTCTTAACTCAGGGCCTGGGTGCTGTCCCTGAGCTTTTTTGCTCAAGACTGGCATTCTACCACTTTGAGCCACAGCTCTACTTCCACCTTTTTGGTGATTAATTGGAGATAAGAGTCTCACAGACTTTCCTGTCTGGGCTTGGTTTGAACCATTATTCTCAGATCTCAGCCTCCTGAGAAGCTAGGATTACAGTCTGAGCCACCCGCACTGGTCTGAAACATTTTTAAGGATTAAAGTACATTAACACAAAGTTTACTTGAGGCATGGGCTAATCCTAGGAAACATGATTCTGCATATTGGAAGTTCTGTCCCAGTCCTGTCCTGCTATGAACTTGATGTTTGGGGAAGGTCTCATGGTCTTTTCTTCCACAACCAGGTTTCCTTCTATCCCTGATATCCCTCCTTTCTATCAGTCGCACCAAAAGTCACCACTGTTTGCCATCCATTTCAATCAAGCAGATGAAATCATTCTTCACAGACTGGCATGATAACAAATGCAAAATGAGCACCATACATGCCCTTCTCTAACTGTACATGTAGCTGAACAAATACAGTATTTACCCAGAGAAAAATGACATACTCTACACTGGGCAGGTCAGTTCAACAGGATGAATGGGCAACTTGGGGCGTTGTGGTCCTGAACGGAGATCTATAGTAGCACCAGCTTTGACTTAAACAGCATCAGAATTCTTGTACTCCAAAAAAGAGAGCTCTTTCCAACTCAGTTCTGTCAGATAATAGCTTAAAGGAGAATGTGTAACAATGTGTAAGGGCCCTGCCTCTGAACAATGATGTCTCTGGAACTGGAAGTTGCAGTTCCTGACTCCATGTCTTTAGAACCCGGTTCTAGATCTAGGATTGCTGCATTTATAAAATAAATGGTCTCAAGTCTGAATCATACAGTGAGAAAGAACACCATGCTGAGTCCATAGGGAGAGTCTTAGCCATACATTTCTAGAACCCTTCCCTAGTAGTTGAAAAATTCCATCTAACAAACGGACTACTAGTCTTGGGCCTATACACATCAGCAGTAATATTTAGCTCAACTTTTAGTGTTTGTTTTTTCCCCTCTTTTTTTCTTTCTTTCTTTTGGTACTGGGGATTAAGCTCTGGGCCACATACTTGATAGCAAGCATTCTATCACTTGAGCTAGGCCCCACTGTTTTTCTAATGAGCTTGTGTTTCAGACAGGGTCTCATGTTAACCTTGCTGGGGCCAGCATCAGACTATGATTATCTCTGCCTTCCAAATTGCTGGGAATACAGGTGTTCACGAGGACACCTGGTCTATGATTTAATCATTATGGTATTCCATTTATAGATATCTCAAATCATTTATTTAAAAATAAACATATGGAGCTGAGTACCAGTGGCTCATGACTGTAATAATAGTTATTCAGGAGGCTGAGATCTGAGGATCATGGTACAAAGGCAGCCTAGGCAGGAAAGTTCCTGAAACTCTTGTGTCCAATTAATGACCTAAAAGCTGGAAATGGACCTGTGGTTTAAGTGGCAGCACACTAGCCTTGTGTGAAAATGCTGATGGACATTGCCCAGGCCCCAAGTTTAAGCCTTAACTATATATGTACATATATATACATACATACATACACACAAACATATATACATATATAGATGGCTAAAAACATGTCAACTTAAGGGGAAATTAACTCAGTTACCTTCTCAATAAGCCTTTGAAATGGGCACTATTTTAATCTTGGAGAAGAAAAAGGTATTGCAAAGTTAATTCACCCAAGGTCATTCAAATAGAAAAGGTAAAAGCAACTTTGATTATCTGGTCCTATGCTGAGTTCATGAACATAAATCCTAACTTCCATGCAAAGCACCAACAGTGAATGACATCACAGTATGCCAAATATAGTTTTGGAATGATTGATTTGGAAGGAAATCTATAAACAGAAATTTTCCTTCTGACAATGTTGACTATTGCATCACTCTATTTTTAGTTTCATTTTGTAGGTGCCTACTATGTGCAGGACACTGAGCACTATTTTATGCACACTATTTGCTAAAACAACATTGGAAAGAGGAAGAGGCTGAGAATGATATATCCAATGGCACCTTAATAATAACTTGCAAATCAGAAAGTCAGACTGATCTCTAGCTGGTCCCAAAGCCCCTGTCTTCTGTTGCTTTCCAAATCAAAGACCCTGTCCTGCAATGTTGTGCTCCAATTTGCTGAGCATTTTCTGTAACTCCATCTTCATGCCTATAATCAGAAATGAGTTGAATATGCTTGCTCAATGAAACTACATCCTATTTCAGCCAAGTAGCTCAGCTCCTGTAGGTTCCCTATAGCCAAATGAACCAGCATTTGGAATAGGAGCTATACAACAAACCCCAATGTGCTGGGTTGAAAATTACAACTTTGCTGGGCTAGAGGCTGGAAAAATAATAGAAGGCACATAGATCATAAACAGCAGACTTTGGACCAGTGAGTAAGGCATTAAATAATTGAAGCCAGTGAAAGAGAGATGGAGAGGCCAACTCTACATGGCTATTTATGAAACTGAGAAATGGGATATTGATGTTTGGTTCCAGCACTAAGAGCTTTCTGGTTAATTACATTCCTGGGTAAAATCAGAGCAAAATATGATACTTAACATTTTTCGGAGAACACATTAATTTTCAGTCATTTACAGAGAAATTGGTTAGCTCTCTAGCTCACCTGTTTCTATGAAGCCTGATAGAGCTCTCTGTTGAAGACTGACATTTTTGGTTCTGATATGTTCACTGAGGACTTACCATGTGCCATCCTTCTCAGAGCTCATGGCTGAATGAACAAACCTGGAGACAACTAGATCTAGCTATCAAACCACTAGAATAAAATCCTATTACCTTTCTTACCGATCACCCCCTTACACAGCATACTTTCTTATAGCACTCATCAGAAGTGAGAATTATATATTTATTTGCTTTTGTGCCTATTGTTTGGCTCTCAAAGTAGAATATAAATATAAGTGAAAATGAGATTTTGTTGTTGTTGTTGGTTGTGGTGCTTGAACTCTGGGCCTGGGCACTGTCCCTGAGCTCTTCAGCTCAAGGTTAGTGCTCTACCACTTGAGCCACTGTGCCATTTCCAGTTTTCTGGTGGTTAAATTGGAAATAAGAGTCTCACAGATTTTTTTTACCCAGGTTGGCTTTGAACCACAATCCTGAGATCTCAGTCTCTGAGTAGCTAGTATTACAGGTGTGAGCCACCTGTGCCTGACTGAAACAGAGATTTCTTATGTCTCTTTTCAAGTACTTAGAATGGTGATGAGCACCTTCTGGGTATCAGTGCCCAAAACAATATCAGAAAGATATGAGCAGATTTTTCCAGGGTAGTTACAGTAAGATACCAGATGAGTAGTGCCTCTGTTAGGGACTTAGAAGTTGCACCTGTGCAGAAGTAAGATAAGAGTATCACAGGCAAATGGAAAGGTAAAAACAGTGGGATATGCAGAGACACCTAAGATAATTCAGGCAAGGATGGAGCAAGAAGCAAGTAGAAGGGAATGACCATAAACTATACACAATATGGCAAGGCAATGCCATGTTCAATAGACAGCATTCATATCACACATATAATCTCCAATTATTTGGTCCCACCTGACTGGACCCATCCACTCTTTTACCCCTATTAATAGTCCAAAGTCACTTTGTCAAACAAACTATTGCAGTCAAGGAAGCCTACAGTGTCCTCAGCAACTTTCTGTTTTATTTCCTTCAAACCAGGACACATTAACTTGTATCACAGAATTTTTAGTTCACTTTATCCCAGAGCTGAGTTAAATTTCCTTTCACTGTGAAAAGTTATTAACTTAAGATAATTAGGCAGTGTTTGGATGGATATAGAGAGGCATGGGTAGTCTCCAAACATGTTGAAACCCATGATGTGCTACTTTCCAGCATATAATTTCTTTCCTTTTTGCTTTTCTAATGAGCAGTGCTTTTCTGAATGCCAAGCTGTTTATAGTGTAAACTTTTAGCTGCAATTAACAGAAAACAATAAAAGCTCAAATTGTAAGAGGGGGGAAGTATGGGAAGAACACTGTGTTATCCATAAGAGTCCCTTAAACAGCTGGGCATCTCAAATGACTTGAGACAGAAACTTAGAGCTCAGGCAATTTTCCATGTCTCTGTCCATCTGTACATCTGTGTGTCTATCTGAGAGATCATGTAGTTATGTCAGCATCTCTGACAAACATACAACAGGATGAGTGCATAGACTTCATAAGGACTGGAAATGAAATTTTATTAGTCTCTCCTAAGGTCCTTTCTCCTAAAGTCTCAGGAATCTTTGTCACTGGTTCTGTCTACTTCTGTCCACATTTCTTTCTCTATTATTCTTCTCCTTCCCCCCATCTGCCAGTTTCTCCCTCTGTTTGATCCACATACTCTACTATATTATTATATGCTTCCTTTCTTTCACTGTTCTCCTTTGAAATAGTTTTGTTTGCTTTTGAAAATCCATGGTAAAACCTTCCCTAACACTTTCTAGATTATTTTCTCCATTTAGGAGATCTAGATCAGGTGACTAGTTAATTCTCTAAATCTCTCAGATACTAAAATCTGTAGAAAAAGGGATCTGATTGGTGCAATTTGCACTAATTATCATCCTTGAGCCAATCAACTGTGATCATGGAAACATTCAAGTGACATGACTATGCCTCCCTAAAGCCCTACAGGGAGAAATACAGTAGTTCTCAGAGAAGGCATATCTCTGTAACTTAAAAAGCCATAATATGGCTTTCTCCTCCAAATGCAGAGACTGGATCCATATTATTGAACAAATTAATATTTTTTCAGTAAAGTTGACTGACAGGGAAAGCTTCATGAGAAGACACTGTATGAAAATTCAGTACCACATGAAAACTGATTCTTCCTTGGGATAGCTAATCTTTTGAAAGTCAGTCTATTTTGTAGAATTATAGGACTCACATTTCTAGGTCAACATTCTCCTTATATTAGCAAAGGCTAGAAAGACAGACTCATGCAACCATATGTCCTGTGGGGAAAAGAGCCATCCTGTGACATGAGAGGCAAATGTTTCTGACTGGCAGTGTATTATTGGGTCTTCTTTGCAAAGCATCTCCCACCTCCACCACCATCCTCAGCTTGCTCATATGTAAAATGAAAGGGTTAGATGTGACGATCTATGTTTCTGAAGCTCAGGAATAGTGGGATTCCCAATGGAGGCAGAAGAGGTCCCCAACAAGGCTCCTCAGGAAGGAGCTGCCTGACTAATCACTGTTCATATAAACCCCATGTGTTGGGACTATTGAATCCTCCTCAAAGCTATGCCAGCTAAATTTGAGATACTATTTTTATTTTCTAGGTAGTCTGAAATTAGATTTGCCGACTTGGCAGCTTCTGACAGATGTCTGCTTTTCTAAGGAGTTTTTGGGTTTTTTTCAGGCTTGGAGCAAAAAGACTTTCAGCCCCTGGGAATTGTGGTTACCTTTTGTGTCTCTTAAGGCAGAACTCTTAACAGCACTCAGATTTTTGAGCAGGGCTCCTGAGGTCTTTTCCAAGCTGCTAACTACAGAGGGGCTGCACGAAAGTACACAGCTGTGTGTTTGAAGAGCCTGTCAGCATGCAAACCTACATCCGTGGAAACTGTCCAGTTTTATGAGGGAGGAGGGTGTGTGTCTATCTGCAAATGACCAAATGCCTTAAGGGATACTGTGAGTAGATTCATTTGAGCATTTGATGAAGATTGTAAAAAGGAAATCAAGAATGGAGATGCCGTCAAGGAGATCTTTTAAATTCTTGTCCTTTCCTTGACATTGTTTTTTTATGCACTCAACAAGTATTCATTTCACACATATTATGTACCATGTACTCTACTAGACTTTGGGGAAGAGGGAAAGTAGACAATGTCTCTTCTTCCAAAAAAGAAAGGCAGGCTGAACATCAGCAAGAATGGAGTCAAGGTGTTTGCCTTCTCCCTGATCTCTTACTTCCACTCTTGTTCTCCTTTGCTCTTGGAGCCAAATGGAAGCTTTATAAGGGTATGATGGGAATGGTGGTAGTGAAAGGATGCTGACAAGCAATTCAGGATATAGGAATTATGGAAATATTTAAGCATAACTGAGTGAGTGATAGGATTTTGACAAATGGAAAAGAGGGATGACATTCCAGGTGGGAAAGCTAGCATAAGCAAATGGGCAGAATGTCAAGACCCAGGGAAGGACCTAGAAGTCAAGAAGCCATGTGGACAGACATAGACCAAGAGCCGTAAGACACTGACACATGAATGAGGAAGTCATCTTGGAATTAGGTCCTCCTGGAACCAGCAACCCAGAACTACTGGGCTATAAAATTGTGAAATGGCTGTCCTGAGTTAAGAAACGTAAGAGTGTAGGATGTGTTTAAAAGAACAAATAGGATTAGAACCATTCATTGCAAGATCATTCTCCATATTGTTTCTTTTGATTGCTCTCTCGATGAACACCAAATGCATGAGCACTTGCCTCTTTATTAAATACAAATGGATGTTGAAGTAGAAACACTATAGATACAAACAGTACCTCATTCCCATTGTATTAAGTCAGGGCCGCTCATTATAATATAGAATAATTCTAGCTAACATAAGCAGAATTAGAATTAGAATTGATTATGTGATATTGAAAACCTCAGATCATAACTGAGAACCAAGCTTGAATGTTAACAGTGAGGGCAATGTTCCAAATCAGACCACAGAACAAGTTCCACAAAGGTCCTAAAGTTACCCCTACAAGGCACAGAGTTTGTATCAAGGATGCCACAAAACTTGCACCACTGGTCATTGCCTCTGCCACAGTTATGGAGGCCTCCACAAAATTCTCTTCCCACATCAGTACATATGAAGCTACTTAGCTCTATGTAATGGCTGCATATTGTAATGTAAATGTGAACTAAAGCTTTTGATTTCTTCAGAACCGGGGCAAGAAAGCTTCAGTATCTGATGATGAAACATCTTGGGTTGGGCTATATTATTAACTTTGTTTCTTGAACAAAACTTTCTGCCTCTTTGGTTCTCAATTTCTTCTGTAAATAGAATAAGGTCATAACTAGGACCTTTTCTGGTCTGACCCATTCATAATTTAGATAAATGTCTACAAGACGTGGTTTCTCTCCTTCCTGAGATCCTCAAAGGGAATTCACTAGACACTTGGCTAAACCATATCATGATCTATCATAGAATTAAACACTAGGCAGCTATTTAGAAATGATAGTTTATAACAATGTTTCTTGCCAAAGAAGAATGTATGTTCCAGGGTAATTTTGAATTTTGAAAAAACTATAGATTTATATATAGTTGTCAGAAATACTATTGAATAAAATGGAGCAAACCATGATATCCTGTCCCCAGTTTTCTTCAGTGGTAACATTTTGCATAGTTATAGTACAATAGCACAAGAGAAGATTGACTTTAATATGAACCTATTGACCTTATTCAGATTTTACCATTTTTATGAGTGTACATGTATGTGTATATACTGAGTTCCAGGCAATTTTATACCTTGAGTACAAGACCTATGAGATAAACATTATAGCCAATACCACCCATGACAAACTGTTCAGAATATTTTAAGTAAAAAAATTCAAGTAAAAATAGGAGAATATGTATTTTTAAAAATATACCGGACAGGGGGCTGGGGATATAGCCTAGTGGCAAGAGTGCCTGCCTCGGATACACGAGGCCCTAGGTTCGATTCCCCAGCACCACATATACAGAAAACGGCCAGAAGCGGCGCTGTGGCTCAAGTGGCAGAGTGCTAGCCTTGAGCGGGAAGAAGCCAGGGACAGTGCTCAGGCCCTGAGTCCAAGGCCCAGGACTAGCCAAAAAAAAAAAAAGAAAGAAAGAAAAAAAATATACCGGACACATCAACATCAAGAAATTAACTATGTGAGAAAAGTACGATATCGGAGGGAGCTCTGCAGGGCTCAGCCGCTCCTCCGCAGTCTTCCGCCGAAAATAAAAAAAAAAAAAAAAAAAGAAATTAACTATGGGGCTGGGGATATAGCCTAGTGGCAAGAGTGCCTGCCTCGGATACATGAGGCCCTAGGTTCGATTCCCCAGCACCACATATACAGAAAACGGCCAGAAGCGGCGCTGTGGCTCAAGTGGCAGAGTGCTAGCCTTGAGCAAAAGAAGCCAGGGACAGTGCTCAGGCCCTGAGCCCAAGCCCCAGGACTGGCCAAAAAAAAAAAAAAAAAAAGAAATTAACTATGATGAACTCTGAGTGATGTAATCTTAACTAATTTTTATTCTCCTCTTGGTGCTTATTAGTGTTTCTTCAATTGCCTTCAGTGGCTGTGTTTATGCATGGCATTTTTAGCTAACAACAAAAATCACAGCCATTTTTCTAAGATATGGAGACAGGGGCAGTGATCCTCTCCTTCCAAGGTGGAGGGTATTCACTTCATATTCATTTCAATGCATGTATGAAACTGCTGATTGTACCAAAATCTATACTATGCATGTACTATGCACTCTGTATTTTTACAAGTACATATAAGCTATCATACAGGTCAATTATGAACTATACACAGGAAAAAATGAATAAAGAAATAGAAAATTTACCACATATCATAATAAAAGTTACGTGGATTTTGTCTCTCATAAAATGTCAGATTGTCTTTCCACCTTTTCACTTAGAAAACACTTTACAGCCTCTCTTTGGCATAACCAATTCCCAGACTCACAATTCTTTGGCTTTAAAATGAGTAAAACAAGTGTTACTTGAAGATAAGCACTATGATACCTTGACTGTTGATCTAATAACTGAGACAAGTACCAAGTGATTGATGTGAAGGTGGCCTATATGGATACTCTGAAAGAAAAAAAAAAAAAGGTCGATCATGCTCTCATGTCCTAGGCAGGTCAGAGAAGGATAGCATATAATTCCATCCTACATCTCAGAATGGTACATAGTTGAAAAACAGAACACTGGTTTTCTGGACACTTTTACTTGGCCTTTTCAAATACTGAATGGACATGAGTAACTGAAAACTTGAAAGGCAAAGCCCGGCCTATGTATGTGCGGGGAGGAGTGGGCAGGGAGAAGTGAATTGATTGCTATAGGAATATTATATTTCAAAGTACACATGTTGATATATATTTTGTTATTATTTTATGGATTTATTTAAATCCACTTATAAGGAAATTTTTATAAAAGCTTCATTGAGAATTCCTAGCACTCTTCTTAAAAATTCTTACATGCTATAGGCCTTACAATATCATGAATGCTCTTCTTTTTTTAAAAAAAAAAAAAATCCGGTTTTTCCTTAGGTGCAGGAACTGCTATATTTTACATGAAAAGCATCTTTCTGAATATTCTAAGTTTTTCAAAGGCCCATGAATACATAAAGGAGAACCCCTTGGTAATCTTTGAAGTAGACCAGTGCAGTTTGTTCTTCAGCTGGGTTATCATGAAGGGCAGCCTTTCCCCTCCTGCACCCCCGGTGGTGCTTTAGCGTCTGAGTGCTGTTCTGTATGCTCTTTGACACTGCTCCAGCTATTATCCCGCGTTAGTAAATGTGGAGAGTAACTCAAAGGCTCTTAGGAGGAGCAGCTGCTAGCCTGGCTTTGCTCCATCTCGTCCTTTGCATGATTCTGAAGGCAAACTGCTTCATCAGACAGGAAGAGCCAGCTGACCAGAAAGGAAGAAGCTGCAGAATTAGAAGACGTGGATCGGGATCCAAGAGACCTGCAGAGTCCCTGCTTTGCAGTGTAATCCTTACCAAGAGACACAACCAACCCTAGCCTTGACAACTTTCTCCGCCCAGGAACTAGATGGTCATCCCATCTCCAGGGCTGTACTTTAGCAACAGGGGACTATGATGTTACACAGACCTGAGTTTAATCCCTGCTCCACCACATAATTGATTTGAAGCAGACCACTCAGTCTGTCTTTGTTTCAATGTTTTTCATGTGTATGATAAAATTCATAACTCTATGTCACAGTGTTGTTATAGGGAAAAAGTTCTATATGAACACAATTATTTGTCTACTATTTCAAGTAAAAGCAATTGCATGGATTTACCAACTAATTCCGATTGTGGTTGGTTGGATAATCTGATTTAAAGTTTAAGACATATGGGACCTGTAGAATTCATTTGGAGAAATGCAAACAAGCAATTCGGAGAGGAAAGCCTCCATTTTCCCAAGTATCTTAATGATGAGAAATGCATGTGAGTGCTGAGCTTAGGAACATGCTTTGTGAATTAAAATTGTCTACACTGAGCAAACATCAACAGCAGAAAACAACAGTCTACTGTCCACCTGAGTCCCCTGAGCCAAAATTTTCTAGGACAGACACTTAGGGAAGCACACTGACTCCTAAATAGCCACAGTGTCTCGCATATGGGCACCTCTGCACAACATATCTGATAGGAGAAAGGGACACTGTGGTCAGACATTAACTATTTGCTGTGTTCCATATCTTGTACTAAGCTCTTTATATGCAATAGCTCATTTATTCTTCAAGCTCCTTTTCCTCACCCCATGAGGTAGCTTCCATTATTACTAGTCATCCTTTGCAGTGAAGGAAGCAGTAGCAGTGGCCTGTTTCTTTATCCCTAGAGAATAGGTAGCAAATTAAGTAAATCCCTTAGCACAGCTAGTTACACATGCTGCCTAGCACTGTGCTTAGAACCTAGTAGTGACTATGATTGAAGCTGATTGGGAGCATCTTATTCTATTACCATATGGGAAGTAAAACAGTAACTCTCTATACAAAAGATTAAGTTAGTCTTGATTTTTGTGCAGATCTGGAGACTTATATTAAGGAGAGCATATCTGAGCTGAGTACTGAAGACTAATTCAGGAGTTTTCAATGAAAACAAGGGGACCAAGGTCTATGTCACACAGACGTTGGTGGCCCTCTGGGCACATCTAGCAAACATGTCTTTGATTTGTATGATCCAGAATACTTTTTAATTGAATTACCAGTATTTTTAAATGTGATATTTTGGAGTATTGATGCATTCCAATGTTCAGCTTTTCCTGTAAAACAAAGCCAAAAAAAAGGTCATATTGATTCATTTTCCAACATAATAATTCCATGTACGGCTAAGACTCTACTCTCTCCTTCAGGAAGCCAAACTTCCTGAAGTTCCCACCACTTCCTGTTGTCATATTTTGTCTGTCCATTTCCTTTAGACATGAGGATCACTGGCAATGACTTTGGGCAAGGAAGAGTAACAAAAGGTGATTGAAGAAGGATCAAGATACATTGTACTCACAAATTGACATGTTGAATTGAAATCCCTGGGTCCAACTACTCAAGGGTAATAAAAATAATAAATAATATTAAAAATAATATTCTATTATGCATTGTATGCCTGCTCCTCCACCAAAGGAGGGAAAGGACTTTATTAATCATTATTGCTTCCCTTAATAAATTGTCTATCTAGTGCTGAGCTCTTCAATACAGTAGTCATTTATCACATGTTGTCATTTAGAATGAAGTTAAATAAACATTTTGGTTCTTCTTTTACACTAATGACATTTTTAGTGCTCAGCATCAGTGTATGGATATAGGCCATCATGTTGCACAGTTCAGATAAAGGAATTTTCTTCATCTCAGTGGGTTGGGTTACTCTAGTGAACAGCCAGTGTAAGACACAGGTAGCCATTGGAGAAATGGAATATAAACTATTATCTGATTGGCTTACATGGTGTGGAAGGGGTGGGAGAAAGAAGAGACAACACTAGCTCCAATGGTGAAGGAAGCTTCATGATGGAGGTAAGCTGAGAATGGGTACTAGATTGTACTAGATTAAAGATAACATTAAGATATGGGAATGAGGACTCTATGAGGAATGTTTAGGCTGCAAAATATAGAGGAAACAACTATCAATCACTTTAATAAAAACTTATTGTTGGTACATAATAAGAAACCTTGCATTCACTCAAGGATTTAATATCAAGGCCAATGTCTCTGATGTCCTTATAGTCTCTCTGTGATTATGGGAGGGGGACTGAGATCAAACCTTCCAGTCTTCCATCATGGCAGGTAAGAGGGGAGAGGAAGTGCTAGCAGACTTCCATTCACAGCCAGAATCATTGCATGCAAAGAAGCATACAACTTCCTAGTGGTATAAGAAGTCAAGGACAAATGGAAATATTTTTGCAGGTTAAGCTAAATCATCAACAGTTTGTTGTGCCTGTGAACTGAAGAGGTTTGACAGGAAAAACAGCTATGTGCTAGAATTCAGAGATTTGGAATATAATTCATTTTAACTGTCCACTAAGGTGTGATACTTTTAGACAATCATGATATCTGAGCCACTTACATATCATCCCTTCATGAGAGTAAGGCCTCTTTTGAGGTGCCTTATAATCCATGCATAATGAGACAGGTAAGATCATCTTTTCACCCAATGATGACTATAGCTATGTTAATCTGACAATGGAGTTTCTCAGCTCTCTATTGTCGTGTGTATAACAGATGTAGTAGAATAAAACAAAACGAAGTTATTGTATTACAGTTCTGTAAGTCAAACATTGGTGTAAAGAGCTAAAATCAAAATACTGGTAAATCTATGTTCTTTTCTGGTACCTCGAGTGAAGAAATCATTTCCTTGCCCTTTCCAGATTCTACAGGCTTCCCATATTCCTGGACTTGTGGCCCTTCACCACATCTTTAAAGCCAACAACCTTGTATTGCTTTGTGCCTTTCATTCACATCAGCATCTTCCTATGATTCTGTCTCCCCTTTCTACTGTTAGTAACTCCAGTTATTTTATTGGTTCTGGCCATAATCCAAAAATAGTCTTCCTATTTCAAAGTTATCTGATTCTCAATCTTAATTTCTTTTGCCATATTATGTAACATTTTCATAGGATATTAGAATATATATGCATGCATATATACATGTATATATATGAATATATACACTAACAACACAAAATGAACATCTTTTATGTTAAGGCATGCAGTATCTTGCCAATTACAAGGGCATTTTGCACAAATGTATATACATTCAATCCAGATATCCCAATCTTAAGTAATATGCAAGGAAATACAAAGTGTATATACATTACATTTCATTGTACAATATTTCTAATAGTGAAAGTTTGAAAGTAAATATCCAGTTTTTTTAAAAAGCCAGTGGTTAAACAAACTATAGTTCCTCCACATGAGACCAAAATCTGCAGCCAAGTCAATGAATGGACACAAATAGTCCAATAATAAGTAAAGGAAAAAACACAAATTGTAATATATATGTTAATATATTCTCAAAATCTATGTGTATACAGAGTATATATGTACATGAATAATCTAATAACTACTTGTGATTATTATTTTTTCTGCATAATTTTATTTATTATATATATATTTATTATCAAACTGAATTACAGAGAGGTTCATACATTAGGCATTGGATTCATTTCTTGTACTGTTACCTCGTCACACATTCTCGTGATTATTTTTGAAAGTGGTACAATTAGGAGATGAGAGATTTTTCACAAGAGATTGGCATTTATAGGGGGATCATATGTTTCCATAGGAAAAGAAATTAAAACATGCCCCTTTAAGAATTAAAAACTTCAGTATTGTGAAGAATTAGTTTACAATGCTCAAATTATTCACCATTCACTACTTCTACTCATGGAAGTCTCCCTTTCTACTTAGAATCTGAAAACTTGGAGTCTAAAAGAAAGACAGGCTTTCAAAGATCACATAGAAACCTTTACCTGCTACTTTAATTAACTGACTGTGGAGATTTTTATACTCTTCCAAATGCTATTTCTATTTATTATCCCACTGCATCTGAGTTCATTCCACTCAGTCTTGAAGTTCATTTGCTCATCTCTCACATGTAAGACAAACTGTAAGTTTGAAACTTTAGGAAACTTGATGTTTTGAACTCTAGATGTCTAACAGTCAGGGATGTTCACAGTTTCAACAATTGTCACCATGCAAGGATTTGCTCTGTGACAGTTGTGGTGCACAGTAGGCTCTATCTAAAGGCAAGATTTTAATAAAAATAAAGCGGTGAGATGAGCAAATTACTAAATGTCAGGGAAGGTGGATTAGAGGTCATTGCGGGGGGCATTGCATTATGTGGCAGTCAGGCTGCTGAAATTCAGCTGTCATTTTTAGGTTTGGCTCATACGAACTGTTTCTGAATCTTTTGCTTAAACCATTTTTTTGCATGAGTTCATTTGAATATATTTCCCCTGTGCAAGTACAACAGGCCTAATTAAGATGATAGGCAATTCCCAAATTTCATTTCTCAGTGCTCGGGCTCTCTGTAGGATTCCTAGGTATTCTAAAGAGAGATAACAGCATTAGAAATTACCAGAAAAAAAATCAGAGGTTAGCTATGCATCATCAAGAAGTTTAATAGTGCTCATTGTGACCTCAGAGCTTACCCTAAGACCTTGCTATAGTGAATTTGGCAAGGAACATGGTTCAGATTTAAACAGTACTCATCTCAGCCTCAAATCTCACCTCACAGGCCTATATGGGAAGGAACACAATCCTCAATGGTTCGTTTCCACAGAGCAATATGACTGGATCCATCCATCCCAATCAGTGTTTCACTTAACCTCAGAGATCCTCCCACAGTCCAATCTAACTGCTGAACTATACATTCATCTGAATTAGGGAAGGGAAGGGGAACATCAAAATGGTAAGACAAAGGGTAAAAGGGGAACCAATGCAACAGCAATACTTACAAGACATTATGTTGTAAACCAACTATACAACTCAGGTGGGAGGAGGCTTGGGGAGGAGGGAGGGTGGGAGAAAAATGAGGGAGGAGGTAACAAGTTTGACAAGAATGTACTAACTTACGTATGTAACTGTAACTCCTCTGTACATCACCTTGACAATGAAAATTAAAAAAAATAAAATAACATAGCGATGCCACCTGGTCATGTAATTTACTGTGTGGTCCAGCCTGATCTGAGCTGACTTCATGCCCATCCAGCAGCCTAGCCTGATGATAGGACTCAGGTAATGGACTTTGGGGGCAGCAAAGATCAGGACACTATCCCATCTGAACTCAGGACAAAGGCAGTTACCCAACCACATAGGATCAATGCCAGCTGGCCCATCTGGAATCACAGGATAGACTGTCTATCCTTGCCAACAAATCAAAACAACATTCGGGAAAAGTGGCTGTTTCTTCAAATGAAAGGGTAGGAGAATTACATAGATTGAAAACAACGCAATACCTCTAGTAGGAACAAATGAAGATTATCATTTATACCGTGATAAGTAAAAAGTTCAGGATAATCCTAATTATTAGTCCTCACTATATTTATAGTTTATACCAACACTTGATAACTTCCAAAATATAAACAGATACAATTTGTGCATTTACAATTAAAAACTAAAATAAACGTTATCATTGAGGCTTTTCTTCAAATTTTTCAAAATGTGCAAGCATACACACATGCATATGTATGCCATGACAAACAAGGAAATAACTAGAGAAATAGCACACTATCCCCATGAATAACAACAAAAAACATGAAGGTTTGGAGGCATGATTCAGGTAGTAGAATACCAGCCAATGAGCAAAAGCATCAAATACTGAGCTCAAGTCCTGGTCTTAGACCAAAAAAAAAAACCAAAAACCAAACCAAAAAAATGGAACATGAGAGGCTACACCCATTTCACCCCATGCAAGATATTAATCTAGGGGCTGGGGATATAGCCTAGTGGCAAGAGTGCCTGCCTCGGATACACGGATACACGAGGCCCTAGGTTCGATTCCCCAGCACCACATATACAGAAAACGGCCAGAAGCGGCGCTGTGGCTCAAGTGGCAGAGTGCTAGCCTTGAGCGGGAAGAAGCCAGGGACAGTGCTCAGGCCCTGAGTCCAAGGCCCAGGACTGGCCAAAAAAAAAAAAAAAAAAAGATATTAATCTATTGCAGCATCTTGGCCAGTTCCCTCTACAGTGTTATACCAAACTTGCACACATTCCCTGCTTTGCGCTTTATGTCTTACACTTCAACGTATGTATGATACCACAATATTTATTAAATGTTGAACAGATGTAAGGTTAGTTTATTAGACAGCAGTTCACAAAATGTATAACTGTAGGGTTATGTGTGCATATAACATTATACAGATATTACAATTATACATATGACCAATACTGAGGGGCTAGAGCGAAAACATTGCACAACCCAACACTCAGGTGAAAGTTTGATGTTCAAGAGATGCTTTTGAGGATGTGAGATAGGTAGACATAGAAAAGATATCTCACGCGGAAATCGGGTTGTATTTATCTATGTAGAATGCTGAAAAGCAAGCACAAATAGGGATAAGGAAAACATCTGGAAAGAGGAAGAAAGGAATTAGGCTGTTGATGGAGCACTGGTAGATACTCCTCACCATTCCTCATCCTTTGTGTGTGTGTCTAGGGATACATGTATCCTCCTACAATGCAAGATCTCAGGTTGTAGTTCTCAACCTGGGAGGCAGTTTGAATCTTAAAAATTCTGATGTCTGGGTTTTATCAATTCTAATAAATCAGAAACGCTGGGAGGAAGGACCCAGATATAAGGAGTGATACCACTGAGCAGCCATGTTTGAGAGCCTGATTAAAGACAATGCAGAAGACTCTGCCTTGCACAGGGCAAGGAAGGGGAGTCAAGGCCCAGAGTGCAATATTTCTTCTATCCTCCTGTCTTCTAAGCAGAGGTTTGAGATCGTGCCCTGTGCCCTTTAGTAAGGAACTGCTTAAAATCTCACCAAACTCTGGAAGAGAGAATTGCACTTGATGGAGAGGCTAGATAAGGACCTAGGTTTCTGCTCTCAACAGTCCTTTGTCCCAAGCAGCTAGTGACACATGTTGGGGGTTCAGCCAAAGTTCAAGCTTCAGCCTGCCCTTGAGGTTACAGCAACATTGACCAACAGTCTACAAATCCCTATTGTATTAGATTTCTAACGATCAGTTCATAGTCCCAAGACTGGTCCGAAGTGTCGGAAGTGTTCACACAAGATTCCAAAATTCCAAAATAATGGATCTATTCCAAAGTAATGCATCTATTTCATTTTTTTATTTAGTAGAAAAACTGGGTCTTTGTTATAAGAAAAAAATGGCTCTGGTTTTCATCAGTACAGAGAGATATTGAGAAGATGAGTAAATGAATAAATGAAAAATTAATTTTAGAGGTCCATTAGGATTTGCAAGTTAGCATCCCTTGGTCCTATAAAACTCAAAAATGTATTTTGCTAAGTTCATATAGTATGATGGTAAACACACATAGTGTTTACAAAAAAAAAAGTGAATGTGAATTCCTTTACAGGATTTGTACAGTCTTATTTCAGCCATTTGAATCTCATCCAGACCCTGAGGACACACTAAGCATTTGTGCCACATACTTAAATAGTCATTGTGTTTGAAACAGAAGCACAAAACCTCTATTCCTCATATTTTGAATTCTGGTTTCTCTACAAAGACTGGAGTGTAACACTAATCAGTGTTTTAGAGATTTCAGCCCAGAACTTCCTATTCTTTACTTGGAGCTTGAGCAAGCTTGGACCTCTTTGTGAATTACTAGCCAGTGTCGTTCTGAGAAGCAGCTTTCCAATTCTGCACAGTCTAACCCAAACAAATTATAGGATTCACCAGGGACAGGGCCCGGAGCACCATCTGACACCACCCCATCAGAGGACCAGCTGTCAAGTTCTGTTTTTGGCTGCACAGAGGCTGGGCAGCAGGTCATAAACAACCACAAAGCAAGGCTAACACAAGAAAGAGACAAAGAGACAGCCATCCATCTGCAAAAAAAGTGTACCAGCTCCCATGTGAACCTTGTTTTTTTGCACAGAGGTTTACAGTGAAAATGAATTAACGTCACTTTATGTAAGTTACACAAAAGTTTATAATTGTGATTTTCACTTTTAGAAATCCCATAGAATATTTATTTTCTTGTGTACTCTTTGCTTAGTAAACAGAATTCAATTTGGATATGGTTTTACAGAGGCAAGATTATCACCTATGGGTCCCAGAGCATTGATTCACACACAAAATGCTCATCTAATACTAGCTGAATGAATGACAAAGAAGAGAACAAAGCCTGTCCACAGTCTAGTTACTTATTCAAGCATCTGTATCCCCAAGCCAGCATTTGATACGCTCAGTGGTTGTTATAAACAAAATGTGCTGAGTATTTTTTGAGGAGAAATATTCCTTCTTAATAGAGGAGCATGTTTAGAGGAAATGGTTTTTGAGACGCACCTGGTAGGATCAGAAAAGTCCCAGTAGGTAGAAGGGCAAATCAGTAGGAGTAGAAAAGTACAGAATATTGTGAGCTAGGGGCAGGAATGAAGGGAAATTGTTCTCCCATTAAAGAGGATCTATCTCAATTTAAAATCAAAATTTCAAAAGAAGTACTGTGGGGAAATCTGGCTGGGAAATGATCTCTAAAATAAAACTAAGACTTACAAAAGATAAATTTAAATATTTTAGAACTTGTTGGTTATAACCACAACCATATGGTACATCTTAAATAATAAATCAAAGGGTTTGTGTGAAGTACTTTGGATAGAATTGTACATGAGAACACAAGAAAACTAGTGTAATTTTATCTTTAACCTTCATAGATCAACTATGAAGAGGTCATACTGGAAAAAATATTTTGGAAGCTCCATTAATTCCTTCTGCATCATTTTATCAAAATTTTCTCAATGCTGCATCTTTTGTAATGCTGATGGTTCCACTTATAATGTCACCTTGTTATCCATGTGTACACTGAAATGATGCGAGTTGAAGCAGCTGATAATCATGGAGATACCAGTAGATTCCCTCAAAGAGATGATAATGTGGCAAGTCCTAAATGTTCAATGTTTCCTTCATTGATAAAGCTTTTTCCCATAAATAATTCTGACTTCCTTTTGAAACATCTCAACTTTTAGAAGTAGTAGTAGTAGTAGAGATAATTTTTTTCTAGGAGCAGCAATATGACTTTCAACAGAGACTCTGATAATAAATTCACAGGTAAACTAGCTGGGGTGATCCATGCCTGTAATGCAAGCCCTTGGGAGAGTGAAGTGAGAGGATTCTGAATTCAAGACCAGCTTTATTATGCAGTCAGCTTAAAGCCAATATGTTCTCATCATGAGGCTCTATCTCAAAAGACAAAAACAAAACAAAAAACCCTACAAAGTAAATAAATGCTCTGGTAATAAAGATCCTTTGTATTTGACTTCCGTTGAATATAAGATATATATTGATGGAAAATGACTTAAAGTACTTACCTCCCTCCTGACAGCCATATCTTAGAGCTGTCCTTGCTGCTGACCCAACTGAATCATCTCTCCTCCCTTTTCTCCTGAGCAAACACACCAGCAGTTTTGGAAAAGAACCTGAGACCAAGGCTCTCATCTGATGAGCTCCTGTTGAACACAGAGGCTGTTGAAACCTCAAAGCCCCTCAGTGAAAATAATATTGCTCACCCACATGATCTCCATCGCACTCTACTTCCTTCTGCTCCCCCCACCCCCCGCCCCGACTTCATTCTTTCTGCCTAATATTTAAAGGGACACTAGCTGTAAGGGGGGGGGGGGTGCACCATTTCCTCTTCAGCCATGTTGAAGGAGACTTGAGTGCCATTCCCAGGCATCTCTCCCAAATAAAGTTTGTTGGTCTGTTGAGTTCACTTTCTGCCCTATCCTTATTTTGATACCCTCATGACTCAGTTTCTTCTTTGGTAGTTGTACCAAATAAATAATGATGGATGAGATGATTGGAAGTTTGAATTCCAGGAGACATGAAAAGGTTGGGTTTTTCATTGAAGTCATCGAAGGTATTGGAGCATGAATGTCAAGTTATGGTGCAAGAAGATTCACCAAGCAGGCTGGGGAAATTGCTGAAAAGGCTACAGGTATGTGTACAGTTGGGCAGCTGATGTAATCCATCAGCACTTGTGTTTCTGTACAGAATGTTTGTCCATGGGGAAAGGCAAAGCTTCCTCATTCATCAACACTTTGTGTCCTCCTCTGACTTCCATTGCGATTGATGGTAATGTGAACCTTCATTTATCTTGGTAGGATGAGAGGCATTTCTCGTAGCTATTTGCATGTTTGAAACAGCCCACACAGACACTGATGTGATTGGCAATTTGGAACATATTGTCTTCATTTGGTTCCTTCATCATGCCTGAAGACTGAAGAAGGGTTAAGGAAGGAAGAAAACATCCTCCCTCAACCCTTTTCCTACCTCTTATGGCAATGTGAATTAATTCTTCACCTTGTGATGTTTACAAGTTAAATGAAAATGCTAAACTTTTTTTTCTTGGCTAATGTCTCAGTGAATTTCCTAAGATGAAAAAGATTATTTTTAAACTGTCTTTCTAAAACAATTTTTGTAATATGACTGGATGTTACAGTTTTAGAGCCTCAACTAAAGTAAAATAAGCAGTATGCTTTCCTTATGATGTTACAGGAAGATGGTGTGTGTGTGTGTGTGTGTGTGTGTGTGTGTGTGTGTGTGTGTTTGTGTGTGTGTTCCAGTACTGGAGCTTGAACTCAGGGCCTGGGTGTTGTCACTCAGCTTTTTTTGCTAAAGACTAGCACTTGAGCCACAGATCCACTTCTTTCTTTTTGGTTGCTAATTGTAGATAAAAGTCTCACATATTTTCTTGCCCAGGATGGCTTTGAATCATGATCCTTAGATATCAGCCTCCTGAGTAGCTAGGATGATAGGAATGAGCCACCGGCACCTGGCTGGAAAATGCTTTAAAGTTGTGGTCTGCACTACTTTTTGAAATTGTTAATACATGGATATTTCCTGTTGTTCTTCCTTTCACAGAGTCTCAAGTTCCAAACACATACACACACACACACACACACACACACACACACACACACACACACACACAGAGGATGTACTCTAGTAAGAGGAAGATAAATGCAGGTTTGGGGGAAGAAAATTAAGGGACATTACAATAAAATTTCAGAAGTTAGGTTCTCATTCTCTCCTTGAAGGCCTTTAAAAATTTCTAATTAGCCACCTACTATACAATAATGGGCCCCTATACTTCCTAGAAAAATATTAACCATGTCATCAGGAACAAAGTAATTGACCTCATTCAAATATAAATATTCCAAATGGTAAAGGCCTCAAAACTAGGATCAGTTCCTGTAAAAGGGCCCTCAGAAAGTTCCCATCCTTTTGCCCTCTTAGGACAAAGCAAAGACAGAAGCATCATCCATAAACCACAAATTATGCTCTTGCTAACCTCCAAATCTACTAATGCCTTGATCTTGGATTTCCCAATCCCAAGGAAATATTCTGTTAGTTATAACTCAACTGAATATGGAGCATGCTGTTATAAGAGCCACAATACTAAGATGTCACCCCTTATCAGATGGGCAGTAAGTGTACTGAGCCTCCTACTAGATCCTGGTGATGCTCTAACACTGAATAAGGCAGAGTGGTCCTCCATCAAAACCACATTTTTTTTCAAGAAAGGAAGCAGAATATCAATAGATTAGTGCAGGAAATTCCATTATTACTAAATGTAACCAAAACATCAAGAAACAAATGGGGGCAGGTGGAGGCAAGGAGTTGAGCTGTTTCATTTCGGGCCATCACGGAGAAGTGACAGTTGAGTAAGTCCTAAGCCCATATGTTTGGACATGTATTGTAATTCTAACAGTCAGGTGAGCATGGTGATTTTGACTCATTCTTCCCAAGGTGAAATCCCCACATTTCATTGTCATTTAAGTTTTCCATCTTCACAAAGGCCCTTCTTTTCTATCTTCATGAAGTGGCTCAAAGAGGGAACTAGCTGTATGCTCACAGACTACTTCATGGCATAAGAGGCTCTCCTACATATTTTACAGTAGAAATTCAATAAGTGAACAGCTTTGTGGAGTCTTGGGTCAATATCCCCAATTATGGGTGAGGAAATGGAATTCAGAGAAGTTAAGTGAGTTAACAACCAAAACATATGCCCACAGCCAGTAGAAGAACCTTGATGGCTTACTATTGTGTTTCTTAAAACTTGTCTAAGATATCTGAAATGTTGATGATGTATTAGAATTGAGTGCAATCGAAAATTTTTGGGGTCAAAATGTAACAGCTTAACACAAAAATATTCTGTCATCATTTCTGTGAGGCATGGCCTCTGACTCAGTGAACTTCCCACAGCTCTAGTCACAGCACGAGTTACGATGTAGTTACTCAAACCACGATGGAAGAGGAGGAACCAACCATGCATTCACTGTTGACAACCTCCCATCCTCATGAGTCTTTGTCCATATGTATCAGTTCCTTGCCATGTGAACATCTCCATGGAACAGGGCAACTAATTTCTTCTACAATAAGAACTCCAAGAGATGTTAGAGTGAGGGGGAAAGGTGGAAACTAGACTCCATTGGAAAATGAATCAAAGTGGTATCTATTCACTTTCACAATATTCTGTTCATTAATTCTGAGTCCCTTTGTCTAAACTACACAGAGGGAGAATGTGGGTAGCCATTAAAAGGACATGGATATAAGGAAGGATGATTAGGACCAATTTTTAGAGCCTACCTACAAAAAAACGTTTTACAAAGTATACAAGTCAAAATAAAATTTTCATTAGATAAGTGATTTAAAACGTTAGCATCCTATTGTGAGATGTCTAATTTAGATGAAGGGTCCATTAAGATAATGACTAGAGATAGTTCATGATAACTTAAAAATAATGAGGGACTGGGTGCCAGTGGCCTAGTTACTCAGGAGGCTAAAATCTGATGATCATTTTTCAAAACTAGCATGAATAGTATAGTCCATGAGACTCTTAACTTTCAATTAACCTCCAAAAATGCCACAAGCAGAGCTGTGGCTCAAGTAGTAGAGCACTATCCTTGAGTGTAAAAGCTCAGGAACAGTGCCCAGACCCTGAGTTCAAGCCCCAGGACTGGTGCAAAATAATAAAAAAATAAATAATAATAAAATAAAAATACATTACTAGAGTAAATAATTTATTCCAAAAGTAGAGTATAAAAGAGAAATAAAAGGAGGGTGGGAATATGGCCCAGTGGTACAGTGCTTGCCTCGTAAACATGAAGCCCTGGGTTCGATTCCTCAGCACCACGTATATAGAAAAAGTCAGAAAGG
Source organism: Perognathus longimembris pacificus (assembly GCF_023159225.1). NCBI lineage: Eukaryota > Metazoa > Chordata > Mammalia > Rodentia > Heteromyidae > Perognathus > Perognathus longimembris. Next base: position 52,775,699 of record NC_063170.1, read on the forward strand.
GCCCTGTGGCTCAAGTAGTAGAGTGCTAGCCTTGAGCAAAAAGAAGCCAGGGACAGTGCTCAGGCCCTGAGTCTCAAGCCCCAACACTGGCAAAAAGGGAGGAATTGAGAGAGACAGAGAGAGAGAGACAGAGAGAGAGAGAGACTATAATAAAACTAGAAAACCTGTTTTTAAAAATATGTCTACTTTGACCTTAACTATCATGAATTACCCTGACTATAAACTGAAAAACAGATTAAAATCCGTGATTAAAAGGCTTAGAGAGACTGGATTTAAAAGACCAAGACCCAACTATATGTTGCTTACAAGAAATTTACTTCACCTAGAACAGTAGTCACTGACTTAACATAAAAGGGTGAAAACAGATATTTCATGCATATAGAATCCAAAGGAAAGCTAGAGTAGTCATAGTAATATCACTTAAAACAGATTTTAAATAAAAAATAGCTTAAATACAAGGGAACACATATCCTTAAAAAATTACAAATATCATTACCACCTGCTCAGCACTCTCACTCCTGGGTAGCTATGCAAAGGAAATGCCATCAGTATATTGAAGAGGTGTCTTCCTCCCATGTTTATCTTCAAACTAGTCATAACAGCCAACAACCTAAGTGTCCATTAACAACAATATGAATACATAAGAATATGTAAATGTATACTATGGACTACTACTCAGACATTAAAAAAGAATAAAATTCTGTCATTTGAGACAACATGGATAGAAATGAAGACCATTATGTTAAATGAAGTAGGCTAAGCATAGAAAATCATGTACCACACAACCTCCTTCATACAAGTGGAATTTGAAAACACCGATCACCTGGAAATCAAGATTGAAGTGGGAGCTACCAGAGGCTGGGGGAATGGAAGGATGAGGAAAAATAACTTAAGGTATACTAAATTATAGGTAGATATAGTTAAGAATTTCTACAGTGCTATCACACCGTAGGATGTCTATAGATAACAGCAATATTGCACATTTCAAAAAGCTTATAAGAAAAGATTTTGAAAGTGTTCACTATAAGAAAATGGCAAATGTTTGAGAAGATAGTTATGCTTAATCTAATTGAAATGTGATACAATGTATACATACATTGATACATCATATTATTCTATGAATATGCAGTCATTGTGTTTTTATGTATCAGTAAAACATACAATTGAGTGATTCATGAAAATAATGATTACAGTGTAAAATGACTTCGTTGTTAAAAGCAGAAAAACATGACAGAAGTGATAATAAAGCTAACCTGAAATTGAATTGTACAAAGTGACGAAAGACATGTGAAACATAACAAATACGTTTTTTTATTACAGTTGGTATCATCGATTTTAATTAGAGCAAAACAAAATCTCTCATCAAGAATGCCAATGAGGGGCTGGGGATATAGCCTAGTGGCAAGAGTGCCTGCCTCGGATACACGAGGCCCTAGGTTCGATTCCCCAGCACCACATATACAGAAAACGGCCAGAAGCGGCGCTGTGGCTCAAGTGGCAGAGTGCTAGCCTTGAGCGGGAAGAAGCCAGGGACAGTGCTCAGGCCCTGAGTCCAAGGCCCAGGACTGGCCAAAAAAAAAAAAAAAAGGAATGCCAATGAGGATTTTATTGATGAACAGTTTTGTTGGTCTCTATTGGTGAACATCATGGTGACATTTCTGGAGAGATTCTCTGGCCTCAATCTACATCCAAGAGAACTGGTGGGTAAAGAGGTGTTTAATATGAAAAATATGAGGCCAGAACACAATACTACTAAAATATTGCTGAAGGCACATGGTCTCCCTGATATGTGGTTGTTGGGGCGGGGGAAGGGGGGGTGTGGAGAGGTGAAGAACAGTAGAAATCATGTCTGTAAAATGACAAACTTCTTTTCAAATAGTATTTCCAAATGTTTTGGTCAGCGACTTTACAGTATGTCTCTAAAACCAAACAATTACTAAATAAACATAAAAAGGTCTAGGATAGATCTATTAGAGGATCACAATAGCTCAATAGCTATGTACATATGATTATATAAGATGAGGCTAAGTAAAATGAACCCCAAAAGATGGAAGAAGGAGGATTTTATTGTTGTCACTATGTTTAATGTACTAGGTGAATTTCCTCTGGTGTACCCCCTGTGGTCACCGTATATGATTTTGGTACACTGGATATTGTATATATGCTTATCTGAACTAGGGAAGGGAAAGAAAAATTAGGGAGGGTATAACAAATAGGACAAGAAACGTACTCACTACATTATTATGTAACTGTACCCACTATGTACATCACCTCATCAATAAAATTTAATTAAAAATATTGCTGAGGTCTTAAGATAATAAAAAAACAAATTTAAATTAATCATGGACTTCCAACTCACCTCTAAGCAATAGCTGTATACAACTTCTATTTTCCTTTCTACCAATGGCATCCTCTTGACATTCGCAAATAATCAAGTTAACAGTATCTTTTCCATGGACACTACTGATTCAGCACATAATCCAGTTGTCCAATCATCATTTTTTTCATATGCGTATGCCAGTTATGGGGCTTGAACTCAGGGCATGGACATTGTCTCTTTCCTTTTGCACTCAAGGCTGGTGCTCTACCACCTGAGTCACAGCTTCACTTTCAGCATTTTTATGGTGGTTAATTGGAGATGAGTCTCACAGATGTTATTGCCCAGGCTGGCTTTGAACTGTGGTCCTCAGATCTCAGCCTAGGATTGCAGGTTAGAGCCACTGGTACCCAGATCATCCCGTCATCTACTTGTTAAAGTGAAATGCTAGGACTGCAGCTTTCTTTGTACTGCAACCTAACTTGATGTGTAAACAGACTGTAACCTACTCGCAAGGAAGGTCACTGAATCATTCAACTGGCTGAACTATATTGACGACAGAAATGAGCTGTACCCATGAGGTCTTAAGACCTCCCTTCTGTTTTCCATCCACTACTTTCTTTAATAATAAATATAACCTGACCATGTCAAGACACTGTGAACCATTTTAGAACTTGCCTGACACCTGATTCTAGAATGGCAAAGCCAATTGCAATCTATAATATGAGCTGGTACACAGCTTAACACACGTATTTGTTTTTTCATTGCATCCTGTACTATCTCCCACCCATAAAGCCAATGGCTTCTTACCAAGAGTTATTTCTGGTCATAACTATGTTTTTACTAAGTGTTTTGGAAACTTCCATCATTCCTACTCTAGCCCTGGCTTAATAGTCATATCTGCACGCTGCTTATACTATTATAGTTACAAAATGATCTACTTTGAAATATAGAAATGCTACCTTTGGCTTCATTCCAATATCTATGAAATTGAGAACTTTGTATAAATGTTTGTTTTTGTATGCTATAAAATGAATTCATAAGAGTTAACTAAATATATATATATATATATATATATATATATATTTTTTTTTTTACCTCCTCTAATTGTTACCAAAGCAAGCATAGGAATCAATTCACCCTATCCTAATGTGTTCAGAGACAGGGAACAGATGTGTCCTCTAGTTTTACTTTCAAGATCTGCATGCTGTACCTCGTGGGGAAGAGCCAGGTACACAAACCCCAGTTTAGGAGGCTGTAGGGAGGCAGCAGAAGGGTAAGGAACAATCCCTCCTCCCCTCTTGCCTCCTGTCTCTGTGCTATTGACAGGCTTAAAATGAGATTGTTTCCTGACCACCTTTAGGGACACCCTGGAGTCAATATTTCATATTCATTAACTAATGAACAGTTGGGGATGGCAAATACTCACAGTGAAGGCTACTTTGGAGCCAGCTTCTTCATCAGTCTCTCTCTTTGATAGGTCTACCACCTGAAGGCTACACTTGACTCACCTCTGGAACATTTGCTCTTGATGAGGACATTAAAGCCCTTATGGGTATTGTCTGGTGCCTTTGGCTGGTCTGGGAAATGTGTGTATCTGGTGTGTGTGTGTGTGTGTGTGTGTGTGTGTGTGTGTGTGTGTGTGTGTGTGTGTTTGTGAACAGAATGAAAAGGGTGGGCTTTCTCACCCAGGAAAGTTACTTTTAAGGGCTCAGGAAAAGGTTTATCTTGCTTTCAATTTTCCCTTTCTTCTTTCTTTCAGTTGATGGTCTCTGTCTCATCATTCTCTCTCTTCTCTTCTTTCCCTGTCTCCTTTCTCCTTTTCGCCTACCCTTTCTTCTCTGCATCTTCATCTCTGCTAACTCTTTCTTTGATCAATTCAGTATTTCTTGAATGATCTACCTGTTTATTTCAGGTCTTCTTTGGGGGGGGGCAAATTGGGGGTTGAACTCAGGACTTCATGAAGGCTAAGCAAGCACTCTATCTACCACATGAGCCTCGACCCCAGTCCTTTTTACTTTATTCTGCTGGATAGGATCTTGTGTTTTTTCCTGGGGCTGACTTTAGACCACTAGCGTCCTACCCATGCCTGCTGCATAGCTGAGTGTAAGATGTATGTCACCATACACAACTTATCAATTTTCTTGGGGATCTTACTAACTTCTTGTTCAGGGTTAGCTTCAAACCACAAGCTTCTCAATCTCTGCCCTTTAAGTCACTGTGATTACAGGCATGATCTACCATGCCTTGGCCTGCCATTTTTGAGAAGATATTTGGGGTCATTTCAGGTCAGAGGTTAGCTTTATTAGTAGAGGTTTGAGGAAAAAATGGAGTGCCTATTTCCTAGGGTTGTTATAGAATATTAAATAATGTTCTGAAACTGCATGTTAATTTTATTAATTTAATAAATTTATTTCCTTCTCCTAATGTCTTTCCATAATCATTAAAAGAAATTGGAATTTGCCACTACCTACCTTTTTTTTTTTTAAATCATGAGGCCAAGCAAATTAGATTTGGGGGGGTGGGGCTGAAATTTGTCACATGTTTGGCAGATACTGCATTTTATTTTAATCTCTGCCTTTTCTTAGGTATTGATTTAGATGCCCTAGATCTTTATCAGCTTGTCCTGTAAAATAATTTTAATTGTAAAATGAACCATGTTTTTCTTTCTTACACTTGAGAAGAAAGCTTTCACTGTAGTGTATTAGAGCCTCTCTCTGCCATTACTTAAAATACTCCTAGGGTGCCCCCCTCTGTTTCCTGAGAGTAGTGCTATAGACTATTTTGCTTTAGGCTGAAAACTAACGCAGTTGTTCATTGGAAGAATTGTCTGATGGCAGGGTAGTGTTAGCATTAACTCTAGCTGGACAGGGGGTGTAGGGGAGCCTACAAAAGCCTGGGGCAGCCTGCATTTCTCACACCCGGTTGTCAAAACATAGAACGGACCACATTACTGATCTAAGTGCACTGTGACGAATCTTAACCTTGGTCCTGTCTATAAATGCACAATGTTGGCAGGGAAGGTAAGTATTACAATCCTCTAATTAATTACAGATGATAAAGATGTGCCCAAGTTTGCCAGTGATTTATAGGCCTTCCCAAGTAAGAATTCCTTGCTCGTTGAAGGTGTGCCTAGTTAGATATTATACCTCTATTCCTCAGGCCGCCTTGATTGTCAGCAGCTGAAACCAGTTAGACTTAATTGGAGCAAAAGGGATGATATTGTTACAAGATGCAGGGATTTCTTACAGAACGAAAGACAGCAGTGCCTTGAGCAAAGTTTAGTATTTAGGCCAGTGGATCCACCCGGCCAGCATTCTCATTCAGTTTCTTCCTTTCAAGTTTTTCTTCAAGTTCTAGGTCAGCTAGTCAGAGACTGCTGGGCCTCTTTAGAACCAACACTCCAGTTTATTTCAATTACCAGGCTCCCGGTCTTTGTTCTCCTTTGTGTGAGCCGTGTAATTCTAAAAGAGTGTAGTGGGATCAGGATGACACAGCAATCACACAAACTTACTCTTGTGGGTCATTCCCAGGGAAAAAAGTGGTCATATGACCCAACAACTGATACCTGAGAGACAGGAACAGCTCCCTGGACTCAAATGCGAGATTACCCTGCGCTTTAAGGAGGAGCTTGGGAGGCTGAGGGCCCAGTGCCTCCCATTTCAGAGCAGCTCTTTACTGTCAGTGGGATCACTCAGGGTGTGTCCAGAGACAGGGCAAAGGCAACAGCGATCTACAGGAGAAGCCTAGGGACACACTCCTGAAACTCTCAGAGGAATAACCAACAAGCAGACTCTTCCCTAAGCTGGGAGGTCCTTGAAGCATCATTGACAATTTGGTTTTTCTGTGGGCTTATCCTATGTTCATAAATGATCATCATCATTGTAATACCATTATTATTGCAATGTATATTTCTCACTGTTCTCAGATCCTCTGGAGAAATAACTACAATAATTGAAACTCCCTATTTTCTAGCTCATCAGAAGAGAAAACAATAGCACCTGATGTTGTTTCTTTCCAAACCATTCTCACATGAGTAGAAGAAATTGCAAATGTGAATCCACAGTGAATTTGTAATACAGAACTGCAGTTGCGAGAAAAACCACACTCCTTAATTTTCTAGCCCAATTCCGCCCTTGTGCACCTTAATTCAGTCTTGTTTAGCTAATGACATTTGTGGAGAAGACTTTCTTTCCCACCAGGAAATTATATAGAAATTTTTGGATTGATTCAGTCCGGAAGTGGTGGGGTGGGGGTGGGGGTGGGAGAGTATATCCTTGATTTTCAATCCATCAGGGCACCCTCTTCTATGCCGAGCTTGAACCTCATACCTTCTGTACAAGATTGGGGATGAGGCTGCTAAGGACTGAGCACCAGTGTTATGTTGGCACAGGGGCATGATTTTGTACAGCTTTCTCCCTTCAGGATTCAGCAATATATGGATGGTTCAGAGACATGTGGGTGGGTCCTTACCATTTCCCATCACCCACACCGCCCCAATTCTTCCACCTGTAGAATGTGACTTCCTGCAAGAGACATCTGATATTTCTATGTAACTCCACCCCAGCCAGCACTCCCTTTGAGTGTTAACTCCAACATTCTTTTTGAAAAAAACAATGTCTTCTAAAACAATGCACCTTTCAATGAGCTGTAAAAATAGGTAATTGGACTCTATAATCTGGTTCTACTCTAACCAAGCCCAGTTCTGTATAGTACAGTCGTTTAATGATTTAACACTTTCCAAATGCCCCTAAGGCAGTCTATAATTTCTGAGATATCTAGTTTCACATTAATCATAGCAGTCATTTTTGAAAGTGCTCTGTAATCCAGACACGATGCCAAATTCTTAGCCTCCCTTCGCTTTGATCCTTGAAACCATCCACAGAAGAGACAGAACTTCATTTATTTGCCAAGTGAATAGAGTTATACTCTCTAACAGCAATAGAATACAAGTCAGGTAAGGTAATTTAAACCATTTCAAAGCCATATTAAAGGGGAAAAAAAGAAGCTGGTGGAGTTAAGTCTTGAAAAGATTTTAAACTTTGTATGTCGAAAGGAGTAACATGTCCACATAAAATAATGTAAAAATTTCACCTTTTACAGTTTTTGTACCAAGTCTTTAAAATACACTGTGCTTCTTTCTCTCCCCCCTCCCTCCCTCCCTCTCAGCATCCATTCCCTTGGATTTCCTATTACTGAGAATGAAACCCTGCTTTCCAATAGTTCTACCTTGCACTTGTACCAGCAAATTGTCTTTGGTTTTGTTTCTGTATGAACTATGGGAGCAGACAATGCTGTGGTATTCTAGAAGGGAAGGAATATATGCCAAACCCAAGGGGATATGTTGAAATATAATGTTGCTGCTCTACCTGCAGGTGGTTTGTTATTTAACACTGAGTCCTAATTAATACCCCTTTTTCATTTAATAGCTTGGAGATTGATTTCCCTTTCTTATACATTTGATCTCTACTTCTGGTCCCCTTTTCTTCCTTTGATTTTCTCTAAGAGTGCCAGCAAAGAGGCTGATCTTTTGCAACCATTTATCTGCTAAGCAATGAGGGGCTACAAAGTCTACAACCTGGCAGGATGCTGGAGCTAGGTCTGAAAAGTTGCATTACTTCGTCAAATTGTGTTGAACCTAGAGACTTTTTTTTAACTTTCATTGAGATAGAATTTACATACAGTAAAATTAATCCTTTGGGGTATAGAGCTGAATGAGTTTGAGGAATTACAACTACGATCAAGATATAGGCCTTCTCCTCTTATAATTGTGTTCCTCTTTGTAGAAAATCTCTGCCTGACTGTCTGGCTTCGGGACAACATTGTTTTGTTTTCTGTCCCTGAAGTCTGTTTTATTCTTCTTCCAGAAAGTTCTATAAGCCTTATTAATAGATTCATAAAGTATGCAGCCTTTAGATCATGGTGTCTCACATAGTCTGATGCTTTTTAGATTCATCTATGTGGTCATCATATTACTGATTTCTTCCTTTTATTGCTGTGTAGTATTCTGCTAAATGGATGTGGCATGTTGTATATCACTAGCTGAAAAAAATAATCTGGATTGTTTCCAGTTTTCAGCAGTTATGTGTTTATGTTCAAACCCCACAGATAATCGAATTTGATTTTTATAACTTTACAATACTTCAATTATATTCTATTTCTTTATGTCCAATTGTATATATGAATACACAGGCACACACACAATACCTAAGAAATGTATATCCATAGGTGACTTAAAAATGTACAATGAATCAAATGTTTTCAGGTGTTGATGATCAGAGTAGCTAGTCCAGTATCAGCAGCAGCTAGAGTGAGCGTGCTTTACAAAAGTCATATCTCATGAGTCAAGAGTGGAAAGGGTGGACTCCAAGTTTCGGTGGGTGGATTGTTGACAAGAGTTACTTCTCCAGGTTTGTCACACTCTCCTGATACCTAGTATGCTCCCTCCCTCCCTCGTTCCTTCTCTCCCTCCCTCTTTCTTCCTCCCTCCCTCCCTCTCCCTCTCCCTCTCCCTCTCCCTCTCTCTCTCTCTCTCTCTCTCTCTCTCTCTCTCTCTCTCTCTCTCTTTCTCTTTCTTTTTCTGTGTTGGTACCGGGCACCATCCCTGAGCTTCCTTTTGCTCAAGGTTAGCACTCTATTACTTGAGTAATAGCTCAATTTCTGGCTTTTATGGTACTTAATTGTATGATACTTAATTGTATCGTACTTAATTTTTTAAAGCCTCATAGGCTTTCCTGCCAGGGCTGGCTTTGAACTACAATCCACAGATCTCAGCCTATTGAGTAGCTAGGATTGTAGGTGTGATCCACAAGCACCAGGCCATGTTGTTTTCTGTCTGCTTACAGAAGAAAGAGGATAAATCAGAGATTTATTTTGTTGCTGTTTTGTTTGTTTCTATACCCATGCATCAGGTTCCTGTTATGCATTTTGGAACATTGGAAGGCTAAAACTCTAGGATTAAGATTAAATCAGATGTGATCTTAACAAATAAATTAAGCAAAGCAATAAAATATGATACTATTTATTGAGTATTTACTACTTGGTTGACATTGTGCACAGTGATATGTATATAAATTGCTTACCACTACAATATTTATTGCTCAGAACTACAATATTTATTGCTCATAGATAATAGCATTTAAGCCCCACTTGTATAGATTAGAAAATTGAAACTTGTAATGGTTAAATCACTTGCTTAAGATGGCATGGTTAACGTGATAGAATGGACCATAATTGAATTTGACTCTAACGTCAGGCTGTCACCCATCACATTTAATTGCCTCCCAGTTTGTCCCAAATTCCCATGATTCTTAGTATAGATAACAGTCGAGTTGATAGAGCCTATATGCTACACTGACATTTGCTTTTATCTTAAGCAGAAATTCATTAAGAGCCCCCACGATGATCAACAGTTTGTGAAGCTCGTTTATTGTCTAATCTGTATTCTCCTCCCCAGCCCCAGTGCTGTACTTCTTAGTGCTAGATGACATACTCCTTTAGGTTAAACCTTCAGGAACTTTCTTTTAGATACAGAGCTGGCATTTGATTTGTGAAGTGCCCTAGATTGAATAGTGAAGTTCAGAAGGAGTCAGAGAAGTGCAGGGAGGTATACAGGCTGAAGTGCTGACAGAGCAGCAATAAAGGAACATACTTTATAAGCCCTCCTTGCTTCCCCCAGAAACACTGTTACTTCTGACTTACAGAGGAGGGGACAGCAACTTAGAATGATGAAAACAAACAACTCACCCAAGTTCACCCTGGCCACCAGTGGTAGAATCATAATGCATAACCCTTTGTGTCTCTCTTTAGTGTTTTGGTATTTGCCTACATTGAGGGTTTTTTTTTCTGAACTACAGAAAAGATCTTAACATTAACTTCTTTGTGGTATTGCTTACTGTCTGGGGACTGGAAACACTGGGAAAGAGCTTCCTTAGCATTGTCAAGAATTTATCTGGATTCTGAGATGAGAAAACACTGGGAACTGAATGTGCTTTGAGTTTGGCCCAGATGGAATAATTTGAGCATGCTGTCTCAGCAGAGGGAGCAAACTAGGCCATTAAGAATGGAGTGGTGCGGGGCTGGGTATATAGCCTAGTGGCTAAGAGTGCCTGCCTCGGATACACGAGGCCCTAGGTTCGATTCCCCAGCACCACATATACAGAAAAAAAACGGCCAGAAGCGGCGCTGTGGCTCAAGTGGCAGAGTGCTAGCCTTGAGCGGGAAGAAGCCAGGGACAGTGCTCAGGCCCTGAGTCCAAGCCCCAGGACTGGCCAAAAAAAAAAAAAAAAAAGAATGGAGTGGTGGGGGCTGGGAATATGGCCTAGTGTTAGAGTGCTTGCCTCGAATACTTGAAGCCCTGGGCACCACATATATAGAAAAATCTAGAAGTGGTGTTGTGGTAGAGTGCTAGCCTTGAGCAAAAAGTAGCCAGGACAGTGTTCAGGCCCTGAGTTCAGTCCCCAGGACTGGCAAAACATAAAAAAGAATGGAGTGGTGATAAGTAAGTCTATCAGTGTTTAGGCAGTCATTCTTGTTCATTTTTGTCGAAATTATATGGGGGTGGGGGGATTGTGTATGTATAGAATAGATTTGAAAATTAGCGAGTAAGAATATGACATATAGATCCCCAAATCTCCTTTAAAATTCCTTAGGAAGAAATGAGAAATGCACAATGGTCTGAAGAGTCCCCTCAGTATTTTAGCAAACTGCTGTTTCTGCAGTTGAGGGCAAGTTAGGCTTGGCTTAAGTGCCACTTTCCTTGCATGCTGCTTTTCTTTCATTGTCTGTAAGGTGCGCATCCAGGAGACCTCTCACCCTCATCTACCAGCTCAAGCTTCCTCAGGGCAGCTCTCTGTACTGTCGCCATCTTTCTCTGGTCTTGTCCTATCACCCTGACTGAAACTACTGCATAGATGCAGAATTGTGTCTGCAAAACTATGTATCTCTGTGGAGCAGTAATGACAGAACAAGTTGAGATCTTCCCAGAGGTGTCTTAATAAGGACTTTCAGTCCCCGTGTGGCATAAAACACAGAGACAGCAAATCATGTATTAACTGAGTAGCACTGACTGTTAGTCATCTCTATAACCAGAGATGCTCAATAAAAGGAGAGAACCCAAGAAAGAAGAGCCCAAGGTGACATTTTCCAGAATGATTTTCTTAACCTTTCATTATTTGAGAAAAAAAATTCTTGTACCTCTTGTAGTGGGACTTTATATTAACTTCAAGGAAATTGTCATATGATACATAAGTGAGAACTTAAAACTCAAATTATAAGACTTTTTTTTACTATTTATATATTTCCCTCCTCATTTTTGAAGGACAATTAGATAGTTTTGAGTCACCAAAAATAAGTACATGGGAAAGTGGGAAAGAATGCAGTCATAATAGTAGATGTGCATCCTATAAAATTATGAAAATTAAGGGAGTAGATGGGAGTGAATGATGGAAGGGGCAATGTCTATCAAGATGCTTTGTAGTTATGAACTGACATATTGTGTGGTAACCCATCTGTACAACTTCTTAAAGATTCTAAAAGATATATTTTTAAAGAAAAAAGTATATGCGCTTGACATGCTTGTCTCAACAATTGCCTGTTGGATGATTTTCTTTGTAGTAACTATAACTGTCTAAGTTGGAATGTTGTCAGAAGTTTAACATGTTTTATAAATGCTCTAGAATATACATTTCACAAGAAAGTGGTTCTGAAAGGGCACAAATCTGATCTTTTTTGTGCTGCATGATCTGCTCCATGGTATTGCTTCAATGTTATCTCTTTCATTATCTGGGGCCTTGGTTTACTGATTATCCAAATGAGTTTTTGTACCAAATGATGGATTCTTTGTATCATTGATAATGACCAAAAATTGGAAGTTTGGGGCTACATGTTCCAAGTCCCATTTGTACATGCCATAGTTTTAAATGAGTTCATAAATATTTTTTCCCACACTCTACTTACAGAATTGCTTCAGGAAAAGTCTCTCAAGTGATAATCCACTTGGAGAGAAGAAAGAGAAGGAAGATTTGAGTTTCAAAAGTAATGATCACTTCAGACAATGTAAGCAGCTATTGCCCCCCCCCACACACACACACCATGGGGCCAGGAATATGAGAAAGAGAAAATTATATAGTAAGACTTAACTTAAGCATTGTGCTGATTTTCCTGGTTCCAAAATTGAATGCTTCAGAATGTTAGCCAGTACCCCCAATAATTTTTAGTGGAAGAATGTTTTATAAGCACATTTGAGAATTGAGGTTAAATGCTTGCTGTATTACAGATCTTTCTAGAGGCTTTCATGAATGTTAGATTTCCCAAGACAGGAGACCATCTCAAGAAACTGAAAACTTCTTTTTGTGTGTGTACTAGAACTTGAACTCAAGGCCTATGCTCTTTCCTGACTCCCCTCCCCCCCACAACTAGCATTCTACCATAGCTCCACTTTTGGCTTTTTGATGCTTAACTGGAGATAGATAAGAGTCTTACAGACTTTTCTGCCAAGGTTGACTTTGAACCACCCTCCTTGAATCTCAGCATGTTGAGAACCTAGAAGTACAGGTGTGAACACTTAGCAGAACTCAGACTCTCTAAAATTTATTCTGACCACTGAAGAGGTTTTTGGATAGATTCTTCAGAATCCACATTCCTTGGAGCACCATTTGGGAAATCATTTCAACTACCTGGTACTAATGACAACAAAAAGCATGACCTCTGCAATCTAGGATTCTTGGAGAGTAAATGTGATGGAATTAGGTGGCTATTTTGAGCCACCCAAATGACTTTGACTGTTAAGTTACCTATCATTCTTACCTTCTTCCCATTCACTTGCTAAAACAAAAATCCCATTGACCATTAAAAAGAAAAGATACCTGTGCACTTACAGGCTACCCAGACACTATTGCCAGTGCTGAAAAATAATTATCTAATGGGAGAAATGAGAATATGGTAGAGGAGGTGAATTTGTTCAAAGTATACATATGTGGAAATATCACAATGAAACCTCTTACTGCACATATAGCAGAGTCATGCTGTCATTGAGGGATGAGGGGGAGGGTTCTTCTTTGTCTCTTCCAGCATTTCCAGGTAGTCCTGGGTTCATGGAAGCATAATCCAGTCACTTTTTGTTTTCCTGTGGCCACCATCCCTCTCTGTGTATCTCTGTCTCCTGGTATATGTACATTAGTCATACAGAATTAAGTACTGACAATAATTCCGCTTTATTTAGGCCTGCCATGACCCTACATCCCAAGGTCATTGTCTGAAGTACTAAGGGCTTGGCATTCAACATCCCTTTGAGGGGTGTGGTGGGAAGAGTTCAACCCAAAACAACACACATGCTCTCTCTTCTTGGTCAGGAATCATTTGGTTTTATTAAATTGTATTGATCTTCCTTTTCCCAAGCCCCATCAAGGATGTTTGCAAACACTCTCCTTCTAGGTTCTCCCACTATCACCTCAACTTGGTCTCCCCATGGGTTCCGGCCTCTCAAGGTAGGCCATTTCCCTGCTTTCCACATTTTCTACCATCCCAGGATTTATGCCCTGGTACTTAGCTTATGCCTGTTTTTTTTTTCTCCTATGTGACACGATGTTTGTACATGCCTTTCTTCAGGTTTGTGTCAATTTTTGCATTCAAGTCTATCCCTACCATGTAACAAACAGAGTTTCTGAGAAAGAGCGATTAATGTAATTCCTTTATATTTTTGCAAATAGTGCTTTGAATACACAAATGAATCCATGAATTTAAGAACCTTTCCATGTAAGTAACAAAATAATAAAGACTCTGTTCTACTTTTTTTTTTGCTCGTTCCAAAGCTCGAGCTCTGGGTCTAGGTATAATCCCTGAGCTCATTTTTTATCAAGGCTAGCACTCTACGATTTGAGTCACAGGCCCACTTCTGGCTTTTTCTGTGATTCGTTAGAAATAAAAGTCTCATAGGCTTTCCTGCCCAGGCTGGCTTTGAACCTCAATCCTCAATCCTCAGATCTTAGGCTCCGAGTAGCCAGGATGTCAGGTGTGAATCACCTATGCCCAGCTTCTGTTCTATCATTTAATGTAGCAACTGTTCTACTTTTTCATGCTGCACTTGGCATAAAGAAAGGAAACAAAAGTTTCTGGTCCTCCTCACTCACAAGAAGTGGGGGGGGGTGGTACTTTGGAAATTTTGGAGTCACTGTGAAACCTCTATGGCTTTTAAAGTTGCTTCTGCAGAAGAGAGTAAAATGATCACTTTGCTGATCTGTCGCTGAGTGCAAGCTGACTTACATAGACCTTCGTGGGTGTTGGTATTCTTCCTTTGACAGGTGCTTGAAAAGCCATTCAGCTGATCTCTAAGGATAACTGAGCTCTGTCTGGAAAGCTGATTTCATAGTCCAAACTCAGGTGAGCAACAGTGATGTCTATTTGTTGCCTGCCTGACAGGTAGGCATTATGTTTTCTAGGTTAGAAAATATTCTCATCTGCAACATGAGGTTGTTTATTCTTTTGTGGTGCTAACAGGACATTTCTGGCCACAGGTCTCTGGACTAGGTTAAATACCACTATGAAGATGCACTAAGGCAGTTTGACTTAGGAATGAGGATGTATTGCACATTTTTGTTGCCATGACAAAATGGCTAAGATAAACAACCTGGAGGAGGAAATGTTTACTTCAGTATCCAGCATGAGCTTGCTCCATTGCCTCACTGATGTCTCGAGACAGAAACATCATGGCAAAAACAACATAACAAGTTCAGCTCATGGGGGCCAGGAAGTAGAGAGAGACAGAAAAAAAAGGACAAATGGACAAGATTTATCCTTCAAGAATGCACTTTCAATGACCTACTTGCTCAAGTTGGACACTACTTTCTGGTTTTCTCTGCCGCCCAGTAATGTCATCAAATTGTGAATCAATCAATAAATGAATCCATTGACTAATGTCCATCTCTGAACAATGCACTGATGGCTAGGCTTTCCACATATGTGTTTTGATGACATTTCATATGCAAATCATAAGAAAGGCTTTGATAGTTCCAAGTTTCAAGAAAGTTTACATTAAGGGAAAACGTGCAATTGCACAGAAACAGTGACTAATTTTCTTCTGTTCTTCCTTCTATAGAAAGCCCTTTTCAGAAGTTCCCAGCATTCCAATGTTGATTAAGACATGATTAGAGAAAAAGAAGGCTTTAATTAGATTTATATTTATAAGCAGATATACAGAAGAAGGGAGAAGAGAGTTAGGAGGAGGAGGAGAAGAGGAGAGGAGGCAGGGGGAAGGGGGAGGAGGAAGAGGAAAGAGGAGAGAGAGAGAGATCTTCAGGGTCTATCAGAGCAACTATTTCCAGACTATGCCTTTGTTTTCAGAGGAAACAGATGATTGTCCTAATTAGCTTCACACCTAGAGTGACATCCTTCTTTGAATTAAAACGGCATTAAAATCGGCACTGCCACAAGACCCAATTATTGTGTAACTGGCATGAGACTTAAACAACTTGAGGAAGATGAAGTGGTTTGTCTGCAGAGTTGGTGTAAGGGGAGATGGGAGGCTGCTGTAAAGCAGGCGCAGATGAGTTAGCATTTCTCGCTTTAGGGTGCATATGGTCTTCCGAAGTTGCTGCTTCTTCATTTGTTTTAAAAGGCTGTCCTGCCATATGTCATCTGGCTGTCCTCTAGGAAACAAGGCCTTGTTTGGCATTTTTTTCAAGTAGTTTTCCATAGAAACTCAACCGAAGTGTTTTTGGAGATCTGGTATTAAATTCTACATTGGGATACCAACCATTTCTCAGATACTGCTTTATGAGATGCTATGCTGGGGAAAAAAAGTTTTCTGTACCCAAATCAGTTTGGGAAGGCTTATAAATTATGTTCTACTTTGGGGATCACAGTCTGTGTTATAAAAACCACAAGTTCCATAAAGGTCAGGGACCATGGTTTCCATCTCCTTTAGGTTAGCCTGAAATTGGCAGAATAGTTTGATAGGAAACATTGACTCAGTAGAAAACACTTAGAGAAATATCCCAATCTATGTGCCATTTGCCTGGACTGCCTTCCTTCTTCCCTAGGTCTGACTCATTGTGTTATTGTTTTCTAAGATAATACTGAATTACTTCTACAGGACACAATTTTAAGGTCACTGTCATCCTAGTCCTGGGAGATTTACATTATTCCTTCAATAAACTCAGCTGTCACATCTGGTCTGGAAATGTAAGCATTGTTTTGTGTTTTAGAGGTGAGGAAAGAGTAAATGATGGGAATAGAATGAAAGGATATGTCACATGTTCAAGACATGGATGATTTTCCAGCACAGTTGGGGCTGAAACCAGTGGAAAGGCTTAGTAAGAAAAGAGAGGGTGAAAATAGAGGGAATAAAATGGAAGGACTTCATAGGCATGTATAAAATGGGAAATATGAGTCAAGCACTGGTGTCTCACACCTGTAACCCTAACTATTCAAATAGTTGACATCTGAGGATTGTGGTTCCAAACTAGCTCAGGAAGAAAAATGCATGAGACACTTAATTACAGTTAACTAGTAAAAAGCTGGCAATTGAGATGTAGTTCAAACAGTAGCACACCAGCCTTAAGAAAAAAGACAAGTGAGAGGACAATTCCTGAATTCAAGTCCCAGTATGAGTATTAAAAGAAAAAGAAAGGAAAATGGAATAATGAAACTGTTAAAAATATTTTATAGGGCTGGAAATGTGGCTTAGTGGTAGAGTGCTTGTCTAGCATGCATAAAGCCCTGGGTTCAATTCCTCAGTACCAAATAAACAGAAAAGGCTGGATGTGGCATTGTGGCTCAAGTGGTAGAGTGCTAGCCTTGAGTAAAAGAAGTTCAGAGACAGTGCCCTGGCTCTGAATTCAAGCCCTAGGACTGGCAAAAAATAAAATAAAATTGTTTTACAAAGGAGAAGGAATTATGAAGAACAACAGAGAGGGTAGATTTGATTAAAGTACATATTTTCATATATAGAAATATCACAATAAACTCCATTTGTATAACTAATGAACCTTAGTAAACATTTCTTTACAATTCCTTTAAAAAATGTTATTGTCAATGTGATGTACAGCAGGATTACAGTTACATATGCAAGGTAGTGAGTACATTTCTTATCAAACTTGTTACCTCCTCCCTCATTTTCTCCCCCCCTCCCTCTTCCCCAACCCCCCTCCCCCCCAAGTTTTACAGTTAGTTTACAACATACTGTCTTGTAAGTATTGGTTCACCTTTTACCCTTTGTCTCATCATTTTGATGTTCCCCTTCCCTTCCCTGATTCAGACAAACATATATACACTATCCAGGCTGCCAAGATTAAATACAGTGACAGCAGGGGCTAAACCATAGGGAAGATAAACAAAAGAAAAAGAAACAATTTCACACAGTGTGTTAAAATAACAACAATGATAAACTGCTTGTTTCCATAACTTGGAGTTCATGTCGCTTAGCTTCATCTTATGTGTTCATATGTATATAGCTATTGAGCTATTGTGATCTTCTGCTAGGACTATCCTAGACTAATTATTTCCAGTGAGAGAAACCCTTGCATCTATGTTTCTTTGGGTCTGGCTCACTTCACTTAGTACAATTTTTTTTCCAAACATTTTAAGAGGAATTTCTCTGGATACTTTGAGGTCTGATTTCAAACACAAAACGCAGTACAATGCTCTGGGCTTCTGCCCTAGTCTCAGACAGTCTTTGTGCGGTGTCTCCCTTGTTTTGGAGGTTTGGCCACATTGTCATCTCCAGTTCTGTAGAAACCTTACAATTCTTCTCATTTTAGCTCCCTGAAAACTATTTTCCCTCTGCTTGTCTACACAGCTAATTTTTCCGTTGATCTCCACTTATGAGCTCATGCATAATTTCTTTTCAAGGGAGCGTTCTAGTCTCTATGTTGTATAGTCATTGCTTCATCTGTTTTATTAGTCCATCTTCTGTTGTCAATGACTGAGTGTCATAGACTGGCAAGGAGACTTGTTTTGGTTTGTGGTTCTGGAGGCCCAAGGTTAAAGGACTGCTTCTGGTGATGGTCTTCTTGTTGACAGTCTTGCATCCATGCTGTGCATCACATAGAAACAGACTGGGAGTGCGTGGACCAGTGCCATTTCTTCTTCAGGCCACTCTTCCCCCCTGTTACAAACCCACAAGTATTCCATCATGAGGAGTGGGAGTGGGGTCAAACCCTGATGACCCTACATAATCCTGATCACCTCCCCCAAACCCTCATCTCTAAACACCATCATCAAATGGATTAAATTTTCACCTTCCTAATGAGGATTAAATGTCAACACAAGAATGGTTGGGGACCCACTCAAACCATATCAAAACTTTAGCAAGCAGTCATCACAATGCTAACCCAATGTGAATTTTATAATTAACTGCTTTAACATCTCTATAGACTGGAAGGTCTGTAAGACATGTGTGGTGCTGGCCCTGCTTAGTGTACCCAAAAATCCTATCCTTGGGTGGGGCTTGATAAACGTCTATTGCATAATTTTAGACCCTATCTTGTAATAAAGTAGGGTTTAGAAAGTCTCACCTAGCCCATATTTGCTAACAAGTATTTTTTTTCTAACGGGACACTTTTTTTTTTTTAACTAAAAGAACAGTCAAAAATGTAGAAACCATTTGAGTATTTAGCTAAATTAAGAAGGCTGGTTTTGTGTAATTAAAATAGATTCAATTCACTGGATGCCTCTAATTCATTAATAAAAATCTTTTTGCATATATATTGATGAGTATAGGTTGTTAACTACATTGTTTAATTCAGATGCAGGGCCTACAACATGCTGAGTGCTGAGAAAGAAGAAAAGGCTAAATTTTAGTGTTTTATACTCTAGTAGAAGGCTGATGGAATCTTCATGAAAATTAGAGTTGACCAGAGCTTAGAGGAAAATGTATTCTCTCTAACAAAACCAGATAGTGGGAAAAAAGTGATTTTATGCAAGATTTTTCCCTTTTTTTTTTTTTTTTGCCAGTCCTGGGCCTTGGACTCAGGGCCTGAGCACTGTCCCTGGCTAGCACTCTGCCACTTGAGCCACAGCGCCACTTCTGGCCATTTTCTATATATGTGGTGCTGGGGAATCGAACCCAGGGCTTCATGTATACAAGATAAGCACTCTTGCCACTAGTCCATACTCCCAGCCCCTTCCTTTTTAATTCCATTTTTTTCTGAGTAAGCTGAGGATCATTCAGTGTTTGCTCTAAATCCTACCTGCTAAAAGCACAGTTGATTTGATTGATGTAGTTACCTTTAAACATTGCTTATTTTACATTTTTTTCCCTTTCCCTATGTAATCCTTTTCATAGTCACCACTCCTGCCTTTTGAGGACTCTGTCTAGAAAACTAAGAAGCAAGACAGTGGAATGAAGACAAAACAACCTAGGGAGCTAGGTGTGGTGGCTCATAGCTGTTATTCACCTGTGATCACAGCCATTCCAGAGGCTGAGATCAGGATGATGGTAATATGAGGCCAGCCTAAGGGAACAACCTCACAAGACTCCATTTCAATCAAGATAGGTGTTATGGTATGTGTCTGGCATCCTCAACTATGGTGGGAAGCCTAGAATAAGGTTGTTGTCAAAAAAAAAACCAACCTATAGCTAGTAAGGTAAAACTATGGCTTGCAGGTGGTCTATAAGATGTGTCTCCTTGTCTGTGCCTCCCTCCCTCCCTCCTTCCTTTCTTCCTCTCCCCTTTCTTCCTCCTCTCCTCTCCTCTCCTTCCTTCCTTTTTTCCTTCCTTCCTTCCTTCCTTCCCTTCCTTTCTTTCTTCTTTCCCTTCCTTCCTTTCTTCTTTCTCTTCCTTCTTTTTCCTTCCTTCACTCTTCCTTTTTAATTCCCTTCCTTTCTGTTATCCTTCCTTCCTGCCTTTCCTTTCTGACTCCCATTCTTCTTTCTTCCTTCTCCCCTTTCTTTCTTACTTCTATTTTTCTCCCTTTCTTCCTCCATCACTTCCTCATTCCTTTTAGTGTTTCTTTTTATTGTTTCATTATTCTTTTTATTGTTTCATTTCTCTCATCTTTCTATCTTCCCATATATCCTTTTTAAAATCTTCTTAGATATGCAATATATATATATAAGCAGATTCTCTTTTCATCAATGATGTGATTATTGGTTCTGTTTTCACAATATATATTCTTACCAAAAATTTATTGTTAAAAATGAACCATTAGTAAACAAAATAAGTCATGGTTTAATTTATACCTTATCAGGTCACTTTTATAATTTTCTCTCTTGATTAATACTGTCTTCTTAGCATTAAAAGTCTCTGCCTTTCCAATACTGAAATCTATAATCAAGCCAAAAGGTCAGGAACAATTCAAATGCAAGGAAGGAAATGCCACCTCCCAGAAAAAGAAACTTAATTCCAGATGTTAGCCATTCTGAGTGAAGATTAGGCATGGCTGGTTTGCATTGGGATCTCTCCCAATTTCATGGATTCCCACTTAAAATTGGAAGTTCCTCAGAAACCACCCAGTGTTGTTAGGCAATGGAATCTATTTTCTCTGAATATTAAAATAATCAATTGCACTGTTTAGACTGACTGAAGAGTAAGAATATATGTTTTTCTGATACTTTACCACCATATTCTCCTCAATAAATGATAAAGTTCTAGAGACCCCACTTTTTAATCACGGATTTAATGTATAGTAATTATAGTTGGATGTCATTTTTGATCATCTACCTTCATGCCTGTATATGTTCCTGGTATTGAGAACTTATGTGATATAAAAAAAAAACCTCTCACTTCCACTGTTCATCCTTTTCGCTAGATTCTGCTAAGTTGATTTTTTAAAATTAAGCTGTCAATAACAGTACTAAAATGCCTTCTTTTACTTCAAGTCCTTCTTCATCCTATGCAATGATGCCATGTTTCTAGAGCAAGGAGATTCAAGGTCACAGCCTTGTAGAAATGGCATTTTGTGGAATCCCTTCAAGTCCTCCCTCTCCTTTCATGGTCTAATCCTGCTGTTATTTTGTTATAAGGTTGTTCTCTTCTTTCATTTCCATCTGCCTTGGTAGATGACAAGGATTTTAGAGAGCTCAAGCTGTTTTCAATTTGGAGAAGAAGAAAAATTAGCCTGCCATTTGAGCTTCCCAGGGTCTGTAATGAAGCACTCTGCTGAGCAGTCAGGCTTTTTAGAAGGTTGCTTGGATGTTCCTTCAATTGGGGATATATGGGGACAGACTCTTGAAAGTGTGCTGTGGTCTTAGAAGGGCACATTGTTAAATCAGAATTTTGTTTCCTTTAGATGGGGGAGGAATTTTGAAACTCTACTCAAATCACTTGCCAATCTTTGAGGATGCTTCCTACTATCTTTTATAAGGGAAACTTCACCTGCAGCTCTCCGTATGTCACCTTTTATTAAAACTCTGGGCAGCTGTCAGTATTTTGTTTCTCTCTACTTATTTCCTTTGGGTTGACTGTTTCTTTTCACCCATAGATTTTAAAACTCACAAGGGCCAGGACCATATTGAATTTTTATTTGAGAGTTGAGTATACTGCATATGTGAAACACAATAAATGAATCACTGATTGTTCACTACCCATTAGTTATGAATGTAGTCCATTACAGGCTATGGCTGTTTATCTCTCCTTTCTCCTTTGAAGGGTCTTGGTGCTTTATTTCTCCAACAAATGGACAAAGGGAGTAGGAGAAAGTATGAGGACCTACTGTGCACATTACATAATGATTCTAACAATGATTTATTTCATTATAACCTCTCAACAAGGCTGGCATATCATAATTATAATCTTCTTACAGAAGAGAGTGTCAGAATTCGAGAGTTAATATCAAATTTGGAGTTAGTATCACTTAATATCCTCTGCTCAAGGATGTCTCATAAGGTCTAATAAACTGCCATGATATATATTTATGAATGGCTCTTTGTCTTTGAGAAGTTACAACTTGACTCTATGTACTTGTGGTTTGGAAAATATTTTCCCCAGATTGACACAAGGAGACAGAAAGGCTATCAACTGAAACTCTGTATATTCCAAATGTGTTTGCTGCATTTGAAGAATTTTTGAGACAAGTCCTTACTACGTGGCCCAGCCTGTACTGGAATTTACAGTGATCCTGTCTCAGCATCCCAAGTGCTGAGGTTAATTACAGTTGTGTGCCACCATACTTCAGAAGAGCCAAGAAAATATTATGTTAAGAAGAGTGATTCTGTGGCTAAGTAAGTCTGGATATTGCTGAGTTAGACATTAAAATAATGTCTTCAAGGTTTTAATTGATTGATTCATTCATTTATCCTGCTGAGATTTGTGCCACTATGTTAGTTGAAGGGGCACATTTTCAGGACTAGTTCTTACATTCTGGTGGAAGACATAGCTATTGCGTTGGTAAAGTTAGTATAGTTAGTGAAGAATCAGTTCAGGGCTGGAACTATGGCCTAGTGTTAGAGTGCTTGCCTCCTATACATGAAGCTGTGGGTTCGATTCCTCAGCATCACATGTATAGAAAAAGCAAGAAGTGGCGCTGTGGCTCAAGTGATAGAGTGCTATCCTTGAGCAAAAAGAAGCCAGGGACAGTGCTCGGGCCCTGAGTTCAAGCCCCAGGACTGGCAAAAAGAATAAAACAGTATTATGCTTGGGCTGGGAATATGGCCTAGTGGTAGAGTGCTTGTCTTGTGTACATGAAGCACTGGGCTCAATTCCTCAGCACCACATATATACAAAAGCCAGAAGTGATGCTGTGGCTCAAGTGGTAGAGTGCTAGCCTTGAGCAAAAAGAAGCCAGGGACAGTGCTCAGGCCCTGAGTTCAAACCCCAGAACTGGCAAAAAAACATCAATTATTGCAACTTTTTTAGTTCTACAAAGGGCCTTGTAATAAGGAAAGAGCTAATGAGGAGATGCTGGATATACACAGAAGTCCTCCCCAGCATCGTTTTATTTTCTGTGGTTTTAGTTATTCAGGGGCAATCGCAACCTGAAAATACGAATTAGAAAGTTCCAGAAATAAACACTATAGAAGATTTAAACGATGTGCTATCTGAAACAGTGTGTTGCTCTGTTCCATCCTGTGCAGGACGAGAATCACTCTTTCTCTAGCATGTTCACTGTTCAGACTGCCTACCCGAGTCAGGCGTGTGGTGCAATGGCAGTGCTTGTGTTTGAGTAGCTGCTGTGTTATGGGATTGCCTCCAAAGCACAAGGGCAGTGATGCAGAGTTGGCACCAGGGCAGAAGACTGACAAAGAGAGGTCAGCTGGTGCTGTGTGTCGATGCTGCTGAGGCATCCAGGGGAACTCATAGTGATGAAGGACTCAGTACTACCTGTGGTCTCAGGCCTTGCCTATATGTGGTAGTCAGAGATGAAGACTGCTGTTTTAGAAGACTAAATAGTGGAGTGGAGACATGGTGAGAGTGAGATGAAGATCTAGCCAGAAACAGAACAGAAGGTAGGAACACTCTGAGCAGAACACAATTATGGTGTATCAAAAAAAAAAGTGAAAGGAGCCCAGTATTTACACAATGTGAACCATAAGTAGGCATGCTGAGTGTGCAAAGGCCAGCAATCTTCAGGTCTCACATCTGAAAGAACTTGGCTTCTGTTCTGTTTTGTTTTGTTCTGTTTTTGCCAGTCCTGGGGCTTGAACTCAGGGCCTGAGCACTGTCCCTGGCTTTCTTTTTGCTCAAGGCTCTACCACTTGAGCCATAGAGCCACTTCCAGCCTTTTCTCTTTATGTGATGCTGAGGAATCGAACCCAGGGCTTCAAGCATGCTAGGCAAGCACTCTACCACTAAGCCACATTCCCAGCCCCAAACTTGGCTTCTGTTCTATTTAGAATGGGAAGACTATGAAGAGTTTAATGTTTATCCAAAGACGTATTTTTGCATAAACATATATGAAGATATAGACATAGGTATATATATATATATTGCTATAGATAGTTATGTAGATAGTTAGATATAAATCTATATAGATGTAGATATCTATATATACATATATAGCTATATATAGATAAATATATACATATAGAGAGATCTATGACTAAATCTGTATATATCTACCTTGTAACACTGTCCATTTGTCTGGTGAAACAGAAAATACACAAGCAACAGCATTTAAGGGTAACCTAGCTCACCTGGACCAGTACCAGCACACAGCACTTGCTCATCCACATCTGTTCAATAAATGTTTAATATGGAGGACAACAAGACTGATTAAGAAGTCCAGTAAGACAGAGATTGTTATAGTCCAAGTTAAATGTGACAGAGCTTTGGACTCAAGTTGATGGTGGGAGAGAAGAAAAACAATTATTTTTAAGGGCTTTTTGGGAGACAGAAGTATTAAGACTTTCTGATTCATAGTTTAAGCAAGAGTAACTAATCACTTCAGTTAGGAAGTGGTTAATAGCTGATGGGCTAAGTTAGTGTCTCTGTTTCAAGGTCACCCTTCCACCCAGAGCATCCTACTGTGTAATGTTTTTACTTTGCCAATAGGGGGCACAAGAGAGACAGAATAGAGAAAGAAGGCAGGCCTAGTTTCTCCTGTTCACTCTCTCTGCCGGCTCTTTGCTCCCATAACAGGCACCCCAGGTTCTCCTCTCACACAGCAGAAGCACTTCCTTCCTGAGCAGAGGTTTAATCAAGTTTACAGTTTATCCAACACTCACAGAACCAGCCTTATTGTGTTCCTCTGGAAGCTGCCAGTACCAGCTGGTGTTCTGCCTGCCTGTCCTTACCTTTCAGAGTTTCAGTTCTTTAAGCTTCTCTTTTAAACAAACTTCAATCCTTTCCCTTTGTGCTCTGGACAACCTGGCTAGACTATCAACAGCTACTTCTATGATAATACTGCTGTCTGATCTTCTCAGTTATGTAGTTAACAACCACAAGCCTAGTGGTATTAGCAGTGATCGTATACTGAAGGCAATTTTTATGTCCTCACTGGTCCATGAGCAAGGTCCTAGGATTTGGATCTGACTGTTGGAAGTATAGGAGAGATACAGATCAAACTCAGAGGGAAAATAAAAACAAGAATTTGGGTTGGAATATCAAGTATGAGATGCTTATGATAAAGATACAAAAGGATGTCAAGCAGGTACTTACATAAATGAGTTTGTGTTCTGATGATAGGGTTAAACTTGAAAACTAATTTGAGAATTAGATGGTATCTCATGTCACAAGGCTGCATTTCTCCTAGGGAGTGATTATACAGATTGACTTAAAAATGTTTTATCCTGAGAAAGAAAAAAAAAAGGAGATTTAGGATTGAGTAATGACTGCACTTGCTTATATTCAGTATTAATAAAAAATTATATGGAGAAGAATCTAATACATGCTATGAAATACCAGTCAAGACTTCAAGGACAAAGAATATAAGTACACAACAGGAGTGGTGATGTAGCAATGAGGTAAAGTGCTTGTCTAGCATGTAGAAGGCCCTGAGTTCAATCCCAACCCTATGTGGGAGAAAGAGAATCCATGGTACTAAAGGACAGGGATGAAGTCAGTTTGAAAAGATGGAGTACTTAGGCTGTGACTCATTCTCATCAAGGGCCTGGAGCCCTTCAGAGGACTTTACAACAGAGTTGGTTATTTCTGTCCTTGCCTTCACAGAGGAGAAAAAGCACACATGTCCCATCATCTCCGGTGACTACAGATGGGCTGCCCTGGAGAACAGGTAGTACTTTAGTAGGATGGCTTTCATGGGAGGGAATGTTCCAAGAAGTCAGGTAACAATATTCCAAAAACTGAGAAATAAAGGAAGGATCTGGGATCCATAGCCCAGCCCATCTACAGCCCAGGAGATGAGTACTAGGGGAAATGCAGAAGATAAAACCAGAGAGATGGCATATTATATAGGATCTCTTTGGGGGGGGACTTGAAACAAAATCAGACTGCACTCACATAATCAAATAGAAATGTAGTTTTAATCCTGTTACCTGGATATAGGCACCCAAGCTGGTATTACTTTCACGCTATCTGGGTCCAGTCCTTTTATCTTGCTGTTTCTCTATATTTAGCATTCAGGCTTTGTCCTTGGTCATGAAGTAATTTCTCTACCTGAAGGGACAGTATTGCTATTCAACTCAGGGAGAAGAAAGTTTCAGGCCAAAGGCCCATACAAGCTGTGTGTGGCCTTTTTTAAAAACCATTTAAAAAAACAAACAAAAAACCCTTCTGTACGAGGACCACAGGCAATCATCTTCCACTTAGGAATCATTAGCAGGAAATGGGTCATATGGCCTCTCCCATCACTACGAGGGTTGAGATGTGTAAGTCTGTAACTGAGCTCAGGCAGACTCACACACATTGCAGTTCTGTTCATAATAAAGAAGGGAAAAATCGGTCAGATAGTAAATGGGCCACCAGCAGCATTTGCCACCAGTGGATAGAGGCCAGATCATGTAGGAATTTGAAATCCACAGGAAGGATTTGGGGTTTCATTTTACATGCATGGAGTGACCATTGGAGGGTTTTAAGCAAGAGAGTGACATGATTTAATTTATTCAGACAACTAGGCATATACTGGGCTACAGGAAGAAGGGAGGAGGCAAGGAGGCTGGCTAGGAGGCTCAAGAGGGAAAGCATGGCTGGTGTGTGGTATGGCAGTACTCGTGAAACTTATGAGGAACACGGGACCTTGTCCAAGGGACCAACCTCCTGGCTAGATGAACCCAATCTGCTCAGGAACTTGTCTACCCCGTGGGCAGAGAAGACATTGACATGTAAATGTGGGAGAATCCGTCCTTTTACAGACTCAGGACCTCTGCGTGGGGACAGGAACTTGGCCCAAGTTATCAAGATATTCTCTTACCTTCAGAAGGGTAAGGAATGAATTACCACCTTCATTTTTCATATACATAAACAATTAGCTGAATGCAGTTCTGATTCTAATTATGGCACTGATGCCCATTAGTGAAGCTTTAACTGGTCAGTCTTTTTGTCCTCAATCCAGGTGGTCTCTACCTTGCCTTCACCTTCATGGCTCCTTTCTTTTCTCCTTAGTTTTCAGCATGCAAGATTTCTAGGCTCTGATTCCCCACAAAGCATTTTATGATTGAAGGGCAGGATGGAGATATTATGAATAACAAGAAGGAGAGAATTCCCTGGCAGCCTGATGGAGGGAATGTACTCAATTTTGGATTTTTGTTCAGTTTTTTTCCTGCATGCAAACAAAAGGAAAAATAAATAGACTTTGCCATCTGGCGCCACCAAGTGGCCTTTCCTGAAATTGCAAGGGAAAAAAGTCAAAACTGTAGTTTTGTATCCAATGTTGATAACCTTGACAGAACACTAGATAACTTCATGACTGCCATCTTGAAGTGATGCTGTTCTATAAGGCTCTGTAAGCTCTGAGGTCCTTAATGTAAATGGAAGGAGGACATTCATATAGATGGGGGCAGAGGAAGCAAAGGGATAGGATCATTGCATTGGGAATTTACTGTGACTTGATGTATTCCTATCACTCTTTTTATACATGTTCAAGGTGCTAGAGCAAGGAGGAAAACTGGGACTGAATCACTTTCTTCCATAAAGTCAGTCTTTAGGATGGGTGGTGGGTAAAGTCTAAGTCATTATTTGGAGCGTCTCTAAGCTTGATTCTTACAGTAGCTTTTCCACCAATTAGTAATTTCTGCCTGACAGAAAGTTTCACATTTTTCGAATGAATAGATAAATGGATTTTGTTCTTATCATTGCATATTAGCTGGAATTAAAACAAATCTGTCCTTGTCCTATCTATCTATCTATTTATCAATCATCTATCTGCCTACTTACATGTTGATTATTTATCTATCCACCCTTCCTTCCCCTCTACCATTTTTTTACTGGTCTTGTTTCACAGGTATCTATTTGATATAGCTGAACAACTATGGGAATATAATAAATAGAAGATTTGATTCAAGCTCTGATTTATAGACTTTCTAGCTTAGCCTAGTCTATTAACTTACCAAAATGTTGGTTGATGCTGCAGAAAATATTAAGGATGAACACTTCTACAGGTATGGAAACACCATGGACTAGAGTTGTGAAATGGCTCTCCCAAGCGCAAATGCTTACTCCATTTCAGAACCAGAAATCACACAGACCCAAGAGACAGTACCATTGTTGGACCTGCAAGACTCTAGGATCCATATAAAAAGCGGTCAGCATCCCTTTAAGAAAAGGTCATTTATGACTTCAGTAGCTCTTGGGAAAGAGAAGTATATCATAAGGCTTTAAGCTCACTTCTGAGTGTGCCTGTGATAGTGTTTTCAGACATGATTGGCATGTGGCTCATGATTCTTATCAGCCCGATGGAACAAAAAGCAGAAGGCAATGTGACATCTTTCACTGGAGAGGGTTTTGTTATTGCCCTGCTCTCTGGATATTGGGTTCTTCATAGATTGGTTCTTGAAACTCTCCAGAGAGCTTGAGCAGCACAGGAAAGGGCCTGTATCACTCTTATTCTGAGGCTTCCAGATTCTTGGCCTTAGAAACCCCTGATTTCCCTGGACCTTCCTTTCTTTTTTTTTTTTTTGCTCTCCTACTGCTGTGATGTCGTCAGCTTCTCAGTCTCGTGCCTCCTGCTGTATTCACCGCAGGTCTGAAATAACAAGGCCAGTGAGTACAGGCTGAAACCTCTGAAACCATGAGACAATGCAAACCTTTCCTCTTTAAGTTGATTGTCTTGGGCGTTTCTGTCAATCTGATGGGTAGCGGACTTGCATATCTGGAAGCTGAGCTTCTACCACTAATAAAATAAGAACATATAAACATATACAAGATGAAAATGCAGTACAAATAGGAAAAAGAAATAGGTAAAGAGTACTTCATCTGCAAAAAGATATCATAGATGTATTAAGTTATTTCACATCATTCTTGAGGGGTGTTTCAAATGAATATTTTATACTCTGTTTTTTTTTGTCAGAAACCTAGTTAAATAAAACTAAAATGCAATGGTGAAGTATTTTTTCCCTTCATCCCAGATACCTCCAAGATTGTCTAACCTTTCTCAGATGGAAATGATATTAAATTCAAATCAGTTGGGACCTAATCCCAAGTCTGCTTCTAAGTACGGAGTTCTTGAGACAGTTGCCTTCTGAGGCCGTTTCTCATCTCTAAAATGGAAGCTGCAGATTCAGTCATCTAATATCCTATCATCACTCAGTCAGTACCCATATTATCAACCTGTTAGCAGCAGAGGAGATACTTTAGTTTAGGATAGTGTTCAAGTCAACTAGAAAACTCCAGAGAGAGAAAAGTCTGTTTTCCAAAAGAATTATTTTAACATTTTTATATTTACAAAAAAAAAAGAAACAAAAATAAGTCAAGGACCAGTGGCTCATGCCTATAATACTAGCTACCCAGGAGACTGAGATCTGGGAATCAAGGGTCAAAGCCAGCCTATGCAGGAAATTCAATGAGACTCATCTCTAACTACCAAAAAGTCAGAAGTGGAGGTATGGCTTAAATGTTAGAGTGCTAGCTAGCTTTCAGCACAAAAGCTCAGTGACAGTGTCCAGGCCCTGAGTTCAAGCCCCAGAACTGGCATAATAATAATAATAATAATAATAATAATAATAACAACAACAACAACAGCTAGGTATAGTGGCACAGAACTGTACTCCCAGCACTTGGGAGGCTGAGGCAGCAGGATCACAAGTTTGAGGCCAGCCTTGGAGCTGTAATGAGAGCCTGTCTTTAAAAGGTTCACATTTTAAAAGTCTATTTAAAAAGGTTTTAAACCCTTCTGATTCTATTGTGTTTTTCTTTTTGTTTGATTTTGTTAACCATATAAAATAATGTTCAAAGCTCAAAATTTTGATATGCTGCCCTCTAGTGGTGACTAGAATAGACTGTAATTCCATCTGCAAGTACATTCAAATCTTTGGGTTCATAGAACAGAGAGCAAGGAGGGGTTTGCATTAAATTCCAATCATTCACAGTCCATGACAGACATTGGAGGTGTCAGAATTAGGTATTAAACACACGGATTCCTAAAAACAATTCAAGACAAAGTAAGCTAGGCCCTTAGAGTGAGGCCCACGAATCTATGTAGTTTTCAGAAAGTCCAAGATTCCTAAGCCCTCTAGAATTTGGAAAAATACCCTTAACCTTATTTCAGGGGCTATTAACTCTGGAAGTTATTTATAGTTATTTATTATCATAAGTTTAGTGTGCAGTCTGGAAGTTGATATCTACTAGAGAAGTACCTACATTCAAATTCTCTCTTTTTTATGGCCAAGGTCTAAACCAAGTGACTAGCAAATGCTTGGTTTTTTTCTGAGTCAACTTTTGGAAAAGGATCCTGCTTCTGCTTAGCACACAAGCATCCACGTCACCCAGATCCTGAAATCCAGCTACCCCTTTCTCTTTGTCTGAATTCCCAACTACTACTGTGACATTCCACATGCAATTCTTTGGAACCTCAAAATAATCTATGCAATAGATTCTCCATTTTCTTTTTGCCTCCCTTCCCCCCACCCCTCTGGTTCTCTGAATAAGACTCAGGGCTTTACATGTGTTATGAAAGTACAGTACAATTAGCTACAATCCCAATCCATGATTCTGTATGACTTTTTTTGTTTTGCTAGCTTTTGTTATTATTTTTAGTTTCCATTTATATATATGCACATATATGTATACACACACACACACACACACACAAAAAAAAATAAGCCAGATACTAGTGGCTCATGCCTGTAATCCTAGCTACCCAAGAGACTGAGATCTGGGAATCATGGATCAAAGCCAATGTAGGCAGGAAATTCATTAAGACTCTTATCTCTAATTAACCACCAAAAAATCAGAAGTGGAGGTGTGGCTCAAATATTAGAGTACTAGCTAGCTTTCAGTACAAAAGCTCAGTGACAGTGTACAGGCCCTGAGTTCAAGCCCCAGGACTGGTATGATAATAATTATAACAGTAATAATAATAATAATAGCTAGGTATAATGGCATATGTATATGTACATATGCACATATGTATATATGTATATATTTATACACACACGGAGAGAAAGAGAGAGAGACAGAGAGAGGCAGAGAGTCTAGGCTTCCCTCTACCTCAAGATCATACTCAGCTCAACTGATTCTCCATTTTTAAACATTACTGTATCAAGCATAAATTTGATTAGAAACATCACATCATTTGTAGTAATTAACAAAACGAATAAAGAACAGAATGAAACGCTTTGTGAAGACAAAGGATAGAGCAGAGTATCTTCCAGGCTGCGTTGAACTGACCTCATTTCCATCAGCCAAGTTTTCCTAGTGTTCTTCATGACTGTGTAGTCTACATTTATTCTGCTCAGCTAGAGAGAGTCTATAGAAATGTTTCCAAGGTCTTCACCTTCCATTTTTCAGGTGGACCCAAAGTTCCTTTTTATGTTAGACCTAAGTTTAGAAATCACTTTTTAGAAAAACAGAACCACGAGAAAGATATTCAAAGACTTTTTTAAAAAAATCAACTTTATTTTGGATGAGGACTTGATAGGAAAATGGAGCTTAGGTACATGGAAAAATCACTTGTTTCTTCCCCTACATATTTGGGTATCCAAACATATGGATTATACCTACAGAATAGGAGCACTGGTTTACACCTGCTGACCTGCCATGTGTCAGAATCAAAATGGAATGGAATAATGTAAATGTAGCCTGCTAGTAGATTATCTCTCACCAATTTAGAAAACGAACAAGCCTTAGCTGTGTAGAAATTTGATAGTGCCCAGGTGTGGAACTGGTAAGATTACCGTTGACTTTCTAAGCTCCAAATGCACCTTTGAGTACCTTATGTGAATGATGGCTTGTATGAGGCTGTGCTGTTTTTTAACCATAGTTCAGTATGTTGTGTCCTGAGCCAGCAAGTCAGAGCCCATCTGTTTGTTAGGTTGGTTTTTTAAAAATCAGAAATGCTGTTTTGTATACATAAACAAGAGATGATATATTCAATGCGATGGAAAAAATCAATTATTATTGGAGTAATCAGATGCTTTCATTTTCTAATTAAATTTTATTAAGAGAATTATTAGCTCATATATAATTGTAAGAATTAATACACCATGCACACCTACAATCACCCCAAATAGAAGAAGCTTACAACTAGAACATGGACTTGATATGCTTTGCTGCCCCTATTGCCCTTTGATAGCTTTCCTGTACTGATTTCTGTGGTTCTGCTGTGTCTGTGAGTCCTCAGTTCTTCAACATTTTATCGCATGAGGACATAGATACTCTTTGTCAAGTAAAACAACTTTAGCAGCATCACCACCAAAACAGTTCCAGCACAGAATTCATGTTGCCTTTTGGTCACCACATCCACTCTCTCCTTCTTTCTCCTACATCCCAGCCCCATTACTAATTCTTGGCAGCTATTTATTTGTTGTCCAGTTCTAAAACTCTGTCTTGAAAGAACTAATTTTTCTTGTGCTCTTACTAGGGGTTAAATTGAGAGGGCAGGATTGGAAAACCATACGTGTTAGTTCCCTTCCTCTGTCACCTGAAGGGACATGGAATGCTGCTACTGCATAGTTCCTGCAACACTGAGGCCTGCAACTCCCTATTTTCCAATCACCATTCAACATCCTACTTTACTTGTGTCTTGACAATTTCTAGGGTTTATCATTACACCTGATAGGGAGCAGCAGGGAGGACTTGTCTGGGCCATTTTGTCCTGGCAGGAACTTACTCTGCTTCATCTTATTATAGGGAAGAGGCTGGCTTTAAGCTGATAATTGAACACATTTCCTGTCATTCAGTTTCCTTCTGCCATAGAAAAGAGGGCTTCATTACTTTGGGCCTCCTTTCTCTTCAGCAGCTCCTTCCCCAACACACCCCCCCCCTCCAGCCCACCTCCCAATTTCATCTGCTAAGTGCTGGTGGCTCAGGTTTGTAATCCTACCTATTCAGAAGGTGAAATCTGTGAAGATCACAGTTAAAAGCCAACTAAGGCAGGAAAGTTTGTGATACTCTTAATCTCCAATAAACTATTTGAAAAGCCAGAAGTGGAGCTATGGCTCAAGTGGTAGAATGTCAGCCTTGAGCAAAAGCTGCTCAGGGTCAGCACCCAAACTCTGAGTTCAAGCACCAGAATTGGCACACACACACACACACACACACACACACACACACACACACACAGAGAGAGAGAGAGAGAGAGAGAGAGAGAGAGAGAGAGAGAGAGAGAGAGAGAGAGAAAGTGACAGAAAAAGTAGGCACACAAGCAGACCAGCCTTCATGTTACCATGAACAAAAAGGAAGCTCTGACTTTCTGAGAATTGCTTAGTACTGTTAAATTAGTTGTGATATGGTCCAAATAGATGTGAAATCCATCAATTTCATTTTAATGACTGATAGAGCTCATATGTTTCAATATTCTTCAGGTCACTTCAACTTCATATGCATCAAAGAAGAGCCCTGAGGCATGATTTCAGGCAGATAGAGAATGAGGATTTCACTGCTTAGCAGTGGTTTTTGAAGTGAGGTAGTGATGGTGATTTTGTATATTTGTACACTAGAAAAGGCTGTGTTATTTTTAAAGGATGCATTCTACATCTGCCATGTCTTTCTTATGCCTTAAATCGAAATACTTCAGTTTTTGATCTTTCCAAACATAATAAAGGAGTTAATAAAATTTTTAAGTTTGAACAAAACCAAGATTGACAGATAAATGGATAAAGGATGGGTGGGAGGTACAGTCATAATATTCATAAGACGTGAAAATGGAGGCCAGTAAATTGAGGAGATGGGTGGGTTTGGAAGAGATAAGGGAGAATTATTAAAGGGGTGACATTGACCATGATGCACTGTACTTACAAACTGACTTGCTGAATGGAAATCCCTTTGTACAACTACTTAAAGATAGTTTAAAAGTTACAAATTTTTAAAACCAAGATCATCCGGGAGCTGGTGGCTGGTGGCTCACACCTTTAATTCTAGCTACTCAGGAGGTTGAGATCTGAGGCTCATAGTTCAAAGTCAGTGTAGGAAGTAAAATCCAGGAGACTCTTACCTCCAATTAACCAGGAGAAAACCAGAAGTGGAGCTGTGGCTCAAAGTGGTAGAGTACTAGTCTTGAGCAATAAAGCTCAGGGACAGTTCAAGCCTCACAACTGACAAAAAAAAGAAGCAAGATTAAACATTCATGTTGGACAATGAAAGAACACAAACTCCATCTTCCTACGTGACCATTAGTGAGGCTCTAAGAATACAGACTCCTGCTCATTGAGTTTGGGTTGTGAAGTCTGTCTTACAAGCTCACACACATCAGAACACTTACCATGTATATCTGTGATTTATATGCAGCACTCTGGTCCCATTCCTCCAAAGCCCACATTCTCTGCCTCTTGACTGTTAAAGAGTGACAGGTGTCAGACACCCATCCTACCACAGGAAGGGTGTCATGCATACATCCTACCACTTGTCAAGCACACCACATACTACCACACCATTGTGACATAACCCCAGAGACATGGAAGATGATTGAATCAGATGCTCTTTTGTTATTTCTTTATATCCTGGGAGGGTTAAGAAATGCAGCTCAATTAGGTCTGGGTCATATACGAGATGTAGCAGGGTTTCTGATTTTCTGTGTCCTGGTTTACCCCTTCGTGCCTGAATTCTTCACACCTCATGAGATTTACTTTGTAATACAAAACACATTAGAGATTCAAAGCAATAATCACATTCAAAGGATAACTTTGTTTAACAAGATAAGAATGTTCTGGCTATAGTCATCTAAAACTTAATTCTTAGTAGTACTCACTGTTTCCCTGCATTTGGAAAACTCATCCCAGTTTCAACTGGGCACTCATTCCCCTAGCCTCCATGCTAAGAAAATGCACATGTACTTTCCATTAGGAACTGGAAAATGTGAAAAGTGTTCATGGAAAGGGGAAGGACTTTTCCTATGGCTTAGGTATACACTCTTGCTATATGGGCCTCTGACGTCTAGAAGGAAATAAAAGAGGAGACAGCGAGATAAAGAAGGTCAGAGGTATTTCAAGGGGTGGAGGAATAGGTGAGACAATTTGTAAATGACATTGACCTCATCCTCAAAGGACTTTTTTTTTTTTAGTTTATGATGGTACTTTATTATCTTTGAAAAAAAATAAGTGCAACCGTTTCTTCATCCCAATACACATACTCAAAGGACTTTTTTAAAGAACAGTTTATCCCATAACATATGGCATACCCAGCGAATGAAGTAAAGAGAAAGATCATCTAGAAGACAGCATGAAAGACTGTGATCCACAATGTGTTAGACTCATTGGTAGTTACTCACATAATTCTCCATATGACTAAAAATTTTCCATTACTAACAACAGAAATCCATGCAGCATGTGCAACAGGACTCTGGTCTGTATACTGTTGCATTCATTATCAGACTATCATTAGCTAACCCCCAGCTGGGATAGCATTCCACTATGCCATAAGATTTTGTCCTCTCCCTATCCAGTGACAACCATGCATACAGCTTTCAACAATGACACATGGCTTTTGGAAAACTATGTTTCTAAAGCAGAGCATCATGAGTACACCCCAAACTGTATCTCTCTTGTAGTCAGTCCACTGAAGATGTGAAACAGGTTGCGTGTAAGATGTAAGGAGATGCTAACCTCCCGGTTTCACCTTCACTCTTCTAGGAGAGTCAGAAACAATGGTGTTCTCCCAGGGTAGAGTGCTTTTTATCACAGGCTGGGTCTAGAAAGCAAAAAGGGAAAGGGAGAGATGGAAAAATGAAGGTGAAAAGAATAGAGAACTCCTCCTTGTTTTCCCCATGGCTGCCTCTGAGAAGCCTGAAGGGTGAGTAAATATTGGCTGTTTCTTAGCCAACAGGACAACAGATTCCTGAGACTGTCCAGTTATTGGCCAGTCTCACACTTTCAGAAATCCTGGGCTTGCTAATCCTGGCATGAGTCTAATTTACCTTTCCGGTTTTGAGTAATTCTATTTCAATCATCAGTGATTGGTTTGAGAATGAGCATATGACATATTTCTAATCAATGAGATATCCAAATCAGAGCAGGAAAATTTCCAGGAAGTGAGAGAGAGAGAGAAAGACAGAGACAGACAGAGAGAGAGACAGAGACAGAGAGACAGAGACAGAGACAGACAGAGAGACAGAGAGACAGAGAGAGACAGAGAGAGAGAGCACCCTAAGGAAGAATAAGTTCTCCTTTCCTACATCTTGATGCATATTGGAGTTGTCGTTTCTGGAACTGCAGTGACCATCTCCTGACTAAAAGGAGACAGCTGAGAGGTTCATGATGAATTTCAACTCCAGCAGTAATGAGGCACTCTGTTAACTGACTCTAAAATTATCCTATTTTTAGCTTTTGGGAATATATTTTAAATAGACTTCTTATTTTTAAACCAGGTTTTGTTGGGTTTTCTGTTACCTCAGGTGGAAAATTGAAGAGCTATTTTGCATCATGTTAAGTCAGGATAGATAGCATAAGGAAAGACACAACTGCAAGGTGGTGAAGGCTGAAAGAGCATCAGGGCTACAGTATAGCAAGATGCCACATGACCCCTCAGAGAAAAACAACCAGCTGCAGCCAAGATGGCTGATGGAGGTGGAAACTGCCCTTTACACTATCATAATGTCACCACCATATCATTAGCCTTGCAGATCTGGCTGTTCCCATCATGCATCTGACACAGTGATATATCTGAATGGGGGTAAACTCTATCCCAGGAAAAACTCCCCATGTAACTATCCTGAGAATTCCTCACCTTTTTCCTACTGTAGTTCACTTACAATTCTCTCCTTTGTTAGGCATGATCATAAAACATGTGCTCCAAAAATCCAGCTAGATGTGGCTTACTCTGAAAACACAGCACTCATCCCTTGAGTGTGTACTTGCTCTGTAATAAAAGTTCCTTCCAATTCCTTGCTTTATCTAGTCTCTGGATTTTCTTTTCCTAAAGATGACAAGAATCTGGAAACAATAGGTAAAGGGACTGTCTGGTCTCTCTATCACTCTTCTTATCTATTCATAATAAATTTAAAATAGCATTTCCGTTCTGACAATGGACTCTACTTGTATTTCTTTCCTGATATTTCTGAAATTGTAAAGACTAAACATAATAAAAGAATCCTTCTGTAAATACCAAGTATCTTTCTCGTAACATGGATAATATGAGGAACACAAAGAAGACAAAACCCTCCCATCAGAATATAAATTCCTAAAGTAGTATGGAAGAAAATTAAAAATGAAGAGAAATAACTGGTGAGACAAAGGATAAGAGGTGAACCAATGCAACAGTGATACTCACAAGACAATATGTTGGAAATGAACTGCACACCTTGCTGGGGGGGGGTGTTGGAGGGAGGGAAAGTGGGAGGAAAATGAGCGAAGGGGTAACAAGTTTGACCAGAAATGTACTTACTACCTTATGTATGTAACTGTAACCCATCTGTACATCACCTTGACAATAAAATTAAATAAAAAAGACTTCCAAGCAAATAAAAAGGTTGAGAATAAAATGATAAACTACCATATAGCAAGCATCTAATTTAGATTAGAAATGAAGCTCATTTTAGCCTATGGAGGAGGACCAACTACTCTGAATTACTCCAGCCTCATTTGTAGAAAAGATTATCCTTTCTTGGTTAAATTTCTTTGCAACTTTGTTTAAAAAGAAACCGTTGAACATATTTGTTTGACTTTATTTCTGTTTCTCTGCTGGTTTCCATTTACCTTTGTGTCAATGTCATGCAGGTTTAGTAATGATAAATAGGTCTTGAAATCAGGTAAACTGATTACACACACACACACACACACACCTCTGCCTCCTCCTATTCTTTCTTCTCTTCTTCTTCCTCTACCTACTCATTCTCTTCATACTCCTTCTCTTCTTTCTTCCTTCTCTTCCTCCTGCTCCACCACTTGCTTAGCACCCCACCTGAACACTTTGCTAGCTTGACTTTTTGATGGCTACTGTAGGGGTAGAGTCTCATGGATTTTTCTGCCTGTGTTGGCTATGAAGAGATATTCTCAGATCTCTCAGTCTCTTGAAAGTCATGGGCCACCAGAACAATGGGCAAAAGATAACAAAAATACAATGGCTAGGCTTCAACAATCCATTTTTTTAATTCAATTTCCTACCAAACTCTCACCAACAGTATACCTTGGAGATTACTTCTTTACTGACTGACCAATTTAATAACCAGTAAACATTTGAAATAAATTCCTCAGAATTGTGTATATGGTTATTTTGAGCTTCCAAGTTTGAAGGTGGAGATTGGTCGGGATGAAACCTTCTTAGCCAACTTGTTCTGTTATTTACTACCCATCCGAACGGAACTAGCCAGCCCTGGAATAAAACACAGAGCTTTGGGTGCAGGGCAAAGGTTGTCCTCCCCACATCA
Organism: Perognathus longimembris pacificus; assembly: GCF_023159225.1. Taxonomy (NCBI): domain Eukaryota; kingdom Metazoa; phylum Chordata; class Mammalia; order Rodentia; family Heteromyidae; genus Perognathus; species Perognathus longimembris. The sequence continues at coordinate 52,814,301 of NC_063170.1, forward strand.
CTGGAGAGATCTCTGCAGGCCTTTCAAACCCAAGGGCTCTACGGCAGGAAACTGCCTCTGCAAATGAAGGGACAGGAGAGCAAGCAGACAGTGATACCTTGAATTTAGCAGAAGCATGGAAGCCAATATCTACCTAGGGCTCTAGTGGGGAAAGTAGGAGGGAGAGCATCAGAACTCGAGTAGGGGGAAGAGGCATCAAAATGGCGAAGTGGTGACTAGGATGAACTCCAGCTCCCTCTGATCAAACGGATGAACAGGCCTCTGTCACGGGAACTCCACTTCAGAAGATCACACCAGCAAACTAGAAACCATCGGAGTTTGGCACCAACCAAAAGGCTTCAAATTTAAGCATGTACATGAGGAGAAACAGAAACAGAAGCAGGTGTCCCTCATGGCCGCGCTGCAGCCATCGACCCCAGCCCGAGAGCCATCCTGATTCTTTCTTTTTCTTTGCCTTTCCCTTCTCATCTCCCCCCTCACCACCCTCCATGACTCAACCTCACCATCCAGAGACTGGATCTGGATAAGGCAACCAGAGCACCTCCGCACCATTTTCAGGAAAGCCATATTCAGAGGCAAAGCGACTTTACCAGGGAGCTACAAAAGTCCAGCGGGGCCTCTGTGGGTCCCCTAATACCTACCTCCTCGATGGGGCCTCTAACCCCGGAAAGGGTCCTGGCAGGACCTTGAACATCGGGAACTTTCTTGGCAGATCACTAACACAGGTGAGCTAACACAACTGGGCTTCCAACCCTGGGAATGATCCCGCTGGTACCTCTGATGGCAGGCGCAGACTCAAGGATCGCTCACACCTGCTAGCAGATGCGGCAGAGCCTCTAAAAGCCCCCATGTGCATCCGCACACAGGATGCCGCCAGTAATCAGCCAGGATCTGCGCCCAGCCTACCCTACCCATGCATACTCGATAAAGAGGAATGTCGCTGGCTCCCTACAGCACCTGGGGTCTGGGCCCAGACAAGCCCAACTTATAGTTTTCTGATACTTGCTAAGGTAGCCGAAGATGTTCAGTGGCAAAAAGATAGCTGCTTCAGTACTTGGTGCTGGGAAAACTGGGCATCCTTGTGCAGAAAACTAAAGTTGGCTCCCCGTTTGTCAACTTGTGCACTAATACCAACTCAAAGTAGATCAAAGACCTCAACAGCACACCTGAAACTTTGAAATTACTGCGAGAGGGAGTAGGAGAAACATTAGAGCTCATAGGCTTAGGCAGAAACTTTTTTTAAAATTTATTAATTGAACACAAAATTTTGTTGACAAGGTGTTGTGCAAAAAGGGTACAGTTACATAGTAGGGCAGTGTGTACATTTCTTGTGATATCTTACCCCCTGTTTTTCTTTCCCTTCTCTAGGTCAGGTAGACATATATACAATATACAATGTATCAAGAACATATACAGTAGCCACATGGCCAGGCCCAAAAACATTCGCCTAGGGCTTTAAATGTAATGTCGATATTAGACAATATGTCGACAGTCTTATATGAACGTACATACATAGCTTTTGAGCTATTGTATTCCCCTGAGAGGTCAATTTTTGACCTTTATATGTTGAGTAGTTGTTTGGTTTTAGTTGGGTAGCTGCCCCAATCCTGTGGGGAATACTATTTGACAAGCAGTTTTTGGTTTCACAGACCAGGACTCTACTGTCTCTCTGTCTCCCTTTCTTTTTTTTTGGGGGGGGGAACAGTCCTGGGGCATGGACTCAGGGCCTGAGCACTGTCCCTGGCTTCTTTTTGCTCAAGGCTAGCACTCTGCCTCTTGAGCCACAGCGCCACTTCTGGCCATTTTCTGTATATGTGGTGCTGGGGAATCGAACCCAGGGCCTCATGTATATGAGGCAGGCACTCTTGCCACTAGGCCATATCCCCAGCCCCCCGATCTCCCTTTCTTAACAGTCATATATCAGGGAAATCATGCCCATTTGTTTTCTGTGTTCTAGGCTTGAGGCAGAAACTTTTTGAAAAGAGTCTTAGGGGCACAGCAGGTAGGAGAGAGACTTCACAAATAAAATTACATCAAAATGAACATTTCTGCACAGCAAAGGACATAGTTACTAAACTAAAGGGACATCCAACAGACTGGGAGAAAATCTTTACCAGCAATATATCTGAAAAAAGGCCTAAGTTCCAAAATATACAAGGATCTCAAGAAGCAAACCCCTCCCAAAACTAATAAACCAATTACTAAATGGGCAAAGGAGCTAAGGATAGACTTCTCAGAAGAGGTAAGCATGACAAAGAAATATAGGAAGAAACACTCAATATCACTGGCCATAAAAGAAATGTAAATGAAAACAATGCTGAGATTCCATCTCACCCCAGTTAGAGTGGCCAACATTGTGATTTTAAACAATAAATGTTGGTGAGGATGTAGGGGAAGAGTAAACCTACTGCACTGTTGGTGGGAATGTAAACTAGTACAACTACTCTGGACAACAGTCTGAAGGTTCCTCAGAAAAGATCTATGCTTACATAGATCTCCCTACAACCCAACGGTACCACTCCTGGGCATTTACTCAGAACATCATCAGTCAGGATACTCTAAAGACACTTGCACATCCATGTTCATTGCTGCACTATTCACAATAGTCAGCTGGAAACAGCCCAGATGCACTGTGATACCTATATGTAATGGAATTTTATCCAGCCAGTAGAAAGAAAAATATCATGTTATTTGTAAAGAAATGGATGGAACTAGAACAAAATATGTTAAGTGAGGTAAGAGAGCTCAGAGAGACCAACAGCACATGTGTTCTACCATATACTAGATCTAATATAACACTGGAATGTGATAAATTATACAGGACTCCAGGCATTTCACATGCAGTGAGACCAGTGGAGGATACTTTTAGGGGAGGAACACAAAGACATGATTGCTATGTGCCTCTGAGCATATAAAATAATATTTATTGAAATCAATTCCAAGAAATGGAAACTCGAGTTTGTTTTTCTATCTTATTTGTTTGTTTATCTCTCTTTGGGAGGGGGTGGGAAAGAAATGGAAGGACAAAAAAAATCAAACAAATGCAGCAGTGCTACTCACTAGATACTATGTTGAACATGAGCTGCACAACTTGTGGGCAGAGACAGGAGGGAAAAACTGGGAGAGAGTGAGGAAAGGAGTGACATCATCCAGAAAGGAATATACTCTTTACCTTATGGAATGGTAACCCCTCTATATATCACCTTACAGTAACAATAAAGATTTTCATAAAGTTATAAGAAAGAACTTCAGTGGGCTGTGGGATGGGAATCTAGATTACGGAAGTAGGTGTCATCCTCCAGGAAATGGAACCACACAGACATTGTAGCTCCTGCTGGAGATACCACTGCATCAAAGAGAGGACCCATGGGAGCTATTGTGACAATTCCCCCAGCTTGCTTCCATTTAGAAACTTCCCTTAGCTGAAACTAGTTCTTAGCCGAAGGCAAGGGAGCCTGGGAAATGTCGATTCCTGAAATTGTACCCTCAGATAGAAAGAGAAGTACAGAGAACAGAACTAAGAACAGTCAAGTTCTGGACACAACTCCTGCCAGGCAGATACATTCAAGAGAGTCCCAGAAATGGCTTGTAGAAGGACAGATATGGACAGCATGCAAGTTTTCTTCAATGTCTGCTTTCCTCTCCATCTCTTCTACCTAGCTTGGTGGCAATGTCAGACATTGTATAAGTGAGGGGCTGTACTGGCGCCACTCATCAGGCAGAGGCTTTGCCTCCTTCCAGTGTAGAACAGAGCCCTTGTTCTGCATGTGCTGCAAATGAGAACCTCATTTAACGGCATTCTGCCATTGAGCTTTCTAGAATACAGATGTCCTCTCAAAGCTGCTATGCCTAGAAGCTAATAGTGGAAGGTAAAAATAGCTTTTGCTGTCTGCATGGCTTTTCTTATTTGTATTCTAAGTAAAATCACTTAGGCAGACACACAGAGAGCTCTTACTTGCCTTTATTTCGCCCATAGGATAGGAACAGCTCCCAAGACTGCTCTGCTTCAAAGAAATAATCAAAATGCCCATTGTGTGAACTGTAAAGAAAGAAACACAGGAAGAAAACATAGAACAAGGAAAGAAAATTCGGGCACATTTTAAACATAAAGGCAAGATTTTTTTTTTTTGCCCTAGCTATCTCCAAAGCCCAAGTAGAAAAGAATGTTGAAAATTATGAAGTTCATACTTTTCAAATTTTGGTTTCTGCTGAAGTCAGCTAGAAAAGATGTCCAATGTGAAATCTCTGTTTCCAAGAGAAGCATATAAGCAGAACCTAGAATATGATTATTTCTGAATTAACATTAAGCAATACTTAATCATTGCTTTAATTTTCCTTCAAATGAAAAGGTGTTAGCCAAATGAAAGAAGTTTTGATTTTCATTTAAAAATCTGTCCTTGAGGGATTTTTTTATTGTTAAATGGTAAATAAACCACTTGACAAAATGAATACTAGGAAGCTAAAACATGTTCTGGGAGGGAGAGAGCTATAAGAGGAAGGCACATGAAAGGCGGGAGAAAGGGTGAGCAAATTCAGTTGTATATTCTATGTACATTATGTAAAAACTGAGGGTTGGGATTAGACAGGGCAAGTCTGCGGACAGCAATCAAAGGGGTGACATTGATCGAGATGCATTATACTCATGATATGACTTCTGGAATTGAAACTCTTTTGTACAATTGCTTAATAAAAATAAATGCATCTTATTTTAAACTGTCATTGGCTATAAGTTTGCATCAAAACATGTAGCACTTATTTTCTGTTAGCTTTGTATGTATGTGTGTGCCAGTCCTGGGGCTTGAGCTCAGGATCTAGATGCTGTCCCTGGGCTTTTTTTTTGCTCAAGAGTAGTGACTTGTCATTTCAGTCATGGTTCCTCTGCTAGCCTTTTGGCGATAAATTAGAGATAAAAGTGTGATTGACTTTCCTGCCCAGGCTGGCTTGGAACTGCCATATCTAGATGTCTGTTTCCTGAGTAGCTAAGGCTATAGACATATCACTGGTATCCGGCTTTCTCTTACCTGTGATTTTTTTTTTTTTTTGCCAGTCTTGGGGCTTGGATTCAAGGCCTGAGCACTGTCCCTGGCTTCTTTTTGCTCAAGTACCACTCTGCCACTTGAGCCACAGCGCCACTTCTGGCCGTTTTCTGTATATATGGTGCTGGGGAATTGAACCCAGGGCCTCATGTATAGGAGACAAGCACTCTTTGCCACTAGACCATATCCCCAGCCCCTGTGATATTTTTTAATGATAGAAAATATATAATTTTTGTAGAAAGATAATTGTTAACTAATCTGTCCAGAACTAAGGTATGTTTTTACCAGAGAACTTTAACACAATCAATGCTAATATCAAAGGCAATGGTTGAGGTATTTTTTTAAATACCTAAGTAGTTGTACAAGGGATCTCAGTTCAGTGTGTCAGTTTATGAGCACAACCATCTTGATGAGTTATGTTTTCCATCCATTTCCATTTTTGAACTGTTTATGTTTATATTTTCTACTTCATAATAACATATTGATATTATCCACTGACCAGTTACAAAGCTTTCCTGCACTCCGTGTGTGTGTGTGTGTGTGTGTGTGTGTGTGTGTGTGTGTTTTATTTCACAAAGAACATTAGCACCTTCTTCTGGATGACTTTTGAGGCTGTAATGAAAATATCCTGACACTCTTTTCCTATTTCCTAACAATGAATGGTCTGAATATTCATTAAATCTGGTCTTGATTAAAGTGCAACCTCTGAGTAATTTAATTATACTGTATTTTTCAGAAACACTGATAAGTGGTAGAGTCAAAAACATTTCCTTGCTAATTATTACCCACTGGGGATACGTGCTTGGTTTATGAAAAGGGAAGAAGATACTTTACATGTCTCACAGTGACTGTCCCCAATGGCTCTTAAACCCACAGAGCAACGCAAGGAGGAAGAGAATGCAAGGGCAGATGACAGGAGATTTTGCTCTCAGCTGTTGGTGCTTGGAGAGAAATAAATGCATCTCCTCCTATGCTCTTGTTAATTCAAATTTCTTTACCCAATCACTGTTAAAATTAAGACTGTCTGCAGTCCCTACCCTTTCCTGGGATAGGCCTAAGATGAGGCTGATCTTGGGAGTATGATTGCATTTGTCTGATGATTTGATGGATTCACTGATTTATTCTAGAACTCGTTAGTGAGGACCTACTATGTGCCAAGTTCTCACTTAGGTACTGGAGATACAAGAACAGATTCAAGTTCCTAACTTCACAGATCTCAGACCACACTCGTAGCGAGAGGAGATCAACTGTAGAAGTAAGTATATAACATGGGTGGTGATCATGGACTCTGTGTAGAGGAGTGTGAGAGTGAAGGAGGTAATTGTCAATACCATGGAGATGTATCTTAAACCAAAGGAGAGATAAGTCTGTTGATGCTACATTGGAGATTTTCAATCTAAAGCCTTCAGGTAGCAAGAGCCTCTCCCCTTGCCTTACACCCTTGGATGAGATTTTAAACTTACCTTTGCTGAGAATAACAAGGGACTTGACTACTAAGCACAGCCCTTGATGAAGGGTTAGATTTTGAAGCACTGACATTTGGTAGTGACAGCCTCTGCCTAGGGAGCATGACCATCTGCCCAAGATGCTATCCTGAAAGGTTGTCCTATTTGTACATGCCACATTAGCACTGCTTCCCCCAAATTCCTGCTATTTTGAAAGGGCTGCATTATCCAGATATAACTCCAACACTTGAATTACCACCCTTCCCCATCCATAAGCATTCTTGGAGATAGTGACAGCCCAGGACGTGTAAAATGGATTCTCTGTCACATCTGAGTGAGATCAAAGTCGAATCTATTGTGCTAATTAGTTATTGGAATCTTTGCATAATTACATATGCTCAAGGGACACGCACTGACTGTGTTAGCTGTCTCTCACAGCTGGTATCATGTGAACATTGGAACAATTCCACTTTGATGAGAACCAGCTCTGTTTCTATGGTTTGGAGATAGGGTGGCGTTGTCGATTCACAATGATTAGCTGTGCTAGTGTCTCAGGTTTTCATTTTGAGCTAAATTTATTTCTATCCCTACGTAATATTTTGTTACCATTCATGACATATGGACTAGAAAGTTTCCTTAAACTCTGCAGTTTTTGAATCTGATTTTATATATATATATGTATATATATACATATGTGTGTATGTATGTATGTGTATATATTTTTTAATAAAATTCTATTTAACATGATCTTTGGTATTGCCAGTAAGCAATTCAGGGAAAACAAGATGCAAAGGGCCAGGGCATATAGGATATATTCTATCTCTCTTGGAACTAAAGACATGCAAATCAGAAGACAAGAGGTAATCTTTCCAAATGCAGAGTGCATGACAAGCCATTATGAATCAAATATGGAGGAACGATCACTCCTATGGAAGGCAGCGCTGGGATAACCTTGCTAGAGGGGAAAGGGATGATAGCCATCAATATGTGCAAAAGACTCTGTGTTCTAGGATTTTTGATGCTACAACTCCAGCATAAATTCTCAAATCATGTGAGCAAACATATTTATTGTAGGAGATAACAGGAGCAATATAAAGAAAAGTAATGCAACTAAGTATCTATAAGGAGCCATAACTAGGACATAAACACCGCTCAGTTAGATCACATTTGTGATGTCAGCTGTGTGTGTGTAGGGGGAGGAGGAATTGAAAGCCTTTATCATCTGGTGTATTGTGAAGCATCTTGCTTCAGAGAACACATGGCACAGCACAATGCAAATTAGAACTAAATGGAGAACGGTTCATTTTCGAGTTTCAAAGGCCTAGACCCTGACATAAACAGAATATTTGGAAGCTTGCACAGTAAAAAAGAGCAACTTGGCTACCTGCTCCCATAAAGATTCTCCGGTTGTGAATGCAGGAAAGAGTTAGAAAGAAAGTAGATATGTGCCCCAAAGGAACCTTCTTCCATTTATTAAAGCTCAATCTAAAGGTGAGAAGTAACAACAAAAACACAGTTCAAAAGTCTGAGAGAAAACAAAATGTGCTACCGAGTTAGATTTCTTGAAAACAGTAAAACCTCCAGTTTTGCCAATATTCTAGCTCAGCAAGAACAGTGGTACAATAGGAATGATTCTGTGCTATAACTACAAGATGATTCCGAGAATACTTTTAAGGTTTTCTCCAAGTACCAGCATGATGCAGACACATCTGAGAGTGACATATTACCAAGATTCATAGGGCCTAAGTAGACCCAAGGGTGATCATCAAAGATCTACATGATAATAATATAAACTTCTGCACCTACCTGCATGGAAGGACAACCACCAAGGACAAGGTGCCACCCCTCCCCGACCCTCTCTGTTACACATGAGCCTCATGGAACCCAGACAAACACCATGTAGGACAACCCTGGGTCAGCAGAGAGTATGTTTGGACCACTTAAAAAAATAGAATCATCAGATACAACGAATGAAAGACAAGTTAAGGCAAGTAAATCTTCAACACTTGTTGATGAAATGAGATTATCTCACTTCCTATGCCTTGGAGTAATAACTATTGAAAAATATAGAGGCAGCTGGGCCCTAGTGGCTCAAGCCTGTAATCCCTGCTATTCAGGAGGCTGAGATCTGAGGACTGTTATTTAAAGCCAGCCACAGCAGGAAAGTCTGTGAGACTCATAACTCCAATTACCCAAGAAACCAGAAGTGGCACTGTGGCCCCAAGTGGTACAGTGCTAGCCTTGAGCAAAATGAGCTCAGCGATCAGGCCCAGATCCCAAGTTCAAGCTCCATGAGCAACAAAAATAACCACTGGCTCCTCTGGCACTTCTGGCTCATACCTGTAAATCTTACTACTCAGAAGGCTGAGATCTGAAGGTTGCAGACCAAAACCAACCTGGGAAGGAAAGTCCATGATACTCTTGTTTCCAGTTAACCACAAAGAAGTCAGAAGTGGAGCTGTGGCTCAAGTGATAGAATCCCAGCCTTGAGCATAAAAAGCTTAAGGACAGTATGTAAGCCCTGAGTTCAAGCCCTAGGACCTGCCCAAAAGATAAAAACTGAGGCAAGTGTAAATGCTGTGAGGTAAAAGATCTGAAAGAGAAATCCTAAGAAAGGTAAGATGAAGAACAATTTGAGCAGTTGCATTGTACTAAAAAATCTTGTATGACCTAAGTCCTCCCAGGTTATTTATGACAACATTAGCTGTGATCTATTCTACAAAATGGACTTTTCATTTTTTATTGCTTTATAAAGATTTCTTTTAAACTAAGAGTTTGTGTTACCTTTATAGTATATAATAAGGCAGCCCATGTCATGCTTTGTGATTCATTACATTGATTTAGAAATCTACTTATATAACATTTGTTTTGATAATTTCAGAATAAAGGATCTTAACTATCTTCTGAGTGTAGCAGAAAGCTGCCAACGAGAATTTGTTTGGTTTTCTTTTTTTAGTTGCAAAGCATGTTAGAATGTGCCTTTAAGGAAAATGTCTATCATGGCTGTAAAAGTGGACGTGTAAAATTTTTCACTTCAAAGCTACAGAAAACTTCCTACAAATGTGTTGACAACCAGAGAAGGGTTGAAAGAGTTGAGGGACTAAACACAGTTAGGCATTTTCCTGCTGTGAGCATATGCTTATCTATGCAGGTAACAAACACTGAGAAAAAAACAAAACACCAGAACTTACATAAGCAGAAAGAAATGGCTCTCTGAAAACTTCTCCTAGAGCTATTTTAAACCACTGAAAGTATCTGGTAAATCCTGATTTGGAATTGTTTCTAGAGTTTATGGAACATTCCTTGTCTCAACCAAATAATTACCCTTTGAGGGTAGATTTAACTATTAGTAGTAGTCAAAGGCCATTTAGAACCAAAAGAAAAAAAGTTGGTCTAGGTAAATTTACAATAAAATTTTTAAAAGGCAGTACAACTACAAGTCAGCATGACTATTCTCCAAGTATGAAGAAAATAATGTCTTACTCTCCCCTCCAATGAAGTTCTTCAATGACCTAAATAACTGTGGCATCATTTGAACAAACTACAATACGACTATAAAGTGACAATTTTAATGAATAAAATCTGATTTATCATGGCTTTCTATACATCATATTTGTTGGGAAAAAAACCATAAGATCATTAAAGTAGGGCAGACTTGAGATCAATATTTTACAAACTTTGAGTCATAAAAGTAATTTGATGGTTACAGTGGACATTAAAAAGATTAAAACGAAAGCCAGGCATGGTCAGTGTATACTTGTAATCTTAGTTACTCAGAAGGCAGGGATAGGAAGATCACAGACTGTGTAAATGACTAAGAACTTATGGTTAGCCATAGCAGCAGAAAGACTGTAAGTGATATCAGCTACCCTGAGTGGCTGTACGAACATTACTCACAATAATCATTTTTAAATGTATTTTTAAGGCATTAGTTTAAGTTGGTGCGTGTGACCCTTGTTTATAATTCTAGCTACTCAAGAAGCTGATATCTGAGGATCAAGGTACAAAGCCTGCCATGGTAGACTCTCATCTCCAATTAAGCAGCAAAACTCCAGAAGTGGGGCTGTGGCTTAAGTGGTAGAGCACCAGTCTTGTACAAGAAAACAATGCCTGGAATTCAAGCTCCAATGCCAGCATAAAACTACAAAATTATTTGTTTTCTCCTGTTTTAAAATTCTCTTTTGTCCTCATCCCCATTCTCTCTTATGTCCTTCTAATATCTCTATTATATCAGTGAAATTGAGAATTATCCTTAGAGGTCAGAATATTGGTTCATTGATGACATTCTTTGTGGGGGAGCTTCTGGATACACCCATACTTTGTAAGATTATAGAGGAGTATTATTTTTTGGAAAAATAGTTGTGAGATTTGGCAAAGATTTTCATGAAAATAATTTTACTTGTCAATGCTTGTAGTCTCTTAATAATTTTATCCTTGACCCTTCTAGGAAGGTGATGGAAAAGCAAATGTTACCTCGCATAAGGAAGGATGTTATTTAGGCCCAGTAGTAGTGAGAATTGTGCCCATTTAGATGATTGGAATGCTATGGTGTTCATTGTAGCCAGTTTGTGAGATAACACACCAAAGTGTGTCCATAGTCTCAGAGAAGACAAAGGCAGCTATCAACACATGGAAGCATGGCCAAACAACCAAGGCCTAGAGTCACATGGGCCCAAGGGCATCAAGGAAAGCACAGATACTGCATCCACTACAAATGGTACAGACTGCCTACATCACTTACAGCATCTGTGTTGGGTTCAGAAGCAGAAGATCAGATCCAAGGGAAGTTTATTTATGATACTTCTCATTCCTCTGGATCTTCATTTGTTTATCTGCAGCGATAAGGACATGGAGTTAGATCACAGCCTCAAAAGCCTACATGCTAACAGTAGCCAGACAGGAAATGTGAGAATGAGCAGTGAAAGAATTGGCCAGCTCTGAATGTGTTGGGATAGAGATGGAATAAACTTGAATGAATAATGTGTTGTTGTTTTTATGAAGAAAGCCACCCTTATACGAACAGCTGTGAGTGCCTGTGGGAATGTGAACCCAGTGTTGCTATCAGATGGACGATCATTTTTATAGCTGGAAATCTGGATTTTCAAGAGATGTGTCAGTATTTATAAATATTTGCTCAATCATTTTGAGAACACGGTATAAGCCAAAGAAAATGAATCTTTTAGTTGCTTGGCCTATTACTTAATTATTTCTCACCTAAATACCTGTTAAAATTCTTTTACTCCATATGTTTTCTTGAATCTTGGGATTAAAGTTTCTATTACAAGGTAAAATAGTTTTAGGAGCTTACTGCATCCTGGAACTACATGATCACATGATATAGATATATCATATATTATGATATATATGACATATGTGGGAATAAAGATTAAATGAGACTATATAAGCATATATTATATATTGTAACATATTATATTATTATAATTCTATGCATTATATCATATTTATTCTATCTGTATCCTCATTTAATACAGATAGAGTTATATATAATCCATATTATATATGATCTACTTGTATATATAATTATACATGATCCTATATATTATGTATATCTAATCCTAAATCCTCATTTATATGAGAATACATAAACATACACATACATTATATATTGTAATATGTGTTATAGCTCTTTTATTCTCATTTATCCTATCTCCATCCTCATTTAATCTTTGTTCTGGCTGAGATTGCTACATAATAAGCCATCTTGAAGCTTGATGACTTGAAACAATGGCAACCGCTTATGTAGCTCACGGATTCTGGACAGTAATGAATGGAAGAGGCTCACTTCCATTCCACATGGTCAGTTGGGGCAGCTTGACCAAAGCTGGAGGATCCTTTTCTAATATCTTACTGATGTGGCTGGAAAGTTGGTGCTGAGTGCCATCTGGGAGCTCAGCCATGGCCAAGGGCAAGGCACTCCAGTTCCTTCCCACACAGGTCTCTTCCTGAGCTTCTATGACTTCCCACCAGAACTAAATGGAAGTGTTCTGAGAACAAGAACCCCAGCAGCTAGCAAGTAAAAACTTTCAGAAATGGCCAGAGTTTAAAAAAAAAAAAAAAGAAATGGCCAGAGTTTTGCACTGGTGAAACAGTCACAGAGCCCAGATTAATTAGAAGGGGACTTCAGCCCTGCTCCTTGATGGGAGTAGTGTCCAAGAGTTTAGAGGTACCTTTCAAAACAGTCACACCTTCCAACAACCATGTGAGGTATACTTGCTAGTAATACACATCAATCATATCACACAAGGAAACAGAAGCAGAGAGTAAATACTCAAAGTCACAAAGCTCTTCCATGTCATCAAGGCCTTAGAACCAGATCTTTCTGTGTAAGCTTGGGAGACAATGGCTTGGTTCTCATGATTAGTATATATGAGATTCTACCTAGTTCAAGATTTATAGCATAGATTTCCTGCTTGACGGATACAAATAAAAACTAGGAGATATATGAATTGAGAGGAATATTGTAGGTGAGTTTACGTAATTGTGATATTGAGTATATGAAAAAGTGAAAAGCTCAGTAAGATGTAGAAGAAATATGAAAAGATTGGCAGAGAAGTGACTTATATCATACTGAAATTTAAAAATGCAACACCTGGATCCAGTATCATCAGTTCCAGAAACAAGAACAACAACAAAAAACTTTGAAATAAAATAAAAATCTGAAACAGTAACTTAAGGAAATGAATTTACATATTTAGATTTTTCCATCCTCTGAATATTCATTGTTTTTGTCCTAAGGAATAATCAGTCTTAACTGTAAGCAAGTAATTAAAATAAGCACAGATTTTTAGCTCCCATTTCTCCATGTCAGCATGTAAGTGTGGCTAGAGATAGTTTTATTATAAAGTATCAAATAATGATGATGTCCAGTTGTAGACTGATGATCAAACCAATTCATCCATTCCTTTTTACATGTCAGAAAAGTCTCATTTTCTCTGTGCCCCCCCACCATATTTTTTTTTTTTTTGCCAGTATCAGAGCTTCAATTCACTTGATTGGCTTGCTTGGCTGGCGATCTACCACTTGAGCCACACCTGCAACCCCACCCCACTTTCTTGGTGGTTATTTGGAGATAGAATCTAGAGGACTTTTACTCAGGCTGCCTTTGAACTCCAGTCTTCCAGATCTCAGCCTTCTGAACCACTAGATTACAATCAGAACCACCAACACACAGTCATTTTATATTTATCTGTTTGCCTCGGTGCTTTGGTCTTCAACACTTTCCAACAACTTTCCACTCTTCCATAAGAAAGCATGCTTGATCCTGTCATGGATGCATACGGCATGGTAGAGCCAACCTAGGCCACATGGGCACGCATTTTCCTCTTAGGCAATCATCAAAACTTTACGTCTGGGCTGGGGATATAGCCTAGTGGCAAGAGTGCCTGCCTCGGATACACGAGGCCCTAGGTTCGATTCCCCAGCACCACATATACAGAAAACGGCCAGAAGCGGCGCTGTGGCTCAAGTGGCAGAGTGCTAGCCTTGAGCGGGAAGAAGCCAGGGACAGTGCTCAGGCCCTGAGTCCAAGGCCCAGGACTGGCCAAAAATAAAAAAACAAAAACAAACAAACAAAAAAAAAACTTTACGTCTTACAGCATAAACACAACCAAGTCTTCCTGAGCACATACCACGTTCAGATTTTGGTACTTTCCTAATCTCCTTGCTATGACCAATTCTCTCACTAGGGCTTTCACAACAGCCTAGTTCTGCAGGTTGTTTTGTAGGAAAGCTTATAATGGTATGTCAAACACTGGATGAGCTGGAGTATCCTTTGTCAAATATTCTCTCTCTCCCTCTCTTTCTCTCCCTCCTTCCTTTTCTTTCATCCTTCTTTTTCCCCTCATTTTAAGTGTTTGTTATTTTAAGCTATCATCTTCTATTCCTGGCAGAGAATCTAGGTAATTGCACCTTTCTTCTGGGTATTATTTGCCAAGCAGGTGTAAGAGCTTTGTGCGGTATAATTTAGTAAAACCCTAATTTTAGGTGTTGGGTTTATACTTCTCAGCATGAATGGAGGTGTCGGTGTCCCCACACTGTCCTCGAATGAGTGTGAAGGTGACCAGTGGTGTCTCAGGAGTTCATTTCCTAATAATGTAGAGGTGAAATCACTTAAAGGTTTAGATTAGAAGAGAATAAATAAATAAACAGGTTTTACAATCCTCATTCAGAGCAGAAGCCAAAGCTATTTTATCCTATTAAAGTGCAAGGCCTACAAAGATTGTCTGGAGAATGCTAAATGAAATGAACTCCACGTTATGGAAACAAGTGTTATATCATTGTTGTAATTATTTTCAACATGCCATGTGAAACCGTACCTTAGTTTTTGTTTCTCTTGTATTCCCTTCCTGTAGTTGTACCCCCATCTCATCTGAGTACCCTGGATACTGTATATACGTGTATTAGAACTAGGGAAGGGAAAGGGAATATCAGAATTGAGATACAAAGAATAAAAAGACAAATGATTCTAAAAGCAATACTTACAAAACCATTTAGTGTAAACCAACTGTACACCTCATGAAGGGGGAGAGAGGGCAAGGGGGAGAAATGAGGGAGGAGGTAAAAAGTTGAACAAGAAATATCCTTACTGCCTTACATATGAAACTGTAACCCCTCTGTACTTCACTTTGACAATAAAAGGGGAAAAAAGATTGTCTGGCGAATTCAATAGAGTGAACACATGTAGCCCAGTTTAGATTAATTAAATATATAGCTGAACCCATCTAATTTGTCCTATTTTTATAAGTTGCAGGGGTTTGCATATATATCTTTATTCCTTAAAACAGGATAAAATTATTAGAAGATGGAAAGTATTGGCAAGTAAAACTATTTTTAAGAAAAGCATGAAAATCTTGGTCAAGGCTCATGAATATTTTTTTCAAAAAATCCTATAGTATTATATAATCTTAGGAAGTATACATTTTGTCCAGAAACTCCCCTCAAAAGAATGTCTTGAATGAACTAATATAAATATATATTGTGTACCAGTCCAGGAGGCATGAACTCAGAGACTGGGAACCACCCTTGAGCTTGTTTGCTCATGGCTAGCACTCTACCAGTCGATCCACAGCTCCACTTCTGACTTTTTGGTGGTTAACTGGAGGTAAGAGTTTCATGGAGCTTTCTTCCCTGGGCTATCTTCAAACTGCAGTCCTCAGATCTCAGCCTCCCGAGTAGCCAGGATTATGGGTGTCAGATACCAGCACACAGCTGAGCTAATATTTTAACCTCCAAGAAATATTCCCAGATTCATTGACATACTAGAGACATGAGGAGGAAAGAAGAGAGAAAGAAGGGGAGAGCAGAAATGAGAATAAAGGAAACAAAGAAAGTAAGAGAAAATGACTGATCTTTGTTGTTTTCTGCTGGCACTAGGGCTTGAATTCCAGGCCTTGAACTCTTGTACGAGTGGTGGTGATAGATTGAGAGGCAAAGAGAAAAGAAGATTAAAAAAAGATCAAGCAACAAGAAAACAGAATATAATGCCAAATGAGCATTTCACAAAGTATATGAAAAAGACATGACTTTAAAAAGGGACATAACAAAAACACTGGCAGGAGCAACAATGGATAAAGAGTGATCAAGCAAGTTAGAAATTATGATTGATTTTAATATCTAAGTGACGACAGTCTATCTCTGCCTAAAATATCACACACACATACATATGTACAATCATTCATTTTTCTCTACTTCTATTCAATTATTTGTATGTCCTAATTTCTACAAGATTAGGAAAGAAAGCCTGCCTTAACTAGAGATTGAAACCAAGCTGGAATAAAGTGGAGAATCATCAAGGACTAAAAACCTGGACCATGTATGTAGAAGAGCTGCTCTCAGGACCACTTGCTTGTTGTTCATTTCCTCCCTAACTACTGTTAACAATAAAGTGACACTGATTAAAACCAAACAAACAAAAGAGTGGTGGTGATCTACTTCTTGAGCCATGTTCCTACTTCTGGATCTTTACTGCTTAGTTCTAGATAACAGTCTCATGAATGTGTCTACCCAGGCTGACTTTGTACCTTGATCCTCAGATTTCAGCCACCTGAGCAGCTGAAATTATAAAGTTCACCTGCACCCATTTAAACCAATCATTTTTTAAATGATTATTATGAGTAGTAGTCACATGATAGCCACCAGGGCAGGCCTCATATCACATATTGTCTTCCTGACACTATTGCTAGCCATGATTTCTTGGCCATTTGATAGATGTTCATTTTCTTGATGCCAGATATTCTACTGGGTGATTTACTTATATGAACTCTTGTGTTAATTGGTTCAAGGTTATGGGGGTGAGAGTGATAAAACTATGGATCAGGCAACTGAATGGCAAAGGTGTGACTTGTCCACAGTCATGTAATTAACAACTGGTCCAACCAGATGTGATGAACTCAACCAATTTGATTCCCAAAGAAGTGGTGTCAGCACCTCGGACACTGTTCTCTTTCCAGAGAAAGAAGACTTGAGGCCAGAAGTCTGTATTCTTTGGGCTTCATGAACCTCCATCAAAGACATCAGTGGGTGTTGGGAGGGGCTCAAGGCTGTGCGTGGAGCTCCAGGAGTCTGGGAAAACTTGGATGTGATGTAAGTAACATTTGGCAAATGATCAGCATCTTGGAAAACATAATCAATGGAAAAAGACAAAAGTCATCAGAATGATCGAGGCGTTGAGAAGGGGAAGGGGTTTCTCTGTATCCTAGTCTGCTCAGACATTAACAGTAGTTGTAGAAGAATTTGCAGCCTTTTTCCTTCAGTTCTTTGGAGAAATTCTGCTTATGTATCAGCAAGAAAAATATTTTTGTCTAAAGCTTGTGACATAGTCAGATTTGCAAGGGAAATTGTATACCATCTTTTTCTTAGAAAGTTCTGAGAGTAGAGGAAAAATCCTGACTCTGCTATTCACTCTTTATAAACCCTAGCTGAGATTTTTTAATTTCCATGAGCCTGTATTTTCTTGACTACATGGTGAATGCAGAATAATACACATGTCTAAAGTATGATGAATATAAATTAGTTGTACCTATAGAGGCATTTAGCATTCGGTTCAGCATGTGCTGAATATTTAATACATGGCAAGAGTCATTATGATTACAGTTGTTGTTATTATTCCCTGGGTCAAAGATGAATAATTTGATGCTAGTTTTGGCCTTACAATTAGCATACATTCAAACTTGAAATTTGCATGAATCGCTTTCATATAAAACACACTCATAAAAAATGTATGGTCTGAGTTTACATTGACTATTCACATATGTATATTGTATCATTTCATTCCTATTGGAATCCTTAGCATTTGATATAAATTCCAAAATAAATCCCTAGCATTTTGGCATAAATAATATAACCCCTAACATTTAGGAATTGTAAGTAATCTTATTTTCTGATAGAGTTGGAAGCTTGTTTGTGCATATTTATTGCAACCATCTGTGGCAGAAATACAAGAAAATAAAAATAATTTTATTTGCTCTTTGGTTTGAGAGATAATGCTATATTTATTCTAAAATTAGGAATCTGGGAAACGTCTCTATACAATCTTGTGTATCAGTGACCCCAATGCAAATCAAACACACCAAGAAATACACACACATGTAATTGGTCTTTGCTTTCATACTCACACACCTAAGGAAAGATTTGGAGAATTCAGGATAGCCGCATGAGCAGTGTGAAATCTACACACATAACATTCTAACAGAATTCCATTCCTTTCTTATTCACAATATATTAGATTTCCTAACATCTTAGTTTTTTTTTATTTTTTATTTTTGTCAGTCATGGGGTTTGAACTCTGGGCCTGGGTGCTGTCCCTGAGCTCTTCAGCTCAAGGCTAGTGTTCTACCACTTTAAGCCATAGCACCACTTCCATTCCTAACATCTTAGTAGTGTCTTCTATATTAAATTTCTTTAGATAAAATTTTAAATTACTTCCTCCTCTTTCTCACAGGAGACAAGAAAATGAGACCAGGTATATTTTCTTCCTGAGAACACACTTTAATTTGGCTGAGCAAAGTGAATTTTACTGCAGCATGGTAGTTTGGTTTTTGTCATTTTAATTCATGCTTAACCCTCTTGGAAATGAGAAATGGTTGTTTCTATTACTTCATTTTTCATTTGCTTATTTGGCAAATATTAAGCTTGAAAAGTTTGGGGCTTAAAAGCTTTGTGAAGGCAGGACTCTTGACACAGTTTTAGAGAATCGAGAACAGTACTAGTACATAGATAATGTGTACTCAGTCTTTCTTAATGAATGACTCCGCTAGCATTTCTCACTGTAAAGCTATTGATATTTTCCAAATAACACTTTGCTGTGGACAACTGTCCTCTGCATTGGAGGGTCTTGATTTGCATCTCTGCTCTGCACTTTCTAGCTGCCAAAGACATTTCCCAGCACCAGTTGTGGGCATCTAAAAAAAAGGCTCCAAACATCTTCGTGTAGAAGCAAGGGCCGAAAGTCCCTTCCATCAAGAACCACGACTTCTTAGTGTAAATGAATGGCATGTAAAAAAAAAAAAAAAAAAAGGCTCATAGCTATGAGTCTCCAGCCTAAAACAGAGGAGATTTGGAAAGACTTTTACATAGTAAGTATAAGCCACTAAAACAGGTCATTTATGCCTCACTAAAATTAATACAACCACAGGGGCCCATTGCAATTGATTTGTTACAGTAAAGATGAAATCATCATTTATCATCTCAGGACAGCCATGAACGATAATATTTCGTACTGTTTTTATCAGCCCTCCTCTCTTCCCTTCCTAGTTCTTTTTTTTTTTTTTTTTTTTTTTTTGGCCAGTCCTGGGCCTTGGACTCAGGGCCTGAGCACCATCCCTGGCTTCTTCCCGCTCAAGGCCAGCACTCTGCCACCTGAGCCACAGTGCCCCTTCTGGCCGTTTTCCATATATGTGGTGCTGGGGAATCGAACTGAGGGCTTCATGTGTAGGAGGCAAGCACTCTTGCCACTAGGCCATATTCCCAGCGCCCCCCCCCCTTTTTTTTTTTTTTTTAATATTTTTGCCGGGTGCCAGTGGCTCACACTTGTAATCCTAGCTACACAGGAGGCTGAGATCTGAGGATCATGGTTCAAAGCCAGGTGGGGCAGGAAAGTCCATGAAACTCTTATCTCCAATTAACTACCAGAAAACCAGAAGTGGCACTGTGGCTCAAGTGGTAGAATGCTAGCCTTGAGCTAAAGAACTTGGGGACAATGCCCACGCCCAGAGTTCAAGCCCCATAACCAAATAAATAAATAAAAATTTAATTTAAATTTTATTGTAAAGGTGACATACAGAGGTGTTACAGTTGCATAAGTAAGGTAATGAGTACATTTCTTTTTGAACAGTGTTACCCCACTCTTTCATTTTTCCTCCTCTGCCTACTCCCCAGTGGTGGGACAAAAGGTGAACCAACCCTTCCTAGTTCTTTAGGTAACTCATTGTCATAGCCAAGCCTGAATTCAGAGGTTCTAACCCCAAACTCTACATAATATTTAACTTTGCCAATGTGATATGGAGCTCTGGGTTATTTTGGTGCTGCAGCTGTTGGAAGCTCATACATTTTGGGAATGGGAAAGCATTTCTCTGACAATGTGCAATTGTTGTCTAAGCTATTACTTTGCCATTCGTCACTATTCTGGCTTCCTTCACATGGTGCCTAGAGAACTGGAGGAATATGCTGCCATATTAGCAAGGAGGAATATTGGGTGTGAAGAGAGGCCCAGGGGACTAGGCACAGTAATCACACCTCTTCAGTGCCAAGTTCTCAACTCAAATGATATGTAAGTAGGCAACACTTTGCATAAATCTCTCTCCCAGTCTAAAGAGATGCACATGTATAAATGACCTCATGCAAGTTGTTTAGCATTTCTGAGCCTGGGTTTGTTACCCTTAAGACAGTATCTTTCAATGAGACTTAAATGTATGTAGAGCAATGCCTAGCATGCAGCAGTAACCCAAGTGATATTATCCATTGCAATAATTATCTTCATAATTAAATATATGCAGGAATTGTTACCCTCTTTAATCTAGTTGACTATGATGCACAGGGAAAGTACAAGGCCTGGACAATGTCTGAGAATATAAGGACAATGAGCTTATACAGGCCTACTGTGGAATTTTGGTTTAGCACTTTACTAGGTATGTGAAAACTTATCACTCTATTTGGTTATTTTGTGCAGTACTAAGAAAAGACTGAAATAGCTCAATTGCCTTTACCTCTAAAATGCATTGTTCAGCTCCATGTCCATCAACTTTCAGTTGTAGCTTTGCTCTACCTCATCTTCATGCTAGGAGGTAAATGGTCAGTGTAGCCTTTATGTAGAAATTGCATTCATCATTGTAGAAGAAAATCAACAACATGGCACATCGTGTGCTGGTTTCCAAAACTGCTCCCCAGAAATGGACACATTACCTCTCTAAGTCATGTGCTACTCCTGGGTTCAAGAGGACAAGGATATGTACAAGACAGAGGCACTGGGGAGAGAAAGACAGAGACAGAGACAGACAGACAGACAGACAGACAGACACACACACACACACACACAGAAGTGCTATGGTCAGTCCACCATGCCTCTAGTTGACCTTGGCATCCTCATGTGTGCTACTGAAGATGTGCAAATGTTGAAGCATTTAATAAGTACCTATTTAGTGATTATGAAGACCAGACTCTACCCTATACACACTATCTACAAAATCTCATTAAACCCTCATAAAAGTTATCTATACTCAACATCTTTTGACTCCACTCTACTGATTAAAGCAAACCAAAAACAGATCTTGAAGACATGAAATGACTTCACCCATAAAATCGTTCAATATAAATGGCAGGGCACATACATACTTAATGATGTACCCCGCTTATATACCTTGTAGCTGCAGTATGGTTTATTTTTGAGACAAGGGTGTCTAATTGTTTTCCTCTCTATCTGCATGTAGGAAGAGCAAGAGGGAACAAAACTGTTGACTGCAGATGGTACACCCGGTTTGTTGAAGGTTCCTGCTCCCTCATTTCTCAATTTGTCTCTAACAAAATCTCAAGAGTCATCTACCCTGAAAGCTTTCTTCCTCACCCAATCTTGGCCTGGTGCCTTCCCTTCTAAACCACAAACCATTCCTTTCTATATTTTCTCCCACTCCTAAATATTATCTACTCCCCCTTCTGTGGGTGCATACACATACACACATACTCCAAACCTTTTTGGCAAATGGTTGTAGTAAACAGATGGACTAGCTGTGTTGCTGGGAGACCACTTCATACATGGAATCAAGTCCAAAGGGAAGAGAAAAAAGGGTCCTACCAGCTGCGTAGGGTGAGGCTAAGAGCCATCTTGGCCCAATTTCCTCTTCCCTGTTCTCTTCTTTTTCTGATTCCTTTAAAAATTCACTTGTAGCTTCACTACCTGCTACCTGTAGGACCTTTAATCAGGCCATTTCCCTTAACTACACCTCGATTTCCTCATCTCTAGAGTAGAAAGAATAGGACCACTAGCCATAGAGTTTTGTGACTATTTAATGAATGGCTGTTTATAAATCTCTACACTCAGTTCTGAGCTTACAGAAAGGACCCGGTGGTTGTTTTCATTCTGTGATACGTAAGATTAGATCAACAAAGTGTGGGAGGGGGGGGCATGCGGGGGAATCTTTCACTAAATTCCAAGAAAAGAATGAGTCGTTTTGGAGGGGAGACTCAGAGTTCCTGTTAAGATTATTGGGGAGAGAGGAGCTCCATTTGGCTCCTGAGCAAAAGACCTCAGAAGATGTAGGCTTTTGAAAGGTCCGTGAATTTTAACGTCTTGGCTAATCCAGCCTCAGTCACCTGCTTTGTAATTGTAAAATGGATGGAACAATTTGCACCTAGCCTCACATGTGGCCATGAGAAGGGTCAATCAGCCTGGTACATGGTCTCTTAATCCAAGATTAATTGGTCTCCTCAATGGTGTCCTCTGTGTTTTCTCCTCTGGTAGTGGTTGATGGCAGTGGAGGGGGCGCATCTGCCATCCGAGCATCTTTGTCCACAGACCCCCATTGCAACTTCCTCCTCACCTCTACCTCCTGCTTCCCCGCAGGCTGAAGCAGTGATGTCCATGAAGCAGTGAAGCCCGCCAGCACCTCCTGGGCTCTGCCTGGCCCCTTGTTAAAACAGTTCCATGAAGGCTGTTAGGAAGGAATGAAGGAGTCACAAATGAACAGTCGATGTCTTTGGGGTTCATGCATGCTCCTTGTCACCTGTGTGCTCTGTTGGGTTTGGCTGCTGTGTTGTGTGTTGTTTTTCTCCTTGCTGAGGAGACCAGCCTGCGCTCCCTAGCCAACAGCCCCAAAGTTTCCCCGGAGCCCGGGCGCTGAGGGCGGGTGCGCGCGGCAGAGCCTGGACCAATGCCTGCATGGCCCACCTCCTCGCCCTCCCTTCGGAGCGCGCGGCGGGCCAATAGCAGTCTCCCGTCGGCGTCCGGGGCGCGCCCCTCCTCTGTTGCCGCGCCCCTCCGCCCGCTCTTCCTCGCCCTGGGCAGGCTCCGCTGGCCGCCCCGGCGCGCGCTGGCTACCCGGAGCGCCCCGCCAAGCGCAGCCAAGCATCACTCCTCGCTTTAGCAAGCTGGCGCTGGGCAGCCGGCGCCCCCAAGCCCTCACCGTCTCCAGGCTGGGCCCCCAGCTTTGCTGCTCCCGAAGAGCCCTGACAACTTCATTTTGAAAGGGAATCGTTGGGCGAGAAGACGGAGCTATGGACCCTGTGAGTCAGGTAGGATGGCCCTGGGCAAGGAGGCAGTGGGCGCTGGAATTTGGGTAGGTGGGGAGGGGGGTGTAGGGGACCCCACAACCCCTTTGCTCACGCTTTTTGCTTTCTCTCTCTGATCTCTTCCATCCAAAGCTGGCCTCCGCAGGTAGCTTCCGGGCGCTGAAGGAGCCTCTCGCCTTCCTGCGAGCCCTGGAATTGGTGAGTATGGAGGTTTGCCTGGGGACGGGGTCTCCGAGGTCAGCAGAGGAGATGAGGTCAACTGGGGTCATTGCGCGCGGGTTTTTCAGAAGCCTGATATTCAGCACCACCTCTCATCAATCCTGCCCAGTCCCTAGGTGCCATTCTGGGGTGGCGAAGAGGGATTGAGGGACTGCTTAGAAGCAGGAGTGGGGATACATTTTTGCAGGAGCTTGGCGTGGTGTTGTCTCCTCACAAACGCCCAAGGGTTGTTCCAAGAAACCCGGGGTCCCGGGGACGAGAGCAAGAGATGCTGTTGCAGGAGGCGCACCTGGACTTGTGCAGGTGGGCAGACAGGAGAGGAGGGACGCTGGGTTAGCTGGGTAGCTGGGAAGACTTGACCAAGCAGGGAAAGTTGGGTCAGCACTGGGGCTGGGTTCCAGTGCTGGGCTGGGAGTTCCAGCTCGATGGAGACTAGAAAGATACTGGTCTTTTCCCTTCCCTATTTTAATTTCTCTGCTCTGCCCACTCCTCCAGGCCTTTTCTCTGCTCCCCCCACCCCACTCCCCCCCCCAGCCCACCAGTCTTCTTTGTGCTCTGGGCTGTAGGAAATTACATTCCTTTTCCGTTTTGACCCTTGTTTAATAAAATCCTCCCCCACCATCCTGGACAAAGAGTAAGGCAGAGAAGCTGTTAATGGAGAGGTCACAGAGCCATCAGTGTTGTTGGTTGGATGATGCTGATCCAGAGTGAAATCTGCAGGTCACACATTTCCTCTTGCTGGGAGCTCTGAAAGGCAAGTGAACCTATCTGAACAGTAAGTTCAATGCCGTCATGTAGCATTAATCACAGGCCCTAACACTGACTAGCTGGGAAGTTATGTAAGAGCCTGCTCTGTGCTCCCAGACCTTAGCTCCAAGGGCTTCTATCTGGCTTCCAATGCACAAGTGTGGTACGTGTTTACATGCATGATCGAGAACATAATTACAGTGGGATAATCACATTTAGTGAACACCTTCTTTGTAGTTAGGTCTACAAATGCCCTTGTGCATCAAGGCAGCTTTGGAAAGTTCAAACTACAGGTTCTGACCTTGTAATTTGGTTCTGGAAAATGGTCAGGTTATACAGGCGTACTGTGGAATTTTGGTTTAGTCCATTACTGTGTGTGTAAAATCTTGTGATTACTCTATTTGGTTTTTGTTTTATCTATACAGGTAAGTTAAACAAAGTAATCTATACTCACAGTTTATGAAACTTCGACTTAGCTTTGTAAGAATTCTTTCTGTAATTCATTTAACCATTCAATATTTCCTAGAAAGGAGTGGCTTCCTTCCTTCCTTCCTTCCTCCCTCCCTCCCCCCTCCCTCCCTCTCTCTCTTTCTCTCTCTCTCTCTCCTGTGTGTGTGTGTGTGTGTGTGTGTGAGAGAGAGAGAGAGAGAGAGAGAGAGAGAGAGAGAGAGAGAGAGGACTGGGGCTTGAATTCAGGGCCTGGTCACTGTCCTTCAGCTTTTTCACTTAAGGTCGGCACTTTACCACTTGAGCCACAGCTCTACTTCCAGCTTTTTCGTTGTTTATTGGAGATAAGAGTCTCATGGTCTCCCTGCTGGTTGACTTAGGACTGCCATCTTCAAATCTCAGCCTCCTGAGTAGCTAGGATTATAGATGTGAGCCACTGGCACCTGGCAAGAGTGGCTTTTTTTTCTTTTGGATCAAAAGAATCTCTGAATTGTCAAGCTGTTTTCTCAAATCCAAGTTCAAAGGCCTCACCTGGCCTCTGATTATCTCACATTATCCCTTCCTCGAACTAACACTCTGTGTCAATTAACATCATTTATGCCACTACTTAGCATACAGATCTTACTAGTATATTTCAAAATGTGCATGTTCAAGTTACATATTTGGGAGTCTTGTTTATTGTTTTTATGAGGCAAGGTTGTGCTAGGTAGCCCAGACTGGTTTCAATGTCATGATCCTCCTGCCTCAGCCTCTTGAGTATTGGGGTTCTAGGCATGTATCACCATGCTAGGCTAAATCACAGATTTCTAGTCACAAAATCAGAATATTGAGAAGATAGGTACTCATGAGTCTGCGTTTTAAGCAAGCTCCCTGGATTAATCTTATGTACATCAATACTAACTACACCCCACTTCGAGCCGTAACAAATGCTCTAAAACTCAAAAGCACTTTTTTACCCCTGTGTCCTCTCTATTTCTCTTTATGCAGCTTAGAATTACATCAATGCCTCCAAACCTAGGAATGATATGTATTTTGTGGTAGTGGGAATTGAACTCAGGCCCTGGTGTTGTCAGGACAAGCACTCTGACACTTAAGCAACACCTCTCACCCTTTTTGCAATGGTTATTTTCAAGGTAAGGTCTCACTTTATTCCCTGGCTAGCCGAGGCTACAATCCTCCTACTTGTGCTTGCCTGGGGATGGCAGGCACGTGCCACCACACCCAGCCATTGGTTGGGATAAAGTCTCAATAATTTACATCTCAGAGTGAGTCTCTAACCTTGATCCTTCAATCTTAGCTTCCCAAGTAGTTAGAATTCCAGGCTTGAGGCACTTCACTTGGTTGAAGGTGTCTGTCTTTTACCTCAGTTTCAATGTTAGTTCTTCCATGAAGAGTTCTCTCTATCTACTCCCCCTTTTCCTCTATCCCAAACCAAATGATTCACCCCATTCTTTGGGCTCTCATTTCTTATTCGTATCCTCATTCATTCATTTTTTTATACTTGGGAAGCTATCACATTTTATTATATTGTATTATAGTTTCCACCCTTGGTTTGTGTATGTGTGGGGATGGTGGTCCCTCATAGTGTTTGTTAATAGTATAAGTAAGTGATGATGTAAATTTGTAATAGCAAGCACTTCAAACACTCTGGTTTTTCTGTTTCTGTGGATGCTTTACAAAGCAGTGGTAAGTGGTAATAGTCTCCAAAGTCTTCAAACTACAATCCATTTCAGCAGCTATGCTGTAGAACTCAAAGTGCCTATAAACATGCTGGAAGATTCAGTGTCTGTGAGAGCCCACTGTCTGGTTCATAGAGGACATTGCTCACCATTCTTACAGGGCATAAATTTGATTCCATCTCTTCAACTCCTGACAGAGAAGGGCAATAATTCCATTCACAAAGGCCCCACCTGAGTGAGAAATCATCTCCCAAAGGCCATTCCACATGAAATTGTCACTTTGGGGCTTAGTTTTCACCAAATAAATGTTGGAGAGGCAGAAATATTCTAACCAAGGAAATATATTTGAGGATATTTAGTGAAACCTTGTCTGTAGTGGATGAATTGAGAACAGTTAGCAACTTCATTATAGAGAAATAACTAAAAGTAAAATTCATACATACCCTGAAATACTATTCTGCCACTAAAAAGAATAAATTAGGCTAGGCATGATGGGGCTGAACTATCATCTCAGCTACTTGAGAGGCAGAGATTGGGAGCATTGAGGTTTAAAGCCAGCTTAGGCAGAGATTCCTCCCATCTTAGCAAATAAACTGAATGCAACCACAAATGCCTATAATACAGTTTGAGAAGTATAAAGAGAAAGATTGAAGTCCTGGGCTACACAAACAATGAAAGGTCCTATCTGAAGAATAAGTTTGAAAAGCAAAGTGAGAACAAGTTGGGGTTCAAGTGCCAGAGCACACGAATTCAAGGCCTCTAACAAGCGTAGGTCCTGAATTCAAACCCTAGTACTGACAAAAAGAAAGAAAAAGAAAGTAACTTTAACATGAATTGACCCAGAGATTACTACATGTAAGATCAAATTAAGTAAGAACGTGAGTTTTGGGGCTGGGGATATAGCCTAGTGGCAAGAGTGCCTGCCTCGGATACACGAGGCCCTAGGTTCGATTCCCCAGCACCACATATACAGAAAACCGCCAGAAGTGGCGCTGTGGCTCAAGTGGCAGAGTGCTAGCCTTGAGCGGGAAGAAGCCAGGGACAGTGCTCAGGCCCTGAGTCCAAGGTCCAGGACTGGCCAAAAAAAAAAAAAAAAAAAAAAGAACGTGAGTTTTATTCTTTTGTGTCATAAAACAGTTAAAGGAAGAAAACAAGATTCATTCTCTTCATCAAGTGAAGGATATATTCAACCAACCAAGTGTCCAAGTGTTGTACAGAGTGCAGGTGACTTTTTGAAAATGACAAAAACATTTTTGTGTGTATGTTTTGTGGAATTTGCATGAGAATATAGGAAAGTGGAGATGTACATCATTGGATTAAAGAACAACTGATTTTTTTTTCAAATCACAGTGTGATTTGTGTATGGTGGGTTGAGTGCAAGAGAGGGAAAAGAAGAACTGTGGTACACAGGCAGCTCATCTATAGTTGTGCGTATGTGTGGTTCTTAAAATAACTCATATTTTACATTACTCCCATGGATGGACCATATAAACTGATATTCCCTCCAAAGGCATCCTCTGCTTTTGAACGTCCAGCCTCTGGGAGGATCTGTACTTTATGTATTCTTTCCTTGGGAAGGGTTGGATACAGTAGATTTAAAATCTTAATAACATATGAGAGTCGAGCCTGAGGGAAAAGCTTTAGCCAATTTCAAAGACATTTCAGGCAAAACTTCCACATGTTTAAGCTCTACTTAAACGAGGTCAGGGGCTTTTCACTTTCCTTGGGGTCAAAATAGACACTGGTTGCAACATTGAGCTTGGTGGTTCATTTCATTTATTCCCTGGTAATAAAATAAAATAGATCCTGCAAATCTTTGATACTATCATTTGGAAATGGTAAAACAAAAATCCATTCTGAAAAACTATTGATGTGGTTCTGTCTTCTGATCATTCATATTTTGCAAATAGGTCTTTGAGTTTATCTATCTATCTATCTATCTATCTATAAATCTATTTCTATGTATCTATCTGTCTTTAGAAGGTTCTAGATTTGTACCTGTGGGTTTATGTGAACTAGACAATGAAAGATCCAACTAATTCAGGACCATATGGATGAGGTTGGAAGAACATGAGAAAGCCTAGCCAATCTTTCCTACCTCTAGCTTTGCCATATTTGCTTGGCTTCCAGAGTCCTCTGACACAGCTCTGCAGCTTTAGATTCTGATCTTACAGAGCAACTTTGGAGTTCACTTACCTCATTTTCCTAATTCTCATTCTTTGACATCCATCCCTAGTTTTGCTATAAACTGCTTCTATTGTAACTCTTGAAATTCACATTTCCATTCTGTCTTTTCCTTCTGTATCTCTGCTTTCCCAAGGAGGTTAGCTAATCCAGTGTGTCCGCTGCTGCATTCATAGTCCAGTTCAATTAAATGAAGGCACTAACATGCCTAACATCTCCATTCTTGAACCTAATTTCTGAGCTGTGTTGTCCAGACAAACACCATATTTCTTGCTTGGTATTAATTGGCTTACAGATCCCAAGGTAAAGCACTTCAACATAGTGCAGTAAAATATTAGGCACTCATTTAAACTTTTTTTTTTTTTTGGCCAGTCCTGGGGCTTGGACTCAGGGCCTGAGCACTGTCCCTGGCTTCTTCTTGCTCAAGGCTAGCACTCTGCCGCTTGAGCCACAGCGCCCCTTCCGGCCATTTTCTGTATATGTGGTACTGGGGAATCGAACCCAGGGCCTCATGTATACGAGGCAAGCGCTCTTGCCACTAGGCCATATCCCCAGCCCCGTCATTTAAACTTTTAATGAGAAAAGTGCTAACAGCTATGTTCCTCCTGTAGGTTTAAATGAGGTTCTACGGTTACAATGTTTTGTCATATTTTCACATTAGATGAAACTCTACCCTTTGCCCACAAACCTCAGAGATGTTAACCAATTGGTCAAGAACAACCTGTAGGAAACATCAAAGCCAAGATCTAGCAATCTCATGTCAAACCATATTCCCTTAAATGTTCTCCTTGTTTGCTAGAGCTGCGTAGTAGGCACTTGCTCCATTTTATCCCTACAATCATCAAAGAAACTTCAACTGACTCCGTGGTGCTTATCTCACTCATTTAAGTATGCATTTGGGATCTTCTTTGGAAATGTCAGGGGATATCTGCATTTAGAGATACATTCAATAACATAGATTGTCTTTGTTTCTATTTGTTAACAATTAGCCAAGGTATGGTAAGTTTCATTTTAAAACAAAACACATCTTTTCATTTAAAATATGTAGGAAAGGACCTTGATCATAAAGTTAATAACTGAGCGCAGTGCTAGTGGTTTATGCCTGCAATCCTAACTATGTAAGAGGCTGAGATCTGAGATCAGAGTTTGATGCTACCCCAGGCAGAAAATTTCCCAAGACTCTTATTTTCCAATTATCCGGAAAAAAAAGAAGCCAGAAGTGGTGATGTGGCTAGAATGGTAGAATGCCAACCTTAAGCAAAAAAAACCTAAGCAAGGGCAGAAGGCCCTCAGCTAAAATGAAAGGAAATAATTTAATAAAAGGAAATAATTTAATCTTATTGTATGACAATTTTTTTTCTTCTTTGTTATAAAGAATATGTATACAGCTCCTTTTTTTCTCCTTTAAATATAAAAAGACAAGGAGTTCTAACATACAACACTGAAAGTATGAGCAGACACATGCCATTGAGGAGCTGAAGTAATTTAAAGCTACATTAATGTGGATTTAATTATATAACCTTTTAGTCTTTTTGTTACAGACCAAAATTGTATGCTACTTGGACATGAATCAATACATGCCCAATAAAAGAGCAAGTCCTCAGCATGCTAGAGGATGCAACGCCTAGTACTTTTAAGACAACTGGTATTTGGCCCCATCGTATTAAAAACAGAAAGACAAGGATCAAACATTTCTTATGGACTTGGATCCTGATGTCATTCTTTATTAGCATAGTTACCTTGGGTAAGTTTATTTAGCTAATGAGGCTTCACTGTTCTCTTTTATAAGATAGAGGCAATGGCAGTTTCTACGTGAGAGGATTACTATAGTAAATATATGACTTTACACTGTTCCTGAGCTATAATAAATGGGCGATAAATGATTATTGAAAGTTATGAAGATGGGGATGATAATGGCTGTAGTGATTATGAGGAAGAGAAGGAGAGTAGAAGCAGAAATCCACCAGAGAGTAATTTAGAACATTCTGGTTCACTTACTGCACGGTGGAGACTTGGAAAGACTCCATAGTAGGAAATCTCTGTTCCCATTTTCTTATACCTCTTTTGAGTCCCTCTGTCTCTCTACTCTGGGTAGAGGAGGGTCCTCACGTTCCTAAACTTATTTTTATCATAGCTATAAATGGCTTCTCAGAGACCTTCTCTTTGGTACATTCACACTTTAGAGAAGATCCCAGAGAGACTGGTGTTGAAACTGCAGGAGAGGATTTACTGTGGGCAAATGGCAGGCACTTGGCCGTGATTATTGTTCCTGTGAGATGTGGAATTCCCTTGCTCTTTCTCAAATCTTAGTTCATAGGCAACTATTTATGTGTCCAATTCAATTCTCCAGGGTGTAGATGAAGGTCCTCATATCACTATGGGCACTTACTAACCAGGTTCTCCTGGCCCATTGGAATCTTCCCAGTAGGAACAGGGAAATGACCCTAGCCTCAATCTCAAGTAAAAACATCATCTTCTTCTCCCTTCTTGAGAGGACACATCCCTTATTGTCCCATGTGGGAGGCCAGAGGGAAAGAAGTCATGTGTCAGTAAAAAAAAATTCCTAAAACATCTCAAAGGAAACATGTACAGAACCAGAAATGCTTTTTTTCCCCCAACCTAAGTGACTTTGGGCAGTAGAAATAGGGTAAGGTCTAGTGTGTACGAGCCTATTGGGAGTTGTCTGCATGGCTGACTCTCCTCCTTCCATCCTCCATACTTCTCCCTCCATCCTCTACCCTTTACCCTCTGACCTCTACCCTCTTTCCTCCATCCTTCTTCCTCCACCCTCTACCTTGCATCCTCTGTCCTCTATACTCCATCCTCCATCCTTTGGAATCCATGAGCAAAGTTGAACTGCTGACTATATAACTCCTCAATCATCCAAACTTGCAGAATGGGAGGAAGTACTCCTCATAGTTTTCTTTTTTTTTTTTTTTGGCCAGTCCTGGGCCGTGAACTCAGGGCCTGAGCACTGTCCCTGGCTTCTTTTTTGCTCAAGGCTAGCACTCTACCACTTGAGCCACAGCGCCACTTCTGGCCATTTTCTGTATATGTGGTGCTGAGGAATCGAACCCAGGGCCTCATGTATACGAGGCAAGCACTCTTGCCACTAGGCCATATTCCCAGCCCCCTCCTCATAGTTTTAATTCTTCTATCAAAAGCCTATTTCCTATTCTGTACACGTTTCACAGCTTTGGAATGCTTTGAGGGACTGGTGATGGTTTCTTGCTGGTCAGATGATCTTCTGCACATGGCAGTTTCTCTCCCTTATCCAAGCTTGTCTGTCACTACATGAAGAGGTCCTGCTGAGTGAGGTCAGTCTCTCAGTGGATCCTAGAGCATACTGGCCAACATGTGTTTCCATTCCAGTTCCTCAATCAGATCAAATCTTCCCTGAGGGCAGAATCATGTTTGTCTCATTCATACACCACATTCTGAGTGCTGGGTACATACAAGTGTTAACAACATCTAGGATCCACAAATTATTAGGTAAAGGAAGTGAGGGAAGGAGGAAAAAGGAGGTACAGAATGAAGAATGGATGGATGAATTCTAGAGAACATATCAGATGTCATCTCACTTTCCCTTTATGGAATCCACCAAGAGAATCTATGAGGACTCAAACATAAAAAATTGTTTGCTGTTATTCTTGGTTGTGGAATTACATTGCCTGAATGACTTGTCAAGGAAAGAGGACAAAGAAATACATCATGTATAATCATAAAGGAGACCTGTTAGAGATACAAAAAGCAAGGACTGAAATCATCCAAGCCTTTCTATTTCAGGACTCAAGGCAATGAATACTAGGTGTGTTTTATAGCAAAGTGCTACCATTACTGTTTTGGCCACCCTGTGTCCCCTTCCAACTCCCCATATACTCTTTACACAATTCTCATCTGATACCCTCGGAGAAAGAATGCGATTATTTCAGCTAATCATCATTCTAGTTTGGACACAACTATCAGCCTCAGGCCATATCCTCAATCAATAAGTCAGCCAATGAACTAGCTGTTCAGTAGTCAAATCCTACCCTGCAACTTGTGCCCTGAATAAAAAGACTCCTGAGATTGAAAACATTCTATTTTAGATTATTCTTTACATTAGAGTACTGGCACAGACAATTCTGCAAGTCATAGGCATGGCAGGCTGAGTGTTCAAACACCATTACTGAAAGGAAAAAAAAGTGAACAAACATTCCTTCCACACTCATATAGAACATATTTGCTCATACATTGCAGGGATCAACTCAGCTATGACCATTCATATTAGAAGATTCCACTCATTACTAATTATTATTAATGTGGGAGAAAGCAGAGTACTCACAGAAGGGTTGATGGTTCATTTTGTGTAGTGAATGTCTGCCTGAGAAAGAGGAAAGAACTTGCTTAATGGACAAAAACATTGTGTAAACCATGGCAGGCAGCATAGGCTTGAAGGAGTATGGGTTTGGAATGGGCCACCTGCTAGAATTGTGCACATGGTCTTCTTTCCAGCCCCAGATGCTGAGCAGATTGCATAAGATTCTCAGGGATCTGTGGGCATCAAATAAGAATCGTGAGAGTCACATCTTTTGGTTGTTTGTAAGAAGCGAGACAATGTTAGGAAAACCTCTGTTAGTATCTGATCCATACTTTGACTTACTAACTGTAACTGATGAGGGGGTTGATGATGATGATTTAAAAATATGATTATCAGTCCCCCAAATTTCTAGGTCTGTGTAACCATCAGGTTTTCTCAATAGTATATTACTATATTGCTTTCCGTTTCTGTCATTTCTGCATTGGGAACTTTTCTTTCTCTTCTTCTTCCTCCAGTGTATAAGCAGGATGGCTGCTTTTCCTACATGCCTCCCTTTATTTAGGATATTCCCATCTGGTCTGAAGGAATAGTTGGGATTGATTATCAGTTCCTCGCCTGATAAGTCAATCACTTTGATCACCTCAACATCTCTGGGCCTTTCATGATTTTTTTTTTTTTTTTTTTGCCAGTCCTGGGCCTTGGACTCAGGGCCTGAGCACTGTCCCTGGCTTCTTTTTGCTCAAGGCTAGCACTCTGCCACTTGAGCCACAGCGCCGCTTCTGGCCGTTTTCTGTATATGTGGTGCTGGGGAATCGAACCTAGGGCCTCATGTATCTGAGGCAGGCACTCTTGCCACTAGGCCATATCCCCAGCCCGCCTTTCATGATTTTAAGAGCTGACATAGTGGTAATTAGTAGACAAAAGTACTGTATTCATAAAGTGGAATGACGTTTTCCAAGTCTGATGACACATAGAAAATATTCAACTCATGCTGACTTTCCTTCTCCCCTACCCCCCACCCCCCACCCCAATATCATTCCCTGCAAAAGTCTGGAAAGCAGACTTCTCTAGATGTGTTCTCCATGTGTGTGCCATGTGTCACTGGCACTAAAGGTGTTAAAGAGCTAGTCTCTGTAACTGGAATGAGTTCGAGGGGGACAGTATACCTAGGCAGGTGTGGGTGGCAAGGAAACAATGATTCAACTTGGAGGTCTAGTTCTCTGTCAGTGTCTTAACCCATTGTAGCTCCAGGCTCATTGGTCTGTAGGCTTTGGCAAGGTGGGCATGTCCTTGTGAAACTGTTTTCTGAAGGGAATAACATACTTTCTTATTTTCAAAAAGGACAAAGATCCCTTACGTATTAAAAGCTATAAATTAGAAATCTCTTACTATCACTTCATTATTTATTTGGGGGGGATTGACTTGCAAATATTTTTAATTTAATTTTGTTGTCAAGGTGATATACAGAGGGGTTACAGTTACATATACAAGATAATGGGTACATTTCTTCTCAGACTTGTCACCCTTTCCCTCATTTTTCTCCCACCATCCCTTCCCTTCCCCCTATGATCCCCCCAGTTGTACAGTTAATTTCCAACTTATTGACTTATTGTTAATTTTCCAACTTATTGTGAATATCACTGTTGGGTTGGTTCACCCGTTATCCTTTGTCTCACTGTTTTGCTGTTCCAATGACCTCGTAAGGTATATAAACCCAAAACCACACAGTGATGACTGAAGAAGGATTCTAACTCTGTCTGACCTCCTGCCTCTCCTGCAGGCCACGTTGTAGAGCATACAAAGTGATTGTGTTTGAGAGCAGGTGGTGATTGTTTGGGATAATGTCTTGGAATTATTTTTATATACAGATAGCATGCTCATGAATTAAAATCACAAAGATAAGCAAAAATTAGTAAATTGAAAATTAAAAGTATCTAGTGTTCATCTTCTGAGAGATTACTAAGCTTACTTTTTTAAAGTTTATACTTTCAAACATTTTGGTATGCAAGTATCTTTTCTTTTTCTATAGAAATGATGTACTAGTTTTCCAGGGCTGAATTCCACAGCAAACCATAGACATGTAATACCTAAGGATGTTGTTGTCAATGAAGGGCTGCAGTGACAGGCTACCACAATGGTGGTCCTATCAATTAGATCACAAGTGGGAATGTATCAGTCATCACTTCTGAAAGTAAACCCTGTCATGGTTCCACAACAACACATTTCTTTTTTTTTTTAATTTTTTTTTTCAAATTTTTATTATCAAACTGATGTACAGCTCTGATGTGTTCTAACAACACATTTCTCCCCACCATTAAGCCCTATGTGACTGTATCATAAACCCGGTTGTTTAAACAACACAAATGTATTGTCTCACATTTCTAGAGCTAGACTAGGTCAAGGATCCAGGTGTAGGTAGTAAATTTCTTCTGAAAGTCATAAGGAAGAACCTCTTTTGTACCTTTTCCTAGTACCTGGTTGTTTGCTGATAATCTTTAGTACTCTTTGGTTTATAAATGATATATCACTCCAGTCTTTTCATGTGGTTCTCATACATTCTCTCCCTCTCTTTCTCTGCCTCTCTCTCTCTCTCTGTCTCTGTCTCTCTGTCTCTCTCTCCCTTTCTCCTTTCCTTCCCCCAAAGGAGGGAACTCATAGTGAACTAGGGATCTACTACCTATAGAACCCAAGTATGACCTCATTCTAACTAATTACATCTGCACAACCCAATTTCTAAATAAGATTACATTCTTAAACACAAGTCAGGACTTCCACATATGAAACTTCAGGAGAGGAGGTAAAATTCATCTCATTATGAAGGAGTCCTTGAAATAGATACTAATTTGCCACTTACTTTTCTCACCAATATATCATGAATTATATTTCAATTCTACTAGATAAAATACCTTTCTCCATAATTGTGAATGCTACATATTATTATACCATATGCCTCTTTTAGAGACTGTTCAATCTCAAATTTAGAACATTGTCAAAGCATATTTTACTATTCTTAAAGCTTGGCAGGAACTCATCCTTAAATATAAATGGTTACTGTGACTCTGTTATTATTCACTTAATTTCCCAGGGAGGACTTCTGGCTTCAAAAGTTATACACTTGGCGGGGGTGGGGGGTAGGGGTGGAGGTATTTCAAAGAATTCTGAAGTTCACCTCCTCCCCCCCACCGCCCCCCTCCCTGTGAATGTTGTATCAGATGGGGCATGGTTTTCGTAGAAATGAAGTCGCAATTGGATTTGTGCTTCTTTTGAAGATGGATATGTCTCATCTTGATGATTTAGATTCTGGTTTTGTTTTGAAAATATGTTAATAAACAGAAAGGCTTTATGAAGCAATAGCAAAGATTACCAAACACTGTTCACGTGAACTTTCGTATCAGCTTTATCTTAAACTTTCCAGGCCATTGTACTACTCTGAAAAAAAAAGGTCTTTTTAAAAAATTGTTGTTGTTATTTCTGAGGGGGTCAGTTGTCTGTTCTAGAAGTGCTGGTGCTTGTACCTAGGGCTTTTCTTGCGCTAGATAAGTCCTTTACTATTGAGCTACATTCGCAACTGTGTATGACTCTAGTATTTGGAAATTATTTGGATAATTATACTCTGCCTTGAGCCAAGAAATATACACAGTCTTTGTTTCTCTGAATGAATGTATGGAAATAGATGAAAAAATAAAATTTCAAGGGTAATCACCATAAACTACAAATCCTTCAGGGTGGAAATAATCTTACAATATAATTTAACTGTTCTCTTTGTATTTTATTCTAGTGCATAGTAAATTTATTTATCTGAAGTAACATTATTTTACTTCTAATATTACTCAGAAGCATGAGTCTACATTCAATATCTTTTGAGTCTGTATCTCACATAAAGACATCATTGAGCCAGATATACACAAACCTGGCCAAACTTTGTGAATAGACCAGAGGCACTTAGGCCTTAAATCATCCTTTTGAGGGAAAGTCAAATGCATAGAGTGTTACTGTACCAACAAAGAAATCTGAGGCATACCTAGCTTTTGATTGTGAAAACCCTATCAATACAATAAATTGAACTCAGCATCTGCATGATATTCTGGGCATTGTCTGTTTTTTGGATCACATTCTTGACCACACTTGCTATTAACAGATAATTAACAGATAAAGTGTTAATGATGCCATTCTGTCTCTGCCTCACAATTGTTATTACCAGTCACCTTGGCCTCTCTGTGAATGAACATACAGGTTATTAACATTTGTTGCATAATTATTCACGCCACACCCTGTGCTGACTATTTTCTACAGGGCATGCCATTTAATTTTAACAACTCTATTAAAATGTATCAACCTATATAACAATCAGAGAATAATGATGATGATATGGGAAGAGCAGAACTCAGCCATGGGAATGCATACACTTCAGTCAGTAATGAGCAACAGCACTTCAAGGAGGGTGGGGCCAGGGAAAGTTTTTGTTTTTGTTTTGCCAGTCCTGGGGCTTGGACTCAGGGCCTGAGCACTGTCCCTGGCTTCTTTTTGCTCAAGGCTAGAACTCTGTCACTTCAGCCACAGCGCCACTTCTGGCTGTTTTCTGTACATGTGGTGCTGGGGAGTTGAACCCAGGGCTTCATGTATATGAGGCAAGCACTCTTGTCACTAGGCCATATCCCCAGCCCTGGGGAAAGTTTTTAAAGGCTAAGGGAAGATGATAATACTATATATTTTCAAACAATAATCTTGGTTCCAAGTATTGATAGCCAGAGCATTGCCAGTGAGGCATTGGACTGTCAGCCAGTGGGTGGACATTCTTGCAGAAATATTTTTTGTATATTATTACAGTTGCTTTTCTTTTCTTTTCTTTCTTTCTTTCTTTCTTTCTTTCTTTCTTTCTTTCTTTCTTTCTTTCTTTTTTTTTTCTTTTTGCAAAGTTGTGAATCTGATAGAGTGCTTTGTCATGGTCACTACCAGGCAGATGTTATGCTTTATACTCCACAGCCTACCTGCTTGATAGGTTTGTTTATTTTGGTAGAGTTGACATAAGTGACTTTATTTTGATTCTGACAAATGTACGCATTATTATCTTTCTCATCATTAGGACAGAAATCTGGGGCTTAGGAAAACAAGCAATGGTTGACTCTGCATTGGATTCCAAATCTGATTCCAAATCTTTTGAGGTTCAGAAATACTACTGTGTACTTTAGCTACAGTAGAGGAAAGGCATTTTGAGCTACTCCTGGAGACCCAGTCCCTGAATCTTATTCAAGCAAAGTACTTGTCAGAGCAAAATCAACCAAGATGATGGCTTGACTAAACCTATTAAATATTCTTCTCAGGTGGGAAATTCTGTCATGGGCAGGCAGAACAAATTTCTTAATTCCTTTTTGTAGTTCCAAAGTATTTACTTAAAGTTATTTTTTCTTCTGAGCGAATAATTGATAATAGAACAAATGAAAGGAGAGTTTTGATTTTAAGTTGGCTTTATTTTATTGATATGTTAAAAAAAAATAAAAACACAGTTGCCTAGGCAAGTAATTGGAGATATGTAGAAAAAATAATGGGATTGATAATTCCTGATTTTTCTGTCTGTTAATAATAATCTCTCCACCCCCATCTAGTTGTGAAAGCGCAAAGATTCTTGAGCTTGGAAATCTTATGGTTTATTGATTTGTTTTGGGGAGACAGCTTTCTCTCCCAGCTCCATTAGCCTGCATTTGAAGAACCTGGGTAGCATGCCCAAGGCCATCTGGCTAGGACTTGGGGCCAGAATACAAACTAAATCTGCCTGGGGAGGAGGGCAGGCAGACAAGGCAGGAAGAAGCAGGATTCAGGCTGTTCTAGGAGGTAGCGCTGGTGATACTGGTGGCACACTAAACATGACTTTTACCTGTAGGAGCACCTAATCCTCCTCCCCTCACTTGGTGTTTAGTGGTCACAGTGGCCCAGTTATTTCCACTTTTCTTGAGAGAACAAATATAAGGATTTGGGTTTTTATCTTGCAAGGTATTTGGGTGTTTTGTTTTGGTTTTGATTATTTGTTGTGTATGATGTCAAGGATCCCACCCATGGCCTCGTGCATGTTAGGCATCGAGCTAGAGTGCTCACCTAGCACCCAAAAGGTTTTTGTTGTTGTTTTTCAGTCCTGGGCCTTGGACTCAGGGCCTGAGCACTGTCCCTGGCTTCTTTTTGCTCAAGGCTAGCACTCTGCCAATTTGAGCCACAGCGCCACTTCTGGCCTTTTCTCTATATGTGGTGCTGAGGAATCAAACCCAGGGCTTCATGTATACCAGGCAAGCACTCTTGTCACTAGGCCATATTCCCAGCCCCCAAATGATTTGAAGGGCAGAAATGTTTGCCGTTTTTTAAAAAAATATCAGGAGGTCCAACCTTTGCAGAATAAATGAACCATGCTGGGTTGATG
Organism: Perognathus longimembris pacificus; assembly: GCF_023159225.1. NCBI lineage: Eukaryota > Metazoa > Chordata > Mammalia > Rodentia > Heteromyidae > Perognathus > Perognathus longimembris. The sequence continues at coordinate 52,853,501 of NC_063170.1, forward strand.
GAGCCCACAGACTCTGGCTCATTCCTGCAGCACCACACCCTCTTGGCCCCTGAGGCATTCTCTCTGTATCCCTGAGGACCTGGCCCAGTTAATCTTACACAGCCATTTGTCTACCAGAAGAATGAGAAATTCAGTGTTCAGATATGAGTCCTAACCTATTTTTTTGAGATGATGGAATTACAGAGCTCAAAAGTCTTCGTTGCTTTCCATCTAAAATACAGAAATTGCTCCTTTGAGGGAAGGAAGCACAAAAATATAGCAATTATGTCTTGATCCAAGCCCTCCATCAGGACAGAAAGTTGTTCTTACTAGCAATATAATATAATAATTAGTATAACTCTGGAGACTATGTAATGTGTAGAAGAATTTCTCAGTCGACCAATGTGATTTCAAAGAATTAATTCTGTTCTTTAAAAATACATTTTGGTTATTTGTGGTTAAAGTGAAAGGAAATATCAAAACCGAGAGACAAAGGATAAAAAGACAAATGACTCCAGAACAATACTTGCAAAACCATTTGGTGTAAACCAACTGAACAACTCATGGGGGCAGAGGGAAAGGGGGAGGGGGGAGGGGGAAATGAGGGAAGAGGTAGCAAACAGTACAAGAAATGTACCCAAGGCCTAACGTATGAAACTGTAACCTCTCTGTACATCAATTTGATAATAAAAATAAAAATTAAAAAAGAATAAACCATCAAATGAGTCATAATGATGGATTTTTATTTATAGAGTAAGGCTTTTGCAATAGAAAATTCTGCAATAATGACAGTATTCTGTATCTTCAGTGTGGCCTAGAGTACAGGTTGCTTTACTAGAAATGGTTAATGTGACTGAGGATCTGAGTTTTTATATGTTTAATTAATTTAAGTTTTAATAGTTATTGGTTGCTATATTGGACAGTGTAAGTGTAGAGAATTGCCTCTGGTTTCTAAGGGGAATGTGCTCAACTTCAGCAAATAACACAGACAGACAGATAGATAGATGGGTAATATGGTAGAAAATATTCATTAAATGTGGCCCTCTTGTTTAAAACACCCGTTTTTACACTTGTAGTTCAGCACACAGTACACAGTGTAAGTGGCAGTGAGTTTCTAAGCCAACTTCAAGAAATTTATTGGACATTGAATTTTTGCAAACATTACCACTGATTTTATTTACATTTTTGATGCATTTTGTACGCCTGCATATTTATAAACATTATGTATTTACAGCATTGCCTCCCAATGGGGATGTGTTCTGGAAAAAAAAATGCATCAGTTGGTGCTCTCATCATTGTGTTAACAGGTTCTTAAGCCTTTGCAAGCCCTTTTCCTCTTTAATAAGCAGATCTGAAGTTTCTAAAATCTCCTCAGCTGCCTTCACATCAGCACTGGCTGGCTTACTGCTCAGTCTCACATCATGTAAGGAATAACAAGTCTTGAATCATTTACACCACCCAGAGCTAGCATAATGCTTTCTGATTTGGACTATGATCATCATGTGCTAAAATGATGTGCTTCTATATCTTTAGTCCAGGTCATTAGAAGTTATCGAACCCAGGCTCTTCTCTAACTTTTGTTAGTCGTATTATTTTTAATGAAGTACATTACTTAGCAACCTTAATACTTCCATCTTCACTCAGATCATCAAATGAGACTTTGCTGACTGGTGAGCATTAACCATTCAATTTCCAGCTGCACAGTCCTGGCTACTTTTAATCCATTTCCAGGGTAATCATTCAAGATAGACACTTCCTGGTGTCATTAGCAGTAGGTTTTGTAGGCTTATGGAGCATGATGAACAACACAACATGACACTAATCAAGAAAAGGGAAAATGATCAAAGCAAGAGACACAATAAGCATGAAGGAGGATGCTGCCTGTATAACACGACATACTGTTTTACAGTAAACATTCTTTTTAACAAGAGTGGTATATTCTAATACATGACAAAAGACTGGCTACAGTGGCTCATGCCTAGCTACTTAAGAGGCAGAAATGTGGAGGTTACACGTTTAAGGCCATACTGCTCTGGTTTTCAAGAGCAGTGAAAGTGGCTGCCTCATAGGTTCCGACTGGGGTCCTACATCCAGATTTGGGGTGCTATACAAGATGATGTAGTACACGGAGACTAGCTAGTACTGGGGAAAGGGACATATTTTAAGGAAGGGCAGTGAATGGGGAAAGAACAGTACTTATGCGTACTTTTCTGGTGCTTTTTACAGGATGATAAAATGCGAAGTTTCTGGGTGGAACCCCAGGGGGTTGCTAATCAGTTCAGAGTCACACACTCACAAGGGAGTGATGGTAGTAGTTTCACAATCATATAGAATTGTCTCTGTGGGTGGTGGCAGTCACTTTGGTATTGGGGATACAAATCTTCATCTCCTGTGCAGCAGGATGCGGTGCTTCCATGTTTTAAATGCGGTGTTGCTGAATTCATTAATCATTAGAGGTGCTTGGAATTAAAATTAGCAGCTAATGATGAGTGTCCTTGATTGCAGAAATGGGGCATGTTTTTTCATTTGCTCTAGAGTGATTTGGATGTGTTTTTTCATAATAGTTCCAACGTTTCCTTGCCAGATGAACAAGAGCTCTTCACAGAAAAGCTAGTGAGGGTAGAATGGTGGGGACGGGAATAAAAAGGAGTTATGACCCACCTCCACATGATGCCTTGAAAATTATACTTTGGAAAATTGAGGCTTTATAAATTTATTACCCAAAGACCTCAATTCAAATTGTGCTTTTGTTCTAGGTCCAGAGAGAAATTTCTAGAATGCATGTTGCCAGTGTCTATCTATGTGTCTATCTCCTGTCTACCTAGTCCTCATTATGTATTAGTTACCTAACATCTGTCTGCTGTCTATCATAGATCTGCCACCCATCTATCTTCTGTCTGACTACCATCTTCATTCTAAAATAGCTCCTGCACAAAACTGCTGACTCAAATGCTTTTTCTTTCCACAAAGTGGTGTTGGTATTCATCAGCCTGTGCCAATCTTCAGGTGTGCTTTACATACATAGAAAATGGGGCGGACCCTGACCCCTGCCAGATCCTCTTACCAGCCTACAGCATAGCCTTCTCTCCCTCTTCTAGCTGCTGGATCATTAACAGCCAGCAGGGCAGACCTTCTCCTTCCCTAGGGAACAATGTTGGCTGAATGAACATCACCTCACCCCAGGGCTTACTTCTGCCCTACAGTAACCCATTGCCAAGTCTGATTCTGGCATACAAAGGCTCGCACCCTGGCCTCAGCTTGCAGCCAGTATGGTACAATTCATACTTCAAAGCACTTTGTGGGTCAGGTGACACTTACCTCTAACTAAAAATCATGTCCTTGCTTAGCTCCTTCCCTAACCTTTCCCACTTGTCTGGAAAGCGTGCCCCCAAGAAATCAAGACCATCAGCATGTCCACCTCAAGTTTTGTTTGCTGCTATAGAATCTGATCAGAGAGGAATGTCATCATAGTTTTGAAAATGAGACCCTATTTTCTTGCAAGTCTATAGGCAAAGGAAGGGGAGGAGTATTGGGAACAGGTGTACAAAATGTCTGAAAAGCTGCTTTAGTGAAATGAAAACTGATGTTGAAAGTACAGGTATGAATCCTTCTACTTTTTAGTCATATGACCTTAAGTTCTTTGCAGAGCCTCAGTTGTGGAAAAGGGGGGATGCGAATCTTTATCATCTCTGACTAATCTCATGATGTGTAAGCATGACCTTTGTCTTATCACTGAGATAAATGGGAAAAACAATTGGATAGTTTGAGTGACTTTTAGGTATAAAATGTTCCTCACACTGTACCTAACAGGAGGGACCCTCAGTAAATGCTGTAATTTCAAATTTTAAGCTATTTATCTCTAAAAGGACAAAGATTGGTAGCTACTGTCTAAGTTAAGACACAGCTGATGCCATACAGCCAAATCTACCTAGGCTCCATTACAAGGTTGAGCTGCTTGCTAAACTGGATTGCTAGGGAAGGGATGGATGGAAGCATTGTTTATAGTCTCATACTCAGTTTTATGCATATACTGCAATTCACTATTTTAAGAAGTCTATTTTGTACTGAAGTGTATGAGCAATTAAAATGTCCTACACTGTTTCCTTCACCAACGTAAAAGATGTTCTATGCTGAAGCTGTGGTATGAATCTTCTGGAAAAGTCATGTTGTAATTTATACAATTCTTCCAAGTCTAGCTATTGCAGCCTGCATACATATGATTTAATGAGGGGAACTGAACTGCTTTAGAGAATTCTCTGTAGAAGCTTGGCAACAACTAGCAGGTGAATGTGTATGATACTCATTTATGTCGCTTCTTGACATTTCTGGATTTTGTGATGTTTCCCATCTTTTCTCCTTGAGCCCAGGAAGATTCAAAAGGCTTGCTGAGCCCAGGAAGATTCAAAAGGCTTGCTAGTTGTCTAGGGAATGAACTTCACTCTTGCTATTGAACGGTAGGTACCACAAGTATGTCTGGAAGGTAAGCACTTGTCTATGAACTGCCTCTCAGCAATTCCATGTCTCAAACTGCTTGCTTCAAGCTGGGCACTCAACTACTTCCTAACTGATTGAGTGCGTGAATAAACAAATACATGATTTCCCACTTGGAATTTGACTTCTGTTGACCCTTTGTTTCATTAGTTTTGACCCATCTTTCTAGGATCATGTCACAGCCCCAAATTCTTCTATTTTGCCTTCCCTTCTATAAATGATATTTCTTTCTGCTTTGGCAATGATGGTTTCCCTGTTTGCTGTGGTGAGCTAGGTTGGGGTTTCCTCGCATAAATGAGGCTTTCTAGCAGGAACTCATGCACCCAACATTCAGACAGATAGGAAAGAAGCAAAGCTAAACTTTTCAGAGCATTTCATTCATAACAAGTAACATATGAAGGCTTTATGGCTTCCAGTCACCATCTGAACTGAATTTTGAAGATATCATTATGTCCAAATACACATGGCAAATAAGTTGTAGAAATAAGATTTAAATTTTAGTGACTGACTCGAAGTTCAGTACTTTCTCTTTTCTACCAATTTATTTCAGTGGCTGTCAAATGAATTTTTAGGAAAAGTGTTTAATGTATTTTGATTGTTGGAAAGACTCAATATTATTCATTAGCCAAATTAGAAACATATGTGAAATGTATTTTATTTTTTCTTTAATATTTGTTTCTTTAAAATAACCTTTGTTTTTATCTAAATACAGATGTAACAGATGGTAATTATAACTAAGGAATTAATGGGGATTGTCATATAGAATTTGCTTTACTTTTCCTATGCTAACTATTGAAACCAGGATCTTGTACATACTGAGACCTTCAGCCCCAAGAATTTCTCTTACAAAACCATCTATTTTAAAAAAGAAAATGTAATTCACTTCTTAAGATTTACAAAGCATTCATGTAGAAATATTGGAAATAGTCTATCTTATAACTCCAAACTCAAGAAAATGAAAAGAATGTGATGTTGTGTGGTCTTATCACTTCTAAACATAACTGTCGTGATCACAAAAATCTCTTCCAAGCCAAGTGATGTGGAGGTAGGAAGGGAGCCTCAGCTAGTGCATCAAAAAGACGTTGATCTATAACCTGACTCTGTCACTTACTAACTGTTGAGATCCTGGGCAAAACCACTTCCATGTCTGCATGTCTTAGCTTCAGGCTTGTTCATGTATAAAATATATACATTAACACCTGCTCAGCCATTCCTCGATCTTGAGAAATCAAGTAGTATATGAGCCAAGTGTATGGGTGTGCTTGTAAAACAATAGCTAGATCCTGGTGGTATTTTGTCCTATTGGGCTTAATAGATTCATGTCTCAACTGGACACATTTTTAATGTCATCTGTAACATTGCTATTTCATACACTAATACTGGCTGTGATATTTAAACATGCAAATAAAAATTCATAGGCAAAGACAGATTCTCTGTCAACAGCCAAGAATGGTTGAATGAAGACTTATGGGAAAGCATGGAGTGTGGATTTCAGTTCCTTCTAGTCATCTTTTAAAAAAAAGTTAAATGATAAACAAGATCTCTGAACTCTGCAATGATTTTGGTAACATTTGTTTTAAAAGCTATGTCATACTTTTGAGGGTTACTGTGTCTCAAAGAAAAAACTGGACAGGATGATTCACCACTGTAACTCTAGTTACATAGGAGACAGAGATAAAAGGTTCACAGTCCAAGGTCAGCCCTGGCCCAAAAGCATAAGCCCTACTTGGGAGAAAATGAGGGAGGGGGTGACACTGTTCAAAAAGAAATGTACTCATTGCCTGACTTATATAACTGTAACCCCTCTATACATCACCTTTACGATAAAATTTAAATTAAAATATAAAAATAAACATGGCAGAAAGAATGGGAGAAAATGATGGAAGGGGTGACATTGATGAAGATGCCTTGTACTCATAACCTGACTTGTGGAATCAAAACTCTTTTGTACAACTGCTTAATGAAAATTAATTTTTAAAAACTGGCAGAGTGAAGACAGAGTTTATTAGGCCAGTGTTCAAGGCACTCCTTCACCAAGTGTTTGAGACATAGGTGATAAACCCACACATCACCCCTCAGAGATTCGTCCTTGCTGCGCAGGGATATAAGATGCTTCCAGAACATTCCAACCAATCTTAAATGCCCTAGGATGATGATTCATCAGAACTTTTCCAGGTTTGATACCTCAGGTCCTGAGACCCAGGAAAACCTTGTCATGGGCAGACTGAGATGATTGGTCTTTCGACATCTTCCAGTTTCCATTCATCTCCGGTACTCCATTCACCCCAGTCTCTGTATTTCTTCCTGCTAATACCTAACCAACCCTTCAAGGCCCAGTTTTGATGCTATTTTCCTCCATCCCCACCTGCAAACTTTTCAAACTTGCCCCTTATTATCCTGAGAGTCTTTGGATTTTTCAAAGTAGTTTTCCTTTGACAACGTTTTCTAAGAGCAACATTTGTTCCTTCTTTATCCTTTATAAATCCCCAGAGGCAAGAGCTGCTCTCTTATTCATCTCATGAATGAATGTCAGGCTTCTTCATTTCAGGTGTCGATTCAAGTTCAGGTGCAGTCCTGTAGAGCAAGCCTTTGGGGGAAAGGGGGGGAATCATCTTTCTTTTAAAGAGATTTCTCAATACGCTCTCTTTCAGCCTGCTTGAGTTTAAAATGCTCACTGCTGAAAGATGAAAAAAGCTGACATAATAACTTGCCTGGCTGTAGGGAGATAAGTGACTTTTTCTGACAGCTGACAGTTCTCACCGGCTCCCACTGACAGATCCCTGGGGACTTTCTCAGATACCTGGCCTACCTCTGTCTATCAGATTTATTCACGATAAAAAAAATGCATAAAATTAGTTTTTAGAAGACCCATTAAAATTTGTCAAGTTCATTATAATGATAAAGATCAAAGTAGCAGGGAACAGAACGGAGCAATGTGAAGTCATAATTAAGCTCTGTCTCAGTCCTCCAAAGGATTACATTTTCTTCATTGCCCATTCCAGATTATCTCATGCAAATGAGCAGCTCTAGACTTGGGACACAGGTGATGTAATCACAGAATTGACCTCAACTTGGTTTAGATTTAGGGAAGCCAAATCCATTGATCCATTTGGAGGGAGCTTTGTGTTTGTTCTTCAGTCCAACTGTCATTATTTTTATTGTATTTATTCTCCTAAGTCATAAAATTTATACTCACTATGGTAAAGAGAAAAAACAAGTTGAAGTTTCTGGAACAATATTCATGGTTGTAGTATGGTGGATAGACTTGGAGTGGGGGTAGGGGAAGGGGAAAGGGGAGGATCTGTGTCAAGTGAACACATTTCCTTATAGTATGTTTTCCATATATTTCAATATGCTTGAAGGTAACATAATCTGAGGTTTTACCCAATGCTAGATATTGAATTGTTCAGATTCATTTTCACCATATTCCAGAGGAGAAGACATCTGCTTTTACAGATAAGGAAACAGAGACCCAGCTACTAAGTGATTGTCTGGGTTGCACTCATGATATGCGCAAGTCAGGAGTCAAACAAAGCAGTCCAACTCCCAATCCCAAGTTCTTTGCTCCTGTGCTACTGTCTGCACAACCCCCACTGTCTCCTAAAATAAGACATTTCTAGTGAATCCTATTTTCTTACTGAAAATAATTACTATGGAAGTGGTCACTGCTATAGTAACTGAATACTGAGTATAATTCCTCTATGTATTTATTTACATGTCTCCCAGCTGCTGTATCCTATGCGTGTACATTTTCCCATTGACTGTCATTATAAATTCAGAAACAATGCAACATCATCCCTCTTTGCCTTTTGTTAGTAGTCACTGGCCTTTCTCCATTCTTCTTCCCCTCTGTCTTCCTGTCAGATTATCTTTATTATTATTTTTTTATCAAAATTGAAGGGAGTCTTCAAGAAGGCCTTTTCTAATACAGAGAACCAGCCCCTAATTTACAAGTTCAGTAAATTTTGATTCTCATATATTAAATTTTGTTAAAAGAGGTCACACACTGAGATGAAGTGAGAAATCCTGGGTTGATGAGATTCCGGGAGGAAGTCTATTTATCAAGCTTGCTTTAGCAGAAAAAAGGAAAGAGAAATAACATTGACTCTTGTCTAACTGCCTTGGGACTAAGACTCTAACAGAAATTTGAGAGCTGGTTTGAAGAAGCCAGAGTTCATGGCTTTTAATCTTGCTCACATTATGGAAAAATAATATGTAAGGAGTTTTTTTTCCCCAAGTAAAGGACTTTGAAGGACAAATAGAAAATGAAGATTATCTTCCATAGTATTAAGAAATATTAAAGTTGAGAGTCTTAGCATGCATTAAAACAAGAAGAGTCTTAGTGTGCATTAAATTAGAAGAAAGCCTTATGAATTAGGAGACCTGGACATACCCTGACTCTATTTAACTTCTTATAAGACTTTAAAAAAAGGAATTGCCTCCTTTTTGGGTAGTCTGACTCTTCTCCTTAAAAGAAAGTAGATAGGACAGATGGAATCTTTTAGTTCTAGAGTTATGTGGTTCTCTAAACTCTCCCATTGACAATATAATAAACTCTAATGTGATACACATAGGAAATACATCTAATCATGAGATGTCCTAGTGAATGTTACTAAGAATACAGAATGAAATTCACACAAAGGATCACACAATCCATCTCTAGATAAGTTAACATATGAGTGAATTTCTTGTAGATATCTCTTTAACAATGTGGCCAAAGACATGTGCATGCTATTTTACATGAGCAAGCTGGACCATACTTGAAGTTCTGTAACCTGCAGACCAAAATCAATTTTTAATTTGCTCCCATGATTAAGACAATAAATTCACAGCCTCCTACCAGCTGGGAGCTAGATGCTGTTTAGCCATCTCTGTTTCCTTACTCAACTGTTTCTTGCTAATACTCTTTCGCTCTCTCGCTCTCTCTCTCTCTCTCTCTCTCACACACACACACACACACACACACACACACACACACACTTGCATTCTTGCTCTTGCTCTCCTTCCTCTCCTCTCCTTAATCCCTCCCTTCAGAGAAACCATTTCAAACCTTGCCACATCTTCTTAACCTTTAGGTTCATATATATCCTCCTTGCTTGTCAAGAGAAACATTTATTTCCTACTTCCAGAGAAAAGAGAACTCATACTCTTCCATTTCCTGTGGGTGAGCCTGTGGTGTTACTTACTTGTGTCCACATATCCTTTACGTCTGCCTTCCTGACATAAGGAGTTTCTTTTTCCTGATGCTTGTCCTCACTGGCCCGCCCACCTGAGTGCTGGGACCCCTGCCTCTCCCCCTGTGGCTGAGCTTCCCCAAAGTGTGCCCCACTCCAGGGCCACTGACCCCCAGCTCTTTCCTGCCTTGGGAATCTTGTCCTTGTTTCTGTTTCTGGACTCTCCTTTCTGCCATTCTGATGAGGAGGGCTGGCTGCCTGTGTCCTTCTGCTCTGGGTTTATGTCCTTCCTTGGCACTCCTCTGCTACTGCCAGGTGTTGCCGTTGGTTACACCTGGATGGATATGAAATACATCAGCAACAGCAACACTATGCTTTTTTAAAATTAACACTGACCACATATGAAGCACTGGACTCTTAGCTTGTCCCTTTGCTTATTTTCTGGCTACTTTATTAACATCGAGGCTTCATAAAGGTAGAAACTATGTTTTAATTATCATACACTCAGAGTCTCCTAGAGTAGCAACAATTACCATTCATTGAATGAATGAATGAGCAGAAGGATTGCTTCCTAACATGAGATTTACAGATGCATATTTGTGCAAGTGGCTCAAGGATTTCGTGATTCTGATCTAGATTCTGTAGCAGGTGCTCTGACTTTTCTGTCAATCAAATCATGAAAAATAAGAAGTGGATGGACATTTCAATAGGTTCACAAAATGATTCGTTTTGTGCTTGTAAGAAATGAATGTGGAAGGATTTCCTCAAGAATGGCCCTTGTCATAGACACATAGTATAATGCTGAAAAGGCATGTGGTCTGAAGAAAGGCTCCCTTAAAGTCTATTCACATGTGAATTTGGGGCTTGGAAAAAATGATTTAATTGTATACGGCCATGGTCCACCTATTACTATATTTGGAGAGTTGTTTTCAGTCTATTGAGACGAAAGAAGAAAGGCATAAAGAATATAGTTCTTTGTTTTATTTTTATTGTACAGGTGATGTATGGAGGAGTTACAGTTACAGAAGTCAGGTAAAGAGTACATTTCTTTTTGAACAATGTCACCCCTTCCCTCACTATCCCTCAGTTTTTCTCTCCCATCCCCACCTACAAGTTGTATAGTTCATTTTCAACATAGTGTCTAGACAGTATCACTGCTGCATTTGATCACCCTTTGTCCCTCCATCTCTGAGCTTCCCCTTATGCTCCCAAAGACAGATAAGCAAATAAGCACAAGAACAGACAGACAGACACACCACACACACACACACACACACACACACACACACACACACACACACACATTTCTATTCCTAGAAATATTTGTTCAGTATTATGGACAGAAAGGAAAAGTTAACTTGGAGCCCCTAATGAAAAAGAATTATCCGTGTATCAAAATCACTTGCAAGTTCACTGCTTGCTTAAAAACGATGATTGTACCCGGGTGCTGGTGGCTTACACCTGTAATCCTATCTACTCAGGAGGCTGTGGCTCATGTGGTAGAATGCTAGCCTTGAGCGGAAGAGCTCAGCCACAGCACCCAGGCCCAGAGGTCAAGCCCTATGACCAACAAAAAAAGAAAATGATGATTGAACTCTATTTTCATAATCTGAGTACCCAGTTTACTGCTTAGCAGGTGCCTATTCTTCAGTATCTTACAGAAGAGGACAAAATTCTTTTTGATCATCTGTTAGGGAGAAGAGTCTGAACATCTATCCCCATGTGTATTGTATGTACAGAAGTTTGTCATGTATTTACAGCCCTTCCCCCCATGCATGAAGAACCAATCAACACATGAAGAAAATTCTCCCTAAATAAATCAGACAAAGCTTCCTTGCTCCCTGTATAGGGGGGTTCCCTGTGGCAGAGGACCCTGAAGCATCCTTTAAAAAGGTACATGCAAAGCAGTGATGTCAAGCTGGCTGGCAGGGAATTTGTGGTTCTCAGCTCTAAGAAGATTGAGATTGTGACTACTCCTCTTGAGTGTTTACAGCCAGCTTGTCACCACAGGAGTCCAGTGTTGTTACCAGTCCAATTAGACCCTTTCTAAAGCCAGTGATGAAAAGAGATAGCCTCTAGCAAGGCCCCTACTCAGCCAGGATGTTAGACACGGTTTACCGATGGAGAAGTACACAGAAATGGTCTTTACAAACTGAATCCATTCAAGGCTTAGGTGAACATGGGATCTCACCAACCAATACATACAGCACAAGAGAGGTTGAAACACTTATCAACCAAGGAGGCGGACCATCACTTCTGAGGGCCCCTGTGGACAGGGTGTTGTGCTAGCACTTGGCCTTCTGGAGCTCACTGATTTTCCATGATTTTTTTTAAGAGAAATGATGGTATATCCACTCCATAAATCAGGAAATGGGCACAGCGAAGCTGGGTTTTTGCCTGAGTGACAGTCTGAAGTGAACATGTCAGAGTTTGGATCCAGGTCTGTGGATTTGAATCCAAGCTCTGTGTATTTTGATCACTACTCTATGGTATCTGCAAAAGAAATGTAAATTCATTTAAACATATTATTTGGATGTTTTTACAAAGAGTATTTTAGAGCTGTAATGCTCCCAATGATTTTAGGAGTTAGGTGGTCTTGTCTCTCTCTTACATGTGAAAAGCTATTTTTCCACAGTCAGTTGGCCATCAGATGTTAAAGAATGGATTTGTGAATGTTTCTAAAAGCTAAGCCATTTACTGCTAGTCCCCATAACTCCTCATACCTGGAGAGCTGTATGATTGCTGTGACTATGAATTGAAGCAAAAATACTATGGGTTCTCCTCTAAAGCTGATTCATAAGGAGTAAGCGTTTTATCGAAAGGACTACTAAATCAGAGAAAACAGCCTCTAAAGCTGTCTCTGCTATAGGGCATTTCTTTTGCCTAACAGTCCCTTTAAGGGGCAGGGGGTGTTTTGGAGGATTATCCAGTGAACCATCATGTACAAAGCACCCCAGAGGCATCTTTTCCAAGATCCCAGAAAAGGTTAGAGCAGAAGGCCCAGCTTAAGTACATAAACAGAAGTCAGAGTAACAGAATGACTGGCATGTGTCTGGGTGGGACTTTTGATAGTAGCTTCTTGCTCAACTGAGAGCTTTGGCAGGATGCTCAAACCTGGCCCCAGAGGACTTAACTTAACCATTCTCATATTCAAGTTGCTAGTCCATTCCTTCACTTCATAACTTTGATTTCTAAACTTCTGGGAGTGTGTGTGTGTGTGTGTGTGTGTGTGTGTGTGTGCATGTCAAGACAGAAGTTTGAACTCAGAACCTTGCCTTTTTGCTCACGTTTTTGTTCACAGATGGTGCTTTACCACTAAACTATTTTTAAATTGTGCAAAGGGATTTTAATGTGATATTTTTATATATGTGTGTTATGATTTTAAATTTTTCTTTATTTTCACTGTAAACATGATGTACAGAGAGGTTACCATTATGCATTGTCCTAAAAGAAATGGACTCATTACCTGACTTATGTAACCACTAAACTTTTTAACTTCTGGGACTTTTGACAAAAAAAGTAGGTACTAGAAGGAATTTAGATCAGTTTCTTGAGCATTTATTGAACCACTCTGGAGATGAAGTGAACGTTAATCATCCAGCTGATCATTAAGTAGAGGGGGTAGTCATGTCCTAGTTCTTTCAGAAAAGCACAACTTTATACTCTGAAAGTGACTAATTTTCGAGAAACTTCCTGCTGAGATATCATGGAAGACTTCCCAGAGAAGAAGCATTTGACCTGATCTTCAAAGTGGTAGGACCTGAAGAGTTACAAATAAGAGAGTAAGATATGTCAGGAGGGTTTAAAATGGGGGGGGGGGACCCAAAGCATACCATACAAATGAGGGACTGAACAAATCAGTTCAAAACAGGACAGGAAATGCTTGTTTTTCTGAGCTCATGATTATAAGACTCATGTAGTTTACATGTGCATTCTCTCATTTAATACTCATAGCATCCTTATAAGTAGGGAGTTGTGATACATATTTCCTTGAGAACAGTGAAGGCCTGAGAGAGTAAGTAACATTAGCAAGTAGTAGGGTCTGTACCATTGCAAAAATCTTAATGTTTAACAACTTACACAATACCGACTCAAGAGGTAATTCTGGCAGGAATACTGGCCAATAGTGGAAAATAATTCTGAAAAGTAATTGTTATTAGTACCATCTCATCTGTCTTCAATGAGTATTTTCAGTGTAAAGGTACTGGGCAGATTATCTTCATCTAATTTAATCCCCACAACAACGAGTGTTATTAGTTCATAAACTGAGCAAGTAACTTATTTAATGACAGGATATTAAGGAAGTTATAGACCCATGTAGTGGCCTCATCTGGGGTCTTAGCTATCACATTCTGTTGCTGCTCAAGACTAGGACCAGGTAATAAAGAGCTTTCTTTGAGTGTGAACGCAAGAAGTTTGCTCTATTTTGTAGCCAACATAGAATTAGTGAATTTAATAAACTGAGGGTGACATGGGCTTTTGGATCATTAATCTTGAATCAATTATAAGGTAGAAAACCAGAACAGAGGGACTAGTGATGGGACTACTTCAAGAGTCCATGTAAAAATTTAACACTATAGGAAGTGCAGTCCAGGTACATGGTCCTGAAATCCTTATAAGAACCACTGAAATGACAGAAAGGAAATATTTATTTGAGGTTTATGAATTAGAAAAGGCCTCTCTTTTGGTGCTGGAAAATCTCGATCTCTTGCTCGAAGGTAAGCCTGCCTAGTGTGGAATGGAGTCTCCAGGCAGCAACTTGAGCTGGCTATTTAGTATGGAGAGAACCTGGAGCTGTGATTAACAGACACTAGGCTGCAGCTGCAGCTACCCAGAATTAGCCTGGCCAGATGGTGATGGGTGCCTGGCTGTTCTCCATGGACCTCAGGAGAAAACACAGCAAACATTTACACAAGAGGTACACGATTTTCTATGAACACATAAGGAAACTTATTGAGTTTCAGACTGTAGGATTTTCTTCTCCTATTACCTGTAACATTAACTCACAATGATAGCAGTGAAGAATGCTTTATACAAATCAGGTTTTTTTTTTTTTTATGAAGCCATCTGGTAAGTGTGTGGCATGTATATCCTGATAAGCTATTAGGATATAGGCTGAAAAATCTCTATTAGTACAATCTAGTAGAACATATTTATAGCATCGCAGCACAGGCACTGCAATTACCACTTAATTCTTGGGTAACAAGAGACAGGATGTTAATTAGATTCTCCATGTAAGAGTAATGGCTATTTGCATGTATCAGGCATTTCCCCACATATAATTGGTAGGATTTGACAGCCACATTCTCTTGAGGTATAAAAGAAAAACAATTTTAATTAATTCTTTAATAAAAAAGGATTTGAACCACACTTTGAATGATTGGAAATGTGATAGTTGTTCAGGGTATAGAAAGCCATCAGAGTCATCCTTTTGATTTCCTGCTCTTTTCCACCATGGAAGATGGCAAGCCCACGTGGCCTTGCTTAGATGTGAACTTGGTACAAGGATGGGTGTTGATTCTTTGTCTAGACTTGAGGGTAGTCATCAGAGTATGTTCAGTTAGCCAGAACTTGACACATTTCTAGGTGACAATTACACAACTGGCCAGTTTAGATGGTCTCCACTTGACTCTAGGTTCAGGTCATGAAGGAAGGTAATGTCTGCCATTCAGTGGCATCTGTCCACATAGCTAACATCTGAAGCTGACTGTGTCTCCACAACAGGACACTGACAGGTACAGACCTATTTTCTTTGCAGCCAGATCCACTTCCTGCTTGAGGCCCATGGGAAGTCCTAGAGGGCTCATTCCAGAACTACTGTGCTCTGGGAAAACTGAGAGCTTTGTGTGATTTGTTTCACCGTTGCAGTCCTGTATGTTCAAAAGAGAACTAGAAGCTAAAATATTGTCATTCTTATTCATTAGTCCATTTCTGAGGAATCCAAGCCCAGGAAACGAGGTAAGCTCTTGTGCCTCTACGGGGATAGGGATGGAGTGTGGAGAATAAAAGAAGAAATTGGTTAATAACTCCTCCTTTTTTTATTCTCCTTCTGCTTCTCCTCCTCCTCCCACTTCTCCTTCTCTTCCTCCTCCCTCCTCCTCTACCTCTCTCTGCCTCTTTGTCTTTGTCTCTTTCTCTCTCTAATACACACACAGACACACATGCACACACATACACTCACACATACAGAATCTCATTTGATTTTCAGAACATCTCTTGTAGGAATTTTTATTCTATTAATGAGGATTCCTGAGGCAAAGGGACATACAAAAGGTCTTCTGGGGCCACCAGAAATGTGTGTATGAGTTCTGGACACATCTGTGTGTCCACAGAGTGTGAACTCTTCTCTTCCCAACAGAAAGCACAGAATAAAGCCAGCTCAGAGGACCTCACTTGGAAACCATATGTAAGGAGATATGTATGTACACATATATATGTACATATATGTATATATGTATGTATATATGTACATATATATGTGTACATACATATCTCCATATATATGTATGTGTGTGTATATATCTATGTATATGTGCTTACACACATACATATATTCAGGACTATCAAAATACCTTTCTACAAGTCTACTTTATTCTTCTGCTGTCTGTCGGACAACAGGTAGGCTGAGTCTACATATGCAGGTCTCCCCCTAACAATGGGATTCCAATGGCCATCACCATTCCTCCAGGGTTAAAGGGAATTCCAGAGGGCTCTTGTTTGAACTTGTGCTTTGTTGACTCCTGATCCCTGAGTGGCCAGTATTGTCTGTAAGGCTGGAGGCCTAGCTTCTGGTCCTGGCCCTTCTACCAGAAGCCAGGGTTGTCTCCTGTCTTTGTTAATAGTTTTTGAGTTAACTAGCTTTGATCACTTCATAAGGCAGTATAGTTTGTAAAAAATCAGACTCACTAACTCATGGAAGTAAGTGAAGGGTTGTGTTTATATTTTTTCTAATGGAGATTACATCAAGCCAGTTTTAGAAGGTATTCTCTAGAAATATAGTGCCCGTCAGCTCCATTTCCTGATACTAATTTTTCTAAAACCTGTGGTAGTATTTTCTCTATCTATTAGAAAGCTTAAAAATTCCTTATAGAAAGAAATTGAACCACCAACATTTTATTTTTAGATCTGCTTTGCAGTGACTAGATATATGGTATTACTAGCTATATTAAAGTTACAACCATTTATGCAAACTTTGAAGGGAAATACTAGCTATAATGTATAATGAAAATGAAGATAATTATATATACTATAAGGAAAAATGTCTCTATCA
Source organism: Perognathus longimembris pacificus (assembly GCF_023159225.1). Taxonomy (NCBI): domain Eukaryota; kingdom Metazoa; phylum Chordata; class Mammalia; order Rodentia; family Heteromyidae; genus Perognathus; species Perognathus longimembris. Next base: position 52,870,415 of record NC_063170.1, read on the forward strand.
AAACAACTGAAAAAAGCATAATATTAAGAGATGCCAAGGTTATAAAACAACTAGAACTTTCTTACAGCCCTGGGGGGAGCAGAATTGATGTAACTTTGTAGGGTTTAATAATGTAAATATGTATGTGTCTGTAGTATATAGAGGTATACACATGTATATATATATATCATGTTGACTATATATATTATATAATGTATAATTATTTATATATTTATATAATTATTCATATCTATTCATATCTATATATGTCATAAGTATTATGCCAAAGTAACACACACACACACATACCTATTTCCCCAAAAGCACAAGCAAGTATGTTCTGAATAAACTATTTATGGAAGCACAAATTACTTACATAATCCATTACAGGACATTTATTCAATGGACCACTTACAGTAATCAGGATGAACCAACTATGAATTCCCACAACATAGATGCTAAGAAAAATCAACCAGATACAAAAGAGAATACAATATATTATTTAAGTTATTCAAAATCCATAAAGGCAACTAATCTATGCATGGTCTTAGAGCATAGGAGAGTAGCTAGCAATGTTTGTTGTTTTTACCTGAAAGGGGGATAAAAGAGGCCTCTGATGTTCTGATGATGCTCTGCTCCCTGACTTAGAATCTGAGTAGTGACAACATAGTGTGCCCTCTGTAGAAAGTCACTGAGCCATACACATATTTGTAACACAACAACACATTCATTTTAAGAAAGAAAATGTGTGTGGGGGGCGGGGAAAGGCTAGAAGAGGCACAGATGCGAAAAACAAGATAAACTAAATATCTTCACCAAATTAATTGGGCATAAATTGCAAAATGTTATTCAAATGAAGAGTACCACATAAGCTGAATCTTAAAATAGATTTTGGTAGCCTCATCACTATGTTTATCATTATTTTTAAGAAATTCTACCAATGATTATATCATTCAAGAAGCTTAATAGCCATTTAAAAGTGAAATATATCAGCCAAGTGCTGGTAGCTCATACCTGTCATTCTAGGTACGTGGGAGGCTGAGATTTGGGGGTTGCAGTTTGAAGCCTACCCAGGCAGGAAAGTTCATGACACTCTTATTTCTGATTAACTACCGAAAAGCCAGAAATGGAGCTATGGCTCAAGTGGTAGAGCACTAGCCTTGAGCAAAAAAAAAAAAAACAACCTTAGGGAGGGATAGTGCCCAGGCCATGAGTTTAAGCCCTAGGACTACCGCTAAAAAACAAAACAAAACAAAACAAAACAACAAAACCAGTGTTATTTCAGTATAGGAGTTCTTTCTCACTTTGCCTTTATCTGAATTCTGGAGCTCAGAGCCTTATCTCCTCCTGTGGGGCTCTCCAGTGTATTTTATTCAGGCTGCATATTTCCCCACAATTAAGTGACCAGTTTAGCATGACAGGCCTGAATCACCCACTCCATAACAAATACAACTGCTCTATATTTAAAGGAAAGATTCATAATGTACCAGTGTGACCCAGAAGTTTAATCACCGGGTTGGGTTCCAGACCCCAGCTCCCCCTTAACATGCCTCGGCTGCCTGTCTTTGACTCACCATTGTGTGTTTTTAAAATGGACAAGGAAATGAACATTAAAAACCAAATTACTGGTAACTAAGAATAGTACCCAGCTATGCTGGGAAGAACAGGATGCTTCAGGGCTTAGCAGCCAAGCTGGAGAGGCCAGGCTCTGGGGTCAGTGAAAGCAAGCCTGGATGCAGAGGGCAGATTAGAAGGCTCAGCTCTGAGGCCCCTGGAGCTCATGCCTTCATCCACTGCGCTTTGACAAACTTGCCACACTTGGTAGTATCAAATGGTTAAGCAGTAACAGGAGCTTCATTTTTTTTCCCCGCCTTGCACTTTATTTATTATAATATCCTGGAGAAGGCAGAATCTATTTTTTCACTGTTCCTGCCACATTGGGCAAAGATGATATGCTGTAGTTACTGCATACTGGCTTTGTTCTCTGAATGATTTAAATGCATTCTTACATCCAGAGATGCAGGCCATCTCTGCTATTCCAGTAGTGTAAAGAAGAGCAGTCCTCATGTCCACATACTAACTATCATCAAGCCTACGAGGGACTTGGGCTCGAACATAAACAAATGCAACGAATTTTTACTTAAGGAGCTTGAGAGCATTTCTTTACAGGATTGGACTTGCTTTTAACAGTGTTCCAAATACACACATATGCACATATGCATACATTCAGACACTCTCCTGTTCTCTTCAGGAAGAAATCAAAGTCAAAGACATGAAGAACTAAGGAAGTAAAAGAATTGTGTTAAACTTCAGACTGCTACCAGCAGATCAAAAATTATCTTCCAGTTGGGTGCCAGTGGTTCATGCCTGTAATCTTAGCTACTCAGGGAGCTGAGATTTGTGGATCACTGTTCAAAGCCAGCCTGGGTAGGACAGTCTATGAGATTCTTTGTCTCCACTTAACCACCAAAAAGCTGGAAGCAGAGCTGTGACTGAAGAGGTCAAGTGACAGCCTTGAGCAAAAAAACTCAGGGACACGGCCTAGGCCCTAAGTACACGCCATACTAGTACACACACACACACACACACACACACACACACACACACACACACACACACTATTTTTTCTGACCTTTTTATGTGCCCGGCTTGTACCAGAAACCTCCAGGTTTGGAAGAGGCATATCTAGTATATCTGCCTGATTTACTTTTTTTTTTTTTGATACAAGAACATCATCAATAATAGAAGCTAAAGATACACATGGGACGTTGAAAGTAGTTACAACTGTGATATAACAATTGTCTCCATAACATGGAGTTCATTTCACTTAGCATCATCTTAGGTGTTCATAAGGGTATAGCTATTGGGCCTTGTGATGCTCTGCTATGACTGGCCTAAACCTGTACTAATTATTCCCAATAAGGGAGACCATAGAGTCCATGTTTCTTTGGTTCTGGCTCACTTCACTTAGTATAATTTTTTCCAAGTCCTTCCATTTTCTTACAAATGGGACAATGTCATTCTTTCTGATAGAGGCATAAAATTCCATTGTGTATATGTAGCACATTTTCCTGATCCATTCGTCTACTGAGGGGCATCTGGGTTGGTTCCAGATTCTCGCTATGACAAATTGTGCTGCGATGAACATTGTTGTGCTGGTGGCATTACTGTGATTTTGTTTGTGGTCTTTTGGATAGATACCCAAAAGTGGGGCTGCTGGGTCATAGGGGAGTTCTATATTTAGCCTTCTGAGGAATCTCCATACTGCTTGCCAGAGTGGCTGAACCAGTTTACATTCCCACCAACAATGAAGTAGGGTTCCCTTTTGGCCACATCCCCTCCAACAATTGTTATTGTTAGTTTTCTTGATATATGACATTCTTACTGGGGTGAGATGGAATCTCAATGTTGTTTTGATTTGCATTTCTTTTATGGCCAGTGATGTAAAGCATTTTTTCCTGATTTACTTTTGAATGGACTGTATGGGACAGATGTGACAGTAAATAAACAGCTGGTCTAAGAACCATAAAATCCCACTTGGCTTGCAGGTAGCTCCATCATTTCTTGGGTATTATTCCTTTCAAGACATGCCTAGCATATAGATCCAGAAGAAATATTTTCAACACAGGATCTAGAGCCTGACAGGAAGCAGGAGTTTTCTTAATGGAAAAATCTTTGTGAAGGCTCATGGTTCATCCTTGCAATTTCTAAAGCACATATGTCATGTGGTTCGCTGGTCTCGCTTTCTCCTCTTCACCTTCTGCTATTTGACTTGTCCTGCCATCTCCCACCTTAATCAGCGTCACTCTCACACTGACATGGCCTCCTCCAAGGACCAGAACACAGCTGTCCTTTCTCTGCTGTATTGTAGCCTTCTGTTCAGGACTTTGCTGGCTTTCTTGGTGGGAGGAAAGGAAAAGAGAAACAGAAGTAAGAAGGTGTGAACAGGTCTTAACATTTAGTAATAATTTTTGATGAACCCTTGGGATATTCCCACCCTGAGATATAGTTTTCAACATCCCTGTTTTCATCATTTTTTATTGGTGTATACTAAATTGTACATAGTAAGGGTTTTTATTGTGATACTTACACACACACACACACACACAGACACATATAGTGTGTATTGATCACATGTACCCTTTTGTTAACATCCCTGTCTTATAAATGAGAAATAGAGGCCCAAAGACATTTAATAACTTTCCCTAAATCACAGAGCTATCAAGCATCAAGTGTGTGTCTCGTTGTAAGGTGTTTTCTTTCACTGTTATTATTATATATTTATTATCTTTAAGTAGTTGCCATTCAACAAATTGGTTTATAAATACAGTGCATCTTGATAAATGTCACCCCTTTCATCATTCTCCCCCATCAAAGGCGTTTCCTAGATTAACATTATCCAGTAGCAGAGTTCATCGGTGTTGGCACGGATGACATTTGGGGTACCTTGCCTGAACCCCACCACTAGCAACTCCAGTTGTGATAAGCAAAAACATCTCCAAATATTGTCAGTCTCCTGGCAGAACAAACTCATGTATGACTGGCCATCACTGTTAGTAATGAGCCACATCCTTCAAAAAGTATTCAAAGCCAAGCTTAAAGACATGAAGAATACCTCAAAACCTAGGATTGTTTTTCTCTCATCCTAGAGCTGATCTCACTTTCCTTTGCTGAATTCCAGTGAAGGAAACTTTCACTTCAGTGAGCTCTCCATTGGTTCTCCTCTGGCACTGGTAGTTGATAAATAGGGAGTTCCTTCTGCCACCTGCTTCTCCTTGTCACCCCCTAATGACCCATTTACTCAAACCTCTCGTCTAAAAAGCAAAGAGAAGACATCCTTCAGTTTCAAGGCAAGAAAAGGACAGAAGTAAAGACTCATACTTGGAGAAAGAAGCGCTTGTGTGATTTTTATTCACCAGCCCAGAGATTGCTAGGGAAATACATTTGTAGCTGGGTGTGGTAACTCACACCTGTATTCACAGCCCTTGAAAGGCAGGAGTAGAAGGGTTACAGTCTCCAGGCCAGTTTGGATTTGGGCAACATAATGAGGTTCTAGCTTAAAAAAAAAAAAAGAATTAAATTTGCAACTAATCATTTAGTCTTTTTAATCAAAATTTGCTTCACTAATTTGTATTTAAAATAGGACTATCTTCTCTGCCTGTTCTCATTTGATAAAAGGAGATTTTCTTAAAAGGTGATGTATTTTAACCACGATTTTCTAAACGAAACACAGAATGTGATCTGAAGTAATAGGGAAATTAGTGACCTCTGGTGGTGGAGCAAGTGCTGGTTCTCAGAGTTAGAGTAAGGTTATTACTATTATTTTGGGCTAACCTGTGCTGTTCTGGGTCTACTTGTCCATCATCTAGTTTGGGCTCACAACTGTTTTAGTGAGCAGGGCACAAGTGTGCAGATGAAAATAATATTAGCTCTGGAAGTCAAGACAGTGACTACACTTGTTCCTAGCATGTAAAGTCTCATGAAGGTGCAAGGCCCACCCTCAGGAGGGCTCCATGCAGATGTCCCCCACCTGTTTAAGTCTGCACCCAGTACCTGCATTATCTAGGTAACTGGCACACCTGGAGGCAGTTATGTCCCCCTTCTCTGAGGTCACATCCAATCCACCTAGTCATACCTCCTGTCCCTGCCCTAGATAAGGCCTGGCCCTTCTGTGGTTCAGACCTTCTCTCGGGCCATGTACCATCTCGGCTACAGGCCAGCAGTTTAGGAATAAACTTTTCTCTCCTGCCTGAATACTTCTAGGTGTTCTTGTTCATCACTTACTTGCTTTAATAAACATTACAGAAGGCAGGACCAAAGAGCAGAAGCAAATCCCTATGCTTATAAGATCCCACAGGCGTGAGTAAGGGATGGATGAGTGAGAATGTTGGAAGGGGGGACATTGATCAAGGTATACTGTATTCAATTGCTTTGTTAAAATGGTAACTCCTTTCTACTACTACTGAATGATGAAGATTTGGGGAAAACAGTCTTCGGCTTAAGACTTAAAATCAGAAATGTAACCTTGGGTGGCTGTAGAATCTGGCCCACCCAGGAACCATGTAGTTACTTAGTGTTACTTAGTGTGGATGGGGTTTAATCAGGGTAGGTAGATACAAATAGATATGTTTTATTATAGTTAATTGGATCCTCTCTCTGTCTCTCTCTCTTTTTCTCTCACTGTACACAGATGGAAATAGGTAGAGACTACCACACCTCAGAATGTAAGTTGCCTGGCTCACAGAGAAATGCCTTCTTCATTTAGAAACCCATCACATATATTTTGAATCTTAGGCAGATTGAAAATGGAAATTTTCCTCCAGTCGTTTCTGACCTAAGTCTTTTTTTCTGATGAGTATTTCCTTCGATATTTTGCAGTTGAAATCAATTCCATTAGCTGATGCTTGTTACGCTGGAACAAGATACAACTCCAGAATGAGGAAGGAGCCCCCAATATGCGCTCTACTGACTAACCTCTTGGACACAAGAGCAGCCATACACATGAGCAACTGTACATACCCAGTCCCAGGGGAAGACAAGGGCTCTGGGCACTGTGAAGACAGAGTGGAACTTACAAGGGGGGTGTGAAGGAGGTGAGGGACAGGAGCATCCCCTATAACTAAAACTTTCCATGAGCATGGGTTAACCAGCAACCCAAGAATGCCCTGTCTTTGGAAAACTATTCTGGGGGTTTCCTTCATCCTCCATAGCCTGAAGCAACGTGTTCCCAAGACACACAAAGCTGCCTCTTCTCTTCTGATCTTAAGCCACTGGGCCATTGTTCTCTACCCTAAATCTCTTTATTTTTTATTTTATTATTATTTTTATAGAACTTATTTTTGTTCATTCTGCAATGTTATGAACATTAAGTTCTGAGTATTAACATGGGAATGCATTTCATGTGAACTCCAAGGAGCACTAATGAGATTAAATTTTTTGAATATTTTTTATTTAAGTAGTTGTACAAAGAAGTTGCCATTCATGAATACAGTGCATCTTGATCAATGTCACCATTTCAACATTCTCACTCACCTCTCCCAACCCAGAAGGGCTAAGGGACCGGCACTAGTGGCAGAGCACTTGTGCAGAGGACAGGAAGCCCTGAGTTCAGTCTCCAACATTCAAAATAATATAATAAAATAACACAATAAACTAAAACTGTTATGTATAAAAGTCTAGCTCTAGGCATTCCAACAGAGGGGAATTGGACAATAACATGTTGACATTTCAACGTAAAACCACAAGTCTAGAGAGTGATTTATCTCAAATGGATTAAGACTATAATAAACTTCTAGATGTCAACATAGAGAAAATCTAGGTATTGTGGGTTTGTAATGACTCTTTAGATTAAACACATAGGGCATAATCCATGAAAACAAATTGAAAAGTGGGATTTTGATTTAAATTGAAACTGTGACTTTCATGAAAGGCACTGCTATAAGAAATCAAAAACAGGCCACAGATTGGGAGAAAGTATTTGCCTTTATACCTGAGATATATAAAGAATAACTACAACAGAACCATAATAACCAAATTAAAGGCTATAAGAACACCTGGCCAAGAATGGTAAGCAGAAGGTAAATGAGTATATGATGCTCATCATCCTATGTCCTTTGAGAGCTTCCATTTGAAACCAGGATGAAACTACCCATCTACGAGAATTGCTAAAATGGAAAACATTGACAATGCCAAATGCTGGTGAAAATGTAGAGCTACAGCCACTTTGTAAGAGAGTCTGGCAGTTTTGTACAAATCCAAACCAAGTCTACATAGGATCTAGCAATTGTACACCTAGATATTTATCCAAATGAGTTGTCTAGATAGGCACACACATGAAAACCTGTCTGCCAATGTTTGGAACAAGGATATTCATAATTGCTCCAAATTAGAATCAACTAAAATGTCCTTCAGTAGTTGAATGAATAAACAAACTGGGGTTCATTCTTGTAATAGAATATAATATATTGACAACAAAATGTAAATGAGCTGTCATTTATTTTTCATTCACTTAAAAAATTGAGCTATCGGGCTGGGGATATAGCCTAGTGGCAAGAGTGCCTGCCTCGGATACACGAGGCCCTAGGTTCGATTCCCCAGCACCACATATACAGAAAACGGCCAGAAGCAGCGCTGTGGCTCAAGTGGCAGAGTGCTAGCCTTGAGCAGGAAGAAGCCAGGGACAGTGCTCAGGCCCTGAGTCCAAGGCCCAGGACTGGCAAAAAAAATAAAAAAGAAATTGAGCTATCATATTCCTGATAGATCAAGATATATTATGACGTGGAGGCACTTTAAATGTATATTGTGAGGGGGAAAAGCCAGTCTGAAAAGACTGCAAAATGTATAATTTCAAATATCGGACATTCTAGGAAAAGCAAACTAGAGAGATGGTAAGAAAAGAAAATCAGAGGTTAGCAGAGATGGAAGGAGGGATAAATAGGTGGATGGTTGGGTTTTTAGGATGCATGAAATGATTCTTGATATTATAATAGACACATGGCATTAGATTTTTTTTAACCTATACAAAAAGACAGAGTGTGATCCTAATGTAGACTAAGGACTCAATGATGATATATTAACATTGGTTACCAGTTCTGCAAAACATACTGCCCTAAAGCGTGCTGTTGAGAGGGCAAAGTGCATTCAAGTGGGGGATCATATGGGACTTGGTGCTTACAGTTCTATTCAGCAGGACCAGAGTACAGGGCCCCCTGGCATGGCCAGGTGCTTGGATATGAGGGTAGGGGGAGTGCCATACTTTGATGTCTCAGATTTATCTTTTTGAAAGATCACTGTGTAGCTCTGTGGAGAATGGGTTTCAGGGGAGGGCCCAGAATCAGGAAGACAAGCTCTGAAGCATTTGGAGCTCTCTCTAGAAAAGGATGGGAGCTTGGAAGGAGACAGGACAGGACCAGGTACTCGTGGTTCATGCCTGTAATCTCATCTACTCAGGAGGCAGAGAACTGGAATATCACAATTCAAAGCCTGCCTAGGCAGAATGATCCATCTCCAATTAACCAGCAAGATGACAAATGGGGGGCATGGCTTAAGTAGTACAACACTAGCCATGAATGAGCAAGCTGATTGAGAGCTGAGTTCAAATCACAGTGTTGGCACACAGAAAAAAAGAGTCAGGACAGCTGGGAGACGGGCAGCTCACGCCTGTCATCCTAGCTAGCCAGGAGGCTGAGATCTGAGGATCATGGTTCTAAGCCAGCCTGGGCAGGAAAGTCCATTCGATTCTTATCTCCAGTTAGCCATAAGAAAACCTGAGGTGGCGTTGTGACTCAAAGTGGTGACTCAAAGCGCTAGCTTTGAGCATAAAAGCTTAAGAGACAGCACCCAGGCCCTGAATTCAAGCCCCAAGACCACCAACAACAATAAAAGGGCTTGTTCCTTTCATTGCTTACCTAATGGGCCAAACTTCTGTGAGACCAGTAAGAACGCCATCCGTTTTTGTTGAGCTGGAACAGTGACTTCTGTTATAGGTCATCTAGGTCTGAAAAGTTGAAATAAAATCCAGGCCACCAAAAAAACATTCCAGCTCTACTTGGACTTTTCCTCTACAGCATAAATTACCCTAGCTGCCCTGCCTGCTTTGCTACTTAACTCCAGGAGGTTCTTTCGAAGGCCTGGGCTGTGTGTTTTGTGAGAGGTTCGGGCCATGGTTGGGAGGGTGGAGAGACAGCGAGGGTACATTGTAATGTGCAGCAGATGTCTGTGAGGTGGCTTGGGCTGCTGGCAGCAAGCCAACCCAGGAAATATGGGCCTGCAACCCCTATTCGCTGTGCCCGTGCCGGAAACACTCGCTCCAGCTGTAATTGCCCGTTGATGGCGGTGGAAAGCAGCAGAGGAGCACTGCGAAGCCCCGCAGATGTGCAGATTATGCCAGCGCCCACCTCGCCCCTGTGCTGCACAGAGCCCGCTCACCCACAGCTGTGATGGAAGCCACCGTAGATGGAAAGTAAGCTTTCCATAGTATCTCCCTTGCTGAAAATCTTGCAGCTGACATTCTTATAAAAGGTAATAACCAGACCTCTAGTATCCAGCAGAATCTGTGCCCTAATAACAATCTTGCCAAGGAGGGGAGGGATGGGAGGAAGGAGGGGAGGAGAGGGGAAAGGGTGGAAGAAGGAGGGAGGAGAGGAGCAGGGGGTAGGAAGGAAGGAGGAAGAAAGAAGGAAGACTCGCTTGGAAATGGAATAAATACTGTTTTCCATTTAACCCATCGTTCACACCCCTTGCTGTCTCTTTACCTACCTTGTCACTTAGGCTCCTCAGGCAGAAAGCCCCGGATGACAGTTTCAGAAACGCTGCCTTTTGTCCTATGTGAAGATTCTTCCCACCCTAAAACCTAAAATGGGGCGTAGTCACTGAAATGTATAAGAAACAGTCAAGTGTCTACTTAAAATACTTGCTGTGCTGGGACTCCAATGACAGCAGATGCACACTTAGGCTGTGGGGCTTCTTACACAGGACGTGGGCATAACAGCCGACTTTGGGGAGAGAGAACCCAGGATTGGTGACAACAGAACTGCTCTCATCCCTAGGCCCAGAGGGAGGGAGAGAGGGGGAAGGAAGGAAGAAGGAAGAAGGAAGGAAAGAAGGAAATGAGGGAGGGAGGGAGGGAGGGAGGGGGAGAACAGCCATGAGAATCATGGTCACTGCAGTGAGGGGTAGCTTGGGTGAGGTGACTTGTAGGGAAAGGGCCTGGAAGTCATTCCCTTGACCTCACTCTCCCATTCATGACCAGATCTGCTGGGCTCTGATTGGCTGAATTCAACAGGAGTGATAGGAGCCAATTGGTGCATCCATCCAGGGGTCTGCTTGTTTCCACAGAAGACAAACAACAGAGAAAAGGAAAAGGAGAGTGGAAATGAATGCATAAATTCAAATCTATGCATATATTTAAAGATTCATATCCTAAAATAATGTATTAATAGAAATGCTGCTTTTGTCTCCCATAGCAGTTCCTGAAGCTATTGTACTCCTCATGTCTTGAGTTTATTTTCCTCACCTAGGTCACCTCAGAGTAAAGAGCTTTGCTTTTTTTCATAGGTACAGAACTTTTGCAGCCAGGATCCTCTCTGTGGCACTTTTACACAAGTCACAAAAACGCTTATATTATTATGACTTTTTTCAATCATTTTATGTATATGTACAAACTACTGCATTACTACTTGTGATGTGGCTTTTTAAAAGTTAATTTACTTTATTGTTATTATGAAGGTGATGTACAGAGGGATTACAATTACATGAGTAATCATACAATGTCTTATGTGTGGCTTTCTACATACGCTATTTTAAAGATTACTTATTCATTGTAGTTGACAGATCAGGAATGATAAGTAAAATAGAATGCTTTCTAAATCTCTCCTTCTCTAATGCTGGGCATTGGTGGCTCATGCCTATACTCCTATTTGCTCATGAAGCTGAGATCTGAGGATTGTGGATCGAAGCCAGCAGAAAAGTCTGTGGGAGACTATTGTCTCCAATTAATGACTCAAAAACTGGAAGTGGAGCTGTGGCTCAAGCACTAATCTCAAAGCAAAAAAGCTCAAGAATAGCGTCTAGTTCAAACCCTGAGATTGACCAAAATAAATAAATAAATAAAAATAAATTATCTCTCCACACCCTCTTCTTTTTTGCCAATTCTTCCTTCTTACCTAAGCATCCAAAATAGGACTGACCAATCGAGATTACTTGAGAAATGTCATATATATTCCCAATGACATTTGGTGATAGAGGGCCCTATGATTTGAGAGACTTTCTAATGATATGAATGTAAAGATAGTCCTTTTCAATTCAGTAATCGTGGAGGAAAATATTAATGCTATGCTAAGACTAATGAGATTTCAGTTTCTGCAGCTGTAGAGTATTACAACTACGAGTGCTGACCCCATACAGTGAAGAAGAGGTGACTGCATCCTTTGACTATAACCCTAGGGTGTGGTAAGCACTCAACTTCACTTAGTTTGTCTTGATCATTGTTGTTTTGAAAATAAGGTCTCCCTATGTTTCCAGGCAGGCTTCAAATTCTCGGGCTTAAGTCATCTTCTTGCCTTAGTTCTTAAACAGCTGAAACTATAGTAGTGTACCACTGCATCCAGCTATGTGTGGTTTCCACACTTAATCATAGCCAGAAGTCTGAGGAGCACTAATCATTTCTCAATGATTATAATCTACTTCCTTAAAATATCACCCTTTCCCCTTTATTGGTAGTATTAGGGCTTAAACTTGGGTTCTCCCACTTATTAGGTAAGTGATTTATCACTTGAACCATGCCCTCAGTCCCTTATTGTAATTTTCAGATAGTCTTCTCTTTTTGTTGGGGCCAGCCTCAGACCATAACACTTGTAACCACTCAAAAACTGGAATATAAGTGCACCTCACCATGCCTAGCTCAGTGATTGAAATGATGATTTGGCTAATTTTTTGCCTGGCTGGTTTTGAACTCTGATCCTCCTATTTTTACCTCCAGAGTAGATAAGGTTACAGGTATGGGCTACCCTACCTTACATCAAGAATTACTTTCTTTTTTTTTTTTTGGCCAGTCCTGGGGCTTGGACTCAGGGCCTGAGCACTGTCCCTGGCTTCCTTTTGCTCAAGGCTAGGACTCTACCACTTGAGCCACAGCGCCACTTCTGACCGTTTTCTGTATATGTGGTGCTGGGGAATCGAACCCAGGGCCTCATGTATACGAGGCAAGCACTCTTGCCACTAGGCCATATCCCCAGCCCACAAGAGTTACTTTCTTAACTGATGATTATTCTTTTCTCATTCTAGCTCATAGGCATTAGATTAATGGTGTGATGTGGCTGAATTGAAATGTAGTTGTGATCGCAAAACTTTTTCATCTGGTGGCTGTTGAGAGATTCTTTGCATTTTCTTTGTGAATTTTGGTAGGAGGCAGATACTTTGGGAACCATTAAATTACAGCATCTGAAGGCCTGGTTATGCCTTTTCGGAATTCCGTGATGGCCCTTTCTAGCCTTGATCAGTAAATTGTGGCTGAATCCACATGTATCTTAGATCCTCTTTGTTAGTTTGAGAACTGAAGGAGCGTTGGTCTCCTTCCCACAATGCCCAGCCTTTGTCACCAGAAATGGCATATGTCAGCACTCTCCCTCCCCACCCATCCTGAGTGCTACACTGCTGTTCAGACTTGATTTTCCACTTGTGCTTTTGTTTTGTTCTTCCTTTCATCTTTTTCATAAAGGAAAAAATGCACAAAGTTAAGATAGTCCCCCAAGTTTGTCCAAATATGTTTCAGTAAATCAGAACTTACAAATAAATTATTCTTAAGACCCCAGCATTGCAGTATAACATAGACATCTTTTGAGGTTGGCTGCTTTATGAGGAAATTGAGAATAGTGAACAAACATATCATGATCTTACATTCTAGAGTTCTAACTACTTCATTTTAGGAAGGAAGGAAATCTTAGCAATAGGCAAAAAAACTTTGCATTTATAATTTTATTTTGTACACCCCTCCACACACAGATTCACATGTATGTGGAGGGCTGGGAATATGGCCTAGTGGTAAAGTGCTCGTCTCGTATACATGAAGCCCTGGGTTCAATTCCTCACCACCACATATATAGGAAAAGCCAGAAGTGGCACTGTGGCTTAAGAGGTAGAATGTTAGCCTTGAGCAAAAAGAAGCCAGGGACAGTGTTCAGGACCTGAAGCCACGCCCCAGGACTGGCAACAAAACAAAACAAAAATCATTCACATCTATGTGAAGCAGAGACTTTTCCTTATGTATGCAGTATATGTAGCCAAAGATGACTCAGAGACCCTGGCAACTCCACACCCCTAGCTGTGCATACTCTCTATCTCACACACATACACAGGTGCGCACATGCACACACACATTATGCTAAGAGTGAAGGTCAAGGTATGGGAGGCCTTGTCTTGCTTGTGTTTCTTGGTAAGGGGAGATTTCAGAATTGTTGTGAAGGGAGAAAGAAAAGCAACATTGCTAAACATCTGTGCTCTGTGTGTGTGTGTGTGTGTGTGTGTGTGTGTGTGTGTGTGTGTGTGTGTGTTATGTTTTAAGGTAAAGAGGAGAGAAATGCTGCCCTGCTGCCTATCACACAAACTATCCCCAAAGGGAGAGAGGCAAGAATCTAAGGTCCCATGCCTGCAGGGGGCAGGTAAGTAAAATGAATGCTCAGAGCAAGGGCCATTAAAGCATCAGCAATGTGTTAAATTGAGAGCCCAAGGCCAAGTGTGCATGCCTGCACTCAAGGGCACACTGGAGAGCCCTTGTCCTCACGATGAGCAGGCTAAACAGCAATGTGTGGACCACCACAGCTTACTGTAGGGCCCGCCCTTGTTTTCCCAATGAGGAATTTGACCCTAGTTGAGTTCCACTCAAGACTTGCCTCTCTCTTTCCAGAGTGCCAGATATTATGCATCTGTTTGCATTTTTTCCCTCTGCTTAGTCCTACTTGTTTCTTAGACTGAAGGGCACAATTGTCTCAACTTTGTTGGTCTTCCAGGAAAAGAAAAATGCTGTCTCCTAGGCCAGAATTCGTAGTAATTTCCGCGCTCCCCCCTTCCACCTCCCCAGATTTTGTGTAGTAGCCTTCCTCACATTTATTTGTTGTGGGTCTTGCTCTTTTCATCTGCTTACTTCATTGGTTGGGGGGGGCTGGGGGGGCGCTGTAGACAGGATGCTTGACACTTTGTGCCTAATGGGTTTGACAGTTTGAGTTCAAGTTGCAATATTGCCTGTTCCCAGTAGAGGGCACAGGTGCTTTTCAGATTGTGGGCTGGCTCTGTGGGAGGCATCTTTGTAGCTTGTTTCCATTTCCTCTTGTGTTTCCCAAGAAGCCAGAGAATGTGGGTTCTTTGCTGTTTTAAGGAAACTTAAGCCAGTTTTCCCTTATACGGAGAAACTTAAAGTTAGACAGCAGCTCTTTTTCCGGAAAGAGAGATCAAATTTAGGAATACCGGGGTGCCAGCCCTGAGTAATATTACCTGAGAGGTCCTATAGATGAGTGTAACATATACATTTATGAATCTCACTGTTTCCTGAGTAGTATCATATTGTAGAACCTCAATTTGGAGCCAGCCTGGGCAGAGAAGTTTGCAAGATTTCATCCAAATTAACCAGCAGAATGGTAGCCTGGAGGTATGGCTCAAATGGTAGATTATCAGCCATGAGCAAGAACTCCAAATAAGAGCACAAGGCCCAGTGAGTTTGTCTTGATACACACACACACACACACACACACACACACACACACACACACACACACACACACACACTTCAAACAAATAGATTTGCCTTTATTGTTAAGGATCTTATGGTCTGGTGAGACTAGATGACCTAAATAATCGAGCAAAAATTATTCTATAATCATAGCTGTGATGTATGAGATGGGGACCTAACAAAGCTTTGCTGAACAGGGGCAGAGAATCAGGGAAAGCATCTAGGTAGAGTGTCTTTCATGCTAAAACCCAAATGATGATCATATTTTTTTTTTGGCCTTTAGCCACAGGAGCCAATATAATGATTCCATTTTTAATGGATTTATTTCAGCTTTAAATTCTAAGGTTTTTCTAAAATTCCTTTTACTAGACAAATAGTAAGAGACAAAATCTTAAGGAGATCAAAAGCCATCACCAAGAAAAGAGACTGCCAACACTAATAGAAGTTACTAAATAATTCTTTGAATATGGAGACAGAATGGTAGTAAGTACAACACAAGAATTTTTATGATACTCACATGCAACTAATTTGCAAATACAGCTTTTTTACACCTCATTGCTACTAGCATTTTGGGTGCAACTGGTAATCCATAACTATTACTTACTGCTATCTTATGATGAAATTTTGTGTGTGTGTGCTTGCATGTGTGTCATTACTGGGACTTGAACTCCGGGCCTGGGCACTGTACCTGGGCTTTTGCCACTCAAGGCTAGTGCCCTACCGCTTGAACCACACAGCCAATTCTTGGTTTGGGGTGATAATTAGAGACAAGAATGTCACAGATTCCTGCCTGTCTGGCTTTGAGCAGTGATGTTTAGACCTCAGCCTCCTGAGTAGGTAGTCTTAAGGATATAGCACCGCTGCCCTGTTGTTGTGATGAACTTTTTAATTTTTACTTTGCACAACATCTAGATGTGTTTCAGTAGCAAAAAATCATCTCTTTCATGTTTAGATCTTTAAGTATTTTCTTCTAGGGAAGATTTCAGAGATGATAATAAAGATTTCAGAGATAACTCCTCATAGCTCTGCTTTACAATTTATACATTTCTTATTTGGGTGTCGAAGCAAGTTTCCAAGACATGTGAGACCACCAATACCCATTTCCTCCTTTTGAACAAGATAGGCAGTGTCTGGGAATTTCTAATGAGGTGGCCCTTACTCATCTCATAAATGAAATTAGGTTGGCGGATAAGCAAATATGCCAATGGTTAAATAATCGGGAGTGCCTGAATAAGCTGAAGCAAGGACCATGTTTTGGAAATGAGGATAAGTGAAAGCCATTACTTTAGAGAATCTGAAAAACAACCTGAGCAAGTCAGTGAAGGGGAAGTGATTGTTTCAGATCAAGATTCCAGAAAATAGTCAGGGGAGGCTAGCTGCCTGCAGAAGTAAATGTTTGCCAGCAGAGGGCTGTGGCTACCCACACAGCACAGGATGCGGGCGGAAGCCCAGGACCGGCAGAGGGCGAAAGCTACCCTGCAAAATTGATCATGCTCCTGGCAGAGTCCACTAAATGATATCATGGCTTTGAAAGTTGTCTTTAACAATCAGAACATCCTAGAAAAATATCAGTTCAGATCTGAGACCATCTACATGGCCATCTAAACCCAGAGCTGTTCTCACAAGGTCCTGTGGCTCCCAGAGTTCAACAGGGGGCCTTCCTACTGGGGTGTGGGAAAGGCCCAGGCGAGGGAGGGGCAGGGGCTCCAGCTCCCCTCCCCTGGAGAAAGCTTCCATTCCCACTGCTTTGCTATGATCTCTTTTATATTTAGGTGTCCATGTAGAGACTCATATAAGATATTTCATATTGAGTTTGCTCTGATTATGATTTGACTTGGAGAAATAAAGCTGAAGAGTTACTGACAAGTGGGTCAGCCTTACAATTTGCTGTGAAAATTATTGTCACCATATATCTCCTCAGAAAGATATTGAAGAAGAAATATGTATATATTCAGCATTATTTTTATTAATCTGAGTTATACCATTATCTAGGGCAAAAGGGTTTGTGTTTATTCAAAGATATGCATGTATGAATGTATGTATATATGTATATACACATACATATCTATAGCCAAAGGATGTAAATTTCTGTGTGTGTTTTTGTGTGTGTATGTGTGTGTATGTAAATGAATATACAGAAACATTCCTGGATTATATTTTCTATCTGACCAAAAAGCAATCCCAGTGTGTTAACCCTGTTACCACTGCAAGGTGATGAGTCTCTTCCTAGGGACATAGCTTCATATTCTGAAAGTTTTTCACATCAATAAGGTGAGCAAATGGCGTGTGGGAAGCCCGCGACACTTGGATTTCCTGATTTATTTTATTGCTGCAATAACTCTTTGTTCATTGAAATGATACGGAACATTGTACAGTTTATAAATATTTGCATGCTGTAATTATATCAATAAAACATGTGGAAGACTGAAGTGTGCTGAATTTGTGTATTTTCTACAAAAGAGGCAGAATCTTAATTAGCTTTACTTCTGGTACTCATTAACCCATATGTGATATCTGATTATGTATTGATTATGTATCTTTTAGGACATTTTTTGATACAAAACTAAAAGGTTTCTGCCCTTATATAAAAAGTTATAAACCTATCTAGGTTTATTATTTTTCCTAAAATGCTAATTTTCTTCAGGGGAGGGGATAAGAGGATTATTTATGATCTTTCATAAATTTACATGATCATTCTCAATATAGTTGTAAGAGTGCGTAATAGTTTTCCCTGTGTTGTTGAAATGAATAAGAGCATGTATGGTATGGACCAAAGAAGAAAGACAACTCTGAGAACTCTGGATCATGACTCCAAGGCAAGGGCTTGCATCTTTTCTGTGTGGACAATAGTGTTGTTGGTGATTCATTCAGTGCTATTCACTGAATAAGAGCTTTCCATGTGCAGTTTGCTCTTGGGAGAGAAACAAGGCCAATATAAGACACTTATTTTCTATTGGCAGCTCATAAGTATAGCGAGGGAAGTAGGAGATGGGCGTACTTTGGTCATGCTTGCTTTTATGAGCTCTACAAGCTACAGTGTATGCAGAAGGTATGCAGAAGGTGTCAGAGCACCACTGTGTACAATCGACTCTGTTCCTAGGATCACTGTAATTAGTATGGATTTTAACATTCTCTCTCCATTTAAACAATAAAAACCATCTAAGCCATAGAGAACTTAAGACGTGTGATCCAACATCATACAGTCAGTACCTAGAGCAGAGATGAAATGAGCTGTGGATGTCGGCCATAATCACAGCATCTTAATCATGAAGAACCTCAGAGCACATTAGACAACACCGTGGGCATGGCCGGAGTCAGTGTATGCCCCTGTCCCTCATCAAAACCCTATGAACAGGGGCTGGGGATATGGCCTAGTGGCAAGAGTGCTTGCCTTGTATACATGAGGCCCTGGGTTCGATTCCCCAGCACCACATATACAGAAAATGGCCAGAAGTGGTGCTGTGGCTCAAGTGGCAGAGTGTTAGCCTTGAGCAAAACGAAGCCAGGGACAGTGCTCAGGCCCTGAGTTCAAGGCCCAGGACTGGCCAAAAAAAAAAAAAAAAAAAAACCCCTATGAGCAACTTGTCCATTTGAGTCTTAGCATTTCAATGAAGAAATAGGGTTCAGAGAAGGTGGGTAACTTTCTTGGGGGACAAACAGCATCGGAATTCAAATCTACACTTCCAGCCTTCTCGGCTCTGGAATTTGATTTTTATTTTTCAGAAGACCGAGCCACTTACTGAGAAATTGCCACCAGCATGACAGTTGATGACAATTGTTAAAGACTAATTTTGCACTGATGTTCTGAGTGGTGAGTGTGGAGTAGACACAGAGCAGCTTGGAAGTTATTACATTAATTCCAGGATGATAAAACTGATGCAACCAGTAACGAGGTCTTAGACTGACAGCAAGGAATTTGAAAAGGAAGAGATGAGTCTGAGTGATGGATTTATAGAGCTTAGTGACAGGTTATGGAATGATATCAAAGAGAGAGTTTGCCTGCACCAGAAACAATCGCAGGGCTCAGGACAGTGACTGTGTCCTTTAGCATCTTCCATAGATTAGCACAATTTACTTTCCAGACTGGGGCCTCAATGAATACCTGCATAACACATTAGTACATGACCTGAGCAGAGCTAGGTTTCCAGGCTGACTGCCCTGTACTCATGGGAAATAGCATGGGAAAGGTTAGTTTGAGGGTAAAAGAAACGTGATTTGCATTTTCTCTCCCTGTGGCAAAATACCCAATAAAACCAGTGTCAAGGGAGGATGGATTTGGTGTGGTTCAACTTCAGTGGGTGCAGTTCCTGATTGCTTGGTCCAATCACATTGAACTAGTTTAAAAAAAAAAAAAAAGCAACATCATGGTAGAGGGACCACGATGGAGCAAAGCTGCTTGCTTAATGGAAGCCAGGAAGCAGAGAAAGAGAAGTTGAGGGTGAGGGAAAGAGGAAGAGGATGGAAGCATCTAGGCTCAAGTTGGATGTAAGAGAGTTGAATTCTGAGGGAAATCATGACTTTGTTACGTCATTTCAAATCCACCTGTGTGAATGATGGATGGATGGAGATGATGGTGGTGATGCTACTGAATTTGTTTAAAGTGCTTTCTAAAAATGGTCCCAGGGCTTGAATTCACTGCACCTGAGTACTATCCTTGAACTTTTTTTGCTCAAGGCTAGTACTCTACTACTTGAGCCACAGAGCTACTTCTGGCTTTTTGGTAGTTAATTAGAGATAAGAGTCTCATGGACTTTCCTGCCCCTGCTAGCTTCCAATCAGGATCAACAAATCTCAGCTCCTAAAGGGCTTTCTTAAAAAGGTAACCTAGGTACAGGGACAACCAGATGGGCAAGCCCAGACCTCAGCCAAAAGAGCAAGAATTAGAAAAGGGATGGCAAGAGGTTCTGTGGAGTACAAATAATAGTCTCAAAGATATATACTTAATTGCAGAGGGAAGCAGCAGAAACAGTGACTGGACACTGGTTTGATAGTCTAGATTTTTTTTTTTAACTTGGGGTGGCTCAAGCTATGACCTTCTAGGTCTTTGTTTATTGAGTAGCTGGGATTATGGGCAAGAGCCGCTGTGCTAGGTAGGTCCTAGACTCCTCTCTTGTCTCTTTATCATGATACTGAATTCTGATCTTGATTGGATACAGCAAAGACTCAAAAAATTCCCTCCTTACCTGTGGAATCCAAAGACTCAAGTACCCAATGCCCTGATGCTTTCCTTAGCCCATGAGCATTTTCTGAAGAGGGTCCTGGGTGGGACATTTGAATTAGCTTGTTGGAATCTTACCATCTAATTCAGAGAAAAAAAAATTAAAGCCATTTGAAAGCTGTTTGAGTGGCTCTGTCCTTGTGGATTTCTCTATATTCTTTCCAGTTTCTGAGTCTTAATGATCAGCATGTGGCTACAGTTGAAGGAGAAGTGTAAATTAGCGATAAGTGTGTAGATGACCTCACAAAATGAAAGTCAACCCCCTTGTGCCCTGTGAAAGTTCCCAGGGAAGCCAGTGTTCTACTCGGTGGAGAAGCTGGCCCCAAACCAAGCCCAAGATGGGAACAATGATATTTTAAAAACACTTGGCAAGATTTCATTTAGAAAATCAGGCCCTCGAGAGCATTCTGAAAAGACTGAGTCTGCCTCTGACTGAGATTTATTTAATCCTTTGATCATCCTTTACACACAAACACACACACACACACACACACACACACACACACACACACACACTGTCTTGGGCACCAACGAAGAATCTACTGGAGACTTTCTTTTAATAGAACTTTATAATCTAGCTTCTACAGATGTCTGAAGGATGGAATTTGTGCTCATCCTCAGAATTATTCTAAAATTGTGAGCTGTGGTGATTACACGCTGTGGTACTTTACAAGAACAAACACTGTGTGTCTGTTTGTGACTTGTGGGCATAGCTGGAAATTTCCTAGGTTGGGGCAAAAATGCTCATAGCACTTTGTATGTGACAAAATTAAACATAAGGATTTTGAGATTATTTAGGTATTATTCAGGCCTACTGAGGAGAGTAGGAAGAATTTTAGATTTTTCTCTCCTCAGGTTTGAATTTTGATTGAGAACATTGCAAAAAAGTAGAATATTAAAAGATCATAAATATTGTGCATTCAGAAGTTGGGAAAATATCCTGTGACTCCTGTCCACACACTGTCAAAGTTGACTTTAAATAACCCCATTTGTTTATTTATTTTTATTGTCCCCATCCATGCTGTATTTTATTTTATTTTTTAAAAATTTTTATTGTCAAACTGATATACAGAGAGGTTACAGTAAATAACCCCATTTATTTATATGATAAAAGCACCTTTTGACCAAGTGTACAAGAGCTTTGTGGTTATCAATGACATTTGTGTGTATATGTGTGTGTGTGCATGAGTGCTTGTACATATATGTACATGCTTGCATGTAGTGCGCTCCAGCAAGCAATCACCATCCTGGGCCTTGAACTCATGGCCTGGGCACTATCTCTGAGCATTTTTGGTCAAGGCTAGCATTATCACTTGAGTCATAGCTCCATGTCAGCTTTTTATTTTTTTGGTGGGGGGGGGGGGTGTTAATAATCTGGAGATCATCTGGAGATTTTCCTGCCCAAGCTGGTTTTGAACCAAGGTTCTCAGATCCTCAGATCTTAATTTCCTGAGCAGCTAGGATTACAGGCATGAGCCACCAGTGCCCTGCTTTATATTTCTGTATTTTGATGATTGTTTAGAAGAACTTCATCAGTATTGCTAGGACCTCAGGTTAGCAGTTGAACATTTCCTATACAGGCTTCTTGAAATAGTAATTAATATAGTACTGTGATTTCAATTAGTCCTACTTAAAAATACTATATAGATTACGGTGTGTCCAAATTCTTACCTTAAACTCTCTCTCTCTCTTTCTCTCTCTCTCTCTCTCTCTCTCTCTCTCTCTCTCTCTCTCTCTCTCTCTCTCTCTCTCTTTCTCCTATTGAACAATTTTTATTTTTGGTAGTTTTTAATGTATTTTTGTAGTTATTATAAAAGTGATTACAGTTACATAAGTCAGGTAGAGAGTACATTTTTTAAAATAATATCACCCCTTCCCGCACTCTCTCCCAGTTGTTCTCTCCTATCCCCACCCACAAGTTGTATAGTTCATTTTCAGCATAGTGTCCAGGGAATAATTTTGGTGCATTTGTTTACCCTTTGTCTCACCATTTCTGTGCCCCCCTTTTGCCTTCCCAAAGGCAAATAAATGAACAAACAAGACAAAAGGAAAAGAAAACAAAAACAGCAACAAAGAAAACAACCAAAAGAAAACCCTCCTGGTTCCATTTCCTGGAATTCATCTTGATAAACGTTATTTTACATGATCAGATGCACAGAGCTATTTCACCTATGTGATCCTCTTCTAAGAATATCCTCCTCTTGTCTATTCTGTGTGAATGCCAAGATATCCATATAATTTATCATGTCCCAGTGTATTTTTTTCCCTTTACCATCAGTGTGTTTACCTGTAGATTTATGGGCACATTTTAGCTACGACAAATGAGAGAAACCATGCAACCTATGATTCTCTGGGTCTGGTTTACTTCACTTAACATACTTTTTTCCCAAGTCTTTCCATTTCCGTATGAATGGTACAATATTGTTCTTGATGATAGATGAGTAGAATTCCATTTTGTGTGTGTGTGGGTGTGTGTGTGCATGTGTGTTTGGGTGTATACCATATTTTCTTGATGCATTGATGCCATATCCTGACTATGGAAAATAATGCTATGCTGCAATGAACATGGTTGTGCCTGAGAGCTTTAGTGTGGCCTTGGAATTCAAAGTCTTTCTTTTAAAATCCAAACTTGGGTATGTAATGAATGGTGCACCAGACTTATGAAAGTCTCATTATCTGCCAACTATCATGTCCATAAAGGACTTATTTCTTTTTAATCTTTTAACTTGGATCTACTAGTTTTGCCTTTCTAATGCATATTCCCCACACAACTGCCCGAATAAGCTTTGTGGATTTTAATGACATATACTTGAGATAAATTACAACCTTTATTTTTATTATTATGTTATTTATATCACATATAATGTGATATAAATATTAATAATATAATCATTTTACCTGTATTGTGTATTATTTATTTGTTATTTATTTATTTCTGTTTCTGTAAGGGAGAAAATTTTCCTCTTCAATGTTTTTATACTTACTGAACTTCAGCCCTGTTCCTCCCAAATCTTCTGATTATGATTTGATCCTCATTCAAGCTTTAGCTTGAGCACCAAATTAACAGAGTGATCTTTCTGGACTATTTTATCTAAAATAGCTAACCACGACACTTTATTCTCTATCCTTTCCGTCAAGGTGCTAGTTACCTAGATTTTTTGTTTAATTTTTATTGTTGACTTTTTCCATGCACCACAAGGTAAGCTTTAAAGGGACCATGACTATTTTATTCACTACTACATTTCCAAAGTATAGAAACAACTTCTAGCATATACTAAGCATGCAAATGGGGAGACATTGTCAGCAGTGTTCTTGTTGTAATATCTTTCACTGTCATGCCTTAGACTAACTTCTTTCCTTAACAATCTCTCTCCAATATCCCATTTATGCAGTGCCATCAATTTAGCAAGACCTGTACTGAGTATATAGTTTCATTTTTAAGTTCTTATATTAAAATTTTTGAAAAGAAGTAAAATCTAATTCTAAAAATCATCTGGGTTTAGGAATAAATAGATTCTGAAACACAACTGCTAAATAGATTAAACATTTATTTAACCCAGAAAGCATTTATAAGAAATGAATGCTCAACTTCAAAGCAGTAGGAAAAAAGTTTTCTGCCCAAATATCACAATAAAATGTGGCATCTTGCTACCAGTTTCTCAGCCAGTGGTTTTCTGACCTCCTGAGGCTTAGAGAAACAAAATTTACAATTCCAAGTTTAAAAGGCAACTCACTCCTCTGTTAGAAGTCCCTTTAGCGTAAGAAAAGAAGTCTTACTTTATGGGTATAATTATCAGGCTTAAGTAAAACTGACAGCATGGAAAGGTACAATAAAATAGCTCCAGGACAACAGGAAATTTTGGTAAGGTAGTACAAACCTATCATCTTCAATGAAATCATGTACTTGGAGCTAAAAGTCTTTGTTTTAGTGTACTACAAAATAAATGCTGAAAATCTTTTTTAGAAAGAATCAACCAGCACAGGAGAGGTAAACCAAGTGAGATAAATTTTAGACATTTAAAAAGACCCACGTCACAAAGAAACAGTAAGTGCTCAGAAAGCTGGAACCCATGTTATTAAATTAAAAAAAAACTAATTACATGGTTTTATACTTAGCAGAACAATGTAGCGTCATTATTCAGAATGTTCTATGTTTCATGATTTTTCCCTTTACTGCCAAGTTGAGTCTCTAATAAAACAACTGTAATGGAAATTAGAAGAATATAAAAATCTTAATGTATAAGAACATATGGGCTCCAGGTAGTTTTAAATCACCAGGGCATTACAAATTAAACAAATCAGCCTCACCAAGAAGTTGTACTTGTTCAAAAGTAAAGAATATAAAGTTCAAATTATGATTTGTTAGAATGGATCCATGAATCCACATTGCATTTATTGTAAGGACATCAAAACAAACAGTTTTAAAAGGGAAGTTAGTGGAAAATGGAGAGGTGTTTAATAAAGAATAGTACCATGTGCATTTTTTGCATATAAATCATACCTGTTTAGTATATTAGTATACCAATTGCGGAATGCTTACCATCATCAAGAGTGTTTCACAATGTTGCTTAGGTCTGAGCCATAGCATGGTGGATCATTAAATTGTATGATGGAAAAGGTATTCACCTTCAAGTTCTTCCTCCTTAAAACTTTTATATAAGACTTCCAAGCAAATACAAAGGTTGAGAATAAAACGATAAGCTACCATGTAGCAAGCATCCAATTTACATTAACAATGAAGTTCATTTTAGCCTATGGAGGAGGACCAATTACTCTCAATGACTCCAGCACCATTTGTAGAAAAGATTATCCTTTAGAAAAGATTATCCTTTCTTTGTTAAATTTCTTGGTAACTTTAAAAAAAAATCATTTGGACATATCTGTATGACTTTATATCTGGTTTTTCTGCTAGCTCCCATTTACCTTTGTGTCAATATCGTACAGGTTTAGTAATGATAAATAGGTCTTGGAATCAAATAAACTGCTTTCATGTGTGCATGCACACACACACTCATACATACATTTCACCTCCTCCTTGTATTCTTTCTCCTCCTCCCCTTCCTCTACCTACTCATTCTCCTTATACTCTGCTCTTCTTTCTCTCAGTCTTCCTTCTCCTCCTCTTACTTCCTATTCCCTCCCCTTCCTCCTCCTCCCTCACTTCCCTAGCACCCCACCTGAGCACTTTGCTAACATGACTTTTTGATGGTTATTTTTGAGGTAGAGTCTTAGGGATATTTCTGCTTGAAATGGCTATTGACAGTTATTTTTGAGTCTTTCAGCCTCCTGAGAGGTGTGAGCCACCAAGAGAAAGTTTCCTGTGATATTTCTGTATTTTAATTTCTGATTTGATTTCTTTGAGATCAGAGAATAAATTTTGTGTTCTTTCAGTTCTTTTACATATGTTTAGTTTTGTTTTATAGCTGAGAATTTGGCTTATCTTGGTATATGCACAATAGGCACTTGAAAAGTGTGTATTTTGTATGTTTTGGTGGAGAGTTCTGGAATGTAGATTGGTTAGGAGGATCACAATTAGAGGCCAGGCCAAGTAAAAAGTTAGTGGGACTCCATCTCAAAAAGCTAGACTTGGGGCTGGGGATATAGCCTAGTGGCAAGAGTGCCTGCCTCGGATACACGAGGCCCTAGGTTCGATTCCCCAGCACCACATATACAGAAAACGGCCAGAAGCGGCACTGTGGCTCAAGTGGCGGAGTGCTAGCCTTGAGCGGGAAGAAGCCAGGGACAGTGCTCAGGCCCTAAGTCCAAGGCCCAGGACTGGCCAAAAAAAAATAAATAAATAAATAAAAAAAAGCTAGACTTGGTGGCACCTACCTGTGGTCCCAGCTATAGGTAAGTAGCATAGGTAGAAGGATTGGAGGCCAAGACTAGACCTAGACAAAACTTTGGAGATTCTACCTAAGAAATTACTAAAGTAAAACAAAAGGGCTTGTATGTGGCTCAAGGGGTAGAGTATCAGCTTGACTTTTTCATGGCTATATCGGAGGTAGAGTCTTAAGGACTTAAATGCCTGAGGTTGCTATAGAAAGAGATCCTCAGAGCTAGCCTTCTAAGAGGCATGAATCACCAGCACCTGGCTAGCTATGGCACTTTTTGTGTCACACATTGCTTTTCAAGCTTACATGTGTGGAGTCATTTATAGAACATGAGGCTCTTAGCTCAACTTCTAGTACTATGGAAAAGAAGAGGATAGTATCATATTTACTCACTAATTCCTGCTACTTTTCCCTCCCTCCCTTCCCTATCCTCCTCCTCTTCTTCTTCTTCTTCTTCTTCTTCTTCTTCTTCTTCTTCTTCTTCTTCTTCTTCTTCTTCTTCTTCTTCTTCTTCTTCTTCTTCTTCTTCTTCCTGTCTTTCCTTCTCTAATGCCCCTCTCATCTTCCAAGACTCCTTCTATTATCAGTTCTTCGTGCACATAGGTGCATGGTAGCACCCAATTGTTCTTGGTTTCATCCATATTCCTTTCCTCCTTGAGGGGACATTATTATTAGGTGGAGTTCTTGGTTGCAGTTCTCTTCTTTAGCACTTGAAAAATGCACTCCCATTTTGCCCCCATTGTTTATAATAACTCCACAGGCAGTCATTTTTTTCCCTATAGGTGAAGGGTCATTTCTATTTCTCTGTTTGTTGTTGTTGTTTTGTTTTTGTTTCTTGTTAAATTCAAGAAAATCCCAGCCATACCATAGTTTTAAAAAGATATTTTTTCATCTCTGTCTTTCTTTTCTTTTCTCTCATATTTTACAGTGATATGATTGTTCCATTTGTTCTAGCTGCACAAATTCTTTACTCTATTTTTTGTCTAGTGTTATCACTAGATAACTTTGTTGTTTTTAAGTTCATTGATGAATTTTCTCTACTCCTTCCATTCTGCTATTGAGCACGATCAAATTTTTATCCACCTACTGTATTTTTCAGCTTAAAATTCCACTTGGTTCATTTTTATATCTTCTATTTCTTTGCTGAGACTTTCTATTTCCTTGCTGACACTTTCTATATTTTTCTCATTTGATTCAAGTGTGTTTTTATTTGCCACGGTGGCATTTCATTTTGGCTCCAATAAAATCCTTGTCAAATAATTCTTACACCTCTGTCATCCCAGTCCTGAAGTCTAATGATGGTCTTTTCTCATCCAATTTGAGATTGTCTTGGCAAGAGGAGTGATATTTTTATTGAGCGTTAAGAATATGCATGTTCTGTAAAACTTCCTTGTCGTTATTGCTAGATGGAGCTAGTAGTTCCTCCACCTGTTTCCATCGACCTGAGGAATGACAGGTACCCATTGATGGGATTGGGAGTGGAAAACTTAGCTTCCCACTAGGTCTCTAATGATGCCCTCTTGCTGTGGAGAAGCAGGAAAGCCTTGTTACTACTGCTTTGTCCACTGACACCACAGGGGTGGGTGATGGCCTCGTCATTATTAGGCAATAGTGAAAAGCCTGACTCTATACTAGGCTCCTAGGAGGGGAATCTCTTTACTCTGCAGCAGAGATGGGAATCTAGGTTCCTCAGGTGGTCTTCTGTTTGCTACTGCAGAGAAGGCACTAAAATTCTGCATCCCAACTCAGTCTTCTCTTGACAGCACCCAGGGACTAGTTATGGTTCTTCATTCAAATGAGATATTTGCATTCTGAAAGAGGTGCTATTGATCAAGATATGCTGTTTTCATAAACTGCTTTGGTAAATGGCAATTCTTTTATACAACTACAGAAGGGAAGGGGAATGTTAAAATGGAGATACAAAGGGTCCAAAGCGAACCAATGCAACAGCAATACTTACAAAACAAAATGCTGTAAACCAACTGTACAACTTGGGGGTGGGGATTGGGGAGAAGGAAAGGTGGGAGAAAACTGAGGGAGGAGGTAACAACTTGATAAGAAATGTACTCATTGCCTTACATATGAAATTGTAACCCCTCTGTACATCACTTTGACAATTAATTAATCAATTTTTTTAAATTCAGAAATTATGAATTACTTAGCATTCACTTGCTGTATTTCCTCTTGTTCAACACACAGAGTCTCAGCAATGTATCAAGTTCTATGGTCAAAGACTCACCTTTTTTTGTTTTTTTTTTGTTTGTTTTTATTATAAAACTGATGTACAGAGAGGTTACAGTTTCATACTGTTAGGCATTGGATACATTTCTTGTACTGTTTGTTACCTTGTCCCTCATACCCCCCTCCCCCCTCCCCCTTTCCCCCCCTTCGGTGTTCAGTTCACTTACACCAAACAAAGACTCACTGTTGTTTTAACTCACAGCGAACACACAGAGTGCTTCAGGGTGGACAGCTTCACATAGTTCCAGAAGCCATCAGCTATGCATCCTTATTGAATAGATGGGAAAACAAGACCAAGAAGACACATACCAGATGGTCAGGTGCAATCTGACCCACTTATTTCCATTGACCCACACTCTCTTCTGTAACTACCGAGCCTGGTTATTTTGCTCCCAAGAAATAAACTTCTTCAATCTTGTAGGACTCCATGTGTTTCATTGTTGCCTGCCATCTTAGCAGGCCTAGGGCAGTGCCGGGTTCTAGAGTAATGACAAGGTGTCTGCCTTTCTTGTTAACAAGCTTTGTTTGAATCATTTAGATGGCATCCTTAATGTTCCCAAAACTTGCTTTGTGTTTGTTTAATTATAATATAGTCTGGCACTTTGACATTTAATTTTCTGGTTTGGTTGTAATTATCTTCCATGAGAGTAAGAGCAGAGTTGGATTATATTTACTTCCTTCCTTCCTTCCTTCCTTCCTCTCTCCACCCCCCCTCCCCCCTTAGCATGCAACTCACTGTGTGACTCACTGTTTTCTGATCAGCCTCAGTTCTGGGTGAAAATGACCTCAGCCCAACCTTTCGGGCTTCAGCTGTGCCGCCAACCTGGTCAACCTGGTGGGAGTTGATTACAGCACATGGTGGTGTGGAGCCCAGCATGGTGCTGTTGTAGGTCAGCACATAGGCTGAGCTGCGTGGTGACTGGCTTTCTCAGTCAGCTGATGGGGTGTCTCACGTCAGAGGAGAAACTCGCAAGATAGCAGGGTCCCTCCTAAGTGGCCTCTGCTCGTCTTTCTAGATAATGAGGAGTTTTCAAAACAAATACCACTGATTCCTCAAAAATCCCATTGCTTTGGGGGGTAGGTTATATTTCATTAGGTGTCCTCTTAGGAAAACTGTCATCTCCTTAATCCAGGAAGATCCTATTGTAAATGATGCAATGATTCAAAGTGCAGAAACAATTGTTTTCTATTTACACATAATGTTATGCTTGCAAAATATTTTGACTTTATTCCCTCCAATTCTTTTAAAAGACAGTTTACTGTAATTTAGTTATTTTGATACCATCTTTGCAATTTTCATCATATCCTCATATCAAATCAATCAATCTATCATTCATCTATCTGTGGTAGTACTGGGGTATTGAACTCAGGGCCTTGCCCACAATGGGCTTGCTTGTTCGGCTGGTACTCTAGTGCTTGGGCCACACCCCCAGCCATGCTTCTTGCTGGATATTTTGGAGAGGGAGTTTCCTGGACTTTTCTGCCCTAGCTGGCTTTGAACTTATTCTTCCAGATCTCATTTTCCTAAGGAACTAAGCATAGGTGTGAACACTCAGCCCAATATTATATCTTTAACATAGTATTTTATTTAAATAAATATTAAGGTTCTACTATATTGTTGTTAGAAATCTACCATGATTAGAAGGAAAGGTAAAAATCTGTGTTTGGTTTTTTTTGGATTTTTTTTATTTTTTTATTTTTTCAACTTTTTATTATCAAACTGATGTACAGAGAGGTTACAGTTTCATACGTTAGGCATTGGATACATTTCTTGTACTGTTTGTTACCTTGTCCCTCATGCCCCCCTCCCTCCTCCCCCTTTCCCTCCTCCCCCTGGAGGTGTTCAGTTCACTTACACCAAACAGTTTTGCAAGTATTGCTTTTGTAGTTGTTTCTCTTTTTTTACCCTGTGTCTCTCAATTTTGGTATTCCCTTTCAATTTCCTACTTCCAATACCAGTATACACGATTTCCAATATACTCAGATAAGATTACAGAGATAGTGTAGGTACAACCACAGGAAGGTGATACAAGAACATCATCAATAAGAGAAGCTACAGATACACATGGGACGTTGAAAGTACTTACAACTGTGATATAACAATCATTTCCGTAACATGGAGTTCATTTCACTTAGCATCATCTTAGGTGTTCATAAGGGTATAGCTATTGGGCCTTGTGATGCTCTGCTATGACTTGCCTAAACCTGTACTAATTATTCCCAATAAGGGAGACCATAGAGTCCATGTTTCTTTGGGTCTGGCTCATTTCACTTAGTATAATTTTTTCCAAGTCCTTCCATTTCCTTACAAATGAGACAATGTCATTCTTTCTGATAGAGGCATAAAATTCCGTTGTGTATATGTACCACATTTTCCTGATCCATTCCTCTCCTGAGGGGCATCTGGGTTGGTTCCAGATTCTCGCTATGACAAATTGTGCTGTGATGAACATTGTTGTGCTGGTGGCATTACTGTGATTTTGTTTGTGGTCTTTTGGATAGATACCCAAAAGTGGGGCTGCTGGGTCATAGGGGAGTTCTATATTTAGCCTTCTGAGGAATCTCCATACCGCTTGCCAGAGTGGCTGAACCAGTTTACATTCCCACCAACAATGAAGAAGGGTTCCCTTTTGGCCACATCCCCTCCAACAATTGTTATTGTTAAGTTTTCTTGATATATGACATTCTTACTGAGGTGAGATGGAATCTCAATGTTGTTTTGATTTGCATTTCTTTTATGGCCAGTGATGTAGAGCATTTTTTCATATGTCTCTTGGCCATTCTCATTTCCTCATCAGAGAAGTCTCTTTGTAAATCTTTAGCCCACTTGATGAGGGGGCTATTGGTTCTTTGCGGTTTTGTTTTGGAAGAAGGTAATTTTTTTAGTTCTGCATATATTTTAGAGATGAGGCCTTTGTCTGTTGAATGACCGGTAAAGATCTTCTCCCAGTCTGTGGGCTTTCTGTTTATCTTGCGAGCTATGTCCTTTGCCGTGCAGAAGCTCTGCAGTTTGATGCAGTCCCATTTGTCCAACCCTTCTTTGATTTGTAGCCTTTCTGGGTCTTTGTTCAGGAAGTTCCGTCCTGCACCAAGGAGCCCAAGTGTTTCTCCTACTCCTTCCTTTAGTGTTTTCAGGGTGTCTGTTTTGATTTCGAGGTCTTTAATCCATTTGGAATTGATTTTGGTGCAGGGTGATATATAAGGATCTAGTTTTAGTTTGTTGCATGTGTTGAGCCAGTTTTGCCAGCACCATTTGTTAAAGAGGCTTGTGATTTTCTTTTTCTTAAAAACTGTTATCCTTTAGTAGCTGTACATAGAGTATCACAAGTGGATTCACATCTGTTAATTTTGGGAATTTTTTTTCCTTGGCATAACTAGCAGCCTTCACCAATTTCCATACTTTACTGATGTCTAAAGAGAACTTTACCATTGCTGTGATCCAACATGGTCCCAAAATCTTCCTCATCCCTCTAACCAAACAAAGAATTATTTTCCAGAATTTGAAGAATGGGTAGAGAAAGACAGAGTAAGGAAGCAGAACGAAACAGATGGCTGTAACAAAAGAAACCAAGCCAATCACTTAAAACAAGGCTGATCTAGAGTAAAGGGAAAATTGGGAAGGAAGTCTGTATGGGGTGGTAGCTACTCAGGGTGTTAGGAAGGTGATGTGTGAGGTTTGAACGCTATAAAATGAAGGAGAATTGAGGGAGGGGAGGTTGATGATGGACAAAGCTTTTGGGATACGACTTTGTGTGTTACACATTGGACTTCAAAGTGTCTCCATTCAGATATTAGGTTCAGAAAACTTATCAGAAAGAACTTGTAAACCCAATGGATAATAATTATACCTGGACATGATTAAACAGCATTCTAAATATTCACACAAAGAGAACAAAGGAGGATATTCTTTAGGAGAGGATTACAAGGGCTCAATAGCACATGCTTATATAAAATGATACTTATTGAAATTAACTCCAAGAAATGGAAGCAAGAGGTTTTTGATTGTGTTATTTGTGATTTTTTTCTTTCCTTTTTCTTTGGTTTATTCCTTTTTGTTGCTGATTTTTTACATCTATACCCTTTGTCTTGTATGCAGTTTTCTCTGATTTAGGGAGGGGAAAGGAAAGCACAGAAATGGTGAGACAACGGGTAAACTAATTCAGTAGATACTCAGTAGACACTATGTTGGAAATAAAGTATACAACTTGTGGGTGAGGGTGGTTTGGAGGGAAAAAAACAAGGAGAAAATGAGGGAGGGGGGTGACACTGTTCAGAAAGAACTGTAGTCCTTACTTTACTTATGTAACTGTCACCCCTATGTATATCACCTTTACAATATAAAGTAATAAATAAACAAAATCAGTCCCTCTATTAAAAAAAAGAACTTGGATAATTAGATTAATATCTGCAAAGAAAGCAGTAAGAGCAATAGAGTAAGGCAGAGAAAGAAGAGACCTAGAGTGCAGTAAAAACAAAGACTGGAGTTGTTCTTGTAAGGAGTTCTACAGTCAGCATAACATTTGGAGCTACCATCAGTAGGGAAAAGGGGATGGACTTTGGTACCTGCATGTGTGTGTGTGTGCGCGCGCGCGCCCACACGCGCGTCCTGACCTGAGGCTTAAACACAAGGCCTGAGAGCTGTTCCTGCATATTTTGGCCTTGGGTTCAGGGCTAGTACTCTACTACTTAAGCCACAGCTCTGCTTCTCGCCTTTTTGATGGTTGTTGGAAGATAAGAGTTTCACAGACTTTTCTGTCAAGACTGGCTTGGAACCATGATCCTCAGACCTCAGACTCCTAGTAGGTAGGATTACAAGTGTGAGCCACTGGTACTTGGCTTCTGAGTTCAGTCTTTAAATGTGAGTTTCTCTGATAAGAGGAAATGGCTGGGGGTAAGTCAGCCCTTTACAGCTAAGTCCATTTCTGAAGGAACTGACCTCTGAGAACTCTCTGCCAGCATGTTCTTTTAACTCTTGAGAGAATATCTGATAGAATCACACACCTTGCACCATGCTATGATTCATAAAACTAGACTTCATTTCGTATTCTTCATAAGCCTAAAGGAAGTTTCATATTCTTAAGTTATAATTTCTAATTTAAAGTGAAACTGTGTGGTGACTAACCCTATGTAGCCCCAGGAATTATTACATTTCCATCAGAAATTTAATATGAGACTCTCAAAGCCAATAATTGATACCTACTCACATAATATAATTTCCCATAAGTAGAAAAAGAAAAGGGTAGAAGTGGCCTTTATTATGCTTTAATGAAACAAATGTGCTGGCTTCCAACATTAGATCTCCATAGTCTTTGCATGAAAACATTTAGAACTTAGCTCCTTCTGGGCTTTTACTTCAATGAAATTGTGATCAGCAAGAGTAAGATTCGACAGTCTCCTTGAACTTGCTGACAAAGAAATTAGGAATATTTAGAACATTTTTGATGGAATAGAACTCTGGGCTCCATCTTAGTCAAATAACTTACGTTTAGCTTAAAAAATTAATCCAAACTTAGCCTAACACAGGTGGCTTACACCTATAGCCCTAGCTAATAGAGAGGCTGAGAACAGGAGGAACATGATTTAAAGCCAGCCCAAGCAAAAAAGTTCACAAGATCCTGTCTCACGCTCTCACTGGAATAGTGCTACGCTCCTCCCATCTTAAGCTACATAGGAGTCTGAGATTGCTATGATTATGGTCTCTAGCCAGCCAGGCAGAAAAGTCTTTATAAATTCATCTCAACAGAGCACAGCTGGGCATAGTGGCACATGTTTGTCAGCCTCGCTACTATAATAGCAGATCACAGTTCAGGTGTGTATTCAGGCAGAAAGTATTTCAAAAACAGCCAGCCCGCAAATAGGACTGGCGATGTTACTCAGTAACGTGCCTGCCCAGCAAACTTGAAGGGCCTTAAGTTCAAAAGCTAATACCACAAAAACAATAACAGTAATGATCCTAACCTAACTTATGTGTTTAAAGTGAGAGGAAAAAAAGAATTCTTAGGTTCAAGATGACAAGAGCATAATCCAAATATATTACCATTTTGCATCTACCTCAGACAGGCTCTCCCAAAGATTGCTCTTGGTAGCTCTGGGTGTATATATCATCTCAGGATGATGTATTGAAGTGAAAGGTGTGTCTCCTACCAATAATTAAAGCCATTTCTGTGAGACTAATACTCTCCTTCTCTGATTGGTTCACTTGGATCAAGTGCCCACGGTCAATCAGGTAGGATATCCTCACTGGCCAAGAGAATGCTATGTGTACAAGGCAGCATGTGCCAGGGTGGGTGGAGAATTTCATAGGGTGACTTGCTTCAAAGAAAAGTAACATGTTGTCTCCAGAAGAGAGAAATAAATGAAATTTAGGCAAGGACACATGACATATACTTTCCTTTCAGATCAAAGTGAAAATTCTGCTTCTACTTATTTCAGTCTGGCAAGCTACTTCCCTTCTTCCTTCCTAGTTCTCATAGGTAAAGTGGTAAAATATCAATTTCTGATCTTGCAGGATTATATGGATGATTTTTTTTTGTTTTTTGTTTTTGGCCAGTCCTGGCTTTGGACTCAGGGCCTGTGCACTGTCCCTGGCTTCGTTTTGCTCAAGGCTACTAGCACTCTGCCACTTGGAGCCACAGTGCCACTTCTGGCCATTTTCTTTATATGTGGTGCTGAGGAATTGAACCTAGGGCTTTATGTATACAAGGCAAGCACTCTTGCCACTAGGCCAAATTCCCAGCCCTGGACGTTGGTTGTTATAATGGACATTAAAGCTCTTTAGACGGTAGGAGGGGGTTAGCTCACTAATTAATCACTTATTGTAGCTCATGCTAGCAATACTTTCTAGGGTTTTGTGTGTGTGTGTGTGTGTGTGTGTGTGTGTGTTTTCCACAAGTATTGTCTCACTTCAATTAGGAATCTCTGAAGACCTTTAACTTGAGCGAAGGACAAATGACTTTCACCTTTTCACAAGATGTTAACATATGCCTAGCACCATGAGGAGAAAAATCAAATGATATCACAGCATTTTCCCAACCTACCCATAAATGAGGAGCAAGGAAATCACTGTCTATAAAGAACATGATAAACAAGTGGGTTCTGTAGCCCAATTGTGAATCTTAATCAAAGGAGTCAGCCAGAGATAGAATTCCAGTCAGACATTTCTTTCTCTTGAGGGTACACTTCACAAATCAGAGTGGCAAGAATAGAACCTCTAAATGGTATCCAGGTGGCCGTTAAGTACATCAAAGTCAGGCAACCCAGGAAAGGATGAATGGCTGTGAAATTCAAGTGTAATGGCTTTTGATGTGAGTAACTGAAAGGTTAGGGATAAATGGAACTCTCCACCTAGAAGAAAGGGATAGAGGCAACCCCTGACAGGGGATGCAGTGTCATTGAAGATTGCCTCCTGAGGTCTCCCATCTCATTTATGATGGCAGGAATGCAGTGCCAACAGCACCCTTCCAGAGGAAAGACAACCTGTCCTAATATTTCTTATCTGATAGGCTTGAATCTGCACTCTGTTGTGTGAACTTGGGCAAAATGTCTCCATGCCTAGACTGCAGGTTCCTCAGTATTTTACTGGATCCCATGCAGGCTCGGAATTCTTTTTTTTTTTTTTTAACTCTCTTAAATGAAACTGTCTCCAGGGCCTTCTTCCTCACAGTTTCCTGGCATAGAATGTCCCTTTCCAGTTCTTCTAAGTAGTAAGGCCTCCTCCTCCTGAGATTGTCTCCACTCTCCTGGGTTTCGTTAGGATCCCATGGGTCAAAATGCTCTTCCAGAGGGCTCTGTCCTTCTCTGATGTTTCTCCTTAATCTATCAGACCTCTGAAGTTGCAGATCACACCTACCACGATCCCGGTAGTAAACCAATTTCCAAGAAGACTGCCGAGTCATGAAGAGTTCTCAAAAATTTTAACTTAATGAATAATTGATTATCACAAATAAATGGTATGCTAGATTTCATCACAACCAACTCCTTCCTAATAATAAGCTTTTGACTTGTTTAAGAAGGAAGATGCTTGGGGATAGCTCTTTCTATAAGTCTATTTTGTTTTGGTATGTGCCAGTCCTGGGGCTTGAACTCAGGCCTGAGTGCTGTCCCTGAGCTTTTGTGCTCAAGGCTAGTGCTCTACCACTTGAGCCACAGCTCTACTTCCAGCTTTTTGTTGGTGAATTGAAGAGAAGCTTTTCATGTGCTTTCCTGCAAAGGCTGGCATCGAACCATAATCCTCAGATCTCAGCCTCCTGAGTAACTAGGATTACAGGTGTAAGCTACCAGCGCCCAGCTATAATTCTATTTTTATTCAAAGCCTTTCCATGATTGAGAATGGACTAATGAAACTCCTGTCTCCCCCGTCCTTCCTGACCCACATTCTCTAGTTACTGCCGTATCCACTCCACTGCGACACACTAAGTACTGTTAACTTGTACCGATTCGTTTTTGTAAGTCCAAGTTTTAGATGGACATTTGTTTTGCCTTCCTAAGCACATTTATAAGTCAAGTAATTGTCAGACACTGAGTATCAACTTTTATCATGAAAAGACATTGCCTTAACTTTTTCTGAATCCGAAAGCCACTTGTATTAGTATCACTACCCATCCCCACTATTAGATCTTGTAAAATTACTATATGCTGGATATAATATACATACTGAACCTATCTATCATCTATCTATTAGTTAATTCAGTGTATATGTGTTATATAATAAATATTATAATATTATATATAATGCATACAAACTCACAAGAATCCTATAGAATAGACCCAATTCCTATCTATCCCTATGCAGATTAGAAAATAGAAGCAAAGAATATTAAGTAGCTTGTCCACAATAACATAGGAAGCTAGTGGCAGAGTTAAGATATGATCTAGATAATGGGGGTCAAATTCTGTTTTCTTGCCTCCTAGGCTAGCCTCCTTTGACATTGAACAGAAAGTCTCATAGCTAGTAAACAGCAGCAGCAAAGTAGTGTTTCAGATGTGCCTGATTCTAGCACTTTGGTTCTTAATGGCCATGCCCCTTGCTCAATCCTGAACTTTGCTGCCTCTTTCCAGAGCCTTCTGTGTGTGAGCACTTATTATAAGTAATCTCCAACTCCATTAAGACTAACAACTCCCCTGCCTAACTAAAATGCACTATCAATAATTAATATTTGCATAATGCTAAATTTATTATGGAGAAGAGAAGACAAGAGACTCAGAAATGGTACCACACCACACATTCTTCCTTCTTCAAAGTCTTACATTAGTATCTTCCAAGTAGAATATTAAGTTGCCTGATTCCAGGCAGTAAGTCTCAACTTTTCAGAAACAATATTGCTCTCTGATTCAGAGGCAAAAAGCAAATCAATCTCAGGTTACATCATTGTACACAAACTATCATTTGTCATCTTACATTTGCCCTTGCAGAGGGATGACCACATCGTTTCAAGGTGCCTCACAACCCTTGAAACAGCAGCATTGTGTGTATATCTGTTTGTGGAATTATGTAGATATGTTATCTCACCTGCACACTAGAGCAACACCCAGGGAATTGAGCTGCAACTTATAAATGCTAATGCGAGTACCAGGTTTGACAATGCGTGGGGTAAGAACTTTGAAATCTGCAGAGTGCTCACAAACCGAAAGCAGCCTTACCCTTACTTTTCCTGCAATTCAGGTATGCTCTGGTTTCCTGATGGTC
Organism: Perognathus longimembris pacificus; assembly: GCF_023159225.1. Taxonomy (NCBI): domain Eukaryota; kingdom Metazoa; phylum Chordata; class Mammalia; order Rodentia; family Heteromyidae; genus Perognathus; species Perognathus longimembris. Next base: position 52,908,592 of record NC_063170.1, read on the forward strand.
AGCCACCAGGCGTAGCTCAAGGAGAAAAAAGGAGTCTTTCTTTGGGTAAGGTGGTCACACATTAGGCCTGTTTTGTTACTGTAACATGCTAAAAGCAAAATTCCTTTTTGCCTTTATTTAACCTCTATTTATACAAGTAACTGATGAGTTAATGATTCCTAGAAAAATGTGCTGAAATACCACCCGCAAGTATTTTCTGACTCCTGCTCATTTCTATGTTGCCATTCATATACATATATATATATATATTATATATATATATATATATACTTTTAAGTGGACACATATATAGCATATATGAAAATTAAATGGCATGGTAAGGAGCTTTCATATTAATAAAATCATTTCATAGCCTAAGTTCCTGAAATATGTATCTATCTATATATATACTTATGTATATAAAATATATACATATATTCTATATTTAATATATATTTCTATCTATTTTATACATATATAATCATTCCTTCATTACACAGAGCTAATCCACTCTAATGTTTGGTAAAATATTCATGTGATATTGCAGCAGATCAGATGCATCTAAGTTCATTTTAGCCCTCCTCCTACCTCACCCATGCTGCCTCGTGCAGATGTGAGAACATTAGTCTAGGGTGAACATTAAGGTGTCCACTTGCTGGGGCGTGGAAGACACAGGTCTCCAGTGCAGCTGACCATTTTATATCATTCCTGTCTCTAGTCTTAGAGTGATTGTTTTTCTGTGTTTTTGTACAACTATTTCCAATGTCCTTTGAGTTTGCTAACTCAATAAATTATAATTGATGGTGTCTTGTTTATCTCATTGTTACTAAAAGTGTTTCTTTTCATATACTATGTTCATTTGTCTACTCAGTAGTTTCTTACAGATTTATAAAAGTTCTTTACATATTATATTTAAATACATATGTACTACATATAATATGTGATATGTTGGGTTTTATTTTGACAGTCCTGGGGCTTGAACTCAGAGCCTGAGCACTGTCTCTGGCTTCTTTTTGCTCAAGGCTAGCACTCTACCACTTGAGTCACAACACTACTTCTAGATTTTTCTATATATGTGGTGCTGAGGAATCGAACCCAGGGCTTTATGTATATGAGGCAAGCACTCTATCATTAGGCCATATTCCCAGCCCCGGTATGCAATATATTGCATATATAATAAATATATAATCTATCACTTTGTGTGTGTATGTGTATTGTGTGTGTGTGTGTGTGTGTGTGTGTGTGTGTGTGTGTGTGTGTGTATCAGTCCTGGGGCTTGAACTCTGGGCCTGGGCACTGTCCCTGAGTTTCTTTGGTTCAAGGCTAGTGCTCTACCATTTGAACCACAGTACCACTTCCTTTTCTGAGTAGTTCATTGGAAATAAGAGTCTCACAGACTTTCTTTCCAGGGATGCCTTCAAACCACAATTCTCAGATTTCAGCCTCTTGAGTAACTAGGATTATAAGCATGAGCCACCAATGCCTGGCTTTACTTTTAAAACATATATCATTTTATATCTATTTTCCCTTTCAGAACATAATCATCTCAGGGTCAGCAGTGTGGTTGTGTTAGCCAACACATTTTCCCCAGGTCACAGAGCTAACATATAGTAGATACAAAATAAACATTAGCCTAGTGATCAAATGAGCTTCGGAATAGGTTAGACCCTATTTTAATTTTAGCTGTTCCTCTTTCCCAGTTAGGTGACTTTGCACAATATTTTTTAAACTCTTTCAGTCTAAATCTCTGTATCTGTAATACATTTTGTAATTCTGTCTCTGCTCACTACTTTTGTAAAAAAAAAAAACACACAATTGATATTGGGTTCTAGCTTTAATCTTATTCATTCTGACCCAGAATTTGGTATAAATTAAATCTAGTTTTGACACTATCAAACAGATTTTTACTAGAAAATGTAGAATGTTTCACTTACAATGAAGTCCTGCTGGTTTGGTCCCCAATGACTTTATTATATAAAAATCTAAATGTAATTAATATCTTGCTTTTGCTTTCATAACAACGGGTGAGTTTCTAAGTGTGAATGATCAGTTCTGTAAATCTAGCTATTCAGGAGGCAGAGATCAGGAGGATTGTAATTCAAGGCCAGCATGGTCATCTCAACAGGAGAGAGAGGGAGACAAAGAAACAGAGAGACAGAGACACAGAGAAAAGCTGAGAAGAGAGAGAAGAGCTGAGAGAGAGAAAAGAAGCTGGGCATGGTGGTGTGTATCTGTAATCTCAGTCATAATGGGAAGCATAAATAGGATTGTGGTTCATTCTGGCCCTGGGCAAAAAGTGAGACCCTCTAAAAAATAACTGAAGCAAAGGGGGCTGGGAGTGTGGCTAAGTGATATAGCACTTGTCTTGCAAACATTGTAGCTATAAATTCAACCCAATACTGCCCCTGCCCAACCCACCAAATGGGCAATCACATGTCCTTTTTTCTTTGCTTTAAGATGGCAACATATCTTACCTTTCCAGCAAATAACTCTTACCCTTTGTGGATCAGAGGAGCAATTCATCTTTCTTCCAAAGAAAAATGCTCCTTAGCTTTCCCCAGGCAGTGAGAATGTAAGTTACTATAGGTCATACTGTCAAGGTAGAAGTAAACAAAGCTGAAAGCCTGAGTCTCATTCCGTTCAGGATCATTTCTCCAGAATTTTAGCTTCAGAGAATATAATTAGGTTCAAAGAAACAGGATGTCTTAGGTAACCATGCTTTAATTTTTTTTTGTTATTTATTGTCAAAGTAATGTACAGAGAGGTTACAGTTTCATATGTTAGGCCTTGGGTACATTTCTTGTACTGTTTGTTACCTCCTCCCTCATTCCCCCTCCCCCTCCACCTTACCTTCTCCCCCCATGAGTTGTTCAGTTGGTTTACACCAAATGGTTTTGCAAGTATTGTTTTTGGAGTCGTTTGTCTTTTTATCCTTTGTCTATTGATTTTGATATTCTCTTTCACTTCCCTAGTTCTAATACCAGTATATACAGTATCCAGTGTACTCAGATGTGATACAGTGATAGTGTGGGTACAACCACAGGAAGGGGATACAAGAGGATCATCAACAATAGAAGCTATGGTTTCACATGGCATGTTGAAAGTAATTACAACAGTAATATAACAGTCGTTTCCATAACATGGAGTTCATTTCACTTAGCGTCAACTTATGCATTCATAAGGGCATAGCTATTGGGCTCTTGTGATCCTCTGCTGTGACTAGCCTAAACCTGTGCTAATTATTCCCTATGAGGGAAACCATAGAGTCCATGTTTCTTTGGGTCTGGCTCACTTCACTTAGTATAATTTTTTCCAAGTCCTTCCATTTCCTTATGAATGGGGCAATGTCATTCTTTCTGATAGAGGCATAAAATTCCATTGTGTATATGTAGCACATTTTCCTGATCCATTTGTCTACTGAGGGGCATCTGGGTTGGTCCCACTTTTGGGCATCTGCCCAAAAGACCACAAACAACAACACACTAAAGCCACCAGCACAACAGTGTTCATTGCAAAACAATTTGTCATAGCTAATTTTTTATTTATTTATTTTTTACTAATAGCAAAATTTAACTGCCAAAGTAATTCTGAGCATTAGCATTAGATAGTTTTTGTCAACTATCTCCTAGTTATGGGGGCATATTTTACCTAAGCAAAAAAGCCTTCAATACAAATATTTGCATCCAGCAAGGTGTGTTTATTACACCTCTAATAATCTTCACCACTGGATAAAGAGCAGTGTGTGATCCACAGATCATCCAAAACTCTGATGCTTGAAGGGACAAAACCCAGCATTTGCTGTATTCTGGTCCAGTTTCCATGTTATTTGAGGAGATAGCTCTTGATTATGCATCCTTCTTTTCTAGATGTCAAGATTATTGGAGTTAATACTATCAAATGCAAAATATGCGTTGATTCTTGCTTCTGTCAAATTATTTCCTTAGAATGAATTTCAACCAGTGCAACTTGGATAACCTTTTGCATGGGAATTGTTGCAGTGTTTGTTCTGAAGGGTCATACATCCTCAGAGCTAGTGGCTGGGAATATGGCCTAGTGGTAAAAGTGCTCGCCTCGTATATATAAAGCCCTAAAGTCAGAAGTGGTGCTGTGGCTCAAGTGGTAGAGTGCTAGCCTTGAGCAAAAAGAAGCCAGGGACAGTGCTCAGGCCCTGAGTCCAAGCCCCAGGACTGGCAAAAAACAAACAAACCAAACATCCTCAGAGCCAGGACAGCAGGCACAATAATATGAACAGTAACAAAGAGACTAGCTTCTATTTATTGGGTTTGTTGTGTACCCAGCTCTGTGTTAAGATTTTTTTTAATTTTTTTTTGGCCAGTCCTGGGCCTTGGACTCAGGGCCTGAGCACTGTCCCTGGCTTCTATCCGCTCAAGGCTAGTACTCTGCCACCTGAGCCACAGCGCCCCTTCTGGCCGTTTTCCATATATGTGGTGCTGGGGAATCGAACCGAGAGCTTCATGTGTAGGAGGCAAGCGCTCTTGCCATTAAGCCATATTCCCAGCCCTGTGTTAAGATTTTTATGTACATTAACTTACCTTACCCTCGCAGCAACTTTATCAGATAGATGACATGATTGTCCCCATTTTCAGATGGAGTTCTTGGGATTCAAAGAATCAGAGAGGCTAGGTAAGTGGCAGAAGTTTACCCAGTTCATGGGTGCTAAGGCTGTGTTTTCATTGTGATATAAAAGTATGACAAGCCTTGTATGTTTCATATACACCATACATGATGCACATGCACATTATATTACATGTACATTGTCTTTGTCCCAGTACATAAAGCTCTGTTACTATGCCTTTTTTGGCACTGATTGTTAGATTTCAAATATTCATTTTTATTTTTTTCCTCATGTAATAGATACAAACTTATTCCCTTGAAATTTATCTTCCTTTTCATTAATTTTGACTATAAGCATGATTTTTTTCTACTTTACAGATTCTCCTTTTAAAATTTTAGAAGTTGATAGGTTCTACCTGAAGTGTAGCTTTCTGCTTTAATCTTCCTTTGTCTCAGTTTCCCCATGTAGAATAAGGATTAAAAAAGTGAGATGATGTAATGCATTCAGAGCAGTTCCTAAGCCATAACCAGCAGCCTAGCCATGTTAACCCATTACTTGCTAGTAACCTGGTCATAGCCACACTGTGTGTCACTGGAGTCCTTAGCACACAGAGAGCAGCTGTGCTGTGCTATGCTGTGTGTATTATAGTCTCACCTTCTTGCGGGTAGTCACACTCATACACCGGATAGTCCCTGATGTGGTATCATTCCACAGTTAATCAATTCTGGAATTAGTGATCTCTTTCCCCCAAAGTGCCTGAAATTATCATTCAAATCAGTGATTCGTGCATCACACAAGGCTCCTCCAGATCTTCTTTCTTGGAAAAAATGTGACTTCAAGAGCTCCCTTTCTGACAAAACAAGTTTTAGAGGAGAGAATCGCCAGAAGTAAATTATAAAATCAACTCTCTGAGCAAGTCAATATCCTGTGTCTAGGTGGAGGAAAGAGAAGTTTTCAATCACTCCTTCCCAAGACATCCTAAAGCAATGCCCCTTTCAGAAACAATATTAGTTCAGGCATCGCCTCTTTTTCAGCCAACATCTTTAGTTGCCAGATTGACAACATCCTTTTCCTTCACATGTCAAGAGCACTCCTGGGTACGTCTCCCGTCTGTCAGGTCTTTAGTTTGAGGATGTATGATGGAAGGTTGAGGTCTTCCTCCCGCTCAGAGACCTGAGGAAATCTGACATTGAGGAAAGCAGTAACATTTAAATATTTCATAACTGTGTTTTGTTTTATTTCCTGAGAGAGCCCTCTGCCCGAGAGGGCCTTCAGGTTTCTTGAGCACTAGATGGAATAAGGGAAACCAGCCTAAAGTATTAAGGACTTGGTGGTGGCAAAATAGTCCTAGGAGGTTTTAGGGAGTAAGAGAAAATGCCCATTGGTGGAAGCAAGGTACCTTGATGCTGCCTTGGAATTGCTATGTGTCTGTTTGTTTATTATTACTGAGACCTGGAACCAAACACATAACTTCTCTCTTGAATCGTGGACCCAGAAAATATAAAACTCAAAATTTTAAACGAAGTGCAGCCCTTAAAAAGTCTTAGCTGGAAATCTGGTATATAAGACAGATAAACATCAAGATACTACTGATTAACACTAGAACTGAGGAGACCCAAGTTCTGCCTATAGAGCCTCACTGTCACTTACTGTTCTTTTGCTTCCTCTCCCTCTTCTCTCCATCCTCTTCTTTCTAGAAACTTCTAAGGCACCTTTGAGAATCTCTTAGATCCAGAGGATCCCAGTTATGGAACAATTTATAATGTCTTACTAGTTCTAAACTCTTGTGATCTGAGAAGCCAGGTTAATGTCAGGCCATCTAGTATGGTGTCAAAAGAAGACGCTCAGCTTTGGAATTAGGCAGACTTCAGTTTTGATCTACTCTCTGCCACTCTCTAGCTCTGTGACCGAAGAATTCAGTTACCTTCACTATAAAAACTCTCTAAAACAATATCTGAAAAGGGGGCTGGGATTGTGGCCTAGTTGTAAAGTGCTTGCCTAGCATGCATGAAGCCCTGAGTTCGATTCCTCAGCACCACATATATAGAAAAAGCCAGAAGTGGCGCTGTGGCTCAAGTGGTAGAGCCTTGAGCAAAGAAGCCAGGGACAGTGCTCAGGCCCTGAGTCCAAGCCCCAGGACTGGCAAAAAAAGAAAAGAAAAGAATATCTGAAAAGGGCTTGGATGTAGCCCAGTGGCAAAGCACTTGCCTAGCAAGTGCAATGTCTTGGGTTTGATCCCCAGTACCAAAACAGAAAAGACAAAAAAAAAATACATATATAAAACTATTACAGCCCATAAAAGAGTATTCAAGAGATAGTCTCTTTTCATTTGTGTCCCAATGATTTTCTTTAAAGAAAATAAAAGATGGTCTTGAGATAGGCCTGGACATAGGTTCAGCAATCATCTAGAGCACGCAAGACCCACTTGTGCCTTTCTGCCTCTTGTCTTCTTAGTGAAATACAGTGTAACAACAATGTACTGCTGCATAACAAATTATTCCCCAAATTGAAAGACTTAAAACAAATGTAGTCATTTATGATCTTACAGTTTTTTTTAGGTGAGGAGTCATAAGTAGCTTAGCATGGGGTTCTCATGAGACCATAATACAAGTGTCAACTAGGGCTACAGTCATCTGAAGAGATGGTGGTCTACTTCCGAGATGGGTTTCTCAAAAGGATGGCAAGTCATGGCTATCATTTAGCAAACTACCAATTTCCTTACCTCATGGTCTTCTACAGAGGGCTGCATGTATTTCCCTACAGTGTGGCAGCTGATTTTCCCCATTGCAGATTTCCTGAGAGGACCAAAGAAGAAATGACAGCGTCTTTTTGGAGATAAGCTGGGAGGTAACTCATCACTGTAGCACGAGTGTACTCATTTGGAGCGAGTAACTAAGATTAGCCCACACTGAAAAGAATGGAATAGGCCTCCCTCACAGAAAGGTTGGAGGGACAAAGAATTTGAAGATATATATTAAACCACAAAAGGCTGGTGCTAGTTATCATTGAGGTGAACAAAATAAGGGAGAAGTAATTTCTCAAAACAAAATGAGGGAGGTTATAGGAAGGGAAAGGGGAAGCACAACAGTCTAAATTTATCATATCCTCTCCTCCCTCCTCCTCCTCCTCCTCCTCCTCCTCCTCCTCCTCCTCCTCCTCCTCCTCCTCCTCCTCCTCATCATCATCATCATCATCATCATAGTGCCCAGGTCCTTGCATATACTAGGCAGGCACTTGACCACTAAGCTATAGTCCAAGTTCTAACTCACTGATTAATAGGACTACAGTCAGTATGTGTAAGAGCTACAGCAGACAAACTTGTGTATCCAGAGACTTCCCAGAAGGAAAGCAATATTGACAATAGAGCCATCAATGTCAGAGGCAACACAGGGAAAAGAAAACAAAAGATAATAGACATATATATAAGGATACACATACAAAGGATAATACACATACACACACACAAGAGTTAATTATAATGTTGACTAAGACAAGGCCCCCCCAGAGTGGGGGAGGGTACTAGAGCCCACAGTGCTTTGAAATCTATAATGTAGGTGAATCAATAAAGAGAGAGAAAGAGGTGAAATTTGTGCACTTACACAAAGGTGTTATGAAGAAATGGGTGAGTGGAAGTAGAGCCAAGTGGCAAAGTAAGCGCTGGAGGAGATGATTGGATTTGTTGATGAGTGGCCTGCAGGTGTGTGGGCACTCAACAAACTGGCCAGAAATCAAATAAATGCTTGATGAGAGCCATTCAGTTAAGAGCAGGCAATGGCCACAGTCAATTAGAAGTGAGAAGGAAGAATTGCGATGGTCATATGTCTACTGTCAAGTAGGACTGTATCAAGATGAAGCTAGAAAATGCCACCCTAATCACAAACCATCAGTGTTGAGGCTTCACTATCTCCCATGCGGTGACAGGTGAACCAGCCTCAGGAAAAAGAGTAAGGGGGGGTAGAAGACACACAATAAAGCATCATTACCTTCACACTGGCTTATACAGGTGGATGTGTAGTTTTGAATGGTATTAACTGGACATTTTAGAGATGCATGCATGTGTCTAACCTAAAACAGAAAGCAGACCATGGGCCCAGGTTACCAACAAAAGACTGTGATATTCTTTCAGAAGATAGAATAGCATGAGAGATGAGAGATGGTGTATGCTCGGTACTGTGACTCTATAGTTGCTGTTTATCACTGGTTGAGTGCACATCTTTTTGAAAATGTAGCTTAGACACTCCTCCTGGGAATCAGCTGATACCAATTTGTCTATGATAGGGCCAACTGTGGGACCAATGTCCCTGAGAAGTGAGGGACTCCAGAGATTAAGAAAGCAGTGGCATTGTCTGTTCTCTGAGCAATCTAGAAGACAGAGTAGTCTCCGGCTGGCTTATCCTAAGATACTTTGCTTCCCCAAGCAAAAAAGAGCCTCTGAGATTAATCCTTAATTTTATAAACTCTAGCTCATGATTGAAGTGTGTAATTGTGGAGAAAGGAGTTCTCTCTTAAAGCTTGAATCAGCAGCAGGAAGGAGAGATTTGAAGAGGGATCACTTTCTAGACAGGCATTACTGACACTTGGGGCTAGATAATTCTTTCTGCTGGAGGCTGTTCTATGCACTGTGAGATGTTGAGCACATTCTACATGAAGGACACCAGAAGAATTCCCACCTCAAAGCCAGAATCCTCTCCAGTTGTGAACTCCTACCTTAGATTATAAACAACAGATGATAGACATTTAACAGGCATTCCAGCTACCATTTCAAAAAGAAACCATGCAGGATTCTGGAAACCCAGTCCTTTGTCATTGTACCTGTATTGATTACTCTATAGGCCAAAATCTCAATTAGAAAAGGGACATACTATTTGGCATTTTCCCATTATGAAGTCTTCAGGGTAAGGGAGGGAGTGCAGGTGTGGATTGTACCATTCACTAGGAGAGCAGGACATAGGCAGAGCATCAAGGCTTAGCTCAGTTTCAACTTTAAGCCTATACTTTAGCTTTCCTTACTAGTTGGAGCCTCTCTTCCCTTAGATCTGAGTGTCGTTATTTCCTTTTTTTAAGGTTTATTTATTTATTTTTCTGAATAATTGCTTATTTATTGTCAAAGTGATGTACAGAGGGGTTACAGTTTCATACATAAGGCAATGGGTACATTTCTTGCACAATTTGTTATCTCCTCCCTCATTTCCCCCCACCCCCTTTCCTTTTTCCTCTTCCCCCATGAGTTGTTCAGGGTTTTGTAAGTATTGCTTTTGGAGTCGTACTCTTTTTGGAAACAATCCAACCCAAGACCTGGTGACTCCTCTTACCCCTTTTATTCCATTAAACTGTTACATTTTCTTCATTCTAGTTCATTTCTGGATTGGTTTCTTCAATTGAAGACATGCTTATTTTGTGCCTCCAGACACCTACTATCAGTTCAGTGGGGGCCAGAGCCTTTTTGTTATTAGTTTTTTAATTCCCTGCTAACATATCTTTAGTACCTTATGTAGCATGGAAGCTCAGCTAATATTTGTAGCACCAATAAATAAAGCATGGCACCCTTGTCATAGTCGTTGCATGTGTGATAGTGTAACAAATGTAGAAATCCGGGGAGTTATGGGAACACACAACATGGACACCTACACTGTCCTGAAACAGGAAGGCTTAGAGAAAGTGTCCTGAAACAATAGCAACGTCATCCTAGAGAAAATAGCTTTAAATCTAAAAATAGGAGTCTTTGGCAAAGGGAAGAGACTATGACAATTTAAAAAACACATTAATTACACACGTGACCTTAATTACCATGAAGTGTATCTCTTTGCTGGATACCATTATCATTTAACATATGAGAGAACCCAAGTACTTTGAGGCTAAGCTACTAAGGTCCTGTGGTTGATGGAATGTGGAGCTGACATAACACTGAAGGGTCTAGTGCAGGGCTTTCCTTCTTAACCTTTACATTAAGGTAAGAAGGCAGAGGAGGAGCCTAGGAGCTGAGATAGAACATGACATTGGGAAGCTGGAAGGACTCCATAGGCAATATGGAGGAAAGAAGGAAACCAGCTAGGAAGGACTCAAGTCAAGGAAGACTCCAGTCAAAGCTCATGCACAGGCAACCCTGAGAGGCAGCATGGACCAGTCATTGATATAAATATCAGCACTGATGGGACCCACAGAACACATTTACTTTCTTGCAACAGCATCCAGTTTGCCAAGTGATAATATTTAGAGCAGTTTTCACAGTGGCTGTCCTATCTCTAGCCACTATTTAGAGAGAACAAAAACAGAGCCCAGGTGTTTAGGATCCTGGTTTGTCTTATTTTTTGAAGAAAAGGCAACAGAACATTAATTGTTTTTTTTTTTTTAATTCCTGGAATAGATGGTTTGTCCAGCTGTAGATGCTGTAGAAAGGAAGCTGAATGTTAATTAGATGTCAACCGTAATTATGGTGATTATGTTTTTTGAATAGCTATTGGGAATGGCTGGATCCACATCTAGAATGTAATGTGAATGACATTTTAATAGTTTTTAAAAGAAAAAAAAAAGATCAGCTTGTTACTAAGGAAATTACAGTGAATAGAATTATAGCAAAATAGATTTCTTAACAAAGAACTGTAAAAATGATAATATTCTCAGATAAAGTGTATAGTAGATAGTGAAAAAAATCATGAAAAACTTTTGAAACAGAAAGGTCTCTCACTTAAAAGGAAATCAATTATCTTACAGCTTTATCTTTTGTATTTTCTTAGGCCTGGATCAGATTCCAGTTTTTAAAACTCTATCATTTTACTGATGCTTTAATTATGTGCTTACTATCTTCTATTATAACCTATATGATAATTCATCCTATATTTTCCCTTTATTTTCAAATAAAAGTTACAATATGAAGTGTCAGTACATAAGTCGGTATTTATCAGGTTTTTTTTATCCTCAATCAATACTTTCTATAATGGAAAAAAATCATAGTCACTGATTTTTATAAATACTCATGCGATTAATACATTTCAAATAAATCTCAGGTGTAAGGCAAGATGAACCTGCCCTGTCAGTCTGGAATTTTAATGTCTGCAAGGTAGAGAAGCACTATAATATTTGAAGTCAGAAATTACCAACAGCAATACAGGTGAACACACAATCATTTATTTCATTACTCACTTAACATACACTTTTAAGCACTTCACATGTGTCGCTGCCATTATGAACTTTGGGTAGCTACAGGAATTCACCCAGCATTTGGTGACATTCCTGAGGAACCGGGCAGATTCCCATCAGTGTTAGTGGCTCACTATCTCATCTAATCCAGTCCAGGGAAAGGTGACAAGAATACCCAGCATGATAAACAAGAAAGTGTTTCTGCCTTTAGCTATCTATGGGATGGGTCTTCAGCACTCCAAGAAAAAATGGTGAACCCATGCTGACTATGGATCTAATCTGAAGAAAAACACAAAGCTATGAACACAGCACAAACCACAGGAAGGCCACACGGAATGCAAAGGTAAAACAAGAGTAAATGGCAGGTACAATGCACAAAAGGTAACAGACAGCAGCTGCCTTGCTTGAAGTAAGTTGAAGTTGTGGCCAGAAAACAGAGAATAGAAGAGACAACTCTAAAAATTTCAGCAATCCTTAGAGATGCTAGCTAGTGTAAAGCTTTTTTTCTTTATTTATGCTGAGTTTTGATTATTTTAATGCCAAATTTTTATTATTAATCATTGGTGATAACTCAGAAGTAATTTTGCCATGGCACTTGAGTTCATTGTTCATATAGGTAAAGAATTCAGTGGGTTCAAAAAGAATGTTGGTGTTGAGCTAATTATTAACAATTAAATCAAATATTTATTTGTTACATTATTTCTTTTGTATTTTAGGTTTCCTCTTACAATCTTTTTTATATTGCTTTCTAACATTACATGTTTTTTAAAGCTATAGAAATAATTTAAAGATTTGCACTCTGGTGGATGATTATCTACTAAGGTTGAAGACATCATATTTTGATATTACTGTATTATAACTGTCACACAGATGCTTTTCTAATGTTTTAACCTTGAGTATTGCAGCCACAGTTTGTACAGAGGTTACTGCAATAAAAGAAGTGGATTCATTCAAACTAAAAAAAAATAAAATAGAAGAGACAAAGGCATATAAAGTGTGTTTAAACAAGAAACTGGGTGTGGTTGCGCATGCCTAGAATCATCCCAGCTGTTCAAGAGGTAGAGGTAGGAGAATCAAGGGTTTGATGGCACCCCTCCCCACCACGCCCCAAATTGAGAGCTTGTCTCAAAAAAAAAATACAAACATAAGCATTGGGGATATGGCTCAATTGGTAGAGCAGTTGCCTCCTAAGTTCAGGGCTCTGGATTCAGCTCTCTCCAGTAACAGTAGGGACTGGAGAATATTGACGGAGAGAATGAGATGTTCACATTAATCCTTAAGAGGGATTCCTAGGGCTGCTGGATGGACAGTGGTTTGGTGGACACCAAGGCAGACAACAGGGACAGCAAGATTCTGGGAAAACATGGGCTGGCCTTTGCTAGGGGGAAATTAGAGCATGCATGGATCTGAAAAACACACCGAGTGACAGGACCCACAGGACTTTGTTGACTCTCACTTGAAGGCTATGTTTCTGGAGAACATTTTGGTTCAGAGTTGGTTCCAAAACAACAGCAAAACAGTAAGGGCAATCAAAACAATGGCACTGGTTGTGTGTTTATTCTCGGATGGGCATTTGATTGGCATTTCTCAGTTAATTTTAACAGCACCATGAATTCGGAAGGCTATTCATTTTATACCTTCTGCCTTAGAAAACTGAGAGCTAGTGAAGCTGAGCTCTTGCTCAGGGTCATGTTAATAGGAAGTGACACAGCTGGGACATGAGTTCAACTGCCAGTGTTAAGTAGAAATGAATGTTCGAGAACAATAATGTGGCTTCTGTAGCATTTGAGTCTGTAGGCACATGAGAGGGGGGCGGGGGAAGAAAGAAAGACAGAGAGAGCTTTAAAACAATACCTGTGTACTTGCCAGGACCTAAATCCCATGTTTAAAAATAAGGCATGTTCATTTGGCTGTAGAGAATTCAGTGGCTTGAGGCAAGAGAAAGATAATATAATAAAGCAAATACTTAGTAGAGGAGCAAGCTTGGTCTAGGGATCCAGAATCTTCACCATACCAGGAACTGGGCTCGTTTCTTTTTTCTTCATTGTGGCGGGTGCACTGTGGTGGATGTAATATCCAAGAACCCTTGATGGAAGGTCGCGTGGCTCAGTTGTGTGAACTCAGAGCCAGAGATTGAAGAAAGTTTGGTTTCATATTTGAGGACACTCAGGCCCAGCTTGAGCTCAGCCTAGCTCTGATTCCCTTTCCAGAGCACACCTCTGCTTCTACAAGAGAAAAAGAACTCAGTGACATACATGGCAGGTACGTATTTGGAGAGGAAAAGAAAATTCAAAAAGTAGCAAAGAAGCAGTAGACTGTAGAATTTAAGACCATGGGAATCTTACAAAACCAGGCTTATTAGAATGACAAGATTTTCTTCTCCAGTCCTTTTTGAGTTCCTTGATAGCAGGAGGGAGGTGTTTTATCAACTTTAGTGGCTCACATTGAACTCCACCACAAGTATGAGTGGGTATCAGAACATAAGTTCCAGTCTAGAAATTTTTACTGCTGATTGAAGTGATTTGGTGGCCTTTGGTTTGTTACTGATTGGTCCATGTTGAATACTTGAGACTCAAAGGCATGTTAGCTCACCCCTAAATTTTCTTGGAGTAGATGTTACTAAGATCCACTTGCCCTAGTCCCAGGACCTTATCATTGGAGGGCTGGAAATATCTAATAGGTAAAATAGCACAGGCAGGTTAAATGATTTGTCTACTTCCCCAGGGGCACAATTGCACCTGGTGGTAACACTTGTATAGGATTATTTCCATTACATCTTGCTTTTGAATAGAGAGACCTCGGGAACTATTTAGGATTGAGGCAGTAATGAGGCACTGCTGCCTAGACTAGAAGTGGTAAAATGACAGACTTTGAAGTCAGGCCCCACTTTACCACGTGAACCCCACTTTACCATGTGAACCTGAGATAAGCAGGCCCTGTAAGCAGACCCAGGACAAGCCCATTAGGGCCCAGTCAGTCTAGAACTCTAACCGCTGGGAATGCTTAACTCTGACCACCCCTAGAATGCCTCAAACCCTGAGCCAATCAGATTTGTACCTGTGTCCTAATCTTGCTTGCTTGAACACCTGATTGTTGTAACTTTGTTTTTTGCCTTTATAAGCCCTGTGGAATCGTAGCTCGGGGCTTCCTCCTATCCTCCGCTGTGTCGGTGGGTAGGACGTGGCCCGAGTTGCAGCTCGCTTAAATAAAGCCTTGCCTTGCATTTCGGAACGTCTGAGTCTCGGTGGCCTTCTTGGTGGTCGTTTCGCGACTTGGCACAACAGTGGTTCTGGAGTAGTAATGCTGTGTCCCACTGACTTCCTTATCCCTGTGACTAATGCATTCTCTCTGCAGCAAGCTCTCAAGAAACACTCAATGAATGAAAGCTAGCAAGCTAGGAACTGCTTACCACTATGGGGGAAATACATAACAGTCAATGTATAGTGGTCAAACTCATAGATGTTTGATGTCCTACTGGGTTCAGATAATTTTATTTGCCTATTTGATGTGCAGCTTTTGTGACTTCAGTTTTCTCATCTACAAAATGGAGGTAAATACAGTTGGGAAATAGTCTGTGAAAATGCTTATGTAACATGTAGTTAGTGCTCAGTAAGTCTCAGTTCTTATTTGTCAGCAGTAAGAGCCTACAAGTAAAAGACTTCACTTTGTAGTCTTGTAAAATTCTCAAATTATATATTTCAAAAACAATAAAAAGGGACAGAATTGAGAAGGATTGTTCTTTGACAACTGGATCCAGAGGTGTGATCCAGTCTGACTGGGTATAACATAAATGACAGAGTTCATAGAAAGAGTAGCCAGAAGTTGCATTGTAACCCAGAGTTGGTACCTTTGTTTTCTCCCAAGTACATATGTGAGGTTTCCTATTTCACACTTCATGTTGATCTCTGACCTGTCTTTCAGAAAAGTGAAGTACTCATGGTGTAAAAGTGTCCACTTGAATTAGGGCTCAGCATCTTTCCATTGAATCAGTGGCCAGTAGCTTTAGGAAACTAGCTCCTCTGTAGAGAGATGAGAGGCACCACCCCACCATGATGGGAGTCTGTTGGCTTCTTCTTGGCTTTTCTTTGCCTGGATTATTAGGGGTCTCCAAAGAAATAGAAGCAATAAGGATAGATACATATACTGACAAGCAATGAGAGGACATTCCTTATGAGGATGAGCTGATGAAGTTTCAAACACTAAGAAGTTCTGTGAGAGGCCATCTGCAAGATGGAAAATCAGGGAAACCAATGGTGGATCTCTCAGTCCAGGGATGAAGGCTTCAGAACCGAAGGATGGGGTGGGAGGATGCACTTCCCATGTATGTGCTGAATTCTAGAAGACGCAAAACCTGGAGTTCTGATGTCTAAGGACACAAATTTTTGTCCCAGCTCCAACAGAAGTGTGTGTGTGTGTGTGTGTGTGTGTGTGTGTGTGTGTGTGTGTGTGTGAGAGAGAGAGAGAGAGAGAGAGAGAGAGAGAGAGAGAAAACAAATTTATCTTTCCTCTTTCTTTTTGGTTCCATCTGGACCCTCAGCTTATTGAATGGATCCCACCCCCATTGGATGACAGCACTTATTTAGTTCACTGATTGCTGATTCAAATTCAAATACTATTCTTTTCTGGAAACACTTTCATATACACAGGAGAAATAATGTTTACCAGCTATCTGGGTACCCCTTAATCCAGTCCATTTGATAACCTATAATTAGCCATCAGCTGTTCCCAGTGCATCTTCACTCTGTGTTCTTCACTCCTCTTCTCACAGGTCTCCCCTTTCTGATCCTTCCCTCGGACCCCTTTTTCTCCTCCTTCCTTACCCACCCCTCTGTGACACGTGACCTTTGCCTTGTCTCCCTTACAGGTTGATCAACTCTCAGCTTGCTTTCTTGTTGTTTCATGGTGGTCATAGCCTAAGTACTTATATCCCTCATTTGCGCCTCAAGATTTTCCATTTTCTTCCTCAAAAGCCCTTCCTTCTTTCCACAAAACTCCTTATATGTTAAGAGTTATGGCTTTGAACGCTGTTGTTTCTCCTGTGGGCCTCAAAAACATATTGTAGAGTCCAGAAAAACTAAACATCATTTTTTGTTGTTGTTGTTCTCTTGACTTTTCTGCTTTGAGACACTAGTCCTCCTTGAGGCAATGCATGTGTCTGACAGACGGGAGGAGAGATTGGTCAAGTACAAGAAGGGACAGATGCTTTGATCCTATCTTGCTTTATTCATCCATTCATTCTGACTCTACTTTTAAGTTTCAGCAAGTCAGCTCCTAGCTGTGATTCAATGTGAACATGGCTTCCTGGGCTTAGCTGTCTCCTGGAGATGTGAATTAAGGCCATGGTGGTAAAGTTCTCCTGAAATTTATACTCTTCACATCATAATGTTCCTTGGCCCTTCCCCAAATTTTAAGTAATTAGTCCTCAGATATATAGTGGTCATTAACCATGTGGTTTCATCTAAGTTTTGTCATAAAACTCTGAGGTAGATATGATTACAGTCCTTTTTTAAAAAAAAAAAAAAAAAAGAAAAGGCAGCAAATTCCTAAAAGTGAAGACACCATTTCTACCACTCATCACCTATTTTAGCTTTCCTTTTGAGCACTGCTCTGGAGTTGTGTGAATATACATAAGTTTCCTTGGAAGTGATCTATGTCACTTCTATGTGGACACTCTGAGGTAAGGGGCTACTTAGCATGCTCTCTTCCTTTACCATCTGCCTATGTTCTACATAGTGGAAACTTCATTCACTAACATCAGAGACCAAGATGTCATGGATTGGTCTCACCCATTCCTTAGCGGATTCATAGCCATATACAAGAAAGGGAGAACTTTACTATTTCAAGCCACTGAGTTTTGCAAGTTGTTTGCTCAGACTTGTTACTGTGGGCAAAAGACACCCAGTCATTGAATTATTTGTCTGTTTACTTGTCCAATTGATAATTCCTGCTTGCTTACTATCTCATCAGATACAGATACAGGGTATTTGCTGTTGGGGAAACTCATGATATTTGTCTTTATAACCACTGATAACCAACCAAAGTCATAAACTTAATTGGAAGATAATACATTTCAGGCTGGGAAATAATGCCTTCCACTATCTCCAACAGAGATTTCTAGGATGGCTTACATCTGGTTCTAAAAGTCTTTCTGACTCTGGGTCCGATGTGTATCATCAGACCACATCACAAGTCGTCATCCTATGGGCTGTCATTTCAGACATGAGAGACAAAATGCATTGAGGCCCATCCTCATAGAGGCACTCAGCAGGTTGCTGAAATTGTAGCCATAATCTACTGAGTGGGGATGGGTCATGATTTCTGGCTATCTAGTACTTTTAAACATCCTGCTATGTTCTCAGGAATTTATGCTTGATGGTCTCCAAGATGGATACCCCCAAGACTCACTTCCAGCCTCCTTTGCAAATAGAACATATGCATTTGACCATCTCCCACCAACCAGATTCACCCCCACTAGACTTTGACTTAGAAATGAGCAACTGAAGGAAAGACACTTTGCTGGTGAGGAGCTGCAGAAGATCATTGCTTTGGGGAGGACAACAATGTTAGAGCTGAGTATCACAGTAGCATAGGAACTCCATCATTGAGTGCCAGTACCAACAGAGGGGGCAGCGGCATTCGTTTCATTAGACTAACTTTGCAACATGATTTGAGAGATTATTCCTGGAAATCTGGCATCTAGCCCAGTGCACTGAGCTACTGTGAGCTACTTGTATCCTTTAATGGATTTGTTTTCTGCTTAATCAGCCATTCTGTTTCTGCCTCTTTAACTAAGAACCCTAATTGATTCAATGTAAAAGGTGAACACCAACAACAAAATGGCTCAAGTCAGATCCTGAGAAAAGAGAACAATAAGTGCCCAATCTAAAGATGTGTGGGTGGATAAAGAATCACAGTGTGAGAACCAAAGATCAGAGAGGATTAAAGCTTGAAAAGGAAGTGAACTTCAGGTCTACCTTGATCAGATGGATGTGGGCAGTGTCCTTCTGTTGGCCCACAATCCAATCTGTTCATTCAGCCATTCAACAAATATTTATGGAGCACATAAGGCATGCCTAGCCCCATGCTAGGCAGTGGGGGAGATCTTGGTTGATCAATCAGTCATAAAGTCTGACGGTATGCTGCTTAACAGTTTTAAGTAACAGGAAATCTGATCATAAGTGACCACCTTAAGAGAAAAACATATAACTACAAACTGATAAGAACAGAAAGATACATTTGAAGTACATAATGTGAAGTACATAAGTATGGGAAGTTAGGAAGCCTTCCAGAGGAAGGGATTTTAGAGCTATGAGAAAGCAGGTGTTGGAAGAAAGCAAGAGAGCATTCCAGGATATATAAAGAGCATGTACAAAGACTCTGGAGATAGATGAGTTTGACATACTTGGCAATCTGCAAGGGGGAGGCGTTGGAAGTGAAGAGAAAAGGTAGGTGAGAATGGAGTGAGATACAGTTGTAGTGACGCTGAGCAGTCAAGGAAAAGTCCGACATGAAGACTTATGAAGAGCTTGCTCTTTTTCCTGCAGTCAATAGGCAGCTATAGAGGAATTTTAAGATATGTGGACATACTGGTTAGATACATATTGCGAAGGAAACACCATGCTGACTTACATCGGGACAGTAAACAGGTTAGCAGAGAGGGGTGCATATAAGAACATAAGTTAGCAAGCTCCTGCAATAGTCTAAGCAAGAGCAGGTTGCTAGATCAGGCTGGGGCAGTGACAGAATTGAAAAGGAATAGAGTGACATTTAAGAGACCAATCAATGGGGCTGGGGATATAGCCTAGTGGCAAGAGTGCCTGCCTCGGATACACGAGGCCCTAGGTTCAATTCCCCAGCACCACATATACAGAAAACGGCCAGAAGCAGCGCTGTGGCTCAAGTGGCAGAGTGCTAGCCTTGAGCGGGAAGAAGCCAGGGACAGTGCTCAGGCCCTGAGTCCAAGGCCCAGGACTGGCCAAAAAAAAAAAAAAAAAAAAAAAAAAGAGACCAATCAATGAGCCTTCATAATGATGTAGATATGGTAGGTGGATTGTTCTAAAGTGGACAATTGATGTAATAACTGCTAGAAAAACCATTGGATTCACCAACTAAAGATGAAGAATGTTTTCAGATTGGAGTGCTGTTGAAATATTTAAGCAAAGGCAGTGAGTTGAATTGGAGGACCAGAAGCTTCACAGAGAGCACTGATCTAGTAATCTTATCTATTGATCTTTGTTTATTAAAGCATATAGTTAGGGCTGGCAATGTGGCTTCGTGGTAGCGTGCTTGCCTAGCATGCATGAAGCCCTGGGTTTGATTCCTCAGCACCACATAAACAGAAAAAGTTGGAAGTAGTGCAATGGCTCAAGTGGTAGACTGCTAGCCTTGAGCAAAAGGAAGCCAGGGACAGTGCCCAGGCCCTGAGTTCAAGCCCTAGGACTGGCAAAAACCGAACCAAAACAAACATATATTTAAAAATGTATCCAATTGTGCAAAGTTCTGATCCCTTCCCTCCCCACAATAGGCTTTTATGTACTTTTCTATATATTCCACTTCCATTTACAAAATGAGTTCACCTCCCATCTTTTTTTGTCACTTAGAAATTGCAGTAAGTTACAAAACTGTAAAACAAAGAAGCTATATTATAGAAGATCTTAGTTGTTATCAGAGCCTGGAGTAAGGCTCACCTGTGCCCTGCCTACCTATGTCTGCAGAACTAATTCCATAATTCCAAAAGCCCATATTTTCCAAAGCTGTGCATCATTATAAAAACACCATTCCCACAAGGTTTAATGACTGCTTTCCAAGCAAATGCCTGAAAACGAGCTGCATCTTCCTTTTTGTTCTTCCTTCTTGCCCTAATACCTGTATGCTCCTTAGCAGAACAATTCTCTCCATCAGTGTTCTGGATTCTTAAGCACTTGGTCTCTTTCCATTCATGGCTGTCTTCATTATCATTCCCTATTATTTCCTTTCCATTAACTGTTAACTCTTCTCTCATGAAGAAAATAGGTATTGATTTTCTAGCAGTAGGGCAATTTACCTCTTTCTAATGCAAGCCAGTTGAAAGTTAATTAATGTATATTGTATCCATCTCCATCCTGTTCTTAACTAGCATCAATGAGTTGTACAAGGGGGGGTCTATTTTAACATGTCCATTGACCTATACAACACATCTTGTTCAGTTACCCCATGAGCCCTTTTGCCTCCTCTTTGCCCCATGCCAAACCAGTCTCATCATGTTTCCTTGTTCCATTTTCATGCGCATCAAAGAAAGCGTTTTGACAAAATTTGCCTTCCTCCCTCTTCTTTTAATCTTAAAAGTAGGATCTGCTGAAGCTGGAATCTGGCTAGTCTATAGTGATAAACCCAACGTCAGGGCATTCATCCATTTACTCAGTGCACTTTTTTTTTCCAAGCAAATATCTCACATGAACACTAAAGAATCAGAGTAGAGAAGCACAGGACACTGAACCAAAATAGTTTATAGTATGGTTGCGAAATGGAGGCATGGCTCAGGTGGTAAAGCGCCAGGCAAAAGCAAGTGTCAGACACTAAGTTTGAGTCACAGTCTTCAAAGAAACAGAGGCAGAGAGAGAGAGTGAGAGAGAGAATATGAGAGAGAGAGAGAGAATGAGAGAGATGTAGGGATTAGGACACAAGCATAATAAAATAGAAGTAATGAAAGTATATAATGGATTCTTTTCAAAGCCATCGATTTTAGGGTTGAGGTTCGTGCGTGAATTCTGTTGTAAGAAAGGGAGTCAATAATGCAAAGACTGACAGTCACAGGAGAACACACTTTTCTTATGGAATCACCAGCATTAAATATGACTGAAAACAGTCAGTTGGAAGTGGGCAGTAATAGAAGACAAGTTTAGAGACTTAGAGTATGATGTAAAAAGAAAATGGGATCCAATTTGTGCTTATATCCGTAACTGCCAGAGTCGTGGTGGATTGTTTAGTAAGAAATCTGAGATGCATTGCTCAAAATCTATACTTGCTATCTGCTTCTTTGGGCAGGTGGATTTCATATTTAATAGTCCCTTTAGAATTCCAAGTATTCACGTAATTAACTTATCCCATTATAAGTAAGCCACTGGAAAAAAAATCAACAATAAGTGTGGTATTATGTTTTGTCCTTTTCACGGCTAAATTAGATAATGATCACCAAATGGCATTACTTTCTCACTTGTTAGAAACTGTAAAATAATCTTTCTAGTTAAATAACCATTTTTCCTGTCACAAAGCAAACTTGGACCAAGGAACAGTGTGTCTTCAATCTTCCTTTAATTGATACAAACATACATTCTATGACTCACTGAGGTTAGATTGTAGGTAACTTGAACCACAATCAACTATGATTTTTTTTTGTCACAATATGCCCAATATTCAGAGGGCCAATGAGAATGCCAAAGTCAAAGTCTAGGTTTGTTTGGTATTAATTTAAATGAGTAAATAATTGAGAAAAAGTTCTAAGGAGTCCCTAGTGACATGCATAATGACTTATTTGCTCCACCTATAAAATAAGGTAGGAAATTTAAGTCTTGTTAGAACAAAACTATTTTATTTCCCTTCATTCAGATGAGTAATGAAGACAGAAATTATGAAAGGACTTTGGGACCAATAGAACCTCAAGTACCACTTTCAGAATAGGGATGCTGTCCTAGAACTTTAAATAGCAGCACCATGGGTATTTGGGGCTTGCTTTACTCAAATCACCATGGGCTTTGTCTCATCTGTTGCTACCTGTAAGTTGCTGGGAGCAACTGCCTGTGACATTTGACACTCAAGGAAGGGGGGGCAGGGAAGAACAAAGCCGCTTCCCCCCCCACACACACACACACCAACTAGATTTTCCATGCTGCCCAGATGTTAAAGACTCTGGTACCCTGCGGGGGGGGCGGGGCAGGATGGGATTGTTGAAAATTAAGAAAAACAATGATATTTTAGCATCAATATTTTAAGCTGCAATACGATCAAATAAGGGAATCTTTCTTCATTTGCTTTCTAAGTAACCAAAAGAATACACATTTGGTTACTTTCTAAGTAACCAAAGGATAGATATTTCATATGTATCTGAAATAAAATAAAAGCCAAAACCTTTAGTTTTTTTTCTTTTTCAGGCAGTGACTTGGTTGTCTTGATTGACAAGCAAATGTTGTGAATAAAATAATGATTCTTATGTGGGTAGAAAAACAAAGAAGGCTTACAAAGGGTTTTCTAACAGTTTTCTGCTGGCTAGATATCTGAGCACTTAAAACATAGTTGATAGTAATTAGTTTGGGGTTTCTTTATTCTTAAAAGTATAAAA
This sequence comes from Perognathus longimembris pacificus, assembly GCF_023159225.1. Classification (NCBI taxonomy): domain Eukaryota; kingdom Metazoa; phylum Chordata; class Mammalia; order Rodentia; family Heteromyidae; genus Perognathus; species Perognathus longimembris. The sequence continues at coordinate 52,931,598 of NC_063170.1, forward strand.
CATTAAAATACATTAAAAAAAAAAAAAAACCCTCACCCTCCACAGAGATCTCTTTGATGGAGCCCTTGTTCTCTGGGGTTGTAAAGGACTGTACTTGTGTCTACTTGACTCCAAAGACTGTTGAATTTGAAGAAATGAGAAGAGGATTTTGCAAAACAAATAGTCAAAATTCTTTCTTCAACTTGAGAGCAGTGGAAGATAGACATCCACAAAGCTTCACCAACCCCATTCCTATCTCATTACTGCAGTTCACAACTATTATGAACAACTCAAAATGATCACTGAAACTTTCAGAACCAAATTTCACTGACAAGAAGATTGGGAAATTTATTGGCTAAATATTTTCAATCGATCAAGACCAAATCCACTTGAGAATAAATGACAATTTACTTAGGGACTTAGGAACACATACATCTGGTTGCCAACAAATGCAAACCCTAATTACAAGTCCATTTGCACATATGAATTTATCAGCATTTTTACATTCAAATCTTTTGAAGCATAGATGGATATTTTGAAACTTGACACTTCCCAACGTAAAGCATAACTACCTGTATTTTCATTTTATCTATACACAATGTAAAACTCTCAACTCAATGATGTAAGAAACCAACAGGATTTTTCCAGCTCCAAGGTAGCCAAACCACTTATCATTTAAAGGATTTTCCAAAGTAGTTAATTATGTTTACTATTAAAATATGAAATTATATAAGCTTACAATTGAATATGTTACATTAAAATTCACAAATGTTAAAATCTACTACAAATTACTTTGCTACTACTGTTTATCTTCTATACCCTTGAAGCTATTTATGTGTATGATATTTATATGGTAAAAATAGTATATAACAATAGGCTAGTGCATATTATTTCCCATGCAACAAAGGCATGTTGTTAGGCTGCAGTTTGTCATGGGGGAAGTATTTGCATCATGGAAATAGGCAAATACTACAAATCGGAATTTGATTTATTATTTTGAAAGCCAACCTATGGCCCAAACAATAGATCCTGTTCTAGGGAACTACAAGTATTTTTAACATTGTCAAAGGGTTGTTGTTTTTTTTTAAGGAATAAAAAGAACCCCAAATATGTGACAGATCATATACAGTAAAGTTTTTCTATAATGGCCAACTACTAAATGCATTATGGTTTGAATATGATTTGTGCCCTGTGAAACTCCTTCTGAAGTTCAGTCTCCTGTGTAATTGTGCTGAGAGATAATTCTGTTTTTATGTGTAATTAATTAGTGCAATTCCTGTTGATTTGGAGTAGTTACCACAAGAATGGGTTGTCATAATGTCAGGCTGGTCCTGCCTGTGGTCTCTTTCATACTGGCCCATTTGCCCTTAGACTTTTCTGCTGTTTTGACGCAGCATGAGGCTCCCACCAAATAGTACTTCCAAAACTGCGAACTAAGTAAAATTTCTTTCCTCTATAAATGATCCAATATCAGTCATCTGTTTGGCAGCATGCCACACAAGAGAAAAATTCTTAGGTTTTGTGAGCCACACAGTTACTGTCACAGGTCTACAGGTCAGCCACAGCAGTGGAAGAGCAGTCATAGAGGACAGGCAAACAGATGAAGATGACTTTGCTCTGGTAAGAATTTCCTCAGAGCCCAGTGCTGGTGGCTCAGGCCTAAGCCATGATCATCATGGCTAACCAGAAAGCTAAGATCTGAGGGGAACAAGTCAGCCTGAGCAGGAAAGTCTGTGAGACTCTTATCTCCAGTTAACCAGGAAAAAACTGGAAGTAGATGTGTGGCTCAAGTGGCAGATTACTAGACTTGAGCCCAAATGCAAATGGATTGTGCCCAGGCTCTGAGTTCAAACTCCAGTAAACACACACACACACACACACACACACACACACACACACACACACACACACACACTTGCTCAAATGATTGGTAGGCATCATCTGACTCAAAGGCCATAGCTTTCTAACCAGTAGTATGAAATATAAATAATAATAAACAAGTCTTTGTTTTTCAGGAGTCTTTTTAAACAGTAAGTAATAATCATAATAACAATCTATATCTAGGCAATGTCTTTAAGAAATTAAAAGTACCAGTGATCTTTCATCCCAGCAAATTGCAGAACAGCTTATTGGATGTCTTTGCAGTTCCATTACATGGAAAATTGAATCTCCGAAGGCAATTTGACCAAATCATGTTGTGAAGTGAAGCTTTGCAGTTTTAAAGCTTTTTAAAGTTGCCTGATTCACAAATCCACACAAACTCTCAAATATGACATATATAATATTCAATCATCTTAACTTTTAAATGATCCAAAACTAAATGGTTGGGTTGATAAGCAGCGAAGTTTATTGAGAGTCTTTCCTGTTGGATTACTGAACATCATGTTTCAGTTCACACAGCTAGTAGTAGTAAGAAAGTTAGCCTTCCATTATATTACCATCTATTTACATGAGTGCATTTATGTGTGTCCAAAATACAGAATAGTTGTCAAAATTTCCTACTGCAAGGATGTTATCACTGTCCATACTCTTTCTATTCGATGATCTGGAAAAACAGGCCACACCTGTCCATATGCTAAGCCCATGAGCCATTAAAAATAAAATAATTTCTTCAATGGAGCCATACTGATTTTAGTTTTCTCCTAAAAATGTACCATTTACATAACCGTACATTCTCTCCATGTTCTCTAGCGTTCTCCCACATGCATCTTTAAAAGGAGCATCTCACTTTTTAGGGAAATTACTTATTTGAGGCAATCTGGGAAGAGACCCAGCCAGTTCCTGGAAGAGTTTACCAACTTATCAGACAGCACAACCAATGGCAAACCAGTAGGATGAGGACTCAGCCCACATGAGCTCAAGGCCTGGCCTTGTTTGTAGGTCGCTGTATGGACTTAGGGTAGGTGATTCCTTATCTCAGCCTCCTGTCACCATCAACCCCAATGTAGGGTTGGGCAAACACAAAACCCTTTGAAACTCATATTTTGTGATACCAAATACTTAAAGCCAGGTAATACATCCCACACATCTTTATACTCTATTCCATCTAAATCTTAGGTAGTTTGGCTCATATACTCGTCACATATTTGGGGTGAAAAAAGATTTTTGCCAATATTTTACTTTTTTTCAACTTTATATACAAATTTGGACTGTCAGGTTTTCTTGAAAAATTGAAAGATGTAGCCACTTCGGTCTCCCACATTTCCCAATCAATATGTTCTGGAGCTGGGTAGAAGCTGTCCGAGGCCTGTGAGGTTTGGAAAGTTGTAGAATTTCCAGATTTTTTTTTTTTTTTTGACCAGAGACCACAGGAGATTTTCATGAAAGGCACATGAAACTCTGAGTGAGAGATCACAATGAACTCCTTTTTCTTAACACAGAACAAAAAAAAAATACCATTTTCAACAGCAGTCCAGGAACAAAACTAGCAGTAGATTTATTCTTTGTTGAAACAGTCCATTTGGTAGGATTCCAATTTTTTCACATTATAACTTTCAAAGAGAAACAGCTCCGATGGCTTGCATAAATAAGGCCATATCCATGGAGAAACAAATCTAACGAAGGAAGTACAAGATCTTCATGAGGGAATATTTTATATATGTATATATAATGCTATGAAAGCAGCAGAAGGAAAGCAAGAAAACTGTAAGATCTTAATAAACTCATGGATGAAAAAATTTATTATTATAAAGATGCAAAATTCTCTCTCAAATAATGTATTAGTTCAATGCAATTCTAATAGAAATGCACCAATGCTTTTCAGGTATTCTGATAAATGTGTTCTCTGTTTTATCTAACGGAATAAAATCCAGGAAAAGCCAAGATAATTCCAAAAGAGTAGATGAAAGAGGACAAACTGTCATGGTGTTTGTGAGGCGTAGGCAAGGATATTATATCTAAAGCACCAAGGTGTTGAGTTGGAGTCAATCAATATTCAAGGCTTTCAGAATGGAAAGCTGAGAATTTGATCTGTGCATATATTGGAGTTTTAAATCTGACACTGAAAATCCTGGAGAAAGGATTTGCTCTTTGCTATGGAGAGTTCAGAAAATTGGGTTCCAGGCTCTGGGATTAGCTTGTTTGCATTCAGAAACAATTTTTATTCCTTTGTTACCTGTGTGATCTCAGGCTCGTTACTTTCCTTCTCTGAGCCTCAGTAACCATATCAAGAAAACATTCAAACCCTTGTCTTCACAAATGTCAAGATTTTCACCACTCTTTAGGTATCAAATTCATTGCTAAGCTGCCTGACATAAAGCTGAAGACTCTATTCATGACTGACTTGGGCTGGAGTGTTTCTTATTTTAGCTTAAATAATTTAAGTTGCTTTGGGCTTGAACTCAACTTCAAAATTAATTTAAGATAATTTTTGAATAACTCTAAAACTATATCAAGCCTTCCAGTTCTACAAAAATAAATATGCTTCTAGTGCATATCCAACGCTACAGCTGCATTTCTTGAGATCATATGGGTGTTCTCCCAAGCTTTGAACTTGGGAGACAAAAATGTCTCATGCTATCTGTTAGAAAGGATGAATTATATCAAGTGAGAAGTTCTTTATCAAGAAGGAAAATATATTACAAAGCATTCCCAAGGAGGCAATAAAATTTAAAGCAGTCTGTTACCTTGATTTTATTTACTACCTTTTTTATTTTAAAAGCTAACACTAGGTTGTATATTAACGTGCCCGATAAACCACTTCTTAGTATATTTCAACTTCTCTGAAAATCAGTGACTTTGGTTACAGTTCAGAGGTCACATTCTCTGTGAAGAATAGAAGCTGTGTGGAGTCTATATCCACCAGGATGAGATGGAGGCTGGCCTTGGGAAACAGGCAAGTTGTGAGAATAATACCCTCAGCAGTGCTTGTCCTGTGATGAACTCAGGATAATTCTCCTACTTGGAAGCCAAGCTGGAGGATGATGATGTCAGTCCAGCCATTGATTGACTTCCTGAGGACATTTGAGCTTCTAATTTAACTCTTCTTGGTCTTGGTCTCCCACCTGAAAAATGAATAGGCTGTGATTCCTCTAACTGGCTGACTCCAATCAATCTCCTGGGGGAAAGCTCATAATATGCAGATCCTTAGGCTCAATTCCAGAGCTGCTGAATCAAAATCCCTATATATGCAGGTTGAAAAATCTCTGTGTTTAAACCAGTTCATTAGTTCTTTCTTTGACAGCTTTCTGGGCATTGCATTGGTGTTTTGTTTTTGCTTTTGTACTGGTACTAGGGCTTGGACTCAGGGCTTGGGTACTGTCACTGAGCCTTTTTGCACAAGGTTAGATAGAGCACAGTCACTTGAGCCACAGCTTCACTTCTGGCTTTTTGGTGTTTACATTGAGAAGGAATCTCATGGACTTTCTTGTTCAGGCTGACTTTGAACTGAGACCCTCAGTTCTCAGCCTCCTGAGTAGCTAGGATTATAGATGTGAGTCACTGGCACCTGGTTTTAACTGCTTAATAACAACAGGTTCATAGTTCAAGTTCTCTACAAATCTTAGAGAATGATGATTATTTCAGTACCACTTCCATGAAAAATGAAAGTGGAAAGACAATCCATATTACCTGTAGGTGCTGTTTTATTCAGATCTTTTATTGTTTGGTACATATTTAAATTTAACCTCACTCAAAAATTAATTGTTGATGGCTATAAGCCACTTGCCATATTCTTAGAATGCGATCAAGCATTCAAATGTGTGTGTGTGTGTGTGTGTGTGTGTGTGTGTGTGTGTTCTTAGTTTTGAAACAGCAGAATCATACTTGGGAATTAAATTAATTTTATCATCCTTTTAATTATATCTTCTACTTCTAATCACCAGCATTCTGATGCTGGGTTATCACATATCATCTTTAGTATCTAAAAAAAAAAAAAAAAAAACAACAACACTCATAGAATCATTATTCCTACTTTACAGATGAGAAAACTAAGGGTTACTGAAGATAAACTGGATGAACCATAGAATTCATTGTCAGAAAGTCCAGGATTCAAAACCATTGGTGGAAGAGCCATAATAACATGTGCTCATTGTCTTAAGCAATCTCCTCTCTGAAGTAACTGTAGATAACTGAAACACACAACAGCTCAAGGACCATCTAAATAAATCAGGTGTATTGGTGACATGACACATTAGATATCTAACAGAAGCATGATTTATAGCATACTGATGACCAGGTCAAATACATACATATATATATATATGCATATTGCATCCAGTTATCGTTGTGTAACAAGCCTCAGTGCTTAAGACATCAGGGATATACTGTAGCTTATTGGCTCATGGGTGGACAAGTAGTTCTGCTGATCTGCTGGGTGTGTTTCTGTGTCTGTGCCTAGTTGGTCTGGGATGTTTTCACTTGAATAGCTAATTGTAGGCTGGAATGACAAGGATAAGGCACTAAACCAAATTCTCTTTCTGGGTCCAGAAGGCTAGTATCCATATGATGGCTCCGAAAAATACCAAGAGATTGGAAACATCAAGGCATCTTGAGATGCAAGCCCAGAACGGAAATACTTTTGTACATTACATTTAGCAGAGAAAGGTATGGGCTGAGTTCAGAACTAAGGAGTAGGAAAAAATTCTATTTCTTCCATGGGAAAAAACCCCACAGAGTCATACTGCATAAGTATGGACACAGGAAAAATATATAACAGAGTCATTTCTCCAGCCAATATACCAAACTATGAACAAAAACAGGAGCACACATGCAGGATGTAGAGAACTGATGGATTGGCAAGTAAAAGCTTTGGCTTTTGTGCTTTCTTTTTCCTTTATATCTGTATGATTTCATGAAGGTGGCTGCAACACTATCAGTGCAGCATACAATACATGAGCTCAGAAAACAATAAAGGAGCCGTAGTGAGAATAAGATCCACAAACTAGTTACTTCATTATACTGGAAGGATTGCATCAATAATTTGCATATCATAAACCATTAGAGTAGCAATGGAAAAGAACTTCAAATTAACCAAGCTAAGTAGTTCTCTAGGATATTTCCACTGGCTTTGGATCTCTAGTGGAAGTCAGTTGCGAGAGAGTCAATCATTCTTAGCATTTTGTTCTACACTCTACACACAGTCAGGGCTGGCACCTTCTGTGAGCCAGAATGTGTTAGCAACCTCTGAGAACGCTAAGGAACAATCCATTCTCCCTTGTCCTCATTTCTGATCACCAAAGTTCTGCCCGTTTAAGGATTAAAATATGGACATGTTTCATTAAGGATTACAACCATTTTGAATAGAAATTATTCTTTAAGAGGGTAAGATGATCATGCCTCTGTGTTGAAAATAGAGTTGATAGAAACCATTTTAAGAGTTTTCCACGATGTTGTCTTTTTGCCACAAAGCAATGACATCCTTAGAGCCAGTGTAGCAAGGCAGGGTTTCTTTGGCCTTACATAAACTATTCTGAGAATGCTGAGCTTTGCCATCTTCACTGAGGGCCTCTCACTGTACGAACCCCACCTATTCCTATGGGGCTTCAAGTGTGCCTGCCCCATCATCTGTTTCATTTTACTTGGCTGTTTCAAACATTCTAGCAACTCACGGGGAGAAAAGAAAGGCCATTTCTATTAGGATTATTTGTAAAGTAAGAGTAATTCTACTCAGAGAAAGGGTTCAGGGCTTGCACAATATGAGTAAGATGTGTGATATGTATTCAGGCTGTTTCCTGGTTCTTGCCTGTGGCCAGAGACAGACAAAAGACAGGCTCTTTTGAGAAGCCAAACCTCTGAGTGGGAAGGAGATACAGAGAGAAGAGAGAGGAAGAAAACAAATACATTCCACAGAGATAGCTGTGTTCAGGATGCTCTACATTCCATAATCTTGATTGGTCAAAGGTTAGTATTTCAATTAAGCCACGAATGCTCTTAAAGCAGTGGTTTGTTTTTGCATTTTAGTTTAGGGCACGGGGTGAAAACTCACCCCATGTTTATTTATTCAATGCTTTCATCTATTTATCCCTACAGGGAGGACACACACACACACAGACACACACACACACACGTGCACATGCACACAGCCGCCCCCCCTCCCCGAAACCTTGTTCTGGAAGGAATGGGATTCTTGTTTGGATGATAGAAATATAAATGCACAATTGTAAAATAATAAGACAAGCCTCATAACTGAGATAGGTTGGCCACTACCGAAGGATAGAAGATTGAGGCAGATCAGAGTACCTAGACCTTTGGACCCCTGGAAAATGTGATTGCTAATACTCTTTCAAAAGTTTTCTTTTTATATTCTTGTAGGTGGTGGTTGTGGGGATTGAACTGTGGGCCTGGGCACTATCCCTGGGCACTCAAGGCTAGTACCTTCCCATTCTGAGCCACAGTGGCACTTCTGGTTTTATACACACACACACACACACACACACACACACACACACACACACGTAGGATGGGGTCCACTCACTTATGTGAGAGACATGGATTCAAATCTTGATTTCATCAAGATCTATGCTTTTGCCTGACCTCAGGTTTCTTTTCTAGAAAGTGGGGCTATTTTCTGCGGTGCAGTATTTCTGGGATTAATAAAATAAAATCACATTACATAACACAGATTCTGCCTGAAAAAGTCATCACCCCACAAAGGATGCATAGGAGTTAACAAACTAAATATGAAATCTCCAACAGGGAAAGTGCCTTTCGGCAGTAGGGGTTTACTTCTGAAAGGGGAAGGCAGTTTGTGTAGCTGCAGCTACTTACCCAGCAGAGCCAGCAATAGTTCGATTTCTTTTTGTGTATGTATGTGTGTTTCACAAAATCAGAGCCCTTACCTGGTGGAGTTGTCAACTTGCCTGTGCTGTCTCACTAATAAAACCTGTTTGAGAGCTCCTTTCAATCAAACACTAATGTGTCATTAATCATGCATGCTATGAATGACCAGGGCTGGGGGCAGAATCAATAACACTGAGTGAATTAACAGGATTCAGAAAGTGTAGGGAGAACAAGATACTCTCTCCACAGCCCCATGCCCCAGCTCTGAAATTAAATCAGGTGGAACTAACAGATGCCTTCAGATCTCTTTATTTCTCCATTCCATCAATAGGTCTGATGGAGTAATTTCCAGTTGCAAAATACTGGGTTAAGAACAGGAGACCCATGTGAAGGTGGCTCACTGAGACATAGACAGAGGAAAATAAAAGCTAAATAGCAGAGAAAAACAAGTTGAGAAAGGCAGTGCAGTAGGCTACCTAGTATTTGGAAAGACAAGTGCAGTTTTAGTGAGCAGAGGACAGAGGCTTGCAAGCCTGGAGCTGCAAAGAGAAGTCTGACTTGCTACATAAGAAATGTAGCCTACTAAGAAACAATTAACAAATACAAAGACAAAAGAAGTGACTCAGAAATAGTCAATGCAACAATATTTTCCCTTAGATGTTCTTGGTTTTCATTTTCTCTTTCTCTCTATGTGGCTTGGAGCTTTCCACAGCATCTGCAGACACTGCAACTCCTGCTACCAGGACTTTGGCCCCCAGTTCCGAAGCTTTCCCTTGCATTACCCCCAGACTTCCACACTGATTTCCTCCTTGCAGGAGCCAAAGAGAGCTTCCTGTTCCTCCTGTTGAACACCTCTTCTGACCACCCTGACCTACACTACACTGGCCATCCACTCCTTAATGCATTCTTCATTAGCATCCCCAAGTTCTCAGTTCCCACCCCTTTCCTGGAATGGCCTTTCTGAAAAAAAAAAAAAAAATGACTTCCTTTTCTATAGGGCTCAAGAGGAACTTTTAGGAAAGGACAACCCAGGACAGCTTTGTTTGATCCTGTCGGTGGCACCAGGGTTGATGAACTGCCATGACAAAGGTTAAGGGATGGTTCTGGCAAGTAAGCAGAATCCAGGCTATTCTAGGAAATGGTTCAAGGAGTATTGATGTTGGTCTTGGGATTCTGACATTTTATTTAGTTGTATTTCAAAGAGATTTAAACAAGTTGATCCCTGTGATGTACTTAGTTAGAAAAGAGTTTGGCCAAGCATACTGGGATAGGCGTACACTCTTATCTTGAGGGAGGACACATTATTCAGTGACACCACAGTGGGTGCACACATCTGTAAAAGACATACCAAAGACTATACATACTATGTATTTTTTATATATCCTGAAGAACTTCTTTTTACTGACATTAATCTATCCTGTATTACCTATTCTAGTACTTCCTTTGCATCACCCCCTCACATGGTGGACTGATTATTAAGTCAAACAGGGACTATCTAGACACAAGCAATGGGATATGTAACAGTCAGACTGATAACTGAGATGGCAAGCTAAGTGATGTAGTTATGAAATGCTCGAGTTTGGATCCCCCGAGAGACCACCAGAGACCAAGACCAATGCAAGCAGCAAAAAGGGCATTTATTTCGGGCTAGCTCGGTCCTCCGCGCACCAGTAAACTGGTGACGCTAAGAGGCCCTGAGCTTAGGGCTTCCAGCTGTTTTATACATTCTTTGGGGAAGGCAGGGACTTAGCATACATCATAGCATCTTTTAACAAATCAACACACACCGCGGGAAAATTATAATAAAATAATTCTAAAGCATGTTTGGTGCATTTGGTGGCAGGAAGGAATCTGGAAAGGGTCATTGGTCAGATCAAGGGACCGGCGCATTTAAAAGTGATTGGTTAAGCCATAGGGGTATAGGGGTATGTGCACACCTGCAGGTTTTTAATTAGATACTGGAAACCACACCTGGGTAGGGGAGTCCTGGTATAACTCCAAAATTTGTTTGTCTTCTCTGCCGGTCACCCTTATGGGTGTTTATGGTTTTTCTGAGAACTCTCTGTCCCAGGGCGTTTTATGGTCTTTGGGGCTTACAGTAAGGTCAGTCAGGTACAGAATGGGGTCTTAGTACAATATGGATTTACTCTGGTCCTTCACTCTGGTTCTACATTTTCATAGCATGTTCAGTGGGTAGAGTAGACCAAGAGATGATTCACAAAGGGATGACTACCTCCCAGCACAAGATTGCATCACTTGACTCAGAAGGAGGCCCATCTTCACCCAGTTTATTTCTGGAACATTCTGTTTGATATTTTTCACACCATGGTTAAATACATAGGTAACTGAAACAGAAGAGAGTGAAGCCATGGATAAGGGGACTTACTGTATCAGCCACTCAGGGTGGTAGCTCCTTCTCTTGTTTTCCTGTGTGGTGAGAACATGATTCCTGGATGAGGAAGGCCCTAGACAAGAAAAAGCTACACAAGGGAGGAGAGGGGTCCTGAGGGCTTACTCATCATACTTTGCATTCTAGCAGCCAGCCTCTCCTAGAACAAGCTGCTTCCTCCTATTTAGAGCATTTGTTGGCCAGGGACCTCACCTTGTGTAGCAAGCTCTGCTGTTTCCCTTAATGATAATGCAATCCTTGGCCTTACTCTGTCAAATTCCCTTGGGAAAGAGGGAGTGAGTTGATAATTTCCTTATTTTCAGGCTTCCCATCCTCGTGGGTTCTGATTCAGGAGGAGTTAGTCAGAACTGGCTATTTGTGTGAATTACAAATCACTATTAAGCTTGAGATCCACATTACAGAGTAGCTTTGGTTCCACAGTTTGTATCACAGAGAATTGTAGTGTCATGGCAGAAAGGGTGGACTTCTTAATTTTCTGAACATTGTCCAGGGCTGGCTCTACTTGTCCTGCAACCATTGTCGGAACAAACACCCTCACTACCCCTTAGAGGGAGTTTTTGTCTTCACACTTCCAAAGAAATGAGAGGAAAAGTGGCACTCCCAGTGTTCAATGACATTCTGGAAATATCTGAATGTCCTCTTCTTCAAAGTGATTCTCTTAATTTGTAACATTTAGGGACTTGGGTCTGGGTTTCATGAGGAGCTAACATTTTAAAGAAGACATTGGTAGAAAGATTCTATTTTTAAAAATAGATGCACAGCTGAAGAAGAAAACAAGTTTTCTCTGTGTGAGTGCACATGACAGTTTGAACTATTCCGAAGAGGCTAGCTGACATAAATAATCAACCATAGCAAGGAAAGGGGTTTTATCTTATATTTAGGGAGACTCTGAGCACAGAAACACACAGTAACTCTGTCTGGGATTATAAATTTCAGTTTTCAATGTATGTTCAGATGAGCTGTCTGACTCGTGGCATCACAGCTGTTCTGAGATGGGCCAGGGCTGCAGAAACGCTTCTTGTTGCCCTAAATCCAAGCATTTGGAAGACTGTAAATTAAGGATACAGGAAACATCCACCACACAGGAAGATTTTTGTTGGTTGTTAATGTTGTTACTAAAATTGCAGCAGAAGTTCTTTGGAAAAAATGGATTACTCTGCATCATAGAAATCTCAAAGTACCATGAGAGTAAGATATACTCAGCAAGAGGGGGAGGATTATTTACAAAGGGAGCCTAAACCCTCAGGTTAAAATATCCTCTCCAAAACCCATTTGACCCAAAGACATTGCCATTTTAATCAGATTAGCAGAGTAGGGAAGAGTTTGAGGTAGGTTGGTAACCAAGCAATCACAGGACTCTGGAGCTCCTTGAAGCACTCGGATCTTGTACAGGCTGCACTTTGTAAACTATGTGGGGAGAAAGAGAATTTTATTCTCTTTCCTACTTATACCCTATTTATTACAAGCTGTAATTTGTTCTGTGTTCTGGAGGCATATCTTCTTAACCAGAAGATTGTAACTAAGTTTGTTGGAAAATAAGAAGATAACAAGAAAGTCATTTTACAAGTGTTTGATTCTCAAATCTAGTCTGCCTGAAGCATCAGCAGAGAGAGAGAGAGAGAGAGAGAGAGAGAGAGACAGAGAGACAGACAGACAGACAAAGACAGAGAGACAGAGACAGAGAGACAGAGACAGAGAGAGAGAGAGGAGACAGAGGAGAATTTCCTTGTATTTTGTATTATAGCTCAGTATCATGATTCCCATTTGCAGGTGAAAACACTGAAGTTTAGAAAAGTCAAGAGATATGGACTGCAGGGCATCATGTTAAATGGGATAAGCCAGGGACAGAAAAACAAATGCTACACAATCTCACTTGTATGTAGACTCTAAATCAGTTGATCATGTAGTAGAGAGTAGACTGGTGCTTACCAGAGGCTAGAAGGGCAGAAAGAAGGAAAGGATGGTGAAAAGTTGGTCAAGGGGAACATAATTAGTGTTATATAGAAGGAGGAAGTTTAGGTCTATTGGCTAGTATAATGTCTAAAGTTAAAGACAACCTATTGTGTTCTTGGAAAGTGCAAAGTGGTTGTTAAGCATTCTCACCATAAAATGATTAATATATGTGAGATAACTCTGCATGTGTTAATTAGTTAAAGTTAAACTGCAATGTACATATACTTCAAAGCATCAAGTATACAATAAGTCAAATTTTATTGATTATTTCCAAAGGCTAAGAAAGTCTCATCAGTATACACAACTGGTTTTGGCACTTGCCTTTGTGGGGACATTATCAGTGGAAAGTCACACAGTTCTTCGTTTAATTTGCTATTCATGTCTCAGTATTCTGGGTGAGATTATTGAAAATGGTCTCCATGTTTTTCTTCTCTCGTTCTTATTACAGTACTAACAAGATTCCTGTAAAAACCAGACCTCAGGGATTCTTTCTGATATAAAGTCTTAATCCTTAATCATAGCAACAACTATTCATCTTCTGGTCCCACATAGGGCTTTGAGAAATATGTGTCAGGAAGAGCTAACTCTAAGCCCTCCATTTGCTGATCCAGCGCTCCCTGTTATTAAAGGATAGGAGGAAAACAAGGAGATTTAGTTTTGCTTCTTTCTGATTAGATTTATAAATGTGGGCCTAAGAAAAGTATTCATCTTCTCTCCTTTAATAATTTGACAAAGACTTATTTAGAACCTACTATGTGTAGCATGTTATAGTGAATTCTGTAAGACCACAGAATGGGCAAATCTGTTGTCCCGTGGTTTATGATGGACTTTGAATCCCCCTTGCCAGAACAGTAGATGTAATAACCAGAAGCCATGCTACCAATGTAGGTCATCACTTCTGATTTCCATTAAGTGCTAACTCTAAAACACATAGGCTCATGCGGTACATACCATATTTGCATACTTTAGCAAGGTTTTAAGATGTTGGCTCTAGGTTTACGGAATGTGGATTCAAACCCATATTATAATGCTATCTGCATAGACCTGAGAGATTTAATGAGCTGCACTAAACTTTAGCTTCATAGTTTATAAGATGACAATAACAATGAATTCTAGTTTGTAGAGTAAAATGATAAATAAAATAATGCATGACTCTTGCTTAAGCGATGCCCTAATAGGGATGAATATCATTACTTAGAATCAAAATGGGTTGTGGTAGCTATTAGACCAATGGTTCTCTTGTCTTTCTTTTGAGAGATTAAAAAAAAATCATTTGCTCAAAAGTAATCAGGTTTAGAAAGCCAGATTTGAAATAAACATCTGTGAATGAACTGGTTGACTCAGAGAATGTATGTGGTCTACTAATTTCCTTGACTGCCCAAGTGCCATTTTTCCATCTGTACCCTTTTTCATGGAATTACTTGCATTCAGTTCAAAAGCTATGGCATTAAAGAGTGTGCTCATAGTTATACTGGAAACTGAGATGATTTGGCCATTTGAATGTGTTGTCTATATCCTAGTATATTTAATAATTTCACTAACATGCTTTCACATGAATACAATTGTAATTAAGAAACACAGCATAGTAATTCAACTTTACTCAATCTTTCAACAAATATTCACCAGATAGTATTTACATATTAATCCCCAGTAGGTCCATGACTTACAGTGATAACTCAGAATGATTCTAAGTTTCTTTTAAAAGGGACCTTGTTTATATTTTTCATCACTGTATATTTACTTTTTCATGATCCTGGTAGACAGCGTATATTCTATTGTAATATGGAGGTCAGATCTGGCCAGTGCCATCATTAACTGTGGAGGGGCGTCAGATTGACTCCAGGTCAGATTAGAGCAGAAGCCAACTCCATCTTCACTAAGATCTCCCCCACCCTATCCAGGGAAGTTCCCCTTCGCTGTGATAAGATTGTGTAAACTGCCTGACCACCTGAAGCATGGAAGTTTCAAGGAAGGTTCAAGGTTAAACCTGTGCTCTCCTATGAGTAGGCTATCCACCTGCATCATGTGAGCCCCGCCAAATCCATGCTCCAATTCTAACTAGAATGATAGGTTGGTTCAAACAGATACAGTGAGACAGACTGTAACTCCACTGGCCACCTGCGAGTGACCTGGCATGCCCTGTAAGTGTTGTAACCTCATTGGCCACCTGCGTGTGGCAGGCTTGACTATGTGGTATTTGCCTTTATAACCCGACCCTGAGTATGGCCCGGGGTGCGTGGTCCCAGCTCCCGAGTCTGGGCTGCGGCCCTGGCTGGGCCAGCCTGCTTTTTACGGTTGCGGTTCCAGCTCCCGAGTCTGGGCCGTGACCCTGGCCTGTCAGTATACTTTTTACTTCCCCAATAGATACATCTTTTTACTTGAGACTGTCTCTGAGTGGTGGACTCTTGGAGGGATGGGGGATTCCCCCCACCCTCAGACTCCATTACATTGTGGTCCCCTCCCTTGGGGGGTCCTCACTACACTATAATAAGAGAACTAGCATTTTTAGGCTAATAAATGATTTTCTTTTCTCTTTAACCAAGAAAATTGTTCTTACCTGTTGGGGTCCAAATCTCTAGGATATTGAAGAAGTTTCTAGAGGGATTAAGTCCTCTATTAGCTTGAAATACTTAGTTATTACAGGAATGAAACAGCATTTAATAGATATAGGATTATTGTTTGAAGCCTGGAGCCCATAGATGAGCAAATGTCAGAAAGAAGCAAGAAAAAGTACAGTCATGACTCAGGTGCTGAGTTCAAATTCTAATCCCACCAAAAAAAAAAAAAAGAAAGTCAAAGAAACATATAACAACAGTCTTGTTGTAGACTGATGAGTGAATTGTAAATACTTAGAAATGTCATTTCCAACAAATATTTATTTGCCTTAAGCTATATACCTCAATGATGGCTCTAAGCTCCTTGGTTTTTAACTCAGAAAAATATGATAAATCTTTCTGATTTAGAGTATGGGCTTTCCTTTTCTGTCCCCAAACACAAGCTCTTCCCTGTAGAGGAGAAAAGAAAGAGCAGGTACATCATCTCCATGAAGCAGGCGGATTTTTAAAAAGTGTGTCGCCACAATTGTTACTAGGCATTTGGCATTTCCTGTGCATTCATTGGCAAGTACCTGGTTTTATAGGTCATACATACATAACTAAAAGAAAGAACTAGAAATCAAATCCACCTATTTGTGTTACTCTAGTTCCAGAAAGGAAGCAAACAGAAGGATTGAAAGGCATTTTCAAAAAACAGGATGAAAAAGATTCCAAATCACAAAGAGATGGTGCTGGTACTGTGCTTTGGGGATAGTAAGTGAGAGGAACTAGAAGGATCAGAGAAAGCCAGCCACAGGGGAGGGGGAAGAGGAAGGGAGGAAGGAAGAGATTGAAGGAAAGAGGGTTTGTTGTATGGAGAAGGCTAAGCTTAATGCCCCCCATGGTCCTCACTAAAACATAGACAACCTAGGGATCCATCAGGAGGGAGTAAGAGATAAAGGCTGACCTCAGTTTCCTCTCTTCCTCTACTCTTTTGGCACCAGCTCCCCCCTGGGATGTCTTAGAGAGAAGTTGTCCTGTTGATGAGTCCATTTAGGCCACCTTCTGAAATAGAGGGGGAGGGAAAGCAGCTCCCAGTGGCCAAACACAAGCTGACCAGCACAATGTCACCTAAAGGAGGGTGCTTCATCATGCTTATTTATTCTGCTTTTATATGATTCAATCCACCCCTCATCCAGCAGAATTATTCCTTGGCTGCTCTCTGATTGGCACTTTGCTCTGGGCTGAGGATACGGAACTGAGTAAGATATTATCTTGATCTTAAGGAGGCATGGTTAAACCTTTGATCTGCTCATTTTAGTGCCATTTTATGTCCTTTGATCTTTCAGGTGTGGCTACATTTTCATCCAAGTGTCCCAACTTTCCTCAAACATGTTCCACCAAAAAACAAACAAACAAACAAAAACCAAAAAAACTCAGCCTCTCTAATTTACACTATTCTTTCCCTTGTTCAGCTTCATGTGGCATGCAGTTAGCTGGCCTTAAACTCTATCAAGGAGAGCTGCCTGAGGATCTAATGCATGTCCAACATAAATTGATATTATGACAACCTGTTAGGTGTTTTAAAAGAAGAAAAGAGACAAAGTTAGACAAAACAGTTGTTTTCCTAAAAGAAAAAATAAAAGATGAGAAGGCTACAAATTTCTACCCTGACTTTAGATACTTGTATCTGAATAAATTGCATTTCATCCCTGCTAGGAAGTGTGCTCAGTCGGAGTAAAGAAGGCATTATTAAAGATGTCAAGGTTGTTCCCTAAGTGGATTGAATGTAAGTGCTCTCATTGCTGCAGCTCCAAGGAGTTGAAATCGTTCTTAGAACAAAATGTAAGAACGTTAGGTAACTCCCTTGGTCATTTATAAGTATGGCCAGACCAGTCTTAACTTTGATTGCTTTCCTTCCCCCACTGTGGTGGAGAAATCCTTGTGGCTCTGGAATTTTCCTCTCCATATTTGTTAAATGCTAAAAAAGCCAAGACTCCCACTATCCAACCCTGCCATGAATTACCTGAAAGGACCCCCTTTTGAGAGGCCAGATGTTTAGAAATAGAAATGCTAGGGGTAAGGAACTGTAGCATTTACCAGAAGGCATGACCACCAAAGGGGGGATAGGCATTTCCATTCAGGGAAAATAAAAAATTCTTTTGAGGTTGTCAGAAGGTCCCGCTCAATGGAAAGATCAGCAATGAAGATCTGACCATACTGGCAATTAGCATTGCTAATGAGGCTTCCAGAGAATCACAGATTATTTTAATCTACTTAACCTTCTCTATAAATACTCCACTTAGAAAACACTCTCCTTCTATTTTTAATAGTCTAATAATGGACAAGTGTTATTTTTTAAGGCATAAGGACCATCAAATAACGATGTATTTTTTTTTGTCAGTTCTGAATTTAGGATAGAGATAGGTAGCCAACTGTCTGAACTGTCCGATGAATTGAAAGATAAAGACAGTCGGAGTGGCTAAATGACAGGACTGTTTGTCCTCTCGTGACTACTGTGTGGTAGATTTTTCGAAAATCAGCTCCCCCGTGGGTCTAGGGGAACTGAATCTTGGAAGCCCAAGTATAAGAAAAATGGCTGGGTGTGATTCGCAAAAGGAGCCTTCCTCCATCTTGATATGGCCACCATCTAACAATAGGACACTGAAATCAATCGGGGACGATTCCAAAGTTTTTCCCTGCGGGAGTCAACAAAGGCAGTCTGTATCCACTAATAAGAGTAGAGGAGCTGCCTTGTTCATATATCCTGTGTTTCAGGGTGAGGCTCCTTTCATGAGCTTACTTATCTCTCCCACCTTCCCAAGTGTAGCTTGCTCTCAGGTTGGTCTGTTGATTAGATCTTTCATTTATTTATCCATCAAACATCTGTTAAGAACCTACTGTGGGCCCGATACTCTCATATAGGAGCTGTGCTCCTCAATGCTCTCTGCCTTTGCTGATGTTATCTCTTAGAAAAAGGAGAAAATAATTACATAAGAAAATAATCAAAAGCATCATCAGATAATACAAAGTAGGGGGAAAAAAAAGAAGCAAAGGAAAAGAAAAAAGTAGGGCTGGGAATATGGCCTAGTGGCAAGGGTGCTTGCCTTGCATACATGAAGCCCTGAGTTCGATTCCCCAGCACCACATATATAGAAAACGGCCAGAAGTGGCGCTGTGGCTCAAGTGGCAGAGTGCTAGCCTTGAGCAAAAAGAAGCCAGGGACAGTGCTCAGG
This sequence comes from Perognathus longimembris pacificus, assembly GCF_023159225.1. Taxonomy (NCBI): domain Eukaryota; kingdom Metazoa; phylum Chordata; class Mammalia; order Rodentia; family Heteromyidae; genus Perognathus; species Perognathus longimembris. Next base: position 52,950,428 of record NC_063170.1, read on the forward strand.
CCCTAAGTCCAAGCCCAGGACTGGCAAAAAAAAGTAACCACAACACACAGACAGACATGTAAGGGTCACACACACACACACACACACACACACACACACACACACACACGCGGGGGCGCGCGCGCGCGCGCACACAGCATAATGTAAAAGGAAGAGCTGACAGCTGAGCGCTGGTGGCTCATGCCTGTAATGATTGCTCTTTGCTTGGGAGGCTGAAATCAGAAGGATATGGTTTGAGGCTAGTTCAGGTAAAACAGCTTCCCCCATACACACTTTGCAGCCCATAACTGAATGCAATGGAGACTGGGAGAGCTGTGATTCCAAGCCAGGCCAATCAAAAAATAAAAATAAAAAATGTGAGACTCCATCTCAACAAAAGGAAACTGGACACAGTGTATATACCATCATCTCAGAAATGGAAGGAAATCTGAAAGGTGGATCGTCAGGTGCGTGCCTGGAGCCCTGGATTAAGGGGTTGAGCACTCTTCTAGCAAGAGTGAGGCTCTGAGTTCAAATGTCAGTAATGATAAAAGGGGAGGAGGGGGAAAGGACACTCTGGAGAACAAAAAGAAAACTAAGGATCAAATGACAGAGAGGCAATAGGAACAGATCAGAGAGAAGAACATTCATGACAGGAGAAAAGTAAACCCAGAGGCACAGAAGGTCAAGGTGGTAGAAAAATGCGGAAGGAAAGAGGTGGTATTATTATAAGCAGAAAGATAAGTGCACCCATATCACAAAGCAGAGAAAAGGAGTCGAGCTTTCCTTCAAGCCTCCTGGAAAATGGCTGGAATATTTCTCTCAGCTCTGATAGGATCTGATTTACACCTGAAAGGCTCACTGTGGGTAAAGCCTGCAGAGTGACTTCCAGGAGAAAGAGTGGATGCTGGGAGACCTCCGGGGAGTCCATTGTGGTGAGAGATAATGGCGGTCAGTTGGCAACAGATAATAACTAAAAGAATACGAATGCTTTCTCTGGAAGTACCTATGACACAGGAAAAGCTAACCCAACCAGAAGATGACACACAGTTAGCTTAGAACTTCATCTTATTGAAGTTGACCCAGGAGGCCCTTTAGAGATCATTCAGTGGGAATCCTTCAATGGAAACATGAGAAAAACTAAAACGTGAGATTTCAGGCACTTACCGAGGTGTAGAAAGCACACTGCTAGCAAAGTCAAGGCTGTGCTCATGCCTCCTTTCTTCTTAGGTGTGTTAGGTCTTCACAGAACCCAGTAGTGCCTAGGTGTGGACCCAGGACCTGGGTGTTGGCTACAGGCCCTATGTTTTACCAGTTTCTTATCTTTATAGTGTGAGGCCACATGGGGACAGCTGGGGTCTTACCCATGCATTCATCCACACATCCCTGTGTGATAGGGTTATTCCCAATACGCAGAATAAATAACAGTATAAGCATCATTGTGTGGCAGCTAAAAGAGGGTAGTTACCAACTGGATTACAGCATCTGACTAGGTTTAAATTTTAGCTTTGGCAATAATTGATTGTGTGCTTCCAGAGAAGCCACTTAACTCTTTGGGTCTTGATTTCTTTATCTGTCAACTGGATAAAAAAATATTTGGAGCTGATGAGACTTGAAGAACTGTAACTGTGGATGCACTGAGAACAGTAACCTTCTAAACTCTGTCACTGGGCAAAAATAGTGTGTGTCCTTTTGTATGGGTCATGGGTCTGCTCCTTGACTCATTTATTCCACAAATGCTTACTGAGTGCTGATTTAATGCCTGGTGGTTCTCAGGCTGTCAGCCTTTTTTCTGTTTCACTTGTATTCACTTGCTTAATTTGCTCCCCTGAGTAATTTCCGGCCTTACAATGTAGTGACTTCGCAATAAGCAAGAGAGAGTGGCCAAGGGGGGGGGGGGGGCGGGGAGGGGCCGGGGAGGGGCTGGGGGTCTCCTGTTGGAATTTCAAAGGCCCCTGAGTACCACCCCGGAAGGTTTATGCATTTGGACAAGTAGGTGGGTTGGAGGAGAAGGAGAAAGGAAGCTCTGGTCCCTGAGCCAAGTTGGCATGTGTGTAGTGTAGGTTTAAAAGTACTATCTGGATTATTTTTTCATGTCTTCCTCCTACCTCTTCAGTTTCTAAGATGTTAGTGAGCCCATTTTTTTTTTCAGAAGACAAACTGAGGTTCAGAGAACATAGACTATCACATTTACAGCAAGTAGAAGACCAGGACGAGACCCCCCAGTGCTTGGCTTCTTGTGGCCTTTCATTGTCCCCATTCTTTCTATGTATAGGAAGGGAGAAAAAGAGAAAGGGAGACAGAAGGAGATGACAGTGGTGGTTCCCTGTGTAGGGGAGACCGAGACAGGCAGACGTTGAGAGGGGGTCCCCGTAAGACAATCACTCATGTGAGTTTCTCTTGGGCCATCCCTCACTTCACAGAAGACAAAGTAGAAGCAACTGAATAAATCAGACACTATTCTGTTCTAGATTGGGAGTGGGGTGTAAAGGAGGCCATACTGGGGCAGAGAAGGGACAGCACGCAGGCTTCCCTTCCCTGTGCCAAGGTGTGAGCCACCAGGAGAAATAATCATCGGGACACCACCACCTGTGGGAGTCTCTGTGAATGTGGGGCCAGCCCCTACCATAACGCATTCCTTCCGGTGCTATCATTTTAGCCCCTTGAAGAAGTCAAGCTTAACTCTTTTGCACAATTGAAGTAAACAAAAGAACTCAAGTCAAAATAAGCCTCAGAAGCCTTTTTAATTTTGAGATTATGCAGCAAGCTTTAAATAACACTGGCCATGATGAATGAGCACCCAAGTTGTAATTTGTCCCTTCTATGGTTTCCAGAGCCTGAAAAGCTTGTCTTCTAGTACCATCACCTTAATGATTATTTATGGACAGAGTATGAATTTCCCAACTGGGGATCATGCATAATACCCATGCATTTCCATAAAGACTAGGGCAATTTTTTTAAACACATGTTTACCTATAATCTATGCAAATCTATTCACAATGATTTAAAAAAAAAACACTGCTTCCCCCCTTTCACCCCTATCTCCTTACACCCTCAGTAGGCAAAATCCTGGCTCCTTTTTATTTCTCAGTTTGTTTTTAAGTGCTGTGGTTGAGGGAGGAGGGGGGACTCTCAGAGTAAAAGGGGAGACAGTGCCTCCGCTTAATTGTGATGCAGTGTGTTTGTGTAAAGCAGTCCAGCACTTCCAGTTGTGAGCAAAGAGCCAAGTGTGGTAGTAGTCACCTCCCTACAAAGCAGGCAGCATTTCACCAGAGGGAAGAGTCGGCTGTGGGCTGTCACCGTCTACTAATATGACTGGTTTGCCATCTCTCCGCAAATAAGGCAGAAGCTGCTACCTGATTGGTATAGCTTCTCACTTTCCCTCCGCATTGATTTTCTTGTTCTCCTCCCATGCTTCATAAAAAGAGGGAGAACTGGCTGGTGCTGTGGACAGAGGAGCTTTATTTTTAGTATGAGACAACCTCTATTTTCTTTCAGGAGAGGGAAGTTGGATTATCAATTCTTTTGTAAATGTGTATGGTGATATTTGCTCCGGTAAGTTTATCTCCCTCCCCCGCCTCTCTCTCTTGATTTACAGCTGGTTCTGTGTGTGTGTGTGTGTGTGTGTGTGTGTGTGTGTGTGTTTGCACAGGTCTATTTGTATGGTTCACTTTTCTTTTCAAATAAGATTTTTTTTGCAATCTTTCTTGATAATATCCTTTTGTTTTACTTTGTTGCCTTTTATTCATATATTTAAACAACAACAAAAAAATCCCAGCTGGGTTCTATAATTGTGTGATAACTTACATTCAGTGTGGAAGTATATGCTGGGATTCTTTTTAACATAGTAAGAAAACTATTTAAGCATACCTGCATTTGGCTTTATAAAAATGTAACATTCTACTCTAACCTTCTGTGCGAGTGTTTAATGTCTTAGTGAAATCATGGTTCTATATCCTGTTTACTGTTTTAATTAAAGTTTCTTCATTAGTATCACAGTGAGACCTAAACTCCATAAATAGCTACCAAATATTGTGTGCTAATTTCATAAGGTCTTCTACCAGTGGAAAAGGAGTGAGAGTCCCAGATGACCCAGTGATAATGCACTTTTTAAAGCAATGAATTTCTATGCAAAAAGTATTCAAACTGTTCAAATAAATCTCACATTCCATGAAATGCTCAATCCCAAGTGGCTGTTGCTTTCTTCTGCCTTTCTTTGAGTGTGTGTATTTGTGCCACCAGCTGTTAAATGCCTGGTCCTGGCTCTGATGTTTCCCTATCTATAGCTAATCAGGAGAAAAGTTGATGTGATTAAATTTCAACTAATGCAAAATAACTGGTCACCTCTGCTAGTAATGATTACTAAATGTATGAGCTGTTTAAATGCATATTTTTAATTCAGTGTGAATTCTTTGTTGTTAATTCAGAAGTCTAGGAGGAAGTCTATTAAAGTAATGATGAAGGGCAGATGATAAGATGATTAATTGTGCTAATGAAAACAAAACTGCTGTTTTAATCTTCTCATGTTTTTGGTTTTGGTTTTGGACACAATCAACAAATCTGCATTGTCTGTTTTCCCGTGAAATGAACGAGAGCATGTATTTCTAATGCAAGTGAAAGCCACTTTTGAATACGAAGCAAGAGAAAGTCTGACAATTTTTCAGAAAATGTTGAAAGTTAGGAATTTCTCACATACTCTGAGGCATAAATTCTTCTGAGACATGAATTCTGAAAAATAGCATTTTGGGGGTCTGATGTTGGCATGGTTTTAGGGTAGCTCTGGGAACACAGTGAGGTGTACTGGCAATATGCTGATCTTCTTGTTCCCACCTTCTGGGCATTCTGTCACACACTCTGAAATGGAGCTAGTCATTCTGACAAACACTGACTTTTGGTTAATCTCAGCCTTAAAACGAGATCAATCCTTCAAACCCACTTGAAGTTTTATATATTGTTTTATTACTAATCCCAGTAAATGTCTTTGTAATAATAGCCTTGGATGTCATAAACTCTAGCTAGGACCAAGTCATCCTTTGCAAACGTTTCTGATGAAAAAATTAACTGTAACTTTTATTTGTGAGCTACTGCCAGTTACTGCTACATGAACTCATCCTTCTCCAAAACACACACATCCAACCTCTCCATCACCCTGTAATAATTTTCAAGGCCAATTGTAACAGGTTGTATAGCAAATTGTTGGCTATAAAGAGAGTTAGCATCACCTGAAGCTATTCAGATACTTAAATTAATGAACTTTAAGGGGACAGCATCCTGACAGTAGTTGTCATTTCCTACAACTTGCCTGCTTAAAGAGGCCAGTTAGGGCTTCCAAGCATGGTTAGACACACTGACATAGGAAAGACAGTAGGAAAGCTATTCCTTAAAGAAGTCAGATTCCTTAATGTTGCATTAAAGCAAATGAATGAGTCATCAGATGACTCATTTTCTTTCACTTCTGAAAGAAAAGTCCAGAAAATCTGTAATAATCTCTTCTGAAAAATAAAAAGAATCCATACCACCTTTGGGGAAATAATAAAGGGATTATAATGTTTTCTTTTTCCTGATGAGATCATCTTTTTTTCTTTCAAGAAGAATGCAATAGTTGTTTCCACTTCTTTGGTGTCCTATTGCATGCCTAGTACTGTGCTAAGCATTTTGTAGGGCTCCTCACCTTCATTCTTCACCACCACATAGTGAGGGAGATAGCATTGGCCTCACCAACTTCCAGATGAGAAAATGGACAAGTGTACAGCTTGCATGAGGTACCACGATGATGCACCTGAAACTCGACTTCTCATCTCCCCTCCCTGGCTTTCACAGTGTCAGTATAACCTACAACAAACTCCTAGCTGGGACTGCTTTGCAGGGATTTCACAAGATATATCATATTTTCATTCACATTTGCCCTTCTTCTGACACCACATAACCTCCTTCTTCTCACACTGTGCCTTTAGAACTCCAAGCTAATTATGTGTTTTACTCAATTTGTGCAGCAGCCAGGATGTGGATGTAACAAAGTGAGCCAGCCGAGGGCAGAAGCATAGAGAGAAGTGGCCCAATGAAGGAAGCACTTTAATTGACCAAAATAAATCCAGGCCTTTGAATTTTTCAATTCTTTTAACATCGAGTCAAAGACGCCGTCATAGCTTAGAAATACCCATCTCTTGAGTTGTCTGGTTTGTTGTAGATGAAAAATAAAAATAAAAAAAATCCAATTGAACTTTATAGAAAGTTCACCTTCTTTGGCTTCACCCCCACCAAGAGTTTCTTTCTCTTCCTTGGGTAGCTGGAAAGGGCTGAGGTGGCGCATTAGGTAGAACATTGCAAAGCAATTTTACCACCCAGGTAATTAAAAAATGAGAGAGCCAACAAGCGTGGCAGAGTCGAAATCCCGAGTCACATTCCTTTGTACCTGAGCACTGATTTCCCCATTTGAGCCAATAAAATTCAGGGGGAAAATGCAACTAACATGGGATCAATATGTTTGCAGTTCAATTTTTCTTTAAGCAGCAGCTTCGAGATGGTAGGCAGGGCACCGCAGCCATGACTACAACTGCAAAGTGCTGCATTTCCTCCCTTCCCTTGAGAGAAAAATTATGAGAGATGATTATGAGTAGTAATGTGGCTGGAAGATTGACTATACCTCAGGACATCCTTGCTATATTTTATCAAAGACTAGAAGGGTGTCTAAAGCAAATAAGAAGCAAGCAAGCAAACAAACAGACAAAAAACCACCCACCCACCACAAATTGGAAATACCAAGAGTCGGGCTTTGAAGCAGTCATCTTTGTGTGCTCTTCTGTGACTAATAAGGTATGATTTTGACCACTGCCTGAAGACGCCTAGTTTATTGAGGAGTTCAGAGCTCAATACATGTGAGACATAAGTTTCCAAAACTCATAGTCAGTTGTATGATAGGCAAGCTGGACAACTCATTACCTCTAATCCTTATTCCTGACAAATATCACAATGGTGTAGTTTAATCAGAAAGTGTAGTATTAGTGCCAGTCCTGATAAAGAAATGTAAACCAACTTTCTTTTTCCAAGAGTTGTTATACTGATTCTAAATAGCCTGAAAAACCACTGAAGGAGACTTTTTTGCTTTCATGAAATATAGTGTGCTCATCCAATAGAGACCATTCTTTAAACTAACCTTAGTGAACAGCTTTGCAGAGTGTAACAATTTTCAGCGTGCCTTCCTCAGAGAAGTAAGACAATCCCAAATACATACCAATAGGATGTTTAGCCTATCTGGCCTGTATTTTCTTCTGACCTTTCTTTGGCTATGGATTTGGGTATTTAGACATATTGATCATTAAATGCTTTAAAACTTTTAATCACCTATTAAACATGTACAAAGGTGCTGGCATGAAGACAATGAGTGATGGAATAATTTTGAATTTGCCATCAGTGCAAACAGCATGTGATATCATTACATAGTTATATAAGAACACTGAATTTCTGGACCTTTTGAGTCTAGAATCAGCACATGGAAGTCCTAATTTGTCTAGGGGAGATGATGGGTCACTGGCATGTCTTTATATGTTTAAGAAAAGGGATGACTTCAATGCAGAAACATCTCATTCTCTCCCTTTTGCAGACTAATGGACCTGCATAATTAATGGATTTTGACTGTGGTGATTTTTTTTAAAACACAGATTCTAGCCAAAAGTACTAATGGAAATGCGTTCAGGGGCAACCCCAAACACATTCTGTCAGAGTTGCTGGAAAACTTGTTTCCATTCCAGGGCAATCCATTTGCTGTGGAGCCTTAGTTTGGTCAGTGTTAAGTGGATCATCTCATCCCATAGCTCTTTGGGGTGTGAGGGGGGAACAGTGTATTGGGGGCAAGGAGTTTTAGTGGAAGCCCCATGTGACTTCCTCAGCCATGTTTATATAATCCTTCAATCTAACCAAATTACCATGTTGTCATTGTGTAGACTTCCTGCCAACGATAAAACAAATTTTTTAGGCTTGGCTTTATATCTCGTCAAATATGGCTTTTAAAATATTTGTGAGCCAAGCACCTTATAGGCTCATGCCTATAAACCTAGCCACTTAGGAAGCTGAGATTTAAGGATCTCGGTTCAAAACCAGCCTAGGCAGAGAAGTCTGCTAGATTATCTCCAGTTAATGAGAAACAAAAAAACTGAATTGAAGATGTGGCTCAAGTGGTAGAAGGACATCCATAAGGAGAAAATGCTGAGAAATATAGTACAAGACCCTGAGCTCCTGAGTTCAAGCCCAGGATGGAGAACTCTGCCTTTATTTTCCATTTTCTCACCTAAGCTTGGCCTTGATCCCACAGCCCAGAAGGTGTCTTCTTGAAGGCATAATGGAACTGTTGCATTAAGGCATCTCAGGGAATATGTGCTCTTGGTCTTTTCTGCTGATGTTCAGTGGGGGAACAAAACAGAATCCACTTATTTACTGATGTGATTACTATCTGCTGAAATGGAGTCGTTTGAAGTAGAGGGGGGAGCTGGCAGAAGTTCTTCAGTGCTTGTGTCTTGTAAGCATTGCGCCTAACTCCTAGGCATTCTCAGATTTGATGGGTGATTCTCATTCCTGCCAAGTATTGAGAGAAGATAGTACTGGGGAGAACCTTTGGAGGGACAGCAAAGTAAAGCAGCTAGAACTGTTAGCTGAGAAGATGCCTAAAAGAACTAAGATTTCCTCTAGAAATCTGTATTCGATCTAGCTTGTGTTACCTAGCTTCCATGGATGTTCTTTCATTTACTCATTTAGTCAACAAACATATTTATATATCGAGAGCCTTCTTTGTGCCAAAGCAAAGCACAGAGCAAACAAGATGTATAGTCTCTAAATGCAATGAGCACATACCAGACCCAGATTCTCAACCTCAGCATGGTTCCCATTTTTGCCCAGATCTTTCACAGTCTGTGTGTGTGTGTGTGTGTGTGTGTGTGTGTGTGTGTGTGTGTGTGTGTGTGTGTGTATTGAGTGTGGAGCCAGGCAGGGGGAGGGTGGTTGCTTTGTTTTGTTGGCTTTTTAGTAGTATTCTGGGCCTCTACCCACTAGATGTCAGTAGCAACCCCTGCCACAGGTTGTGACTACCTAAATTCCTGTCAGGCCTTGCCAAATTGTCCTCATATGAGCCCCAAACCACTGTAAGCAACTTGTTGATTACTATCCGTGTGGAGCCAGTCTTCCCACTATATTTCTGCTTCCATCTCTCCAGATATCTTGCATGCTTTACTAAAGCATTTTCAGTTGTTTTCTGCAAGTATGAAGGTACAGCTTAAGCCAGGTGCCAATGGCTCATGCCTGCAATCTTAGCTACTCCAGAGGCTGAGATCTAAGGATCATGGTTTGAAGCCTGCCAGGGCAGGAAAGTCCATGAGATTCTTTTTTTAAAAATTTATTTTTTTCTTTATTGTCAAAGTGTGGTACAAAAGGGTTACAGATTCATATGAAAGGCAGTGAGTACATTTCTTTTTCTACTTGTTACCTCCTCCCTCATTTTCCCTTACCTCCCCCCTCTCCCTTCCCCTCCCCCTACCAAGAGTTGTGCCGTTGGTTTACAACAAATGATTTTGTAAGTGTTGCTTTTTGAATGGTTTGTCTTTTTGTTCTTTGTCTCTCAATTTTGGTATTCCCTCCTTTCCCCAGTTCTAATATCCGTATAAACAGTATCCAGGGTACTCAGATGAGATACAGTGGTAGCAGGGGTACAACCACAGGAAGGGAATACAAGAGAAACAAAGCTAAACAAACCAATCAAACAAACAAACAGACAAGGAAAAAGAAAAAAAAAAGTACGAGTTCACATGGCATGTTGAAAATAATTACAACAGTGGTATAACTCTTGTTTCTGTAACATGGAGTTCATGAGATTCTTATATCCAATTAATCACTCAAAAGCTAGACTAAGTGGAGCTGTAGCTCTACTACAGTGCTAAGCTTGATCTAAAAACAAAACAAAACCCTCAGGGATGGCACTGAGGTCCTGAGTTCAAACCCCAGGACCAGTACTACAAAAAAGAAAGAGGAGGAAGAGGAGGAAAAGGAGGAGAAAGAGGTACAGTTTGGCAAGCGAGGCATCTCTCAAAAGTTATTCATGTGGCATGGTGTAAACTATCTTATTTGATTTTAATGGACAAATTAGGTAATATTAAAATATCTTTAGAGAATGAGTAAATGATAGACATTTGGAATGGTTATCAAATCCTTAAACTAATAATGAATAGAACCTAGATTTGCATTAGTGTTTGTTAACTAAATTTTCATTTATTCAGCTTTTATTAGCCAAGTGATTTTTGAATGGTCTTCTCAGTACTGAGTTTCCTCAGTGATGTAAGGACTAGGCATGTAGCTCTGTGGAAGAGCTCTTGGCTAGTACATACAAAGCCTTGGGTTCAATTCCCAGCATTGCCAGAAGAAAAATAGTTTAGGAGATGTACAGTGAAACATTCATTACAATTGCAGGATAAGCCCTTGAGGTCAGTCTATCTCAGTGAAGCGGGTGAAGATTTCACAGTGAGACAAACCTGTTATAGGAGTCAGGACTCCAGTAGCAACCAGATGACATAAACTACCTGACTGACCTCTTAGTGTTGGCCCTAAAACACTGAAACTTGATTTCTTTTTTGTTTTTTCTTTGTCAGCCACGGGGCTTGAACTTGGGGCCTGGGCACTGTTGCTAAGCTCTTTCGCTCAAGGCTAGCACTCTACTACTTTGGGCCATAGTACTACTTCTGGTTTTCTGGTGCTTAATTGGAGATAGAAGTCTCGCAGACTTTCCTGTCTGAGCTGGCTTTCAACAGTGATCTTCAGATCTCAACCTCCTGAGTAGCTAGGATTACAGGCATGAGCCACTAGTGTCCAGCTTGAAACTTGAATTCTTTGAGGCAGAAAATGGAAGCACAAGATGACCGATACAAGCTCAATAATATGACTTACCCAAGACCCAGTGATATGTTTAAGTGAAAAGGAAGTTAAAAGCAGAACCTAGTGTCCTGCTAGCCCACTGAACAGAACTGTCTCAAATGGAGCAAGGCAGAGTTCTGGATCTGGTACCTAAGAGAAATATACATATTTGGGATTCTTTGCAGATATCTAGGTGCCTGAAATAGATTCCCAATTTATTTATTTAAGTATGCCTTGCCATCTTTGGGGGCTCATTTAGTCAAATCTCAGCCTCATTAGAGGCTAAAAAGACACAGCACTACTGTATAGATCTTGGTGGAGCAGAAGATCAAGAAATCATAGTAAAGGCCGGTGTGGTTTTCATTGGTGCTCTTGAGCTTGAACAAATTTGGGATGTTCCCAGCATGAGTCTCCTACTAAAACAGGGCCCTTGGTTTTCTAGAGATATTTTTAAAGGCTATCTGTAACAGTTGAGAGCCGTGGCCAAAGTTCCGAGATACAGGTTTTCCAAACAAAGAACTCTGGCAAAATTTGCAATATGAAAACTGTCTTCTTGCCTGTGCTGCTTTAAAGCATTTAGCTTGACAATGAGAGGAAATAGGTCCAAATCCTCATTCTGTGACTTAAGAGTATGCATCACCTTCAATGATACATCTACCTCCTCTGAGCCTTAGTCTCATCATCTGTACCATGGAAATAATGAGATATGGAGAAGATTTTTGTCACAAATGATACAGGAAAAGCTCTTTGAGACCCTGTAGGCCCAGAAACATAGCATCTCCCTTGCATCTTTCTCTGGGTAGTGCATTTTGCTATCCATTTTCATTCCAAGACGTCAATGAGTGTGTGAGGTTAGAGGAAGAATGTCCTAATGTAGCCTGGAAATGCTTTGATGGGTCCTTTCAGAGATTGAGTATCAGTATCAAAGAATAACGATAATAAAACCAACTGCAATATGGATAAAGTTATCCCCGCTAAGATCAGCTCATCCAAAGAAATGGTTCTGAATTCTCCTTCTTTCTTCCTCAGAACCCTTCTACTTTCTCTTAGTCCTGGCATAACCCGTTCATTGTGTAATCAGGAAAGGAGATTGACACAACCTCATACCTCAAGTCACCACCTGCTAACACTGGATGACTTTTACCCCCAACCTCCAATATGATCCCAGAAGCTTCTAAGACAGGGCGGGGGGGTGGGGGAGTAGTAAATGGGAAAATCATGATTTTCTCCTCTCCATGGATAGAAGCTCAGGGAAAAACCTCTCACTTGCTGAGCTAGGTTCCTCATTAGCCCCTGTGGCAGGAAATTCAAAGGTTTCTCGTTTCTCATGTTTTATTTACCAAAGCATCTCTTGACACATTTGATCAGAAAATTCAGTTAGCTCATATTTTTCTTTTTGAAAACCATTATCCACTGGCATTCCTCTCTTAGGCTCCTGGGCTTAGCTCACTTTTTCTCTCTGACTAGTATTTATATACCTCATGGTTCCATACCATTTCCCAGAAGTAATTTTTTCTCCCTTCCTGATTGCCTCTGTTCTGGCATTTGCTCACACCTTTCTTTCTGAGAATCTCTTGCATAGAGTAAGAATGTTGTGTGTTTTTTCCCCCCTAAATCTGCTCATTCATTTGTTCACACATAGATTTCCACTCATTCATTTGTTCATCCATTCATTATCTTAAGCATTCTGCTGTGTTTGTGGGAGGCAACAGTGTGTCAGATTTTTGTTTTGTTTTGTTTTGTTTTGGCCAGTCCTGGGCCTTGAACTCAGGGCCTGAGCACTGTCCCTGGCTTCTTTTTGCTCAAGGCTAGCACTCTGCCACTTGAGCCATAGCGCCACTTCTGGCCATTTTCTGTATATGTGGTGCTAGGGAATTGACCCAGGGCCTCATGTATACGAGGCAAGCACTCTTGACACTTGGCCATATCCCCAGCCCCAGATGTTTTATTAAGCTTATCAATACCCAGGAAACCAAAATTAATACAATCCCCAGTCTCACAACATTTACAATCTAATTGGGAAAGAGTCCATTTATAAATCCCTCAAAACATGATTTAATTATCCCTATAGTCACTGTTCAATATAAAAGCTAAGCCATCTTGGATACTGATTATATGACAGACACAGCTCTGAGTGTTTTATGCATATTAATTTGTTTAATCCTCATAACAGCACTTTGAGAGAGTTAAAAGAGGAAAGGATTAGAGCCCATAAAATCTGAAGGGCAAGGCCCTTTTAGAAAAATCCAGGAATGTTGGTATGAGGATGACTTAACAGGACAAAAACGTACAAGTTCACATAGCGAGGAGTCAAGCAGCCTTACTGGGCTGTATTTCTCACAAGGCTTGCCCCTTCTCAACAGCACCAAGAGGGAACCCAGTATCTTAATGATACAGAGACTGGGAGTGAATTATCCAAAGTCACATAATTTATATGTGGTAACTATTAGGCTCTTCCTACTATGCTAACCTGTGAAAAGCTGTTACAAAACATTCAGCATTTAGTACATGTCCTTATTAGAAGGAGGGAAAGAGAGTCATTTCATGGGTATCTGAAGAGGAAACACAGTGAGGTCTCCTGGAGGGAAAACAGGATAATGGAGGACCTAAATGTCTTTAACACGTAGGCATCCAAGTCATACCTACCACTTCTTATTCAAAGTACCGGCAGAGGCCAGGTAGTGTTGACATAACTTGGGAATTTGTTAAAAATGCACATCATCAGGTTTCAGCACAGCAGAATATCAGAATCTACCATTCCATGATCTACAGATAATTCACTTGCCAAGGAAAGATTGAGAAACAGAACAGGTGAGCACATTAGGTGTCTACCTTGGTTGTGATTCTAACTAGTCACTTGTTTGACTTGCCCAGGTTATTTATTGATTTGGTTGTTCTGGGTTTTCAATGAGGATGACCTTGTAGAAAAGATCGGGCACCCTGGGAAAGACCCTAGGAACATTGGGAGGAAGATTTTTGTCGGAGCCCTGAGCCCCTTGCTTTCCTCTGATGTAGGTGAAAAGACCACCTACATCAGAATCACCTGGAAAGTTTATTACAAATGATGTTTAGATTAAAAGCAGAATTCTCTGAGTAGCAATAAATGCCAAAATACGGTGTAATAATATCTTCAAGCACCAAGAAAAAGTGGATGTCAAATGAGAATTGAATGTCTCTCCTGAGGTATTTATCTAAAACAAGAATACAATAAAGATATTGTCAATCTAAATAGCAATCAGAAAGAAATTCTTCGAAGAATAATGGTATTTGGGAGGAATTGCAGAACATTGCAATAGGAAGATGTGTTCCATTACTAACCTATGAAGGTATTCAAACGTAAAGGCACAAAGAACTTTGTTTTATTTTGCCAGTCCTGGGGCTTGAACTCAGGGCCTGGGCACTGCTCCTGAGCTTCTTTGTGCTCAAGGCTAGCACTCTACCTCCTGAGCCACAGCACCACTCCTGGCTTTTTCTGAGTGGCTTGTTGGAGATAAGAGTCTCATGGACTTTTCTGCCAGGGCTGGCTTTGAAATCATGATCCTCAGATCTTAGCCTCTTGAGTAGCTAGGATTACAGGTGTGAGCCACCAGTGCCCGGTGGAACTTTTTATTTTATTTATTTATTTTTTCCAATCCTGGGGCTTGGACTCAGGGCTTGAGCACTGTCCCTGGCTTCTTTTTGCTCAAGGCTAGCACTCTGCCAATTTGAGCTACAGTGCCACTTCTATATATGTGGTACTGAGGAATCGAACCTAGGGCTTCATGTATACAAGGCAAGCACTCTTGCCACTAGGCCATATTCTCAGCCCGCCCCCCCCCCCCAGTGGAATTTTTAAAGACAGGAGGAGGGGGGATCTTTATGATATGTTAAAACAATAACTCTCCCTACAAAAACTAATACTAAAGGTGGTGCCCATATGAGGCTAGATAGTTCCTGAGCAAACATCCTTACAGAAATATTTTTTTAAGGTCACAGTGGCCTCATGCAAGTCTGTGGCACTGAAAGTCTTCTGAGAACAATTTTATTGGATGATGGGCAATACTGTGATTTGAACTCAGGGCCTCCCACTCTTGCTTGTTCATGGCTGGCACTGTACCACGTGAGGCATACCTCCAATCTGGCATTTTGCTGGTTCATTGAAGATGGAATCTCTAGAACTTTCTGCCTAGACTTACTTCAAACTGTGAGCCTCCAAATTCAGCCTCCTGAATTAATTATTTGAATTAAATTCCTTTCAAGAAAAATTATCACTGTAGAATGTGTACGTTGGAGGGAGACTTTAGTGATCACATTTTTCCTTCCTTTGAGAGGAAAATGTTCTTGCCATTGAAAGGTGGAGGGGGAACTGCTGTGAAGTTTTAATAGTGTGTGAAAGTATGCATAACAGTACTTTAAACAAATCATAACTATCATTATCGGTTATTACACAGAAAGGAATTTTAGAGTCATGCCTCAAATTCTCTATATTGTGACAATCATAAAATTTTAGATAAGTTATTATAAATAAAATCTGACTTTGAAGACTTTCAAAATGATGTTTGAATTTGGCAAAGAGATCTCATCACATTTTTCAATCAAAAATATTTATGAGGGCTGGGAATATGGCCTAGTGGCAAGAGTGCTTGCCTCCTACACATGAAGCTCTCAGTTTGATTCCCCAGCACCACATATATGGAAATCGGCCAGAAGGGGCGCTGTGGCTCAGGTGGCAGAGTGCTGGCCTTGAGCAGGAAGAAGCCAGGGATGGTGCTCAGGCCCTGAGTCCAAGGCCCAGGACTGGCCAAAAAAAAAATAATTTATGAATATTCTACTAAAAGCTGGGAATGTAGTAGGGTTGCATGTGACTCTGATGAGAAAGGAAGACTGGGACAATAAGTAAGTAGAAAGTGTTTGATGTTTGTAAAACCTGTGGAGAAAGGTAAAGCAGATAGAAGACTTGACCATTCTCTTAAACTTGGATTTTGCTACACAATGACTCAAATAATAAATTGATCAGAGGAAATCTAGAGGAATAAAAATTGAGGATATAAATAGTTATTTTCTATCTTTGTGAGTTTTAGGATTGTTCCCCTCCCTAGGTTTTCTTTAAAACAAAGAGTTACCCTACTTGAAAATTTTGAGTTGTCTCAAAGCTTGCCAACCAACGGGTCCTGTCTAAGCTTTAGAATAGACTTGTAAAGCATTTCCTCTAAATCAGCCATTGTTTTAATTCTTTTTTAAAAAAATCAGTTTACAAGTTTCTCTCTACCGGCTAAAAATTGAAATTATATTTTAGTGAATTCTACCAGCTAAATGTCCAGAAAGTAACTTGAAACTGTACACCATCTCCCTTAATTCTATCTCTCCCTAGTTCACAAATTATACAATTATA
This sequence comes from Perognathus longimembris pacificus, assembly GCF_023159225.1. Taxonomy (NCBI): domain Eukaryota; kingdom Metazoa; phylum Chordata; class Mammalia; order Rodentia; family Heteromyidae; genus Perognathus; species Perognathus longimembris. The sequence continues at coordinate 52,966,668 of NC_063170.1, forward strand.
TCATAATTGAAATATTAAAGCCAACACATTAAAAGAGGGGGAAAAAGCATATCTAATTAAGATGTTACCTCTTCCAGCACAATCACTACACAACTGAGCTCCAGTCAAACCAGGCCTACCTTGGCCTTTAGAATGGCTTCATTAACTTCCTTATTAAATTGAGGTTTCAGTTCACATTATACTGTCCAAACTCCATTTGGAGTTAGTTATATAATGAAATAATGACATTTTATACTCTTATAATTGGTCATACCTTTGTTCTTTCACGCATAGCCACTTTCTCCTCCCTACTCCCACAATGACATTAGGATATGAAATCCAGGAAACTGGAGGATCCACCCCAGGAATCCTTGATAGGAGTGCAAGTAGCTTAAAGTGATTTAAACATAAATAGAGTCCTAATGACTGTAGCTTGGAGGTTCTGGAAAGTCACGTGATCTTCCACTGATATATCAACTTACATGCCCTTTAAAGATTGTCAGTTAACAAGAAATTATCTCATAAGCAATACAGTGAGAGTTTTCCCTGTAATCATAACTTTTAAGATGGTAACATTCCCAAAGCATCTTCCTTCCAACTGAGTGTTCCACAGTTTGAAGCTAAAACTGAACTATGTTTTCTTGTAAGCTAGCCAGGGTATAGGCTACCAACATATATGTTCTCAGAAATAAGAAAATTTAGGAATAGAGGGAAATGAACTAAGAAGGGAATAACATTTTTGACATTTAAAAGCACAAAAGTAGCTCCTTAAAATTCTTCTCAGTGCATTTCTTGGATTAATCACTGTCCTTTAACCTCACTATTAAAAAAAAATAGTTGCTTAAATCCCTAGAATGCTGAATATGTATGGAAAGTTGGTAGTGCCCATCCCAACTCAATTCACTAGCTGAGGTATGTGTTTACACAGGCAGAAAGTTGTACTACAAGACATTAAGTATGTTCCTATGTTCCCACTCTTCTTGTGTCTTTGTATATGGTTGTATATGCTAGTCTCTGTCTAGCATCCAATGTTCTCAATTTCAAATGTTGACTGTTTTATCTTGTTCCCATTAAATTGTTTGTTCTGAAATAGATGTTGAATGTCAAGGCCCTTCTGCCATTTCTGTTACTTCTCAAGGTCTAACAAATGGTGCTTGGCGTAGATTAGACTCTCATTAAATGTTTGTTGAATGAATAAATGACAAATACTCAAGATCCAGGCTTCCAGCCAGAGCATTTTCTATCTGAATCTTAAAAAAAATGTTATTGTCAAGGTGATATACAGAGGGCTTACAGTTACATACATAAGGTAGTGAGTACATTTCTTGTCAAACTTGTTATCCCCTTCCTCATTTTTTCCCACTGTCCTCCTTGTCAATCCCCCCAGTTGTACAGTTAGTTTACAACATATTGGCTGTTGTATTGCTGTTGCATTCTTCTCCTTTTACCCTTTGTATCACCATTTTGATGTTCTGAATCTTGAATCCAACGAAGGCTGATGTGACAGGTGAAGAGTAACTAGTTCAAGTAAATTGGTCGGAAGGATACAGGAATGGTATAGGAAGGGGTAATCATTATAGCTACTGATTTCCACAATAGCCCTATAAACAGAAGATGAGGGGAACAAGCCTTATTTCTCAGAGTAGAAAGCACAAGTAATGAGTTTAGGAACTTGCTCAAGGGCAGAAACAAGAAGAGGAAGTGTAGGGTGATCTGACTGCTAGGTAACCCTAGATTAAAAAAAAAAAAAAGAAAACCCCATGGTTCTAACAGCATAAGCTGTTGGGAATGAAGCAGCTGATTTTGATCACGAATCTCCATGATAACTGGATATTTTGTCCCTCTTCCTGGAAAATCCTCTCTGGACCTTGTTCAGTTTCTCCTGGTTTGACTTAGTTTGGATTTCCTTGCTTTGAGAAGCTTATCCTAGAATCAATCTTGAAAAATTTGGAATATTCCATGTCAAATAAGGACTAAACTCCAATGGGCCAACAACAGCCACCTTTTATTTTCTGTGTTAGTTACCTGTCAGGGAAGTACACGTCTTTGTGGAGTGGTCCCTTCTCGCCATACTTGCTGGACAGACTGTGCTCATAGATTTGGTCTCTTCTTGTTTATCCCTAAGTGGGACCCTCACTCTCCCTCCCAGCTGAGAATGTCTCTTTAGCCTTCCAGGGCTATGGTATGTGCTCAGAACTTTCTGTTTTCCAAGATCAAAATTAGCTCTCTGCTGAACTGACATCTCAAAGATGTTTTTCAGTTTCAATCAGATGTTTTAAATTCTCATAATGCCATTTTTCTATCAATGCCCTTCTATTGAATTCAGATTTCTACCGAACTTGTCTTTTTCTTCTCTTCTCTTTTTTTCATTTCTTTTTCTCTTTCTTTTCATTTACTTGAACCTTGCTGTGTACCCCAAGCTGGCCTCAAACTCGTGATCTTCCTAACCTTAGCCTCCTAAGTGCTTGATCTATTTTTTCACTCTTTCAGTAGTGTGTGTGTGTGTGTGTGTGTGTGTGTGTGTGTGTGTGCATGTGTGCGTGCCTTTCTCTTTTCATTTATAAGGTCTTGACAGGTCATTACTTTCTTCCAAGAACTTTCTGGAACATCCATGTCTCATTGATGGGCACAGCTCTGAGAAGCACAGAAGGTTCATTTTAATGAGCTCTTTGGTGATGTTTCTTGCATCTGCTAAAATAAATGAGGTCAAAATAAAATTGAAGAGATCTTCAGTTGCTTTGGCATCTAACAAACTGATTTTATTATCTAGGAAACAGGAAAAGAAAGTGAAAGAACCTGACGATTATGGATATAATTAAACCCCTGCACTTCTGGCAGAAGTCTTAGTTGAACACATTCTAATTTGTATTACCTGTGAAAGAGGAAAATGTCCCTGAAGAACTACACAGACATATATAGCTCAAACTGTCCTGTGGCTACAGTGAATATTTCACAAGCTTTGGCCAGGAAGGAAGAAGTATATCTTGTCTTTCTAGTACAAAGATATAAAATCACATGACTCTTGGGTGATGCTGCTGGCATGACTGACAGATGACACGTGACAGATTTGATGTTGACTTCTTCCTCTTGCCTTTGGTTACTCCGGTGAACTCTTCCAACTCACTTCTTTTTTTTTTTTTTTTTTTTTTTTTTTTGGCCAGTCCTGGGCCTTGGACTCAGGGCCTGAGCACTGTCCCTGGCTTCTTCCCGCTCAAGGCTAGCACTCTGCCACTTGAGCCACAGCGCCACTTCTGGCCATTTTCTGTATATGTGGTGCTGGGGAATCGAACCTAGGGCCTCGTGTATCCGAGGCAGGCACTCTTGCCACTAGGCTATATCCCCAGCCCTCCAACTCACTTCTTAACACTCATCTTTCCTTCCTCCTCCTAATCTAAATTATGCATGCGCCTTTTCTGACAATATAGGCATTTGGGTTCTGAACTCTGTTTGGTGTGTATAAGATACTTTGTTATCTGTGTGGCTTACATTCACAGCACTACCTCTACTTCTCATTTTGTGTATTATCTTTCAAACTTTATGTATCCATTAGCTTTTGCTGCATAACAAATCATTTCAAACTACACTTTATATAGTTCATGATTCTGTGGGTTAGTAATTTACCTAAACTCTGTTTACTAATACTGACAGGGCTCACTCATCTATTTATGGTCATTTTTAAATTACTATGGTCTCTTTCTATCTAAGGATTAGCTATTTATCCAACTAAGAAATTGGACGTATTCTTCCAGAGCCAATGAATGGCTCACACTTTGAATCCTAGCAATGGGGCAGTGTGAGGGAGAAAGAAGTTGGATCAGAAGAACTTTAGTTCAAAGCCAACATAGGCAAAATAAATTTCAACAGAAAATATTGGGCATTTTTCCCCTGCCTTGGCTGGCCTTGAATTGCAATCCAACAGTCTCAGACTCCAGAATAGCAAGGATTACAGGCATGAGCCACTAGCAGTCACATCCTTCGAGTTATTTTAAGAACCAGGATTTATGTGATTTATCAAGTTCACCCAGCTTAATACTTATGGAAATAGAGTCCTTAAACTCTGAACTCATCCAGAAACTTTCATGCAGACTTTATAGTTTCTTAATCTTGCCAAATGATTTCCATTAAACTGAATTAAAAGAAAATGCTGCATTTCCTCATCCAACACTCCTTGACATTTTCTCCTTCCTTCTTATCCAACCAACTGCTAAATCCCATCCATTTTGCCTCCAAAATGTCTCTCAACCTTTCCTCTCCATATTCACTTCTCCCTTCCCCTAGACCTCCCATAATTTTTTTCCTGTTTTTCCCTCTTATTTCTCCCATATTGTCCTCCAAGGCATTCTTCATGTAGCCACAACAGTGACCATGTCTAAATTCAAGTCTGTTTACCTCTCTCCTCTCCCCTCTTGAATATACTCTGCTAAGTTCCCTTTGATGTCAAGTTAAAGGGCAATATAACCTAGGGACATTTAACACCATGTTCTATTTCCACAGAGCCTTAACACGTAACACCTCTCTGCCAGAACATTCTTTTTGCTCTGACTCCCTTCATCCATTATTATTCATCTTTCAGTCAACCTAAGTTATTTTTATGGCTATTTAATCAATGTTTTCCCCATTAAGTGATAAGATATTTGAAGCCAGAAAGCCTTTCTACTTTTGATCATCAATGCAGTAAATGAATATAGTAGTATTAAATGTGCATTTAGTACTCAATAAGTAGTAAGTATTTGAATGAGAGGACAAGTGAACAAATGAATGAACAGCCTTGTGTCCATGTGTAACTATGAGTCATGGTTTATGCCCTAAACAACTTATATTCTCACTGAGAAAAGCAGCTGTGTATATTATTTAAAATAGAGGATCCAGTAAAAACTCATGGCCAAAGAAACAAATTTTCCCTGCAGTGAAGGGAAAAAGGAACAGGAACCTATCTGTATTAGTGTTTTACTTTTGCTACAACAATTGACCACAAACACAGTGCCTTCCAGCAATACATATTTAACTTACAGTTCTGAAGATTAAAAATCCTAAAGTTAGTGTCAGCAAGGCTGATTTCTTTCTTGAAGCTCTGGGGTAGCATTTTTCCTTGCATTTCCCAGCTTCTAGAGCCTGCCTTCATTTCTAGGCTCATAGCCTCTTCTTAACCATAACCTGTTTGGGCCATCTATAAAAGAAAATCTCTCCCTGTCTGTGTCTCTCTCAGTGTCTCACTATGTCTATCTCCCTGTCTCTCTCTCTCTGTCCTGCTGTCCTCTCCCTCTGTCTCTGTCTGTCTGTCTGTCTGTCTGTCTGTCTCATATCTTCTCAAATTCTATCCTCTTTTCTGACTGATCTATCTTCCTTCTTGTAAGGATCCACTTAGTATTTTCACTGTGCTGTGTCAGATCATTTAAAATTATCTATCCAACTCAGAGTCTTTAAGTTAATTCCATTTGTAAAGACTCTTTTCCCAACATGAGGTAATTATGTAGTATATTAGTATATGGAAGTCTCTGGATATTCAGTATTCTGACTATACAGAGTGATTAAAAAAGTATTTAAACTTACTCTTAAAATACAAAAGTAGGGCTGGGAATATGACTTAGTTGTAGAGTGCTTGCCTAGCAAATTTTCTAGGAGACATCTTAAAGGAAACACAGCCTGCATGTGGCGATGAAACCAAGAGTCCTAAGGCCATACCAAAGAAGTGGGTTTTCTATTTCATTTACAACATTTCTTTGGACTTACTGTATTAAGAAATGAGAACATAGCTTGGCACCAATGGCTCATGCCTATATTCTTAGCTATTCAAGGGCTGAGACTTGGAGGTTTGTAGATTGAAATCAGCCACAGAAAAGAAAACCACTAGACTACTTCTCCAAATTAACCAGCAAAAAGCTGGGCTGTAGGTTTGGTTCCAGTGGTAGAGCTCCAGCTCAGTAAACGTGAGACCCTTAGTACAATCTCCAGTACCACTAGTCCCTCTCTCCGCTCTCCCCCCAGAAAGAGATGAGAACATCACAATACTCAATAACAAGATCAACTTCCTATGAGGCAAACTTTACATTACCCAGGTATTTCTGCTTTCCCTCCATCATTTCCCAGGAAACATAAACACATCAATGGATAAAAGCAGATGTAGCCTTGCCTTCTTTAACTTGAGAAAGTCTGACACCTTACATCTTTGTTCTGGCCTGTTTTCCTGGATGTTCATCAAAACAGCTTTTCTAATCCTTTCCCCACAAACCACAGGTTTTGTTAGGCATTTGGATTCCTTCCCAGCACCTGCCAGATTCAATGATGAGACTAAGTGGGATCAAAAGGAACTCAAGTCCCTCGACATTCGCACCCTGTGGCAAGGTCTGCTTGCCTTTGAATGCTTCAAGGTATGGATGAAGTTCAAGAGAAACAGAAAGCCTCTGGATCTGGCAAAAGATCTGGTCCGGGCTGGGGATATAGCCTAGTGGCAAGAGTGCCTGCCTCGGATACACAAGGCCCTAGGTTCGATTCCCCAGCACCACATATACAGAAAACGGCCAGAAGCGGCGCTGTGGCTCAAGTGGCAGAGTGCTAGCCTTGAGCAGGAAGAAGCCAGGGACAGTGCTCAGGCCCTGAGTCCAAGGCCCAGGACTGGCAAAAAAAAAAAAAAAAAAAAGATCTGGTCCAAGGTTCAACTCCCAGTGTGAGCACTTACTTACTGTACAGTGCTAGCAAAATGACCATGTTGTGGGCCTCAGTTTCTCTAACTGTGGAACAAAGTTAATAGCTATCTTGCGTGTGGTCAAGAAAGATGATTTGAGATGACGGATATAAAGTTTGGCATCCAGAGCCTGGCACATAGAGAATGATCATGAAACCTTGCTTATGATTGTATTTTTATTAGGAGAACCTTACCACTAATAACTGTCTAGTGATTCTAGATCAGATTTTGTGGGTAGATCCAAATCCTATATATTCTCATCCTCAAGCCTCATCTCACAGTTCTTCTTCCTCATAGCAGCTGCAGGAGCTTCTTTTCTTTCCTCACTCATGCCAAGTTCTAACTCTTTGCATTGCTAGCTCCTGCTCATATCTTTCAGGTCAGAGTGCTCTTTCTTCAAAGAAATGCCTCCTATTCATATTATCTGGGAAGACCCCACTGTTCTACAAACTATGTATCACTTGTGCCTTGATTGCCTATATGAGTTTTATATTTATTAGTTTGTTCAGCTATTGTGTGTCACTCTTACCAAGCTTTAAGCTCAAAGAGAGCAGTGGTTGTTACACACACACACACACACACACACACACACACACACACACAATCACTCTAAAAATACCCAGGACTTAGTATATAATAGTATATAATCAATATATATTTGCATCCACAAGACAGTATTTTTTATTTTAAGAAAAAGGTTCACTGACCTCTGGGGTAAAAAAATCATTGCAAACCAAATCACTCCAAGAAGCATCATATATCAAATAAAATTCTGAATTCAGTGGTGTAAGTTGATATTCATTAAACTTTAATTTAGGCTAGTGAGTTATATGTCATTTTCCCAGTACACAGGGCACCGGCTTCCTAAACATTGATAAACAGAGATCTTAGAAAAATGTTCTTTCTAAATTGTACATTGATATGTAATGAGCCAAGACTTATCTCTTTCAAATGATGATATCTCTTATATCTGTTATGACCAGAAAGAAATGAAAACATTAGGCTGGCAAATGATTCTTTGCATACTTGTGTGCGTTCATTAGAACATGCATTCCCAGCTAATCTCTTGGAAGGTTTTGTTGCTTGCAAGGGGCCTCCTGGGTCTTGCTTTCCGTTTCTGGTATGGGGAAATGGGCTGCTGTGTGGGACCAGATCCTGGGCTAGCAGGGGAAGGATGGAGATCAGATGTCACAGAAAGTTCACACCTTGGTTGCCTCTAACAGCGTCCCTTAGAGACCAGGTGATTGTATTAGTTACTGAGCTCACATATGTGCCAGTGGGTTTCCCAGAACACTCTGCTCTGCTGCCTTCTCCATCATCCAGGGAATGGTATTTAGATAAAGCATTTCTTTTTTTAACTGCGAAGCCGTTTGTAACTTACCTTTCCCATGACATGATTTTTATTTAGGTTAGCTCTCTTTTAAAAAGCCAGATGGCGCAGAAAAAGAAAAGAAAATGAAATGAAAAAGGAAAGAGAAAGACAAAGATGAAGAAAAAGGAAAGAAAAATCTAGATCCTGTGTTTTCCTAGTAGGTGGAGTTTGGGTGCAGTGGGGAAAATGTTTTTTTTTAAAGGAATTGGCTAGTGACATAATTCTAAAGGAAATGATTGATAATAATATTGCAGGGGGGGGATGGAATGCTTGGAATCAGAAACCTAAATGGGAGGTTAGCCCTGGGAAGTGTATGGAAAGTAGTAGTGCTACTCTGTAAGAGTGAAGGTCTTTCTGGGTTGGTTTGTTAGCTGCAAGGGATATCTGAATTCTCCATGTGAATTTTATTCGTAACTTTTACTGACACATATGAGTTATAAGGGATTCCACCATAGCATTCTCACACATGCATACAATGTATTCTGATCAGATTCACTATCCACAATCATTCTTTATCCCCCATGTGAAATTTTTTTTTTTTTTTTTTTTTTTTTTTTGGCCAGTCCTGGGCCTTGGACTCAGGGCCTGAGCACTGTCCCTGGCTTCTTCCCGCTCAAGGCTAGCACTCTGCCACTTGAGCCACAGCGCTGCTTCTGGCCGTTTTCTGTATATGTGGTGCTGGGGAATCGAACCTAGGGCCTCGTGTATCCGAGGCAGGCACTCTTGCCACTAGGCTATATCCCCAGCCCCCCCATGTGAAATTTTAAACATATGTGTAAAGGAGAAGTTTCCAGTAGACTAGATCTATAACTTGCCTTAGTGTCCCAAAGGGTAAATGGAGGCAAAACATCTCCATGTTTTACCCCATCAAGGCCTTGGAGGTGATCATTATCAAATTTTCCCCAAGCAAGTTCATTTTATTCCAATTTCTGAGATGAACACAGATGCTTTATTCTTCTAATTGTATTGTATTCTTCTAAACCTTTGTGGGTTTTGTAACTTATTTTGATCTGCTTCAATTCCGTTTCCCTTTTATCTCTTAGGTGAGTGCTTTTCCTATTCATCATGCTGGGGATGAAATACTGCTAAACTATACCTCTGCACTTGAATGCCTTTTAGCCAAGAACTAGTTCTTCTAGATTCTTACTTGAACAGTGTTTGTTGAGCCCCTCTGTCTATGTGATATAGACTTTGGAGTTTCACCTAGTTTAAAATGAGAGAATAAGTACATTTTCATTAATTTAACAAGTCCCTATTAAGATCCTGCTTTGAGCTAGATTAGAAGCTGTGCATTCTACCTACCCTGATGTTACTTCTTTCATTTTCATCTTTATTTATCTTCACCAGAGAATTTTCCTTCTGGTATTTCTCCTATTTTTAGCTTACCTCTGCTGCCTGTCTAACTGGTGGTTTGCTCTGGATTTATTTGCCTTTATTGAATAGACTAATTTTTAGAAATTCAATTTAGATACATATTCTGGGAGCTGTCAAACCAGGAGATGGCCCTGCAACTCAAGGGGCATCCAACCAAGTAAGGGAAATTCTGCAATGGCATTGTGACTTTTTGTGATCTTCATTTGTTCTATTTTTACTTAATGAAGTACATGACCCAACTTCCCATCCCAGTCCCTCATTGACCTAATCATCCCTGCCTACAGTCATTATTGAATCTTACTTCTTCATGTATGAAGTCTTTCTCTTCCATTTTATTCCTTTGCAAGGCATTACAACCTCCTCAGCCACATTTACTCTTCCTTCTTGTCTCTTAGAGGAGAGTTATAACACACATTCATTAAACACATTTTTTTTTTGAGCAACCATCCTTTGAAACTGCCCTTCTACTTCTGTTTCTATTCTCGCATCTTCCTGCAGCCTATGCTAGAATATGTTAGCCTTCTGTTAGGTTTATATCTCTGGTTTTGGCATAATTGTCTCTGGTTCTTACGAACAAAAATAATGAGTCTGATGGTATTTTAACCTTGTTAGATGTGTTAACAAGTGTTATAAATTTAGTTGAGGGATCAGGAGCTGAAATTTTGAACGTCCATTCCTTTCTCTTATGGAATACCAAGATGGATGAAGTGGATGGAATATTTATGTCTCCACCTATCATAATGGTCTATATGAACTCTGCTAATCAATGGTCCTCAGAAACTGAAACCAATATATTAAATCTTAAATAATTTGATGACTTTTATTGCCTCTTAGATTTAATCAATAGAAAGATGCTATTAAAAGATGTTGGTTACTTTTTCTCTTATTACATAGGAAATAATGTTCTGTACATGAAATGTACAGTCAATTAGGCTATAGTGATCTTTCAGCTCATTAAAACATAATGAGAAAAAGCTGCTGTCTCATAATGAGGCAGAACTAAATGGTCCTTGGAACAATCAATAAAAGATTATTAGGAAAGAAAATTTTTGTTAAAGAAAGGAGAATCTCTTTTCCTCTAAGTGCTTCAGTATTGTAATACTAGAACAAGTTTAGACTTCCGTGTTGTAAAAAATATCATTGGTATTTTGATTAGGATTACTTTAAAAATACAAGAGGCACTTTCATATATATCAAGTGAAAACCCTATATTGAATTTTCCATATGCATACGCACTCATTTATAGGTTATTTTATAATATGATTTCAATTTTCAAGGACTTTTAACGATGAATGCTTCAAAACATACAAAAAACACACAGTAAAACAAGTAAGACTCTAATTCCTCACTATCTACTTCCAACAATCAACTCATACCCAGTGTTGTTTGATTTACAGTCTCACCCTTACGCTCAGGCATATGTCATTTCTCTCTTAAATAAACTAGTATGTGCCTCTCAAAAGTGTCTAATACAAAAACATCACAGCCACATCACTTATAAAATAAGCAATAATTCAGTATCATCAGATTTCTAAGTATTTTACTTACTTTCCATTTTTTCTTTGTTTTCTAGTTTTAAAAAATCCATACCTTGTGATTGGTTGATACATCTGCCTCTTAAGATTTTCGAATCTATAATCTCCTTTTCTTCTCTTTTTCTCTGTGACTTTTTTCACCTCTCCCCTCATTTTTCACTTATATTGTTGTATTTTGCTCATAGACTTGAATAACAAGGAATTTTCCTCTGAAAAGTTTTTCAGAGCCTGGGTTTTGCTGATTTCATCCAGGTGATATTATTTTGCATAGTCTCACTCCTGATTTTATTTTTTTGTAAAGTGTCAATTGTGCCTAAATAATTGCTCAATTTCAAGATGTTTATTGTGTTGCCAATGTCTCAAAACAGTGTAGTCTTCCATTAGGAGTATATATCTAGTCCTCTCTCTTTTTGTGGTTATCGGTCATTACCTTAGTCATTAATTTATTATGGGTTGTATGTTAGTCAGCTATGGATGCTCTAACAAAATACCACTGATTGAGTGGCTAAAATAACGGAAATGGGTATCTTACATTACTGAGAAATAGGAAATCCAGTTCAAGGTGCCACTGGTATAAGATTTCATTCTGTGGCCTCCCGTGTCTCCCTTCCATGTGTGAAAGCCTTCTGTGAGCCCTCTAGTATCTTTTCTTTTCTCTAAAATTATATTTTATCTTAAGTAATGGTACAACTCAACTTACCACTCAACAAATCAGTTTATATGTACAATGCATCTTGATGGATGTCACCCCTTTCATCATTCTCCCCCATTCCTCCTAACCCATCCCCTCCACTACATTTTCTTAATCCATAGGACTTACATTGAATACTCTGATCAAATTCTCCCTCCTGCCTCTCTTCATTCATTTACCCTACCCACCCTTTGAGTTCCTCCCTCCTGCCACATCTTTCAAGTGCCAAGTTCCTGATATTCATTTTATTGTACTGTGAGTTCGTTTTTTCTAAAGAATTTCTGATATCTCTTCTTATGAGGACAACAATCTTATTTGACTTAAGGACACATGCATATGACTTTATTTACCCTTAATTTCTTCCTCAGGGTCCCCATCTCAAAATAGACATATTAGGCGTCAGAACTTCAACATGTGATTATTTTTTTGAGGGAGGCATGAATACTTAGTTCCTAACAGCTTTCAAAAGGGTGCTATTCTAATTCTATCCTTTCTTTTTCATTCTTAGCATGATGAGAATGTCTTCTCCTCTCCTCTTTGGTCTTCTACTGGTAGTATTATAGAAAATGCAGGATAAATGCTAGGTTCTTTAATGGTTTTCAAATAAATAAGCATATTTACTAGTCTCTTCTAATAGCTACTAAGTTGATTTTTTTGTTTCATTGTTCTTTTTAGCGTAGTTATAAACTCATGGATTTACATTGCCATTCTTAACTGTATGACCTTGGACAAATCACTTAATTCCCCATAGAACATGGGCTGCTTTCTCTGCAGTGGGAACCACGGTACATGCCTCACAGGGTTACAAGATTTCAGTGAAACAGTGTTTATAAAGCATTTCTGGATTCAATGGAGTAGTTTTGTGGTTATTTTATTTATTATGATTATATTAACTGTGATTATATACATAGTTATCACGATTCTTATAATTATAGAAGAAAACATTACTTGAGAATAGATACTTTGGCTGCTCCACTAAAACTTCATCTCTGGTATAGGGAATGACATCATAAGCCTACTTTTAGTTTCTTTCTTTTCCATTATACAATCATAATTATACCCTTTGGGAAGTTACCCATTGCTACAGGGGTTATCTGATGATCCTGCCTCATGTCTGAAAGCTTTGAAAACAGATTTACAGGTCAAAGAGCAGAATAGTCCAAGTAACTTCATAAACTCTGCAAGCATGAGGGGGAGAGAACTTGTCAGGTGTTCACAGGAGGTTAATACAGAAAGATGTTTTAATCTCTATGCGTGACTATTTGCATGTTTCAGAATTCTTGGGGCAATAAGTGAGCCTATGACTAATTCTAGGTTTCTACCTCTCAGCATAAGCTTAAATATAGTGTCTGTCTATATCTGTGGCCCATAATTGGTAAGCCTGGAATTGTATTTAAAACAGCAACCACGTGCAAAAATCAACTGCCACTGTCTGTTAATGGAACCCTGTGCTCTCATTAAGATAAAGTTGGGCTTAACAAAATGAGGAAGGCTGAAACTTTTCTGCTTAATCACTCTTCCTGTCCACTGGATAGTTGTTAATTGAATGCATACAATTGATTATGGATCAATAGGGATTTTTTTGTTCCAAAATGAGTCTATGATATTCTAAATCGCTTCATGGGTATAAATAAATACAACTCCAGATGATGAAATATTTAAATGTTAAGGAAGTCATCCAAATGCTTGACTTCAACCAGAACTGAATCTCAACTGTAATTTTATGGGCATGATGATCTGGAGCTTAGTCAAAAAATTAAATAAGAGAAAGAGAGGAAGGGTGTGGCTCCTCATCCAAAATGTTGAAAAACACACATGCAACATCACCATGATGGCATAGCTCCTGGCAAGAAATATTTTGTGTTAGTACATCCAAATGCACTTGCTAACCTGCAGAACAATGGTGATGTACCAGAAGTTTATCTTGTTCCTTTTCTTAGCAGACAAAACTATGAAAATGAACACATCCATCATCATTTTTTTTTTCTTCACTAAGGCACAGGTAGGGGAGGCATACTGATCTGCTTTAATAAATACTTGTGTTTGGGAAAAGAGCAGGCTAACATGACCCATATCTGTTATTCTACTTATTTGGGAGGCAGAAAGATAAGATCAGAAATGAACTTTGAAACCAGTCTGGGCAAAAACATGTTAGCGAGGATGCATTTCAACAAATAAGCTGGGAATCATAGCACACATCAATAATTCAAGCTACAGTGGTAGGAGAATTTCATTCCAAGGCCAGCCTGGGCAGAGAAAAGCAAGAGACTGAAAAAAAAAAAAAAAAAAGCAAGTGGGGCTGATAGAGCATTTGTCTAGCAAGCATGAGGCCCTGAGTTCAAGCCCCAGGATGGCCTTCTCCCAACAGCAGCTGATTCATAGCTCTGAAGACCGAAAGATAAAACAACCCAGGACCTATAAGAACCCTGTACACCCCAATGACTGTGTCACATCACATATGACATCCTGTTAGTACATTATTTATATGAATGCAGATTGTCTTTTACAAAACTTCCATACATCTATGTTATTTGGAAATTCACTTTTTTGGAGGTGTTTTGTTTTCTTTTCAGAAGATTATGAAGAGCTTCTGACTTTCTATTATGCTGTTCATTTCTCATAACTATGGCATGATATGCCACTGACTGAATGTTTCTTGTTTATTTAACTACTCTATATTTATAGGCATGAAGATTACTTCCAAACTGCCTTTACTCTTTCAATCATTTATTTTAAAGATGTGTGTCAAGTGTTATGTGGGAGAACAAAATTTATTCACAAGCACATATTTAAGCTGGAATCCATAGATGGGAGTTGAATGTACAGACCACATATAGGCTCCAAACCCTATTGGCATGGCCAGGTACCGAATGGGCTTGACCATGCTGGCCTGACTTCATGACATGTCCTGGGTACTTGTTTTTGCTTCAGCTCCATTTCACCAAACAGTCCCAGTGTCAGACAGTGCAGACTGACTGACTCTACAACCATGCCTAGAACACTACCCCTTGCCTTTATCCCCTGTAGAATATTCACTTCCCAGCCAAAGGTGCTTATGAACCAAGCAGCTATTTTGTGTCTATGAGGCAAAAAGGCACTCATGCCAAGAGATGCGGACCCAAACATCGGTAATATCTATAAACATTGGAATTCCTGTTAAATACAAAAAAAATGAATTGTTTAAAACCGTATGGATCAAGATTTCTGTCACCTACAGGCAAACATTTTGCCAACTGATCTCCAGGCTACAGACTTAAAGAAATTAAAAGAGGAGCTTCATTGCCATATAAACAATATAGAGTTAGTTCTCCTGTAGGGTCTAGTTGGAATTTCTCAGCTGATGCCTGGCTGCTTTGTCATAGAGATCACACACAGACCCCAAGGTGTCTAGCAGGCCACACTGCCCTGTTTTTAGCAGAATAAAATGAAACATGGAAGACATCAGAGCCATGTAAGAACATGGATAGCTCTGTACAACAGAGAAGGAAAAAATACTGCTCTATTAGGCAAAGCTCTATAACAATAGTTTCCAGTGTCCTCAAGTTAAATTCTGTCACATATGACAGAGCTAGAAAAAGAAATCATATAGCTCCATAGGACAAAGCTTTCTCCACCGCCCCCCCCCCCCATCCCTGCCTGGAGTTTGGACTCAGGGCCTGAGTATTGTCCTTGATGTCTTTTTTTTTTTTTAACCACAGCACCACTTCCAGCTTTTTCAATGTATGTGGTACTGAGGAATTGAACCCAGGGCTTCATGCATGCAAGGCAAGCACTCTATCCCTAAGCCACATTTCCAGTCCAGGGCAAAGCTCTGTAACAGTAGTTTCCCATGCCCTGAAGTTAAATATAATTCTACTGTCAGGGACAACTTGCAGATTTTATAGATACATGGGATCCCACTTAAGGCTTTTCAGAGAGTCACAGAAGTCTCCTGGGTGAAATATTTTCCATGCATGTACTAAACATCAACTGATAGCAGAAAAGGTGGTTGTCCGTTTCCATAGGGAGAAAAAAAATCAAGTCATCAGAAGGAGACCTTAAGGATTAAGCAAAGCTTCATAGAAATGGCAGAGTGAATTGAGAGTCCTCCTTGTCCTGGGGGACGGTGGGGGGGGGGGGTTGTGGAGTGGGGAGGGGCTTCCTGTGTGTCAGATGGAGTGTGAGAGAAGCCAGGGTTTATTAAAAGCAAACAAACAAACAAAAACTCTCTCTGCATTGGAAAATATGTCAGCAGGCCGTACTTCTCACTTTTGCAGCATTAGTGTGGAAGTGATTGGCACCTATAAATGACAATGTTCCAGAAATGCTCTTCAAATGGCTCATCAGCCCAACACAAACCACAAAAAGAACAAGGACTAGAGGGGCTGTGTGGAGGGGGTGGAGGGGGAGGGTTTGGGCCTCTTGAATCCATAGACTGTTGAGAGGCTTAGCTGCTTGAAGGTAAGAAAGCCAACGCCCCCGGCTGTGGGAGCCTGGCAGTTAGGAGGAGGGACTTGTCAAGTATAATTGGCATAATCTACTCACAGCAGGCTTTTCAAATATTCCTCTCACACCAGACTCCAGCTCTGATTTCTCTTCCCCGGGGATTGTGATGCTGGGGAGCGAAGGCTCAAGTTGCTGAGGCAAAAAGACATTCATGTGGATGGTGGAGGCTTTCTCTCACAGAAGCACCATGGATTCCTGAACAGTGGCGTGAGAGAGAATCTCTCTGCAATCCATATTTCTGCATATTTGACACACTTTCTAGGGTGTCCTCCAGATGAGAGATACCTTCCCCCCCTTGTCCCAGCCTAGAGAGAGATGGCAAAAGAGAATACAGACTGTAGAAGAAGGCAGCTCTGAGTTCAAACCACAACTACTCCACTTATGGATAGACCACCTGCCCTTTGCTCATGCTGTGGGATCTACTTTCTTGTCTGTAAAATAATGGGTTAGTTTTTTCCTTTACTGAGTGTTGAGATCATTCACTCAGCTAATGTAAATAATGCACTTGTCGAAGAATGCAGAGAACCACCTGTGCTTATGTTATGATTAGCATTGTCATCCTTATTCACTTGATAAAATTTATGAGCCACCTACAGTGTTTCAGCACGGTGAGGAAGGCACGGTTCTGTTGGCAAAGCATTTCCAGATTGTTGGTGGAAGTAAGACATATTTCCATATTTCCATATTCTGGCCTCTCACCCTATCTTGTTTCAATCCACACATTTAAGCCCATATGGCCTTGAATGCTGAAAACATAGTTCCCTGGTAAGACGCAGGACTCTCCACATTGACAAGCTGATGTTGAGCTTCATAGATCACAGGTTACAGATGAAAGCACATAGCTCTATCCCCACAGCACAAGTGTAGCCAAGGGCTGTACACAAATGAAGAGGTGTGGCTGAATATGGGACATAGGGCACAGGTTTGGGGCCTCAGCTACATCTTTCCTGACACACTTCTACCTGCTTCTTGAACTGAATCACCTCCTTCTTCCTGTCTTAGGGTGTTTTTCCCAGTTGTTACCAGCAGCTGGTCCAAATGTGCCTTACTTGGACATCTTCGACTTGCTGCCCCTGTCAAACACTTTTTCCACATTCTTACACAAATAAATCAGGCATGCTTCCTGGTTTTTTTTTTGCTTGGTCCTCAGCTCCCCTGCATAGCTATGACCCCTTGTCTCTCCTTCAGATGTACTTCCCCCTAAGCCACTAAAGTTACTGTCACCAGAGCAAAGCACTGTCACAGGCCTGTCCATATCCTCAACGACATATTACACTCACTTACTATGGGGCAGGGAGAGATGCGTTTTGAAACATTAAATTTGTTTGTTGGTTAATGGGTTTAATTTGCTTAGCTAATGAACACTTAGGGAACACATCCTTCATGCCAAGTACTATGCCAGGTGGTAGAGATTCAGCAGTAAACACAAACTAATAGACCACCTTTCTTCGCAGAACTGGGAAATAAAAAACAAAAACAAGCTGATAAATAATGACACACAAATACAGCTTTACAAAATGCCTGCTTGTGTTGAAAAAAAAATGGTTAGGCACTGACGGCTCACACTTGTAATTCTAACTACTCAAGAGGCTGAGATCTGGGGATTACAACTCAAAGTAAATTTGAGGAGGAGACGTCATGGGATTCTTTCTTATCTCTAACCATGAGTTGGTATTGTGACTCAAATGGTGGAGTCCTTAGCCTTAGTCACAACAGGCTCAGGGATAGCACTCAGACCTTGAGTTCAAGCCTCAGGACTGGCACAAAAAATAAAATAAGTTAAATGGGATAGTGAGTCCAGGTGGGGGAACATTGGGGTGAGGAAGTCTAGTTTTGAGGGTGCACAGACTATCTACAAATGCAGAACTATGAAAGGAGTCCTCTATGCAGAGGAGGTGGGCAAGGAGGTCCTAGGTGAAGATCATACAGTCAGTCACAGGTCCTACAGCTTGGTGGTGCTCAGAAAGTCAGAACAGAGATCACTTGCTGTAGAAAGGCATAACACAGGATATAGAGTTGCTCATTGGTATAGTCCTGGATTCAACCCCAGTACCTGAAGGTTCACAGAGGCTTGCCTTTTAGTGTGGGAGGAAGTGATGGCAGCAAGGAGTGTGGAAGAAAGGAAGAAAGCCAAAGGGAATTTGAATAGCAGGCAGCTGTTCCAGGGAAACTGGCCTAATTCTCTTGGGTGCCTCAATGTGATTCTTAAACATACCCCAACATTGCCCTGCAGAGACACAAAAACGTTGAAGTTCTTATCTACCAGTTCCCAAAGTTAGCTGAAAGTTGCCAGGGAACTGATTCTAAGTGACTCCCGCCTGGCTCTTCTAAATGATATAGCCAAACACCATCCTTCGCTGGTATTGGGCTTGAAAACTCGGAAACTGGGCATAGTCCCCAAGCTTTTTCACTCAAGGCCTTTGCTCTACTACTTGAGCTCCACTTCTGGGATTTTTTGCTAGTTCATTGGAGATCAGAGTCTCAGAGACTTTCCTGTTCCAGTTAGCTTTGAACTGTGGTCCTCGGGTCCCAGATTTCTGAGCAGCTAGGATGATAGGTGTGAGCCATCAGCACCCAGTACATTCCTGCTTCTTGAGGAAAACCTTAGCTGAGGGACTCGGGTGTGGGAGAAGGAAGCCTTTGCTTCCTACAGCTGCAGGTGACCCAGAAGGTAGGCCCTACTACTACAACAACAAACTGTGTTAAGTGAATGAGTACTTGAGTGGAAAAATGAATGGAAGAATAAACAATGGGAAGAAGCTCACAGGCAGTGAAGTTTTTATGCCATAGGAGTCCTGTGGTGGCCAGAGTATGCTCGAGTACTTCTGATGTCAATCCAAGATCAGAGGGGTTGTATTGGTAGGTTGGAATTCCTGGTGGAAATGTTTGTGCTACAGAAATTGGCTTTATCCCCCAGATATTGGGTTGTTGGTGAAATGAATATCACTCCCAGCTCCCAAGTTTCCAGTCCCCTTTCTATCCATCCTCTTCCTCTCATAAGTTTCCTTCTGGGTTTATGTATTAAGCTTTGAGAAATGCCTCCTCCCTGACTTCATTACAGACCAAGGATCTCTCCAAGAGCCATTAATCAGCTTATTTCCTGTCCTCCTCCAAACTACCGCTTTCCACTGTGACTTGCAAATTAACCAAGAGGATTAATAGCATCTTTCATTGATATTCTGTGTTTGGCTCAGTTATTTCCAAGGTGGAAGCTGCTTGCCTTCTTTCCAGGAGAAACCATGACTGTCATGAACTGTGCTACAATACCATTCCTGCTCTGGGTGATAATGATTTACAGATTCTTGCTAAAACAGTCTTATTCCCTTTTTCCTGAATGTATTCCTAATTGGGCTACAACAAAGCAACTCCCTCTTGGCTAATTTTGTCCATTTCAAGAGTAATTTCTTTGTTGTTGTGAAGAACAGAGCCATGGATCATCCATGACAGTGTGTGAAATGAAAGTTCACTGTAGGATATTTATTTCGGTCTCCTGGACTCAGGGGAGGTGAATGACCGGGCCAGTGGTTTTGATGTTAATTATCCTAGAATGTGCTGGAAAGTTAGTTTTCTGCCTTGTTTGAGGAAAATTGAGAACTTGAGGCAGGATAGGGACATGGAGTTTTTAGAATTCCACTTGAACAGGGAAATGAACTTTTCTCTGGCAAAAGCCTAGAAAGGTGGGTTCGTAAATTGTATTACTGGAGAGAAGGCATGTGACAAATCTGCAAAGCCTAGAATTTGGAGGAAATAACACACTGTGTGCATGCACGCACATGCACACACATACACACACAGTGTGTCTTCATATATATCTCTGATCAAGTTGCTTATATTCACTGGTGAATCAGCCTTAGCTGAAGATCTTTCACCATGGTTCCAATCTCATGCCTTTTTCCAACTCCACCCTATCTACTGTGACCTTTCTCCCACCTGTGACCCACTTTCAGTTCAGTTTTTGTATCTCGAACTAACTGAACAATAGAACGTTTATCTCTCCTATCTTTCAGAAGGGGATAGTGTCTGTTGTCTGAGTTGGTATTAGCCTAGTAAGCCTAAGCACCTAAAAAATACACAAGCCTTCCTCTTAGTATTGTTAATACTAATAGGCTGTCATCGGATTGGTGGCAAGTGAAGGAGAGGTCTGTTTCTTAATGATGTCTTCCAAGGCTCTTTCTTAATTCTGAATTAATTAATTCCTGAATTCTCTCTGTTCTCTAACAGAGAGAAAGGGGATAAAGCACCTGTTTTGCTTTGGTAGTGAGCTAGTAGGTATGTGTTTATGAGACCATTTGGGGAAAGAGAGTTTTGACTCACTAATGACCTGTGGCATGTTTCTTTTTTTTGAATTGCCAGTCCTGGGGCTTGAACTCAGGGTCTGGGCACTGTCCCTGGCTTCATTTTGCCCAAGGCTAGCATTCTGCCACTTGAGTCACAGTGTCATTTCTGGCTTTTTCTGTGTATGTGGTACTGAGGAATCAAACCCAGGGCTTCGTGCATGCTAGGCAAGCACTCTAACACTATGCAACATTTCCAGCCCCCTGTGGCTCATTTCTAAGTAAAGAAGCCTGGACTAGGCTGCAGTTGTAACTCAGTGGTAGAGTGCCTGCCTAATGTGTGCAAGGCCTATAGTTCCATCTCAACACCACAAGAAAACAAAATAAGACCAAAATAAAATGACAAGACCATTTGACAATCGACTCTACTCATATGGGGTGGGAAGAGTTCCTGCGATTGTAGAGCTAATTGAAACACTGCCAAGAATCTAGAGCGCAGGCTCCTCCCAACTCTGTTATTGGTAGGCTGAGTTGGGGCAAGTGATTTTCCTTTCTTGCTGCAGCTTGTCTGACAGTGTAGTATTAATAGCAAGAGTTGGAGTAATAACCATAGTATAAGAAGAATGAAAAATAAGCAATGAACAAGCAAATATTTTAATGTTTTTTGAGGGCTATGAGGCTGATACTTTATATGTGTTCTCTCAGCTGTATGGACAGCAATCATGTAAGTTATATTCTGTTTCTCGTGCATCCTTTCACCATCAAACTGCCATTTTCTCTTCCCCAGCCTTAACTTCTGGTGTAGGACAGCTCTCCTCCCAAACATCTGACATATTTTGTAATTATTTTACATGTAGCTTCTTTGTGGTCCATCTCACTCTGCTAACATTAAGGTCCATGATAGGCAGTGACCTTTTCAGGCTTGTCTTTTCTTTGACATTCTTACCTTTCTGTACCTCAAAAGCTGGTTCATAAGAAGTAGTAGCCCAACTACTATAAATCAATCAGTGAGAGAATCTGAATTTAGGAGATGTGGGGATGAGCTTTGGAGAAGTGGAATTATTTTTCCAGTGTCACACAGCTAGGCATTGTGATCAAATTCAGATCTTCCTAACTAGAGCTACAGCTCTGTTCTACCACCGAAGGTGAAATGGTTGGGTTGTACACTGGAAGCAGAGGATCTCCACCATTTCCTCCCACTTATCATTTCTCCATATCACCAAAAGGAATCTCCACCATCCGCCCTACCTTCCAAGAGCCTGCAGTCTCCTCTTCCCACTGTGTCTTGATGTATCCCAATTATGGGCCCAGGCCCCTGGCTGATACACACTGAAGGAGTTAAATTAACTCTCCCAAATATGAAGCTAACCATCCCTGTAATATGTTATTCACTCAGCAGGATCCTACTCTTCCGGTTTCTTACAGACATTATCTGTTTAAATCCTCCCCAAACCCATGTGAATTTGGTATCAGGCACGCAGTATGATTTCCCTTTAATCAGTGAGAACCATGGACAGAAAAAAAAAAAGGAACCAGAAAGCCACAGGTACATGTATCAACAAATGTACAATGTCTTGTGTTTTCAGAGCTCAGTAAAGGCTAAATGAAATATCAGTATGTATGGTTTCGATGGTCTGACTCCTCCTTTCCCTGCATCTAACATTTTGAACTAGTTAAATGCATAATTATCATTCTATCTGAAATTTATTGATGGTGGTATTAATAATGCCTTACTGCATAAAAAGCACCATGATATAAAATGAAAAGCCATTATAGCTGTTAAACACTGAAATTAACAGATTTAGTTTTATGCCCTTGTACTTTAACTTGCTACATTTTAATGTCCTAAAGACATTAAATAGCTGCATATTTTAATGCAACTATTTGGAGGTGATTGTACTCTCCTACCATATCTTTAATATAAAAATAGAACATTTCAGAAACATGCATACCTTATAAAACTACTGTCACAAGAAGATGGGATCATACATGTTAAGTATTTTACAGATAAAGAAAGAAAGGGCTGTCTATAGGGGCTTTGAATGCCATTACTATTCTTTCTTGTAGAAGAAGGCTTACCAAAACCTTGACATGAAAGAAGGGCAAGAGCTGGGATATCCAATAATATACAATGAGAAGTACATTTGAACCTGGAATAATTCAAATCCCTTTCTCCCTCATTAAACAATTTGAATAATTTCTTTTTTAATCTTGTGGATACTAAGAACTGACAGAAAGAGAATATTTAAGCCACAAGAAGTAAGTAAACCCATCCCGAAGCATTCAGTTCTGCATTGTGTGCCACTTCCGGATCTGGGGGAGGAGAGGTTTGTTGCAGTGTCTCAGGGCTTGTCAGCCCTGCCAGTCAGGCCAACTAGAAAGAAAAGCAGAGCCTAATAGCCATGGTTTGGGTTGTTTTTTATTACTTAGATATTGTTTCAGTGGGACTAAGAGTCACGCAGATTTAGCTAGGAATTAAGTCTAAATTTCCAACCTTACAGCTTGGAAGATTTGATCCCAAAGTATACTACTTATACTAATAATATTTGTTAACGTTTATTGAGTGTTTATACTGTGTCACCCTTGCTAACACATCCATGCATCTTTCTCTTTCAATAGCAAATATATTGCTTGGTTGACTTGTTTCCATTTAAAAAAAACCTGAATATTAAAATGAATAAAACTGCCATGAATATACAGAACAGGTCCACAAAACATTGTTTACCATGAGAAGGTTTTATGTTTCCATCATTGTTAGCCAGTCTTTTACCATTCACAGTCAATAGTCAATTAAGGAAACAAAACCTTGTGGTGTTTTGTTTTGTTTTGTTTATACTGGCTAAGGCTGCAGGTGTTAGAGAAAATATTGCTTTCACCGTTGAACTGTCTGGACAGGGTAATCTTGTCAGTGCCAGAAGCCTTCTTCCCCACAGCCATGGTCTGTCACAAATAGCAAAATAGCCCACAAGAGTTATTGTTATGTTATTTTGTTGATAAAGAAAATAAGGACTTGGGGACACTAAACAATTTTCCCAAGGACAGGTATCAGAGCCCATGGACTTGACCCCTACACAATAACTCCTCTCGCTATGTACAGAGTGTCCTGCATGGATTCAGACTCCAAAATTACCATAAATTTGAATATGGCAGTATGTGTTAGAGTTAAGTACATTCGGTCAACTTGCTTTAGACATAAGCAAGAAAGTCTCTGGCTAAACTATGAAGCAGGCTTTCCTGACTTCCTTTTTTTTTTTTTTTTTTTTTTTGCCAGTTTTGGGGCTTGGAGCTAGGCCCTGAGCACTGCCCCTGGCTTCTTTTTGCTCAAGGCTAGCACTTTACCTCTTGAGGCACAGTTCCACTTCTGGCTTTTTGTTTATGTGGTGTTGAGGAATCGAACCCAGGGCTTCATGCATGCTAGATAAGCATTCTACCACTAAGCCACATTCCCAGCTCCTGACTTCCATTCTTTCTGTACATCTCCTCAGAGTTTTGGTGCCCACTTCCCCAGACATTTGTGTTTTCCACCAGGATCAAGAATGGCATTAACTGGCAACCACCAAAGCTTTTAAGAGTTGACTTGGAAACAGCAACTGAAATGAGAGGTCATCACCTACGGGAGCTTGAGGCTAAAATAGACTGAGATCATGTACTCTAAAGCAAAACTTCCTAGATATCAACCCTCTTCTCCAACCCTTTGTCTCTAGAAATCTCTGGCCTTGCCTAGTTAAAAAAGCAATCTAGGGCTGGGAATATGGCCTAGTGGCAAGAGTACTTGCCTCATATACATGAAGCCCTGGGTTCGATTCCTCAGCACCACATATATAGAAAATGGCCAGAAGTGGCACTGTGGCTCAAGTGGCAGAGTGCTTGAGCAAAAAGAAGCCAGGGACAGTGCACAGGCCCTGAGTTCAAGGCCCACGACTGGCAAAAAAAATAAACAAACAAATACATTTTTTAAAAAAGCAATCTATAATTTCCAAAGATAAATAACATTTGTTGCAAAATGGACAGCCATGCCAAAAGGAAAAAGCACAAGGATACACCTTGAATCCTTCCTGCTTAAGAGATCCATGAGCATTGATGCATCTGGAATCCAAGTCGGTATGAGATGACATGGCTACGTCTAATGGCACAGGAGATGACATACTCAAACACAATCATTTTGTCAATGCCTTGACAGATTCTCTAAGAAAGAGTTCTCTCGCTCTCTGAAATGTTCTTTAGACTTTCAGTCTCCACCCATCCATCCTCCTAGCTTTCATCCTCCAGCCTGAACCAAATATCATAACTTACAGAAGACCACACCTCCCCCAACCCAGACATTATGTTCCTAGATCTCATAGAGGAACTTTACACTAATGGCTGTCTTCCCTTTGCTTTCTCTGCTCTCTGCAGCTTTTTGCAATCTTTGCATTTGCAACATGCGGTGGCTATTCTGGAGGCCTGCGGCTGAGTGTGGACTGCGTCAACAAGACAGAAAGTAACCTCAGCATCGACATCGCATTTGCTTACCCATTCAGGTAGGAAGCAGCAGTCTGACCTCCCTTGCTCACAAAGAGGCGGCTTTCTTCCTTCTGTGGTTTCTCAAAGAAAAAAACTATATGTTCTCCTTGGGACTTATGGGTCAAAAAAAATTCTGCTTCAACCCACAAAATGCCTAAACTATATCCACTCATCATCTCTGGAGCATTTGCCTGTTGTACATTCAAAGCAGAATTGATGCCTGCAAAACAACAAACAAACAAAAACAGCCTCAAATCTATCACCCAGTAGTGGAGACAGTGAACACAAAGAGATTACAGTTTGGTACTTTCTTCCTTGCCATGCCTTTACTCCAACCTTAAGGTCTCTCACAATCTCTCTAGATTTGTGGGTCATCTATGATTTTATACTGACTATGCAATTCTGGCTGAAAATATTAGCACCTAATTTATCTCCATGTTTCCTACCTTATATTATGCTTAGCTCTTTACCGTTTCAATCTAAATTATTGCAATGATCCTTTGAGACAGAGTATAATAACCATTGCCATTTATAAATGAGAAAACATAGATGCTGATAACCTTTATCCCACCTTCCCCCAACCAGCCAGAGTTGAAGTTTGGGCCCACTTAGCCTAAGTAAAGAGTTCACTTATTTCTCTATACTAGTAGTGCTATACTAAACTTACTAGAAAGAACTTTTCCAATTCCTTTGTAAATTCAGTATGAAAAAAATAATACCTTGATCTGTTTCTGTGCCCTGCATCTATAAAATGATGACTAAGTGCTCATGAGGCTTTACTCCGTGGTTCTCATTCACATGCCTGACATACATTAATTGAGCTCAACTTTAAAATAGTTTCTTTTAAACTTCCAAATAATTGGTGTCAAAAAGCTAGTGTGATTCAGAAAAAGATAGTTTTTAGTAACTTACTAGCCTGTACCCCTCTTCACTTCCCCTTATCCCTGGAGTAGCTCTGGGTCCATGACTATAGCAGGGAAAGGAAAAATCAACCCCTATAAACTTTTCTTTAAACCAATACAATGTTTTCCAAAAACACCTACAGAACTGTCACTAGAAAGAAGAGGAAGGAGGAAGGGGAAAAAAAGAAGGAAGGGAAGGAGAGAAAAAGGAAGAGAAGCTGGGAGGAAGAACTTCAAAATATAATTAAATACATTCAAGAAATACTTCTTAACAAGCCCCATGACTAACAAAAACAAACAACAAAAAAGAAATACTTCTTACCACTTTTTAATGCACAGTTTCGATCACCAAGGGAGACATAGATTTCCCAGTATAGTTGCCCGCAGAAACTCTTTCACTGAGTATCACAGAGGATTTGTGCATCATGGAAATCATCAACATATTGGTCTAGTGGGTGTATCCTAATGTAAACCAGGTGCTTCCTTTCACAGGTGGCAAAAAGTTGTAGGGAAGAGGCAGTTACAGTTACATTCTGAGTCCTTTTGAATATCAGCACCGACAACATTTAAACACCTTTGCTTAAGAAGTCTCCTAACTAGTAAAAGAATACGAAGCTCAAAACTATTAAGCAGGACACCCTGGAATCTGGCTACTCTGTGCTGATGGAAATGAGTGTGAAGGTTTTTAGCACTTCTGAATGCTGTGGATAAACCCATGGCTTCTAAAGGAGAGTGGACAAGCCAATCCCTACCCACCAATCATATGCATGGTGTAGCATTGATGCTAAGAACTGACAGCAGCCAGACAACGGGGCCAGAATGCTTACATTAGTAACATTAGTCATGAAGTCACCATGCCCACATTGCTTCTACAGTGATTTTCTCACTACAGATAGTAGAACCGGGTAACTCCAAGATCAGTCCTTTGCAATTTGAAGAGCAGCAGGTCACTAAATAGTGCATTATTAGAGCACAGGACTGCTAGTTGTTCCCACAGACTGGAAGAGAATAGTCAAGAGAACTATTGTATTAAGAACTATTGAATTAGGTAGGAACCAGTGCCTGAGCCAGAGTGGACATAGACATCAGATTAATATTTAATTTCATATACTCTAAGAGTATAACTTGCAATGGACTCTGCAAGCAGTGTTCAGCACTGAGCTTCCCCATTTTCTTCCCAAGTCCTATAGTTGACCTAGAATTGGAGAGTTCAGATAAAAATATTTGCTGCCATTGTAAGAATAGAAGCTTCTCATTTGAAAGGTTTTTTACGCAGGTCCTAAAACAAAGACGCTCAACCATTGTTTCTGAAGTAGCAGAGCTTTTCTTCTAAACACGATCTTGCTCAGGAGCTCCATATATAAAGCAGTTATGAGTCACTGGGAACACTGAAGCAGGGGAGGGAGGGAGCTTAGGGCATCATTCACTGGCAAAGTACAGCTTCTGTAATACCTCCTTTAATTCTAGCTCTCCTAGGAGCAATTTTAAAATTCACTCTTCCCTAGGGGGGAGAGAGAGACAGACAGACAGAGAGAGAGAGAGGCCTTTTGTCACTGTGCTTACACTTCTGTATACCATTTACTGTGTAGAGTTAAGGAATCAGGCCTCGCCTCCCTCCTCCCCCATAACACCATGTACCTTTGTCCAAGTGATATTGGAGTGAGCAAGATGCTATTGCTGTAACTCTTGAAAAAGTTATTTTCAACCATGAGCCATGGTGGCTCATGTCTATAATACTAGCTACTCACGAGGCTGAGGTCTGAGGATAGTGGTTTGAAGCCAGCCCAGGCAGACAAATCCCTGTGACTGTTATAGCCAATTAACTGGCACCAAGTTGGAACTGGAGGCATAGTTCAAGTGGCAGAGTGCTAGCTGTGAGCAAGAAAGCCAAGCTGGATATTAAGGTCCTGAGCTGAAGCCCTGAGTAGTAGCACAAGAACAAAACAAAAAAAAGTTACTTTCTCCTAAAACTTTGCAAGCCAATGGCAATGATTCCATCATGATCCTAGAAATGAATTAAAAGCTTACAGTTTTTTTTTAAACTATTCAGTTTATTGCAAACACGAGGAAGTCAAATGCCAAGGCATAGGAGCAAAAGTAGTTATTTATTTAATGAATTAAAGGCAGCTACTTAACTGCTCATCGCATAGATATTTCACAATGTAAGATTATATAAACCAGGAAATTCTAGATAGCATAGAATACTCTAGTGCTGCTTCTAGTAAATACAACAAAATGTGTATCTCCGTTACACCACATGTGTGTAATTTTTACTCATATCAGAAAGAATTGCCATTCAGAAATATATCATTGTAGTAGAGAAATAAAACAGTTGTCATGTGACCTTTCTTTTGATTTGTGATTAAACTGGGTAAGTGGTGCTTAACTGTCTTTCTGATCTACTACAATGAAATACCTTGGTATAAAACTTGCTTCCTAATTGGGAGGAGGGTGGTTCCAGACTTCTTTTATACACTGAGATATAAGTTAACATTTCTCATTTTAAAGTACTTACTATATTTGTAGAGAGCCGATTTGAAGATTATCAATACTTTACTAATACATGACTAATGGTAGAGGAGGTCACAGTTAAGCATTTTAAGGGCTAGGATCAATTAGTCCATTTTGGTAGAGCCATAAAATAAAATGGCAGGTAGACATTTAAAATCTTGAGTAATATTTAAAATCTGTGGAGAGCTTCCTATATAGAATGCAACATGACTGAAGCTCATTTTATACTAGCTGACTGCAATAACAACTACCTCTGCCATCCACTTGTTCTGTCCCTTCACCATTTGTGCCTATGCTTCTGAGTGGTAGCCCGGGAGACCAGTGCCTTTTTCTAGCCAAAAGAACTTGCCTGGTTAATAGGAAGCATGGGAAAAAAAATTGCTAGGAAGTTAGTGTTCCCCTGAGCAACCTTTGTTCAAAGACAATGGGAATTCTGCCCCTCGTGTGGTACAAGTCAGGGCCTGTTCCACATCACTTCTCAGAGGTACCCAGCAGGACAGCTCCACCCAGTGTGGGTACCTGATCATTAGCACAGTATATATTCTCCCCTTTGCCCTCTTAGTGTTTAGGGATGAATCCTCCAAGAATAAGTTGTATTCAAATCCTGATCTCAGGGCACTGCTGGGGATTATTAGCATCAATAAAGAAAAAGAGATGAGTCTCGATGTATTAGTTCATTCATTGGCCAAGTAATTGAGTAGATCTCTACTTACTCTCTAAATCGTTATGTGTAATATTCACACAATAAACTCATGCTTAGTTGGAATAGGTCATATCCAGAAATCACCCCAGTGAGTTTAAGTTTAGGTCTCATATGTGAAGCCACATTTTTTTTTCTGCCTTTATGTTATATTCACACACATGCACATACATCTTTCCCAATTGGCAATATTCTCCTTTTCAAGTTGCTTGATTCCAGACATATGGAGCTATTCTGTGTGAACTTCAATAGGAGATGTGTCTAAGAAATAGTCTGTATTTAAGTCACTCCATTCCAAATGTATTCTCTGCTGCTGGTAAACCATACAACTTTCTTCATAGGGTAACTATAAGCTTTACTTCGAAACAAAGTTACCCATACTACAAAAGTTACATTATATCATGGCAATTACATAAAAACTTCAGTATCTGATTCTTGAAGGTAAGATTGTAAATAAATTGGATATACATTTTATATCCTTCCACATTTCCAGATTTTCTAGAATAAGCTTTTGTGCATTGTTACACTATCTATCTACTGAAACAATGTAGTGTAGTTTGGACTCTTGAGACAGTTTACCTGGGTTCACATCCCACTTAGATTATTAACTGTATGATGTTGAAAACATTATTTTCATTTCTGTTCCTTGCCCTCAATGAATTAGCTCTTTCAAAATCAGCCAGATGAACTATAGTACATTTGCAAAATGCTTAATACAAGGTCTGATATTCAACAAGTTTTCATGGGTTGTTGTTTTTTCTTTCATAATCAAGTATGAGTAATGAATAATAGAAAGCCAAACTGGTTAATTAGCACAAATATCCTTGAGGCAACCAATGATTCATTGATTATATTTTACACGAAATCAGAACTTTTTCAGCCTTCTATCTACAGGCAAAGGTATAACTATTTTAATATCTCACATTAAATGACTTCATTTTAACACTTTAAAATTTATTTAGGTTGCCCTAAGAGTTATCATCATCAGAACTTTTTTTCCCATCAACCCTAGAGGACACTCTGAAGACCCTTTCCCACAGTGAGGGAATCGAATAGCCTGATGTGATCTTTGGGAAGGGCTTCTGTGTTACTGGTGGGAGAAATAGACTGAGAATTCAAGGAGGGTTGTTCATGTTAGGGGAAACAAAGATGGCCACTAGCTGAAGGAGAAGCACCAGTTGCCTCCTCACGGTGCTAACCACTGGCTATAGGTCACCCAGTCCTCCTGGGAACATTGGGATGATTACAAGTCAATTCAGGGAAGCTGTGTAATTTGCTCTCTCTGCCAGGGCAGGGGCAAGAGAAGCATTTTTCCCTAAGCTTCACACTCAATATCATTAGTGCTAAACAATTGGAGGAAATTTGAACCAATTTGAGGAAAATAGAAAAAAAATAAGGTTTGCAATATTGTTATATCTTGCATTCAGGAAATGCTGTGATTGCAATTATACTTCAGTGTTCATTTACTATTTCTCATTACCCATTATGACCCAAAAAAGAGAGCAGGGTCACATTTTAATGTTAAGTGTTAAACTCATTTTGGGGTACAATGAGATCCAGGGTAGTAAAAAATTGAAGAGATTTGAAAGTGATGTGGCCCAAAGGCAAATCCCTAGTCAAATCTCTGGCTTCAAGCCCACGCTCTGCCACCTAGTGGAAGGGCAAGTTATAGCTTCCCATTCTGGATATGAGAGAACAGAAGTGACGCTTGCTGGGCCCATAATTGCCCAGAGGCTCAGACAAACTTGTTAAAACAAAATAACAATAGAATTTTCCTCATTGCCTGGCAGTGACAGTTCAATTAGAAAAATACAAGTTAATTGCATGACATACATCAAGTGGTCCCTGGATTGTGTTGCTGTTGTTATTATTACTGACATCCAGCGCACAGAATTAGCACTAGAGTTCAGCTGCAGATCAAGGACAAGTCCTATTTTACAATAAGGAGAGAAATTGACATTTATAGAGAATGTTGGTAGGGAACCACAGAAAGTGGTACAAATATGTACAATGGCTGTTAGTGTGAAATTAGTTTCATATATATATATACATATATATATATAGAGAGAGAGAGAGAGAGAAGTGAATATGCCAAGGTAGAGTGACTCAAGGTCCTTCTCCCCTCCAACCTCCCACCAGAGTTCCCCACTGGTTGGCACAAGTGGGAGCCAGTCACTCAGAAAGGAATTGGCCCTCATATGTAAGGCAGATCAGAAGAAGAACAGGGATGTGAGAACAAGCAGGCAAGGCCAGTTCTGAACTCTGTCTGAATCTCAGTTTATCAGTGAGAACAGTGGATTGAAATCTTCAGAGAGAACTAGTGGAGGTATGGCTCAAGTGCAGAATGCTAGTCTTCAGTGAGGAAGCTGAAAGTAAGCAAGAGCACAAGGCCCTGAGTTCGACCTCCAATACTGTCAGAGAGAGGAAGTGGGAAGTGAGGGAGGTAAGTAAGGAGAGAGGAGAGAGGGAGAGAGATAAACAAAGAATTAATTTGAATCAGGAGTTGAGTGTGGTGATGCAAGTGTTCTTGTATTCCCAACTACTACTCATCAGGTAGGAGAATCAAGATCCAAGGCTGAACTAGGAAAAAGCAAGAGACCCCACCTAAAAAAAAAATTATGACAGCAAAATGATCACATGTGGCTCAAGTAGTAGAGAGCTTACCTCACAATCTGAAGGTCCTGAGTTCAGACACCAGTGCAATCCAAACCAGAGAGAATTCAACCTCTGAGTTAGATAAGAGTAGAATGAATGTGACCTTGGCCAGGAATGCTAGTAGAGCTCCAGCTACTAGCACTTCAGAAAGTGCAAAGGAAATGTCAAAACTCAAGAAAAAAAACACACAAAACTTCATATAAGGCCAGTTTTGCCTTTTTTTTTTCTTGAAAGTTTCTTCCAGCCTCAAAAGTGCTCGCTCTGATGCCCTATTTTGGTAAAATCAGAACAGGTTTTTAAAGATCAGGATTGGAGCATTTGTTGAAAAATGATTGTGAGTTATGTAATCAAAGCTGTTGTTTCTGTGGCACACCCATCGGGAGGTGACAAGTGGCAGAAATTACATCAGTGTGTGCTGGCTGGGCTCTTCATGTAGTTCCGCATCTTACTGTGCCCAATTCTGACAAAAGGTAGAGGGGAATACGGTAGAAAGAATTCCATTACCTGCAGAAAGCTTTATACCCTGGAAGAACACAAATATGGCTTCCTTTAAGTTGTAAAAATAAATTTGAGTCCTTCCTTACATCTTTTCCTTTTCTTCCCTTGAGAAAGACAGAGAGAGACTTTGTTGCTAATAAAGGAACAAAGGAAGTCATCTTTGTTGCAGCTTGGGGGTGTCAGAAGTTCTGTTCACCCTTATCTGTGTGTGGAGATATGCACCTTGAAAATATTAGGGTGTCTGCTGCACAGGCCCATGAGCCGCCATCTCTGCTTCTGAAAAGACAGGAGATGTTAGAACATTGTTCACATCCCCTCAAGCAAGTGGCAGCAAGCCAGAAAGCACCTTTGATGAGGTCAAGCTGGTGTCAATTGAATGGTGGAGACCTATGATCCCCCTTCTTCTCTAGCCCCAAACTATTCCTGACAGAGTGACATTTTATGAGGCATGAGTTGAATTGGCTTTCCAAGGACCCAGGGTCAAAGGAAGAGAAGGCAAATACTCAAGGTGATTGTCCTTCAGATGCTTGGCTGGGATGTAGAAACACCAGGGCTGCAGGGTCCTTACACAACTGGAGGGCAGGGATTCGCGTGCCTAATTGCTCTCCCAGGACTCCACAGTGGGAAGTCAGTGCTCCTGAACTTTAGACTCACCTCAATCTAAGGCTCCATAGTTGCAATGTATCCTGCAGGATACGGGTTAAAAATGGAGAGTCCATGATTCTACCATAGGTGTGGCTAATCAGCATCCTGTGGGTGAGGTCTAGGACTGACATTTTAATAGACCTCAAGTAATTCTAAACGTGCTGAAAGTGGAAAATTACTGACTTAACTAGGATTAGGCAGAGCTTTAATTTGTTATAATCTGATACTTTATGGCTTAATACTGATGGATCATTTTAAGAAAATAATTGGGCTTACAGTTGAAGTGAACACTCACCTTATTATTTATACTTCACATGATAAAATAAAAGTCCTAGCTATTGAATTACCTGGACCAACTGCAAATGAGGGAAAGTCAGAAAGAGTGGAAATGGTAAACCCTTCACTTCATGCACATCTGTATTCATGAGTGTAAGTTCCTATCATATGTTAGTAACATAGTTATTGACAATTTATAATGAACACCACTTGATTGCCACAAGAACACTGTGGAAGAGTCAGAAACAGTTTATTTTTATGCACCTTTTCATAGATCGAGGCACAGACACTTAAACTTTATTTGTACCCACACAGCTAGTAAATAAAAAACTTGGAAACCTGTACAGATTTTCTACTCTCCATAGGCATCTAAATGGAGTTGTTTACCGTAGTGTCAAATTCTTTTCTGACAACATGTAATAAAGCTGAAGATGCAAATGATAATGAAGGTGAATCATTATCATCATCATTGTCATCATCATCAAAGAAATTGTGGATAGTTTGGCCACACACCAGGAACGATGCAAGGAAATGATATATATTCTCCCCTGTACAGCTAGCTATTGTGAAGAAACGAAGCTCAAGGAGTGTGAATGACTTGCCCAAGATCACATAGCTAATGAGTACAAGCCCAGACTTTGAATGCATGCCTGTAGCTCCATCCAAAGGCCATACAGATCCCTACCACCCTGTAATTAAAGCATCAGAGATGGCCTTTACTTAAGAAATCCTCCGATTAAAGAGACTCCTTCCTCACTCTCCAGTTTGTAGGCTATTCTCTATAGCAATGAGGCAAGGCAGGCCAACAGGACCTCAGGGGCATTATGTTCCTGGGACAGCCAATTATTGACACTTATTTTCCCGTTGATTTAGTAAATCATGGCATAAAATCTGAAGTAAGAACAGCTTCGGGCTGGAGCAGAAATGAGATTTCTGTTTTGTAGCTTCCTAGAATTGGAAATAAATCAAGTTGCTGTTGGTATGGCGTATAGATGTTCATGTATTTCATTTGAAAGATTTTATACCCACATTCCTGCTGTCATTTGAGGCTGTGTGTATTGATGAGTTACATGGGTGATAAGCCTTTCTGAGAATAAAGTTATTCCAAAGGGTTTACTGCTATGGCAGAGTCTCTTTCCTTGGCAAAGGGGTGGATCGAATTGAGAGTTCTTAGATAATCAGGGACTTGAGTGTCTTTGATTGCAATGAAGAGCCTTTCTTGGAGTACCCCTTAATCTTAACACTGACATATCAGAAAAGTGGGAAAATGTAGCCACTTTTCCATGTGCAGAGTTGGGGCTTCTTTCAAGGACTTCTTGATTATCTTTTGCCGTCCTTAGAAATTAGCCATGAATTACACTTAGCAATCTCTACAGACATGTTTTGTGTCAGCATGTTTACCAGGGCTTTCCATTCCTTTTATTTCTCCCACCTTCTTGTATTCAATGACCCAAAGTGCTTATGTTTTCTGTTGTTTATATTTATTACAAAATATATCACTTTTTTCAATTCTAAAAAGTCCCTATTAGTCAGTCACCAGTGGTTCATACCTACAATCCTGGCTACGCAGGAGGCTGAGATCTGAGAAGAGTAGTTCAAAACCAGCCCATGCAGTAAAGTCGATGAAATTCTTGTCTCCAACTAATGAACAAAAAGCCAGTATAGCTGTGGATCAAATGGTAGAAAACTAGCTTTAAGAAAAAAACAATCTAGAGAATAGCAAAAAAAAAAAATCACCATTAATTGGGAGTGGGTGAGAAGGGATGGATAAGCAAACTATAAAGGGCTTTTAAGGAAATAATATACTGCATGGCCATATAATGCTGGAGACATGCCCAAGCCCATAAAATGGATGTTACAAGTGAACACTAATGTGGATTCAGGGGCACGTGTGTTTCAGTGTAGGTTTATCACTTGTGACCAATGTACCACTCTGGTGTTGGAGGTTAATAATGGGGGTGGGGAGGAACGCTTTATCCATGCAAGGGTAGGAAGGAAATGGAAAATCTCTACATCTTCCTCCTGACTTTATTTGGTACCTAAAACTACTCTAAAAATACTTTTTTAAAAAGTCTCATCATGCCAGGCACTGGTGGCTCACACCTGTCATCCTTGCTACTCAGGAGGCTGAGATTTGAGGATCACAGTTAAAAGTCAGCCTTAGCAGGAAACTCCATGAGATTCTTATCTTCAATGATGCAACAAAAGTCAAAGGAGAGCTGTGGCTCAAGTGGTAGAGGGATATCCTGAACAAATAAACTCAGGGACAGCACCTAAGCCTTGAGTTCAAACCTCAGGACCAGAAAACCAAACCAAACAAAAAAAGGCTCAGGAATAAGAAATGGTTGCAGAAGAACATCAGACTTCTCCTTAATCTAACTCTTCTGAGATAATCACTGTGAAAAGTTTTGATGACTTTCTTGTTATGTACTCATTTCTATGCAGATGGATTCTGGTGTAAACACTATATTGCAAGTTAAATTTTATATTTCAAAAAGTTACAAATTCAATAAGTTATGGTATATATGCACAATGGAATTTATGCTTCTATCAGAAAGAATGACAATGCCCCATTCGCAAGAGGAAAAAAAAAATCATACTAAGTGAAGTGAGCCAGACCCAAAGTATTATAAACTCTATCGTCTCCCTTATTGGTAACAATTAGTATATGTCTAAGATAGTCCAAGAAGATGATCACAATAACTAGCTTGGGACATATGATCACATAAGATGAAACTAAGAGAAATTACCTCCAAAATATGGAAGCAAGTGGTTTATCATTGAGGTTATTATTTTCAATGTACTATGTGAAATAATTTCCTTTTTCCTCTATTCATCTGTCCTATGATTTAGCTCCTGTTGTCACTGCATTTGATCCTGGTACCCTGGGTATTTTATATGTCTGTCTGAATTAGGGAAGGAAAGGGAAGGGGAACATTAAAATGGTGAGACAAAGGGTAAAAGGCAAACCAACGCAACACCAATACTTACAGGACAATATGTTGTAAACTAACTGTACAACGGAAGTGGGCAGGAAATGGGGGAGGAGGGAAGGTGGGAGAAAAATGAACACGGGGCTACCAAGTTGGACATGAAGTGTACATACTACCTAATGTATGTAACTGTAACCTCTCTGTACTTCACCTAGACGATTTTCTTTTGAGTTACAAATGGTTTTCCCAGAAGTCTTAGGGATCTACAATGATGTTTTAGATGGAAGGGGCATAATTCAGTGCACAGCTTTGCTATTGTTTGTGGAAGAAGCCACCTATTGGTACCGGTTTACATGGCTTTGATTTTGCCTGATCATAAACAAGGCCATCATTTATAGAGTTTTGTAATTTTTTTTACAAGGAAAAGTTCAGAGCTAAAAGGCATTCATGCCCTGAAATTTGGTAGACTTTGCCAAATTCATTTTAAAAAGTAAACTGCATTCCTACTAGAATATGGAAGTGTCTTTCTCTATATTCTTCCCAGTGGAGATCACTATAAATGCATTTATTTATTAGTGTGGATGAACACACTAGACAGTTGTGTTCCTGGCACAAAAATATTTTGAAGATGAGTAGTCTTGTGGCTTTTTGTTTGCTTGGTTTGGTTTGGCTTAGGTTGGTTTTTTTGTTGTTTTGTTTTTTGGTCTGGTTGGTTGGTTGGTTTTCTTTAGCAATGTGAGGCTTTTAACTCAGGGCTCTACACTTGGTAAGCTGGTGCTCTACCTCTTGAGCCACAACTCCAGCCCTGTTTTTTTATTCTGGTTATTTTGGGGATAGTGTCTTGAGAACTTTTCAACCTAGGTTGACCTAGAACCATAATCTGTCCCTTCAGCCACATGAATAGGTAAGATCATAGGTCTGAGTGGGGTGTGTGTGTGTGTGTGTGTGTGTGTGTGTGTGTGTGTTTGTGTGTGTGTGTGTATCTGATCCCTAGCTAACCACGTTATCACTTACCCCCCTATCCCAGCCACCCAAGTTTTAATAAGTCTGTGTTTCTCAATGTATTCCTGTAGGATTCATTAATCTGTGCATTCCACATTTAGTACAGTGCCAGGCACCAGGCTTGGCCATCAAGAGAATTAAGGTTGAAAGGGGGGGGGGGGGGCTGGGAATATGGCCTAGGGGCAAGAGTGCTTACCTCCTCGTATACATGAAGTTCTGGGTTCAATTCCCCAGCACCACATATATAGAAAACGGCCAGAAGTGGTGCTGTGGCTCAAGTGGCAGAGTGCTAGCCTTGAGCAAAAAGAAGCCAGGGACAGTGCTCAGGCCCTGAGTCCAAGCCCAGGACTGGCAAAGAAAAAAAAAAAGATCGAAAAGGGAATAAGTTTTCTTCCTGTCGGGCTTCTGTTATTTAGAATAGCTTGAGTTTAATGAAATTGATGCACAAAGAGGCTACACTATGGATCTAGGATTCACAGAAAGATCCCCATTAGATAGGAATTGGCACTGATATCCCTGAAATTCTTACTCACTATGACTAGCAAACAGAGCCACACTGAAGATAATTAGAATTAAGGGCCTGTTAATCTTTATCGATGACAAGGAGGTCCATAACAAGCCACCTAAATTAACAAATTAATATTTGCACAGTGTGATAGAAGATTTTTCAAAATTTATATATCAAATTAATTTACATCATGGTGTTCCGCTTAATGACACTCATTAAATGCTGGCATTTATAGGACTTTATCCAATAATGTTTACCACAGGGATAACCGATTCCTATTCCCTCACTGATAAAGAAAAGAATCTTGAAAGAGTTTGTGTTCAGGGTTAACTTCCAAGAATTGATTCTTAATACCTCTACATTTCATTTATTGCTTACCAAAATGAGAAGACCTGGATTCTTCTGCTTTCTTGTAAATCATTAGAGCAGTTGGACAGAGAGACTGAGAGACAGAGAGACAGACAGAGACAGACAGAGACAGAGACACAGAGAGAGACAGAGAGAATGCTGCAGATAATACATTATTATTATTTATTTTGCAACTGAAATACAGTCTTATACTGACATGAACTTCCAAATCTAAAATAACTGCTCTGATTACCCTGGTCTTTGGAGATGGAATTCAGAACTACTGCACTGTGAATGCTCCATAAAGAATGATTAAATTTAGTGCTTGCTTGTATGCAGATGAAACACAAAGCATAAATATTCCATATTGGAACAATGAGTACCATAAAAGAAAACGAATGTAAATGCCCTGCTCTGTGAAAGACTGAAAGAAAATATAATGTGAATCTTTTCCTAACTCAGACTCATCCCTGGTGCTAGATGACTGTGCTTCTATAGCTTTAAATATCACTTCCATTTTCAACCAAATGCCACTAGCCAGATAAACAGTGTATCTTTGCCACATTTTACAATGCTTTTAGGAAGAGAAATACAGACAGTAAAGACAAAATGGCACAGTCAGCTCTTCTTCCCGAGTCTCACTGTACATCGTTAGGCATCCTCAGAGACACAATGAATGTTTTTCCCTTCAAGCATTTGTGCAGGAAGCACTTCTCAAATGTGTAAGAAGATGGAGAAGATGGAGAC
The DNA here is from genome assembly GCF_023159225.1 of Perognathus longimembris pacificus. Taxonomy (NCBI): domain Eukaryota; kingdom Metazoa; phylum Chordata; class Mammalia; order Rodentia; family Heteromyidae; genus Perognathus; species Perognathus longimembris. Next base: position 53,005,288 of record NC_063170.1, read on the forward strand.
AGGGTGCTTGCTGAGCATGTTTGGGTCCAAGGAGCCCATCCTTTTAAACTAATGATAGATTAGCATCAAGTTATTAGCCACTCAATGGACTCTGACTAACTGTTGCTGGCACCCAAAGAGACTTATTCATTCCTTTACAGATGTTCTTTTTTTTTTGCCAGTCCTGGGCCTTGGACTCAGGGCCTGAGCACTGTCCCTGGCTTCTTCCCGCTCAAGGCTAGCACTCTGCCACTTGAGCCACAGCGCCGCTTCTGGCCGTTTTTCCGTATATGTGGTGCTGGGGAATCGAACCTAGGGCCTCGTGTATCCGAGGCAGGCACTCTTGCCGCTAGGCTATATCCCCAGCCCTACAGATGTTCTTAATGTTTCTATGGTGGAAGCTGTTCTTGGTGCTGGAGATCTATGGGAGAACTGGACTGAGTCCTTCGCATGAGCTTCATGCAGTTGTGAGGAGAAACAGAAAATAAATAAACAAGTAGAGATGATGGCAGATTCCATAGGTGCAGTGACACCATATCACAAGACTGAGGTGGGGAAGAGCCGTGAAGCAGGGAGGCAGAGATGGCTCTTTGGGGGGGATATTTTATCTGATACCTGAGTGATGAGGAAGAGTATAGCAAAGCTCCCAAGGATAGATCCACAAGGATGGAATGGCAAGAGCACACATGGGAAGGGCCTGGTGTGGTAAAGGACCAGGAAGAGAAAAAAAACAACGTGGCAAGGATACAGCATGTAAGAGTAGAGAGGCTTTCACCAAGCAGAGCCAAGAGTTCAGAACCTTTTGAGCCATGGTAGATGTTTGAATTTTATTCTATATGAAATGTACATACCTTATTTAAACCTAAGTTAGTGGCATGATTTGATTTAAATATGTTAAGAAGGATTCAGCTGTTGTGAGTGAGACTGAGTTTGTAAGATCTGGCTTTAATTTGGATTCTTCCTCTAGAAATTCTGAATTCTGGGCAATTTGATCTCGGTTTTTTTCCCCCAGCAAGACAATGAATCTAATGCTCTGCTTACCTGATATGGGGATTGAAGGGATAAATATGCCAAAGTATGTCAGTGTACTTTGCAAAAGGCAAAGTGCACTAGAAATAGCAGTTCTATTATGGTGTGAACTGTAATGATCATATAGTGACCTCCTAATATTTAAGGGAAATTTTTCCTGGGGGAGGGGGAAAAGGAGTATCTCATCATGCTGTGTTCCCCAAATGATCCAGTTCTTCTTAGCCTTCTCCAAACTTCTCATCATTTATTACTGTCTTCAGAACCACACAATTTGGACTGGACCCCTTCATTGCCTTTGTGTTGTTTCCAGTTATCTCTAGCAAGTAAGACCCATCTTCTTGAGTCTGTTAAGTTCCTAAGAGAGAGTTGACAAATATGTGAGTGCATAGTATGCTCTGAACTCCCATCCAGTGGCCCTAATCAGCCAGAGGCTCCACAGAAGTTAGCTACTCCCTCTAAGTATATTTCTTCATTTTGAAAATGCAATAGGTTATCTCGGTCTTTTTGTTTTTTGCCAGTCCTGGGTCTTGGACTCAAGCCTGAGCACTGTCCCTGGCTTCTTTTTGCTCAAGGCTAGCACTCTGCCACTTGAGCCTTAGCTCCACTTCTGGCAGTTTTCTATATATGTGGTGCTAGGGAATTGAACCCAGTCCTTCATGTATACAAGGCAAGCACTCTTGCCACTAGGCCATATTCCCAGCCTGGTATCTCCGTCTTGAAGATTTTTTTTCCCCTGAAATTTGATGAAAGAATCATAGTCAGTTGTTTTACTACACTTGGCCCACAGCAAGCTCTAAATAAACATTAGCTTTTGGGTTTGAAAGAGAGATAATAATTCTCACATTGGGAGATTATGATTCTATCATTGTAGCCTCCTCATAGGTTATTAAAGAAATTAAATGAAAGTTGCCATGTAAACACTGTCTGGCACATGGTATATGCTTAGTAAATATGGACAATTGGTATTATCAACAGCTTTTGTTATCTGAGTCTGTTATTTTAAGTCTCACATTAGATAAAAGGAAGAGTGATGGCTTTAACAATTCTTAGTTGCAGAAAATTTTGTGTATAATCAGACTTGATTGTCTCTGATATTGCCTATCATTTAAACTACCATGAGATTTAGCACAATGTTAGAAAACAATAGATGTTCAGAAGATCCTACATGATGAGTGGAAGAGATCAACATCTGGTTTGGTTTGAATAAATAAAGCTCTTTATTGATAAAGACCTAGAGGTAAGTGATTTTATACTATATGTAGCATCTGAGCCATACATAGCAATTGATTTGTGTCTAGTTTTGAGCAGTATAAAATAGTCAGTTTCAAAGATCTGCTATGAAAAAAGAGAATATAAAATTCTTCTATGCTGATGTTAAATCAATAGACCTTAAGTAGTATTACCTACTGATTACACGCAGTCTTGTAATTTGGGAACTGTTGTTTTAAATTGCTAAGTTATTAAAATTACTTTCTTCTACTTTCATTTTAATAACTACAGGAAAGTATGAATTATGGCTTATTTATATATGAGTGCTATTTTACTTAATTTATAAAAGTACAATATAGCTGTGGCGATAAAAATAAATCAGAGTTTGGGGATGCAATATCAAATGATATGATTACATCAAGAAGTTGACCTTGGAACAAAGATGAAAGATGGAAATGAACATCTTTTTAACTTAGCTGAAAATAGAGGGATAATAGGAGGATTTCCTGACTGGCTTCAGTTAGAAAAATCAAGAGCAAGGAATATGATTGGCTTGGTTGGGATCATGTGACTTCTAGGGGACCAATCACCATGGCCCGAAGAGAGTGGCATATAACCTTTCTAATTGACCTAACTTGAACCTCTCTTTTGCCAATTGCAGGCCAAAACATGGCAGCTACCATTTGCAACAGGGAGATGAAACAATTCCACTCACCAAATTTATCCTTCAGGCTGGGAATATGGCCTAGCCCTGGGTTCGATTCCCCAGCACCACTTATATAGAAAGCGGCCAGAAGTGGCGCTGTGGCTCGAGTGGCCTTGAGCAAACAAGCCAGGGCCCAGGACTGGTTAAAAAAAAAAAAAAGAGGAAATATTCCCTATGAGGGAATACAGTCCATGTTTCTTTGGGCTGGGAATATGGCTTAGTGGCAAGAGTGCTTGCCTCCTACACATGAAGCTCTTGGTTCAATTCCCCAGCACCACATATATGAAAAACGGCCAGAAGGGGCGCTGTGGCTCAGGTGGCAGAGCGGGAAGAAGCCAGGGACGGTGCTTAATGCCCAGGACTGGCAAAAAAAAAAAAAAAAAAAAAAAAAAAAAAAAAAAAAATCCTTCAAAAATAGAAATGCTTTTCTTAAAGAGAGGTAATAGACAAAATAATAATGATAATAAGATCAATTCTACTGAGGGAAACTCTTAAAAAATGCAGCCTCTAGATTTCTATGACTTCTCTGTCAGTGTACCTCACAATGGTATATGTTTTTATCTAGTGGCTTAGCAGGTGGAAAAAAAACAGAAATTTTGCATGGTGGTCCTGTATTAGAGTTCCAACTCTGCTGAGACCAGTAAGGCATTGAATATGTTGTATCTTTCAGGCTTATTTGTATGTATGTATGTATATAACTATATGAACAGCCTTTTAGGCCAGAAAAATATCCCATACCTAAACATAAGACTTTTCTATGGAAGTTATTCTCTTCCCTAATTAATTTTGGCTGGGCTATTTTGGCCAATTTTTTTCACATTCATTTTTTCACATCAAGATATCTGGAGCACACAAATTGATTTGAAGATGCTTTCTTTGGGGAAGGGAAAGTTTAAGAACAGAACATATTTACCCCCTAGGAATTTCACCTCCTTAGCTAAAATACTAAAAAAAAATAAAATAAAATAAAAAAGAAAAGAAAAGAAAAAGAAAAAAAGCTTTAGTTTAACCAGAAATGCTAATGAAAGAATTTTAAATTAGTACTGAATTGATGTTCTCCCCAAAATAATTTTTGGCAGATAGTAAAAAGACTATTGTATTTTGAAAACTGTATAACATAAATGAGAAGAAAATAACTTGCCATGGTATGTATAAAGCCATCTTTTCTTGAAGGTTTTTATTTAAAAATAATTTGACAACTACTCTTAAAACACTGTTCATGTGAACTATCTTATTTAATTTTAATTATTAATTTATAAAATCAGGTTTCTTCCTTCACTCATTACCCTTCTTTGTGACTTTTCTCTCTTGCTTCTTTCTCTTCTTCTTCCTCCTTTCTTTCATTTCCCTTCTCTTCCCCCTCTCTTCCCCCTTCCTTCCTCTCTCCCTTCTTCCCTTCTTCCTTCCTTCCTTCCTTCCTTCCTTCCTTCCTTCCTTCCTTCCTTCCTTCCTTCCTTCCTTCCTTCCTTCCTTCCTTCCTTCCTTCCTTCCTTCCTTCCTTCCTTCCTTCCTTCCCCTAGCTAGCAAATACTGCTCTATGCACTGCAGATACCTCAATATATAAAGCTCTTGTTCTCTGGGCAGTTACATTCAATCATGGTATTGGTAAGGAGAGTGTAGCATGGAGTGAGGAAAAGCAAAAACAAATGATAAGAACCCAAATTTAAGTTTGTTTGAAAAGATTTTGTTGTATCCAGTATGAGCTGAGGAGGCCTCAACTAGCCAAGTCAACTTTTTGAAAGGTAAGGTTGTCATAAAAGAAAGACTTGAACTCATGCCCCTTATCATGGCATGATATTTCTTTCCATTCTTTAGTTTCAACAGACATTGTTAATTGGAGAGAACTATGGACATTTTAAAACAATTATCTGTTTTTATTTATTTATTTTTTTTTTGGTATTTAAGAGAGTCAACTTTAGCTTAACCATAGGCAAATATACTTGGCCGCCATTCTCAGTGGCTAGTGAAAGGAGGGATACCCTTTGAGGCCTCCAGCTAAGCCACAAAGAACGACAAAAGAGCTACATGGCCAGGGTATCTCAGTATACAAAATACAGAGCTCCTAAATTGTGTAACACAATGATGTTTTTATCCACGAATCCAGAAAGGTTTGATCAATAAAGTTTGACTCTTTTTCCTTGATGTCTGCATAGTTAAAATTACACCCTGGTGAATTTAACATCTCTTCAAAAGTTGTTTCTTGCTCCCTAAACTCTAGGATAGTGAATTTTTTTGTTTATTCTCCTTGTAATACAATATAAAGTTCTCAGGTATCTTTCAAACCTCTGATCAATGAGATCCTCATTTAAACACTACCCCACCTCATTTCTTGGTGTTCTGGGGTGCAAGAGTAAAAGCTGAGACTACACAAGTCGCCCATACTTCTGCTTTTCAGAGACTTTAAAAGTTCAAAGGTGCAACAGAAAGTCTGTGAGGGAGTGGATGAGGGAGTCATTTGTTTGGCAAGTGTGGTCTCCTGCAGCTGATGATGGGTAAAGTTTGTTGGTGCACATTCCTGGGCTCAGCCCTCGACCTCCTGATCCTCTGCTTGGGATACAGTGCTGGAATCAGGGTGGTAACTCAAGCAGTTTGTGTTAATCCTGCAACTCCTGCACATAAGCCAGGGGGTTCTGAGGTCCCAAGTTGCACTGAGACTCAGCACAAGACACAGCCCATTGTGGTGAGCCCAGTGGGAGGATTTTGAGAGCTCTTAATTGTGACGTTTGGACAAACTCTTCCCATGTTTCAATACAGTTGGACTCCAGGCTGCTTTCATGTCTTTGTTTTGTCAAGGGAAATGTGGGCATTTGTTTTCCTGTCTTTTCTTTCAACTTGGATCCCTATAATGTGCATATTTATAGTCCAAGGAGGAATAAAGGGAAGTAGGACAAACTTGTGCTTTTAAGGCTGCCTTGTGGCCCTGGACAGGGAGATGTCAGGCCTACAAAGATGAACCAGCATGCCTTTTGTTTGTTTCTCAGAGCCTAGGCCTTTCATCATCTCTGGTCCCATCTAAATAGCTTTTCTTCCAGGATAAAGCATGTTATCAGAGCCTCAGAAGCAGCTTGTAATTATTGGCTCTGAGTGGACTCATGTATTATTTAAAAGCACCAAAAAAAAAAAAAAGAAAGAAAGAAAAGAAAAGCCCATAAAGAAGAAACTTTTGAAGTTTCTGTTACTTAAGCTAGATCTTGAGGCCAGGGGAGAACTTATATTTGTATGCCATAGTCTGTTGCTTATTCTTCATCTTTGAATTATCAAAGTAGTAGATACCCATTGTATAATATTCAAGCCGTATAAACATAGTCAGTGAAAATGAGAACTATTCCCTGTGTGTCACCTCAAGTCTATTCTCTGCTGTTCTTCCTAGAGTTTTCTAGAGATATATGAGCAATTATGCTTACGTATATACAGACACACTCATGTAATAAGGACTTACTGAAATATAAGTAAGGAAATTCTAAGATATTTTTTAAACAAATAGGAATCCCTTGACTTATAGAATCGCATTGACATGACATATGAAGCTTCAGGAATGGATTGATCAGGCATTCCAATAAGGTGTATTCTGCCCCCTCCCCCTCCCCTGTCTCAGCACTGCCTCTGTGTGTCTACCTTAAAATTCTTACTTCAGTAGATTTCTTAATGTGTTAAGGAAGATAACTACCTGCAACTCTGGCTTTTTACTCCAGATTTGGAACAAAATAATAGGTCTCCCTCCCCCAACTCCTTAACCTAACAAGAAAAAGAGAAGCATATATTCTAATTCCTAGAACTTGTATATCATTGCCTTATGTAGCAAAATGAGAATTTAGACTGATAAATGGAATTAAAGTTGTTCATAGAATGACCTTAAAATGGAGAAAATAGCTATATGATCTGGGTGGACCCAAAGTCAGCACAAAAGTTTTTAAAAGTGAATGAGGACCAAGGTTAGTGGTTCACACCTGTAATCCTAGCAATTCAGGAGGCTGAGATCTAAGGACTGGTGTTTGAAGCCAACTAGGGCAGGAAAACCTGTGAGACTATCTCCAATTAATGGTGAGAATGTTGAAAAGGGGTGACATTGATCAAGACACATGATATTCATAAACTGCATTGTTGAATGGCAACTCCTTTTTCAACTACTTAAAGATAATATTTTTTAAAAGGAAAAAAGCAGGAAGTGATGCTATGGCTCAAATAGTAAAGTGCTAACCTTGGACAAGAAAAAGCTCATGAACAGTGCTCAGGCCCTGAATTTAAGTGTCAGGAGCAGTACCAGAAAAAAAAGAAAAGGTTTTTTAAAAGGAGGTAGAAGGTTCAGAGTCAGAGGAAATGTGAAGTTGGAAGCCAAGTCATGAAACTGTGATATGAAAAGAACTTAACCAGATGTTGCTGAGCTTGAACTTTGAGATAAACGAAGAGCCATACGTTGTGAGTAGCCTCTAGAAATTAGCAAAGACAAGGAAATTTATTGGTCACTTTGTTTTTGGTCAAACATTGGCTGCATTAGAGAAACCACAGCAAACACTGGTGTGGTGGCTTGCATATTGATCACATAAATACATGTTTGAGTGTCTGTATATTTGACCTTATTTGGAAATAGAGTCTGCAGATACAATAAATTAAATCTCTCAAGTTGATCCTCCTAGATTTACAGTGGTCCCAAATCCAGTGATGATTCTCATTATAAGATGCAGAAATGTAGACTATATAGAGATTCAGGGAAATGTGCTGTGAAGAGAGGAGGGGAGAGAGGAAAGGAGGGGAGGGAGGGAGGGAGAGAGAGGAGAGAGGGAATGCAGAGATGTTTCTATAAGCCAAGAAGTTGAAACATTGGTGGCAATCCCCAGAAGCTAGGAAAGGAGCATAGAACAGAACCTCCCTTGCAGTTTCTAGAAGGAACAAACCTGGCCTCCACAGTTAAGACAAACCACACTACTGTTGCTTGAAACCCCAGTGTATGGTGCTTTGTTATAGCAGCCCTGCAAATTAAAACAATGAGTTTGAAAGCACTTGGCTCCCTGCACTGTTTCATTTGGTGACAATGAATTGAGACAGACATACTAGACCAGCCACAGAAAACCATGCAGTCACCTGGGTGCTGATGGCTCACACCTCTGATCCTAGCTACTCACCAGGCTGAGCTCTGAGGACCTAAAAGCCAGCCTGGGCAGGAAAACCCATGAGATTCTTATATACAACTAGCCAATAACAAAAAAAAAAGTCAGAAGTGGAGCTGTGGCTCAAAAGTGGTAGAGCACTAGCCTTGAGCGAAAAAGCTCAGGGACAGTGCCCAAGCCCAGACAGAGTTCAGCCCCATGCCTGACAAAACAAAAACCAAGAAGCAGCCTACAGGATTCATTTCCGGTTATTTACAAATGTGATTTGTGCTTTTTTTTTTTCTTTCTAGTACTAGTTAGCTTCAAATAAATGACAAAATTAGTTTAGGCCTCACAGGCATCAATGCTTTATCCACTCCACCCCCCTCTTCCCCCCCTCCCCCCGTCACACTCCAACAATCAGGCCTTCAATGAAATGTGGCTGCCAGTTAGCAAGTACAAGCTTTTCTGGTTTCCTGGTGTTTCACATTATGTCAATAGCCAGGTAAGAAACGATCCAATACAGTAATGCCGAGAGGCAGAGCATGAAGAAGCTGAGCAGGAAAGCAAAAGGAAGGCCTGAGTGGATTTTATCCCCAGTGGTTCATGATGTGAAAGAACTTTAATAGTTACACATAAGGAGGGAGGGAGGAGAAAATAGAGAGGGGGAAAAAAAGAGAGAACAGAGGGGAGGAAAGAAAGGAGATAAACTATGATTATGACAAGTGAGGAGCCCTTGAAGGCCCAGCAGGGCATCTTGCTAAAATTAAGCTCTTTATATTTAATTCATAAATGCTGCTGAAAATGCTAAGAATATGTCCCCATGCTGAGTAAAAGCTGGCCTGCTCCCACTGCTGCTTCGAGTCAAATAATCAAAATGCAATGGCCCAAGCCGTGAGCTCGGAATCTGAGCTTCAAATTCAGTTTTATTTTTAATCAACAAAGAATTAAAATGCACAATAAGGCATGCAGGGGGGATCCAAGTGCTCAGGTGTGTTTTCTGCAGTGAACTTTCCTCCCCTGGCTCTTCACACATGTGTGACTCACTAGGAACCGGAACATTCATTCGTGGTAACTGGCAGCTGTGCTTTCATTGTACATCTGAGTGGAGATATTTTTTTTTTTTTTTTTTGAGGAGAGGAGAGGGAGAGCAGGTGTTGCAATACTTGTTTTCTGGATGACAACACATCACTGCACAACTTTAAAGCTGCTTTGGGGGAGAACATCGCAGGAGGCTAGGAAAGTGGAGGAACGCTTAAGAAATCTCTGCCTACAGCACCCGCAGGAACCAAGTAGAAATTCTTGTTTGGGTTTTTGGCTCTCTTGCTGTTGGCTGCTGCCACTCTGAAGAATTTCCTTCTCAGCCAGAGCCACAGACAGGTTTGTCTATTCATCTTTCAAGGCCCATTCCAAAGGTCATCCCCTCTATGACCACACAAAAATTGATAGGTGGGATTAGGAGAGAGGAGGGAGAATGATGAAAGGGGTGATGTGCTACACTTATCAACTGACATATTGAGTTAAAAGCCCTTTAATAAAGACAAAACAAGGGGGAAAAGGCAAACACAAAATAATATTGTTTTGTTCAATTTTCTAGCAACTTTCTTTCCTCCATCTCTACTAGTTTCATCTTTCTTTTCTGCCCTCCTGTCTTTGCAATGGATGCCTTTTGCTTTCAGACCTTAAAAAGCTCTATGAGGGAGCGCTGGGAATATGGCCTAATGGCAAGAGTGCTTGACTCATATGCATGAAGCCCTGGGTTCGATTCCCCAGCACCACATATATAGAAAATGGCCAGAAGTGGTGCTGTGGCTCAAGTGGCAGAGTGCTAGCCTTGAGCAAAAATGAAGCCAGGGACAGTGCTCAAGCCCTGAGTCCAAGGCCCAGGACGGCCAAAAAATAAATAAATAAATAATTTAAAAATCTCTATGAGGTTATGAACATCTTTGTCGCACTAAATTATTTGTCTGTTCACGTTACAACCCTCTGCTGTTCTGGCTCTAGGTTAAATCCCTCACTCTTGTCATTGTCCTCTTTGCTTTCCTTAATTTGATAATATCTAAGATGGCTTCGAAGACTGGGTGCTATCCCAGTGTTAAGTGGGGTTGTTTTCATTTTTATTCTGAAGCCTGGTATCACTCTAATCAGCCTCTTTTATTCTATTCTCTCCCTTTGTCAGCTATTTATGAATAATTAAAACAGTATTTCCTTAAATGGAAAAATCAAAGTATCACTGGGTTCATTCCCCTGGTCTTCTAATAAAAATGGAGACCTATCAGTGCATTTTTTTAGCCTGGGGGGAAAAGAACAAGAAAGGTTAAGACACTAATAAGGGTTTTGAATTATTAGCATCTCTGAGGTATTTTTTAAATCACATTTTTAAATTATCAAACATCCGAAAGCCTTGTTGGGATTTTGGATATTCAAAAATGCACATAGAAATATCTATCATGTTTCTACTTTCTAAATTTGGTGTGTATATGTACATGTCCTTTATTCATATTACTCTTCCTACCCCTAAAAAGTCAACCTGAACATAAGCTTTCTAGCCTGGATCTTAAATGTAATACCCTGTAAACATTTAAATTACATGTTATTTACATTCTTGACCATTATGCTCTCTCTTGCACAGACTGGTCATGACATAATCAGTCCCATACAAGTGAAAAGTTAGTTGATTTCTTATCAATAAATTCCCTAACAATTAATTATATTAATATAAGCAGTACTACATCAATATTTTTAATACATAGTCATGATACTTTTAAAAGACAAATGTTCTGACTTCAAGAAGAATTCCTAAAGTTAGATTTACTCATTGCAAGGTCTGACTATTGCATATTTAAGACATTTAGAAGGTGGATTAAATTGCACTGCCCATCTTAGTTTACTAGGAAATGATACCTCTTCCTAGTCTTTGCTTATCTAGGACCACTAACACTGACAGGATTGCTCTTCTTCCTGGCTTGATATGGCTTGGAAATGCCAGCATTTGGCTCTTTGAAGGATTCTTAAGAATGTTCAGGGGCTTTGTGTGACTTATCAGTGATGACCTGTAGCCTTGGATCAAAACGTCAGGATCAAGACATCCATCTTAAAAGCATGCGCTTCTGAGAGGCCTGTGGCAAGGTCTGCGGTATATCTGGTCTGACCTGTAGCACCCCAGTCTCTTCTCTTTTGCCTCTCACTCATTTCCTGGAAGTGGTCCTTGGGTGGTGGTGAGACTCTGATAACTGAATTATTATCAGGAAGCCTGAAGTGGAAGCTTAGTGCTTCCATTTGCCACAGCATGTTCTTCAACCTTTCTGAACCTAGCTTTCTGTGTGAAATGAGTTTGATTTGCCTACGTTTTGAGGCTGTTACATGATTAAACAGAATCTGTTATGTATGGGGCGGGGAGCAGAATGTGCTTCTGGAAATAACATTCTGTTTTTACGATAAATTAGAAGGGACATCTAAAGAAAGGAAGAAAGAACATCAGTGCTTCTTGACCATATATGAGTGCTGACATTTTATTGTTTTGACAATCTTGCAAGCTAGGTGATGACTCATATTTGTTGGGAAAATAAAGCTATCAAGTAGCTCAGGAATAGAAGAGCCTAGAATGAAACCTATCTGCTTGATATCAAAAGATCATGGCCTTTCCTTCCCTCTGTAATTCTGCTATGCAATTTGGCTGCTGAGCACCTAGTTCCAAAAGCAGTGAAGAATCTGCATCTAAATCAGTTCTACCTGTCTTCTGTCAGTTCTTTCTTTCTAAATATCGTATGTGTTTGCTTTTGCCAGTGTTAGAAAGCAGCTTGTTTCTTGTTTTACATGTGGTTCATGTTTTCATTAGAATCCTTGATGTATTAGCATGTTCTCTCTCTTTATCTAGAAATGTAAGACACATCATGAAACCTTTGACTAATGTATAGGGGATGTCATTTAACCTGTCATGTGGAAATTCTGTTTATGAAAGCAAGATCTGATTTAGAAAGGCTTTTACATTCTTACAAAAAGGGAACACAGTTTGAAGGCTGCAGAATGATCTGTCTTCATGTAATATGGAGTACTAAAGAGATTTATGAGCTTTCTATACCTAGATGCTTTACAAGCCAAACAGAAGAGTCAAGAGCTTCCACAAACTCTGGACACTGAGAAGACAAGGGGACTGAAAGCCCAGAAAGACAACCATGGAACCAATCTCAACTTGGAAGTCTTTGTTTCCTTCTCTGTGTAATGAGTGTTATTAATGTTTACTTGGATAATCATTGTGGCAGCATATGTTAACTCGACCTCTGAACACTCGTGAACACATATTGACCATTATTGTGGTCACTCACGTTGTTGTTGTGTGGTACTGTTGTGTTTCACCTATGGGGCCTTGGGTTGCCCTCACAATAACCCTCTGAGGAAGTAATTCTTATCATCACAATTGGATGGCAAAGCTCAAGAGGACAAACAGACAACACTGGGTCATACACATGAAAGGCTAAGCAACCACAGAGCCCCTAAGCTCATTCATGATGCCTTGGGACATGTAGAGCAGTAGGTCAGTCTCAATGATTGTAATAGGGAAGTAGTAGAATCGGGTAAGATTAGTATTGACAATACACTGTAGAGTTCTGAGGGAACATTGGAACAATTCACAAGTGTGGAAGAAGTCAGGTTGAAAGCAGAGTAGGTCATCACACAAATATAGAGCAAATGCTAGTAGAACCCCTTTCAAAGCAATAGAACTCTTTATTCACCCTTTAGTTTTCTTCTTCCCTTCTGTTCTCTTCTGCATGGCTCCCAGTTGACTATTAATGAGTTAAAATAATGGCACTTTATTTCCAGAAGTTCACACTTCTGGCTGTGCCAATCATTCTTTGTCTGAATAACTTGGCTTTCTCAAAAATGTCTGGGTTGATATGTTTCATTTCAACTGAAATATGTTCTTTCAAAGACGAACGATCAGAAATAATTATGGGGAAAAAGGTACAGAGCTGATATGGGCTTTTTGTTGTTGTTTGGGTTTGTCTGGGGCTTTATTTTTTGCTTTAATTATGGTGTTGGTGTGCTTATGTTTCTTTTCTTGCTGAAACAAATTGAGGGAATATAACTATTTCTTCAGTGAATGCTGGGGGAACTCAGAATTGTGCAGAATGTATGGTCTGCACTCTGAACTAATTTTGTGCAGAATATATGGCTTGTAATAATCAAGGAAGGAAGAGACTTCTAGACAATCAGGCAAGGAACAGGCCTTCGGAATGTAGCAGGAGCAGAGGTGACATGACAAACATACACATAATAAAGAGAGCTACCCTTCCGTGGGAATAGGAGAATGAAATAAAAAGGTTAGGAAAACTTATGCAAAAAGTAAATAAAGGATAAATTCTCCGAAATTATAATACTCTGAAATATCCACTTCTAACATTTGGTTGTGTAAAACATAAACACGTCTGTATTTACACATCTACATTAAATATCTTCAAATATGGAACCATACGTATTCTATTTTAACTTGTATTTTCCACCGGATATATTACTAACATCTTCTTATATCATAAATATCAGTTTTTATATGTATTCCAGTCCTGGGGCTCAAACTTGGGGCCAGCACAGTGTCCCTGAGCTTTTTCACTCAAGTCTATCATTCTAATGCTTGAGCAGTACATTTTTCTGGATTTTGGGGGGGAATAGTTAATTGGAGATAAGAGTCTCCTGGACTTTTCTGCTCGGGCTGGTTTCAGCCTCCTGAGTAGCTAGGGTTACAGGTGTGAATCATTGGCACCCAGCAGTCATTACTATCTTTTCAATACATAATTTTACTATGTAGCTTTCTTGTGACACATATAAACCCATGAATTTTTTAACTTCTCGTTTCCTTATTATTAGCTATTAGGCACTTTTCCTATGTAAACATGAAAACTGCAGCAGAAATATCTCAGGAAGAAGACTAAATTGTGGTGTTAGAAATGGAATTCTTAGATCCCAGGTGTTTCAATTGGATTGTCCAACAATCCAGAATACCTGATCAACTTATACTCTAGTAGCCCATTTGCCCATCCTGACCCAGCATCATCAATCAGAGTGACCATTGTAATATCACCATTACCATGAAGTTAACAGGCAGCAGGTGACTTTCTGAATAGTGAGAGGTGAGGGAAGAATTGAAATCCAAATTGTGCCTGATGACTAAACCATGATTTGATCCCATCTTCTCCACTGGGTCTACCTGCTCAAGTGCTAATTTGTGTGAAGTACAGGAAATCAAAATTGGATTGATAAAAATGTCCTTCTACCTTTCATAGATCACTTGTTTTGGTAGGAAAGGGCTAGATCTTTACACACTTTTGTTTATTTGTGTGCAAGTCTCTTTGTCAGATAAAGGGGGGAAAAACAAACAAGTGAAGGGCCAGAAGGGAGAGGATGCATACACTGCTTGCCTGCGAAGAGGATAATGCATAGAACTTCCAAGTTCCAGCTGTATGGGCTTCTCCTTGCCCCCAGTTCCATGGCCTGCTAGACCCCTCACGTCAACACTGATGGTGATTTCTGCCATCAATTGATCACTACTCAACTAGAATATGGGTTGAGTGATTTTAAAAACATAATACATGATCTCAGTAAGTGATCCCAAAATTTGAGAGCCATTGTTTAAAATCTCATCCCCAGGAAATTTTTCTGAGCCTTTAGAGCTCGGTTCTATGCTCATTATGAGATTGTTATTATTATTAATTTATTGAATGAGTGTGTGTTATGTGTCTCTCAGGAATTGTTCTTGACAGCATTACACATACTAAATCATTACATTTGTATGGCAATATTATCTTCATTTTTCAGGTTAGGACACGGAGGCACAAGTTAAACAGGTAGTGAGGGGAAGGACCAAGTGTGAAATCACATGGCTTCAATTATAGCGTTTTTATGTCATATAAAAATGAATTGTAGCTAGATGCCAGTAACTCTTGCCTGTAATCCTAACTACTCAGAAGGCTGAGATCTGAGGATTGCTGAGACTCTTATTTCCAATTAATCACCAAAAACAAAAAAACAAAACCAGAAGGAGAGCTGTGGCTCAAATGGGAGAGTGCTAACCTTGAGTAAAATAGAGGAGGAAGAGGAGGAGAGGCAGGAGGAGGAGGAGGAGGAAGAAGAAGAAGAATATTTCTTTGGACCCTGAGGAAGTGAAATATAGTCAATAGGCTGGTCACAGTATTCAAAGTCATTCAGGAAATTCACTTTGGACCAGACAAGTCTGAATTTGAGTTTCTAATCTGAAATGAAATCCGTCAAAGCCTCTGCAGAGGACACATGACACACTCAAACTGGGTAATTTGAAAATAATTTGAGAAAGATCTACATAAGCATAGATAGTGTAGAAAGAATCTCAAACATGTTTTGGGGGCAGCGAAAAGAGGGGCACATGAATGGAGGGAGGAAGGGTGAGTGATTGCATTTACAGCATTCAGTGTATGCTATGTAAAAAATGAACTACCTAACTTTGGGTAGGAATAGGAAAGGGAAAATGGGGAAGAAAGAACATTGACCAAGTAGCATTGTACTCATAACCCAACATATGAAATTATAACTCCTTTGTACAACTACTTCACAATAACAATAAAAATTGCAAAAAAAATAAATAAATAAAAATAAGAAAGAGGGGCTGGGGATATGGCCTAGTGGCAAGAGTGCTTGCCTCGTATACATGAAGCCCTGGATTCAATTCCCCAGCATCACATATGCAGAAAACTGCCAGAAGTGGCGCTGTGGCTCAAGTGGCAGAGTGCTAGCCTTGCACAAAAAGAAGCCCAGGACAGTGCTCAGGCCCTGAGCACAAGCCCCAAGAATAGCAAAGAGAGAAAAAGAGAGAGAGAGAGAGAGAGAGAGAGAGAGAGAGAGAGAGAGAGAGAGAGAGAGAGAGAGAGACCCTTAGACACTGGTATTGGGCACTACTCCCTGAGCACCCCAAGGCCTCCTGCATGTACCTTCAATTGGCCAGAAGCACCAGAAATCAGAGGACAAGAGAGCCCCTTAGATAGTCCAAGGCAAGCTGCCTCTCAGAATAGCACAGAATGGCGGTGGTGGTGTATCCCCAAAGGCAAAGGACATATTTCTTAACCTCTCTAAGTTTCAATATTCTTGTGTTTTATTAAAGGAGAGCAATCACACCTCCTCACATGAAATTTCTAGAGTTGAGTAAATGGGATGATGCTGTAAAGTGTTTACACAAAGCACATTTCCATTTTAGGATCCAATTCAGAGCCATGGCTTTAGCTCCTGAGATTTAACATGCTTTCATTTTTGCTGTGTCTGCTCCTTATTTCCTGTTGCTCCTCCTCCACTCCATGCATTCTTGCCTGCTGGCCTCCTCATGGGTCCCGAGTTTCTTCAAATGAGATTTTTCTTCGCAAGCTCTCTGGACCTGCTGTTTCCTGGGTCCCTACTTGCCTACGGTTATGTAATATGTTTTTTGATGGTCTTTCACCTCCTTGGAGAGTCCTTAACCTCTCTAGGCAGCACCTTGATTACTCTCTGTCTTCTTCATTGTGCCTTGCTTCATTTTTATTTCCATCATATTTATTATCTATCTGTTCATTTTCTGTTTTATTTTCCATAGAATACAAGCATCACAATAGTGGGCTCATCTCCTTTTCCTCTTCCTCCTTTTCCTTCTTCTTTTTGTTAGATCCCCAGCACCTAGCACAGTGCTTGGTACACAGAAGATGTTGAATAAATATTTGTGCGATGAATGAAATTCAGTAATGTAGTCTCATTACATTATGGAATGTGCTCATCTTCTACTAAGGGCAAATGACAAGAGATTTCTGTTTACAATACAAATATATGGTCTGCTTTTTAAATAAATTAGGGTGCAAAGAAATAAAAAGAGAACCTATTTAAAGACAAGCATTAAGTCAATAGAGGTAGAAATATGAAGATGTAGTATGGCTCAAGGGAGATAAAGAATGAATTGTTTGAGAGTCACAGGTGTGGGAAGCCAGACACAGGAAGGACGCCCAGTCATTGAAATCAGAATGTTCAGTGGTCACTTTGCGTCCCTCTGCTTGCAGTCATTTACAAATGCTGTGGTGCAATTTCACAGGCATCTACTAAACATTAGCTGTGCACTGAGGATCATAGGAGGGAGATGTCAGTATGATGTAGAGTGGAGTCTCATCTGCACAGGGCTCCCCAGGTGAACCTCACAGAACCATAATCACCACAATAGGAAATATCAAAGTGTGGGAAAACGCTGTAAGATCTAAACAGATCAGGGAAGAGCAATGGTTGTTCACCTAGAGGCAGTTCGGTAATTCTTCTCAGAGATGGAGGAGTTTGTCAGAGCTGGGTGCTGATGGCTCATGCCTGTAATTCTAGCTACTCAGGAGACTGAGATCTAAGGTCACAGTTCAAAACCAGCACAGGCAGAAAATTCCATGAGATTTTGTTATTTCCAATTATCTTATCTGCAATTAACAACCAGAAAACCAGAAATGGAGCAGTGGCTCCAAGTGGTAGAGGACAAGCTTAAAGCAAAAGAGCTCAGCGACAATGCCCAGGCCCTGAGTTCAAGCTCACAACTGATGAGAGAGAGAGGAAGAGAGAGAGGAAGTATGGGCCAAATTTCAATAGACACAAGTGGGATACAAGGCAATCCAGACTGAAGGGATGGCTAGAGAACATTCCAGAGAATAATTCTGGAACGAGATCACAGGGCACTCTGACAAAAGGCATGTTTGCCTGGGCTTTTCTGGCAAGGGCCTGTGGCATGTTCCACACACAGTCCTTCTCAGCCTGCCATCATCCCAAAGGCATTTGGGACGATCATGGAGGGGAGTGTCATAGACACATCTCTGCTTCCAAGCCACCAACCTCAGCTCCTCTCTTCTCTTTCCATAAAGAAACTATCCAGAAGACCCTTTCCTGTCATTGAGAACACACGTCCTACATTTACAGTGTGGCATCCTCTTGTGTCAAGTGCCTAACTTCAGTGCCATGCGCATGACTTCTGTGCCCATTCTTTAAGCTTGGTATATGGGATTTAATATGGGACTTTGTCTTCCCAGTGTACTTCAGAATTAATATCCTCCTTAATTTTATCAAAAGTCTTCATCTTGAGTTACAGCATGGAACAGAATATTCCAGAGGGGACTTTGTGATATTAAATAATGCATGGAGCAATGAGTCTTTCTCAGTAGGTCAGAAGTTCCTCCTTTACCACATGCTAATATCTAAATTTGAGAAAACGCCATTTGAAAGATAACTACAGAAGAAAAATAATCACTTCTCTTCCTATTCTTCTCTCTCTCTCTCTCTCTCAGCAATTTCTGAAACAAGTTTTCTTCTTGATCTCTCTTCATCATTAACATCTCATTTTCAGCCAAAGTGTATCTCTCAGAATGTAAATGGCTGTTATGCAACCTTAATTTTGAGTCAAATAAACTTGAGGGAATATTGAATTAATCAGAGTTAAGCGAGTATATTTTTTGAGTCTATACACAAGCCTTTAGTAGGTGATTGTGCAGTGTTATTGTTAAAAAATAATAAAATGTGCAGCAATCCCCAATTTGATTTCTCCATGGAATTTTCCTTTGACCTAACACCTTGAGCTGTGGGAGTCCATCTTCAAGGTTAAATGACCAGAAAGAGGCACATCTCTACAGCTTAGGAAGTTGCAACTCTGGGATATTCTGGAGTGGTCATGATAACTGGCAGAAAAAAACGAGAAAGAAAGAAGGAAAGAAAAAAAGAAAGGAAGGAAGGAAGGAAGGAAGGAAGGAAGGAAGGAAGAAAGGAAGGAAGGAAGGAAGGAAGGAAGGGAGGGAGGGAGGAAGGCAGGGAGGAAGGAAAACAGCCCTAGGCCACTCGGCTTATTCATACCTACTCGCTTCCTAGTTTATTTGTGAAAAGTAATTTGTACTTTGTATATGTAGGAAAATGAAGGCTACGATTGCATATTTACAAAACTCTCACAAGAAACTACCAACTGACATATAAACTTTACTTGCACCAACTCAACCCTGTACTGTCTTTCTAACTCCTTTTTTTCATCAGTAGCCACAGGAAGAACAATAGGCAGGGTTTACTTCTAAAGCCTAATCATGCAATTTTTCTCTTTTACTTACATATTGCCTATCTGGAGATATAATCATGACTCCCTCTAATAGTTGGGAAGGCAGCTGATGAACCAAATTTGACACCTAAACAGAAACTAGGATTACAATTTATTAATGGTAAACCTGGAGTGAAAATCTCCAGCCTCCTTTCAACCTCTATTTCAGTTAGAACAATCCATCCACAAAAGCATAATATGTGTGTTGAACTACATGCTATTCACAAAGGAGCTGTGGTTTCCCCATGCTCCATACTTCAGAACCCCAAATGATCCTACAAGAGGCCAGAGGAATCTGAAGAGTCAGGAGAGCTATGCAAATTCCAGCTGAACTCTAAATGCAATCCACAGCTAGTGCATGCTTCGCCAAGCAGGAGGAATATAAAAGAAATTTCAAAATAGAATGGATCAGTAGATGGATTTATGGAAATAGTAATTACAAAAGAATTAAGTGAGGATTTCAACTTGAGGAATTGGGTTAGGAAAGTCAATTTCCTTCTGGTACATAAAATAAGAGGTTTCTATGGGACACAGAAATTTTTTAAGCTTCTGTCTGACATAGGAGCCTGGGACAAGTTTGTGTAACCGGCACTTCTAACACTGGTACCCAGCAATTTGAATGAAGAGAGTACAATATCATTGGAGTCACCATATGGGAAGGGGAGATACTTTGCTTAACTTCCTATCTCAACAGCTCATGGGGGAGGGCACTTGAGCAAAGCTTCAGAGCCAGTCCCCACTTATGTACCTACTACCCTTTGCAGACCAGTGACTGTCCTCGCAGTCATGGCAGGGAGACATTAAGCTGCATATTAAAATAGCCCAAGAGGGCTAGGCATATGGCCTAGTGACAGAAGTGCTTGCCTGCTATACATGAAACCCTGGGTTCAATTCCCCAACACCACATATATAGAAAACGGCCAGCAGTGGCGCTGTGGCTCAAGTGGCAGAGTGCTAGCCTTGAGCAAAAAGAAGCCAGGGACAGTGCTCAGGCACTGAGTCCTAGGCCCAGGATTGGCAAAAAAAATGAAATAAAATACCCCAAGAGATATGGAGGTAGAGGAGGAGATAAAAGAAAGAAACCAACCTTGTTTTTTTGCTTTGGGAACCAAGTCCCCAATACTTTCATTTTTCACTGTACCCACCAATTATGTAACCCATTCTGCCTTCCTGTGGCTCCATAGGCTAGCCTAAGGGACTCACTAACCTGTCAGTCATGGAGCAAGGTAGGACAGTCCCCAGAGTCTCCAAACTCACTTCTGTCTGACTTCTCCTTCTGTATACTAAGCAGTACCTCACAAGATTGTTACTAGAGTTACTGCAATGACCACCTTTGGACAATGAAAGTGGCATGCTTGGCAAATATGCAGAAGCAACGCACACATTCAAGTAATTGTAGCTGGCATTGCAAAGTTGTCATGGCACCTGTCTCCAGTTTTCTTGCTGGGAACCACCTCATGGGAATGTGTTTCAATGCAGGTCTGAGTTTGGACGGTATGCAGCAAGGGTGAGACTCTGTACTTAGGCTCCTGATCCAGGGGCCACATTTTCAGAAACAGAAAAATAAAAGAACAAAAGACAGTTGCAAGCCCTCCCCCTCCCCCCTCTGCTTTTTCCAGTGTGATAATACTGTGAAGAGAATGCCGTCATGTAGCCTGCTAGTTAAATGGCAAAGCAGAGAGCTTCACAAATACATTACTTTATAGGAGAAGGTCATTCTCTCACTTGGGCTCTCTAGAGAAGTTGTCTATTTGAGTTGCTTTGTGTGAAGGGTAGAATTTGAGTGGACTCAGAATCCTCAGTTCTGGTCCTGGCAAATCCAGGAAGAAAATACTAATGTAGGAGAGAAAGCATGTGATAAATGGCAGATACTGA
The DNA here is from genome assembly GCF_023159225.1 of Perognathus longimembris pacificus. NCBI lineage: Eukaryota > Metazoa > Chordata > Mammalia > Rodentia > Heteromyidae > Perognathus > Perognathus longimembris. The sequence goes on from NC_063170.1 coordinate 53,026,253, forward strand.
AATCCTAGGAAGCCTCGAGGCTTTAATGTGCAGGTAGGAGTATTATGGAGGTAGACAATGGACCATGAACCTGGATGCCTGTGTCCCAGGCATCGACAAATCATAGATCAAGATGGCCTTCAGAAAATGCAAGTATTTTCCAGCACAACATGGGCCAAGAGCCACAAACCAGATTAAAAGAATTGAAAGGTATTGTCTTATAGTCCTCAAGCGACTTGCCAGAAGCCAACTCGGCCGCTTTGGAAATTGTGTTGGAGAAATGAGAGTAGCATTAGAATTCTTACGGCTGCCTCCACTCCCTTGTTCACAGACTTCCCCAGAAACATTATGTCATTCTCAAAGAGCTTGTGGGAATGTGGTCTCCAGGCCTTCTCCTACTGTCTCTGTAGGCAGACCAGCTTCAACAACACAGTGACTGAAAATGACTTTCTCCCAGCCTAGATAATGAACAGTGGCCTTCCGTTCTTTCCCTTTGTTTGTTTTTTCCAATAGACTAATTCAAACATCATACCTAATATGAGTTTCCTGGGCAGGTGGAAGTGGATACTGGATAGATTATTTTATCAAATCAAACTATCCTTTTTGAAAACCTGAAACATTTTTTTGTAAATAGGTCTCTCATTTTCAATTATCTGCTCTCCCACTAGATAAATGAATTCATTGTCACCCGAGTACTCAGTGTTTTTGTATTTCACCATAATGTTCTATCTAATGTCACCGAGTTTACCAGCATGAAAGGAAAATTTCCCAAGCTGCTGCAAGGCCAGCTAGAAACAATCATATGTCTTCAAGCCTAGTCTGTCAAATTGATTGTCCAGCCCAGATTAATTCAGAACATCTCTTTCTCTGCTAAATTGAAGAAGAAAGTTTGCTGAGTGTGTGGGCAGGAGAAAGAAGGCATGGAAGTAAAAGAACATGGAAAAAGTGTTTTCAAGGCAGCTGAGAACAAGGTACAGGCTTCTATCCTTTGTGTCTGTGTTTGGTTATAATAAACTCACGTAGCCGATTGAAGCTGGTAGTTAAATTTCCAGCCTTCTTAAGGCAACTAAAGAATAGGTTGGCTTCAATCCAGGCCATGGTCACAAGATGCCAAGTCTCAGGGACAGTCAAAAAGGTGCAAATGGGGCTGGTGGCTCATGCCTGTAATCCTAGCTACTCAGGTGGCTGAGATCTGAGGATCATGGCTCTAAGCCACCCAGGGAATTAAAAGTCCATGAGACTCTTATCTCCAATTAACTGGAGGTAACCACAAAGCTGGAAGTAGAGCTGTGGTTCAAGTAATAGAGTGCTAGCCTTGATCAAAAACAGAAAGAAAGAAAGAAAAAAGCTTAGAAACAGCATTCATGCCTAGGACTGGCACAAAAGCAAGCAAGCAAGTGAGCAAGCAAGAAAGGAAGGAAGGAAGGAAGGGAGGGAGGGAGGGAGGGAGGGAGGGAGGGAGGAAGGAAGGAAGGAAGGAAGGAAGGAAGGAAGGAAGGAAGGAAGGAAGGAAGGAAGGAAGGAAAGAAGGATGGAAGGAAAGAAGGAAGGAAGGAGAGCAAACACAGGGTTCCACACATGTCAGGTACCAACCAGCAAGTGTGGGCATCCTTATGTCCTAAGCAATTTAGTCCACTGCCCAAGAAGGCAAAAATATTGGAAGCTGTAACATACTGTAACTATGTAACTATACTGTAACTGTAACTATAAACTATGCTTTGCAGGTTAGGGTTAACATTGCAAACTCCATTTCCTGGAGATAATTGGTCACAGGGCACTTACAGGAGGATTAGTCTGCTTAAAGTTTCATCTTCTCCCCTGAAATCTTCCCCAATCCTTGCAGCATTGAATTAATCTCCTCTCCTTTGTTCTCCCATTGCACTTGACCTATACCACAATTAGAACACTTACCACAGTCTCTCTGGAATTACAGAGATTTCTGTGTGTCTTATTTCCCCTCATAAGTCTTCAAGCCTCCCAGAAACACCATTTTGTCCTAGTCTTTTTAAAAAACATGTACATTTCTAGTATCTAAGAAAGGGTGTGATATGTCTACAATAAATGTTTATTGAAGAACTGAGGGATGAGAATCAACAAATGATTATGTGGCTCTATCACTGTCGAAGGTCATTATTTCCTATTATACAAGTCTCAATCAGAGTCTTTGAAAGAGTTTGGCAATATTTAACAGATCCTCAAGCTTCAAAGGAATAGGAGAAATTCAAAGCAATTTCGGAGTGAGCCTTTTGGGAAAGAAAAAAAAAACTTCAACAAGCAAATGCAAATGGAAACTGATTTTTTTAAGTGTTCCTATTTATTCTGAAGGGTCCAGGAATGGGCATGAATAGAGACAGACTTTGTGTCTCTAAGACTCTAAGAGATACAATGCACAGGATTGCCTGAGGTACTAAGGCAGAGTATGAATTTATCAGAAGGATAAAGGGAAGTAAAATGTCATGTAAAAAAGCATTCTGAAAGGCTGGGTTTTAAAAACTACAGGAAATGATGCAGCCCAAGGAGAAGAAAAACTACTAGTGACTTCAATCCAGGCATTGTTACCTATCCCATGCTTACAGCATCTACTCAACATTACTAATCTAATTATTCAAAAGTGGTCAGGTAAGCTGGGTGCTGGTGGTTCACACCTGTAATCCTAGCTATTCAGGAGGCTGAGATCTGAGGTTCACAGTTCAAAGCCAGCCTTGGCAGGAAAGTCCCTAAGACTCTTATCTTCAATTAACCACCAGAAAACCAGAAGTGGAGCTGTGATTCAAAGTGGTAGAGCTCTAGTCTTGAACAGAAAAGCTCAAGGACAGTGCCCAGGCCCTCAGTTCAAGCCCCATGACCCCAAAACAAACAAACAAACAAACAATAAATAGATCATGTTCATCTCTCAGATGGGAAGTGAGCCCTTCCTTAAAAGACATGCATACAATTCCTCAAATAGCAATCAGGTGCATTAATAAAATGACAGTGTGTGCATAGCCATCAGAACCTTGGAAAACAGCCAGATACTCCAAGGACTGAGGGAAGAAAACTTATTTAAAGAGTTCCAACTTTAAGTAGATTGAACTGTCTTGTTCAAGGACAGTACAGGTGTTCAAGGACAACACAGTTTGGATAAGTGTTATCAAATAGATGGTCCAGTATTCATACCATCTGTGTGTTTCAGGGCATTTTTCAATTCTGTTAAGTTGCTTAGGAAGCTATCTCTTTTTAATAGAGAAAAGTCCAAATAACCTTGAAAGAAATCACTGACAGACAGATGGCTAAATCTGAAATTTGAGTCATTACAAACTCTAAGATAACTGAAGTTTCTGGCAAAAAAATGTAGTTGTTTTATGTCCAAGCATTGGGAGATTGGCAGTTTGAGGCCAACCCAAGCAAAAAGTTATCAAGACCCATCTCAACAAACATGATGACCCATTACTATATTATATCAGTCACATAGGAGGTATAAGTAGGAGGATAGCAGTTCAAGGCCAGCCCAGTGCAAAAAGGTAAAGCCATAACCCCAAACCAACAAAAGCAAAAAAGGGTTGCAAGTGTGGCTCAGTGGTATAACACCTGCCACACAAGCATGAAGACTGAGTGCAAACCAATCTGAGTAGTAAGCCTCACATAGGTGTGAATTATGCTATACCCAGAACTGTTTAATGAATTATATTGTACTTTTCCAGTGTCTAAACTTGTAAAAACGACATTTTTGTTCATTTTTTTCCTAATCATCCAAGCTCTCTGTCACATGCATTTCTCATTTGATATTTATGAGAAAATAATAAGTTAAGTATTCTAAGAAATATGAAAGTGGTCATCAGAGAGATTGAACAACTTGTTTAAGGTGGTACAGCCAGTAATAGTATTCCTGAAGTTAAAAAAAAAAGCTACATAGAAAGTAAATATATTATATATACATTTATAAACACTTAGTTTAGCAACTATTTTCTGAATTTGTTAGTTATGACAAACATGTTTTACTTAAATGCAGGAGCTGAAAATGTGATATGAAAAATAGGACTTCCAAAAAATTTCGTAGGTAGGAAAAAATATCCATCTGCCCGGAAGAGTTGTTTAACTAGACCATGGTGACTCCATACTCCTGCTGACTTTCAGAATGAATTTTAGTTGTTTGATTAGAACCAATTTCAGTGGTGAAGGAGAAAATAGGTTTTTTTCTTTTCAATTCTTAGGTCTATTTGCCCCCAAACAACAAAGCCATGGAATCTGTTTCTGTAGTATTAAAACAATTAAGAAGTCAGCAGGTCATGTCAGCCACACAGGACACTAAAATAGGGAGGGTTGTGGTTCCCAGGATAGTGGAAACTATTTTCTGCTTTCTATTTTTCACTTTTGTTTGTCAGCCCTGAGGGTGGGGCTTGAAGTCAGGGCCTGAACTCTGTCCCTGAGCTCTTTGGCTTAAGGCTAATTCTCTACCACTTTGAAGGAAAGCTCTACTTCCAGTTTTTTTTGTGTGGTTAATTGGAGATAAGAGTCTCATGGAAAGTTTTACACCCAAATGCTTGGTGCTGTTTATTCCAGTAAATGCTGTAAAATTATATTCCAGATTTTTAAGGAAAGAAAAGTTAAGTCAAGCCTGAAAAAATACAGCTTTCTCAAGTGTCTACAATGCCACTGTAATTAAGTTACACTAATACATCCAAGATTTTACATGCAATGATGAGCACAAACGTTAAGAGATAAAATTCTAATGTTAAAACACACCCCCAAATAATATATGCAATTATTTTCTATCGTTTACAATAAAGTAGTTACAATGACACTCCAAACAAAAATGAAGTAAACAAATCAAAATCCCAACTTGTATTTCATGTAGTTAGATTTATACAGAAATTAGAATGCTAAGTAACAACTAGTTAATCATCTAATTTCACAGCTATCTGAAGTGGCAATTGTTATGTAGCAGCTTATCCATGATACGTTCAAGATCTATGATACAATTTATTGCTTGCATGTCAGCTAAAATACAGCTTCAGTTTAATATCTTTCCTTAAATCCCACCTCTATACTACAATATACTTGAGGTACATGCAAAAACGTTAGCTACCTTTCTTTTTTTAAAATTTTTATTGTCAAACTGATGTACAGAGAGGTTACAGTTTCATACATTAGGCACTGGATACATTTCTTGTACTGTTTGTTACCTCCTCCCTCATTCACCCCTCCCCCCGTTAGCTACCTTTCATATAAGAAATGGATGATTGGGCTGGGAATATGGCCTAGTGGCAAGAGTGCTTGCCTCCTATACATGAAGCTCTCAGTTTGATTCCCCAGCACCACATATATGGAAAACGGCCAGAAGGGGTGCTGTGGCTCAGGTGGCAGAGTGCTGGCCTTGAGCGGGAAGAAGCCAGGGACAGTGCTCAGGCCCTGGGTCCAAGGCCCAGGACTGGCCAAAAAAAAAAAAAGAAAAGAAAAAAAGAAATGGATGGTTACGTTTTTGGTACTGTAAATGCATCTGTATTTATGTCATCTTTAGAAAGACTTTAATCCATTATCTTTGGTCTTAATATTTTCTTAAATCAAACACTGCATGAATTTTAAGCTGCATATTTGCATACTATTTTAATTTGCAAATTAATTTTTATCAATTCTGATTTTATATTCTTTTCCTTCAGGGTATTTAATTAAACATGCTACTATATTAGCAAAACCTTTCCATTTTAAAAATCTTTACTGCTAAGTTTAAACTTGGTTTGTGTTAAGTGCAAGTTAAATCATATACTGCAAGATTTGTAGAAAGATTTTTTTTTAATGAATGCAGTGATACAGAGTTGGTTACTAAGTTTGAACTGTTATCTGTTTAACAATTTTAGACTTGTGGCTTTCAGCTGTTTAACAATTTTAGACTTGTGGCTTTATTTGATTTATTTGTTTTTGTTTGTACTTTTATGCTATACTAGTTTGCCATGTAGCAATTGCACTGTGCAGTATTACAATAGGAACTGGAAAATTTTTTATGGATGTAATGTTTACTGCAGTTTGTGATATAACATTTCTCTCTAGATCTCAGTAATTTAAAGGTAACTAACTCTTCTGTACTTTATCACAAAAAGTGTGGTCTCCAGGTGAGTATTTTGGTGAGTGTTAAAATAAGAATTTATGGTGGATTACTGTTGATTCACTTTATGTGCACGTGCACACACACACACATATATACCAGGGGGAAAAAAAAGAGTCTAATGGAGATTTTTTCTGCCTGGGCTAGCTTTTAACCACGAAACTGTGAAGTGATTCTTAGAAACAAACTTGATCTGTGGATCACTTCTACAAGTTAGAGTTCCTAAGCTAAATTTTTTCAAAAGAAGTTGAGGCCCTCATGTGTGAGTGTTCCCAACTTATAACTGATAGAATTGAAAGCAGAACATTAGTCTCACCAGTTAATGGCGAGAAAGACAAAGGATTTCCTTCTCTCAAATCTAAATACTAAAAATTCTTCAAGAAGAATCACTTGTTCAGCAAGCAGTTATTTTGTAAAAATCCACAAAGCTTGCCAAGCAATATAGAGCTACAAAAGAATCTTCAATACTATGATCCTTGCCCCAAAGTGAATGCATCCAAGAAATGACTTTAACAACATAAATTGCTGTGAACTATCCTAATTTAGGTTGCCTAAAGACTGACTTGAAGACAAAGTCTTGAGCACAGGAAGGCTCTGTAGGTGATCCTACAAAGCACAGGGAAAAAATGTGTGTGTGCGTGCACACACACACACACACATATGAGAGATGTGAGATGCAGAGGGAAAGTCGACACAATGTGCATTAATGAACATATCAATCCCATGGGCAATAGAGGTCCATCCTGCTAGCATAGCATCCTCTGAGAAGCTGTGGGGAATGACCAGTGAAGCTTGACACCAAAGGACAGGGCAACAGGGCCATGTACTCTCTGACTTGCATTCATATCTGAGGGCTACCTGACACTTCCAGTTTTGTGTACTTGCCACAGAGAAAGCCCTTTTGGATGAAAGAAGGCACTCCGCTGGAGATGAGAGGCATAGTGAGAGCCTTACCAACATCCACAGGGGTTACCCGAACTTAGGTAAATTCTGGAACGCACCTGTCAGTTTTAGCAATAACCAGTAGGTGTTGAGCCCTCAAGTTCAGTGCGAAGCTTTTTATAGACATCCTGTCACTTAAACCTCTACAACCTTATGAGGAGAGAGTATTGTCATCATAAGCTAAAGACATCTTCTTTATCCCCAAATTAAGAAATCCACGGATGTAACAGTGCAAGGAAATGGTGAAATGTGAATAGGTGGTTATGGAGAACCCTGGTCTAAATAACACTTTAATAATGAAAGGTAAGACACAGAAAACTAGGGTGCTGATAAATCATTGATGGAGAAAATAGTCTTCAGAGAAAGCTTCATAGAGGAAATATGCATAAATAGCATCTTAAGATTGAATGGAAAAGAAATGAACCATTGCACGGTGAAATGAGCCTAAGGATGAGAAAAGAGGAAGATGGATGAGGCTGCAATGTAGTGGACACAAGTCAATGAAGTGTCCACACAGGGGAGCATGAAAAATTGGTCCTTGTGATGGTAATAAGACATGTAGGGTATTAATCTGTTCATTTAGCAAATCGGTATCACATACTTAGTTCATATTTGTCATTGGAGGAACAATCAAAATGATCCATATATGATATTTTAGGTTAGAGACATATATGGTAGATACATATCATTTCTATTTTTTGTATCAGAACCTTTTCTTTCGATGAAAAACCTATTGGCTGAGGCTTATATGGCAAATGACTTCCTTTTACCCCTGCACATTCATAAACACACACACACACACACACACACACACACACACACACACATTCATATACATACACCAGGCACCTGACCTCAGCCTGACTTACTAGTGTCCTCAACCCTCTTGGCCTGATGACTCTTGTTGCGATGGGCACATGACCCAAGTTGTACTTTTCTGCTGGAGCTGGGAGGAAGATTGGCCTCTAATGGTCAAAATAGGACTAGTAAGATATGGATGTGAGGAGAAAGAGCAAATCCAAGCACAGGCCAGTGAATGTCAAGGACAGCCAACACAATGGGGGAGTTTTTTGTTTTTGTTTTTTTTTCAGCTGGACTCAGCCTTGACAATTAGCAAGAGATAAATTGCATCTCAGAAAATTCAGAAGAAGCATGCCTAATTGCACATGGGAAAATGGAGGTTGACTAGGCAACTGATTCATAACATGGCTTTGTATAACACTTGATTAGTCAAAGATATAGAATTCCAAGCTATTGGCCTTTGCCATTCTTCAGGGCACAGAATGCACCAATCTTTTCTACTAACCTAAGTCATCACAGTCCATTGGTTGGACCCATTGAATCTTAGGTAGGAGAGACCTAAAATGGTATGTGACTCTTAGATGGAAACTTTAACTTTGGATTGATTCCTCCTTGAGTGAAGGGAGCCAAGTTTATTGGTACTGAATCCTGCTAATTATATTCCTGTTTTTATAAAAACCTCCTTCTCCTATTTACTCGCCTAATCCACTGTGGTTCATGTTCCTTGGCTCAAGATCCAGAGTATGAATGTTGGCATAGATTAGCCACATGTGAAATTTCTCTCATAAGATTTAAGAGCCCAGATAAGCTAAACACAGACATGCAAAACTCAAAGCTCCTTTCAAAACAACATGCTTTTGATTCTGCAATCTATTCAGTGTTCTTCTATAAAACAACTATCCGAGTACCAAGGGACACTTAGATGAAAATTTAAAAACCTGGAGAAGTGGTACAAGGTAGAAACCAAGAAATAGGAACAAAAAATACACAAGAAATAGATTTTTATCAAACTGTGATGTGCCAGTGGGCATTTCTGCAACTGTTGTTCTCTTCAAAGTCAAAAGCTATATGGGCTTCTATTTGTAAGTGAGACCATTAGAAAAGAAACCAAGTCAAAGTTAATTATGTTAATCTATCTAAGCACCTGCTATGTATGCATCAGGCACTGTATTAGGTGATAGTGTCACAATCGAGAACTCTTTGCTTAGAATCGCTTTGCTTTTCTTCCCATGTATTTTTATCTGTATTTACCTTATAATCATATAGTAGGGTCCCATATACATGGATTAGATCCAAAAGCCCAAAGGGAAAAAAAACCCATTATATTTGGATAGATCTAGATGGTAAGAAAAAGCATCATGTGATCATTTTATAGCTATACTATGATATAGATTTGTTTTCGTGTTGGAAATTTACCATCTAGGCCTGAGTCTGAGAATAAAATAAATGATGAAGAGGTGGTGATTGCTTTATATAATGATCACAGTGAAGCACCTAATTCTGAAAGACTAAGTATAACTCTGGAATGAGCATAGGAAATCAGCTGGGTAGATGAGCCTAGTGCTTTCTCTAATATAGATGCAGGGTCCTTTTATTCAGTATCTACTGCACGAAAGGCAAACCTGGGTAAAATGGTGAGTGTAGCTGTATTATATATATCATCCAAGAAAAGTAAGATAATTTAAAGGTTGTTAAAATCATCACGTAGAGCAGTAATTCTCAAACAAAGGGTCTTAAGACCCTTCAACATTCTTTTTTTAAAGTGAGGACTTTGAAAAGCTTTTCTACTATGTCCATGGACATGTACCATAGTAGAAACCCAAAGGGAGCAAGTTATGAAATGTAACAGTAAGCAAGTACACACTCCATCAACTACCAGAACGATAGCAGTAGCACAGATCTCATGATTTCTGTAAAATTACTGTTTCCATGAGAGTGAATGTAGCAAGTGCACCTTAGTAACAGTAAGTAAATAGTTTTGGTTTAAGGGGTCCCTGGGAGCACCATCCATCCCCATCTGTCTGCACATCACCATTTCAGGGTCTCTGATTTGGGATTTCAGAAACCTTAGGGTGAAGCAAAACAATGCTATTATTCCTTATTAGATTTTCTACACACATACGCCACAAAATTATTTCTTAACACAGGTTTGAACTTTATCTTTAATTACCAAAAAACAAAGGTAGATTTTGTTTGTGTTTTCCATTTAATTATTCTCTGAATCAAGAGAAAAATAGTAGTAGAAGACAGAAACTTTCACCCACAGAGGTTGTTTCTTGTTATATTGTTTGGGGTTTTGTTTACTTGAGATTTTCCCAATAATTGAATACCACTTCCTTTTTTTTTTAATTAAAAAAAAGACTTTTCTTGACCTTCTTATGAATAGATTAGTGTCACTGGCCTCATAAAAAATTAAAAGGTTTTGTTAGATGCTGTGTTTAAAACTGCCTTCACTGAAGTAGGATCCAAATGGAGGCAATTTAATTAGAGATAGAAGTTCAGGGCTGGGAATATGGCCTAGTGGCAAGAGTGCTTGCCTCATATACATGAAGCCCTGGGTTCGATTCCTCAGCACCACATGTACACAAAAAGGCCAGAAGTGGCGCTGTGGTTCAAGTGGCAGAGTGCTAGCCTTGAGCAAAAAGAAGCCAGGCCAAAAATAAAAAAGGAAGTTCAGGATGCTGGCATCCCAGGAAAGTGGCTGGATTGGACAAAGTGGGAGATTGTCAGAAATATTCACAGATGTGGATCTTAAAAGGCAAGGAAGGAACGGAGGGAAGAAGGAAGGAAGGGAGGAAGGGAGGGAAGGAGGGAGGGAAGGAGAGAGAGAAGGAGGAAGCCATTCTTTTCCTAGACAGTTTGAAGGCCTATTCTCAGTGATATCATCTTCCCTTGTATAGCCAAGAGAAAGGTCCCTGGCCTCTGAGACATAAAGTCATTCCTTGAACATTCTTTTCTAAGAGCAGTATGAGGTACTAAACTAAATAAGCAGGAAATACATTTCCTCTTCGTGAATTTTCCAAATACTATTTTACTGAATATTTTACTAAAATCTTTCTGGTATATTAATAAGGGTGGCAAAAGCTTTCTACCACAGTAACATGCACACACTGGCCTTTCAGCTAAGGAGGAACTTTTGCCTCAGAAATCAGAAACTCTTTGACAAACTTACTTTTTAAGTCAATGGATTTTAATGCACTATGTATCAGCTGTTGTCAAATTCTGCATAGCTTCTTTTCTGACAGAGGATAGGAAATTGGCTCAGATGAACTTCTGAGAATGATGGAAGAAGAATTCAACTTGAGAGATGAAGCATGCATGGAAGATACAACAGGAAAAACACTCCAATGTGCAATAAGGCTCTCTTTAGACAGGAACCAAGCATGGTAATGCACACCTGTAGCCTCAGCACTTAAGAAGCTAAGAGCGGAGAACTAAGAGTTCAAGACTAGCCTGGACTACAAAGTGAGACTCTATGAAAGGAAGGGAGGAAGTAGGAAAAGAGAAGGAGGCATGGAAAAAATCTAGACAGAATAGTAATATTTGATAGGCTTTCTTTGTATTCATCTTCGGTTTCCTCATCTGTAGAAGAGGGATAATAATTTAGCTCCCAATACTGTGTAGAAGCTACAGAAATATGGCAGGCAAAGCACATATCATAGTGTCTGGCACAAAAGCAAGAAGCAATACCCACTTGCTCTCCATATTACTCAGACATTTTGTCACTGTAATGAAATACCTGATATAAATAACTTAGAGGAAGAAATATGTATTCAGCTCATAGTTTCAGAAGTATTCATTTAGGAAGAGAGGGAATGCGCTGAGAATTTTACATCATAGTGACAAGAAAGCAGATAAAAGAAGAATATAGGAAGAAGCCTGGACAAGATCCAAAAACCCAGTGACCCACTTTCTCCATGTAGGCCCCATAGCCTATCTTTCACCAGTGTTCACTAGTGCCATCAGATTATGCATCCATCCAAGAATGACCTAACTGATTTGATCAGAGGCCCAATGTAATCTAATCCTGATCTAATTGTCTCTGGAAATGCCTTCATAGACACACATAGAGGAAGGGTGCTTTACTGACTTCTCAGTACTTCTTCAATCAGATTGATAACAGATACTAACTAACATATTATCACCATTACCATTATCTTCCTCAATAAGAACAAAGTTCAGTGACTATCCTGTTTCCCCTTCTTCAGGGAAAATATTTCCTCAGATCCGCACACTTTTCTACCAGGCCTGAGCCCTCTTCCCTGTGGCTTCCCTCAACTCTCTAGCACCGTGAACTTGACTCGTTCCTCTTTATACTGCAAGCTTCACCGAAGCATCACTTCCCCAGGATGCCATCTCTGATCCCACAGACTGACATGGAGAACCTTTTAATCCTCCATCTTAACCCTCAATACCATCTGTCTGAACACTTTATTTAGAGACTTTCCTTTTCTTAGAACAAAGACTCTGAGAGCAGAAACCAGCTCCATGTTGGTTACTATGGTATCCATAATCCCTAGCACAAGACCCACCATGTAGGAGTTGAATTCATGAATACATGAATGGATAAGGCCTACACTGGGAGTATCGTTGAAAGAGAGGCCCAGATAGACTTGTTCCTGACAGTGGAACAAAATTATCCCTTAGCTACACAGGAGGGAATTAGAGATTCAGGGTCCAGGAGAAAGAACATCACCCATATTGCTCCTGCAGTCATCAGAAGCCACAGTGGAGAAGTGGAGATGGCCTACACTTTTTACTCCTTGTCCCTGTTACTTCTTTATCCACCAGGCTTAACCTTTCAAACCCACCAGGAAGTTTCTTCTCCCCCAAAATTGCAGAGCAATTCCCCGATATAGCATCAGGAAGCTAGAGTTGTGACTTTCATGATATGACTTTAATCTAGTATCTTCACCTCTCGGTGTCTTGCTTTCATTTGGTAGAATAAGGAATATTTTGTCTACAATTCTAGAAGATTAAGAGCAGAATCAGCTTCTGGGCTAACAGCTCTTGTAAGATTTTGATGAAATCTGTTCTTTTTTCCTTTCCTCTCACTTAACAAATATCTGAATTTTTGCCATAAACCAAATAAGACTAGAAAGTGGTAGATAAACAGAACCCCTGCCTGCCTTCTGCTCTCAGTATAGAAGGAGAGACGAGCTCAGGTTTGCACATGAACAGCATGACCTTAGACAGTCAGGAAGCAACACAAACAATAAAAACAGGATAATGTGATTGAGAATTAAGAGTGGGATGTGTCCTTTAGATTTGGACATGGGAAGGCTCTCAGAGGGGGAGATACTTAAGCTGAGGCCTGACTGAAGACAGAAATTGGCCTCAGACCACATGGAAGCAAAATTCAAAGAGGCAGAAGAGTACAACGGAGCGAATTGTATCGAGGAAGAGAAAGGAACAAGGGGGCGTCCTGATAACACATGGACAAGCTCCTGGTGACAGTTCCCTTGTGTGCCATAAGACGCAATATGCTCTCATTTATTCATTTTAAAAAGATTTCTAGCTGCTGTGAACAAAAGAGCATTCATACATGTCATATTCCAAGTGAAACTTGAAAACTGTATGATAAATTCCCCAGTCCCTGGCAATGACATGGGAACATGGGTGCCATTCTATTGCTGACAATAAAAGGTGCTTTTCCTATCCTAAACTGATGAATATGTTGGACAAATTGTTCCTAGTTAACTGAAATAAACAGCTCCTTTGTTTCTTAGACATTTTTTCCAAAGAGGATTTGTGTGTCTATAGTAATATTAATAACTGAAGAATTAGGAATTTACAATTCCAAACCTCATGACAAGGCAATAGCTTTCTGATCATTTAAAGGCGATCTCATTTTGTTCTATATTCATAAATTGTAACTATTTACCTTACATCATCTGGCATATCCATTCAAATTCCTATCCAGCAGGAGTTCTGTTAGGCTCCTTGTCCTAAGCATTCAGAAAAGCCATTTATTACATGAAGATTGAAGTAACAAGAACAGAAAATGATCAAATTAACTGTTGAGTGGTTGCGTGTGTGTGTGCGTGTGTGTGTGTATGTGTGTGTGTGTGTTTGTTGATACTAGGGCTTGAATTTGCCTGGCTTGTTTGCTCACAGCTGGTACTCTATGATTTTTTTTTTTTTTTTTTTTTTTTTTTTTTTTTGGCCAGTCCTGGGCCTTGGACTCAGGGCCTGAGCACTGTCCCTGGCTTCTTCCCGCTCAAGGCTAGCACTCTGCCACTTGAGCCACAGCGCCGCTTCTGGCCGTTTTCTGTATATGTGGTGCTGGGGAATCGAACCTAGGGCCTCGTGTATCCGAGGCAGGCACTCTTGCCACTAGGCTATATCCCCAGCCCGGTACTCTATGATTTTGAGCCATACCTGCAACCCAGAATTTTTGCTAGTTAATTAGAGATGGAGTCTCACAGACTTCTTTGCTTGAGCTGGCTTTGAACTGGGATCCTCCAGGTCTCAGCCTCCTGAGTTGTTAGGATAACAAGCATGAGATGCCAGCATCTGACATAACTGGCTGAGTGTTTTGAGAGAGCCATATTGTACTACAACAGGTCTATTTGCATGTGTTTGACATTTTTTAAAACACTTGGATATTTAAACTCAACTTTAGTTATTGAAATAGGTGTTTAGCTTAGAATTTGAAAACTGTGCAGTGCACATATTAATAATGTCCGCCATGGCCAGTGACATCCAGGGTAAGTACACCAGGGTAACTACAATGTTAACCATTGTCTTATTTGAGCCTCACAGAAAACATTAGGTGGACCATATTTTGCTTTCATCCATTATGCAGATGAGAAATCTGGGACTCAAAAGGCTAAAACTTGTTCAAGGTCACATGGCCAGTCATTAGTGGAACTGCTTTATTTTGTCTTTCCATTAGGGAAAAAAGATGCCCAAAGGTAGGGTTCCAGTGGGCACAAAGTGGAGAGAAACAGAAGGTAAGTTAGTGCTGGTAGAGTACTGGAAATCTCCCTGGCTGAACAAACCCTCAAATATTTATCTCTAAGTTATCAGAGCTATAAGCATATGAAGTAAATAATGATAAATAATGAGCAGGGTGAAGAGTTTCCATGTTTGGCAAAAGATGAGGTCATGTGACAGCCCAAGTGTGAAAGCTTGATAGTCCACTTTTTCTTTCCATTTTCTACACTAGCTCACCAAAGTGAAAAGGACTGGTAAATTTTAATCTTGTAGGAGTTAAGAAACCTATTGGGAATCCAACATAGATATGTGACATGTTTCAGAGACAAGAATATGAATACATAACGTTCAACATGTTTACTAATGGGTGCTATTTAGAAAATTATTTGGTAACTATGCAGCATACTATTCACTATGCAACTATATAGACAAGCAAGAAGTGATATAGAACTGTACAACATAATTCATATATCCTACTCATATTTTATATGACTGTTAAAAAGACTGCAATAGATCTTTCTAAAATGTAAGCTAAGCTATGTACTTGCCATATCATTAGCCAGAGAGTAGATTAATGACCCTGCGAAATTTCAGTTTTTGATGCCAATTGGCTGTTATACTTTTCACCCTTAAGCATTTCTATATTGATTGAATGAACTAAAAAATCAGATTAATTGGACCCACATTTTAAGCAAAGATCAACTCCTATGGCTCTGAATCCTATATAATATGTGTTTTTTAGTGTTACAAATATCTTTTAATCAAAACTTTTACATGATTTATTCATGATATACTTCAATTGTAAATAAATAAAATGGACAGATATACAGTTATCAGCTGGATATATATTTTTAAATGCATTTTGGGCCTGGTTTTGTCTCCTGATTCGTTTGAGTATGGCAGCACTGCTCAGGGAAGACAAACAAGAGAGGAATTTTGCCTGATATACAGATAATGATCTCATTATCGAATTTTAATTTGGCAATAGAGAGACAGTCTGAGTTCTCTATTATTCAAATTCTATTTGAAGAAGCCAAAATTAATAAATCATGGATAGTGAGCACAGCGATGCCTCTTTGTAAGCCATTTACAAGGGTTTTATAGTGCTTCTGCTCAAAGGTCAACCGCTAGCCATGCCCTGGACTCTGCTGAACCAGCCCTTTTCAACCACCTTGGAGTGCATGTTTTCATTGTGAAAACGTCTATCTACATAAATACAAATGTGTAGAATGTGTAAGGCTCTTTCTTAACCTTCAATAAGTTGAATACATATCTTTCTGACTTACAAAGATGGGAGCTCTATGCTGGGTGAGGATAGTACAGAGTAATTTTCCAGCCTTGTAGGTATGAGTACAATTAAGAGTGTAGAAAAAGAATATTGTGTGCAGTAACCTTGATTACATTTTGCGATCTCTACCTCAATACCCCAGGAGGGAAATCTTACCTTCGCTAATAGTAAAGAGAACAAAAATAATGGAATTTTTTTCTTCTATGGTGACAGTAGGCTTGAAAACACTTGATGCATAAATCAGGGACAAAGAATCTCTATTGTCCAAGAGCAGAAAGTCGGCATGTTGTCTTTCACTTCACTTTCCTTCTTTTCAAAGAAAATATTTATAGTGAATGTATGATGTTCCTGTAAACCTTGGAAATGAGGACAGCTTTTGATTGAACCAAGGTTAAGACTGCAGCATGGTGGGGAGACGATGATTATGGCTGTCTAAACAATGCTGTTACCTGGGCAAAGGAAGCTGAAAGGCAATTTGTGGGTCCAGCGGAAGGGGCTGAAGGTGTGATCATCCCAATGCCACTGAGCTTCCCGGGAGCAAACAGCCATATCTCAAGGCTATACTGAAGGATTTTTGATGTACTGGTTGTTTATTATGTCTACCTGTTCTCATGTAGGATAGACCTTAGTGATAATGCTTTTCTCAGTACAGTTATTCCAGATTTACTGGTCTCATCGATTTCCATCTCATGAGTCTTGTATTTTAGATAGACTATCCCCATTCTTGCAAGCTGAAGACTTGAGATTTGTTTCAAGCTTAAGCAACTTGAATCCAGTCACGGATGCCTTCTGCCAGTTCTCATCGCAGTGGGCCTATTTCCTAAGCAGGTGCTCATATCCCACCTTGAATTCTTCTGTCATTTGTATCCCCAAATAAATCCTAAACCCAAGGCTTTCTAATGACAATGTAGAAGGCAGGCTTTCTACACAAATTTTGACCCCAGATTAAAATTATACCTTTTGAGGTGCTGGGGACCTAAAGGAAAAACTTTGCTTCTATTAGTGCATAGAATCAGAACTGACCACCAGAGGCCTTGGAACTGGCTTGAAATTGCAAGGGGAACAAACAGAAATGTCTAAACAAACTGTTCTCACACTCACCCTGTGATCACTGTCCTCTGGAGACATGAATGACAGTGACAACTAAGAGATAGCACTGACAAGGCCTTCAAAAAAGCCAATCAGTGTTATAAGTCATCAAACATGTAACTTTTAAAAAATAAATAATAAGAGTGAGGGAAGGAGTGACCTTGTCAAAAAAGAAATGTACTCTTTACATGACTTATGTAACTGTAAAGCCTCTGTACATTGTATATCACCTTTATAATTACAATAATATGTGTTTAATTGCATTAGTTAAATTGCTTATATTGAATCAGCTTTGCATCCCTGGAATAAATCCCATTCGATCATAGTGTATGCTGTTTTTTTTAAATAGTTGTTGAAGTTGGTTGGCCAGAATTTTATTGAAAAGTTTTGCATCAATGTTCATCAAAGAGATGGGTCTATAATTCTGTTTCTTTGATGAGTTCCTATCTGGTTTGGGATGAGTATTATGCTAGCTTCATAGAATGAGTTTGGTGGTGATCTTTCACTTTCAATTTCATAATAAGGAACATTTTTAAAGCAATTAATAATATTATACTTTATTATTTTGCTGATTCTGAAGGTCAAGAGGAAATTTGGGGGTCAGATAGGCCCACTTCAAGACAATTATATCAGGAAGTCTCCTCACTCCTTTAATCAGGGCATAATAAGATTTAAAAAAACCCACTTCATCAATTGTATAGATTTAAATGTAGTAATAGGTAAAGATGTTTGTCACCATACATGGCCTACCATGTGCTCAATAAATGTCCCTCAGAGATTGGCATCAGTAGTAGCAGCAGGTGCACAAACACTGCCAGCTTCGTAAAGAACAGCACCAAATACCATGCTTGAGGTACAGTAAGGAAAACAGGGAAGTAACCAAGAGGTTTGCCCATTTCAACCTTGTAGGTCATCTTCATCTCCCTTCCTTGGAAGTCATTGTCTTCTCATCCAGACTCACTGTGTTCAATAAATCCCACTGAGTATGTGAAGGAAGGACTTGAGCCTCATGGACAAGACAGTGATTTGGGGGAATTTATGAATTTTGGAATTGAGGCCATAAGTGAAATCACTTAAGACTAGGAAGCAGAAAGCCTGGAGTCTAAGTTTGACTCTGTTCTGTGCCAAATGGGTAGTCGCTGATGATTCTCTCAGGGTGATTGAGACCCATCCTGTCTCATCTCATCCTGTCTGTAGGCTGATGAGGGCTTCAAGGAAGACAATAATTGAGATGTAGGGTGTGAAAATGCTGGTGTAAGCTCAGAATTGTGCAGCGATTTATTCTATAAAGCGTGTAAGCTAAGTAAGTATGTGTAAAGGTACATCTAAATGTACAGCTTACACATACACACACGACTCGCAAAACTACAAGTTGAAAAAAGTTGATCTAAAACCTGACAGACCTATTGCCAATATTTATACTGACAAGAGAGAGAAAAGGTGGAATATGATTATAGTATTTGTCAGTGGGTTAGTGGCATTGAAACAGGGCCTATAAAAATGATTAGGGAAAGAAAAAAATATATCCAGCATATATATCTAGCACCACTGTTTGCCAGTTGCCCTCTGATCTTTCCTTGGCCACTTTCCTCCTGACATTTAGAAATTTGGTGACAGCAGCTTGCTCCTAACACCATTAGCACCCCCCACTTTACCTGTGGACTAGGCCACTGCCCTTGGGATATGCTGATAGTCTTTCATTGAGCCACTCTGAGATACATGGTTAGGAACACTGCCAATACTTTCTAAAATCTTATTGCCAGATGGCAATATGGTTCAGTGGTACCTAGAGATGAATCTGTTCTGTATTTTACAGATTCTATAAACAATTGCACTTGTAATGATCGCAATTCCCATTCATTTTCACTTTGCTTTGGTTGTGAAGCAAATACTGGGAAACCCCAAGACAATGTTTGAAACTAGAAAGTTTTGAATGACTTTTTAATTGGTGTAAAGAGATTCAGCTCTCTCATTGCTGAATACCTAATGTCGCCTTCAGGTAATAGCAGAACAAATCATTGGTTTCGAATCCTATGCAGAGTAAATTCTCATTTTACCATTACATGGGGAAAGTTGTCTTGGCCATTTTTCTACAAGTATTGAGATGAAATTTTAGTGGTTCTCAAAAAATTCAATAGAAATTCAAGCAGAGGGACAGAAATATATGGTAGTTTATAGTATAGACATCTCCTAATGTACTTGCACCTGAGACTTACCTGTGCCACCCACTAGCTACATGATCTTAGCAGACTCATTACTCCCTTCAAGCCCCAGTTTCCCCTATTTATAAAATACTGATAGTGGTATTTACCTAAAAGAGCTGTTAAGGACATTAAGATACAATAGGTATACAGCCTACCCCACTGCCTAGATGTAGAAACATGTCAGTGATTGTTATTACAAATATCATTTATTAGTAAAACAGTACCAATTTTCCTTTTCCCAATCTCTTGAAGAAGTGAGTACATTTAATATTTTTTCCAGGCCTTACAAACAGCTGAAATATGCAGGAGCTCAATTGTTTCACTTAGTTTTTCATTAGGGCCTCAGTGGAATGTTTTTAATTGTCCCCTTTAAAGCACTGGTGAAAGAAGGGGGGAAGAGAGAGAGACAGAGACAGAGACAGAGAGAGAGAGAAAGAGAGAGAGAGAGAGAAAGAGAGAGAGAGAGTCCTCTGAAAATGGAAGCCTTTGGTTCAGAGACAAAAATGCAATAAAACTCTGAGAAATTCAATTACCCCTTGATTGGGTCAGGCCAGCTAAGAAGAGCATTATGCATTTGAAATCAACAAATTGGATTCGGTTCCTTCTGCAACCTCAGCAATTGCTCCCTCTGTTCCTTCCTCATGAGATCAGAGGTGGCACTGTCAGTTCCCACATTCTGCTGGCTGATGTGTTCTATCTCTGCAGAACAGTTTTCTTTTCCTTGTTAGGTTCTAAATTAATGATACTTGATTCTGAAATTATTGCAGCTGCAAAAGGCATGCTGACTGTAAACTTTCTTCTTCCAAAATATATAGACATAGTTAACTTTTATATAACACTGTTATTTGTTTTAATACACATATACACATAAACTGTTATTTAAAAGAATCTTTGTGTGTGCATTTAGTGATGCACACCACAATACAACGTTCAAATGCTTTGCAATATGAATCATGTAAGACTACTCTAAGCTTTTCCTTTTTATAAATCATCCTTCACCTTTCTCTGAAGATTAGACATACATTTTAGAACCTCGCTTCCATTTCCCTATTTCTCCTGCCTTCACCCAGGAAAGTTCTAGATCACTGGTATTAATAAGTACAGTAGATTTTTTTTTAGTATGCATCCTTTTTCCATTTTTGTCTTGTGCATAGAAGCTCAAGTAATAATTCACGTAAGTGACCACAGTAAATCAGCAGCAGAGAACATATTGCTTTTCAAGTTGTGGCAGAGAAAAGAGAGAATTGCTTTATTCCCATTCTCCCACTACCCCCTTTACCCTCTGAGATTGCAGGCCTGCTGATTTGTGCGTATGAGTTGAGAGAACTGGTATGTGGTAGACAGGCTGGTCTTACACACACAAAGTGACAACATGTCTCTAAATAATATCAATGCCTGGCATGGCTTTTGTATTATGTATTTCTCCTAACATACTCTTTCCAATCTTCGTCTTCAAGTGAAGGTCAGTATCTATAACTTGTCCCCAAAAGCCCTCTAGTGGAAATCAACTGGCTCTTCCTTTTTCTGCACTACCCAAGCTCTTACTGTCATTTGCTACTTGCCCCAGCCCCATTGCTATCTTGCCTCATTGGTCTTCTTACCTATTCAGGAACTTAGTACATGTTCTCATCTTTCTATCCATCTATCTATTTTCTAACAGTTTTATTAAGATATGATTTGTGCATTCCATAATTCACCATTTAAAATGTACGGTTTGAGCCAGGCATAGCATCACACCCCTATACTGCCAGTACTTGGGGAGCTGAAGCCGGGAGACTGCAAGTTCAAAACCAGCCTGTTTAAATAGCAAGACTATTCAAAAGAAAAACTGAGTACTGGGGGCTCATGCCTACAATCTTACCTATTCAGGAGACTTACATCTGAGGATTGGATCTCAGTTCGAAGCCAGCCCAGGCAGAAAAGTTTCCACAGGACTCTTACCACCAATTAACCACAGAACCTGGAAGTGGTGCTGTGGCTCACGTGATAGAGCACTAGCCTTGAGCAAAAAGAGGCTCAGCACCTGGGCCCTGAGTTCAAGTCCCACAACCAACCAAAAAAAGGTATTAAGTGAAAGAAATGTTAGATGAAGAAAATAAGTGTACATTGTATGAAACTCACCTGCTTCAGATTTGACATTACCTTTCAATGTATTTTATTATTAATATCCCCACATTTAAGATTATATTCTAGCTCAGGCAGGAACTTAGCTCTACAATACAGTGATAACCAATGTTCCCAGTGTCCTCTGTGTTTTATTGTAGCTCTCTGTCTTTATGTTGATTAAGGCAAAGGTTCTTTGTGAACAAACTAAAAAATCCACAGACACACTCAAAGTGGAGTTCGAAAACAGCTTTTTGCTCTACTGAGCTGTAAAATTTTAAAGAATATGACTTTAAGAAATAAAGTGGTTGAAACTTAATAGTTTATGCTATCCTGACAGAACTAACCCTAGAAAAGTTCCAAACATTCAGTCAAATTTGGATCTATCAATCATCTGACAAAACCATCAAGGCTCCTTTTAATCCCAGATAGTTGGGAGATTGGCTGAGAGGATTTTGATCCAAGGCTGGAGCAAAAGTGTGAGACCTTATCTGAAAAACAACCTAAAAAGAATAACCAGTGATAAGTCACCCTGTTTGGTATGACTAAAATCCAGAAAGCAGATGACCATAATTGGAGCAGGATGGTGGAGTTTAAGCAGCTGAGGAAGCAGCTTGACATCTAGCCAGGGGCACTGGATGGACGCTGGTGAACCATGTTAAGGAAAGATAGTGTTGGAGAGCTGAAGCAGGAGATGTCATGATTTCAAGTTCCTTGACTCCTTCTGTCCCCTCTCTCTTTACAGCCACCAGCTGTTAGGAAATGCAGTCTACGGATGCCTACTACAATATTTATTTCTGTATTTCCCATGGAATCCCTGCCAATTCCCTAATGAACTTCTCCCATTGCAATACCATCACACACTCAAGTTATAACCCTCCGTGCTTTGGAAAAATGTGCGCAGATGACATCTGCTCCCTGCATTTCCCTCCACAGCATTGAAAGACTATCTTCTTCTCTCCGGCCATGTAGGTTGCATCAGGTGACCTTTGAGGTGCCTACCTGCGAGGGAAAGGAGCGGCAGAAGCTGGCGTTGATTGGCGACTCCTCGTCCTCGGCCGAGTTCTTCGTCACCGTCGCTGTCTTCGCCTTCCTGTACTCTCTGGCTGCCACCGTCGTTTACATTTTCTTCCAGAACAAATACCGAGAAAACAACCGGGGGCCACTCATCGTAAGTGGTTGTCTTTTTGGAATAACTTGCCTGTCCTTTCTACTTTCTTCTACTAATGCTTGAAGGGCTTTGGAGTTAGTTACCTGAGCCCTCCAGGCAGATATTTGAATGGAAATCATATTCTTTTTTTGTCATCCAAATTTCTTGTCTCTATAACAAGGGCATGATGCCTTTCAGTCTCTGGTGTCTTTGTGTTGGAAAAAGTTATCTCAAAACTTGGTTTAAAAAAAAAACAAACCCTCTGGAATAAACGATTTGGAATCTCATGAGAGCCAGGAAAAAAAATGCTGAGACTTGCTACAGATTTACTTGTAATTTATGGAACCAGCCATTATTTATTTTGTTTTACAGATTTTTTTCTTCTTGTTTAGCAGTACTGAGCTGTGAACACCATTCCTTCAAGGCCTTATTTCTGCTGAGCTATGGCTATAGCTCTGTTTTCTGCTGATAATTTTTTATGTACGGTCTTGCCTACAAGAGGCTTCTCAGTGGCTGAGATCACAGGTTCATACTGCCATGTCCCTCCCTTCACTATGATGAAGTCTCACTAACTTTTCTGCAGAGCCTCCTAAGTAGCTAGGATGGCTGCATGAGGTACCAGTGTTTGGCTTCTTGCAGGTTTGATTTGCATTTATTTGAAAGATGATGTTACCTTAGTGTACAGTCTGGGCATAGAACTGTTTACTTTGAAGATAGACTTTATTTTGTCTGTCTCCATCTCTCTGCCTTGGTTTCTATCTCTTCTCTTTATATATCCTGCTCTCTTTCTCCCTTTGTCTCCTTTTCTCTTTCTCTCTGTGTGTTTCTCTCTATTTGTATCTCTCCCTGTCTCCCTTTCTCTGTGTCTTCCCTGTTCTTCCTCATATACTGTCAACTACCTTATCCACCATCACTTTCTGTTGCTGTCTATACCACGATCCAAAGACTTGTGGGCAAAGTTAGTATAACTCAGCATATCTGGTCATAGGCACACATATACTTAGCAGAACATATTCTCAGAGGGATAATGGATGTGGATCACTGTAATTAAGTGCGTTTTTAATTTGTCCACCTTTTGCTTGTACATTTTCCTAAATATAGCCTTCCTGAGAATGCCTTGTATCTGAAAATACCTTGTGATCTATTCTTCTTTAATCACTGTGTAAGTCAGTTTTGCATCACTACAACAGAATACCTGAGATAGAGCTTATTTGGGGTCACATTTTATCTTAAAGTTTCTAGCCTATAATTTGGCAGACCCATTGCCTTTAGATGCAGTGGCCTAGAGGTACTCTTCATCTCGTGGCCAGGAACAACACAGAGAGAGGAAGGAGCCAGGGTCCCACATTCCTTCCGAAGGACGAATCCAATGACTTCCCACAAGGACCTCCTACAAGTTCATGTCTCTGAAATATTTCCTACCTCCAAGTAATTCCACCCTGGGGATCAAGCCATCAACACAGGGGACATTCACTATCCAAATGGTAGCAGTCATTTGCTTCAAATTTATAAAAGACAAGCATCATTCCTTATCATCCCAAATCTTCTTAGGTGGTACAATTACACAATACAGGTATATGAGACACTAAAAAAAATGGGATCATTTGAAATACTTATAGAAATATGTTTGTCAAATATCTCAGTAATTACTTTTTGAGATGTAAGATTTCCATTTTTTTGTTTTCAATATTAAAACTCCTAATCTGTTTGTCAGTTGATCATTAAAATAATCTTGATGACAGATTGCTACCTGATCTGAGGCAGAAACAAAGAAATCAATGACATTGTTACAAAAAATCTCCTTCTATTCCTTCTATTCAGTCATGCAAGCTTTGTCACCGTGTACAATTATAAAATTAAAAATGGAAATAACATTTATCCTGAATCATGCCCCGTATTGGAAATTAATACTGTAACTATAAACTAATGAAGACAAAACGGCCCACCTATCTAAAATATATAAATTTTCATTAATATTTTTTCTTTGTAAATTTAATACTTATTATTAGTCACTAAATTTCTAGTATGTTTTGGATGATTACACAGTAATAATGCTTTTAATGATTGCCCACCCCAAAAGAATGTTGTAATACTTAAACCCTTGAGGTAACAGGTAATTAAAAAGTAATTTAAATTTTTGTACATATTTTGTTGCAAAGAAATATAATAGAGTGATCAATAAAATGCTTTCAAAAATACATTAGACTATAATGTAACAAGTTGAACAAAAAGAAAAACATGTAAAATTCCCAACTGAAAACATTTTGTTCATTAGCTTTTTGATGAATGAGAAATACCAAACAAATATTAATGTATTTATAATATTAAATTTTTATCATTTAGAAATGGAATCATTTTAAAATTGATATCTTAGATACTCCTAGAATATGCCAGCCATTACATTCTCTGCAACTATTTCTTACTGAAAGTAAAATTAGATGTCAACTTTGTAGGAGCACAGTTTTGAGAAATTCCTTTAGGGAATATATAAAATAAAGTTTGCAAACCTCTAAGCTACTGTATATGTGGATGTAATGAGTAATTTTCATATGTGAAATTAATTTTATAGAAACCCAGGACTTAAACAAAGTTTGAAGGATGATGAGAAGAAACTAGTTACCCTCTGTTGTTAAGCTGGAAGGAGCTAGAAAAAGTTTAGATTTGCAGTCTTGTTAGCTCCAGAAGAGGAGTGATGGCACCTACCTGAAGCCCTTAGGCAGGTGTGTGGGTTGTTTTATTGCTTGCTTGTTTTTCATCTGAAATTGAACCTCATAGTCTTAGTGTTGCAAACTATCTTTAACTGAGTCATCTAACTTGGACTTATCTCTCCTGTGGCGTGCAGACAGGTACATAAAAGAGATAAATATGCATATGCCACAAAACTAATGCATACATTCATTCCTCCATGTATAGAGACACTCCCACACCTTTGTACAGCCCAAGAAAATATCCTAACTTTCCGAAGGAAAAAGCTAGTCCAGGCCAGTTTTCCCATAATGTGGGGGGAAATATTCATGTTGTTATATAAAACCACATTCTACTCCTATGAACCATCTTGTAAAGGTGTGCTATTTTGTCCCTTGGTAAATAGTCTTTGTCATCAAGCAGGATCTAATGAAATCTTGAGTTGTGTAATATACCAGTAAAGTTTTGTTTTATTACATCCTACCTAAGGGTAGGGAATGGATGGAGGAAGATAATTCTGGTAATAAAAAAGAAAGGCTCAAATATGAAATTTTGTGATATTAAATAAAAAACAGATGTTCTCATTACTTAGCAGATAAAGCTTAATTTAAAAAGGAGCCTGAGTCCTGCAAGCCACAAAAACAGACTGTGTATGGATCAATAGGAAACCAATGGAGCTGTGAAGAACTAATTCCAATCCCACCACAACAGGACCATGGTCAGGGAAGAAAGATAGATGGTTACACCATCCAAAAAGGGCAGATTTCAGAAAATTCACAATATGAGCAAGGTTGTATGTATTTAAAACACCCAACTACCAGAGAAGTATTTGTTCAGATATTAACAATGATTATAATAATTGAGCTCAATCCTATTTATTCAGAAAGGTAGTGGCTAAACTAATCATTGCCAAGATGATTACCATCTGTTCTTTGTTATTTTGCTTTTGACACTATATATCATGCACACATCAGATCACCATGTAGGAAACAGACAATAATAGGTAATGATAATACCAATAGATATAAGTGATAGTGATTGAAATTCTACTATACACTGACCAGATTTAATAGAAAGCTATAGTTTGTGTTATTATTCATATTTATACATGAGGGAAGGGAGCCTTAGAAATATTGTCAACCCTCCTAAGTCATTATTAAGTCAAAGATATTGTCTATCTGGACTATTATCCATATCTAAGATATTATCAACTGTCACTAGTAGGCAGAAAGTATATATCATTTTGGCCCAAACTTAGGACCCAAAAGTACTCAATTTAAAAGGGCCAAGGATTCTAGTAGACAAAGAGTTACAGAAGTTACAGGGCCAAAGTGAGGTAAGGAAATTGGTTTGTAACACCTGGACAGTTCCTATACTATATTTTCTTCTTCTGGAAGAAGATAAACTAAACCCTAAAACCCCTAGGCTCTTATGCTCATTTGTTGTTTTGTTTTTTGCCAGTCCTGGACCTTGGACTCAGGGCCTGAGCACTGTCCCTGGCTTCTTTTTGCTCAAGGCTAGCACTCTGCCACTTGAGCCACAGCGCCACTTCTGGCCATTTTCTGTATATGTGGTGCTGGGGAATCGAACCCAGGGCTTCATGTATACGAGACAAGAGCTCTTGCCACTAGGCCATATTCCCAGCCCCTCTTATGCTCATTTAAAATCCATTTTGATTTAAGGAGAGACTTCCACAAATCTCTGCTGCTAAAACAATGTAAGGGTTCCACTTCTATTAGAGGGTTGTTTTTGTTTGTCTGTTTGTTTTGCACATATAAAATGCCAATGAGGAAACAAATAGGCTTTAAAATGGCCAGGGTTGATATATATCATAAATCAGAGATTACTGGGATTGATTCTTACATGTTTGCAAGCAATCATGAACAGTTTCACATAGGCTATGGCCAAGCTTTCCAATAGATGCTTTAAAGGATATTTCATCTGCTAAAAAGGTAAGATGAAATGATTCATCTTTAAGTGAAAAATGGATTCTCAATGTCTTCTGAAGTAACATAATTGTTATCAATGCTAATGATGTGGTAGCAAGAGAATTAAGCCAAAAGAACCTGCCAGCTACAATACATCACGCAGTTAGTGCGTTCTTGAAGAAGAAGACCTGCCAGCTCTCAGAGAGCAGAATGGCTCACCTGAAAGGCACGTGGTTGTGGGATTGAAATGTCACAACGAGTTATTTCATTTTGTCATGTTCCTTTGAGTAGATGTTTAAAGCCAGTCTCTTGCCTAGATTTCTGTGACAGGATGTTCTGAGCCGATTTCAGATCTCATGTCAGGCAGGGAGGCTTTAGGTTTTCTCATATTAATACACATTTGGCTTTAAAAAGCAACTTATCTTACAAGGCTGACAGATGGACTAAGAATGAATACATAACAGACACCATCTTCCATTTCAGTGAATCTATCTCGTAAGTAGCTCTTTTAAGAAACAGGGAGATTCTCAACATTCCCCTTTAGACTTTTTGGAAAAGAAGACTCATTGTTTCTTGAGTTCTCTTATGTCCACCAGGGAGAATTTCCCTTATGAAAAGAGGGGGTTTCTGAGCCCAGAAATGTGTCATTTCAGGCACACAATGCTATCATGACTCACATTTGCTTCACAAGCAATGCAAATACTTGTCTATCCCCCATTTAACCTCAAATCAATCCTAAGAAAGAAGTGGAGCAATAAATATTGGGCCCATTCTTCAGATTCAATTTAATTCTCTTCCTTGAATACTAGATATTGAAAAATGAATCCCGAGGAGATTCAAAACCCAGCTGCTATCAGGTAGGTAGGAAGCCAATGGCAAAACAAGGACTGGAATTCCTAGTCCAGTTCTCTTCAAAGTAGCGGCTAGATTATGGATTCTTAGATTTACATCCTCCTTTATAATCTACTACGTAACAACTGGTAGCCTGTTGATCATGTGCATATCCCAGGGAGACTATCAGGACAGAAAGAGCTAATGCCTACAAAGTGCTATGTTCAGGGGAGGGTATACTATAAGCCAACAGTACATACTACTTCTACTACTAATAATAATATAGTAACATTACAACAATAATAATATTATTGTTGTCATTAATTTTAATTATTTTCCTGCCCATTACTAAGTATACCTTAGCCCTACAAAGGAAAATTGAGACCCTCCCTTCTATTGGCTCCAGTCCTTACAATTCTATTTTCTTTGTCTTTCTCCCCCCAGGCAACCTCTCCTACCCCAAGTTCCTAAGGATGGAGCTAGACTAGGCCTACCCCTAAAATCACAGTTGCTATAATATGACCCTTTGTGACCCTGCCTTTGTGTTCCTTTGGCTTACTTGACTGAAAAGTAGAGCATTAATCTCCCCAGTACAAAATCAGGCTTCCCGTTTCCATGTACAAGCTGAGGCCATCACTGAGTGAGGAAAACAAGAAGCAGGCACAGATCTATATGCATGCTTTCTTAGCTATGTCCAATCAGCTACACTTTCACTTGGGTGTAATTATGCATGGACATCAGATTTTGCTGCCTCTGATTTCTTCAGAAGTTTCTAGGAAATCCTTTTTTTTCCCTCTTCCCTTTCCTTGCCCCTCTCTCTTTTCTCCTCTCTTCCTTCCCCCTTCTCTTTTTGTTTTTTCTCTCATCAGGTCAGTTGTAGTTTATGTCCATGTGTATTCATTGTAAGAAGTCTCATCAACAAACAAAGCAACATACGGCTGAATGTAAAACTTCCAGTACTGTAAGAAGTGTTATTGGATCATTATGAATCTCCTACAAATGGCCTGCTAGAGGCATGTCAATGGGCTTTGGAAACCCAAAAGAAGAAGGCTGGACTGGGAATATGGCCTAGTGGCAAGAGTGCTTGCCTCCTATACATGAAGCCCTGGGTTCAATTCCCCAGCACCACATATATAGAAAATGGCCAGAAGTGGCGCTGTGGCTCAAGTGGCAGAGTACTAGCCTTGAGCAAAAAGAAGCCAGAGACAGTGCTCAGGCCCTGAGTCCAAGCCCAGGACTGGCCAAAAAACAAAAACAAAAACAAAAAAACCCCAAAAAAACAAAAAGAAGAAGGCTATCTCTTCCTGGGAGTGAGAACGTGCCTTCCATCACTTCTAGTGGACTTGTTTTAAAGATAATTCCAGGGCATTTAGAGATTGATGAACAGAATGAATGGAGCTTTTTTTTATGAATTACTGCCACAGGTGTGATGGATTTGGTACTATACATAACATCAGAACATCATTTAAACCTCCTATATTAAATACCTTGTTAATCATAGAGGCTCTCCTCAGAATCCAACATTCTTATCTTGTGATGTGATATGTGCGTGTGTGTGTGTATGTGTGTGTGTGTGTGTGTGTGTGTGTAGATGCATTCCACCTCTCCACACAAATCTTAAATAAATACCTAATCTAAATTACTATAAATGTTGCATCAACAACTACATTTCCCCAGATAGTACCACAGATCAAGGTAAATAAATAAATCCGTTTTACATTTTTTCCATCACACTATCCACTCTTTTGATCAAAGTTGATGTCTCTAGCTTTTTCTCAGTTTATTATCTTTATGCTTAGCAAATTCTTAATTATAATTTCAATGAAGGCAAATTCCCACCGTGTTTGGTACTATTTTTCTCTAATTAACTTGTTAAACATAGAGATGAGATATAGTCCAAAAGCCTTAATAAAGGCAATGAATTGAGTAAAGGATTAGTGGTTCTTCTGAAGGCGCCCACAGCACTTCTGGTCCATTCTGTTTCGGAGTCAGTGCCAGAAGAAAGATGCTCTGTCCCAACTCCATTCATTTCTGTTGGACTTTTTTCTCCTTCTAGGAAACTTGCCATTCAGTTAGGAAATCAAAACCTAGTGGAAACTTAGCCAAGCCCCAAATGTGTTTTTCTTGTGTTTCCTGTCCTCAGTCAAAACAAAATGAAATGTGAAATTTCTCTTTCTCTCATCCACCAGTGACGCTTGACTCATGGAAGATGGAAATGGTAATTTTGCTTCTGACACCTCTATCCTAATCTTAGTTCATTTGTCCTACTATAACAAAGGACCTGAGACAGAATTTATAAGCAGGAATTTATTTCTCAAAGTCCTGGAAGCCGGGAATTTTAAGGTTAAGGAGCAAGCCAGCTTTGTTATCTGGTGAGACCTGGTCTCTGACTCCAACATAGAGCCTTGTTGCTCTACCCTCCAATATAGAAAACTCTGTCTTCACATCATAGAAGCTGGAAGGATCAGTAGGCCAGATATAGTAGGAACCATTTGCATAAGGATTTTAATCTTAGTTTGAGTGGAAGGAATCCTCACAGCCTCTTCTGTCAATATGGCAAGGCATACATGTTGGAAGAAACAGATTCTAACCATAGCATTGCACCTTGCTCTCGCTCCCCATTCGCATGTGGTAGTAACAGTAGGCATGGTGTTTAAAAGATGATAGACTGTCAGGGCTCCTTCCTTATCAATGAAATTCAAGCCATTATCAAAGAGGCTTCACATAGACTTTGGTTTGTAGCCCTTTAGCCATCCCCTCCTGAGAGCAGAGCTTTAATCCCTTCCTCAGGATTCAGGGGCATTGTCCCATCTTGGAAGTAGACAACAGCCTTCATTAAGAAATAAACATGCTGCCATCTTGACCTTGAACATTCAAGGTCAGAACTATATGGAAATGAATTTATCACCTTCATAAATTATCAGAATTATCTAGTCTTAAATGTCTAGTTATAGCAGCCAAATGAAATAAGATACACTGGGCAAGACACTGGGCATTGTATAGAGACATTTTTTATTGTCACCACTGAGGACATTGCTAGCTTCTTGTAAGGGAAGAGGCCAAGGATGCTGCTAACTAGCCTGTGGTATCATAGCTACCACCATCTGATTTCAACAAAGATGACCAAAATGTGCATTGGAGAAAAAGAGTCTCATCAACAAACAGTATTAGGAAAACTGGGTATTCACATACACAAACCTGAAACTAGATCCTCACCTCTTATCCTTTACAAAACCAATCCAACATGAATCAAAAGTTTTCATGTAAGATATGACATTTTGAAACTATCATGAGAAAATATTTCAGATGGGGATAGGGAAGGATTTTTGGAATAGGAATCCAATCGCTCAGGAAATAAGAGCAAATAACTGACAAATGTGATCACATCAAAATAAAATTAAAAAAGGAACCAATTTCCAGAATGAAGAAACAACCCATAGAATGGGAGAAAAATCATTTCCAGCTATTCTCTAAAGAAGTAGCATCCAAAAATGCACATAGAGAACTCAACAAAGTAAACACCAAAAGAATAAATAATCCACCTAATAAATGAGCAAATGAGTTTAACAGACAGTTCTCTAAGACATAAATAGCTAATAAATACATGGCAAATGTTTAGCATCTTCAACCAGAAATGAAATGCAAATCAAAATGATATTTTTATCTCACCCCAATCAGAATGGCTATCATCGAGAAAATGATCAATGATAAAGAATCCTCATCTATTGTTTAGAGAATTAAATTTAGTCCAGCCACTATGGAAAACAGGAGAAAGGTTCCTCAAAAAAAAAGTGAAAATAGAACTATCTTAAGATCCTGTTCTACTACCCCTTACATGTCAGAAAGAATGTTAATCAGCATAGGACAGAGATGAGTGAATATTTGTGTGTATATAGCAGCATTATTTACCATAGCTACACTATAGATGCAGACTCCATGCCAATCAAGTGATGACTAGGCTAAGAAAATATGATCTCTCTCTCTGTCTCTCTCCCTGTCTCTCTTTCTCTCTCTCTCTCCCCTCCCTTCGCAAGCTCTTTCTCGAAAGCTCTATGTTCTAATCTAGCTGATTCATACAGAGAGACAGTGTCAATACCAATTCCTAGACCAATTTTAGATGTTACTCATCAAGAAACTCTTTCTCCCACAAGGTAGATATAAGTACCTAGCATGTGCTTAGTAAAGTGAGCACTTACTGTCTTCAGCCTTATTAACTACTCTGCCATCTGTACTGTGTTTCCTATGTAGCTGGTTTTTATGAAGCTTCAATGGACATGGAGAATGAAAGACAGGGCTGAGAGCAAACTCTGCTGACTTTTGCACCTTGAGAAGTGCTGTGGAGGAGATATTACTGTGTTGTTAATATCAAGTGCTCACTGTTATTGCTATTGTTGTTGTTGTTGTTGTTACAAGCAGCAGCAGTACTGGGGATTGAATCCAGGGCTTTGGTCTTGCTATGTAATTACACTACTATGAAAGCCATGCCCCTAGTCCTTGTGTCTTCATTTTGTTTTTGAGAAAGAGTCTTGCTAACTGCCAGTCAGGCCTCTAATTCTCTATCCTCCTGCCTCTACCTTTCAAGGAACTGAGCCTATAAGTGCATACCACCACACCCAGCTTTAATATTTTTCCTTTGGATTATTTTTGTTTTTATTGTTTAGTTGATTGGTTGGTTTTTGTTTTTCTTTTGAGTTTTTGTTGTTGTTTTGTTTTGTTTGGCTTTGTTTTTTAGATATAATCCCAGATTGGCTTGAACTTTCAATCCTTCTACCTAAGCCTACCAGGTGCTGATGGTTGCAGGAGTGTATCACCAATCCTGGCTTGGTTTTTGATCTTTGAGCCTCTAAAGTCAGCATAAGCAGCTGTCATTCCAGAGAGATGCAACTAGCCCTAATGTTTTATTTACCCGCAATCCCGGCAGTCAGATGTCATGATTTAATGACCTAGCACAACTCCATTAAACTGACCAGAATTCAAGGAACAGGAACTTGAATCTGTGTCAGCTGTTAAGTCTGAAAAGAGCAGAAGGGTAAAGAACACAGACCCAGAAGTAGGAAGACACTTGGAAAAAGGGATTGGGCCATGCGGCTGGCAAGTTAGTCCTAGCCTTACCCCTGCTTTCGTCACAGCCCTTGCATGGTTTAAGTGGTGAGAATTCCCACCCGAACTCTTCAGACGGCAAAACTTGTGTGCTAAATTTGTTTCTTTAGATCATCAACATTCACACATACACACACACACACACACACACACATACACACACACATACACACACACACACACACACACACACACACAGAGTTGTAGCTTCTCGGGTTCCTGGAAGTTTAAGAATATCTTCCTCTTCTACACACAGTTCATTAGACATTCAAATAATTGGCACAAAATGTAGAATTTGGATCACTTTCATCCCTCTTAGCCCTATCTCCCAGCTGGGTATCTTTATTTCCGTTGCTTATTAGCAGAACCCTAATCAAAGCCACTGAGACATCTAAGAAAATACTTTGGGAGGAGAAAGATGGCGCCGAGACAATAGGGAGGCACCCCGACTCGCACCAACTGAATAGCGAGCTGGGAACTCCAACACCCAACACTCCACCAAGAACCCAGCAAAACCAGCATCCAGAAGCAGTGGAGAAACGCAGGAAAACAAAAAGGAGCAAAAAAGAAGAACCGAAAACCTACACGGAGCCGGAGATTAATCGGGGCACCCTCCCCCCACCAGCCGGCCCTGGCCCAAACAGGGTCAGGCTGGGAAAGGGAAACCCGGCGATCGGCAGACAGGTTGCCAGGAGCGCAGAATCCATATAGCGGGAGACCCCACGGACACAAAGCAAGGTGCGGACCAAGACACACCCAGCAGCGACGAGAAGTTCGGGTCCACACCGGATTCGGACAAGGGAACCCAGCGCGGCAGAAAGAGGGAACGGGGGAGCCACCACGACACTTCGCCAACCCCTGAAGGGCCAACGGCGGTGCGGGACACGCACACAAAGCAGCAAAAGTGAGTCCCCCATAATCCCTTCCCCCAACGGGAGACCCAAGCCCGACAAAGACGATATATCTCCCTCCCTCCCCCTCCCCACTCCCGTGGGAACAAAGATTCCCCAAATCAGGCGGGAAGCTCCCAGCAGGCACTGGGAAGCCAGTCTAGCAGGGGAAGGGCGGAACAGCCCCAAGCCCCCAAAGGTTCCTGAACTGGCAGAACCGGCCCCGTCCCCTTCCCAACAGGGGCCAGGGACGGCCGGCAGGGCAAGCCCCACCCGAGGCGCCTAGACCTTGCGGACTCTTACAACTAAAATCACAGGCGCTGGTGGGCAATACCAGCCCAGCAGGGTCACCTGAGCCTGATCTCGTTCCCCCTCCTCGAAGCGGAGGCGAGGTCTGAGGGTGCCAAGCCACAGCCGGACAGTCGATCCCACTGGGCCCCACACATACTGCTTCCCCCCCCCCAACGGACTCGCAGGAGGGCGCAAGCACAACCCAACAACCCAGGGCTCGCTCCGGGAGGCAGACCCCACTTAAGTGCCTGTTGTAGGGGACTCACAGTGCACAGGAGGGCGGGGCCCCGGCGAAAGCGCCCGCTCTGATAGGCGTGCCCTGCACTGGTGGGCGGGGCCACAGCGACAGCACCTGCTGACGCAGACACGCCTACACAGAAGGGAGGGAAGAACTACACAGACTTCCAGATGCGCAAATCACAAAGAAACATAACTCAGTTCATCAAAGGACAAGCCAACTCGCCAGCTCCAAAAAGCAGCACGACTGGAGAGGAGATGGAGAATAAAAAAGCAAATGAGGACATGTTAACAGGAATGATCGAAACCGTCAGAAATGAAATCAGAAAACAATTCCAGGAGTTTAGAGCGGAAATCTGGAAGGACACCCAGGAAGCCAAGAAAGAAATGGAAGCAAAACTGGATACAATGCAAGCCTCGTTTAAAGAAATGGAAGCAAAAATGGATACAATGCAAGCCGCCTTTAAAGAAAATCTCCACACCCTGAGAATTGAAATGCATGAAAAAATAGATTTAAAATACAACTCTTTAAAGGAAGAAATTTCCACGATCAGAGCTGATATGACAACCATGAATAGCTCTCTGACATCCATAAACTCCGCAATTGAAACCATAACACAAAGAGTGGACCATATGGAATCCAGAATCTCTCGCCTGGACGATGAAGCAGCTGACAACAACCAGAAAATGACCACACTCCAAGAAAAGGTGAAGCTTCAGGGAAGATTACTCCAGGAACTAATGGACAAAGACAAGAGATATAATCTGCGTATAATTGGAATAGAAGAAGGAGCCGAATATCAGAGCAGAGGGCTTAATCATGTTCTCAATAAAGTTATTGCAGAAAACTTCCCCAATCTCACAGGGGACCCCATCCAGGTAACCGAAGCCTATAGGACACCTGGCAGGCCAGACCCCAGGAAAACCACCCCAAGGCACATAATATTCAAGACTACAGACCTCAAGATTAAAGAGCAAATTCTGAATTCAGCCAAAGCGAAGAAGGAAACTTTTTTCAATGGGAAGAGGATTCGAATAACATCCGACTTATCCACACAAACTTACCAAGCTCGAAGTGAGTGGAAGAACACCATCCAAGTACTTCAGAATAACAATTTACAACCTCGGATCAAATATCCAGCGAAACTGGAGTTCACATTCGAAGGGAGAACCAGATCTTTCCACACCAAAGAGGAGCTAAAGGAGTATGTGAATAAAAAACCAGCCCTACAGCGAATATTAAGAGGGGAAGCCCACCCAACAGAGATCGTAAAAGACACACAGACAGATTCAGAAAGAAACTTCAATAGCCAAAGTCCAGCAGAAACACAAGCTCACTAAAGACAAGAAGAAAAAAAAAAAAAAAAAAAACAACAGGAAAAAACAGCCCAACAAGAAAATGGAAGGAGAAAAAACACCCTTATCCTTGATCTCTTTAAATATAAATGGCTTAAACTCCCCGATCAAGAGGAGCAGACTGGCAGAATGGATCCGCAAGCAAAAAGTTGACATCTGTTGTCTACAAGAGACCCACCTTACAGCAAGGGACAAAAACAGGCTTCGAATGAAAGGATGGAGCAAGATCTACCAAGCAAATGCACCCACCAAAACGGCAGGTGTAGCCATCCTGATCTCAGACAAGCTGGATTTCTCTTTAAAGTCCACTCAAAAAGACAAAGAAGGACACTACATATTGATACAAGGAAAAATCCAGAATCAAGACATCACGGTGATAAATGTATACTCACCGAACAAAAGAGGCCCGACATATGTCAAGCAAATTCTCACAGAATTACAGAGCAAGATAGATGCAAACACAATCATAGTGGGTGACTTTAATACTCCTCTCTCTCCAAGAGACAGATCCAACACCCAGAGGATTAGTAAGGGAGCTGAGGACCTAAATAACACCATTGCCCAAATGGATCTAACAGACCTATATAGAACCTTCCACCCTACAGAGACCCAATACACCTTCTTTTCAGCAGCCCATGGATCATATTCCAAAATAGACCACGTCATAGCCCACACAAAGAACCTCAGCAAATACAAAAGAATTGACATCATCCCATGTATTATATCTGATCACAGTGGATTAAAGGTAACCCTCAACAACAAAGGATACCACAGAGCCTATACACACTCTTGGAGGCTAAACCCCACGCTGCTATCCAACACTTGGGCCACAGATCAAATTAAAGATGAAATCAACGAATTCATAAGCCACAATGACAAAGAAAACACATCACAAAGAAACCTGTGGGACACAGCTAAGGCAGTACTGAGGGGCAAGATCATTGCACTCAGTACCCACATTAAAAGAATGGAAGCAGAGCAGGTGAATACCCTCACGATGAAACTAAAACAACTGGAGAAACAAGAAATGACAGAATCTAAAACGACTAGGAGGGGAGAGATTACAAAGATTAAAGAAGAGATAAATCTGATTGAAAATAGAAAGACCATTCAACAAATAAATAAGACTAAAAGCTGGTTCTTTGAGAAAATAAACAAAATTGACAGACCCCTTGCAAGACTCACAAAAAAAAGAAGAGAAGAGACTCATATACGTAAAATCAGGGACTCCACAGGAAAAATTACAACAAATACACACGATATTCAAACAATCATAAGGAGCTATTTCCAAAACCTCTACTCAACAAAAAACAATAATTTTACAGAAATGGATCAATTCTTAGAGAAGTACAAACTGCCCAAACTGAACCAAGAAGAAATAAATCAACTAAATAAACCAATAACTTACGGTGAGATACAGGAGATAATCAAGAACCTCCCTACTAAGAAAAGCCCAGGCCCAGATGGATTCACCAATGAATTCTACAAAACCTTTAGTGAGGAGCTAATTCCAATACTCCTCAAACTCTTCCGCGAAATAGAAACGGAGGGAAAAATCCCGAACTCATTCTACGAAGCTAATATCATACTCATCCCCAAACCAGGCAAAGATCCAACAAAAAAAGAGAACTACAGACCAATATCACTAATGAACACAGATGCAAAGCTCCTCAATAAAATATTAGCTAACAGGATCCAGAAAGTGATCAAGAATATCATACATCATGACCAAGTAGGCTTCATCCCTCAGTCACAAGGATGGTTCAACATCCGTAAATCAATCAATGTAATTCACCACATAAACAGAACTAAAATCAAGAATCACATTGTTATCTCAGTCGATGCCCAAAAAGCCTTTGACAAAATACAACATCCATACCTATTAAAAGCTTTGGAGAGAACAGGAATAGATGGAACATTCCTCAAAACAATAAAAGCCATATACAACAGACCAACTGCTAATATCATATTAAATGGAGAGAAACTTAAATCATTCCCCCTAAACACAGGAACAAGACAAGGATGCCCACTCTCCCCACTTCTGTTCAACATAGTACTGGAATCCCTAGCCATAGCAATAAGGCAAGAGGAGGACATCAAAGGGATCCACATCGGCAAGGAAGAAATCAAGTTATCCCTATTCGCAGACGACATGATCTTATATCTCAAGGACCCAAAAAACTCAGTACCCAAACTCCTACATCTAATAAACCAATTTGGCAAAGTAGCAGGATACAAAATCAATCCACAAAAGTCAGCAGCTTTTCTGTACACCAGCAATAGACAAACAGAAAAGGAAATTATGGAAACGATTCCATTTACAGTAGCCAAAAAAAGAATAAAGTACCTAGGGATCAACTTAACCAAGGACGTGACGGACCTATTCAATGAAAACTACAAAAATCTAATAAGGGAAATCAAAGAAGACACAAGGAGATGGAAAGACCTCCCATGCTCATGGGTAGGCAGAATCAATATAGTGAAAATGGCCATACTGCCCAAATTGTTATACAAATTCAATGCAATACCTATCAAAATCCCAGCCACATTCTTCACTGAAATAGAGAAACCAATCCATAAGTTCATATGGAACAGCAAAAAACCTAGAATAGCCAAAGCAATTCTAGGCAAAAAACATAGTGCAGGAGGTATCACCATACCAGACTTCAAGCTCTACTACAAGGCCATCATAACAAAAACAGCATGGTATTGGTATAAAAACAGATCGGAAGACCAGTGGATTAGAATTGAAGACCCAGAAATAAAACCGCACTCTTACAGCCAACTGATATTCGACAAAGGAGCTAAAGACATACAATGGAATAAACATAGCCTCTTCAACTACTGGTGCTGGGAGAACTGGGCAGCCATATGCAGAAAACTCAAAGTAGACCCAAGCCTATCACCATGCACCAAGATCAACTCAAAATGGATCAAGGACCTCAACATCAGACCTGAATCCTTGAAACTACTGAAGGACAGAGTAGGAAAGACACTAGAACTTATAGGCACAGGAAGGAACTTCCTGAATAGAGTCCCAGGCGCACAACAAATAGGGGAAAGACTCAACAAATGGGACTACTACAAATTAAAAAGTTTCTGCACAGCTAAGGTCATAGCCACCAAAATAGAAAGACAGCCAACGATATGGGAAAGGATATTTACCAGCACAGCAACAGACAAAGGCCTGATATCTGTCATCTACAGAGAACTCAAAAAACTAAGCCCCTCCAAGCCCAATAAACCTATTAGGAAATGGGCAAAAGAGCTAAAGAGAGACTTCACAAGAGAAGATATAAAAATGGCAAAGAAACACATGAGGAAATGCTCAACATCCCTGCTAGTAAAGGAAATGCAAATAAAAACAACCCTGAGATACCACCTCACCCCAGTTAG
Source organism: Perognathus longimembris pacificus (assembly GCF_023159225.1). Lineage (NCBI taxonomy): Eukaryota > Metazoa > Chordata > Mammalia > Rodentia > Heteromyidae > Perognathus > Perognathus longimembris. Next base: position 53,065,541 of record NC_063170.1, read on the forward strand.
AATGGTCTATACTCTGAACTCAGGAAACAACAAATGCTGGAGGGGCTGTGGGGAAAGAGGAACCCTTCTCCATTGTTGGTGGGAGTGCAAATTAGTACAGCCACTTTGGAGAACAGTATGGAGGTTTCTCAAAAAGCTCAATATAGACCTACCCTATGACCCAGCCATACCACTCCTAGGCATCTATCCTAAACAGCAAAACCCAAGATATCAAAAGGACATTTGTACTTCCATGTTTATCGCAGCACAATTCACAATAGCCAAAATTTGGAAACAACCCAGATGCCCCTCCACAGATGAATGGATCCAAAAAATATGGTACTTATACACAATGGAATACTACATAGCGATTAGGAATGGTGAAATATTGTTATTTGCAGGGAAATGGTCAGAACTCGAACAAATAATGTTGAGTGAGACAAGCCTAGAACACAGAAAACAAAGGGGCATGATCTCCCTGATATATGACTGTTAACAAAGGGAGATGGAGAGACAGTAGAGACCAAGTCTGTGAACACTGTATATGTGCTTGATACATTGTATACTGCATATGGGTCTACCTGACCTAGACAAGGGATGGGAAAACAGGTTGTAAGATATCACAAGAAATGTACACAATGCCCTACTATGTAACTGCACCCTCTTTGCACAGCACCTTGTAAAAAAAAAAAAATTTATGTTCAATTGATAATAAAAAAAAAAATAAAAAAAAAAAAAAAAAAAAGAAAATACTTTGAAGCTTGCTTTGGGAACATGGCAAGTGACTAGAGGTGAAACAATGTTGAATCTTTTTGGCAGGAGGTGGGGGAGATATAGCTATTGAAAATGCAAGAGTCATTGGTCCAGGTGTGACTTTGTCAGGTGGCTAACTCCACTAGCCACCCAAGGCCTGCAACTGTGTATCTTCTTCCACATTGTCTTGAATGTCTATGAAACATCAAATCAGTTCATGTCCTGTGCCCCTAAAATAGATATCTAAGACTGAAATGCAATATTATATTTTTAAATTGTGTCTTAGTAGGCCCATTAGCCAATTGAGTAGCTACAACCATAGGCAGAAAAGTACAATCATGTTGGAGACTGTTTTGGCCTTGGTGGGGGAAGGGTGCCAAGAGCGAGAGGGTGCCAAGAGCGAGACGCTGCCCTTCCCCCAGCCCTGGGACAGTGTGGGAGGGAGCCCCTCCCACCTTCCAGCCTCAACCGGAAAAGAAGCCCCCTGCCCCTGAGGGGCAAACACGTGCGTGCCACCATGATGGGGTTGTCCTGCCCACAAAGGGAGTTTTATGACATCACCTGATGGACATGGTCTTTAGCTTTTGACTGGCCCTTTGGCCAGCCCCCTTTCTTTCCCGCCATTACGTCTATATAAGTCCCCCTCCCAAATTAAAGCCTTTGAGATGCATTCCACCATCCGGCGTTTCCCTGCAGTCTTTTCCCGTTGATCCTGGTATGTGAGGGGACCGGGGGGAGGGGAGGCTCCGGCAACCTTTCCTCAACTTAGCGCAAGTCCACGAGGGTATGCATTCATTTCCCACGGGTGGGAAATAAGGCCGAGTGCTCTCTCATAGTTTTGGGGGTTTGGGCATTCTCTCCGGGAAATTGGGGAGAAAGGGATCCATCAGATCCCGACACAATCAATCATGGGCAAGTTAGAAATCCCAAAGGAAGATACAATGAAATTATTACCCTGGACAAACAACTAAAACAACTACAGTTAAGACTAGTGGAAAGCAGGATGCAATGTCAATGTGTCACCTGCAATTTACTCATGTATTTTCTTGAGAGAACTGCATGAGCCGGAATAGGTGGGGATGAATAGTCAAATAATAATTCCATTTTAGGCACATCCACTTCTGGCTTGGGAAAATTCAACCTTCTCCCACTCCTATGGTTCTACTAGCACTTTTTGTCCAAGTGACTCATCTGATGTTGGTTAAGTAACCCAAGCCAGAGTGAATCAACTGAGGTTTCCTCTTAGATTTGTTTTATAGTGAAATGCTTCTTCCTCTTGAGTTGTTGCTATAGGAATGTGTGGCTGTAGTTGGTGATGGTCACATTGCCTGTGATATGAAAGGAGTCTTCATGGAAATATTGGTGGTGGTGGTGGTGGCAGTTTGTGTGTGTGTGTGTGTGTGTGCATGCACGTGCACATACACACACACACCAATACTGAGATTTGAACTCAGGACTTTATGCTCTTGTGTGACTTTCTTGCTCATGGATGACTCTACCACTTGAGCTCCACTTACAGTCTGGCTTAGGTTGATTGACGAAAGATAATGTCTCACAGACTTTTCTTCCCAGGCTGGCTGTTGGGGTCTGGACGACCCCTTTCTCCCCCCACGGGGAGAATGGTAACCACAAACTCTATGAAAGAGCACTCAGCCTGGCCCTCTGCCAGCGGAAGGCCAAAGGCGTGCTCACATGGGCAAGCGCTAAGTTGAGGAAAGGTTGCTGAAGCCTCCCCTCCCCCCAGTCCCCTCACATGTTACCAAGGGCGGAGGCGAAAAGGAAGGCATCAGGGACACGCTGCAGTGGTGGGATGCGTCTCAAAGACTTTAATATGGAAGGGCACTTATATAGAAGTAATGGCGGGAAAGAAAGGGGGCTGGCCAAAGGGCCAGTCATAGGCTAAGGACCATGTCCATCAAGTGACATCACGAAACTTCCTTTGTGGGCGGGACAACCCCATCATGGTGGCACGCACGTGTTCACCTCCCAAGGGGCGGAGGCTTTCTCTTCCTGTTGAGGCCGGAAGGTGGGAGGGGCTCCTGCCCATTGTCCCAGGGCTGGGGGGAAGGACAGCCCCCAACAGCTGGCTTTAAACTTAAAGCCTCCAGGCCTTAGCCTTCTGAGTCACTAGTCTCAGGCATGAGCCACCAGCTTCTGGCAATACTAGGACTTGAACTCAGCGTCCCATACTTGTTACACCGGTGCTCTACTTGAGCTACACCCCAACTCAAAAGACTTTTTGAAGAACAAAGCTACTGGGGTGGTGATTCACGCTTACAATACCCGCATGCAAAAAGTTGAGGCAAGAGGAGCATGACTTCCAGGCCAGTATGGGTTACATAGCAGGAAAAGAGACAGAGAGACAGATACACAGACAGGCAGGCAGGCAGAGACAGGGAGGCAGAGACAGAGAGGCTGAAAAGAGATAGTAGATCCTAGTGGAGAAAGATAAAAACGCATGAAACTGTGACCTAAAGAAAATGAACTCTTAAGCTCAGTTATACCAGAACCCAGGGCACTGTAGATGCTCCTATATTGTGTGAGCCACTGGATTTCCTTTACGTGATTGCTAGTTGGATTTGGGCTTCTGATATTTGCCAAATGAAATGTTCTTCACCTATACTATATCTATGTCTTCCTATATTCCTATGTAGGAATTATAGGAATTCCTATATCAAAAGGTTATTAGAGCTCGGTACAGTGGCTCACACCTGTACTTTCCAGATTTGGGGGAAAAAAAATGTAGTTTGACCTAATATCAGCCAATGAAAATCTGTGTGTGGTGGCCAACATCTGGTCATCATAACTACAGAGAGAATATAAATAGGAGGATCATAGTGTGGGGTGCTACCAAGCATAAAGACAAGATCCTATTAAAAAAAAATCACCAAAGCTAAAAGGCAGGGCAACATGGCTCAAATGGCCCTTGCCGAGTGCAAACCTCAGTACCACACAAAAGTGAAAGTTAACTAAAAGACTAAAATTCAAATTTCTAGTATATTAAGTGCTAAACACAGTAGATACTTAGAAACTCTGTATTTATTCATAGAATAGAGAAAATGTAACCTGTGATAGCTAAAGTAATGTTTGTTTGTTTTTTTGTTGTTGTTGTTTTGGTTTTTTTGCCAGTCCTGGGGCTTTGACTCAGGAGTCAAACCCAGGGCTTCATGTATGCGAGGCAAGCACTCTACCACTAGGCTACATTCCCAGTCCTAGTAATGCTTTTATAGTATTATTTAGCTCTAGTTATTTCCCTATATAATGGCTGCATAATGCTCCACCACAGTGAGAAAATTGAATTATACTTCTTATAACAGAAGAGGCTTTGAATTTTTCAAGTATTTTACATGTACATCTGTATACACATTTATAAATCTTATTTAAGATTTAAAACTCAGGGATGGATTACCTTCCTGGTTTTGAAGTAAGAAGTTTCTATTTTGAAGTCCACAATTTTAAAGCCCTAATAAAGTTCACCTTATCTGAATGAAAATTTTGAATTCCAAATCTTTCTTTCTTTTAAACTAGAGCTAAGCCTGAGGTCTCATGCTATGCTTGAAGAGACCTCCTGAAAAGATCTAAATGGAGGATTTTCTTCTCTTTCTAAAAAAAAAAGTGGGGGGGGGCAGGGTAGGGAAAAAAAAAAGTAAGGAGGCTGCTGAAACATTTCCTTTGAAACTTGAGATCGTAAGGGAACATTTAAAAAAAAAAATCCCAGCCATGTTTAAGTATGCAGAAGTAGGCTTTAATCACCGAGGAGAAATCCCCAAGATAGGCATTAATCTGCATGGTATTGTAAGCCAAAAGGGCCCTATAGCCCTCAGCCCTGGCAATATTCTTTCTTACTGAGGCTCAGTAAGTGAAGCTCAAGACCATGAACAGTTCCTCTGGACAAAAGTGGTTGAATACCACACACACACACACACACACACACACACACACACACACACACACACACACACATTCTGCAGGACGTTGGGTTTTTTTTTTTAAACAATAGAATATTTCATCCCTTTCATCCTGGGGTCTTCCCCAGGCCCACAGCACTGGTCCTGGCAGGCCAGCAGATGGTCAGCAGATGGGAACAGCGAGATCAATAGGAGGGCTGCAACTGGCCTCAGGGAGTCTCTGCAGAAATCCAGCAGCTCCTTTCAAACCCCCAATTAAGCCATCTCCCACAGCCTTCCTCGCCTTTTCCCTTCCCATTCATTGCATAAAGTGTTGATTTAGGATTGCAAAAGCCAACATCAAATTTCATTCAATTAGTGCGCTTCATTAGAAGAAACAGCTGGTGGGACGTGCATTCTGAACTTCATGAAACCTCCACACCCTAAGCAATCTTATAGTTATGGGCAACTGAGGGAGGAAGGGCTGAGAATTCATCATATCAGGCCATATTTTTGGAGACTGACTGGAGTCAAGTCTGTCTGACTTTCTTTCAGTCCCTTCTCCAAACACAGCTGTGCTTGGAGAAAAGCAACTCTCTGAAGGAGAAAAGTGAAAGGTAACGGCTAGTTCCTCACACCACCTAAACCATAGTCCGTCACCTATAAAACACAGCCATCTCCTACCATCCTCTGCATTCCATGTCTTAGCCAAATCAAACCATTTGCTGTCCCTTAAGCCATGCTGCATTGCGTGTATCCCTAGGTCTGCATAGTTCTTGAGCCACTACCAACAGCCTGAGAGGAGGCACTCCCCTACCCTATTAGAAGCAATTCATCTTCAAGAATGTAGTTCAAGTATTATTGTTGAAATATACTTTCTTTATCCACATCCTTGCTTCCAAAAATACCTAGATCCTTCTTCTTCAAAGTGTCCCATCTCTCAGTGAAAATCTCCCTTTGTATGGAAGCCATTAATGCCTTGTGCTTTAGTCTGATGTAACTTTGTCCGGTCCCCCATTAGATATCACATACCTGAATAATAATGAAATGGATATCTGCAACACAGCAAATATTCTCCTAAAGCAGAATTAAAATAAGGAATCTCCAAGCTAAACATCAAGTTCAATTCTAACTCCAGGTTGAATGATCACTCATTCCTCACTCATTTATTCAGCTCCTACTCTGTGCCTACAACTTAATAGCGCTAGCACATAGCAAATGTACATCCAAGAGAAACACAGAAAAGCACTTCCCCAAATATAGAATATGCTCTATTCAGAATCTGGGTCTATAAATACTGAAGATGTCTACTGGGGCTGCTGTATTTCAAACATTAGGATTTTGCAAATCAAGTTAAGAATCAACATTACTAAGACAATTTCTCATCTCAGAAGAGACTGAGCTCTCTCTTTATTGTGATGGCCCAGATTCTTAATATGTCCTAAAACATTCATACTACAACATAAAAGGAGCATGCTCAAACTGTAAGATCTTAAGGTTCCTCTCCCTAGAACTTTGTTCTGATTAATTATTTTCCAAGCAGGAAGTAGTACCAACTGAGAGTACATGAGGCTATCCCAAGGTCTGTGTTCCTCTCTGAAAATGTTAAATTTGACTGTAACTCGTGCTTGAGTATTTAAAAGGGCTACTGGTAACTATGGATTATTAAGGGAAACTCAAAGATATCACCTTAACCATCATTTCAGCCACTGCTTACTCACATCTTTCTGTTTGCCAGTTGTGGGAGGGTATGTCGTGAAACGTGTAGCCAGAAGTCTAAGAGTTTACTCTTAAATAAATTCAAAGATTCAAAGATGAATTTCTCCCAAAGAAGGGATAATAGTCCATAATTAGTCCATAATAGTCAATAATTTCCTACTGCTCACAAAAGGAGAGAAACGTCTTTTTTCTTTACATCTAATCAGACAAAGCTGATTTGCCAAGACTGTATATGCATGCTGTTCTTTTTGTTGTTGTTGTTGCCTGCCTTGGGCTTGAACTCAGGGCCTGGAGGCTGTCCTCGAGCTTCATTTGCTCAAGGGTAGTGCTTTATCACTTGAGCCACAGCTCTACTTCCAGTTTTTATTGTTGTTGTTTCTTTCTTTGTCTCTTTCTTTCTTTCTTTCTTTCTTTCTTCTTTCTTTCTTTCTTTCTCTCTTTCTTACTTTCTTTCTTTCTTTCTTTCTCTCTCTGTCTCTCTCTCTTTCTTTCTTTCTTTCTCTCTCTCTGTCTCTCTCTTTCTTTCTTTCTCTCTCTTTCTTTCTTTCTTTCTTTCTTTCTTTCTTTCTTTCTTTCTTTCTTTCTTTCTTTCTTTCTTCCTTTCTTTCTTTCTTTCTTTTGGTAGATAAGAGACTCTAGGACTTTCCTGCCTAGTCTGGCTTCAAACCACAATCCTCAGATCTCAGCCTTCTGAGTAGTGAGGATTACAGGTGTGATCCACTGGTGCCCAGATTGAATCTATGCACTTACAAGAAGTAATTTGATTATAGAATATGTGGAGGGAGAAACAGCCCTGGAGGTTGAAATCAGGGTCTGGGTGCTGTCCCTGAGCTTTTTTGCTTAAGACTACCACTTGAACCACCATTCTACTTCTGGCTTTTTAGTACCTTATTAGAGATAAGAATCTCATGGACCTTCATCCCCAGGCTTGCTTCTAATCATGATCCTAAGATCTCAGCCTTCTATGTTGCTAGGACTATGGGTCTGCGCTACTCTACTTGACTTTTAGTCTTAAATGACCCTGTGTCTGAGTGTTTTTATGTTACCATTAGGTCCTGGGATAACAAAACAAGTGGACTTTAAGTTGTAACTCATCTGGAAGTCTTTCCGGATGAATCCTTCTACATACTGAACCAAATTACTCTAACAGGCTTTCATTTCCATCACAATTTCACTTCTGAATATGCTTTTTTGTATGCCCCCTTACCTATCTCTCACTATGAAATTATCCACACTCTTCTGTCCTGTCTTGTGTATTGTTCTTGCCACAAAGATCGATGCCTGCTGACGCTGAGTCAGGCATTATGCTGGGCATAGTCACCTAAGCAACCTCAAGTCTCTCCATCCTCTTCTGCCTTCTCATTTAATAGTTTATCTCACCAAAACAGAAATACTGTCCTTCCTCCTAAGCTCTTGAATTAGGGAAGGAGGTCAAAAAACCAAATGCTGTCTCTTCTCTTTGGTCTAAAAATACAGGATCTTTATTGAGAGAAGGTGGGAAATAGGAACTCATTTTTTTCCCATCTAAAATTGAACAACAGCTAAGTAGGAGTGAAAGGATAGATTTAAATTAGAAAGACTATATTAAATCCACCAAAGTCAAAGCCGATTTCACTCCAGAAGCTGTACGCATGAAAAGGTGTAATTATGAAAACTTGATATTCTGCTGCCTTTATGCATATTCACTTTATGAACTTAGACCTCCAGGAGTCTCCTAGGACTGCTTTCCCATCTTAATAAGTACTGAGAATGAAGCACCTCCTGAAGGAATTAGAGGGCGTTAGTGGTTGTGTGTATGTGTGTGTCTGTGCGCACAATTTTTTTTTCTAAGCTTAGCTGAAACTTAAAGCACAGAAGCAGCTATTCTGCAAGGTTTGCTTTGCTGGAACTGCAAGTCAAATGAACTTCTGGGAGTCAGGGAATAAATTATGATTTAGTAATTAGGGAGACAACAGATCTGGGGCGGGTGAATTTTATTATTAATTGCTGCTTATGAATAATATCAATAGATGTCTCTACAGTCCAAAGGAATATATTTCTGTGGAAAGAGATTTCTGAGATTTCCCATAAGATTTGGTAATCCACAGCGCAGGCCTATCAATTGGGTCAGGTTTCAGTTGTCACTGTGGCCCCCACAAATCCAGCCAGCTGAGAAGGACTTGGAAATAATTATGTCACAAAAGACAGGTGACTACCCCAGGGAGATTCTATGTAATTTCAACCTCAGAACTCAGCTCTGTGAGGACTCCTTTTTATATGCCATTTCTTCTCACTCTATAAAATAAAAAATTTACCCTGTAATTCACTCAATTCCATTGAATCATTCTTATTTTATTTATTTATTGTTAAAGTAATGTACAGAGGGGTTACAGTTTCATACGTAAGGCAGTGAGTACATTTCTTATCAAACTTGCTACCTCCTCCTTTGATTTTCTCCCCCCTTCCCCCTTCCCTGGTTCCCTCCCCACCCTCTCCCGAGTTGTACAGCTGGTTTACAGCATATTGTCTTGTAAGTATTGCTATTGCATTAGTTCACCTTTTACCCTTTTTCTCTCCATTTTGGTGTTCCCCTCCCTTAGTGCTGATAAACATACATACAATACCCAGTGTACCAAAGTCAGTTACAGTGACATCAGGGATAAAACCATGGGGAAGAAAGACAAAAGAAAAAGGCATAATTTCATATGGTACATTGAAAATGACAACAACAAAGATAAACCATTTATTTCCAAATTTTGTAGTTAATTTGGCTTAGCATCATCTTATGTGATCATACGTGCATTGCTATTGAGCAATTGTGCTCCTCTGCTAGGTCTATCGTAGACAAGTACTAATTGATTCCAATGAATGAAACCATATAAAGATGTCCACTATCAAGAAAACTAACAACAACAGATGCTGGTGGGGAGATGGCCAAAAGGAAACACTACTACACTGTTGGTGGGAGTGTAAACTTGTTCAACCACTCTGGAAAGCAGTGTGGAGGTTCCTCAAAAGGCTAAACTAAACATAGAGCTCCCCTGTGACCTAACAACCTTGCTTTTGGGCATTTACCCAAAGGCTTACAAGCCAGACCACATTAAAGCTACCAGCACAACTATGTTTATTACAGCACAATTTACCATCACTAAAATATGGAACCAAGCCAGATGCCTCTCAGTAGATGAATGAGTCAAGAAAATGTGGTACATATACACATGGGATTCTATGCTTCTAGTAGAAAGAATGACTTGGCCCCATTCGTGAGGAAATGGAAAGACTTGGAAAAAATCATACTAAGTGAAGTGAGCCAGACCCAAAGAAACATAGACTCTATGGTTTCCATTGAATCTTTAAAGATATAAAACTACAGATGAAGGAATCAAAGTAAGTACCCTGAGCAGCTTTGCAATCATCACTTTCTACATTTTACCCAGAGTTATCACTTGCTCAGGGTCATACAGATTGTTCCCAGAAGCATTCATTATTTCTCAGCACGTGCAAAACCCATGACAAAGGGCCAATATGTCATTCAGATTAATCTTCCTCAGTCAGATCTGCTGTCCCATTATTCCATGTAATGCTGGTTCAGCACCCAGGAAAAGAATATGTGAGTTGTGCTGTGAATCTTCCTACCATTATTCACATGAAAACGGAAGTTCAGCAGAGGGAAGAATGCCTCCACCAATGTCAGGACAAATTAAATGACCATATGCAAAGAATATTGACTTACAAAGGGCTCTGGTTTTGGGCTACCAACTGGGACAAAGTAATAAATAAAGCCAATGGCTGAACATCTGGTGGGTCACCTCCTTTTCCTCCTTCTCCTTTTTCTTCTTCCTGCCCTTCCGCTTCCCTAGAATTTGGACTCTTTCCTTCCCTTGCTGTAGATGATGAGCTCTAAAATATTTATATGGCTTTATAATGACTATTTAACATTTACTGCCACCTGGTATTTTCCAATGAGCTTGATAGTCTGTGTTTATTAACAGGAAAATAACTGCCAGTAAATGGTATGCCCTGTGACATTTGAGGAGCGAGACCCTTTGGGGTTCCAGAGAATGTTTCTGGGAGTAATGTGGGGCCAAGGATTCAGAGTAAAACGCATTTTTTTTTAAATTTTGCCTTACATATAAACAACTTCTCCTCCTCCTCCTCCTCCTCCTCCTCCTCCTCCTCCTCCTCCTCCTCCTCCTCCTCCTCCTCCTCCTCCTCCTCCTCCTCCTGCTCCTCTTCCTCCTCCTCCTCCTCCTGCTCCTCTTCCTCCTCCTCCTCCTCCTTCTTCTTCTTCTTTTTGCCAGTCCTGGGGCACTGGGCACTGTCCCTGAGCTTCTTTTGCTCAAGGATAGCACTCTACCACTTGAGCCACAGCACCACTTCTGGCTTTTTCTGTTTATGTGTACTGAGGAATTGAACCCAGGGCTTTGTGCATGGTAGGCAAGCACTCTACCACTAAGTCACATTCCCAGCCCTCACATACAAACTTCTTTCTCGATTCCTGACCTTGTTCCAGGTATCCTGAAGGGAGGCATGATCTTTATGCCATTTCATTCATTCATCAAGCACTGATTAAGCACTGGTTAGGTGTTGAAGATGAAGAATGGAGAAAATTCCACCCAATAAAGCTATGCTTCCTATGGTGCTTTGGGTCTTGTCTGAAGAAATTAGTGGCCTTGAATGTGGAGTGAAGGGACACATGGAATGTGGTGTTGTCTGCGGATACTTGCAGTCATCACTATTAGCATAGAGAGAGGAGGCAGTAAACATCCTCTGATAAGCAGGATGCCCTACCCAACCATGAGTCATCCAGTTCAGAATGTCAAAAGAATCAGAGGTGGAGAAATCCTATTATAAAGATAACCAGGATTTATGTTTTGCTTGGTTATATGACAACACCCCCCACTGTGTGATAACATCTTGAGTGAGGACTTTTGCATCTGGATGACTCTTTCTAGAAGAGAGGATCTTGAATCCGTTCGTTATGAAGAAATAAGTGTTAGACACACTGATTAGCCAGATTTGATCATTGCTCAATGTATATGTGAATTTAAATATTGCATGTACCCCATAAATATGTACTATTTGTATGTGTCCACTGAAAAATAAAGAAAATAATACCCTCACCCTAGATTAGCTTTTTTGATAGCCAAAAACTCCATTGAAAATCAAACATTTCTATAAAGAACTAACAAAATTAGGAAATGAACAAATAAGGAAAGGCTCTTTAAATGGCCCATTTTTTTTTAATTTTAGATGTTCACCTCATGTCCTCTCTCTCCCCAGCCTCATAGATTTTCTTTCCCCCATGATACTGCTGATTTTCTTTTCTTATCACAAAGCTTATATCCCTCCTTCCCCAATCTTCTGCTTAGTCATCAAGTGTCCCTTCCTGCTAGGAGTCAATCAAAAGAATATTACTTCTTCTGGACATAATTCTTATCGGTCTAAATGGTAGCTGGAGTTTCTACAATGCCATGGCTACAGGCAGAGGGACAAGGTGGATTGTGGAAGAAAGCCTAACCAAGTAATATCCAGACAAACTCTGCTGTTAGTTCACCCAGAGGGATTTAATCAGCAAGCCATGGTGTCCCAAAAGAATTGCCTTCATTAGCAATTAAACTTTGTGAGGGATAAAACAAAGACTGTGTGTGTGTGTGTGTGTGTGTGTGTGTGTGTGTGTGTGTTTGGTTTTAGTCAAAACCAAACAAATTATCTATAGCTCTTAAATGCAGTTATTATGAAAATGAAATGCTTATTTTCTCTTGATCCACAATGTTTTGTTGTGAACAAATATTAGGGTTAGTGAAGTTACCATGTCTAACTTTAGGTAAAATAACTCCTTTTATTTTGTTGTTCCTTCTGACAAGATAGCTCCAAAAAAATCCCCAACCTAGACTGTAAAGTACTGTCTCCTCCTAACTACACTTAAGAAGATCATCCTTCACACAGGATCCAAAGCCTCCTCACCCTTGTATAGACTTAGAGATTTCACAACTTTGTATGTGAGCCTGATAGCAAGTGGACCTTTTAAACTAAAATGTCACCAGTATTTAATATATTCTATTCCAGTTGGTTTTCTGCAAGTCCGTGGAGCAAACACCAGATGGTAGCTTATAAAAGGATAAGGGAATTGGTATTAATTTTAGAAAGTTCTTGGCCACTTCTTTCACACAAAGTTAGGAGTGGAAGTCTCCGTTGGAATGACTTTCCAACTTTCAAGCAGCAACTGCTTGATTTTTCTTAAATTCATGCCATTCTTCTACTTAGCCCTTACCACACTAGTTCATGTATTTCAAGCAGTGTGTAGACTATCAAAAGTCTTTTCCAATCAGTAGGATCAGATTGACCAGGACCTGTATAAGCCTCATATACTTTACCCTTAACCTTCTATTTCTACGTTTATCCCCTTCCCAAACATCACCATTCTTAGCTAGTCAGACTGGGTGAGCCAGTTTTTAATCTCTGGTCTGGAAAGTCAGATGGCAAACAGCACTGAAAAGACTCCTTGGAGAGATCTCCTTGTCAGGTGTAGGGATGCAAAGTCTGGGCAAAGGCAGGCCTGTTGGCAATATGTTAAACAGATGGCTATGCAAATACAATTCTCACACTCAGTTGTAAGGTAAACTGCGAACTGAGGAGCAGCAGGTGGCTGAGTAAATGCAACGCTTAAATGCTGTCTGTGTGTTTACATTTAGATCTTAGAGACAAATCTTTCTAATTGAATTCAAGGAATAGTTGAATTGAGAAACCATTATGTACAAAATATTGTGCCTGGTACAGGAAGCCTAGAGAGAGCTGAATGATCACTAAGCCTGACTTTAGATTACTTGGTTTATGGTGCCAAGGGTCATAGTGAGAGAGCAGCAAATGACTGTCTAGGAAAGAAAAAAACAAGAAATTGAAAATGTTCCCACTGAAGAAACTTGTAAATAGTATAATGAGAGGTGTGGGGATTCAAATGTAAGAACAAGGGTTTGGCTCAATGGGCAAATGTAAGGGAAGCTTCTTCAATGACTAGGACTGAACAAGGGTATCCATCCTAATACAAAAGGGTGGAAGGGAGAGTGTATAGAATATGTAGTGAGCATTAAGTGTGTGTGAGGATATATTTTATGTTTAAAGGTTGGGTGAAAGAATACACATAGTTGTAGAGCACTGATTATATGCTGTCAAGGATTTCTAATTAACTCTTCTTTTCAAAAAATAAGTCAGAAAACTGAAGTCCACAACTGAGCGCCAGTGGCTCAGGCCTGTAATCCTAGCTACTCAGAAGGCTGAGATCTGAAGATCACAGATTGAAGCCAGCCCAGCCAGTTAAGACAGTTCAAGAGATTCTTATTTCCAATTAACCACTAAAAGGCCAGAAGTGAAACTGTGGCTCAAGTGGTAGAGCTTCATTCAGCCTCGAATGAGAAAGCTGAGAGATAGCACCCAAGCCCTAAGTTCAAACTCTAACACACAGACACACAGACACACAGACACACAGACACACACACACACACACACACACACACACACACACACACACAGCTAACAAGGCAAGATGAATCCTACTTGACCTGTGCAGTGAGGAGATTTGAATAGGAAAAGTGTATTAGCAAACCTGTTTTTAAAAGCGTGTGCTAACAATTATATATGCTAGTAATATATATCAGTTACAAAGCAATTGCAATAATTTAAAGAGCATTCAGAGTCTAATCATAGACTGAATATATATAGTATATTGTAATATATTATTACTTGATATATATATATATATATATATATATATATATATCCTTAACCTTGTATTTCCACATTTACATGTCAGGCACAGAACTGTGCTTCTCACACAATCTCTCATCTACAACTCACATGAGATTAAGTATTTTTAGTCGTACTTCAAATGAGACCCAAAGGAAGGAAGGTGACTGGTAAAGGGTTGAGCTAGAAGACCAGACAGAGCAGTCTGAGCCAGAGCCTAGGCTGGTAATCATGGTTTTACATTATCCCAAAGGCAGGCAGGAACCAGACTTTAAGAAGGCATTTGCTAAGGAGCATGAGATTTTTGTTTTCAGCCAAGCTGATACATGTAGATGAAGGAGTAGGTGGAGAGAGAGAGACATGGAGTTATTTTCAGATGAGTTAAATTGGGGGAGCATGGGACATTCTTTGGTGGATAGTAGCAATGAGTTGGGGTGTGAATCTGAAATTCAGATGAGGTCATAAGAGTGGATGAAAATGTGAAAAGAGGGAGGTGTGAGGAGAGAAGAGAAGCTGTGACTTCCACACTCATTTATTAAGAGAAAAAGTGCTCTCCAAGAGAACTCTTAAAAACTTAAGATTGTAATGCTAGTAGATTTTGACATGTCCAAATTCTTTCCTATTCCTAACCAAAGCATTATATTCATAAATTTGTTAAATGGCAACTCCTTTGTATAACTACTTTAAAAATAATTAGCAGTGAATTGTTATAAGAGTAATACAAAGAAAAGGAAAAATTTAGAAATACTGCAGCTAGGTGCCAGTGGCTCACGCCTGTAATCCTAGCTACTCCAGAAGCTAAGATCTTATGATTGCAGTTCATAGCCAGCCTGGGCAGGAAAGTCTGTGAGATTCTTATGTCCAGTAAATGCCTAAAAAAAGCCAGAATTGGCACTGTGGCTTAAGTGCTAGAGAGCTCTCCTTGAGCAAGGAGACAGTGCCCAGGCCCAGAGTTCAAGCTCCAGGACTAGCAAAAGAGGACACACACACACACACACACACACACACACACACACACACACAAAGAGAGACAGAGAGAGACAGAGAGATAAAGAGACAGAGAGACCGAGAAACAGACAGACAGAGACAAAGAGAGAAATACTGCAGTCATTTTTATTTTTCCTTGAATATAACTTTGAAGAGGGAGATAGATTCCAAGACTATATCTCAATGAAATAACCAACAGTCACCCACAGCTGACTTTCCAGAGTCAGACAAAGCAGGTCCTAAACTCACAAGCGTTAGCTGGTAGTCTGTGGGCTGTTAGGATCTTGGCTGTTAGTTAGCACCACAGATTCTTAGTTAGAACTCCTAATTGGAACTAACATTGGCCCAGCTAGAAACTGGGATGTTGCCTTCCTTCCCCTGACCCCTAAAGCAAATGCCTCACTAAACCACACATCTGTCCTCTTATTATCTCTTCCTTGAAACCAACTGTCACCTCCTTCATTCAGACTGCCATCACTTTGGTTTAAAGTCTTTTAATTATATTCTTTTATCTTCCCTCAAATTCAGTTTCCCTAACAAGATAGATAGATAGATAGATAGATAGATAGATAGATAGATAGATAGATAGGTAGATAGATAGAGATCCCACATGATCCCACATTCAATAGGATCTCTAAAAGTTAATGAACCACCATTGAAATCATTAGAAGCAAATAAGTTAGGCTGTCATTTTTCTAGGTTGATAAACCCAAGCCCACCCTCACCTCAGAGACCCCTTTCCCTTCTGTCCTGAAGTTTCTACCCAAATATACATAGGGCTGGCTTTCTTGTTTTCTTCAGGTTTTTACACAAAGACTCCTTCATAATAAAGTTTTCCCAGCTATGCTATGTAGCATTTCAGCACCCACGTCTCATCACACTCAGTTCCTATTCTTTTTTTCTCCATACCCCTCACCAGTTCTCCACGCACTGCGCCCTTCACCTCTGTACCTCATCCCTTTCCATCTTCACAGGAAGGTCCCTTCTGTGACAGCAAAAATGTGGGTCTGCTTTTGTGCAGTCCGATGTTTCTAGTGGTTAAAACATAAGTAATACATTGTGGAAAATGAATGATCAAAACTATCTGCTGATTGTTCCTTCATATCTTTTTTTGTCCTGGATTATCTGGCTAATTTTCCCAGTTCTCATTTGATATGCATAAGTAATTTTTTAAAAAGAGTTGTTTATGAGGCTAGTTCTTCATCGTTACATAAAAAAGAAAAGAAAGAAAGAAGGAAACAGGGAAGGAAAGAGAGGGAAAAGGACAAGGTTGAAAAAGAGAAAGAAGGAAGGCAGGAAAAGAAAGAAAGGAAAGAAAAAAGAAAGAAAACTATGATGAAGAACACTGTGGAACATTCTTCTCTTTTGTATGAAGCCTTAATATTGGAGGAAAGACTGATATATTAAGAATTTTCACTTGAGGGCTGGGGATATAGCCTAGTGGCAAGAGTGCCTGCCTCGGATACGCGAGGCCCTAGGTTCGATTCCCCAGCACCACATATACAGAAAACGGCCAGAAGCGGCGCTGTGGCTCAAGTGGCAGAGTGCTAGCCTTGAGCGGGAAGAAGCCAGGGACAGTGCTCAGGCCCTGAGTCCAAGGCCCAGGACTGGCCAAAAAAAAAAAAAAAAAAAAAAAAGAATTTTCACTTGAAAGATCTTCTCACACATGTTTATAAATATCTATTCTAAGACCCAATGGAACTAGAACGTCTCTACAAGCTATTATGGAATTATCTTCAGAGCAATTTCATATTTTTTAAAAGAAGTGGTGAATATTAGTAAAAGAATGCTCTTTATTTCATTACTTTTTTATGAACAAACTTCATCTAAACCTGTTTTTAGGAAAGAACCTATAGTTTTAAGAGAGTCTCATCTGCCTTGTGGAAAATATTTATGTAATGATAAAGTACAGGTGATTTGACACAGCAGAATTGATGGAAGGGATTGAAATGATTACTTTACTTGTCAAAAATACATGGAACTAACTCAACAGTGATACTCACTAGACACAGTGTTGGACATGAAGTCTACAGCCTGAGGGGAGGGGCTGAGAAGGAAAAAAACTGTGAGAAAATGAGGGAGGGCTGACACTGTTCAAAACTGTAACCCCTACATATATCACCTTTACAGTAAATTTTTAAAAATACATAGGATTAAACTAGTAACAATCTAAACCCAAAGTCAGGCATGGCCTGTGGGTTGAAAATGGCAGTGTAGATTCCATAACACAGTGGAACAACCAAAGCCAGGCACAGGGGTACAGGGAGAGATTTAGCCAGGCAGATGCTGCTTAAATTCCATGAAGCTGGAGCATTAGCCTAGCATATACATCAGTCTCCATTAACTTGGAATGAGCTAAAGTTAGTCACCACCTAGTCAATCTCTCTCTCTGGTCCTGAGTATTAGACTACCATAGTCAAATGTGCTGGCATGTAACAACACATATCTAGCTTCACTTTCAGTAAGATTTCACCTCTACCACCTATTATCCACTTTGAGGACTCCTCTTTATTTCATTTTTAAAATGTATATTTTGTTATAGGTAGTTATAAAAAGGCATTACAACTCAACATGTCAGTTTGCCCTTTCATCATTCTTCCCCATCGTGTGTGTGTGTGTGTGTGTGTTGTCCCAGTCCTGGATTTGAACTCAGAGCCTCACTCTCTGGATCAGCGTATTTTGCTCATGGATAGTACTTTACCATTTCACACACACACACACACACACACGCGCGCGCGCACATGCGCGCACGCATGCGCTCACACACATCATTTGGAAATTTAAAGCAAAAGCAGAGGGAGGTGGAGAAAGCCAGAAAAAAGAGAACTACAAAAACCTCATAGCTATCATTCCAAAGAAGTGAAGTAGTGGAGTGCATTTTATGTTCATTTGGCATATGGTTATCCAAAGATATATATGAATCTTTTTTTTGGGGGGGGGGGAGGAGTTAAGTGGAGATGGGTAGTCCTAGGGCTTAAACGCAGTGCCTGGAAATTGTCCCTGAGCTTTTTTGCTGAAGACTAATATTCTAGCATTTCAGCCACAGTTTAAACTTCTGGCTGTTGGGGTTCAGCTTTGGCCTTGAGGGGGAAGGGCAATGGAGAGCGCTCCCAAGACGCCTTCCTTCCCCCATCCCTGGTGGAATGCGGAAGCAGGCCACAATTCTCTGGGTCCGGAACCAGAAGAACTGGCTTTGCAGCCAGCCCTGCAACTTTCTCACCAGCTCAAGTGCTCCCCAGTCTCATGGGCTTTCCCCCTGGGGTGGTGCTAAGCAAGTGATGTTAGCTCATGAGGGGGTCCTATGACAAGCTCGCCAGCCTATCGCCAGCTCTCTGATCGACCACCCCTTCTCTGATCGCCCCCTACTATATCAACTACTAGCCCCTCCCTTATTAAATCAGATTTGCTCTTGAAGCGTCTCCGAGATCCGCATACGCCTGGCTTTCTTCACGGGTAAGGAGGGAGGTAAAGCGATCTCGTATGGCCGTGTGCACCTGAGGTCTTTCCTGAGCCCCCCACTCCACTCTGGCCTTACCTGAGGGTCGGGTGACCAGGGGAGAGGGTGAGAAATGGAGCGATTGGAGTAGAGTAGAGCCTGACCCCTGCGCCAGGGGAGGTGACCCGAGCCCAGCATCTGGCTTTTCTGATGATTGATTAGAGATAAGAGTCTTATGGACGTTTCTTTTTTTCTTTTTGGCCAGGGCTGGCTTCAAACCACAATCCTCAGATCTCAGCCTCCTGAGTAGCTAGGAATTCAGGCATGAGCCACCAATGCCCAAGGATGTGTATGAATCTTTTCAAAGGAAAGAATGAACAAAACAACCAGGAGAGATAGAGGGAAAGAAAAAAAAGACACAAAAGCATTTCCAACCTTCATGAGCACACATGAATGTGCGTGACCTCAGCGCTCTCGTGATCTTCGTGAGGGCATTTTACCTGTACTAAAGGAGCTGCACTTTTCCCATGATGGAGTACTAAACACAAAACTTCATTCATGCATTGAAGCGAGGACACAGTGTAGATGACTCAAAAGGCACGTGAAAGATCAGGTTGGTTCTTGGTAATGAAAGAGAGATTTAAACCACATCCCTACTTCTATGTGACTAGTGTGATTCTTCTATATTTCTGCTTAAGAGGTTATGGGTACTGCAAATATGGATGTGGGGGTTATTATTATTGTTATCATCACCATCACCATCCTCCTCCTCCTCATCTCAAAGTAACTATTTAATGAGATTTCAATTCACATGTCAATTTATGAGTATAGGGCATCTTGATCAGTGTCACCAAAGTCTCATCATTCTCCTACATCTCTCCCAATGAAAGTGTGCATGTGTGTATATGTGTGTGTGCACACGTGTGCACACTCTCACGTTGGTGCTAGGGTTTGAATATAGGACCTGCACATTGTCCCTTAGCTTTTTCACTTAACCTTAGCACCCCACCACTCTTCCTGCTTGAGCTGGCTTCAAACTGCTATCCTCAAATCTCAGCCCCTTGAGAAGCTAAGATGACATGCGTGAGCCACCAGCCCCTGCAGATTTTATTTTTATTTAACCTAAACAGCAGTGTTCAACAAGTACTATGATTTGGCCTTTGCCTTCTCTCAAATCATCAAGACAAAGTACTTCCACACTTTTGCCTCCCAACCCTTCTCAGCAGGTTCCATATTCTTTGCCATGGTGCTTAAATGAAAAAAGAGCAATTCCTGAAACCCACACCCACAGTCCTACACACCTTAACTTCCCAGAGGTGATGGTTTTCTTTGTGCTCTGTAAAACACTAATTGTCTTCATGATAGCTACCAGGAAAGTAGAGTTTTTAAATGGAATGATATTATTAGTACCACTTAATGGGAAACTCTGCAAACAACTGTACAAGCATATTACATCTTCAGCTAATTTCTGCAAATTTGTGTGGTATCGGGTCTTCTTGGTGACTAAGAATATCTTACATAGAACCTTCACTTGAGTGGCTAATTTCTTTTTCTCATCAGCAGGATACAAGATGGCAACTAATGAGATCTCATTACCACAGATTTCAATATACCATAGGTCATTGATTGCCTCATCACATAACTCCTACACATGACAAGATTCTAATAAGATGCATACTGGCTAGGGGTATATTACTGGACTTGTGTGGGATCATGTGTTAGTCCTGCTTTTCTGTTACTCAACTTCACAGGTTTCATTAAGCAGTTAACCATGGGTTTAAAGGCTGGGGGGGAGGGGGTGATAGCAACACAGAGTTTATTTTTAAAGTTTTTATTCTGTCTGCCCGTATCAATTAGATGTAATACTAGACTAGGTTCTGGGACAATTACAAAAATTAAATTTGACATAACTCCACTAAAACACAATCTTAGCAAATCCTTACTAGCTGGAAGCCCAGGTTTGGAATCACACTGTGTTTATGATCTGCTGCTACCTCTGGCTAGCTGGGTGACACTGGGCAATTTATTTAACCTCTCTGTGCCTGTGTCTCTTCCACCTGTTAATTAATGATCATGACAATATTACCCACTCACTGAAATCCGAATGAAGTTAACTCATGCAAGCACCTATCACAGTACCTGGTTTGCAGCACATAGCC
This sequence comes from Perognathus longimembris pacificus, assembly GCF_023159225.1. Classification (NCBI taxonomy): domain Eukaryota; kingdom Metazoa; phylum Chordata; class Mammalia; order Rodentia; family Heteromyidae; genus Perognathus; species Perognathus longimembris. Next base: position 53,086,183 of record NC_063170.1, read on the forward strand.
AATAAGTGTTGGAGGAGAGAAAGTAAGGAAAGAATTGTGTTATGAACTGGGGGTAAGAGGGCAGGGGTGGGCAGAACTACCTAGCTGATAAAACAGGATAGTGTAAGGTGTGGGAAATTATGTGGAGAGGTTGATTTCGTACTGGGGCCATGGGTAGGATGGGTGCTGGTATATACTGGGACATTTTTTATGGGAGAAATTCACTAAGGAGTAGGACTTTCTTCTCAGAGCACATGTGGAGGTACATGTGTTAGAAATACTTACCTGAACTCAGTTGCAGACCTATTGAATCAGGGTCTGCTTTTCAATACGATACTTAGAAGGTCTGTCGTGGCTAATGATGAGAACTTTCTCACTTGGAGACACACCATGCTTCTCAAAACTTTAAAACCTTTTAGAGTCTCCTGAAAAACCCAACGTCTGTTCCAAATGACTACAACCACAGAAAGGGAGGCCACACTCTCAAAGCTTCTCCTTACTAAAAGAAAAGATTTAAAAAAACTGTAAATGAGAAATCCTAACAGTTGTATATTGGAAATATCACAGAACTGACAAAATAAGTAGAGTCAGCTAAATAAAGAATGAAACATAAGTTATGATTCAATTAATATTTATGCCTAGATGAAGTAAAACTCTCAAATATTTATTTCATCCAGATTGAAATGAAAACCAAGAAAACATACTCTCTCTGGGAGGAGTTGGGCAGAAGTCCCTGGGGAGGTTTACGTTTTCAAGCACACATGCTTCTAGAATGCAATGCCACGTGGGCTGCGTGTGTCTCCCGTCTCCTTGTTTTTTCCCAGAATACCCACACGTCAACAGCATCAGTAGATTTTGGTGGGTTGCACTCTGTACACTCCAAAGATAAACAATTACACACATACACACATATTAATCACAGCTTTCTGCATTTGTATGTCTGCCTACCTTCTATCCTTCAGCCACTGCTCTAATCCTGCCTGCCAGAGACACAGAATCTTTGGGAATAAATTTACAAGAAATCTGGAACAAAAGGAAAGTGATGTTGAAAATAATAGTATCATCAACCATTTGTTCTGATACCCCATACAGGATATTCCATACATAAGATCATCCAGTTCTGCCTCATTCTTGTAATAACCCTCTAACACAAGCTATTCCTTCGTTATGCTTCTACTGAGAGAACTGAATCTCTTACTGAGGGCAAGTAAATCATCACGAGCTTTGTGCATCAGAAGCAACATAACTAATACTGGAAACCCAAGATTATCTTTTGCACTCTTCTAATACAGACTGTGTATCAGTAGACATGGCTTGAGGAATGGTTTGCAATTTGTAATTCAAATGCAATGTTTTTCCTCACTTTTACTTCACATGATGAGTGGGGAGGTGGCAAAGGAATATTCTGAAATCAGACTGAATTTGGGCTGTGGATGTTGAAGCACAGGATAATTTCCTTCTTGGTATTTTCCAAGTTCTTCATTTTAACCATCTGTTGCAGGCTGACAGATGGGTTGATAGATGACAGAATAATGGCTCTTCAATTCTAGAAAGGCATAAGGAATGCTTGAAACATAGCAGCTCTTTTCATGAACCTGTGTGTTAATACCATTTGCTCATTTCAAATAAAAAAAGAAAGAAAAGAATAAGTTGGTGGGAGGAAGTGTGAACTATAATCATATTCATTTCCATAAGCAGAAAGTTTCTCTTAATTGCCAAAGGTGAAACACAGTAAAAGATGCCTATTCTAAAAGCATGCCAACATTTTTATATATAGTCATTTAAAAGGGTATAACAGGGGAAAGTATGTATACAAAGAAAAACGGTAAAAATAAATTTTTAGAAATGTTTTCCTATTCCTTTATCCTAACAGTAAATGCTCCTTTTGGGTAGGTAAACAGATAGATTTGTATCTCTTATATCTTTGACATAATTTTAAAAATATGCAGATTTTTGAGAAAAATGATTTTTTTTTTGTCTCTCCCAAATGTGAAATCTCCTTCTATTCTTAAATTCTACAAGTAGGTGTGAGAAACGACTAGCAGTAGACATATGGCTAGGCACTGGGAACGAAGGGGTTAAGCTGTTCTTTTTGTAAGGATGCATAGTCATTAATGGCCTTATCATCATGAGCAATGGCTCATTCTCCCTGGCAGAACTTTCCAGATGGGCTATTTCTTTACAGGTTTTCTCAAGTTCTTGTCTGGTCATATATTGCAATCAGATGAAATGTTTCCTCTCCTTTTATCTGTCTCTATTTCTTTTTCTCTGAACCCTTCTCTCTCCATTTCTCTTTTTCTCTCATCTCTCTCTGTCGTTGTCTATGTGTATGTGTGTGTCTCTCTCTCTCTCTCTCTCTCACACACACACACACACACATGCTTGAAAATATCTGTGGCTCAGCACTGTAGACTTACTTGGTAATGCTTTATATATTTTTGTTGTTGCTATTTATTTAATTTGAGCAGCACGATTCTATTTTCAAAAGAAATGGCAAAATAAAGATTGAAAATAAAATCATTTGAGGTGAATTCATGTGAGATGTAGTGAACATAACCAAATCAAGCCACACTATCTGAAGATTACACTGTCTTCACCACCACCATCATCTCAATCCCTTATGCAACATTTTAAAATTCCATTTTCAGACCAGGGTGCAGGTGGCTCATGTCTATAATCTCAGCTACTCAGGAGACAGATCTGAGGATCTCATTTTGAAGCTAGCCTGAACAGAAAAAGCCCATGAGACTCTTATCTCCTATTAACCACAAAAAAGCTGGAAATGGAGCTATGGCTTAAATGGTAGAGTATTAGCCTTAACCACAAAAGCTGAAGGACAGTGTCTGGACCCTGAGTTTAAGTTCCAGCAGTGGCACACAAACACACACACACACACACACACACACACACAAAATCACTCTCACTAGGTGTACAATCCTGACTACACAGGAGGCTAAGATCAGAGGATCGAGGTTCAAAGCCAGCCTTGGCAGAAAGGTCCTCATGACTCCAAGTCCAAAATAATCACCAAAAACCCGATCTGGAGGTGTGGATCACACGGTAGAGCCCTAACAGACTGAGAAAGCAAGCCAAGCAAGCATGAAGTCCTGAGTTTAAATTCCAGTGCCAGAAAAAAAAATTCAGTCTCTCTGTTGCTTAACATTTTTACTTAATTGTAATCCTCACAGTGACTCTGTAAAGGTAGCAACCTCGTCCGTGTGCACACTGATGCCCAGAGAATTTCAGCAGCCATTCACAACTGGGTTCATTTCACTGTTTCTGACCTCTTGTGTCAGCTCTTCCACATCCTATCCTATTGAGGAGCCACCAGTAGTGAGAGTAGTAAGTTAATACTAGGATTTTGTTTCTAAGAAGGATCTGACAGCCTAGCTTTATCTCAGCAGCTCCTTCCCACTCTCATATTATGTAACTCTGGGGGAGGAAGCTGTACCTTTTCTCCTGATTTCATGGGAAAGATAAAGACAAAGGAAACAGAGGTTGCAGTTTGGAGAAGAGCCATCTTCATTGGGAAGGGATAACCATGAGGCCTGCCGCCATTATTCTTGGTCAAAATTCTCATTGTTAGCTTACTTGCAATATCTTACTACAGATCGTAACCATTTTTAGCCCAGCGCCAGTGGCTCACGCTTTTAATCCTATCTACTCAAGAGACTTGAGATCCAAGGATCACAGTTCAAAGCCAGCCAGGCAGGAAAGTCTCTTATTTCTAGCTAGCCACCAGAAAGCTGGAAGTAGAGCTGTAGCTCAAGTGGTAGAACACTAGTCTTGAGCAAAAAAGCTCAAACCTCAGGAAAAATGGCCAGGTACTTAAGACTGGTACACACACACACACACACACACACACACACACACACACACACACACCTTCTAAGAGAACATAACCATTTTCAAACATAGTTTAGCAATAAGGAAAAATAAGAACATTTGGACAAATTAAGAAATTATATTGGAAGCCAGACACAGTGGCTCATGCCTGTACTCTCAACTACTTAGAGGGTAGAGATAGACACTTAGGGCTTGAGGCAAGCTCAGTGAGTGGGGGAGTGGAGGAAAGATAGTGAGACATGGTTTAAAGAAAAAGCTTGGCATGGTGTCACATATCTGTAAGTGCAGCCTAAGTAGGAGGTTCATAGTCTGAGGTCAGCCTGGGCAAAAAGTGTGAGGCCATAGCTTTAAAATAACTAAAGCAAACAGAGCCTGCAGGAGGGTGCAGCTCAAGTGTTACCTGCTTTCCATAGTAAGCTTGAAAACCTTGAGTTCAAACCCCAGGAATGGCCAAAAGAAAAAAAAATTGTTTGATCAGAGAACATTTTATTTATTCATGTCTCTGCTGTCTGCTGTTATATAAAGAAAAATAAGAAATGTATACAGGTGGCTCCCACCTGTAAACCTAACTATTTAGAAGGTGGAGGTCTGGGCTGGGGATATGGCCTAGTGGCAAGAGTGCTTGCCTCGTATACATGAGGCCCTGGGTTCAATTCCCCAGCACCACATATACAGAAAAAACGGCCAGAAGTGGCGCTGTGGCTCAAGTGGCAGAGTGCTATCCTTGAGCAAAACGAAGCCAGGGACAGTGCTCAGGCCCTGAGTTCAAGGCCCAGAACTGGCCAAAAAACAAAAAAAAACAAAAAAAAAAAAAAAGAAGAAGGTGGAGGTCAGAGGGTAATGGTTTGAGGCCAGCCCAGGGCAAAATAGTTCACAATCTAAAAAAAGTGGGCATGGTGACAAGTGCCTATAAACTCTAGCTAGTTGGAAAGCATAAATAGGAGAATCACAGTCTAGGCTAGCCCAGGCAAAATCTCAAGACCCGTTTAGAAAGGTAACAATAGCTAATGGGCCTTGTGATGCTCTGCTATGACTTGCCTAAACCTGTACTAATTATTCCCAATAAGGGAGACCATAGAGTCCATGTTTCTTTGGGTCTGGCTCACTTCACTTAGTATAACTTTTTCCAAGTCCTTCCATTTCCTTACAAATGGAACAATGTCATTCTTTCTGATAGAGGCATAAAATTCCATTGTGTATATGTACCACATTTTCCTGATTCATTCGTCTACTGAGGGGCATCTGGGTTGGTTCCAGATTCTCTCTATGACAAATTGTGCTGCAATGAACATTGTTGTGCTGGTGGCATTACTGTGATTTTGTTTGTGGTCTTTTGGATAGATACCCAAAAGTGGGGCTGCTGGGTCATAGGGGAGTTCTACATTTAGCCTTCTGAGGAATCTTCATACTGCTTGCCAGAGTGGCTGAACCAGTTTACATTCCCACCAACAATGAAGTAGGGTTCCCTTTTGGCCACATCCCCTCCAACAATTGTTATTATTAGTTTTCTTGATATGTGACATTCTTGCTGGGGTGAGATGGAATCTCAATGTTGTTTTGATTTGCATTTCCTTTATGGCCAGTGATGTAGAGCATTTTTTCATATGTCTCTTGGCCATTCTCATTTCCTCATCAGAGAAGTTTCTTTGTAATTCTTTAGCCCACTTGATGAGGGGGCTATTGTTTTTTTGCGGTTTTGTTTTGGAAGAAGGTTTAGGCAAGTCATAGCAGAGCATCACAAGGCCCAATAGCTATACCCTTATGAACACATAAGATGATGCTAAGTGAAATGAACTCCATGTTATGGAAACAATTGTTATATCACAGTTGTAACTACTTTCAACGTCCTATGTGTTTCTGTAGCTTCTATTATTGATGATGTTCTTGTATCACATTCCTGTGGTTGTACCTACACTATCGCTGTAATCTTATCTGAGTATATTGGAAACTGTGTTTACTGGTATTGGAAGTAGCAAATTCAAAGGGAATACCAAATTTGAGAGACACAGGGTAAAAAAAGAGAAGCAACTACAAAAGCAATACTTGCAAAACTGTTTGGTGTAAGTGAACTGAACATCTCCGGGGGGGGGAAGGGACAGGGGGGAGGGAGGGGGTATGAGGGACAAGGTAACAAACAGTACAAGAAATGTATCCAATGCCTAACGTATGAAACTGTAACCTCTCTGTACATCAGTTTGATAATAAAAATTTGAAAAACAAAAAAAAGAAAGGTAACAATAGCAAGGTGTGGAACACAATTTAAGTGGTAGAGTGCCTGCCTTGCAAAGTGCAGGGTCCTGTGTTCAAATCCCAGTACTGAGGACAAAAATGTGTGTTGTATGTGTGTGTGATTTCACATAAATAAAAGACTTCCAAGGTGTATGCATATTGACTGTGATGGGGTCGTTGCGTGATGGGAAGACAATAGTCTAGAGCTTATGTGAGAGGTAGAGTTCAAGTCTAGCTGCCTCTGCCTGCTACAGGGCTTCCATTGTGTCTTCTGTCAACTACACATTCTCCAGACGTTTCATTTCCTTGTATTTGGGGGAGGGGGAGGGTTGTTTGTTTTTTTGTTGGTTGGGGGAGGTTTGAACTCAGGGCCTGGGTGTTATCCCTAAGATCTTTCACTAAAGGCTAGTGTTCTACCACTTTCCAGTAAAGCCACAGCACCACTTCCGGTTTCCTGGTGGTTAACTGGAGATAAAGAGTCTCACAGATTTTCCTGCCAGGGGCTGGCTTTGAACTTTGATCTTCAGATCTCAGCCTCATGAGTAGCTAGGATTATAAGGATGAGCCACTGAGTGCCTAGCTTTACACATTTCATTTCTATGGTGCCTGACATCTGGTATTTTCCAGATATGTTTGTAATGCACAGATGCCTTCTGACAAGGTGCAAGGCTGTTGGTTAATTACCTAGATCATCACATTTTCATCTAGCTGGTGCAATGACTGCCTCCAAAATGTTGTGGAAATGCTAAAAAAAAAAAAAGTGAAAGTAACAAAGATTGATATGTTTTCAATAAGATTCTTCAAATTTGCAGATTCATCCTTGGCTATTCAGCCAGTCAGTTCTTTCTAAGACATCTCAATTGTTTTCAAGTATTGTCTTGCGTCTCCTCTATGAGCTTGGGCCATTGCTTGTGTATGCATTTGTTGATGGCTATGCCAAAGCCAGTAACCAGATGAAAGGCACGTCATGTCCCGTATAAGTTAGCAAGTCAACTAAAAACACTTAACAACACTGGTGTCTTCCTTCTGTCTGCAAACTGCTAGGGTGCCAGGATTCAGAAAGATAGACATGCTCTTCTGCCCAGGTTTAGATGTTTGGACATCTCTACCATAGAATTCTTTATCCTCTGGACTCACTTTGTTTATTGTTTGGCTTGCAAAGAGGAAAGGGGATGCGGGTGGACACTTACAAAGCTGGTAGTCTGAACAGGCATGTGGTCTACCAAAATCTTCATGAAATGTGCACTATTGTATGCCCTTTCTCCTCACATGGATACTTAGTGCAGGAAATTTCCTTAGTCCTTTCTGACCCAATAGTAACAAGCATCCTTAGACATACACCAAGCAGGAAGCAGAGAACCTGGTGGCCCCCCTTAGAGGTCAATTCATAGGCCTTCCAGAGAAGCCATTTTGGGGTGTATTTATTAAAGATGAGTCTGCTTTCAGAAGTATCCAAGGGCCAAACTTAAAATAAGTCTTTGTATCTCCAGCTCTATGTAACCTTTCCTGTCCCCCCCACCCCACCCCTGCCAGGCTGCCCTCATAAGGAATCCCTAGAGATTTTCTTATTTTCTTTTTTCTTGCTTTGCTTTTTCTTCTTTTTTAAACACCAAGACCTTTTCCTGGAAAGTTATTATCATCTGAGGCAATTACACATCCTTCTGTGTTTAATTGACTGAAGTTTCTCTCATCCACCACAGTGAGTAACAGGGTCACATCTGTTTTCATTACCTACAGTATTCCCAAGACTTGGCAGCTAGTAACTTCTCAACAGAAATTTGTTGGATAAACAAATGAACCCACCTGATTCATTGGCCATCAATATTCACTAAAAATGCCAACATACTTTTCTATACTCTTAACTTTTAGCTATTATATGCAGTAGAACTAAGTGAACCTTCAGGCATTGAGCTGAATATTTTTTTTTAGCATTAATGCCTCTATCCTTGAAAAATGCCCTATGAACTTTCATGCCATTATTGCTGTTGTTTACAGATAGGAAAAGTGGAGTTGAATGGGTCTCAAAGCTAGTTAGAGCTGAGATTTTGCTGCAGAGATTCCTGATTCTGAGGTCTATAGATGTCACCCTGTGTTGCTTTGCACTCTGAATGCCTATAAATATATTCTCAATGAAGATGAGGTAAAACACCCTAAGTAAAAGGCTTAGCACAGTACTTGACCTATTGACTACTAATGACTGTTGGCTGATACTTTGCATTTCTTTAAAACAGTTGTTATTTCACTAACACTTAGTAACTTGTTCTGAAAAGCTCTTGCTGTTTATAATGAAAAGTTAGGCAGGATGAACTGCAATGCAAATTGGGCTTGTAAAAATTAGCAAAGACGGTGTGAGACTGAATTCACCCAACAGCCCAGTGCCCTCCCTCCCCCACCAAAGTGTGAAAGCAGGGTAGGCTAAAGGGAGGATGAGAGAGAGAGGGAGAGAGGGGGGAGGGAGAAAGGGGGGAGAGAGGGAGAGAGAGAAAGAGAGAGGGAGAGAGAGAGAGTGCTTTTCCAAAGTCTTATTTTTACAAGGTAAGTCAAACACCTAAATTGGGTCTCAGCTGTACTTCTGAGCAACTACAAGTCCATTGATGAAGTTCCCTGGGAAGAGTTTGGAATAGGAACAAGTACTGCATGTCAGTCACAATCAAAATTAAGTTATGAAGAGGGGGGAAAGAAATGAAATCCTGAATTGATTCATGAGCACAAGCCAGATTCCCCACTCATGAAACAAAATGACTGATTAAAAATCAAGGCCTTGTAACAGAAGAACATCAGCACCCACTACATCTTTCTGTTTTGCAAGATCCTAAATAATTGACAAGATGGCAACGGGTAGCCTACTGTGAGAACAACCCAGAGTAAAGGGCTGACATGCCATCCCACCCTTGGAACATTCCTTCCCTTTTCTTTCTCTGTCTGTTTACCATTTTGTTTTTATTTTATCTTTAAATGACTGTACAAAAGGGTTATAATTTCACCTGTGTACAGTGCATCTTGATCAGGGTGGGCCCTTTCATCAATCATTCTCATCCTCCCCCTCCCCTCACCAGTCATATCAACTTTCCCCACATCTTTTCTTTTAATATTAACTTTCAGCATCCTTTCTATTATTAACTTGAAGTAGTTGTACAAAGGAGTTGCCATTCAACAAAGCACTTTATGAATACAATGCCTGTTGATCGGCGCCACCGCGTTGAACACTCTCGCCCAACCCACACCTTCTCTCTCTTTTCTTGATTTTGTAGGACATATATTGAATTCTTGACTACATTCTCTCCCTCCTTTCCTCTTCATTTGTCTAGCCCTTTCCCCTTAACCCCACCCATCCCTGTTGACATACATACATCAAGTATTATGACTGCATTTGTCCACTGTTCCCTTTTCTGTTAATCCAACCCCTCCCACTAACACTCTCAACTCAAAATATATTTGAGCTTCCTGATACTCATTTTGTTAAACTGTCTGTTCATGGGTCAAAGGGTTTACACCATAGAGCTTCCCTCCTACAGGGACTATACCTTAGCCATCTTGGTCATATATATATATGCATATATACATATATATATACATATATATGCATATATATGCATATGCACCTGTGTGTGTTTACCTGAGAGGATGTACTTTTGGTTCTGTGATCCACATATGAGAGAAAACATTCATCTTTTGTCTTTCGGTACTAGCTGACTTTTCTCAGCATGATTTTCTTTTCTAGATCCATCTATTGCCTTGAAAATTACATCATTTCATCTTGATGTCTGAACAAAATTCCTCTGTGTGTGTGCGCGTGTGTGCGCGTGCGCGCGCGCATGCACACGTGCAATATATATATATATATATTTTTTTACCGATTTATCTGTTGTGTGACATCTGGGCTGCTTCTGTGACTGTTGTAAACAGTGCTGCAGTGAACAAACACATGCAGGTGACTTTACCCTATTCTGTTTTACACTTGTGGAAAAGCATCCAACGTAGAGAGGGAAGGTGGTATAAGCAGAAGGCTGTGAAAAGTGAAAAATATAGCAATAGGACAATGGACAAATTGATAGATTTTTTTCACTTAAACTGATCAGAGTTTGGTACTCAACTCCCTATTTATGTAACTACATTAAGCATCCCATCCTCATTTGTAAAACAAGAAAATTCATAGGTACTCTGAACTCAGGCAACAACAAATGCTGGAGGGGGTGCGGGGAAAGAGGAACCCTTCTCCATTGTTGGTGGGAGTGCAAATTAGTACAACCACTTTGGAAAACAGTATGGAGGTTTCTCAAAAAGCTCAATATAGACCTACCCTATGACCCAGCCATACCACTCCTAGGCATCTATCCTGAACAGGAGGTCCCAAGATATCAAAAAGACATTTGTACTTCCATGTTTATCGTGGCACAATTTACAATAGTCAAAATATGGAAACAACCCAGATGCCCTTCCACAGATGAATGGATCCAAAAAATATGGTACCTATACACAATGGAACACTACATAGCGATTAGGAATGGTGAAATATTGTTATTTGCAGGGAAATGGTCAGAATTTGAACAAATAATGTTGAGCGAGACAAGCCTAGAACACAGAAAACAAAGGGGCATGATCTCCCTGATATATGACTCTTAAGAAAGGGTGACAGAGAGACAGTAGAGACCAGATCTTGAAACCAAAAACTGCTTGTCAAATGGTATTTCCCACAGGATTGGGGCAGCGACCCAACAGTATGTAACTAAAACCAAACAACTACTCAACATATAAAGGTCAAAAATTGACCTCTCAGTGGAATACAATAGCCCAAAAGCTATGTATGTACGTTCATATAAGACTACTGTCAACATATTGTCTAATATCGACATTACATTTAAAGCCCTAGGCGAATTTTCTTGGGCTTGGCCACGTGGATACTGTATATGTTCTTGAAACATTGTGTATTGTATATATGTCTACCTGACCTAGGGAAGGGAAAGAAAAACAGGGTGTAAGATATCACAAGAAATGTACACACTGCCCTACTATGTAACTGTACCCTTTTTGCACAACACCTTGTCAAAAAATTTGTGTTCAATTAATAAATAAATTAAATTTAAAAAAATCCAAAAAAAAGAGAAAATTCATAGGAATGTATGAGGATGAAATGAAGTGACCTAAGCAGAGCCCTTTGACATTAGGCCTTATGCATGTCAGGTTGCCATTAAACCTGGACTGTGATGTAAGGAGGTACAAGAGCATCATCTTTGTACCTTTAGCAAACTCTGGTGGCAACCATAGCTTAGCAACTTAGGCTGTCAACTCTCGCAGATCAATCCTTCTCAGCTTAGACTTTTTCTCACTGTAAAGCAAGATCTGTCACAGTCACCTCAATATGTTATTGTAAGAATTGGATAAATAATGTATGGAGGCACAGCATATTAATTCATGCATAATAATAGCCATAAGTTTTAATATTTTTATTTTAATTCATTAAAGTCACATCCATTAAAAGCAATATACTGCTTTTTAAATAATAGACTACCAACCTACATTTGGGAGCCCAAGTCTTGCAGTTCAAATCCTGGTTCTATATCTTTCAAGCTTACTTTAAGCTCTCTCCTTATCACCACCTACAATGACCTCATCCTTATTATGATCATCTTCTTGAAGGATTCAAAACCAACTCCTTAGCAATTGCTTCTCCCTCACATCAAAAATATAACTACAATAATAAGAAAAGCATTGCCAATGTTTATTGCAGCTATGACAGTGAAAAGTAGGAGGCCTAATTTTTCTGTTCCTCTACTCCTGTGGACTTCTTACCTGCAGAGATCTCTGGCTGAGCTCAGAAAGAGGTCCCCACTAGGAGAAAAATCTGTCCCCTCCAGCTTGAGGCCTTGGGAAGAACTGAGGCGAGATGTGAAATAGAGGCATTTGAGGTTGGATCTTCTAGGAAACTGCTTGACAAGTGAATCTGCTAGTGCTTGCCATCCTTGGCTTATTAGCATTGAGGTAATCATCAAACAAATAGAGTGGGAAGTTCTCTCACAAAATCTAAGGACAGTGACTCATAAACACAACACCCTGTGGAGCTGGCCACTCAGCTTAGAGACATTTTGACTTCATGTTTTTCCTCCTTGATAAAGATGAACACACTTGAGGACTTGGCCGCTCTTCCTAACCCAGGATGTTTTCTTTTGCACGTTTGAAACAAGAGACTCCCTTTCCAAGTCCTGGCATGCTGTGGAGACTCGAGCTCCCTCACAAGGCTGAAGTCACTTTGTAAGGGGATTTATCATGAAAGATTCTAAAGTCTAGAGGGACTTGTTGAATTTGACATGGCATGGACCATGTCAGGAAGGGGAAAGTGGCTTCCTCTACAGAAAACCCTACAGCTAGTCTAAGTACACTTGACTGAACTTGGGAAACTGGTTTCAGTTTTGCAATTTTATTAAATAAGAACAAGAGTAATACTTCTTCATAGAGTTGTTGCAGAGTTAACATGAAGTGGTGAATGTGAAACATTTTGTTAGTACTTGCCATATGAGAAAGGGTGAGCTTCCGGATCTCCTCATCCTCTCCTTCATCTTCCCTTCTTATTCCCCCTCTTGTTCCTCTTCTCAAGCACGAATCCCTCTAGACATGGCATGGACCATGTCAGGAAGGGGAAACTGGCTTCCTGGGACAGAAAACCCTACAGCTAGTCTAAATACATGTATTCAGATTGCACATCAAAGTTCTTAGGTTCAGATGAGATCAGTTCTTAGAATCCATTTATAAACCTCTAAGGAACTGTGGGCTAGCTTCACCTTTTGGGCTGCAATTTCTATGGAGTTAATAGCACTTGCTCTGACTACTTCTTGGGACCACACAGATCCCACACAGGAGAGATTTCTGAAACCCTGAAATACCTTCTAAATGTCAGACTGTCTACTCCAGGAAATAAATATCACAAGCAAAGCTGACAAATGTTATCTTTAAAAGAGTTAACACATTCACGGGATAACCTGCCAATGAATATTATAAATTTATCCTCCATACACACATTATCTCTGCTAGGTAAATTAGTAGATTTTTTTTTTTTTTGGGGGGGGGGGGTTGCCAGTCCTGGCCCTTGGACTCAGGGCCTGAGCACTGTCCCTGGCTTCTTTTTGCTCAAGGCTAGCACTCTGCCACTTGAGCCACAGCGCCATCTTTGGCCATTTTCTATATATGTGGTGCTGGGGAATCGAACCCAGGGCTTCATGTATACAAGGCAAGCACTCTTGCCACTGGGCTATATTCCCAGCCCAAATTAGTAGATTTTGAAAATAACTAGATTCTTATCTGCACCCTCAGGAAAAATTTGCTACCTGAAAGCAAGCCACTCACTTCTCCTGGTACAGAAAATGGTTTAAGGCACCACTGTTAATGCAGAATTCAATAACATGGTGAGAAAGTTAGTCCCTATTAAATTTCACTTTAAGCTTTCTGATTAGTAAATGTTATTAACACCTGTTAATCTCTTAGTTTTACAGATTCTAGACTCTCGAGCCTTGCACATACATTAACTAGAATTAAAGGTATTGTGCTTCTAATGTATTACATTTACAGTCACAGTCCTCTTCTAGTAATGAGAAGATATATTGGTTTAACATTTATTGTGCATGAATAATTTTTAAGTTAACATCATTTGTGTAAAAGAGCATTATTTGCTTTAAATTAAATATGAAGCAATAACACAGGAGGCATGTGGATAAAATCAAGATAGTTTAGGAAGTACTTAATTGCTTAAAATTTAGAGAAAAACAATTATGCAATTGTCCCCATAAAACACATCAAAGAACACATGTCCTTCCATGCTTCCAGAAAGTGGATGACATACTACCCATCAAACTAGGTATTAACTGTAAGTAAAGCATTTAACCTCTCTATACTTCCGTTTCTTGATAAGTAAAAAAGAGCAGACATTAGAAGCTACTTTATAAGGTTAATGATGTTTACAGGAGGTTAGCTGTGGGCTTGGGAGACCAGAAATGCTCAGGAGATGGAAAAGATTGTTAGTTCAGGATAGAGTGTGATCTCTGTGCCCAGGAGTGAGCACTTCTGAGAGGCTCCCTACTGGGTTTGGCCAATAGGGAGCCTCAGCAGAAAATGGGAAAGTAAGAGGAAAAAAGAGTTACTACTTGCTCTATGCCTCACTATCTGCAGGATAGCCTCAAACTAAGATTCCTGCAGGCAGCCCCAAAACAAAACTTCCAAGCTAATGTCTTTAGCATTTTTATCTGGTCCCCCATCTTCATGCTCTTCTTAGTAATAAGCTTGGCTTGAGCTTACTTTTTTATATCCTTTGATGCAAATACCGTGTGTCTGTGTCTGCATGTCTCTGTCTCTGTGTCTCTCTGTCTCTGTGTGTGTGTGTGTGTGTGTGTGTGTGTGTGTGTGTGTGTGTAACAGCACTTGAACTCATGGTCTAGGCAATGTCTTTTAGCCACTAGAGCCACAGCTCCACTTCCAGCTTTTTGGTGGTTAATTGAAGGTTAGAGCCTCATGGGCCTCTACTGGCCTTTTAATAATTCTGTTTCTAATTATGGTGAGAATAAATAATGACGACCCCTGTCTGTCACATAGTTGGAAGACTATTCTAACTCCATAGTGCCAAGTGTAGACTCCCTATTTTTCATCTTATGTTCCCTAAGACTCTTCTCAAGACTGGTACTTTACTCAAAATGTACTACTGGGTGGGATGTGTGAATTAATGAGTGAAATCAATTTCCTCACGTTCATGAGTCAGAAAGATGTGACAGTGTCAGAACGTCAGTGTCTCCCCCACCAATCCTCACATTCAAAACACATCCAGCCCTGCAGAGAAGGCTCCTTCGTAATCCTTGGCACCTGTGCATATCTCATGTTGCATGGGAAGAAGGGGCTAAACACTGCAGTCAGAAGTAAGGTTCTTCCTGAGATAACTCTAGAAAACAGTGATACCCTGTGTTGTTTGGGTGAACCCATGTAACCTGCAGGTTCCTTCAAAAGTGTAAAAGTGAGCAAAAGCCTAAGTGTCAGAGTGACATAATGTGAGAAGAGACAATCTGGCTATTCCTGTCGAGCATGGATGAAGGTCATGAACTCATAAATGCTGCAGAAAGGGCCAACCTAGCTCTTTATTTGAGCTTTGTGGCACATACTTTGAACTTCTGATATCCAGAAACAATAGATAATACATTTGTGTTCCTTGGAAATAAAGAATGAAAATATGTC
The DNA here is from genome assembly GCF_023159225.1 of Perognathus longimembris pacificus. Taxonomy (NCBI): domain Eukaryota; kingdom Metazoa; phylum Chordata; class Mammalia; order Rodentia; family Heteromyidae; genus Perognathus; species Perognathus longimembris. The sequence goes on from NC_063170.1 coordinate 53,101,444, forward strand.
ATCAGATGGCGTGTGAACAGAGTTGTGTCTGGCTTGTTTAACCATTCCTTCAGTTCACAGTGCAAACCCATCACTGGAATTTCTTTACTCCAATTACTGGTATGACTTTGGAGACATCTGTAGATACTGTATTTGTTTACTTGCTTCTTTATACATATGCTTCATTCCAGGAAGGACTTAAGACAGCTTTACAAGGGTATATAAGACTCAGAATGGAACTAATTAAAAGTGAGAGGGAAAGAAGGATTTGTAAGGAAAGCACCTGCTGTGTGGGAGATGAAAGAAGCTTCTATGCTCTTAGCAAACAAAATCTCAGTGATGTAAGGGGAGGGCCATTTAGAAGAACATCTGCAAACTACCATGTCCTAGAAATTTTATGAATGGATCATGAATTGCCCGCAGTAGTCTATAGCCAACATGAAAAGGTAATTTAATGAGTCACAATTCACAACAGCTACCAGATGGTAAAGGGACCAGGTTCTCAGACTTAGTCCCTCTTCACTGTGAGACCTTCAGGACATCTCACATCTCACAAATGCCAACACACACACCGTGAGGGTGGGAGAGTTCCTTCAGTGAAGATCATGCTGTCTTAAAGAGAAAGTATACAGGCCTACCATGAGGGCAGGACAGCCCAAGCAAGGCAGATTCACCATGCTTTTGAGTAGGAAAGAAACATTCCAGGACAACTTGTTACAAATGAAAGAGTAGCCTAGTTCTGTTGATACATCACATTTACTAGTTCCCTTTCCCTGTCAGCAACTTCATTATTTTAGGTAAGCAGCACAAGGTGTTGTTTTTGTTTAGGGGCGGGGGTGGTTGGTTGTTGTTGATGATGATTGTTTCTGTGATACTGAGGTTTGAACATGAGGCTTCATACTTGTGAAACCAGTGCTCTGCTGTTGAGCACTGTTTTGTAGTGGCTATTTTTGAGAGTGGGTCACAATTCATTCCTGGGACACATCTGGATCATGATACGTCCACTTTAAGCTTTTTTTCATAGCTAGAATGATATGCTCATGACACTATGCCAAGCATCTTCCATTGAGATCAAGTCCCATGGACTTTTCTGCCTAGGCTGACCTAAAGCTGTGATCTTTCTGCTCTCAGCCTCCCAAGTAGCTAGCATTACAGATGTGTGCCACCACTACCCAGCTAGCACTGAATATTTTCAAAGTGGCCAAATCTAAATATAATATATAATATAAAATAAAAATAATAAATATAATTTATATGAATATATTCACATATATGTATGTGTATACATATGAATATATATGTCTATATACACATATCTATATCTCTATCTATATCTCTATATCTATCTATATCTATATCTTTCTATCTATCTATATCTATCTATATAGATAGATAGATAGATATAGATAGATAGATATATCTTTGAGCCTGATCTGCCTAAGTTTGGAACTGTGAATCCTACCTACCATCCCCCCTCCAAGACATGAAGGAGGAGAAATACCATGAAATAGCCCCTATCAGGTATTTGGAGATAGTTTCTCTAAAATGACTATTCACTTACATAACAGTTTTGGTTTGGCAAGAACTAAGCAGTTTCTTTCCCCTGCCCACATATCAGATGTTTTTCCCAGTCACACGCATCTAGGTAGGAATTCTGGTCCTGTCACTTTCTGTCATTCCTCCGTTTCCTGGGACCTTGGTTTCCTTGTGTTTAAAATGAGCTCATTTAATGTTATTGTTGTCTTCAACATAACACTGTTCCAGGCATAAAACAGATAATAAATACACAGATTTTTTTTATAAAAATTCACAAGAAGATAAAAGAATGAAAACAAGGTTGTAGGTGTTTTGTAGTACTACTGGGGTTTTTAACTTGGGACTTCCAATTATTTAGGCAGGTGAACCACACCTCCACTCCTCTTGTTTGAGTTACTTTCTAGATCAGATCTTGGCATTTTTGCTTAGCACTGGCTTGGACTGCAATCCTCCTACATGTGCCTCCCACATGACTAGGATTACAGGCATATCACCATCCCCAGCTTATCCACTGAGATAGTCTCATTCCCCCCTTCACACCATGAGTTGGCCTCCAATTGTGATCCTCCAGATCTCGGCCTCCTTTGTAGCTGGGATTGACCCCATGCACAGCCCCAAGAGTGTTTAATAATTGACAAAACTCTCTAAACTTTTGAAATTACCTCAGCATCATGATTAAGAGCCTGGACCATGTAGCCAAGAAGCCATCACTGACAGTTTCTAGAGTTCAGGCATTCTCTGTCTTAGTTTTCCATCTACCAATAGGGTAATGGTCATAACATTTATATGGGGCTGTTGTAGGCACTGTTACATGAGGTCTGTGGCCTCATTCCTGCGATGTAATAAACATTCGATAAACTATTAGTATTATTGCTTATCTTGTGTAAATATAAATACAACATTACATGGCTTTTTGTTTTTCAAAATGTCTCTCCTGAGCCTGGTGCTAGAAAGTTTGGGATTTTCCAAAAGGCTAATAATGAAAAGGTTATATAAACTAATTGTTTTGTTTCTGTGACTCAACATCTCATTTTCTTTTCCTATTCTGTCTGTGTTTCTGCAGGATTTCATTGTCACTGTCGTCTTCTCATTCTTGTGGTTGGTTGGTTCATCGGCTTGGGCAAAAGGCCTATCTGATGTGAAAGTCGCAACAGACCCTAAGGAAGTGTTGTTACTGATGTCAGCTTGCAAACAGCCGTCCAACAAGTGCATGGCCGTCCACAGCCCAGTCATGTCTAGCTTGAACACGTCTGTGGTGAGTAGGATTTCATCCAGGCTTGGCATTCTAGATCTTCCTTGCTAGCCGCGAATAAGAAATCACCTTTTGAATCATGTTGGAAATGTCTGCCTCCAAGTCCAGGGCAATCATATTTCGGTCTAGGGACAAGATGATCTTTTAGCCTTCATGTTTTAAATTGTCAGAATTGATATACTTTAATGCCACCAGTTCTGGAGTTCTTAGTTTAAAAAAAATCCTAGCAATTATTAGCAGTTGCAGAGTAGATGACTGTCAAGTCAAAATTCTAAGCCATAGCAGATATAAAACCTAAATGTTCACACAGAATCCTGCCAGAACTTCAAAGGAATATTTGATGGCACCAAAGTTTCCTGGGAGGAAAACATTATTCAAGCCACACATGGTTAGAGTGCACCCAATTGATGGCATAAAAATATTCAGGCATCGCAGAATGCCAAAAACAAAGTACATAGCATGAAAAAGTACTCATAAAGCAATGGTAATTTTTTTTAAACTTTCTCCATCCCCAGTTCAGTTGCTTGATAGCTTTATTTGAAAGGGTACACTAAATTAGTTGAGAAAAATCAAATATTGTCATCAAGTGTGTGGCTCTTAGAGAGAAGGAGGGAAAGTAAGTTAGTAGGGATGCTAAATTGGATTCTTAATTTATAAGTGGGAGAACTTGTGTTTCTCCAGAGAAAGAAGCTGTGTCTGGAAAACGCAAACTGTAATAGCAACAAGAAGCAGCACTTGTGGAAGAATTGAAGGCCCAGAAGTGCTGGTTAAAGGAACAACATGCTTTAGAAACTCCTAAAAATAATTACCTTTCCTGCAAGATTGATGGGTGTTTTTCCAGCTTTGTGTAACTTAACCTAGGAAGGCACTTACAAAGAAGGAAAGGTTGCTGGTCTAATGATGGTCTATGTGGGGACCCCCACCTCGGTTAGACAGTAAGCATGGACATAGCTCATAATCATTATCATTTATTTGGGAATCAGTATTATGTACATTAACATACAGAATTGTTGCTTCTGTAACTTGGTTGTAGATAGCATTTAATCAGAGTGACTAATCTTACAAGCTAAGAAAAAAGCATATGATTGCTTGCTGCCTTTGTTCATTTCATAATTTCCCAACAATGTGGGAATTACAACATTCCGGATAGTCCTTTTAATTCTACTGTTGGCATCACTAATGCTAAAAAATAAGAATTATGAATGAAAAACATTGATTTTATCTCCTGAAACCAAATTTCATTGTTTGGATTGAAACAAAACAATATGGCATGTATGAAGGTCAGGTTTAGTGGTGAAATAGTTATATATCTTTGTCAGTTAAGAGTCTTATAGTATTTAGAGGACCCCATATTCTTTACCTCACATATGGTACATACATCTGTACATCTGAAGGAAGCTGAGATGAGGACACAGAAAGAGTAGAAAATGGATGAAAAAAATACAGTAGAGGGGACCCAACAGCTGCAATGGACATTGATGAAAGCAAACTAAGCAACTCAAGGGCAGCAGAGGGAGGGAAGAAATGAGAGAAAAAGAAGGAACTGACTAAGCAAAAGGAAAGAAATGTACTTACCACCTGACCTGAAAGGATTGTTTTATTCTTAATATTCATAGTGTTCATAAGCAATGTAGACTATAATGATGATATCCATCATTTGGAAGGTTAGAAAAATGATGAAAGCAAGGGGGGAATTGGGGGAGGGAAGGCAGGAGAAAAATGAGGAAGGGGGTAACAAGTATGACAAGAAATGTATAAGTATTCACTACCTTAAGTATGTAGCTGTAACCCCTCTGGATATCATCTTGACAATTAAAATAAGTCTTTCAGCTCCAAAACACATATATACTTATGGATACATATATACAAATTTTACATATTATGAGTAACATGAAATTATATAAGAATACATTATATATGAAAATATAAAATTAATAAACATATATGACATCTATAATTATAGATGCATACTGATGAATATTTGCATATTACATATTAAGGTAAATATGCATATATAAATATTAAATGTCTATGAAGATGTGGAGACTCAATGAAAGCTGTTGATCAGTAAGAGCTAGGGGAGAGAAAACAGTAGATAAGGTTATTTTGAACGAAACACAATATATGCATATCTGAAATACCATGGCAAAACAATATGGTCCAATTTTAATATACATTAAAAAGTTCAGTGACAAGAATCTAAGACAGGCTCTCTTGGAACATGGGAATATGTGAGTGGGCTGGGAGAACAAGGGGATAAATAAGGACAAATATGATCAAAGTAGTTTATTTGCATGTATGAAAATAGAACAGTGAAAACTATTGTTTTGAGAAGGAGTGAGTAGGGTAGAGTGACAGAGAAGGGAGGATTTGTTCAAATACATTTGTACATATGTGGAAATGTCATAATGAAACTCCTCCCATACAATTATTGTATATTAATAAAAAAGAAAAGTTTCCTAGTTCCTTGTAAGAGGAATGTCATTTTAAACTGCCTAACACAAAACAATCTTCATACCCCTGAAGTCAGTTCTGTGGACTGCACTTCTGGTACTAATATCTACATTCATTCAGGAGTTTAGATTGCAAGAAACTGACTCTGATTTCATCAGGGAAAAAATATGCTTGGAAAAACACCAAGAAGCTGGTGAACCTAATGAAGCTTGAAGAAGCAAGAATGGGCAGGATCTAGAAAGGAATTAGTGTTCTAGGTGCCACTGAGTTGCCATTACTGGGAAGTTTCACCTAACCTGACATTTTTCTACCTCAGCTGCAAAGCTACAGGAGAGAATAAGAGCCGACTAGCTGAAACTTGGCTCTGCAAAGGAAATCATGTTTTATTACCAAAATCAGGAGGCAGGATATTAATCAGCCAAAGCACATTTTTTAATTACACACTTGTTTGCCTTCAAGTCTTATTGAGCTGGCTTATGCAAAAAACTAGAAAATAATTATAAAAACATGAGGAATACGTCTTCTCAGGGTAGAATCTAGAGCCAGGAGCTGGAAGACAGTCCTGAAACAGCACAGTTTTCATCCTCTACCTCTTATTTCACCTCTTTTGATATCTCTGTGCCTCTCTGATGAAAATGAAGGTCTACAGCAGTAGGATTCAGGTCCAGGTACAAGTCTGGGCAAAAAGTAAGATCCTAACTCAAAATAATCAGTGTGAAGAAGTTCTAGTGACATGGCTCAATAGTAGATTATCTGTCTAGCCAACACTGTCTATCTATATCTATCTAGCTATCATTTATCTATTATCTATCATCCTCTGACCTACCAAAGTCTACTTCAATTTATGCAGCAGCTAAAGAGTCAACAGAATATAATGCACAGAAATACTGCAGAAAATGATTCAGAAAATAATTTATCTTTTGACATTTACTGATATACCAGGCATTGTCTACTTTATATACACCCATTTTAATCCTCCCACAGTAAGGAAACATTATCTTCATTCTACTTAGGAAAAACCCCCTTGACATCCATGGACAAAGTGCCTTGTCTATATACACCCCTCCCACCAATTCCAAATCCATGGATTCCTCCTCCATCAAGGCTGACACCCAATCAGGAGGTGGAGCTGTGATCCCCTTGCAGCTAAAATATTGCCCCATATTAGCCAATCCCCTGCTCCAAGCTCTTTGAGCTCTGTCTTGATGACACTGGATCCGGATTCACCCCCAACCCCTGGCATCCACAACACAACATTCCAGACTACCCCACCATGCAAAGCCAAGGAATAAATTTGAGCCCAGGAACAAATTTCCAGCACTCTATTCCAGAGTTCTTGTCCAAGCCCATTTTAACTGATCACTGTCATGCCAGAGTAGTGACTAAATACATTTTAGTGTCATCACAGCTTTGGGTCATACTATAGCCATCTTTCTCCAGTGGGCATATTACAAGTGCCTCTGATTAATCCCAAGTAAATTAAGCAGTCTTGGAAAGGGCTACAGAACAAGCTCTGTAATGGGGACTCTTGCTTAGGTCTGTTACAATGGCAATAAATTGTTTCCAGCAAACCCTGGGATCTGGAGAAGCAATGCCAGATCTTCTGTCTCACCCTACTGGAGAGTAAGAAGAGTTTCCATAGGACAGCCTCAACATTTAGATCTTGAGACCCTGTCATGCCTCTGGAAAACCTGCGCTTCCTTCGCAGTCTGGTTCCACCTTCCCTTCTGAACGTGAGAGGCAGAAGTGAAGGGAGTGTGACTTTCATTTACTCAACTAGAGACTCGGCATCTGAGGATGCTACTTAGGTCTGTTTTCCTGTGTATCACCTGTCCCAGTTAAAAAAAAAATAGTATTAACTAAAAAAATTAGTGTGTGTGTGTGTGTGTGTGTGTGTGTGTGTGTGTGTACATGCACACATGTGTCAGTGCTAGGACTTGAATTGAGGGCCTCTCCTTATTTGGATTATTCCTTCAAGATTGGTGCTCTATCACCTGAGACACATCTCCACAGCTATGTTTTTGCTACTTACTTGGAGATAAGAGTCTCATGGACTTTCCTGTCCGAACTAGCTCTAAACCAAAATCCTCAGATCTCTGCCTCCTGAGCATCTAGGATTACAGGTGTAAGCCACAATCACCCAGCTGACACCAATTTTCTTTGTGGCATTACAATAATCAGTACGAAGTATGTCTATCCCAAAAGTGATGGGTAACTTTATTAGTGAATGCACCACTATTAAAGTCAAAGCCATATACCATCTGCAAATAACCTTGTACAGAATGAAGAATACACCCTCACCTATGGAGATAATGACAGTTTATGTAAGGTTTAAGTCTATTACATCAGACAAAACAGGGTTTAGATTCCTTCTCTACTACTTATCAAGTCATATGACCTGGGACCAGAATCTTACTCTTGCTAAACTTTTAACATGAGCATATAAGAGTGGAATCTATTTAGGCCAAGGAGATCGATCAATACATATAAAGTCTTCTATGCAGTACTTGATATGTAGCAAAAGCAATCAAATACCTGATTTAATTTGGATATTCTAAACTAAATAGTGATTTCAAGTGAAACCTTAAAACCAGCTCAACCATAAATGAAAAGTGTCCTTATACAAGGGTTTTTCTGAAACTGAGACTTTGCTAGGGTCTCTGTCTATAGTCTTATCAATTCCTTTGCTCTGATTCTCCTTCAGGTGTTTGGATTCTTGAATTTCATCCTCTGGGCTGGAAACATATGGTTTGTCTTCAAGGAGACTGGCTGGCATTCCTCGGGACAGCGATACCTTTCGGACCCCATGGAGAAGCACTCTAGCAGCTATAATCAAGGCAGTTACAACCAAGAAAGCTATGGGTCAAGTGGTGGGTATAGCCAGCAGGCAAATTTGGGGCAATCCTCTGATGAGTTTGCCCAACAGCCTACTGGCCCTACTTCTTTTACCAATCAGATTTAATCAAGTAGCTTTTGCCTCCTTCTGGAGAAGCCTCACCACCTTCCATTTCGGTGGCAGAAGAGTTTTTTTTTTAAAAGAGTTTCAATCAGTTATTAATGCATAATAGGTTGAATGTAAATTGGAGATCTGTCGTCCTCATTAAAGCAGAACGGCCTGGGCCATGATAAATGGTACTTAGAGATGAGATGACATGTGGAGATACATTATTCATCACAAATGGCTAATTGGAGAGTACCTTGTTATATACAAAGATACTTTAGGGTCTTTTTGTATGTGCATTGAAATAGTAGGAACATTTTGTAGCTTAAAGTCTCTAGTATGTAACGTGCATAAAGCCAATTAAATAGCAGTGAGTTTTCTTATGCATTTTGATGCACAAGAGGTTTAAATAATTCCTAGAAGACAATTTGGTGTGTTGCAATGTACCAAAACATGCATGTATCATTAATTTTTAGTTTCAGACCCAGTAGGACTGCGAGTTTCTGTTTGTTTCAGACAGTTTTTCTGTGTTTTTCTCACTTGATAAACCAATGCTCATATGATTTAATGCATGAATGAGCAATTTCTCACACAGTAAACCTTTGGCTGTATTTATGAAGACTTTCCAGTTTGCATCGTAAGTTTGTTCAATGAATGTTTAACAAAATATATTCATGACTTTGTATACTTTGCAAATTTGTCTTTGATGTTACCCAAGTTCTGATTGCATTGTTACTAGGATTTGGGGTGGTTTCTTTCCCATTAGAAGACAGTGTTACACATGGTAACTGTCTAGTATTTATCCTAGTTATTCTGCTAAATATTTACATTCTTGTAACTTTCTATAGTGTTTTGTGGCTCTTCTTCTGTGGACCATGACTAGCAAGGCCCAATAACTCTATGCTTATGGAGTGGCATTTTCTCAGAACCCTGGAAATGCAGAGTAGATAAAATAGTTAAGATGCTGCTGTGTTGAAGAATTAGTCTAGGAAGAGTATGCAATAGACCTACATGACTATCCAGTCATTGAAAACCTATTTATTTGTCAAGCTACTTATTTTCCTCCATCCAGTTATTCAAAATTCTAAAGACACATTCAACAAAATTACTAATTCTGATTGGAGTGCAACACATTAAATTAAAAATGGCTTCCATGTGTCACTATGTATCCCAAGGGAAATTCTCCTGAAACATACCCCAGAATGTATTAATTCTCAAGAAAATGCCAGTCTTTATTCTTCATTTAATTCAATTGAAATACCAGGGACCAACAGGAAGCACGAAATGAGCATCTGCATTTCTAGACAAGAGTTCTGATCAATGTACAAACTCAATGTGTGCTCTGTGATCTCCAAAGCATTATAGCACAAAACAGCCTTGTGTCTTTGATGATATCTATAACCAGTTTCTTGATACTGTGGAATAAATCTGTATTGTGATATCTATTTGACCTTAATAAAGTTATTGCATACAATGCTGTCGAGCAATGAACGGATCTTGATAAGGGAACTTGGCTGGCTGTAGCAACAAGAGAACGGAGGTTAAATGCATCACCCCCACTCTCCCCTTTCCTTGATTCCTGAGTTCAGTGTTGCTCATTCAATCCTTCCATGGTTCTAGGACTTTCCAAGCATCATCACTGTCCCAGTCATTGGGAATACGAGGGTGAGCAAAACCAGGAACACGCTCCACATCTTACATTCTGTTAGGAGAAACCTACACGAAGATAAGTGTGCCTTAGCCAGGAGCTCACACCCGTAATCCTAGCTACTCCGGAGTCTTATATCTAAGGATTGAGGTTCAAAGCCAGCCCAGGGAGAAAAACCTCTGAGACCCTTATCTCCAATGAACCAACAAAAAGGCAGAAGTGAAGCTGTGGCTCAATTGGAAGGGCAGTAGCCTTGAGTGAAAAAGCTAGGGACAGCACCCAGGCCCCAAGTTCAAGCCATAGTTATAAATACCTTCTTCCTCAAGAAGCTAAGGGAAAATATGGAAGGATTTTTAAAGCAGGGGAGGAACATAATGAGATCAGCATTCTGAAGGACCTTAGAGACTCTAGATGGAAGAAAACTAGAGAAAAGGACATCCTAAATATAAAGAAACAAGCCTTAATACCTAATTTCCATTTAAGCAGATGGTTAAGAGAGGAGGAAGGGGAGCTGGCACAAAGCCTTCTTTTATTCTCCCCTATTTCCTGGGATGCGGCACAGTCCAATCGAGGAGAAGAACATAGCATCTACCTTTTAAACTGTCATGAACTCTCCAAAGTGCTGGACTCTTTCTATCCAGCAGTGACTCTGAGTAAGCTTCAGGGAAACTCTATCCTGGTTAGAGAAAGAGACAGACCCACAGTCCACCTCAAATTTGCAATAAAAAGCTTCTGTAAACCAAGAGGGCTTTCACTAAACTCATCTTTATTCCTTTAGGTTTCAAGCAGTAGATTGTGGCCCAAATAAAAAGAAAAGGAAAGGAATGGAGAGAAAATAGAGGCCAGACTCACATCTGTAATCCTAGACACTTAGAAGGCTGAGATTGAGGTTCAAGGTTCGAAGCCAGCCTGGGCAGGAAAATGCATGAGATTCCTATCTCCAAAGAATCACCAAAGAGCCAGGCATGGAGCTGTGGCTCAAGTGGTAGAGTTCTAGCCTTTAACAAAACTAAAAATAAAAAAGTTAATTCATGGACAGTGCTCAGGCCCTGCATTCAAGCCCCAAGACCAGCACAAAAAGAATAAAAACAAACAAACCAGGGCTAATGAATCAACAGATAAGCTTGGGTCTATTGTCTGGGTCTATGGAATCTCAACTTCACTGCTTGCCTGCACTGTTTCAGGCTTTCTCTGTCTCAAGTCTTCATTTCCTCAGGAGTGGAGAAGACACAGGGGTATAGGCTGGGCTCTGAGACCAGACCACCTAGGCTGCCTCTTAACTTACTTTCCCTTTTCTCCTCAATGGCTGCTCCAAAGCCCTGGCACTTTGCAACAGCCGTACTTGACAGGTACCTGCAGCCAGAAGTGTACGAAGTTGAACACTGGGGAGCAGAGAAGACACCTCTCAGTCATGAGCATCTGTCAATGCTGTGGAAGAGAAATGGTACTCTCAATGTGGAAAGACCAACACTAGGAGGGAGAAGGCAAGCCATGCACAGGGATTAAAGCAGCTTTCGGCACATGATGTCTGTGCCTGAGTGTGAATTCTGATCTGGTGCAGATGTTCATTTGGCAGGTGATTTCAGGAGGCAACCTGAGGAGAGGGACACAGAGGAGAGGAGAAACAATAAAAGGGGGTGACTGGGATGTTTGTGAAGGCAGGAGAAGCTTTGTTCCATTAGGGTCTCTGAGGAGACCAGAGATGTCCAGAATGGCTCTGGTTTTCCCATCAAGGATCAGGAAGTGGACTTTATTGTTGTTTCTTGGGCTACCTACCTGCAGTTCTAATCAGCAGAGTTTGTCTCCAGAGGGAGCTTCTCTTCATTTTCAGGTCATCCTTGCCGGTAGACTAAACACACCCGCAGGATGTTAGAGAAAGAACTGAGCCCTAACATCAGTCAGGCCATGGAGAGAGGAGGAGACAGCACATTTCCTATCTCAACTCCACTCCCCCTCACATCTGGGCAGAGTGAATCCAGAAAAGGTACAGGGGCCAATGCTGTAATCACACCTGTAATCCTAGCTACTCGGAAGGCTGAGATCTTAGGATCACAGTTCAACCCCCAGTTCAAGCAGGAAAGTCCATGACACTCTTATCTCCAATTAACCACCAGAAAACCAGAAGGGGCACTGTGTCTCAAAGTGGTAGTGTGCTAGCCTTGGACCAAAGAGTTCGGGAACAGCGTCCAGGCCCTGAGTTCAAGCTTTATTACTGACAAGAAAAGGTAGGGGGCAGGGTGGGGAGTAGAGGGAAGTTCTGGAATGTGCAGATGAGAGGAAAGTCACTGTCAACACAAGCTGGAATTGTCCTTCAAGCTGTGGCTGAAATGAGAGGCTCACCAAAGGGACCTAAGGTTGACGGGAGCCATCTACTGCAGGGATCAATGAAAAGCGGAGTGTAGGCTTGGTGAGTTTTAGAACTTAGCTGAATGCTCTTCAGAACTTGACAGTAAGAACTTCCTAGGATGGGGGCCAGCACCTCCACTTCCAAATGGAACCCCACCTCCATGAATGATGCACTTCAGATACAAAAAGGCTAAGAGGATAATAGGGTGAACGTAAGCCATTTTCCTGGAAGGCTTGCATTTCTTTGAAAGCACTAGTGTTCCCCCCTTTCTATGTCTGGTTTATTGAACCAAGCCCTTGAAGGTGGTTGTAGAAAGACTTTGTCTTTGAGTGTCTGTCCTTTTATTTATGAATTGATTGGTTGACCTCTGGTACTGTAGGAAAGTCTAATTAGTGTGCAATGTGAGCTTACTCACTGACTCGGTGGTCTTAGTCAAGTCTCTCCTTTCTAGAAACAATCTCATCTGAGATTGATTTTGTGCCAATTTGGTGGACTCACATTGTTCTATAAGGCAAAATTTTTAAAGGAACAATTATCATATTTTAAATATTTTCCCTTCTTTCCTGTGAACTGGTATTTCTTCCCAAGTGCTATTTTTCCTCTGGTCTCTTCACACGATCAAGTATATGATGATTGATCTCCACAGCTCTATTACTTCCAGAACATTCCATTGCTGTCAAGTTACCCTGAAAATAATCACCCTTTTCTACAGATGCTTTGTTAATCTTGCACTCTCAGAGTTCCCATGCTATTAAAATTCACGACTTTGATGACATATGCTTTTACAGTTGTGTGGATACATGTTCTTATGAAGTTTAGGAGCATGGTGCCATATTCATTCACTAGAAGTACGTGTTTCACACAGTTGCCTCAGATGAGATCTGAGGTCAGATCTGTGTGTGAGAGCTGAGAGTTACATTAGATCTTTTAGTAGGAGTAGATCTTATCATCAGCTTTATTTACAATGTCAACATACAAATTTATAACAGCAGGTATAAGCATTCCCTTCCTCTTGAGGTTAGCTATGGGTTCAAATCTTGGTTCTACCACTAATACAACTAGACAGTGTGGTCCTAGGAAAGTTCCCCAATATCTCTGAGCCTCTTGTGCTTCAGGCACATAACTGGAGACAATGCATTAGTTCTGACTGCTGAAAAACGTTACTATATGTGTAGAGGCTTAACCATAAATACATTATGGTTCTGCAGAAAAGACATATAGATCTCCAATATTGACCCAATTAGAACTCATGGTACTAAAATCAGAGGTTCAAAGGTTCAAACGAGTGTTCTCTTCTGGATGTCCTGAGGGTGGCGGGTGGGGGGGGGGGTGGTGACGGGGGATTGGGGGAAATCCATTTCTTGGCCATTCCCAACTTCTCAAAGCTGCTTATATTTTATTGGTTTATGACCCACCTTCTCCATCTTAGAGCCAGCAAGAGCCTGTCAAGTCCTTCCCACAAAGGCATCAGTGTAACTTGCCTTGCTGTCTCTCTCTTCTACTTTTAAAGATCTTTGTGATCCTGGGCCATGGTATAATCCAGAATCTTTGCTCCGTTGTAGAGATAATGAGTCAATCACCTCGTTTCCACCAGCAACATCACACCCCGCTGAAATTTAATCTGATATACTTATACATTAGAGGAGTTATGAGATGGGCATCTTGCACCAGCAAACTTCCATCCACATTGTTCTTATAACTCAGACACAAAGTGACAGAGTGCAAGGAAATTTCCTAGCAGATTTGCTTCCAGAGCTCAATAGCTGATAATGATTATTAAAACTCAGCAGTTTCTCCAATCATTAGGATTAATTTTCTTGTTAGAAATGGTTGATTCCATTCCCTGCTGAAATTCTCTAGCAAAAGGAAATGTATCACTTGCCGATGGGATTGTTGGGGAACAATACATTTAATCCAGAGAGACAAACTGAGGTGATTCTCACTTTTATATTTAATAGACCAATGACAGTGATTACATATAGGCCTAAAGTTATATTAATATAGCTCCTTTTTTTCAAATATCAATTCCCTTGTAAGGCCTGGCCTTACTGGACTATGTTTTCCCACAACCCTCACACCTGAAACAAGGCCTGGAGTTTATGAGGAACTCCATGCTTGTTAAATAAATATGTGACACAAATCATTAGGTGTTGTTCTTAAAATATGCAAAGTAGTATGATATAAATGTTAGGCTATTTAGGAAGGAAAGAGAGGTTTAAGGGCTCTTTGGAAAGTTTCTGACATGCTTACAAGCAGCTTTCTTTGTGCCCAGACAAAAAGGGCTTCCTGTACCCAGGCCTAGAAAATTGCCCCTCCTTCCCCTCATTGGCTCCTTTCCAGCATGTTCTCTCTTGCAACCCAGTGTTGGGGCTCAGAAAACTATGCAGAACATGCTGCTTTGAACTTCCAATGGAAGCATCTGGAAAGCAGCAAATGTAGGGGAGGGCTTTTCATGACACCCCCAATTCTATCTTAAGGCCTGCTGACAAAGAGAGTCCTCCTGAAATATCTTGACATTTCAACCAACAGAGATTGAACTCTTGAACTCAGTTCACAGAGGAAGAGACTTAAAATCAAAGATTACACTCAGAGCCTCGAGGAATTTGGTGCTAGGTCACTGTGCTCTAGGCTTATTTTCTCTGCAGGAAATCATTCTCTACCTCTCTAAACTGCCTACAGTTCCCTGCTGGCCCCCCCTCTCCATCACAAACAGGATATTTAAGTCATAATTTAAGCTTCTGTTAAGTTTCACAATTAGGTTAGTTAGCATACATATAGGCATGGATGGGAACAGATCTAATGCTTCCTTTCCTGCTAATCTGTCTCTTGTCAATTTGTTTCAGCAGAATGGATTACCAACTTTCAGAGAGGAAGTTTGAGTTTTCCTATATCTACAAACCCTCTAGGTGCTAAAGGATGCCTAGAAGAGTTAGAATTTCCTGGAGCCACAAGCTTCACACAAGGCTAAGACAAACATTTAGTAATAGAACTGCCTCCCAATTCAATCAAAGAATAGCAAGTTTCACAAAGCAAGTTGTGTCTTTGCCACATGGGGACAAACTATACATCAGTTTATACCTCATTCAATTCCGTTTGGTCCCATTGTAACTCATTTGTTTTTGTTTTTTGTTATTGTTGGGGGAGAGTGTTTTTATTTTGTTTGGTTGGTTGTTTGGGGGAGGTTTTTTGGTATGGGTTTTTAAAAATCAGTATTGGGGCTTAAACTAAGGGTCTTGCTTGATGTTTTCAAGATAGGCATGCTACTACATGAGCCCCATTTCTGCTTCTGATGTGTGTGTGTGTGTGTGTGTGTGTGTGTGTGTGTGCGCGCGCACGCCTGTCCAAGGGCTTAAACTCAAGGCCTGAAAAATGTCCTTGAGCTTTTTTTGTTCAAGACTAGCACTCTACCACTTGAGCACAGTTCCACTTCTGGCTTTTTGCTGGTTAATTGGAGATAAAGGTCCCATGGACTCTTCTGTCCTGGCTGGTTTTGAGTTGATATCCTCAGATCTCAGCCTCCTGCAGAGCAAGGATTACAGGAATGAGCAGCTAGCATCCATTTCATTTGTTTCTTAATGGCCATCTCTACCTTCCCAATGGATTCAGGTTTATAGCAGGGTCACCAGTGCCTTGAGTTCAGTAGGCCTGACTTCGCGGACCAAGGGCTAGGAGGGATGAGGGGCCAAGCTCTTCTCCAGTTCTTGCTGGCCTCTCTCCCTTTTCCCCCAAACACACTGCTGAATCCAATATCTTCGTTCAGTAAGAGACAGTGCGAACAGCCTGGCGCTTAACCATTTAGAGCCCATTTCCTCATTTGAGCAAAGCTGAAGGCAGCCTGGGAATATTCTAGAAAGATGTTGAAGCTACTAATTCACTACCCTGTTTTTTTCTTCCACTTTGGAGTTTTGTGTGCATGTTGCAGAAGGCATCTTACACACACAAAAAAGAAGAGGCTGCTGGCCTAGCCACTGAAGCTGGGTAGGAAAATGGCTGCCTTCCTCCCATGAAGGCCTCCTGGGGGACTCAGGCCTGTTACCGCTCCTCTGCCACAACCGACCAGACAAATAAGGAGACTTCCACAACTGACCAGACAAATAAGGAGACTCAGCAGCTCTCACCCTCCTTCCCAACAGTCTTTTGTTTGGGCAATTTAACATGGAGGTTTTTATTATCTCCTCAGCGTTTACATTGAAAGTAGTATAACTTGAGATTTCCTACTCTGCTCTTCCCAGATGGCACTCCTAGAATCAGTAACCACTCTCTGTTTCCTATAGATCCTTCCAAGGTGGCCCAGAAAGATAAGAGTACATACAATGTCCATGAGGTCTTGGTTAAGGGAGCAAGTTGGTTCATGGGAGGGGAGGAGGGACAGAAAAAAATCATGCTCTCCCTATAAACACATGTGCTGATCTCGGAAACACTCAAATTTCCTTGAAGGACTATTAGAAAAATGTCTAAGAAATTTCCTGGAAGCTGGGGTCAATGAAAGACTGGTGGAGAGGCCATCTTATAATGCTAGTTTACATATATAGGTAAAGATGGCTCACTGTCCTGGGACATTTTAGAAGGGAGAGGGAGCAGGATGAGAACCTGACAATGGGTTTCAAATTCTGATTTGAATCCAGGCTCCACCACTTATTAGTTGTGGGAAGTTGATCATGTCCTTTAACATGCTTAAGTTTTCATAATCACAAAGTGAAAGTATTAATAGGGTCTATCATATAGGGGAGCTGTGAACATTAAGCTAATGTGTGTTAAAAAAAACCTAGAAAAATGTCTGAAGCATGTTAATATTCTATAAGTGCTTGCTACATCATGATTTTCCACGTAGTTGTATATCTCATAAATTATATATCATATAGATATCCTTTTAGTGGCTATACAGCATTCCTTTATTTGGTTTTACCCTGATTCATTTAGACCAGGGATCAGCAAATTATGGCACACATGCCAAATCAAGTCAATACATGTTTTTATAAACAGTCTTCCACTGACACATAACCAATGCCCATTTATTCACATATAAACAATGATTGCTTTTTCACTCTCATGTCAAACACTCTCTAGCCCACAAACCCAGAAATATTGATGGTCTGTCCCCTTATACAAAAAGTACTGACCATTTAGCTAAAACTCCGAGATGGGCATCAAGGGCTCACACCTATAATCTTATCTATTCAGGGAGCTGAAGATTGCTGTTTGAAGCCAGCCTGGGCTAGTAAGTCCACTGGACTTTTATCTCCAATTAGCCACCAAAAAGCTAGAAGTGGAGCCATGGATCAAGTGATAGAGCACCAGCTTTGGGGAAAAAAGCTAAGGGAAGTTAGTTATCTAAGTCAACAACCTAAGTCATTTTGATCCTTTCTTCCCATATATCCCCTTAGCATTGTGTATGAAATTTGCCCCTTTATTTTCCCCATGCTCCTACTGTCACTAGTGCAAGCACCTGATTTCTGATCCTCATCACAAATGAACTATTTCAGCAGTCACCAGCCTTGCTCTTCATCTGTTCCATCCCACCACTCTGACCCACTCTTCAAAGTACTGCTTCTCCACTTCTCATTATCCCAGAACATTCCCATGTTGCCCGCCTCCCCGTAGGGAAACACGAATCTTCACAAGAGGCCATTCCCCAGTTCTCTGCTGCAACTCCAATAACCTTCCTTCCACGCCTCAAAGCTTTGCTTGCACACATTGACCCCTCTGCCTGAAATACCCTCCCCTAGCACTGTCCCTGTTCAAGACTCAACTCAAACGTCATCAACGGTGTTTCACTGAAACTTGTCACCCCAAGTTACAGCTTGATGATATATTGGGTTCCCTGATGCACACCAGCAATTTCCATATTTATTGTGAGCTTTGATTTTTGTTCTTCTTCTTGTTGTTGCTTTGTGCTGGTACTAGGGCTTAAACTCAGGGTCTAGATGCTGTCCCTGAGTTGTTGTTTTTTTTGTTCAAGGCTAGTGCTCTTCCACTTAATCAACAGCCTTGCTTTTGGCTTTTTTTCCTCTTTTTGAGTAATTAATTGGAGATAAGAGTCTCACAGACATTCCTGTCCTGGCTGGCTTTGAACTTGGATCCTCAGATCTCAGCCTCCTGAGGAGCTAGATTTACAAGCCTGAGCCACTGGTCCCTGGTTTATTGTGAGCATTGTTTTAAGTGGACATTTTCTTTTCAGATAGAAATAAATATAACCAAGTTGTAAGAGTTTGTGACATACGGACATTCTAGCATACAGTTGGCACTCAACCTGTGCTAGTTGCTGAATGCCTATTTTATAATTCACTTTGAATGAATGAATATAAATGAGTGCTATCACATGGATGAACAAATACATAAATATAGGTACAAAAGTCAAGAATCTTTAACTCACCCCACTTGAAAGAAATGGCTTCAAAAAGCGTCCGTACATACATTCGTCTGAAAAGAATCCTCTAAATTAGATACTTGAAGAGAAGACATAATCTGGTTATATGAAGTGATTGGAATTCTCACTGATAAATAGAATCAATGGAGGTAACTGGGGTACTGTTCATCTTTATTTGGGTGTTATTTTTAGACAGTGTGTATTCCTTAAAACCTACACAGGGCTTGGTAGCAGGGTTGGCTCAGGTAGACAAGCCCTGTATCAATTCATCATCATGACAGGTGTAGAGGACTTCAAGGAAATTTGCTGACACACTTCTGTCCTAAGTCACATCCCCAAAGGATATAGATTTTATTAGGGAAATTAGAATCCCCCAAATAGATTCTTCAGTGTATTTATAATCTCTGTTGAGCTCAAGATTGGATGTGTTTACAACTTGTTTATCTTTATTTGTATCTGTCCAATTTCAAACATACCAAGAGGAAGACATATTGCCAGCTGTTTTGGAGTTTTATAAGGACAATTTTCAACACAATATTTTTTTTAAAAAACACCTGTACCCAATATGGTGAGATCGTGATCCAAAATAGATAGATCTTGTTGATATTCTGAGAATTGAAATGTGTTCAGGTTTCAATCACATTCTCTTCCATACAGAAGCACCAAGAGAAATTTATTATATTCTAGATTTTATTTCTTCGGTGTATATGAGGCACAAACCCTAACATCAGCATGGAAGAAAAAATTGAGTTTGAAAAGTCACGTGCTAGACACATAAACAGAGAAAAATAAAAGTCAGAGTGAATATCGGGCATTTGGATTCCCATGGGGGAGGTGGGCATGTACAATAGACATGTTTCTGCACAGCAAGGGAAAGGCTAACAGTGGGTCAGAGCTGGGACAGCCAAGATCTCCTCCATGACAGCCATGACAGTTCCAAACACCACCAATTAGAGAGTGAAGAGTGCTACATCTCTCCCTCTCTCAGAAACACAGAAAATGGCTCATTAGGAAGCAGGAGAAGGCACACTACATCTGAGAAACCCCCGGTAGAGAGGGAGGGAAGGGACCAACCTCTCTATCAGCTCTACATTAACTACTTGGTTATACAACTGTAGATTCATGTCTGCATTTATTTTGCGCTTATATCCCTAATAGGGCCAAAGACCATCATAATTCTGTATGGTAATCAAACACGGAACTTTCTGGAGAAAAAAGTGTTCAAACTTTATAACAAATGCAGGCTAAGATGATTATAGCTATATAAAGAACAGAACTGGAAAGATGAACCCACACAAAAAGGAAGGTAGCTTTATTCTACCTCCTCATGTATTTGGTTTTTAATGCATGTAAGTGTATCGTTGACTCAAGTAATAAATTAAGAGTTTGAATGTATATAGTTGAGCCTTGTCCAGTGATGCTGAAAAGAAAACCCATTCCTCCTAGTTACCATTTCAGGAAAATGTAAGCAAGCATTTCTTTGTTGGGAGAATAATTCCTTCAATCTTAAGACTAAGCTGAGCATTCTTGCCTGACTTCTTCCCCTTTGGGGCATTAAAATCCTAAATTAAGTACCCATGGATTAACTAAAGACAACCCAACCTGTCTTAGTGGATTGCTAACAGGGAACAAAGCCCAAAATGTTGTTTAATTTTCTGTGTTAATTGGCTGGGTAACAAGCATTGATTGTACAGATATGGGTGTGTTATCTCCCCCTGCAATTACACACTGTGTTTTATTCATGAGAGAGGCCCCAGTCTGCTCCAGTGATCAACAGAACCAGTTTTCTGACTCTCCCAAACACAAGCAAAATCTTCATAATGACAGCTACCCATGGAAAATTAGAGGGTCTCGTTTTTCTCCCTTTGCCTTGGAAGCTAATTAAAGCCCAGACCAATACAGTGTTGAGCATCCTTTTTCAAAAATTTAATTTCACTCCATGAGACAGATGATGAATGCACAAGGCCATCTATCTGCTGGCAACCTCACTGAGAGGGCTGATGACATGGTGGGAGTGTTCCTCCCCCGCCACCCCCCCGCCCCGCCACAAAGAAGAAATGAGCCAGGCTAGTAGTTATGCTTGGGCACTGGTGCCTGTGGGCTGTGGGTAACAAATCCAAATAATTGTCTCATTAAATATAAACAACAACACACACAGAGATGTTACATTCAATGTGAAACACAAGAGGATCCAATTCTGCTATGTACTCCTCCCATAAGCTAGAAACTGTACTTATCTTTGCAGTGCTGGTAGTGGGTAAAGGAATTTAAGTAATATCATTTGAGTACAGAATATCACGATATTGCCACAGCATGTACAGATGGGGAGGGTCAGCAAATTGTGAACAGAAACAGGGAGGAAAAATAAGAAAGCTTCACACATGTGGGCTCACAGGCTGTATGATATAAACTACACAGGAGGCTGGTGGTTCAAGGCCAAACATTAAGAAGTCTTGAGAACCAACCAGTCAAGAGTGGAGGTTCATGCCTGGAATCCCAGCCATGTGGTAGCTAAACGTAGGAATATCAGCCTAGGCAAAATATGCACAAGACTTCATCTGAAAAAAATAATTTAAAGCAAAAAGACTAGAGATGTGGTTCAAGTAATAGAGCACCTGCCAAGCAAGCACAAGAGCTCTGAATTCAAACCCCATTACTTTAAAAAAAAAAAAAAGAGTAAGAGGCACATAACACAAGAACAAAAACTAGGCTTCAATTTAAAAAGAAATCACTGTCAAGAAAGAGGAAGATTTCAAACTGAGTCAAGAAAGACATCAAAGAATACCAACACCAGGAGGACAGGGAAAAGCAATTATCTAAGAAAGATCTCCAAAAAATGTCTCAAAACAGTTCTTACATGTAACTGTAAAGATGTTCAAAAAATATTAGAAACAGACAGGGCAGATGCCAAGGAAACAAGACACACCGGAGAACTCAATGGAAAATTGAAAAATACAGTAATGAAAATTATTCCAACCATATCAGAATTGGGTGAGAGGAAAGAATCAGCAAACTTGCAGTAGCATGATATAAAGTATGTAATATAATCAATATGGAGAAAGTAGACTTTACAAATTTATATGAGCCTTGGGGACACATAGGTCTATAGGAAAAACAAGCTCACATTTAGAAGAAGAAATAATGACTGAAAATACCTCCCCATAAAAAAACTTAGGAAGTACAGGAATGGCTCCAATATTAGATCACCAGCTTTCATTGGAAAAAAAAAATTACAAAAGCATAAAAGAGCTAACAGGCACAAGAAAAGAGGCTTGACCTCACTTGCTATTAGGAGAATGCAAGTCAGAATTACATGGAGTTACCCCAGCGTTGGTATGGCTACTATCAAAAGCAAAACCAAAGCAACTACTTGCAAGAACATGCAGGCATGGGAACCTTCCTCTGTGTACATCAAGTGGCAAAGGCACTAGCGAAATGGTATTGTGGCTCCTAAAATAAAAGTAAAATAGCTTTTCTGTGTGATCCAGAAAGGTTACTTTGGGATAGACATTCCCCTTCCCCGGTCCCCCAGCAAAAATTGAAATCTTGGCTCGAACAGATGTTTTTACACTCATATTCATACATGTGTCATACAGACAAAAGCCAGGCAGTCCAGGCTGGTGGATGAATGAGTCAACCCACTATAGTATGTCCATTTGTATATGGCACTGAGTATTGCCCATCCTTACCAAGAAAGGGAAAGTGTACATGTGCTCCAATAATAGAGCTGGAGGACATTATTTCAAATGAAGTAAGCCAGATGTAAGACATCAAATACTATCTGATTTCACATATGTGAAGGGCCTTACAGCCCTCATATTCACAGAGATGAAAGGCAACATGGTGACCTCCGGGCCTTGGCGGGATGAGGAAAGAGGAGTTAGTGGTAAACAAGTACAGAATTATAGTGTGAAAAGGGTTCTGGAGATAGAAGCAGTGATGGCATCATAGCAATATGAATATATTTAATGCCACTGAATTATATACTTTACAGTGGTCACACTTGGGAACATTCTGGTTATGTGCATCTTACCAAAATTTCTTTACATATGAGGGAAACACAACTTGCGTTGTATCAGCATCCACCAAGACAATCAATAAATGGGAGATTACAGGAAGGATATAAAATTTATTCCAGAACAATGTTGGGTTTCCTGCACATAAATTTTGGTTGATTATACAGGCAGATATTGTGTCCCTTCATATCTGCTTCATCTTTGGCCAACCACATCACCCAAGTAAACAGTGAGTGGCAGGAATGTCCCATTTCATTCGTTTCAATAACAGCACTATTGAGGACTGGAAGTGTGGCTCCAGCAGTAGAGCACCAGTCATGAGCCAGAAAGCCAAGCAAGAGCACAAGATTGCAAGTTCAAACATCACAAAATAACAAACACAGATCACCATCATCTGAAAGTTACAGCCAGTCCACAGAGACACACAATGCTGTCTCTATAGAAAAGAAAAGTCCTCCTTTTTCTACTGCAACAAGAGAAAAGAGCTAGCTATAGGATAACAGAATTCAATTAGGCCTTGAAGAGGAATCAATACCACTCATTCCAATGCTCTGAGCCCAACTCTACAGCTTTTTCAATGGGATTTGTAGCTAGAAAATTGAAGAACTTGACAAACCAAAGTATTCCCTCAAATTCCCATTGGAAAAGAAAAGGATATTTTTCCTTGCAGAATTAAAGATGGATTGATTGGAGACGACAGTTTCTGAGACTCAGAGGTGTTCCTGCCTGGTTGAGGAAAAGACTATGCTTACAGGCCAGAGTAGAGCCATGTGGGCCTACCGGAGCCAAGCTCTCACCAGGGCTGTGAAACAACTGAATTTGCTGGGAGAGTATGATCAATGTTATTCTCGACAATGGCCGCAACCGGTGTGATCCAAACTTCCTCATCATCATTCTTCCTCATCATCACACTTGTCAGAAATGTGAATACATTTTAATGACATAAAATAAGTTCATATATGGCTGCATCATGTGACCATATCCCAAATCAAGACCTAAAACTTTGTCGTCACCCTAGCAAGTCCCTTTATGCTATTTTAAAACAATGTCTAGGCCACAGAAAACTTCTATTTAACTTCCATTGCTATACATTTGTCTTGCTTGTTTTATGAACTGCATAAGAATGGAATCACACATCATGAATATGCTTTGAGGCATTTGAATTCTTCATTTAGCTTAATAGCTTGGCAGGGCATTCATGTTGCAGTATATATGTGTAGAGTTGTACCCCAGTGATAACCAACTAGCTAGTAAGCTGTGAGAAGGGATGTAACTTTCCTGATTATCAAGTAATGCAGACTAAAATCTCCTTGCAATATGAAAATCAATAGACTCGAAATATTTTGATTTCCATTTCTTTTATGGCCCAGAGATGTTGAATATTTCTTCATGTATTACTGGCCATTCTTACTTCTTCTTCTGAGAAGTCTCTCTTAAGTCTTTAGCCCCTTTATTAGTTGGATTGTTGTTTCTTTGAGGGCCTTTTTCTGATGCATAGCTAGTAAAAATCTTCTCCCATTCTGTGGGCTTTCTATTTATTTTGTTAGCTATGTCATTTGCCATGCAGAAACTCTTCAGTTTTATGCAGTCCC
The DNA here is from genome assembly GCF_023159225.1 of Perognathus longimembris pacificus. Lineage (NCBI taxonomy): Eukaryota > Metazoa > Chordata > Mammalia > Rodentia > Heteromyidae > Perognathus > Perognathus longimembris. The sequence continues at coordinate 53,125,576 of NC_063170.1, forward strand.
ATTATCCAGTCTTTCTTTCATTTTGTTATGATTCTGGATCTTAGGAAGTTTTGACCCATTCCTAGTAGCCCTAGTGTTTCCCCTAACCCTTCCTGTAATATTTTCATGATATCTGACCTTACATTGAGGTATTTGATTGATTTAGACTTGATTCTGGTACAGGGTGATATATAAGGATCTGCTGGTTTTCTGCATGTGGATAGCCATGTCTGCCAGCATCATTTGTTGAAGAGGCTGTCCTTCTTCCAGTCTATGTTTTGGGCTCTTTTATCAAATATTAGGTGGCTTTAGGTCTGTGGATTGATTTCTAGGTCTTCTATTCTGATAATAACAGATGCTAGAGGGGATTTGGCCAAAAAGGAATGCTATTACACTCTTGGTGGGAATGTAAACATGCTCAACCACTCTGGAAAGCAGTACAGAGGTTTTTTAAAAGATTAAACATAGAGCTTCCCTATGAACCAGCAATTATATTCCTGGGCATTTATCCAATGGACGACAAACCAGGCCACACTAAAGCTACCAGCACAGCCATGTTCATTGCAACATTGTTTACCATAGCCATACCAGATGCCCCTCAGTGGATGAATAGATCAGGAAAATGTGGTATATACACACAGTGAAATTCTGTGTCCATCAGAAAGAATTTTATTGTACCATTTGGAAGGAAATGGAAAGACTTGGAAAAAATTATATTAAATGAAGTAAGCCAGACTCAAAGAAACCTAAGTTGTGTGGTTTCCCTCATTTGTTATAACTAGAATGTGCCTATAAATCTACAAGTAAACACACTGGATGGTAAAAGATTAAAAAATACACTTTGACATGATAAATTATATAAGCCTTTAGCTATTCAGACAGTGGGACCCAAAGGAGGAGATTCTTAGGCAAGGATCACAAAGGCTCAATAGTTCTGTGCATATGATCATATAAAATGATGTTTATCAAAATGAATTCCAAGGAATGAAAACAAGAAGTGTTTTATTTTTTTTTATTTGCTTTTTGTTTGGTTTTTCTTCTCTCCTCTGTCATGGTTGTAGATTTCTGTACTTTTGTCTTGTATGTAAGTTTATCTGTCCTGGGGAGGGCAAGGAGGAGCACAGAAATGGTGGGGGAAAGCTTGAACATATCTAAGCAGTGATACTCACTAGACACTACATTGAAAATGAACTATACAACTGGTGGGGGAGGAGATCTGGGAGGGAAAAACTGGGAGAAAATGAGGGAATAGATGACACTGTTCAAAAGAAAATGTACACATTACCTGACTGATGTAACTCTGCTGTACATCATCTTTACAATAACATTAAAAAAACAATAGAGATGAAAAAGGCTAGCATTGTTAATGTTTAGGAGGGATGTGGACTTCTCAAGATGATTTAATGATTAATACATAGTCTGAGCTTGATTCTTATAGTCAGAAAGAATCATACTTCAATTTCATGTCTTCTTGTCTATGTTAATCTTGTGCAAGTCTAAATGCCCTATTCTGTAAAAGGCCCCCACATAGCACAAATTAGCAACAATGCTCACTAATGGAGGGCAGTGTCTGGCATTTAGGATGCTTTACATCAATGCTATTTGTTATTATTATTTCATTCTTTTATTAGTGTTTTGAAATCTAGTAATAAAAAAAAGCAAATCATAACTAATTATAAATATAAAAATACCAAAGATGCCAAATAGAAGTAAAATGTGCTTTGGGAATATTGAGCAGGAAAAGAAGCGAACTTGGGCCAGAAAATTCTGGTCAGAATTCTCCTAAGATTTATAGAGCTCTGATTTTTCAGCTTAAGAAATGGAATCCAATCATGTACTGAGAGGCAGTAATAAAAAGAACATCAGGATGGAAATCTGAAGGCCTTCAGGTTTAATCCAGACTTATCTGTTTATTAACCACAGGATTTGGGGCAAAAAAAGTTAAACCCTCTAAGGGTGAATACAATCATTTGCAAATGATGACAATTTTTTTTCAAATTTTTATTATCAAACTGATGTACAGAGAGGTTACAGTTTCATACGTTAGGCATTGGATACATTTCTTGTACTGTTTGTTACCTTGTCCCTAATACCCCCTCCCACCTCCCCCTTTCCCTTTCCCCCCCCTGAGGTGTTCAGTTCATTTTCACCAAACAGTTTTGCAAGTATTGCTTTTGTAGTTGTTTGTCTTTTTTTACCCTGTGTCTCTCAATTTTGGTATTCCCTTTCAATTTCCTACTTCTAATACCAGTATACACGGTTTCCAATATACTCAGATAAGATTACAGAGATAGTGTAGGTACAACCACAGGAAGGTGATACAAGAAGCTCATCAATAGTAGAAGCTACAGATACACATGGGACGTTGAAAGTAGTTACAACTGTGATATAACAATCATTTCCATAAGATGGAGTTCATTTCACTTGGCATCATCTTAGGTGTTCATAAGGGTATAGCTATTGGGCTCTTGTGATGCTCTGCTATGACTTGCCTAAACCTGTACTAATTATTCCCAATAAGGGAGACCATAGAGTCCATGTTTCTTTGGGTCTGGCTCACTTCACTTAGTATAATTTTTTCCAAGTCCTTCCATTTCCTTACAAATGGGGCAATGTCATTCTTTCTGATAGAGGCATAAAATTCCATTGTGTATATTACCACATTTTCCTGATCCATTCGTCTACTGAGGGGCATCTGGGTTGGTTCCAGATTCTAGCTATGACAAATTGCGCTGCGATGAACATTGTTGTGCTGGTGGCATTACTGTGATTTTGTTTGTGGTCTTTTGGATTGATATCCAAAAGTGGGGCTGCTGGGTCATAGGAGAGTTCTATATTTAGCCTTCTGAGAAATCTCCATACTGCTTGCCAGAGTGGCTGATGATGACAATTTTTATTTGGGATGGTGATGGAGAATGAAAACAAGTAACCATCAAGCACAATAGTAGTCATCAAATGCATAAGTTTGTATCATCATATTGAGTGAGAAGCTGTATCCACATACCCTGCTTCTAATAGGGTTAAGAGGGGGGAAGGGCTCTTTTCATGACATCATGACTCTTAAGCATCAACTGGCTTCTTCAATAATGCGTGGGAAAATTTTGGATATCCCAAGCAGTTCTAAAGTTCTCAGAGCAAAACATGTGAAGTTGCTACTTCCAGATCCTTCAGTAAAGAACTTAGCACCAGAATAAATAAATAAACACATATAGCTCAAGCCAAACAAAGTAAAGCAAGATGCTTAGACTCTTATTGCTTTTACTCCTAACTAATTTCCACTGGATGGGATGCAGAGCAAAGAACCCAACTGTGACAGCAAACCTGCTAAAAATACAGATCTCCCTGGATGGCATTTGTTTTGTCCTTCTCAAATAGTTTATAAACTGTCCCCCACAAAGGGCCATTAATACTGTATTAACCTTACACAGCCTGCAGCCAGCATACAACAGTGTCACTGTTCTGACCTTTGGGCCGGTGGTCTTGTGTGCTTGCCAATGAACCCACATGAAGTCCTGGTTCAACACCGATCTGCTACCTACACACTTTCTTCCCCACACTGGCACCTGCTCAGGACGCTCTGCCCTGCCCTCACATGGCCTAAGGACTGGGTAGAATGATCAAGGGTTTTGTTGTTATCATTTGTCCAATAGTTTGACACTGTAGGTAAACATTCTAAGTGGTCCATAATATGAGGAGATTCTGGTGTGGGAAAAAATAACCTGTTATCACTTATTGAAACTCTTACATATTTTGAAGAATGCCAGCTTTATTTCAGTCCTAGGATATTATAAATAAACTTCATATTCCCAGTATTTATCTTCTGCGACTACCACTGCCATCTTCCTCATCATAAGGACCAGCACCATCATCACCACCCCTCCCACCGTCATCAGCACCACCATCATCATCGCTCGTCAGCTTACTGGTGACTGAAGTCATCCTTGGAATATCGTCTCTGAATCAGACTCATTTGGAGGAGTTGATGCATCCTCCGGGTTTTATAGAAAGATGTCTAAGCTACAAGGAATGAAATAGCCACCCACCTGGTGCTCCTGCCCAATCTCTCTAAACCACTTCTTACACTAAAGCTAGGTTGCTCTTCCCAAAATGTAATGCTGACTTTATTAACATCCTTACTTGGAACCCACAAACAATTTCCTGTACTTGTGATTCAAAAGAATATTAAGGAACTGGTGCTGTGGCTTCAGTGGTAGAACACTGAAGTGCTCAGGGACAGGGCCCAGGCCCAGAGTTCAAGTCCCATGAGTGACAGAAAAAAAGAGGAATAAAAGAATATTAAAATTTGGTTTAAGTATTCATCACTTTGATCTCCAAGTGCCTGCATATCCTACCACCATGTCCGTTCTTCATTCTCAGCTTGTGCTACACCCTCCTCTCAGTCATGCTGACCTTCTTTCTGTGATGACTACACTCCTTCCTGCCATCAGGCTTGGCATAAGCTGTCTCCTGTGGTCTTTTACCTGGTAAACTCCTACTTGTCAACAAGCATCACCTCCTTTGGGATGAATCACTGAGCTCCCTGACAAATGCCAATTTCCTGGCACCTGGAGTAGCACTCCACACAGCTATGACATTTTGTGTGACTGCTTGACTAAGATCAGTCATCCCATTAAACTCTGAGATCAGGATCTGGGTCTGATCTTGCTCACTGCTGTGTCTACAACAGTTTATCTCGCACCTGACCTATAGGGGGGTCTAGACATTTATTGAACTCATGAATGTTTAGATGCCTACATACAATAACACAGGGGGAAAGTTCTTCCAAAAGTTCCATTGTGAAGTTGCCATGGGATGCATGACAATAATAACACTGGACTAGTGACTGTTGCTTAGGAAGGACCAACACACAACAGGAGACTAGAGTATGGGAGGCTGTACGCTCAGTACCCAGGACCAGGCAATCCAATCAGAAGGGGGGCCCAGTCCTTCTGCAGCCCAAGAATCCACTTTAGCACCTATGAAAATGCCCAAAAGGTCAGTAGAACTTGTCTCTTTTTTTAAAACTGCATTTCCTTTAAATGCTTGTAGGTAAATTTCCAAAATTCATGTCAACAGCTTTGTAACTGTGATATCTAAGTTTTGGTGCCTATTAACTATTCAAATAGAGCTTTAAATTACATTGGAAAAAACAAAGAGAAAAGAAAATTGCAAGTTTGACTGTAAACTGTAAAGATAATTCATTTACCACAAATATCTTTGGTTGCCCTGAAAGAAACATTTGGAAATCAAACTCAGAAATGAGTTTAACTGTATAGCATAGGACTTCCAAATTATCCACACCAGAGAGAAATGATTTCATATTATTTTAATGGGTAAAATTTATAGCTTCATCCATGAAAAAATGTTCTTTATCATGTAATTACATTTAGTAGATCAACATTAATGCCCAAACCATGCATCAAACAACTAACAAGTGTCAGATCCTCTGTTAGGCAGGAACAGGCCATATGGGGATATACTGCACATCACTGGCTTCTCCAGGGCCTCGCACACTAAGGAAGGAGGCAGAAAATCAATCAGAAGAAAATAACACAGACCACATTGCAAATGCACATTGTGAAAAGGAAAACGACAGTCTCTCCTTTATTCTAAAGCAGACCATAACAGTGCAGAGGTTCCAGAAAATCAAGAGGGGCTCACCTACAATCTGAAGGGGACCTAACACTTCTCAGAGCCCTATTTTCTAATTCGTCAACTGAGAAAAATGAAGGCGCTAAAGGCAATTATGCCTCTCCTTGCAAGGCCACACCAGGTCTGAAGTCTCATAGTTCCTTTTAGGACAAGATGCGTGACCAAGCTTTATTGTGCCTATTGGCTTTCTGGACAACTGTCTAGTCAGTGGGGGTTGAACAATCCTGAAACTTTGGAAAGCAGATGCAACTGGACATTATCATGTTATGTGAGATCAGCCATGCTGATCATATAAAAACATAGACAGGGTTATATACATACATATATAAACATATTGTCTAAATCACCATGTTTGCAGAGGAAGATTGCAAGGGTATAACACCTCTGAACAACTACCATAGTTGAACAAAATAAATACCAGGAAGTTGAAATATGTGTTGTCAAGAGGAACAAGAACAAGGGAGGAGGAACAAATGAATAGAGAAAGGAAGGATGTGCAATTATAGTCATAAAGTTCAATGGTGCTTTTATGGAGAAAATGTACTGGGCTGGGAGAGATGGGGGAGAATGATGGAAGGGATGATAATAATCAAAATGCATTGTACTCATAAATTAAAACCCCTATATATAACTACTTAAAAGATAATAAATTAATGATAAAATTTGAAAGAAGGAAAAGTATCATAGTTTTCTCATGTATGGAGTTGAGAGCAAAATAACAATAACACATGATTGTAAAAGGGAACTCTATGGTGGGGGAAAATGAGAGGGAAAAAGGAAACGAAGAGGTGATGAAAGCTAAACATGATGAAAGTATATTGTACGGTACATATAAAAATAGCATAATCAGCCAGGCCATGGTGGCTCGTGCCTGTAATCCTAGCTATTCAAGAGGCTGAGATCTGAGAATCATGGTTTGAAGCCAGCCTGGACAGGAAAGTCCTCAACCAGACTCTTATCTCCAATTAACCATCAGAAAACCGGAAGTGGAATTGTGGCTCCACATGGTAGCCTTGAGCCAAAAAACAAACAAACAAAACCTCAGGGACAGAACCCAAGCCCCGAGTTCAAGCCCCATGATCAATAACAACAATGAAAAATACTAAAGCAACTGAGGCCTCATTATCTTCTACAAGTACCTCCCGAAGTCTTCCTGATCATTTCTATTCTAGCTGGAAGAGCCTGGAGAAGCTTGCATGGAAAGTGATCCTTTCTCTTCTACTCTGTTCCCAGTTGAGGGAACTAAGCCACAGGCCACATAACTAACTACAAAGAAGGCAGGGCATGTGAGCTAGGGACCAGGCATGGTGAGACACTTCTTTACAATGTGTCAAAAGAACAAAGTGCCAGGCTCGGGTTGCCTCCCCTGGCACGGGGGTGTCAGGCTCTACTCTAATCTAATCGCTCCCTTTCTCACCCTCTCCCCTGGTCACCCGACCCGCAGGCAAGGCCAGAGTGGAGTGGGGGGCTCAGAAAAGACCTCAGGTGCACACGGCCATACGAGATCCCTTGTCTTCCCTCCTTACCCACGAAGGAAGCCAGGTGCAGACGGGTCTCGGAGATGCTTCAAGAGCAAATCTGATTTAATAAGGGAGTGGCTAACGGTTGATATAGTAGGGGTGACGAGAAAAGGGGTGATTGACCAAGAGCTGGCCATAGGCTGGTGAGCTTGTCATAAGACCCCCTCATGAGCTAATGTCACCTGCATAGCACCACCCCATGGGCAAAGCCCGCGAAGATGGGAAGCATATGGGCTGGCAAGAAAGTTGGGGGGCTGGTCGCAAAACCAGTTCTTCTGGTTCCGGACCCAGAGAATTGTGACCTGCTTCCGCATTCCCCCACTGGGGGAAGGGCGGTGTCTCGGGAGCGCTCTCCTCTGCCCTTCCCCCCAAGGTCAAAGCTGAACCCCAACAACAAAGGATCTTGCCAAACAAATGACTGCTCCAGTAGGGTGTTCACTGATTGTCTTCTAAACAAACTATCATTTTAAATCCTCGTATTGCTTTGCTTTCGATGCTAGTATCATCTCCCTAATTCCCCAGAATCATTAGACTTCTTTCCTTTTGTTGGCAGCATTTCAATATCCAAGCAACTGGCTTCAATAAAAGGTAAGGTGTGGGATGTGGAGGATGCATATGTCTCTCTTCTACCATGATAGCATACCAAGAGTTAAAAATTCTAGGACATAAAGGAAAGCCACTTGTTGGAAGGAACCTGTGGATAAATCATCAAACATTCATGGAGCTCTTTTGAAAGATTTGGGAACTCGGGTCCAGAGATAGGAATTAGCTTGCCCGAATTTAGACGTCTCATTAAAGGCAGAGCTAAAATAAGAGGATGGATCCCCTGACTCCTAATTCTGTATCCCGTTGCTTCTCCATGAACAGCAAGCAACCTCTGGATATCTGGAGCAGGAAGGTAAGCACCTGACTCATAAATATTCAGTAGAACTCAGGATGTGATCCACCCCCAGCTGCTCCTGTTGATTGGGTGAAAAGACAATGTGGTCAAGTCCCAAAGTGAAGCAATTTGCCCTTGAAATTCAATTGCATGGATAAAATATCTTTAGCACTCACAGCACTGACAGGAAAATGACAACAGATGACACTCACATACTTCGATCATTCTTACTCCAAACTCCATGGCCTAATGTGTAGAGTAACAAGCACAACTAAGCCTTACCATTACAGATGGCTTTCCTCCTAACTAGCTGTCTCAATAGCTACAGGAGAAATGCTGATACTAGTTTTGGGGTTTTTTTGTTTTGTTTTTTGGGTCAGTTATGGGGCCATTCGAGGTCTGGGTGCTATTCCTGGGCTCTTTTTGCTCAAGAGGCTAATGCTCTATCACTTTGAGGCACAGATCACTTCTGATTTTCTGGTAGAAATAAGCATCTCACAGACTTCCCTGTCTGGGCTGGCTTCAAACTGTGATCCTCAGATCTCAGCCTCCTGAGTAGTTAGGATTACAGGTGTGAGCCCCAACACCCAGCTAATACTTTTATCTAAATAAATCTCCATCCTGGTTTTTTAAAATTACTTTTATACCCACAACACAGCAGGTCTATAACTTCTGTTTATTTACACAATTTCAGATGTTTTTGAGAATTGTTGCAGTACATTAGCAACATAATTTCTCTGTCTGGAAGCTGGAGGAGGATTTTTAATGAAAACCATCACCTATCACCCCTGACCCCTTCCCACACAGCATTCTCAGTACCAGGTGTCAGTGTATGGTTTATGGAGAGGTTATGTTTAAGAGACAGCAGAATTGTCATCTTGGGGTTTGGGGAAAAGCCCTGCAGAAATCACTGCCTGACAAAAACAAACATCTATAGATAGTGTGCATTGGAGTGAAGAATGACCCAGGCTGTCTATGGCTTTGGGTAAGCTCCTACCTCTCTCTGTGCCTCAATTTCCTGACCTGTAGACTGAACCTACCTCAAAGGACAGATGGAGAGTTAAATGAGTTGAATTAGGTACATCTCTCCTAGGGAGGAATGGCTGACACATAGAACAATTATCCACGAGCACATTAAGTTCCACAAAGTCAGAGATTGTTCTTTTACTTCAATTCACTCTTCTACCCCCCAAGCTAGAACAGGACCAATGCTGATTGCAGAATGTGCTGGAAATGGGCTAGGTAACAGTAGTAGGGGACAGCAGAAGTGGCTGGAGGAGCCATCCTACCCCACCCATTCTGTCTTTGGAGACAGCCAATGAAAGGTGCCCAAAGAGAAATAGCAATGTTCACTTCCGTGTGCTAGTTCACAAGTCTACAAGGCAGACCGTGGAAAAGTTAGGCGGCAACCTGCTTGGTTTATGAAAGGAAGAGCCAAACATAAAAACAGGAAACAAAAAAAGTCTTACAAAATTATCATTAGTGTTGGTAGGACAAACAGAGCTCTTTGTTTTCTTTTACTTGAAACATTTTTTTTTAGCTCTGTTTTTACCCTGACCATATGCTAGTTTATATTCAGGGAAAGATGCATGCTAGTTTGTTATGGACTTTTTCTACAGGAGAAGTGTAGAAGTTGGCTAATCCAGATGGAGGGCCATGGAGGTCTGGGAAATGTCTGGATTCCAAAACCACAATGAGATGATTTTACAAAGACAAATCTAATGTAGCTGAGCTTCCTGTGGGCTTTGAAGTCTGACAGACCCTTCAAATCATTCTTTTCACACTTTTTAACAATGCAACCTTATGACTCTCAATCTCTCTGTGCATAGGTTTCTAATACATAAAGTTGAGACTCAAATAACACCCACCTCTGCCTGCGTGGATTTCAGGAAGCATTAAATGAGATTATATTTGAAAGGCACTTGATATACACACAGCAACAAAGGAAGGTGTCTATACTCACTTGCAAACTCTCCGAGCTTGAAAATTGACTCCCTCCTCTATAGAGTAAACCTAGCAGCTAGCTAGACCGCTGTCCTCCAACAACATAAGCCTCAGACCTACGTAGTCATTCTTGATTATTGACTAATTAATCAATTGGCTCAAATTACAAAGGCAAAAGAGGTTTAGTCCATATAAGACCCCCATTATGAGTCTGGCACCAGTGGTTTGTGCCTGTAATCCTAGCTACTCATGAGACTGAGATCTGAGGATTGCAGTTCAAAGACAGCCTGCCTGGTAGGAAATTCAGTGATCCTCTTATCTCCAACTAACAAACCAGAAAGCAAAGAAACAAATTAAAAGCCAGAAACAGAGCTGTGGCTCAAGTGGTAGGGTGCTAGCCTTTATTAGATAAGCTCAAGAACAGCACCCTGGCCTGAGTTCAAGTACCAGGACCAAATCCAATAAATACACACACACACACACACACACACACACACACACACACACACACACACACACCTTATGTAGACAAAAATACAGCTTTCAAAATAGGAGAAAATATTTGCAAATCTCATAATTTGTCAAGAAGTTCTCTGTTAAATAGGTACAGAGTTATCAAAGCTCATGGTTTAAACTTTTTCAGTCAGAAAGTGGACAAAGCTATGAATAAAACTGAGCAGACATTTCCTCAACAAAGCTATCTATATGATAGTTAAGCATGTGTAAAGATTTCTTGTAGCATTAGCTATTAAGAATAGAAACTAAAACCATACTGAGATATCCCTACGTACTTACCAAAATGACTACAATAAAAAAAAAAGCATCGCTATTAAGGTAGGAAAATGTGGGGGGAAATCTAAATTACTCATTCATCACCAATAAATAAAACAAATTATACACAAACATTATGTGTAAGACAAATGATATAAAAACAGTACTTATAAAACAAGTGCATATGCACCTAGGTATACATTCCCTTTTTCACTGATTTCATTCTTGGATTATATGACACATTGAGGAGAGATAATATCAGTGATTTCATTCACCATGGTATTAAAAGGTTTCTGAGCCAGGTATGGTGGCACATGCCTGTAATCCCAGCTATTTGGGAGGTAGAATCAGGAAAACCCCATGTTCAAAGCAAGCTTTGGCAAAAGATAGTGGTTCCTTATCTGAAAATTAAACAAAAAGCAAAAAGGACTAGGTATGTGCCTCAAGTAATAGAGAGCTTGGCAAGTGCAAAGGCATGATTCTATCCCCAGCACTTCAATAAGAAAGCACACAAATAAACAACAGCAACAACAACAAAACATTTTGTCTTGGCTACCCTTCTACATGATCGTTCTCACATAAAATGTTGTTAGAGCTGACTCATAATATCATTCTCACAAGGTAAGACTTTATTACCTGGGGTATCTTGACTATCAAAGCTTGAGCCTAAAACACAGACAATATTCCATAAATTATTTCATGAACAACTGAATGAAATTACAGCTCAGAAATAAAAAAAAAAACTTAGTGGGTGACATGTTTACCTGAGATCACTTCAATTCTTAAAGCTAGTAAAGGACCTTTTCTTCTGCATGAGTTAAACATGCAGGATCAGGGGCTGGGAATATAGCCTAGTGGCAAGAGTGCTTGCCTCGTATACATGAAGCCCTAGGTTCGATTCCCCAGCACCACATATGTAGAAAATGGCCAAAAGTGGCACTGTGGCTCAAGAGGTAGATTGCTAGCCTTGAGCAAAAAGAAGCCAGGGACAATGCTCAGGCCCTGAGTCCAAGGCCCAGGACTGGCAAAAAAAAAAAAAAAAAAAAAAAAAGCAACAATAAAACATGCAGGATCAAGCTGCCTGTTTCCCACTCCCAGAGGAGGGTGACAGCCCGAGGCCAGATCTTTCCTGATCTGCTCCCCACAGCTCCCCCAGAGACACAGCCCTCTAGGTGGGAAAGGGTTATTTTTACCTTAAGATACTTCACTGTGCTTTTCTTCCCTAATAGCTTTGAAGAAGGGCTCAGATCTGGAGAAGTCTATAGCCACTGCTGCTCTGATTTACCGAAACTTTTCTGATCCTGATGGAAAACTTGGAAAAGCTACTGCCAAAAACCTGCTGCAAACCCAGTTCAGGAATTTCACAGCCGTAAGAGCATTAATCTGTATGATTATGAAGGACCTCCCCAAGAAGCAAACTAATGTCCTACTGCATCCTAGACCATGAGCAGAATACTGGACTTCATGCAATGAACAAGCTAACCATTGAGTAAAGGAATGTGCTAGAAAAGACATCAACGATATCCAAAACCATAAATGAGTAGAGCATGTAGTGCAAGGGTAAAGCAGAGACTTCCTTGGGCAAGCAATCTAGAATCCCAGGAAATTAAGGTAGAATTAAGATCGATCAGACAAGGAGGAGAGACAAAGATGGCATCCCAACAGAGGGAGCAGCATATTTAAAGGCCAGTTGCAGGTCGATGACCTGGGAGATGAGTCCCAGTAAGGAGGCAGAGGAGTAAGAAGTGATGGAAGATGGGGCTGCCTGAGGCTGGGGAAGTCATCTTATACAGCTATATATAGTTTGGGAAGAGGTCAAAGCCAGAAATGCTAAGTCCAAATAAAAGACATGACACCAAGTGTTGTGAAGAGAACAGAATGAGAGCATGTAAGGCATGGGACAGGAAAGAAAGGAGACACTATGGAGAAGCAATCCAAACAAAAGATTGATAAGGGCTTGGATTAGAGCAGGGAAGATGGAGGGAAACAAATATGACGTAAAGTGGGAAAACAAGGAACTGAATGTGAAAATTGATTGGCTGTGAGAGAGAGCTGAAGGATGGAGATTGCAAATCTTGACATGCCAGTTTCTCACTGAGAGGAAAATGGCTTCAATCTCATTATTATAACAGGAATAGATTAGAGAATAAGCAGATTGGAGGTGGGAGGGGTAGTGAGAAGATGACTTCAAAAAAGCATACCAGGTGAATGAAGCCAGGCCCTGAAAGACATGTTTTCTCTTATCTGTGGCTATGACACCTATAATATAAATTCTCACATGAACACACACAGGGTCATATGCATATTTACATGATATATACATACACATATATGCATTCCCCTGGTATGTTAAGTCAGATAAGATGTCATTCACTGTCAGGAGATGGGTCAACAGTAGGATTTTCTATGAATCTATGATTATTAGAAAAGTGTGTCTGTGTGTGTGTGTCTGTCTATCCTTTTATAGTATGACATATACAGAAATGACTGGAAAGAAAAGTTAATAAGGTTTAGTCAGCTTCGGGTAATAGGGTAGAGGATTATATTTACATTTTTCTTTTTAAAATACATTCTAAATGTTATATATGCATATGTTAAGGAAAACCTTGGGGGCAAAAACATATCTGTTAGAATTACCCCAGGAAGGAAAACTACTGGGAAGTCTTTAAAGAGAGGAGGTGTGAACAAATCTTATAGCGCTTGCCTGCATCCATGGCAAAATAAATGAGGAGGAAAAGAAGACCCTTACCTAGTGGATCAAAAAATCTTCAGAGGGCTTTTTACAAGCACAAAATGAAGGCTGAGTAGAAATACCATCTTCGTGTAACTTATTACCTCTCTGAGAACATCAGAGAGAAGAAAATTAAAACCAGGCATTAGGAAAGATGCCACATCCTCCACATCATCAGTGTAGCCTAAACCCAAGAAAGACAGTCAATTTCTACAGCTCACACACGTAGGCTTAAGTGTAATCCTACCCTCTGCTCAAGGTCAGAGGCACCAGGAAACAGAGCCGTATTTCAGAGGACTTGAGTGAGCAGTTCATCCCAGAGCATTCTCAGGATCAATAGTGAGTTAATTTTTCTTGACAAACATGTACAGTAATCATGGCAGAATGCTGCTTTGGCTCCACAGTCCAGCCTTATAACATTTCACAGGTGCAGGAGGCTGGTGCATACTAGAACTCGATGGCCAAAGGCAGGATGGGTCCACTTCATTCCTAACTGGACATCTTCCCACTCTAGTATAGACATCGCTGGTAAAGTTTGCTGCATCTTTTGGCTGAGGCATGGAGCCTAAAAGATCACCTCCTTTCATATAAGGCTAAGTGCAATTACACAATATTGAAGCATCATTGCCAGAATTAACACTTAAATTCATTACTAAAGCAATACAAGCACAAGGTGATTGGACTAGACGTTGGTCAGCTCTAATCTTATAATATACAGAACACAGAGAGGAGGTAGGACTGCATGTATCTGTGACATTTCAGACAATAATACTGAAGCACAAGTACAGTCCTATCTTTGTCCTGCAACCTGAACCTGTCTGAGGAGTATTTGTCTGTTTTGGAGGAAGGTGGAGGGGAGCTTCCTTGGTCCTCACTAACGGAATGCTCTCCAGAGGCTAGCCAACCTAGAGAAACAGGTCTCAGCCTGTGAAAGGATGTACTTACTATCATTCCAAAAGTGCCTTGATCATTGCATGATGAATTTGTACAACTAGCACATGGGTGAGCCTTCAGAGTTGAACTAAATGCCAACACAGCTCAGCATTAGAGTGAATCAAGTGGCCTTTGTGTTTTTAATGCCATGGTTCCTAGCTGTGGTTCGAAACTGAAAAGTGTCTCCATGTATGTGCTAGTCAGATGTTTCTTTCAATCTGGTTATGCTGGCTATGACCTTAGATTTGACTTAAAAGTTAAATGTTGAACAAACTTCCAAAGTAGCTGGCTTTCTTTTAGCGTAGTTTATTCTCAATTTCTGGATCATCTTAGCATTCAGATGAATACAACAAAGGATTATTACCTCTCATCACAAAGAAACTCTAGTTTGAAAGTCTGAAACTGTGAGAACATTCAAAGGAAGGAAGACTATTTTATCAGTTTGTAAAACATGGATTTTAGGAAATGGAGCTGTGGCTCAAGTGGTAGAACGCTAGCCTTGAGCTGAAAAGCTCAGGGACAGCACCTAACCCCAGAGTTCAAACCCCACAACTAACAACACACACGCACACACACAACACACACACACACACACACACACACACACACACACACACACACACACACAAATGGATTTTGGGTTCATGGAGACAAGATGGCAGATCTTAGCTCCACAACAAAACTTGCTTAGCTTGGGAGCACGTTAGACTGGGGATAATAAAAAAGCATGTTCAATAAGGTCACATGAGGATTCAATGACACAAGCCATGAGAAGATTTCACACACAGTGCCTGATTCTTATGATTGGTCATAGCCTGCTTATCGCTTTGTATTATCTCTAAACCTAAAGTTTACAGAACCATTTGGGATTTCACTTATCTTTTATTCTCACAGAAACAAGAAACCAATCCAAACTATCAAGACATCATCTCTGAACTTGATGGTCACACCGAAAATAAGCTTGATTTTGAGGACTTCATGATCTTGCTTCTAAGTATCACTATCATGTCCGATCTACTAGAGGAAATATGGAGTGTGAAAATTAGGAAATAAACAACTTTACATATGTGCTTAGAACAAATAATAGTAAAAGGCCTTTACTAAGTGATTAAGGACTTTTTTTATCTTATTTGTAATTAATTAGATTATGCATCTGGATGGATGGTCCTGATTGCTAATATTCAGACCCAGGACACCTCTGAAAGTTTATAGATATATGTATTCAATATGTTTGGCTACAATATGCTAGGTTGAGTGCTACTGGATATCATCTTGCTTTTGCTGAGTCAACAATAATATAGAGCATTTAGGGTTTTTTTTGTAAATGTGATGTACAAAGGGCTTACATTTACATGAGTCAGGTAATGAGTACATTTAGCTTTGAACAGTATCATTCCCCCTTGTTCTCTACCAGTCTTTCCCCCCAAGTTTGTTCCCCCCAAAGCTGTATAGTTCATTTCCAACATAGTGTCTAGTGGAGACATTCTTTTTTTTTTTTTTTTTTTTTTTTTTTTTTTGGCCAGTCCTGGGCCTTGGACTCAGGGCCTAAGCACTGTCCCTGGCTTCTTCCCGCTCAAGGCTAGCACTCTGCCACTTGAGCCACAGCGCCGCTTCTGGCCGTTTTCTTTATATGTGGTGCTGGGGAATCGAACCTAGGGCCTCGTGTATCCGAGGCAGGCACTCTTGCCACTAGGCTATATCCCCAGCCCCTAGTGGAGACATTCTTTCATATACAGATTGAGTCATGCATCTCCTCATTCATTCATCCAATGTTCAGTGATATCTGCCCAGCGTTCTCCTTGGTAACACTGTTAAGGATACAATAATTTCTGGTCAGGCTATCCTTGTTCTTATACATGCTTACAGAATTCCAATATAAGCGATGGACATTTAAATCAATTACAAATATAGTATAATCACAGTAGTTTGTTATCCAATCTGGGTTCAAAAGTCAACCTACCTCTGATGACATTTAGTAAAAGACAAACCCAGATCATCAGTGATTATCAGAGATACAGGTGAGAAACAAGATTGCCCATTAAATGGGCACAAAGGATTATGTACTGCGACTTGAACTCAGAGCTTCATACTCTTGCTTAACTTTTTTGTTCAAGGATGGTACTTTACCATTTGATCCATACCTCCGTTTCTGGCTTTTTGCTGGTTGGAGATAATAGTCTCTCAGATTTGCCTACCCGGGCTGGCTTCCTCCAGTCCCAGTCTCTTGGGAAGCTAGAATTACAGGTGCAATTCACAGGTACCCCATCACTTTTAAAGATGGAAATGTTCTCTAGTTGTTGGTGGTGATACTTAAAAGCATTTGTCAAAGTCTTAGAACTACACACTAAAAAGGGTGAGTTTTATTGTATGTAAATTATCAGTGATACCTAAATAAACCTGACTTAAAAATGAACCCCAATATCCTTGTCATGTGACTCTGTTTTAACCAACATGATTTAATCCATATGCTTTTAAGATTATGATTTAGCTGGGCATCGGTGGCTCACACCTGTAATCCTAGCTACTCAGGAGGCTGAGATCTGAGGATCGCAGTTCAAGGCCAGCCCAGTAGGAAAGTCTGTGAGACTCTTAACCACTAGAAAATCAGAAGTGGTGCTGTGGCTCAAGCTCCACAACAGACAAAAAAAAAAAAAAAATTATGATCTAAAAGGTGATTACACCATCCTATGGCCACTTCTGTGTTCTTGCACTTAAATTACACACACACACACACACACACACACACACACCTGTAAGACAGACTCTCAAAAAGTTTTTATTTATGTAGAGCCTGGCCTAAGTACTGAAAGTGTCTCTGGAAGATGGTAGTGGGTACCCTAAACCCCCAGACTGGACACTGGGCACCAGATAAACCCAAAAGCCACTGCTAACCATATGCCTGCAGACACGACTTCCTATTCAACCTGTACAAAAGACTACCAACACCCCCATTTCCCAGCTTCAGGGACTGAGGTTTCGAGCAGCTAAATGATGGTGAAGAATCATCCAGACAATCAACTCCAGAGTCAGAATGCCAGGGCAAACAAAGCAGAACACTGTCAAAAGGCAAGGAGGAACACATAAGACGATGCTAAGCAAAATGAACTCCAAGTTATGAAAACAAGTGGTATATGATTGTAGTTATTTTCAACATGCCATGTGACACTGTACATTGTTTTCCCCTCATATTCCCTTCCCATGGTTTTACCCCTACTGTCGCTGTAACTGATTTTAGTACCCTTAGTACTGTATATACATGTATTAGAACTAGGGAAGGGAAAGGAAATATCAAAATTGAGAGATAAAGGATAAAAAGACAAACCATTGCAATAGCAACACTTACAAAACCATTTGGTGTAAACCGACTGTACAACTCATGATGGGGGGAGAGGGAAATGGGGAGGGAGGAGGCAGAGGGAAAATGAGGGAGGAGGTAACAAGTTGGATAAGAAATGTACTCACTAACTTACTTATGAAACTGTCATCCCTCTGTACTTCACTTTGAAAATAAAAAAGATTTAAAAAAAAAAAAAAGCAGGGAGGATCTGGCATCAGTGGCTTAGGCCTATAATTCTAGCTACTCAGGAGGCTGAGCTCTGAGTATCACAGCTTGAAGCCCACCCAGGCAGAAGAGACTCTGTGAGACTCTTGTCTCCAATTAACCCCTCAAACACCAGAAGTGGAATGGTGGCTCAAAGTGGTAGAGAGCTATCACTGAGCAAAAGGAATAGAGGAATAGAGGCTGGGCCCTGAGTTGAAGCCCCGCAACTGACAACAACAGCAAAAAAGGCAAGGAAGCACTAACCGAGAGTTTTGGCCTTATCAAAGTTTAGCACACTTTGTGTGTAACTGGAACACAATCTATAGTGAATCCATCATATCCCCCTTACTGTACATATACTGCAGGCTGGTGCTTAGAGAAAGGCAGAAGAATGTCCACATATTCACCTCCCATGGTCTTAGGACTGGTAAAATGTGTCTAAGTGTGGAAAGATTGTTCTAGTCATCAACAATCTTGTTTTGCCAAACACATGGCAGGGCTGTACTACATCCCTGCTTCTTTGCAGCTGTATCTAGCACTCAGCGGTGACATGAGAGCTGAAGTGCTCTGTGCCACTTCCTGGTGGACACCCTCAGAGCCCCAGCCAGCCCTGCCCAGCACCCAAGGGCCCATTGAGGCTGCTCCATCCTCCTGGGTTTAGAGAGAGGGCGATTTGGAACAGATCCCCAGATGAACACATTGACAGGGGTGAGGAGGGGAGGGACGACCGACAATGATGATATTGATTAAGATGTATTGTTTTGCTAAGTGATAACTCCTTACAACTACTTAAAAAGGCTCATAACAACCAAAGCTGTGTAACATGAGGGTAGGGAGAAAAGGGAGAAATGGGGGAGAACAAAAAAAGGGATAATATTGACCAAGAAACACTGTATTCATAACCTGACTTACTGAAATTAACTGTTTTGTACAACTACATGATAATTAATAATAATAACAGAAAACATGTAAACATATTTTTAAAAAGAAATAGATCTTCTGGTTTCAGTGGGGAAATGACTTGGATTCACTTTAAAGTAATTTCCTGTGCTCTTCTTTGCCATTCCAATACTGGAGCGCTCCCACACATAGACTAAGAAAATCCTCATAAAGACACAACACCTTTTTTTTTTTTTTTGCTTGTCCTGGGGCTTGAACTCAGGGCCTGAGCACTGTCCTGGGCTTCTTTTGCTCAAGGCTAGCACTCTACCAGTTAAGCGACACTTCTGACTTTTTCTGTGTATGTGGTGCTGAGGAATCAAAGCCAGGGCTTCATGCATGCTAGGCAAGCACTCTACCACTAAACCACATTCCCAGCCCGACACAACTCCTTTATTAATCTTGGTTGTGATGAAGCTCTCTGGCTCTCTCCAGTCCTAGTCTCAGACCTCAATTAAAGAGCTTATCTTATTTACAGAAAACTCCCGACATGGCCCCTGACACCACTTCCACAGGAGCATTCTAACTCAATTATCTAGCAAGACTAGAAATTTTTAAAAAAAAATCAATGAAAATTCTTTCTGTCTTTCTTTGGAAGTTTTCCTGCTTCAAGCTGCTTGCCTAGAATCAAGTGGTAGAAAAAGGGAGAGCATTGTTTCCTTCTTTTACTTGAACATGAGAATGATATTGTGTGATACTGTTCTGGAGGCTTGAGGACAAATTGCTCATTTAACACCCCTAATAGCCTTGTCAAGTAGATATTATGACCATCTTCCAGGTGGGGAAGCTGAGATGCAGAGTATATGATCTCCCCAAAGGTTTGCTTGTTCTCTGTCCTTCCTGAGGGCATTTTAAATTTTGTTTTAATATTAGATTTTGTTGTGAGCAATAATATTATAACTTGTCAAAAATAGCCATGCACATTTCAGGCACTGTGCAAGAGATAGCAGGACCAGCTGGGGCCCAGAGAACCATTTGGCATTCCTCAAATAGAATTCTGTAGGCTGTTCTCCCCCAAAGCCCTTTGTGTCTGGGTAGCTGAATATGGCAATCTTGATGACCAATGAGAAGGTCAAATTCACACCTTTCAGAGAAGGAAAAGCAAGAGTCTGGCCAATGGTGTGACAAAGAATCTTGGCGTCATTCCAATGTTCCAAGCTCCCAGGATGAATTTTCAGATATCCATCCCAGATGGAAAGTCACGCTCCTCTGAGAAGGGATATCTGTTATAGAATCTATTTTAGTCCAATGCAAAGATTGAAAACAGCAAAAGCATGTGTATGCACTGAAGCATCAGTGACAGATTAATCAAGTAATGTGAAACTAAGACCCTAGATTATGGAAGTTCCAGTTCCTAAGCCTATTCCCTGGACTATGAGCTCTACCGTATTATAATGGGTGCCATATTGAATATTTTACCCATCACTCCACATAGATGAGATTTGAGGCAAATACCTTGGGACTTCCTTGCTTATAAGAAACAAATCCACTCTGATTATACACATGTGCACATACACATATGCACACACACACACACAGAAAAAGAGGATGATTGACAGGATGTGATAATGCCTATAATTACAGGGATAGGCAGAAAGATCACTAGTTCAAGGCTAGTCCAGGCTAAAGTAGTGACTGTTTATCTTAAAACAAAAAAGATACAAAGAAGGCTGGGAAGGTGGCTCAGTGGTAGAGTGCTTGCCTAGCATGCATGAAGTCCTGAGTTCAATTCCTCAGTACCACATAAACAGAGAAAGCCAGAAGTGGTGCTGTGGCTCAAGTGGTAAAACGCTAGCCTTGAGCAAAAGAAGCTCAGGGACAGTGCCCAGTCCCGGAGTCCAAGCCCCAGGTCTGGCAAAAAAAAAAAAGAAACAAACAAAGAGGGCTAGGGTTGTGTGTCAAGTGAATAATACATGTATATATAGGTCCTATGCCCAATCTTTAGAAAGAGGTGGGGAGAAAGGGAGGGAGGAAGGGAGGGAGAAAGAATTAGTTACCAGAAACTGTAGTAGAGAGCAAAGCTGAGGGTTTTCTTTAGACTCTCTTCAATAAGTTCGTGTCTTGACTCTGATTCTCTCTGCACATAGTCATTAGCTCCCAACCCCTCTCCTCTCCTCTTCGCTCCTCTCCCCTCTTCTCCTCCCCTTCTTCTTTTCTCTTCCTTCCTCACCCCATCCTTCCCTCTCCCTACCCCTCTCTCCTAGGTCAATTATTCCTTCTTTTTAATTTTATTTATTTATGTGTTTGTTTGTTTGTTTTGCTGGTCCTGTGGCTTGAACTCAGGCCTGGGAGCCCAGAATGTTCCAGGGTCCGGGGGAGGTACCCCAAGTGGGACTCAAACCCACGTCCCTCCAGAGTCTACCACCCAGAGACAGTCTCAAGCAAAAAGATGGATTCATTGCGGAAGCAAAAGGCAAACTGACCAGTCAGGGACGCAGCATGAACGCGGGAGCTGAAACTGAGCTTTTGTGCTTAAGGCTAGCACTTGAGCCACAGCTCCATTTCTAGAATGTTGTGATTAATTGGCAAGAAGTGTCTTGTGGATTTTCCTGCCTAGGCTGGCTTCAAACAATGGTCCTCAGATCTCAGCCTCCTGAGTAGCTAGGATTACAGGCATGAGCCATTGGCACCCAGCCTCCTTCTTTTTTTCCTTCTTTTTTTTTCCTTTTGTTTCCTTCTTTTTTTCACAAGATCCAAGCACATCATGATTGTTGATTTCATTTTCCTCTTGAAATGCCCAAGGACCATGGGGTAGTATGTTAGAATCTTCAGCACCAATCCCCAGGAGAGAGACCTGGCTGGCTAAGCATGGTCAGAGTCTGAGGATCCTTAGAAATGATGATGCCTTAGAATGATTCCTGGAAAAGGAGCAGGGCAGGTTCTCAAGGAAGAGAGAAGTTGAGGAGAGAATGACTGACTGAAGACATTATTACAAGAATCTCTAGGACAAAATCCACAACTTAAAATGAGAAGGACAATATCACTTATTTCTCCGATGTGGACTCAGAAAAGTATTTCAATGGAACCATCTCGTTTTGTGGTTCTGAGGAAAACCTTTGGTACATTGTCACTATGTAAAAGACACGAACCTGAGTCTCCCTAGGAAGTCTTCCTGTGCATAATTACAGCCCAGATACTCTTATTCAAGAACTGTGGCATCCTTGCAATTTGCAAAGCATGACAGAAACATACCCAATCCAAGAACCTCTAATTTTCTTTATTTTAGCATCTAAAAATGGGTCCAAGTATGAGATCAGGATTTGTACTTTTAAAAGTCCTTTGCAAGCAAAGAGGACAAGGATGGAATAGAACAAGCAATGGAGTCCTACCACTAACTAACCTTTGACCTCACTGGAGCCAATCATGGCTTATGAAAGACCAGTCCCCAGAATATAACAAAGTTTGGTGAGTGGACAAGACAGTGATCCCAGGATGTCAAGATTGATTGCGTAGTCATTCCAGTCTTCTCGACAGTGCTGATCTGGGACCCATGCTTCAGCTTTCTCCCCCATGATTTCTTATCCTATGATAGGGGTAAGATTTTTTTTTTTGAACCATCTCTAATTGACCACCAAAAAGTTGGAAATAGCTCTGTGGCTCAAAGTGCGAGAGCAATAACCTTAAGCACAAAAGTTCAGAGACAGCTCCCAGGCCCTAAGTTCAAGTCCTAGGACTAGTGCATGAGCATGCACACACACACACACACACACACACACACACACACACACACACCTTTTCTTGAGGAATGTGAGTTCCTGTTACAAGTTCTCAATAATTTACTACAATTTGGAATCTAAAAAACAATCACAATAAAAAAAATTTCACATTTATTTAGTCTCAAAACATGTGAAGTATAACTAGCTATGGCTATTTGTGGTCTCTTCCCCTTAGTGTGAGTTTTCAGCTTGTGTGGCAGATCTACATTCCTAGAGAAATCAGTGACTAGAGAAATGGGCAAACAGATAAGTGACCTGGATTCTGGGTCCTGTTTTGTCACTCCTACCTGTTGAACTTTGACAACATCCTCTGCTTTTCTATCTTTCTATTTTCTAAATATGAGGTTAGGATCAGAACAGGACTCTGTTTCCTTTTTAAAAGTTGCTATACAGGCTGGTTATCATGGCAAAAAGTTAGTGAAGTTCCATCCTAACTCCATCTCCTGGTATCTTCCCAGCCTCATCTATTTTTCAATCCCATCTTGTCCTTTTATCCTGACCTCAGAGTGCAGCCCACAGGGAGGACAAGTTAATCCTGAGACATCTCTGCACCGCTCACTCTTAGGAGCAGGAGCAGGACTTGCTTTTGGGGGGAAGCCACCACTTCTCTCATGGCCTATAGATGTCTGGCACTAGCTGCCATCTTTAAGTCTCTCTCTTTGAAGGAAAAAAAGCTGGAGGTAGGCTGGGGCCCTCTGTAGGGCTTAATGGAAATCAATAATGAAATTAAAGATGGGAAAAGGAGAACCACAAAGATTCTAAAGGGTCTTTGATTTCTCTACACTTTGTTGTTCAAGAGGAGTTTTGATGTCCCTTGAAAAGCACATGTGCACTAGTGAAGGCATGAAGGCACACAGTAGAGTCACAAACTTGTCTTGCCCTGTCTCATTCTATCCGCTCCCAACGAGAACAAGATAGGAGGAATGGAAAAGGATGGGAATCACCTCTCATCTTGAGGCCACATCTAGGAGTGAACTGCAGTTTCATGGATCCTAAAATCCTTCTGAAATTACATTAGAAAGAGATGGTTAGGCAAGAAGAGGTAGGAAGTATATGCTTGTGTTCCAAGCCTGCACATAAAGCCATCCCAGTGGAAGCATGGTCACTGATCTTTAACCATTCTGTGTACTGATTTGGACATGACTCAAAAGTTCCAGAATAGTGGGTCATCCTAAAAATCAGATTATTTGTGGAGAATCCTGGCTTTAGACTGCAGCCTCCCAGTCATCTCTGGTTCCTCAACAGAGCCACACCAGATGGTCCCAGATAGAACTTATTCTAATTGGTCTGTGCCCATGCCACATATAAAATAAAATATAAATATAAAATATTACCATAGATAGGTAGGCAGGCAAATAGAGATAGATAGATAGATAGATAGATAGATAGATAGATAGATAGATAGATAGATAGATTGCATTTGGTAGCATATAGTCATTATGCTACCATATGTCTGTATATATGGTGACATAATAAGATCCAATGAACACCAAAAAAATGGGAAGGAGAGATGGAAGAAGGGAGGAAAGAAGGGCAAAAGGGATCTAGAGTGGAAGTTATGAGCCAGTTCAAAGCTCACTACACATATCTATGACATACATCTGTGAAATGAAATACTCTAATTTGATTGTAGGCTGGCTTAAAATGTTGAACAGGCAAGAGCAACTTTATTCAAGACTATAACAGTAGGGAGAGAGAATAGAGATTGTTAAACTCTCTAAAAAGCTACATAATTAGTGGGATCCTGTGCAAAACAAACCACCCAGGACCCTTTAACAGCAACTAAAATAGAATTCACAATGGTGAGATCAGGGTGTTAGGACAAACACATGCTCCTCTAATGGTTGTGCTGCACAAAACCAGTCCTTGGTCAGTGTTTAAACACTGACATTATTTATATATATATATATATAAATTCCAGGGCACTGAAGCCAAAAAAGTTGACCACACTCCCATCTCACCAAATAAGCCAGGCCTAGTGACACCCTGGTGTACTATCAGCTATGCGAGAGGTATATGTAGGAGAATCACAGACAGTGCTAGCACAGGAAAAAAAGACCCTATCGGTGTTCTCCAGCCTTCACCCTAGAGAAACTAGCATCCAGGAAGGAAAGATCGTGTAATAAAGGACCTGCCAGGAATATATGCCATCCTTTCTAATCCCGTTACAGCTTTTGTTCACATCAAATCCCAGCAAGCTTCCACGGCTGCGTCTGCACTGTTTTTGACACCCCACCAGTTTGCCAGAGCCCCGTTGCCTGAGGCCATGGAGAACTGTAAGTCCTGCACCCTGTGATTTGTGCTGGGAGTCCATCTTGCTGGCTCCTTGCCCCTGGGCAGGTCGGTGATGAAGGGAGAAGACACTGGGCTTCCCTGCATCATTGAGCTACACCCCTAGCCTGGTTCTCTGGCCCCCTATAAGTTTTCTTTCTGGGGACACTTGTTAATAACCCATCTCTATAAATTGTCACTTCATGATCTACCTTTGGGGAATGTAACCTAAATTCACTTACATGATGGGCTGGATATTTATATCTTTTCAAATCCTTAAGTTGGAATTCTAACCCCCATGAGGAAGTAGGCCTGTGGACAGCAACTGGGTCTTAAGGATGGAGCCCTCCGGAATGGAATTGGTGCCCTCACAAGAAGGAGCAGGACAGAAATTATTTCTCTCTCATTGTATGAAGACACAATAAGGGACCAAAAGAACATCATGTAAGGGGCCGCAGTAGATACAACACTGACCTTGGAGTCAAGTCTATAAAAAGGAAAATATTTACTCACTCAGTCTGCAGTAGTCTGTTTGAGAAACTCAACTCCTCCATGATTCTTTTGTAATGTACAAAATAAGAAACAATAGAATCCCTAGGAGGAAACTATACATGTTCAGAGACAAGAAAATGAGTGACCTAGGGGCCAAGCCCTGGATGGGTGAGCACTCACCCTAGGTCTGGACAGTGAAAATGAGTGCCCATAGGGGAGGACATTGTGCTTATTAGGCTTCTTCCTCCAGATCTTCTTACCCTTGTCTGCCCTGCTCTGTGTTGAAGAATGAACTCCATCCCCAGGCCACTGTGTCTTCTGGCTTCCAGTTGGAAGACCTGGAGACAACAGAAGGGGTTGGAACAGGAACATATAATGTACAGATGGACAAATGGAGGGATGGAAGAATGCATAGACTAGACTCCATGGCCTCTACATATCGCTGTCATGTGGCTTGATATTTTTATTTTCTAGTGTACGTATACACTCTTGCTCTGCCTCATTTTTGGGATTTGTTTCAAGAAATACATCTTTAGGGGCTGGGGATATAGCCTAGTGGCAAGAGTGCCTGCCTCGGATACACGAGGCCCTAGGTTCGATTCCCCAGCACCACATATACAGAAAACGGCCAGAAGCGGCGCTGTGGCTCAAGTGGCAGAGTGCTAGCCTTGAGCGGGAAGAAGCCAGGGACAGTGCTCAGGCCCTGAGTCCAAGGCCCAGGACTGGCCAAAAAAAAAAAAAGAAATACATCTTTAGGTGACATCATCACTTGCTCCATACCTGGCTACGTGATATAGACTGTCATATACCATTCTGTCATCCCACAACCCACAGTCACACAGAATGTGACATGATTTTGTAGTCATCTATGTATCCTACAGTGATATTTCCCAGGTTCTTATCTAGTTTCACAGCCAAATTCTGGAAATCTCATTTCAGAGGAGAATTAAGAGTCACATTTTTTTTTTTCCCAACAAACTTAGTGTCACTAGATTCTCTGTACCCTTGGCACCAAAGGCAATGCTGACAAGAGCAGGCAATTATACAGGAAAGGAAATTATGAGAAGCTTTAGCAAAATAAACATCATTAGGAGGACAGAATGCTGAAGCTAAAATAAATTGTAAAAAGACTTCCTCTGTAAAGCTAATTTATATTACAAACCATGAAAGGCTTGATTGGATAGCCTTTAGGTGACAAACATCCCACAAATCATAGCTTATTCCTATGGACTTTTGGCCCATGTGCTGAAAGGCTCCTGGAGTGTTCTTTGATGGTCTGTTTTGGCATGCTGGGCAGAGATGAGGCAGGGCTCCAGTATCGGGGCAGGAGTACCCATTCCACCGTTCATGAACACCAACTATAAATGTACTTTACCAGCCAATGCCCCCATCATGATACCCCACTATGCCAGAAGGACCATTTACAAAGTTCAGTGGAGGTGGGGTGGGAAATGGCACCCTGCACCCAAGAGAAGATGTTTGGACACTTCTAACATAGTCATGAAAGTCCACATTTGACAGGATAAAACTGATCTTGATCTTCCTAGCCAGGTGGTCCAAAAGGGGCTCCAAGAAGAAAAGACAAATGAAATCACTTGGAGAAATCAGGCTGTCTGTGAAGATCACTGCACCCTTTTACTCTCTGTATCCTCTGCAGCTCACACAGTGCCTCGTGCTTTCTGTTGTTTGTTCTGCAAACAAACTACACTTAAGCAAGATTCCCTTCATTTTAGAAGCTTTTTTACTCAAGTCCTTTCTACCTTTCCAGAAGTCTGGCTTACTTGGTAACCATTCTTCATTCTCATGACCATTGAAAATGGAGTAAGCCACCCATCAGTACTAGGTGGGCTTACCAGGATGGGTATGCATCTCGTTCAGACCAATGAGGCAGTAATGGAGCTGATGCTATTACTAAAGGCTTTGCTACAATATACAGGCACAGAAAAATGGACGAAGACCAACTTTGTCATCAGTTGGTATTTACTGAAGCAGGTGCTAAGAAAATGAAGCTTCACTAGGCTCAGTCTCTGACTCTGTTTCTGTCTCTCTGTCTCATCTCTCTCTGTGCCCCTTTCTATCTCTGGCTCTCTGGCTCTATCTCTTTGTTTTTGTCTATTTCTCTGTCTCTATGTCTCTATCTATCTACCTATTTTTCTATCTATCATCTATCCAACTATCTCTTTCTGTTTTTCTCTTATGCTGGTCCTGTGGCCTAAACTCAAGCCCTGGGCACTGTCCCTTAGCATTTTTGCTCAAGGCTGCTGCTACTCTACCACTTGAGCCACAGATCCACTTCCAGATTTCTGCTACCTAATTGGGCATGGGCTCCCCTGCCCTAGCTGGCTTCAAAGTGTGATCTTCAAATCTCAGCCTCCTGAGCAGCTAGGGTCACAGGTGTAAGCCACCAGCTCCTGGCTAGTAGTCCCTTGCTTGTTTTATATGATTGAAAGGGATGTCAACAGGGTGTACATCTAAAGACAGGATGGTCATCTGAATATGCCATTTGCCAATGGACTTCAGTAGAAGAGTGAGCCAGAGTTCTCAGTCTTAGAGAAGCTGCCTCCCTTCGACTCTGCCGTCCACTGTCCCCTCCAAGTCCCCTGCGCTTGTGCAGTAGCCTGTTCCGAAAAGGATTTCCACATCCCATTCAGCTTTGAGAAGGACCCCAAATGATTCTTTCTCCTTGTCCTTCCAAGTTCATTGATAGAGAAGGAGACATGGAAGAGATGTAAACACACACACACACACACAAACACACACACACACATACACACACAGAGGCGGGGGGGGAGAGAGAGAGACAGAAGAAAACAAAACTCCTTTTTCTTTCATCTCATCAGCAATCTGGTTGGTAGGACTTGTTGGGTTTTTTTTTTTCCTTCTCTCTTTTCTACATTTGTGACTTTGGAGGAGGGGAGTAGAAAAGGGGATATTTGTGCTTATTATAAAAATAAATAAATTTAAGCAAAACAAAAAAAGCACATGACCATCCCAAGTCTGTTCTTCTGAAGAAACAACTATTGCCATTCAGAGATGAAATCTGGGAAACCACAAGGAACCAAAATGGCTGACTCCAGAGCCAGCCTAGGGGAATGGTTAGAATTCATGATGAGTGGATATGTATCTAATGAGAGAGAGAGAGAGAGAGAGAGAGAGAGAGAGAGAGAGAGAGATGCTATAACTAGTTTTGGGATTTTTCTTTCTTTTTGTCAGTCATGGGGCTTGAACACAGGGACTGAACATTGTCACTGAGCTCTTGTGCTCAAGGCTAGCACTCTACCACTTTGAGCCACAGCTCTACTCTGCAGAATTTCTTTCTTTCTTTCCTTTTCCTGTTGGTCATGGGCTTGAACTAAGGTCCTATGCACTGTCCTCTGAGCTCTTTTGCTCAAGGCTAACATGCTATTTTTTAAATGTATCTTTTTATTATGTTCTTGAAATAGTTGTACAAGAGGTCTCAGTTGGATATGCCAATTTATGTGCACAATACATCTTGATACATATGATACTACCCTCATTCCCACCCAGTCAATCCTGTTTCAAATGTATGTTGTCACATTAACATTCAGCACACTTAGATTGTCCTCACGTCATTCTGACTTTAACAATGCCTTTCTACTTCTTCTTTTTTTTTTCAAATTTTTATTATCAAACTGATGTACAGAGAGGTTACAGTTTCATACGTTAGGCATTGGATACATTTCTTGTACTGTTTGTTACCTTGTCTCTACTTCTTCTTATACCTAGCATTTTGACTGTTTTCTGTACTTATGACTGAAGACCTGAGATTTGGTAATTTATAAAGAATGAAGATTATTTAGCCCACATCTCTGGAGGTAGAAAGTTCAAGAACGTAGCAACATCATCTTGAAGTGGGGAGATCAAGTCTGGCCAGAGTCCAGCCTCCTCTTGGCCATGTGGTGAATGGTGGTGTCTGGCATCTTGTCTTCATGGTGGGGGAAGGTGAAGAAGCCCCACCTCCCAGGGGATGGGCCGTGCCTGAATCCCTGGAGGCAAGGGCGGGGGCTTGGATGATTGGTTACTAAACCTGTCAGCCCAGTGCATAGGAATGGAGTTTCCTGTGACCCTGCCCACTGACCTGACCCTATTTAGGCCCAGTCCAGCACAGGTGTCATTATGCCATGCCATGTGTCTCCGTGTTCATGTCCTGTCTCCAGTCTTCTGGCTCTTCTCTAGTCACCATGGTATCCCACTTCAGCAATCCATTGGAGCTGAATTGTTTTGTTGGTATTGTTTTTGTTCTTTCCTCTCCAGCCATCGTGGCTCAGTGTCCTAACGGTGTTAAGTGTATTTGCTGGCTGCAGATCTTTGAGACAAGAGTCCATCTGCAGTCGTCAGCCTTTTAAGAAAGACTCCAAAACTGACCTCTCAAAATGTGATTTCTCTGTTTCCTTGTGCCTGGATTTGTATCTGATTTATGATACAACAATCTCAGCATCTGGTGGGGGCCTTGAGCTGGATTATCACATGGCAAGACAGAGCAAAGAGGCTAGCCTGGATCTTTCTTCTTTGAATAAAGCTTCATTTGTTATCATAACCTACCCAGTATAACCTCATCTAGTTCCAGATACCTGCCATTTCCCCACCTATAAATACCATTAATAGGAATTTAGGGAGTTTAGTTCCTAGTCTGTGGTCCTTTGGAGGTCCCAGTCAAATCCCAGTATTCTGTTAGACTTATACAAAGTCTATTTTTCATATGTGGCTTGAAGGAATTTTTTTTCCCCCAAAATGGATATTGAGATAAGGTCGCACTATGCTGTCCAGGTTGGCCTGGAACTTGAGAGTCTCCTGCCTCAGTCTCCTCAGTGCTGGAATTACAGGAGTGCACCATCACATTAAGCTGACAATTTACAAATGTTGCTTCGAAAGCAACACCAAAAAAATCAAGATGGCAAGTTGCGAAAAGTATGCATACCCCAGCACGTACATTTCAAAGAGATCTTGTACTATGCAAATATAAAGTATGCATTAAGCTGGACAACAAGAAGACAAGATATTCAATTGAATAAAAAATAAATGAAGGACAGAAAATGTGCACAGACTTTGCTCCACCATCATGTTTAAAGAGACAGAAGTGAAGCACATTCAGAGATACTTGGTATTTAGACAGGTGCTCTCCACTCCTGGGGTGCGCTGTTTCAAACTGCTGGGGCAGTCACTGTCAAATTTCTTTGAAGTACAAGTGCCTCATTAATCTCCCACACATTGGGGCAGCTTTCTGATGAAATACTGTCCTCCGGCTTGCCATTCAGGCCTAACAAGCTGAGCATGAGCATTTGCAGTCAAGGATACCGAGCACATTTTAAATGTCTGAGTGTTAATATCATCCTATGGGCTCTCAAACAACTCTGGCTTCATTGTTTGGGTAGGGTGGTCTCAACTATATCTAGCCTGAAATCGGATTTTTCCCACCATTGCTGCCAACCAATTATGCCAGCTTGTTTTCCCTTGGAGATGGAAAACCACTTATGGAAATCAGATTTTGAGTCTTCTAAATATGCAGGCTCATACTCCACTTGTGATTGAATAATAAAGAAAAAAAAAACAAGATGTGAGGAAGGACAGCAACATTCTCTTTTCGGAATTTAATTTTGAACTGCATAATTCACCCTGTCATATATAAAAGGAAAAACAGCGTCTCATTCTATAGCAAAATAAACATCTCTTATAAAGAAGGGATAGAGATTTTAGGGGAGGAGTGCAAAGGGGGTCTGAATATTTAACCAGAATGGTTTAGAGTTGGTCTTTGGGATTGGTCAATGGACTTTCTTTTCCAGTATCAGAATTTGACTTACGGCCTTGTACTTGCTCAACTTGCTTAGCTGATGCTCTACCACTTGAGCCCTGCTCCAACCATGTCTTTGGTGCTAAATTGGAGACAAACTGTTTTCTCTCCTATAATAACAATACCTAATATTTGTTGGAAACATACTATATGTCAGGCACATTAGTGGTACATCTTTCACTTCATTCTTTAACAGCCCTCTGATTTAGAATCAATCTCATTTCCATTTTATAGAGGCTCAGAGAAGTTAGGTAATTTTCCCAGGTCACGTAGCAAGAAAGTACTTGAGATGTGATTCATACTCAAGTGGGTAGATTGACTTTGTTTTTTCCTAAGCTATTTTTTTGTTTTTACAATTGAAACCCAAAACCAATCCATCTGGAATTTATTTTTGGACCCTGTTATAAAGTAAGGCATGATGTTTGGTCTTCTAAAAATGCAACCAATTGGCCTGTCAACACTTAAAATGATGTTAATAATTCAATAACAGAAATAATTGTGCATGAAGTATGTTAAGTAATAAAAGTATGGAGCAAGGTGATTATTGGTGGCTCATACCTGTAATCCTTGGGAGGCTGAGAAAATGAGGATTACTGCTCAAAGCCAGCTCAGACAGTGAAGTTCTACAGACCCGCTTCTTAACCCACAGCTAGGCAGAGTGGTACACACCCGAATCCTAGCTGTATGAAAGGCTGAGAGTACGAAGATCAAAGTTTCAGGCAGAAAAGTCGGGGAGACTCCATCTCAGTGGAGAAAACATTGCCATGGTGGTATGAGCCAACTATGGCAGGAAGTGAAAAATAGGAGGATTCCAGCATCTGGGCAGGAAATTGATACCTTATCTCAAAAATAATCTGTGCAAGAAAGAGGTAGAGGCATGGCTCAGCAGTAGAACACCTGCTGAGGCCTGAGTTCAAATTTCAGTACCACAGAATAGTAAGTTCTACTAATGTCAATATAATCTAAAATTCAAAATGTAAGTCTGTTACACATTCCTTTTTAGCTTGGGGGACCCTCTCTATCTCCTCAAAAGAAAGCAGCTTCTCATTCCCATAAGCTGATAAGATAACACAGAGAGCATTGGAACAAGGATTTGGTGGTAGTGGTGTTTTTTTAAAGAAAAAAACTGGAATCATTAAATAACAAATTAGAAGTATTTGGCATTCTGCAAACAAGAAGCAATAAATACAAATAACTCCCAGGTAAATTATCTCTTCAAGTCCCCAAGGTGCTGTGAGAACTGGAAATATGCTATATTGTATTATAATTTATAATAGGATTTTAAGTCTGTGCAGCAACAGGCCTAGGAACAAGGCAGGGAATTAATCCTCAATTCATACCTCCTTACATTGCTGGGAATATTGCCAACTGGACTCTACAGGAGACAGACTTTCATGTATTTAAATGAGAGGGTCAGCCAGGCACCCAGGAGTCTAATCCAGGTATTTCCTTAGATACAAGCAAGAGTTGGCCTAGAAAGCTGATTGTTCAGTGTAATGCAGGCCTCTTGCTAAACTCCTCCAGACCCCAGATGAAGCTAATGAAGCAGAGATTCATCTGTGTTTCTTCTGAGAAGATTAAGGAATAGTTTGACTTCATGTAACTAGAAAAACAACTGGGGAAAAAGTTTAATGGTTTCTTCAGGCAAGAGCCTGCCGTTGCCTGTTAACGCTAATGTTCAGAAATGCAGCTTGTGGCAGGAAAACAAGGGCACTGGGTTTAGGGACCTGTTATTCTTCTGGGTGAAAAAATGGTAATGAGACATTTTCTTCCGGGCACCTGCTTCCTACTAGGGACTTACAAGCCTGAATAATGGAAAGAGTAGCTGTGTGATTTTGAGTTACTGTCTTCACATTTCTTAACCTCACTTGCCCCCACTGTGAAGTAGGAATATCTTTTCAGCGTCTCTGTGAAGACCCCACTTCATTCATATAATGTGCTTGTCCTAGAACCTGACACCGGTTTCACAGTTTGCTTTTCTCTCACCTAAGACAGTAAACTACTCTATAAGAAGTGATTTGAGACCCAGGAACTTGATAGCTTGCAATTCTAATCAGTAGGCTGTGATCTGAGAAGCATGGTTCAAATTCAGCCCAAGCGGAAAGGTCTTATCTCCATTAACCACCAAAAGGCTGGAAATGGCTTACGTGGTAGAGCACCAGCCATCTTGAGGAAAAAGCCAAGCAAGAACAGGAGGCCCTGATTTCAAGCCCCAGTACTGGAACACACACATACACACACACACACACACACACACACACACACACACACACACACACACACACACCGTGCTTTCTGACAACTGCCTGTGCTGCCAACAGAACGTGCCTGCAAAGGATCCGCTGAAGCATAGGTTGGGAAAGCTTTTGAAAGCCAGCCAGGCGGAAACTGGAAGACAAAAGGTCTTCAGGCAGATATTATTTACAGCCTTGAGTTAAGCAGCTGCCGGGGATGGGGGAGGTTGATTTTTTTTTTAAGTGTGTGCCATAAATCAAGATTCAAAGGAGAATTTCTTTGGTTTGGTAGGGATGGGGCAGTTGAAGAAGCCCCTAGAATGAGTGCCTTCATCCATCCATCCATCCATCACCATCACCACCCCCCTCCTCTCTGCTGAGAATTGTTCATCAAGGTACAGGTGGTAAAAAGTCTTCCCAGTGAACAACCTGACAGCTCTACCTGACAGCTGGTAGTCAGGTTGCCATGACAACTAGAAGAGACTCTTTTGTTTACTCATCACCAAGTTCTCTGTCTGAGGAGCTCTTGCCTGCAGGAAAAACTAAGAAACTTGATCTGTGGATCCCAGATGATCTCCCTGGCATTGAGATTATTCTGACCCCAATGGGAGAAGAGAGGGAGATATAAGGCCATCCAGAATCTAGGAGGAAGGGGTGGGAGGATGTACAGGGCTGGGGCCTTGAGGCCCAGCATCCTGACAATTGCATTGGCAGGAGTTTCTGTCATGGAATGCTGTTAGAAACTACACTGATATTATTCCTACAACTGTCCCATAGCAACTATACTAGTATATCCGTGTTGTACACAAGCAAAGAGAGGCTAAAGGACCAAAGAAAACAGCAACAAATAACTAAGTGAGGATCTGTACACAGGATATTTTTATGCAGCAATGTAAAGCCACATGTGAAAGGTATTTCATTATGTATTTGCCTTTGCATATTGCTGAGGGAAAAGGAACAGAAGGTAAAACTATACCATGGAGTACAACCCAGTGAGAAAATAGGGAAGATGAATAAATGTCCATAGAAAAAAGGCATGGAGAATAAGACGATAGAAATTACCAATGACCACCTGAATGAGAACCAGCTGGAACTCTTTATTCCAACCTCATTACATAAGCTGGCCCTTTTAATGAGAAAGATGAGTCCTTCAGAAAAGGCTTATTTTCCCCTAAGTAATAATAAGCTCAAATTGGTAACAGCATTCAATTGGGGGCATTTTCTGCTATTATTTCTTTGAATAAGAATCTAGCTACCATTTTGGCATCCTCATGTCCTTCATAAACCCCAATAAACCAATATTTGCTCTTTTCACAGTGTTCCTAAGTTCCATTAAACTTTCATCATTCTTCATGTTTTTTTTCTCTTTCTTCTGTTTGAGCTATCCTATTATTGCTATCTTTTACAGAATATTTTAACTTTTTCTTTTTTTTCAAATTTTTATTATCAAACTGATGTACAGAGAAGTTACAGTTTCATACTTTAGGCATTGGATACATTTCTTGTACTGTTTGTTACCTCGTCCCTCATTCCCTCCTCCCTCCTCCCCCTTTCCCTTTCCCGCCATGAGGTGTTCAGTTCATTTACACCAAACAGTTTTGCAAGTATTGCTTTTGTAGTTGTTTGTCTTTTTTTACCCTGTGTCTCTCAATTTTGGTATTCCCTTTCAATTTCCTACTTCTAATACCAGTATACACGGTTTCCAGTATACTCAGATAAGATTACAGAGATAGTGTAGATACAACCACAGGAAGGTGATACAAGAACATCATCAATAGTAGAAGCTACAGATACACATGGGACGTTGAAAGTACTTACAACTGTGATATAACAATCATTTCCATAACATGGAGTTCATTTCACTTAGCATCATCTTATGTGATCATAAGGGTATAGCTATTGGGCTCTTGTAATGCTCTGCTATGAGTTGCCTAAACCTGTGCTAATTATTCCCAATAAGGGAGACCATAGAGTCCATGTTTCTTTGGGTCTGGCTCACTTCACTTAGTATAATTTTTTCCAAGTCCTTCCATTTCCTTACAAATGGGGCAATGTCATTCTTTCAGATAGAGGCATAAAATTCCATTGTGTATATGTACCACACTTTCCTGATCCATTCGTCTACTGAGGGGCATCTGGGTTGGTTCCAGATTCTAGCTATGACAAATTGCGTTGCGATGAACATTGTTGTGCTGGTGGCTTTACTGTGATTTTGTTTGTGGTTTTTTGGATACCCAAAAGTGGGGTTGCTGGGTCATAGGGGAGTTCTATATTTAGCTTTCTGAGGAATCTCCATACTGCTTGCCAGAGTGGCCGAACCAGTTTACATTCCCACCAACAATGAAGTAGGGTTCCCTTTTGGCCACATCCCCTCCAACAATTGTTATTGTTCGTTTTCTTTTTTTTTTTTTTGGCCAGTCCTGGGCCTTGGACTCAGGGCCTGAGCACTGTCCCTGGCTTCTTCCCGCTCAAGGCTAGCACTCTGCCACTTGAGCCACAGCGCCGCTTCTGGCCGTTTTCTGTATATGTGGTGCTGGGGAATCGAACCTAGGGCCTCGTGTATCCGAGGCAGGCACTCTTGCCACTAGGCTATATCCCCAGCCCCTGTTCGTTTTCTTAATATATGACATTCTTATTGCTAGCACATGGTTGTACAAAGGGGGTTCATTTTGATCTGTCTGTGTATTTATACGATGTACCTAGATATCAGACTCACTCCCTCCATTCCTGTCCTCTTCTCCCTTCCTCCCCTTCCCAAACCACTGTCAACAAGCTTCCCCGTTTCATTTTCACCATTCTTCCTTCCTGCTCTCACCAATACCTACATCCCAATCAGGACTTGTGTTAAATTCCCTGGCCTTCTTTTGTTGTTATATGTTAGTTTTTCAAATGGATTTCACTGTGGTATTTCACACACACACACACACACACACACACACACACACACACACACACATTGTTTTCACCTTTCTGGGGGTATCCGTTTAAGCCAGGATTTTTCTGTTGTCACTGTTTTAATACTAAAGATAATCAAAGCCCATCTATTTCCCAGACACACTGTTGCTGTGAAGCTTTGTTTGATTTTCAGAAAGAATGAGAGGATCACATGGAAAGAGTCGTGTTCCCACAAACCTCTCCACAGTTAGCAGCCTGTGGTCCAGCACTATGGGATTTTGCCCTTCTCTGAGCAAAGTCACAAAGGATGCACCAGCTCCTGTTCTGTGCCACACCCATGTCCACCAATGCTACCAAGTATTCCCGCATCTTGAGCCCACATCTCACCAAGACTGACAGAACACTGAGTTTAAACCACTGGATTGCAGGAGTAGACAGGCAGACAGAGACAGACAAAGACAGACAGACAGGTAGATAAAAATTATCAAAAGATGTTTTGGTAGACAAGCATGGTAGCTCATACATATAGTCCTGCCTGCCGTAGGTGGGAAGATGATTTGAGCTTATAAGTGTAAGACAATCTACTGCTCTTTGTTGTGTGGGATTGTGAGTTTGATGGCAGTCTAGGCAACATGGTGAGACCTATGCTAAAAACCCATAAGGAAGTTGAATATTTTAAAAGCTGCTGATCATCTGCATTGGCCCTTTTGACTTGTCAGGAGTGCCATTCTTGTATTAACAACCCACAGCATGTGCTAAGGTAATGGGTGTCATGAGCCCTGTTTTACTGATAGTTATCAAAGTAGAGTGAAATTTTTAATAACAAACATAAATGCTCACATTTATGAAGCTCATATTCTAATACTCCAGGCTGGGTGAGCCTTTTAAATACCTTAGAGGAAAAAATAACCTAATGAACTAAATATTACAACACAAAAGCAAACATTATCAGAAATGTCCAAAAGTAAGATCTTTGAGACAGGCAGAGTGGTTCAAGAGGGAGAACACTGGGCTGGGAATATGGCCTAGTGGCAAGAGTGCTTGGCTCATATACATGAAGCCATAGGTTCGATTCCTCAGCACTACATATATAGAAAATGGCCAGGCATGGTGCTGTGGCTCAAGTAGCAGAGTGCTAGCCTTGAGCAAAAGGAAGCCAGGGACATTGCTCAGACCCTGACTGAGTTCAAGGCCCAGGACTGGCAAAAAAAAAAAAAATAGGGGAGGGGGGAGAGCACTTACCCAGCCAGTGTGAAGCCCTGAGTTCAAATCACAGTACTGCCAGAAATAAAGAGTCGACTCTCATAGATAGCTATCCACAAGAGATGTACTTCAAACATATAGATACATATAGATTGAAACTATAAAAGTGGGAAAATATAGACATTCTAATGGTAGCATAAGAAAGTGAGTATAGGGCTGGGGATATAGCCTAGTGGCAAGAGTGCCTGCCTCGGATACACGAGGCCCTAGGTTCGATTCCCAGCACCACATATACAGAAAATGGCCAGAAGCGGCGCTGTGGCTCAAGTGGCAGAGTGCTAGCCTTGAGCGGGAAGAAGCCAGGGACAGTGCTCAGGCCCTGAGTCCAAGGCCCAGGACTGGCAAAAAAAAAAAAAAAAAGAAAGTGAGTATAGCCATATCTCTAGAATTTCTACATCAGGCCAAACAAACATCAAGACAAAGAGTATATTGCCAGAGATAAACTGTATACTTCATAATGATCAAAGGATCCATGGTAAGATAGGTAAGTTACCAACACAGTTTCAAATTTAAAAAAGAAGACAGAAGAAAATGTCAGGGTCCCAGCATGCACCCTTTCTGTGGTCTTGGTATAATGAATATATTTTCCTCCATCTTGACTTTGACCATATGACTTGCCTAGGGTTGTGCCAATTCTAGTGCTAGGCTTTATGAGTCTTCCTTTTCTATAAGACATACATGACATGATATCTGTTAGCCCAAATGAAAGGAGAAACATCAAAACAAGAAGTCTGCTTAAAACAGAGCCAGCCAGCCACATCTAGATGAACTTAGATTCGCCAACCATGAACTGGTATTAAAGCAAGGCCAACTGGTATCAATACATCACTCCATATAATTTGCAGATGCATGAGAAATAAATGCTTATTATGAAAACAAAATGATGGAACTAACTGAGGAATCAACTGTCCTGCAATAATGCAAAAGAGGTTGACTCCTCCCTCTTAGCATTTAATAGACAATTAAACAAAAGACCAATGACCATATAAAGAGACGAGCTGCACAATATGATCAACATCTTGACCCAATTCATAATTTATAGACTCTGTCTTAAGATCACACAATACACATTCTTTCCAAAGTATATTAGATACTTGTCAAAACAGCATGTTCAGCACCATAGAATGTTTTGATAAGTTTAAAATTACTCAATTCCTAAAGATATGTCATCTCACTACAATAAAATAAAGCTAGAAATCAATAGAAATATTTGGAAATTAGATAACATCTTTTTAAATAACTCATGAAAAAAGTCAAAAGAGAAATTTAGAAATATTTCAAAACCAAGTGGAAATAAAAACACAATATATAAATATTTGTTGGGTGCCGTTAAAATGATGTTATAAAGAAATGTATTACTTAAATCTTATCTGAGTATATTGGAAACCGTGTATACTGGTATTGGAAGCAGGAAATTGAAGGGAATACCAAATTTGAGAGACACAGGGTAAAAAAAGACAAACAACTACAAAAGCAATACTTGGAAAACTGTTTGGTGAAAGTGAACTGAACACTTCCGGGGTGCGGGGGGAAGGGAAAGGGGGAAGAGGGAGGGGGGTATGAGGGACAAGGTAACAAACAGTACAAGAAATGTATCCAATGCCTAACGTATGAAACTGTAACCTCTCTGTACATCAGTTTGATAATAAAAATTTGAAAAAAAAGAAATGTATTACTTAAATGCTTTTATTGGAAAAGAATTAAGGAAATTTGACAAACTAAGCTTCTACAATGAATATTTGTTGACTAAAGTAATGAATAACATGACTATTACCAATGTCTTTTATTATGTGGCTGCAACATTAAGTGAGATATGTAGTATAGAAAGTACTAGTTCAGTACTAGTAAGTATATATAGTATAGAAAGTACTAGTTCAGGTGACCTGGCCCACCCAGGTCACCTGAGAATTGAACATGTGCCTTGCCTGTGTGCCTAATGCATCATCTCAAATAAATGGACTCTTTTTATTAAAACATGGAGCCGGTGCTGCCACTTCACCAGTTATTTCTTACTGTCATTTTCTCTATGGCAAAACACAGATGTGACAGTGAAAGGAAAGGATTTAAAAAAAATTGAGCGTCTTCTAGTGGAATTTGCCTGAAAAAGATGAACAGAGAAGGGACGGAGAAGCCCTAGGAATAAGTGTGGCTTACACTTAGTTCCGTGGTTGCTATGGGGATGGAATCCAGTCCTGGCATCAGACCATCCTCAGTTCAGAAGATGCTCCAACAAAGGGCTGGAGATGTGCCTACACGGTAGGGTGATTGCCTAGTGTACAGGCCGGGCCTGAGTGCCCTCCCCTGCACTGCAAGCAGCAACGGCTGCTCCAGCAGTGGCTGGATGGCCTTGGCGAGTGGCTTAACCACTCTGAGACTCAGTTTCCTCATTTGTAAAGTGAGTATAAGAATAGAAAGGTTGTGGTGGAGTTACTGGGAGGAATGATTGAGTTGGTGAACGACAGAATTTCTTTACTATGCATCACAAAGTGGATTCCCTGGCGATTGTTATGATTACCATTATTGTTTGGATTTTAGCCCCTTTGGGTCTTTCTCTCTATCCAATTCACTCATTGACTCAGCCAGTTAATACCTGAGGCTGTGTCAGGCCCCAAAGTAGACCAGGCAATAAGACAAACATTGACAGACTAACAGAGTTAATGTTGGTAAAAAGTAAAAGATGTTTTGAGCTTTTGTTACAGACCAGCTTCTATTCCAAATGCTTTATATATGCAGGTACATACGTTCAATAGTCTCACCAAACTTCAGGGAAATTGCTAGTCTGTCACAATTACTGGACAACCCAGAATCAGAGAAGGTAAACGGTTTGTACCAGGTCACACAGCCATATGGTGCAATGAGGGTGAAACCAGGGTATTCTGGGTTTAGAAAGCCTCTGTTGAATCACAGAGGTGTAGGATGGCTCTATCCCCTACCCCAGAATACTGCCAAAGTTGATGTCCAGATCGTGACAGCAAGTTGCCAACTAGTCTCTCAGCCTGAGATTCAGGATCAAATTGAGCACTCGGCAAATCCAGGAAATAACGAATTCTCAACCTAGACCAAAGCTGTGGCAGATTTAATTGAATGCTAGGAGCCACATGATACCTCGTGAATTGCCTAGAAAGAATGACTCTGCTTGTCTTCATTTCAGAAAGCAGCATTTCCTGCCTGGGACACAGCCCTGGAGAATACATATTCTTTCTCCAGAAATACAGCAAAAACTAATTTCCAAATAATTTCCAACAATCCTCCAACCCACAAGCCCAGTCAAGTGAAATTAAATCCCACATTCCTTGAAGGTGAGTCTTTTTTAATGTGTGAGCTCTAGAATGATGTTTAATTTCCAATCCCTAAACATTGGGGCTCTTGATCTTGGTAAGTATAAAGATGAATATTTCTGAAGAGGTAATTACAAGTAGCACACAGTAAAGAAATATAATAAATATTTAATAAGTTGGAGACACTAGGAAGACAGGCAAAGATGAGACAGTTTGAAGGATCAGAAGGTATGTATGTGCTACTGCCTTGAATTTGACACAAACCAACTCTGTATTTGTTTAATGAGATACTGCCACTGCTGCTGGTGTGTGTGTGTGTGTGTGTGTGTGTGTGTGTGTGTGTGTGTAAGAGCCATAAAGCAGTGTGTGGTATCTACTAAGTTCTATGTAGAGTTTATTCCAGGATCGTAAGCAAGGGGAGAGCATAGAAAGATTCGTATTTTAGTAGCCACTCATGCAGTAGGTGGGTGGAGGACAGGTTGTGTAAAAGCAACTGGAGGAAGAACCATCTACTAGGAAGTTGTCATGAGAAGGGAGGATTGTGGCCTGGCTGCAGAGGCCATGCGTTATATACTATCACAACTACACTGCCAGCCCCAAACCTCATACAAAAAAGGCAAACCAAATAAAACAAAAACCAGTCATGAGCAGCATTTCTAAATTCCCTAGACCTGCATCTGAGTTAATATTTGAGTTTGGCTACAGGGAGCATCTAGACATTCACACCTTTCCTGTTCCAGGCTCTGACTCACTCTTGAACACCTACCTAGATTTCTTCTTCATCCTCCTCTTTATTCCCAGTGCCTAACTTAACCTCTGGCATTATGTTATGTTCCAGATAGGCTGGTGTAAAGAAAATGAATGGTTTAAGAAGGTGAAAATAAGGCAAAGGGCTTTATGGCTCAAAGTGGTAGAACACTAGCTTTGTGCAAAAGAGCTCAGGGACAGCACCCAGGCCTCAAGTTCCAGCTCCAAGACTGCCACACACACAAAAAAGGTGAAAATATTAGCCAAGCAGATGATATGGGAGATCATGAGGAAACTCTCTCATTTTCCAGTGATGTAAG
The DNA here is from genome assembly GCF_023159225.1 of Perognathus longimembris pacificus. Classification (NCBI taxonomy): domain Eukaryota; kingdom Metazoa; phylum Chordata; class Mammalia; order Rodentia; family Heteromyidae; genus Perognathus; species Perognathus longimembris. Next base: position 53,167,491 of record NC_063170.1, read on the forward strand.
AGCCTACTCCAAACCTCCAAAAAGTGGTTATAATCCTGCCCAATCTCCTTCTGAATATAGTCCACACATTATTTTATGTTATCTAATACATATTGATCAACAAATAGCAATCCTGTGTGACAAGTTCTATTTCTAGCTCCTCTTTATAGATATGAAAAACATGGCCATAAGACTTTGCTATTTCTTATGATACTAGGCCATAGAGGCAATTTTTAACTGAAATCTGCCTGGTGCTAGTAGCTCATGTCTATAATCCTAACTACACAGAAGGATGATATCTTCAGTTTCAGTTTTGAAGCCATCCCAAGCAGACAGCTTCAAAGATTCTTAACTCCAATTAATCAACAAAAAGTCAGAAGTAGAGAGATGGCTCAAATGGTAGAGTGCCAGCCATGAGTGAAAAAGTTGTGAGAGTACTAGATCCTGAGTTTAAACCTCAGTACTGGCACAAAAACAAAAACAAAAACCAGGACAAATACACACACACACACACACACACACACACACACACACACACACACACACACACACAAAATATAAAACTAAGTTTCTTTTTTCTTTTCTTTTTTTTTTTTTTTTTTTTTTTTTTTTTGCCAGTCCTGGGCCTTGGACTCAGGGCCTGAGCACTGTCCCTGGCTTCTTTTTGCTCAAGGCTAGCACTCTACCACTTGAGCCACAGCGCCACTTCTGGCCGTTTTCTGCATATGTGGTGCTGGGGAATCGAACCCAGGGCTTCATGTATACAGGGCAAGCACTCTTGCCGGTAGGCCATATCCCCAGCCCCAAAACTAAGTTTCTTTATCATACTACTAACATTTTTAATGCTCAATAAAAACATGACAAATGGTTATCAAAATGAATAGTCCATATTTACAGTATTTTTTGTGGCATGGGTCTCTCATTGATCAATGGTGTTCTACTTGGTGAAGTAACTTATTTAGGATTTTAAAGTTAAGAATTTAGATTTGCTGGGTGCCGATGGCACATGCCTGTAATCCTGCGCTATTCAAGAGGCTGAGATTTGAGGATTTCAGTTTGAAGCTGGGCTGGGCAGGAAGATTGGTGAGCCTCCTATCTAAAGTTAGTGAGACTTTTATCCTGAAGTAGATCTATGGCTCAAGTGGTAGTACACTGCCCTTGAACGTGAAAGCTTAGGGACAGAGCCTAAGCACCAAGTTCTAGCTCCAAGACCAGTATCTCTGCCCCCACCAACCAAAAAAAAAAGAATTTAGGATTATGAAGGCCAAGCATAGTGTCACAGTTCTATGATTCTAGCTACATGGGAGACAGATAAAGATATTATTTGGGGCAAAATGTGAGACCCTACCAGAAAATGAAACTAAAACAAAATGGATTGGGCTATGGCTCAAGTGGTAGAGGGCTTACAAACCAGTGAATGTCTACCCTAGTACTGCCAAAGGAACAAACAGAACAGTATTCTGAAGCCCCAAAACACTACTTTTGGAATTGAAGTACATCTGAATCCCACCTATTCCAAGCATTCTCTTCAGTGAAGACCTCACCCACAGGACAATACCTGAGATTTTTTCAGTGCCAAAATGTCAATAGCACATGGCTGTGACTCTTTGGTGTTCTGAGAGGTGCAATTTGTACGTGTTATGGATCCGAGCATGTATAAGGCATGTTCATGTATGGATCAAATTGTCTGCTCTAGAGCCATAAGCCCCGAGTTTGAATCCCACGAGATTGGGCTTTGCCTTCTGAGAACTGAACATCTTCTTTCCTCTTCCATGCATATGTATGAAGAAATGGCAAGTGGAGCTAAGGGTCTCTGAGAATATTAAGATAATTTGTTCCACTCCTTTCCTCCTCATTTAATTCATTCTGAATGATTGAACCTCACTTGGATTCCTTGTCCTTGCAATTTGACCCATGTCTTTCTCTGGATCTTTGCAGAGTGACTGCATAGAGCATCTAGCAAAGGTCTGGGAAAACATGGTGTCCCAACAACTCCAATGGCACTAGGTTAATGAAAAATGAACTTACTTGCAAAAGAAATCTAGGACCCTACTGTGGAGGGCAAATAGGAGGAAAATCACATTTTTCAATATGGTTTATCTACAGCCATTAAGATATGGCATTTCAGAGCAAGCAGGAGACATAAGGATAATTAACCTAGCCTATCTTTCAGGGTAACCCAACCACTTAAGATGGAAGGTGGTTCTTACACAGTAGACCAATAAGTACAAGCCAAGCAATTCATCTGCTGTGAAGTGGAAAGTGGGGGATTCCTACAACACAGGGGGTGGGGGAATGACTTCTTAGCTTTTAGGATTTACTGAGAAATGATGGGATATACACAAAGTCATGTTTCCTTTGACACTTTATTGGTGATTTAAAGGGTTTTTGAGGATAATTTTGACTGTACACAGTTTTTGTCTTATGTGCTCACTCAAAACACTAATTCTCACCTAAGAAATGACTAAAGTTCTTTAGCACCTCAGGCCTCAAAGATCATTCATATTATATGAGCTTTATGGAAGGTTCTGTGATTCTATTAGATACTGCTCCCACTAAATCCTAGTGTTTGTGTTAGCTTTTAAGCAACTCACACCTCAGTGTCTTTCAGTAGAGCTTTTTACTCCTCTTATTTCAGTAGCTTTTAGCATTGTAGGCTCTGGCCCCAAGGAGCTGAGGGTCGGCTGGGCTTTGAAGTTTAATTATTAAGGCAGCAATTACATTTCTGAGAAGAAAGCAACTGGAAATGAATCCAGCAGCTAACGGTGGGGTGAGCTGGAGAGGAGTCCTGGGAACCATAAAGATAGAAAACTACAGTCAAAACCACACAGTTCAAACAGGGGCTTACATAACCAAATGAGAAGTAACACCAATGGGCTTCCCCAGATCACAAAAGGGATATTTCTCTTTATTATTCCTACTTTCCTCTTTTAAAAAAAAGTTGATGCCATTCTAAAGAAGTGCTTTGTCATCAGCAAGGAGGAAAGGAGCCTTCTAGAAGGAAGGAGACCTCACATCCACAGGTATGAGTCTTTCATCTTGGTAGCTGGGTGATATGGCAAAGGAGTTCACATTCCTACTGAAGAGAAGGGGGCTTTCCTCAGTGAGTTTCCTGTAACACCAGTGGTTCCGTATATATAAAGATTCTGTAGTCAAGTTTGACCTTGAAAGTGTGTCTTGGGTGTCTTCTTTTTGGAAATGGACTATGTATATTAGTTCATTGAGAGCTCTGAGAAGTCCCGCAGTCATAAAATTTTGCTCGATTCCAGTATTTCCTTCTCAATTTTTGAACATAGATACCTTTTTGGTGAAGCCAAATATCTTCATAAAAATTCTATGAGGGCAAAAGTTATGCTGCTTGTTCACACAGTGGTTGGTGTAAATCAATCCCAGGACTGGTGAACTAGGCCCAGTTTGACACATACTTACTCCACGAGCTATGAATGGCTTCCACCATCTTTAATGGTTGGAGGGGGGATGAAAATAAAAATAACATTTCATGACATATAAAAATCATATCAAATTCAACTTCCAGTGTCTATAACATTTTTTAGCACAGCCATATCTATTGATTTACGTGCTCCCTATGAACTTCTTCAGACTAAACTGGCACAGCTTCAGAGCGCAAAAAGGGAGAGAGAAAAAGAGAGAAAGAGAGATAATAATAGCCAGGAAAGCCCAAAATATTTACTATCTGGCCATAGACCAGAATGTTTGCAAATTCCTTGGGTAGAAGTAAGCAAATGTCTCTCTAACTCATAATCTTGCTACTCTTCATACCAAGCTGCTTCATTTTCCAGAAGACCAGGCTTACAGCTGGATCCAAAATGAGGTCTCTGGGCTGGGAATATGGCCTAGTGGCTAGAGTGCTTACCCTGTATACATGAAGCCCTGGGTTTAATTCCCCAGCACCACATATATAGAAAACGGCCAGAAGTGGCGCTGTGGCTCAAGTGGCAGAGTGCTATCCTTGAGCAAAAAAAAGCCAGGACAGTGTTCAGGCCCTGAGTCCAAGGCCCAGGACTAGCAAAAAAAAAAAAAAAAGCCAAAATGAGGCCTCCTTTCTTCAGTTGGTTTTCATTATTTTTTTTCTTGCTGTATTTTAGGTGAGCCAGGAGTTGAGTTAAGCAAATGCTCACAATCCAAGTCCTCATTTTGAAGGCTTATAGGGGCTAGTAGAAAAGCAGACATATTGATACAGCTTACAGGATAAGCTACTAAATCAAAATCTGCCTGACAGCTGGGCACCAGTGGCTCACGCCTATAATCCTAGCTACTCAGGAGGCTGAGACCTGAGGATCATAATTGGAAACCAGCCCAGGCAGGAAAGTCCATGAGACTCTTATCTCTAATAAACTACCCAGAATAAAGCTGGAAGTGGTGCTGTAACTCAAGAGCAAGAGTGCTAGCCTTCAGCAAAATGAGCCAGGGACAGTACTCAGGCCCCAAATTCAAGCCCCAGGAATGGGCCAAACAAACAAATAAGTAAATAAAAAAGGAACAGTAAAGGGCTGAGAGGGTGGCCTAGTGGTAAAGTGCTTGCCTAGCATGCATGAAGCCCTGGGTTCAACTCCTTGGTACCACACACACAGAAAACACAAGTGGTGCTGTGGCTCAAGTGGTAGAGCACTAGCCTTGGGCAAAAGAAGCTTCAAGGACAGTGCCTAGGCTCTGAGTTCAAGCCCCATGACTGGCAAAAAAAAAAAAAAAAGGAACGGTAAGGAAATATTTGGCATCACACTCTTAGAGGAAACAGAAAGATGACCCACCAGTCAGAAAGCCATTGCGTTTTTCACTGTTTAACTGAAAGCCAAACTCTGTAATGAGGAAGATAGCTCAGATGGCTGAGATGGGTTGAAGTGCTGTCTTTCCCATAGCATATCTATGACACACATGCTCTTTCTGTCATATTTCTTTCCTAATAAAATTTCCTATCACATCTTGTTTGAATTTTTTCCTTGCCAGACACAAGGACAGAGGTTGTTTAGCTGCCCTAAACTTTGTGGCAACATATTTGGTGTAAGTTAGAAATGCCTGCTTCTGATTTATAGTCATCAAATGATTTACCCACCCTCACTTGACAAAACCTTTTTCTACTAATCTTTACACTTGCCTAACCATGTCAGAGAAGAAGAAAGTAGAGGGTGATCATTCAGGTTGGAGTATCTGATAAATGTCACTTCTAAGATATGCATTAAAAGTGTAAACAGACAGGGCTGGGAATATGGCCTACTGGTAGAATGCTTGCCTCATATACATGAAGCCCTGGGTTCAATTCCCCAGCACCACATATATAGAAAAGGCCAGAAGTGGCACTGCGGCTCAAATGATAGAGTGCTAACCTTCAGGCCCTGAGTGCAAGCCCCAGGACTGGCAAAAAAAAAAAAAGTGTAAGCAGCCTATCCCAATCCCCCCATCCCTCAAAAACAAACATCCCTGCATTTCTTCTTGCCCAATGTGTGTGACACAGAAGGGCATCTAGAGTCCCACAACTTAACTGGCAACATTTGTCCAAACTTCACTAACAGGATTCAATAGATCTTTATGTGAAGAGCAGGCATAATCCTGAACCCCTAAACTTTAATGTGTGCTATAAAGCAAAGATAATAGTGTCTATCTGCCACTGTGCTTCAAAATTCAGAGGTAATGTCTGCAGAACACCTGCAGGAGGTCTGGAGTACAGCATCCTGTTTTATGGCAACTACTGTATTATGATTCTTATTCAGAATACCCTGCTCCTTTCTGTTAGGACAGCTTAAACCTTCCTTCTGAGAAAAGATTTCCCTGGCTGCCTCTTTAAAATTCTACCTCCCTGGGCTAAGGAGGGAGTTTTGCAGGTGGCCTGTGTCTCTCCACTAGGTTCTTAACATTCCAAAGTTAGGGACCAGGTCTCTTTTCTTGGCTTTCCTTTTACTTTTGTGCTGGTACTGAGGCTTGACCTCAGTGAGTCCCACATTTGCTAAGCTTTGTTGCTCAAGGTTGGTGCTCTACCACATGAGCCACAGCTCCATTCTGGCTGCACCCCCAACTGCCACTCTGCAAAGGGAGGCATATTGCCCCAGAACTTTCCAGAAACCCCTTGCAAGCATCTCTCAGGTCCATCTTCCCATCTAGAAGCACATGTGCTTCCAAAGATCAACCCAGAGCATTTCATTAAAAGAAACCTTAGAGATAGAAATTGTTTGGTTTTGTGAGGAAAGTTTTCTTTTTCCTTGGAAATCCTGTAGATTACTGTGCATTGTGTAAGTGGCAATGGCCGGCTGTGTGCTGACTGCAGTAGATGGCACAGCTATGAGATGAGGAGTGGAGATTTCCTTTAGATGTGAGCCTTCAGTTTCTCCAGGAGCAGCTGGGAAATGAGTCGGTGTTGGCCTTCCATCCCTGGGCTTGAGGAGTGACTGGGGGCGAGGTGGGGTAGGTGAGAGGCAACAAGGAATGTGGTGGGCAGCTCTCCATTCCTAGCCTTTCTTTAGTCCTTTCTAAAATCAGACTGAGAGCATCCCTGGCTAACTTCATTATAATTCTAACGACTTACTCAGGAGGCTAAGAGCTTAGAATTGCAGTTCGAAGGCAAGCCCAAGCAGGAAAGTCCATGAGACTCATGTTAACCACCAAACTCAATTAACCACCAAAAAGGCAGAAGTGGAATTGTGGCTCAAGTGGTAGAGTGCTAGCCTTGACCAGAAAAGTCTAAGGGACAGCACTCAGGCACTGAGTTCAAGACCCAGTACCAGTGAGAAGGAGGAGGAGGAGGGGGGAAGAGAAGGATGGAGGAGAGGGAGGGGGAGGGGAGGAGGAGGAGTTGGAGTTGTTAATTACAGTTAGGTAGGAAGATGTATCAATCATTTTTAATTTCTCCACTCTTCCATTGATTTATACTTTTCCTCCTTTTGGATCAAACCCTGGACCTTATGGATACCGAACTAATACTTCACCACTGAGCTACATCCCAATCCTTGCTGTTGAAGCCAGCTCTCACTATGCATCCCAGGAGGCTGTATACTCACTGTGTAGCCCAGGTTGGTCTTGACCTCATGATCCTCCTATCACCGCCTCTCAAAAGCTGGATTCCAATGTGTGCTACCATACCTATCTGACCTACAACTTTAAATGCTGCTCAGTAGATATTTATTACTTCCATAAAAAAGTAGCGAGTTTCACAGAAATGGAGGTACAAAAGGTGAACAAAAGCAGCAGTGGTACTAGAAACCATGTAGAAAATGAACTATACAACTTGTGGGTAGGGACTGTAGGGAAAAACTGAGAGAGCGCAAAGGAAAGGGTGACATTGTCCAGAAAGAAATGTACTCATTACCTGACTTACGTAAGTGTAACCCCTCTGTACATCACCTCTATAACCACAATAAAAAAAGAAAGCAAGTGTATATTTAAAGTAAACAAGACTGTGTACAACATGCCTTGACTTGTGATTCCAAACATTCCAACAAGTTTAGACTGCTAATTGTTTCTGAAAGTTTCCATGAAGCTAGCTGTTTCTTCAACAGTTTAGTAAAGGACTTTGACTCCTTCAAGTTCAAGTTGATCCCAGGAACTGAAAATCAGCCCATGAGTGCCCTTACCAGCATAGCACAGCCTCCCCCAGAATGTAAACAGAAACTACTACACCCCCCCTTCCCCCCACCCAGCCTGGACTCAAAAGGCCTTCCCAAAGAAGCAGGTGTGGGAAGAGGAGGTTGGCCCTGAGGTTTCCCACAGCTGTCTGCATGCTTGTTAGAGATTAAACTTGGTTAACTAAGAGATAGGGAAATCAGATTGGCTGGCAAAGAAGGTACAAAAATTCAAGAGCCATTGCTTTACTTCCTGGAGAGCAGTTTAGGCCCAAATCTTTGGCCCATCAAAAAAGAAATGAATGTTTCAAAACAGGCTAAGAATTTTTTTTCCTTACCTGGAGAGGAAGAAACTCCAATGTCTCAACTGGGAGATTTTTGTCCTCCTGGTTGTCCTGACTTTGCCTTCTGGGAGACATATGGCTAGGTCAGCAGATATGTTGGGTTACAACTGGTGAAGGAAGGATTGTCCTGAAATCTACTGTAGAGTCCAGGAATACTGTTCAACATCCAAGGACTCATAGAACACTGACTATGATAAGTCATGCCAGTCATTCCAGCTATTTAAGAAGCATAAACAGGAGGATAACAGTCTGGGCAGGTCCCCCGCAAAAAGCAAAATTCTATTTGAAAAATAACAAACAAAATCATAAGAAAAGGCAGAAGAACATGGTTCAAGTGGTACAGTGCCTTCTTAGCAAGCATAGGTTTCTGAGTTGTCTCCAATTCCACATATATATAATATTATATAATGTAATGATTATATATTATAATGTAACATATATTACAATGTCAATAGTGTGAAAGCTGAAAAACTCTGGGGCAGTGACAACAATTATTTTTTATTTTTTGTTGGTCATGGGACTTGAATTCAAGGCCTGGGTGCTGTCCCTGAGCATTTTTACTCAAGGCTAGTGCTCTACTACTTTGAGCCACAGCTCTACTTCTGGTTTGGGTAGTTATTTGGAGATAATAGTCTCATAGACTTTCCTACTCAGGCTGGCTTTGAACCACGATCCTTAGAACTCAGCCTCCTAAATAGCTAGAATTACAGATATAAGCCACCAGTTCCTGGCTCAAAAATTACTTCGGTACTTTTAAGAAGGCCTTTTACCTCCCATAACTGATTCAAATAACTGATATCTAGCTCTAATCTCCATGACCAGCAGGCCAAAAGAAATTGTTTGAATGCTCTGCCTGTCTTGAGTCCACCACCTATCAGGGAGCATTGGCTTTGGGACTATCATGGAAAATGAGAGACTTCTGCAGCCCAGATTCACTGTACTAGTAATGATTTTCAGTTTGGACATGAGATGTTATGAGTGCCCAACACCTGTGAATGGAACAGCTAAGCAGTGTGATTGGAGCATGGGAGAACATGAAAACACAAAACCTCCACTCATCTGGAGGGGTGTTCTGAAGCCAGAGTCTCCCAATAGAGCTGTCCAATAGTATCCCAGAGCACCTGATTATTTATAACCTCCCTCTATCATTCACCTGGCTCAGGCATTAGGAGAGGCCATGCCCCAACTTTACTTAGGAGTGCCTGGCAGCTGAGGCTGACCTTCAAGGTGCAAACAGCTAGATTGTCTATTAACTATGTTTCCTGAAGCTGGATTGTTAACTCTTTCCTTGAAAGGAGATCTGGATTGCACATCTCCATGGATACCACAAATGGATCCATACTCAGTGGAAAGGTATTTGACAACCCAATGGCAACTTCTGCTTCGGAACACATGTAGATGGGAAGCATCTGTGTTTGGTTACCTGTCAACCCTCTGTCAGAACCAGGGGCAAGGGTTATAATATCATGATGATACTGGAAAATCAGTGGGGTCTGGAAGAAAACCACAAATGAATGTACACTAACAAGGGATGGAATCATTCCGTCTGCCATCTAGTTCTCTGTCTTGAGGCTGGAATGGAAATGGAAACATTCCTTTGGTCTCTGATAAGAAACTAGTCATCCCTCCTTTGTTGGTTCTACATGTATTTATGCAGTAGTCACTAGATGCCAAGTATGGGGCTTGATGCTAGGACATGACAGAGAAGAATAAGCCATAAAAATGGTAGTTATCAGACGGACATTTTTTACTTGGTATACTTAACTTTTATCCAGTTAACTACATTCAGGCCATAAGCCAAGAATATGTTTCTACTTCGCTAGCTAGAAAAGCCCGGTGTTAAAATGGTGAGTTCATGGGGATTCTAACTCCCTGCCACCAACTCTTCACTTAGCTTTGATTTTGTAAACTGGGAAGAAAAAACTTATTGCCATAATAACACTATTTCTACAGCTTTAGTTAAAACAATTCATGTATGTCTAGAAAGGAGAGAATGGATGTGATAGAAGGGAGATATCAGTTAGAGGACTCAATGTAACTATCATATAAGAAGTTAGAAAGCTCATACAGCTAATAACAGCAATAATACTTGTGAGTGTGGTTACTATTATGATGATAAATATAATTAATGGCTTTTTCAAACATTATGGGCTAGACATCATGCAAATCATTTTAGATAAATTGGTTAGGGATTTCCATACTTAGTGTGTTTTTTTTAGTAAACAAGTGAGAGAGATAAAGAGCTCAATTGATGGTCTTAAACCTCAAGCCTAACTTTACAATTAGATCAGTTTATGGCCTTTTCAGAGGCTGCATAATATTCTATTAAAAAAAGCCAACTCTTTAAACCTAAGGTTATTGTTCTCTGCAATAAACACAAGCTGACTTTGTTTTATAGCCCAATGAGGCATTTGGACCAACCCTCCAGCTATTTTTGTTGGCAGCAGTGTTTGTAATATATCAAGAACATAATAAAACTGCCAATGTTTCCTATTTAAAGCCATCCACAAGATCTTAGATGATGAGTAACAAATTGAGAAGCTGTTAATTACATTCCTAGGTAACTTGAATCCAAAAGGGATCCTTTTGCTTTTCCAACTGAAAGTATATCATTTATTATAGATGGAGTGTGGTGCTAAAACATTGGGTAACAGTATTAAATAGGTCTCACACATACATCTTAGTCTACAGAAGCTTTGCTGTCAGTCAGTGAACTTGTGTGGTCCGAGGAGTCATCTTACTGAGCATGGAAACAGCATGGCTTCTGAATTCTTTTGTGCAGATTTTACAGTGTCAGTTTGATTTTTTTTTTTTTGCTTTGCTCCAGTAAAGTAGTTCTAAGCATTGTTTTTTCACAAAACCAAGAGTTTCCTAGTAGGTAGTTAGCCCCCACCCCAGTCAGAAGACCCAGGAGTCAACACAGAGTGCTCCATGGGAAACTCACCTTAATCAGTCTATCAGATGGAATTGGAGGAGGAATATTTCAAATGTAATTTTATGTGCTTATTAAGTATTCGTTGGGTTCTTCCTTTGGACCAGACACTAGAGAATCGAACTTAGGCTGAGTCACAGCTTCTCTCTTCAAATAAAGTATCACGGATTGATTTCAACCCAGATTCTATAACTCCATGCTAATGAACCTTAGATTAGATCTCACCTCATCCTTTAAATTTTTTCTTAGGGCTCAATTTTTTTCCTTTTACTCGAAGTACTGGGACCGAATTCAAGAGCCTCCTGCTTGATAAGCAATTGTTGTAACCACTTGAGCTACTCCACCAACCCTAATTCCATTGGTTATTTTGGGGGAAGGGACTTGCTTTATGCTTTGGCCTGGCCTGGATCATGAGCTTCCTGGATCATGATCTTCCAGAGTCACTGGGATGACAGGCATGTACCATGGAGCCCCACCACTGGTTAAGAAAGTCTAACATAGTTTATTTTTTAATCAGGCTGACCTCAAACTGTGATCACCTGACCTCTTTCTTCCAAGTAGATAAGATTACAGGCCTGAGCTATCATTCCAGGCTCTTTGAGCTCAAAATTTTAATCATTTTTATTTGTGTGTCCACTTTTTTAATATAGAGAGAAATATCAGACTATTTAGCCTCACCTTTCTGATATGCTGTAATCATTGCTAAATAAGAAACCAGTGGCTCCGACCACTGATCATCTATTATTGAAGTTCACAGGCCTAAGGGCAGCCTGAAGGTGGGATGATCTGGGCTGGTCTCAATGGGCAGTTCTCATCTTGCCTGAACTTGTGTGTCTTCAGGATGGTTGGGGTTTTACTCTAGGCTGGGCTTGGCTGGGACAACTCCAGGTTGTATATAGGTAAAAGGAGTAGATAAGGTAAGGGTGATCTAAAAGCTTCTAGTTCTCTACTCAGAACCAGAAGAGAACCTGAGATGCCCTAGCATAAAGAAAAGACTCTGGATGTGGGAGATTAAATACCAATTGAGCCTTCTTTGCATGACAGAAAGAGTAGGACATGAACCAATAGAGGGACTTCAGGTCTCTGTCATTCTCAAAGACCAGGAGGCATTGCTGGAATATGATAAGGATCTCCTATTCCTGAAACTGAGAGACCAAGGGAAGGCCATTTGTCATGACAGGTCTGATGGCCTGCCCCACTGTACTGGCCAATATTCTTGGGGTGATAGTGGTGCCTCTGCCCCTGCCTCAGAAAGTTCAGAATAACTCAGACTTAACCCCCAAGAAGACAGAGAAAAATAACAAGAACCTTAAAGGGGTCCAACTGTCTAAAGAAGCTCAAAACCCTGTGGAGGAACTAATTAAATATTCAGGACAGATCTCTACAGAAATGGAATTGCTGAAAGAAGCAGACAGAAACAAGATAGCTTTCAGGTGTAACATTCACCTGTGCACATCTTATTTCCACAAATATGGGCATACACACACATAGACACACAAACACATGCATACCTTCTTTAAAATGTGATCTTAAAACTTACGAACATCAGTAGATGAGATGAGACGGAAGAGGGTCCCTGGACTCAAACTACTGACCCAGGAGGCCAACTGACAGAAATCTCTGAAACAACATAATAGATTGGAATCCAAGAGAGAAAAGACAAGAGATCTGGCTACTATGTTCATAAGTAGAAACAGAGACAAATGAAAAAGTAATCATAATACACTAATTGAAGAAGAAAATATCCCAAACAGCAGAGAGACTTGAACCCAGGTTCAAGTTGATTTGAAACAAACCACCGAGACCTCATAAAATTTTACAACTCCAGGCTTAAAGTATTTTTAGAAGGAAATTATGTCTACTTCCTTTATTAAAAAAATTTTCCAGGTGCCAATGGTTCAGAGCTATAATACTAGCTACTCAGGAGGCTGAGTCCAAGCCTCAGGACTGGCACCAGATAACTAAATTAATAGAATAGTATGAGTACAAGGTTGAAAATTTCAGTGTTCACAAAATGATGAAGAGAGGACAAGCCTCCCTAAGACTCGCTCCTCTGCACTTCCTTTTAGGATTTCTCTGAAAAGAAAATCAATCACCACTACCACCTCATAAAGTTGAAATATACACCAATTCACATGCACACATATTATTTATATTGATAAAAAATTCTGTCATGTGTCAACGTTATCACAGATCTTTCATATCAAGGCATGCCTAATTCTTTCACCAAATCAAACATTCCATAACATGTGCACAACATGATCTTCCAGCCTATCCCTTATTAATGAATACTTTGATCCTATCATTGTTCTTCTCTTATAAACAATGCTACCAGTAGCAACCATGCAAACAAATCCTGTCTTTATAAGCATAGCTACATGGAATTCTAAGTAGAAAAAAAAATTGCCAAATTAAAAACATTTGTGTTTTCTTTGATAAAAAGCCTCCCAGAGTTCCTAATAGGAATTTCTGGTTCCAGAGTAGCCAGTCCATGAAACTGAATGTCCAATGCAATCTAGAAGATTGCATTGATTTATTATATAGATTAAAAATGAAACAACAACAACAAAAAACTTAGCCAGATGCTGGTGGCTCATACCTATAATCCTAGCTACTCAGGAGGTTAAGAGCTGAGGATCATGGTTCAAAGTCAGCCCAGACCAAAAAATCTGAGTTGTTTCCAAGTTACCACCAGAAAACCAGAAGTAGCACTGTGTCTCAAAGTGGTAGAGCACTAGCCTTCAGTAAAAGTGCTCAAAGACAGTGCCCAGGCCCTGAGTCCCAGCGCCATGACCAACAAATAAAAAAATAATTTTTTCTTCAATGGTCTGTTTTTATTTTCTGGATGTTTTTCCATTGTTTGTCCTTATATAAAAATATGTTTATTATCTTTAAGTAGTCATACAAAGAGTTGCCATTCAACAAAGCAGTTTATGAATACGGAGCATCTTGATCAATGTCACCGCTTTCAACATTCTCACCCACCCTTCCCACCCACCTCTTCTCTGGCTTATCTTAACTTTTTATAATATGGATTGAATTTTTTTCCATTTAGCAAAGCAGTTTATTTATACGATGAATGCATCTTGATCTGTGTCATCACTTCAACATTTTCACCCACCTTGAACCATCCTTCCCCTTATTTTTCTTAATTTTGTGGTATTATGCGGTGAATGCTTGCCTGCAGTCTCCCTTTTCCCCCATTCCTCTACCCATCACCCTTTGGCCCTATCCCCACTCTTGGATATACGCATTTCCTGGTACTTATTTCATTGGGCTTTTAGTCTTTCTAAAGACATATACCATTTGAGCTCTCTGTAGAATCTGTTATACTTCAGTTAATTCATTGGTAATTGCTTGCATACTGCCCAGTGTGTTTACTTAGACATTTGTGGGCACATTCTAGCTACCACACATTAGGGAAGCCGTGCAACCTGTGTTTCTCTGGCTCTAGCTTACTTCACTTAATATAAATGTTCAACATCTCTATCATACAGATTAAAAGTGGCTTAAAAATCACTGTATTGTGGGCTGGGGATATAGCCTAGTGGCAAGAGTGCCTGCCTCGGATACACGAGGCCCTAGGTTCGATTCCCCAGCACCACATATACAGAAAATGGCCAGAAGCAGCGCTGTGGCTCAAGTGGAAGAGTGCTAGCCTTGAGCGGGAAGAAGCCAGGGACAGTGCTCAGGCCCTGAGTCCAAGGCCCAGGACTGGCCAAAAAAAAAAAAAAAAAATCACTGTATTGTGCTGGGTGCTGGTGTCTCGTGCTGGTGTCTAGCCACTGAGGAGGCTGAGATTTAAGGATTGAGGTTCAAAACCAGCTTCAGCAGGAAAGTCTGTGAGACTCTCATCTCCAGTTAACCACCAAAAAAAAAAAAAAAAAAAGCCAGAAGGAGCTGTAGCCTAAGTGGTAGAGTGCTAGCCTTGAGTAAAAAGGCTCAGGGATAGCACCCAGGCTCTGAGTTCAAGCCGCAGAACTCCTCCTCACCCCCATATCCCCCATGAAAAAAAAAACCCATAATGTAGTAGAGTAGGTTGAGTGGTGACTTTGGAAATGATATGCCCATGTCCTAATTTCCAGAACCTCTGAATATTATCTTAGTTGTTGTTTTTTTAAGAGTCTTTACAAAGTGATAAATTATCTTGAAAAGATCAGCCTGCTTATTTATGCACACCAGAAATCCAAAGAGCAATATCTTTATAAGAGCACAGCAAAACAGATCAGAGAGAAGCTAAATGACCTCCATAAACAAAAGCCCTTAGGTTGAGGAAATGTGACAGACTCATGAGGGAGAAAGTAGCATGTTGGTGCAAATAGAGATTAGCAGGACTTGGCCTCAAACCCAGAACTGCTATGGCCAGTAGAATCTGGTAGAGGCAGCAACACAACCTTCCCTTCAGCCTCCAGAGAGGATACAGCCTGCTAACACCTGATCTCAGCTTTCTAGATTGCAAAAGAGCCAGACAATACACGTCTGTTGTTTGAGCACACACTACATTTGTAGTACAAACTTGTCATGGCAGCCTCAGGAAATGAATGCAATCGTTATTGTTAAATTGGAGCATAGCAATACAACAGAAAAGAGCTGCTAAGTATTAGAAGCCAAAGGGATGGTGCTAGCAACCCAGGTTCAATCCCAGAGCCCTCCCTGCGGGGGACCATGCTCTTCACTTCCCTCCCAAACACTCCCCCTCAGTTGTCTTCAAACCAGAAGTTCTTTCTTGGCATGTCTGAATCTGAAATCCCAAACAAGCAAACACGTTAAAACAGACATGTCTGTGTTGAAAGCAAACACTAACCTAGCCACATTTCAGTTTGGACACAGGCAGATCCAATACAGGCTTGTCCAATTCTCACTTTGCAAAGAAAGCTTGTGTCTTCTCCCAGTTTCCTTCCCCCCACAAAAAGAAAAAAAGCCCAGGTGGTAGCAGATGGAGACTCACTCACATCTGTATTCATCAAATTATAATTGATCCGGAGAGAGTCTTGCTGGGGAGAGGAAAACACTTTGCCAGACAGTCTTTGGTCTCCCCTGGTGGAAAATTATCCTGCCATCTGGAAAAAAGTGAGATGCACCTTCCATAGACATTGGGAAGCTAATTACCAGCCAATTTTGACTTAGATTAGCCTAGAACCATGAAGCCACCCTCTCTGTACTGCTGCATCACAACCCATGGTTCTCTTGGCCACCAATTTCAACCTCATGAAAGCGAATCCTATTTTACCCTGAAAATGAGGCTTGCAGATGAGAAAGCACTACCAAGTGTAGATATTTCAATTGTTTTATATTGCTTTTCACCTGCCAAACCAAGAGAGAAATACAGCAGGGATGACTGTATACATTTACTAGAAGAAACCAACACTGAAATCACTGAGAATATAATGGCTCTGGACACCCACCTTCTCCAGGCACAGGGAAATACAAAATGAGCCTGTTTCTCTTCAGGTACTTTTTCTTCTTGGGAGATGAAGTGTCCTCAGGCTGAAAAGGAATTGTGTGTGTGAATCAGTACGAAGGGATATGAAAATCAAACATTTCCAGTATCGTCTGGTTGAACCGCTAGTGGGTTGCCTGTGATGTATTTTACTTTGAACAAGATTTAATAAAAAATAAAAGTCATCCTGAATAACTCCAATTGGGACTAAATGTATATTTAGCCTCTCTCCTAGTAGTATGTCTGATTTCCTGCCCTCGTGTCTCCTCAGATATGAAGGAGGAAAACCATCAGGGAGCCCACATGCATCCTAAGACTTAATTTGTCTCAGGGCCTACATCTCCAAAGACTTGATTCCTTGATAAGTTATTAATAATTAAACTTTTCAGTTGTTCATCCTCCCTAGAGCTATTAAAAAAGAAAATGAAAAGCATGATCACTCGTGCTTCTTAAAAATGCTGAAAAATTCTGCATTTTTCTGAGTACCAGAAATAAATATCCTTTTCTAAGAATAATTCCCATTGGGAAAGATGGGGGAAAATGATGGAAGAGGCTGCAATGTTTATGATGCATTGTACTCATAATCCAACTTGTTGAATTGAAACCCCTTTGTAAACCTACTTAAAATTTTAAAAGTACATAAAATAACTACCATTTTTGTTCTGTGGTTTGTAGTAGAATAGACAATCTAAATATCAGGCAAGAGATGTAAATTCATGTGTTTAAATTCATTTATTCACCAAATAGGTATGAAGTCCCCACTCTGTGTCACACATGTTTTGGGCCTACAGCAGTTAGCAAAACAGTCTCTGACTTACAGAAGTATACATTGAAGTGAGCAAAGGAAGACAAATGAATGAAAGAATCCATCTTTAATGCTCAGAAAAATACATTAGAGACTCAAAGTTGACAACTCTTACTCCACTCAGACACCTTGAGCAGGAAGATTGCAGAAAGCTATCAACACAGACAAAGTAGCTGACCTCAGGTCTCCAATTTAATTTCAGATAGCCAAGCACAAACTACCTACAATAGTCACACATACTAAAATGCTATCATTTGGAGACACTGGAAAGTGCTATCCTTGTGTAGGAATTGTGTAAGATGCCGACTCCTCAGAAGGGTAGGTTGTTTGGAGGGAATAGATGCTCGACCCTTGGGGCCTGGGGGGTTTCTTCCACTTTCTGGCCCCTGTTCGGCTGTTGTATTCATACACATTTCCAGAGACTATAAGAAAGACAAGACAAGATACAGAGAAACTGAATTGAAATGAACTTGGAAAGCATTTATTCATCACACAAAGTGTTTACTGAGCGTCTATTCCATAGCCTGCCCGGTGACAAGATGAGCATCTCAAGACTTGTTCTAGAGGAACTCTAGAAGCAAAAAGAAGCAGCATATGATTTTATGGGAATTAAAAATCACCCTTCCTGGAGAATTTTTTTGAAAGGAGCATTACTAGATATTGACTACCAAAATTTGAGCTATGATTAGAACTATGTAACAGATGTTACAGAACTAGATACAGTGGCATTTTTTACATACATGCAAAAACTGGTAAAAAAAAATATCTGAGTAAAGCTCATAATCTGGTTCATTTACACTAATATCAATTTCCTGGTTTGGACAAGTTGTGATCATTAGGAACAATACTACCTTTAGGAAAAGCTTGATGATAGGTACAGAGATCCTGTGCTATTTGCAAGTCTGTAGTTATTTTTAAAGGTTTTTTTTTTATAAAATAAAAGTCAGACTATGTCCCTCTCCCTCAAGAAACTGCCCCAGAAATAATCATAGAAATAATAAAATAAGAGTAATATACTAGGAAGATAGAGCCTGATACAGTAGGAAGTTATACAATTGTTGCTCAGGTGACTGGGATGTGATTAGTAAAGAGGAACAGTGGTGATCAGCACTTACTATGTGCCAGTTTCACTTAACATGGCTGAGGAGTGTTTACACAGTATTACCTACAGTAGAGAAATGAGGGCACTGAGGCACTTGCAATGCCACCCCATCTGTACATTTGAACCCAGGCAGTCCAGCTGCAGAGCCCTTAAATATCAACAAATCAAAGTAAGGGGATATGTCCTATATCACAGAGGACAACATACTGCCTTATGTATTACATTGCAAGCCCTGAAGAATATTTAATACATGATGCTATGGCCCAGCATATATAACTTTTTTTTTTCCATTTGAAATGTTCCTATCTGGGTGCTGTGGTGACTCACTCCTATAATCCTAGTTACTCAGGAGGGTGAGATCTGAGGATTGAGGTTCAAAGACAACGTCAGTAGAAAAGTCTGTGGTGACACTCTTATTTCCATTTAATCAACAAAAAGCCAGAAGTCGAGCTGTGGTAGAATAAGCTAAGTAATGACACCCAGATCCTGAGTTTAAGCCCTGGTACCAGTATGTGCATGTTCACACACACACACACACACACACACACACACACACACACACACA
Source organism: Perognathus longimembris pacificus (assembly GCF_023159225.1). Classification (NCBI taxonomy): domain Eukaryota; kingdom Metazoa; phylum Chordata; class Mammalia; order Rodentia; family Heteromyidae; genus Perognathus; species Perognathus longimembris. The sequence goes on from NC_063170.1 coordinate 53,186,226, forward strand.
TATCATTCCTTCTTTAAGTAACATGTGAAACTTTACTGAGCTGAACTAACTCCCCCAAATCCATTAATTGAAAGATAATTCTTTTCTGGGGCTTTGGGGCTAGGGTGGATAACATACTGCACTGAAGAATATCTTCTCTGCCAACATGTTATGCCATCATTCAGTGATTTATATTGGGCCTCGAGAACAAGTCACTGACACACATCAAACATCCACATTCAAAATAAGCACTCAGTAGCTATGCCCGTGAACTGAGAAGACTAAAGGTAATGAGTAGGTCAAACACTAAATCAACAGAAAATGGTAACAAAACTCATGGTCTGTCTTGAATATATGTGCTGTTTTTAATTAGAAAATCCTAAAGCCCAGTCTTCAGTGAAAGGGTACTTTTTAGTAGTCATCGGTTGGCAAGAAGTCACTACTAGTGTTAAGAATGAGAGAGTTCCTTTGTTATATTTCCTGTATCCTAATCATGACTTTTAACTCTTACTGAACTATGATTCTGGGAAAATTACTTATCTCTTAGGTTTTTTATTTATAAAATGAGAGTAATAATAGTGTGCACTTCATAAATAACTCTGAGGGACAATCAAGTGAAAGCATTTTAACCATCCTAAGAATTCAATAAATGTTTGCTGTAATTTGATATTAGAAATATCCTTAAAATTCCTTGTAATAAGCCTGTAGCTACATATACAGAGAGATAATTTTGTGTGCAAAGAATAATTATGGTAAAATTAAATGAAGCATGTAGTGTATTATTCAAAATTACCAAAAGGTAAAACAACTTTGGTCCCATTAATGGATGACCCATTAAACAAAATTTGATTTATACATATGATGGAATATTATCCAGCCTTAAAAGTGGAAGGCAATTCTGATACTTGGATGTAACACAAAAGAACTTGATGACATTATATCAAGTGGAATGAGCCCATCACCAAAGAGCAAGTATTGTATGATTCTATTTAGAGAAAGTACCTAGTTCAGTCAAATTCATGGAGACAGAAGTAGAAAGGTGGGGGCCAGAGGATGAGTAGAGTTGGAATGGGAGTTATTGTTCAATGGGAATCGAATTTCAGGAAGATGATCAGATCAAAAGGTTCTGGAGATGGGTAATAGCAATGGTGACAAGGCAAGAGAAATATACTTAATGCCACTGAAATATAGATTTTAAAATGGGGGCTGGGGCTATGGCCTAGTGGCAAGAGTGCTTGCCTCTTATACATGAGGCCCTGGGTTCGATTCCCCAGCACCACATATACAGAAAATAGCCAGAAGGGGCGTTGTGGCTCAAGTGGCAGAGTGCTAGCCTTGAGCAAAAAGAAGCCAGGGACAGTGCTCAGGCCCTGAGTCCAAGCCCCAGGACTGGCAAAAACAAAAAAATAAACAAATAAAATTAGATTTTAAAATGGTTAATGGAAAGAAGTAGACTTGTCCATTATGTATTTAATATATTAAAAAATTAAATAGACTAATTACTGTTAAGTGCTGACAACAAGCCTGGCACATGGTAAGTATTCAATATTTTTTTTATTAAATACATACCCCTTTCCAATTTTAAAGGTAGACCTGCTATGTAAAACATCTAATTAACTCTATAAAGAAACTATGTGAAGAGGCCAGGAGATTGCATGAGAGGACGAGGAGGCCAGCGAAGCCCAATCTACAAGGAGGCCAGCAGAGCCCAATCTATAAGCCTCGTCTCCTTCAAGGCAGCAGGATTCTGAGGGAAGCAATCTGAACCCACCAGACCAGACAAGCTGCCAGATGAATGCCACTGAAGGAACTCTATTGACAGCACATGAAGCAAACAATTGTCTAGGTACGCCTGCTTGCCATCTTGACACACAAAGTATATAAGCTATGATAAGATGTTTATTGGTCTAAACCAGTTCAGTCTTAGGGTAGTTTGGTGCCCACCAGATACAAATCAGGAGCAACTATATGTTTTATTTGGCACGCAAAACCCAGTTAAATTGAACTACATTTAAAAGTGGGCAGATGTTCTTTTTGTAATGATCCAGCTTCTTTTGAAAGAGCAGAATTTCAGCAACTCGAGGACTTAGTGATAGTGGAATTCCCCAAGGATTAGTGTCTCTTGATGAAATTGACTTTCATATGGTCCTTTGCAGTCATTCATGTAGCCTGCCTGGCCCTAAAATGGTTTCCTTTAGGAAAAGTATTTGAGTAAGTAATTCATTTAGTTTGGTATTTAAGCACCATACCTGGATCAATGGCTTCTCCATCAAACACAGTCTCATACACAATGGTTTCCTTTGAAAGAACACATGATATCAGCAATAATGTCAGATATAAAATATGTTTTGACATGGGTTGAAAACTTCAAACAGAAGACTTACAAGTTCTTCTCTGATCTGTAGAGGGCTTGCAGCCTAGAACCAAATACTTTCTGCTATTCTTATCTCCTATCAATCCCACTTCCCCACCTCTATCTGCCCATCATAACTTCTGATTAATTCAGGTCCTTTCTTTTTCTGATGAGAAGTCTATTATCTTTTGTAAGAGACATTATAGGTTGAACTGCATCCCTTCCTCCTAAATCATCAGTTGAAATTCTAACCCTACAGAATCTCAGAATGTCACTATCTTTGAAGAGACCTTAAAGAAATAATGGAGAGAGACTGGGGGCATGGATTAGGTGGTAGAGTGCCACCCTGTGAGCAAGCATCATCAGACCTTGAGTTGAAGACTTTATCCCCTCCCCCCAAAAGATAGAAGGACTAATGAACGTAAAATGAGGTCAGAGGGATGGGCTTGGATCTAACGTGACTAATGAATGTGAGACCAAGACACTGGCTACAGATTCCCCTCACAGACACTGTGAAGACACAATAAGAAGGCCATTATCTGAAAGCCAACCCCTGTTCACATGTTGGTCTTGGACATGCATAACCATGAGAAATAAATCTCTGTTGTTTAAGACACCCAACTCTGTAGTATTTTGCTATGATGGCACTATCAAGCTAATACACATTGTGTGGTATCAGCTTCCTAAAGGCAGAAACAGGGAAAGGAAGCACAGGGAAAAAAAATCTTGTGAGGCAATGTCACAGTTCACCGGGACTCAGGTAGTGATATATTGGCATCTGGGAGACAAGTAGAGAGAGAAAAAAGGAAGGAAAAGTGGAGAGATGAACACAAAATAACTGTTCTTTCTTGTTTTACCTGAAAAACTATTTTTGGATGATAATAATACATTATTTGTCCCAAATCCAGCCTTATTCTGTACCCAATATTTATGTGAATTACTCGGGACTAAGCCTCATCCAATTTGAAGAGGTTTGCATACTCTAGTGTATAGATTTACCACCTGCTTTAAAAAAAAAAATCTGAGTAGAGCTGGGAATATGGCCTAGTGGTAGAGTGCTTGCCTCTCATACACGAAGCCCTGGGTTCAATTCCTCAGCACCACATATGTAGAAAGAACCAGACATGGTGCTGTGGCTCAAGTGGTAGAGTGCTAGCCTTGAGCAAAAAGAAGCCAGGGACAGTGCTCAGACCCTGAGTCCAAGCCCCAGGACTGGCCAAAAAAAATCTAAGTAATCAAATCTATAACATGTATAATTTATTCCCAACTATAATCTTTTATTTTTAAAGTGGTGAATAATGCCAGATTCTGTTTGTCTGGAGATTTTTTGCTTTTATGCACATATTTCAAGGAAAAATTTTGACTAGCCAAATTCTAAGGTTGAATTAGAAACCCCAGCTTCATAATGCACGTGCATTCATAGAAATGATTCATTGAAATTATTTAATTTCGTTTCTGTTGGGCACATTTAGCATATGCTTCTATGGGAGATTTTTTTTTTTGCACTTACAGGGGATATGTTGTCTCCTTTCACTGTAGGTGGTTCACAGAAATATACTTACTGTTAATACTTCTAGCTTTTTACTTCTGTTTCTTGTAACAGACTTTTCTTTTTGAGTTCTATCTCCTGTTTAAAATAAAATTTGAAAGGCAGGTGTCTGGTGAGAAATATTTCTTAAATTCCACAATTCAAGCATAATTGTGTGATAAGCAACAATCTATATCTTACCTGCAATATATTTGATTCCTCTGTATAGAAAGAAAATTTTACAAAAATCAGTTTCATTATGTTAATATATGGTTAAAATACTACTACTATTATTAATAATAATAATAATTTCAGACAATAGTGCATGACTAATATCACATCTTCTTTACCTCAGGAAAGAAGAAATGCAGTATGGGAATGATAAAATAGCCTTTATCTATCATCATCCTACCTATCTCACTGCACCAGAAATAAACTCTACTTAGTTAATGGAAATACAATTTCAACTTTACTTTTGAAGCCAGAATATTCTGTGCCCTGAAGAACTATTTTTGGATGATAATAAAAGCAGCTGTATTTTCCCTCCATTTTTGGCCTCTTTCTGCCCAACTTTAGAGAGATTTAAAACAGGTCAAATTGTGTAGAGGATTCCTATATTTATTACCAGTCTATATTTTTTACTGTTGCCTTGTTGTTCTCCAACACCTGTCTGTGAAACTGCTTGCCTCACAAATTTGTTTAAAATATCTCCTCATAAAAAAAAAATCTGCCACAAACTTACTGTAGTTTCATTCAGTGATATGTTGTAAGTATTTTATTTATTTGTTGGTTAGTTGGTTGGTCATGAGGCTTGAACTCTGGGCCTTGGTACTGTCCCTGAGCTCTTCAGCTCAAGGCTAGCAATCTACCACTTGAGCCACAATGCCACTTCCAGTTTTCTGGTGGTTAACTGGAGACAATAGTCTCATGGACTTTCCTGCCCAGGCTGGCTTTGAACTGAGATCCTGAGATTTCAGCCTCCTGAGTAGCTAGGATTACAGGTGTGAGCCACCAGTGCCCAACCATTGTTAGTATTTTTAAAAGAAAGATTCCCAAGTGTTTCTGATAGAGTAGGTTTGGGAGTCATTTGTACAATCAAAAACATCATTGAGTTTTGTATGGTGAATATGTTGTTCTTCTAATTCAAACTAATGCAAAAACCATCAGGGTCTGATTGACAAACTTCAGTCACTCCAAACTCTTTATATCAAAGTCAGAAAGAGAATCTCATGTCACGTGCTTGTGATCCTAACATTCAAGGGGCTGAGCTAAGGTTCAGCTCAGGTTCAGTTAAGCTGATGCCTGTTTAGGCTTACATAGTGAGTCCCTGGAATGAAAAAGAAGGAAAGGCAGGAGGAGGATGAAGGGAAGAGAGAAAGGAAGGAAAGTAGGGAAGAAAGAGGGAAGGAAGCAGGGAGATGAAATGGAGGGAGGGAGAAAAGGAAGAGGGAGGGCAGGAGAAGGGGAGGGAGGGAGAAAAGGAGAGAGGGGGAAAGAAAAGGAAGGAAGGAAGGAAGGGAGGGAGGGAGGGATGAAGGAAGGAAGGAAGGAAGGAAGGAAGGAAGGAAGGAAGGAAGGAAGGAAGGAAGGAAGGAGAAAAGGAAAACAAAAAGGTTGAAGGGGGTGACACAGATAAAGATGTGTCATATTCATAACCTACTTTGTAAACAACAAAAAAAAGTTCAATACATATTCTACAAAATTAAGAAAACTCAGAGAAGGGGTGGGTTGGGAGGGATACATGAGAATGTTGAAAGGGATGATATTAATCAAGATGCACTGTAGTCATAAACTGCTTTGTTGAATGGCAACTCCTTTGTACAACTACTTATAGATAATAAAAATGTCTTTTTTTTTTAAGAAAAAAGGAGAAAAATCTCATACCTGGGTTTGGAAACTTGCTTAGCCATTTTCTGACAACATGCTGTAATGTTTCCATATCTCCAAAGCAGGAAACATGCCCAGGAAACAAATCCAGCAAAGAAAATCACCATGAGAGTGAAGATGAAAGGAATATACCAATCACTGGCCTTGTACGTATTGATAGATGTGGACACAATGGTCAGACCTGGCCTTTGCTGGGAGAATGATTTCAAGCAAACAAAGCATTAGTCCATGTGTTCAGACAGCATCTGCTTGCCCACAGTAGCTGTGGCACAGATCATGGTCCTAATACAGACTAGGGTCTTGACTCAGACATACAGTGCTTAAATTGCATGCAATGACTTCTCTGTGATTCTAAATAAACCAGTTTCTCCCTTTGATGTTGGTGTTTTGTTTTTTCATCTATAAACTCCAGAGGTTGATCTAGGTAGCATCAGAAGCCCGTTAAGGCTTGGGTGTACTTATTTCCTACTCTACACACAGTAAACCCCCTATGCAGCTTGCAAGAAAAGTTTGTTCTTGGGAATTAAGTGTTAAGGAAATATTTGCCACCATTTTTGCTGCTACTGGTGGTAGTGGAACCTAGGTTTGTACTCTCAGTTGCCTACTTGGTAAGTAGGCCTCTACTACTTTAGCCACACACCCACCAGTGTTTGGGTTTCTTTGGGGGATTTTTGTGTGCTTGTTTTGTTTCTGCTTTAGTTATTTTTCTAGATAGTATCATAAGTGTTTTTCCAGGGCTGGTTTCAGACTATGATCCCCTTACCTCTGACCTTCTCATAGCTGGGATGATAGGCATGAGCCAACACATGCTCAGCTTGGTTTTGGGTTTTTGTTTTTGTTTTTGTCATTCATGGGGCTCTAACTCAGCACCTGGTCACTGTCCCTGAGTGTTTTTTCTTAAGACTAGTACTCTACTACTTTGAGCCACAGCACCACTTCTGGCTTTCTGGTGCTTAATTGGTGGTCTCACAGACTTTCCTGCCTGGGCTGGCTTTGAACCACGATCCTCAGATCTCAGTCTCCTGCGTAGCTAGGTGTAAGCCACCAGTACCCAGGTTCAGCTTGTTTTTGAAGTGGGGTCTAGCTAACTGTCTACACTGACCTCAAACTGCAGTCCTCACCTCAGAAAAGCTAAATCTCCATCTTAAAGGTGCTGGGATTATAGATATGAGCCATGGTGTCCAGCTTTTACTCATATTTTTTATTAATGCTGCTATTTCAAAATAAAGAATGCAATAAAATAGAACATGAAGTCTATTGGGAAGATTTCATCTTTGGGAAATTCAAGGAGATGTTCTAGAATTCTGCAGAGGCCTTTCATGTCTTTTCTCAATGGTAAAATTATTAAGGGCCTGCTAAACGTGATAGGATTGGTTGAATTTTCAATGAAATGATGAATATAAAACATGAAGTCTAGAGCCCAGCACATCACAGCTACCCATTACTAATTGTGGCATGGCCACTAGAGAATAGTCTTGGGGGTGATGGTTATCATGGTCCTACCGGGGTTTGGACTCGTTGCCTGACCCCTGCTAGGCAAAAGTGCTCTACTTTTTAGCCACATCCTCAGTCCTTTAAGTTTTAATTTGTTTTCAGATAGGACTTATTTCTGTTGCCTAGATTATTAGACCTTGATCCTCCTACTTCTTCTTTACAAGTAGCTAGAATTATATACATCTGCCACCACATCTAATAAGACCAATGTTTTAAGGAGGGACATTTGCAGACATTTTTAATTAATAGAAATCATTGAGTAGTGAGACCTTTCAGTGGGCAGGACTTTAAAACAAGCCAGACATTATACAAATGTCTTCAGTGCCCCACAAGTAATTATCACAAATTCTCTCTCTCTCAGACACACACACACACACACACACACACACACACACACACACACACACACACACCTGTACAATGTGGACCAGTGGCTGCTAGCTTAGTGCCTAAGCAGAAAGACACATAAGTAAAGGCACTACTCTAATCAGTATTTTAGCCTTTCCAGATGAAACTCAAATTTATAGAATATTGCCCACCCAGAGTGGCAAATTAAACTCTATAATTCTTCCTGTTTAACTCTATAACTCTTTACTTCAGCGTGGGTTGGAGGAGGTGGCGTGCCGGCTCTTGTCACATAAATATCAATAATAGCAGTGCCTGTCCTGGGCTTGGCGGATTTGCCATATTTCAGATTGTCATCGATAATATGCACCACGAGATGGTACTGCCGCCGCACATCAGCTCCCGATTCAAAGTTAAAAGGATTCTTCACAATTAGTTTTGGAGTATTTGAACCTCGACTGGGGTCAAATCCGAAATGATGGTTCTCATTTCCTTTAAAAGGGGATAATTAAAAAGTTACCACTATTTCACAATGCTTGGAAGGGTTGCTCAAGCTCCCTTAAATTGCTATTAAAACATAGTAGATGTAAATAAATTTTATTGTACTCTGAATTTTTATGACTACACAAGACTTATAATAATAAAATTGAGTTTAAGTAAGCAATAAATACAGTTGGCTAGAAAAATGCTTTAATGGCTATAGTCATAAGTATGTATGACCAGCAAGCTTCACACTATTATGTAATTTTTCTGCCTAATTGCTTCCTCTTCTTTCTCAGAGCAATTTGGTTCCCATATTCAACTTAGTCTAGATCAATAGCAAATGAGCCAGTCAGACTGAAAATATCTATTGAGACATTATTATATATATGATGCATGCAATCCCTTTCTTTATGGGGCTTATTGTCTAGCAAAGGGGGAAAAATACCAGATTAGTCTTTAAATTGTCAGTGTGTGCTTAAGTGCTCTCCACACTTCTTTCTGACAAAGGACAACAGAGCATTTAAATAAGTCTTTACATAAGTCATTAAATAAGATTTCAAATAAGTCTCATTTTTATGCCATCTCATGATACTTGGTAGCTTTTCTTTATAGAACTTACTGCCATTCATCATTTATAATTATAACTTATAATTTGGGTGCTCTTAGTTTAGAGAACAATAAATGCCAGGAATACAATTCTTTGTTTTTCTTGGCTATTTTTATGTAACAGTTTCTTAGCACTGTGACCAGCTGGTCTGTAATAATGGTCCTCCGGGAAGAACAAGATGGCGACTAAAGATAATGTGTGCCTATGAAAATCCAACAATAATACAACCCAAAAGGTCAATTCTCATGAACTTGTATTAATATCATCAGATGGAACAGTGGCCACTATCCTCAGTTAGCACCCTGGACAGCAGACTAAGCCTTGTAATCTGTAGTATTTCCCATGCTGATCCAAAGTGAAGTCATTGATACTTCATTGCAGGAGACAAAAAAGTGCATTGGATACATAGGAGACAAATGCCTTGGGGAAATAATGCTGCAGGTATGAAAACCTTTTTAAAACATAGTCATCTCTAGGGTTGTGTATTACATCTAACATGGTACTGCTCACATCAATTTGACACATGCTTTAATTAAAAGAAATAATTAAATTACCCACCAGAAGCCATCTCAAAACGCATTTCGAAGTCTTGCGAATCTCTGTCATGACAGCTTAGTCTGAAGCCATTGACATTTGTCCCCACAACAACACTGTCAAAAATGACTGCCTTATATAGACGTGGTGTGCAGACAGGCGCTTCATCATTCTCATCTCCAATGTCAACTGTGACCTGTCAGCCAGGAGGGGAGGAGAGACATCACATCCACACCATGCAATCATGTATATGCAAAATCAGAAATAAGCATCTGGGTAGAGGCATGTCGTTTGGAAATATCAAATTAAAAACCTAGGTTTTTCCATTTGCAGAAATGATCCTGCAGATTTGGATTCTGGCTGTCAATCAACTAGTCCTGGCTTATTATTCCTGGGTCATCTGTGACAGGCTGGGTAGCCATTAGGGAGAGCTTTGGGCTCATTACATGGGTCTCTGTGAAGTCCACCAATTATGCACAGAATAATAAGAGGACATATGAAGAATGCTGTCTCTGAACACTGTGGTCCCCTGGATACTTTAAATACCTTGTTAACTGGAAAGTATATTCTGAGTGTGTTTCCTCTATCTTAGGTAAGGGACTCTTCTGCTGTATAATTCTCTCAAGCATAATATTTACTTTTGGTAACAATATGATTATTCCAGTGTGTTTCTCTGACCTTAATTATAAGATAATATCAAGCTTTTCTTAATCAAAATACTACAAACCAGGAAAGTGTGATTTACATGGAAAAAAATCAACATATCAAGGACTTTAAAATGTCAATGATTGAATGCCAGTCAGCCTATAAAAGTTATCTTCTCGCCTCTCTGATGACTAATAACTTTCTCAGCAACATGTTCAGAAGAATCTCCAGGGTACCTACCTTTGCAAGTATTATCTGTTGGAATATTTTCTATAATGTTTTAACCACCCAGCTGAATTCTTGGGGAGTTGTTCTTTCTTTAAGGTTACTTTTATAGATTGGTTTCAAGACAATGATTATAACCTCTATATCAATTTAATATTTGATAATGTGGGATAACTGACAGGGTAAATGGATTTCTGTGACAGAATGCAAAAGTCTCTAGATTTGGATGTGAACAAGAAGTCTTCATTAAAATCCTGTGTCTGCCACTTTGGGGCTCTATTTGGGTACAAGCAACTTAATCCTGTTTTGCTCCACTGTAAAAAGGAATCTTAATCTCTTCTCTCCTGTGACTGTTGGGAGGATAAATTCATCCACTCGATGAATATTAATTGAACACTTACTTTGTGTCATACATTGGCCTACACACAAAAGCCACAGTGTCAAAACAAAGTCCTTGATCTACAATGATTAACATTCAACTAGATGAGCCAAAGTAATAAACACATTGACAAATAAATACAGTAAGCATTGTCATATAGTAATTGGTGCCATGTAATTAAGGAGATAGAAAATAGCTAAGGGGAACCATCTTAGGAAAAGACCATTTTTCTCTTACCAAGTCTTGATTTTTTTTAAAGTTATCTTTAAGTGGTTGTACAAAGAGTAGCCATTCAAGAAAGCAATTTATGAATACAGTACACCTTCATCAGCATCTCCCCTTTGACCCACTCATGCTTTGGCTTCCTGACTCTTCTATGTTTGATATGTATCCTTGCAAGTTCCATGTTCTTAACTAAATATGCAGAGCTTGATGGTATTGCTTTGATTTGCATGAATGATGTTGTGCAATGATCTTTCTTCTTTCCTCCTTTTCTTACACAATGCCCTAAATGTTCCTTCCATGTGTGTTTCCTAGAACTACTTTGCTATTTCCTCTTGTGGCTTATTATTCCCCAGTAGACATCGGTCCTATTTCACTTATTCATTCCATTTGGGGTGAACACATGGGTTGATTCAAATTTATACCTTTGCCCTCATGTCCCAAGAAGCACACACCCTTGCTAACGATTTCATTTGGGCAGAGATATTATGAAAGTGATGAGAGCCATATGGAATGAACAATACAATCCTAGTATGTTTATGTGGCTGGACTGAAAAAGACAAGAAAAAGAAAGCGAGGAGCTGAGGATATAAAGGTAGACACAGTAGCCAGGCTCAGATCTCAGGTACTGTGGATCTGGGGAATGGTATTGGAACCTAACTAAGTGATGGAAGCCAGTGATTTCAAGGAAGAAGTCAACTGTCTTTTGAAGGCATCACTGTGCTTCCTGTATATAGAGCAGTGCACAAAGTGCACAAGTAGAGATAGGAACTCTAAACAAAAGTTACCATCTAGATCAGGCAAGGGAGATGGTGGCAGAGCCAGGGTTATTGTAGAGATGGGTGAGAAGTGGAAAGGTTTCAGGTAGTATTTTGAAAGGAGACCAGGAATAGTGGTGCATAGCTCAATCCCTTCTATTCCGGAGGTGGAAACAGGAGGATCACAAATTTGCAACCACCCCAGGTAAAGTTGTCAGTGAGACTCTAACTCAAATCCAAAGTTAAAAAAAAACAAACAGTGCTGGAGGCTTAGGTGGTGTAGTAGAGCACTTACTTGCCTACCAAGGCTCTGGGCTCAATCTCTGGTACCCCTCTTCATAGAAAAGCAGTGGACATGAGAAAAATCTGTCACAGAATTAGGAAGAGACTGTAGATTACATGACAATGATTAAGTGAAGACGTAATCCTACCTCTTTGAGCTGAGAACTTTGGGTAGGTTATTTAACCTCCAAACCTTGGGATAAAATTCTTCCCCATGATCTGGATACTGGTAGCTCATACCTGTAGCCCCAGCTACTCAGGAGGCTGAGATCTGGGGATCACTGCTTGAAGCTAGCACCAGCCCAGGCAGAAAAGTCTATGAGACTCTCATCTCCAATTAACCACCAACAAGCCAAAAGTGGAGTTGTAGCCCAAGTGATAGAGCACAAGTCTTGAACAAGAAAGCTAGGGATGGTGCCTAAGCCCTGAGGTCAAGCCCCAGTATTGGCACACATGCACCTGTGTGCACATACACACACACACACACACACACACACACACACACACACACACATCTTCCCTGTGTAAAGAGAGTATCCAAAAGTACATCATGGAATGAAACCAAGGACTTAATAGCTAATTAAGAGATTATTATTCTCTTCCTTAAGTAATGATAATGACAATTCATGATGGATCCCTAAACTGTAGAAATAAAAGATCTGTATCTTCCTTTTCTAAATTTGAAAGATAAATTCATCTGTGCTGTCAGTTTGCTTCTTTCTATACACTTTTTAACTTCTTATGTGCTTTGTGTCTACTTATGAAGACAGATGTGGTATCTTACACTTAATCATAACCCAAGATGTTCTATGCCCAGCAAATATCAAATAAATATTTATTAAGAGGAAGAAAGAATAAGCCAGCCCTTGTTTTGTCTTAAGGCAAATCATAAATTCTTTTTATAAAGGATAAAGTCACTTGAAGTTTTGTGCTTTTTATTCAATCTGCTTTCCCTTTTCATTGGTGATAAGAGACTGCTAGTTGCAAGTGGTGTCATCTTACGCTACTGTGGGAATCCATAAGTGTCTAGAGGAAAAACTGCCTGGGCACCTCAGTATAGAGATCACTCTCATGGGCATCATCCCAGTGCATCCTCTTCACTACAACTGAGTCTCTGGGAAAGTCAATTCTAAGTGTTGATGTGAATGGGTCTGATGGTTCCCTCACAGGGACACACAGAACACCTAATAACTGAGTAAGCAAGAAACTATTTGGTAAGGGGAAATAGACTGTGAGTATCAGACCAGATGGAGACTTTAGAATTTTCTACTTCTACTTCTGTCTTTTCTTCAATAACAAAACTTCCTAGACACTAATGACGCAACACATAAGAAATGCAACTGCATTCTCTCTTGATGTCTTCCAACAGTCCACTGACATGCTAAAATACTTTATTTTTTGGGGGTGGGGGTTAAATATTTATTGAACCAGGTCTTTAAATTCTATATCCACCTGCAGACTGTAAACAAGTACAGTATATGTGTAAGTAAAGATGAGCAAATTAGTGGAAAACCTAAGATGCCCTTTGGACACTGGAACCTCACCACAACACTCTCCTGAGGTCAATGCCCAGCACTCTCACAAAATTAAATGGAAAAACCAGGCTCGCTCTGCCCCATCTCTGAGATCAACACCCAGATTTGTAGGCTGCATTTCAGCAAGACAACAATGTAGCTTTTGTTTCTGGGGTGCTACAGATGAGACCCAGGCCTAAGACATTCTGGGCAAGTGCTTAGCACTGAGATACTATCCCGCCTTGGTTTTTAGAGACAGGATTTATCATGCAGCTGGGGCTGGCCTTGAACTCCTGCCTCTACCTCTCAATTGCTGGGATTGCAAGTGCACAGCACTATGCCCGACTAAAAGCATAATTTTTACATTCACGGATTAGCTGAAAGAGTACACATTAAGTTTATAATCTAAGTCTCCTTCCACATTACCATAATTAGTAAGAAACATGAATTGAATTAAAAATAAGTGACAGACCACAGGTAGTTACAAAAATAGATGACTTATAGAAAATAATAAATATCTATGGTTAAGCTGATCACAAAACTTATAAAATTTACTTTTTCCCATAATGTGAAGATTAGTACATTCAAGAGAGACACTGAGGGATGTGCAATAAGGTGATGGCAAAAGGAAAAGTACAAAACCCACAGCAGGAGACCAAAGCAAATGACAATATGCAAAACACAAAGTTCCTCATTCTCCTACTTAGACACCAAAGTTATCTTACAGCCTTTTTATATCTTAAAGTAACTCTATGTTCCTAGGTATAAACATTTAAAAAGATTTATCTGGAGACAAGAAAAAATTGGAAGATTGAACCATCTCATTAAAACAGCTAAAATCAGGAGGATCTGGTGTGATTTTATATATTTCTGACATGCGGGGCTTTCAAATAACTGCATAGAGTTTGGATGGTGTTTAAAATTCCCATACAAATCTATTCTATAAGAATTTTAGTTCTAGCAAAGGGGAGCTTCATACATTCCAAACACATTGGGGAGAGGGAAACCAAAAACTTCACCAAGGAGAGCTTCCTGTCCTGGGTTTTGTGTGGGTGAGGGTCTCGATGGCCATCACTCCCAGTGGGCTTACACAAGCAGCCTGCGTGTCTGCCCCTCCCAGGCCTCTGCAGCAGCCTCTTGTCTCCACCTGCCCTCTGAGTGTTCCCATGCTCACTCTGACTTGAGAGCCTCTGCATTCACTTCATTAAGAAGTGGGTTTTAGATGCCAGTGCCAGTGGCTCATGCCTGTAATCCCAGGTGATCATGCCTGGCCTCTGTGGATCACCCTTCAAAACCAAGGCGGGAGAAACTCTTCTCTCCAATTAGCCAGCAAATGCTGGAAGTGGTGTGTGGCTCAAGGGTAGAACACCAGCCTACAGTGGAATATAGGCAAGTGAGGACTCAAGGGCCCGAGTTCAAATATCAGTACTGGTTTTAAAAAGATGAACAGCATTTATATGGCCTTCTGCAAACAGTGTTTGATGGGAAGCAAGGGTACCAGGTGAGGCGAGGGCCATCCCGTGTGTCCCAGGAAGGTCTGGTGGCTTCTGGAAGCCTCTTCCCCCTACCAAGGCGAGCCCTGTGGTCACTGCAACAGTGGAACTGGATGTGTCAGACCAGGAAACAAGGTTCCCAGGCTAGCTGGAGTCAGGGGTGCCCACAGGAAGCTTGCATGAGTAGGAAGCAGGGCTGTCATGCCTTCTGAGCTGCCCCTGACTGGCTCTGCCATGAAGGGGGAGGAAGTGGAATGGTGATAGCCTCAGCCGCTGAAAGCGCACATTCCCGTCCCAGAATGAGGAGGGGATCACTGTAGGGTTTCAAGTGTGGTGGGGTTCGGCGAACCCCCCCCCGACCTCACACAGCCCCCAGAGCAGCGTCACTTACTATTCATGGATGCTAAAATACTTTAAAGGCCCACACTTTCATGCCAAAAAAATTCACCATGGCTGTTTTCATTGGAAACATCATCTCTCAATGGGACACAGCCTAGATTAGAGAGTCGTTCAATAAAACTTAGGCGTAACCTCTAGTACATATTGAAAGCTGCCATACTTTCCTCTTCTGTTGCTTGGAAATGATTGTCATATTACTTGCTTCAAGCATTCAAGTGAGAATCAACTAAATCTATGTGTTGTTTAATCTTAAAATTAAATGTTCCTTTCCAAATAGTTTTATAGGTTCTCCAAGGGATCACCTTTTGGAGAATTAAATGTATTTAATATGTATAAACAATTATAAATGCATCACATTATAAATATGTTTATTTTGCATATTAGACAATTATTATTATATTTATTACTAATACACAATACATATGTACTCACAACATATAAAGTGCCTAGAAGAGGAACTGACGAATGGTACTCACAAAATCATATTTACTGTAATTCTAAATTTATTACATAAGAATAAGAAGGGGTGGTGAGGCCTTTCTTCTCAACCACACCTCAAACTCCCAAAGTCGACATCTTCAGATGTGATGGTATACTGAGAAGTAGGAGAAAGTCCTAAACTTCTTCATCTATTGTTATTGTTTGACCACTCCCACTATAGCAAGTGAGAATGTAATAGATTGTCTCTACAATATCAACATCCAGGCTTTCCACTTACCATGGTCACTGCCGTGCGAGGATGGACCCTGTCACAGTCTACCGCTTCCACAGTCAGGTTATATTGCTTCACAGACTCATAATCTGGTCTTGTGATTAGTTCAATCATTCCAGAAAGAGGGTGAATCCAGAACCTTTGGACCACCTGGGTGTCTCCACTGGTTATCTGGTAGGTCACACAATTTGGGGGGTAGTCCTCATCAATGGCAGTCACTCGTCCCACTTTGTGGAAAGCTGTCAATAAGATTGTACAAAGTTCATTCTTCTCATGCAGATGTGGTACTCTAGAGAGCCTGACATGCTTTTGCTTTCCAAATAGTACCACAGTTTATCAAAGGGTAACCCAAATCCTTTTGGACAATGACATGTATTGGAAAGCTCCAATTCTACATGATGGAAGACAGATTTAGAAAAAAAATCCTTGGCTACCTTAAACCACTTGGCATGAATCAAATGAGATAAGTTTAAAACAATGGCCCAATAATCATAGTAAGCATAAGATAATGGTTCACAGCATAGACTGAAACTGGAAATGCCTGGGTCCAAATTTCACCCCGGCACTTGCTAGTATAACATTGGATAACTCTGTCATCCCTCTGGACTTCAGGCTGTTTCTTCATCAGCAAACTAGGAACAAAATTCATCTACAACCAGAATCTGTCACATAGAATTGAAGGAATGAGTTAAAATGTACAAAACACTTAGGGTGGTACCTGGTATATAGAAAATGCTAAGTAAGAATTGCCTCTTTGTACATACATTCTTTCAGTGAATTCTCCCAGCAGCCTAACCACATAGGAACTTATGACTGTCTTCACTTACACATAAGGAAACAAAGGCAAGTGATGCTAAGTAACCTGGCCCAGGTCACAGAGCTTGTAGTAGAGTAGGTAGAGCTTCCATCCCAAGCCAGTCAAGAGCTCTAGCATAACACCAAGAACATAAGAATAATAGCATTCATGAAGAAGGACCTGCTTTATTATGCTAACTTGAAAATAAAGAGTCCAAACTATTTGTTCAAGTGAAAGCATAGTTATTAAGAAGAAGGTACCATAGCATAAGCAGACAGTATAAGGCAACAATGGAGTCATTTTCATATTTAACACCTGGCTAAGTATAATAGAAAGCTTATTCCTCTGTAGGAATAAATTTAACCTCTGAATGCAAACTAAAAGCTATTTTGAGCAATTTCAGCTTAGTTTTAAAATAGTGTAATTATGAAACTCTGAAATCCTGCCAAAATTCCCCATAAAATCTATTGGAAACACAGTAGGTTTTCCCTTGTGACTTGCAACCCAGTGTGATTTAAATTCTATGTTTCTTGGAAATCATTCAGAATTTTTTTTTCTTTGCCTGTGCTTGCCCATCCCAAGACTCCTTTTGTCTAATTCAAGCTGTACCACCAAAAAAGTTACTTTAAATATTACAGATTTCCATAATGCAGTCATGGGAAAAGACCCATGGAATTCTCAAGACATATTCATGGCCCCTGGGCTAATCAACCTGGCATGAAAAGAGACTTCTATATTAATGGTACGCCTGTAACTAAAATGTTTGATATTCAGAGGGCAGTCTGTATTCAGAAGAGTTTTAAACTTCCAATTTCCTAGTTTGATAAAATTGTTAGAGTCATGAAGATTTTTGACATTTTGTCAAAAAAAATCCCTCTGATTTCATTCAGTGTTTGAATTCTGGAGTAGAAGATCAATGAATATTATTTTGTTTTGAAGTGAAGAAAAGGGGCAGAATGGAAAGCGATAAAAGGGGGTGAGATTGGGATATACTATAAACATGTATAGAAATATAACAATGAATTCCTTCCTTATATAACTAATACAGGCTAATGATGAAAATAAAGCAAAGAAAGAAATTATAGCAATTGACATTGCACATTGTAGATACTCAATAAACTTTTGTGATATATTACTATATGGCAGGAGCCTTATGGTAATTTTCACATGTCATGTAGTTCACATACATACAATTATCAGTTAGTCCTGAGCTCATCTTCATGAGAGAGTTAGTGTCATCTTCATTTTTATAAATGAGAAACCAAAGGGACAAAGCAATGGCATGACTTGTGTAAGGTCATGAATTAGTTGTGGCAGAGACAAATTTGAATCCAGTTCTATTTGACTCCAGCACTCATAATTATTTTACTGTGTCACAGTGCTCTTAGAAGTCAGACTGATCCAACTGCCACACACACCAGTTTTATATCTTGAAGTATTCAAATCCAGCCTGGAGGAGAGTCTGAGAAAGAGATATTCTTCTTTTGGATGACATAAAGCACAAATATTGCCCCACTGTTCCTTCCACATCAAGTATTCGCTAATTCATCCTAATTTATATAGAATTTATGACTGAAATAGATTTGTGACCATGATCTTGACTTTGGACATAAACTCTTGACTACGGTTACTTAAGCTCACTAATGACCACATTACCCCTAGTTTTTTTTTTTAACACTTAGACCTAGTTTGGTAGAAAATGGAAAGAGTAATTAAAATTAAATAAGTGTGTATTTGTTTATTACAATCCTAGATCTGAAGGGAGGCTTTGGGAAAACCTTCAGGAAGACACTCTGAGGACAATGCCAGTGAAAGATAACTTCTGTGAACATTTGGAGCCTACAATACTCCCTCACATGCTTGCATTTTGTAAATTTCCATGCTCCCCTTCTACCGGTCATGCATTAGAGATCTGGTAGACACTTTCTTATGGAGGAACTAATGTGATAGATGTGAAAAACAGCTCTTACCTCCTGATGTTTCTGGAACCAGAAATGAATAGTGTGACTCTGTAAACACAGGACTGAAATCGTTGTTCGGAGTAATCTCCACAATGATGGTCACAGTAACTTTAAAATTGAGCAGAGAACAAATGTTTGGTGGTGATTGTATTCTACAAAACAAACTAGCTAAATATACCCCTAAAGGACAGGATTCACAGAGGACTGTGAAGTAATAAATTTTCTCTGTTCCCTATATGATCCCTGTATCCACATTTAAAGCAATTTAGTTTAAAACATACAAGGTATCACATTTCATACTTCATTTTATATAATAAGGATAGGTAGGGGCTGGGAATATGGCCTAGTGGCAAGAGTGCTTGCTCTGGTATACATGAAGCCCTGGGTTCAATTTCTCAGCACCACATATATACAAAAAGGCCAGAAGTGGCGCTGTGGCTCAAGTGGCAGACGCCAGGGACAGTGCTCAGGCCCTGAGTCTAAGCCCCAAGACTGAAAAAAAAAAAAAAAAAAAAGGATAGGTAGCTATCAATGTATTTAATATATAAATGTGTACTTATATGTTTTACATAAGAGAATTTATTGTACATTTATGGATGTAATAACCATATTAGAATATGCTGGAGAATTGCTGTTAACCTATGTATGATATTCTATTGTGTGTGTGTGTGTGTGTGTGTGTGTGTCTGAGACCAAACTCACACTTGGAGCCCTGCCTCCAGCCCCCTGCATTATATTCTATATCTGCTTCTCATAACTCAGAATACCCACATTCAATGGTTGGCTTTACAAATGCCCTGTGGTCTTAAACTAGTTAAATATCTCAGTGGCACAGTTTCCTCATCAAAGAAATCAAAGATCCATTATAATCTCCTTCATCACGGTGTAGATGTAAGGTCAAAGATAGACTCATAAGAAAGACTTAGAGTCTACAAAATGTTAAATAAAAATTATCACATGCTGTTCACTTACAACAATTCTTGTGGTAGAAAAGGAAATCTGAATTTCAAGCCAACAACCCAAACTAACATATTAGAGAGTATTCGGGGGAAATAAAGGAATTTGATAATCAAACATAAAATCCAGGGCTGGGGATATAGCCTAGTGGCAAGAGTGCCTGCCTCGGATACACGAGGCCCTAGGTTCGATTCCCCAGCACCACATATACAGAAAAAACGGCCAGAAGCGGCGCTGTGGCTCACGTGGCAGAGTGCTAGCCTTGAGCGGGAAGAAGCCAGGGACAGTGCTCAGGCCCTGAGTCCAAGGCCCAAGACTGGCAAAAAAAAAAAAAAAAAAAAAAAAAAAACCATAAAATCCAGCAACCTGCAAACAAATTTTCAGTAAAAGTAAAATAATTAACATTTCCTACTCAAAGCACCGACATGACCTTGGCCTTGTCCCAATGTCACAGTTGACAGATTCACAGAGCTAAGCTTAAAACAACACTAATGAGTCAGGGAGTGGATATTGGACCAAGTTATATCTGCTAATGTCTCCCAAAATACCTTCCCTGAGATGCAAGTATGCCAAATACAAAATCCCAAGCTAAACAAAGAAAAACAGGTTTCTTTGCCATATAAATGGCAAGAGTTTTTAGAATTTTTAGTATTCTATTATGTACTTTTGAAGCTCCAGGTAGGCATTGCTCTCCTTAAATTTATTTGACCAAGAATTCTCCTTTTAACATGTTACTTTGTAGAATTCATTTTCTGAAGAATGTTGTATATAACTGCTCCTGAAAGTCCACTGAACACAAGTCAAACAATAAAATTTAATCTGGTATCCATAGAACATTTATTTTAAGGAATCAGGCATTCTTCATGTTTTAGTGGATGTTCATTATTATTAGATGCTATCTAGGGCTTTTATCAGAAACTCTAATGTGTCCATGACCTCCAAGAAATCTTAAAGACTGCTGTTCCTCGAAGACTGGTGATTTATGTCAACACTTGTATATTTCCTCCAATAAATCCATTTATGTGTTGCAGGAGCAGGTGACATTTACAGCTCTGCCATACCATCGTTTTTATTGCATCCATAAAGACTCAAAATTGTGCTAATTAGCTGGCCTATAAAAATAGACTGAACCACATGTGTAGTATTCCAAGCACCTTTTCCGAGCAGCTGTCATGCATATTCTTGGATGTGAGAACCAGGAAAGGCATGGATCTATCACTGTGAGATATTAATTTCCCCTTGCCTATTGAGCAAAGGCTCAAATATGGTAAGAGGGATATATAATATAAAATATAACAATATAAAATAAAAATATATATTTTTTTGGATAGGTTAGTCCAACAAGATGAATAACTACAAGAAAAAGCATCCATCCTACAAAGGCAGCTGGCCTAGGTAATAGATTTTTGCATGAAGCTCCACTCATAAGCAACAGAAAAGACAATAAGCATATTTTCAAGAGTGCTGTTATGTCTGAGTCCCTGTCTCTATACATCATTTTTTCCATAAAGTTGAATCATTGAAGTCTACAAATCACCTTGCTAAACTCAGTCTAGAGGGATTTAAGGAGTCCCAGGTGTGTTGATTAGAGTTCAGCAATCAAGTTCCCTTTGATTGCAAACATATATATGTCTGCCACAATTCTACCTTTTGACATCAATGAAAGACCCAGAGCTCCTACTCATTACTCCCACATGCAACCTCAAAATCCTTCTCAACTCAATAATCCGGCAAAAATCCAGTGTACTCACAAGAGAATAAATGTCAATGTCACCTCTCTTCTTGGCTGTCCATTACCAAACATTGACCTGCAACTATAAGCCTGTTTACTACTCAAATCCCCAGGTCTTGAATATCTTTATTTGTTTATTTGGGTGTTGTTTTATTTGTGCATATGCGAGTGTGTGTGTGTGTGTGTGTGTGTGTGTGTGTGTGCCAGTGCTGGAGTTTGAACTCAGAGTTTGTCACTCAAAACTGGTGCTCTATGGCGAGACAACTCCACAGCTGACTTGTTTGTAGTTTATTGGAGATTCTTATCTCATGGACTTCCCTGCTTGAGTTAAATCCCACTTCCTAAACCCTCTTCTGTGGAGCCACAGGACAAAATTCAGATGCATACTGAAGTGTGATTTACAATCAGCAAAACAGCCACACATTCCGTGGGTTCTACTATCATTCAACCTACATGGAGTTGATCTTAATGTGCAAAAAGCTCATCTTTTCACCGGGTGACTTGAAACACTGGGACGGTGATGAGAGAAGCAAGTAGAAGCAAGGGGCAGCCTATGTTCATCTGCATGAGGGACGTGAGCTGTCAAATATGGCAAGTGACCAGTGGCTTGCTTTGATAACAGTTCTATCCATGTCATATAAAATAGTTAAAAGAAATTATTATTTAAAAGTATCCAATTACCAATGTGCTTGGACTATGTTGTCTAATACTTGGCATTAGTGGACATAAAGGCGCAAGGATTAAACATAAAAACTGACTTTAGTGCCAAGAATCATCTAATTCTGTCTTGTTTAAGGCACTGCTATAGGTAAAAAAGATCAACAGGAGTTGTTGTTCCATCAAATCTACTCAGTTCTCCTAGTTCTTTCTCTCATTCTCTTCTTTCCTTTCTCTCCCTACCTCTCCTGTCCTCTTCCCTCCTCCTTTCCCTTTCTTTATTCTCTCTCCCTCCTCTCTTCTTTTTCCTTCCTCTCTCTGTTTCTTCTCCTTTCTTGGCAGTACTAGATTTTTGGACACAGGGCTTCCTACTTCTTAGGTAGTCACTCTGCCACATGGGCCAGGCCCCTCAATTCTTAATTTTCTCCATCATCCTTTTGCCTAATTTAATTTTTTTTAAAAAACTGTTCCAAGTACAATGATGTTTCTGTAAAATCTAAAATGGTAAGTGCGCAGAACAGGCACTTGTTTCCTTGAGAATATTATCAAGTTACCTGTATGAGAGGGATGTAGATCATCAAACACTGAAATCCTCATTTCATAGATATGCCCAGCTGCAACCACCTCTGGATTTTCATAATCCAACTCTCTAGCAACCTTATAGAACAAAATTAGTATACCAAAAAGAAAATGTTAATGAGTATTTTTAGATAATAGATCATTCTGGAAAAGGCAAATGTGTGGCCATTGTTTTTTTTCTAGAAATGGCATCAGAATATGCCTGAGACTGACATACTATTATAAACCACTAACCATTTCAGAAATACATATTAAGTATCTACTAGGTATCTATTACTACTGCAAGTAGTAGACATATAGCAGTAATATAGTCCACATCATAGATTTGAAGACAGATTTAATTGAGCATGAATCCTAGTTAGCTTAAACCAGAATGAGTCAATATGACAACCAAGAATCCAGGGATTGAGAAACAGTCACTTTAAGAGTTGGTATGTGACTCATTCACTCACTTACTACAGCACACATGAAACATGATAGTAGATTTTGGTTCATGAATACAAACCACTTAGAAACATGGGTACATCTTACAGTCTCATAAGAACAACACCCAGACACAACACTTTGACAGTGAATATACAGCCAAGGATGTCAGCTCTTGGTAGGGAGAACTAAGCCAGGGTAACTATGCACACAAAGAAATGTATGAGAGGTGAGTGGTGGATGGATGTGGTTATTGGCTACTGAGTGAGCACATGGAAAGGCCTTAACATCATGTTGACAAATTTTCTATCTTCATCCAAAGTCCACTTTACAAAAAAAAAAAAAACACAAAAAAAAAAACTTGGCCTTGCATAACAAAATGAACATCAACCCAGGGAAGCTCTTGGCTTGATGCCTAAGCGTGCAAAATCCACAACAACATATGCACAAACTGGGTTTGTAGCTTGGGGCCTTTGTCAAGAAAATTAGGGCTAGAGGAAGAAAAAGGTCATGATTAGCTCCTTCTCAGCCATGTTTTCTGGCTAAAAAAGCAAAGGAAGAAGAGTGGCACTTGATAATATTTGGGTTAGAAATAATTAATGCCAAGCTATCAGGGAATCACACTTTGAAATAAAGGCCTATGGAGAATATGAGTCAGAAGAAGAGATTTCTTATAAGGCAGAATTACATGCTGGGAAAGAAATAGGTATGGAGTGTTTAGAACATCAAGAGGGAATATGGAGGAAGAGTTGCCAACTACACCCAAGGCCAGGGGCTAATCATTGTCCCACAGGCAGCTTCTCAAAGTTATCTCCAAGGAAATCAACTTGATTTTCAACTTCTGATTTCCCTAGATAAATAGGAAGCAAATTATTTTGTGCTCATTATGAAAAGGAGAAAATGATGGCAGGCAACAAGATTATGAAGGACTTGCCCATATGCCTGAGGCATTAGTGGAACCTAGAATTCTCTTCTGCTGTGTCAGCAGCTCCTCTTTTGCACTCTACTAGCCTCATTCCAACGGTGGCCAAGAAGTGACTCCATCTCCCTGGGAAAGCAACCTAGAGTGACAGAAACCAAGGTCACTCACCCGGATGACATGTTCAGACTTTGGCACTAGATCGAAGAGTTGTCCAGAACCAACTGGGCCAGAGCTCGGTGCATAATGGATGAGGCTCGGAGGCTTGTCAAGGTCATGACACAAGAGTGTAGCAACTACTGTATCCTTTGTAATCACCTCCTTGCCTCTGTACCTGTTTCATTGTTGAAGAAGTAAAATCAATGGAGTTAGACATTCTTTGTCAGTGTAATGTTTTTCCCATACACCTCCACTTGTGTGTATTACACCTATGTATGGATGGCCTAGTTCTACTGGGACAGACAGATCTACTCAGGAGCATCCTCAGGGAAACCATTTCTCAGGAGATTTGGGGAGATCAACTTCCTTTTCTGGGAGTGCTCCTCTCTGTACTCTGCTGGGCACTCGGCCGGCATGGGAAGTTCAACCAAGGCCACACCTCAGTGGAGAAGACTCTGGTGGGAATTGAAGGGTTCTCTGGGGTCCTTGCAAACTGGGCCATCTGGAAGGTGTGATTAAGGGGGATAAATTCATACCATTCTATAATCACACTGGGCTTGTTTTCACTTCCATATGTCCACTCATCTCTTCATAGGAATCTTAACTGCCCTGTGTATGTTCACTCTGAAATCTTCAAAAACTAGCCTAGGTTCATCCTTCAGGAAACTTCCCAATCCCATGTGATCTGCTCTTAACAACTAAAGCAAAGCAGCAGTATTTAATTGCCATTGTGTGTGAGTGTGTGCGTGTTTTACTATTGCTTTCTGTGTATTCATCTTATCACCTTGACAAGACGTAACCTCCTTAGAGCAAATAATCATAACATATTTATCCCATTACCTCCAGAAACTATAACCGAGTGCAGAATGTGTTTGGTGTTAGGTTAAATAGCTACAGTCCTACTGGGGGATTAAGGGAAAAGAGTAGAAAGAAAAAAGAAGAGGAGGAAAAGAGGAAAGTAAACATTTACTAAGCCTATGATAGTTCCCGTAACTAAACAAATTCCAAGCACAGATTATATTTGATCCTTTCAACAATGTCATGAAGTATGTACATTATCATCTCATTTGAAAAGAAGTCATGGGAACCAACAAGACCACACTGGGGACAATTGGCAAGGCTATTTTTTTACTTTCCAATACATAATCAGTAATTAGACTTACAAAACATGAGGACAGATGTGTATATATAAATTGACCAGAGAGGGAATACGAAGTGAAAGAGCTGAACATGGTGTCTAACACCTGTAATTCCAGCGATTCTGGTGGTGGAGACCAGGAATATCATGATTTGAGGCCAGTCAGAACAAAAAAGTTAATGAAAACCCCGAACTCAAGCAATAAGCCAGTATGATAGCACATGTCTGTCATCTCATTTGTGCAAAAAAAGAGGATCGTCTTAGCATATATTTGGTACCAAAGTCCACCCTGGAAAATTTTAAACCAACACTTTGCCTGAACCGTCAAATTTTTATTTGATATACTTACAGTAAGTAATTGACACAGATTTGAATATGGGTTGCTTACACATCCCCCATTAAGAAAGTTGCATGTTTGATGCACACATCCTATTACCTTCTTAAAATAAGTAACAGCATCTTTATCCTGAAAGCTACATATGGGATTTCAGGTAATCAGCGATGGAACTATAATAAACAGTATGTAGGCTATGCTCAGAATATCACATAGAGTGCCCCAATTGTTCTTCATAACCACCCTCTAGAATAAGTAACATTGTTGTACTATTTTATAGAGGAAACAATGAAGGTCAAAGAGCTTAGTAAATGACCCACAACTGTTAAGTAATAGAACCAGATTTCCACACAAGCCAGCGTTATAACTCAAAATCTCAGGCTTGTACTGCTGTCAGATCTTGAAAACCCAGCGTTCAGTCATGAAATGATCCAACAGGCTGTACAGTAGTTAAGAACCATAATTAAAGAGGCTAACCTGTATTAAACAAATTTCTACACTTTAACCAAGATTCAATCAGCTGACAAACCTTGTGTCTAGTTGGGCTAAATAAATGTGGCAAGACCTCCCTCTCTCGGAACACTGAATTCTTGTCCCTGCCCATCTGTCTTGGCTCACCTAATCAGATATTGGTCACAGACAGGTGAGTTGTCATTAATGCCATTAATGGAGGCAGTCACTGGAATAGCTGCACACCTCTGGTCATGATCACAAGCCTTAATGGAGAAGGTCTGAATGCTTGCAAACCCAACTGTCTCCACATCCAGACGGGTGGCGGTCACCACAGTCCCACGCTCTGTAATGAAATAGTGGCCCAGGGTGTCATTATCAAAATTGTTTTATTACACACATAGCTGCAGAACAGACCCCATGCGAATTATGCCTGATTCATTTGACTTAAGAAGATGATTCAAAGTACTGAATGGTATTCAATTATGTATGCACCTAAATACGTGTGTGTGTGTGTGTGTGTGTGTGTGTGTGTGTGTGTGTCCTGGCCCTTGAGCTCATAGCCTAAGGCACTGTCCATGGGCTTCTTTGCTCAGATCAAACACTCTACTACTTGAATTCCCCATGCAGCTTTTTGGTGGTTAATTGGAGCCAAGAGTCTCATGAACTTTCATGTCCAGGCTGTCTTCAAACTGTGATCCTCTGATCTCAGCCTCCTGTGTAGATAGGATTACAGGCGTGAACTATTCGGGGCTTGGCTCCGATAAGCCTAAATTCTTAATCATAGAATTTTGAGTAAGTCACATCAGAAAATAGAGAACCATCAGTAGAACTTTCTGTAACAAAACATACTGTAAATATGTATTGTTCATCATGATAGCTACTAAGCACCTCTCTACTGGGCATTAAACAATGTATCAGGTGTAACCCTGAGCCGTATCTCAAAACCAGGCATAGTGAAGTACACCTGTAATCTCAACTACTCAGGAAACAGAGGTGGAAGAATGGAAGTCTGAGACCTACCAAAATAAAATTAGTGGGGATTATCTTAAACTACAAGCAAAGGGACAGAGGGTGTGACTCAAGTGACCAAGTGACCAAGCTCTCATCTAGCAAATGTTTAGCCCTGACTGAGTTCACCCTGACTTAGTACCACCCTCCCCCCCTCCACTTCCAAAAAGAAAAATAGTTCTAGCTGCTCTGTGGAGACATTAAGAGTAAAAGCAGAAGCCACGGTAAGAGACTGGAGTTGTTACATTAAGAGGGAATGGCTGTCTAGCTGAGACTCTTCCAGAAGCAAAGCCTGAGAACCCAGGATTTGAGTACAAGTAGTTTATTTGGGAAGTGATCCAGGACACTGGGGCATGGGGGTAGAGAGACAGGAAAAAGAAACTCCTTAGAAAATGTGTGCCAGCAAGCGAGTCCCTGTGATTGGCCCCTAGAGCCTGGGGAACTCTTGGAGCTGGCACGGGACACACAGTCAAAATTGTTCCATCCCTGGAGGAAAAAATCAGGAAAGTAAAGTTTCTATCCCATTTTTCTCCAGAGAGATAGAATTTCTCCAACAATCCCAACCTGCTGTGAGAAGAGCCCTGTTCATTCAGGACATGAAGCAAGAAGAAGAGTTAACTTGGGTTGGAGAAGACATGCTAGAAAGTTGGGCACGGTGGAAAGTTGGGAAGCTAAGATGGCCACCTGAGCACAGCCACAAAGAGTCACAAGGTAGCTCAAGAGGGAACAAAAAATAGGTCTTGGGTGGAGTTATTCTGCAGACATAGAGGAAGAATCTTCTTGTTGGGTTTCTGGAAATAAAAACAAGTCAGTGTGTGGATCTGCAGATACCTCTACAAAGCAGATTTGTAGGGACAACCTTCAACATACCTTTATCAACTGCAAAGTATGCATTCCATGGGTCTAGTTCAAAGCTCACATCTCCCAGGTGATCTTCATCAGAAGCCTGGCATTTTCCAACTGTTTTCCCAATTGGAATTTCTTCTTCCAGTGTGACATTGACTTTATTGTGCAGAGTGGAGTTAAGAGAAGTAACACTCAAGACGCCATTTTCAATACCAAAAAAACTAATTTTAAAACAAAAGATTGTTAGAGTATTATTATTTGTTTGGTGCCTTTCCTATTCTTTATGAAGGAATAGAGACTTGGGGACAGTAAGATTAAAATAGAAATCATGCTTAGGGTATTAGCAGATAGCCCATGTATTGGTCACTTATCTACAGTTCCAACAAAACCTCAAGGGCTTTTCATGTGTTATCTTGTTCCTTCCTCAGCCTTCCGAAGTAGGAACCATTTTGTCCCCATTTTACAGATGTGGAAACTGAGAATTTAAGACTTTCAGGTAAGTATAAGGTGGCTGAAAGAAGATAACCCAAGCCTGTTTTGCTTCAGAGGTTGTATACTTGATCACATGTTTTAACATGAGTCAGTCTCATAGAATTGCTGATCCTTTATGTACTTTAGAATATAATCTCCCTGGTGATAATAATAATGAAAGATAAGCCAGCAACTCAGACATGAAGAACACATTGCATTGATTGTACCTTGTTTGATTGCAATTTCAATACATTTTATCATTTAAAACTATTTTAGTTTTTTTTCTTTGTGCTGGTATTGAGGCCTGAACTCAGTGACTTGTGCTCTTGGTTGGCTTTTTCTGCTCATAGCTGGTGTTCTACCACTTGATCCATATCTCCACTTCTGGCTTTTTGCTGGTTGATTACAGATGGAGTCTTGAAGATTTGTTTACCTTGACTGACTTCAAACCCCAATCCTCACATCTCAGCTTCTTGAGTAGTTACAATTATAGGGGTACACCACTAGTGCCTGACCTATTTTCTTCTCTGTGTGTGTGTGTGTGTGTGTGTGTGTGTGTGTGTGTGTGTGTGTGTTTTGGCCAGTCCTGGGCCTTGGACTCAGGGCGTGAGCACTGTCCCTGGCTTCTTCCCGCTCAAGGCTAGCACTCTACCACTTGAGCCACAATGCCACTTCTGGCCTTTTCTATATATGTGGTGCTTGGGAATCGAACCCAGGGCTTCAGGTATGCGAGGCAAGCACTCTACCACTAGGCCATATTCCCAGCCCTTTTTTTTTTTTTTTTAAGGAAGACTGTTTTAGCTAGGTGCCAGTAGTACACATCTGTGATCCTAGCTCCTCAAGAGGCTGAGAACTAAAGATTGCACTTCAAAGCCAATCTAGATAGGAAATTCCATGAGACTCTTTAACCATCAAAAAGCCAAAAATAGAAGTGTAGAACACCAACTTTGAGCAAAGCCCTCAGGGACAGTGAGTGCCTAGGCTTAGAGTTCAAGCCCCAGTACCCCTGCACACACATACATACATACAGACACACACACACACACTCATATGCGCGCACACGTACACATCCATAAACAACAAACTTCCCTTATGACTCTTACATCTTAAATGTTTTTTACCTTTTGCTTGTTTTCCTTCTCAGCATAAAAAAAGACATTTTAAAGTCAAATTATGAAATGCTTTATTGCCTTACCTGCAAGTAAGAGTAGGGTCTTTATTATTGACATTGATGAGGAAAATCTTTAGATTTCCAGAAGTAGACAATCCTCCGGGATCGACCACTTTAATGACCAATGAAAAGCTAAAGGCACAGCCACAAGAAAAACAGCTCAGATTTTATGTAACTAAAAGGCTTCCAAAGAAATGGACAGTATGAGATTTAACTCACAGATTACAGCACTTGATTTGTCTGGTTCAAATGTCAGTCAACTCAGTTATTTTAGCAGTTGGAAATGGCTTACGCTTTGTTAAGAAACAAATTAGTTAAATTGATGAAAGAACAAGCAAGAACTTAGCAAAGTATCTATTAATCCTCATAAATGGCACCAAGAAAAAAAAAACGCTCTGGGAATTCATTTTGCATAGTGGAGCAGAGCTTGTAGTGGGTTCCTACCCCTTCAAAAAACTTTGTGTTTTAATATTGGGCACTGATAAGTTCAAATGAGGTATTAAAAACACTGCAAAATAACTTAAGACAGTTAAATGGTTAACACATTTTGATTTTAGTAGAGATGTTCATGTGTTTAAAGAATGGAGAGATGAGAAAAATAAAAGCTTCCATAAACTGGGAGCCCTCCTTCCTGTCTAAGTATCCTAACTCTGCAAATCCCATATTCAATCCCGGAAACTCCTCAGTCCTGTGTTCATTGAAAGAGATGCTCACCCCTTGAGGGAGAAAAAGTTATTATACTTTAACTTCAACAAACTAAACATTGGTATCAAAATAAATGTTTCCTTCCCTACACACATACATGCATACATGATGACTCAATTTTCTTCTTTATAATTTTTCCAACAAGTTGATATTTATAAGACTTTTTTTTGTCAGTTGTGGGACTTGAACTCAGGTTGTGGGTGCTATTCTTAAGCAATTTTTGCTCAAGACTAGTGCTCTGCCTCTTTGAGCCAGAGCACCACCTCCAGTGTTCTGGTGGTTCATTGGAGATAAGAGTCTCATGGGCTTTCCTGCCCAGGCTGGTTTCCAGCCATGATCCTCAGATATCAGCCTCCTGAATAGCTAGGATTACAGGCATGAGCCACTGGCTCCCAGCAACACATTCGTTTTCTTCACTGGAAGATGCATTCATGATATGAAGGCTCCTACTCCCTGCCCCCGGCTTCTACTTCCCGTGGGGCTTTAGTACTGAGGATGCCCTTTTACTGTTAGTTTTGTTGTTTGTGGTGGTGGTAGTGGGAATTGAAATCAGGGCCTTAGGTTTACTGGGCAAGTGTGCTTTAACACTTAAGCCATGTTCCAGACTTTTTTACTTTGTTTACCAGGTAGGGTCTCCTCTTTTGGGCTGGCCTTGGACCACTTCCCAAGTGGCTGGAATTACAGGCATACACCACCATACCCAGCCCTTAGGATGCTACCTCCTAGGACCTACTCCCCTCTCAACTTTTGCGACAAGGATGGGATGCAGGCTCAATTCGCTTGGAATGTCTGAAAAGTCCATTTCTTTTCCTGCGAAGCACTTTGATGCAAAACATATAACCAAAAATGGTGGTCATAAAAATCATTATAAAATGAAGAATTAGTAACTTGAACTACCAGCTATCCCCTTGGCAGACTTGGAGGAAGCACAGAGAAAAACATCCTTAAGGTTTGTTTGCATAACAAATGAGCTCTGAGTTACACAGAGAAAAGGCCCTGCCTGCTTCCTAGCAGGCTGCAAACAAACCCCAGTGCTGAACATTTCACTGCTGCACTGTGGTTGAAGGCAGGTGACACAGTGGCTCCTGAATAGCCGAGGCCAGTCCCCAAACCAGCAAGGGTACAACTGCAGGTATCTTCCGATTTTATGTCAAGGCAATCATTTGGAGGCCTCCTCACTTGGGGAGCACAAGCCAAAGCTGACTGGGAGGCAATAAAGAAGAGACTTGCATTCCCCATGCTAGATTTACCTTCTCGTTTCACTCTCAAAATCAAACACTGTGGCTGTGGAGATCGTTCCGGTGCTGTCTATTGTGAAGCCAGAGCCCTCCGGGGAAATGAAGAACTGTTTATTGGACAGTAAAGAGAAAGAAAAATATGACAGAGACATGACCCCCTTCCCTGCAAGATTTTTCACATCTCGAAGAACCACACCTGAAATCTTTGGGTGCTCAGGGCTGCTCACTTGCCACCCCCAACCCATGTTAGGTGATGATAATGATGATGACAGTGATGATTATGATAATGATAACAATAATGGTTAAGCTATCTTGATTCAAGCTACATAACCTGCTCTTAAACATTAAGAATAAATACTCCCGGGGTTGGGGATATGGCCTAGTGGCGAGAGAGCTTGCCTCGTATACATGAGGCCCTGGGTTCGATTCCCCAGCACCACATATACAGAAAACAGCCAGAAGTGGCACTGTGGCTCAAGTGGCAGAGTGCTAGCCTTGAGCAAAAAGAAGCCAGGGACAGTGCTCAGGCCCTGAGTCCAAGGCCCAGGACTGGCCAAAAAAAAAAAAAAAAACAAAGAATAAATACTCCTGCCAGTGGCTCATGCCTGTAATCGTAACTATTCAAGAGACTGAGATCTGAGAATCACGCAATCAAAGCCAGCCCAGGCAATTTTATCTTATTATCTTATCTCCAATAACTTATCTCCAATTAACCTCCCAAAATGCTGGAAGTGGAGCTGTGTCTCAAGTGGTAGAGTGCTGGCCTTGAGCAAAAAAGATCAGAAACAATACCCAGACCCTAAGTTGAAGCCCCAGGACGAGCACAAAAGAAAAAAAAGAATAAATTGTTCTAATCTCTTATATTCAGTTATTACCTAATAATTTCTCACTAAACCCCACCTAGAGCTAAAAGTAAAGGAGAAGGAGCTACATTCTGAGGAATTTATTGGCTGTTGAAAGACAACTTGGGGCATAATTGGTTTGCTGATGGTGAGGACGGACTCTTTGGGGATAGGGAGAATGTGATCAAGCAACTCAACAATGGAAATAATAAATGAGCTACTGGCCATCTGATTTTCTATGCATAGGTACCAACAAAATTTTAACAAGGTATTTTCTTTCTTTTCTATTTTCTTTTTCTTTATTTTCATTCATAGATAGATAGATAGATAGACAGAAATAAAGAGTAAGAGAGAGAGAGATAGTATTACTAGAATTTGAACTCAGAACCTCCTATGTGTTAGGCAATTGCTCTATCACTTGAATCACATTTCCAGACCTTTTCACTTACATTACTTTTCAAATGAAGTTTTGCATTTTATTTTAACCTAGATTGGCCTTGGACTCCCTTCCTTTTTACTATGTCTCTTGTGTAGCTAGGATGACAGTCACATCATACCACACCCAGCTAATAATTATTAGTTACGATGGGAGTTTCACTAGCTTCCTGCATGAGTTAGCTGGAATCCTAATACTCTCCAATCTGTGGCTTTTGATTAGCAGGGATTATAGGAATGAGCCACCATGCCTGGTGCAAGTTGCTTTCTTTTTTTTTAATTGTCAAAGTGATGTACAGAGAGGTTACAGTTTCATACATTAGGCATTGGATACATTTTTTGTACTGTTTGTTACCTTCTCCCTCATTCCCCCCTCCCCCTTCCCCTCGCCCCCCATGAGTTGTTCAGCTGGTTTACACCAAACAGTTTTGCAAGTATTGGTTTTGTAGTCGTTTGTCTTTTTATCCTGTGTCTCTCGATTTTGGTATTCCCTTTCACTCTCCTAGTACCACCAGTATACCAGTATACCAGTATACACAGTTTCCAATGTACTCAGATAAGATACAGTGATGGTGCAGGTACAACTTCAGGAAGGGGATACGAGAGGATCATCAACAATAGAAGCTACGGTTTCACATGGCATGTTGAAAGTAATTACAACAGTAATATAACAGTCGTTTCCATAACATGCAGTTCATTTCACTTAGCATCATCGTATGCATTCATAAGGGCATAGCTATTGGGCTCTTGTGATCCTCTGCTGTGACTAGCCTAAACCTGTGCTAATTATTCCCTATGAGGGAGACCATAGAGTCCATGTTTCTTTGGGTCTGGCTCACTTCACTTAGTATAATTTTTTCCTTAAGAATGGGGCAATGTCATTCTTTCTGATACAGGCATAAAATTCCATTGTGTGTATGTACCACATTTTCCTGATCTACTGAGAGGCATCTGGGTTGGTTTCATATTTTAACTATGACAAATTGTGCTGCGATGAACATTGTTGTGCTTGTGGTTTTAGTGTTTGTTTGTTTGTTTTTTGGCCAGTCCTGGGGCTTGGACTCAGGGCCTGAGCACTGTCCCTGGCTTCTTTTTGCTCAAGGCTAGCACTCTGCCACTTGAGCCACAGCACCACTTCTGGCCATTTTCTGTATATGTGGTGCTGGGGAATCGAACCCAGGGCCTCATGCATATGAGGCAGGCACTCTTGCCACTAGGCCATATCCCGAGCCCTTTAGTGTGTTTTTGTTTGTGGTCTTTTGGGTAGATGCCCAAAAGTGGGGCTGCTGGGTCATAAGGGAGCTCTATGTTTAGCCTCCTGAGGAATCTCCATACCGCTTTCCAGAGTGGCTGAACCAGTTTACATTCCCACCAACAATGAAGTAGGGTTCCCTTTTGGCCACATCCCCTCCAACATTTCTTATTGTTAGTTTTCTTGATATAGGACATTCTTACTGGGGTGAGATGGAATCTTAATGTCTTATTGACTTTTATTCTATACTGCCTTTTAGGTATTCTGGTAAGTGCTCCATATATGTTGTCTTTTAGTTTTCCAGTTCTATTTCACAGATACTGTCACTGTCCCATTTCACAAATAAGAACAGTGAGGCTTAGAATATCCAAGTGCCCACCCCACCTATTTTAGATCGGGGCGGGAGGGGGGGGAATCTTAGATGTTGCTTTTCTGTTCTCCACACACAGGATTCCTAAGGCAAAGTTCTTACCAAAAAAGGCAGATGAAGTCAAGGGTTTTTCCAGGGCAGATGAGATCAAATGATTACAAAAGGCCACGATAACAAATCCAGGAGCTGATTAATATCAGGAGCTAATTATGCTGAGTGCGACAGACTTAATAATTGTGTATACCCAGAGATAATTTAACAGAGAAGATTATTAAACACAGAAGGACTGAAAAGCAACCTAAAAATCATTTGAAGAAATTAGTGACCTTTAAGTGTATTGATTTTCTGATGAATCATCCTGTTCTGATTAATTTTAATTCATACTTTCCCATTCTTTTTACCCGTACAAGCAAGGTGGAATTGATTTCTATTATATCTATCTGTAGAACATTGTGAATGCATCATATTCTTGGGCAGGAGAATAATGACACCCATTCCACAGGGGAAGGATGGATGATGATTGGTAGTTAAATTATCCTAGAGTGCACACAAGCACAAGGCCTGGCTACATACAAATAGATCTGATTGTTTGAAAAAGACACCCACATTTGTATTTGCAGCCACTCAAAATTTGCAGTTCCAAATTCAATGCTAGCGTTACATAGTTGTCAGCAATTATTCAAGAATCCTGTGTATATTAGAGAGCTGTATTTTGTGGTTTGATTTTTTTCATAATGTGAAGTACTACCTTTTAGAAAATGATAGCACTGCTATGAATTACTCTTTGTGATATTCAGGAGCGGTTTTGAAATGGCGGTTGCTAGGCAGCCAGGGCCATGGCTAGAACAGCCACCTCCATGAAGGATTCCCTGGACAGGACAGACATTGAGGAATGAGATGGTAACTCTCTGTAAGTTAGATTCAAGTAAGTTAGATTCAGTGCTGTGGCACCTGCCCTTGTCCCCATTTTGTCAGCAATGTCACCACCAACTTCAGTGAAGAACTGTTTCAACCACAATCATAACTACAGCAGCCTACTCCCAGGTTCCCGGGTGTGAGGGCAGATTGCAGAGAAAGTGACATTCTGGATGGATTTAGTCTCACCATCCACTTTATTCCCAGCTCTGAGAAGGCTTGCTTGTGATTATTTGCTCTCAAGAGTAGCTGGAGAATTGGAAATGTCAGAACCCAACTTCAAGCCAAACACAGAAGGAGCATTAGCACCTCCCAAGCTCGAAGCTTCGAGAGAGCAGAGCTCTAGGAACCACAGCAGGCCTCCGTGAAAGGACAAGGGTGTTGGCTGCCAATTATTCTGTTTGTGTGCTCAGATTTTTTTGCCCAGTGAGCTCCCACAACCCTTCAGATGATGCTGTGGGATTGGTTCTTGTCTTAGTGTACCTGACAGAGGAAAAGGAGGCCAAAGGTCAGAAAAGCTACTGGAAAACATGTTATTAGCAAGTAGGCAGGGTGAAACTCAGACCCAGGGATTCAGGCAGCAAATCCATTCCATACTATTGATGTTCTCCTTGAAGATTCTTTCCAGCTGAAAAGCATGTCTTTTTTTTTTTTTTCTTTCTTTCTTTCTTTCTTTCTTTCTTTCTTTCTTTCTTTCTTTCTTTCTTTCTTTCTTTCTTTCTTTCTTTTTCTTTTTTTTTTTTTTTGCCAGTCCTGGGCCTTGAACTCAGGGCCTGAGCACTGTCCCTGGCTTCTTTTTGTTCAAGGGTAGCACTCTGCCACTTGAGCCACAGCGCCAATTCTGGCCGTTTTCTGTATATGTGGTGCCAAGGAATCGAACCCAGGGCTTCATGTAAACAAGGCAAGCACTCTTGCCACTAGGCCATATTCCCAGCCAAAAGCATGTCTTTTTAAAAGAATAAATTAGCTAATTAATGCATTTAATTGTGCTGGTACTGGAGCTTGAACCTAGGGTTTGGGTGCTATCCCTTAGCTTTTGTGCTTGAGGCTAGCACTCTAGTACTTGAGTCACAGCTCCATGTCTAGCTTTTTGGTGGTTACTTGAATCTCAAGACTTCCTGCCTGGGCTGGCTTTGAACAATCCTCAGATCTCAGCCTCTTGAGTAGCAGGGATTAAGGCATGAGCCAGTAGGACTCAGATTGTCTTTTTAGTTTTAAAACACTGTAACTAAACTTATTTTTTTTAAGTTTTGGGTGGGTACTGAAGAGTCTAGTTGGGTGAAGACTGAGTTGTAGAGCAATTCCATGTCACTTTTTATCCAGGAAGAAAAGTAAGAGAGGGGAAACGAGAATGGAGGAAAGAGAATAAAGGAAATATATGAAATGGAGCCCTGGGACTTTAATACCTGATGGTTCACAAGAAAAAGGTGAACAAGGAAAAAAAATAGTCAAAAGGAAAGGAATAAAACCAATACTGTTTATTATTACAAAATAATGTTAACATTAAGCAAGACATAGTGGCTCATGCCTGGAATCCTACCTACTCCAGAGGCTGGAATGAGCAAGATCAATGTTAGGTGCCAGCTATGCCAAAGTATAAATAGGTATATCACAGTCCAGGCTATCCTGGGCAAACACCAAGGCCCTATTCAAAAGATAATGAAAGCCAAAAGGCCTGGAGGTATGGTTCAAGTGGCTGAGCACTTGATCTAGCCAGTGTGAGGCCCTGAGTTCAGGACCCAGGAGTGTCAAATAGTAGCAATAATAGTAGTCTTAGCTAACATTTATAGGATATCTTCTGCCAAGTATTATTCCAAACACTTTACTTACACTACCTGATTTAACCTCCATGACAACCCTAAGGTAGATCCTAGTAGTAGTGCTATCGTAAAGAAACAGAGATCCAGAAAGGTCATGAGATTTACCCAGAATCTTAAAACTGGACTGTGGCAAAGCCCGAATTTAATCTAGGCTCTGTGTAACTTTAGAGGTTCTATTTTGTTCACATATTTACTGTGTCTAATTTGATCCAGGCAACTATTTCCTTAAGGGAAATTAACAGAATATATGATGTGGGCTAAGTATTTTTAATGGTGTTTTTAATAGTATTCTGAACTATTCAAAAAGCAAAATTATTGCCTGGTCACTGATTATCTATAAAATGTTTTATTGGAGAGAAACAGGTTTATGAAATTAGTTTCAAATTAAAAAGCAGATATAAACCAAGCACCAGTGGCTCACACATATAATCCTAGCTGCTCAGGAGACTGAGCACTTCAAAGCCAGCCCAGGCCAAAAGAAATTTGTGAGACTTTTACCTCCACTTAGCCACAAAAAAGCCAGAAGTGGAGCTGTGGCTCCAATGGTAGAGGTCCAGCCTGTACAAAATGTCACATGAAAGCAAGAGTCACGAAGTCCAAGCCTCTGTACTGTTGCTTTTTTTTTTCCATTCCTGGGCCTTGAATATAGCCTGGACACTGTCCCTGAGCCTCTCTGTGCTCAAGGCTAGTGCTCTACCACTTGAGCCATAGCAGTTGCTTTATCTGCATAGTCTATTGGAGACTTTTCTGCCCAGGCTGGCTTTGAATGGCGATCCTCAGATATTTGCCTCCTGAGAAGCTAGGATTATAAGTGTGAGCCACCAACGCCTGGCTTAAAACTATTTTTAAATAAAAGTAAGAATCAGACATAATTGAAGACTAAACCTTCATTGTGTTAGTGTGGCCTTGCATTTTTCCCTGGGCCTATGTGAAAAGTAGCAGCAATTTACCTTGAACATTTTCTGTAGCACCATGAGTCTTAGTTTACCCTTGAAGATTTCAGGATTCACACATTCTTTTACTACCCTCTCAAACCACTCTCTTGTCTTCACTTTATGAGCAATAGGAATAGTTTTCCTTTTATACCTTTACTGGACTGTCAGAGCTCTCCTTCCTCTAACTTAAAGCTTCTATTTACTTGTCTCAGTAGCTAGCTGGAGTTAGAGATCCCGTACTCGTATCTTGTATTTACGTTGGGTGTCTGACTCAATGGCTTTAGTTCTAAACCTGGGTATTAGAAGCATAATCTGACATATTTTCATGTTGCACAATTTAGTGATGTAGTAAGCACTTCTGATCTGGTGGACAAAGCATGGAAAGAAAAGGGCAAGCAAACGTGTGAACTCAAAATCCCTGATGGAAGGCAGCAGGGGAGCTCAGGAATGTTTCCTACTAGGAATAAAGAGATGGGACATCATATTCCTTTAGTGGTTAAGGGTTACCTTCCCCACCCCTGGACATTTTAAATTTCAGGTACTTCTTGTTCTTTCAACCTGCAAGAAACACCCATGGCAGTCTTCTGGCTGAGAGTGAGTGGGGCTGAGAGCTGGCTGCTCTATGCAGAGATATTTACAAAATTGTCACAGAGATCTGCCCACTGCTCTCTCTACAAGTTCCTTTGTTGAAGAAAGTGAAATCACTGTGTGGCTGAGGCGTGCAAGAAAGCAGAATTACTTATTACATTTGCAAACCAATTACCTTGTATGTAAGTAACTTTTAGTTTCCATCCCATATTCTTTAAGAACTCTCACAAAAGGTGAACTTCAACTCGGAATAGATTGGTTAGGTGTACCCCAAGGATAGTAGGGGGAAACAAAGGGAGCTCAAGTTGCAAGAGTGCCAGTCAGTGATGTCTGCTATCAGCAAGTGAAAAGACATCACTGTATTCACTGGGAGCTTGATGCCAAGGATACCATTAACATGTTTACAGAGCTTGTCACAAATGCTAATTCCTGGGCCCACCTCCAGAGATTCTGCTATCTGTATTTGTTAACCTCCCACTTGATTCTCCTGATGCAGAGTAAAGAATCAGGGTAACCTCCAGTGTGAAAGACTGTGCGGGTCCTGGGTAGTTTAGGGATCACCTTAAAATAGTGAAATAAATTCTTCTTATAGTAAATATTTTATTATAATTCCTTTCTCTGTTTCATAAAAAATTTCTCTTCAAATATCAGCTGCAGAACATCTTTGCCTGCTGTGTCTGGACTTGCCGAGCCTCCAACAGTGTTAAGGTTGAACAGGCCAATGGCTGTCCAATCTTCATTTGCTTTATGTGACTAGACTTAAATGACTGACTTATTTTCTCACCTTTTTCTACTATTTACACTCAAACAACAAAATAATAGCTTGAACTTACAAAAGATACTGTTGGATGGGAAATAGTTGCACAAGTTGCAAGGCAAGACTAGCAATTTGTCGTGAGATTGTTCAGCGTGGATTGTTTGTTGTAAGATGATTTTGTGACTATGGGCTGAAGTATGCTCCAAGCTTGTATGCCATCTTGTGGAGAATTTTGCAAGGTGTGTAATTCTGAAGCAAATACTGCTTCTCCAATATTTGTTAGGAGCCTGACTGTGGTTTTTTTCTCCAATCATCTGCTCTGTGTGTGAAGAATTAGTTATTTTCTAGATAATTAAAGCTATTCTTAAAATCACTCTTTCCCAATTACATACTTATTTCAAGTAAAATTGTTGTTAGCTTGACTAACCCAGATAATTGCCTCCATTCTCAAATTGATTTGGCCAGTGTATGTCTAAGCTAAATATTTTATCACATACTAGAACTTTCCAAGAATGTCATATTGTACAATTTAAATCATCTACTCTTATTTCTTGGCTCCAGGAAGAAATGAAATGTTTAGGAAAACTTAGAGTAGATCAGACTCCTGGGTACAACTCAGAAATCAATCTTTCCAGCAAGTCTGCAAATACCCCCTAAAGATCTACCACAAATGAACACCAAAGCCAGTTGCTGCTTATGCTAAGGAAAAACAAAAGCACAGCGACAACAATTATAAACTCCATGAATCTAAATGCTTTGCAATGCTCTATTCAATGTTACCTTTGCAAAACCTACAGCACTATTTTTGGAACAGATACCTAACTATTAAACAATGGGTTAAATGAGCAGGTTTGAGACAGTTTTAAATGTGTTTTGCAGTAAATACATTTTGGAAACTTTTGAAAGTTATATTCAGTACCAAAACATTTTGTTTAGAGGCAACTTACAAGCTACTTTGGACTAGGCCTGTAAATATATTAAAAGCTGGACAGTCTGACCTACCAATATGCATTTGTGCTCTTTGATCGGAGTCATTTTTTCTGGAGCCAAATATATTGGCTCCAGAAAAAGAACAGAATTCACTGAAAAACCTCTTGTGAAAAATAAGGCACACTGTTATATAAACAGGCAATTCCAACTTCTTATCACTTCTTAAAGAAAATAGGCAAAAGCTACAGACCACTCATCCACAAGGCCTCCAGAGACAAAAAACTGAGTTAATGGTCTACCAGGCCATACTTACAACTTGAGACTATTTTTTAAAAATTTTATTGTAAAGGTGATACACAGAGGGGTTACAGTTACCTAAGTAAGGTAATGAGTACACTTCTATTTGAAGAGTGTCACTCCGTCCCTCATTTTCTCCCATATTACCCTCCAGCTCTCATTATCCTCAAGTTGTATAGTTCATTTCCAGCATAGTGTCTAGTGAGTATCACTGTTGCATTGGTTCACCCTTTGTCCCACTGTTTCGGTGAGTCCCCTTTCCTTCCCCAAATCAGATAAACTTATATACAAAGCAATGGGTACAGAAATAAAAAAAACAGTGTCAATGAAGAATAAAGCAAAGGGGAAAAAAGGAAAAAGAAGAAATAATGGCAAACAGTACAGTAAAAAAAAAAACTCTTGTTTTCATTTCTCGGCGTTCATTTCTATAGGCATCATTTTATATGGTCATAGCACAATGAAACTTCCTAAGTAAAGATCCAGAAACACAATGAATCAAAGAAAGGCTATGGGACTATTTTAACTATGCATACCTTTCTGTTTAACTAAACCTCTCAAACATGTCAGAAGATGTACTAAGGTCATGCCTTCTTGTATCTTCCTTCCTTTCTCTGCCCTTCACCATGTCTCTATTTGGCATATAAGGGCTAGTGAAAAACCTGATGTGAGACTTCTGAAATTTAGACGCCCCTCAAAAACCTGTTTCAATCATAATCTCATTTCTTGTACAGTATCTCATTTTATGGCTCACTTCACTGATACGAAATTTTATTTACACATGTCCTAAACACCAAGGTATTGCTAGGAAAAAAGATGAAGCCAATCCCTACTTTTCTGGATCATATAATTCATAAGAATCATTATAACTCTTCTCATGACAATTTCATAAGAATCATTTCTAAGTGATGATAATGTGTGATTGGGGTTAATAAAAGGTAGAGGGACTCATTTCTTTCCCAAGCAATACCCACACAAGGAACGCAAATATTTTGGATCATTTCTATAGAGACCATGGCTAAGTAAGATCTTCCAGCAATCTCTCCCCAGAGACACACCAAATGTTCAGCAGCTATTCACGCACCAAACTACCATGACAAGAATGAAGGAGGTAAGAGGAGAGACCACCATGCTTGCATTTAGTACCGTGAACCCAAAAGGCACACTGAAGAAGACAGGAAGGAAATGGCTGGCCCAGATCCAAGCAACTCAGCACAGAGTTGGATATCTTCCCCTTGAGGGAGGGAGTGAAGTAACTCTCCATACCAGGGGCCAGCATGTGAACTCAGTGTTGGACAAACCCTTAACTAGAAATGGAAGAGAGAGCGAAAGAGAGAGAGAGAGAGAGAGAGAGAGAGAGAGAGAGAGAGAGAGGACTTGAGTAAAATGAAAAGAAGATATTACAACTGACACCACAGAAAGACAGAACATCCTTAGAGATTATTATGAAGAAATATATGTCTACAAAACTGATCATCTAGAACAAAATGGACAAATTTCTAAACATAAAAACCTAACCAAGACCGAAGTCATTATCAAATAAACTAAAGATAACAAGTACTCACGAGGATGTACAGAAAAGGAAACTGTTGCACACTGTTAGTGGGCTAATTATCAATTAGTACATCTACTGTGGAAATCAATATGAAGGCCGCTCCAAGTTTTGAGATTAAGTCAGCTAGGACTGTAGTCCTAGCTACTCAGGAGGCTGAGACCTGGAGGGAGATCTGAGAAGCCTTGAGATGGAGGACTGAGAGAAGCCTTAAGGATTGAGAGAAAGCCTTGGCTTTAAGTTCAAGGCCTTAAATCCAAGTCCTGGTACTGGCACAGAGTAATTAATTAATTAATTAAAAATACTATCCAGCAATCTTAATTCTGAGTGTATATGGCAAGAAATGAAATCAGTACATTGGGCATCTGCACTCCCAAGCTCACTGACAACAGCCAAGAAATGACAACAATCTAAGTATCCATCAACTGATGAATGGATAGAGAAAGCAAGAAACATATATATCCTGGACTTCTCACACATGTGAAGGAATGACATCCTATTATGTGTGATTCACATGGAATTAAACTAGAGGCCATTATATTCTGTGCAATAAGCCAGGCACAGAAAGAAAAGTTGTGTATAATTTTACTCATCTGCCAACCCAAAAGTGTTGATCTCATAGAAGTTTCGAGTAAAATAGTGGTTGGATTGCCAAGGACCAGAGAGGGTGGGGGAATGGAAGAAAGGCCCACCAGCATGTAGTGATAGACAGGAGAAAGAAGGTCAGGAGTGCAGGAAGCCGGCAACAAGGCCATTACAAGATGGCTCCTACTTCCTTGCAGCCTTACTGGTAAATAACGGCAAAGCCTAACGGATTTACCGGCCTGAACCCTGCGCACGCGCAAGTGAGTTCTAGTCCCAGCCAATCCCGTGGCAGCTGCTAGTAGCAACCAGTCACAGACCAATCAGGGAGTGACCCATGCTCACCCAACGGTATATAAGCAGGCGGTTTTGGCCTTTTGGTGCCCCTCGCTAAAGCTCTCCCTCAACCAAGCGGCTCCTCAATAAAATGTGATTGGGAAGGATCCTCGTGTGGTGGTCGCCTTTCCTCGCTGGACGAGGTTGCCGCCCGCCGCACAGGAGTACCATTGCAAAGGCTACTGGTAATAACGCACTTGCATGCTTTGAAAAGCTAGAAGAAAGGATTTTGAAAGTTTTCACCATAAAGAAATTATACTGAGGAGATGAACATATATGTATTAAACATGACATGGCATCATGTTGAGACACACAACTTTTATGTTCTTGTGTATTAGTTGAATTAATTTTTTATTTTTTTTTAGAAAATCTTACTATAGTCAGCAGCTTTGGTTTAGACAGTAGAGCATCCATCTGGAAACGTCTAATAGCTATACTTTGCTGATCCAGACTTGTCTCATGTCAGTAATTGTGGCTTTGCCTTTGAACTTCCCTACCCACAATTCCTGGCAAAAACCATGTGACCTAGGTATGAGGCCAAACATTGCATTATGTTCTGTCTTTGCCACATTTCTTGATTAAGGATTGGCTTGCAAGCCAATCAGATGCACCTGAGATCTTGGGGATGGTTCTTCCACACATTAGTGCTTACCGCTAGGCTCTCCAGACTTAAATTCCTATCATCAATTTGTTTCCAAAGAAGATAGAGTAGGCCAAGGATCATGGACCCTAGAAATGTCCCAATCCTATGTGAAATAAACCTGATGGAGGCTACACGCATACATTATGTGAACGCAGAATTCATCTATGCTGGAACCCAATCTCCATCCCTCAACTCTGCAGCTACTGCAAACACAAATCTCATTTGCATTGAATTTTATGCTTCTTTTTGTGCCAGTCCCAGCGCTTGAACTCAGGGCCTGCAAACTGTATCTGAGCTTTTTTTGCTCAAGGCCAGCACTCTACTACATGAAACACAGCTCCACTTCTGGATTTTTGGTGATTAATCAGAGATACACCTTCCCTGCCCTGGCTTGCTTTGAATCTCGATCAGATCTCATCTTCCTAAATACCTAGGTTGACAGGTATGAGCCACTGGCATCTGGCTGCATCAGTTTTATCTTTGTTGCAAACACAGAAATATAGAGACTCTCAGTAATTAAGGCTTACAAGTGGAATAAAGAAATTTCTGTTTACCAATTTTGCCTGAAAATATGTGCAGACATGACATAATGTAGTGCTTTCTCCTTCCTTCTTTCCTTGCTTTCTTCCTTCCTCCTCCCTCCCTTCCATCCTCTTGCTCTTTCATTTCATCTATATAATGTGTTTTCTCCTTGCCAGTGAAAAATAAAAATTCAAAATATAGATGTTATTCAAAAGATACCATTTTCTCCCACAAAATGATTATCCTTTAAAACAATCCAGTAAAAGCAGATTTACCACCCCAAATTGTAAAGCAAAAATTTACATATTCTGGTTTCTACTGCAATTGACTCATCTTTTTTCCTCCTCTTTAATGTTTGTTTTACAGCTGAGCTATAAAATAGGAATATATAATTAAAATCCTCATACCCATAATTATAAGCTCTGCTGCAGTATAATTGTTGAGCCTTTTGATGATTCCATCACTAATTATGCCCCTTAGAATTTCCAAATACCACTTTCCCATAAAAACCTGATCATT
Organism: Perognathus longimembris pacificus; assembly: GCF_023159225.1. Lineage (NCBI taxonomy): Eukaryota > Metazoa > Chordata > Mammalia > Rodentia > Heteromyidae > Perognathus > Perognathus longimembris. Next base: position 53,230,904 of record NC_063170.1, read on the forward strand.
GTCAGCTTTCAGTCAATACACTTGACTGAACAAAAAGTATTGTTTATTTTCACATTTAATCTCTGGTCTAGATTGACTTATAACTCTAAGCAAAGAGGGAAAATAATAAAACCATAGAAATAGACATGCATTATCATTAAATGGTATATTTCTTTCTCTTTCAAGGGCTACCATGAAACTTACAGAAATTTTTCTGTGTTTAAAACTTTCAATAAATCTTTCTGACAAAGTACAAGAATACATATTCCACAGATTGCTTTATTAGACCTAAGATCTAAAAATATATTAATGGATCCTGTGCCAGTGACTCAAGTTTGTAATTCTAGCTACTCGGGAAGCTGAGATCTAAGGATCACAATTTGAAGTTAGCATGGGCAGAAAAGTTCATGAGATTCTTATCTCCAATTAACCATCAAATAGCTGGAAGTAGAGGTGTGACTCAAGTGGTAGAGCACCAGCCTTGAACGGAAAAGCTCAGGAACAGTACCTAGGCCCTGACTTCAAACCCTAGAAACAGCACAGAAAAGAGAAAAAGAAAATGGAAAAAACCTGATAAATTCTGGACAAGAGAATTCCCCCCTCATACTTCTTGTTTAGAAGCATCTACATTGTCCCAAGAAGTGTGATTTTTAAAGCAGAATTGAATTGAGATAATGAATTCAAATTTCAAATTTTACTTTTATTTTAAAAGAAGAAAATTGTTGTTTTGATTTGCAGTTCCTGTATGGCCAGAGATGCTGACCATTTCTCCGTGTATCTATTGGCCATTTGTACTTCTTTTGAAAAGTCTCTTTAAGTCATTAGCCCATTTATTAACTGAGTTGTTTCTTTGAGGGTTTATTGGGGGGGGGGTAATTTTTTGAGCTCTAAGGATATTTTGGATATTAGGCCCCTGTCTGATGGCTAGCTGGTAAAAATCGTCCCCCATTCTGTGAGCTATTATCTTGTTAGCTATGTACTTTGCCATGCAGAAACGTTTAAGTTTGATGCAAGCCCATTTATCCAATTTTTCTTTGATTTGTTGTGATATGTAAAGTCTCACACTGTGCCTAGGAGCCCTAGCGTTTCCCCCTACCCATTCCCGTAATATGTCAAGGGTATTTGGCCTTACATTGAGGTCACTGATACATTTTTAATTGATTCTAGTATGAGGTGATATATGAAGATCTAGCTTCCATTTCCTGTATTGGGATAGCCAATTTTGCCAGCACCATTTGTTTAAGAGTCTGTCTTTCATCCAATCTGTATTTTTGGCTCCTTTATCAAATATTAGTTGGCTATACATCTGTGGATTCATTTCTGAGTCTTCCATTCTTTTCCTTTGGTCCTCAGGACTATTCTTGTGTCACTAGCAAGCTAAGGATATTCTTTTTTTTTAATTTTATTTATTTTTATTTTTTATTTTTTGGCCAGTCCTGGGCCTTGGACTCAGGGCCTGAGCACTGTCCCTGGCTTCTTTTTGCTCAAGGCTAGCACTCTGCCACTTGAGCCACAGCACCACTTCTGGCCATTTTCTATATATGTGGTGCTGGGGAATCGAACCTAGGGCTTCATGTATACGAGGCAAGCACTCTTGCCACTAGGCCATATCCCCAGCCCCTAAGGATATTCTTAAGAAAGAAACACAAAGGTGCAATACCTATGTGCATGTGATCATTATATGATTATTTTATAACTAATATTTATCAAAATAAACTCCAAGAAATGGAAACAAGGCTTTTTCTTCATTGCTGTTTTTGTTTTCTTTTCTTTTTGTTTTTTTAGTTCATTTATCTATCTTTGGGAGAGTAAGGAGGTCACAGAAATGGTAGGATGAAGGGTGGACAAATGCAGCAGTAGCACTCACTAGACACTATGTTGAAAATAAACTATACAATTTGTGGTTGAGGATGGGAGGGAAACACTGGGAGAGAGCAAAAGAAGAAATGTCCGCTCTCAGACATTGGTAACTGTAACCCTTCTGTAAATCACCTTTATAATAATAATAATAAATTATGAAAAAATATAAAGAAAAGAAAAGAAAAATGTGAGGGTTGAGTGTAAAGGTTCACTCCTGTAACCACAACTACTTAGGAATAAACTGTTCAATGCCAGCCAGGGCAAAAAGTTAGCAAGACTCAACCAACAAACCAGGCACTGTGATTTGAACTTGTCATTCCAGCTACACAGACATAGATATGAAGACCACAGTCTGAAGTCAGGCCAGGAAAAAACAGTGATGTGTTATCACAAAAACAAAACAAAAAAGGGCTGTGGAGGCATGGCTCAAGTGATAAAGTGTCTGCCTTATAAGCTCAAAGCTCTGAGTTCAAACCCTAATATTCCAAAGTAAGATGCGGAGGTGGAGGAGAAGGAAAAAAAGAGCGGAAGTGGAGAGAAGGAGAAGGGAGGGGGGAAGAGGGATGAGAAGGAGAAGGAAGAGGATAAGGGGAGAAGAAGGGGGAAAGAAGAAGGATATTCGCTAGTGCCTCACCACTATCATCACCACTACCACTACCCCTGAGCCAAGAAAGGTAAGGTCACAAGGACTGATATGAGGAGGATGTTGAGTAGGGTTGAGGTGGAACATAGAGAGTACAAATAGAGTTGAGAAGGCCCAGGAAAGCACCAGAGAACAGCTGTGGAGTCCTTATACCAGTTAGCCAAACATTCCTTGTCTATAAATTAGAGACATCATCTTTAGCTTATTGATCTATTGGGTATTATCATAGAAACAATAACGGCTATTTTAGGGGTTCATATGAGGATTCACTGGTGCAAAATGTGAGCCTGACTGGTAGTAATGTCATTGCCATCATTGTCCTTCTCAGCATCCTCATCCTCATCTTCATCTTCATCATAGTCATTAACTAGGGTCCAAAACAGGGGCATGCTTCCCCCCCACATTCGAACTAGCTTTTCTCTACATCTATATGAAGTCTCAGACAAATAGTGGTTAGGAGTCACAGGACTTGAATAACACATCTGGCCCAATCTATTGTGTCAGAGGATGTGTGTAGGAGTGTGTCTAAATGTAAGCTTCCGCAGCCCGTGTCGCTACTGAAATGTCATTTGGTGCTTGGCGAAATTCACAGAAAATATTACATGGGCCTTCCAAATCTGGTCCAGGAACCAATTCTCTTCTGAGGAAAGTATAGGGCCAGGCCCAGAGGCATTTAATGGGTATGAGCAAGCATTCGGGAGTCCATCATTTGAAATGAATTACTTGTACTAATTGGCTAGTAACGCATTTTGATTGCGAGTTAGAGTCCTAGCCAAGCCCTCTTGGAATGTCTTGTGTTTTCCCACCCTAAAATGTCACCATGGTAGGTGACTGTCACAGAGAACCCGGAGGAAGCAATTGCTGTACGATATCCACTTTAGTTCCTGTGTGGCTGGAGCTGTGTGGTGCTGGATTTAATACTATAATCTGGAACATGTTGTTTTGGAGCAATATGTATGATTAGGTGGCTTAATTATGTGTTGTAAGGGAAGCTGTGACCTTTCCAGTTCCATCCTTGCGGTGGCATTGTGTTACTGGGAGGAGACAAATGTGGGAGGGGTGGGGAGAAGCAATGTGCCTTTGTGTAATCACAATGTGCCTTTGTGTAATTATTCAAGTACATTCAATAATTTTTAAAAATTTTTCTAGACAGCTGGGCACTCACTGGCTTGTACCTCTAATCCTCGCTGAGGCTGAGATCTGAGGATCAAGGTTCAAAGCCAGCGTGGACAGAAAAGTCCATGAGGTTCTTATTTCCAATTAGCCAGCAAAGGGCTAAAAGTAAAGGTATGCCTCAAGTGCTGAAGTACACGCCTTGAGCAAAATCAGACAATGCCCAGGCAGTGAGTTCAAGCCCCAATACTGACGCGCGCGCGCCTGCACACACACACACACACACACACACACACACACACACACACACACACACACACCCCTAGACAATGACTTAGATATGAGTGGCCATCTATTGTCTAAAAGAAAAATTGCAAAACTTGAGCAAGGATCTGTAATATTACCAGACATTTGCAAATGCTGAGCTTAAAACATCACATCGACATGAGCATGTCTCCTTTATAAGCCACTTTGGGAAACAAATCCAACATTAAAATTTTAAAACATGATGCTTGCCTATCAATCCATTATCTAAAAACATTGTGGCTAATAATGTTACAGCCATCCCATATGGCATCAAAAATTAAAACAGTAATATAAATATTGCAATTTGCTACGTGTTTCACCTTTTTAAAAAAAATGATTCACACAACCATGACAGTCAGTGTTTGGATATAATGAGAAGAAACAAGATGAGTGAAGATAAAGCAAGAAGGGGTCATTTGTCCAATTTTACAGGTGAAATAGCAAAGCAGGAAGCATTTAATGATCTGCATTATTAAAGTTAGGACAGAAACCCAAGTTTGCTTGGTACCAAGCCACAGTTTCTTCCCCCTCTGGGGTATTATAAAGCCTGAGGATGAGACCTATAGTTGGGAAACACATTAATTCTGCCAAAAAGCTGTGTTGTTTCTCTACTGTGTGTGCAGCCAAGATCCCCAAGAATGAAATTAAATGGCTTGGCAACTTCCGTGCAAAGTTATCTAAGGGTTTCACTAGAGCTCCCTGCATGGAACAGATGGAGTTCACTAAAAGGGAAACAGTTACCTAGACAACCCAGACCCCAGTCATTTCCCCCCTAATAATTGAGGCAAAAGGTATGTTCGGAATCTAAATAGTGGATATACGTGACTTGATTGTCTCTATGGCTTTATATTTGAATGCCATCATATGTAAAACTATCAGACACAGATAGTCTTTGTTCCAAAACATAAATTACCTCCAAATCTGCATCCTCTGAGTCTGTGGCTGTTGCTCTGTAAATGACTGTGCCCACGGCAATGTCTTCTAGAATGTAAATCTCAGTCACTGCCAAGAGATGAACAGACATGGTTGAGTGAGTTCCATTGCTATGAAGACCTCAAACTTCTCATCCAATACCATAGCTTAGACCAAAGTTCATCATTTATTAAGTGTCTACTATGAGTCAAGCCTAAAGGAAACAAATGTATACATTTAAATAATAGCATTGTTGAACATTTTTGACTGCTTACTAATTGCTCAGCACTTAACATCACTGATGATTTTACTATTATTTCTACCTTAGGTTTTCAAAGTATAAATTGCAGACTTGAGGTTATACAGCTACTCATAAATAATTATCTGATTCATCTATTAAAGTGTTCTCTGTTTCCATAAAATATGGGATGCTAATGGATAAACCCAGGGCCTCACATACTATAAGTACGTGCTCAGCTACTGAGCTACATCCCCAACTCCTGAATTTTTTTTTCTTTTCGTGACAGTACTAGAGCTTGATCTTGGGGCCTCATGCTCTTGTTTGGATTTTCACTCAAAGAGAGTACTCTACCACTTGAGCCTCAATTCCACTTCAGGTTTTCTGCTGGTTTATTGGAGATAAGAGTCTCACAGTCTTTGCCAGGGCTGGCTTTAAGCATGGTCCCCAGATCTCATCTTCCTATGTCATTAGGATTATAGGCGTGAGCCACCAATGCCCAGCTCCTATATGTTTTTATGGCAATAGGATCTACAGGAGACACCTGTGTGCCTGAGAAGGCCCAGCCCTGCTGCTCCCCACCCCTGCTGCTCCCCACCCCTGCTGAACCTTTTTGCCAAGGAAGTAGAGGTATTTCTGGACAGCAAAGAAGTCTGCAAAGTCTGCTCAGACCAGAGTCCTCCTAACAGTGGCCTGATGCGTAAGGAAAAGCTCATAGAAAATCCAAACACAAAGGTGTCCACAGAGCTCACCTTTTTACAAAGTCACAAGAGCATAATTAGACTTTGGATCTCCCCAAAGGTTTACCATATGTTGAGGTGAGGGAAAACAAGGGAAGCTAACACTTATTGAACACCTACTGTAATGCTTGTTGCTTTAAAACACTACACCAGGAAACACCATCAAGACAAAATTGATATCTCAGTTTAACCAATTGGAAATTGGAAAACAGACAAAAGTAACTCATTCTAGTCAGTGACCACTCTAGTGTTTGACCCTTACCTGGACAACCTGAGTTATCCATATGAAGGAACTAAATGTTTGACTACTAGAAAGGGACAGAGATGAGAGAGTCAAGAGTAAGAGGAGCTGGGTACCAGTGGCTCATACTCATAACCCTAGCTACTCAGGAAGCTGAGAGCTGAGGATCACAGTTTGAAGCCAATCCAGGCAGCAAAGTCTATGAGATTCTTATCTCCAGTTAACTAACAAGAAAACCCAAAGTGGATCTGTAGTTCAAGTGGTAAAACACTAGCCTTAAGCAAAAATGCTCAAGGATAGTTCCTAGCCCTGAGTTCCAGCACACACACACACACACACACACACACACACACACACACACACATATAGTGGGGGGAAAAAGAGACCTGGTACTTGACCACACAACAGAGCTTCTAGCTTAAAGAAATAGATAAATTGCTAATTAAATACTCAATGCAGGTAAGGGAATATTTAGTCTTTTATTACAGTGTAATCAAACAAATAAGTAGATAATCTTGAGCATTATACAAGTCATTTAAAGACTTTCTAAGTCTTTAATTTTAATAATGGGAATAGGCTTTGAACCCATCTCCAGTGTTATGAATATTACCTAAAGTAATCCACTTACAGCTCTTAAGACAGTGTTTAGCATACAGTTAGAGCCCACTAAATAGCAGCTTGCTCAATCAGTACTGAAGTTATTAGTGTTTTCCATATCAAACGCACAGTCATGATGTCCTAAGACTTAATAGGCCATGAAGTAGCACCTACATCTATATCCAGCAGAGCCTTCTCCCTCCAAGGGAAGGCCCTTAGTACCTTGATCTCCCTGGGCAAGAGCTCCAGTGAAGGTGGGTGGTTCATTCACATCCGCAATTTGAATGAGAACTGTCTGGGAGGCTGTTGTTCCTTGGTTGTCTTGCGCATAAATCACCAGGGAATAGAGTGTCACTGTCTCAAAATCCAGCATGGGTACTCCGGTGGTAAATAACTGAATTAAGTAAAAGGGAAAGAACAGTGAAGCCAGGACCTGGCTTTTTAAAGATAGGTAGAAGGATAGATAGATAGATAGATAGATAGATAGATAGATATCTAATAGTAATCAGTTGTTTATTCTGTTTTGTTTTCTGAGATTGTGTCTCATTATATTGTCCAGGCTGATCCTGAATTCTTAGGCTCAAATGAACTCTCAGCCTCCCAAGTAGCTGGGACTACAGGCATCCAACACTATGCTTGATTTAGTGGGCATTGTTTTTCCTTTTTCTTTCCTTTCTGCATTTTTTTCTTTAGGAGTTGGGGTGGGAGGAGAAAGGGTCTCACATTAGAGCCCAGATCGTCCTTGAACTCATGACATGCCTGTTTCAGCCTCAAAAGTACCACTAAAACAGGCTGGAAGTCAGATGTCTCTTCATGTAGTTCTTTCCTAGGGAGCTCTAACTAGGACAAATGCCTATGATAGGTGCCAGTTCTATGGTGCTTCATTCCATGGTCTTAACATATTTAAAATCTATACTTGTGCTTATATTAATTTATTTCAGGTTTATTGCTATGAACCATCAATTGTTATGAGGGTAAGACATTGCCTGAATCTGACCTGTGTGTGTGTGTGTGTGTGTGTGTGTGTGTGTGTGTGTGTGTGCACGTGTGAGTGCCAGTACCAAGGCTTGAACTCTGAGCTTCACACTGTTGCTTGGCACTATTTTTCCCCTCAAAAATGGCATTCTATCACTCTAGCCATGCCTCCACTTCTATCTTTTTGCTGGTTAATTTGAAATAAGAATCTCATAGATTTATCTAATCAGGCTGGTTTTAAACCACCATCCTCAGATCTCAATGTCTTGAGTAGCTAGGATTATAGGTGTGAGCCACCAGGCTGACCAGATCTTCCTACATATCCATAAAATAAATGAATCTTGATTGTCTATAAGAGTTTTAGAATAATTTGGCATATTATAATGTAGGAATTTTAGAATCATTTGGCATATTATATTGACCTAAGGAATGAAGACCAAGTTAATTACCTGCTATAGAAGGTGGGTAAGGATGATAAGTTCATTTTGTAGCTCCCTGCTACCAAATAGTAACACTGTTCACCTGCATACTTACATCCCACAGGTGTGTGGACCTACGAGCCAGCACAAAGGGATGCACTGCAGGACTGGCATTAAGAATCACAAGGTCTCCAAGCAGAGAAGTATGAGGTGAGAGGGACACACTGATCACAGCAACCCGGCTATGTGCAGAGGCATTTTCTGGCACAGGGCTGGCATTCTCGATGGCAAAGTTTGGAGCAGCTAGAACATCTTAAAAGAAACACAAAATTTCACTTCTAATAAGTATTTTTTTCACATTTTGAAACCATAAAGGAAAAGTCCAATAAATATTGAGTTCATTATTTTTTCCTACAAGTCCTTTGAAACTTAGTTGAGTTGGCTTGGTAGGTTTAAGGATGGAAAAACGTAGCTTACTTGCAAGCTAACAAGTTAACCTGCCATGATTGCCCAGATGCTGGCAGAAGCCCTGAGAGAGAAAGGACTTCATTACTAAGACCACAGTGGGCAGTATGCCCTTCATCTTCACATTCTTTCCCTGCTTCCTCAAGCCCAGGACTCAGGACCCAGGACCCAGGACCCAGTTGGATGAGCTGCATGTTCTGAATTTGCATTTGGAACACATTTGAGCTTAGAAAACCTGTTGCTATATTTGAAACAGGGTCTGGGGCAACCCAAGCTGTTTCAACCTCTCAATCCTCCCATCTCGGCATCCTGAGTCCTAGGATTGTAGACATGCCTTGCCACGCCTGAGCCTGAATCTTCTTAAACGAGCAGAAAGCCCCTTGACCTTTGCCTTGTATAGAGAAAGTTATTTTTTCTTATACAAGGTGGCAAACAAAGCATCCTTTGCACCAGAAGGAAGCAAAAATCTCTCTTGTAATTTAAATATCCTTGGAAAAATATTCCAGAATAAAGACAGCCAAGACCTCTGATCACAATGTATGCAAAAATGCAAGAGATTCATGGACAACTGTCTTCCAGCAAAACTCCATCTCTTTTTTTTATTTGTTTCCAAGATCTCAGGTATGTATAGAAGAAACTTGGTGCATGCCCCTTGGCTCCATGTTCACCTCTGCACATGTTGCTTTCAGAGAACATTTCAGACTCTGCCTGGGGGAGCTGGTCGGTCTTGAACAAAGAACAGCCAGCATGCCAGAGTCAGTGCCCCTGGAAACAGCCCTCACCCACTGGGCCGCATGGGTGTGGTATTCCATGTCCTTACCCTTTGTCCTGTGCTGGGTAACTCCAAGGTGAGGTCTACACCAGATTCCTGAATTCCTCAATGGAACCAAGCTCTGCTTGCCCCCAGAACTAACCTGATCGATTCACACAACCCAAATCCATTGTCCACCATGCTTGGTCTCCCTTCCTAATCCACCTAGGGGTCTTTCCCAGGATGACCTCTCAAACAAATGACTCTGGAATCCTTCTGGTGCCATCGATTTCCAAAAGAATCTGCACCAAGGCAATATGATAGAATCATCTTTTGTGGTGTTCAAGAGTGGTAATCTCCTATGGCTCGTGGTTACCATTGACAACAGGGACCTTGAAGTGAGTCACCATGTTTATATAAGATATCAGTTACTTTGATAGGAAATAGAAAAGCTAACCATCTCATCCGTGTGCTAGAAATTGTCACAGAGATTTTGTTTTCCTCTCAGTCTTAGGAAACCCATCCTCACTCTCAGAATCATAAATGTATTTTTCTTAACTTTCTGTTGGCAATAGTTACACTCTGACTTTTATCCAATTCTAGAAGGGACTGATTCTAAAGCAAATGGTTAACTTTAACAGTTAAGTTGTCTCATAAAGTCACCTCCAGGAACCGTGAACCAAAAAAATAATCACTTTAAAAAATGGGTTGGTTTTATGCATTCAAAAGTTACATTTTTAAATAAAACTGTAATTTGTATTACTTTAAAAATAAGCTCTCATCAATCTGTAGATGGCTATGAATTTCTGCAGGATGGTCTCCTGCAGAAAGAGGTGAAAGGATGCCGCTGAGTTTACACATTTCCAATACTGGTAGAAATGGCTGATTGCCTTCCAAAGAACTTGCCCTGATTCCATCTCTATCAACTGCATTGGAGAATAAAATTTGATTGACATGAGCTACAGCCACGAAGGCCCATGAGGATGTCAATGACCAACAGTCAGAAGGCAAAAAGGAAGATGATCAAACCAAGTAGAAGATGATCAAAGAATTATTTTGAAGCTCTGTAAATCAAGTCCAAAGAAACACTCACCTGAGGCAGCAACCAAAAGGAGAAGTAACTGAAAACAGGACATGATTTACTTGAAAGTCTGGTTTTGAGAAACACTGTGCTCCTGCCCGTCTTCTCCCTTTCTAGGGCAAACAGCTGTCTTCATGAGGAGTCTTCTGTCTTCTAGTGGGAGGGGGGTGCAAAGGAGGGTAATCCTGTCTCCAGGCACCATGTACACATCTCCCCATGACATTGTTCTTCTGGAGAAATCTGTAAGGTGACACCTTACCTCTCTAAAGGGCTAAGAATTGGTAAGTTGGTTTTGCTGTGGGCCAGTTGAAAAAGAAACACCCCTTGTAAATTTCCCTAGCTACAAACATTTCCTGAGTTCTTGAGTTTAGCTAGGGTAGCCAGAAATAATTGGATTTATTGAGACACTTTCATCTTCAAAAGATTCTGTTTACTACTGACCCCAGGTAGCTAAAGCCCATGGCCCTGCCCATACTGTGTGCTCATCACAGAGCCAGGATCTCAACTTACCATGTTTGCAGAGTGCTTACAAGTTGGTAAGCACACCAGATTAGAGACAAGATGCACAAACAATCTAAGTATTGGACAAAAGCCAGGTGAATGCTAGTAAGTCTGTTAAAAGGTAGAGTAGCAAGCTTTAGGACCACTGATGAGAAATTTCTGTTTGCATGGAACGTTGACAGAAACAGTCAGGGCACCATGAATCAGTGACCTACAAGCTAACTATGGCCTACACATTTATAGGTACAATCCTAATGTTCAATAGCTCAGTATTCTACAGTGTTCTTCACTTCCCACCTCTCTCTAGTACATCCCACTGCTTCTCACATTTTCCGCCTTATCTCCTGTGGCGATGCATGTTTGCAATCTCTGATTCAATCAATTGCTGTCTCTGTAGGAGTCCACTGTCGTTATGGCTCCTGAAATGGGATTATGCAATCTCATACGTGTACCACAGAAAGATCATGTTGAGAGCAAGGAAGATTGTTCTTGGATCAGACTTTGCCTTGCTCCAGCTGGTTCTTTGGCTTTTCAGAAAAGCAATTACATCGTCCAGACAAAGACTGCACAGGGAAGGCTCCAAGCCAAGTCTTGTGAAGGATGGTGGAAAAGCAAAGTAGACTGATGAAAACCTTGAATGGGTTTTCTTTCTCAAGTCCTTCTGACTGCTCCTTAGGTAAACCATTCTAACTGCATAAGTGGACCATTGTGTCCTGCACTTCCCAGCCAAGCATCTGCCCTCTTGTTTCTTCCCCATACCAAATGATCTCAGTATGTGTTTCCTAAAGGTTCACTGATGGACACTTGCCAATACTCCACACTGGCAACATCTCCAGCCTTCACTAACAACCTACCTAGTGACTTGCAACAGACACCCTTTCCTCTCCAATGGGTTCTCCAAGCTATCTGTGTAAAACATAAGCCAGATGCTTTCCCTATGCTTGTTCTCCCTGCCTTTCTGCCATGCGTGGTCCAAACCCATTGCATTGGCTAACTTGTGTATATATGGTTCTCTTATCCATAAGGCACCTTGTTCAGACCTTCATCTATTTTGTCTCCTTTGCAATGTGAACTGTCTCATGTCAAATCCTACCTTGTTTAGAAGTCTTCCTTGTTTCCTTGGGCAGACTATCCATTCCTGGTCCTCTCTACCTAGCCTGTCTTCTTCCAGCTTCCCTCTAGAATTCTCTCTCAGTGCTTGAAACAATGTATCTCTTTTGAAACCTATTGAGTGAGTATGTATGTTCTCTACAATAACTAGAATTCCTGGCCAGGGATTCTAGTCATTTTCTTCACTGCCCAATCCCCTTGCTCAGAATAAATACATATGGACTGGATCCTTAAAAGTGTCAATAACTTCCCTTGCCCTGAAGATGAAAATCAAAAACTCTAAGACTCAAGTAGATCTGGCTTTGCCTCTCTCCAGCTCATCATGGTGATCATGTCTTGCCCTTAGTCTTTTCTGCCTGGGCTAGCTTCAAAACACCATCATCAGATTTCAGCCTCCTGAGTAGCTAGAATTACAGGCATGAACCACAGGCTCCTGGCTTTGAAATCCTCTTCTATCTCAGACCTTGTGTGTACTGCTCCTGAACACCAGATATTCACAAAGCCGACTCTCTCTTGCTCACTTCTCAAGCCCAGTGGTCTCACTGGGACAGTGGGGTTTTTTTGCCACTCCCATCCAGAGTTCCTCTCAGAGTCCAGTTTCCCCCTTGTGCTTTCTTTACAACATTTACCACTACCTGACATTTCTTTCTGTATTTTTCTCATTTGTTGCCAGCATTTCCCATGGCCTTTTAGGGCTCAGAGGTGTTGGGTGTGTCATTCACACACTGCAGAGCTGCTGGCGTCCCAGCCAATGCCAGGCAACTGCTAAGCAGTCAAATATTTGTTGAATAACTGAAGGACAATACCATGGAAGGTGGTGGTTACTAGTCTTATATTACAAATGGGGAATAAAAGGAGCCCAGACAACTTTCTCACCTTCCCAGGACCCACAGCTTATAAGGATAATGCAGGAATTCAATACCGATCTAGCTCCAAGCTGGCATCTGTTACTAGCCTAGTTCCTTCCCTCTGCCCACTCTTTTTAGCTTCATATATGCATCAAGACTCTTGCAACCCATATACGCTGTTAGGAAAATCACAGCAACTGAAGTTTCAGCCTCCTGCATATGCACAGATATACTCACACAAACATGTACAAAGATAGAGACACGTTTGCATGAATAAAAACATAAAATTAATTAGCACAAAATTAATCACAGTCATCTAGATATTTGAGTGAACACAGCAGAACAAATTGGGTAAAAGATAATAAAATAAATAAATATTGGTCTGTGGTTGAAGAAATGCACATTCATACATTCAGTCAGTCAAATGCCTGAGATTCCAATGGATGAGAAAATCTGACCAGGTAGGAAGAAAAATTTCATTTGACCAAGTATGTCCAGTTTTCCATCTTTCCTTTCAAAGGCAGAATTTCTCTTTCACTTGGACCACTATGGAGCGCTGGGACTGGTAGCAATCCCACCGTAGAGATGAGAAACAAGCACTAGCAGGTTAGCTGAACCAACTGAGGTCACACAATTGGACTGAAACAAGAAGCCAAATGTGACTTTCACCTTGTTATCCCCTCAGGATTGCACAATTTTGTTTTGTTTTGTTTTGGTGCTGGGGATCCAACACAGGGTCTCATGCATGCTATGCACATGCTATGCTCTTGGGCCCTTGTTTTTCTTTCTTTCTCTCCCCCATGTCACCATATGGAGATCTGACCTACGGGCCTTACACTTGCTAGTAGATGGTTTACCACTTTTGAGTTATGCCACCAGTCCCTTTTTGCTTTAGTTATTTTTAAGGTAGTCTCACTTTTGGGAGGTGGGGGGTTGGGATCATTTTTAGACTGCCACCACACTACTCATGTGTCCCAGTAGCTAGAATTACAGGGGCTCACCATTATAAGCAGCTCCTTGATTGAGGGCTGGCTCCCTAACTTGTCCTTACTATGCTCAAACAATTCAAAGCTCCAATAGGGTGATAGCAATAAAGCCTAGTGTCTGCTGCCACCTGGTGGTAAAATCCCTACCTAGGCAGAATTTGCTATTGTCCATGAAATAAATGCAGAAACAGGTTGGGTGGGCTAGGTCCTCAACTTTTTTTTAGCCATGTGCTTTAAGAGACCACCTCAGTCTTTCAAAATGAAAATAAATAGCACTTGGTGTGCATTATAAGATGTCCAAATAATAATTGGCCTCTTTATGGGTGCCCCACAGGACAGAGAGAAGATTCCCAACATAAATGTGATTGTCGGCTAAGTGTGTGAATTTATTTGAATGCCAGTCCAAGCTAGACAATCAGATCAGTGTCTTTATTTTTCTTGTATTCGACATGAAGCATTCCACACAGTGCCATGGAATTTCCCACAGTTCTGTCAGTACATCATTAGAGACTTCTCAGAAGCCAGGCACAGGGCCAGACCCATGAGGGCTGTGCTTAGCACCTGGAAGTGAAGAAGGAGGAGATTCTGAAATGTTCCTACATCCATCAAATGATCTAGAACTTGATGGTGCCCCCTCAGTCACTGTTTTGAAGACTTTGGCCACAAGAGTTAAAGAAATTCAACTGCCGTCGGTGAGACTGTCCACAATGGATTGCCTTCCGCTCTGTCTACCAGAATTCCATAAAGTGTCCTATGGAAAAGTTGGCCAGTATCGAAGATTCCACCAACCCAGAAAGAAAAATAGCTCTTTAAAAAGGAAAGGGATTGAAAGGTCGGTAATGAAACTTGATTTCTTTGTTTTTGAGGGAGGTATCTGGAGGCTTTGTTAACCACAGTTCACTGTAATGATGAGAGAAGGTAGCATTTCTTTTTAAGCTCTGCCCTGAGAGATGAAGACTCTACATGGAATAGCGGGAAGAGAGCACTGTCCTGGGCCAGGTAGCCTCACGGAAGTCAGGTTTTATGATTAAAAAAGTCTTCATTTGGGCTGGGCACTGATGTCTAACACCTGTAATCCTAGCTACTTGGGAGGCTGAGATCCGAGGATCGAAGTTCAAACCCAGCCTAGGGAGGACAGTTCACGAGACTTTGGTTAACCACCAAAAAGTTGGAAGTGGAGCTATGTATGGTAGAGTGCCAGACTTGAGTGAAAAAGTGAAGGGACAATAGCCTAGCTCTGAATTCAAGGCCTAGAACCAGTATAAAATTTTTTAATTGAAAAAAACTGTATTTTACCAGGAAAAGCTTTTATTTCTTCCAGAATTTAACTTTTAATGTGTCCTAAGAGACTAAGGCAAATGCTTAGTTGATATTTTTCAGCATTTGCAATTTCTTGAACCCCATACAAATACTATTATTTTGAAAGTTCATTACTGTGTTCATCAAAATAAATTCAAATCAATGCTTTCTACTCTCTGTCCCAGCAAGTTTGGCTGCATATATATTCTGCTTCACTAGCAAACACTCTTTGATAAAATAGCAAAAACAAGCTTAGCCTTAGTCCTACCAATGGCTGAAACATAAAGACAGGCATTAAGACCTCCATTATATTTTAATTTTGAACATCAGTATGGGGATTTTTTTTTTCAAATTTCTTTAGGCTCTGTCTTGGCTGATCTGTGAGCTACAGCTGATGTAGAAATAAAGTGATTTTTAATGATGCCTGAAGTCTCAACGTTCCGAACTTTATGGACAAAATGAAATATTGCAAAGATTTTTTTTTTACTTTCCATAAGAAGTAGGGGTTTTGTCAAGTGCCAGTAGCTCCTATCTGTAATCCCAGCTACTCAAGAGGCTAAGATCCAGAGGCTCACAGTTCGAAACCAGCCCAAGCAGAAAAGTCCAAAAGACTCCATCTCCAAAATAGTTAACCAAAATTAGGGTTAGAAGCATGGTTCAAGTGGTAGAGCACCAGCAGGGTGAGCAAGTCAGATAAGCAAGACAGGGGCCCTGCGTGAAAACTCCATCACCACTAATCTTTGGTTTTTTTTTAATTTTATTTTTTTGGCCAGTCCTGGGACCTGGGCTCGGGGCCTGAGCACTGTCCCTGGCTTCTTTTTGCTCAAGGCTAACGCTCTGCCACTTGAGCCACAGCGCCACTTCTGGCCATTTTCTGTATATGTGGGGCTGGGGAATTGAACACAGGGCCTCATGTATATGAGGCAAGCAGTCTTGCCACTAGGCCATATCCCCAGCCCCCCCTCTTTTTTTTTTAAAGAAAGCAATAGAGATGTAAACAAATAAACTGATTACCAACAAAATTCTTTAAAGCCTTGAGAAAGGAAGGATTCTTTTTACAACAGAAATTGCAGAAATCACTAGGGTCTAGAACAAATTACCTGAAGCAGATCAGAGAGAGAAACACATTTTGTTGAGTCACAGATTACTTAGAACTGGTTTTGTTTTTGTTTTGTTGTCGTATTTTTACACAAGCTCTCTCTATGTAGCTCAGGCTGGCCTTGAACTCACAATCAAGCTGCCTCAGCCCTGGGATGACAGGCATGAACCACCATGCTTAGCTTAGAATTGCTATTTTTTCTGAGAGAGTACATGGATGGCCTTCAGGATTCTTGAAACTCAGGGCCCGAGTGCTGTCCCTGAGCTGTTTTTGCTCAAGGTTAGCACTCTACAACTTGAGCCATAGCTCCACTTCCAGCTTTTCTTTTGGTAGTTAATTGGAGATAAGATTCTTACAGACTTTCCTGGCGTTGAACTGCAAATTTTAGATCTCAGTCTCCTGAGTAGCTGCAATTATAGATATGAACCACAGGTGCTCGGGGGGAGTTTTTTGTTGTTGTTTGTTTGCAAAATGAATTAATATCCTATTTCTTTGGGGACTACGTGGAGTAAATGAAATAGTAGGCAGACAGCACTAGCTACAATATTGACGAAACTTGTTCCCCCATCTCCCATGGTTTGATCGTCTGTCTTTAGTTCCATTTTGGGAACCATCTTATTTGTTCATATTTGAATTTTAGGTACTGATGTCATACATTTTTAACTTTCTGTTGATCTTAATACAAATTATTTTTATTTCCCTTAGATGGCACAGGGCTGTGTCTACCAATTTAGTAAAGCAAAATGTGTTGGTCCCCAAGGAGGAGTCATCCAGTGAAAGCGATCCAGGATTTCAGGAAAACCAACAAAATCTGAGAAAACCCTTGATGAAGAGAGTGAAGACAGCTTTGGGGAGGATGTTGCCCTGCAAGTGTAGAGGCAAGGCAGCGGGGACCAGCCGGAAGGAGGCCCTCCTTCCAAACATGCACAGCCTTCTCCCTAGAATCACCAAGGAGCCTCCATCACCCATGTTATTCACCAAACCAAAGATGAGAAAGCTCTCACAGAATGGTAACCAGAGGCAATTTATCATTTAATGTCAAAGCTGAGAAAAATAGCAAAATAAGGAAGGAGTCTTTTACCACCTGCTGTGTTATGGAGGTGGAATAGCCCCTAAGGCCCTTAGGATAAAAAGTTTGATTGGGAGGTGGTGGGACCTTTAGAAGGCAGCGTCTGATGGGATGTCCTTAAGTTGTTGGGAGTGGGCTCAGGAAGGGGATTTGGGGACTTCCCCTGCCCTTTCTCTAAACTCCTAAAACCTCTAAAGCATGAGCAAAATAAACCTTCCTTGTTTATAAGTTGGTTGGCTCAGGTATTGCATCACAACCAATGACTAAAGCTGACTAACATGCTACCCATGTGAGAGTGTGAGAACTCTGTGGAATGCAGTCTCATGCTTCACCTCACTGTCCTGAGTCATAATTCATATTGACGCATTTGATTAGGTTGCTCTTAAGCTTCCAGTACATCCAGTTAGTTAGCTAAATAACCAGTCATCTAGTTGTCTAAATGTATGCATTGATTTGCATACTTTTGCATAGAGGTGGGTGTATTTGAACATATCCATAAATGCATATTCGATTCTCTTTGTTTTGTTTCTGGAGAAAGACGTACCAATGGCTACTTCTAAAACTGGAGGGTGGAGGGAGAATTAAGTGAATGAAACTCATGATTGATGACTCATAAAGGATGTGTGATTTTCATGTATATCCTTTTTAATAGGCTCAGTAAAAGATTAACATTTGAACTGTTAACTTTATGTCTTTTTCTTGCAATGTAGTAATAATACTGTTATTTGGGAATCTATGACTAGCAATATCAACACTGTTTATGCTGTCCTCTGTAGCTTTTTAAGAAATTAAGCACATTTTATTTTTAAAGCAGTTTTAAGTTTATAGAAAACAGAGTTCGTATGTACACCCTTTTTCTCCTCCACGCTTCCTGTTTTCCTTACTCACATTTGCTTTAACTGATGAGCCAGTGCTGATGCATTGTTATCCATCAAAGTTTATAGCTTACATTAGGGTTCATTCTATATGTTGTACAGTTCTATGGGATTCAACCAAGGCATCCTGTCATGGTGTCATTAATCCAGGATTACCAGATCACATGGAATAGTTTCTCTGCCCAAAGTATCTCCTGTGGTATTTTTCAATGTCCTTTTCAGCATAGCATCAGAAAACATACATTGTCCTGCAACCTTGCATTTCACACAGTGGTCAGTCAGGCTTATACCTGGTGGATCTTTTATCCAGGGCCAGGGCCAGGGCCAGGGGTAGAATGGGAAAGAAACACCAAAGAAACCAAAAACCAATGGTTTCCAGCTGACGAATGGCCCTTTCAAACATGCTCTGCTGAAAAAGAAAAAGGTCACTAATACAAACATGCAATCATTAAGCAAATTCCTGGTATGGACTGAGCTGTATATTTCTGTTGAAAATAACAGAAAGAAGTCTTTCTATATCACTGAGGCTAGAGTGTTAGATTCTAGCAGAAAGCATAGGATCACATCTCTATGCTTTTGTAGTTGTTATTTTTTGTTTTGTTTTTCGCTTTTTTTTTTTGCATTGTTGGGGTTTTTTTTCTATGAGAAATGGAATAGCAAGTTTCTCATAAAAGATTTTTTCTCCAGAAAATATGCTGTCTTTCAGGGTGCAACTCAAACATATTTATCCTGTCTTGGTTGTAACCCAAAGCTAACTTTCTTTCTTTATTGGGCTCTAATACATTTTTCACTTATCTAGTGAATGTATTGTAAAGTGTCTGTTACATACCTGTCACAGAATTAGAGGTCAAGTGACAAAGAAAACAGATGTGGTCTCTGTCTTCATGGAATTATAGCACAGAGGACTTTCAAATATTATACCAATAATAATAATAATAATGCCTGATGCAAGTGTAGAAGCCTGGGGTGCTTTGCAAACATATCATGGGTGCTCCCATTTTAAACGGGTTCAGGAAAGGCCTCTCTGAGCCAAGGACAAGTAAATTGAGACCTGAAGGGTGACTAAGACTTAGATGAGGAAAATGTGGGGAAAAAAAGAGCATATGTTCAGGTGTCAGTGTCATGAAAGTTTTGCTTTTCTTCTTTTTCCTTCTTCCTCCCTCCCTTTCTCTCTCTCTCTCTCTTTCTTTCTTTCCTTCCTTCTTTCTTTGGTAGTACTGGGGATTGAACCCAGAGCTTCAGCACTTGCTAAACAAGTACTCTCCCATGTGAACCATTCCTCTAGTCCCCTTTGCCTTCTTTATTTTCAAGGTAGGTAGGGTCTTGCTTTATATCTAGGATATAATATCCCCCTTGTGTTTCCTTATGTTGCTGGCAGATGACAAGTATTGGCCACCATGCTCTTTCACTGGTTGAGATTGAGTTTCCCAAAGTTCTTTTTGTCCAGGCTGGTCTTGAACCACAATCTTCAATCTCCTTTTTCCAACTACATAGGATTACAGGCTTAAGCAGTCTGGATCTCAGTTTGATTTGCATTTTTTTCCAGATAATTATGGCTGGAGCCAGTGGCTCATGCCTGTAATCCTATCTACTCCAGGAGGCTGATATCTGAGGATAGATCTGAAGTCCCCCAGGAAGGAAAAGTCCATGAGACTCGTGTTCTATGAACCACCTGGAAGCCAGAAGTGGCACTATGGCTCAAGGGATAAAGTGCTAATCTAGCAAAAGAAGCTCAGGGACAGCTCCTAGGCCCCGAGTTCAAGCCCCAGGAAAACAAAACAAAACAAAACAAAAAAGATAACTACGGCTACAGTGCAGATATTTTAATCATCTTGTGGGATGCAAAGCTAAGTTCAAGCCCTAGTATTGGCACAAACAAAATTGAATTGGTCTAAAGAAAATCATCAAGGAGTCTGAAGTTTATCTGGGCCCTAGATATGGGAAAAATATTCAAGTATGAAGTGAATGACTGGGCCTTGACAACATTTCTGAAGAATAAATTTAACTTTACTTCTACCAACAGTGAATGCTCAAAAGGATAGATTTGTACATTGGAGGGGCCTTTTTTTGTAATTCTACAAGGTTGAAAACAAAGCAAAGCTAAGCCTCTGAAAGAGATAACCACTTTGCCCAAACTGGATGGATTTCAGCTGAGTTCCCAACCACACTAAAAGGCAAATAAATGTGTGCAGGAGACAGAATAAGATTAGAAGAAGCAGATTCTTGTTTTAAAAATTTGAACCCCAAGGACAAAAGGCATAAGGGCAGCATTTGGCCCCATCTTTCCAGATGACTTCCAAATAGCAAGTGTCGGAAACTGTGATCCTCGCATGCTGCCTCTTTATCCTTCTGCTTCTCTTCTCCCCTTTTTCTAAGCAACTATTCAGCTGGATGTGATGGAAGCAGAGGCAGAGGAGATAAGTGGAGGGAGTACCCTCCTCCGGGCCAGGAGAACCACCAAGAGGTTATCTGTGACATCTCTTCCTTCAGGATTGCAAAAGGTAAAATGATCTACATGTGTCAGTGTTTGGGGATGTTCATAAAAACCAAGTTCTCTACTACAAAGCTTTAAAGTGACTCGATCAACGATTCAAATGTCAAGTTCACATATTAACAACCTGGTCTGTCTTGTGTGTGCTGTAAGTACAGCATTCACAGAGCCAGCCTTAATAAAATGTTCTGTAAAGAGACTGTTCACCATCCAGTAAAGTAGCCATTAGTCACATGAAGCCTGTGAGATTGAAGTATGGCCAGGGCAATGGAGGAAATGAATGTGTATTTATTTATTTTTTCTTTTGCTACTCATGAGGCTTGCACTCAGGGCTTGAGCACTATCCCTGTTTCCTTTTGCTCAAGGCTAGCACTCTACCACTTGAGCCACAGTGCCATTTCCGGCTTTTTCTGTTTAAGTGGTGCTGAGGAATCGAACCCAGGGCTTCATGCATGCTAGGCAAGCGCTCTACTGCTAAGCCAGATTCCCAGCCCTGTATTTAATCTTAATGAAAATCAAAATCGAATTTAAATAGCTGCATATCTAGCATAAGAAGTACCATGCTGACTGATGCAGTATGCCATGTATTTCCTTACCAGAAGTTAGGATTATTTAAAATGATGTCATAATAGGAAAACTAGATTTTTTTTTTTTTTGAGGAGGGAGTTTTACTATTTACCCCAGGTGATCTCCAATTCCTGAGAACAATCTTGCCTCTGCCTCCTGAATAGCCGAGGCTACAGTTGTGCTGTGGTATGGTCAGCTGCCAGAGGGTTTTCGTTGTTATAGTTGTTTTTAAAGTAGAACTCTAAAGTATTATTACAACTCTCTTCTATATGTGACAAGCTCTTAGTTAAAGCTGACACTATGTGCTAGGTTCTTTTCTTACAAATATGAACACAGAAAATTCTTACAACAGTGCTAGCAGGTAGGTAGAAACACTATAATAGTAACCACACTTACTTTGCCCAGATGAGTACAAAAGCCACATTGTCTTACCAGGAAGATTTGATTCCTTCTTTTTTCTTTCTCTCTCCCTCCTCCTTTTTTGGGGGAGCAGGGATGGAGGTTGAGGATTGAACCCAAGGTCAAGCACATATCAAGGATTCTGTCAATAAGCTAGATCCTGCAATCCTGTTTGTTAATTACTATGCTTTGTAGTAATTGTACCGTTCAACTTTTCTGTTCAGTATGGGTAGCCAATAGCCACATGCGACTATATTGAAACTTTAAAAATCCACTTCCAGAGTTGGGCTCAAGTGAGTGGCTCATGCCTGTAATCGTAGCTACTCAAGAAGAGTAACTACTCAGGAGTAGCTAGGATTTGAGGATCTCAGTTCGAAGCCAACCAAGGCAGGAGGGTCTGTGAGACTCTTACCTTCAATTGCCCACTAAAAAGCCGGAAGTGGAATGGTAATTCAAGTGCTAGAGCACTATCCCTGCAAAAAACCACAAAAACAAAAACAAAAATGCTCAGACACTGCTCAGGGCCTGGACTCAGGTTCTAGTATTGGCACACACAAAAATAAAGTCTACTTCCTCAGTCACACTAACTACATTTTCAGTGGCCACTACAACTGCATGTAGCTATTGGCTTTTGTATTAAGTAGGACAGACAGCACAGACTTCCCAAATAGGGCTCACAGCATCGCTGCCAGGATATATCAGAATCAGTTTGGCATTTTCCTCCATGTGTGAGATTCATATTTATCATACCTCTATCATGTTCTGAGTGATTTCTAGGTTTGGGAGCTCCCAAAGTAATCTAATTAACATTTTGTTTTCAAACTTGCAGCAAAGGAGAAATACATTAAGCCAATGGTACTATACAGCAGTAGTGCACAGCTAATCTTTTGAAAAACCAGCAGGTTAATCCAGTGGCCATCTAAATGGGGAAAATGGAATTTGATCCCTGTCATCATTGCCAACAATTAATTCCTGTTGGGTTATAGACTTAAGTGGGAAAGGCAAAAATCTGAACACTTCTAGGGTACAGGAAAATGGAAGGAATATTCACCATATGGACAGCACTTACCACAGAAGTTAAAGCTGGATCGATTTGGATATACTTAAGAATTTCTGAGCATTGAAATATAGAATCAAAGGGTGTCCACTCAGTGTTTATTCTCAGAATTTCAATTAGTTGTCTACATTGTAAAATTAGGATATTTCAAATAAAACCCTAGGAACTTCCTTTTAAAGAAATAGGACAATTCTGAGGTTTGTAATTGCTCAGGGTAAACAGTTGCGATTGCAAAGTGGTACCTCTGTGCCGGAGGCTCGTTCTCTCCAGTCCATAATCCCTGTAGTAGTCTTGTCTACAAAACTTGCCCAAACACTGGACTTTGTAACAGTCATATCAAACCCAGAGGTAGGTTAGTAACTACACCAAGTGGAGAATAGAGTCGTGGTATCATGAGAAAAAAAATGGGGTAATAGCAGAGCATGGCAGTATACATCTGAAATCTCAGCACTTGGAAGGTAGGGCAGGATTGAAAGGCCTTTTATATTCTTTCTTTCCCTTCCCTTCCCTTTTCTTTCTTTATGGTACTGGGCTTTGAACTCAAGACCTTGCACTTAGCATGCAAGTACTCTACCATCCAAATCATCAGGCCTAAAAGGTTGTTTTTGTTTTGTTTTTTTTTTTTTTTTAAGTATCATTTTGTCTCTACCTGAGCTAGCCTTAGACCATAATTCTCCTTGGGAATCAATCCCAGTTCATTAAGATGGTGTCTCATTAATTTTTGGCACAAGTTGGCCTCAGGCCATTATCCTCCAATCTCAAATCATGAGCTACCATGTCCAGCATTGAGTGTGAAGCCAGCTTGAACTACATGAGACAAGTAAACAAAAAGAAAACCTAAAAATTAAACACAAACAACAATTAAAAAAACAGGAACAAACTACAGTCTTTAGATGGATGAAGGCAGACTCTCAAAGTGGCACTCAGACAGAGCAAGCTGGCAGAACAGTGGTGGTTTATTTGTAAGCATTCTCCTAAGGCAAAGGATAAGACCCAAACATGGTCCACCATCTTGCTCTGTGTAGATTTCAGGATGATCCCAGTGCTAATTATTAAGCACCAGAGGAAGGAAGGATAAACTCACTAAGTCTAAAACAGCATACTAGCTCAGAGCCAAGACCTGGACATGCTCTCCAAAAGCAACTGCTAGGATAGGTACTTGCAGCCAGTAAGCCAGGAACAATGGGAAAAGTGTTAGGCATGGGGCAAAAAGAAAATCCAGTGCTTGCATTTTATGTCCAGAGACATGATGCCCATGGAAATAAGAAAACTTGCAGAAACGAGAGCAAATTAACAACTGGATCTAGTGATAATGAGCTTTCTGGGGCACTGGTCCATAACAGCCCCACGTTCTCCCTGTGCTCAGCATCTGCACAGTAATTTCTTCTCCTTACAAATGACCTGTTTTTTTTCCTGACTCTATATATTCTTTCAGAGCCAGACAATCTCATTTCTCTGCACCCTATAGATCTCTTCAAAGACAGCTCAAGGCACAAAGGAGATACATGGGGCGTGGAGAATAATATGAATAAGACTCCAAGCCAATGTTGCTATGTGGCAAATGATCACTATAAAAGAGAATGTATGAAGGGTAAAGAATTCTTGTCATCACAAAAATAACATTGCTATTTCCTAATATGATGTATTTTTCACCATTTTTGCATTTCTTTAATAGGCACCATATTTATCAAAAAAGAGACCACATTTTCCAGCATTAAAGAGAAAGAAACGTGGCACAGAAAACATCCTTCCCAAATCCGATTTGACAGTCCGAAAGCTTCAAATGCAGGTAGTGGCTGAAAACTTTTACTTTTGTGTTTCCTAAGCATCAAGCTTCAGTCCTAACTGAACACACAGCCCTGCCAGACAGCATGAATGTGGGACATAACTAACAGCCAGCATTAAGAAGTAATGTTAGTGGGGGGCATTGTGAGAGGGGCTAAGGGATGGCTAAGGCCAAGTAGGACTATGCTATGCACCTAATAAATATTAAGTGAATTGCATTAAATTGAAGCCATACACATGGGCTTTTCCTTTGAAAAGAAAGGAGATCATCTTTACCACTGGGTGGTAAATGTCTCTTTTCAAGCTCTGTTTGCTATGACTTTAAGTAGAATAATGTACTGCGACTTTTAAAATGTCCATCAGTTTCTTAACTCATCTCTCAGGAAAAGCAACAGCAACTATTGCTTTGGTGTTGACAAGTCTTACAACCCATGGCTTCATTTCTTTGCATCTGTCATAGGTGGATGATCTCATCGAAGCAGTAACTGATAAGTCCATGAAGCTCCTGGCTCAAAGATATGCTGAGCTCCAACAATGTGAGTTTCTAGGGGATGAAATTCTTCAGTCTTCTAAGCAATTTCAGAGGATATCCAAGAGAACCATGAGGAAGTATAAACTGAAAAGTGTCTGTTTTCCATGTACCTGCTGCTGCTTCTGATTGTGTTCCTCTCTGGATAAAAGTCCCCTGTAGGGATTCTTCTCTTGGCGCAGAGTCCTGAATAAATCTGTGTGAATTAATCAACGGAGTACATTTTAAAAGAACATTTGTTCAACAGTTCTTTTAAAAAAAAAGAAAAGAGCTTTTGTGGGGGAAAAGAAGAACTTTTTTGATTCTGAGCTTGCAGGAGCAAATTGTACTTTATAATTCTTATTATTAATGGAAAATAAAATCCATTTACAGGATATAGCAATTCTCTAAAAAAAAATTCTCCTATGACTTGTTAGGTGAGGTTAGAAAAAGTACTTAAACATGTCATAACACTTTTAATATGACTACTAATGAGCTAATTTTACATTTTCATCTTGAAAGATAAAAGTTCATATTAAGATTACAAAATGTGTGGGTGCCAGTGGCTCACACCTGTAATCCTAGCTACTCAGAAGGCTGAGATCTGAGGATCACAGTTTAAAGCCAGCCTGGGCAAGAAAGTCTGTGAGACGCTTATCTCCAATTAATCACCAGAAAACCAGAAGTGGCACGGTGGCTCAAGTGGTAGAATGCTAGCCTTGAGTTGAAGAGCTCAGGGACAGGGCTCAGGCCCAGAGTTTAAGTCCCACAACCAACAGCAACAACAAAAAAGAATAACATTAAGGTATGACACATGCAAAGCATCATGTATATGATTTAACATTAGATCAGATTTCTTGGATTTTAAGGATGGAATCTAACTAAGGATTACACATATCATTCAACACTTAAGGAAATGATGATTTAACCTTAGTTTTTATAGGTAATTATGATAACCTTCATGGAAGACAATTTTAAGTTATTTCCCTCAAAAAATTCTTCATTTTATTATTTTTCTACTGAAAATGAATCCTAAAAAACAAAACAGTAAAATGAAAACATACAACTGTACACTGAACAATCACATTCCTTGAGAAATAAATGCTAGAACAATGTGGATGGATTTATCTCTTATGCCAGTAATCCTTTATATGGAACTTTTCTCCATGATAAACAGACACCATAAATATTGAGTAATATTGTATAAATATTTATTCAATATAAATATTTAATAAATAATATGAAAGGCTCATGGACTTCATTTTCTCATATACATGCTAGAAATGCATCTTTCTCAGTCTTTAACTTGTTTTATAAGACAATGTTACCTGTTAAAAATTACCTAGAATACCCAATGAATACACACATCAGCTTGAAAACATTTTATTAAACATTGTAGATACTGTTTCCTATTTTTAAAGAATAAAAAATTTCAATAAAACAAATGTACATTGGTTATTTTCTTCATGTGAAGAAATCTGAATTATGCAGCAATATTGAAAAATACAGTATTTCACTGCCAAAACTTAACCTATCTCAAAGAGCATAACAAATTCTGAACAAATCAAGACCATGTAGCTGCTTTAATATCCTTGGCAATGGGGAGCTAGACCCTGTCTAGGGCTTAGGAGCTGTTTTGATGCCTGCTTCTGGAGCTTCTATCTCGCAGAACTTTTCATCATCTGTAGAGGAAAAAGAAACATAAAAGCTTATGGCAGACTGTACCTGCAAATAGGCCACATAAATGCTTGGTTCAAAAAATGCTGTTTTGATTGTTTTTTAGTTGAATCAAAATCTAAGATCAGTGTGCTACCTTCACTAAAAAAATAAATCTATGTATTGGGCTGTTTCTAAAAACATCAGAAAACAGGTAACAGAGGCATTTCCAGTTGTCTACAGTCAATATGAACATTAAGAGTTACTCCAAGCTCCTCTACTATCCACTGGATATCACATTCTTCCTATGAACTGATCATTCATCATTTTCTGTCTGGGTGCTACAGTCATAAACAATAGAAACCAGTAAAAATGTCCTATTCATCACCCTTGAATTTTCTTTTTTAAAGTACTTTATTTATTCTCTTTTTTTTCTTATTTATTGTCAAAGCGATGTACAGAGAGGTTACAGTTTCATACGTTAGGCCTTGGGTACATTTCTTGTACTGTTTGTTACTTCCTCCCTCATTCCCCCCTCCCCTTGTCCCTCTCCCCCCATGAGTTGTTCAGTTGGTTTACACCAAATGGTTTTGCAAGTATTGCTTTTGGAGTCGCTTGTCTTTTTATCCTTTGTCTCTTGATTTTGATATTCCCTTTCACTTCCCTAGTTCTAGTATCAGTATATACAGTATCCAGTGTACTCAGATGAGATACAGTGATAGTGAGGGTACAACCACAGGAAGGGGATACAAAAGGATCATCAACAATAGAAGCTACGGTTTCGCATGGCATGTTGAAAGTGATTAATTTAAACTATTAGGTATGTAATTAAATTACATATTATTACATAATTGAGTCATCTGCATATATTTAGAAGGCTGAACAAGTGTCTTTAATATAAACCAGTTACACTTTTATTTAGAAATTGAAGGTATAGTCTCTCTTCAAGATGTATATTCCACAAGGCACACTCCTTAATCATTGAAAACTCTTCATGAAGCTGATTGCTGATGGCTTACACCTGTAATTCTACTCAGAAGGCTGAGATATAAGGATCAAAGCCAGTCTAGGCAGAAAAACCCGTGAGACTCCTATCTCCAATTAACCACCAAAAAAGTCAGAAATAAAGCTCTACCTCAAGTGGTAGAATGCTAGACTTGAGCAAAAAAAGCTCAGGGACAGTGCCCAGGCTCTGAGCCCCTGGACCAGCACAAGAAAAACCAAAACCAAAAACAACAAAAAAACCCACTTAAACTCTTTATGAACACTCATTCTGAGACATTTCTACTTACTTTCCAGTGTTTGCTGAAGTTCATGAATAGTGCTAAGAAGAACATAAAACTGCTTCCGCCTCAATTCTAGCTGTATTAACAAGAGAAAAATTCATATAAGTTGATCTATAAATACTCATATAATTCAAAACAAGGGCTAATATATAAATGTAAGTACCTTATCTTCAACAGTTTCTTTAATATGTGAGAGATGTTCTAATTCTTTCCCCAGAATCTCTAGCTCCCTGAAAAAAGAAAACAACTGCTAAAGTTTTCTGCTTGGGGAAGACAATATACAATTAACACAAATCTAAATGTATTTTAAAACTAAAAACCAAATATGAAGTTATGACATTCCACTATGGTCAGACTTTTAAGGCCGAAGATGATTTCTTTCTAATTCCTAAATATGCACTATTTTCAATAAAAGTACATTTTTAGTTAGCAAATTGTAAGTAAAGGAGAACTGAATAGACAAACTAAAAAGTGTGTCATTCTGTCCTTAAGTTTTTCTTTTTGTAACAGAAATCACACAGCTGGTTGACTACCTTTACCTGATCCCAATCTTCCATCCTTTTTTCCTCCTTTATTTCCCATTCAGAATCATTGCTTCATGCTCTTTTTTTTTTGGCCAGTCCTGGGGCTTGGACTCAGGGCCTGAACACTGTCCCTGGCTTCTTTTTGCTCAAGGCTAGCACTCTGCCACTTGAGTCACAGCGCCACTTCTGGCAATTTTCTGTATATGTGGTGCTGGGGAATTGAACCCAGGGCTTCATGTATACGAGGCAAGCACTCTTGCCACTAGGCCATATCCCCAGCCCAACTCTCTTTCTTAATGTATTCATTTATATCTCTTAATAATAAACTGTATTACTATATAATATTTGGGGAGAGGCGTCTAACTTTTACAAATGGTTACTATTATGAATGCATTTCAGAAATGATTTAAAATTCACTACATGTCTTCTTTTTCCCAATGACCATCTTTTGGGATCTGTGTTTTAGAAGTGTGTACCTAATCTGTATTTTGTTTTTATCTTATTATTTTGGTTGTACTATTTTTTATATGATCAGAGCTTCTACTTCCTAGAGAGATACTCTACCATGAGCCACATCTCCAGTCATTTTTACTTGAGTGATTTTTCAGACAGTCTCACATTTTTGTCCAGGATGGGCTTCAGATCATGATCCTCCTCTTAAGTGCCGGTTGACTGAGATGGGGTAATATTTTGCCCGAGCTTGCTTTGATCTCTAACTCTGCCAATCTCCACCTCTGAACAGCTTGAACTGAGCCACTGCTACTTAGTATTCGACTATGTAAGCAGAATATATTCCATTTATCCATTTTCCTACGGAGGTATCCTATACACATGTATTTTAGAACTACAAATAGTAAAGTTGGAAGAAG
This sequence comes from Perognathus longimembris pacificus, assembly GCF_023159225.1. NCBI lineage: Eukaryota > Metazoa > Chordata > Mammalia > Rodentia > Heteromyidae > Perognathus > Perognathus longimembris. The sequence goes on from NC_063170.1 coordinate 53,260,153, forward strand.
AAAAAGATTTAATCAAGCAATACTAGAATGTATAATTTTGAAACCGATCCTTCCTTTTCATAGGCTTTACATATTTCCATTAAAATGAGAAACATTTGCTAGTTCTTAAAAACTCTAATCTTACTTTAATGTCTCATGTCTATCTGGATGATGTTGAATCACTTTTGCCAAAGCATCATATTCTGAAAGACATAAAAATATTTACCAAATTAAGGATTTTTTTAACCACCAAAATAAATCCTACTTTCCTAGTACATAAAAAAATGAAGACAATTTTAACTCCACCAAACTGTAACTTCAATGATATGTGACAAAATGAAATGCTCCAAACAGGGATTTTAAGCTCCATTTCCATTTTTTCATTGACACACTCTGGATAGAACATAATAGGTCAGCATAGGCATACATAATTACTAAGTAGACTGACAAGGCTCTTAAGTCACTATGTGCCCACAAATTAGTAATTACTGAAAAATAATGATCAGATGAGTGCTGGTAGCTCACACCTGTAATCCTAGCTATGCAAGAGGCTAAGATCTAAGGATCATGGTTTGAAGCCAACCTGGCACAAGCGTAAATGAGATTCTTATCATCAATTAATAAAAAGCCAGAAGGGGTGCTATAGCTCAAGTGGTAGAGTGCTAGCTTTGAGCAAAAGGAACTTAGGGACAGCATCCATACCAAGACTGGCAAAAAATAAAAAGCAAATGATCAGTAAGGAAAATACCCTACTGTTAATTTCAGACCTTAATCAACAGAACTTCTCATTTATTCTAAAGGAAAATGTATCAGAAAATGTAAAATAACTTAAAAGTTCAGGATATTGTTTCTGTACTATTGAAACCTCTAATATGAAGTCATGTGAGTCCTGTTAACCTTTTTTTTTTTCCCCCCACCTTTGGCTTAGACTCAGGGCCTGAGCACTGTCCCTGGCTTCCTTTTACTCAAGGCTAGCACTCTACCTCTTGAGCCACAGTGCCACTTCCAGCCTTTTTTGTTTATGTGGTGCTAAGGAATTGAACCCAGGGCTTCGCACATGCTAGGCAAGCACTCTACCACTACATCATATTCCCAGCCCCTCCTCTTAACCTTTTTAAAGAAATGAGGCATGATAAAATTACTCAAACGCTTCCTAATATATGAAAACACTGTTTATGTAATTCAGAATTTATATTAGTACATAAATTTATACATCTTGGCCTTAATTTCATTGCACGCACTTTAAACTGAATAAATTAATTTTTTTTTTTTTTTTTTTTTTTTGCCAGTCCTGGGCCTTGGACTCAGGGCCTGAGCACTGTCCCTGGCTTCTTCCCGCTCAAGGCTAGCACTCTGCCACTTGAGCCACAGTGCCGCTTCTGGCCGTTTTCTGTATATGTGGTGCTGGGGAATCGAACCTAGGGCCTCGTGTATCCGAGGCAGGCACTCTTGCCACTAGGCCATATCCCCAGCCCCTGAATAAATTAATTTTTAAAAAGAGAAAATTTCTGGGCACTAATGGCTCCTGTCTGCAATCCTAGCTACTGAGGAGGGTGAGATCTGAGGATCATGTTTCAAAGCCAGCCTAGGCAGGAAAGTCTGTGAGACTCTTATTATCAATTAGCTACCAAAAATGGTGAAAGTGAAGCTGTGGCTCAAGGGGTAGAGTGCTAGCTTTGAGCAAAAAAGCTCAAGGACCACCCAGGCCTTGAGTTAAAGACCCAGAACCAACAAAAAAAATTTTTTTTTAATTAAAAAGAGAAAATAAAACGTTATCTTAATTACCCCTTTAAAATGTGAAGTTCAGCTGGGAATATGGCTTAATGGCAAGAGTGCTTCCCTCCCACACATGAAGTCCCGGGTTCAATTCCCCAGCACCACATATATAGAAAATGGCCAGAAGTGGCATTGTGGCTCAAGTGGCAGAGCGCTAGCCTTGAGCAAAAAGAAGCCAGGAACAGTGCTCAGGCGCTGAGTCCAAGCCCCAGGACTGGCAAAAATAAAAATAAAAAATAAATAAAATAAAATATGAAGTTCAGTGTTCTGGATCTCAATGTACTAATTTAATACGATTTATTTTATTTTAAATATTATTTTGCATTGCACAAAATATGCTTGGTATAAAACAAAATTGAAAAATGTTAGGCCATAAAAACTCAGACTCACCAAATATTCAATAATTTTTCTATTTCCTTATAGTTTTTCACATATATTATCACAATTGTGACTATACACTGTTTCTTATGTTTCCTTTTCCTAATTACTTTAAAGAGAACCAATGCTCTTATAATTGAAAATCACTTTGGAAGATTTTAGGAATTAGGCAATGGCTTACCAACAAGAGATTAGAACAAAACTAAATTCTAACTTTTTTTTAGAATAAAACTAAATTCTAACTTTTTAATTAGATAATCAGAAAATCTAAATTTTTGGTTCAAATTAAAATTGCTCCAGTTTAAATTCTTTAAAAGTCTCTCTAATCAAGTAAAACTCCAAATCAAGATACATATACATAAGCTTTGCTTATTAACTATAACATCATGTAAACAAAGGGGGCTGATGAGAATAAAAATCTAATACTAAGAAATACTCAGATATTACAACTCAGAAAAAAAAATCAGCATAGTCTTCTTTCTCCTATTTTAAAGAATACAGTGTAAGAATTAAATATGGCTCCTAATTCTTTTTTTTATAAATTAATTCTGGCTGCAGATTTGGCTTCACAGCATTAAAAGCTGCATGAGAATAGACAGGAATAAAGCATCTGTACACTAAACACCTCAAAATCCTTACCTTGGCGATTTTTTCTTATTCGTTTTGCTTGAAGAATCTGCTTTTTACACTCAGCAATTTTTTCATGGGCTCCAGCAATGCTTCTATCTACAAAAAAAAAAAAAAAAAGAAAGAAAGAAAAAAGGATTTTAAAGACAGTTATAATACCATGTATAATATCCATTCATTTTCAATTTTGAAATGTATTTCTAATTTAATATTTCACTGTTAACAGACCTTAGTGTTTAAAAATAGCTATAACCCAAAGCACTGTATACATTAGCATATATATTTTTGTAGCTAACATTTACTGTGTTCTTTCAATTAACATTATAATTGATATTTGGTCAGTAGCCAGAGAAAATTGTTAGCATTTTTCCCTTTAGACTATTAAAATTATAGTCACTACTTTCTTTACCTATTTCTTTGTAAATTTTTTCATAATTTTCCATTTCTCTGAGATTCATATCATATACCAGCAGAGTTTTGCCCATTGAAAATTCACATTGAGACAGGGTGCTAAGCATCCGTTGGTACTGGCTATATCTAATGAAAGAGAGAGAGATGTTAGTGGATTGCTAAGGTTCAACTACTATAATGCAGACAAAGATTTGCTAGCTAAATATTAGCAAATCCTCAGAGAATCATTTGTTTTGTTGAAAATAATTTAGAGTATCTGTTCTTCTGTTCTCTTTATTTAAATATGGTACACTTGACTTTATAAACTGCTTTAGTTACAAATGCAAGGTGGGACTACTAGTAATATAGTTTAAACAACTACTTAAACTGTTTAAATCACTTAATAATCTTTTGATTTCAAGGGTTACTATTCATAATTTTGTCCTCACAAGTATTTCACTCTATAAAAGACAGTTATGTGGAAACTGAAGTCACATAAGGAAAACTTTCTTAGTGAAAATTCCCCAACTGAAAAATAGCTAAAGCAAGCAAGCAAACAAACAACAAAAACAGACCAAATATTTGGCTCAGAGTTAGAGTACCTTCCTAGTTGGCACCAAGTTCAAACTCAACTACCACCTCCTCATATACTCACACATACCTTAACTGGTGTGGTGGCACATGCTTGTAATCCCAGCACTCTAAAGGCCAAGGAAGGCTAGAAGACTGAGTTCCAGGGCAGCCTGGTCTACAGAGCAAGATCCCAACCCCTCTCCCATAGCAAAAAAAAAAAAAAAAAATACAATCTACTTTTGATTTTTCAAGAGGTAATTCCATTTGACATTTAAATATTGAAATACTAACAAGACTTTAATAAAAACATATCAGGATATGAAATACCCCTCTTCTTGGGATCCAGAGTTGCACCATTTAATGAAACTTTTCACTAGCAAATTAATCCTCCGATCATCACCAGCACCATCTCCATCAATTAAGAGTCGCTTCCTTATGACTTCATCTGGAGAAAAGAAAGACAATGTGGGTTTAAATGACCACCTGGCCCTAGGGAAGTCCAGTATCACTCTTCACTTGCCCCTTCAAAATAAAGTTACTGACATGTACATGTTCTTAATGTCACTGAAATGTGCACCTAAAATGCCTAGTTAAAACAGACCAGGGACCAGTGGCTACACAGAAGTCAGATCTGAGGATCACTTTTCAAAGCCAGCCCAGGCAGAAAAATAAAATACTCAGAAAAAGCCGGAAGTGGCCTTTTGCCTCAAGTGGTGGAATGCTAGCCCCAGGACTGGCAAAAACAAAAACAAACAAAAAACACCCTAAATTTTGTTATGTATTCCTTATCATATGAAAATATGTATATAGTATATATGTACTTTAAAAAGGAAATGATTGTCTGCAATGGTCATGCAATGTTCTTGGAGCTGAATATAGGTGAAAAGCCTTGCTCTTAGAGTTGGTAAATTACTGATAATTCTTAGAAAACCCTTTTTGAAAACAATCTGTCCAGATTGATGGAGGTCACTGATGTGTCTCTGGCTAGAAATACTGGTAAAAGGAATAGAGAAATAGATATTTCAAACATAAAATGGTGGACTAAGAAAAGAATGAGACATAGATCAGAGAAAAATAAATAATTTGCTAAAAGTGTAATCATTATATTCTTAAATGTTTCTTCCTCCAGAAAGATTTAAAAAAAAAAAAAAACCATTTCATTTATACACCAAAGAAAAGCAACAGAAAAGGCAGTAATGTTAATGTATCTGTACTCACAAACTGACAAATAAAATGGTAACCTCTGTGAACTTAAAGATAATAAAAATTAAAAAAAACTAAAAAAGCAATGTAGATCACGATTAATAACAGGCAATCTTGAGAATATTTGTATGTGTGTTTGTGTGTGTGCCAGTACTGGGGGTTGAACTCAGGGCCACTTGCTTGCTGTTTTGCCTCTAGTTCCAGCTTCTAGATAGTTAATCGGAGACAGTTGTTTGGAGGGTTTGTGTGTCTGGGCAAGCTTTTTTTTTTTGCCAGTCCTGGGCTTGAACTCAGGGCCTGAGCACTGTCCCTGGCTTCCTTTTGCTCAAGGCTAGTACTCTGCCACTTGAGTCACAGTGCCACTTCTGGCCATTTTCTATATATGTGGTGCTGGGGAATCGAACCCAGGGCTTCATGTATACAAGGCAAGCTCCCTTGCCACTAAGCCATATTCTGATCCCTCTGGGCAAGCTTTGAATCTCAATCCTTAGAATTCAGCCACTTGAGTAGCTAGGCTTATAGGCATGAGCCACCATCATTTGGCCTCAGCTAATGTTCTCACCTAAACAAAAAATCATCATGACAAAGAAAGGTAAGCAAACTAGCATTTTTTTCATCTATATATAAGACTGCCAAAGTCCCAACCCTGATAATTAAATTGTAGGCAATGGTATGGGGAGACTATGTTTAGATACACTGTGAACATTTTTTAATAGACATGGGCATAACAATCAAAACTAAAAATACACACTTTTCTGACTTGGTAATTCCAAGTCTAGGAATTTTTTTTTTTTTTTTTTTTTTTTGCTACATGTGCACCCATGCACAAAAATACATGATGTTCTCAGTGGTGTTGTCTGTAATACAAAGAACAAAACCTAATCATTAAAAGACTGGTTAAGCAGGCACCAGTGACTCATTTCTATAATCCTAACTAACTCAGGAGGCTGAGATCTGAGGATTGCTGTTGAAAACCAGCCTAGGCAGGAAAGGCTGTGAAATTCTTATCTCCAATTAACCACCAGAAGACTGGAAGTAGAGCTGTGGCCCAAAGTGATAGAGTGCTAGCCCTGAGCAAAAATGCTCAGGGACAGCACAGAGACCCCAGAGTTCAAGCTCCAGGACTGCCCCTCCCCCCCAAAAAAAATCCCCAGGTGAATGATGAAAAATTCATATAGTGTAAATCATGCAGCCACATGAATAGTGTGGTTATCTATATGAATGCCAAAATCATGTCCTTGGGTGTGTTAAGTAGGACAGCAAGTGTATGTGTCTGTGTTGCAGAAAAGGGAGGATGTGTGTACATTAAACCTGTATGTGAGTGGTAAGAAAATACTTTTGGGAGTACTCACAGGAAAGTGATAATAGTGATTGTTTTTGGTAACAAGGACAGATAGAGAGGGAAGAAAAAGTAATTTTCTTATATGCTATTTTAGAAGGCTTTATGGGGGGAGGGGTGGTTTCTTTTTGGAATACATGCATTATTTTTAAGACAAAATTTTAAGGTGTAAATAATTTCTGGAGTCCCAGCAGTCTTTAAACAATAGCTCCTGTGTGTAGGCAGACATACTAGGTGGAGATAAATTGTGGAAGGAAGATGGTTCCAGTGTTACAATATAATCTGTGACAACACCACACACTTTTGAATAGGATATGGCTGTCAGTCATTGTTCTGAAAGACGTCTCAAGCTACAGATTCATTTGCTCTAATTAAAACAAGAAAAACCCTTAGTGTTTTCAGTTTTTAACTACCAACAATATTATAAGAAAATGAGAGTAAGTAAAACTCAGTCTATGAAGAGATCATAATGTGAGATTATGTATAAATTTTTAAATTAAAAATGCTTCTCCTTCTTAAACAGAAAAAAAAAAATCCACTAGGTAAGGCAATTTGGTAATGGCGATGCTGTTCAATAATTCCTTTGCTCCTATTTCTTCTTAAGTCCTCCCCAAGATCTCGTCTTCTTCCCAGAGCCCAATGTATGTGCATTCAGGTAAATAAAAAGGTAATATCTGAAGGGATCAGGGTAAGTGCCTTGATGGGGAGACTATCACTACACCCAAATTTTCAAGTCTGGAAACTAACTAAAATATTCAAAAAATACTTTGTGATCATTCCCATCGTGCATTTCAAGATCTAGACACTTTTATAGATGAGGGTACTACTCTAATTAGAAAAGATTATGAAAAAATTTAAATACTTCAAAAGCCAAATAAACCAAATATACAGTCTGATTTCTGATTTCCTTACTAGGGAGAAGGTGAGGGTCAGTACTGTTTCATACTATGCCTTACACATTCAGGTTTTGGTTTTTTTGTTTGTATTGGGGATTGAACTCCAGCCTCACACTTGCTAGGTTAATACCACTGAGCCACAACTGTACCCTGTTTCTTACTTGCCACTTCTGAGATAGTGTCTTACTTCCTATCTAGGGATGTGCCTGGATAAGCTCTAGCTAAGTTGATTTCTTATAGTAGTCTGTATAACAGGTTCATGCTACTGGGCCTACCACTCAGTTGAGAAGAGATGTTGAGAACTTCTCTGTCCAGGATGGCCTTAAACAGTGATCCTACCAATCTCAGCCTCCCAAGTTTCTAGCATTACAGGCATGAGCCACTGGCACTGGTCTCAATATATTTCTAAATTGGATTTAAGGTGCCTGCATAGAACCATCAGCTTTCTAAAGAACCTCATCTCAGTAAAACATTCACAAGGGCTAGCAGGCAACTGTCTACTTTTCATTTCCACAGTAGTGATTTCTCTACTTGTACAAGAAATGGGAATATCCTATCAATGAGCAGATGCACACAAAGAATAAAATCGGAGACTATGAAATAAAGATCTGAGCTTGTCTGTGTTACCTGGAGAAAGAACACAGACATTAGCACACATATTCAAAGAAGGCTACAGGGTTGCGTGACAGGCATATATACATACAGTAGAGATTAGGATAAAAGCTCCCTTTGGTTTATGGGCAAAAAGACAAGGCAGAATCTGAACTACTCTTTGGATTTTTAAGTTATCAATCAAAAAATAGATGAGAGTATTTTACCAGTATCTATCTAAATCGCAAGTAAGATAGCTTTTGACTCAGAAATCCCAGATACACTTGCACTTAAGAAACAAGACAGGGGGCTAGGGATATGGCCTAGTGGCAAGAGTGTTTGTTTCCTATACATGAAGCCCTGGCTTCGATTCCCCAGCACTACGTATACAGGAAACGGCCAGAAGTGGCGCTGTGGCTGAAGTGGGAGAGTGCTAGCCTTGAGCAAAAAGAAGCCAGGACAGTGCTCAGGCCCTGAGTCCAAGGCCCAGGACTGGCAAAAAAAAAAAAAAAAAAGAAACAAGATAGCAGGTTATATACACTGGAGCATAATAATAATAACAACAAACATTTCAAATATTGGGTGCTTAGTGGCTAATGTCTGTAATCCTAGCTATGTAAGAGATTGAGATCTGAGGATCAAAGTACAAAGCCAACCTGGGGAAATGAGTCTGTGAGATTATCTCCAACTAACTAGCCAAATGCTGAACTGGAGATGTGGTTCAAGTGGTATAGCACCATCTGTGCACACAAAAGCCAAGTGAGACCACAAGGTCCTGAGTTCAATCCATAATATTAACACACACACAACAACAACAACAACAACAACAACAACAACAAATGTCCAGCAGTAGGAAAACAAACTAAGCAAATTTTGGTGTAAAACATGGAGTACTATGCAGCTGTAAGAAAAAAACAGAATGAAGTAGCACTGTAAGGTCCACAAGAACAGTATGTACAGTATGTTTCTGTTCGAAGGGATAGTACGAGTGGGTGTGGGAGGACAGGCTGGAAGATGGGATATATTTTTATGTTCTATAACCTACTATATATATACATCTTACAGTTATTGTGAAGGTGATGTACAGAGGGGTTACAGTTACATCTGATTGTTCTGTGACTTTTAAACCAGTGGAGTACTCAAAATTAGCTGGCTGTGGTGCTGTGGTTAACTACAAAAGAAAGAATGCAGATGGCCTTTCCCTATCCTTACCCCAGGAAGGAAGGAAGCTTTGAGCCAGAGCAGAAGTTGGGGAATGGAACTGAATCTGAGAACAAGAGAACGCCAGCGAGACCAGGGATAGCTGGATGTAAGGGACTCAGAGAACTTTTCTGCTCAGGCTGCCTTCAAAACATGATCTTAAGATCTCAGTTTCCTGAGCAACTAAAATTACAGGTGTGAACCACTGACACTGAGCTTAGTTTCGGGTAATTATTAAATCAATTTAAAAGATATTTTTAAGAAAGAAAACAAAACTCAGGAGTCAAATTGCAGAAGTCCATACTACTAAATGCAGGATCTGTTCATTGGCAACTCAGAGAAGTTAAGATTCATAGGCAGAACCTAGAAGGAACATGCTGAAGACATTGTACAAAATGATGTAGCTGAGGCTGGGAATGTGGCTTAGTGGTAGAGTGCTTGCCTAGCACACATGAAGCCCTGAGTTTGATTCTTCAGTGCCACATAAACAGAAAAAGTTGGAAGTGGCGCTGTGGCTCAAGAGGTAGACTGTTAGCCTTGAGCAAAAAGAAGCCAGGGACAGTGCTCAGGCCCTCAGTCCCAATGCCCAGGACTGGCGAAAAACAAAACAAGACAAAAACGATGTAGCTGAGAAGAGCCTGATTAGGAGGTTTTCAAAGCACATGCAGCTAGAGCTGATATGGCCTAAACTGTAGGCACTGGAAAGCAGGTTAGAGGGTAGTGTGCTAAGCTGAGTTCTGGCAGCTGGGAGAGTTGCTGTCCAGGCACTCATAGATCTTCCTCTCGCTTCAGTCCCATCCCACTGTAGTAGAAGCACACCCCCTTGCGGCTACCCTCCTGGGACAGAAATAAACTAGAGCTATAGTTTGGCTAGTTCCCCAGTGTCTGCTATGTGTGTGTTCATGCATGCATGTAAGATAAAGATTTGATGCCATTTGTAAAATATGAATAAAATGATTTACTTTGCAGGACTGCTGTGAAACTCAGAGAAAAGTATATGAAAGAGCACAATGGCTGCCCATCATAGCAGCCTCCCTCTTCCTTCACATGTATTAAGCTTATCTTTATGTTAAATTTATTCCACAATCTGTAGCATCCTAAGTGTGAAAGAGCAAATGTTTTATATATATATATATATGCATATCTCCATATGGTGTATAGAAACACACTATACATTTGTGCACTCTTAATGTTGTCCAGTTATAATTCCTCACATGTTGCCTCTGTCTCAAATTTACTTGTACTTCTGGCTTAAACTGCATGGAGACAATGCTGTCTAGAAAATCCTCTGTGGACAAGAATTACTTAAATAATATCTTCAAGTACACAGCATGCTCTGTCAGCAACAAAATAAAACCAGGAACAAAAACAGGTTCCCACTTTGACAACTGCATTTATTCTTTTAAAATTTAGAGTTCCTAACATATGACATAAGCATTATTATTTTTAATGACACAGAAATTAACTCCATACAGAACACACCTAAAACATGTTTGTTTACTATTTACTATGAACACTGACTTCATAAATTACCATGCTTGAAGCCCTATGTTAAGCACTTTGATTGCTTGTATAAATAATTTTGGCAGGACTTAGTCCATCCTGTAAAAATAATAAAGATGGCTTAGAAGCTATTTTATTGATATCAAATTACCATTAGTATATAAAAACAGTGTGCAGATTCTTGTAAGATTTTATCATCAGCCTGCTACCATTCATAGGTTATTAAGATGAATGGCATATAGCTCATTTGCTAGATTCCTCATGGCAAAATAATTCTCAGCCCCTCCTTTCAAGAAGTTTAAAACAACTAAAGTATTTTTTTAAATGCCAGTACTGGGGCTTGAACTCAGGGCCAATAGTAATTTGAGATTTTTGAGGATGACTATATTAAGAATACACATTGAAGTTGGGTGCTAGTGGCTCATTCCAATAATCCTAGCTACTCAGGAGGCTAAGATCTGAGGATCAGGGTTCAAAGTCAGCTCGGGCAGGAACAGCCATGGGACTCTTACCTCCAACTAACCACCTAAAAACCCGAAGTGGAGCTATGTCTCAAAGTGATAGAGTTCTAGCCTTCAGCAAGACAGCTCAGGGACAGCACCCAGGCCTTGTGTTCAAGCCCCATTACCACCACCACCACCACCACCACCACCAACAACAACAACAACAAAAGGTATACACATTAAAGGTGGATGGGAAACATAAATGGTTTGATTTCTCTATGCAAGTATTGATCTCTCCTGCAATCTAAATAAATTGCTGATGCCTAAATAAATTGCTTAAGCCAAAACTAAATTTAGAAAGTAAAAGCAAAATCAGTGTTGGAGTCTTTTTCTCTGTCTAAATATTTAGAAAATGGTACAAGTCAGGGATGAAACCTCAATCTTTCTTTGAAAACCTAGTCTTAGCTAAAGAAATACTAATACTAAAGAAATTGTTAGATTGCATTAGTGGACTCCTTTGCTTAGCCACAAAGAAACAAGCGATGAATCTAGCCTAGTGAAAAACTTGTTTAATGAACTGGATGAACAAGTGAAATTGGAATAACAGAAGCACAAGCATGCCCATTATGTTTGCACATCTCACTTGCTGAACATATACCCCACTCGTTTCTTCTCACACTAAAAAATGGCCTGATGTGGATAATGAAATGGTCGCTCAACTTCAACATACCTCACAGTTACAACCACATACCATCCCTGAAATGTCATCATGGAATGTGCCTCTACACTCACAGGAAAACATGCACAATCAAAATACTTCTGTTATTATATCATAGTTTTTAGGCATGCAAAATATGATTTTAAATTGTAATAAGTATATATCTGTGCATTACTTTTGTAATTAAAGAAAAAGCTACTATCAAAACTAACAGGCTCTATAAAGAGGAATAAAAAAGCATGTCTCCTCCTGCTCTCTCCCCCCCTCCCCATCTCCCATCTGTTGCTCTGGCAGATCAACATATCTACCTAATGCTCTCAGCATTAGAAAAAGTGCTTTTGAAATTATTTTCATCAGGTTACTAACACTGCTTAACACGTTTTAAATTAACAGCTACAAAATACAAGCTGTACAAGTTTAAATTAACAGTGACATCTAAACTCATTTTCAGTTAGCCAAAATGCTAGATTGGCATGAGAGGAAGGAGAAAGAATGGTTTTGTCACTAGCCATGTGACTAAAGGCATCAATTCCTCAGGAACTCCATGTTTTAAAATGTAGGGTTGGAGCTTGTAGCAGAAATAAAGGACTTCTGGATATGCAGAGGCATATGTAAGAATTACATGAGGAGGGTAGTGATCAGGTACATGAAATCTCTAAGAGTCCTCATCTAAGCTCCAGGAACAAGTGGTTATTCCCCTCCAAGAGACTTACAAGAGGATGAATATCAAAGACACCCATTTCTCACTGCTGACTCCACTGCCAACAGGAATCCAAGCCCACTTCTCTTATGTCAAGAAGTCTACACTGCGCTCCCAGATTCCAATCTGGCCTTCTTACAATCCACTCTCTATACAGCAACTAATAATGACTTAAATGATGAACTGGATCACTACCTCTCACCCTAACATCCTTCAATGGGTACCAAGTGCCCACAGAAAACCCAAACTCTTTTCCATAGCTTGCAAGGCTCTGTATGAGCTCCCATTGACCTTGTTTGGTACCATAATCCTCCTGGCTTACCTGGATGCTACCCCAATGGAGTTTCTTATTCTTCCCCAAAGAGATAGAGCTTGTTTCAGGTTTTTCACTACTCTTTTCTCATCTGGAGTACTTTCTTGAAGGGCTTTTTACATAATTGAACCTTTCAGGTAGGGCTCACTTAAACTGTAGTTTTTCAGAGTTTATAGCTGACCACCCTATTTTTAGTATCCCTCCTCCACTACTGTCAACAAATTCACTCTCAAAACTCAATTATGTTCTTTCCGACAAACTGACTTATCTGGCTGAACAGTGTTGCTTCTCTTTCTCTCAGTCTTGGATCAGGGACCTAGTTCTTGTGCTAATTCCCTGCTATGAACAGCACCTCCCATGCTGCAGAAGGTATACAATAATCATTTCAGCCCAATTATTTGGATTCCATACCTAGAAGACAGAGAAGGGCAATCTCCATAGACTTAAAGATAGAAAAGGCACAACTCTTGTCACAGTAAAGTCAAAGAGAGATTAGTAAAACATGTTTGGTAATATTTGCTATTTTACTGTATTTGCTAATATTACTATGTATTAGACACGATGTAAAAAGCCTTTGTAAAATCTGTAAAAAGCCTTTTACAAATATTACTGTATTTCACTCTCAAACCAATCCTCACAAGTGATTTATTATCTTCATAGACAAAGTACAAAACTGAGACTCAAAGACGCTTAGTAATTCACCTCCACAAGGGCAGACAGGTTCTAAGTGGCAGAGTGAGGATTTTTGTGGCCTCTAAGAATGGCAAGACACTTGGTTGCAGTTGACTAGAATTGATTTTCCTTGCCCTATTCCCATCTGACAAAATCTATTCCTCCTTTGGGGTTCTCTATCTCAATAAATAGATGTATCCCTGCCAGGCATACAATCACTCAAATTAGAAACCTGGGGTTATCATTGACGACCCCTTCCCTCATAGCCACTCAGGCACATTCTGACATGGTACCTGCCCCTGTCTACTTCACTATATTTTCTCTTGGTGGAATTTCAACTTGGCCTGTGGTCCCTTTCTCTCATTAGGACTACTGTAGCAGTAGCTGGTACACAAGACACACAATAGTGAAGAGCATCAACTCAGGAAAGAAATGGCCTGGTTTAAATTAGGAGTAATTTACTACTCATATGATGCTACACAAGTTATTTAATCTGTTTGGATGGCAGTTTCATCCATAAAATACAAACACCACCTTATATGCACTGTAAGTACTATATAAATGTTAGTAATAGCGATGTTACTTACTTAGTAGTCCCTCATTTTCCCTTTTCCTCATCATTCTTCACACAGTACGTGTGTGTGTGTGTGTGTTAAAAGCAAATCAGGGCCTGAGGATATAGTTCAGTGGTAAAAGTCCTTGCCTAGCATGAATGAGGCTTTTGGGTGTGTGGCTATGGCTCATAACTTTTTAATTTGTAGTCAATACTGGTCATCTTTTAGTTCTACCAACATTTTGGAACTTGGACATGTGACTCCTCACCTATAAGGGTATTTACATTTGTCCTTCAAAAACAGGATTAACCATAGTTTTAGCCAGGTACAGGTGGCTCATGCCTGTAATTCTGCTATTCAGAAGGCTCATGCTATTTTGGAGGCTCATGGTTCAAAGCCAACCAGGGCAGGAAAATCTGGGAGAGTCCATCTCCAATTAACCAGGAAAAAGCCAGGCTGGAGGTGTACCTCAAGTAGTATTACACCAGCACCTGAGTTCAAGCCCCAGTACTGGGGGGGGGGGGGGGAGGGAGGAGGCCAAACTTTTTACCCCCTTTTCCCCAGGAAGGCTTTCTAGTTACCCGCAAACAATCTGTTGTATATTCTTACAGTTCCCTACTATGTACTTCTCAATGCTAACATTTGCAACCCTTAAAACTAGTAATTCAGCTGGGCGCTAATCCTAGGTACTCAGGAGGCTGAGATCTGAGGATGGAGGTTTTGAAGACAGCTGGGGCAGAAAAGTCCCCATGAGGCTCTAATCTCCCAAGTGGATCTGTGGCTCAAAGTGGTAGAGCACTTGCCTTGTGCAAAAAATCTCAGGGACAGCACCCAGGCTTTGAGTTCAAGCCCCTGACCAACAATAAACTAAACCCCAAACCCCTAAACTAGTAATTCAAAGTATGGCTCTCATCCAGAATGAAACCTTAGGGGAGGAAAAAAAAGGTCTGCCTGTTTGCTCTGGGCTGTATAAACCCCAAGTAGGATGAAATACCTGGTGAAAAAAGTAAAACTGAAATAAAGCAAAGTTAAATTTCCCCATGAAGTTCCAGGGCCCTTAATTCTCTCCTTTCTCTACTACCGATCCAAGGCCTTGTCATTTGTTCACCCTAAATTTCTGATTCCTTAATCCAAAGTCATCCCCTGCGGGTCCCCTACTCCTCAGAAATAAAGTCTCTCAACGGGGGGCGTCTATTTCACCCCCTCCTCAAACAGATTTTCCCTATAGCCAGATGTCAAAGGACCTCCTTCCTCCTCAATTGGCCATTATGCCAACCCACACTTGCCTACCGTTCTGTTCCTCGATTTTTGTTCAGCTCCACAACACCATCCTCTTCACGACTGACCACGAACCCAGCCCCTTCACTCTTTCCAGACCACAAGCTATGTTCCCCACGCACGCGGGCGACTTCCCGAGTCTCCACGGCGGGCGTGCCCGTCGCTCCGGAGCCCCCACCTTCACCTGTTCCCCGCAGATGTCGCCCCGGCTCCCCCTCCCCCTCCGCAGCCCACTCCCCTCCGCTCTCCCCCGGGCTGCGGGCCCTTCCCACCGGGGTGGAGGCCCCCCTCCCCCGCCGCACACACCCCCGGCCCCGAGCCGCACTCCTCCCGCCCAGGCCTCCACAAGCTCTCGGACCCCGCACCCCAGCCTCCTCCACCCACTCCCCCCGGTGCACCGCCGGAGGCGGGCCACACCCCTCCACAGCCCGCCCGGGACCCCCACCGCTCCCCGAGGCCGAGGACCCCCCGCGTGCGCTCGCAGGTCCCCCACCGCGATCCTCCCAGAGCCCCCGCGCGGCCCTCGGAAATGCCGGCCCTCCGGGGTCCCAAGTCGGGGGGCTCCGAGGAGGGGCGTCGGGCCGGTGGGGAGAAGCCCGGGAAGCCGAGGAGGGAGCCGGCCGAGCGGCTGCCGACCCCCCTTGGTCCTCCCGGAGCGCGGGGAAGGACGCGCGGAGCCGGGGAGCGGGCCTCACCGTCCGTCACGGCTCCCATGGCGTGCGCGGCGGCGGCGGCGCAGGCTGAGGCGGCGGTTGGCGGCGGCGGCGGCGGCGGCGGCGGCGGAGGTCAAACTCCCACAATGCAGCCGGGTAAACAGCCATGGAGGAGGAGGCGGCGGCGCCCGCGGCCGCCCGCTCCGACGCCTGAGTCGCGCTGCCGCCGCCGCCGCGGAACTCGCGCACCCCGCGCTCGCCGCGCTCGCCGGGGGGCGGCTGCAGCTGCGGCGGTGGCCGGCGCGTGAGGGGGGGCCAGGCGGGCGGACGCGGGGCTGCAGCCCGGGCCGCCCCCCCCCCTACTACCCCGCCGCCGCCGCCCCCGCCCGGCCCACGCCCAGAGGCCGCCCCGGAGGCCGCCGCGGCCGCCAGGTGAGCTCGCCCGGGCGGACGCCGCGGGGGCTGCGGGGAGCGCACGGGGCCGCCGCGGGCGGGGTCCCCCCCCCTCCGCTGCCGCCCCGAGAAGGTGACCCCATCCGGGCGGCGGCCTCCGGGAAGGCGGGGTGCTCGCTCCCGCGGGGAGGTGGGGGGAGGTGGGGGGAGGTGGGGGTGCCCGCGGAGAATCCCGGGCACGGGGGGTCGGGGGCGCTGAGGGGACGCGGCGCGAAGTTGGCGTCCGCGCGGGCCGGGGCGGGTCTCGAACGCGGGCCCTGGAGGCGGGCGCGGCCGGCAATGACAAAAAAAAAAAAAAGAAAAAAGAAAAAGGAGCCCTGCGTTCCAGGTGGCGCGGTTCCGGCCCGGCGTCCGCCCGCTTCCTCCCCGGGCCCTGGCGTGTGCCTGGACTAGGGTGACAGGGAAACTTCGCGACCTCCGGCCGCAGTTGACCGAGCCACCCGTGGCGTGGTGCCCGCGGTCCCCACCCGGCGCCCGGCTCCCCGCCGTCGGTGATCATCTAGGGGTGTTTTCGTTGCTGAAGGTGCCAGAGTGACGGTCGGCATCTTTAGAGGAAGTCGAAAGTGGAGGGGGAGGTGGCGGTGCCGGGTGACAGACCCGGAGTCTGACTCCTGCCCTGGGTGCAGTTACTGTCGCCTGAGCGTAGGGCAGGTTTCATTGGCATCCCTTCTCCCAGAAGTCACCTTCATGCAACTTGGATGAGCTTCTAGGCCTTGGCACCGTGTAGGTGGGGAGTGGGGTTCACACTACAGCCAGATGATGGGACCTCCCGTGGGGGTACAGTCAACATCCGAAACAAAGTGAAGGTTTGAACCCAGGTTTGGGCTTGGAGCCTTGTTAAAATTTCGTTTTCACCCTCCCCTCCCGCCCCCACAACAAGGACCTGTCTGGGATAAATCAGTGGTGGGTCATCAACTTGGTGCTTTCAGTTTCCTTTCGCATATTGTGCCCATCCTCCCAATTCATTCAAAGAGGAAGAGTTGTAAATGACAAAACAAACAAACCAAAAACTGAGTTGTAAGCATATCTTACCCTCTAAGTAGAAATCTTTATGTGTAAATTTTTCTTTCTATTGAGAGATGCTTTGAACTGCAATGGTACTGGTTTATGGCACTCTCAAAAATTAGCCTCTGTAGCCCAGAGACAAAAATTACCTTATATAAAAATGCAGCTTGCATTTGTCCACACCTAAAGATGTGAACAAGAAAGAAGATATATCTTGGTTAAAAGGTAATGGGCACCAGGCACCAGTGGCTCAGTCCTGTAATCCTAACTAGCTACTCAGAAGGCTGAGATCCAGGATGGTAGTTCAAATGCAGCCTGGGTAGGGAAGTCCCTGAGATTCTTAATCTCCAATTAATCACCCCAAGTCTGGAAGTAGAGCTGTGGCTAAAGTAGTAAAAAGTTAGCCTTGAACACAAAATTTCAGGTATAGTTCAAACCCCATGACCCCCTCTCCCCATTGTCAAATAGTGAAAAGTTGCTCTTTTTAAGTTAATTGTTACTTGATCTTACCATCTTACTGATTTCAAACAGTAGTGATTAAACAAAACTGTTAATTTTTTTTATAGGATGTCGCTCCTTGTAGCCTTTAAATTTCCTTCCCTGAGACAGTCTATCAGTATTCATAGACAGAGGACTGGCTAAACACTATAAAGTTCATTTAGTAACTCACAATTCTATTAAACAGGGCTAGAAAATTTCCAAGACCTCTGTGAACTGAAAAGACCTTAAAATTTGAGGTGTGCCTGACAGTAAATATTCAAGAAAGTTCTTGACTCAAGCAGTAAGAAGCACATAATTTGAGCGTTTAGGAACTCTTCACAGTCTGCTGTATCAGCCAGATAATTTGATTTAAGATTACATTGACACATCTGTGTCTTGAACATTTAAAAACTCATTGTATTTATTCTTTTCTCACAGCTGTGCAGTGAGAGAGCATCTTCTTTTTAAATTCACTAACCTATTTGTAAATGTTGAAAGAGGGTGGAGTGGACTTGAACTCTATACCATACCATTGTTTCTTTTTAGGGAAATCTGTAGGCAGGAACACAGAATTGGAAGTAGCCAAGTTAACAAAACTGATTTAGATAATGAACTTGGATTAGCTTAGATTTAGTGATTTATTGGTTTCTTTGACAATGTGGGAGATTAGTTAAGGAAGTTAGTGTGTTTATTTGTCCTTCCCTTTTGAGACAGGATCTCACCAAGACTTTTTGCCTTTTGAAAATGTGAAGGCTGATGAGAGGACTGGCTGGACTGTACCATTGGCTTGTAAACCAGGTAGGCATTTCTGAAATACTTTCAGTCTTCATGAACCTCTGTGGCTTTACAAATGGGTTTCAAGAGATTTCCGAATTCCCTATAGTTGGGGTCCAAACTTGTTTGTGTGTGTTTTTCTGGAAATGGGGTATGTTGTTATAAAAGACGTCTAGGATTAAAAAATGTAGACATCCCTTTATTAAATAAAATGGAATATAAGAAAATCATTCCTGTAGTACAGAAGTATGAGAACAATCATTTCTAACAAGAAAATAAATACAGAGAACTAGATCTTTATGTCCAGTGCTTTTTAAAGTTATCTTCACCTTAAGGGTGACATGTTAAGGGGTGACAAAGGCACTTCCATCTTAATTCCCACAGCCTGTCTGATCCTATACAAATAAAGGACAAGCTAGCCTGACATGCTAGTCCTGTGAGTGTATAACCGTGTCCTAATTAAATCTAAAAATTTATACCAGAGAGTGAATAAGCAGTGACTTGAACTTGACACCAGCCCTTAAAGTAAATGGTTCATTCGGCCCCACTCTTTCTGGCAAATTTGAAATTTGACCAGGAGGTTTTCACTCTACGGAAGTATATCTGTGCCTCGGCAGGAACTGATAGGAAGAAATACAGTATCTGAGTCAAAACAGAATTTACCGTGAAGTCTTGTCCACTAAATGAGAGAACCCAGACTTCACTTGCCTAGCATGTATGAGGCCTAAGTTCAGTCCCCATCACAGCAATGAAGGAAGACAGAGCAGGAAAGGAAGGAGGAAAAGAGAATGACAACCAATATTATAGATGCTGCCTTCCATCCATGAAGTATCTGGTAGTATTTTTGAGGATACCTCCCAAAAAGAGGGAGCGATGAAGCATTTTTAGGGGATCAAGCTCAAGTCTCTGCCTATTCAGTTCCTAAAACAGGAATAACAGAATATTATGAATCAAGGAACTTTGAGATGTGTGACTAAAATACCCATAATACTTCAGTCTTTAAAACAAGCATATTCTTATTGTTTCTCTGCTTTTCTTTTCCCTTTCATTTGTGTGTGCTAGGCATCTGTGTCTGTTGCTTTAGGGCTGATGAATGGCTGTGATCGTGGGTTTTGGACTTGATTTGGGCTTAATTTGCCTTTCCTGATTTCTGGTATTTTGTTCACTTTGGGCTAGTGTTCTCTGAGTTTGAAGAAGGTAAACATATAGGACAATATGTGGAAACAACTTTTGTTCAAAGATCTTTTTCAGTGTTCTGAAGATAGTATCTATTTTGATGATACCTTTCAATGACAATCCAGGAACTTTTTCCTATCTTCTGGTTGCTATGGGCCAGTACTGCAACATCTATAGAACCTACTGGATGTGTGCATTGTTTTTAGCAATGGAATTACATTCTCTCTGAGGCTAGGAAACTATCAAAATTTTGGATCTGTCATACCAACAAGCCTGTGCACAGGTTTAGAGCTGTGATCCATTCAAAACATGTTTTTTTTGGCATAGAAGCCATCTCATTCTTTACTTAGAAGAATATTAGAGGCATAAAATTGTAGCATCACTATGCAACACACATGCTATTTGTCACATCAAGGATTCTGGGCTTTTGTAGGGAGCTTGATATAATGCTTTCTCTTTAATAAGATGAAACCGTATGAGTGTGTTAGTCATAGTGTGTGGTTTTCTGTTCTTAGCACATGCATTATAGTGTGTCACCAGTTAATTTTACTTACTGCTCAAAATGTTCTCACCTTGCTGAGTTTTCCATGGTGTTCAGTGATTGAGCACTGCCTGTGTAATGGTTCTGAAGGGAACAGCCACTGTCTTTTGAGCTGTATTATGCTTAATGTTTCTGTGTCTTCCTTTGCCCTGAAGAGGCAATAATGATACTCTTCAGGTTGTTTACTAGACACTCTTACTTTAGGGAAATGTATATCCTGACCTCCCCATCCTCTTTCTATGGGGTATGTTTGGCTAATTAAAGCACACAAAGATTCTTCTTGTGTTCTAAGCCCTGGAGTTTAACTCCAGCATTGGTCCCACAGACCAAGTAGATATGTATGTTGGTGTGTCATTTCTCCTGGCCATCCTGAAGCTCTGTGGTCAGCTTCCTTTAACTTAGCCTCTTTACTCTCTCTTGGTCATTGGTGACCTGGTAACAATATTAACCGACTGGATCATTTTCTGCTTCCTTTCCTGTCTTAACATTCTCTACTCATTTGCTAGTATTGCAGTTAATATGTTCTCGTTTTAGAGTTTAACTTTCCAAAACAACATGTTGCCCAAAATAAAACCACTTGGCTGTTACTGGGTATTTTAGGATTGTCCCTCACCTGAGTAATCAATATTTTAGATGGAGATTAAAAAACATTTAAAAATTATTTATTATTTTATCTAGCTTCTAGAAAGATAAACTATGCTATTGTACTTATGATTTAAGTTTTTCTTGTTTTAAAAAAACTAAATTTGGTTCATAACTTTTAGGTGACAGTTTGAGTAATATGAATCCAGTCATTTAAAAAATGGTAGCTCCACATCTAGGAAATTAATACATCTGGTCAAGTATGCATGGGCGTATGTACCCTAGTGCTTCTCTATTTCCTTTTTTTTTTTAAATAAGAGAACACTAAAAGTAATATAAATACCAATTAGCAAAGGATTAATTAAATCAGTGAGGGCCTATCCATAGAGTGAAATATTGTCCAGTTTTAAAAGATGATGCAGGTCATTATTTGTCATGGACTATTTAGAGAAAAAAAGGATCATATGAAAATACGTATAATGGGCATTTTCTAAGGTGGATAAAGACTCTAAATGAGTACTTAAAAGAAATTACCTGAGCCAGGTGCTAGTGGCTTATGTCTGTAATCCTAGTTTCTCAGGAGGTTGGGGTATGAGTATCTGTGTTTAAAGCTAGTCTGAGCTGGAAAGTCCATGAGACTGTTATCTTCAATTAATCAACAAAAAAAACAGAAGTGGTGCTGTGGCTCAAGTGGTAGGCTAACCTTGAGCTGAAGGGTTGAGGGACAATTCTCAGGCCCTGAGTTCAAGCCCCATGACACAAATATATGCATACATACATTAGCTGAAAGGATATTCACCAAATATAGGAACTTGTTTCCTCCAGGTAATAAAGCCGAGTGATCTTTTTAAAGCTTTCCTCAGTTGTTGTTTTTTTTTCCTAGTTAGCATGTTCTGCTTTTATAATCAGTAAAAATATGATAAAGCTTTTAAAAATAGGTTCAGTAATTGAAAATATCTCCTGTTGGTTGCTAAATGAGTCCTTATTCCCTGTGATGGTTAATTTCTTCATGGTTTGTGTTGTATTGAATGAGAAGTAAAATATGCATTCTCATGTCACTTTAAAAGTGTTTTTTTTTTTTTTTTTTTTTTTGCCAGTCCTGTGCCTTGAGCTCAGGGCCTGAGCGCTGTCCCTGGCTTCTCTTTGCTCAAGGCTAGCAGTCTACCACTTGAACCACAGCACAGCGCCCCTTCTGGCTGTTTTCTACATATGTGGTACTGGGGAATCGAACCCAGGGCTTCATGTATACGAGGCAGGCGCTCTTGCCACTAGGCCATATTCCCAGCCCCTTTAAAAGTGTTTTCTAGTTTACTAGTAAACAATATTTTCTAGACTCTTCCAGTAGGAAAAATATTCACACAGGACTAAATGATAGTTTTCAGAAGAAACTCGGTAAAAACATACAGAGAGACATCTACATTGATATCAGTAGTATGTTGTACCCCATTTCTCATGGCACTAGATTTTTTTTTTTGAAATTTTATGCAATTGTAGAGGATTGTTTTGCATGAAGAGTAGTAGTTAAAAGCATAAAAGCATTTTTGTTGTTGTTTATTGTTTTGTTTTAAGTAGTATAGGAGTTTTAGACTCAGGGCCTTTGCTTGCTAGTCAGGTGCTCTACCCGTTGTATCATACCCACAACTCTTTTTCTGCAGGGGTTTTGCTTTGCTTTACTGTTCCTTTAAATAGAATCCTGCATTTTTTTCTAGGGCCAGCCTTGATCCATTTGATCCATGGTCTTCACATCTGGCCTCTTGTGTCACTGACGTTATAAACATGAGCCATCATGCGCAGCCTGTTGATTTGAGATGGAGTTTTTCAGTAACCTTTAGCCTCCAGATTCAGAGATCATTCAGACCTCTGACTCCCAAGTAAATGTGGTTTTTAGGAATGTGCTACCATTCTATCCCTAAAAGCACTTATTGTCTGTGTTATTTTCCAGTGAGCTAGGACCTCATTTTCTTCACCTACAAAATGGGGACACTACTTTACCAAATTCTTTTGAAGATTTAAATGAAACAAGTATTTAGCAGGGTACCAGACACTTACAGCAACCTAGGAGTAAGAAGTAATAGAAGGAATAAGGGAGTAATGATTGTAGTAACAGTAATAATGAAGATAATATTAGTATTAATAATATTAGCTGCTAATATTTTCCTCCTCCAGATAGAGACTTGCATGAGGGAAGAATCTTCATTGCTTCATTCACCAGCCTGAACTCTAACCAATCAGAGCAGATGCTTGGGCATGGTTGTGGTCCAGTTTCACTAACAGATGTCCACTGTCCAACATATTTGTAGGCTACTATAAGTTGCTTTGTGCATTTCCTGTCACATTTAATGTCTGCAAAATCCTAGTGATCCTTGATTCACCCTTCCGACCTTATATTCTGCCCTGGAGTCCCTCTCTCCCCCCACATACCTGGATTTGAACTTCGGGATCTTATGCTTACCCAGCTTTGCTTGCTTGTGGCTAGCGATCTATCACTTGAGCCACACCTGCAGCCTGGCATTCTGCTGGTTATTTTGGAATATCACAGACTCACTTGCTTGGGCTGGCTTTGAACCATGATTTTCTGTTCCTCAGCCTCCAGAATAGCTAGGATTACAAGCATGAGTAGCCGGCAAACTGAGGGTTTTTAAAACCAAGTTTGAGAAGCATTCTTTGTTTATACACCAATTAATCCTATTTTAGTTTTTCAGCACTTAGCGTTTTTCATTAACACCTTTATTTTCCCATGATAATCTACTCTAAAACATGTGTTTCTTGATTTTACTTATCTAATTTGTGTTATTACTGATTTTCTGCAGTGCTAGGGATCAAATTTGGAGGGTTGCATATAAAGTCTGCCTTTCCTTGATTTTTAAAAGCCCATTGACTCTAACCTTTGATTGATATCATCCTTGTTAACAGTTTTCCCAAATGCATAGTGATGCTGTTAGTATCCAGTGAGATAAATACAGTTCCTGGCCACTGCACTGAATTTCCCCAATGGCCCTGCAGTTGTTTTCCTGGCAAGTGTCTAGGGGTCTAGTTGCTTTCATTGTAACCTTAGTAATATTTTAAAGTTATAGACTTTATAAGTTTATAGTCTGAAGAAGCAACCTACATTCATGTAATTTTTGTAGGTGTAAGTTAAACTACATTTCAAATAATAAAATATGGTGTGATTTTATTTCATATGTATTTTTCTGTTTTGTTTTATACTCTAATCCTGTAAAGGGAGGAAAAAATAGATTTTTCTGTTTTTGTTTTTGTTTGTTTAGCTGAGGATATGGCTTAGAAAAGGCAAGCAAGTTCTTTTGTGACAAAGACCCATTGGCCATAGAATTTAAGTGTTTTTTCTGCCTGTGGCTTGTTGAGGGTGTTTCTAGAATGGTGGTTTACCAATGGCAGAGACCTGTTTTCTGGATTCTTAAAAAGTTCTGAGCTTGGATTGGAGATGATTAAACCAATGTATGGCCACCTTTGAATGATGCCCCAGACCATAGGACACAATTGTGGGGACATTAGCATATGTATGTGTGTGTTCAGTCAAGTGGTTGTAAAAAAAAAAAAAAGCATTGAACTAGGTAGTTTGTAAACAACAGAAATTTAGAAGTTCTGGAGATTAGGAAGTCTAAGATCAAGGCAGTAATAGATTTGGTGTCTTTCATGGGTAGCACCTTCTGGTTTCATCCTAATATGGAGGAAGGGACAAACTCCCTTGGACTTCTTTTATAAAAGCACTCATCCATGGGAGCTGAGTCCTCTGGACTTTATCATCTCCCTGAAGATTCCATCTCCCAATAGCAGCCTCCAGGAGGTTAGTATTTTAAGTAATGAATTGGGAGGGACATAAGCATTCAAATCATGGCAAGTGAGTACTGATATTATCTAGTACACTTTGGTAATTGACAGTTGCTTTTGTTAGTTCCAATATCCAGCATCCCTTTTATTTCCCCATAGATAGCCAGTCAAGGAGCTGATTTACCCCATCTCTGCCATGTTTATTAGCTGGTTTTTGAAGTATCTCTTGGAGCCCTTCAGTCTGGTCCTCCTTCACTTACTCATGGGGTAATTACCACTTTGTGGTATAGTCACTTATCCTCTCAGCCCTTGGACTCTTAAATGGTCCTCAATGTTTTCTCCTGTTCAGGTCTACTACTAAAAGAGGTTTTGAGAGGCGCACTTGACATTTTTATTTAATTAAGGTTGCTAGACAGTGTTTTTTGTTAATAGTTGGTTGTACATTAGGCCTCTTTTCCTCATTACTTTTAAAGTTCTGTTGTAATATGAACCATGAACTTGTCTATAGTAGTAATATGTATGGTGGTGATTCTTCTTTGGTCAAGTCTTTTTGTGTTTTTTTTTTCCTTAAACAGAGGCATCTCAAGATTTTTGAAACCTTGTTCTAACATTTAATACTAGTTCTTCCTAATTTGTTTCAGGTACTGATTATTCTAAAGCCTGTATGCTAGTCGTAAAGCAGTATTACCCATTTCAGTTTGTCTCATGAGTTTTGCAGATATTTTGAACTTAAAGAATCCTTAAACCTAATCCTAAAAAGAAAACTTGTAAAGTTATACAGGGGGAAATGTATAGTTTCTTTATATTTCATTCACTGGTGTTTTTAAGGTGTAGCACACTAAATCTAAAGACATTTTAGTGTTCTGGCTCAGCTACTTCTAACTAAGAGGAGTTATTTTAGGCTTCATTCTCTGTGCCCTCTACTCTCCCACCCCATTGATTATTATTGTTCTGGTAGTTATAACTATAAATCATTTGCTGATCGAAGATAGAAAAGAGTTCACTTACCATTACATTAGAAAATTTAAAGAAATCACTTGTTTAAATTTACTAGCTTCTAGAAGCTAGTAAAGATGTTTATGGCTTCCAAGATTCCCTGTTAATGTGTTTCAACACTATAGACAGTGTATAACATGTGTTCAACTATTATAGATTATGAGAAAGGCTAGCTCCTAGAAAAGATATTCCACTCTATAAATGGCACTAAACTGAACAATCAGTCATCATTGTAAAGAGCAGTCTTGATCTGGAAGTAGGCAGGTTCTTTATGTGCCTGTTTCTTTACTCAGAAATGATTAGCTTTCTTTCCATAGATCCTGGTATTGAGTATTAGTCAGCTGTAGACTGGAATGTTTTTATTGGCTCAAATTTGTAGTGAAAGAAACATCAGTCTGTTTTATCTGTAGTTTCTTGGCTATATAACCTGCATACCCTTGCATGCTTGTTGCACATTTATTTCAATAGTATACCAGAATATGGAAGTAATGGACTTTAATCTTGATGATTATAAATTATCTGTTAATGCTATGATGTACCCTAAAGTAACATTTACTTTTTACATCCAATAGTATGTTCTTGTTTTTCACATTTTAAATAATTTAAAAATTAAACAGGTATAATGATTACATTATTGAAACATAAAAGTTAAAAAGAGATAGTTTAGACTTTGAATTTCAAGAATTGCATAAATTTGGTTCTTTTGGTACAACAAATTTCTGAATGCTGACAGTTTAATATTTTTTTCTGATTCCAAAAATCATATATGCTTATAGAATACTTAGAAAATTTCACAGGTACACAGCAGATTAAAGTTACTTATATTCTACTACCCAGAGAAAATAATACTTCAGCATTCGATGTATATCTACCCAGCTGCTTGTAGAGCTCCCCAATAAATGATCATTTGGAATGAATGGAATATTTAGAAGCAAGGGTAAGAAGTGGCAGGAATTGGTACATGGTGGGGAATGGATTTAATTGTCCTACTGCCTCTTAGATGTCTGTTAGGCCCAGCATGGGAGATAGGAGCTGTCGGGTTCTTTGACTATCCAGATAATGATTAGCAGAGGATTCTTTTCTTCAGACTGTGGTGTATATCTACCTGTGTCTTTTGCTGTCGTCCCAGCATTGCCTACTAGTTGGCAAAGGAAGAGATTTGGAGTTATGTTGGAGTGGCTTGTTGAGATAAACTACACGAGTTCTTACCAAATACCTGGAAGAATTCTTCAATGCAGCTCTTATTCAAAGGAATGCCCACTATTCAGGAATAAAATAGCCTCTAGGTTACTTATGCCAAGCTACATCAAGGTAGAGTGTTTAGATACTCCTAGGTGATTCAGTTAGCATCTAAATTCAGTTGCTTGGAAGAGAAGAATCCAGAGAATGAACTCAGAGCAGATTATGGTATAAGCATATGTCCATTCTTTCCTGTGAAAAAGAAAAGTACTAATTTGGCCAGAACTATTAGAGAGACAGACAAGGCTTACCACAGCAAAATTTTCTGATCCTACTTACCTTTTGCCTTATTGTAGGAGGACAGATTGTCCTGGCATCCAAGAGAGAAACCAGGAAGGATGGTGGCTAATAATATAAGATGGGTGGTTCCATTTCTCTCTTTTTTACCCATAGCAAGGGTCTGATAAACTAACAAAGTAAAGTGACATACTGGGTAACTTCCTCAGGCTATGGTCTATAGTGAGAAAATACAATGGTGACTTTGATTCCTTGCACTGTTGCTCTTGGTGAGAGGAAACATTGGAGTAGTTAGGAGGAAGTGGGATATCTATGTAAATGTTTTGTTCTGACATATAATAGACTCCTGCCTAGATAAGTTGAATGCCAATCCTGTATTCTGCTAACTATTGGGAGTATCCTAGTTATCTTACACTGGTCAATTTAAAAGGTGTCATTGCTTCTTGAGATTAATATAAGTACTTATGAGCAGTGCTTGGCATGAAGGAATTGCTGTGGACAATGAAAACATGGCAAAGAGGGAAGCTGCTGATTTTACAAGTCCCTAGTTAAAATTCTTTCTTTAAAAATTATCTTTAGTTATATAAATGGTTTGAATTCAACATGTCCATTTATGTGTACTGTGCATCTTGATCAGTGTCATTCTTTCCTTCATTCTTTCCCTCCCATCTATTCCATTCTCACCCATCTCCTCAAGTTTGCAGTTAGAATTTTTAAGATTGGCAAGAAACAGCCTAACGCAGATTGTTCAGCAGACATTAATGAAGGTATTACTGTTGGAGGGTAGTCAGTATAGTTGACATGAGGTTTCTGTCACAAAGAAACTAATGGAAGTGGGAAGTCATTGTCACTGCTAGGAGCAGTGAGAAAGAAGTGCTAGGAGCAAAGAAAAGTGCCATTACTATATCTAAGTGAGAGTTAGGGATGTCAGACAGGAGTTGTAGTATTGGAGGGATTCAGCCTTTTCCAGAAAGTGAAACTCAGACCAGGGAGAGAACAAGGCAAGCAAGGCGCTCTAGCTGGACCTTCTGCCCTCTCCCTTTGATCTTCTTTAACTGCCTCTTATTGGCCGACTCCACCTAGAAACCTGCCAGCAAGTAACCTGGTGATGTTGTTCATAGAGGTCTGCCTCTTGGGAGTACAGAGCAGAGGCCTAGAATGGTGGAAAACTGGTCTGTGTATGGGAAGGGAATCAAAACAAAATTACTACTACCCCCTGGAAACATACTGTAATCTCACTTGTGTTTTTTTATTATTTTGTCATCCTCATCTCTTGAAATGCCAAAATAAACCTTAAAAGCATTGATCATAACTCAATTCTATCTTTTAATACAAATAGAACAACTAGTTACCCGACTCAGCAATTAAATTTTCAAAGAATGCAATGTGTTCTTAGAATTGAAAAACTCACTGAAAGACCTTCTATTGGTGCATTTTGTTCTTGGTTAAAATCAAACCAACATTCTTCTCCGAAAGTATTATATCTACTCTGTTTATTCTAAAACAAAGACTGTTAATGACACACTGGTCATTTATGTTTTTTTAATTGTTGTTGTTATTAAGGTGGGTAAAGTGCACAGGAAAATGGGGCGTCAGTTCTTGCATGTTATTCCTTCAGAACTCTTCCAAATGGGATGAGCTTGCAGAAAAATTTAGTCAGTCAATCTAAAAATATAAGAAGAGATTTTTAGTGTATTAAAAGAGAACCTGTATTAATCTATAACTTTAATGAACATTGTGCTTTGAGGGGTAGAAAGATAAGTAGATATTTATTCTTTATAAATTTATGACCAAATAGTGACAAGGGACCTATATCCAATTATATTAGTGACAGGTACTTTAATGAAAGCTTTAGCTGAGATGTTGGATTGGTTATTTAAAAAAAAAAAGGGAGAGGTATCTTATTCTGTCATTTCCAGAGATGCTTTTAGATGGCTTACAAATAATGATCAGAAATCTCTAGTTGTGGGATTGGAGGTATGATTCATATCATAGAGTGCTAGCCAATGAGCAAAAGCAAGCATTTGATACTGAGTTTGAGTTCTGATCTCAGACTCCTCCCCGCCCCCCAAAAAAGTCTACAGTTGCTGTGCCCTAGAAGTACAGATGATAAAACAATAACAACAACAAAAATGCCCAAATGACCAGGCTCTGGTAGATAACCCTTGTAACCCTAGTTATTCAGGAGGCTGAGATATGGGATCAGCCAGAGCAAGAAAGTCTATAAGATTCTTATCTCCATTTAATCACCAAAAAGCCATAAGTGGAGCTGTGGCTTAAGTGGCAGAGCTAGTTTTGAGTGCAAAAGCTCAGGGACAGTACCACCTAGGCTCTTAGTCCAAGCCCCAGGACCAACACACATATACAATGACCAAATATCCCTGACTCCATGAAGGTTAAGTCAAAATGAACTTTGCAGGGGCTGGGAATATGGCCTAGTGGCAAGAGTGCTTGTCTCCTGCACATGAAGCTCTGGGTTCGATTCCCCAGCACCACATATATGGAAAATGGCCAGAAGGGGCGCTGTGGCTCAGGTGGCAGAGTGCTAGCCTTGAGTGGCAAGAAGCCAGGGAAGGTGCTCAGGCCCTGAGTCCAAGGCCCAGGACTGGGGAAAAAAAAAAATGAACTTTGCACTACTGTTTCATCCAGAGCTGCCAGTCTTTCGGTGCCTTCCCATTGCTTTGAGAACAAACACCATCTTATCTGGTCCTACTTGCATTTTCAACATCATGTGATGCTATGGTCTTTTAATTCTTAATATTTCCTGAGTTTTTTTCTCCTGTAATTACTTTGTCTAGAGTGCTCACTGCCACTTTCAGCTCCTCAACACCTTTTCTGCTTTCCGATTCCATTTTAAAAGCCTTCCTCGACCTTCCAGACAAAATCCAGTCATCTTATTACTTGCTCTAAAACCCATGTGTATTCAGGCACACTGCCTGTCTCGTTTGAAGCACCTTTTCAATTTATTTATAAAGCTTTAATGTCTGTCTTCCCTACTAGAATGTAAACAACAAGAGCAGGGTGCATGTCTGTCTGTTTCAGCATGTCTCTTCAGGGCAAAGCAGAGAATTGTGAAAGGAAGGACAAAGAACAGGTTTCAAGTCCTGCTCCTGACTTCTCAACTCTGTGACCTTCATTATTTCGCTTCTTGTAGTCTTGATCTATATTCTGTAGAATGGGATAATGATGATAATGGCTCTCATTTAGTGCTTACTGTATGCCAGGCATTCTGCTTTACTTGGATTTTCTTATCAATTAAGCCTCAGAGAAGAGAAACTTGATTGAGATCATACAACTAATAAGCAGAAAACAATTTAGATTGCTCTGTTTAATTCAAAAAAGATATCTTTAATCAGTGCCTTTTTTTTTATTGTCCTAGGAATCAAACTTAAGGGAGAAGTTCTTTAACATAGAGTAGCATAGAAATCCCTGCTGAGAATATTGTATGCAGGTAAGGGAGCAGTTTTAGGGAATTAAAATATGAGGTGAAGTTCACCTACATGGAGAGAGGTAGGTGACCTCTAAATTCATTTCTGAGAAAGTTGGCTAGGTCAAGAAACAACCTCTGAGGCTGGGGATATGGCCTAGTGGCAAGAGAGCTTGCCTCGTATACATGAGGCCCTGGGTTCGATTCCCCAGCACCACATATACAGAAAACGGCCAGAAGTGGCGCTGTGGCTCAAGTGGCAGAGTGCTAGCCTTGAGTGGGAAGAAGCCAGGGACAGTGCTCAGGCCCTGAGTCCAAGGCCCAGGACTGGCCAAAAAAAAAAAAAAAAGAAACAACCTCTGGTGCAGATTCTCTGAGTTGAGAGCGCTTTTGAGTTCTGAAGCATTGGCCCTGCTCACAGAGTTAACAGCTATAAACTGGGGCCAGAGGGTGAAGAGCCTTGCTGGCTGGGCAGAAGGGTTGCTAGTTTTGCTAAATGCTATAAGGAAACCTTGACAAGTGTTACCTCTTGAAAATACTGTAGAAGGAGGCAGACCCAGTTTGGAGTACATTTTGGGGCTAGAAGTATCCAAAGCCTTCCTCATATTTTTGAATCTCCCACAAAGGACACACTTGTTCCATCCCACTTTAGCACCCGAGTCTGTGTTTGAAAAGGAGTCAGCATTTGAGGCGAGGAAGCGAGGAATGGATTTTTATGTTCAGTTGTTTAATTCTCTGCTGCCGTTCCTTGGTGAGGAGTTTGCCTTGCCCCTATGGCTGGCAACCTTGTTTAATATCTCTCTAGCTTCTCATCTGGAAATTAGGAATAATCAAAATATCTACTTTGCCAGTTTGTTAGGAATACCTATACGGTGCTTCCTGCAAAATAAGCTTTCAGGCAATATTAGCTGCTGCCATTGCTACTATTACTTATCCATTCTAGCTCATGCCTCAGATATGTGTTTATTAAAGGAAAGTTTATTGAGACATAGGAATTGACATTTTTTAAGGGTAATGATTTTAGGATATATAAAAATAGTAAAATTAGCAAGGAAAAAAATTCTAAGGCAGTGCTAGTGTTTTCTAGCTGTGAAATGTATGATGTAAGCATATGCCAATACTTACAGAACCTATTTTGTGTGCTAGGACTTTTCCATGAATTCTCCCTGATTCTGTCTGCTTTCCAGATAAGGATGTCAGGATCTTTTTAATTATATTATCAGACAGTTATGCTTCTTCATACTTTGAGCATTGTAAAAGCTTGACTTAATCTTCCGACAAATTTAGCAGCTGTGCTTGGAAGAGAAATGATAAGTAAAAATGGGAGTTATTTCCTAAGTATTGTATTAATTGTAAGCAATAGATATAGTTTGCTGCCTGATACACAGTAGAGCCTCAATAACTTTTGATGAATATAAATGTTTATCTGATTGAGTAGAGAAAACCAGTATTAGATGCCAACTCTAGCCTATTTTCTATTAAAAAAAAAGTCTTAGATCTCTAAGGACTATATAAACATAGCCTACTTAAAATACACAGAGTAGTGTTTGAAATCTGAGGTGAAAATTTGCCTAGTGTATGTTAAGAGGGAGTAACTCCAATCTGTGTGAATTATTTAACTCCAGAAAACTATTCACTTCCCACCAGGTGCCTAAGCAGCTTCAAGCTTTGCTCTTGTTGTGGCTAATTATTTATTGTCAAAAAAGAAAAACCAGTAGCATTAAAATATGTAGAACTACATAGATGCATGTATTTCAAAGCTTGGTTTGTTTAATCTGGCTTGTTCAATATTTTGTCTTCCTTTAGGTCAGATAATTATTGACATAAAGGAAATACCATTTGATGTTAATAGAAGGAAAAAGAAAGATTTCAGCACTGGTGGCTCATGTCTGTAATCCAAGCTACTCAGTAGTCTGAGGATCACAGTTCAAAGCCAACCTGGCCAGGAAAGTCTATGAGATTCTCATTTTTAAATAAAAAGATTTTTTTTTGCTATTAAAAAGGTAAAGTACTGAGTGGTTACAGTCACATAAGTCAGATAATGAGTACATTTCCTTTTGGACAATGTCACTCTTTCCCTTGAGATTCTTTTTTTTTCTTCTTATTTATTGTCAAAGTGATGTACAGAGAGGTTACAATTTCATACGTTAGGCCTTGGGTACATTTCTTGAGATTCTTATCTCTAGTTAACCACTAAAAAGCAGTAAGCAGAGCTATGGCTCAAGTAGGTAGAATGCTATCCTTGAGCACAAAGCTCAGGGACAGCACCCAGGACCTGAGTTAAAGCTTCAGGACTAGCACAAAAGAGGAGGAGGAAGGGGAGGGGGAGGGGGAGGAGGGAGGAGGGAGGAGGGAGGAGGGAGGAGCTGTCAATTCAAGAATATGGATAAATGTAGGGAACATTATAATAAATGAAACTACCAGCCAGGCTCCAAGAAGCAAATACTATACAATCTCAATTATATGTGGAGACTAAAAAAGTTGAACTAGAAAGAAACAGTGGAGTTGATGGTTGAGAAGGGAAAATGGAAGAAGTAAGGAGATGCTGGGTTAGATTAAGTTCTGAAAATCTATTAGGTTCAGCATAGTGACTATAATGAATAATATATACTTGATAGTTGCTAAGAGAATAGGTGTTAAATGTTTTCACCATAGATAAAAAGATAAATACAAAATGATTGTTAGCTCAATTTTAATACTTTCAATATATACACGTATGTCAAAATACCAGGTTTACACAACATACAATTTTTGTAGGCTTAATAAACCTGGATGAAAATAAATTTTTAACATGTTGGTATGATTAATTCAGTAACTGCAAAAAATACACCATAGTTTTGTAAGAAGCTAGTAGGGAAAACTTAAAGTGGGAAATATAGGAACTGTATAACTTCTGTAACTTTTAGTCCGGTGCTGGTGACTCATACCTGTGATCCTAGCAACTTGGGTGGATTGCTGTCCAAGATCAACCCAGGTAAAAATGTTCACAAGACCCAATCTCAACAGAAAAGGCTGAGCATGGTAGTATGTCCCTGTCATTCCAGCTGTGATTGGATAAAACAGAAGTATGGTAGCCCAGGCCCACCTGGGCATCAAGTAAGACACTTTCTCAAATTACCAGAGCAAAAAGGGCTAGAGGTGTGGCTTAAGCAGTAGAGAACCTGCCTAGCAAGTGCACAGCACCAAGTTCAAATCTCACTGCTGGCTAAAATCATCATTACATTTTTTTTGTATATTTAAACTATTCTAACATTAAGTTTATTTTTTTAAAAATGTGGCAAGGACAAGAGTCTGTAGTTCATTTTTCATCTTGCTCAGAGCCTGAAGTAAATAGCCCTCATGTTCTGGGCTGATTATGGTGTGGATGGTGTAAAGTGGGACAATTCTTCCTAGCTATTGTCATACAAAGCCATGACAGTTTGTTTGCAGATTCAGAGAATATGGTATTTCTAAATGTTCTCCTGTGGAATTTCCTACTGACGTGACTTTTTTTTTCCTCTTTGCTTCTGCCCAGTAGCAGTCCCTTGAGTGGCATTTGCTGTCCTAGTTAATCAGAGGATAGGAGAAATGAAAAACTCTCCTCTTCCCCCTCCCATGAAGTTTCAATGGGCACTGGAAATGTAGGTCAAATTGCATCACTGTAGAGAGGAACAAGCAGGAAGGTATTAGTGAAGAGCTGCCAACCTCTGTTTAGATTCCATGTCACGATGAACAAGCCTGCTTAGGTGTGAGGTTCGGGAATCAGGGGGTCATGTTTATGATGCAGTTCCAGAATGTTACATTTCAGTGATAAAAATGGTCTTTGTCTAAAACACCAGGGAGAGCAACTTACATTGGATTTTGTTTAATTTACACCTACCAGCTTCTAGAATTATTTTTGTTGCTAACTTATTATTGATGTATTGCAGCAGTTTATATTAATTTAGTCACATATTTGAATGATAACAACTGCCATATGTACATAAAAATCTATTGTTTAGCAATCTTGTAAGTCTAATGTATTTTGAGAATTATATATAATCAGATGTTTGGTGACATCTTGATTAGCATACAGAAACCACAAAATATGAATTTTATTTTAAGTATGTTTGAAGTATGCTGCTCTGTGTCTGTGTCTGTATTTTTAATAGCAACTTTAAGATACATGAAGTTTTAAACTTTGTAAACTTTAAGTTATAAGAAGTTATAAGGGCTGGGGATATAGCCTAGTGGCAAGAGTGCCTGCCTCGGATACACGAGGCCCTAGGTTCGATTCCCCAGCACCACATATACAGAAAACGGCCAGAAGCGGCGCTGTGGCTCAAGTGGCAGAGTGCTAGCCTTGAGCGGGAAGAAGCCAGGGACAGTGCTCAGGCCCTGAGTCCAAGGCCCAGGACTGACCAAAAAAAAAATAAATAAATAAAAAAGAAGTTATAAAATGCATGTTTTAGTTTTTATACACTGTGTGTGTTCTCTCCTCCTTTGTAAAATGTTCATTTATTGGCTGCCACAATTTCCTTGTTACTGACATTGTCATAAGCAGTAAATATTCTGATAGCAAAACTTACCTAATAATT
The DNA here is from genome assembly GCF_023159225.1 of Perognathus longimembris pacificus. Lineage (NCBI taxonomy): Eukaryota > Metazoa > Chordata > Mammalia > Rodentia > Heteromyidae > Perognathus > Perognathus longimembris. Next base: position 53,295,194 of record NC_063170.1, read on the forward strand.
ACTCAGATTTTACTCCCATCTTACCTCTATCAAAAAATCAGTTTGTTATAAAATGGAAAACTAGGTGATAAAATATTTAAATGGGTTGAGTTTTATTTAATCTTATATGTTGAATGAATTGTTTTGTAAAATATGTTTATAATCCAGCATCCTTTTATATGCTTAGACTACCCAGAAAGATCCTGGGCAGTCTTCATCCAGTTTCCTCTAACTACATCATATGTCTATAGTACATCTTATGTCTTACACCAGGAAATTGGCATTGGCATCAAATGTATCTTCCATTCTGTTATTTATCACATGGGTATTTTCATGTAAGCATTACTACAATGCCCATGTGGAACTCTCCCACCTTTGAAGACATCTCCCACTATTCCCTGAACTGCAGTACCCCTACCTCCTAGAAGCCACTAAATTGGCCTCCAATTTTCACAAGTTTTCGATTTGGAAATGTTACGTAAAATCTTCTGATATTGGTTGTTTTTTTTCCACTCAAGAGTTTAAAAAAAAAGAATTTTATTAAAAATACCTGGTAAACTTCTATAGAACTGTTTAAAAAATACTTCTGAGGATCTTTTAAAAATAAAAACAAAGGTTATAACCTGGAGTTTGGTTTGCTGATGTTTAAAACTATATATTTGTTAGTTAAGATCTTTCAGACATTGCCTTACTCCTCTCCGCCCCCCCCCCCCCACCCCAATTGTATTGGATGCTAAGGCAGGCATGATATTGTTGAGCCACCCTTCCATCCATATTTTGTATTGGCTATTTTTAGGATTTGGCCTTCTTTATGTCCCACCTGGGCATGTGCTAAGCCTTGATCCACCTGTGATGACTTCCCATCGGTGTGGGCCGCTGCATCTACCTTCCTTTCAGTACAGATGGAGTCTTGCAGATTTTTCTGCCAGCACTAGCCTGGCACCATGATCCCCAGGTACATGCCACTGATCCCAACTATGGGTTAAAAAGGGATCATCTGAACTTTTCTGCCTGAGCTAGCCTTAAACCTCTTTAGTAGCTATGATTACAGATATGAACCACCTGCATTCAACTTCCTTATTGTATACTTAATGGTGATACCCTAAGGCTAAATGGAAAATTGCCCTGTGAAAAGCTCTTCCTATTAGTAAGTAGATATTACAATTGATCAGTAGAAATACCATGTACAAGTGTGTGCTTTCAATTTTACCTAGTAAGCTCTGGCTATACTTGTGTTTCATTTCATCTTGAAAGGATTTCAAAGGAAGGAAATTTTTTGAAGCAGAATATTTAAATAAACAGTAATTGAGATATTTGTACTAGATGTCTAATCTATAAACATGGTGTCACCATCGGAGATCTAGCGTTCATGATAATTTGATTAGGTTATGGAGTTTTGGTTAGGTGAGAACTGGGACAGACAGCCTGAGAAGAAACATCTTTAATACTGGTCTGTTGTTAAAGAATACATGAAATATTCTAGGATCTGTAGGAAGGCTTTTATTAATGAAGCCATGTGGCCAAACTAATGAGCTTAGCAGTAGAGAGCAAGTCCTTAGGTGCTACTCTGCAGCTCCCTGCAGTGACAAAGTTTGTGAGCACTGGCCCCTCGGCTTGCACACCTTTGTTTCTGAAGAATAACCACAGATTCTTATGAATGGGGAAACTTTGTAACTGGCAACTAATTTTCAATTGGTTCTCTAACATTTTAGACAGATTTCTTCCCAGTTAGGAAGCTGTTCTTTATAATTAAAATTGTCTTGTGTTTACCAACTTAACAATTTTTCTACAAATTACCTGTCTTCTTGTTGTTGTTTTCAAGCATAATGATAATACTTGTAGTAACTATTGGACTAGGGAAAAGAAACAAGTGTTGTTAGCTATCAACTATATATTGGTCAATGTGCTAAGTGTTTATGTACATTTACAGATGTAATTACAATATTGAGAAGTTGTCGGCTAGACATGGTGACTCGCACCTGTAATTCAAGCTAGTTGGGAGGCAGAAATCAGGAGGATCACAGCTCAGGTTAAAGGTCAGCAGATCCTATCTCGAAAGGACAACCTGGCATGGTGATTCACACCTGTAATTTCAACTATGCAAGAAGCAGAGGCAGGAGGATGAGGGTGGCCCAGGCAAAATTTAGGAGATCCTGAAAAATATTACTAAAAGCAAAAAGAACTGGGGGTGTGGCTCATGTAGTAAAGCCCTTGGTTTGCAAACACTGGGCCCTTAGTTCAAACCCTATACTTTCAAAATAAGAAAAGAAAAATTACATTAATGGTACTAAGTGGTGGATCCAAAATAAACAACATACAGACCAACTCTTTATAACTCACTAAGATTATTTGATCAGATTTATTTAAGGAGACCTGTTACCTCCTATATATGCATGTATAGGTTTATATAAATATCACATTATTTACATGCATATTTACAGAAAAATAGGATGTGCCTATTAACTACTTTGAATATTTATTGCAAGTGTGAAATGATATGAAGTATGCAGTTGTCAAAACCACTCTTTCTCTTCTTAACTGTTTTCTACATAAAGTGTGTTACAAAAACAAGAAAAATGAATGAACTATACAAATGAAAACTTGTTAGTTCTTTCATGCAATGTGTATAATCATCATGTAATTATGAAGTAGATCTTTCAAATTATAAATGCTACAGATATTCAGAGGAGAGGAGACCACTGACTTGTTCCCTATAAAATGCAGATATTACTTCTTACAGAACTGGATGAAGTACTGTATATAAAAGATGTAAAAACCATGTTGGGCCATACTAATGCTACCAGCAGCATTGCAGCATTACTTAGCATAGCTAAGATATGGAACCAACTCAGAGCCCTCTCAGTAGATGAATGGATCAAGAAAAGGTGGTATATACGCAATGGAATTATGTTTACAGAAGGAATGACATTGCCCCATTTGTAAGGAAGTAGAAATACCTGGAAAAAATTGTATTAAGTGAAGTAAGCCAGGCCCAAAGAAATGTAGGTTGCAGTTTCCCTCATTTCTAATAACTAGAATATGTCTGATATTCTTTACAGAGGTTCACTATTGCCCAATTGCTAGGTATTTATGACCATATATAATGAAATGTATCTAAATAAATTTCAAGAATTGGAAATGATGTTTTTATTATGTACAACTTGTGGGGAGGGGAAAATGAGGGGGGAAAGGGTAACAGTGTTCAAAAAGAAATGTACTCATTATCCTACTATGTAACTTTAGTAATCCCCCTGTTCATCACCTTTACAATATATTTTTTAAAAGATGTATATGGTATACTCTCAATATGTCACAGATCCCAATATTACTGTATTAGGGTGTGCCTACTTCTATAGCTACTCAAAACCTTAGTAGCTTAAAGTAATACGTGTTTCTTGTTTAAGTCAAAGCTCAGTGTTGGTTGTCAAAGAGCCTCTTGTTTCAGTTTTTCAGGAATGAATTTTGTGGCTCTGCTCTCCCTTAAGTATCGAGTCTTGTCCATTTACCAGCAGAGAATATGGGACATACCAGGATCACATCCCAGAGGTTTTTAGGGCCCAGACTAGAAATGACAGACACCTAGCACTTCTGTTTAGTGGTAGGAATAGAAGATGTTCAGAAACAGAGGTAGAATCGTTTTAAACTTGGCTCTAGTATGTGACTGCTTTCTCTTGTACTTCCCTGTACTTGCCTTACTTTCTTGTTAAATGAGCATGGTAAGAATTCCTTATTCCCCTCTATCTGTGGGAATGATGCATGCAAAGGGCTTAGCATTAGTACTGGAGATGTAGGTACTCAGTATATGTTACTATATACTGTTACTATTACCATTGTCTTGGAAGATGACTTTATAATTTCTTTTCCTTGTGCCAGTATTGAGGTTGAACTCAGGGCTTAGTTACTATTCCTTAGCAATTTCATTCAAGGTTAGCATTCTACCACTTGAATCACAGCTCAAGTTCTGGCCTTTTGATGATTAATTGGAGAAAAGAGTTGCATATACTTTCCTTTCTAGGCTGACTTCAAACCACATTCTTCAGGTCTTAGCTTCACGATTAGCTAGGATTATATAAGCATAAGCAATCAGTGCTTCTTTCATATCTTTCAATTTTCTTTCCTTCCTTCTTCCCTCCCTCCCTTCTTTCTTTCCCTCTTTCCTTCTTTCCCTCTTTTTTTTTTTTTTGTGTTTTCTTTTTTGTAGTACAGGGGATTGAACTCAGAACCTCATGCTTGTAAGCCAGGCATTCTACTACTTGAGCTACACCACCATCCTGCCTTTGTAATCTTTTGACTTGACCAGGTTTTATAAATGACAAATTGGAGAAATACTGGGAACTTTACTATATTTTTAGTTCTCTTTTAGGCTAGTGGTGAAATAGGGCACTTTAACAAAAATTGATAGATAAAATATCTTGTTGACTCTCCCTCAGATGAAAGGAAGGGAGAGCCTTTTAACCTCTGAATCCTGGGAGAAATAGCATTATGCTAGATGAGCTTGAGATGGAGGATCTGTGCACATGAAATGACACAGGAATAAAGAACAGCTGTTTTGAACCGTTTTGAAAACTCAGGGATGGAATGTAGTATAGGTATGTAGATGCTGTCAGAAAGTAAAGCTCCTTTAACAACAAGTTAAACTCCATTTGAGGGGGCTGCATGAAGTGTTGAGAAAACCTTAGAACAGACTGTAGGAACTAAAATGTATCTCTGAAATCTAGGCTAGAGTTGATGAAACTCTTCCTCATAATTGATGTAGGCCAAACCCAAATTGGTGTGTTTTTAGCCACTTAATGCTCATGGAAGAGACTTGAGAGCAGTCCTTATTAGTGGCAATTTCTGACTGACCTTTGAAGAGGAGGATATTCAGTTGCCCCATTGAAAAGGGGTTGTGCCGAGTATGAGTTCATTAAATTTGCCAGGGAGAAAGCCTTTCAGGGCACAAATCATACCTTCCTCCTGGAAGGAAAATAAGTGATGTCGCCAGCTGGGTACTTTAGAAAGTACTGCTCCGTGACAGGAGGCAACCGAGGCATGGCATCAGCTGCTGTCTCCTTGCAGGAGAGCTGACCCCATGGCCAGCGTTTTGGACTTTGCAAGAGAAACTGAAAATTTGAGATTGTGCAACTCTTCCTGATTTTTAAATTGGCAACCAATATCTATAATTCTTTTTCATGAGTATCGAAGACAAAACAGGTGGGTTTTGTGCTTTCTGTTTGCAGTGAGTGTGAAAGGGTGGAGAGAACATGCAAATGTGGCTCAGCCACTATGCTACTGAATGTGCTGCTGCAGTGTCAAGCATTGTACATGATAAGGAATATGAGTACTGAATATATAAATCAATATTGGTAAACCTGCCTTGCCTTTAGACTTTATCCATGTGTAGCATTTGGAGTCAGCCTTCAGGGTTTCAGGTTTTTCCCCAGCTCTGACTCACAAGATAACAAGGATCAAGTCAAAACTAAGTCATGCTCCCTATAGGGCCCACATGTCATGTTCTTTTCTTCTCTTCCATGACTCCAAGAGTACCTAGAGTGCCAGTCTCATATTAAAGTATGTGCTTTGTACTGTTCTCTCCTACTTCTTACTACCATCATTTAGAATAATCTTTTCTAAAAATTATATTTATATAATGCTTGCTACATGAAGGAATTAAAGTTATCAAGTTTTGTGGTTCTAGTAAAATCTTGCCACTTTACCTTTCAAACCATTTCTTACTGCAAAACATTAAGTTGCTCTTGGTGTACTGAAAAAGGAACTAAATAGCACTAAAGGCCTGATTCTGGTACCAATTTCAAACCATTTATTTTCTGGTCAACCAAGCAATTATGACCTTTCTTGGTGTATTTCCTCTCTAGTAAATTGGGGATCATAAAGCAGCTTTTTCAAACACAGGCTTGTGAAGATCAAATGAGAGAATATATAGAACATCTAATGAGTATTTTTTCCCTACTAAAGATTTTTTAACTCCATTCTATATAGAAAAGTTACTATTTTAAAATGCTTATTGTTAGTAACTACCATTACTATTCTCCCCAGTGATTTCCTGTAAAGCACTTAAAATGTATATAGGCTTGTAAATGGTGAATTATTTTAAAACTAAAACTATCTGGGAAAGATTACATAGCATCCAAGAGCTAGTGACTTCCAAGGAGAAATATCTTGAGTCTCCTAATGGAAAATTGAAAAAAATGGCTTGATTTAGTGAAATCAGATTAAGTAAGAATCTAATCTGATGACAGTGTTGTTCCACCTCCAGTCTACTTACTCTAAACGAATCTCCATTAGGGAGGTGAAAGGTTATTCAAACAGTGTCTGTATTGACTTTCTCATAGTAATTTGTAGTTCACTTTGAGTGATTTTTGCATAAGTATAAAATGTCTAGCATGCAAAAATTAATTTTGGTTCAAGACAGACATGTTAAGTAAGATAGCAGCTTTTATTGGAAGTTAGGCAGAAAGGGAGCACTAAAATGGAAATCTGAAATTTTTAAATGATACAGACTGCAAAGAATGAGAAATCTGGAGAAGAGAAACATCTGGCTTCCTAAGATTGTAGGAATGGTTTTGAGTAGCCTTTTGTGGGCAAATAAAACTGAAACTTTCAAAAGGGAAAAGGTAAGCATATGATCTAAGAATAACCTAAAAGTCAGCAAAAGTAATGACAAATGCATGTACAAAACATGGTGTGAATGTTCAATAACTTTCAGAGATGCTTCCTCACTATCTTAGAATCTCAGCATAGAAATGGTTTTTTTTGTTTTTTTTTTTTCTTTTTTTTTCGGCCAGTCCTGGGCCTTGGACTCAGGACCTGAGCACTGTCCCTGGCTTCCTTTTGCTCAAGGCTAGCACTCTGCCACTTGAGCCACAGCGCCACTTCTGGCCATTTTCTGTATATGTGGTGCTGGGGAATCGAACCCAGGGCCTCATGTATACGAGGCAAGCTCTCTTGCCACTAGGCCATATCCCCAGCCCCTATTTGTGTTACCATTTTATAGTATGTAAAAATAAATAAAAGTTGAATGATACAATATTCCTACTACCTACCTTAGAATAAAGTTTAGGAGAGAGTATATTTGTAGTGAATTGTCCATAAGAAAACCATCCTATCCTGTGCTTTATACTTTAACAGCACCTGCCCTGTGAAAGTGTCATCTAACTTGGAAACGAGCTTAATTTCTTACTCTGGTTTGTTAATCCTCAGTCCTTTGACTTTACCCCAAATTTAATAGTACCCTATTTTATGTGAAATGTGTATATTATAACTATGAAGATAATATAATACATAGCTTTGTGCCTTAAAGATGGGTTGAGTTTTTGTTTTGATTCAAGTGTTATACATTGCTTTTATAAATTGCTGAGTGATAAAGGACGGAAAGATCTTTCTAAGTAATGATCTTATTCAGTGTGTGTGTGTGTGTGTGTGTGTGTGTGTGTGTGTGTTTTAAATCTATAATTCCTGTAGTTTTCACAGGAACTGGCTTCCAAATAGCTATTTTTAAAATTAAGTGAAAACTCATTATTGGCAAATTATGTACAATGATTTTTAAGCCCCAAGAAGTTGACTCTATGTATACATATTAAGCAATCATTTGTTCTTAGTTTATTGTAAATATAGTCAATTAAGTTCATTGTAAAAAGAATGAGTTGCATTTGTTTTCAAATTGATAGAACTCCTGAATTTTAACACTTTGACATTTCAAAGCACATGTAATGATATTTTCAATCTGGCAACTAATAGGATTATAAATTTCTGATTGGCTTTATATCCACTATTTCATCCCATTGCCTTATTATTATTATTTTAATCTCAACAGAATTACGAAGAAAGAGCTTCCACAGTTGCAGCAAATGAAGATTCACTAGTAAATCAGTCAGGAATTTTGGCCTGCCCTCCAGAGCAAAGGTAACTCAATAAGATCCTAAGTTTAAGCATAATCTGAGTATTATCTTTGTAATAACAAAGTGACAATGTATGGAGTATGATATTGTTAAATGTTGTTTCTCAACACAAAATATACACTGCCTCCCACACACTTTGGTTAAAGCTTGCAGACTTTAAAATAGGATAACCACTCATCTAACATTCTATACATACCACTTGTTCTTAGGATGTTGTCTAGAAGTCTAGTGGTTTTCTTCCAAATGAAGCTCCCTCAGGTCTTCATTTCTTCTTCCCCCATACAATGTAGACTTAGCTACTCAGGGAAGGGAAGATCCTAGGCAAGATTATAAAACAGGAAGTTCTTCAAGCATACTGTCTAATGCCAGTGCCTTTGCCCAGGCTCCCAGATAGCTCTGTACTTATGAGTAGTGCCATTTTGTTTTAAAAATAGCAGCCATCATTAATGGAGTTTCTCACTACGTTTTCCATTCTGCATTTAGTATATGGGGAGAATAGCTAGTTTTACAGTAAGTGGAAAAGGGCAAGGGTTCTTGGAAGAGGTTTGATATTTTTTTTTTTTTGGTGGGGGGCAGTCTTGGGGCTGAACTCAGGGCCTGAGCACTATCCCTGGCTTCTTTTTGCTCAAGGCTAGCACTCTGTCAACTTGAACCACTGGCATTTTCTATATATGTAGTACTGAGTAGTCAATCCTAGGGCTTCATGTATACAAGGCAAGCACTCTTGCCACTAAGCCATATTCCTGGCCCCTGATTTTTTTTTAATTCATCTTCTGAAAGGAATGAGAGGATTTACAATTCAAGATGCAATTTAAAATGAGTCATTGAAGGCTAAAACTGAACAGAGTCCAAGCAGGAAAACTAAAGGAATTTCAGCTTCTGGAATTGATCATACTTAGGCAAGAAATGTGATGTCTCAATCAGGTTCTAAGCAACTGCAGCAGAAATGGAAACATGTTGTACAAGACTCACACTGATGTATGAATATAACATTTTTACCATTACCAAACCAAGAGATGGCTTCAGGAAGAATGTGATAGTTCTAGATTTTTACAAGAACAGTTTAGATACTTAAAAGAACAGGAATCTAAGCAGCTATAAAGTCACCACCCTTAAATTAGGCCCTTAAAATTTTTCTAGTCTACACCAAATCGCCAGAAGTAGACTGTGGCTCAAGTGGTAGAGCACTAAGCAGAAATGCTCAGGATCAATGCCTAGGCCCTGAGTTCAAGGCCCAGAACTGGCACAAACAAACAAGTAAATATTCTGAACTGGTAAAAAACCAGCAGTATAAAGGCAGCATTCAGTGATAATCAAAGTTGCTGTCACAATGAATGGTGTTCATTGTGGTGTAAAACTAGAATCAGGGCTGTCCTGAATGGTGCTCAGCCTTTGACCAAAGTAGAGTTTGGGAAGACAGTATATGAGGAAACATATCTGACAGATTGCCAAAGTAGCTCTTTGGTTCAGAACTCATTACTAAATATTTACTTTGAGTAAAGGGATTATGGCTGTGAGGAAAAAAATAAATAGGTAATTTCCATGAACAGTAATTATAACTTAACCTTTTGTGAATACCATACTGATGAAAAGATTAATATGATACCAGAAAGGAAGGACAGAGAAAGAAGAGTCACAGACCCAAAATTCTGTAGGGTTAGATATAAAGAGGAAAAAAAGTGGCCAGGATGGAATTGTGAACTGAATGTAAAGTGGCAGCCCCTTTTAAGCACTGGTTGACTGTAGTTCCAGTATCCATTTACTGAGTAGTAGATAACATGCTATGTTGTTTTTTCTAGACACTGAGCACAAATTAGTAAATGAAAGCCATAAAAGTACTTTTGATTTTATACTCTTTAAAAAATGAAAAATAAGAATGATGTATATTTGACATGTACAGCATATTGTTTTATACTGTAGAATGACTAAATTACTCAGTTCACACATATGCACCCCGTATTTTCTTAGTCATCTTTTTGTGATTAAATCCTAGAATTATAGGCGTGAGCCATGGGCACCTGGCTTACGTTTACTTTTTAATAGAAAAGAGGCAAATGTAAGTAAACATATATTATATCAGATAATTATAATTAGTTAGAAAAAACAGAATAAGAATTGGTGAGCTGATGAGAAGTAGAACTTAAAATTTTAAATGGCAGTTTTCAGGGCAGAAATGTGAGATCTGAGCATTAAGGGTAAAAGAGTGAGCTATTACTCTCTCTTTCTCTCTCTCTCTCTCTCTCTCTCTCTCTCTCTCTCTCTCTCTCTCTCTCTCTCTCTCTCTCTCTCTCTCTCTCTCGGAGTGAGCAAGTAGCCAGTGTGGGCTGCACTCGTTGTGCAAGTAAGAGAAAAAGGAGAAAGGAGGAAACTGTCTCTAAGGGAAAAAATGGTAAGGCAACAAATAGGGAACGAGGCCAGGTATAAGGCCACTGAACAGGCTTTTTCTTTTATTCTGATAGAAGTAGGTCACTACTGGAAAGTTCTGAGTAGAGGAGTGACTTGATCTGGAGGCTGCTACATTAAGATCAGTTATAGGGACAGAGTTAAAGACAGTGAAAAGAGTTAAGCTGTGTCTATAAACCAGATAAGAGATAATGATATTGTCAGACTTGCAAAATTTTTAAGGGAAACAAAATGTGTACTTTAAAGAATATTTCAATGAGGTTTTCAGTGTTAACTAATTTAAGAAACGTATCCAGTTGGAATGAAACCCAGTAAGGGATTAAGGCTCCTTTCTGTTGATATTTTGTCACCTCAGTTATATAAAATTTGCGGAAAAAAAAAATCAGAGGAAGTTGAGAACTTTGGGTCAGGCTAAGTTAGGGAAGAGAAAATTGGCCTAATAGTCACGTGAAAACTAGCTTTTGGGGGCTGGGGATATAGCCTAGTGGCAAGAATGCCTGCCTCGGATACACGAGGCCCTAGGTTCGATTCCCCAGCACCACATATACAGAAAATGGCCAGAAGCGGCGCTGTGGCTCAAGTGGCAGAGTGCTAGCCTTGAGCGGGAAGAAGCCAGGGACAGTGCTCAGGCCCTGAGTCCAAGGCCCAGGACTGGCAAAAAAAAAAAAAAAAAAAAAACTAGCTTTTGGTTCACTGATGAGGTAAAAAGAGGTAAGAGATAATGGTATGCTACTATTCCCAACTGCTACAGAGTGGCAACAACTCAAATATCTTATCAGCTGGTGGATGGATGAATAAAATGTGGTGTGTGCGTGCAGTAGAATACATATCCACTGGATTATGTTCCAGTGGAGGGCTGGAGTTATTACTTAGTGCTAAGAACTCGCCAAAAATGTATGAGGCCATGGGTTCGATCTCCAGTAGGGAAGAAAAAAAATGTCCAGTAAATTCAGGAAAATGAGAGATACTCCCAACCTTGTAAGTACCACCCTTTTTGCATTCATGCATACATTTGCTAACCTTTTTATTAATTAGGTACAATAAGATTAATTATAATAAAATCAAACAATTAAAATATTCTAGAAGACATGTAAACATTGTTGACTCCCTCTTTGTTAAAGTATCTTACTGTGTTACTCTCTCTTGTCCTGATGTAAGTTAATAAAATTGGCTGCTTTGTAGCATAGTGTTAGGCTATAATGGAAGGATTTGAACATAGCACTGTAATGCCATGACAATCAGTGTGATAACTGAGACCACTTATATATTACATGGGCATCAACAACATAAATACATTGGAGAAAGGGATGATTCATATTCTGGACATATTGTTGTAGAACGTTGGGAAGTCTTATCAAGCCATTCAGAACAGTGTACATTTTAAAACATATTGAACAAATCTGAAATTTTCCATTTATTTTCAACCAAGGTTGACTACATGTAATTGATAGCAAAACTTGGGATAAGAGTGGACTGCTATATTAGCCATAAAAGGAGTGAACTCCAACATGAATAAACCTTGAAAACATAATACGAAGTAAAGGAAGCCAATACCAAAGGCACACCTACTGTATGGGTCTATTAATATGGCATAGCCAGAATAGGCAAACCCAGAGAGGCAGAAAGCACGTGTGATTTCTTAGGCAAAGAGGAAGGAGTATTGGAGAATGACTGCATATGCATAGGGGCTTTCCTTCTGGGCTGGTAATAATGTTGTAGAACTGTAGTAGTTAGTTCCACATTGTGAATGTACTAAGATGCCACTATTATTGTTCACTTTAAAATGGATAAATTGGTGAATTTTTATTTTGTGTGAACTTTACCCAAGTGGAAGAGAGATAATGATATTCAGGAAAAAAAAAACTTTCATGACGTATGTTTTATGTTTTGGATGCAAGTAGCTAGTTTAGCTAAAGTGAAATTTTTGTAAAGGGGGAGCCATGGATGATAAGGCTGGGACAGATAGTGAAAGATGTTGACTGCCAGAATAACAAGTTGAGCAGCTGCAAAGTATATCAGCTTATACTCCATGAGAAAGAAAGAAAGATTGATGCTTTGGGAATATAAGCTAAAAGTTGAGTTTCAAAGCAAAGGAAATAGCCTCTGATTTTATCAGTCTGTGATACTGCTATTCAACGAATGCAGTTTTGTGACCATCTCCCAAAGCCTAGTTTTGAGTTTCTTCTTTTGTATAACAGCTTTATTACAGTGAGCGGTTATAAATGTATATTGTTTAAAATCTGTATGCCAGATACAAGCTCCTTACATTTATGGAATTAAAGCTTCTTTCATCTTCTATTCCTCTTAAGTTCAGAATTACCTAGATTACTATCTATTCATAGACTTGCCAACATTACTTTTCACCTGGGTACATTATATGCACAGTATATTTGTTGCTGTTGTTGTTTGTTGTTGTTGGTCATGGGGCTTGAACTCTGGACCTAGGCACTATCTCTGAGCTCTTCAGCTCAAGGCTAGCACTCTTCCACTTGAGCCACAGCACCACTTCCTGTTTTCTGGTTGTTGATAGGAGATAAGAGTCTCAGGGACTTTCCTGCCCAGACTGGCTTTGAATCACGATCCTCACATCTCAGCCTCCTGAGTAGCTAGGATTACAGGCATGAGCCACTGTCACCCAGCATGCATAGTATTTTTTACATGTTGCTTCAAAAAATTTTATTTTGGCCATCTAGACATTTCTTTCTTTAATATTGTTATTACCCACTGTATACTTTTGTTTTTTTTTAAGTTTTTATTATAAAACTGATGTACAGAGAGGTTACAGTTTCACACGTTAGGCATTGGATACATTTCTTGTACTGTTTGTTACCTTGTCCCTCATACCCCCTCCCCCCTCCCCCGTTGTATACTTTTATTTGTAAAAGCAAAAAAGTTGAAAAATGTCATGTACCTCTATTAGAAAGAAGGTGAAGAATCATAAAATATAAAAGTAACTAAAACTGAGTGCTTACTTTGTTCCAGGTATTGTTCTAGGCATGTCAACTCATAGTCACGTCACAGCAATTTGATGGGGTAGATAATATGATCTTTGTATAGTAGGAATTAGGCAAAGTTAGCTCTAACTCCTTGTTGCCATGAGCAGTGCTATGGTGGGTGATGACCAATCATAGAACTTTTTCAAGAGAAGTGTTTAATTTCAAGGTTTTTTAGTATATTGTTGTACCACCATCACCCGTATCTAGATCCAAAACATTTTCAGTTTGTTTCTGGAAAGAAAACCTCTTTCTCATTAGCACTGACTTCCATAGTCCACTTTCCTGCTCCCATAAAATCAGTAATCAGACTTCTATCTCCATAGATTGGCTTCTTTAGAATAGTTCATACATATGAAATCATATGATGTATGACTATTTGTCAACTTTTGGGCACTATGGCAAAATACTTGAAAAAAAACAACTTGAGGTTGGGGGCTTGGTTTTGGTTCATGGTTCCATTTTGGTCCATTATCATTTGGATCCCATTATTTCTGGGCCTATGGAGAAGCAGAACATTGTGGTAGGAACACATGGTGAGATAAAGCTGCACCTTTCATGGGCAGCAGGACCAGACTTGGGCAGAAACAAGGTAACTCTTCAAGGCTATACTGTCAGAGACCTACTTCTTCCTATTAGGTCCTTACCTTAGGTTTCCATCACCTCCCAATAGTCCATTCTGATCTAAATCCATCAGTGGGGTGAGCCAGTGATGAGATTAAAGCCCTCATAATCCGAGAACTACTGACCTACTACATTGGCTCCCAAGCCTTCAATATGTGCATCTATGTGGGACATTTCATATCCAAACCATAATACTGACCTTTTGTGTCTGACTTCTTTTTTCACTTCATGTAATATTTTCAAGATCTATCCACGTATTATATACTGTATGGCTATACTAAAATTTGTTTATTAATCAACTGATGGGCATTATTTATGTTTAGTCTTTTATGAATAGTACTACTAATGAACACTGGAGTATAAATGTCTTTTTGAGTGTGCTTTCACTTCTTTTGTGTATACACCTGAGAGTAGGATTGCTGGGTTATACTGCTAATTTTATGTTTAACCTTTGATTTTTTTTTTTTTTTGTCAGTTGTGGGGCTTGAACTCAGGGCCTGGGCATTGTCTTTGAGCTTCTTTGTGCTCAAGGCATGCACTCTACCACTTGAGCCACAGCACTACTTCTGGTTTCTGAGTGGTTGATTAGAGATGAGAGTCTCACAGGGACTTTTCTACTTGGGCTGGCTTCAAACTGCAGTCCTCAGGTCTCAGCCTCCTGAGTAACTAGGAATTACAGGTGTGAGTCACTGGGGCCTGGCGTATTAACCTTTTCAGTAAGTGCCAAACTGTTTTCCAGAGTGGCTGTACCATTTTACAATCCAACCATCGACGTATGGAAGTCCTGCTTCTTTACATTTTTGCAAGCCCTTTCCGTTTTCTAATTTCTTGCTGATGTTAGATTTTGATTACTGGCATCCTAAGTAGGTGTGAAGTGGTACTTCATAGTTTGGGATTTGCTTCTTCCTAATGCCTATTGATGTTAAGAATTTTTCATTTGATCTTTGTGGTATTAGTCCTTGCCAATTTTAATGATAGATTTGTCTTTTTAGAAAAATATTGAAGTGTAGGAATTTTTTCTATAGTCTAGATGCAAGTTCCTTATCAGGAAAATGATTTGCAAAAGCTGTCTCCACTCCACTTAATGATGGCCTTTGAAGCACTAAAGTTGAGTTTTACTGACATCTAATTTACCTATTTGGTTCTGTTTTTCAAGAAATACCTAATGAGTCAGAATCTAGCTCATTATTAATTGCTATCTTGCTGCCACTGTCCCAGAAACTATTTGGAAAATCCTAATGTTTTCTGAGGAGTATCTGTTTTCTTAAGTGGAGAAGGGAGGAAAACTTTGAAAAGCAGGAAGAGCAGATCTTTTTCATTAAGAGCAATTTGTTTCAGTTTTTGCTTCTGAAATTCCTTCACTTAGAGCAGTTTGTGGGGAGGTGGAAAGAAGATCAAAATTTTCAGGTCCTAAAGATTTTATATTGACCAAAAGAGAATATGAGGCCAGGTGTGGTGACTTATTGCTGTAATCCTAGCTCTTGGAAGGCAAACACGGCTGTTATGGTTCAAATCCAGACCCAGCATAAAAATTCAAAAGACTTAATCTCAGTCAATAGCTGGATGTAGTGGCATGTGCCTCCTATCCTAGCTATGGAAGAAATATGATATCTGGGCCTAGTGGTACATACCTGTCATCCCCTCTGCCATAGGTAAGCATAAGATCACAGTCCAGGTTGGCCCCAGCATGAAGTTAGACCCTATCTCAAAAATCACTAATGTACAAAGGGGCTAAAGCATGGCTCAAGTATTAGAGTGTCTGTTTGACAAGATACATTCAATTCCCAGTACTGCATTGAAGAGAGGGAGAGAGGAGGAGACAGACTGACACCAAGAGACAGAGACAGAGAGAAAGAGAGAGAGAGAACCCATGAACATGAGTTAAGAAGTGAAAAGTGAGCCATTGATGATACTATTTAAAATTAGATTGGCTATGGGAGTCTGATAAGTTTGTGCTTTTAGAAAGAAATATTTAGGGACAATAGTGATTTGAATTATCGACCACTTGTTGTGTGAGAATTTCTTTACATCTGTGTGTACTTAGTGGAAGAGAAAAACAGGAACTGCCTTTAAGCATTGTAATTCAAATGCACTTTAGGAAAAGATAGTTAAATAATGCCCTCCTTTTACCTTTGAAGGGCTTTACTTTGGCAGTAAAGAGGGAATGAAGTTTTTATGGAGCAATCTATTCTTTGAGAAGCAGTACAAACCAAGATATGTTTGCTAGATCAAGGTGGAAAGAATGTGGAAAAGGGAACCAGTCTCCAGTGGCTCACACCTGTAATGCTAACAGCCTCTCAGAAGGCTGAGGTCTGATTGTTGCAGTTCAAAGACAGCCTGGGCAGAAAAACCCTTGAAACTCTTATCTCCAGTAACTACCAAAAAGCTGCAAGTGGAGCTGTAGCTCAAGTGGTAGAATATTAGTTTTGAGCACAGCTCAGAGAAACACACAGGCTCTGAGTTCAAGCCCCAGGATGCACACACATATTCTCTCTCTCTCTCTCTCACACACACACACACACCCATACACACACACACGTGGAAAATTAAGGACACCGTGTCTTTTGTATTTGTAGCTTGGGCTACAATTTTGCTGAAGAGGGAAGAGATATCTGTGTTGTTACTAACAGTCCTATTCTGTTTTTCCTGGAGTTCAACCTTAGGCACATGCTGACCAGCTTAGGGACCTGTTCACATTCGATGATTTGTAGACAAACAAGTTCCAGGGTATAAACAAACTCTTCTCATGGAGAAGGCAAACATATTCTGCCCCTATCATATTTTTCCTTGCCATCTTGATTTCATAGCATATACTCTTTACTCCAGGATTTGAATTTCCGTGGCTTAGTAGTGGTAGGGATGAATTCTCTTGTGCTTAATGGGAGGGATCAGGAAAGATTTTGTTAAAGAAATTGAACTTGAGGAGATTGATTGGATGGTAGTATTTCAGCCAAGGGAAGGATCATATTATAGATGTAACAAGTACTGACTTGGGAGCTGGAGCTGAGCATGTTGGAAGCTATGGATCAGTTGTTTTGATTGGGTAGAGACTACCCGAAGGAAGAAATTAAATATACAAAAATGGTACAATTGAAGCAGGGACAGATTATAGAAGGCCTTAAATTCTAGGGGAGAGTTTTTGGTTCACCCTGAAAGTGATAGAGCAAGGACTGCCATATCTATAGCAAGAGTAGGGCTATAGCATTGACAGAATAAAATTGGAACTTCCTATGTGACAGATGACATGCTGATAATAATAATACCTGACATTATGGCATGCTTTGGCACTAGCAATTTCTTAATGTTCCTCATAGGGTAGAAAACTCTTGTTTTACTCATTTTGTACATGAGGAAACAGGCTAAGTGATTTCCCAGCATGATATAGCTAGGAAGTTTTGGAATGGGATTCACCTGGGAGATGATCTTGTATTTTACTTCATCAAAGGCAGTCCACCAAGACTGTATAGTCAGCTTTCTTTTAGAGTGAAATATTGGTTCATCTTTCCCATTTCATTTTTATAATTATAACCCTTTTCTTTTTTTAAAAACAAATGACCGAAGCTGGGTACCAGTAGCTCACATCTGTAATCATACCTACTCAGTTGGCTGAGAACTGAGGATTGTGGTTCAAAGCCAACCCTGAACAGGAAAGTCCATAAGACATTTATCTCCAATTACCTATCAAAAATCTGGAAGTGGACCTGTGGCTTGAGTGGTAGAACACCAGCCTTGAGGTCCCTTAGTCCAGGCCTTGAGTTCAAGCCCCAGTTCCTGCACAGAAACAAGACTTAAATTCAAGATTTCTAGTCGCTTATCATAGAATTATAGGTCATTATTAAGTCTCTTAATACATTTGAGCTTTCTTAAAAATTGCATTTATTACCTTTTATAATTGATTACCTTTTGTATATGTATTTAAAAATCTTTTTCTTATCAATTCCTTATTCCTTATCAATGTTTTTATGAGAATACTGTATATACTACTATAACTATATACATATGAATAAAGAGACAAGTCAAATTTCAAAGCTGTGAACTAGTTAGCAAGTAATGCATTTTGTAGTCTTCAGAAGCTAATTATTCATCATTTTTTAGTCCCCACCATTGTAACTACCTTTACTGTTTCTAAATTGTACTTGTCATCCACTCTACCACTGAGCTGATGAATTCAGTTTTTTCCTTCCACTATTCTCCCTCTACTGGAATACCAGTGTATTTATGACAGTCTGCAAGGTATTTCACTAGGGGGAGCCTGATTAAGGAAGGTTTTCCCATGTTCCCCTTTGCAGAATAGAGACTGCTTTCTCTGGAGAAAAAAGGAGGAAAGAGACAGTTGTGGTCAAAGGAGCTAGAGAGAATATGAACAAAGGTTCTGCCAATTTTAGGAAATAAACCAAAGCCAACACATTCCTAATTCATTGAATCTTAGTTTCTTGGTAACTTAAATGACTAGTTCCTTTGGGTTTGATAATGGAGAATCTCTGTTGTCAACCCTGTAATTTATATAGATAAAGATACCGTAGTTACTAGTTTCCAAATTTATTAAAATGTTGCACTGGGGGCTGCAAATATGGCCTAGTGGCAAGAGTGCTTGACTCCTATACATGAAGCCCTGGGTTCGATTCCCCAGTACCACATATATAGAAAATTGCCAGAAGTGGCGCTGTGGCTCAAGTGGCAGAGTGCTAGCCTTGAGCAAAGAGAAGCCAGGGACAATGCTCAGGCCCTGAGTCCAAAGCCTAGGACTGGCCAAAAAAAAAAAAAAAAAAAAAAATGTTCTTCTTAAAATGTTGCACTGGGACTGGTGGTTCCCCCCCGCCAAAAAAAAAGGTTTGTGTGGGGCCTTGCATGTTACAAAAAAGTTCAGGCAGGTTCAACCTTTTTATATTAATCTGGATTTAAAAACCAGAAAGATCAACTTAAAAATTACATGTTATGATGCCTTTGAACAGAAAGCACTACACAAGTGAATCTGCTGGATGAAGAATCTTTTTTTGTAAAGAAAGACCTTGTTACCCTTGGCACTTATTGGGAACAGTCTTAAATTTGGATAGTGAAGTAAGACCATATTTTAAATACATCCTTGGAAGAGATGAAATGTTAAGTCTCTCAGCAGTGGTTAAAAAACTAGGAATTCCCGGATAAACTAAAGTCCATCATTCATACCCTACAAAGCACATATCCATTTATAGGTGCAGATATACCGAAGTTCTCTAAAGCTATAAAATAGCATCAGAAGTCCTGATAAATATCATGGGAGATATGCTGTTAGAATACTTTGTAGTAAATGACTGTAAATTGTATGAGCCATTTTCTTTCTGTATTTTAGGGTAAGGAGAATGGTATATTTAGGAATGATGTTACTAAGTTTGTTACTATGGCCATGTAGGAAAAATTCAAGTATTTGAGTTTTTGTTGTATAATTATTTATAAGCAGTACTCTGTATAGGAAACACATTAAAAATGTTAATATTTGAATATTGGAAATGCATTCTCAGCTCGCCATTTTGACTTTTGTTGGGGATTTCTTCCAACTACTATGGAAACCCAAAATCTATGAACACCAGAATCTATTAGGAGGCAGGAATTTTTAATTGGTATGAAAGAGTGGTAAAAGGTAGGTCCTCAACAAAAGAGAATCTTCTTCACATTCGCTCCAGTTTGGTAACAAACTTTGTAGGGAAGTATTGAACTGAATTGTTCATGGTGATGTGATACATTTTATTATCATATGTAAAGTATTTGTGTTGAAATTTGGTTTCAGAGGATGATTTGCTATACGTTTTGGAATTTTGACCTTGTCTGTACTTTACAGATTAGATTGAGTCCTTGGCAAGTCAGGTAATGTGCCTAAGGTTACATAGTTTGTAGTTGGAAAAGCTATTATCTGAACATGGCAACAACAATTCTGGCTCTAGAACCCAACCTCTGTCAGTTGTAAATAATAAAATATTGAGATAATGCAGTAAGGTATATATAGCATATGCTTAGCACCTTGTAAGTGCTCAATAACTGATAGCTGCTACTATGAATCATTTCCTATAATAACTATCATACTACTAAGAGGATACTTAATGTTTTTTTATTTTTCCTATTTTTTTATTTTTTATTTTTATTTATTTATTTTTTTGGCCAGTCCTGGGCCTTGGACTCAGGGCCTGAGCACTGTCCCTGGCTTCTTCCCGCTCAAGGCTAGCACTCTGCCACTTGAGCCACAGCGCCGCTTCTGGCCGTTTTCTGTATATGTGGTGCTGGGGAATCGAACTCATGTATCCGAGGCAGGCACTCTTGCCACTAGGCTATATCCCCAGCCCTTTCCTATTTCTTTATAATATCAATCAAAACCTTTGAATTAAAAAAAAGAAAAGTGGCTCAAATGGTAGAATCCTAGCCTCAAGCAAAAGAAGTTCAAGGACAATGCCAGGGCCCTGAGTTCAAGCCTCAGGACTGGCCAAAAAAAAAAAAAAAATCAGTTTATGAGCTGGGAATGTGGCTTAGTGGTAGACTGCTTGCCTAGCACATATGAAGCCCTGGGTTCTATTCCTCAGCACCACATAAACAGAAAAGGCCGGTATTGGCTATGTGGCTCAAGAGGTAGAGTGCTAGCCTTAAGCAAAAAGAAGCCAGGGACAGTGCTGAGGTCCTGAGTCCCAAACCCCAGGACGGGCCAAAAAAAAAAAAAAAAAAGGAAAAGAAAGAAAGAAAGAATTTCTGTATTATGTTTCTGAATTGTGAAACATTTTCACATGTAAAAAAATCAAGTTATCTCTTGAGGAAGTGAACTATACTTCCCCAAGTTTTCTATTCTTCCCCTGATTTTCATTCTTGCTCTGTACTTCCAGGAATCAGAAGAGCTGTCCTCAAACTAGCAGGTTCTCTTTGCTTTCTAAATTGCTGTGGCCTAAACTGAGCATTCCAAGTGCCATTCAAATTCAAATTTTTGTCCATTTGCATGTGGAATTACAGAATTCAGTTTGAATGTAGGAAAGCAGAGATTGTTATTTTTGTGTGATAATATACATATTCTCCTGATTCAAAATGAGTGAAAAATGTTCAAGTCTGTGCTGAGGACATGCTGAGGACAGATTATATTAAGAGTTAAGAACTATACTGTCACCAAGGGAATATTTTGTTTTGGAACTGGGCTTAAATTTAGGGTCTGGGTACTATCCATGAGTTCTTTTGCTCAAGGCTAGTACTCTGCCACTTGAGCCACAGCACCACTTCTGGCTTTTTATTGATTAGTTGTAGATAAGAATCTCACTGACTTTCTTGCCTGTGCTGGCTTTGAACTGCATTCCTCAGATCTCAGCCTCCTGAGTAGATAGGAATACAGGTGTGAGCCACAGGTACTGGTAATATATATAGTTAGCCATAAATTTTTCTCATTGATATCCTTATGTAGGAAGTAAAAACTGTAGAAATGATTTAAAATTTTTCAGTTCTTCTAATCCAACCATTTTTGGGTTATATTCATCCCTTGGGGTCTCAAGAAATTGATTCCTGTCCTCTGAGATATCAAAATGTGCAGATGTTCAAGTCTCTTCTATTATATGGTATGGTATTTATACATAGCCTATACATATTCTCCCATAGTCCTTAAATCATCTTTAGATTACTTAATGATAACAAATGCTGAAAATAACTATTACACCGAATTTAAGGATTGACAGCAAATTAATAACTCTGTACTTGTTTCATACTGCACAACCCTTTTTAGGAAGTTTGTTTTCCTTCTGTGGTTGGTGGGCTGTGTGATTGTAAAGCCAGAGGATAAAGATGCCCTGTGCTTTTGGTAAAGACTAAAAGCACCTCCATAGTTTCACTTTTGTGTTTGTTCGTAAGCAATCTTGTATTTCTACAAGTTGGACAGTGTTTCTTTGGCCATCTCTGTCCCACCAGATGTTTGAATTTTTCAGAATAAAAAGAAAGAGAGGGAGGTGGGAAGTAGGGAGGACGAACGGAAGGAAGGGAAGGAGAGTAAACAGATTTCTCACTTTACCTAGTGGAAGAAAGAAAGTACTTGTAGGCAAGTACCGCTGAATGGTTACTAGAACGATGATATTGGAGCATGAAAGAGGATCAGGATCTGTTGTCTCAGGCTTCAAATTTTCACATCAGTTTGAGATAATGATAGCAGCAACACAGTGAAAGTGTTTGATGTAGTCTGCTGTTGCTTCAAGTACTTTGAAAGCTTTAGTTCATTAGGCAGCCTTTTATCTTAACCATCTTCAGCCACAGCTGTGTATATGTGCCTATTGAAGAAGGGTGCTAACTTTCGTAGGTCAATGCCCAGTTTAATGAACAAAATATGACCAAAGTCAGAATCTTAAAACGTATTTTCTAGGAATTCTGTACATCCTCCTCACCCTACCCAAGAAAAGTCAACTGGAGAGACAGGTGGGGGGGTGGGAGTGGGAACAACTCAAGTTAAAAGTGAGTCAGATTTTAAGACGGCGAGATTTGTATTTGGGGCTGAATGAATCATTTCCAGAAGCAATGAAAGGGGAAATAGAGACATTTTGGGTCGTTACTCCAAAATATGTAAATGGTTGAAGATTGTCTGTTCTCTTCCCCTCTCTTATACCGATTTCCTGGCCCACTCTTTTCATTTGGCAAAATTAAGTCCCTGAGTGCAATTGCAACCTCCAGTTGTGGGCCACTGAGACACACGTGGGCGGCTTCACGCGCGCGGGTCTGGAAGCCGACACCTGGGCTGGCACCTGGCTGCCATTCCACACCTGCCTGCGGTTCCCTACTTGCCGGGCGTCCGCCCCGCAGCGGCTTCCCATTCATGCTTCTGACAACGCGCGGCCGCCCGCCGCCGAGAGCAAGGTGGCCTGCGCGCGAGCTCCTGTACCCGGGGGCCCTGAGCCCCGGAGAGGGGGCCGGCGACGACACGCGTCGGTGCACCGGGGTCGGCCAGCTCCACCATAGGTGGCTGGCTGCGTTTCTGACTTCGCTCCGGCTGCTCTCCGGGGGCTTGACGAGCAAACTTCGCCGGAGCGAGCGGAGAGGGAGGGACCGGCGAGGGGGAGGAGGCGGCGGGAGGCGCCTCCGCTTAAGGGAGCCGGCCGGGCGCCGCCGCTGGGACGGACGCGCGGACGGAAGGAAGGAGCGGGGCCGCCAGGCCCGGCCTGGGGATGCGAGCGGCCGCAAGGTGGGCGGCCGGAGAAAGCAGGGGTGCAGTTTGGGCCCCCCTGCCGCGGACTGCCCTGTTGCGGCGCGGGGCTGGGGCTAACTCCGGGCGCCGGCCTCCTCGCCGGGTCCTCCAGGCAGAGGCAAGCCGGCGAACCCGCCGCCACCGTGCCGGGCCGCCACTGCCGCCCCGGGAGCCGCGGGAGGCGAAAGCGAAAGCGAGTCGGCCCCGCGGACTTTGCGCCCGTAGCTGGGGGCGGCACGGGAGGAGGCGGGCTGGGGGGGCTGGGCGGCCCGAGGGCGCTGTCAGCGCGCCCCACCCGGCCTGCGGGCCGCGCACGCCGCCGGAACTCCCCGGCGCCTCCTTAAAAGCAGCCCCCGCGCGACTCTTTTCCCCCTTTTTTTGTTACATTGTAGGAGCGGAAAGAATGTCGGAGCGGGCCGCGGATGACGTCAGGGGGGAGCCGCGCCGCGCGGCGGCGGCGGGCGGAGCAGCGGCCGCCCGGCAGCAGCAGCAGCAGCAGCAGCCTCCGCAGCCCCAGCGGCAGCCGCCGCCGCCGCCGCCGCGGCGCCTACGGCCGGAGGACGGCGGCCTGGGCGCCGCCTCCACCTCGGCCGCCGCAATGGCGACGGCAGGGGAACGCAGGCCCCTGCCTAGTCCCGAAGCGATGCTGGGACAGTCGTGGAATCTATGGGTCGAGGCTTCCAAACTTCCTGGGAAGGACGGTGAGTGTCCCCGCCTTCCTCTTCCCCACGCCCCGCGATCTCCCCAACTCTCCCCCTCCACCCCCCCCCCCCCGTCTGTGACCCGCCCCCTCGGGGGTCAGAGATGCTATCGTTCGCTGGGTTGCGGAACGCGGAGGTGCCCACACCTACCCCGTGCGTGCGTGAGCGTGCGTCACACTCCTGGCCACTGACCTGCCTCTCCCCTCCTCCTGTGTGTGTGTATCTCCTAGGGACGGAGTTGGACGAAAGTTTCAAGGAGTTTGGGAAAAACCGCGAAGTCATGGGGCTCTGTCGGGAAGGTGAGTCCAGCCCAGCCCCCCTGATGGAGTTTGTGCAACCCCGGGGGAAGTGCGGCTTCCTCAGAGCCCGCAACTTAAGTCCACCAGCATTCACTTCTCATCACCCTTCCTCTCCTCCCCCCCCCCCAACTGCCAAAGGAGGAGGAGGGAGGGAGAGAGGGAGCAGAACTTTGGGAAGTCTGGTTTCTGGGGTCTTGGGTAATGAGAGCATCCTGAAGCATTTCAGTGGAACCCTGGCAAGGTACAGCAGCAGGAGAGGCTGTGCTGGATGATGAATGCTTTGGAACCATACCGAGTTGAACCTAGAACCCTTCAGGTGTCATCCTCTTATGAAGAACACCAGTGGAGGAATTTTCGGCTTTAGTATCGCGCCCTAAATTTTCTTCTAGAAATCAAAGAGAATATCGAACTTGATAAAAGGTGACACCTTACTTGTCCAATCGTAATTCTGTGGGAGTAAAATACAAATTCAGAATCATTACAACAGAGGAATGCAATTGGTTAGCTTTTTTAATGCTTGTCCAATAAGCTGGGGCAGTGGCCCATAGATAGTGAAAGCAGGGTCTTACTATTAATTTTAAATTGTTAGAAGGATAGTCTAGAGAGATGTGTATAGGTCAAGGTGTGCTGCTAATGCAAGTCAGGTTATGGAAACTAAGATACATGTTTTGAGATTTCATTTTTACATTTTTTTCTTTCTTTGAATAGTCAGTCAGCTTTTGCTTTCTAATGCCTGCCCCAGGCCTGGGGACAGAAGAAAAGGAACAAGACCTCAAATAAGCCTTGGGATTCAAACTACTGACTTTACATCTTCCAGTACAATTTGGTTTGTCACCTGTAGCCATTTATTTGGCAGAGTTTTTATTTAGAGCTCAGAAATAGGTAGAGATGGCTCATTATTACTGTCTATATTTCCTTCTGGTATTTAGCACTTGCTTTTTCTTCACTTTTACTGTTTTGGTGGTGTTTTGTTTTTTTCAGCTGGCTATTGGGCCTGTTAGCACTGTAAGGAAAAGTAGTGCTGTTGGCAGCCCTTTGAGAGCTTCCAGTTGGAACAAATTCTAAAGCAAATTAGTTGATTTTCAAAATGAGAATTGTTATTTGAGGGCAAAGGAAAGAGCACAAACACAGGACTTGTAGGTGATGTTGCAATAGAAAAAAAAATCAGTTGTTAGTCCGGTTTTAATGTTGAATTGGCATTCCGCCTGGGCTTAAAAAATTAAAATCACCAGGTGGCAACTCATAGGAAACAGTTGGATAGAGCTTTAGAGGACCTGACCCTCCGGGGTGTGGCTACATTTCCCATAGAGAATTCCTAAATCTGTGGGGAAAAAAGTAAAAATAAGTAATTCTCCTATAGAGGATGAGTAAATGTCCTAGTGTTTCACTGAATGCCTTGATCTGGACTTAGACCTTACACCAAGTTTTAGTAGCCTGGTCCCAATTTTGCTCTATTTTCTGTTGGTAATGAATTTATCAACAATTTTTTCCTTACAGATTTAAGACCTCTTAACTTTCTACTCTGGATGTTTCTGAACTGTGGAATTAATAGTGTTTATTTGAGGTGGGGTTATTTTTTTATTAACTTTTTTTTAACTTGGTTTTTGGGTGCCATTCTGGGGCTTGAACTCAGTGCCCAGGTGTTGCCCCTGAGCTTTGTTGTTCAAGGCTAGTGCTCTACTACGTGAGCCACAGTTCAGACTTTGTGGTGATTAATTGGAGTCGTAAGACTTTCCTGTCTGGGCTGGCTTTGAACCATAATTTTCAGATCTGTCTTCTGAGTAACTGTCACCTGACTTACAGCTATTCTTAACATTTAGAGGTTGCTGTAGCTAGTAGACAAGCAAGCTGGAGCTCTGTTTGATTGAATAGAAATGGTAGCCTCTTTTGTTATGAGGGGATGTTTTTTCTTTTTGAACTCAGAGCCTTGGTCTTGCTAGGCAGGTACACAACACTTGAGCTATGCTGCTGAAGCTTTTTGCTTTAGTGGGCTTTTTTTCTTGTTTGTTTATAGGGTGTTAATTTTTGCTCAAGCAGGCTTGTCTGGACTGAGTTCCCCCATATGTGCTTCCCAAAGTAGCTAGGATGACAAGCATGTGTTAACCATGCTCAACTTTCTCAAAGACTTGCCTAGGCTGGCTTTCAACTGCTATCCTCCCTATCTCAGCGCCCAAGTAGCTGGTATTACAGGCATGAGCCATTCTACACCCAGCCTATACTAATTCCTCTTGTAAAAAGAGATGAAATTGTGAATAAATACTTAGATAAGTTACTTGTATGAATGAAGAACCATGAGTTAGGTACTTAACATCTTGGAAGAATATTCACCTGGCTATTAGAATACGAGTTATCTCTTTTGGGAGGTCATGCCTCTTAAATTTACCTATTATATGATCTTTTCCTTCTTCTCTGTAACTATTTGAAAATGTGGCTTCTTTACAGTGTCTATCCCTGAAGGTGGAGGTGTTGTTGATGAAAACATATTCCACTCTTGCACATTGCTGTGCTCAGTAAATTTTTGCTAAAAAATAAAAAAAAAAAGAATTGGGCCACAAGGATGATTGAACTGAGCTAGTAAAGGATGAATGGTTGAAATGACTGATTTTTTTTTTCCGTACTATTGTTATTCTACAAAGACAAGATACTTACATGCTGTGTGGAGGTTGTACGGGAACACTCTACTTTGGTACTAGGGGAGGCCAGAGGCTGTTCTTCAGCGCTTCCCTTTTCTCTTTCACAGTTTAATGCTTCACTTTCCAGAAAAGGGCAAAGACAGGCACTACTTGTCTTACCTTTGATATTTAGGTAGAGGAGTAGGGTGGCAACCTCACACTTAGGGACAGGTCATTTCCCTGTCAAAATAATGGTGACATGGGTGGGCCTGTGGCGAGATGGCTAAGAGGTCAATGGGCACTATAAGAAGTTAGGTGTTCTGCTTTAATTATTTTTAATTTTTTGTTCAGGACATGGATAGCTTCAATACAGACTTGAGTTAACATGTTACCCTTTCTGTTTCCTAGGAGGAAAACAAATAGTTCATAGTTTACTGAAAACAGGTATTTGTGTAACTTAAAGATACTGCATTATAGACATAAAATCTCTGCCTGAAAGTCTTTTTATTCTTTGTTTTCTTCTGTCTGTTCCCCTATTCTCATCTTTTTCATGTGAACAATTTGAAACATAGAAAAGCCAAGAAAATATTTTAATGAGCCTCCTTGTAGCCATCACATAGTTTCAATGACTAATGAGTCATAGCCTAATCTTGCTTCATTTCTGCCCCACAGTGAATTATTTTGAATGTATTGCAGAGATTGTAGCATTTTTTTCTGGCTTTTTCCCCCCATTTATATAGACTTCCATATTATGTATACTGTGTCTTTGTTTGAGGCTTCCAGAGCTGCCATTTCTGACCTAGTTGTATGTGTCTGGTCACATGTCAAGGGGAGCTCTAGACCAAGCCTCTTACAGTGATCAGTGAGAAGCAAGTTCCTATCCTCAGTCACCTGGAAGCATGTCGAACATGACTGCACATACTTGTTAAGCACTTGTGTGATTTGGCTGCTGGTTGTCCCCACCTGAGACATACCTGTAGCTCATGAGCTTCAGGGCTGTAGTGATTGCATACTCTCTGTGAAAGCTATGGAAGAAAGGCCCCTGGGACAAAGGCCATTCTCCTTGGTCAAATGCAGCCTCTAGTCTAGTTAAGAATGGTGTATACATTGCTGAATGGATAAAAGAAAAGCTCC
The DNA here is from genome assembly GCF_023159225.1 of Perognathus longimembris pacificus. Taxonomy (NCBI): domain Eukaryota; kingdom Metazoa; phylum Chordata; class Mammalia; order Rodentia; family Heteromyidae; genus Perognathus; species Perognathus longimembris. The sequence goes on from NC_063170.1 coordinate 53,323,000, forward strand.
AAAGGAAGTTGATTTCATGACACATGAAAATTATATGAAATTCAGTTGTCAGTGTCAATGTCCCACAGTGCCACAAGCACTCACTTACTTTCTCTCCACAACTGCTTTCTCTGAATACTGAATAGAGTTAAGGAGGTATATTGGAGCCACACTGTCGGTCCCTTCACAGAAATTAGCCAACTCCTGTACCAATGCATTGGTTCCTTGATTGATAAAAATAAACCTATTCTAGAATTTTTTTTTTTTTTGGAAGGGTGAGAGAGCAGTACTTGGGTTTGTACTCAGTTCTTTGTACTTGCTAGGAAGTGCTGAATCCCTGGAGCCACACCTCTAGTCCTGTTTACTTTGATTATCTTGAAAAAGGGGCTAACTTTTTGCCCTGGCTGGCACAGCTTCCTGCCACAGCTAGAATGATAAGTAGACACAACTACATCCAACTTTTGTTGAGAGTCTCATAAACGTTTTGCCTGGGCTAGGCTTGAACCACCATCCTGATGTCACCTTAAGTAGCTAGGATTACACCATTTTAGTCAGGTAAATCCTGGAAACTGTCACATACCCTAGGTTTTTCTGGAATTTATGATTCTTCTGCCTCAGCTTCCTAAGTACTGAGAATACAGGTATGTGCCACTATGCCTGGCTTAAACTTTTTGTCAGGGAGAGTTTAGTCTTAAGAGTGTATACAGTAGGTTGAGTTATAAGGATAGATGGATAGAGAGACTGGGAATGTGGCTTAGTAGTAGAGTACTTGCCTAGCATGCATGAAGCCCTGGGTTGATTTCAGTACCACATAAATAGAAAAAGCCAAAAGTGGTGCTGTGGCTCAAGTGGTAGAATGCGGCTAGCCTTGAGCACAGAGGAGGCTCAGGGACAGTGCCCAGGCCCTGAATTCAAGGACTAACAACAACAAAAAAAAGGATTATATATGTGTGTGTGTATATATATATATATATCTGAGAGAAGTGACTTTGCCTGACTTGTCCCCTTTTGTTATTTACTGCCATTTTTTTAAATGACATATACCAGGACAACTTACATATAGGTCATCATCAGAACATTTATTTCCCCAGTTTCCAAGAACATTGAGCTGTGAGGTTGGTACTTGAGTTCTCTTAAGCAACCACAAGGGCATGTGAATATCCAGGAAAACAGTCTAGAAGTTCGGGGAGATTTCATTTAACTTCTTCAGAACTTTGCGCTTGAGCTTGTTGGAGGTCCTGAGAATTACAGAAAGGCTTTATAAGACAGCAAATCTGCATTTTTTTTTTTTTTTTTTTTTTTTTTTTTGGCCAGTCCTGGGGCTTGGACTCAGGGCCTGAGCACTGTCCCTGGCTTCTTTTTGCTCAAGGCTAGCACTCTGCCACTTGAGCCACAGCGCCACTTCTGGCCATTTTCTGTATATGTGGTGCTGGGGAATCGAACCCAGGGCCTCATGTATATGAAGCAGGCACTCTTGCCACTAGGCCATATCCCCAGCCCGCAAATCTGCATTTTGATTAAAGAAAACAGACAATATTTTTAGATTCCACATCTTAATGTTCCCATGTATATAAGAAGAACTTGTTCAGTGAACGTTTTTATTAACTATGTCATGTTCAAGAATTCTGTGAACTAGCTATCAGTTATTTACATTTTTGCAGATGAAGAAATTGAGGCTCAAAAAATGTAATTCACCAAGATCCCAAAGTACATAAGAGGCCCAGAAATTCATATTCACCTCACTGTGCAGACCACATGCTTACCCATTTTGCTGTGCAATGTCCATTCCAGAATGTGCACCCGCTTTTCATAAGCATGCGCAGGTCACCCTTGCCTTTGTTATCCTTATCCTGGTCTGGAAATAGTACTGACCTTTACAAAAAAAAAAAAAGTTTCTAAGGTATCTAAGGCCTTTTCTTTGCTGTTCTTTATAATAGTCTATATATTGTATTTAGTTATTTTATAAAATCTTTTCTCTTGAGGGAAGGAGGTATACGGTTTGCATTAGAAGTAATTGGCTTTTAAAAGAAAGATTAAATGAAAACTAAGGTTGCAGCAGATAGCAAACACAGCCATCTAGGATTTGTGCCATTAAAAAAAAAAACATTTTAAAAGGGAGAAGTGAAATTGCACTATTTGAATGCATTTCAGTGCAAGATTGCTTTTAATCACATTGATATTTAAAGTTTATGGCAGTATTTCTAATAAATGTGCCCCTCTGATTTGATTGAAGTTGTGGAGAGAAAAAGAAGCCTGTTGGTAGACTTAACAGTTGGAATTACTCTACTTTTGAGAGAAAGGCAGAGGGTTACATCTATATTCATATTGTACAGCAGGGATTATTATAAATGAGCAAAGGAAGGAAAAAATGATTTTTCCAATTTTTTCACTTGAAACATAAAACTAGATTTAGTGTTCTTGTCCTCTTTGTAATAAAGACCCTGCGAACATGAAATGCTTCTTTTCTTTTATATGTAAGCATATGGCAAGGAAAAAGAATGTTCATTATCAATTAGATTCACAATCTTTAAACAAACTCTTTCCCAGGTTTTACAGATGTTTTACATAATCTTGGCCTACAGTAAAATCGGGATTTTTTTCCTATACTAATGGGGGGGAAGCTAGTGGCGTTTGGCTTTATGTTCAAACAAGGAAGGTTGAGGGGTGTTTTGTGGACCCCAAACATGGAGTTGACAGCATTTTATATATACTCTCATCATGATGAAAGAATGAATGCCATTTTTTGATATAGAGTACAGTCCTCTCAAGAAAGTTCATCTTTAGAAAGGACTCTTTGTATTTATTTTTCTCATCTCATTATAGGATTATGAGATCAGTTTGTTTTTGGTCTTTGAGAACCATTGTGTAAATCATTGTTTCCAAAAGTGTGTTCCAAAGCCCCTGTTCCTATCTGCTTATTAGTAAAAAAGATAATCCTTGTGGTAAATCTACAGAGCTCAACTTCAGTCATTATTTGAAATTTATTTCAAATTATAGAACTCAATCCATGTTCTAATCTCAGTTCTAGTAAGTGAGCAATTTGAAGAAAAAAATTACATGGCTTTAGTGAACCTTAATTGACATATATCTAAATGAAATGATGCTAACGTTCCACAGTGGTTGATCAATTTAAATGATACAGTGCAGGTTATCAATAATGAAACACTATATTAACCTATGTCTTAATGAAGTGGTCTTGTAAAACTAAGAGAGCAACAAAGTGGAATGCCACTTTTGTTTTACTAGCAAGAGCTAGACACTAGAGGAAACTTCAGCACACTCTTAGAGGAAAGAGTATGGCAGATGAACACTTGATGACTCTAGTAATAACGAAGTGGGAGGGATATTTCTTTCTTTCTCAGCTACCTTTTGCTTGCAGAGGAGCTCAGTATATTTACTTTTCTCTGTAAAGACTTGTTCTTTATCCTCTTCTGGAAGCCTTTTGTGCTTCTTTAGGTTACTTTCTGGAATAATTTTAGACTCCTTTTTTTGCAAGATAGGTAAATTATGAACAACAGAAAAAAAGTCATCTTTTCTGAGTTGGAAAAGGGATCATAGATGAACACTAATTGTATGACTATATACAATGATAGTCTTGGGGTTTCCTGCCTACTAAGGGAATTTGGAAAAGTGCTTTTTCAGTTCTTGGTCACTTTCATTTTTACTTGAAGCACTTCTTCATTTAAGTTTCTCTTGTCTTTTGCAGGAACATAGAAAGTCTTATTATAATGGAAAAATTATCGTAATTATAGGAATTAATACATAGTAAAAAATTATAGGAATTAATACATTGTAAAAAGTTTATAATGGGATTATGGAATGTCAAAGCCAGAGTTCTTTGTAATCCCACTCTGGATCAATTTTAAATCTTTAATTATGGGATATGGACTTAGGGAAGTTCACAGCTAAATAGGGATGGAGACACTTTTTACCTTAGGAACCTAACAGGAGGAAAGACTGAAATTTGTTATCCTAGTCATTACACTTCTGTCTTTCAGCAATGGGTAGGCTACTTTATTCAGTGTGATTTCTGCCCTGAGAGTCTTCCACCTGTTTAGTGGTGAAGAACTATGAGCTTCAGTGGGGCTAAAGACTAAAGATACACCTTCCAACTAGTAAAAAGGCATAGTCCTAACTTCCAAACAGGCACATGATCAATGAGTATTTCTGGAGTTGCTCCCAAAGCACCAGATTTCTTGATGGATGTTGGAGATGGGGTGATAGAAGTTAGCAAGAAGCCCTGGAGATGGAGTGTAGCTGGCAGAGCCTTGTCCTCTAGTGAAGTGAGACATACTTCACACATTTCCAAGGACTGAGTGCCATAAAATCAAGAAAGTAGACTAATTATTGGGAAGACTTTGTTGGAAATTTAATACTTGAACTGAGAATAGAGTGATGAGAAAGAAACCAACTGATTATCTCCTAGGAGTCTCCAAGAGATAGGAATATAGAAATATAGAGGGAACTAGGCTGAGAGAGTCAGATTCAGAGGCTCAGATAAGGAACTGGTGTATATGAGGATAATGGGAGGGTGCAGGACAGGAGAGTGAGCTTGGAAGGAATAGCTTGCTCTAATTTGTGCTGTGTGAGAATAACTGATGTATTGTTTGTGGATTGTAAAGGGTATAGAGACTGACCTAGGTGAGTAGTGAGAGTAAAGTTAAACTTTGGTAATGGCAGTGAGGTGCAGAGATCATCCTGTTGGTTGTAAATTTGGGAAATGGAATTCTAAAGACTGGGTGAAAAATTGAATGTGTGTGTGAGGATAAAGATAAGATTTAAGACTTGGGGTTTGAGCAGTTGGTTGGTACAGTTAATGATCTGAGAAATGATTCAAGTGTCAAGAGCTCTGGTTTTTCTGTGTGTGTGCGTGCGTGCGTGCATGCATGTGTACATGCATATATGTACACACACGTATTTTACCAGTATTAGGGCTTCAGGGCTTGCATTCAGGACCTTAGAGTCTCACTTGGCTTTCTTGCTCACAGTTTACATTCTACCATTTGAGCCACACCTCCATTTGGTGTTTATTTTTTTATGGTAATTTAGAGAGAGAATCCAGCTTTTCTGGTTAGACTGTCTGAATCCCTAGCCTCCTTGTAGCTAGAATTAAAAGCATGAGCCACCAGTGCCCAGCTTTGGCTGCGCTGTTGGATGCAGTTCCTAAACATCCATGTACAACTTGGAGTCTCATTGAATGTATGATCTAGAACTTGGTGGAACCACCTAGGCTGTAGATGAGGGTGATATGTAGAATCTGAGAGAACAAAGGAAAATACATGGGAACTGATGGGTTGGGTCAGGTGCTATGTGACATAGAGTAAAGCTAGGCCAGAGTATTGATTTCTAGTTTTGGCAATGTGATTATTAATGACCTTCATATGGAGAGTTGACAAGATAGATGTTACCAAGCTGTAAGAACCAGAGCTAAAGTGAAGAGGAAATTATCAAGAGGTCTTTACAGAGTTCTGCTTTGAAAAGAAATGGAGAAATACGGGGCTGGGGATATGGCCTAGTGGCAAGAGAGCTTGCCTTGTGTACATGAGGCCCTGGGTTCGATTCCCCAGCACCACATATACAGAAAATGGCCAGAGTGGCGCTGTGGCTCAAGTGGCAGAGTGCTAGCCTTGAGCAAAAAGAAGCCAGGGACAGTGCTCAGGCCCTGAGTCCAAGGCCCAGGACTGGCAAAAAAAAAAAAAAAAAGAAATGGAGAAATAGACAATAGCTGAATGTGGATATAGTATAAAGAGCTCAAGAGAATGAAATGAAGATTTACTTTCTTTAATTTTGGGGGGGTTAATATTAGGGCATGTTTGTCAGTAAGAATGATCCAGTAATGATGGTTCATGTGTGAGGAAGTGGATAATGGCAAAGGTAGTATCTTGACTTGAGAAAAGATCAGAGTCAGAGACCCCCTGGACGGTTAGTTTGGGATAGAATCAGATGTTTTCTTTTACTGTAATAGAAGCCTGTGGGTTGAGTCGCAAGTAGGGATGTGGGATTAGGGGGTAAGGTGTTTAGTTCTTTCTGACCATCCCTGTAAAATAGAAGGTTGGAAGGTCATCAGTTGGGAGAGGTAAAATAAGGAATGAGCAGGATTTTTTTTTTCTTTTTACCATATCTAGACATGGAGATAACCAAGCAGGCAGGTAATTAAATGTGCATCCTTTTGAGACAGTGAAAATGGAAACTCCCCAGCAAAGCCTGGGTAGCAAGAGTGTTAGCCCAGAAAACAGGATTGCCAAACCTGAGGTAAAGTTGTGTTGGAGCACTGTTAGAGAGTAAGGATAGAGTCATGAGAACTTCTTGGAGGAGGCCAAGGCAAATCTGTCCATCTGGGGTAAGGGTATCTCTGTTTTGGAACCTGGACATAGCCCTTGTTGTATCCTGGAAGATAGATACTAGAGATCAGGAGATGGGCCTGGTTGTGATCATAGGAGATTATGCTGATGGTCTTGTGGTAGGAATGGGGTGTTGTGATGGTAGATGAGTTTGAAAGGTTACCATGGTAACTGGAAATTAAGTTGGAAGTTGCTGAAATAGATGTTGGAGGCTGGTTGGACATCTGGCTTACCTCCTTAATATGAAATTCCTAAGTTTCTAGGTAATGATAAACTGAGGAAGTAAGGTTTTAAATTGTGTTTATAAAGTCTAAAATGGATAGCTTCCCTTGACAAAACCTTTTAATGGCTTTAAATTGTGTTTATTCATTTATCTGTCATGTATTTTCTGAGCACCTACTCTGTGCTTAAGTCTTGCTCTAGTTTAACAACTGCCTTCATGAAACTTCTAGTTTAGTAGTGGTGGAGATGGGCAACAATAAAACACACACACACACACACACACACACGCACGCACGCACGCACACACACGCACGCACATAACACAAAAACCTGTAAAGCTTAGGCCTGTAATCCTAGCAACTCAGGAGGCTGAAATCTGAGGAATAGGGTTTGAAGCCAGCTCGGTCAGGAAGGTCTGTGAGACTCTTTCCTCCAATAAACTACTCAGAAAAAAAGGAAGTGGTGCTGAGGCTCAAGTAGTAGAATGTTAGCCTTGAGCACAGAGAGGTTCAGGACCTTAATTTCAACCCCTAGGTCAGGCAAAAACAAACTTAAAAATATATTTGTTAGGTGTTTTAAGTATGAAAGAAGAATGATAAAATAGGGCTTAGCGAGGGATTTTCGGAGGGCCATAATATAGGGCATAAGCCTTGTGAGTATCAAAAGAGCAAGTAGAGAGGACCTAGGGAATTTGAAGAACAGAAAGGGCCAGAATGGAATGTAGAAGAGGTCAGGTACTAAAGGGCCCAGAGAGTGAGGAACATGCAAATCCTTTTACTCTGGCCTGTAGCCGCTGCTTGGTCTGGTCTTTGCCATTCTGTCCAACCGTGTCACCTTTAATTTTTTCTTCTTGCCCACCGTTGCTCATGAACAGTAGCCTAGGTCTGGTTCTTCTAGCACACCAGGATCTTTCCTACTTCACTCTTTCCTTTCCCTGCTGTTCCCTCTGAATGGATCATTGCTTCTAGTGCCACTGCCATGTCTTTCCCGTGGCTTGTTTTCATCCTTCTGAATTTAGGTTATTGGTTACCTTTTTAAAGGAATCTTCTGTGTCATTCTGTCACTTTATATCCTTTACTAACATCATCCATTGCTATCTTGTGTCCATATATAAAAGCCATCTCTTTTTCTGAAATGTTGGCTATTGTTAGATCTGTGGTATAAATGCTGGCAGAAGGACTTGTAAGTTTTTACATTGGTCTTCTGCTAAATTTTCAACACTCCTGGTGGATAACGATAGTCTAGGTCACCTATTAATCAACTGTTGATGGAGGTAGTAGTATTCACTGTGATAACATTCCATTCCCTTGCTAGTTATAGTTTATTAGAACATTCATCTTTATTTCCAGTGTTAGCAGTTTCCCCTCCCCTCCTCCACTGAATAACAATACATTATGAAGAGAGAAATGGCTTCACAATACTGCTTATAAACAAATAAAGGAAAGGGAGACTGAATCCCTCTCTTACATCATAAGAGTTTGATAAGATAAACTTTGCTTTTTTCAGCTTCTGAATAGGATATTTATTTTCTCCCTTTTTCTTATTTCTAGGCTTTTTCTCTGCCTTGATGGACTTCTATAGTAGTCAGATTCACAGCCCATTGTAGACTTTTTGTGCTATGGTTTCTGTCCTGTGTCTGTTGAGTTTTTTATTGTAAACTGGCAGCTGCAATGGTTAGTTTTTCAAAAGACTTTGTGTTTGGGAAATACTTTCTTAAAAGCTGATGGCTATTGCTGAAAATAATCTTGTTATATGAATTTGTAATCTAGTCATGAACCATATTCTTATAATGATAGGTCAAAGTGCAACATGTAAAACTATATCAATTCTGGGGTACATCTTTGTAGAAACTTTAAAATGGTCTGTCCCCCACCCCAGTAATTCTGAAATAAATTCAGCTCCTTCAATACAGGACTTTGACAGATGGCATTTGAGAATTGTGAAAATATGACACATCTTGATAACTGTATAGTTTGAATATCTATTTTGAGTAGAAAAATGCTTTTAAAAGAAATTGAGAATTTGAAGAATTAAGCCTCTTAGTCAATACCTGGTATCAAGTAGTAATAGCAATAGTAGTGTGGCCCTTGTTATTTGAAAATATGCTATGTGTTAAACACCAAGTGAGTAACTTTACATTTATTGTTTCGCCTTCTTTTTTTTTTTTTTTTTTTTTTTTGGCCAGTCCTGGGGCTTGGACTCAGGGCCTGAGCCCTGTCCCTGGCTTCTTTTTGCTCAAGGCTAGCACTCTGCCACTTGAGCCACAGCGCCGCTTCTGGCCATTTTTTCTGTATATGTGGTGCTGGGGAATCGAACCTAGGGCCTTGTGTATCCGAGGCAGGCACTCTTGCCACTAGGCTATATCCCCAGCCCCAGCAAGTTTTTATTTTTAACTTCAAATTCTCAGGAAGTTTTGAGAAGTACATAGAGAATTTATCTTGGAAGGGATTTGTTTGGTATCATCACTCATTTGTATTTTTCTGATGAAAGTATCTTGTAGTAGAATCCCTTTCTGTGAAGCCCCTCCAAAATTGGCTTTCCTTAGAAAGCTAGAGCTATAAGTGTATCTGGGCACTGACAGATGAAGAGAGAAACACAGAATAGCCACCTGATTTTTGTTTTCAAACTCCACAATTTATTTTTTTTAATGGATGAATTCTAACATATTGATATTGCTTAAAGATAATCACGTTCTGTTATACTGAGAAGATGATTACCTCTGTGGCAATGAGAGTTATATGTTGATTTTGTTAAGTATGGCTGATGATATTATATGGGGCTAGGGAGGATAAAGTGCTTATTCAGAGAGTTACTAAGGAGTGGAAGGAAGATAGGTCTAAGAGACCTCATCTTCTCCCTGTAACTTACATGAGTATGTGTGCACACACATACAGTGCATATCACCCTAGGGGCTTGTGAGAAAGCATGAAGCATGCTTAACCAGAATTGCACCTTAATTCAGATTCTGTTTTTGTAGATTGTAGTTGTGGATCCTTATTTATGCAACCTGTGTTTGTAGTAGGTCTGGCTTTAAATAGAGTGGCAGCAGGAAGAGCCCCTTAAGTGCTCTTGACTGTATTTCTTCTGGTTTGTTTGGCCCCATTGTTACCTATCTCCTCATAAGTTGCTTTATTGACTGTCCGATTCTCCAGGAAAAGTGTTCTTATTAAATTCTGCTGTATTTTAATGTCTTATATTGCATGTAGATAATGTAGGTGACATGTAAAAAGTGACCTTGATAAACCTGTGTGAACAGAAAGAAAAGGTTTCAGAAGGTCTGCCGGATTGGATCAAGTGGTAGAACACCTGTGCCTAGCAAGCACAAGCTTGAGAACATGAATTCAGTAAAATAAATGAAGCCTTAAGTGTGCAAGTGCAAGGTAGATATGTGAAATACTAATCCATAGACTTTGAAGTTAGTTTTTTAAACTTGATTAAACAGTGGAACAATACAAAAAATGTCTGAATATGTGTAAGTATAATCACTTTTTAGGGGAGAAATACTAGACCTTTCAGAATCTCTCCAGAGACTTTCATAACCCAGTAGGGTTTACCACCAACCAATTATTATTTATAGTTAAAGCAGTTTTGTGTGTTTTGGTTGTTATCCAGGTTTCTTCTCATATTTAAGTTAGTATGTTGTTGTTGTTGTTTAGATTAATCTATGCTTTCACAGTATTCTCTGTAATTTTGACTGAAAGCATATACTATTCTGGCTGCATTAAAGGTTTTTAGAGATAGACCACTTGCCTCCTAGAGAGTACAGGCTCTGGGTTTGATCCTTAGCTTGGCAGGCAGGCAAGGACAGACCCACTGACAGAATACAAAGAGGATCAAAAGTGGATCTGTGTAGGAAAGTGATCGTTTTTGTCATAGTAATACCACACGAACATAGGTAATTTCAGATTGAAGAAAGTCAATACTATCAAAAGTTTTGCAACTGAATCTATTTGTAAAATGAGGACAAATACTCAACCCATGAAGTGTCAGGCAAAGCAAAACTTCCATCTCCTGGTGTCTTGTTTTTGCTTAACTGATTTCATTGATTCCCATTACCCTTATGGCAAGGCTAAACCACTATGTTCTATTTAACACAGCCTCTCAACTCTCTGGCTTCTTCCCTCCAGGGTATATAATGTCCCTATATAGGGACTCTTCTCTTTTCCCCTGAACCCTTTCTTTCTTTCCCCCACTCTTTTCCCTGGCCTTCCTTATTGTAAGAAAATCTTACAGTTAATTCCTTACTCTTACCAACAATGTCTGAATGTAGGTATTAGTTATCTAGTCTTAAGTCTGCACCTACTTTTTGTGTTAAGCCATAAGAAAGCTTTCCCCTTGTCAGCATGGATAGCTCTGACTGATGTACCTTTATTTTTATCTCATTACTACATATTTATCTGTATTATGGGTATAAACTTAACCTTTACAAATGGGCATTTAGGCCATCAGCAGTTTTTCTGCTTTTACCGACAGTGCTACATTTAAATTTCTTTAAAATTATATTTAAATTTCTTTACAGTGTTAAGGCTCTTATTTTTGCTTTTTTGTACATAAACTCTAGGTAACTTAAAATTCAGTATAAGGAGACCGTTCCAAAGTGTCTTCCATAAAGGCATTAGTGTAGTTGTGGGGGATGGGGGGAAATCACAGGTTTATGTAAGTAACAGAAAAATATATTGATATCCAGGAGCATTATTTTTTTCTCTAGTCTATCTCCATTTAAAGAACTAGCAAGATCCAGCTTTGTTTCCTATGTCTTCCTCTTCTCACCTCAACTCAAGGATTGTTGAAAGTGTGGTTTGGGAGCCTGGGGAAACTTAGAAAATACAATCTGAACTTCAAATTAGTCAGTAGTTTTCTTTTTAAAAAATTATTTTGAGGGGCTGGGGATATAGCCTAGTGGCAAGAGTGCCTGCCTCGGTATACCCGAGGCCCTAGGTTTGATTCCCCAGCACCACATATACAGAAAACGGCCAGAAGCGGCGCTGTGGCTCAAGTGGCAGAGTGCTAGCCTTGAGCGGGAAGAAGCCAGGGACAGTGCTTAGGCCCTGAGTCCAAGGCCCAGGACTGGCCAAAAAAAAAAAAAAAAATTATTTCGAGTTAGGCATTGCTGGCTTATGCCTGTTGTAATCGTAGCTACTTAGGAGGCTAAGACCTGAGGATCATGGTTCAAAGCTAGCCTTTGGGAAGGAAAGTCTATGAGACATATCGCCAGTTAATCATCTCAAAAAAGCTGTAAGCAGAGTCAAGTGGTAGAGCACTAGCCTCAGGCTGAAAATGCTCAGGGACAGTATCCAGGCCTTGAGTTCAAGCCCAGGACCAGAAAAAAAATTTTTTTGTTTGCTTCTAGTCCCAATAATCTTCCTCTGAGAGTATTAGAGAAGCTAGGCCCTTCGCTCTTCGATCCATACAAAGTCAAGTGTAGCTTGTCCAACTTTGTTGTTGTGTTTATTTTCTTCTCTGCAAGATCTCACCTCCACAGTCTCTAAGGAAAAACCAGTTTTTGTCTCCTTCAAGAAAGTACATGTTGGGCTGGGGATATAGCCTAGTGGCAAGAGTGCCTGCCTCGGATACACGAGGCCCTAGGTTCGATTCCCCAGCACCACATATACAGAAAAAATGGCCAGAAGCGGCGCTGTGGCTCAAGTGGCAGAGTGCTAGCCTTGAGCGGGAAGAAGCCAGGGACAGTGCTCAGGCCCTGATTCCAAGGCCCAGGACTGGCCAAAAAAAAAAAAAGAAAGAAAGTACATGTTGAGAATAGATGTCTAAACAGGATTTGGGGGTTAATAAGGAACGGAATGTTAAGTCATTATAGTCTTAGCAAGAGAAGGAAACAGGGAAGGAAGGAGGGAGAAAGAAGGAAATGCTCTTGGCCTTCAGAAGTGATATTCTTTACTAGACATTGAAATAAACCTGTTCCTAATGGTTCTCTAGGGAGCACAGCGAGGGGACACAGGTTCCTGCTGCCTCACCATCAACAACCCCAATTCAAGGAGGAATGGCTAGTTGAATTTCTTTTCTTGTATTAGGTAATACAGTATTAAAAATAATAGTTCTTTTGAGTTTTCCAAAAATAATGCAAGTATAAATTGCCTGGTTAGTTCATTCACAAATTGTGCACTTGTAAAGCTAAGATATTCATCTTTATTTCAGAACCAATTCCCCTAGCTTTGTTGCGGAGTTGCCCAGCTATATTTGTTCTGAGAGGCCAAAGACTAATTCCTTCAGGAACTGGAGAATTCTGGAAAGCACTCTTTAGTGCCCTGTCTTTTTATACTACTTCTCAGCCAGGAGCCTCTCCTCTTTCCCACAGCCCCATCATTCCTAGCCCCATCATTCCTGCCTGTTTGTAGGTATGGTTGAGTCTGGCCTACTTGTTGCACTGTGTGCTGATGGTTGGCCACTTCAGGGAAGAAAATGCACTGGGGAGAAAACTGCTTGGGTCTCTGGATTATTGGGGGAGAGAATGTTTTTTATTTATGCTTATGGGAATGTCTGAGCAATGATTGGGGAAAGCAGGCAGTCAGACTTTTTTCTTCAGACTCTTGCCAGAGATCAGGAGTGAATGGGGAGCCACTGTGAAAGAGAAGTCCTTTGTGAGGGCAGAAAGAGAATTCTGATGGGAAATGAGGCAGAAACAAGTTGGTCATGATAACTCAGTTTTTAAATGCTTCTTCTCTAGGTTCCTGAAATCATTGATAATTTTGTTGTTCAGCAGCATCAGATTTCTAGATTGTAGTCTCTCTTCCAACAAGTCCTTCCAACCTTGAGCAAGATACTTAATACCCTTTTGCTCAGTTTCCTCAACAGTGGGCATGATTTGGACAGTATCTCTCTCATAGGATCCTTGTGCAACTGTTTTAATAAATGCAGGCCTTTTTGTCTTAGCCCTAGTGACATTAAGGTAGGATTTTTTAACCCTAGTGACATTTGGGACCAGGTAATTGTTCATTGTTGGAGACTTGTGTGTATTATAGGACGATTACTAGCCTCCCTAGCCCATACTACTAGATTCATTTATGACCACTAAAAATGTGTTTTAATGCTGTGAGTGTACTCTGGGTGGCAAAATTGCCTCTGCTTGGGGACCCCAACACTCTGAGCACAGTGCTGGCAAGTAGTAGCTTTTGGGGTGTCATAGGTGCATGCTAAATAAGTGGATGGGAAAGTGTGAGTACTGCTACTGTTAGAATACTGAAAGATGGCCACTTCCTCTTCAGCATTCACATCATGAGACAGGCCTGATCCTTATAGATTCCTGTACCATTGCCATACTAGATTCTTTTGAAAGAAGTACTCCCTCCCTATCCTGAGTTTCACTGCTCTTGCACAGAAGCATCCATGAAATTCCAGGAAAGCCAGTGCACCTTAACTTTGATCCTAAGATGCCTGCCTTATCTTTGTTTCTCTTGCTTCAGTATATCTCAGAACAGGCTGCATTGTAAACTTGAACTGCACTTACAGTGAAGGTTTTGGTGTGTTGTGTGGCTGAGGACAATGTATAGTACCCTCTCTCACATAATGGCATCTATACCATTAGGTTTCTCTTTTCAGTTGTCACTGTTATTCTCTTGCAGCATATTTAAGTAGTTACTTAACTGTAGGTAGTATATTTTACTTACTCTAAAGGTGAGTTAACAGTGCAAACTAATGTCCTGATGATGTTAAGAAACAAATGTCTCAATTGTATACCATGGGGTTGTATCTTAAATGCTGGTAATTTATGGAAATAATACACTGGTGATACAGAAAAAAATAGTGTGGTTAATATTACCAGTCATTTGGTACATTTGGTTTTGAAATGTGCTTGAAGTAAGGATATTTATGAATCTACTAAAATGTAAGCTTTGTGAAGGCAGTATTTTACTCTTTGCTATGATTTTGTGCCGAATGAGTTTGAATAAAGTTCCATGGTGTTATGGAATATTGGCTTCTTTTTTCTTATTCGGCCTCAGTTCCTGAAAATTTCTTTAAGTCTTCTTGTTTTAGAATTCTGGAATTTAATTACCTGAGAGTATGTTTTATACAAGAAGGCCCCAAAATGTAATTCAAGTACTCACCTGGTCAAATAGCCATCTGTTTTAAATATCTCTGACACAACCTGGTGTGTGGGACTGAACTGGTCAGGCTTGATCTGAGATGTTTTCAGGGATGATTTTGATTCAACACTAATCAATTGAATCCTCTCTTTAAATGTCATGAGGCTTGTGAATAGTCAATGATCTCAACTTGTTGACAGGTATACTTAAGAGATTGTTGTGTTTACTTTTGTAGTGCTAGAAGTATATCTCCTGACATAGTCTCAAAAGTGAGCTCTAATTAGAAATTTTATAGTTTGAGATGGGAATGTGAATCTCAGTAATCTCCTATTTGATTTCTCACGGCTAGCTTTGTATATAGGAAAGTAAGGGACTCTGTGGTAGGTTCTGGGTAAATATTTGTTGACAGATTAATCTTAGATTATAGAGTGATGAAAGCCTCGCTGGAATATAGTTTGATATTTTTCTTCATGATTTTACATAGCTCAGATTTGTGCCTTTGATTGGTCAATTTTCTAGTTTTCTTTTTTAGTTTAGAGTTGAATATTCATGATATACTAAGGAGTAGACACATTATTGCTTTCTAATTACCTTAATCTGATTTGTAAGTGTTCTACAACTCAACCCATTCAAAGAAATATGACAAGCCTGATAAGAAATCTCAAAACAGAAGAGTGAAATTTTTCTGCCTAGTCTAGTGTCAATTATTTTTTGCTCTTGCTTAGGGTGGCTGCCAGAAGCTGAGGGTACAAATTAATTAACCAGTGGTTTGCAGAGATAGGACCATGTCGTTTCTGATAAGCATAGACATAGATAAGGCAATTTGTTGGCTGTTTATCTGAAACATGGAAGAATAGAATATGCTAAAGTAAAATAGAATAAAAGCTTAGCCTAGGAAGGAATATTTTCTTTTTGCATGTATTATCACATAGTTCTTTTTCCTCTGTTGTCTTTTAAGTGGTTCCTGTTAGATTGGAGGGGGAAAGAGTATGGATTAACATGTTATCTTTCCTTAAAAATACTTGATTGATCTGTACCTCATTTAAACATATTTGGGTCTCATACCCTATAGAAATTGTCAAATAGGGGCTGGGAATGTGGCTTAGTGGCAGAGGACTTGCCTAGCATGCATGAGGCCCTGGACTCAATTCCTCAGTACTACATAATTTTAAAAATGTCCAATATAATGTTTATATACCATAATTTGGGGTAATTGGGATTTATTAGACCAATGGTAAATTTTAAGTGATACTGTATATACAGCAATACTTAAATAGCTTAAAGCAGACAAATATCTTCAAGGAAAGAGCTTTGTAAAATGAGAATCCGGGTCCATTCTGTGAGGACTGACTGAATTCTTGAGTTTTTTATGCACAATTCTTGGAGGTGAATATAGCTGGACCCTAACTCAGTACTTAACTGAGGAAAGAATGAAGTCCTGTGACCAGTGACATTCTGGCAAGCTGGCCAGGAATCCCAAGATCTGGAGTCAGCTAGGTTAACCTTTAACATGAGAGCCGCCTTTGTCAACTCTGTGATCTTGAGCAAGTTACTTAACCTGTCAGTGTCCATTTCCTCATTTTTACACCAGGATTAAGAATGCCCCTAACACAGGGATATTGTGAGGATTACATAATATAAATCATATAAAGTACTCAGCAGGCTGTCTTGTCCATTAACTGTGCTTAGTAAATGACACTGACTGTTGTCTCATTATATTATACTTTAAACATTTGCCTGACCTTTTTCTTTAGAATCACTCAAAGCAAATTAGGAGAGAAATAGCTGTTTAACATACCTATTTCGGTCTGAACTACGGCTGCTCAGGGTGTTATTAGCCAACTATATCTATTTGCATATGGTTGTGGTAAGTGATCTTTGAGTCCCTTGCTCAGGCGTGTTGACTGGTTTCTCCTGGACATAGTGAAACTGCACAGTATGAAGAAGTAAAACTGAGATAAGAGAATGCTTTCAACTTTCTTTTCAAAGTATTGCCCATTAGATCTTCCAAGTTTTGAAACAAATCAGCAAATGAACTAAAAACCACAACAGACTTATATTTGAAGTATTTCTCAGCTGTAATAAACTGCACATGATCTGTTTAAACAGAAAAGAAAAAAGAAACTTTCTAATATTACTAGAGATTAGGAGGAATAACTTTGCAGTAGCTTAGCTCCCATATCCCTTCTGTAGTTTGTCATACAAATTTCTCCTCTCCTGATTCTAGAACAGAAAAAGCAGTTATACAAATGGCATTCAGGTACCAGTAAGAACTAATGAAAATGATTGTGGAACTAAAAATTATGCCACAGTGTACAGAGAAGTCAGCAGTAAGACTAAAGTAAGTCACACTTGTTTTAGGGACCTAGTCTGACCTGTTCCAAGTTGCTTCCCCTAGGATTGATCAAGTGCTGTCAACTGTAAAGCACTGATGTATGGAGTGAATAGAGGAGCCAAGGAATCCAATGGATTTGAGTTGCTTTCACAATCACTTATGAGAACATTAAGGTGACGTGTGTGAATTTTACAGTTCTAAACTTGGGGAGATTTCTCTTTATTATAACTTTTCTTTAAAGCTGCCTTTGGGGTGAAATAATTCACTTGTGTGCAAACAACAAATAGTTTTAGACATTTTTGTATAGTTCTCATAATTCTAGAGATTGTATTTCTGATTCTTGGTTTACCTGGAATTGTTGATATTTAGTATTCATATATTGCTTTTAAATCCTGGCTATTTGCATTGAGAAAAAACAGAATTTTGAGTTACAAGCCATTTTCTCAAAATTCAGAGAGATTCTTCAATATTCTTCCATAGCATCTTCTTTGATCTCTCTGTTATCCCAAGTGTACATTCCTTATTCTCAGGCCTGGCATTCTTCCAGGACTTTTTCTCAGAACTGGTGCCACCCATCCATCCTGTTCTGCAGGAAAGGAAACATGGTATCATCCCCCTCACCAAGCATATCCAGGCCATTACCAAGTCATATCAAATATTCCTCCTATGTCATCTCAGTACCATCCCCAAGTCTAAATGACCCATGATTCTTCTGCTGCCAACAGCTTCTGCTATGCTCTCTACCTCCACTTAGAACCATGCATCTCCCCTTTCTACACTAAGTTATCAGTAATGTTGAAAATAATAATCTAATGATGTTAACCTTCATTAGAATGCTTTTAATTGACACCAACAGCAGAGGTTAAGGACCACCAACAATATGCCATTCTGTAAGAGAATGAAAATACTGGCAAGAATTGTTAAAATCAACATTTTGAAATTTTTGAAGTTAAGACTTGTAAGATCTGAAGAGTGTTTGAGAAAAATAGTCACATCCCTTAAGTACAGCGAACTATGTAGAATTCTAACTCACTCCATTTCAGCCTTCCTTCTTCAGTTCTACAGTGACTATGAAATCCACAGTCTCAAACTATGATAGCTGTAAGGAGCAGTGTAGCTAGCAGAGGGGATAGAGACTTGAGACATCTCCTAGCTCCCCTAAAACTCATATTTTCCTCACTAGTCTTTGAGCTAACATAGAGCTCTTTTTATGTTCTGTCCCCAAAACAAAAATGTGTAAACTGAACAAATAAATACAAATAAAAACAGATACAAACAAAAATAAAACCAGCAGCACTTAACTGACAGTTTTCTGAGCTCCAGCATACCAGTTGGAGCTTAACAAGAAGCTGACTAAAAATCTAAATAGGAAACACTAGGGAATGAAATGTCATTTGGGGCTTTAAAGAGCACCAAGATGTTTCTGTTAACTTAGAAAGCCATGTGCATCTGCAGGCCTGTAAACATACATAGGAAAGACCTGAAAAAAGGACTTGTCACTTGCCTGTGGCTGACTTTGAGGCTCTGCAATCAGAAAGTGAAGGGCAAGGCAGACTCAGCAAAGGCCACAAATAACTGGTGGGAAGATTTTAAGAAAACCTCTGGCAATTAGCTGATTACTAAGCTAACTAAGCAGGAACTTGGCTGACCAGACATAGGACAAAGATTGTAGATTCTATTTGTTAGTTCAGGGAAGTCACTAATCAGACAAGGACAGGTGAATCTGATTATCAGAGATGCTAAATTACGCAGTTTATGTTTTACAGTTTTCAGCAAAAATTAGGAGACAAGTGAAAACAGAAAACTTTGCCTACTTGTGGGGTAAGAGGAGTCCAGTGGAATTCTAGCAAAGTGAGGTTTGTATGTTATTTGATAGTACAGGGGTTTGAGCTTGGGGTCCCCAGCTTGCTATGCAGGCACACCTCCACACAAATCATCTCCCCAGCCCCTTTGCTTTTCAGTTATTTTTCAAATAGCATCTGGAATTTTTGCATGTGCCATGTTGCAGAGTGATCCTCCTATTTACACTCCCCACATAGCTGGGATCAGATCACAAGTATGCACCACCAGCCTATTGACTAAAATGAGATTTCACCAGCTTTTGCTGAGGCTGGCTTTGAACCAAGATCCTCCCAGTCACTAGTTCCCCAGTAGCTGAGGTTTCAGGGTGAGCCACTGCACCCTGCTTGCTGCGAAGTTTTTATGTACTATGGGGATCAAGTTTTATCTTTAGCAAGTCATAAATGCTTATTTTTCTGAATGAAATTTTGCAGAAACATTTCTGCAAACCTGCCTTGCAGCCTTCCTTTGTTTACCCCTTTACCTTTCTAGCCTCTATTGGCTATTATTCTTCTCTCTGGTTCTATGAAATCTTTTTTAAGTTTCTGTAAATGAGGGAAAATATTCACTATTTTTTCTAGCTTATTTTGCTGAACGTTAAATCCTCCAGTTCTATTTATGATCCTACAAATGATGGAATTTCATTGTTTATGGCTGAATAATATTTCATTTTGTGTATACACTAACACCATGTGTTAGTGGACACTACAGTTGATTCTGTATCTGAGCTGTTGCAGTAAACATGGGAATGCGGCTATGATTTTGATGTTCTGGTTGTATTTTCTTCCTCTATACCAACTACTGAAATAGCTGAATCATATAGTAACTCTGTGTTTCGAGGCCCCTTCATTCTGTGTTTCATAAGGACCACACTACTCTATTTTCTCATCACAGGGTATAATATTTCTCTGCATACTCACCAGCATTTTTTGCCACCTCCCACCTTTTTTTCTTTTTTTTTATAGTCAAAAGTAATGTACAGAGGGGTTACAGTTACATACATAAGGCAGAGTACATTTTTAACTTGTTACCTCCTTCATTTTTCTCGCACCTTCTCCCCTTCCCAGTTCCCTCTCCACCCTCTCCTGAGTTGTACAGTTGGTGTACGGCATATTGTCCTGTAAGTATTGCTGTTGCATTGTTTCCCCTTTTACTCTTTGTCTCTTAATTTTGGTGTTCCCCTTCCCTAGTTCCAATAAATATACATACAGTACCCAGTGTACCAAAGTCAGTTACAGTGACATCAAGGGTAATACCATGGGGAAGGACAAAAACAAGGTATAATTTCATGTGGCATGTTGTAAATAACAACAGCAAAGATAAACCACTTATTTCCAAATCTTGTAGTTCATTTCACTTAGCATCATCTTATGCAATCATATGTACATTGCCATTGAGCTACTGTGCTCCTCTGCTAGGACTATCCTAGACAAGTACTAATTGTTTCCAATGACTGAAACCATAGAGTTGATGTTTCTTTGGGTCTGGCTCACTTCACTTAGTATGATTTTTTTCCATGTCTTTCCATTTCCTCACAAATGAGGGAAAGCCATTCTTTGTAATAGAAGCATAGAATTCCATTGTGTATATGTACCACATTTTCTTGATCCATTCATCACTGAGGGGCATCTGGGTTGGTTCCATATTTTGGTGATGGTAAATGGTGCTGCAGTAAACATAGGTGTGCTGGTAGCTTTAGTGTGATCTTGCTGGTAATCCTTTGGGTAAATGTCCAAAAGTGGGTTGCTAGGTCATAGGGGAACTCTATGTTTAGCCTTTTGAGGGACCTCTACACTGCTGCCTCCTCCTTTTTTTGCAGTCATTAAGACTGGAGTGGGATGGCATGTCATTTTGGTTTTGATTTTCATTTTTCTGATAGTGATGTACATTGACTTCATATTATTACCCATTTTTATGACATCTTTTTAGAAGTGTAAGCTCTTCACCCATTTTAATGGGATAATTTGTGGGACATTTTGATGGTATTTTATTGTTGTTCTTGCTAGTTTTTCTATTGAGTTCTTACAAGTTCTGGATATTAATCCAAAAGTTTTCTTTTTACTGTTGATTGGTTTCTTTCTTGTGCAGAAACTTCTGAGTTTGATGTAATTCCATTTTTCTGTCTGTACTTTGGCTATCTATGCTTTTGGGTGCCTTATCCAAAAAAATCATCTCTACTTTTGTCTTGAAGTGTTTTATTTTTTTTCTGGTAGTTTTATAGTTTCAAGTCTTATACAAATTTAGTTGGCTTTAATTCAAACTGGGTTATTATTTTATTATTACTAATATTAATGTTGACAATCCTGGGTCTTGAACTCAGGGCCTGGGCACTTTTTATCACTTATCACGCATTTTCACTTAAGGCCTAGAGTTCTGCCACCTGAACCATGGCTGTCTCTAGCTTTTTTGATGATTTTTTTTTTTTTTTTTTTTGGTTATTTAGTGAAGAAAGTCTTTCAGACTCTCCTGCTTTGGCTAGCTTTGAATCATGATCCTTAGATCTCAGCCTGAGGTGCTAGGATTACAGGTGTGAGCCACCAGTGCCTGGCTCAAACTAGGTTATGTAAAGTTAAGATGTTAACTGTAATAATCCACAGGACAACTGCTAAGAAAATAATTTTTAAAGTAAGAGAAAAAAAGGAAACTAGATGCTGGGAAATAGCAATTTTAACAGGAAAGAAGGCAGTAATAGAAAAAGAGAGGCACCAAAAGGAAATACAGTGTATGTTGAAAACAGCTAGATGGCAGACATAAATCATACCTTATCAATAACATGACATAGAATTGCATTACTGATAGTAACATTGCTTACAGTTACACTAAATGTAAATGGGGGAAAAAGACTAATCAAAAGTCAGGAGGGCTAAGAATGTGGCTTAGCAGTAGAGTGCTTGCCTAGCATGCATGAAGGTCTGGGTTCTATTCCTTAGCACCACATGAACAGAAAAAGCCAATAGTGGTGCTGTGGCTCAAGAGGTAGAGTGCTAGCTTTGAGCAAAAAAGAATCCAGGGACAGCACTCAGGCCCTGAGTTCCAAGCCCTCAGGACTGGCCCAAAACAAAAAGTCAGGAGTTAGAGAATGGATTTTTTTTTTTTTTTTTTTTGGCCAGTCCTGGGCCTTGGACTCAGGGCCTGAGCACTGTCCCTGGCTTCTTCCCGCTCAAGGCTAGCACTCTGCCACTTGAGCCACAGCGCCGCTTCTGGCCATTTTCTGTATATGTGGTGCTGGGGAATCGAACCTAGGGCCTCGTGTATCCGAGGCAGGCACTCTTGCCGCTAGGCTATATCCCCAGCCCAGATTTTTTTTTTTAATCATGCACTTAGGTGCTAGTTGCAAGAAACACAGTTTAGATTCAAAACAAATAGATTGAAAGTTAAAGGATGGAAAGGATACATACAAATACATGCCATGATGCTCTCAAAAGACAACTGGAGCCAGGTTTGGTGCCTCGGGCTTCTATTTAGGAAACCGATCTAGAGGATTGTGGTTTGAAGATAGACTAGGCAAAAATATCCATAAGACTCCCATCTCCAGAATCACTAGTGAGGAGCTGGGCTAGAGGCATGGCCAAAGTTGTAAATAAAGGCCAGGAAGAAAACTAAGCATGTTTGAGGCAAATCTACACTCATATCAGAAAAAATAAATTTTGTCAAAATGTATTATTAGAGACTAAGGAGGCCATCTTACAATCCCGAGTGGGTTATGAAGAAAAACAGTAATTTTGAAGCTACGTGTATCTTACAGCAGAGCCTCAAACTATGTGAAGCAAAAAAACAAAAACAAAAACAAAAAGCCAGATGCGGTGACTACTCATGCATGTAATAATTTGGAAGGTAGAGATCTGAGAATCATGACTTGATGCCAGCCTTGTCATCAAAGTGCTAGCTTTGAGTGAAAAAGCCAAGGGATGGCGCTTAGTTAGGCCTTGAGTTAAAGCCCCAGGACTGTTACCAAACAAAAAAAAAAGACACCAAAAGAAGAAATTGACAGCTTAGTGATTACACTTGAAGATGTTAGTCCCCTACTTTAAAGAATAAATACAGCAGGTAGGCAGAAGAGCAAGAATGTGGAGGATATACCTAACAGTAGCAGGCTACACATTCCTCAGTGCTCTAAAACATCCTCTAAGCCTGTGTAAACACAAAAAGACTGGGTCTGGGAATGTGACTTAATGGTAGACTGCTTGCCCTGGGTTCGATTCCTCAGCATCACATAAATAGAAAAGGCTGGAAGTGGCACTGTGACTCAAGAGGTAGAGTGCTAGCCTTGAGCAAAAGGAAGCCAGAGACAGTGCTCAGGCCCTGAGTGCAAGCCCCAGGACTGGCCAAAAAAAAAAGACAAATTCTTTGACTACAAACCATATTCTTGTATTATATCAGAAGTTAATAAGAGAAGGAATCTTGGGAAGTTAACAAGTAAGTAGAATCAATACATTTCTAAATAAGCAGTAAGTCTGATAAGAAATTGGAAAACTCTATGTGATTAATGAAATTAAACACAACCTGTGATTAATAAAATTAAACACAACCTATCAAAATCAGATTGCAAGCTGGGCACTGGTGGCTCACACCTATAATGCTAGCTACTCAAGATGCTGAGATCTGAGGATCATGGTTCAAAGCCAGCCTGGGCAGGAAAGTTTATGAGGCCCCTTATTGCTAGTTAACCACAAAAAGCAGAATATGGAAGAGCTATGGCTCTCTAGCCTTGAGCAAGAAAGCTTAAGGATAGAGCTAAGGTCTGAAGTTCAAGCCTCAGGCCCAGCACCAAAATAATAATAATAATAATAATGTCAACAAAATAAGAATACAGGTAAGACATTGATTTTCTTAGGGGAAAATTTTAATATAAAACTACATCAAAACACAAGAATGTTCTTCAATCAGTAACATAACATTTTATTCTAAGGAAAAAGAACAAACCCATAGCAAGCAGAAATAAGAAAATACAAGTTTAAGTAGAAAGAAATACAATAGAAAAGTCAAAATTTAGTAAGGCCAAAATTTGTATTTTGCTATGTTCAAAAAAAGCAACAAACTTTGTTATATTTGTCCATATTGCTCATTAATAAAATCAGAAATAAAATATTTTATATCAATACTGACGATATAGAAATATCAATCTGGGAATACTATGAACAACAGCATTGTCTGTAAACACATTGGGTAATCTAGATGAAAAGAATAAATTTCTGGGGCTGGGAATATGTCTTGCCTTGTATACATGAAGCCCTACATTTGATTCCTCAGCACCACACATATAGGGGAAATAAAGCCACAAGTGGCGCTGTGGCTCAAGTGCTAGTCTTGAGCAAAAAGAAGCTGGGGACAGTGCCTAAGCCCTGAGTTCAAGCCCCAGGATTGGCAAAAAAAAGAATAAATTTCTACTGAGATACTATCAAATTACCTTGACTGACTTCAAAAGAATTATAAAATCTGAAAGCATAGAACAAGTTACTTGAATTAATGACTTTAAAACATCTCATCAGGAGAAGCCCAGGTCTAGATTGCTTCACTGGTGGATTCTTTAAAATGTATAAAAACTGACACTAGTGCTACGCACAACTCTAAAAACAGTACAAGGTCAGAACACTACTGCCTATAATCCTAGCTGTTCAGGAAGTTGAGGTCCAATGATCAAGGTTCAAAGCCAGCTTGGACAGAAAAGTCTGTAAGACTCATCTCCAATTAGCCAGCAAAAAACCATAAGGGTAAGTGTAGATCAAGTGGTAGAATACCACCCTTGAGTGGAAAAGCCAAGTTGAGAGCACAGTGCTCAGAGTTCAAGCCCCAGTACCAGCACAAAAAGAAAACAGAACAACAAAAACCCTCTTCCCAGTGGATCCTATAATGTCAATCATCCTGATAGTAAAACCAGGCAGATGCCATAAGAACTGAAGAACACAGATCAGTATCCTTTCTGAATACCAATACAAGAAATCTTCAGCAGAATACTAGCACACCGAATCTAGTAACTACATAAAAAAGGTTAACTGGCACCAGTGTCTTGCATCTAAAATCCTAACTACTCAACAGGCTGGCATCTAGAGGACCATGGTTCAAAGCCAGCCCTTGTAGAGAAGTTCACCAGACTCAATTACCAGAATAACCAGCAAAGAAATGGGTGGGAGGTGTGGCTGAAGTGGTAGAAGGTGGATCAAGCAAGTAGGCAACTGGAATAAGTATGAAGCCCTGAGTTCAATTACCAATACCCAGAAAATTAAAAAGTAAAAAATAAAACATAACCTAGTAGGATTTATCCCAAGAGTGCAGTGCTGGTTTGGTGTACATGGTAGTATGCCCTTAGCAGATGATTGATTGGGAAAAATCTGGATTACTTATCTAAATAATTTCTCTCATAGGTTGTATGATACTCTTTTTTTTTTAAGTGCTGGACTTTACATATGCTAGACAAGTGCTCCATACTGATCTACTTTCCAGTCCCACTGATCTATTTTTTATGCTCTTCAGTCACATACATATGACCAGGAAGTCTAGTTAAAATGCAGCTTCTGATTGAGCCTAGGCAGGGACATTGAACCATATAGAAGGGTTCATGTATAACATAGTATATTGTAGCTATTTTGGAGTAGCCTGCCTTCAGATCTCAGCCCTCCACTCGCTGTGGTAGTGACTTCAGGTAGGAAACCTTCTTGTGTCCCTCTGTTTTTCCTGAAATGAAAGTACTATCCTCAAAAAGTCAGATGAGTTAATTAACATTGTACATGGAACACAGCAGCACTTGATAATTGTAAACATTTTGTTCTTTAGCTTTTGAGGTTTTTTTTTTCCATTTAGTTGTGACTTTTATTCACTAATAATACCTAGATAATGCCCAGCTAAATAATAGCTATTCATGTATGTAACTGTGAATATATGCATACCATGTGAATGAATGATAAATGAAATTAATGGTTCATACAGTACTTTCCTGAAACACAGTAAGTACTTAATACATGGTGTTACAAAAGGTTATAGGTAGCTCTAGAGCAGCAGAGATCAGAAGCAGTGGCTAGTGCATCCCACTGACAATAAAAATAGAGATAAGTGTGTCATTTATGTACCTTGTACATGCACTGTTCCAGGTACATTTAAAAGGACCACATACTAACTCCTTGATACTTAAACTGCTACTGTTATTTCCATTTTACAGATGAAAATATTGAGACAGAGTAAGTTTCCCAGGGTCACATACCTACCAATTGATAGGGTTAGAGTTTGAACTCAGCGAGTCTGATTCCAGAGGTCTTTCTCAAATTCTTTTGAGAGCCTTCTGTATATTAGGTGCCGTTTGGTCTCCTCCTGGATCTTACACCAGGAAGGAGATAGCCTAAACACAAATAACTAATGAATGATGGGAGAGACTTGTCTGAAGAGATAGGGGCCTGCCCTAAATTGAGTTGTCAGGGAAAATTTTCCAGTGAAATGTAAGCCAGCCAGATAAAGCATTCCACAGAAGGAAACAGTTAACAAAGGGCACAGGTAGGGTTGATATGTCAATAATATGAGAATATTGAAATGCAGAAGAAAAGCATTAAATCTTATGCTGCAAATGTTACTAACAGGGCCTTCCTTCTAAGTGTTGGTTTTCTTTCTGACTACACTGAATGAACCCTAGGGGAGTAAATTGGATCAAGTGATATGTATGAAAAAGGAGATTTCAGAACGCTCTTTGGCTTCCTTCTTCCTGTCCAGCCTCCTGGCCACTTTGCAGGGTCCTCCAGTGCATGCCTCTGTTGGTTTTTCTGCATCTATGTTGTGTAGACGTTTCTTGTGTCCCTTGAACTTTTGCATGCACCAGCCCTTGGGGCCCATCCTGTAACTGAACACACTCACATCTGAATTGCCTTCTATAGCAGGTAGCTGGCAGCCCCTACCTACTGTTGGAGCCCCAGCTAACCTCCCTTGAGAGGTCTACAGGGCAGAAATGTATGGTCAGCAGTATGGCACCAGGTCACTTGAGAATTTAGTTCACATTGTAAAATGGTCAGTTGCTATGTGGTGTATAAATCAATGTTCTATGAAGTTAGGAAAAGACCTAGAGCTCGTGAAAGAAACATTTGTAGTGTGTATGATTTTGTTTTTTTGTTTCTTCAACAATGGATTATTTACTTCATGTTTAGCCTCAGTGTGTTTCATGGATTACTTTATTTCATTCTTACAGTGATACTGTGAAATACAGGTTACTTTAATTCATTTTATGCACCAGGAAATTTTGGTCCAAGAGATTAAATTATTTTTCTTTGAGATGGGCTCTTGCTTTGTTGCCCAGGTTATCCTCAAACTTGTGGTCTCCTGACGGAAGATTTGCCCAAGAAGATGGGATTTCATTTGTGACTAAGTTAAATATTTTAACTATGCATACATAGTTGGTAATAGGAAGAATGAATCCAAGTAGTCTTGGCTACAAAACCACTTTTAACTACTGCACTGAATATCCTAGCAAAGAGGATTCCCAGTGTATAGATTTGAAAAACTTCCCTAAGTCAGAAGATTATAATTGTGCCCTATTATTCTGTTTATTATCCAATCACATAGTCATGTTTGCTTGCTGTGAGCCAAGGAAAGTACCACTAAGCAGTGGTATAGAGAACAGGACAAATGTGAAACGTAGTTTCCTGGGAGCAGAGTAAGACTCATACAGTTCACACAGGTGGATGGTTACAAATGTGGGTTGGTGTTGAGAGTGTGTGGCAAAGTCAGTCCTCTGGGACAGTATAATGGGGTTCAGTCTAGCCAAGTATTCAGGAAAGATGGAATGAAGTAAAGCAACAAGCCAGGCAAGATGTGCAAGGAGTGAAGGAAACAGTGCCATGGTACCATGATGAGAGCACAGTTTGCTCTAGGAAAATACTATGGCCAGAAAACAGAGAGGCTAGAGTAGGCTGTTCAAGACCTTGTAAGCCAGATGAGGATTTTAATTTTTATCTTCAGAGCAAGAAGAAGCTATCGAAAAGTTCAAATACCAGTCATCTCACAAACATAGCAAGACCTTCTCAGGTCTGGCCTAGGCAAAGTGGGATGTTCACGGTCAGATGGGATTACAGAAGTTTTCATTTATGAATTTTTACTTGTAAATCATAAATTGATGCACTAATGATTTATAGAGGTTTGAATTATGTAAATAGTAATACCAGAAAACTGAGGGTATTAACTGGTAAGGTCTAGGCATTACAGAAAGAATGGAGGTACCTGCTCTGGCTGTCAGACAGAATTGTGGGTTAAAAAGCAGTTTCTAGGAATTCTGAGTCTGTCTCAAGGTAGTAGTGGATTGATTTTCTAACTTGAATGCAGAGGAGGCCTTGCTTTCAAGGCAGTAGCTCAGATGTCCAGCCTCACTTTGAAATCGGCATGCCATTAAGTAAAGGAGTGACATTGGTGTTTTACAGATTGGTGGATCTGGCAGTAGTTGAGTGGAGATTGGAGGAGAGAAGTTCTGCCCTGTTAGAAGTCTTGTCCAAGTAGCTAAAGGCTACCAGACATGGCTTTGGGGACTAGCAGTAAGAGTGGCACAGGGGAGGCCAATTCCTGGAGAACACCAGAAAATGTCTGGGCTATGAGTTCGGTGCCTGGGTTTATTTCTTAACTATGCAATCTGTTGACTTATGAGGTCTCAATGTCTATGTGCCATAGTTTTCTGACCCCTACAATGGTCACAGGCCATGTGAGCACTTTTGGGAGCCTGGTACCCTTCTGCTATTTTGTTTGTATTCAGTCTCTGAATTTTTCTACCTTGTGGAATATTGAGTGAAGGAAGCACTATAATCATCACTGTCAGATGAAAAAACTGAAATTCAAAGAGGTTTTAAAAAGTACTGTCTTGTGTGAGGGAACCAGGATTCAAAATGGGAGAGTGACCCACAAGCTTAGCCACTTGGCCTTAAAGTGCCAGTGATAGGGAGTGTCTAATAGGGAGAGGTAGGAAGTGACCTTTTGAGGAGGTGACAGCTGAACTGAGACTTGATGTGTGAGAATGCACTAGGCATCTGAAGGAAGGGAAGGGCAGAACCCAGCTGGGAAAGAGCTTCTGCATTAGGGGAATATAAGGTGGTCAGTAAGCCTGAAGCAGAGTAAACTAAAGAGAGAGGGAGACACAAGTGGAGTTTTATCCTGGGTTCTGTTCTAAGGGTTGAAATTTTGTTCGTAAATGTCACTGGAGAGGCCATCAGAGACTCTTAAACAGCAGTGACTTGATCTGGTGGAGAATTTTTAAAGAATTGCTCTGGCTTCTTAGTGAACTAGTGGAATCTCTCTTAGGAGAAAGATCCTTAGTCCGTTGGAAGAGTGCTGGTGGCAGTGAAGAGACACAGACAGGCTCTTAAATAGAGAGGACCGGACTTGAAGATGGCCTGGATGTGATGGACAGAGAAATTACATGACACCTGGGTTTTAAATTTCAGCCATTGATGATGAATAAAATCATTTACTAAAAGAGGGAAAGGTTGCTGGGAACAAGGAGTAGGGCAGCGTCAACAGTAAAGCCCTATTGGACATATTTGTTTCATTTGAGATATAACATATCCAGATGGTAAAGTCTAATAGGCACTTGAGCATGTGAATAGGCAGAGCTTGAGAGTAGTCAACTTGGGCTGAGGACAGAAATGTAGACCTGATTGACCTATGGAAATTATAGATAAGTGGGGGAAAGGAAACTTCAGAATACCGCAGAGGTTAAATGCTTTTTCTACAACACTCAAGTTCAATTGTTAAACACAGTTTTCAAAATAGATATAGCAACATCAAAGCTAAGTATATTCAGGGCTGTTGGAGATCTAGTTTCTATGGGACTGTGAAGTCCTACATGCATTTGCTCATGTATCCATGTGCTTATTAAACCCATTCCCTTCCAATATGCTTGGCTGGGGACCCCAAAGTACATGAGCCACTCTTTAGAACATGGAGGTGACTCAGATCCAGAGAGCAATAGGAAGCTTACACAAAAATAATATTCGTTCTTTCAAATTAGCTCAAAATCTGTGAACTCAAGTACAGTGGTTTGGGTACATATTTAAAGTATAAATTTAATAATGGCTTCAGTTTTATTAACTCAGTACTTTTTTCTGTTCTAAGTCAAACTTACTTATATATTTGGACAAGAGTCATGTTAATTTGGGGGTGGGCTGACTGCAAATTTGTGCTTTAAAAATGTTCAGAAACTTATACTGCCTCTCACACAGATTATTTCTTTCTGTTGCTACAACATTCCACACTGTTTCTGTTGCTAAGGCCTTTGGAATGTTCCAGTACAGCAAAAGGATATAGAACTTCTAAAGAGGACATTTTACTTAAATTATTTTGTATCTTTTAGCTTACTCCAAATATGGATGTCAGAAAACACAGAATTTAGAAAGCTAAAGTTACAATTGCTTTACGTTTTTATTATAACAACTCATAGAGTAGCATGAACTGGATGTGTGTGTGTGTGTGTTGCACTTATGCACAGCCTTTTAGGAATATGTAATATGCTAATGAGAGATTAAGGACTGCAAACTTGAGTTCTCATTATGCAGCTTTCTTGGTGAGTGAGAGTACACAAGATCATTTCACTGTAAGTAAAATTAGTATGATATTGTAGGGTTATGGTTAGAAATAACCAGAAAGAGACCAAGAAGGGCAGATAAATGCATGACATGTGTATGTATGGAATATAATAGTGAATTACATTAATTTGTGTAGTTAGCATGTGTTAATAGTAATAATCTGTTCCTGAAAGAAAAAAGAAATGGAATTGCTGTATGAAAAGTGCTTATTTAGCACAGGACCTGGGACATATAGTAATCTTGATGAATGCTAATTATCATTGTGATTATTCTCATTACTTTCATTATCAGGAATTGTTGTTTTTAACATAAGTATAGATTTCTGGTCCCTTAAGAATAACGCCTTACTAATCACAAGTTTCACAGAAGGATAAAAGGAACTAGTACAAAACAGAACTCTTTCTATATAAACATTGTTGTGACAAACTCAAATCCTTATTACTTGAAAGAATCTGTATTGGGTTTGTTTTGTTTTTGTTAGTGGTGCAGGTCCTCATGCGTGCCAGTCAAATGTGCTACTAAGCTACATTCCACCTATCTTTTCACTCTCTTTTGAGTCTCGTATTATAAGGGGGAATAGCTTCTACAAGTAGGTACCTGACAGAATATATTTTAAATAGAATTATCATTGAATACTGTAAGAAGTAACAGCTATCACAGAGATTAAAACTAAATTAAGATAGTGTAACTCCTATTCAATTAATAATACTAATTGGCTGCTTTCATTAATGAAACCATTAATTTAATATTTTTAGACACTTGAAACTTTTAACTGTAAATTATAAAAATTAGCACCATGTTTACAATGGAATTTATACTAAACTTTTAAGTTTTATTTTTAGTATGAAATTCAATTTGAAGAAACAGTCACAGAAAATGACTTATGCATGTGATTACATGGAATATAATAACCTTTCCCTTCCTCCCACATGTACTAATTTAACTCAACGTGGATATGCATTCAAGGAAAACAGGACTTTCTTTGGCTTTTACTTATTTTTGTTAAATAAGTTTAGAGACAGCAATCTTTTTTTTTTTTTTTTTTTTTTGCCAGTCCTGGGGCTTGGACTCAGGGCCTGAGTACTGTCCCTGGCTTCTTCCCGCTCAAGGCTAGCACTCTGCCACTTCTGGCCGTTTTCTGTATATGTGGTGCTGGGGAATCGAACCTAGGGCCTCGTGTATCTGAGGCAGGCACTCTTGCCGCTAGGCTATATCCCCAGCCCTAGAGACAGCAATCTTCTGGGAGCTTTATTTACTCAAATTTCACAATCGGGTGCTTAGCCTCTGATATTCTAATTTACTGGTGTTGGGATCTGGATGAATGTCTAGAAACCATTTCTCTGATTTATAAGAAGGTACCAAATTTAATCCATAATTATATGTCAGAATATAGTTCCAGCTCTTGATCATAGACTGGAGCCAAGGGGGGTCTTGTCTTCTTAGGTATAATGGTGAGAAGATGGTATCTCTGTAGGTAGCAGTAAAGCTAAAATAAGATAAATAGCATATACAAACTACTCAATGGGGCGGGGGGAGAGGGGAATGAGGGACGAGGTAACAAAACAGTACAAGAAATGTATCCAGTGCCTAACGTATGAAACTGTAACCTCTCTGTACGTCAGTTTGATAATAAAATTTTGAAAAAAGAAAAAAGAAACTACTCAATGCTGCAGTTGTATTCCAGAGTCATGTAGAACCCTGGTATAGTTCATATCTATAGTAAACTATCTGTATGTAATTCAGTGCCATAGAAACTGCTCTAGACAGCCTAGCCTGTAGCTATGTATGCATACGTTAGATCAGTCATTTGATATTTCTAAGATTGTCATCACTTGCCATCTCCTTAAATAATGTTCTTCTCCCTTTAAAATCACCAACTTCATGAATGCTAGAGAAAGGGAAATTAAAACCCTTGTAGGAAAAAATGAAGATAGCAATCAGCTATTTGGGTCTTTCTTCTTATTTGTTTATTTGGAAGTACTAGAGGCTAAATCTATGGACTTGCACATGCTTGGCAAGTGCTATACCATTGAGCTATGTGGTCAGCACTTTCCACCTTTTAAACATAGAATTTAGTACAATAAAATCTTTTTTGCATTATTGTGTTATACCTAGCGGGGCTCACTGGCTCACACCTATATATTTGGGAGGTAGAGATTGAGAGATCAAGGCTTGAAGCCAACCTGGGCAACAAGAAGTATAAAAGGTTTCATCTCTACCAATGGCTGGCATGATGGTGCTTGCTCAGTGACACGTGGAAGAAGCTAAGTAGAAAGAACAAAGCCCAGGCTGCCTGGGCATAAAGTGAGATTCTACCTTGAAAATAACCAAGACAGAAAGAGTCTGGAGGCATATCTCAAGTGGTAGAGTACCTTCCTAGCAAGCCTGAGTTCCTGAGTTCAATTTCCAGTACTGAGGGGGGAAAATTGGACTGTCTATTGCAGATATTCTCAATAGTGCCTATTGTATAAAATGCCAGTTTGAAATAGTTAGATTGTTATTGTTGAGTATTATTTATGATTAGGACTTTTATTTAAACATATTTACAAAGTATGAAGTTACTTTGAATTTTCATGTATGTACAGATAGTTTGTCTTCACTTTTATATTTTAAATTGATTTGTTATTCTAAAAACAAAATAATCTTGTCTCTTGGCTATTCTGGAGACCAGATTACTGTTGATGCATGAAATGCTGTTTGTACTGAAGTCATTGTGTCTATCATCTTAGTATGTTAGCTGCAAGACTAGGGGCTGGTTGTTGTGGCCTAAAACTTAATGTTATTTTTCTTTGAATTTCATGCTGCCAAAGCAGCAATTTTACTCGTTAGGACTATCTCTGCTCCCTTTCTTAACTGGATTGTAGCACTCATAGACCTGATGACTAAAATGGAATGCATAATTAAATAACTAGAACCATTAGCTGGTATAGTTTAGTGAATTATTGAGTACTTCCTGTGGTTGCAGATTGTTCCCGGCAACTTTTTATTGCATGAATATTTTCATTGTTTTCATTCTAACAGATTTATCTATTACACCTTATAACATTTTGAGTATATTTTATTTTAGACCTGTAAAGTCTAAAGCCTGGTTTGGTTTCTTTCTTGATCATGGTATGCACATAAGACTCGTCCAAATTATTTCACATCAGTCATATCCAGTGAGTGATGCTCTATTTCTTTGTTGCAGACATGCCAATATTTGGTCTTTGTCCAGCCCATGATGATTTCTACTTGGTGGTGTGTAACGACTGTAATCAGGTTGTCAAACCACAAGCATTTCAGTCACATTATGGTAAGTAATTGTTTAAAAAGTCATTATTAAAAAGTAAAAGAGAAAGCAGAATTAAATCAAATGCTGATGTGCCGAGAAGAGAGTATTGGAGAAGAATAGACGCAAAAAGAGTTTCAGAGGCAAGATGACTCTGGAATTAAGATTCAGGTGGGGCTGTAGGCTAAAAGGATTGCATAGGTTAGAAATACTTTTTTTTTTAAAGCAAGAATTTTTAGGACTTACAGTCAAGACTGGTGTTGTTTTAAAAGCCATTCTACCATAAACACATCCCAATGTTGGGTGCAAGGAATGTGTGTTATACTTAGGCATAAAATGGTTCTTTGAGTTCCTGCTGCTGGTTGTGGGGTCAATAGTACAAAGATAAATAAGATACTGTCTGCTGAGACTTAGAAGCTGATGTTGGAAAGGGAAATCAGGCAGTTGCCGAATATTTGGAGTTGAGTGTGAAGGTGGACTAAACTGAATTTACATTTAAGCCTACAAGAACCATAGGCTCATTCTTTTCCAGGAACACATTATCTAACTTAGGTTTTCTTTTTTGTAGTCCCGGAATGATAATATAAGCACCATAGGTTTCTGATGGAGACTAATTGAAATTTGAGTAAAGCCACTATTACAGAGCCTTGTAAATAAGAAATATAAGAGACAGAAACATGTATGTTCAAAGTGAGTCCAGGGTCTTAAAAATAAGGTAGAGCATGGATACCTCCCAGTGATTAACTCAGAGAAAGCTTCTAAGTTTTAAAATCCAGGATACCTGTCCATTGTGGAAAATACAGAAAATATTTTAAGGACATATAGTCCCCTAAAATTGGGTTTTGATGGAAATAGGGCAGCCACATATGACCACACAGATGGTACACTGTATATCCATATTTGGTGGATGTAGGCTGGCAATAGAGCTACATGAGTAAGTGCAGAGGCAAGAAATTCCAGGCTGTCTGGAATGTTCTACACAGTCCCCCTATTGGCCAGAGCTGATGTATTATACATGTGAATGAGTTGTGTGCACAGGCAGGCTGGAATTGGCTATAGGCCTCACTGCCCACTAGAGTTTCCTGATCTCCATGTGTGCCAATGAAGAACTGTTGCAGATTTGCAGAACCAGAGTAATGTGATCCAGCACTGCTTCAGAGAAGTGATAGGTAGAGTTGGATTAGAAGGAAATGGGAGAAGAAATGCTTAAAGGTATTGGCTCTTCCAGGACTTTCTTAAGCAGAAAGAGATCCTCTTGGTTACCTCTTCTCAGAGTACTTCACTTGGTGGTGACAGTGCATTTTGGGGAGTCTTGTTACTTTTGCATATTTGTTTTGTGCTGGTACTAGGGCTTGAACTCAGGGCCATGGCACTTTCCCTTAGCTTTTTTAGTTCAAAGCTGGTGCTCTATCATTGGAGGTGTTTTTTTGCTAGTTAATTGGAAATAAAAGTTTTGTGGATTTTTCTGCTTGGGCTGGCTTTGAACCTCTACCCTTAGATCTCAACCTTCTGAGTAGCTAAGATTACAGGTAGGAACCACCAATACCCAGCCAGTAGTCCAGCTAGATTTGTTTTCGATCTTCCTCTCTCTCCTCCTTAGATGTCAGTGTCTCAGTAAAGATAAACATCTTAAAATCTCATTTCTACCTTTTTTATTCATCTCTAGCTCAGTGTGACTTTCCAAAGCCACTGGGCAAGAGGCTGAGGTCACTCTAGTGACAAGGAAAATACTAAAGATGTCAGAGAAAGGAGTTCTGAAAGATGAAGGTCAAGTGCCTCAAAAGAGGGAAGCATGACTGTCCCTTTCTAAGGCAGCAGTGAAGGAGAATGCTAGTGGGTTTATAAAGGATTTAGAGGCAGATTGGTGATGATGGTGAAGGGAGCATGACTATATGAAGTATATGGAAGCACTGCATGGTTGGTGGCCCTGGAATACTGCTGAGGGAAGGAGATGTTTGCAGGGCTGAGAACCATTCTCAATGCTGTCTTGGTCTCCTCCCCTTTGCAGACAGGAGTTCTGACATTTTTGGAAATCTCTCTCTCTCTCTCTCTCTCTCTCTCTCTCTCTCTCTCTCTCTCTCTCTCTCTTTAAAATGAAATCCCATTTTCTTGTTCTACAGTAACAACAAAAAATGTTAAGTTTAGAAACCCTCACATGTTCTTGACTGAAAATGAATCCTATTATGAGTTGAAAAACTAGAGATAGAAATGCCTTTAAGCCCAACCTAGCATCATAAATTAGCAACACCATCCTCACACTCCTGAGGACCTGGCTGACTAGGAGTTGCCATACCACCATGGCCCACATCACATCATCACATCATAGGGGAGGATCCTATGGCATACCAATTGCTTTCCAAGTACCTGACTACCGAATGCATATTGCTTTCAGCACTCTAGAAAGACAAAATATCGTCAGGCTGAACTTTTCTAAGTTAGGGACTATATTAGGAAGCATTCTTACTTGCTGAGGAAGGGATTGTATTTTTTTTTTTATCTCCCGATGAAATTGATGAAAGTCTGTGGGCATTCTTGTGAAGACCTGTGTTGCTATTCATCTGTGACTTTTATCAACAAAAAAGCAGTTCTTTGAACATTCGAAACTATCACTTCCAGAATAAGAAAGAACAGCACTTCAGTGGCAACAAGACCTGTAAATTATTTAATGTTAGTGGAAAACTTTTGAATTGATGCGCAACTTGTGTAGAGAAAGAAAGGGCCTAGTGCTTTTTCTTCCCCCTGGCAAGCTGCCTTTTGGGAAGTTCATGATTAACCTGGATTTCCATTTGATTAGCGATAGTGAGTAGTTGTATCATTTTAGTATTTCCAAGTTTCATAGTCTGTTTTTGCAGTATAGATTGCTCTCCTTCATTAATAGCAATAACATGTTTTCTTTGTTTTGAAATATTCCAGCATGTCTGACTTGTCTTCATTTACTCAATGTTTTTAAAAGCAAGGTATATCTTGTCGCAACTTACACATTTAAAAATACACAGGCACCACTGACTCATGCCTGTAATTCTAGCTACTGCTTGTGCCTAGCTGCTTCACTCCATTTGCTCATGAAAAGTTCCATAATTCTCCTTCTCTGTCATACAGGCAGACCAAGAGTTGAGAGATGTTAATTCTGCGTGAACAAGTCCACATTTACTGTCTCTACTCTTAATTGAAACCCTTCTCAAATGTCAGCCATTAAGTATTTTACCTTAGACTATTTATATTAATTTACTTGTTAACTTTATAGGTTAGCTGAGTCTCTGAACAAAGTCCAAGTAACAACATGTGGCTCAACCATCTTTTCCCAATATTAAACAGATTCTAGGTTATTATTTGCTGATAGAATTCCACACAATATTTTTCTTTAAGTCATTTAAACTCATTTAAATAAATCCATTTCCAAAGGCCTTATTAGAACCATAAAGGAGAAAATCTAAAAAAAAACCATTTTTTAAAGAACCATTAGGGGAAAATCTGGTGTTATTTACCATAAAATATGGTAAATATAAGAATATATACAGCAAAAAGAAGATCATTTAATCTTTTGTAAATGCTCTTGCCAGTGCAGCCAGTGAGCCTGTGGCCTGCTTCCTTTGTTATAAAGGAGGCTGCAAGTCAGGTACTGGTTTTTCACACCTTTAATCCTAGCTATCAAGAGGCTGAGATCTGTGGATGGTAATTCAAAGTGCCTCCCAGCAGAAAAATCCAGTACTGAAATATCTAGTAAAAAGTGGGGCTGGAGACATGGGTCAAGCAATAGAACCACAGTTGAACAAACTCTAACCATGGTATCAGAAGATGAAAGAAAAAAAAAGTCAAGGGACAGCACACCTAGTATTTGATGTTTAAGGGATTAGACATCTATTGGAACCAATCTTGGTTTCTCTGAAATACCAGTCTTTGGAAGCAGATTTCTAGAAGCCCATGCAAAGTATCACAGAAGAGAAAGACCTTTTGTGATTTATCAGTTGCTGTTATGAATTGAACCACTACTATTCACTGTAAGTGGCATGAGAGTCTATTGGCAAGGCTTCCCCAAGAAGCATCTGCCTCTATCAAACCTCTTTTCACAAATGGAGGTGTTATAAATCTGGCTTTATCATAATTACATGCAAGTAGCGTTAGCAGAAACATTGCTATGATTTACTTACAGAAATTATGAGTCTTACAAAATGAATAGCATGGACTTAATGTTCCTTGCAGTGCATTGAGGTGGTTTGGATTCTTTCAGATGCCAGAGTAAATTGGATTTTCTAAAATGTCATTTTAATCAGAAGATTAGTAAATTACTCATTCTCATATGAGAAATCACTCTGATTTTTTTTTTTAGGAAGTTGATTTAAAGGATTGTTAATGTAAAGCAAAATCAGTCTTAAAGTTCTAAGATCTAATGAATGAGCAGTTCTGGTTAAAAGCTGGTTGTCATTGTTGATAACATTATACGTGGTTATAACTAGCTATTGTCATCATGTGATTAAATTACTTTGGATCACAACCCAGAGGTGTTGTTATTACAGAGCCAGAAATCTTTAATTTTGCTATCTGATTGACTAGACAAAAGAAGTAAAATTTAAGCTATTTTTGAATAGGTTGTTTTGACCATTAAGTACTTGCTTTTAGGTAACAAAAAAGTGAGTGGTTTGTTTTTTTTTAATCTCCAGTGTGCTAAATTTGTATAGTAAATGTCTTTCTCTACTTTGAAGATCTCATTGATAGTCTTCTAGGATTGGCATTCCTGTAAAAAGTCCACATATGATCACTTTTAACAATACTTGGTCATTTCTAAAGCAGCTTTGCACATGTTATTTCATTCTTGTTCTTACGTACTAAGTGGATTTTATC
Organism: Perognathus longimembris pacificus; assembly: GCF_023159225.1. Taxonomy (NCBI): domain Eukaryota; kingdom Metazoa; phylum Chordata; class Mammalia; order Rodentia; family Heteromyidae; genus Perognathus; species Perognathus longimembris. The sequence goes on from NC_063170.1 coordinate 53,361,402, forward strand.
CGTAGTTTACAGATGGAAGTCCTAAATTAAATTTCATTCACACAGATAAAATGTATCAGGCCATGTTTTCTGCCTACTAATACCTATTTATCTTGCCAGTGATAAGGATAGGGATAAAAGAAAATCCAGAGAAGATAAAATGAATTCCACATGTTCCAAAACTCATCAGTGACAGATGTTCTAGCTCAGGTATAATTGTTAAGTTTTCTTGGTGTAGCTGGGTCAGCACTGTAAACCTGTTACTTCAGAAAGAACATTTAGTAATTAATTAGAAGATGTAATGGTAGAGTAGGTAGATTCTTGATTTAGCATAGTCAATGGATTTCTCTTCTGCCTCTTCCGCCTGAATAATAGTAACGATCCATAGCTTAGTTCTTCTTTTTGTATGAACCTCATAATATTTTATGGCTTCTTTAGAAAATTAATCAGTATATTAATTTCTACAGTCAGTACCAAGACAGAAATGTATTGCAGAGCAAAAAGCATTTGGCTCTGTTTCAAAGACACAATGCCAGGCCTTTCTCAGTAGTAGGGGGATGAGCCAGGACTAACTAACCAGTGGACACATCAGCTCACGACTGCTGTCAAGATGAACAGCAATTTAACTCTCCAAGGAAATTTTAAATAAAGGCTTTGACCTAAACCTTCTTCTTCCTTAATAACATGTTATAAGCAGTAAATTCATGTTTTTCTTTGCTGCAAGCCAAATTTTACTAATTTAATTTTTCAAATAATTTCAGTAGCATCAAATAAAGGACTGTTCTTTTCTCAGCTAATACAGAGTTTATCTTTCTTCTCCAGTTCTATGAGTTGAATATTAACTGGTGTTCTAGTATCATTTGTAGAGCCTACATTTTAAATTTGAGTTATAAAGTGGGCTGATTTTTCTTTTCCTCTTTTTGATATCTATGTCTTTACTAAGGTCTGTGCCTTCAGGGCTACTTTTAGATGAAATTAAACAAATCAGCCATTACAGTATTATTCATACACTGAAGAAGTATTTATTGGATACCTATTTCTCTCCACTGAACTAAAAAAAGCAGTGTCTCTAATTTCATGTAGTTGTATTCTGATTGGGATGGGTGGACAAAAACAAACAGTGAAATAGTGTGAGATAAGATTATTTCAAGTAGGACACATTCTGGAAATAAAGTGAAGGAGAATTAGAGTAGACCATTTAAAATAGGTTAGTCAAAGAAAGCCTTTTCAAAGAGTTGTTGTTATGTAGTGCATAACAAGCCAGGTACTTCAGATCGGAAATAGAAGATGCATGTTTCATACAGAGGAAATGGCAAGTATATACACCCTGAGGTTGAAGTGGCCTTCACAGAAAGACTGGCAGAGAAGCAAAACTGTGCTTAAAAAAGAAAGATGTTTCGTTTGAAATTAGAAAAAGAAGGGTCAGGACCACATAGTGGACCCTGGAAGGCATGCATGAGCAGAATCAAGACAGACGGTGAGTTAGTGTGGAGACACTGGAAGGGTTTTGTGCTAAGAAATATGATTTGACTTACTGCTGTTGTTTGCAACTTAGGCAAGAATTTAGCCAGGGAAAACAGTGTGCCATAGGTAAGGTGAGATATGAATGGTGAGTAAAAGCTTAGACTAGGATTGTGGTGCTAGGGCACCGAGGTGCAACCTGAAATCAACATAGCTGTGTGGGGCCTGTAGGTGAACTTAAGTAGGAGCCATAAGAGGAAGCTGGACCTCAAGTAGCAATGTGAATCAGGAGGTTGTTCTTTCAATGTACTGTAAGATAGTTGTGGCAGAACATATTTATTGCAGTGATGCCAGTCTAACAAAGATCATTCTTTTTAGTTTTTGTTTTATTTGGGGTGTTGTATGTCTTGATTTTTAATGGAAAAGTAATCTCATCAAAAAGCGAGGAAACAAGAGAATATGTGTATTTTCATGGAACTCTTCATGTTCTCATTGGGTCCCAAGAATTTATGGCGGAGCTTGAGTGGTTTAGTGGTGATGCTTGCCTTCCATGCCCAAGGCCCTTGTTCTGTCCCCAGTTCTACCAGAGAGGATAAAAAGTGAGTTTATTTACTAAAAACAAAAGTACGTTTTGATATTTTTGTGATGATTTAGCAAAGTATATTATAAGAGAAAAATTGAGCCAATAATAAAAAGATAAATATGCAATCAGAATGAACTGTGTTTCAGGGGTGCAGCTTGACCTATATATTACCTTAGAATGTTACTAAGCCCTGGGCAAAGTAATATTTGTCATGCATACTTTTTCCCCTATGTATATTGTTACGTGAAAATTTGTTACAAATTTGCCTTCTATATTTAGTCTTAAATATTGTAATACATATTCTCTTGTATTAAAGACTACTTGTTAATTCTACTTTACTAATGCATTTTAATTCAGCCAGTCATAATCAGAACATATATATTTTCAGAACTGCATTTCTGTATGAAGTACTTTTAGAGATCATCCTGCTTTAGAAGCATGTATTTGAGCATATTGATTGTCTACATGGAGGCTGCTCACAGCTGCCTGCCATATTTATGCCACTGTGACTTACTGAATTGCTTTGACAGTTGCGATTTGGGTTACTAGAAAAAAGGCAATGAAACTGTGAATTCCTGACGTAGATACTGTTTCATATATATGAGTGTTTATATACATATCCTGAAATATCACACATATTTGTAATATATACAATTTTTGTCAAGTATACACATCCCATATATAGTGCCCTTTTTAACCTGTCTGCCACATACAGATACCATTAGCTATTACCGCATGGCTGTGCTTCAGATTTTTTAAAGGGCATTGGGGATTAAGAATCTGCATTTTTCTTTATAAAAAGGATTTTTTTTCCCTGACAAGCATTTCAAGGCCAATTTGTTCATTGACTACATAAGATAAACTCACTTTCATTTAGCCCTGATAAGCTGTGATCTCACACATGACCAGAAGAGGGGAGTGTTTATGGCTTCTTCATGCTGCAGCCATGCACTTGTGGGCCTAAGCCTATAAAACAAACTGGTTTGGAGGGAAGGAAACTATAGCTAAATGTATGTGTTTGCACCGTGTGTGTAAAAACCTTAGTCTTTGGCTTATGTCTACATTTTGTTTTTTAGACAGCAGTTCAGGGATGGGGAACATTCAAGCCCATGGACGTCATAACTCATTTGGTATATAACCAATCAGAAACATAAGATTCTCATTAACTGCCCAAGGTTTTCTGCCTATATTGATCATTTTGTTTGGCCTCGAAATTATTTTATAAATATTCAAATGGCCCACCCAAGAAAATCATATCCCACCCCTGCAGCAAACCTGAAGATAATTTTATACCTTCCTTAAAGTATCTCAATTGTATCTCAACTTGAGATATAAGAAGTAAACTAAACACATAAGATAAGAGTTAGTGATTTGTGCTCTCTTCGGGTCAAAAGCAAACTTCAGATTAAAATTTGTTTTACTGCCTCTGGACTTGATATTTTAAATAGATTATTAGAACTCCTAATTTTAGTAATTGTGTTGAGCTTGAGACAGTTCCAGTATTTTTCTGTGTGATTCTTAGAGTCTCAGTTGTGGTCATTAAATCGCAATGTGCATTGCCAGCCAAACTAGTGACATAATAAGGATAAATTTATTTTTTTTTTATTTTATTTTTTTTTTTGGCCAGTCCTGGGCCTTGGACTCAGGGCCTGAGCACTGTTCCCTGGCTTCTTCCCGCTCAAGGCTAGCACTCCGCCACTTGAGCCACAGCGCCGCTTCTGGCCGTTTTCTGTATATGTGGTGCTGGGGAATCGAACCTAGGGCCTCGTGTATCCGAGGCAGGCACTCTTGCCACTAGGCTATATCCCCAGCCCGATAAATTTATTTTTAATACCAGAATTCTATGCTTCTTAAATTTTTCTTCAGTTCCCTTTACAGATAATTTTTTATGATTAAAAACTATTAAACCGGGCTGGGGATATAGCCTAGTGGCAAGAGTGCCTGCCTCGGATACACGAGGCCCTAGGTTCGATTCCCCAGCACCACATATACAGAAAACGGCCAGAAGCGGCGCTGTGGCTCAGGTGGCAGAGTGCTAGCCTTGAGCAGGAAGAAGCCAGGGACAGTGCTCAGGCCCTGAGTTCAAGGCCCAGGACTGGCCAAAAAAAAAAAACAAAAACAAAAACTATTAAACCAATTTCTTGACAGATGTTTTGATTGGTACATGAGTATATTAAATAGAAATACTCATATTTGTATACAAACACACAAAATGTAACCAGCCCAGATTTGCTGTTACTTTTTAATGTAGCCTACCTTTTTGCTAGTTTTTAATGCCCTCCTACTCCCCCTCCCCCCCCATCTGTTTTTTGTCCCCCTGCTGGTCCTGAGGATTGAACTCTGGGCCTGAGCACTGTCCCTGAGCTCTGTCCCTTGTCCCCCTGCTGGTCCTGAGGATTGAACTCTGGGCCTGAGCCCTGTCCCTGAGCTCTGTCCCTGAGCTCCTTTTGCTCATGGTTAACACTCTACCACTTGAGCCATAGTGCACTTCGAGCTTTTTCTATGATTTAATTGGAGGTAAGAGTCTCACAGACTTTCCTGCAGTCCTCAGATCCTAGCCTCTTGAGTATCTAGGATTGTAGGCATGAGCCACCAGCACCCAGCTTACCTTTTTCTTATTTCATCTACCTTCCTGCCATCTATAGCTGTAATAATTATACTCTGGGATCAGTAGTGCCTTCTGATTGTGGAAATTTGTAATCATGCTTTTGTATTTTTCTCTCAGTATCTATATGGGTACAGTGCAGAGAATCATAAGTTTTATAGGAGGAGCTTTAAATGATGTTTTAAAGTTGAACCATCATGCACACTTGTGCTACTCTCCTAGTTTGTAGTGCTTCAGTGTAAATCCATGCACAGCCCAGGTCAGTACTCCCCTCTTAACAGTGGCCTGTTTCTCTTAGGTGTGCTGTGTAACAGATCCCTCAGCTAGGCTGCAAGCCTTCATTTTGTTGCATCTTCCCCTGTGAACAGAGCAGCCATAGTACTCTCACTCCCACTCCCTGCCATGGGGCACAGATCCTTAACTACTGGTGGTTTGGGCTGTGTGGGACAGGGTCTCAGGAAGGGCTTCCTGAGTATGAGTTGAAAAGAACACTTACTACATTGTTACCAGTCTGCTAGATGGCTTGACAAAAAGGCCTAGTACCCTTGGTCTCTAGCAGCTCATCATGAGAATGTTTCTATCAGTCATGGATGTTGTATTTATTTTTTGCAAGCTTCCATTTGTTTTTTTCTAAAGCCTCTTGAGTATTATTTACACCCATACATATGTTTCATCTTAATTTGAACTTGAAATTACCCAAGTACAAAATGTTTTACTACAGGGTAACAGATACCTATCTTGTAAGTATGGGTAGTATACAGTGATATGAGGCCAAGGAAGTATTTCAAAAAAACAGGAATTGAAAACCTTGTTAAACCTTAACGATAATAAATATAAGAAATCGCTTTAAAAAAGAAATACTTTCAAAGAAGTGATGGTTTTGAAAAAATTATTTGGATATTTTTCTAGATGTCTGTGGTAAGTTTTTCTTCTTTGGGGTATGGAATTTATCAAAGACACCTAACTCTCTTAGGCCCAGATTTCTCTCTGAAAAATGGGTGGCTTGCTAAAGGGTAACAATGTTGGGAAAGATTAATTGCAAGGCTAAGGGAAGAGAATCATCAGTCTCCTTTCTACTCTATCTTCCTTGCATTTAATGTAATTGGTCACTTTGTGTATCATTGACTAGGCTTAGATTGAAATGTCGTTCCCACAAAGCCTATATAAATCAGCCGTTAGGTTATGTTGTATTTGAATGCCTTACATCCACATGTGAAGAGCCATTCACCTAAAGGTCAGATGCCAGCCAGAAGAAGACTACTGCCTAGTATTAGCCCCCAAGATGAATTATCTCATGTAAGCTCCATCCCCCACCTCTTATAATCATCACAGCATGAGTAGCCAGTGCGCACTGGGTAATAAGATAGCAACTTGTGTTGCTGAAGCTAATCTAATTCTGAATAGCAGGCTTCCAGGCCTCAGCTGAATGAAATTGCTTGGTATTTCTAAGTTAGAAAATGCTTTCTTCCCCTTTCAAGTGCTCCTTGGCATCAAGTAAGGAATGTTAAAGCTGTTGTAAGTGCCAATTAAGGCCAATTATAACCTGCCTGGCCTGCTGAGACAGTGAAGTAGAGTTGGTTAAGGCTGTGTTCCTATAAAATGGAGAACTGCCTGTGCCAGGGACAGGAACATTATATTTCATAACTGCCAACAGTTTGTTTGTTGCCCTGAAGAACACAGCATTACAACTTTGATGGCTTCTCAGAGATTCAATTTCTAAGAAAGGAGGAGGTGGCATTATTACTGTCTTGCTCTCACTTTTTCCTTCTTTTCAAGTGAGATCCTCTCTCCACTTTTGCCTGGTTATGACCACAATAGCTATCTTTTCTTCAATGTTTGAGACATGCTAGGCACTGCTGCAGTAAAGCACATGAGCATTACCTAGTGTCAGCCTTACCTGTGGGAGAAAGTATTGGCTGCCAGGTTTGCTCTGGGCCACACAACAAGAGGTGCTAGACTGCAGCCTGGCTGCCCTCCTCTCTCAAGCCAAGCCCTTGCTATCTCAGCGCTGCCCCTGTGTGTTCTTATTCACCCCAGAATGGTGTCCCTTCAGGACTCCTTTAATAGAGAGTAAAACTTTTATGTGCATACCATCCAAACTATAGTCAAGTTGTCTAATTTATGGTCTCCAAGGCAGAGATGTTATGTTACTAAATGGCATTTCAGTTTGTCATTTTTTTCTCCATAGAAATATGACCAGTCATATTTTGTGAGACTTAATATCAAGCTATATTTGAACAAGATACTGGGAAATAATTTAAATAAGATCAAAATGATAGCTATACCACCATTCATTCTTTTTCTGATGTATATATAGAAAATAAATTCAAACTGTTTATCTTAGCCAGGCATAGTAATATAATATAATATAATCTCAGCTAGTTGGTCAACTGAAACAGGAGAATTGCACGGTTGAGGACACTTTTGAAACATAGGCCCTGTCTCAAAAAGAAGGGATGGAAGCTAGGGAAATGGCTCAAGTGGTAGAATACATGCCTAACAATGCATTTATATTACACTCGATCCTCAGTATCAAAAAGCCAGTGTGGGTTTTCTAACCCTTGTTTCCTTGGTGTTGTAGAAAGGCATCATTCCCAGAACTGTTAAGGATTTTCTGGTTGTTTTCCTCATTTGTGCTATCCCTATGTGGGAAGGGGAACATTAGGAAGGCCAGCGTTTGTGCTAGGAGGCTGCTAAGGACATTGTGTACTCCTGTGCATTCACAGTGTAGAACCTGAGTCTCAGCCTGAGGAAGGTCCTAAACACTTAAATATACCTAGTGCTGTTCTGCTGTTGGTAACATGAGGGAAAAAGCCTTTGCTGGCCTGTCAGGCGAGCAGGTGAGCTGTAATGAACAATACTGTAAAAGCCACTGCACCAAGTATTTTTCTCTAGCTTGAGAAAACCAGCAAACTTACCTGAAATCCTTATTTGTTTTTTTAAGATTGAGAAGTATCTTTATCACATGCTTTTAAGGCCTGTGATGGATCATCCTTAATGTTCTTAGGATCTTAAGGACCACTGTGGTTTGGATTTTGTAATTGTAACTAAGAATCTGGAGGAAAAAAGTAGGTTTTAGAAGAATGCTTGGATCTTCAATTGAAAGGCATAGTTAAAATCCAAATGCTTGTGAAATAAAGCAGTGTAGCTACTGTCTGTTTTATTTTAATCAGTTAAGAATTTCTATCTCATTTAATAGAAGCCATGTAATTCCCAAGCTTCAGGCCTCCTTCCCTTTCCCAGGCCAAATTATATCCACACATGTAATCTGTGACATTTGCCAAATAGTCTGTGTGGGATGAAGGGATGGTTACCTCTCCCTTTCCTCCTTACTTTCAATTTAAAAATGTGTGTTAGTCTGTCAAGCATTTGAGTCATTATTATAAAACCTATATCACTTAACAGTTTTTTAATGCCTATTTGACAGTAAGGCTTATAATTGGTGGGAGAGAATAGGTATGTAAAGAAGTAAGTAATGCCTGAAGTAAGTAAACAGCAAGTGAGGAAGACACTGTGTGAAGGGGACTACTGCGGCATGAAAAGTGCAGGTTTATGCTTTAGTCCTCTAGTAATTGAGCAACAAACACTCAACAGTATGTGAAGCTATGCATATTTTAAAATACACACAGAAAATGGGTCAAGATTTTATTACTAGACTTAAAAAGGGAAAGTATGTTTTAAGTATAAATTTTTTTAAGTTTAATAAGCATAGATAGCATAAATATGAAGAGAAGCTGCTAATATTTGTGGACATTTTAACTTCAAGACTTGTAGATCTGGCAAGGTTTAAAATATAATTTTTATTATTAATCCTGTAAATTTATATATTCTTGACAGTAACAGTATCATTTTAAATATATTCAGAAAACTTAGATTGTGAATAGGTCACATTTTGGCAGGATAAATTTATAATATCTATCTTGTTCAGTTCTGGCAAGTTGCCTTTCAAAAAAAGGGATTAATTTACACTGGCGGGGAAGCCTTGTATGACCATATTAGATGAAATTAGACTCCACCCCCTGTTTTCTGTTGATCTGCCAGGACCTTTGTAATTCAAGTGCTTTTTACAGTAGTAGCAAATGTTACATAAGCCCAAACATGGAGCATATTTGGAGTTGGTGGGCAGACCCAAATCATGATGCAAGCCTTCAGTAGCAAGTGTGCAGTGAAGCACAGCCAAATTCTGTGAATGGAAGGTAGCGAGTCGCCTTTCCAGAGCAGCCCTTTTTCTGCGCAGGAGCTGAAAGTTCCACTGGGTAAGTTTTCTGACACAGTTTTCAGAGGTTGAACTTGGCTGGAGGCCCAGTTCTGGACGAGCCTGCAGGAGGTGCATTAGGTCTTTGCTAACTTACAGAAAGCTAAGCAGAGTCAGGAAGTTTGTGCAGGCCTCTTTTCTCCTGGTGGTGGTTTGTCCTGTCCTGCCAGCAGGCCTGATGGGAGGGCCCTACTGCTCTAGTGTAGAGGGAAGGAGGGAGGGAGTGCTGCAGAGCTGGGGGGTCAGAGTGGGTAATCGCAGCATGAGGGATTAGCTGTTGCAAGCTGTCCACAGGAGCCATTCTGAAATGTCATTTGAGTTATCTGGCCAAAGTTCAAAGTAAAACAGGAGTTGAGTTTGCTATTAACTGCAGCAAAATGCTTAGGCTTGCATCAAACAGTTCCCTATATCTTAGCTGGGAGAGCACTGGTTACACAGCTTTCTAAAAATGGAGGAACGTTGTAACACACTTTGACTGTTTGTTTTTTTATCTTGTGGTAAGTGAGGTTTCATGACAGGCAGTTCAGTGTTTCCTGTAGAATGTGTTTGAAAGCTGTTTTGTCAGATACTTCAAATCCACAGCAAAGTTTCAAACGGAACACTATGTCAAGAGGAAGAACAACTTCACAATACAAACAGTCACCCTGGGAAGTCATTCAGTAACTTAAATTGGGTGTATAAAAGTTTAATTATGGGCAGACTGACTGCCAGAAAACACTTTTGCATTTGTGTTGTTAAGGTAGCTAGCAGTTATGCTGAGTCTTTACATATCTTGTTCTTTGTGTCTTGGGACAGAAAGTGAGGTAACAGCTGAGTTTTTTAGTTCTCACTGGATTCAAATTTCATACCGTCTACATTAATGGATTTGACTAGATGGTTTTGAGGTTGAAACTTAACTTCCCTGTTGTTGAAGGTTTAAACACAAATAGTTCTTGAACCTTAAGTGAAATGGTGCTGTTAAGATTTTTCTAAGAATCCTTATCAGGCAGTTTTGAGCTTTGCTTCTGCTTGTTTCATTTGGTCTTGTTTTTCGCAAATCATTTTTGGTGTTTTACTTGTTAACAGCCTCAGCCTACAGGTGAAGCAGATAGTGTTTCCCTTTCAAGAAAAAAAAATGTCAAAACTCATTGTAAGCATCAGTATTGTGGGATGGGGAAAGTGGGAAAGACAGAAAGAAACGTACAGACTCAGTCCAGTTACTCATTACTTATTAACAATGCTTAATGAAGGAGGTATTTTTGCATACTGTATTCTACTGTTTTGAATGTGAGGTTTCTGTTAAGCCACACTTAGGATCTTCATGTTTTCTACCTTCCATGTAACTCAAATACAGTGAAGTAAGAAGGGTAATAAGGCTGGAGGAAATAGGACCATGACAGAGACTGAGCACAGTGTTTTCAGCAGATGGTGCTGTCTTTCTGTTGCACTTTGGAGTTGCTACTCCTTCCTGGCCTGGGAAGATGGGACTCACTTGTAGAATTCTTACACAGAGGTTTCTCTTTTAAAAAGCTTTTTAAAAATCATTTTAGTAAACCCATGTTTTCTTTTTTCTCTCTACCTTTGTGTATAAAACTGATTGGAGTGATAAGAGCATAGTTTGTTTTTAGTTGTATTTTTGTATTTTAATGATAGCCTTGCATCTTATTAGGAGAAACTGACCCAGTGTGAAAGGACTGAATTTATTGATACTTGATTTTCACATGATATAATAAATTGGATGGATAAACTTGTGATGGTAAGTTGAATTTATAGAGTGCTTTTTCCCTGAATATATAACATAAAGGATTAACTCAAAAGTAGTTAGAAAATGATGGAGTTGGAGCCCTCCCCTTCCCTGCCCCACATTGCAAATGAATGGTAGGGTAAGAGAGTGATGAAAGTTGACAGCTAAGGAAATGATATGCATCACTTACATAGTGAGATCATGTTTGTTTCAGGCAGAGTGATTGTTGGCTGTATTCTTCTAGCATCATTTGGGTAAGATGCTTCCTGAGGACAGCAGAGAGAAGTCCTAATGGCTGTTAGCAAAGTAAAAGTATCAGCCAAAATGTATGCTTAGGAACTGGAAGTGTGGCTCAAGTGGTACCATGCCGGCCTTGAGCAAAAAAGCTAAGACAAGAATGAGAGGCCTTGAGTTTGACACTGACACACACATACACACAAACACGCGCACGCACACACACACACTCTCCCATACCAGCATCAAAACAACCACAACAAAAAAATACCTGTGTCAGAAATTATGACACCAAGATCAAAAGTAGCACAGTTTGGTGAATGTCTTTGTTAAAAGCGCACACACACACACACACACACACACACACACACACACACACACCCATCTGATACCAGCATCAAAACAACCACACACACACAAAATAAACCCTCAGGTCAAAGTCTTCACCTTGAGCAGGATTGCAGGAATATAGGAAAGATGCCCTTCTGAATACCCCAGGTGGCCATTCAAACAATTCATTTCATTTTTCCTTCAGACTCCTTGTGGCTGTGATTATAAAGAAGAGATGTTACACTCTTCAGCCACCATGATCAATGATCATAACATCTAGTACTTCTCTTTCTGTCTTAAGTGTTTAATATTTTTCACATTCTTGAAAGCAAAGTTCAAAAATAAGGATCTCTTAGGAAGAATTCCTGGCAAGAGATTTATTTGAGGTTGCCATATCTCTGCTCCTTTCTTAGCAACATTATTTACAATCCATTCATGCCTGTCCCTTCCCCCACTAAAGTGGAGTCATTCTCCCTTGTAATCTGCCCTTTGTGATCTGTTCGCTTTCATGCGCCAGTGTGAATGGTGTACTGCAGTGCACACTCTGCTCAGAGATGTGGAATGCCAAGAGACCTGAATACTTTAGTGGGGCCTTTATTTCCCTCATGAAGAGCTTGATAATTTGATTGTAGACCTTTGGTGAAAAGTTGTTTCAAGTGGCCCAAGTGCTGTAAATGACTCTCTCTTCTGCACTTGCCTCTTACATTTTAATTTAAAAGCACCTCTGCATTAGGGGGAGGAAAATGCATTTGGAAAAGGTAGCAGTTGGAGACTAATTAGTTAGGAAAGCCAGCACTGGAACCATCCTTTTCAGTTTATTCTCTCTAGTGGAAATGATGCAGAGTATTTTTTCCTTTCTCAGTGTTTTTGTGCTATTTGTAATCCACCTAAGCAAGCTTGGAGGTTGCCTTCCAACCTCAGTTTAAGCTAATTGTCTTTTGAGGCCTGAGTGTCAGAGGTCAGCTTTGAATTCCTTAACTTGATTTGAATGTTCCTGGACAGTCCCACATTGACTTCCCTTTCAGAATGGATCCACACACCTACATCAGCTTCCCCCATGGTAGTCTCATCTAGTGCCTGGGAACCTAAAGAAAGTAGACCATAGATAAGGCACATTTAGAATTTTCAAGGTATCTGCCACAAAGAGGGTAAAAAATGCCTTTGTTTAGTTGCTGCTCAGGCACCCAAGAGTGCTTTCTAAAAATAAAATTTACAGAAAAAGTAACACTAGTTACAGTAGTCTAAGCTTCTAAATACTAATCTGCTAGTGTAGTCTATGATGTGATTTTTAAATTACATACCAGTTATTCTAATAGGATATGTATTCATTTATATATCACATATATGCCATATTTAAATGTGTTTATATATCTTACATCAAACTTAGTCATAGTGTCATGGAGTATTGCTTAGGACATTCCTAAATTAGACAATGTCTGGTCAGTTAGTAATATTTCAGATTTTGTGTAGATATGATGAAAGATCTGAAATATGATTCAATTGTAAATTACAAAAAGCTAGGTTAAACAGTGGTATAGCACTTAACAAATTACTATGAAAGAAAGAACTACTAGGAATTGAAGAAAAAAAAATCTTGACCAATCATCTTTTCCAAGTCATGATTTTGGGTGTCTCTTAAGGGCCATAGAACTTGTAAAAGACAGAGCCACCCAGCTGATACCTCACCTTTTTGTTTGGCAGCCTGAAGTGAAGCAAGGCAGTTTGGGTTCATTGGAAGCTGTGTAATTGCACATTGCAGGTCTTTCTCTAATTTTTCATTCTCAACTTGTTCTAATGTAAGAACAATTTGATTAGTCCAGCAAAGGGATACAAAGTTTTGTTTTTTTTGTTTTTGTTTTTGTTTTTTTTGTTTTTTGGGTGTTTTTTTTTTGCCAGTCCTGGGGCTTGAACTCAAGGCCTAAGCACAGTTCCTGGCTTCTTTTTGCTCAAGGCTAGCACTCTACCACTTGAGCCACTGCATTACTTCTGGCTTTTTCACATGTGTATGTGGTGCTGAGGAATTGAACCTAGGGCTTCATGTACACGAGGCAAGCACCCTTGCCACTGAGCCATATTCCCAGCCCGATCCAAAGCTTTTTAAAATGAGCTTTTGATGTATGCATTCCTGTTACTTCTACAGTGCTTGATTGAAGACTCTGTGTTTACGTGCATACGTTTTGCTCTGTATAGCCATGTATAAGCTTGCTGATTCCACATCTTCTTGAAATGGGAGCTTGAAGTGGAGGAGTGATTGTGGACATTTTGGGGTGGGGCTGTGAAAAATTGCCTGAAGTTAAGCATTCCTTGAGGCATAGATTTGTATTTTTTGTGAAGTCTGTGTATGCAGAATGAATACTATTCAACCTTACTTGATTGAATCTGTCCCAAACATTCTTCAAGGAAAGCTGAGGTTGTTTTTTTTTAGTTTTTATTATAAAACTGATGTACAGAGAGGTTACAGTTTCACACGTTAGTTATTGGATACATTTCTTGTACTGTTTGTTACCTTGTCCCTCATACGAAAGCTGAGGTTTTTAAGAATTAGCACTTGGACAGTCTAACATTTTTCATCTTTGGAGCCCTAAACTGAATTTGGGACTTGATCTTCAACTATTCTATTCTCCTAACATTCTTTCTTAAGTGTCATCAAGTTCTGTTAGGAAAATAAAGCAACAAGTTGGTTATACAATAATTTTACCTGAGTGAATATCCTCTGCAGCTGGTGTGATTTTATTCATTGTTAAATGGCTTCTGGTTCCCTTGCTCCTGAGAAACACTTTCATTCCAACTTAGGATGGCTTAACTTAGGAATTTTGCAGTGGTATGGAAGTAATACATATTGAGTGCACATGCAGTAGAAATACACTTCACCTTTTTAATTTAGATCTCTCCCTCATCTAGAGACACTTTGATACTGTTTATCAGATGTTCAACAGTGGCAGGAAGCTGGAGCCGCTGGTCAATCATGTGACCACAAGGGAAACTGACCAATACTCTGTAGTGCACTGTGCTGCTGTGTTCCATAGGTATATTAAGTGCACTTTTTTTTCTGACAGGGTATTTTCAGTTAACCACAGGTTTCTTAGGTTATAACCTCATTGTAATTGAAGGAGCATTTCTTTCTTCTTGGAATAATATGTAAGCTAAACCCTTATCACACTGGAAAAGATAAAGTGAGTTTGGTTTGTTCTTAAGTGATTTCTATGGTCTTATCAGTACTTTTCTGTCTGAAGGATTGATTCCATAACCAGCATTAGCTGAACAAACAGGACATCTATAGACTCCCTATTGTGATCTTAGCACCTCATCCACAGTAGATGCTGGGTTGCAGACATTACAGCTCGTGATCATCGAACCCCCAACAGCACTGCAGAGTAGACTTGGCAGAGGAAGATGCTTCCTGAATCTGCATGTCTTTGGAGTCTGCGTTGGTCAGGCAATCCAAAAGCTTATTTTACTTTGAGTTCTGTTGAAATAACTACTCAGCTCATAACAAGACTACCCATTGGCCCTGAACCTCCACCAGGAGGGCAACCAGAGTGACAAGAAGTACACCTAATTGCATTTGTTTGGAAGATCAGCTTAATTCTCTAAAATAAATACTTGCAGCTCTTCCTGATGGTCCTTTATAGAAAATGCTCATCTAGGAAATTAATTATTCTTTTTAGCCAAGCAAGAAAAGCAGCCCAGGTATACGTAGACAGGAAGGATTCCACCACTGGCAGATACACATAGTTCATCTTTAGGATAAAACTTCCAAAATGGGAAAATGAAATCCAACACAATTTGATTGCTCTTAAACTGATTCTAGATCCTGCCCTAAATTTACCCCCAAATTTTCAGTGATGTTTTATGTTTAGCCTGTGCAGAATCCTGCTATTACTGAGCTTGTTTTTGCCAAAATTCTAGTTATAGCAGAATTAGGGAAGATGAGCTTCTTAATGACTTGCTTCTTACTGACTTCCTCTGCCTGCCCCTGGACCATGTAAGATGGCTAGCTATCTGCTATGATGTGCTTTCACCAGGGTCCCACTGCCTTGAAACTGCCTTTGTGACCTTGAACAGCTAACTTACGTTCTTCAGTTCCTTGGCTTCCTCTTCTGGAAAACAGGGATGATAAATCATAGTATCTACTTTGTTAGGAAGATAGTCAGCAGTGAGTGAGATAATCCCTTTAAATTCTAAAATAAAGTGAATGGTACATGGTTTCTACACAGCACCCTCCTGAAGCTGCTGCTATTGGTACTGAAAGTGAGACTTCTCATAAAGTCATTTGTTAGGATTATCAAAGAGTAGTAAAAGGTTTATTAATAAGAGTCCTGAAAAGACTGTGGTAGGCTTTTCTTAGCTGTTAAGCCTTCTTACATGATTCCTAAGAATGGGACAAATTAGCTGGGTGCAGTGGGCTTATTCAGGTAATCCTAGCTACTCAGAAAGCTGAGATTTTAGGATCACAGTTTGGACGTCTATGAGATAGACCTAAGTTGATGAGAATTAACTACCAAAATCTAGAAGTGGAGCTGTGGCTCAAGTGATAAAACACAACCCTTGAGCAACAAAAGTTCAGGGACAGGCCCTGAGTTCAAGCCCCAGGACAAGTACCAGGAAAAAAAAGAGAGACAAAATTAATACAATGGTCACCAGCAGCAGAATACCTTGCTTTTGTTTTGATATGTGTGAATTGAGACTAGAACTCCAAGGTTTCTCTTGTTAGTATTTAATAATTATGTCAGTTCTGATCATTACAGTAAAGTTAAATACAATAAAATATTTATAAACTATGAGATAACCATTTTAAAAATTGCAGCATATTCATTTAGATTTTTTATTACCATGAGTCACAGCATTTGAAGTTAAATATATTTTTGGTTTTGTGGTTTGTGAACTTTAATTCTCCTAAATTAAAAATTATGTTGTTGTTTATAAAGCATGGATATATTAAACTTTTACCTATCTGCTTTGAACTAGTTTTTGTTTATAGCTGAATGCTGATACAAGCCACTTTTAAGCAGGAATTTAGAATTATAAGCTCAGTATTGTTGGCTGCTTTTCGTTTAGGATTGCCTTCAAAGAGTTCTGCTTTTCACTCTCTCCCTTTCCTCATCCTCTTGTCCTTACCTTTGCATGTCACATTAGCAAGCCTCAAGGGATAAGATGGTCCAGTGCATAGTTGTCTCCCTCTCCTTCCTCACTCATTTCTCTTGTTTGATCTTCCTCTCTTTTCATTTCCTTCTATCTCCTGCCCATCTTCCCTCCATGTCTGCTTACCATTGTCCCTGCTCTTCATTTCCCTATATTTGTGTTTGTCTGTTGGTCTGCCTGCCCTTCTATCACTTACTAAAGCTATTCACAGTATGCTGCTCATTCAGGGACTGAGAGTACTTTCTCTGGGCTGATGCCAGGCCCTGGAGAGAGGAATGGAGCTCTTTGAAAACTCAGCTTGGACTATTCAGCAAACCACATGGCAGTTTGACTTAGCATCCGGCCACGACTTTGTCCACTTTACTTAATATAGGCTCCCTAACCTTACTCTTAAGTTGCCCACTTTCCTTTTGATCTCAGAAGCACTTTTTTAAAGCTCTAATCCCTGTTTAAAATCTTATGAAATATAAGGACACACAATGAAAGGTTAAATGGAGTCAGACTCAGCTATAATTTAGTTTTTTCATTTTTGCTTTCTTGTGAGGAGAAAGCCAGAGTCTATCCTTTTCACAGAGTAAGTTTCATGTTTGCACTATGATGGAACAGCTTAATTCAGTAACATGACAGGGATTTGAGCTGGCACTTGTCAGCCATGATCTCAGTTTACACATACATTCTGTTTTAGTGAATGAAAAATTCACATGATAAATTGCCTTTCTTAGTTTCAAATATTTTTATTTTTTGTTGAAGCAGTAGTTTGGGGGAAAGTACCGATATGGCACCAGACTTTTATCATTAAGAAGCTTGGTTTTATTAAGAGTCTTTATCATTAAGAGTCTTGGTTTTCTAATGTGGAATCCCATGTAAGACTTAACAGGCAAGGAAAGATGTTAACTAAAGAAAAAGAGAGGGTAGACCATAATAAGAACAGAAAATTGAGAAAAGCCAAAAGTTAGTCAATTCTCCTATAAAAACATGCATTCTTTAAAAATTAGCGCACTGTGCAAAATTGTGCAATAAAAACCACATGAGGCTTATTGGGAAAATGAGTTATGGCACAACACTAAAAACGTCTTTTGTGGCACAAAAAAGATAGGAATGTAATGAAAATGATAACAGTCTTACGTATGTTAAATGGTTAAATATACGTAAACGCTAAGGTAAATTTAGCCATTTTCCTTGAAAAGTCCTAGTATTTGACTGTGAAGTGGGTATGGAGTGGATTACAACTTGTGAATTATGGAAAGTGATGGAAGATCATATGGAACTGACAGAAAACTGTAACGCCAGATGCAGAGTGTAGTTCTTAACATGTACCATGACCCTGAAGTGAGTGGTAAATGAGGTTATGTGTGTTTTATGTACCCCCATGTGACTAGTTTAGCCAGGTGTAGTTTTCTGCAGTCCCTTAGAAACAAAAGCATATGGAAACGTTTTTTATGGTCAGGTTATTCCTTAGTATTACAATAACTTTGGAATAAATTTGCATTCTCAAAGCAAGCATTATAGTAGAACTGATTAGGAATGTTCTACATATAATCATTTGATCTTATGAAAAGCTACATTGTAAATGCTACTCAAATAAGGCCTTGGCAGGTTGAAGTTATCATTGAAGAATTATAATTATAATTGAAGAATATATAAATTCTCAAGCTTTGGACATTCTAGCTTCATGACAACACAGCTTGGCACATGGGTTTCTTCCTTTTCAGATCATGTGGCTAGTTGGGAACTGTGGTTTTATGCTGTCTGAGAAAATAGAGATTGGAAACTCAAAGTACAGTTTGCCTAAACAAGTATCACCTTTGAAGCATTGTGAAGTCAAAACATTGTAAATTTAACTCTCATAACTTGGGAACCATTGTACTTTTTCTCTGAAATTCTCTGAGATTTCTGATGCCCAAAGAATACAAGGAATTCTATACTTGTAGTTGGAGGGGTTTTTTTCCTATGCCTTTTTACCACAAACTTGGTATCATTTTTTCCTTGCACTGCTCAAGGGGAATGCACAAAATTCTTTTTATGGATTACTATGGGTGAATATTTTAAATACTTCATTATTTTAATTTATTTTTTTTTTTATTTTTTATTTTTTGGCCAATCCTGGGGCTTAGACTCAGGACCTGAGCACTGTCCCTGGCTTGTTTTTGCTCAAGGCTAGCACTCTACCTCTTGAGCCCACAGCGCCTCTTCCGGATTTTTTTGTTGTTTTGTTTTTGTTTTATGTGGTGCTGAGGAATCGAACCCAGGGCTTCATGCATGCAAGGCAAGAGCTCTACCGCCAAGCCACATTCCCAGCCCTATTTTAATATTTTTCATGAAAAAAAAACCTTACTGTTTCATGGATATGTTGATTTGGAAAAAAGTAGCTCTCAGCTAAGAGTAGTCGTTTTGTGCTTTACCCTGGAGCCTCTCTGGAAATGGTGGGGTAGGGGTTTAAGTTGTCTGTGACAGAAGGGCATTGCTGGTGGTTGATTGGAAGAAGACTAGGCATGCTGACCACTCTGAAATCTTGTATGTAGATCCAGAATACCAAGAATGCCCCCTATCCCCCAGAGGCCCCTTAGAATTACAGTACAGAGGAGGCAATGATACCATTGAAAATAATTTAGATAAAAATGATTTAGCTTGTGTTTGCAACTAAGAGTCTCATACTCTCCCTTAGTTAGCTTTTTTAACCATGGCTGGCATCTACCACTTGAACTATGCTTCCCAGTTCCAAAATGAAAATATTAAGTTTAAAAAAAAAAGTGGCTTTGTTAAGAATGCTGAAAATGGTTGCATTTGATGAAAGGTCGAAAATCACTAAAGACAAAGTAGTAGCAGTGAGCTCTAGTTGGCAAGGTATTAAATAAAGTGGGATATGCCATATATGCCATTTGTTCTCAGCACTGTGCAGATGTTAACTCACTCAACCATGGTTAATGGTTCCTGACTTGTTTGCCTAGCCTAGGTCAGGCTCGAAACCTAGGCTGCACAATACAGTACAGTCACACACAAAAGCTTGTGCAAGTCTGGATGCCTATATCACACCCCAAACCAATTAAGTCACAGTCTCTGGGAAGGATACAGGCATCAGTACCATGAAAGCATTTTTAGTCATTCAGAGATATAGCCAAAATTGTGGACTACTAGTCTAGAGCCATTTGAAAATCCTATTCCCATGAAGAGCTCTACCAGTCTTTAAGATGTAGATTGAAGAGTTATTTCTTGTAACATGCCTTATAAAAGATAAGAGATAAGGCTCATGGAAGCTCCACCTATCTAGGGCAGGCAACAAAACTGTAAACATGTTTGGGAGTATGATCAGAATGTTTTAAAGAAAAACTACATTTCCTGCCAGGCAAAATGGTGCATGCCTGTCATCCCAGCTACATGGGAAACAAATAGGAGGAGAATGGAGGTCCTGGCTCGCGCTGGGCAAAAAGGCAAGACCCTAGCTAAAACATAATTGAAAGTGAAAGCAACCTGTGCCAGACCCTAAATTTGAACCTCAGTACTGCCAAAAAAGAAGAAAAAAGAAAGAAATTTTGTTTTTTGTTTTTTTATGATAGTCTTGCCATACTGGCCTCAAACCATTAGCTCCCTCTTAAATGCTGGAACCATAAGTATGTCCCACTGTGCCTAGCTAAGAAAAAAAGCAAAGAACAAATTTGAGAATTGGTTAAACTGAAGTTACTTTAATTTTCCTCTCCTTGCACATATAACTTAATGTGGGAGCAGGGCAACACTTATCAGTTTAGTCTTACTAAGTTGGTTATAACCTTTACATGACTTACGTGAATTTTGTCCTCACATAATGTCATTTTGTCCTGCTGTGAATCAGGTTCTTAAGTACCTCATAAAGCATTGCTGAACTACTGTCTTTCCAGGAAAAGTCACCATATCTTTGCCCAAAGGTCCCAAAGTAGTACTAAGTCTTTGTAAGTAAGCCATTTAAATGATACTAGTTGTCATTGAGTCTAATATGCTTAAGGTTTCAGTTGCATATAACTCCAGTCAGTATGCATTCATGTACATTTTTTTGCTTTGTAATTTAGAGGTTTTAATAATTTTATAAAGATCTATGCCAAAGTGAACTTCAGAGTAAAAGCATGAAGAACAGAGATAAATGTGTACAAAATTCTCTTCCTGAATTTTAAGTTTAATTCAAAATATTTATCATAAATGGATGTATTTTCCTTGTCTAAAATAGTATATTCATATACATTTTTAAAACTCAAGAGTTAAGTAAATGTGTAGTTTTAAATTCCAGCACTCAACTACCAACACAGGTTTCTTAGGACAATACTTACTAAGTATTTCACTTATTTCTGATTATAATGTTTATTTCAGCATCTCTTGATATTTATTAATATAGATTGCCTTGGTTTGAGAAAGCTTGATTCTCTGTTAAACCTTTGTAGTCTGTAGTCACCCACTAATTACTTCCTGGTTTTTTGTCTTGTTTTTTTTTTTTTTAAAAGAGGCCTAGCTATTTGTGGTATTTTTGTCTTGTGCCTTTGGCATCTTAGCAGTGTGAGCCGGAGCTCTGCCATCTGTAGTTGAGTGAGATTATTAAAGGGGAAGGAGTTAAAATGATTCACTGGAAAATTTTAGCACAGATTCTTAAGGAATGCTAAGATAACCCTAGATATGTTTTTATTTGGTGTTACAGGCTGGCTAAGGGAAAAATTGTACAACTTGTTTCTTCTGATTTTGCTATTTTGAAAACCAGAGAGGTGCTGTGCTAGAAAGGAAGAAAATTCCATGTGTTGTCACTTAACAGGCTCTACAGATGAGTGAATAATTTTCCCTCTTAGGGCAAGTTGAAGTTAGTGGGATTCATTTGTAACATAACAAACCCTCAAAGACTGTATGCTTAAAATGTAGAATGGGTAATTTCCTAATGACTCTGTATGATAAACCTTTTATGCCAAGATGTGTTGGAGACAGGACTGGTTCTTAGAATCCTGAGTAAGTCTGTGGGGCCTAGATAAGCCCTTCTGAAAGTTGTTGCCTTTTGCAAATTTTCAATTAATTATACATGTGTTTGCCTAAAAGTATTGACTTCAGGGAATTCTTCTAAGAGTTCCATTTGAGATTCTCCTGAAACATGGTTCTTTTCTTTGTTTTCCTTTTCAGAAAGGAGACATAGCTCATCTAGCAAGCCGCCTTTGGCCGTCCCTCCCACTTCAGTATTTTCCTTCTTCAATTCTCTGCCCAAAAGCAAAGGAGGCAGTGCAGGTGGAAGCAGCAGGTCTTCCAGTGGAGGAGTTCTCAGTGCATCCTCATCAAGTTCAAAGTTGTTGAAATCGCCCAAAGAGAAACTGCCAATCAGGGGGAGCACCAGGCCCATGCATCCCATTCAGCAGAGTAGAGTACCCCCTGCTAGAGTGTGAGTATGGCCACAAGGATTTGTAAAGCTTACCTGCTGGTTATGAGCCGTGTGTGTATGAGGGTCTTGGAGTTGTATGAAAGAGCCTGCCTGGGGGAAATTAAAGTACATTGTGTTGGTTCTTTCTGTGTTCCTATTATGTTGTAGGAGACTCCTCAGAGTAGTAATAGGTAGTAAGAAGGTTGGTAATACTTGTCTGTTGATCCTTTCCTGTGTGCTAGTAACTGAAAGTAACCTCTGTTGTGTACTGTCATTAAATGATCCCAACATCCCTGTGGAATAGTAATTGCTATGACCAAAACAAGCTTAGGTTGAGGAACTTTGGGAAGACTCAATGTCAAATGGGCCTGGTTTCTGGTCCTACTTCTGTCCCTTTGTAGTTGAGACCCTTTGAGCAAGGCACTATTTCTCTGAGTGACAAATAGTGCTGTGTGGAATTGTGGGGATGTACCAGTTAGTACCTGCCATGTAACAAGCATGGTTTCCGGCCCACTGAAGACAATTAATGAGTGGCTACTGGGGTGTTCCTGCTGCTTCTGTTGACAATAGCCAAGCTAAAAAGGTGAGGGAGATGCCCAGCCTTAGCTCTAGGACTTTTAGGGGCCAAGAGGGAAGCATGCTTCCTCTTGCCTGCTTTGAGTTCCTGTCACAGTAGAAGACTGAAATGGTTCCATACAGTTCCATAGAAATATATCTTAGCCTGGTAGGGTGGGCTTTTCCCTGGCCTCCCTTCCTTCAGAGTATGCCACATATCTCAGTCCCAAAGTCTGACTACTTGATTGATCTTAGAGCAGAGTCCAGAACCTGCTATTAAGGTCTTAATTATCAGCTGGGATAATCCATGATATCTTGGAAGTGTTCTGCTGCTGTCAGGCTGTTCTAGATATAGCTGTATGGAGCTGTCTGAAGTTGTTAAGCCCTTAGCTCCTGATCACCTGTTAGAAGTACAGTACAACAAAGTTGGCTTTAACTCTTGATGTTGTTAAAATGCTAAAGAAAATGCCAATATAATGTGTAAGTTACTTGTCAGCTGTCAGAACACTGATTTTCTGAACAAAGTTTGCAAAAGCTCATCCATCATGATCTTTGTGAGAAATGAGAACTGTAGAGGTGGACCAGGACAGTTAGCTTTTAATCATCATCTTCAGTTTTTTCAGGCAAAATGACAACAATCTCCATGCTCACCAGCTATGTAACAGGTGCTTAGAGACACACTTGTTTGGGGACTGAAGAACTAACTTCATTGCCACATTATGTTTTGGTGGGGTTTTTTTTGGCCAGTCCTGGGCCTTGGACTCAGGGCCTGAGCACTGTCCCTGGCTTCCTTTTGCTCAAGGCTAGCACTCTGCCACTTGAGCCACAGCGCCACTTCTGGCCGTTTTCTGTATACGTGGTGCTGGGGAATCGAACCCAGGACCTCATGTATACGAGGCAAGCCACTAGGCCATATCCCCAGCCCCTTCCACATTATGTTGTATTGTTGAGAAAAGCAGAGGGCCTCTTCTTGGAGACATTATTAGTCATTTGATTTTAACATTGAGTTCTCCTAAGTCTTTTAGTGTTGCTACTTGGAAGTATTTACTCATTCAGAAGTTTGTTTTGATGAATCTTTCTTAAAAATGGTGACTCTCATATTCTCTCAGCGCTGTGTGTGGTCTTGCATCTTTTTGATGATCTTTTCATGTTTGCTTCTTGCAAAAATTTCTTGCAGAAATTTCCTTGAGTATCAAGTCTAAATTTCACATAAATCTGTAGGTAAAACTTTTCTCTCTCTCTCTCTTTTTTTTTTGGCCAGACCTGGGGTTTGAACTCAGGACCTGAGCACTGTCCTTGGCTTCTTTTTGCTCAAGTCTAGCATTTTACCACTTGAACCGCAGTGCCACTTCCAGCTTTTTCTGTTTATGTGGTGCTGAGGACTTGAACCCAGGGCTTCATGTATATGAGGCAAGCCCTCTACCACGAGGCCACATTCCCAGACCCTTTAGGTAAAACTTGTCTGAAACTTGTCATTTGAAAATCCCCTGGGCTTTTTGCCTCTGCAGGGAGCTTACACACTACATAAATATGAACTGAGTAGCTCCAAAACAATGTATAAAGTGTCTTCCAGGGGTTGGCCCTGTGCTATGTTGGAAAGAGCCAGGCTCTGCCCTCATTCCTCTCTAACCATTCACTCAAGGCAGTGAAGTACTCAGGCCTTGCTGTTGTCACTTCCTCCTCCAGCAACATGACGCCCTCTGTAAAGGTGGAAAAGATACATCCGAAGATGGATAGCACACTACTGAAATCTGCGGTGGGGCCAACCTGTCCTGCTACTGTGAGTTCCTCAGTCAAGCCTGGCCTTAACTGCCCCTCAATACCAAAGCCAAACTTGCCTTCACCTGGACAGATTCTGAATGGCAAAGGACTTCCTGCACCACCAACTCTGGAAAAGAAATCTGAAGACAATTCCAATAACAGGAAGTTTTTAAATAAAAGATTATCAGGTAACATCACAATCTTCTCTTCATAATGTTTCTATGTATATTAAATGGGTATTTGTGGGCCATAAATGAACTGTTGTCTTTATGCCTACTATGTAAAACTAGTGAACTTGTGCTTTAGGAGGTAGTTCCTTAAGCACTACGCTTGTCCTCTACTCTGTTTTATATTGTATGTGTATAGGATGAGGAGTAAGGAGATAGGTGTGTAATATTAAAAGAGCTTTCTAGCCCTGTGATTCCAAATGCAATAATATAGCGATGCTTACATAAACATTGTTTTTCCAGGCATCTGATAGCAATTGTGGTCCTCTAGTATTTTTTGCTCCATTGAAGTACTCACATAGCATCCATTTTGGAATTACTGTTAACAGGATTTCAATAATTTGCCTATCTTGATATTTTTCCTATCTTCTTAACTTACAAAATAAATGAAGGAGTGTGTGGCGAGCCATTGTAATGTTTCTATGCTCTTGACAGAAAGAGAGTTTGATCCTGACATCCACTGTGGGGTCATTGACCTTGACACCAAGAAGCCCTGCACCCGGTCTTTGACGTGCAAGGTAGGTGTCCTGCTGCATTCAGGCAGAGCTGAAGAGTGTGAGAAGCACCACAATGCTCAAAGCCTGTGTTTTGGATTGTTCTGAGTTGGAAAAATGAGGCAAAAACTTGGCTCTGATGATGAAAGCCTTAAGTAGAGAAGATGAAGTATGCTAGAAATTATACTGTTAGAGGAAATATTTTGTTTTTGTGTGTATCCTTGTATCCTGAAGAATAGTGTGCCTTCCTGATCACTTTGTCATTTTTCGTGTGGTTTTTGGTTTTTTGTTTTTGTTTTTTTTTTGCCAGTCCTGGGCTTGGACTCAGGGCCTGAGCACTGTCCCTGGCTTCTTTTTGCTCAAGGCTAGCACTCTGCCACTTGAGCCACAGTGCCACTTCTGGCCATTTTCTATATATGTGGTGCTGAGGAATCGAACCCAGGGCTTCATGTACATGAGGCAAGCACTCTTGCCACTAGGCCATATTCCCAGCCCCGACTTTGTCATTTTTCAAAGACTTAATCCTAGAGGTTGAATATAAGAAACCACTCTTTATTGTGGCTTCAATTGCACTGACTTAAAACAAGATAAGAAAATTCTTAAGATTTATGGTTGGGGTTTTTTGGCGTGCGTGCGTGTGTGTGTGTGTGTGTGCAGGTACAGTAGGGCTTAAACACTGCACCTGGCACTGGCTCTTTAGCTTTTGTACTCAATGTTGGCCACTTGAGCTATACCTCAACTTCCACCTCTTTGGTGGTTAATTGGAGATAAGAATGTCTGACAGATTTTCCTTATAGGGCTATCTTCCAAAGTCAATCCTCAGATCTCAGCCTCCTGATCCAAGCATGGTTGTGATGAGCCATTGGGGCCCAGATTGGGTTTGTTAATTCTTAAGCTTTTTAAAGGAGCACTCTTTTAAAAATCTGGGACTTTGAGATAGCTTTACTTTCTAGTTTTATAAATTTAGTTGAAATCAATTTATATATAATGTAAGAAAATGTAATGGTCTTCTTTACTCAGAAGTTTTTATTTCCTTTACAAGAACAACCTGTTAATATGAGAAGGTAATACATCCACTTTCACATAAGGGTTGTAGATGTGGGGCTGATCAGGGCATTTATGTAAGGAAATACACCTGCATTTCTCTGGAAATGTCCCTCCCTACCCTTCAGAAAGGTTGAAGAACTATGAAAACTATCACTCTGAAGTATGTACTTTTCAAACTTTGATTTGAAAGATGGAAAAAATTAGCTCTTCCATTTTTTTTAAATTGGTAGATTTTAAATTTTAGTTCCTTTAATTTAGATTTCTAATTTTAGTATACAGATTTTTGTCTTGCAATAGTGACTGTTTTTTGTTTTCCTTTATTTTTGTGTGGTACTAAAGCTTGAACTTGGCTTTGCACTTGATAAGGGCTAGATGCTCCTCCACCTGAGAGACACCTCCAAGTCCAGCTTTTTTTTTTTTTTTTTGAAGATAGAATCTCATTATGTTGTCAGGGATTGTTCTGAACACTTAAACTCAACTAATCCTTCCAAGTTCTGGGATTTTAGGCATTTATCACTACACCTAGAATATAATAAAAGAATGTCTTTAAATTTTAGACATTCTCCTCTTCTGTGGGAAGAGGATATGCCACATGTATGTGTTTTGATTTTTCATTCTGTCTTGAGTAGATGGACATGTACACTAAGTTTAGGCTTGAATCTCTGGGTGAAAAACTTACACCTCAGAGAAAATGGCTTCTGCCTTTTTTGGAATATTAGTAGAGTACTTACAGTGGTGTGTTCTTTTTATTTTGAAGATACCCATTAAAGCTCTATAAAATTCTGTCCGTTTCCAATACCCCTGTGGTGTGAGTCATTTTCTATGTCTACTTGCTCATTCTTTTACCCTCCATGTTGCCTGTGTGGCTCTCAGTAACCTAGATTGCCCAGAAATGTAATACTACCTGTGTTCAGTAAGGGACATTTTATTCATCCGAATGCTCTTTGGAAATTATCTGAGAGGCAGGTGGTGAAACAAGGTGTTTCTTTTAAAATTGTGTCATGGTTAAGTCATTGAATATGCGATGTAGCCTTTTAGTAGCTTCTAAATTTTTTTTATTTTAATTCTTTTGTCAGTTATGGGGCTTGAACTTGGGGCCTGGGTGCTAATCCTAAACTCTTTTTCTGAAGGGTAATTCTCTGCCACTTGAGCCATAGCACTATTATTTCCAGTGCTATGAGTAGTTTATTGGGACTTTCCAGTCTTCTCAGGCTGGCTTTGAACCATGATTCTTGGATCTCAGCCTCTTTAGTAGCTAGGATTATAGGCGTCAGCCCCCAGCTGTCTTAGTATTTTTAAGTGTATAGTACAATACTGTACAGTATAGTATAGTATTATTGACTGTAGGTCCTATGTTGTACAACAGATCTCTGGAACTTATTCGTCTTAGTTACCTTAATCTTTGGGACTGTTGATAAGTAGCTTCCTACTTTCCCCTGTCCTCTCAGCCACTAATAACAACCATTTTGGTTTTCTTTACATACCACATGTAAATGAAATGGTAGGGTTTTGTTATTGTTGTTGTTTGGGTTTTTTTGGGGGTGGGGGGTGGAGGTTGTTTTGGATTTTGGTTTGCCAGTCCTGGGCTTGAACTCAGGGCCTGGGTGCTATCCCTCAGCTTTTTTCTTAAGGCTTGCACTGTACCACTTGGGCCACAGCTCCACTTCTGGCTTTTTGATGCTTAATTGGGGACAAGAGTCTCATGAATTCCTGCTCAGGCTGGCTTCGAGCCATGATCAACAGATTTCAACCTCCTGAGTAGCTAGGATTTCAGGTGTGAGCCACCAGCACCTCACAAAATCATATATTTTTGTTTCTGTAAATGGCTTTTTTTTTTTTTAGTGCATTCTCAAGGGCAATCCATGTTGTTGCAAAAAGCAGGGTTTCCTTCTCTTTAAAGACTGCATAGTCCACAGCATGTGTTCACATTTCCTTTTATGTTACCTGAACTTTTAGCTTATTTCCATGTCTTAGCTACTGTAAGTAAGTGCTTAAACGTGGGACTCCTAGTATGTCTGAGAGCCCTGATTTCAGTTCTTTTGGGCAAACCCTAAGAAGTCCAAATGCTTCACTCGTTCCTCTTTTGTCTTGATTGGTAGGTGACCTAGATAGGGATCTGCATTCCCTGCTCCTGTCTTCCTTTTCAATAAGTGCCTATCATCTCTTCTTTTTCATTTTTAAAAATATATTAGTAGTAATGGGGTTTGCTAGGCTTGTGACCTGTCATTTGAGCCATACCCTCAGCCATTTTTACTTTAATTATTTTTCAAGTAGGGTCTCACCTTTTCTCCCTGAATCATGATCCTCCTATTTATGCTTTCTGCATAACTGAGATGGTAGATACATGCAATTGCACCCCGTTTTTTTGTGTGTGTGTTTTTTTGGCGGGGGGGGTAGTACTAGAGTTTGAACTCTGGGCCTCGAGGTTCTTAGGCAGGTATTCTTAGAGCTGAGCCCTATTGTCCTGTTTTCTGATGGTTACTATTAAGATGAGGCCTTTCTTCGTGCTCAGGTGCATGCCTGGGTACGTACCCATCTATGTTAGGCTTCCTATAGTAGCTAGGCTAACAGGTACATACCACTGTGTGCCCAGCTCTCCATGGTGAAGAGACTTTTCTGCCTAACTTGGCCTTGAACCATGTCCCTCCCAATCTCACCCTTAAAGATAAGTAGGATTGCTGGCATGATTCACCAGTGCCCAGCTAGCACATAGTTTTTTATTGGTTGAGAAAGGGATCTTACAAATTTCTTGCCTCAAAAGGTCTAGAGCCAGTGTTCCTCATATGCATCTCCCCAAGTAGCTGGAATTATAGGCATAAGTCACCACACCTGGCTTCTCCTCCTAGTCTAATAAGGGTACCACTGCTGTGCGTAGCACTAATCTTGTCATCACATTAATCTGTATAAAGATACAGATTACCCCTGACTGGTCATGACTTCACCTTAGCATTGGCAGGATATGTAGATCCTTGTGAGGCCTGTAGTTTCACAGAAATCCTTTACTTACTTCCACTGTCCCCACAGGTTTCTTTACTTCCCTTTGAGCTGTTATACAAGGGGAGATTTTTATTGTTAAATCTCCACATGTTTATACTATATTCCAATCAGTCTTACCCCTGTCTATCCTACCCCCCCCCCTAAAAATAGCATCCCCAACAGGATTCCTTGTTTCATTCCCGTAGTTGAAAATCTGTTTTCCACAGTGGTCATCCTCATCTCTTTCTTCCCCACCAGCCCAATCCCCTTAGTCCCTACCCACCTACAGTCTTTTTCCTATACCCCCCATGGATCATCAGGTGTTACTGGGTTTCACTGTGCTGAAGTCTTAAATACTTGAAATGTGTTACAAAGTTGTTCACCCTTTCATTCTCCCCTCTTCTACTTAGTAATAAGTCTCTCAGCTTGATTCATGTCCTGTGATTAACTGCAGTAATTATAGATGCATGTGTATATATATTTATATGTGTGTATAGATACATATATGTGTGATGTGCATGTGTGTATATATGTATATGTCCATGTCCACACACATATACGTGCATATGTCTTTTAGGTCTAGTTTTCACATGTAAGTGAAAACCTCTGCTGTTGTACTTTTTTGAGCTTGGCTTATCTCACTCAGTAGGATGTCCTCTAATTGTATCTATTTTCCTACAAAGGATAGGACTTTATTTTTCTTTGTGCCTATGAAATATTCCATAGTGTGTGTATGTGTTCGTATATGTATATTTACGAACATTTGTGTAGGTGTATGTTTATATAGATGTATAACACACCTTTATTCACTCATCTGTTGTTGGGCACTTCAGTTAATTCCATCATTTGATTATTGGGAACAGTGTTGCAATAGGCATGAATGTGCAGGTGTCTTTCAAAATATACTCTTAAGCTCTTTGACTAAGTGTGCTCAACACACCTTCCCTGCATGTCCCTAGATTGCTGCCAGATCTATTCTGTCCTCAACTTAGACTGTCATGTGTGTTTTTCCTCCTGGCAGGGGATTTGCAGCTGCTGCCTTCCATCGCTCATGTCCTCTTGTCTACTCTCACCTGATTGTTACCTCCTTACTTCCTCATCTGACAGATTGCCTGTCTGATGTTCCTTGTGCCTCCAAGTGGAAAGATTTCATGATTCTGTTGGCTTTTATCCATTCAGTTATTATACCAAATAACTTTATTACATGCATCTGTGAATATGAGACTCATTTTAGCTCTCAGGGGATGTAGAGCGTAAGATCAAGGCATGTTCTCTCTGTCCTTGTGGAGCTTACAGTGTAATACAGGAGATTGAAAAGCCATCTGATAGTGATTCAGATAAGTAAATCACCACTAATGATTTATAGGAACGAGAGAAAGGGCCCTCTGTTTTGACAGCCTACAGTCAAAGGTTTAGCCAGGGAGCTTTCCCAGCTACAGGAACAGTGGGCTGAAGTCATATTCTAATTTATCTGGGCAGTGTGAGGTAGGAGAGGTAGAAGAAATAATATACATGAAAACCCTGTGACAGGGTAGAGCCATCACCTTAAAGCCAGAAAGATGGCCAGAAGAATGAGTTAGGAGTAAGGAAAAGGGATGCAGTATACCCAAGGATCATGAAACAAGGCTCTCAGAAGCTAGACTACTCAGTCTTTTTCCTGTATACCATGGGCAACCCATTGAGTTCTAATTTAAGGAGGTGGGGCAGTGATCAGATTTCTATTGACAGTGTTTTTGTTGTTGTTGTTTTTCATTTTTGACAGTGTTCTTTAGAGCTCATTAGAAAACCTATTTGGCTGGACACTGGTGGCTCATGCCTGTAATCTTAAGGTATTCAAGAGGAGACCTAGAGGATCAAAGTTCAAAGAGATAATAATAGGAAAATCTGTGGGACTCCAGCTACAATTAACCAACAGAATGTTGGAGAGGAAGCATGGCTCAAGTGTTAACTATACTAGTCATAAGCAAGAAAGCTGAGCAAGACCATGAGGCCCTGAATTCAAGTCCTGGTACTGGCAGAGTACTAGGAGGAAGACAAGAATGGGAAGGAATCCTTCACTCTCTTCAAACAGAGTTGGGATGAAATTGTCTGCCTTCTTTCCAGACTTAACTATGCTAAGTACCAAGTACCATCCCATCTGTCTCTCCAGACAGATGTACTAATATATAACATAAGATATATGTACATTATATAATATATATATACACACACAATACCATCTGCAGTATTTTGTAACATCTAGGAGGAAATATATAGGTGAATTTATTTATGCTCATAGATAATGTGATGGAGGCTCTTGTTATAGACTCATCCTTTCTTGGGCATTAGGCTTTCTGCATCTTTACATAGTGAGATGCCAGGAGAAAGCAGAATAGGCAAGCTGATGACCTGCAAAATCATTTCACAGTAACGAGGTGACTGCTGTGTAAAGATTTGCCCAACTTTTCACCACTTCATACTTGCACATTCAGTTTTATGTTCTGCCAGGAGTAATGTTAGACTTCTTACAAGATGTGCTTGAACCACAGGTTTATATTTTCTACCTTTATAGTGCCAGATCTGCCATAATTTGTCCATATTTCTCCTCTGTGTGACCATTTCTCTTTCTAGAGTTGGATGTCATGTGTAGACCCTAAGGCAACTCCTTCAGTTTTCTTGATTTACAGAAGTGGCTCTTTTAGGGATCCCTCTGCTTTTCTCTTTCTTTGTTCACAGACTTATAGTCTTTACTTCTCTCAAGTCTTCCTGGCTTGTAGCCCTTTGTGTCTAAAATACATGAGCATTTGCTTTGGAATAGAGAAAGGCCTTTGTGTTTAATTTTTATGTTCTAGAAGTTAACTGAATGCTGTCCTTATTTTGTGTGTGTGGTGTGGTGGGGAGGGGGATGGTGTGCGCACTGATCCTAAGGCTTGAACATTAGGGCCTGAGCTTTTGAGTTTTTTTGCTAAAGGCTAACTCTCTACCACTTTAGCCATAGCTCCACTTCTGGGGTTTTGATGGTTATTTGGAGATAAGAGTCTCACAAACTATCCTGCCTGGACTGGCTCTGAACTGTAATCCTCAGATCTCAGCCTCCTGAGTAGATTGGAAGCATATAGCCATAAGTGCCTGACCCTAATATTTGTTTTATGGAATAATTGTTACTTTTACATTAACGTTCAGAATTTTAATGGTCAAAAGAAGAAAAGTTTTTTTAATGGAGTTGATAAGAGCCTGGATAAATTAATTGCTCTAGGGTACAAAATAGGAGTAATTGTTGGATATTTCTATTGCTTGCCATTCACAAAGCAGTTAGACACAGTTAATATCCTTCCTTCCTCTCTTCCTCCTTCCCTCACTCCCTCCTGGGGTTTGAACTCAGGGTCTCATGCTTGCCAAACAGGCACTCTGTGTTGAGCCATGCCCCACAAACATCATCTTTCTTGTACTGTTGGTGGAGTAGCATCCCCAGGTTCTTCAGTGAGAGTCTAGAATATATGCTTTTAGTCTAGCCGAGGAGAGAAGTAGTTCTTTTTAGGTTAACAAATGTTGATAGAGATTGGTTGTTTTTTTTTTTTTAATTATATGACAGATAAAAATTATTGAGATTCCTCTGACAAGTTTTTTTGTTTTGGTTTGTAGACACATTCCTTAACCCAGCGGAGGGCCGTTCAGGGTAGAAGAAAACGATTTGATGTGTTATTAGCCGAGCACAAAAACAAAACCAGGGAAAAGGAATCCATTCGCCATCTGGACTCCCAGCAACCATCACAGCCTCTCAGGGACCCGCATCCCGCCCCTCCTAAAACGTCGCTGGAGCCACACCAAAATTCTCATGGATTGATTCCTTCTGAATCAAAGCCTTTTGTAGCTAGTAAACCTAAACCTCACACCCCCAGTCTTCCAAGGTAAGCCACACCCTAGTTTTCCCTCCTTCAGCGATCAGATTTATAAATACTAAAATCTCCTGGACAGTCTGTTGTCAAGAAACATGCTCAAGTCATGGTCACTCAGGAGATTGTTTTAAATTGGGTTTTATTGTAAAAAACAAGTTGTCAAAATCATCAGGAAGTTCCAGCCAGGACTCTTCTTGGTTGTCAGTACAAGCAGTAGCATAAAGCCAGAATTAACTGTCTGATGCTTGTTCAACATCAGGTTTCTGTTAATTCTGCTAGTGCTAGGCAGGGCCAAAATTGGATACTTCTTATAGGTGACTGATAGAACATTTCATACGGCCTTGACAGCAGTTTCCCATTCATTTCTTATTTCCTGCAAATACAACAATGGGAATTATTGTTGGGAAAGGCTTTTTAGCCTGAGTTTTTATAGCATTCATTTATCAACATGCTTTTCATTCATTCATTTGGGATAAATGAGCATAGATTAGGCATTTTAGCTACATAGCAATCCATGGTTTCAGAGTATATTAATGAGAATTTGTCATACGTGTGCCTCAGAGACAATGATGGGAGAATGGGGGGGGCGGTGAGTTGTTTACATGCGTAACCAAGTTGAAGTGAAGGGCTTTGGATCTATGGGGGAAGGGAGACAAAAGATACAGAGAATAAGGACCTTCAGGGTTGGCTGTTCAACTCCTGGCTAATAGGGCTACTGCTGAGGAGTGTGTGGCCGTTGGGTCTTGTTGCATACTGTTTCACCCTCATGTGTCTGATCCTTGAGTGGCTCCCTAAAGGTTGAAGTACCTTCCCCCTCATGATAATCCAAGTGTGTGCTTGAGCCTATACCAACATGAAGCTGTGGGTTCTAATGAGCTGGAGAAACAGATGGCAGAATATTAATAAGTCTCTGAGATTCTTGGCATCTTCTCATTGAAGTGTTTCCATCTATGAAAAGTTAAGCTTCCTTCCACCAGAGTGATAGGAAGCTAGAGACAACACTGCCCTTGTATAACAGGTTCTTCATTACCCACATAGGGTGGTGGTGACCTCCCCCCCCCCCCCATTCTTTGATCATCTCCTGTGCCTCCTAGGCTATCTAGAGCCATCACTCTTTGGTTATTTCACTTATTGTCTCAGTAACTCAAGTCCAGTTGAAATTTGCAGAGGAACCAAGGACATACTTTTGTTAAATTCCACGTTTTCCTTCTCTTATGAACAGTAAAAGGGGAACATGAGTTGCCCAAGTGGCTGTGGAAGGGAGAACTAGTTATACAGGTTACCCTTGGTTGTATTGGCAGATAGCTTACCTCACTGTGGAGTTGTTTTGCTCCCCAGCCATCTGTACCAGCACATTGCCCTGAATCTGGTGGTGAAACCCAGGCCCCCCACCAGGTAGCTTTGGATACACTGTTGTATCTGAGTTTAGGTGGCTTATTCCCAGGTGTGTGATCTGATCCATACTGCACTTTCTACTCACCAAGGCCTCCAGGCTGCTCAGCTCAGCAAGGTGGGAGTGCCCCCATTGACCCTCCTCCAGGCCATGAATCTCCACACCCTCCCCTGCCTGCCACTGAGCCAGCTTCTCGGTTATCCAGTGAGGAGGGCGAAGGCGATGACAAAGAAGAGTCTATTGAAAAACTGGACTGTCATTATTCAGGTCATCATCCTCAGCCAGCATCTGTAAGTTCCACATCCATTCTTCTGTTGGCCTTCCCCACACAGCATGTACAGGGCATTGCAGGGGGGACTAGCCAGGGACCTTGGCATGCCCGTACATGGGGGATGCGGTCAAGGTATGAGAGCAGCCCAGAAAAGGGACCCCAGAGGTAGTATGCGAGCTACCTGTGGAAGTTACATACTCTTCCACAAAAGCAGGATCAGGCATTGTCACACTCATACTTCACATCCTCTGGTATCTAGAGTTAGCTCTGTCTTTCCTGGTTATCTAATTTCTTTACACAGAATGAGACCTCTCCATATGTTGGAGTTGGAGGTGGCAAGCATGTATGTTGTGTTCTGTCTTTCAGTTTTGCACATTTGGGAGCCGGCAGATTGGAAGAGGCTATTACGTGTTTGACTCCAGGTGGAACCGGCTTCGCTGTGCTCTCAACCTCATGGTAGAGAAGCATCTGAATGCACAGCTATGGAAGTGAGTACCTGTGGGTGAGGGTAGAGCTTCCCTTCCTCAGTCTGTGGACTACTCTCTTCTTGGTGCCCTCCAAAACTGAGTTTAGGAAAGTGGCCATATCCAAATGAATATGTGGCCTCTGACTAGTCCTGATAAGAAAGTCATCCATTCATTTAGCAACCACATCTCGTTCTGTGTTCTGGGACTCATACTACAAGGGTGCTCACATATACAGAGCTCAGAGTCTAGTTAGGAGCCAGGGAAGATGAACACCGTCAAAAGCTTGCCAACAGAGAGATACTAGAGATAATAACACTGAGCTTGCTGTATGCCAGGAATTTACTGTACGGATTTATTTAATTCTCACAATTTTGTCATATGACTTTGATTGTCCCCACTTAGTAACTAAAACTAAAACACACGGTTAGTGGCAAGGACAGGATTTCTTCCTGGAGTAGTCTGTTTCCAAATAGAGCTAAGATATGAAAATATGAGTTCAGGGGACTCAGGTAAATCTTCTCTAGGTTGTGACCCTGGACCTGATATGAATAGGGCAGAAATAGAAACTCCTGGGACATTAAGAGTAGCGAAGTCCAAACAGAAGGAACGAGACATGTGAAGAACTTGAGTCTGAAGTGGACATGTATTATGTGAGAAACAGAAGAAAATGAGTGTAGTACAAGATGAAGGCTGAGAGAGAGGTAAGGACTAGGTAACACTGGAAGTGCCTCAGAGAGACTCAGAAGATTGAAGATTTAGAGACTAGTTATGTGTTGTGATTCATACCTTGTTTTTGAAGCATTGGGATGAAACTCAAGGCTTTGCAAATGAATGTTGGGTAAGCATTCTTTCACTGAGCTATACAGCTTGTGTGGCCTTACAGGTGTATGAAAGTATTATTAAATATAAGAAAGGGTCTATGGCCCAAAAGTTGAAGTCAACCTTAAGTAAGCTTCTTCTCATTTCTGCAGGACTTCTCAGAGTGTGTAACAGGCACTCTGTTTTCTAACAGCCAAGAGTAGGAGGTGTTGGCTATAATGGGGAAGGTCTTCAAGCGCCATTGACCTGGGAACATTTTTTTAAAGGAGCATTTTCTCATGATCCGGTGTTTGAATCATTCCCAGGTTATTCCAAATCTGCCCTGCAGCCATAACTGACTTCTGCCCTATTCATATGAACTATGTTAATAAAACGTCTTATTTTCTCCACTGTTTGGTTTCCTAGTAAAGTCGGGAAAAGCATTTCTGCCTTTGAAAGTCACATTACCAGATCATTGATATAATCTGCTTTTGTTCACCAAAGAAACACATACTAGCAGTGTTGCTTTGCCTTTCTATTTCCCATTTCTTCCTGGTTCTTTCTGCATAGAAGGCTCTCCTATGTGAAGAACCATTGCCCCTGCCCAGAAAGGAAAAAAAAAAAGCAGTGGGTTTATTTGGAATCCTGGGGATCTCTCCACATCACAGCACCCCCCAAGATTACCTGAAGTTGAACTTATTTCTTTAGACAGCTTGCTGGGTCTTGGGGAGCTCCATGGATCATACCAAACCATGGGTTTGGGAGGGCCCTCTGAATGTGCTTTCCCATTGGACAGGTTTTCCTCCTTGTGCCATCACCATTTTCAAAAGCAGGATTGTGATAGGGTTTTTAATTTGTTTTTTTGTCATCTACTGTCAGTGTCTGTTCAAGGAACTGCCTTTACTTATCATATGCTCTAAGGAGGAAGAAGTTCTTCAGTTAACATAATGTCTTATAAAAGTTAGTACAGCTGAGCAGTGAGCAAGCTCCCAGGCTGTGAGGTGAGAGTTCAACCCATGGTGCTGCAGACATGCTCCATGATACAGGTGCTGTTGGTCCAATTCTGGGCAGCTTTTCTAAGCAACACTTGAGATTTGCTGTTGGAGCTCAGCACTTCTCACCCATATAACAGCTCTCAGGTAGCCTCTTCCATGCCTCCAGGACACTTTCCCAGTGGTCCAGATTGTATCCTACTGGCTTAGTCCATTCCTTTATGGAAGAGCCCTGTTTGGGTAGCACCCTTCCTGAGCTGAGGTGGGATTTGAGTCTGAAATGTCATCTTCAGCTTGTGATTCTCTGAACAATGGTAGAACGAGACCAGCCCTTGCTCAGAAGCATTGCCTTGGCCCAGTTCCTGTCACTTCTGGGAACTACTTGCCCTGTATCCATTAGAACCAGTCCACATCCCTGAGAAGGCTTGGGATATTATCAGTAGTTTGTTGTTGTTTGGCTTTCTGTTTGAATTCACTTGTCTTCAAAATAAACAGTGAATTAAGGAAGCATGTATTGAAAAGCCTCAGTCTCTGTTCCCTACCCTCTCAGCAGGCAAAACTAGTTTATTGTGTAACTCTACGCATTTTATTTGTACAAACACAAGCCATTATGACTATATATTCTTACTTTGCTACCTCTAGCTAAAAAAAGTAATAAATAGATTTTGTTAAAGGAGCTTTTTAAGGAGGAAACAGTGTCACTTTGAGAGATCTGTATCTTTCCCTCTCTACTGAAGCCTATTCCTTTCCCTGGGATTTGGTTCCAGAAAATTTGGTCCTTAGCCCCAGCTACATGAGCCACCTGGTGGCCTGAAGAAGCTACTGCACCCAGTGAACAACTCCCACCCTCCACCCCCGCCCCCCAGGCCGCTTCAGCGCAGGTCCCAGTCACCTTAAGTGGCTTCGCTGAGACACATTCTGATGAGAGTATGTGGGCCAGGCCCTGGAACTCTCATTTCTGTCAACCTTCTCTGGTAATATCAGTTCTTGTCCTGACAGGGGTAGAGCTGTGCAGTCAGCTTTGCAGTCTTACCCCTCCCTGTACATTAGAATCTCCTAGAGAAATTTAGAATATTTGGCCAGGTCGAGGATCACAGTTCATGGCCTGTATAGGCGGAAAAGTTGATGACGCCCCATCTTAGTCAACAAACAGGATGTGGTGACATGCATCTATGGTTCCAGCTACATGAGAGGCCGTAGGTGGGGGGATCATGGTCTAAGATCAGCTCGTGGTGAGGACTGCTTGAAAATTACAAAGGAAAAAAAATAGGTCTGAGTGTGTGACTCAACTGGTAGAGTGGGTGCCTAGCACATGCAAGACTCTGAGTTAAAACAATAGGGCGTTAAGCGGAGAGGGAGCAAAGAGCAAAGAGGAGGAAAGGAGAAGGAATATGAGAATAAATAAATTACTAGTGTTTGTCCACCCTTTCCAGTAAACTGGTGCCATTGGTGTGGGTGTTTGCAAGCTTCACAGGTGACTGTCATGGCAACTCTCCACAGATGCAAGCACATAAATGCATTAATTCCATGTATTGTCAATGATCTTCCTAAACAGCACCTGGAAAGCACTCTGTAGCAGTTCAAGCTCTGTCTCTTGACACTCTTCCTCCCCTCCCCTCTCTTCCCCCATTTCTCTCCCCTCTCCCAGTCTCTCCCCTCCTTTTCTCCTCCTTCTCTTCCCCCTATCCCCTTCCTCTCTCCCTCTATGTCCCCCTCTCTCCTCTTCTTCCCCCTCTCACTTCTTCTCCTCTCTCCCCTTTCCTCCTTCTCTGTCCCTTCCCCCTCTCCCCACTCTCCTTCTCCTCTCTTTTTGTGTGCAGGAGTTATGCCTGTCAGCCAAGTGAGAGAGTGGCAGTCAGGCCCTTTTTTCTGTTACCTCAGCCTTTGCTTATGAGAAATGGTCTCGTGCTGTAGTCTTGCTTGGAATTCTCAGTGTAGCTTAAACTTGAACAGGTTTGTCCCAGACTCATTGTGTGTCCTCTGCTGGCCTTACACTTGCCATTCTTCTTGCCTCAGCCTCCTGAGTGCTAGAATTACGAGCCTGAACCACTATGCCTGTGGATTGCCTCTGTTTTAATTCCACTTTACATTTTATTGAAAAATTGGTGGTGTCACAATTAGAAATTGAGCCAAAATAGGGGAGGATCCCTGGTTTATGTGAATGGAACCGTAACTTCCCAATAAGTACATTGCCAATAAGTACATTGTGTTACAGGAATTACTAAGTGTTAAGACCAATAATTACAACCTTCCAGTTACTATTAGCTCATTCATTCTTGTTTCCTCAAAGTTTCTCGAGTGCATTCAGAATTCTAGGTACTTGGACTCTAATGGTAAATAGGTAGATAAGCTGTGGATTGCAAACTTGTCCAAAAGAGCCAGAGTTGTTAGTCACACAGTAAAACCACCTCGAGTCTTACAGAGTCAAGGGGTGGGCACTGTGAGTTGGAAGAGCTCATCTGTCCTGGTGGGCAGAACAGATTTCCCTAAGGAAGTGGTACTGAGCTGCAGCAGAAGGGATGAGCAGAAGCTGGGGCTGAGCGTGGTCAGGCAGAGGTCGTACGGGATGTTACATCATGGCACATTCTTGGAAATGGAAAATCTATAGCTGGGGATGGAAGTGGAGATGCAAAGCTGTGATTGTTGCAGGGATAAGACACATACACTCCAGTTTTCCAAGAATCAAGAATCAGAAGGAGGAAAACAAGACTGATGGGGAATTTCAGAGTGATCGCTCTGAGGGGTGTGTTTATCAGAGCCAAGGGGAAAGGGGTATACCCCTCTACAAGTATCATGAGCAGCTATGGTGAGTAGCACTCACTGTCCTCTCCTTTTCCAGGAAAATCCCCCCAGTGCCCAGTACCACGTCGCCCATCTGTGCACGCATTCCTCACCGGACAAACGCCGTGCCGACATCACAAGGTGGGATCAGCAGTCTTTCAGCAGCCTCTGTCTCTACATCCCCAGTTCTGCTCTCATCCACCTGCATCTCTCCAAATAGCAAATTGGTACCTGCTCATGGAACCACACTAAATGCACAGCCTGCCGTTTCTGGGGCGATGGATCCTGTGTGCAGTATGCAATCCAAACAAGTGTCCTCTTCATCCTCTTCCCCCTCCACACCCTCTGGCCTCTCCTCAGTCCCCTCCTCCCCTATGGCCAGGAAACCTCAGAAGTTGAAGTCCAGCAAGTCTTTAAGGCCCAAGGAGTCTTCTGGTAATAGCACTAACTGTCACAACGCCAGCAGCAGTACCAGTGGCGGCTCAGGAAAGAAACGCAAAAACAGTTCCCCATTATTAGTTCCCTCTTCCTCCTCTTCCTCTTCTTCTCATTCCATGGAGTCTTTTAGGAAAAACTGT
Organism: Perognathus longimembris pacificus; assembly: GCF_023159225.1. Classification (NCBI taxonomy): domain Eukaryota; kingdom Metazoa; phylum Chordata; class Mammalia; order Rodentia; family Heteromyidae; genus Perognathus; species Perognathus longimembris. Next base: position 53,401,285 of record NC_063170.1, read on the forward strand.
GTGGCTCCTCCCGGGCCTCCCTACCCATCCATGGTGACATCTTCCCATAGCATCGGCCTCAACTGTGTGACGAATAAAGCGCACTCTGTGAGCCTCCGGCATGAGCCATCAGGGAGGGGGCCCCCAGGCGGGAGCCCCGCGGAGTCCATCAAGAGGATGAGTGTGGTGGTGAACAGCAGTGACTCCACGCTTTCTCTTGGCCCATTCATTCACCAGTCCAACGAACTGCCTATCAACTCCCATGGCAACTTTTCACACTCACACACTCCTCTAGAGAAGCTTATAGGAAAGAAAAGAAAGTGCTCTCCCAGCTCCAGCAGCAGCAAACCCACAAAGGTTGCCAAATTGCCGGCCACGAACAACGTCCACATGAAACACGCTGGCACCATCCCAGGGGCACAAGGACTAACGAACAGTTCCCTCCTCCATCAGGTAGGACTGGGACTCTGAGTCCCCCACACTGCCCGTCACCTCTCCCTTGGGATCTTTTATCAGCTCAGAAATTTGTGTGGTCAGTGTGCCCAGCTTCCAGATGTCTTTTTTTAAGGAATGTGTGAAGGGAAACCAGGCTCTTGGCCGCAGAATGCCGATCTCTTTCAAAGAGGTTCCTGGGTAAGGAAGCCAGTCTTCACTCAGTACGTAGGGCCTAGAAGGGCTTCGTGTGGGACAGCGGTGGAAGGGAACGTCTTTCCAGATGCAGCTCGTGTCCAGGTGCCGTTAGGGAGGGGGAGGGAGGCAGGGGGCGTTGGCTGTGGCGACGCTGGAGTGTTCCTCTGGATGGACACAAAACTCATCTGGAAAGGGATGATTTCAAACTGGAGGAGAAAGAGCTTGTAATATTTTTTGCTTTGAGCAATTTCAGATACTCTGATTGGATTTTACCTTACATATTCTCCTCTCTGAGGAAAGCTGGAAAATAAACTCACTATGGGCATAGCTAAAGAACAAAACCTCAATTTAAGAGAAAACAGAGTGTGGGTCCATTAGTTGTAGGTGGCTAAGTGGGTGTCGGATTCACAATTAACCATGACTTTCTTATGCTGTATCTTTGTCTTCCTCCCACCTTCTGCTGTTGCTGGTTTCTCCTGACCGCCTCTCCTGTAGCTGTGTTTCTTCCAGCTCCCTTTGCTCTAACTTCCAGCTCATCTCTCGTCTTGTTATTTCATTCATCAGGATATCTCCTCACCTTGCTTACGAACAGGAATTTCAGCAGCAGCACCCCAGAGCCCTGACTTAAAATGTGAGGCTCTTTTTTTTCATGTTTTTCCCACTTCCTCACCTCAGAAACTGAACTGTTAGGCTAGAAATTTTTTTCAGAAAATACCATGGTGTTTTCCTAATGTAATATAATTTCCTTCCAATATTTGTATGAGTTTACAGTGTCAAAGGTATGAAAGAAGTATCTGTGAACTTAAGTAGCAGCTTGAATTTGGGGCAACTAATATGTCATTTGGCTTGTTTTGCATGAGGGGGGCGGTTTAGAAAAATGAAATTTTGCTCTTAATTCTTGCTTGTTAGTTACCCACTAGCATTTATGGTAAGCATTAATAAGGTAGTACAAACAGCCAGAAGTTCTATAAACCTCCCCCCCACACACACACCCTGCCCTTAACCCTGAGCCCTGCACGAAGGGCTGTACTTGCCACCTCACGGGTGTCGTACTGAGAGCATGGGCTGCACCTAGGTGGGTGGAGATCTTACTGCCCACAAGTAACAAAAAGGACAGATGGGGGAGCGAGGACAGCAGAAAGTAACGGTGCCTGGAAAACTGGTGGTGGGTGAGAACACACCACCAACTTGGAGCAGCTGCCCAGAAATTGCAGATCTAGACGTGTATGTGACACTTGACCACTACAAAAATCTCTCATCTAGTCCACATAAGTCTTACCAGGTTTAGCTATTTATAACATGCTCATTTGCCACCTATGACTTACTCTCTGAGGGGACTGTGTCTACAAAGGAGGCCTGAGCAGTCTAACTTTGGATACTTTTCCTTAGAATCAGTCCCAACCTAAGTTTGTGTTTTGAGAATGATTTTCTCTATTCAGAACGCTTTTTATTATATAGCACCACTGCAGTCTTTATGGGGCCTATGGCTAGAAATCAGACAATGAGTGGCCCCCAAAAAGTATTGTCCGTTCTTATTTCTATGTTCAGTTATTGGTGAGAGGGATACTATAAGTTTTATGAGAATCATAAAGAGCCCCTTGACCCCAAAGTGCTTTAAGGATGCTACTCCTAGGAAAGCAAGACTTCACTTGAAGTCTGTTGCTTGTGGGATGGATTTCAAAATAGCGCTAGCTAAAACTTTCCCACAAGGAAATGAAGGGTGGCATGCACTGGGAAGTCCCAGGGTTGGGGTAGGGTAGGCACCCCTAAGTGTCTGTCCTGGCCTATTGTGAAGCTAGAGTTCTCCTGTCTACCGTGGACGCATAGCCTTGGGTGTGAACTGGCACACCTGTGTATGCTAGCCCAGCGAATAACCTGGAGTTCCTTCAAGGACACAAAAGCAGAAAACAAAATGAAAAGGCAAACATTGAGAGCTTTTTCTTTAAATTAGAAACCCATGCTTGCCAGTTTTCTGAAAGCAGATCTTTAGATTGATTGTACTCTATGCAAGTGAAGGTGTTGGAAAACTAAAGCCAGTTCTGTAGTTGATTGTCTCCAGCATAGTCCCATCCATGGATCCTACTGTGTGTGGTGGTAGGGATATTCTTGTTTAGAATCGGAGGGGTCCTGCATACAGCTCCTTACTTACCTCTTCATTGTTTCCCAACCCCTCTTTTAAAAGCCAAAGGCACGTCCCTGACAGCTGAAAACAGCACGGGGAGGAATAATCCGGACACTTTTGAGGACAAGTTACACCTCCACTCAGCACTCTGGACTCCACGATGCCTTTGAGTCTCTCTTCATGACCTCCTTGGGCCTCCAGGGTAACCGCTGGGCTGCTGTTGGGAGGATTTCCCCGAAGCTGTGTCTGTAGCAGTGAGCACTCCTGAAGGACACTGGGTCAAGTTCAGCCACCGGGCTGCTTTCATCAGTGTTAAAGTGGTCTGGACTGCTTGCTACCAATCTGTGAGAAGCTTTTGGTTTTGTTTATTTTTTTTAACTTGTTCTATCGTGGAGCTACTCTAAGTAGATCGGCCAGGCAAAAAGATGGTTTGACAAGAAGGTTAATGTCGACTTTTCTCTCTCCTACATCTCCTTGCCGGTTTCTTCTTTCATTCTCTCCCTGCCTCCTTTCCTTCTTGCCCATTTCCTTTCTCCTACTGTCTTCTGTAGGTCCCTCTCCAACACCTCCACTGGAGACCTCTGAGGAAAGGTCGCTGCCTCCTCAGCAGCTTTCTAACGGCTTTGATAGCAGTGTTCCAGAAGTAGAATGTGCGCCGTGACTCAAGGTCACGTGACAAGATAGGCCCGCCTTTTGCAAATAATTTGGGATAAGACACTACCAAAAGCTTCCAACTTACTGGCTTGAAGCTTTTGATGTCCAGTTAGCAGGTATCAGCCACATTAGAGGCTTACTTTCCATGGTACAAAACCAATCCCATGTGAAAGGAAAAGCAAAGATGATGCAAACTATTTTTGATGATGGAAAGCCAAAATGGGGCGGGTGGATGCGGGTGGTAAAATCATAATGAAGGGGAAAAAAATTCCCACATTTCCAAAGAAGTGGAATTGTCTTACCATTTATTTTCATGTAAAACAGTATGTCAGATTGTGCAGATTGTCCTGCCCAATCTTTTTTAAAGTTTGCCTTTTTAAAATAAAACTACTAGGATATACTTAAATATTTCAAAGGCATTACCCCAGTTTTCCTCCTTGGATACTGTCCTAGTACTCAGTATAAATGTCTGCCTCCTGTGCTCTGGGCATTGTGTGTGCCCCTACTTCCCTTCTGGCCACTGCAGACATGGACTTAGGTGCATTTCGGGTGGGGAGCAGACCCCCAGTGGTGGGAAGCTGGAGTGTAAGTACACATTCGTGTGAGGCTTACAGCATGTTTCCTGGAGTAGCCCTCTTGTCTTTATAAGAGTTTTGGAGCCTCTAAGATGGTTTTTGTAGTGCTTCACCCCAAATGAAAATTTAATAAGTTAAAACAGCATAGTTTGAGATGGTATTGTTGAATTTTGCGAATAATCTGGGGCCTTTTAGTGGACCATCCCACCACCAGTGCTCCTGAACCAAGGACCAGTCTACCAGTCTCTGAATTAGGAGTGTTCACACAGAGTAGCCTAGCCCAACGCAGGGCAAAATTCCCACCGTTGTGATCAGTGCACTGGGCAGGGCCTGCTCAGAGCCAATCAGTGCATCCTTTTAGCCCCACAGTTCTTGGGTTACAAACTTCAGTTTCAGGGAATTTCAAGTCAACAACCTGTAGAATGAATAAATATTTGGTTACCAGCCTAATAAATGTGAATTGCTACAGAATTATTCTTATTATGTAAGAAAACAAAGACTTTATGCAGATACTTTAAGTATAAATTGATGTAAAATACTGATTTTTTTTTTTAAGGAAGGGGAGAACAGTATCTTGTTCAATTTTATGCAATCAATCAGTAAATGTTTTTTAAAGGATACTATAGGAGAGCTAGTAAGGAGAGAGCATGGATGGATGGGCCAGTTTAGGTATAAAGGAAATCAGTCTGGTTGTTCCATCCCAGTTGTGGCGGAGAAGAATAAGAGGGAATCAGGATGTATCTAGTTGATTCCTTGGTACAAGTGCAATGGGGTATGGGTAGAATTTATTTTCAGAGCCAAGGGGACTTTGATGGTTATAAATTAAGTTGGTTTTAGTGATGGAATTTGTAGACAGATCAAGTGTTCTGAAAGATGTGAATAGGATCCACAGTAGCAAGTTGATTCAGATTAATGTAGATATTTAGATTAGTGAGTGTTACCATTTGATTTTTTTAGGCTGAAGTTTTAATTGAATTTCATTATGTCTCCTGGTAATACATAGAACATTGGGATTAGGAAATTAGCCATTTTGGATTTTGCTTGCCACAAACAGACCTATTCCAAACAGTGCTATTAAACTTTAGACTGTTCAAATATTTTATTTTCTCCAACAACTACTTTTTATTATGATGAACAATTAAGACCATTTAAAACACAGGAGTAAAAGTATTTTTTGAATTAAATTAACTTGCAAAAACCAAATTTGCAGTGGTTGGGTTGTTTCTTAGACAGACTTTGGTATCAGTTTAAAAACCAAGATAATTTTTATATTCTTTCCAATAGAATTTCATGACAACTTCTGCAGTTTTCTTAACATACAAAAAAAAGTGCTGCAATGATGAACAAAGAATTATACAAAACCTACTTTTGTATCTTTATTTTGGGATTTCTTGTTCTATTATAAATATGGAAGTAGCCCTATTTCAGAAGACATATTTTGTTAAAAATGAATTGTACATATTTAAATATGTATTTTTGCACAGGTCTTTTTTTCTGATATCCTGTTTTGGTACAATTGAGATCATCTAGTATTTATTTATTAATTAATAAAAGTAAATACCTTTTTATAATTTGAAGTGGTTCACTGCCAAGCCAATAGTTGTAGAACCTGCCTCCTTTACAGTGGAAAGGTTGCCTCTGTTCTGTGAAAGTCTTTGTTCCTTTTAATGTCTCAAGAGTGGATTCACACAGACGAAGTGGGCATTGCTTCTCCTTGGTTGCCTGATTTCCCAGTAGACCACATGTGACTAAATGACATACTGCTTTTCTCTCGTTAGTGTTTATGTGCGAGTGTGTGTGTGTACGCGTGTGCGTGCCTGTGTGTGTACACTCTGAGCACACTTGTGTTACGTATGTGATGTGGTTTAAAACTAATGGAAAAACTGAAAGTGCCTGAACCTAACTTTAATGCTTAGACAGATTCTCTTTAAAAAAAAGACTTGAATGTTCAGTTGAACTTTTAGAGTTTGCTTTTTCCACCTACATATTGTTTGTAAAATTTTAGGGGAGGAGTTGAAAACAACCAATGCTGGTAAATTTTATAAGGTATTTTACATGTAAGACCTTTGGTTCACAGTAATTTCACTGGTGATGGATTTGCCAGTGGCACCAAGAATTTAAAATCTGTCAGCCAGCAACGTACATGCCATGTCCGTTTTGTCACTCATGAAATAAGAGAGTTTAAAGTAGAATATTTAAAATATTTTGTATTACAAAAATATAATACAAAGATGTACCTCTGAGAACATTGAAAAATGTATAATTTGAGAAATCTAACTCAAAATGGCAGCTGTCTTCCTGCAAGAGTTCTGTTGCCAAGGAGTTTCTTCATGTCTCTCATTCTGTCCTGGGTGTGGGGAAAGTTGGGCTTTGAAACATGATTGCTAAAAGTTTCATTGTTTAAAAGAAAATAATCATTTTTACATTTTGTGCAAACATTTTACATTTCCAGATGATTTTAAATGAGCACTACATACTGTCAGTGTGAATGTAGGGCCTTGAAAGCATTTTTTTGGACTTGGTTATAAAAGCAATCTCCTGTGTTAAAATGTGTGAATAGTTGGACAATGTGTACACATAATCAAGAGCATCTCAGCTGGACTTTGTGTTGGCTGCTGTATAGAACATGAACAAAATGTCAAGGGATAGAAAATTACTTTGGATATTTAAAAGAGAAGAAATATATAGTCTATTTGTTTTGTAACAAGTTTCTGTAAATAAAATAATTTATACTATTTATAAGAAAAAAGTTGTGTTCTGCTTTATGAGAAATTAGTTTGTGGAACAAATATGTTACTAAACAGGCAATAAAATTAGGTCTTCTCAATAAATAAGGTTGGCTGCATGAACTATTTCACATGTTTCTGCCTCATTCTACTAAACCCCTTTAGTTTGGCTGCATTCTTTACATCCGGCACTCTTGGCAAGCACCTGTACATCAGCCTTCCTCTAGAATAAACCATGTACTTCTAGGATGTCTCCATTCTTGGGCACCGAGCTATGCCTTGGATGAGTTAGTTGCCTGTACAAACAGTGAGCACTTTTCAGTATTGTGACACTGCAGGTTTAAGGAAAACAGGATACTGATAGCTAAGAAATACATTCTGTGTGACGTTGCTTCTATTCAAGTTTCATGGAGTAATCTGGTATGCTTTTCTACCACTTGAGCCACACATTCAGTTCCAGCTTTTTGATGGTTAATTGGAGATGAGAGTCTCTTGGATTTGTCTGTTCCTGGCACTCACCAGTTCTGGTTCATTTCCTTGCTTTTAACTACCTCCCTTACTGGGTATATTAGAACATTTTAGTGTGAGGGCACTATTCATTTGCAAAAAAAATCCTAATAGAAGAAGAAAGGTCCATAACATATCAAGGAGCTAGACTAGCACTTCCCAGTGACTCAGTGCAATCATAAGAAGCCCTTTATAGACAAATTCTGCCACTGTAAGTGTCCTCAGGCCTTCTAGGAAAAGGACCATCCACTCAGTAATTTCGCCCTTAATTTATTCCTTTGTAGATTACCTGGCCCTACATAGCAAGACCACTTTATTCCTTTGTAGATTACCTGGCTCTACATAGCAAAACCATAGAGGTTTGGCATTGTTGGACCTTGACAAATGGGATTTCACTGACAGAAAGGCAGGGTTAAGATCTTCAGTGCAGAAGGGGCAAACAGGATGACGGTAGGGAGAAAGGGAAGAAATCTGCATGGAATTCGCTGCACAGGAGGGAATGATAGGTTGCAGTCTGTCAAGATCTTTGATTTTCATGGGGCCTTCATCCTTAGAAGTATGTGAGATCAGATCATAGAAACTCACATGTTATTCTCACAGCCCAGAGAAACTGCATGGTCCAGTACCAGCACTGGTAGCTACCAAAAGTAAAAGCTGTACATGGGAAGTCAAAGGCACTGAAATTTTATCTCCCTGTCTATTGTATATTCACTCATTTCAGTGTCACTACCACACCCTATCAAGCCTTAACCAAAAAATTCTTCCTTAAATCAAGGCTTAGGTCCTCTGTTCTCAACCACTTCCTCCTCTTTCTGTTCTTTGTCCTGAATTCTCAATTCTGTTGATAAATGCAGTTATTTATCTTTCATTTCTATACCCCTAAGCTTGGACTATCTAGTGCACTCTTAGGTATAGGAAAGGGTGAGAATGTCAACCAAAGAATTTCTCAGGGAGACATAGGAAATTAAGCACTTCCAACTTAATACTGCCCCTAAAACTCTTATCACAGGGCCCTCCAATAATTATAGACGACAAAATGGAGAGGTGAGAACTTGGGACAAAATCACTTATAAAACTGTCTTAATAATCTAGGTGCAAATTACTGAGCTTGCTAATCAAGGCTATATTTATGGGGATTAGGACTCATTGTACCACCTTTTTCCCCAGCACTGGGGATGAAACCTAAGTAGGCACTCTACCACTGAACTATATCCTTAGCCTCTAGAGATCTGAAGTTTGTTAAGACATTAAAGAGCAAAGACAGTTCACATCTACTTTGCCAAAACAATCGATGAGTTAAAAGTGAAATCTGTGATACAGCAACAAAGAAAGAAAAAGATATAACAAAAGATTGAAATAGAGATTTGTACCCAGTTAGCTAGAATGGATGGAGCATAGCTGGGAGTTCTGAAATGTGAAAAGGAAATGTTCATTTTTGAATGGCAAATGATGTTCCAAGTAGACAAGCTTATCTGGGAAAAATAAGTAGTTCTTGCATTTATTATGCTAAAATAGTTTTTATTGGTAAGTCCTTGATACACCAGATACTATACCCAAGCACTTTATGTACATTTACTCTCACACTAAGCTTTTAGAAAGCAGATCCTTTAGTCTCAGCTATACTGAGGACCTTCTAAGATAGTACCTCACCTCAGATCTCTCAACTAGTAGGTCGCACAGCATGAAGACTATTATATTTCATACTGTCAGAGCAATGTTTGTTTTTGGTAATATACTTTAAGAATTACATGAAAGTATCCTAATCTGACAAACACAGCACATGTAATGATTTCTAGGATTTCACAAAACTCAGCCTACCCTCCCTGGCCCCAAGAGGGGAGAGCGCATAGGATGACGTCCTACCGGGGAGCCGATACATGCAGTAACACTGGAGAGAAGTACTAGAGGCTCTGAGGGCCTGTGGTGGGAACTGGAGAATACACTGTTGGAACTCTTGGTCTTTTCTCCAGCACAGTAGAAACTAACAGTGGTTATTGGGAAGATGGGAACATAGAACTTGGACAAAGCTTGCCAGAGTGTGCCTGCCAATGGTCTGGCTTGGTAGTGAAGGAAGAAAGTGGAGAGCTACTAAGGCAGGCATTCTCATGACACCAGTTCATTGGCAAAGGAGCTTAGAAGGCAGGGTCACTTGTCAAGGGAGTATTCCTATTTGGAAGAGCCCAGGGGGTAGAGGAATAGGGCAGAAGAATCCATGTGCAATTTCTAGTTTTACTTTGAAAAGTAGATCTGTTCAGATGCTAGTGATGCCTAGGTGAAACCATGGCAGTGGGTTCAAGTGGCATGCAGGAAAGAGCATTAGAGTGAAGGCCCAGGGCCCGTGACATTGGAGGATTTCTGTGGAACTTACCTGTTCCAGCGTACTTAGGGTTAGGAAGAAAGTCTGAGCCAGCTGCACAGTTCTGGAATGACCTGGTGTACAGGCACCATGACTGGGCTGAGTGGTTAAGCAGGTTCACCGAGAAGGCATTTGATGAGAGAGGAAACTATGGCAGGGAGAGCAGGGAACAAGCCAACAGCAGACTTCATCTTGACCCAAGTTTCAGTGATTAGCCAGAGGGATTCAAGGAAAGCTGAGTAAATCCTCAAATGTAGTGCCAAGTGCCAATGGCTCACATCTGTAGTCCTAGCTACTCAGGAGGCTGAGATCTGAGGATGGATGTTTCAAGTAAGTGAGACTTTTATCCAATTAACTACCAAAATGCCAGAAGTGGAACTGTGGCAAGTGGTAGAGCAGTAGCCTTGAGCAATAAAAGGTCAGGGACAGTGGCTAGGCAGAGTTCAAGCCCCAGGACCAGCACCAACAATAATAATAAAGTCAAATTTAGTTTAGTAGAATTGATAATACGCCGGTTAAACCCTGGGCACGTTTATCTCTAAAGGCAGGGTTTAAAGTTGCCAGGGGACCTCCTCCTGGCAGTCTTGCCTCGGAAAAGTATACTTCCCCTTTTTGGAGGACATCTCAGGATAGAAAGCTGACATGTAGTGACTGCACGGGAAAGCTCATTGTATTTTTTTTTTTGTTTTTGTTGCCAGTCCTGGGGCGTAGACTCGGGGTCTGAGCACTGTTCATGGCTTCTTCTTGCTCAAGGCTAGCACTCTACCTCTTGAGCCACAGCGCCACTTCCGGCTTTTTTCTATATATGTGGTGCTGAGGAATCGAACTCAGGGCTTCTTCATGTATACAAGGAGAGCACTTTACCACTAGGCTATATTCCCAGCCCCTCACTCTATTTCTTAAATTCCATCTGTATAAGGGAAACATTACAAGAGATTGCTTTTTTGGTTGCTATTTTAGCAGCACTGACGTTGAACTCAGAGCTTTTTGCTTGCTAGGCACTTGAGCATATATTTAAAGGACTACTATGGTAAGAGCAGAGTACTAAAAGCTCTTGATGTGTTTTGCATGTCTTCAGAAACACAAATCAGTCTACAGGTTAGAAAGTTAAAACCAGTGGCTAGAACTTTTCTCTGAGTTTGCTAGATTGGATGTGAACCCAGTCCCTAACCACTGTACCAGTATGAAGTTAGTAAAAACTACAGGCTTACGTAGTGTTCACAGGCAGAGGATTACACAGTCTGCTCTTTTTTTCTTTACACCCTAACTGTAAAGGCAGATTCTCCTTAAAAAAAAAAAAAAGTTACCACCACCAAGGACTAATTCAAAATACTGTGAAACTTTCCAATTTTGTTAATGATCTTTAACTTGTTGACGCAGTTTGGTTAGGTTACTTAAAGATGATATATTTGGCCAAAGAATCCTATACATACTGCAATCTGTACTCATGGGTCGAATTACAGGCATTTAACCATGTTCATGTTGTTGAGTGGTGATGCTATACAAAGATACTTCTTAGATTTACTAGAAGTGATGTAAAGCTTTAACATCTTTATTCATGTAACTGGTTTATAGATAACTGCTTTATGGTTTGTAGCCCACCTTACATGAGGACGTGGACTCAGAGATGAAGTAATAACATGTAGCTACGATCAGCTACAGTGGTGTTAATATCTTGTGGCCTTATGTAGGAGATGGCTCCAATTTTCTTTTTACCTTCAAGCTGACACTTTGAGGCTTAGCAGTATGCCCTGGGATTTGCAATCTAGAATAACTGTGATACAGAATAATGGTTGAACAGTAAATAACAAGGGCTTCAATACTGTATTAATGTATATGTATTCATACAGAATTTCAAGATAATGGACTTTGCAGCAAACAGTTCCTTCAAATGGTCTGCAGGGTGTAATTTCAAAGCAATCCCACTACAACTGCTTGAATTTCTTTATAAATTAAAAAATGAGCTCAATCTAACCTTTTAGCAGCCGGTATAAACTGTACTTCTGTCGCCTGGTGCATAGTGACAGGTTTTAAGAGGTATCACACACCAGGTCATTCCTCTAACTAAACCTTGGGTGACCGGGTGCCTTTTTTTCCTGCTAGAGTCCTGATCCCCGCCTATTTCACTGTATCTGCTTTTCTATTCATAGCACTTACCCATCTGATGGGGCGACCAAGAGCAACTACTACTGTCATCCAATATAAATAAATCATATTGTAGAATTGCGGTCATGCCCAACTGCTCACGCACTGGCCTGTGTGCTCTCGCTCTCCCCCTCCCCCTTCCCCCCTTCCCCCCGCCGGCTCTATTTAAGCCTCATATCTTACATAATAAGCTTTACAAAGCAGGGAACACAAATGACCTTTTTTTCTAAAGACAAGAGACTTGAAGGTAAAAGAGGAACTGGTCACCATCCCTATTTTATTAAAGTCTCACCATGACCATTATAAAACTGAAGCCTAAATATTCCATGATCGAACATTTTAAGTGGTCTTTATTGTATATACATTTCAGAAAAAAAAGTTGAAAGAAATAACAATGAAGTATTTATTTTTTACAGTTTCACTGGGCACAAAGTAAACTATAAAAATCCAAATTAATTATCTGTGAAGGAAATATCCTCTATTAAATGGTTTTACATATTAATTACTCTGGAAAGTTTCTGAACTCTATTTAGAAGCAGATCTCCTTTCTTGATCGTTTCTTGGTACTGCCAGTTCTTGCTATCAGGTCTGTAAATAAAGAAAAAGAAAATTGCCAATCAATTTAACAATAGTTGCCCTACTTTTATTTAAAAATGTAAAACATCCCTTATTTAGAGCAGTGTAACACATAATACAGCAAGCCACAGTACCTGTTTGTCTCCACTATCTCATTCACTTTGTCTATTTTGCAGTGTAGTCTTCCAGCAGCAATGAATCGGGACAGCTCCCTAGCAGAAAGCCAGTATTAACTTCACGAGAAACAGTAAAATACAAGATGAACTTTTACACAAATGCATTAATTACCACTTGACTTTCCCCGAGAGCCATAGCACACACAGATAAATGCTTTTAAGAAGAAAATTAAGGATAGACCTGGGGGGTGGGGGGGACTGAGAACAAAGCCGCTGCCCACAGCACCATTCGCCTTTACAAACAGCAGCTCCCTTCCCTTTCCAACCAGTATCTTAACTGAAGCTAAGGAACTGGGAGGGAAGAAATGCACTGGGGAGGGAAAGCTATGGAAAGTGCCTATTAGACATTCCCAAGTGATGTAGGAATTTAAAACAAGGCATTCTAGGTAACAAGTAGAGCTAGTCTTAAAACACAAAGGAAAAACAATAGCACCTGACTTCACTTGTCATCAAGTCTAAACTTAACCACCACAGGACATGAAATTGAAGAAAGGAGAAAGCCTGACCACACCACACCAGCACTCAGTAGCAGAGCTGTTGCTCATGGACCGTGTACCTGCTCAGACTCTAATAGCCTTCTTTTTGTTGAGGATCATTTGAAAAAACAAATATGAGGGGGAATGATTCTTTTTGTGTGTGTTTTTATTATCATAAAGATGATATACAGAGGGCTGAAATGATTCTTAGTGTTTATTTGCCATTTCCCTTCCCTAAAACAGAAATGTACAAAGACGGGGACCATGAACAGGATCAAACATAGTGAGGCATCAGTATTTGCTGAATCTCTGATTTAAGTGTTAGAAAAGTCCCACATACAGGTACCAATCTGACCAGACATAGAGCTAAAGGAAATAGGACCAAATGTACAATAGCCTGCAGAAATCAGAAATAGTAAGTGGGATAGTGACCAAGTTTGTTTTCCCTAAAATTGTGAAGGAAACAATGCAAATGGAGAAATAGTTAAAAGTAACATTAAAACACATATTTAAACTTACTGATCAATGAATTCCACGCCAACACCAAAGGCTTCTGCCATGTAGCCTAGAGTTAATGACCTATATGACTCCAGCAACTGGCTGTATGCATGAATTCTCATTTCTCTTACATAGTATCGGTAATGAGGAGCAAAGAGCCAGTCCTTTTTCATCTCCTGTTCCACAATGGCTATGAGGAATAAAAAGACAAGTTATCAGTCTCCTCCTCACAGAGATTAAGAATGACAGCAACTCTAGTGGGGTGCTAACGCTTAACAAGTAGATCTGACGACAAAGAAAACATCACTGTCCTCCCATATCCAAGGAGCAGCAGTGTTGAGGGAAGCCAGCTGTTGGGACTTTGGTCTTAACTCGCTCAGCCAAGTGACATCACCCACAGAAGAGAGCTTGCTTCTTAAGCAGACATTTTCAAAAGTAACAAACCAATTCTACTGTTAAGAAAGGAGGACTAATTCCAGGAAATGCCAAGTTCTCTGAAGAAAACACAAGGGATGGGACAGTGATTAGGAGATCGTCACTTGCTGGGGGGTGAGGGAGGGATACAGGGAGCACTACAGAAAAGAGCCATTCGGCCGTTCTGAGAAGCAGGCAAGGCAAATCGGCAGAGGTTCCAAAGCAGGATAGTATGGCTGAGTCCAAAACTAGAGAACTGTTTGCTTAATTCTGAGCTGCACAGATGCAGGAGGTGAAAGAAAAGAATCAAAAACGTACTTATGGCTAAACCAATGAAAATGCCTGGAGAGTAGACACAGGATGTTGGGTGGTTTAGGGGGGATGGGGGGGATTTTGCTGTTTGAATGGAGGACATACTTAGGCACTGTCCGGTGGGTTTGCCTGTTAGACAAGCGAGCAGAGAGGCTAAGGAGACATTCAGGCATGGGTCCAGTGCTCAATATAAGTATGCAGCTAGAGATCTGAATGAAGATCACTGCCCTACTATGTATTTAATGACATTATGAAGGCAGACACAGGACAGTGGCCCTGTCAATTAAAATATGATGAGGAAGTAAGTAGAGAGAAGACAAACATGTTACTGTGGAACAGAGAACAAATCCCTAACAAAGGAACATGATTTAGAACATGAGGATCAATGGCCACTAAGTGATATGGGGAGTATACCCTCACCAATAATAAAAAATACAAAAAGCCAATAAAGCTGTTTCCTTCCAGACTGAGTGCGAGAGAAAGGGGTGTGTGTTCAAATGCAACCACATGAGAGGTATAAATTGTCTAAGTGTAAACTGATAACACTATTTCCAGATGGCAAAGGTGGCCAAGATTATTAACATTTGAAAATTTCAACTTCTTACATTCTTTTTCCTAAGAAAATAACAAGTAGAAAAGCAGCAGTGCAGGAATATTTCCAAAGGCTGCCTTTTGCTTTTACTGGAGTGGCTCATCGCATACACTGTGGTACGAGGTCCTTACCCAGGGTAAACTGGAAGCTCAGAGGGGCCTCCCATCAACCATCACAGTGCCAGGGCGAGACGTCACATAGCCTAACTCACTTTCAGTCAGAAGGGAGTGGCCTTTCCCTGAAAGGCCATCTGTTTGTACACTGACGTGCAAAGAGTCTTTACACTTAGGAAGCACCTATCAAGTGGTACCATGTTAAGTGTAATTAGAGTTATTACATGTGCTCATCTCCAGACACCAATGCCCCTGAAAGACACTGCAGCCCTGGTAACAGCAGATACCCGAAGTCGGGACACTTCATGGGTGCTCACAGAGCCTCTTCTGCTTTATGATTCTGTTCCCATACACATAAACAAGAATGAAAAGTGACATGTATATATAACCTTTGGTTTTAAAAATGGTTTTGGCAGGGGCTGGGACTATGGCCTAGTGGTAGAGTGCTTGTCTCACATACATGAAGCCCTGAGTTCAATTCCCCAGCACCACATATATAGAAAATGGCCAGAAGTGGCGCTGTGGCTCAGGTGGTAGAGTGCTAGCCTTGAGCAAAAAGAAGCCAGGGACAGTGCTCAGGCCCTGAGTTCAAGCCCAGGATTGGCAAAAAAAAAATGTTTTTGGCAGTGCTAGGATTTAAACTTAGGTCCTCACACTTACTGGGCAGGCACCCTACCACTTGAGCCATAGCCCTATCCTTTTGCTTTATTTTTAAGATAGCTGCAGGCATTTTTGCCTTGAGTCAACTCAAACCACAATCTTCGCATGTTGCTGGGCTCCAGGCCCACCACCACACCCAGCTAATTTGCTGAGAGAGGCCTCCCTAGCTACGTGCTGGGGTTAGCTATGAACCCAATCCTCCCAGTCTACACCTTCTGAGTTGCTGGGATTACAGGTGTGAGACACCCTGCCCAGCCTATAAACATGTTTTGGCTTTTTTTAAATTGCATATAAACGAGGGGAAAATGTTTGTGTAAATGTATGGATTTGGGGGCATGATGAGATACTGAAAACTATAGTTGTTACTTTCTCAGTTTGTCTTTGATTTCTAAAAACAATCCAGGAGTTTTGATATGCCCTTTCTCTGTCGATGTTATTTAAAACACATTAGTCTCTGAATATCGTGCGAATAATCACACGAAACCCAGTAGTCTTCTGTCCCACAGAATTGTGCGGGTGAGCCTCTGCCACCCACGCAATCAGCGATCACTGGCCCGCCTCCTGCACTTCAAGTATTTGAGAAATGTACAGATTCAGAACAAATGAAAATCGAATCCAAAAGTATTAGGAGAAAAGGTTGCTAGTTAGGATGGGGAGGGTGGAAAGGAATTAATTCCTTTGGTTTCAACAACCATCAATGTCAATGTCGTATTAGTATCTCTTCCTTGACATGACTGATTAAACACAGTCCTTTGTAGAGTCCTCAACAATGTACAAACAGTGGTGTGTCAGGAACCCTTGCAAGTTTAAAACAACAACTAAAAGATTGTTTGAAATCTGCAGTGTAACACACCACACTCTACAGTGTTAAGAGGTTCCCTAGCCAAGTGTTAGGCAAATCACTTGGGAAGAACCCTTTTATCAAACTGAGAGCCAATTCTAACAGCTTCTTAATCACTGACAGTCATTAGCAGGAAGCCTACTGGTGAGGAAGAAATGTGGGCCAGGAAAACGTGTCCCTAACATCTCTGCAAATGGACTGACTCTGCCCCAGACGATGCTCTCCCCCGCACCCCCCCCCCCCACAGCCCCTGAAAAGCCTCCAAACCACACACACCTATGTTAGGTAAAGAAGAACCCACGGTTACATTCAAGGCTGAATCCATCTCAGCACTAGGGAGATTCGGACTGCCCTCACATCTTTCCCATACAGCTAACAGTCAAAACCATTTACTTGGGTTTGCTCTACACTGTTAAAAACTGTAAGCAGTCTCCTCCAAGGGCTATCCGATACATGTTTACATAAGCCATAGAGATCTATTACATGTTCTATTCTATTAAACACTTACAAAACTCAATCATCCTATGTCCTGGATGATATGAAAAGAGGACACACTTGGCTGATGTTGTTCTAAAGAAAACTGCACAGACTAGCCACACTTATCAAAGACCTGCACTGCTTATTAGATATGTGAAAAACCAGCTCTGGTTTGTTTATATACAGGGTCAGAAGATGAAGACAAACAATTCTATCCTTACCTAAGGACTGGAAGAAAACAGAGTAACGACACTCATAGAGAGAAAACAGATACTGCCGCACCGCTGGAAGACTGTGTAACACCTCAAGGATCTCTGCTCCTTTAATGACCTAGGCATAAAAACAATCAAAATAAACATGTTCTCAACCTTGGCTATTTAGACTAGAAAAGCCTGGAATGGTCTGTCAAGTATGAGTCCTTGGGGAGGTGCGGTCATTACCTTCTCCCTCAGATCTGGTCTTTCTAAGGCAATCATGCTGACGTAAACAGTGTAAGTCACAAAGGTTTTGTAGTCCATGAGTTCATAGGATGTAAACGTTGACACGGTGTCCAGAAAGAGTTCAGCTGCCTGCTTGAAATCACGAATAGCCACACAATAAAGACCTTGATACACTTTGAGGCGGTTTCTCCTGTCCCAATCTCCTCCTTCTTCAATTAAGCTATTAAACAAAACAGCAAGGTTATAACAGACAAAATGTTTTCAAAGAAAACGTTTAAAAAGTTGAACTAGAGAAATATTTAAAGAATTTATTTAATCAAGTACTTCAGCAGGAGTAAGCAAATAGGCAACCCCTTCTACCAAGTTCTCACAAGCAGCATGTACTCCAGAGGCACCACTGCTAATAAGTACCTTTTGGCCTTTTCAGTATTTCGTGTGATGAGATCATTATCCATATAAAAGAGACCGATCCTAAGGAGATAGAATACAATATCCAGCCGGTGACCCAGGGCCACAGTTTTGTCATAGGTCTTGCGAAAGGCTGTCAGAGCTCCCTCCTGTCCAAGAAATCCAACACAAAAAGTGAGAAAAACTTACAAGTTCTGAAGCTACCAGCTGCCTAGAATTTTCTTCACAAGGCTAGGGAAACAGAAATAGAGACAAAAAGAGGAAGGCTACCGGCTGATCCTTACTGACTGGGTTATAAGCAATATCCTTCTATAAGATATAAGGTATGTCTAGCACTACTTATGTTCTTTGTTTAATACGATCAGTGTTTATATCCTTAATAATTACAAAATAACTTTACCATAGATTATTTCAAACATAAAAGGGAAGTCTTAGCTATAAATTATTGGCATACAACCAAGTATGTAAGTACCCAAGTCCACTTCAAAGCATTATGAAATTAAGAAGTTTATTTTCTAAGAACATGAATAAATCCTTTGTTTATACTTGGTACTTTGCGGGGAGGGGGTAATGGAGCTTGAACTCAGGGCCTGGGCACTGTCCCTGAGCTCTTCTGCTCAAGGCTAGTGCTCTACCACTTTAAGCCACAACTCCACTTCCACTTTTCTGGTGGTGATAAAGTGGAGATAAGAGTCTCATGTACTTTCTTGTCTAGGCTAGCTTCAAACCACGATCCTCAGATCTTAGCCTTTTTGAGTAGCTACGATTACAGGCAGGAGCCACAAGCATCCAGCTATACTTGATACTTTAAAGATCACATATGGCTGGTCTAAGTAGTTACTAGCTATGCTGCATAAATATATAAGGGACTGCGAAAACAGCAACAGTGTTCCCTAGCACTTGGGTCGCACTTGGGTCTTGGTATGACAACGTTGTCCCTCACTGAGGAACCAGGAATACCATGAAGGAAGTCTAAGTCTAGTTGGGGAGAGTAAAAGGAACAAGTGAGCTTGGGAATCTTGGGTCAACATACAGCTGACCAAGAAGATCATATCAGAAGGACAGTCTTGAAAACGACTCCACTAACAAATGCAAGGAACTGAGCATCATAAAGAACAGAACAGCCTATAATCTGGTAATGCAACCATTAAGTACTTAGCAACAGTCAATAAAAAAATGAAAAGCAGTAAAAATAGGGGGAAATAAGGATGGCTTTTTGGAAGAATGTTACTTAATAAAAGAAATAAAATATTAGAACATAGTGGTCTTATAATCCCTTGATGCTGATTCAAGCATGTGTTTGTTGAAATTCAAGGTCTGAATCAACCTTTCAGTTTCTCACTCACATGTAATACGTCACTCTTTCAAACCAAACAACAGATATTCAAATATTATTTTTTAACTTTTCTGTATTTTCCCGATTTTTATGCTGACCAAGTCTCATTTAGAAATGGGGGGGGGGGAACTTGTTAAAATTCAAGTTAATAGCTTAAAATATAAGCACTTTCTCTGTGCCCCGAGCTGTTTGCCTCCCTCTTTCGCCAGCACCAAGTAGTAGCTATCATCCCCATCTCACAGAGGAAAGCAGCAAGGATTCCCTAAATCACAATCACACGAGGTAGAAAGAAAACACAGACAATACAATCCCAGGGCTTCCAGCAGTCAAACCACATCTGAAAGCTGTATACGCACACGTAAGAGCATTCAGAGCCTGCCCACTTACCAGTTAAAAAACTTAAAGTCTAGTGATATGTACACCTGGCAACACAAAATAACCGCCCCAACAATTTTGTTGCGGTGATGTGTTGATTAGTAGTACTTTAGGAAAACATGAGCACCCATACACAGGGGATATACACAAGCATGTTTGCACAGCAGCAGTTTAAGGCTGAAGCAGTATACAGATCTATGAGCAGCTGAACAAAGCATGCTATACCAACAGTGGGTTACTAGGTAGACGAAGAACCAAAATGAGCAAGATTTATGAATATAAAATTCAGATAAAATGCCAGAGGAAAAGCATAAAGACCTGTGTACACTCAACAGAGTAAGCAAAACAAATTTCAGTTAGAACATTACCCATTCTTTATAAGACATATATATGCATGTAAATGCACAACACAAAGAGCTACAAAGATTGTCTCGATGTAAGGAATTAGGAAAGATCAAACAAAACTTCAACACTGTCTTGTAGTCCCTTAGGGAAGGGGAAGAGCACACATTTGGCTGTTGTGTAGGGACGGAAACGGGGTACTGCAAGACAACTATTACTCTTTGTACTAACTAGTTCAGGTAAACGTGACTGATGGCCTCGGTGCTTGTAAGCAAGACGTCACCTTGCTGGATTCATCCCATATTTCCCACCTGTCCGCTCACCTTGTCACCTATCCGACAGAGGTACTCCGCTTTCGCCATCATGGCGTCTCGAATTTCACTCTCGCCCAGATTCTTCTCCGCATCTTCCAGCTCCTCGTCCAGCCGCTTCAACTCTTCTTCGTTTGCCTTCTTCATCTTGGTGAGCAGATCCGTGTCCATCTGCCAGTCGAGAGACTTGCACAAGGCTTCGTAGTAAGGGGCCATGTCTGAAAGAAAAGCCAAAAGAGGGCGGTGAGGGACGCCCCTCGAGCTCTCAAATCTGGGTCAGTCGTCCTCCCCTATGCCCCGTGCCACCAAGCATCAGAGGTCTGTACAAACACACACACACACACACACACACACACGCACGCACACACGGCATCCACCAAGCCCCCAGAACTGCTCAGATAGCCTGGGATCTTTAAGTCAAACAAGCGTCGCTGGCCTGCCCGCCCCCCCTCCACCCCCGCCCCGCTCCGAGGTGGACCCGCTGATGCCTCTTCGGGACACCAGTCCCCAAACCAGAGCCGCGAGGGCCAGAGGGACCGAGGCCCCGGCCCACTCTACGGGGACCACGGGCGGTGCCGGTCCTGACAGCAGCCGCTGGGCCTCGGCTGCGAGTCCCTCGCCGCCGGGTGACACCGCGGGATCCCCCCGGCCTGCCCTCGGAGGGGTGCGGGCGGATCCCACGGCGACGCGGGAAAGGCCTGAGGGACGGCGAGGCCCAGCCCGGCCCGGCCCGGCCCGGTCGGGGACCCCCACCCGCGGGGCGCCCGCGCTCAGCCCCGCTGCCGGGGAGCGCGAGGCCCGGGCCCAGGCCGGTGACTCGGCGCCGCGGGCCTCACTGTTGTCACGGACGGCCGCCATCAGCTCCTCGCGCACCACCGCGTCCCCGCGGTGCTCCGGCAGGCTGAGCAGGAAGCGCAGCTGCGCGATGCGCAGGTCGGGGTTCTTGGGAAGACCCTCCTCCTCCAGGTTCTCCAGCGGCATGGCGGCGGCGGCACGGTAAGCGACCAGGAGACGGCGACCAAGACTCGGCCCACGGCGGCACCGGAAGCGAGAGGAACGAGTCAAGACTCCCCGGCTGCCTCCAGCCCGGCTTCCGGTCCCACCCCTGCTGCCGCCACCTGTAGCGTCCCCTGCTGGACACCGCCGGGAGCATCCGGCCTGGGTGCGTGCGCCCCCGTGTGGTTGCCGGTGGCTTTTCCTCGCTCCAGGCCCAAAGTGGGTGGAGCCTAAGCTAACTTCAAAGTTCAGTTTCTTGAATGCTGAGGAATGGAAGTGCTGAGGAATGGAACCCAGGGCTTCATTTGAGGCAAGCACTCTGCCACTAGGCCATATTTCCAGTCCACTTTTATTCTTTTTAAAGCTGTTTTACTTCTTGTTGTTTTTGAGCTGGAAAACTTTTGTTGCTGTTATTGTTCAAGGCTAGCACTCTACCACTTGAGCCATGGCACCACTTCGAGATTTTCTGTTTATGTGATACCAAGGAATCGAACTCAGAGCTTTATGCATGCTAGGCAAGCATTCTACCACTAGGCCAAACTCCTGGCCCTGGAAAACTTTTTTTTAGTGGAAATAAATATAAATTAAAAGGATGATAATAATAAACAACCACCATGTGTCAAATCCTCTCAGCTCATTTGAAACCTCTTAACACCAAAGCAATTATATTAGCTCACAGATGACAAACTGAGACAGAAAGAGTTTGAGAACATGATCAACCAAGTGACGGTGACAGCCACATAGCAAGATCTAAGTACAAGCTCCTTTCTATGATATGCCTCTAAATCCCATCCTATTGTAAGAAGAAGATGGCACCCAGAACCCAACAGTTCTGATTCAACAGCAGCTGTAGCATCTGTACACTCGAATTAGCTCATTGCACGCCTGTAGTTTCAGCTTCCTTTTGGGGTACAATCTTCAGAACTGGTAATAAATAGTTGCATGGAATTCTGTCCAACATATGTATCACCATTCCCTTTTTATTCTTCCTCCACTACAGAAAAGACTAGCTTTCCCACGAGGCTATATTCCTAATATCAAAGTTGAAAGGCCCGGGCAGTGGTGACTCAGGCCTGTGGTCCTAGCTCTTCAGGAAACTGACATCTGAAATTCACAGTTTGAAACCAGCTTGGGCAGGAAAGTCAGTGAGACTCTTATCTCCAATGGATCACCAAAAAGCCCCAAGTGGAGCCCCAAGTGGTTCAAGTGGTAGAGTAAGCTAATGCACAAAAGCTCAGGGGCGGGGGCTGGGGATATAGCCTAGTGGCAAGAGTGCCTGCCTCGGATACACGAGGCCCTAGGTTCGATTCCCCAGCACCACATATACAGAAAACGTCCAGAAGCGGCGCTGTGGCTCAAGTGGCAGAGTGCTAGCCTTGAGTGGGAAGAAGCCAGGGACAGTGCTCAGGCCCTGAGTCCAAGGACCAGGACTGGCCAAAAAAAGAAGCTCAGGGGCAGTGCCCAGGGCAGGCACCAAAAGGCACCCAAAGCAAGCAAGCAAGCAAGTTTAATTGGTATTGTCTGGTTTCCAGGTGTCACCATATAAACTCATAATCAAATTAAAGTTGCAATGCCCAAGGGGGTCTGAATTTTGGGGGGTTCTGAGAGAAGTCCTTAGGACTCCAGCTGAACTGTGGGGACCCAGGCCCCCAGGCTCCCTCCCTGCCACCAGCCTCCGTCAGCAACACCTGTCCTTCCCTTTGCCTGTTAGATCATTACCACTAATGGTTGAGAAATCAATCGAACATTGCCCTGGTCCGAGCATCCGAGGCCTGCTTAACCACAGCAGCCATTTAACCATATTGACAAATCATTATTGACCAGAAAATCACCTCTTCCGCTCAGCTCTTCAGAGCTGTTAGTTCCACGTTGCAGGATTCACTGTGTTCCAGTGTGTGTGAGTGTGTGTGTGTGTAGTGCTGTGTCTTGAACTCAGGGCCTGGGCACCATCCCTGAGCTTCTTTGCTCACTAGGGGAATGGTCTGCTACTTCAGCCTCTGCTCCACCTCCAGCTTTTGGGGTTCACTGGACACAGGGTGGCATGGACTTTAGGGCCCAGGGTTGACGTCACACGGCCAATCGCGGCCCCAGCTTTTCTCTCTTTAAGGTGGGACAACTAAACACAACTACCCGCACAATCACCCTTTGACCTAGCAAACCCCCCTCCTCCCCCACAAGCACAACGTCATCTGACATCCAGGCCCAGTCACAAACATCAGTAGTGTCTGGCCTTTGTGAAACACCGGGACTACAAGAAAGGCTCCTGTGGAAGAAAGTGGTTCAATGATGTGGAGTAATGCAGTACACAGTGGAATAGCACACAGCTGGGAAGAAGAAACAAAGGCAATAAGAACTGATTCACTTAGATTTCCAGCTCATTACCAAATGCTACTATTTAAACCAGGAAAGTGAAAAGAGCCACTAAGGCCAAAGGCCCCAGAGATGATCCTAAGGACTCACGTTGCAAAAAGGCAAAATAAGAATAACAATAACGAGGATGTAATCCCAGCCAAGCACTGTGGTCACCACCAACAATATTGCAGTGTGCACACTGCAATTTCTTCCAGAAATGCAACTCTGGGAAAGAATTAAACCATAGCAGCCTTGCTGGACTTCTTACACAGACCACTCAGTGGCCTCGTGCTTCCCTTAAAACACACACACAAAAAAAGATTTTTCCTGCGGTGTGCACAGGGCGGAGCCGGTGGGTGAAGGGGGTGGAGCCTTCAGCTGGCAGAGGTTTCTAAGGCCACTGTGAGTTCGAAGCCAGCCTGCGGTGACTTTTGCTGTTCCTTGGAGGAGAGTGGGTGCAGTGTCGGTGGGTGACCAGCAGAGGGCAGCAGCGACCGCCCGGTCTGTGGAGCCCCGAGGGGTTCTTGGCCCCCAGGTGAGCTCAGCCATCAGGTATCAAGACAATGGGCAAAGGGGCAGCGCCAGCCACACTTCGCGGGGCCCAACCGGGTTTGTACAAACTCCTAGGAGATACATTATGGAGGGGGAACCCACCCTTGTTCTCTTAGCTCCACCCGCATTCTAGTTAGGCACAAAAGGCTCCGAGGCTGATGCTAATGCTAGAAAAGCAAGTGCTTAACCCCTGGCCCACTCCCCCTGCTCTGTTTTGCGGTTGATTATTGAGTTAGGGCCTCTCTTCAGGCCTCCTGTCTAGGCAGGGGCCTGGGCCCCATCCTCCCATGTGAGGCTTCCTGGGTTTCTCAGATAATCTGCATGCAACGCGGGGTCTAGACCCTTGTGGAAAAGAGAAGAGGGGGAGTCTCATGAAGCTTGCTGTCCAAGCTGGTCTCGAACCTGGATCCCAACAATCTCCTAGGATGACAGGTATGAATCGCCAGCTCCCGGGCCTGGCTAGACTAGAATTCGTCATGTTTCTATCATGGTATCTTCCTTCCTAATAGAACCCTGAAAACACACACACACACACACACACACACACACACACACTGAGGATTATTCTAGATCATCTGTGCTTGCCTTCCCTTCCTAGGAAATGCCACACCTATCTCAGAAATCTTTGCTCTGAGAGAAGCCAGAGTTCTTTCGTTGTTTTTTTGGGGGGGGAGGGGTGGTACCTAAAAACTTGTTTTTGTGGTGATGGTATTGGGATTTGAACTCAAGGCCTTCAACTTGTTCGGTAGGTACCTGACTAAGTCACAACCCCAGCAGTTTTTGCTCTAGTTATTTTTCTTAACATAGTGATCTTTTGTTTTGCTGTTTACCAGGGTGAGACTGGACTGTGATGCTACTTGGGCTCCTTATGACCGTACATCCCACCATGGCCTGCTTCTTTTAGGTACCTGAGATACGATATGTCTCCAAGACTTGTGACTGGGCTGGTCTTGAACCATAACCCTCCCAATCTCAGCCTTCCAAGTAGCTAGGACTACAGGCATGAGCCATGGTGCCCAGCTGTAATTTTTCTTCTTCTTTTTGGTCCTCTGTAGATAACTTAAACTGTTTCTGTGACTTTTTATAGCAACCTATTTAAAATGTGCCGTTTAGCAATTAATCACCCAATTTACCAGGCTGCAAACATCTGCCACCCTCCCTCCCGCCCGCCCTCAGGTGATTTCGCCAGGCCTCTTGGCTGGCGTCTTCCTGTCAGCTCCCACTTTATTTAGTAGCAGCGGAAGTGCTCCTGGCCCCCAGCCTGGGTTCTTTGAACCCCCCCCCCCCCCACACACACACAGATCCCAATCCATCCTACCAAAGCAAAGCTCGGGGCCAGTGCTATTTCCTGCTCTGAAGCCCTGCAGGGCTCAGCTTGGGGAGGGAGGGATGCATGGCTGGCCAGCAACCCCCAAACTCCCTGGTTGGGTCTATAGGCGAAGCCCTGAAGAAAGAAGGTGGAAGGGAGGTGGAAGGGGGAGGGGAGCCGGGGCCCACCCAGCACAGGTCAACACCATGCTGGTCCTGGGCCCTGTGTCATCCCCCCCCCCCAAAGGCTGATGCCCCGCCTCTTTGTGGTCTGCATGGGGCCTTGTCATTGGTGCTTTCAGGGAGGGGGCGTGGCCTTCCTCAGGTGGCCCTGGAGGCGGCTGGGTGGGGATGAACTTCAGCATGCAAAGGATAAAAGCAGGCCTTCCTGGACCGCAGCACATCACTGGGTACAGCGTTCCAGGGAAGGAAGCCATTGGAGCCTCCCTTGTCTGGGCTTTTGGGAGGCAGAGGTTGTCTGCAGTGGGCACTTGGGGCTGGGCGTTCGAGCCTCCTGGTTCCGCCCCAGGGTTGGTGGGAGCCAGCGCCACCTCGTGGACAGCCGAGACAGTGCAGGGTGAATGCAGCCACCATTGGAGAGGTCAGGATGGAGAAGGAATAACAATTTCAAGAAGTACATATGGGGCTGGGGATATAGCCTAGTGGCAAGAGTGCCTGCCTCGTATACATGAGGCCCTAGGTTCGATTCCCCAGCACCACATATACAGAAAATGGCCAGAAGCGGCGCTGTGGCTCAAGTGGCAGAGTGCTAGCCTTGAGCGGGAAGAAGCCAGGGACAGTGCTCAGGCCCTGAGTCCAAGGCCCAGGACTGGCCAAAAAAAAAAAAAGAAGTACATAAATAAACAAGTACATAAATGGAATGCCTACAATGTTACAAAATAAATAAAAGGGCTCTACCTCATGGGGGGGGGCAAGGCTACCCTTATAACTGGGGACAGGGCAACAATTTGGCCTAACAGGGTAGGAAAAGGGCGTGTGGGCGCCCCGGGGTTCTTCTGCATTGTTGAACATGGTCCCCACAGGAAGGCTCTGACCTCAGAGAGGGCTGTGGGGTTGACATGGGGTGCTGTCACTAACCGAGGCCACCCTGGATGGGCCTAAAGACGTCCAACCACGATTTCGGCTGGCTGGCTTCCAAGCCTCACTGCATTGTTTAAATTCTCACCCCCACCGCCCTGCACCCTGGCTTCTTCAGGGGGAGAAGGTGGCCCAGGCCAGGGGCTGGGGGTCAGGCTGCGGTGAATGCACGGTGCTTGGTGCTTGTGACCTCAAGGAAATTGTGACCTCATTTTCTGCCTGTATGCCCCTGTACCCTACTCAGTAAAATGGACCCAGGGCACCTGAAGCTGGTGGGGGAGACTTCAGGTCCCTAGTGCCCCAAACCTCCATTCCCCGGTCTGGTGTCCACTGTCTTGTCCCCGGTCACCCCGGGTTGCGACACGATATGAAGTGCTTCAAATCCCACCTAGATCCAGTCAGTTGCAGCGGTGTCTGCATATGTCACCACTGAGACCTATAGGATTCTAACTTAGCATTAGGAATTGCTAGAGGGCCCCAGGATGTGGCTTTTACAAAGGCGAACAAGAACTTTCTGGACCATCCGAGGGCCAGATCTCTGGAGAGTGACTCCATTAACACTGCGCAGTGGGGGTGGGGTGCAGATCACAATCCTGAGAACCTGTGCTTTATCAACCCCCTTCTCCTCTGCACCTTCTTGCGGCATACCCCATCTCTCACATCCTCTCCCTCTCTGGCTTTCTAGAAGCCGCAGATTAGAACGTGATGGAAGAAGGTGCTCGGAGGCCCAGCAGCAAGAAATGACGCTGACAGCTTGGCAGCTGGGGGAAGAAGAAAGGAAATTGAAAAGCAGAGCTCCCAGCCTGCGGGCCCAGCCACCTCCTGGCTCCTCTCCTGCCCGGCACAATGATTGATGTGGGGGAGGGCAGCCTGCGGCCCTGTCCGCCCCGCCACCCTGTCCACCCCACCTTGAATGGCATCCATCTTTCCAGCAGCCCAGACTAGAGCACCAGCCATGTGCCCGTTCCTGTCTCCTTCCTCCTGCGTGGAGAGGGTTGCCGAGGCATCTGGGAATGGATGCTCTGAGCCCTAACATCCAGCTCGCAAAGGGGACTTCATCGCTGCCTGGAGGAATACAAGGGACTTCCTTCTGGTCTTCCTTCATGTGTGCGCGCCACCCACCATGTGTCAAACAGCACAGACTTGGAGTTCTCTTCCAATTAGAAAAATAAAGGGATTGCTAGGCAGAAGCTCTAAACATAGGAAAAGCAGCTCGGCACCACTGACACGTACCTGTCATCCTAACTACTCAGGAGGCTGAGATCTGCAGGATGGTAGATGGCAGCTGGATCAGGTAGAAAAATCCAGAAGACTCTACTCCAATTAACCAGCAATGCTGGAGGGTGGCTCAAGGGGTAAAGGGCCAGCAATGAGTGAGCAAACAAGCAGGAGAGAGTGTGAAGCCCCGAGTTCAAATCCTCATACAGGCAAAAAAAAAAATCCCGCGAAGTTTGTATTTTAAGTCATTTTAGAAAATCAGACTACCTATATAGTAGGTCATAGATGGGGTGAATAAGAATATATGATATATATATATATGATTATATATTGGGGTGAATTGGGGAAGAGTGAAGTAATTAGCTCACTCTCTTCTTCCTCCAGCCATGTCAACAACTGGGTGGAGGGACATTAATGGGGTACAGATAGCTGGAAAAGCTGTGAGTTCTTTACTCTTAATGGACCCAGGTTTCGTGTGGCCTTCCTTTCCGTGTGTCACTTCACTCTCCCGTTTCTCCACCATCATGGGTGCTGCGTTTTCACACCATGTGATTGCACGCACATTTTATTTCTGGAAGAAGTTGTGCTGTTTGCAGCTGTGTGCTGGCTTGCCAGACAGAACTTCCATGGGGGGTCTTCTGCCACGGGGACCCCTGAACTCCAAGGACTGGGTGCGATGTTCTGCTTGTTTTTCTCTGCTCACCTGAAGCTAAACTCCTCACGAGCAGAGGACACAAATGCCTCGGGAACTTCCGATCCACGGGAGAGAAACTTGTTTTTCCCCCTCCGCCTCTACCAAATGCAAATGAACTGCAGTCTTTAATTGAGGAATTCCTAATGGCCAGCGCTCCTCGGTCATTAGGTTGATAAAGCGTCTTCCAATTACAAACCTTAAATGGCGCGTTTTGCCTGCTCAGAAGCAATGTGCCATTTAGCTAGAAAACCTTTTAGTGAGGGTATTAGTCGATTCCATTTAGGTAGGCATTATGCTGGCTGTTTTGAAGGAGCACCCTTTATTAACAACTGCCAAAACATTTCTCTCAACACCCACCAACAACTCCACTGCCTGCATACAGACAGTGCCTCTGGGTTGCCATATAATTCCTGCTCTTGCTTGGAGTCTCCCCCAGGGCTGGCCAGCAGGTCCTGTCGATAGAGAAGCTCAGTGTTTGAATCCCAATAATCCCTCAGCCCCCAAGCAGTACCTCCAATGGCCACGTTGCTTTGTCCTGACTGCTACAGATGTCTCTTACACTGTGCCACTTCCCCACACCTTTGAGACTGTGTTGTGGAATGTCACAGAGCCGAGGGAGACCATCAACTGCCCTGCTAAAGCCATAGGAAGGATGGGCACCGCTCCACCCACAGGGACTGTGGGCAGGAAGAGAGCTTCTTCTTTCTGTCCCTTAGAACTCCAGCACTGGAGAGAAAAAAAAAAAAAAAAGAATACAGAAGAACTCCAGTACTGAGCTGCTGTTGGTGGCTTATGCCGGCAATCCTAGCTACTCAGGAGGCTGAGATCTGAGGATCAAGGTTCAAAACCAGCCTGAGCAGGAAAGTCCAGGAGACTTTGATCTCCAATTAACCACCAAAGAGCTGGAAGTGGAGCTGTGGCTGTTGTGGTGGAATGCTAGCCTTGCATGAAAAAGCTAAGGCCCAGGCTCTGAGTTCAAGCCCCAGTACCAGCACAAGAGCAAAACAACAACAAATACTCCCCAACTTTGAACCTATGGCGTGCTTTCATTCTTAGTAAAAGAATGAGAACATTTTTGTCTCTTTTTTCAACATGTTGGGACAATTTTACATTTCGATGCAGTATGAACTAAAATAGATACAAACAAAATATGTTCGCTTTGAATTCTCAGGGTTTAAGAAACATTTTATTTGTGATATTTTTTTCTTTTTACCAAAACTGATCAGTTAAAGGTATCTTCAGAGCTGGGCGCTGGTGCCTCATGCTTATAAATAATCCTACCTGCTCAGGAGGCTGAGACCTGAAGATGGTGGTTTGAAGCCAGCCAGCACAGGAAAGTCCATGAGGCACTTATCTCCAATTACTCACAGAAAAACACACGGAAGTGGTGATGTGGTTCAAGTAGTAGAGTGCTATCCTTGAGCAAAAGCAGCTCATGGACAGTGCTCAGGCCCAGAGTTCAAGCCCCAGGACCAGCAAGAAAATAAAGATTATCTTCAAACTTACACAACTCTCCTCCTTGTATGTCCTCATGTGTGGTTTCTTTTTTATTATTACTCTTCTCTCTTTTCTGTTGAAGTGACTCCCCTGGTCCTTTTGTAAAGCCTCTAGAACTCATGGATGGCAGAAAAAAAAAAAAACTTCAATCACCTTTTAAAGGAAGCTTGGGGACACAGAAAATGGAATCTTAATTTATACTAAAGAAATATTCTCAAACATTTCTTTTTCCTACCTTGTTTTTTACTAGTCTACAAGACAAAGTGATTTAAAATGGACTGTGATTTTATCTTTCTGATTATGATGAGTATTATGAAATAATACACATGTATTCTCTTATACACAGAATGTGATTTCTGGGTGCTACAAACTTCCTAAGTCAAATTTAAAGATCAAAAAGTCAAGATTTGCTAGCAAATTGAAGGCGCTCCAACAGTCAAATGCTAAATCAATTCCAAATGACATTATTCCTGAAAAAGCTGAGGCCAGTTGTGACACAGTGAGCCAAGATTAACCCCAAACATGCAATTCTTAATTTCTAATTACTGTATTTACGCTGAGTGCACTCATGAATGGCAGAGGCTTAACTTCAGAAGAGCAATCAGCTTAGAGATGGGTGGGAAGATTGGATTTGTGAATCTGAGGAAAGAAATTAGTGGCCTCTCGGAAATGGTCCAGGGGGAATTCTTTTAAAGGATCTTTTCTTTCCTATTTTTGGCTGATGCTGTTCATAGAGGTTTCTGGGACTCCTCAGAAGGGAGGTATCATCCACTTCTGCTCAAAAACCAAGAGATCACCTTCCCTGCCTTTGTGCAGTCAAAACAGCCATCATGAACTCAGGGCTCAAACTCAGCAGGGACAGCTCATCTTTTTAACTTTATTTATTTATTGCCAGCCCTGAGGCTTGAGCTCAGGGTCTGGGCACTGTCCTTGAGCTTCTCTGTGCTCAAGGCTAATGCTCTACTACTTGAACCACAGCACCACTTCTGGGGTTGTTTTTTCTGGGTAGTTTATTGGAGATAAGAGTCTCTCAGACTTTTCTTCCTGGGCTAGCTTTGAACCACGATCCTCAGATTTCAGCCTCTTGAGTAGCTAGGATTAAAGGCATGAGCCACCGGTGCCCAGCCAGGTACAGTATGAATGGCTCTGACAAAGGTAGGTGGATGAGTCCCAACACACTGGTGGCAGATGTCTAAGCTTCTGATGGGACACACAACCTGAGCTGGAGAAGGTCCTGGCATTTTCCAGGAATCTTACATCCCAGAGAGCATTCTCATCACTGGATTCTAGGGGAAATAAAAGCAAGGCAGAGCATCTTCCTTAGATGTTAGCTCCAAAGCAGATATCCGTAGGCTGGAATGTGGGCAAGGACTGGGAAGGCAGCAGAAACAGCTCAGAGGCTGTGGATCTCTATAAAGTGCACCCACACTTGGCCATGTTTCACACACACACACACACACACCCCACCACACACAGAGCACCCTCTAAAACAGCCACTCCCTGAGCTAAGGCCCTCAAGAGCCATGAGCTTAACCAAATTGCAGAACAATTTTAGCTCTGGCCCCCTCTGTCTTCTCCCTCTTCTTGGATCTTGGTCCCATGGTTTGCTTAGTCTTTCTAGAGGAGTCTTTGCATCTTCCCTCTTGCCTCTCAGATGCCTCCATTCATATCCGCTCCTTGTCTTTGTCACTCTACTATAGTACTCAGGCCAGAAATTAGTGCACAGAAGAGACGCAGGTTGGGTCTGGCCATACGCTAATTGCACAGTCCCTGGGTGAATTTCTGGTTTTCTGGACTAAGGATGCCTCAGGCTTTGTGAACAGAGCAGAGAGGACAGATGGGGAGGACACAGGGGGCAGTGCGTGCCAAGCTTGGCCCTCCAGGCTGCAGGGCTTAGAACTGCAGGGCCTGGCTCAGCCTTGGCACACGTACACAGGGCATTTCCCTATCCGCAGATCTGCAAAGCCTCAGCCACTTCTGTTTGTCTTCAGAACAGCTGGCAACTCCTTAGAGGCCCGGCATATTTCAAATTTTATTTATTTTTAATTCCCAATGTCGTAAATTTTATTTTTAAAATTCCCGATATCTTAGCTGAGTGCCAGTGGCTCACGCCTATTACCCTAGCTACTCAGGAGGCTGAGATCTGAGGAGTGCACTTTGAAGCCAGCCTGGACAAGAAAGTCCATGAGCCACCAATCTCCAGTTAGCTACCAAAAATTTAAAAGTGGAGCCAAGTGGTAAATAACTAGATCACTAGCCTTAAGCAACAGCCCAAGGACAGTACCCAGGCCTTTAGTTCAAGTCCCAGTACTGGTGTGTGCACACACACACACACACATACACACACACACACACACACACAATTAAAAATTTCCCCAAATGTACCTCATAAAAACACTGAATTCAGATAGTTTATGCCCAACATACCATTTTGTGGTGTGGGTGAAATAGTAAAAGAATGACTTCAGTCTGAAATGTGGCTTGGTCAATAATACTGATTGACAAAGCTTGGATATGAGCTGTCTGAATGGAACGCTTCAGACGAGAGCCCTTGCTCTTTACTCTTGTCATGTCTGCGGCTAATGCCCTTCCTCTGCTAGCCTCTTCCCTTCTCCAACATAATAAATGTCAGAGAATGACATAATAAATGTCAGCAAAAATGCAAACCAACCGCTTCTGCTTCAGCAAATGAAGCAGGGTGCAGCTGCCTTTCAGTCTGGAGCCTACACTTGCATAATTCTGTCACTGGGATTCAGGCAGGCCTGAGTCGTCCCTTCTGAGTCCTGTTTCCACGCATGTGTGCCTCTGCTCCATACTGTCCCTTTCCTGTGACCTGCAGCTTCGCTTACCTAGCAAAAGAGATGCCTGAGCCAGGCATGGATGGCTCACACCTGTCAACTCAGGAAGCTGAGATTTGAGGATCACGGTTTGAAACCAACCCTGGCCAAGAAAGTGCATGAGAGGGGCTGGGGATATAGCCTAGTGGCAAGAGTGCCTGCCTCGGATACACGAGGCCCTAGGTTCGATTCCCCAGCACCACATATACAGAAAATGGCCAGAAGTGGCGCTGTGGCTCAAGTGGCAGAGTGCTAGCCTTGAGCGGGAAGAAGCCAGGGACAGTGCTCAGGCCCTGAGTCCAAGGCCCAGGACTGGCCAAAAAAAAAAAAAAAAAAAAAAAAAAAAAATGCATGAGAATCTTATTGCCAATTAACAACCAAAAAAAAAAAAAAAAAA
This sequence comes from Perognathus longimembris pacificus, assembly GCF_023159225.1. NCBI lineage: Eukaryota > Metazoa > Chordata > Mammalia > Rodentia > Heteromyidae > Perognathus > Perognathus longimembris. The sequence goes on from NC_063170.1 coordinate 53,434,275, forward strand.
GCCATAAATGGAGCTTGGATCAAGTGGTAGAATGCCAGCCTTGAGCAAAAAAGCTAAGAGACAGTACCCAGCTCCTGAGCCCAAGCCCCAGTACTAGCAAAAACCAACCAAACCAACGAAAAACCAGAGGCCAGGGGCAGTGGTGCAGGCCTAGAGTCCACTACACAGGAGGTTGAGATCTGAGGGTCACAGTTTGAAACCAGCCTGGGCAGGAAAGTCTGTGAGACTTTTATCTCCAATGAATCACAGAAAAATAGGAATTGGCTCTGTGGCTCAAGTAGTAGAGAACTAGCCTTGAGCAAAAGGAGCTCAGGGATTGGTGCCCAGTCCCTGAGTTCAAGGCCCAGGACTAGCAAAAACACCAAAGAGATTTATCTACCCAAAGTTTTTCCTACCTTAAAAAAAAACCCACAATAAATTAGTAAAACAAAGGCTAAAAAGTCTGTATTTTCTGACTAGAGAAAAAGAGAGAGAGAGAGAATGTCCACCAATTCAAAATGAATGACTATAGAGGACAGCCCTCTTCTCTCTGGTAATACATGGGTGCAAGTGGAGGGGAGAATGGAGGAGTAGGGGAGCACCCCATGAATAGCACAGAACACAACAGCAGGACATCACGCTGTCCTGTAAGAGAAGGATGTAGTCAATGGATCCTCTTCCAGCCATCTCTGCTGTCTGGGAGGGGAGCCAGGGCTCCAGTGGCCACACAGTCTTGGGGCTGCCTGGCTGTGAAGCGGGGCTTCTCCTTAGGAAAGGGAGGAGAGTTGGGCTGTGGTTGGGTCCACAGTAGCTGAAAGAAAATGGTCCCTCACCTCACTGGGGAGCTCATTCAAGCCAGAGAACCAGTCCTCTTTGGGTCACAAATTTGAGGTTCTCCCGAAAGTATCCATGACTTTCTCAACTTGAAACACAGAACCAGAAGCTGGCAAGCCACACGGTTCCCACGTGGGAATTGGCTGCACCATGGGTCGCCATGACAGCCTTAGTTTCCCATTTTCCAAGCTTCTGCGCATGCTAACAAGAGCACCAGCACTCCCATATGGAAGAAATGGGAGCAGACTTCCTCCAGGGATCATAAACAGACTCCAAGGGCAGAGGTGGGGAAGGGCAGGAGGGTGGGCGGAGGGATATCAACTACAACGGACCGAAGAAGAGATGACCCACGGAAACACCAGGCCCAGCCAGGCCCCTCCATCAAGGAACACCAAAGCATTGGCAAGGAGAGAGCAGCCATAGGGAACCTTTGCCTTGGGATGCTGTCATAGTCTTGACATTCTGCTCTTGCTGATTTCATAGTTGGAACTCCTGGTCCAAACCCATGGCCAAGATGTCTTACATTCATATGTCCCTGTATGTCTTCAGGCATCTGGAAATCACACCACAAACCCTCAGACCACACACCCCAACCATAGTCCCTTCCTGTCCATGGAGGGACAGTGCTACCTCATAACTTCCCACACCATAGTAACCTGCGCTCTTGCTTGCACTTGCTTCTCGCGCCTTCTGCTTCTCTACCAACCCTGCTTTACCTGGCGATGGATAGTGTGTTCTATCCACTTGAGAATTGTGCATCACAAACCCTTCTTTCTAAGGTAGTGGTCTTCAGCCTGTCAGCCTAAAATGCCAGAGTGACTTTTGCAAATTAGCTATAAAGCACCTTTTGGGATTCCATGCCCACATCGTGTTCGAGTAACAGTGATCTCTGACATAGCCTGTATGATTTTTCTTTTCTAATTGGGTTTTGTAAATTATTATATTGAAGTAGTTGCACAAGGGGGGAGGGTTCAATTTTACAAGACAGATATTGAGCACAAGGCATCTTCCATCGTTCTCCCCACCATCTTCCCCAACCCCACCCATCCTCCCATTTGCCTCATTCCATTTTCACACAGGTACATTGAACATTACAGCCAGTGTGATCTTGGTTCCACGGGGCAGCTAATGATGCTAACAGCGATTATGGTTTGAGTACTGGCAAGTAATGAGAGTTCCCATGACAGCTTACTGTACCCTCACCTCAACGCTGTGCTGCACGCACGCCGTGGCTCCCATTTTAGGCACAAGGAGAGAGGCAGTGAGGTAGATAAACAGCTCCAGCTGTGCATAATAGAGATCAGAGGCGCAGCTTCTGCTCCTGCCCTTTACTTCTCCTGACTTCAAACCCACACCTTGTCCCTTTGCTTCTTTTCATTGTGATGAGCACATAGCCATGACCAACAGCCAGCATTCACAGAGAGTCAAGTGCACACGTGGTACTGGGGGAAGCTGACAAGAAGACAATATTACAGACCAAGGTAGTTACTTCCAGGACAAAGCTGCTGTGTGGGTGACAGGTGTTTGCAGATACAAGGCGGCTGGGAAAGGGTGAGAAGGGATGAGGAGGGGTGGGGTGGCGTTAGCATGGGATGGCAGTAGGACATGGACAGGGGACAGGGAGGGCACGTAGGAAGGCTGCGTGCAGAAGCTTAGGTTTGCTGTAAGGACCCTTGGCTGACTTGAGTGAGGGGCGAGGTTAATGCGGATGAAGGCTAGGACGAAGGTCTCTCATGACAGGACATGACGAGATCAGGGGCACAGGCTGAGCACTGTGCAAGCCTTGCAAGTAGTGGGGTGAAGGGGAGTAAGCCCAAGAGCAGGGAGCAATATGGAGGTGTGCGAGGCCAGAAGATAGGATGGTGAGTTTGGGTGAGTTTGCCACGTAAGGTAGGGCACAACAAAGAAGAAAGGGACGGAGATGGAGTGACATTTATCACAGAGGGGTCTTAAGACCAGTATCCCAGAGTCAATAACTGGCTGAGTTAGTCAACTTCCTGTCAGTGTAACAAAATGCCTGATGAATAATGAAAACCAGGTTTGTTTTAAGTCACTGTTTTAGAAGTTCCAGTCCGTGACGGAATGGCCCCCCTGCCTCAGGCCTGTGGAGACACAGCAATCCACAATGGTTGGTCGTGTATAACAGCAAAGCCACTTAACATCCTGGCCAGGAAGCAAATGAGCGAGGAGGAGGGAGAAGCCAGGAGCTGCTGTCTCCTTCAGGGTCATGGACACCCCCTTCCCCAATCTAAGGCACCCCCACAGCCCCCTCCCCTCCCCAAAATTATCCATAGCATCGCCTTGGAACCTCTGGGGGACACTTGTCCAAAGCAAGCACTGGTATTAGCAGACCCACTGTGAAAAGCATTGCCCATATTTTCCCCTCCAACTCCCTATTTCTAGTCACAGCAGTGGCATTTGGGAAGCTGGCATAGAGGGGATGTTTCATAATTGGATTACTGATTCTAACATTCATGGTAGTGATATGCTTCTCAAAAAGAGTTTTATAGCCAGCCAGAGTGGTTCCATCCTACAATCCTACCTACCTGGTGTGCTGAGAATGGGAGTTTAGGAGCTAGAGGCCACCCTGGGCAGAAAAGCTTATGAGTCCGCTTCTCAACGAAGAGCTGAATGAGGTGATCTATGTTTATTCTCCTAATTTACAGAGAGGCTTGAAATTGGGAGGATCTCAGTTCCAGACCAATCCAAGGAAGAAAAGTCCACGAGACTCTATCCCAATAGAGGAACGTTGGGTATGGTGGTGTCTGCCTGCCATTCTAGCAATGACAGGAAGTCTGTAAAAGACAGATCACAGTCCAGACGTATCTCTGAGTAGGAAGTGCAATCCAATCTACAAAACAAACCAACAACAACAAAAAACAGTGCAAAGCATTCTGGGCTCACTCCTCAGTGGTAGAGAGCTAGATAAACAAAATGGTTAAGAACACAAAATGCATTAGGAAGGAATATTCCCGATCAGCTGAATGTCTTCTTAGTCATTTTTTGTATCAAGTAATATTCCAGACATTATAGATTGCAATGTGCATACATGTATATGTAATTCTTGTTTTATAAAGAAACAATCCTAATTATCCCATGCTGCTGGATACTCTGTTTTACTACAGTCCCCAGCATAACATAGCTGTATTTCTATGGCAATAATTTATATACTGCATACACATACATGAAAATACTTTTGTTGTCACAGTTATACGGAATGCCCCATGGGTTTTCTGGCTATCCTTTTTGCTTTCGTTTTTAAGTCTCATGATGTACAATGCAGCTGTAAACATTTTTGGAAATATTTCTAAGTACTTGTCTGATAATTCAGATAATTATTAAAAACAGATGAGAAAGGTTACATCTCTGATTTTTTTTTCTCCTTCACTGTTTTAGATTCTTTATCGCTACACATTGGTTGGCCGTACTTTTCTCTTTGGCTTTGATTTCTTTCTTACATAGTCTCACTTGAAAAATAACTATACAAATCTCCTGTGAGGAAGAATTCAAAATAATTTATGTAGGTACAGTACTGTGTTCTGCCTTCAAGGGGGAGGGGAAGGGAGCATAAACTTCTCATTAAACATGGCTTCCTATGGCCACATCCTTGCAAAGGCTATGGAGTGAGAGGAGAAAGGGAAATGGGCATGTATGATGTCCTGGCTACCATCTTGGCACACACAAGGAACATTAGATCTAAACACATTATTGATTTTAGTTCAAGTATTGATATTGGTTCATGAATTATAATATCAGTATGGGAGTGATGACCACATCCATGTAAGATATTGATGACAAACACTCTTCACTAGATAGACAAACACCCTCTTCTGTGGCCGCCGCCATGTCTACTGGATCTTTCTGTAAGCCAAAATTGCTTGGAAAGTGAAATCTGCTAGACATGGGCCAAAAAGCACCCTGTGCATGGTTAGATGGCTAGTACCTCATCCATGCTGTCTGAAGACCTAGGCACAGCTGTGTGGGTGGGACCTTCACCTGTGGCACCAGTGAGTGTGGTCCCCTGGGCATGGTCCCCTGGGCGCTGAGTGCAGTTCCTGGCCAGAGGAGCCATGGGTGCAGAAGACAGGACAACAGCCTGATGGCATTTCCATTTTGTCTCCACACTTGAGCCTTTCCCCTCTTCTAAGATAAGAAATGTAGTTCATTGGTTGGGAGGGATGGGGGAGAATGATGGAAAGGGTGACATCGATCAAGATGCGTTATAATTAGAAACGGATTGGTTGAGTGGTAACCCATTGGTACAACTACTTAAAGACAATACAAATATAATTAAAAAGAAAACCCTGGAGAGACCGTCCACTGCCATTCTCATCAACATCCTCTACTCATCCTGAACACAAACCCAGCAGGTACACTGACCAGCTTCCCTCTGTGGCCCTTTCTGAAACTCCTGCCCTGCTTACATACCTGCGTGCTGTACCCAGAAACACCAGTGGCAGCCGATGGTGAAGTCCCCCATACCCCCACCCTAGCCTGGCTCTCTTGCTTTCTCCACAGGAACTCCACCTGCTCTCTGAGCAGGGCTCAGCCCACCAGAGACAGCCTTGGGAAACTCCACTCTGTCCACAGCCACTGAGGTGGACCAGTAGCAGAGCACCACAGCTCAATAATTCCAACAAAGGACACAGTGGCCATGACACTGACTGCCACTGATCAGCTCGAACACACCAGTAACATGAGTTTCCTGTTCACCACCCATTCTGTTTTGAAAAATGCTTTCACAAACCATTTCTACTAGACATGGCTGGCCTTTACTGAGCACTTACTATACACCTTCTCTTTTTCAAGCACCCAGTACATGTTAAGCAATTTAACCATGACAACTGGTCTGTGAGGTGCCCAAGAAAATCGCTCCTATTTTGCAAACAAAGAGGCAAAGAGGCTGTGACACACACAAGGTCTCCAAGAGGAAGAGTCATATGAGACTTTGGATCCAGTGCCCTGACTCCAAGCTATCTACACTCCACAAAACACTTCCAATCTTATTATATACATGGGGACATACACATTCATACATGTAAGCATCATACATGTACGTTTGTGTTAACATGCGAATATGTCTTTATCACAAATCATGGTCACATTAATGGTTAAATTAGTAATTGTATCAAATTCTGTTCCAGTTGAAACTTACAACATTAACGTGGCTAGATATGGTGGCTCATGCCTGTAATTCCAGGTATTTGGGAAACAGGGGTTAGGAGGACCCCACTTCAGAGCTACCCCAGGCAAGAAGTTTTCAAAGCCCCACTTCAGTCAACAGGTCTGTGGGCTCTGCTATACGGGAGGCTGGGGACAGGAGGATCTCTATCTGAGACTGGCCCACTGTCAAAAAATGTGAACGCTGACATGAAAAAGAATTGAAGCAAAAAAATAAGCTGGAGGCATGGATCAAATGGTAAAGTATGAGAAGGCCCTGAGTTCAAACCCTGGTACTGCACAAAAAGAAAAAAAAATGGCCATTTACTTGCTTCAAAGTTCACAGCAAGCTGTACTGATGGCTTATAATCCTAACCAGCAAAACAAAACAAACAAAAACTGGGTTGGTGAACTGGCTCAAATGATAGAGCACCAAGCAAGCAAGCAAACTGAGAAGGCCCTGAGTTCAACACCCCTTCACCCCAAAAAGTAAAGATTGAGAGAGAAATATTATAGCTATAGCACACAGACTACCCAGAATAATAACGTATGGCTTATAAAGGAATTCTTAGGCAAATTCCATTTTTACATGGCTTTTGGTGGAGGGAAGACTTTGAAGATTATTTGGGTATATGTGGTAAAAAAAAAAAAAGGTGGGGGGAGTTCTCTGAGGCCAAGGATTACTACAGACACAATATTAAAATCCAGTGGGAAAATATAAAATCTCCTAGGAGCTGGAGGGAAAAAATTCTCTAATGAATGCATCCTCCCCCTCCCTTCTCAATTCTCCTAAGAAAAAACAATAAAATGTAGATTGATTTCCCTCCACAGTGACTGCCCCGGTATTTCTGAGACCTCATTCAGGGTTGCTGCCTTCTGACATGACATTTCCAGTCTGTAGGTCGCAAATATGGCATTTCCATGAAGGCTTACATAAATAACCAGAGGAAGCCACCTGGTGGGCATTGCAGAGCCTGGCCATTGTTCTTCCAGTTTGCTTTCAGTGCTATATCACTTCAGTGAACTTTAACTTTCAGGCTCATTGAGGATTTCTATACCTAAGGCCAAAGGAAGCTGGTGAGTGAGACTCTTCCAACAGGAAAGGTGTGGCTGACAATGGTGCTGCTCTGAGGTGGAAGAAGACTAATAGAAATAAAAGGCAGGAGAAAAATTAGAGGCAATCAGAGATAAACAGAACCCAGGGGGCTATTCCAAGCATCGTCTGTTATAATGGTACACACGGTGGCGGAAACTCTCCCCAGGGGTGGAAATCGCAAAGCCGATGGTTTATCTCTAGGTGATGAGGAGTGCTGTTCTGCTCAAGTTACCATGGTGATAGCAATTCCAGTTAAAGGCATCCTCGGCAGCCCTGTGTTCACATGATCGTGTGTGTATTCCTACTTGGGTATATGCTGGGGATAACACACAGGTACACACACACACACACACACACACACACACACACACAGAGTCAAATCCATGTAGTGACTCCTTGTTGGGGGTAGGAATTTTCTGTCAGTATTCGCTTATGTGAACTCTGGCTCCTCCTAAGTAGGTCATCAGTTAGAGGCACGAAGATGTCCCATGACAGTTTTCTCCCAACTATAGGTTTCCCAGAGGCTAAGTTCTTCCTTCTCAAGACTGAAGGTGAAGTACAGGGTGGACATGAGGCATCCAGTGAAATGTAAATGTGAAGATCGCCTTAGTGGGGTGGGGGGTGGGTTAAAGAAATGAATTCACTGGAACTCTCTTGGGCCGTGTACAGTGGCATTTACTGTGTGTCTAGGTGTTTATAATTTCCTAAAAGAAACTCCTTGTGAATAAGTAAAACCAAAGTCATCCCCTCCTATTTTTTACTTTGGCTATGTCATTTTGGTCTGGCCTAGGCTATGATCCTACTATTTTACACTTCCTTCAGGGTGGCTGATAGGTAAATGACATCACATCCAGCTTGTGGGGGAGGTGGGGGGAGGGGTGGGAGGGCCTCAATGACTTTTTGCCTGTGCTGGCCTCAAGCAGCAATCCTTCCATTCTCTGCCTCTTGAGTGCCTAAGATAACAGGGGTGAGCCGCTGTATCTAGCTCTTATCTTGAAACTTCTGGTCTCTATCCTCAAATTCAGAACACAACTTCAAGCCATCATCCTTACTAGGACAAGTGCAGGAGACTCTCAATAAAGACTAGACTGGGAGTTCCTTAAAACATCAACCAGGTGATCATCTGAAAGACCTTTGTGTGATGTGTAAAAATGTGTCACCACTTTCCCTGAGTAGAGATGTCAAGGCCATTCAAAAACATGTGTCCAGGAACTTCTCCAGTCACAATCCAGAGGCTAATTGAGGTCAACCTGTCCCCTGAGACCTAATCAAGGGTTTATCTTCTGGTGTTATTTATTTAAATTTAAAAACCCCTAACTTGGGTTCTAAAGAGCTAACATTCTCTCCAGGATTTTCCCCCCAACTATACTCACTGCAGTTAATTTACACCACAAATGTGTTCTATAGAGATGTCACACATTCCACGTGGATTATGTGGAAGGCACTGTGCCAAACGTTTTACAGATAGATGGTTTGGTTTAACCTTCACAAAAAAAAAATCCAGTAAGCTTACAGAGTTATGAATTCCCTTTTATGGATGAGGAAACCAGCTTGGGGGAAACTAGACCTAAAGGCACCCAGACAGCAAGTGAGTGGACGGTCAGCTGGGTGAGGTAGGTGATCTTTCATTCATTCATAATTGATGGTATGTGGGTGGGGGGGGTATCTTTGGTATGCCAAGGAGGTGCTATGCACAGGGGCCTGTATTAGAAAGGGTAAGAAACAGACTCTATCCATAAAAGGAAGCAGAAGCTTCTGTCATTACAAGCACGTTAGCATGGAGGGAAGACTTAAACACCAAGCACCCCACCCCACACCACTCTCCTGCACCACCAGTGTCAAGCTCAAGCTCTTCCTGGATCTCTACCTGTTGTCCAAGAGCTCCCATGCTTTTCCATCCTCCCTTCTCTCCCAGTCCCCCAGCCCCTCTCCTCCATCCTTGGTCACCATGGCTTTCTTTGCAAATAGGATAGGCTATTCCCACCTCTCTGGGCCATAATCACCTCCTCCCAGTGCTTCCCTTTCCCCCTCAGGCCCCTCTATTTTTCAGTACCCATCTCAGATGACCCCTCCTCAAGGAAGCCATCCTGGGTGACCTTAGGTGACACAGGTTTCTTCCAATCCTGTATTTATTGCCTATTTGAATTATTGTTGCCTCTTCTTATGGACTCTTCAGGCCATTGCTTGACTATCAGGACTGCTTTCCTCCCCTTGAGATCCTTTTGCAAAATTGCACCCCTTTTTTAGCAGAAAGGTAGCATGGCAGGGTGCTAAGGAATCCTGGTTTTCCAGACCCAATTTTGAATCCTGATCCTATTAGCTGTACATCTGGGGACATGTACATAACAGGTCTTTCTACCTTCATCTGTAAAATAATGACAGAATGATCCAATTCAGGTTTATGTTGCCACAGTTTGGATGGTGCAACTTCCAGTGTGCTGGTATTTGGAAATGGAGCCGTTGCAAAGCAATCAGATCACATGGGTGGGGCTGTTCGTACCTGCAACAGCGGCCCTCCTTCTGTGTTGCCTGAGTTCTCTGTCATGTGAAGTTGGAGGGCTTCCTCAAGGCTTTCCTTCACATCTCCATCCATTCCATGGACCATTCATACCACAGAACCTGCAAACCTTAGATGAAACACAAACAACTCAACTCTAATTCTAGAAATGTCAGTTCCTTAAAGACACACAGGATGAAAGACACTAGCTTGAGCCATTGCTTCCTTCCTGGACATTCACTCTTTTATTTAACCTCTTCTCTCTACAACTGTTATTGTGATAGGGATTGTTAAATTTATTATTGTTACTGTTATTTGCAGTAGCACTGGGGATTGAACTCAGGACTTCATGCTTTGCTAGGCAAGTGTTCTACCACTTTTACTTTTAGTTCCTCTATCAGGTAAGGTCTCATTCTTTTGCCTAGGCCAATCTCGGACCACAGTCCTCCTACCTCCTACCTCATCTCTGCCTTCTGAATCACTAGGTTTACAGGTATCACCAGGTTCAGCTCTGGAATATTTTATACCCTAATGTTTAGCCAATTGTTCTTGCATTTATTCCTGCCAACTCTGAGATGTTCTGGATTCATTCCAAGGAAAAAGGTTATTTCAAAGTGTTTCTCTAAGAAGAGATAGTTTGCTTGTTTTTCTTTTTTTCTTAAGAGGAATTATGGTCTCTCCTACGAATACTCTTTAAAACAACCATGCTTACATCATTCACACTGTCCATGCTAGCCAGAAAGCTGGTAACTCAGCCCCTAACACCTAGCCCTCCAAGGCCACTTTGATTTTACCTGCAGATACTCACTATTATCTGCTACTCCTACATGACCACTGCACAGCAGCAACATGCAAAACATGAACTCGGTCTAATAAAATCTTTACCGAAGACAGGATACACACACCTGAGAGCATGAAAACCATCACAGTAAATCAAAACCAAGCCTGAGACGGAGGTTTGCCATTGTGGGGTCAGGAAGGAAGGCGAAGGCATTACCATCCAGCTTTGCACACCCAGACAGAGAGGGGTCAGGTCAACAAATGTTTATGGCATCACACAGCTTCCTGTGGTTAGGATCTGGGCGGGGCTTAGCTAGGAGGTTGTAGTTGAGTCTAAGTTGCTGTCTAGCTGTGGGCTGGCCATCCAGTCAGCTGATATTTCACTTGGGACTGGAGGATGTGCTTCCTAGATAGCCCATTGGTGTGGCTACCTGCAGCAGTCTCAGTTGCCTGCTACCTCAGCACAAGTTTTCTCTGCACAAGACTGCTTGAGGATCCTCACAATATGGCTGCCTCCAGGCTCAATGATCCAGGAGGAAACTTCTTGGTCTTTGATGACCTATTTCCAGAAATCTCCTGTCTCTTCTACTACAGCTTATTAATTAGAGGACACCAAATTCAGTTCATATTCTGGGAAGTGCCACAGAATTCATGTTTAAAAGGAGACCTTTGACAGTGGAAGAATAGGGAAAACCATTGCAGTAAAAACACCCCAAATCTCCCAGAACTTTAGGTAGACCTTCTGAATTCAGGTAAAAATGGAAAATAAAAACTCCTAGGATGGATACCAGTGGCTAATGCCTGTAATCCTAGCTACTCAGGTGGCTGAGAGCTGAGAATCAAGGTATGAAGCCAGCCTGGGCAGGAAAGTCCACGAGACTCCCATCTCCAATTAATCACAGAGAAATCAGGAGATGGTGCTGTGGCTTAAGTGGTAGAGCTCTAGCCTTGAGTGCATATGACTTCAGGGCCAGTGCCTGAGCCCAGAGTTTGAGCCCCAGGACAAGAAAAACCCAAAAGCTTGGGGGAAATTTAAGGAGTCATGGTCTTTTGTTTTCTTTCTCTCTCCAGAAGTTCTGGCAGAACTCTGATGCCGTAGAAAGCCTGACAGAGATGGATAAGAGGCAGGAAGGAAAGGGAAATGTGAACGTGGAGAATGCCCATTTTTCACATTCTGTGCCATCCTGGAAGACATCAGGAGCACAGGGAGATTAATTGGTGTGAATTAAATTTCTCTTGTCTCGCTCTATACCTTTCTTCCCCAAACTCTCCTCCTTAGCCATGAGTCTTATCAAATGACACACAGGACTTTTCCTCCATTATTTTTAATGCTAAGGACCCATTAAGCAACATCAATGTCCTAAGGATCAAACAATCAATCATTTCTTTCTCTGAAACATAGAGAGAATGATCACACCATTTGTTCTGCTTTTAAAGGCTCTGGCTGAACAGCTAGCACACACAGCCCCAAAATACTTTCCAATTGATGCACAGCTATTATTAGAGCCAGTATTTACTTCCATGGTTTGTGTCACCATATTGCATTTACTGTATTATGTCAAAGAAGGAATGTTTAATTCCACAAACAGATTTAGGTTTTTCTCCCCCTGATGTTGCTAAAAGGCTCTAATTTACAGAGGCAATTTTCTCCTCCTGGAAGAAACAAAAAGTAACCCCTCTTGTTTTTAAATTGTTGTCTTCATTTTAAAGCAAAATAATTTCCATTTTAAACCAAGTCTTAAATTTGGAATTCTAAATGTGAAAGTCTAAAAGCATAATCTGGCATAAGATATGAATCCATTGGGTTTCTGAAAAACTTTACTGGGTTTAACACACGCCATCAAAGCCAAGAAACTGGATGCAGCTGGTCAGAGCAATATTCTTTCGAAAGCAAAGGCTGATGTGTAAGATTTGTCACAATTTTAATAACGCGCAAAAAGATGACTCAGAGAATCAGGCAGGCCTTGTCTCTCATCAGAGCCAATTTCTCACCACCAACTCTGCCATTTATTTGGGGATTTGCTACATCAGAAGATCACCCTATTGTCCCACATATGAAATCTCATTTGTGAGACGGGTACAGACTCTTAAAAATAACTCTAGCTCTGGAGCATAGTAAAAAGAGAAAAGCACAGGTGGCCATAGAGTCTGTCCAAGTCTCTTCAGGGAGTTGTGGCTCTTGGGACAAGCCCGGGAAGGAAGTGAGGGGAACGAAGGAGACCAAGCCAGAGGGAGAGCAGGCATGGAATAGCACATGAGATGTCTGGGGAAATTCCCTCATTGAAGGCTATTGAAATAATTGAATACATGGTAGGACAGACATGTAATGCTTCTTACTGATTGCCCATGACTTTCTGCTTCCATTGATAAATTTGCCAGGCACTCAAATCATGTTATAAATATCCAAATGGCCCTTGAGGTGGGTGGGGTTGGGATATGATTTCAGGGAGAATGATGGAGGGGGTAACATTGATGAAGATACATTGAACATGCTGATTTAATCTCCCATATACAAATGCTTATGGTTAATAATAATAGTAACAATAAACAAAAAAAAAAAACACCGCACAAATGGCCCTTGATAGAACAGAAGTTTCCCACTCCCGAGAAAAGCTCGCTAGATATTTTGATAGTGAAACAATCTAAAGTCCGTTTGGGAGAAATCAGGACATTTGAGGCCCCATTCTGAAAGGCAGATACTTTATTACCTGTGTGTAAAACTTGGCATTTAGGAGAATCTCAACTATTCTAAAAATTAGGGGGATGTGTCATTACTATAGGAATAAAAACAGCACTTTGGAATTTAATAGAACCTTCCCCTTCCCACAGTCCTCATCAAATGTCAAGGCTTAACGTTTTTTTTTTCATTATTTAGGATTATAAACTCTCTATAGACCCTTTAGAGAACATTTTCAAAATATGTATAAAAACATGAGTAAGAATGAGCTAAAAATCATTTACCTAGGAGCAAGCATTCTATGCATTTTGGCTTTTTCTCCCTATTCTGTAAGCACATTGTCCCAGAGCTAGGATAAATAGTGCAGGCAAACCTTTACATCCTGCTTTCCAGAAACTGAAAATAATGATGTTCTATTCAGATTAAGAAATGAATTTGTGTATGTTGTGGGAAATCACTGGGGGCGGGGAGAATGAAGCTCAGAAAAATATGAAGCAAGAAATTTAAAAAATCCCTAGCAACCCGTGTCACAGTTAGTATATTGGTGACTTTCCTTCCTAAGCTTTCCTTTTCCTAAGTCCTTAACAAAGCTGTAGATTCCAGAGACCTGGCTCATCTCTTGAGTATCCAATGGCCAGTTAACCAGGATTTAAGTTAAAGACCCATGGAAAAGTCTGGAAGTTTCATCATAATAAAGAGGATATTTTTTATGGTGACCCTTGAGGCAGCAGGGTGCTGTTTGGGAACCAAGACACCTCTTGAGTTGTAGCCTAGCATCTCCTTACCCGGGCCCTCCCTCCCCGCACCCCCCCCCCCCCCAATCCTGAAGTTCCAACTTTTGTAGAATGAGGGCGGACAAGAAAGACAACATGTACATGAACATTTATTTCAGTTCTAAGATCCACCCGGAGACTCAAGAAGAGCTCCAGCCATCAACCCGAACTCAGTGCTTCTGCTACCAAGAAGGCTGCTTAGTTCATAAAATGAAAATGGGACAAAATCGCCCTGAGCAATGGCCCTTTCTCTCCTCCCAGGAGATGTCCCTCCTTGTTGATAAGCTAGGACCACAGAGATTTCTTGCCAAGGGAGATTAAACTCAACGATCTCATAAAAACAGAAATCAAACCCGAATAATCATGATTCTGGAGTTCCTATGCCTCGCTGAAACACACTTTGGTTAAGCCGGTTTGCAGGAGGGGTGTCATAGAACCAGTAGAGGGGTCCCCCTGCCTCAACATTATGTGTGGTCATGGGCCAGGGGCTTAGACTTGGAGCATTCTGGTTTGTCTTTCGGTGAACTGGAAGCTGCTCAGGCCTTTTCTGCCAAGGTGGAGGCAGACTCAAGGCAGCTGGCACTGAGGATGTGCCCGGCACAGCCAGAGGCATCGGTGTACTTGCTGGTCAGCTCTTGGCTTTCCGTTCACACACAGGTGCGCAGAGCCGGGGTGGTGGACCACTGCGCATGTGCAGCAGAGCTTGTGGTCATGGATTCATTTGAACACGGAGAAGGACTTCAGAATGGGAGATAGAGGGAAAAGGATGTGAGGTGGGAAGATGTTTTAGTGATGTGTCTTTGGTAAAGGAATGTCATAGTCCAAATGTAATACAACTCTCACCATCACAGGGTTCAACAATGCAGAGGTAGAAGTGTAAATACAGCAAAGTCACTCCAACTCTCATCACACACCCCTCCACGGAAGTAACTACTGTGACAAGTATGCATACAACCTTCCCACTCATCACGTGTGCATAAATACACACACCTATGTGTTCACAGTATTTGCCCGGCAGCATGGTGATTTCCTATGTTAGTATACATGGAGTAGTATTCTCTCTCCCTTCCCACCCGCCACTCCCATTGGTCCTAGAGCTTGAACTCAGGGCCTAGGTGCCATCCTTGAACTCCTTTTTCTCAAGTCTACCTCTCTACCACTTTGAGCCACAGCTCCACTTCCAGTTTTCTGGTGGCTTAATTGGAGGTAAGAACCTCATGGACTTTCCTGCCTGGGCTGGCTTTGAACCGAGATCCTCAGATCTCAGCCTCCTGAGTAGCTAGGATTACAGGTATGAACCTCTGGCTCCTGGCTTTTGTCTCTTTTTTAAAACACCTGTGATAGTTTTTCATAAAGTGCACGAGCCAGGTTGTTAAGTGACCAAGCTGGAAGGGGAAGAGGTTCAAGGTCGATGCCTCACCCGCTGTCATAGGAACCGAGTGCTCCTGTGAGACTCAGTGATTTTATTTGTCCACTAGGAAAGACAATACCACCCTTCGCGAAATTCTTGTGAGACCTCAGTTACTATACAGGTTAAAGCATTCAACACGCTGTAAAGTAGGGCACAATGCCCCCTTTAACTTCTATCTACATGGAGTGTGGTAGGAAAAAGCTAGAGCCCACACTAACACTGATGCATTTGAACTGCTCCTGTGTTAATATTGAAAGCAAATGCTCCAGGAAATTCAGGCAATGAAACATTCATGGTGATTGTGTTGGAAACCAGAGCTATGTGCCAAAACATTCCAATTTTAGCCAGTTCTGTATGGCTACAGCACCAGAGGTACTACTTCATAGGGTGCTCCATTGTGTATATAGGCAGAAACCATTGAGGTCAGAGGGCTCTTATTCAATCAGAAGGGAATGGCAAGGGGCTATCTTCCTGTCTGCCACACATAGATAAAAGAGAAATGAAGCTGGGGTCACTTTCAGTGTTCCTCGGAGAGCACCACTGTGGATCTGAATTACTCAATAAGTCAGTAATGCCAGTGAGGCAGATAAGGGGCTGAGGAAGAGTCACCCATAGGTCAGATTAATATATCCTGTCTGTGCATATGCTCTCTATCTCTCTCTCTCTCTCTCTCTCTCTCTCTCACACACACACACACACACACACACACACACATAAGCTGCTCCATCTTCTGGCTGTTAAGTCTGCCTCCCAACTCCAGGATATTGACTATTTTTGCAAATGCTATGAGATTATGCCATGCCAACGTTTGCTTCAGCTTCAACTTTGTTCTGGGCTTTGCCATGCAAAAAGACTAAGACACAACATCACTTCCTATGGTGTCGGGAGGTGGGAGGGAAGGAGGTGGGGTGGCTCTGCTTTGCCAAGTCACTAAGGTAAGATTCCCCAGCAGGCTGGTGACAATCTAATGCCTCAAGAAGGCCATTTGCCAAGACAGAAGGGCTGATGAGACTTGCAGCCTCCACAGTCACCTTCCCAGAGCTTCCAGTGTAGGCCAAACCCAAGGTCATGTTCAAGGGCACTTTGAGTTCAGTAGAATGACTTTGCTCTGCAGTGTTGGTCACAAGGCCAGCTGTCTTCATAGTTCATCGTTCATTACAGAGCATTTCATCTTCTTTGGTTCTACCTGAATACTAAGTCGTATGGTCTAATTCATTTGACAATCATCAGAACTGCTCAGTGACTATCCTAATGTGAATGCCCTTTTGTTACTTCAACTAGTGTTGATTATTGAGTTTGGTTTTTCTTCTTCCTCCTCCTCCTCCTCCTCCTCTTCCTCCTCCTCCTCCTCCTCTTCCTCCTCCTCTTCCTCTTCCTCCTCCTCCTCCTCCTCTTTTTCTTCTTCTTCTCTCTCTCTCTTTCCTTCTTTCTCTTATCTTCTTCCTCTTTCTTCCTCTTCCTTTCTTCTTCTTCCCCTCTCCCTTGTCCCTTTTATGTTCCTCCTCTTCTTCTCCTTCTTTTCTAATATTTATTAAGGATTGAACTCAGTGCATCACACTGGCTCAGTAGGTACTGTATTACTTGAGCCATGCCCCTAGACCATTCTGTGTTCATTATTTTCAAAGGTCTTGCTTTATGCCTAGGCCAGCCTGGCTTGTGATTCTACCAATGGTTCTCTGTGTTGCTGAGGATGACAGGTGTACACCACTATGTCCAGCCATCATGTCTCCTTAGTACCTACAATCGCAGGTGCATACCATGGAGCCCAGCCATTGTTTGAGATAGGGTGCCTTGAACTACTTTTTGCTTTGCCAGGTCTCAAACCACAATCCTCCAATCTCCACCCCTCCACCCCCCAAAAAGAGCTAGAATGACAAGCTTGAGCCACCTCAGCTGGCTTGTTTTCTTCATCTCAAACGTCATTGAAACTTGGCAAAGACTTTGAAAATATACCTGGACCTTCTCCAGGGATAATGTTTCCAGGGGCAGGAAGCAGACCTTTCTGTTTTGTTAGGAACAAAGCTCCAGCATCCAGAAGCTTCTGCTGGCAAGGAGGACTGCGTCTATTCCTGCCAGCCTGGCTCGGCTACACTCTGTTCTCTTCTAAACCAGACTTTTCCTTAAAGCAGGGGACTACACACTTCTCACAAACATCAAGATACTTCTCTGCTTGAATTCTCAGGTGTGCTATTGTTTTTTCTGCCTTATTGGAAGCAACTTTCAGACCCATTGTTTAGCACGCCCAGGAATGAAGGAGACAAACCATTCTGTCAGCTCAACAATAGCTTGCATTTACAGGGCCCAAATACACAGTGCCAACTTCAATGTGCATTGTCTCCAACATGTTTGCAAAACTCTCTGCCCTGCACAATCTGGGATGCACACACAGTTTTCAAGTGAACACTCCCCCCACACACACATACACACACACACACACATATACACAGAATGACTAATGACAGCAGATGCAAAACAGCGGACAATGAAAACAAACACAAAAATAAAACAGCATGCGTCAAGTCCCATGTCAGTCACAGGAATGTTTTCTCACATCTAGTCATCTGAGATGAAAGGCTGGCTATTTAAAGGATGTAAAGGTGTCCTGTGATGGATTTTTAATTTAACTAAGGCGAGAAGGCAGTGTGGTAGGTAGATAAGAGACACAAGAAATTTCAAATTTCAATTTGGGATTTGACTGTCCAGATAAAAGTTACAATGAATTCACTGGGTCTTTGAAGATCATCAGATTACCCTCACATGCCCAACAAAGAGACATGGTGAAAGGCTTTGTTACACGGGAGCCATGAGGAAAAGTACATCTTCAGCCACCTCTAGAGGGATAGACGTTGGTTTCAGGGTCAGTAGGGAGACTGGGGCAGAGGGAAGTGGTAAGAAAAGTTTGTAGATTTAAAACAGCATCAAGTTGAACATGTGGCCTGGTTGACTTTTAGATCAGTCTTTGTCCTTGGAGGAGTTTTGGAGAAATGATCACTTTATCACGAACACAACAGGAACACAGCGATCTCTTGAGTTTTGACTGTGCTTTAAGATAAGATGAAGAAAATAGCTGAGTGCTGGAAGCTCATGACTATTATCCCAGCTATACAGAGACTGAGATCTGAGAATCATGGTTCGAAGCTAGCCTGGGCAGAAAACAATGAGATTCTTATCCTCAGTTTACCACCAGAAAACCAGAAGTGGTGCTATGGCTGAAAGTGGTAGAGCCTTGAATAAAAGAACTCAGGAACAGTGTCCAGGCCCTGAGTCCAAGCCCCATGACTGACCAAAAAGGAAAGAGGAAGGGGAGGAGGAAGAGGAGGAGGAGGAGGAGGAGGAGGAGGAGGAGGAGGAGGAGGCGCAGGAGGAGGAGGAGGAGCAGGAGGAGGAGGAGGAGGAGGAGGAGGAGGAGGAGGAGGAGGAGGAGGAGAAGGAGGAGGAGGAGGAGGAGGAATAGCCTGTTTGAGGAGAAAGTTTACCTTCCACACAAGATTGCCTATCTGTGAATCTGGTCTTTTTGGAGCTCATGGTGATTACAAAATTGAGTGCAGCAAAGAATAGCTCAGATCACAGGACACAGATACAAAGTTAGGGGATCTTTAGCTAATTCACAGGACTCAGCCAAAGCATCTTTTAAATTGCCTCTTACGTCATCCTGGCTTGATGGATGACAGGGGTGACAGGCACAGAGGCTTTGAATCTAAGCTAGAACCAGTGAGGCTCACTGTAGAACATGCATTCTAAGCCACTTTGCTGTGTGTTTCAGAAGAGAAACTAAGTCACTGAAAAGCTAAGGAGTGGGGGGGGGGGGGTTGTGTTATGCAACTGAGAGAAGTTGGTCTACATTTTGATCTCACCTCCTCTGCCTCAGCCCTCTTCTCTGGGGCCCCTCACTCCTCAGTGGGGGTACATGAGAGACGTGGGGCAACCCTCTCAGTGGCAAAGCCGACTCAGGCCCTGGAATTCCTCTCTACTCACACGGAGCACCTCCCTCCTGCTTCCAGGGCAAATCAAACGTGTCCTTCCTGGAAACAAGAGCCTGCACCACACTTGCTTTTACACAGTGGGTGTGTGGGAGAAGGTGATGTGAATGTACTGGGATTCTCTTGGACTTGGACTAGGCCTGAGATCGAGAAACAGTCGATGGAAACGACTGTGACTGTATTCTCTTCTTACTACTTTTGGGTTTGAGAGGGAGGCAGCGCAGATGACAGAAGAAATGGAAATGCAGAGAGAAAGCAAAAGAGGAAAAAGGAGCGAGCCCATTCTGGTTTCACTGAGCGTTGTTCTCCATCTCCCTTGCACCTGCACATGCTCAGGCTGCACACACTGAGGTGCCATGGCCGATGGAGTCTGTACTAGAGCCTGGCACTACAAATGCACCTGTACCTTATATCTGCCTTCTCCTCCAAAATCCAAAGCCACTGGGCCACAATGGCCCAGGGATGTTAAGGAACTTCCATCTAAGCCTCAGTCCTGAGATGCTCACGTGACACCAGACCTACTGCCCTTCAACCTGTAATGCTAGAGCTAAGCTTTGGGCACTGGAGTGGAGATTAAGGGTGAGATGAGGTTTGTGGAAGATGCATGACTCCCAATCTGGCCACATGGGAAGGAATGCTGAAGGACAGAGCACTGGGTTCTCCCCATCCCCGCTTTGAGATGTTCAGGGGGTCATCTGCAGAAGTTCTTTGTCTTTCTGTTCTCCATGTTGTCATTTTTTTTTTAATCCACCAGGTCACCGGAGAGTTCTCTCATCCCACCTAGAACCTCCAGCCATCCCTGACTCACCGAACCCAAACTGTTGGGGCTGATGCTCAGGAATCTTATAAAATGATCACAATGTGAAGGTATCAGCAGTCCAAGAAAATAAGGCCCTACCCCTTCCCCATCCCCAAATAGTCAGTTTTTTTTCACGTGCAGTTCTACTCTCTAAGAGCACAACATTCTTGCTTTTTAATAATATTCGAGAAATGGAGAAACTACAATTGTCAGCAACACTATTTGAGAAATATGTTCACCAAATATCCTGAATTATATACCTCCCCACTTTCCCATCCTGATAAAATCTTCCCACACTCCTAGGTACATTAAGAACTTGGGTATCTAACATTCTGTGGTATATCAGGCAAGTTTCTCCAGAGAGACAGAACCAACAGGATACATCTGTGTGTGTGTGTGTGTGTGTGTGTGTGTGTGTGTGTGTGTGTGTGTGTGTGTGAGCACGAAGATGCGTAAGGAACTGGCTCATATAGTTGAGGGAGGGTCTTAGGTTATCTAGAGTTTGTATGGCAGGCCTGCAGGCTGGAGACCCAGAAAAGCTTCTTTCTATCTGTTGAGAAAATTCCTTCCTAATTTCGAGAAGTCAAGTCTTTGTTCTCTCTAAGCCTTCAATTGATTGGATGAGGCCCACTCCACCTCATAGAGAGTAATTTGCTCTACTCAAAGCCCACCAGTTTAAATGTTCTATCTCACCCAAAAGAAACATCTCTACCGAATCAGCCAGAATAATGTTTGACTGAATTCTGGGCATGTGGCCCAGTCAGGTTGACACATGAAATTAACACTCCTACATGTTAGATACCTATCCAGCTCATTCATTTTGCAATATATCTAATGGTGGACTTTTACAGTTTATTTTCCTCTGTATTCTTTTTGTCTCTATATGCAATAATGCTCAAGTATCAACATTCTTTTGTTTCTTCTTCATAGAATCCAATAGATGATGGGATTCCATGGTGTCATTATTTTGCTGTTGATACACTCTGATGGGCTGCTATAATATTATTGGATTTCCCTCTGAATGGAGTTTCAGTGGTTCAGAACGTGATTCTGGCTTTGATTAGCAGATGTACAAAAATGAAACTGTCTCATCTTACATCACTGTGGAAATGTCTGTAAGAAACTGTCTCCAGGGCTCAGATCTTGAACCTTTCTGCTTTAGTACATGAGTAACTTTACCATACCCACTGGCAGAGCTGTGGGAGAGGGCTTGGGGATCCCTTGAGTGAGGTGGGTACAGGCTCCTTAACCAGGCTTAACCAGGTTCATGACTGTCTTTATGGCTTAGGCAACATTTTTACCATTAATTCAGGTAGGTTTGCATGTCTCCTCACTCCTGTTCTTTCCCTCTTCTTATTCAAGCAGGCAGGCCAGGGAAGGCCTATGTTAAATAAGAAAGTCGGCATGGCCCAGTGTTTCCTATGCCCTATAGGACCTTAGGCAATTCCGCAAGCACTCAGAAGCAGGGGCACGGAGCAGCAGGGGCAGAAGTCACTCTCAGGGAAGAAGAGGAGACACAGCTGGGAGTCCCAGTGCCATGATGTTCTCTGTGCCACAGAAAGGAAGTCAAAGGCAGGAAGACTTTGGCTGCTCCCCCAAACAGTGCACTTCCCAAGCATAGCTCTCCTCATCCATCCTGGGTGCAGTCTGAGACCTAGGACTGAGGTAGGGCCCTGGGTCAACACCTCATTAATCACCTTGCCAAGCAGAATGGAAGGCTGGAAGTAGAAGCAGTGATTTAAGGCATGGCTTTTCAAGTGTGACACAGTTGACCTCTTGGCTAATTCTTCACTATGGTAGATAGCAGAGTGCATTGTGGGATACGCTTAACGGCACCCCTGGCTTCTCTCCACATGATGCTTGTAGCCACTCCTCTCCCAGATCTGAGCACCAAAACCACTGCCAGACATTACCAAACATTGCCTGGAGCCCAAAGTAACCCCTGAGAACCACTGACCTAAGAGAAAGGAAAGGCCATATTTCCTGAGTATATTGGACAGAGATTCTCACTACACACACACACACACACACACACACACACACACACACACACACACACAGAGAGAGAGAGAGAGAGAGAGAGAGAGAGAGAGAGAGAGAGAGAGAGATGGATTTTTATTAATTATGCTAAGGGATGCTAGCAAGTTACTATGTTTCCTTAGATTTGCCTCCCTGACAGTGTTTTGCTTGGGCTAATTATTAACCATTAGCATTCATCTTCTCAATGTCTGTCAACCAAGGGAGGACAACCAGAAATGGTGGCACTGAGTCTTCATTAGACTCCAGTTGGTTACAGGGCCAGAGAATCCTTTGGGGTGCCCTGAGCCCTCACTGACCTCCCTCAAGCTGGGGCCTGTTGGGGCAGTGTCTGGGCCAGACAGCAGTGGGTGCCAGGTCTGGAAAGGCTAGCCGCCCTGTAGGGCCCTCTCCTTGCACACTAACAAGCCTGGTTTGGACTTTGTATTTGGGAGCAGCAATTGCAGGTTTATCACTAGTGTAGGGAGAGAGCTGATGTCAGCGGTCTTTTCCAGGCAAGACAGAACTGAATCGTTTCTCCACCTCCTCTCTTCTCACAGAGATGATTCTTGGAGGCAGTCCACTTGGTTATCCACAGACGTGAGCATAATTTGGAGGCAGCAGCTACGCCAGATGGCCCACTGATGCTGGAAGCCCTGCGTCCATTCCTGAGCCAAATTTCTCACTCCCTGGAGGAGCAGAATAGAGGGGGTGTATGCACCAGGAAGGCCAAGCTTCTTAAATCTGGAAAGGGAGAGAGCAATGGGAGAGCCTAGCATGAATGGTCACTGTCCTTGCCAAATATGCGTGGTATGAGTGAGGTGAGCTGTTAAGACAACTTCCTGATGTCTGGTGTGGACAGGTCCTGGGCCAGGATGCCTTGGGCAGCTGTGGATGGTGGATGACCTTCCTTGGAGGTCAGAGCTGCCTGGGTGGTTCGGATCATCTTGCCTGCATCAGGCATCCCAGGGAGCTCTCCAGATGGGCCAAGTGATGGGGCCTGAGGTGTGTGGGCTCTGGGGACAGGTGGAGGTGAGACAAGGGGCAATGTCATGGAATAGGGGTGGGCTGGTGGCTTTCCCGTGTAGAGGAGGATCTCTGAAGAGATTGTCATAGACACAAAAGGGAAAAGGAAAAGAGCAAAGGGAACAAAGTGGGAGGGAGGAGTTTAGAAAGCCATGTACATGTATAATTAAGACAGCTACAGAAACATTTTGATTTAGTGGGGCTTGGAGGATGATAGAATAATCCTGCCTAGTTTTTTTAAAATCAATTTCTTACATATACATTTTCTTTTTATTTCAAATTTATGACCGAAACACAGCAGATATTTGTCTTTTGTCTTGTCAACCAGGCATGAGGGTAAACTCACACAGGCTTTGGTCTGAGATGTCATGGTTCTGCTCCTTACTATGTGATTTTAAGTTTGGCCTCCTCTTTGAGCCTTTGTCTCTTTATGTGAAGATTAAATACACAAATGCCAGGTTCGAAAGTGTTGCCAAGGTCAGATGAAGAAACCAGTTTCAGCTCAATAAACTATATCTGTCTCCTCAGGTCCCATGCTTCACCCATTCTCTCTCATTTCTGGCTCTACCTACAGGGACATTAGTACAGTTCTTTGATATCTCAGGCTCCTACTCTCCCTTGTACAACATGTTGAACTCTCTGCCCCTGATGGACTCAGGTCTCCACATGTCAGCTGAAA
Source organism: Perognathus longimembris pacificus (assembly GCF_023159225.1). Classification (NCBI taxonomy): domain Eukaryota; kingdom Metazoa; phylum Chordata; class Mammalia; order Rodentia; family Heteromyidae; genus Perognathus; species Perognathus longimembris. Next base: position 53,457,982 of record NC_063170.1, read on the forward strand.
CATCACATCTTCCGACAAGCTTCTTCTCACCACCTTGGCCAGGGCTCCTCAAATCCTCACTTGTCTCTGGCCGACCACCTCACTGAGCAGGACGCTGCCTGGGGGTCTTCCTGACAGTCTTCCCCACTTTTCACCTGAACGTAGTAAGGACAGGTGTTCCCTCCAGTATTCTGGACAGTCATTCCAATGCCTGAGAGTAGACAGGATCTCTATCAACAGTCTGAGGTGAAGGTGTGTTGTAGTGGGGTACACCTGTAATCCCAGCTACAGGAGAGGTAGAGACAGGAGGACCACAGTCCCCAGCCCAGCCCAGTTAAAAAGCATGAGACCCTACCCAAAAAATAACAAAAGCAAGAAGGGCTGGGTTGTGGGCTCTCTCTCTCGACTTCCCCTCGCTTGGGGGGGAAAGGGGCTTGTCCGCCCCTTCCTGGGTGGTCCATTATCGGAGCGATGGCCACGGGTAGCCTCGGTGGCGTGTGGTCGCAGGGTGCCCCAAAGCCGCCAAGAACGACACAGACACGTGGGCCCCTGGAGAAAACCTCTAGGGCTTCTGTTTATTCAAATGAGGAGCCTCCCAGATATACCCCAAAGGCGGGCACAAGAGAGGGGCCCCTGATTGGTCCCAAGGGGCTGTCCCTCAAGTGATGTCAGACTTCCTTCTCTTCCTGTTAAAGACAGGAAGGGGAGGAACAGGCTGAGGTCAGCTGTGGCCCCTTAAAGGTGCAGCTGACCCCAACACTGGGTATCCTGGTTCTGTTGGTAAAGTGTTTGCCTGACAAATGCAAAGCCCTATGTTCAAATTCCAATATCATCAAAATTGGAAACAAACAAACCTATGGCCAAATCTCTAAAGGGAATGAATTTGTTTGGCCCTGCAGGATTTACAAAGGTAAATGCAGACCAGAAAGTGATGGACTTTATGAGATCCTGGGATGATTTCAGATCCTTTCCAGCTAGCCACTTACAGTGACTCAAAGCCCCCCACCTTCCCTTCTTCCTTTGTGCACAGAATGGCCTTTTCAAGTCTCCCCGGTTCAGCTGTTCTGTGCTGGGAGAGGAATGTGAAGTGACTGCTTCCTAATGCCCAATTCAGTTAATTAGTCCAACATCACACATTAATCCAACATCAGTAATGAGGGGCTTGCTGGCAGAAGGGGAGAGGATTCCCATTTGTTTACAACTTGGGCTGTCAGTCTTATCCTCTAAAACATGCATATATGTTCATAAAATATTTTCCCTGAAGCCTCTGTCTCCAAAATGGAAATGGAAAACAAAACAAAACAAAACCCCAGCAAATCAAATAAACAAAAAAAAAGTAAAATCTCAAACAGGAAAGGTATTTCCTCTAACCCAGAACATAAACTGAAGACGAATGGAGAACCCCACTGGGAAGACGATCCGGTTTACTGCTGGGGTGGTGAGGGGTGGATCAATAATGGATCCCTTCCTTCTCCAGGCATGCAGGTGGTGCGTTTCATGCTGGCTCCCAGGTGTGTAGAGAAAAAGAGGAGAGGAGACTGTTAGGATGCTGGTGCTGGCTAGAGTGCTGACATTGGTTTTCTGTTCCCAATTAAAGTGATACCTTAGCATTTCAGGTGACTCTGTCCAGATGAACTTTGGCAGTATGTTAGAGGATGAGTTGACCCATGGCAGATATCAACCCTGGGATGGTCCAAACCAGTGCAAATTATGCCTTTCCTTTGCCACGTGAGACCTCAGAGGACAACATTTCATAGTCTTACCCCAGATTCTAATCAGATCATATTCAGATGCTCCTATAAACACGTGTCAGCAGTTGAAAAGCCTTACCCTAATTGGGACAAAATTACTTTTCCAGTGCTGTAGGTAAAATGCACACACGTGAAAATATGACTCTGTGGTTATTTAAATACACCCCAAGGTGCTTTATTTTCCTTAAGCACACAGAAAAGTGTAGGTTGAAGAAATACTGGTGTTTGCTTATAGGAAGTGTGTGAGAAAGAGAAAAATGAAGAGAAAGTAACTACACAGCTCTTTCAACTCTCTCCCTGGGCTCTGAGCTGCCATTAATGGTTTAGAAGTCCATTGCCTGATAGGAATCTGTCTATAAATTCTCTTTCATGCCTGCTGGGAAGTTCCACTCAAAATATATTCCTAATATTACTCAAATGCATTCTTATGTATTTGGTAAAGAGCTTATGTTTTGCAACAAATGCTTCAACTGTGCAATGGTTTGGTAAGTGTCCATCATACTTTGAATGGTGGGGCTTGGTGGGAGGAAGTTAACTCACTGGAGGCATGCTCTTGAAGGGAATAGTGGAACTCCAGCCTCTTCCCTCCCCTTACTCCCTCTTTGTTTCCTGAAGTGAACAGATCTTCTCTACCATGTACTCCTGCCATGGTGTACTGTGCTGCTACCAGCACAAAATGGTGCAGCCAAGTGACCATGGACTGAAACCTCAGAAGTCATGAGACAAAATAAACCTTTCCTTCTTAAGTGTCTCAGTCACAGTGATAGAAATGGCCCTTTGTGAAGTTGAAACTTAGGAAATCGGTAGAGGGAGAAAAATATGTCACTAATGTTGTGGTAGAGAATTCTGGCTCAGTGTTGTAGGAGAGATAAAAGATACACAGCAAATGACACCACACATGGAAATGCTGTAAGAAAAGACGCTGGTAATATAAGAGGCTCTCCCCAATCAGCCAAGTGATGGAGATGGTCCGAGAAAGCTTCCAGGAGAAAGAGCTAAAGAGAGAAGCAGCCAGGGCAGGTAGAGATGGAGGAATGGGACACTTCAGGCAGAAGAAACGTCATGAACAACTAAGTTGATGGCTATAAATTACACAAATTCTGGTTAGAAGACACATCAGTAATGAAAAAAAAAACCCTATTGCAATAGAATAGACTTACCTAACAACAATAAGTTACATGTATGAAAGGTACACAGTGACCAAATTCACACTCAGGAGTTTCAGACACAGATTTCTATCCTGGGTCTGTGAACACAAATCCAGACACAAACTACATCTCCAGAGCTGCAGTTCAGAACATGCGATTGTTAAAAGAACTCCCTAATCAGTAAAGGCAGTGCAACCACATGATAAGGTTCCAGTTCACTACTGCCATATGGGGGAAGCTATTAGGATAATTCTGATGTTAAAAAAAAAAAGAATGTGGAGAAACGAACATCTGTGCATGCTGATAGGGACGTATGATGGTGAAGCTGTTGTGGGAACTGTGTGGTGTCTCCCCAAATGTGTACATAGAATGAGCCAGCTTCAATGACACCCCAAAGGTATCACAGGCAGGGACTCATAAACATACGAGGACACTAAGTTTATAGAAGCATTATTTTCAGTGTCCACAAGTGAAAACCACCCAAATAGCTACTGGTAAACAGGTAACGAGATATGGTATACACATGCAATAAAATGCATTCAACCTGAAAAGGGAAACAGGCCCCAAAATATGCTGTAACAATGATACTTGAAGATATTATGCTAGGTGGAACCTAAGGACATATGGTTGAATGGGTCTGCTCACATACGTATATACAGACATATATACATATACATATATGTACATATACTTTGGCATCAGTGCTGGAGCTTGAACTCAGGGCTTTATACTTGCTAGGAAGGTGCTCTACCATTTGAGCCATGCTTCTAACTTTCACCAGGAACGCAGATGAGAAATGGATTAGAAGTGTCAGGGCCGGGGAACACAGCAAACAGAGAGTCTTGTTCGTGAAGGGGAGTCTGTATTGAGGGTAAGTAAAAGGGGTTGGAAATCAGTCATGATTGTGCAATACAGAGACTGGACATAACACCATTGAATTGCATACTTATAAGGATAAATGGTGAGCTTTACACTGCCAGAGTATTTTTTGCAAAAGGAAAAAACTCTCCCTGTGGTTTTGAAGCAGTTGTGGAGAGAGTGGCATTGGGGAATCACTTGATTGCTTATCGTGTGGCTATAGACTTTCCAGAAGCTAAAAACGCCACAGCACTTGAATGGCATTTGCTCAAGTAGGATGACATCACATGACACTGGCATCATTGTCACAAAACAACCCTTGGGTTATGGGAGGGATGTCTGTTCTTACCGTGAAACAAACTATAGAGCTCAAAACAGGGTTCTAGGGCACCTAATCGTGAGCACATTTCATCAGCACCTTGCGCGCATTGATTTGCCCTAATCTCCAAATGCTGGGGGGAGGGGACATGCATGTGTTATCTGGGATCCTTAAGAGGCAGGACTGAGGCAGGGGCTCAAGCGTAGAAGGGTTTATTTATAAAGTCACCCAGGGAGGCAGGGTGAGAGGGGTGGGCAATGGACAAACAGTGAAGGAATGAAAAGACTATAGTGTTTGAACATACAGCATGTGAAAATCTGAAACTCAGATCTCCAAAATCTGGTGGTGCTTCAGGGGGAAAGTTCCATGCCTGAGTTCATGTGACCCATCAGAGCCACCCCCGCAAAAAAGCACAGGGAGATAGTGCATAAAATGCCTCAGGCTACACATGTACCATGTATATATGGGAAATAAAATTTGTGTTTACATTGGGGTCCTATTGCCAAGCTATCTCACTATGTAGATGCAAACACACACACACACACACACACACACACACACACACACACACACACACTACCTCAGACTTCAAATAGGGATACTCTAGTTGTCCTAAGAATGATTAATTAGACAGTTCAACAGCAATAAATACCCTCTGTAGGATTTCAAGCAGCCACATGACTAAAGTCAGGCTATTGACCAAAGAACTACAAAGGGAAGTATGTATCGCACTTCTCTGTTGGTGGCCCAAGGGGAAGGGGAAGGGATTATGAGGATGCACTCACATGAAAGATGTGAGCCAGGCTCATGAGATGTGGCTCATGCCTGTAATCCTAGCTACTCTGGAGGCTGAGATCTGAGTAGCTTGTTTCCAGGAAAGTCAGTGAGACTCCTACATCTAATTAACCACCAGAAAACCAAAGTAGTACTGTGGCTCAAAGTGGTAGAGCACTAGCCTTGAGCTGAAGAGCTCAGGGACAGTGCCTAGGCCCTGAGTTCAAGCCCCATACTGATGGCAAAAAAAATAAAAGATGAAGAAGAAGAACACATGGACATGGAGGCCTAAGGTGATCTCATCAGCACAGAGGCAGGTGCAGTGAAGGAGACCAGTGTAGAAAGAAATAATCCTGCTTTCCTTGCAGGTCTCATCATGTCTGTCATGACTGCCCTGAGCCTCCATGTTCTCTCAGCCCTCTGCAGGGTTTCCTAGAGTACCATCTTAGTGCAACGTAACATTGCCACTCAGGAAGAATGGCAGGGGTTCAACCCAAAGGAGAAGCAAATCAAATCACAGGAGAAATTTCAGAGCTGAGTGAGGTAAGGCACATTTGTACACCTAGCAGTAGGGAGGCTGAAGCGGGAGGATTGAGAGTTCAAGGGCAACCTGGGCTTAGAGTAAGCCCCTGTCTCAAAGACACACAAACCAGAGAGCCAGGGACAGAGAAAGATTTCTGTTTGGTTTTCAAATTTAATTTTTACACCACTGGAAAATTTTATTCTTTTCATTATCTAATTATCCCAGCTGGGATTCTTTCTCCTAGATTATCTGCTTGTTTCTAAAATTAGGAACACTCCTTTGCCCTGGGGCAGAGGGTATGGTTGCAAACTTTAGCCCAATTGGTCCTCCAAGTGTGGTCCAAGCCAGTAACATCAATAACGGATGGGAACTTGTCAGAAATTCCAATTCTTGGGCCCTGCAATGCAGTTGGTAAGGCCCCAGATGATCTGATACACGCACACATCGGAGAACAACCGGCCACATTCAATCAACCAAGTTTGCAGACTCTCCCATTAGAGTGAGCAGCAGGAAGCCACACACAGCATCCTGCCAGCTTGCAAATGGGGAGGAGGCCTATCTTCATTTCCCGGGCCGGACATCACAAATGATCTCCAATTGGATCACTCCAAACAACAGAAATGTCTTCTCTCACTGTCCAAAACTGAGAATCAGTAGAGCCCTATTCCTAGAAGAGAGCCCTGTTTCTAGAAGAGAACCTTTCCTTCACTTTCCAGGATGCTTAGCTTGTAGTTCCACACCTCACATTGCTACCTAGTAAGCATTTGCATAGTTTATCTCTCTCCTTTCTCTTAGAATCCCAACTCTGGGCTTTAGGGTCTGCCTTAAATTCAGTATGAACTCATCTGGAGATCCTTCACTAAATTACATCTGCAGAGAACTTAAAGTCATAGTCACAGATAGGTGGGGTTAAGAATTGGGACTTAGGTTGGGGAAGGTATAAAAATCTAACCCATGACGATGCCTAACACTGGGATCCAACATCTTTGTGAAATGAATCCCTACAGGCCAGCAGGCACAAAACTCACAGTCCTAGGATTACTTTTCTCCTCTATAAGCTAAGAGAATCCTACATTTCAAGAATGTCCATCCACCAGCTCAGGGTGTAAACATCACCACCCCACACAGATGTTCTAAACTAGACTCCTAGTCCCTGTCTAGTCAAGTAAGCTGCTCTCCTTCCTCCAATCCTTTTACCTGAGAAGCTCAGTAATGAATGATACCCAGTGCCTACTTGTGCACAAGATATAGAGCACCCACAAAGCCAAAGGCCACAGCTACCACCCCTGACACTGGCGGCCCAGGAAACTTGCCACCTTTGCCTCACAGCAGGGTTTCATTCTCTGAGTTGATTCTCTGAGAATAAGAGTCCTCCTGGGTCATGCTTTGCCACAGCCTTTACATGGCTTATTTAGCAATTTGGATTTTTTTTTCCAAGCCTCTTGGCCCTACTCACTCCAGACCAATGGTGAAGGAAGTCTGTCCTTTTGCAGATATGACTTATGTCCACTCTTCCAGGACCAGCCCCCACCAGGGCCTTGCTGTATGATCCAGAATATAATTCTCCAATGCCCTGATTTTCCAACAGGTTCAGATGAACCCAGCCCACCCTGACAAATGTATTAACAAGCTGTCGTTTGAGGCTGTGTTGGGAACAACTACAATTTGTTTGAAAGGAAAGTAAACTTATTCAGAGACTTGCTGAATGCCAACCATCTGGAAGAGGTCTAAATACAGACTGGCCCGCAGCACTGGCTGACTGAAATCTGCCTGGGGCTCCCAGATGGGTGGGGACATGTGGAACAGATCCAAAGCCTTGATGTTGGCCTCCCCAGTTTTTCTTTTTCCTAGATAGTGTCTGCTGGAACACAGTGGAGGAGACAATATGGAGTTTCAGTGGGAAGTAGATGGGGGCTTCTCCTTGCAACTCAGGCGGCCACTTTGGGGAGGCCTACACACTCCACCCTCTTCATCTCCTCCCATGGTCCCAGCTGAACAAGCCCCAGATTTACAGGCTGCATGGTGCCTGCCACCTGAAAACAAAGGAGCAGGCAAGGATGGTGTGACTGGAGTCAAACACGCCAACTATTTGTGTCTCTCCTGGGCTCAGCTTGTCTGTGCTTCACCTGTTCTTAAGTAAGGGACAGTGTCTATTTGGGGTCTCAGGTGCTGCATTTTCTATCTGGGGCACAAAGAGTCACTCAGTGTCCAAAGCACTCAGCTTGGCAGGGAGGAAGTCAAGGCATAAAATGGCAGAAGTCCGACTATGAGGCATAGACTCTTATCTCCAATTAACCAGCAAAATGCTCGAAGTAGAGGTGTGGTAGAGTGCCAGCCTTCAACCAAAAAAAAAAAAAAAAAGCCAAGCAAGAGCACAGGTTCTGAGTTCAAGCCCCAATACCAGCATCAAAAAAGAAAGAAAAGAAAAGAAGGGATCCTACATCTTCTAGAAGGCCACAGCTCTAGAAAGCTCCATGCAAATGCATAGCAGTAAACTCCTTCCCTGTGTTGCAGGTGGTTCCGGATCCATCTTCCTATTGTTCACACACAAACCCGCCTCTCATCACCAACCTCTAGGCTTTTCTCCCCATACACCCTTCCAGGCACACATGCCTCATTCTGGCTACAAGCTTGTTCTAAGAAATAGTCAATATGTAGAACTTTTTTTGAAAATCTAATAAAAGATTTATTGCAATACACTAGGCATATCTATTTTGTCAGATACATACAAGTCCTGAAAAATAGATCCCTAGAAATCTATAGTGTGTGTGTGAGTGTGTATGTGAGTGTGTATGTGTGTGTGTGAATAAATGTGCATGCAGGCTGTAGGTCTCATTATGCTTCCAGGATCCAGGTGGTACTGAACTCAGAGCCTCTATCACACAGGGATTAATTTTGGTTACTTACTGTCGCTTGTGATGGCAGATAGATGAAAGGAACTGAAGTTCTGATTACAGCACTGCTTCTTTCTCTTGGTGTTGTCTCAGGGAAAGGAGAGAAAGAGCAAATAAGGAGCATTGGTCAACATGAGCAACAGATACAGATCATTTCTGTAGCTTCCCTCCTTTCCATATGCTCTGTACCCAAATTAGCAGTACCTACTGCTTAGAAGTTTGCTCATGAGTACAAGATAAAGGATGACGTTGAAGATGGGCTTTTCTATCGCTACTGTTACTGTAGCCAAAGACCCATCAGGGAATGTAAAGCTTGACTCATCCTGCGCTGAATTCAAACCTGGAGATGCATCAGTACTGTGGCTGCAGTAGCCTGGGCACTTTCCCCCTTCCGGTGTAGGTCCAGCTGACCGCCAGGACTGCCTGAAATCCTGCTTAGAGATCCCACAAGGGGGGACACTCTTGCCTCGATGCATAGTACAAAGGCCCCTTCTCCGGCACACTGTCAATGTGTGTGGTGAGGAGACAGCAAGGAGCATGGAGGACATAAAAGAGGATCTGTGAGCCCCACTTCCCTGCTCTATGGAGTCTGTTTCTTTCCTGGCTTCCTCTAGAGTTGGTCCTTTTCTGGGTACTTCAGTACCCACCACAAGGATTTGATGTGTAACTGTCAGTACAGGAGGCTGGAATCTTGTTTTGTGGCCTGGGTTACTGTGCCCAGTCAGTCCCTGTCTTCAACCTTTCAATAAACAACAACAATTCATTACCGGACTGCTTGCATGGCAGAACAAGGAGCTGGAAAGAGGAGGCTGAGGCTGGCCCGGCTCCTGTCTGCTGTCAGGAGGAAGAACATTCAGCCTGGGGGACATATGTCCCATGGGTAGGGCTGAGGCCTAGAGTCCCTGCAAGGGGAGGAAAGACAGGAGTGGAGCCTGGAAGTCTCCTTCTGCCCCAGCTTCTCCAGGGTGGGTAGCCTGTATTCACAGCTGCTTAGTGACCCTGGGTGGGGAGAGGCAGGAAAGGCCTGGCTGGATAGGGGAGGGGTGCACAGCTGTGTGGCCCCCCTCCACAGTGTGCTGCCTTAGACACAGCTCTGTGTGGGCTCAGGCAATCCAGGAACAAGGAAACAAGCTTGTTCCTTGAGTCCTTCTGCCAGCCCAATGCCTTCTGGTTAGGATGAGCAGGGAGATTCTCTGGAGATACCACCGCCCCCTGGGAGACACTCCTTTCTGAGCTCTTGGCCAGGCATGTTTAGCACAGGGCCATCTCCAAATCCTTCCAAATAGAAACAGGAGGAAATTGACCCAGAAGTTGATTGACAGAAACTTAAAAGAGATACAGCTTTTCTTAAGAACAAGGCTGGGCCAGGATGGAGGCTAGGAGTCCTGTGCTCACTTTAAACAAGATGGAAGGAGGTGGAAACTCCAAGGAGAGGCAGAAGGGGAAACCAGGTAGGTGAGTTAGCAAACAAGGACTCCAGGCAAGTTGTATTTATTGTGCAGAGACATTGCTGGTGTGTTTGGATTTGCTGCCATGCCTTAGTTCTTAGCAGAGAACTCAGGTACCAGACAACTGGGACATTTTCTTGTAGGCCGAACTGGAGATCGATATATTCAAAAAGCAAAGCAGAGTTCCAGAGACAAGAAAATTGTCTGAGTTACTTGTTTTATCCTTGGTGTTAACCTACTGTCTAGAGTGGGTGATCAATTATGAGTTTGCTGGTCAGGGACTGCAATGCTGTGATTTTCTCCCACAAGCTCTGCAATTGTATGGAGGGAGAAATCTTTCCTCATGGTTCAGGCAGAGCATCTGGGTCAGTAAGGGATCCATGACATCTCTATAGTCTTTGTATGACTCACTGAAGATATTTAACTGGTTCTTTTATGACTTTGATTCAGCAAATATTTATCAAGCCTTCGCTTTCTACTAAACTTATTACATTAAATAGCATAGGTAGGAACGTAAGGAGCTTTGTGCTAAGTACAAGGACATCATGGTGCAAGATGTAATTATCTGATCACTTTTAACCAAACCAAAACAAACAATCAACCTGACAGCAAACCAAAGCCTACATGCAAAGAAAGTGCTGGCCCTGTTTGTCTTCAGAAGGTCTGTGGACGTAAGATGACTCACCTGTTTAATCCTCCTTGTTTAGGAAGAACCCGTATATTAGTCACCACTGCCGGTGGTTATGCTATAGTACATAACCAGCCCTGAGAGCTCTTGAACTTAACTCACAGAAGTTGTATTTCTTGTTGAAGTAAAGCTCCCAGGCATGACTCTTGTTCCACACAGTGACACAGAGATCCAATCTTTCTCTATCCGTGGATTTAGCATCTCAACACTGGCATGAAGGTCCCCTGGCTTGGGATGAGAAACGGGGTCAATGCCCACAGTCTGTTCACTGGTTCAATCTTCTGGTCATATCATTTCACCTGACTGCAAGGGGCTGGGGAGTCAGGGGAACAAATGGATATTTAAAGCAGTAACACCATCTCAGCATCTCCTATATTGGACTGAAAACTCCTTCCCGCATCCTGCATCGTTCTTGAAATAGGTGAGATTTACAGAATAGATGTTGCAAATAAAGAACTTCTCCAATTTTTCAAATAAAACAAAAAAGACTTTCCAATATCTTTTCTAGGCTGTTTTTCTGGGACTCATTTTTGAAGTGAAAGGAATACAGTTAGTTCTTCTTTGTTTGGGTCTAGGGAAATTTATTATTGACTTTGGTGTATGTTTTTAATTTTCTTATTTCTTCCAACGATCAATCTTACAGTGCTATTTTCAGGTGCCCAAATCTGTTTTTCCAGTTTGTTAAAGGAGATAAAGAAACTCTAGATGGTAGAACAAATCAATTGTTATTTTGTTTGCTTGCTTATTTTGGGCTTTGAGTGTGTGTGTTGGGGGAGATTGTATTGGAATTTGAACTTATGTCTTTGTGCTTGTTAGGCAAGTGCTCTACCACTTGAGCTACACCGTTAGTTCTTTTTAGTCTTTTTTTCCCCGATATATTCTTATTCTTTACTTGGCTGGTCTTAGGCCATAATCCTCCTATCTTTGCTTCTTGAGTAGCTGGGATTGTAGACTTGCACCACTACGTCCAGCTTGATCTTGAGATAAGGACATGTAAAATTTTTTTTGTCCAGCCTGGCCTGGTTCTCCTATCTCCTTCACCCAAATATATTTTGATATCTGTAAAACCTTTGTGGGCATGAATATTAGTGTATTGTTGAATGTCTTTAAAAACCTTTGTCCACTGGATTCGTGTTCACTTACTGTTCAGTTAATTGCATTTGAAACATCAGAATAATATTCCTTTTGCTAGAGTAAGTCTTACCCGATACAAAGCACCACTTCTTCGTATTTTCTTTCTGCTCTTATATTTTTCTCCCAATTAAAAAAATTAAGTACTGCAACATCCAACTTATTTTTAATTCAGTGCAGATTCCTATTACCCATGAAGTGTGCCCTGATTTTGTCCCTGCATGCTTAGGCACATTTTCCAATACACAATAGCAATGTAATTAGTACTAGACCCATGAAACAAGCATGCTGAAATATGATAATGTATTCCATTTGCTAATATAAGCTTATTCTTCGGTAGCATTTTCCCAATCCACATGGGTTTGGTTATTCTTAAGTCTTCATTTCCTAGTGATGGTACTTTCATTATGCTATAAATCATCTGATTATAATTCAGTGGCATGAACCCTTGACTTTGCTCTTTGTGTCTGTTGTTGATAACACTTGAAATGCTGTAGCATCATTATGGAGGCCAAGGGCCATAGGATTTCTTTAGATTGGAAAGAGCTATTGTCAAGCTAGAATGCAGTGGAAAAAGAACTACAAATTGGGGTGAATGCGGCAATGCACACTTGATCCCAAACAGACACAGGCACTCCTGGGGTGCTCTGAGTGGAATTTTGCCACACAGCAGCTTATGGCCCAGCCAAGAAGGCCGCTCACCTTCTAGTTCCTCTGAGTGATGGGAACTGAGAGATTCAAACACTCATAGAGGTCAAAGGTTAAAGCCATACTTGCTCTCCTTCCTTTGAGTTGAGTGAATCAGGAAGTTTAAGAGCCTCTGATGTTCCTTCAGAATCTTTTTGAGCACCTGTCATGTTTTAGACCCCAGAGCTAGCTGGGCCTATGAAAGGGAAAAAAGGAAACTCCCATGATGATAGGATAAATGGGAGTCAGGCTGGGCCCCAAGGGCCCTAGGGTAGAGGTGGCTATTTGCAACTTGCTGGGACCTGACTTTGCAGCCTAGAGGATGCATGACTAAGCCAAGACTGAGGACCAAGGACTAGTCTATCACGTAAAGAAAGAGTAGAAAGCCAAGTGTAGGAATGTGTTTTAAATGGGCAGAACCTGAAGACCTGCAAAGATCTAGAAGCCAGGGAAAGTTGGTGAGAAGAAACTAAAAGCTCCATTTTGTTTGCTATTCCACCACTCATCATGTGTACATCATGCAATGCTTTTCAGGAGTTAGTGGTGTGTGTTGTGTTGCAGTGTGTGTGTGTGTGTGTGTGTGTGTGTGTGTGTGTGTGTGTGTGTTGAGGACAAAGAAGACAGAGAGAAAGTGCTACACCTGAGAGCTTTTCTACCACAAGGATGGCTACTGGATTTGGAGCCTTGACCTTAACTGAATCACAATTCCCCCCAGCCACCGTCTTGACTGACAGGTGGTTACCAGCTGGGTGGAACTCACACAGTCTGTGACATCACAGGGCAAAAGGCCTCCCTGCTCCCTGAAGCTTAGGATGAAAAAAGAATCTCATCTAGTTTCAGAAATGATGTCGTCCTCAGGGAGTGTGTGTATTAAGCTGAGCAAAGACAGAAGCAAGCAAGCAAGCAAGCAAGCAAGAAAGAAAGAGAGAGAGAAAGGAAGGAAGGAAGGAAGGAAGGAAGGAAGGAAGGAAGGAAGGAAGGAAGGAAGGAAGGAAGGAAGGAAAGGAAGGCAGGAAGGAAGGAAGGAAGGAAGGAAGGAAGGAAGGAAGGAAGGAAGGAAGGAAGGAAGGAAGGGGAATGTTGAGTTTGTTTCCATTTTAAGAGCAGACAAGGGGGCAGGAAGTATACAGGCAAAGCCTGGGCCCGGTTGTGTTAGGGGTGGAAATGGAAACTGAGGGCAAGGGAATTTGGAGGAAAAGCTGGCATCCGTATGTAGGATGCTGGCAAGGACGGCAAGCAGAGAGAGGGACTTGTCAAGAGGTTTGCTCTCTCCTTTTTTTTTTTTTTTGGCCAGTCCTGGGCCTTGGACTCAGGGCCTGAGCACTGTCCCTGGCTTCTTCCCGCTCAAGGCTAGCACTCTGCCACTTGAGCCACAGCGCCGCTTCTGGCCGTTTTCTGTATATGTGGTGCTGGGGAATCGAACCTAGGGCCTCGTGTATCCGAGGCAGGCACTCTTGCCACTAGGCCATATCCCCAGCCCTGCTCTCTCCTTTTTTTGGATTTAAAAACAGATCAAATACCACTACATAGTTTTAAGACAAAAACCAACCCCAAATTCTGTAATTGCACTGATATTACAGGTTCAAAATGTTAGGTAGTTATTCCCCCTTTCTACATCTGCTTTTCTATGTTGGGAAAGGGGTATTGTGATTCAAGAGTTAGATCACATATAGTCATAACCAGTGAACAACTCTGTCCTTTGGATTAAGTCAATCTGGACTGAAAGGCTTACTCAATGAACGCCTTTGACACCATCAGATGAATACAGATACAGTCTGGCAAGACAATCAGTGACTAGGGTTCGATGGACTGCAAAGATCCAAGAAGGAGCAAAGGACCAGAAAATAAGAGGTATAAGGAAAAGTAGGAGGAGAAATTAAAAGTAGAGAAATGAGAAATGAGGGGGATCAAAAGAACAGAAGGATGATAATTTAGATCTAAATTCAGAAAGGAAACAGAAGAAAAAGTAAAAATAAAAAGAAAAAAACAGTAAAGGAAATATAAAACTTTAAAAAGAAATTTTTTAAAGGAATAATACCAAAGTTGAGTATACTAAGCTTGAGAGATAGAGGTTTTAGTAATCAGAGTTGAGATTTTTTTTGTGTGCACAATGAAGAAAGAGGCCTATTAAAGATTGTTGTCTATGTATCTAGGGATGAGGTTGAAAAGGAAGTAAATTTAAAAATAAAGGAAAAAGAAACACAAAAACAGACAAAACCCCCCAAATCAACAAAAAAAAAATAGGGAGGACAAGGAAGAAAGTGAAAAACTTAGAAGAAATTAAAATGAGCAGAAAAGAGCTTTTCAATGCCAGCAGGGTCAGTGGTAACAATAAGAGAAATGACCTCCAAAATATGGAAGCAAGTAGCTTATCATTGAGGTTATTATTTTCAATGTACTATGTGAAATTACTTTTTTTTCCTCTGATCATCTTCCCTATGGCTTAGCTCGTGTTGTCACTGTATTTGATTCTGGTACCCTGGGTATTTTATATGTGTCTGTCTGAATTAAGGAAGGGAAGGGGAACATTAAAATGGCGAGACAAAGGGTAAAAGGCAAGGCAATGCAACAGCAATACTTACAAGACAATATGTTGTAAATTAACTGTACAAATGGGGGGATGGGTGAGGAGGAAAGGTGAGAGAAAAAGGAGGGAGGAGGTAATAAGTTGGGCAAGAAATTTACACACTACCTAGTGAATGTAACTGTAACCTCTCTGTACTTCACCTCGACAGTGAAAAATAAAAATAAAAATAAAAATAATAGAGGTTTGCTATGTGTTAAGAATTCACCTGCTCTGGGAAATGGATGGACTTGGAAAAAAAAGTTAAGTGAAGTAAGCCAAGCTCAAAGAGACAGATCGCTGATGTCTTCTCTCAAATGTGGAAGTTAGATCTAAAATACAAACATATACGAGGAATATATATAAGGTCATATACATATATACACAAATTAACTAAAGGATGGTACTCTTAGGGGAGGAGTCTAAAGGTGTAACTTCTTTGAACAAACCATCCAACAAAATGAATACCTGGAAGTTGAAAGATATTCTGGTTGAGAGCAAGGAGAGGGGGGATACCTGAAAGGAGAGACAAAGGGTGAGGAGAGGTAGTCATTATATTCGGTGTACATAATATAAAAATTGAACTACATAACTTGAGGGTAGGAATGGGAAAGATGGGGAGAGATTGGGGAGAATCATGGAAGCAGTGACACAGATCAAGATGCATTGTACTCCTAGCCTACCTTGTGGAATGGAAATCCCTTTGTATGACTACTTGGTACAAAATTAAGATGTGGGGTAAATTTATGCTATTATCTGATTGCTGCATTCTGGTCCTTTGGATGTGATGTTTAGCTGAGCCTGGACTCACTGGACTCCGACATTTGGGAGATTGTAGAAACTTTCTCACGGGACTGTAGGTTTCATTCAATAAATGGGCTGTAAATGACTGTTTAGAAATATGCCCAACAGAGACCCTTTGCTCTTCCCCCTGGGTTGTTTCTAGAATAGTCATATTTTACAATGTCTGTGTAGTCCATACAGACCTGGGATTCCATTCCTGGCTCTCAAGTGTTGCTACTGAATTCTCCATGGCTTTCCTGTACAAAGCCACCACAAAACTGCTGTTAGGAACTGGAAAGATATCTAGTATTTCTGACTAAATCTTCAAGCTAATTAACCTTTTGAAGATTGTCATTCCTGAGAAAAAGGGAACATATATCAGGTACTCCCTCCCCCCTAAATTCGATTAAAACACCTGGCTCACTCAAATCTCTCCATGTATACATGGGCTTGAGACCAGCTTTGTCTAAAGCACATTTGACCAAAGATGTATTGTTATTTGCTTATTTTTTCTGGAGATAGGGAAGAAAAAAAAGCAAACGCCGACTGTCTTGAGCTTGAAACATCTAGATAGAATGACACAGGAGGCTGTGAGAACAGAGCCCAGACCAGCAAAGCGAGGGAGAGACCCTGCCTGAAAAATCCGGGTCCTCCTATTCTACTCCTTAAGTAGATGGGATTTCAGGTGTGTGTCTCCATGCATGGCTTGCCTGTAAATCTTGGAATAAAAGGGTTAAACAGTTCATCTGGGTCCTTTTCTTATCTTCCTTTATAGAAATAAAATAGGGTGGGGCTGGGAATATGGCCTAGTGGCAAGAGTGCTTGCCTCCTACACATAAAGCTCTCGGTTCGATTCCCCAGCACCACATATATGGAAAATGGCCAGAAGGGGCGCTGTGGCTCAGGTGGCAGAGTGCTAGCCTTGAGCAGGAAGAAGCCAGGGAAGGTGCTCAGGCCCTGAGTCCAAGGCCCAGGACTGGCAAAAAAAAAAAAAAAAAAAAGAAAAGAAATAAAATAGGGTGCCTCCGGCTTATCATGTTATTCCTAGCTACTCAGGAGGCTGAGATCTGAGGATTGTGGTTTGAAGCCAGTCCAAGCAGGAGACTATGAGACTCTGAACTCTGACTAACCACCAACAAGCCAGAAATTAAGAGCTGTGGCTCAAGTGGTACAGGGTAGCCTTGAGCAACAAAAGCTCAGTGATATCACCAAGCCCTGACACCACCACCACCACCACCACAACAACAAAAAAAAAACCCCAAAAGACCAGAAGTTCTCATCCCAAGGTTTCTGTACTCAGGAGACATCTGATAATAAGATTTTTTTTAAAAAACATTGTAGCAAAACAAATATAGTATAAAAGTTGACCATTGTAACCATTTTAAGCATACTGCTTAATAGTAAGTGCATTTATGTTGTTCTACAGACATCCTCCAAATCCTGCCTACCTTGAAAACCTGAAACACAATGTTTGTTAAAAACAATAAATCCCAGCTCCCCTTCCCTCAGCCCATGATAATAACCCTCTATTTGTCTTCTACATGAATTCGACTGTAAGTACCTCATTTAAGTGGAATCATACAGTCTTTGTCTTCTTGCATCTGGCGTATCTCACTTAGCATACAGTCACCAAGGCCCATCCCAATTGTGGCAAATGTCACCATTTCCTTCCTTTTAAGAGCTGCATACTATTCCACTATATGTGTATACCATTGTCTTAGTTCTCCATTAACCCATCAGTAGACATTTGGCTGCCTGCACCTTTGGGGTATTACCTTGGGGTAAAATAATACTGATATGAACATGGTGCACAAAGAGCTTTGACACTCTGCTTTCTATTCTTTTGAGTGTGTAAACCTCCAGAGTAGAATTTGGGGATTATACTGTAACTCTATTCTTAACTTTATGAGGAACCCCCGTGTTGTTTCCCAGGGCCCTGCACCATTTTCTCTCTTCATCCATGGTGCACAAATGTTCCAATTTCCCCACATCCTTGACATCATTGTTTGTGTTCTGTTTTTGTCTTTTAACAGTAGCATCCTAAGGAGCGGAATCACGTTTACTTTTCACAACTCAAGTGGGTGTGTCAGTGATGTGATCCCATACCTTTCAATCCCACAGACACACAGGAGGCCTTGTGGCAACACAGAATTAACTGGCTCCGAACACTGAGCATACCAGGCTAGAGAAACTCAGAGGTCAGAAACCAAGTTCAACTTCAAATAGTCATGTGGTCTTTTTCTTCTTTGCTGGGATGATAGACGCAAGACCCCTTTCTCCCCAAATCTGGAAAGCGAGAGGACTGAACAGAAATACAGCCTTTCTTTTATTCGAATTTTATTGGAAGTTTACAAATGTATTACAGACAGCAGTAAAACATCCTATCCATTTTACAGAGCACAGATCTCAGGCAAAGTGTTCCGAAGAGTCTCTGGCAGAGTCCACACCAAAGGCCTGTGGCAGGCCTTCCTAACAAACAGCTTGACGCTCAACACAGAACACACACTCTTGCCTGCCTCACCTTCTCAGCCCCGCTGGGATTTTGTGTATGTGTGTGAAATTAAAGCAGGAGATGGGCAAAGCAGTCTGTGCAGGAAGGGGAGGAAAGAACTGTCGAGATTTAGTTTGCTAAAGAAAACAGAGGGATCATGGGCCTTAGAATGTCAAGTCAGGCTCATGACCAAAGTAGATGGCCAAGTGGAAAATGCTGGAAATGAACTAAATGGGCTAAAGGACAGATCTTACAGGTAAGTAATTCTAAACAATTTGGAAAAGCTTGGTCACCCACCTACTGAATACGAATGGCCAAAGGGAATTTTCTCCAGGAAACTCTCAGAATAGAACTCGACTCTTGTTTCTTGTCCTTATAGATGCTTCACATCTAAGCTGTAAACATGTTTCCCAACACTGTGACTTTTTCCTCCTCCTTTGTATTCCCTTGAGGAAAGCTTGCTCATCAGCAGGAAGTAAGCTTATAATAGTATATCTCCCAGCCAGGAGTATGTTAAATGGGATTCTTGTGTTGACTGCATGCTACTGGTATGGGAAAGTGGAAAAAGAATCCAGCCTATTCTTGACCTTGATGGTGACTTCCAAGGCGGTCATACAGCTATGCTCTGGCATCTGCAAAGGCCCAAGTGGGACCAACCACTGGAGACAGAAATCTAGGTCTCTTTAATTCTATCTCTGCTGCACTTAAAGGAAAGGACCTTTCAGAAGGTGGTGATCAGCAGTGGCCTTTGAAATCAGGAGTGCAAGTTGTGGAATATATATGCCAGACAGTTGCTAATGGCAACTCTCTTGGTGTAAAATATTCAGATAGCATGTTCAGTTTTCCACTTTCTTTGGCCCTGGATTGGTCTTCCTTATGAAAAGCATTGGCATCTGTTTTCTGTTAGAGATACATAAAGAGTTCTTTTCCTTGGAATGCAAATATTTGTTCTTATTCTTGCAAGAAGGAATCAAGAATCAGACAGTCTGTTTTGATCTCTACAAGGTGAACAGAAGATCATCCAGGCAAGAGAATGTAATAGGAGACCAAGGAAACCTGCTCTTGTTTAGCCTAGGAGATCAGCTTCTTTTAGCACCCTACAATCTAGAGAACAGAGGAAAGCGAGTCTCTCAATTACTGATGATGGATGTCTCTTAAATATCTGCTGTTCTCAGCAAGAGAGCTCAGGATGAAATGACAGATAAGAATCAGCTCATAAGGAAGATTTGTTATCACACAAAGACCAACTGGTCTTGGCGGGTTGGTGTGTTATAAATGTTTTCCAGGGCTGCCCCATCATTTTCTGGGAAAGAATAGAATACACAGTAATCTATTGCTTATTATCTGCTCAAATGGCTCAAACTGAGCAGGTAGTATTTATGCCACCACTGGTACCAGCTGACCTCAACCATGGCTAGTAGGGCCCAAGAAGCCAAAAGTTGCTGTGAGAGGAGAAGAAAAACTCTTGCTGCAGTACAGAGCATCTTGCAGGAAATGAGAATGTGCCACCACCAAGTCTCTTATTAGAAAAACCAAACTGCTAGTTTGCCCAGCTGATTGGAAGGAGAAATACAGACGTGTCAGACAACCCACATCAGGATTTCTCCTTGGGCAAGTGCAAATCCAGGAAGCAGAGTCTGATTTTCCTCACCTCCTTCACCTTCACACTTGGGAAATACACTAGAACTGTCTAGCAGGAAGCTGAGTACACAGATACCACTCTCGATGCCCCCAGTGTCACTGAGAAGTCTTTTCACAGCATGAAGAGGGTACTGTGGCAGGACCATTCAAGGAATGCTCAATTCTTAATCGAGTTCTGTGGTTATGGAATTTAGTAGCAATAAGCAGTGGAGTGAACTCCAGAGTTGGAGCTCTAGGGAAAAGACAAGCCCGATATCACAAGAGAGGCAGGAAAAAAAAAAAAAAACAACCAAAGTATCTGAAAATGGGGGGGAAAAAAGAACTGAAAATGTCTACAGAGATGAAATGATGAAGAGGAGAATACAGGCCCCACTCATGGGAGAAGCCTGGCCAGAGGAGCTCATGTTGAGGATGCAGAAATCAGGGGAGGACTTTAGGTTCTTGCCTCAAGAAAAGACTGCATTGAATTCTTGGGAATGAGATCCTGCAATGTGATGAGAAAGTTATCTCTTCCTCAATAGAATGACATTCTGCCTCTATATGGCAGTCCTTCACTCGGAGGGTCCACAGTCACTTTATGAACTGGCCTTCTGCAACTGATGCTCCCAATAAAGTGCCCTGGCTGATTTGGGGTGGGAAGAGATCTGAAGTGGTGGAGGAGGCCATTTTGTTTTGTAGGCCCTTTGACCGTGAGGCCTGTATCTCATTCTACACTAAGCTGTGGCCAGGATGACTTCTGATGTTCTGTACCATGACACCTAAAATTACTTAACCTTCAGATCCCTTTGGTTCTGACATTAGGTCCGTTTCTTGACCACCACCTCCTTTCTGCAGATAGGGGTTCAAGCCTTATTGAAGAAACCCAAGAGCTATCCTGGAAGGACAAAGATACTAATCAACTTTTGCTGGGAGAATTTTGTTCATTGTGTCTGGGGCCATCTGAGGACAGACATAGTTTCAACCATGAAATGATCTTACTTCCCCCCGCTCTCTCATTCTCTCTCCCATCCCCCCATACACACACCTTTTTTATTCTGACTAACCAAGAAACTCCAGCTTGGACTCACCCAATGTCTACCAGAAACCAGCCACTGTAGTAGCATGGTGCAATGAATGTCTTAGTCAGTTTGCCGAGCAGTTTACAAACTTATTATACAAACAGAATAAAGTTAATTCTCCAGAGGTTCGGATAATTAATGTAGCATTTAGATATGAAGATAGCATGCGGAAAACAGCCACAACCAACATTTGCATTGCTTTTTTTTGTTTTTAAAGAAAAACATTAGTGACAATGACAAATGTCATATTAATACCTGAAGAGCAAATTATTTTTTTTTAAATACATCCTGAATAGGGTGCCATGACCACATCCTTTACAACCTTCCTTTCCCCAGACCCATTCAGGATGGTGTCTGAAAAGCCACTTCTCCCATTCCTTAGAAAATACTAGAAAATGTTAACTATTATACTGAACAGGGACCATGCTCACCTCACTACAGATGGCCACTGAGACACACCAGATACCACGAGGACAGCATAGCTCACTAAAGGTGGGTCCTCCGATGGATTATTTCAACCACCACAATCCACTAAGGGGAGGAGGAGGATGGACGGAAGAAGGCAAGCGCTTCATTTGGAAACTGAAGCAAGGCAGGAAGTTTTTATTTTACTATATAAACAGCATAACCGTTAAGTGCCGCCTTAATGCAAACTCACGTTTAAGCCCATTTTCTGTCTGATCAACAGTCCTCAAACTTCAACATGGAAATCTTCCTTTCAGTGGGGGTCTGTTTTTCCAGGTGGTCACCTTGAAATCAGCAACTTCAGTCTCCTGAGGGGGAGCCAGCCACCCTGGTTATTTTAAGCTTACTAAATGGGAACCTCTCAACGAGCAATGGAGGGGTGTTGAAAAGTGGTGGTCACCTCTCTTTTACTTCCTCTCCACCAGTTTCTCCCTGAACTTCCTTCCTTCCTAATTCCCTTCACCATCTACCCTGACCTGCTTTCTGTTTGCAGATTACCTTATTCTTTCTCCATGATTAACGTACAACACACTGTGACTCCCAGATTCCGCCCCCCCCCCCCAACTTTCCAGTCCCTCTATTCAACTGCCCAAGTTCATTTGCTATGAGGACAATGAGTTGTCAGGCTAAGGCAGCAGCTCTGTCTGCCTTGGAAAAAGAAAGCAGAGAATACAATTCGGAAAACATGAGCACCAGAAAAGAATGCCACATTCAGAACATCATGCTGACAAGCACAGAACGGCACCATTCACGGTCACTTTGATTGTCCCCAAGAGGACGGATAAACATTAAACAACTTCAATGTCCCCGGCAGGGATGGCATTTCCCACAGAACTGTACTGACATGGGTTTTTTTTCCTAATTGGCAAAAGTTACATTTGCAATAATAATAATAAAATTTTTCTTTACTATCACTCTGTAGAGAATAAATTCTACTAAGAAGGGAAGGGGGCTTAAGGACAGTTCCTTAAAATGGAATACAGCACAAAATGCTTTGGGTAGAATTAGGTGTTTTTTTTTTTTTCTTTTCGTTTGTCTCAGCTACAAAAAAAGCCAATTGAATATACTCCTTTGAAGAAGGTCTCACTGACATGTAACAAATTTGTGTAGGAAAGAAAAAAAAGGGACAAAAAGAAAAAGGTGGTTCTGGAACACCTTTGACTACTATTGCAAGACAATATTGGGCGGGCATGCAAGTCCCCACGGAGTCCTACCATATAGAAATTCCTTTGATATTACAAAATACAAAAATATTATTTTTATCAGAACTCTCATTTACATTTGCATTTACAATGGACATGTAAATAACTTAATCTGGGGGTTCCTGGCTTAATAAACAAATTACTTACTGTGTGTGTGTAGGTGGGGGGGGGAAGTCCTAAGAGTTAAGAGAACCCAGAAAAAACAAAAACAAAAAAACAGACACAACAAGCAAGTGAGAAATCCTGTGCCATCTCCTGAGCTGTCCACTCCACCCTCGTGGGCAGGGAGGGACGCAGAGCCTCGTGTGTTACCAAAGTGAAATGTGCAAAGAATACTGAACATGCTGAGACACGCGGACTGGCTAGCCTCCTCACTAACCGACTCGAAGCATGTTCCCCGTCCTGCCCTACCAGCACCCCCAAAAGCTCTGACCCTTCCAGACAGTGCAACTTCCTGAAGGTACATTCTTCTTCGCTCCCCGCCGCGCCCCGCCCCCCGGCCGATTAGGAAATGATGCAGTTTTTGCTCTTCTGTCTTTTCCTGCTGTGCAGCTGTCCCCTGCCCACCAGCGTGGAGGCTTTGGGGGCCCCGTACGAGCTGTATTTATGCAGCAGCTCGTCGCTGGTCACATAGCGCAGGCGCGCCGGCTGGGGAATGGGTTCTCCCAAGAAATAGCCTTCGTTGTCAGACTCGGAGGAGGAGGAGCAGGTGGAGCACCAGTCGTACTCGGTGAAGTAGGGTCCCCAGCGCTCCCCAAAGGCGTTCTGCAAAGCCAGGTCCGACACAGTCCTGGGGCACTGGCCGTACAGGTCCCTCCGGGACCCCTGGCCCAGGCTCTCCTGGAAGCTCCGCTGGCGCAGGAACTGGTCATAGTCGTCCCTGGCCCGCAGCGGCGGCCTCTCCTTCAGCCTGGCGATGGCCTCGCGCTCGCTGGCCAGGTGCAGCGCGTTGTCGGAGCGCGAGCGCCGGGAGCGCCGGGAGCGGTGGGGACGGAAGCGCCGGGCGTCCTCCCGGGACGTGGTTCTCCTCCGGGTGCGCTCGCTCATGGGCTGCAGCCGAACCCCTTCCTGCCCGGGGAGCTGGCTACTCGCCATGCCCCCGTCAAAATCAAAGCTCTGGTGCAGCCGTCCGTGCGACTGCAGGTCTCGGTAGCCCAGGGGATTGCCCAGCTGGTGCAGGTTGCCCTCCATCTCCTGGTACTGCTGCGCCGACAGCAGGCTGCGCACCGACTCGGCGCTGCGGAACTGCATGGAGGAGTTGAGGGTGCCCATGTTGCTCAGCTTCTCCGACACGTTCATGCCCGAGTCCTTGCTGAGGTCCGGCATGGAGAACCGAGACAGGTGCTCTTGGCGCTTGGCACCGCCTTCAGTGGAGAGGCCTGGAGAGAGAGGGAAGATGGGAAGAGAGGGAGAGGGGAATAGGAAGGAGGGAGGGAAGGCAGGAGGGAGAGAGAACCATGGAGTTAGTACAAATGTACAGGAAGGGATGGGGGGTAGGTGGACGGTTTGGATGGCTAGCACTGTGGCCTATAGTTGTGCACTGCACACAGTCTTCAGCAGATGCCATCTGTGTGTGTGGGGGGGGGTTTGTCTACCCCACAATAGGGCAGGCACCCCCCCCCCCAACTTGGCCTGTCCTTACCCAGATAGTCTTCCCAGTTCCCAATTCCTCCAAACGCTCCCTGCCCTGTGAACAGCCCATTATGCCTCCAATGCAGGTGTTCCCTCAGCTCGCCAAGTGTTTCACTGACCTCTCTGATTCTAGTGAGGCATAGGAAGTTCTATGACGTTGGATAAAGAAATGTTAAGGTTCCCAGAATGGAGCATGCCTGAACTCTTCATGGCAGCCGGAGCCTATGCTCTAGCTGTCATTCTCAAGCAGTTCACTGCTTTCTTCCTTAGCCGGCAGCAGCTTCCTGCATGTGGCAGGTGGCTCCAAATGTCTAGGGCACTAAGTGACTCTCTCAGTGGAGACAAAGGGATGGTAACTGTTTTGGCTTGCACAGGGAGTGGCTGTTGTGGGGTTATAAGTGGGTCCCTAGCAGCCAGACGGTGAGGCTGGAACTCTGATAGATGCTCCATCCCCTGGGGAGACACTTTTAAAATTACTCCATGACTCTAGTCACCCCTCAAGAGAAATGTACCATAGCGGGTGCCAGTGGCTCACACATGTAATCCTAGCTACTCAGAAAGCTGAGATCTGAGGATTGTGGTTCCAAGGCAGCCTGAGCAGGAAAGTCCATGAGACTCTTATCTTCTTCAATAAACTACCAAAAAGCAGAAGTGGAGCTGCGACTCAAGTGGTAGAGCACTAGTTTTGAGCACAACAGCTCAGGGATAGCAGTGCCCAAGCCCTGGGTTTAAGCCCTAGGACCAATATGAGACACAGAGAGATAGAGAGAGGAGAAAGGGAGGTATACTCCCATTTCCTATGTTCTGTCAAATGAGCTCCCAGAAGCCCAGAGATAAAAGCCATTAGAAGGAAGGAGTAGGAGATGTTGATTGCAGTGACTTGCCTTACTATAAGGCAGGGGCAAGGAAACTCCTGGCCAGTAGACATCTATATTTTTTGTATGCTTCTTGCTGGCTGCCTATGGCCCTCTGCCTGCACTGATGATTCTGTATAACCCCCAAACAATGTTCTAAATATCCAAATGGCCTTTGGCAGACAAAAGGTTCCCTACTCCTGTGAGACACTAAAGATTGGGCCAGATGGCAAAACCCTAACATCTCCACTCATTACAAGGGAAAAGGCCAGCCATTTTGCCATTTCTGGTCACAGGCACACAGACAGCCAGACTTCAGAGGTCAATGACCTACTCACCCTTGTCTCTGATTGTTCCTGCCTCTCCCCTGACAGCCGGAAGCAATGTCACAAGCACTTACTTTACACATCACTTGGCAATATCTACCTCCTGCAGAGGTAGTTGGATTTTGGTTCAAGGCCAAAGCATGAGACCCTATCTGGAACATAACTATGCAAAAAAGGACTGGGGATATCACTCAAGTGGCAGAGCCTAGGAAGGGTGAGGCTCTAAATTCAAAACCTGAGTGTTACTCAAATAAATCAGAGTAATTAAAAGTAAACTTATGGTGTGGTCACATGGTACAATGCTGTTCAATTCTAGAGAAAATTCAGAAAGGTCTGGAGAAAGTCTTGATTGTTTTGACTGGGAAGGGTGCTCGCAGCTTGTAGATGGATGCCAGAACACTGTTTAGCATCCTGTAGAGTATAGGACAAACCCACCCTTCACAGCTCCTCACCCAAGCCAGTGACATAATGACAACTGTAGAATATGAGAATGAACTCCAACACAAAGCAATATGGATGAGTCTCACAGACAATGCAGGGGAGTACAAGGAGAGCAGATGTCCTAAGACTCCATTCACACGAGGCTCAAGAGCAAACTGAGACTGCTTATGGTGATGGATGTCGGGCAGGAGGCATGAGCAAAACTCCCAGGGCACTGGAATTGAGCTCTACAACTAAATTTGGATGGAGGACATAAAAGGATACTTCTATGTAATACTTCTTAAATACTTAACATACTTTCTTCATACTCCTACATGTAAATCTTGCTGAGTGTACTGGGATTTAAACCCATTGCCTTGCATTTATTACTTAGGTGTGCTATCCCCTCCTGCTATGCCTCCAGTAGTTTTTGCCTTCCCTATTTTTAGAATAGGTTCTCGTTGTATGCCCAGGCTAGCCTGGACTAGGCTCTTTCTATTTATCTTCCTATGTAGCTAGGATGGTAGGTGCGTGCCACTGTATCTAGATACTGATCGAGATGGGGTGTCACGTTTGTGCCCAGGCTGGCTTACAATCCTTCCCCTCTCAGGATTACAGGAGGCATGAACCACTGGCACCTGGCGTGAGCTATAGTTTCAATTATTTGTTTGCTCCATTTTATGGAAGTTTTCCTCAGTATAACAGTCTAAAAAGCAAAGTAATGTTTGTGAAAGAACCACATTTTTAAACACTGGAAATGTCTACAGAGATCCCTGTGTCTTCACAGGGCAGTGAATCCTCTGAAATGCCAAAATTCACAGGTGTGAAGTCATTCATATAAGGAGATTCACAAATGACCTACACACATCTTTCCCTTGTACCATAAATCATCTCTACATGACTCACGATGCCTAATGCAACATGGATGCAGCACAAGCCGTGGCTCTACTGTCTTGTGCAGGGATAATGACAAGCAGAAGGATGTACACGCTCCCCACAGACACAACCCTGTTCCATTTGAGGCTGGCTACATCCACAGACATGGGCCTGGAGGGAGGCCCACGTGCATCCGGCTTAGCATCACGCGCTCCCGTCATGTTATTTTATCGTTTCACTCCTGACACCATGGTCAGGGTAAAAGGAGTCAGGCCTGCCAAGTCCTGCCTCTCTTGTTGCTTATCTGTAATGTACAACTCATAAAAGTGGATTTATGGCCATCTAATCACTTCCAGAGCCTCCCCAACCTGACTGGAAAGAGGAGATGATGAATGAGTAGATGGGAGTGGATGAACGCTAGTAAGGAAGGGGAAAGTCTTCCCAAACAGGGGGAAACGAGAGCTATCTAGGTGGGTACCATGATCTTGGCTGGACTTTCCACACAAGCTCTTTAGTGGAATCAAATCAACGTTAGTGTCAACAATCCAGCCCATGCTATGATTTTCCAAACACGAGTTTTTCCTGCACCTGGCTGCTGTCAGCCTGGGCAGTGAAACCTTTCTGACAACATGATGTACATGACCTCAACACTAAGGGAAACATGAAGGAAGAGCTCCCATTGTACACCTCCATGATTGTCCTCCCGCATCTCCCAGGAGAAGAAAAATACTTTGGCAGGAGCAGAAAGACTGTGCTCAGGCCCAGAGCTTATTACCAGTTTTCCCTGGGAGGAAATCTAGTCTCCTGGAGGATGCAAGAAGAGATTGCAAACTCTACCTGCTGGCTAGAGGGAGAAGGACATCTGTCTCCTGTGATTCATTAACTTACATTTTCCTCCCAGTCTTCTTGCTTGCAGGGACATGAACAGAAAGGCTAATGTTGCTTAAAGATGAGCAATAAGTGTGTGTACTTGCCTCTAAAAAGGGTGGTTCTGTAGTTAACTTTTTTTATTGGTAAAACCCGGCATCTTTATAGGCAGATCTCAAGGCTCTATGTGACTTGGCTCCTCTCTCTCTTTGTCTTTCTCTCCCCCCCACCCCCAGAATCATCAGCTCCATTCTCTCCCTCACTCTGCTTCATACATGTTCACAGTCCAACACACTGACCACTGCATTGCCCCCTCCTTGAGAAAATTTGTTTCTCTGGTCACCAAGATCAGCTCTCAGGTGGAACTCTCTCAGTGGTGCCATACCACTCTTTTAAAGCAACAAAAGTAGCTAGTTGTCTCTTGGCCACCCAGCCACTCTTGTACTTGAGGTTTGTTTGTTGTTTGTTTTTTTTAAGCTATCCACTTGTTTTATTTGATTGTATCTCAGCATATATATGTAGTTGCATGAATTCATGTGGGAGCAGAAATCATGTCTCTGGTTTCCTGCACTCTCACAGAATTAGCAGGGCCCAGAACTCCATCAACACTTAGTGGATATCTCTGGAATAAAGGCAAATGAATCCTTATGCTACCTAGAGCTGGATGAAGCAATCACTCTGTGACCACACTGGACCAGGGGTAAGGTCCCAAATGGGGAGTATTCCAGACATCAGGGACAAAATACTGTGCTCACACTTGCCAATCGCACAGTCTCTGCAGATTATTACAGAGCCCCATCCCCCCATGTGGGACTTCTTCAATTTGAAAGCTGAAGAAGGTATCATTTCTAATTAGCTCCCTGAGCCGTGAAAAGTGTTTTGATCTGATTAACCACAGCCCTGGAGATCCAGTGGAGTTAACAGCCTCAAGGTCCCCAAGATGGAATTATGCTATCACATAACAGTTCAGATTCCAACCCAAGCAATATTCTCTTCTTCTCTAATTATGCATAAACATTGGACAGCCACTTCCTTGTGGGGTGATGTGGGGCAATGTCTAAACACATAGTAAAATGAGTATAAAACAGTATCTGGGGCTGGGAATGTAGCTTAGTGGTAGACTGCTTGCCTAACAGGCATGAAGGTCTGGGTTCGATTCCTTAGAACTACAAAAACAGAAAAAGCCAGAAGTGGCCCTGTGGCTCAAGTGGTAGAGCACTAGCCTTGGGGATAGAGAGGGTCAGGGACAGTGCCTAGGCCCTGAGTTCAAGCCCTAGGACTGGCAAAACAACAACAACAACAACAACAACAACAGTATCTAAGAATTACAGTGGTAGTAATATAATACATTCTGTGCTTCATTATTTTGGTTTACCTTTGTTTTCTTGGCTAGACCATAAGCTCACAGATGGCTAGAACAGACTCGCCTGAAAAATCCCAATAAAAAAAAGTATGCCCTGGGACTGGGGATATGGCCTAGTGGCAAGAGCGCTTGCCTCGTATACATGAGCCCTGGGTTCATTTCCCCAGCACCACATATACAGAAAATGGCCAGAAGTGGCGCTGTGACTCAAGTTGGCAGAGTGCTAGCCTTGAGCAAAAAGAAGCCAGGGACAGTGCTCAGGCCCTGAGTCCAAGGCCCAGGACTGGCCAAAAAAAAAAAAGTATGCCCTAAGAATTTAACACCTAGTCCAGCATAAATACAAACAAATACTTGAGGGCATAATTCTATTAACAAATACAAGAAACATGATCCGCACAGAGCCTGCAGTAATATTCTCCTGACGATGAACCACCATTGCTAATTTGTCTCCACACTGTAGTTAGGCTGGTGATTTCTTCTCTTAGTCTGATGTCATTCAAACTTTTCATTCACTCATTGTGAAAATGTTGCAAATCTATAGTCTGACCAAATAGGGCTCCAAAATACCCGTCCACTCTCTTGCAATAAATGCACTTTCCTTGCCACTTGAGCCACTGTGTGTGGCTCACAGACAGCTCCAGAGAGCTCTGGCTGGGATGCTCTCTGAGCCCACACTAGATCTGACAAGCTGGGTAGCCCAATGGTAGCAAGGAGAGAGAAGATTTTCAGGCCTTTCCCCCTCTGTGGAACTCTGCTTTCTTCATAGATAGATGTTTTTTTTTTTCCTGTGCAAATAATGAAGTCTTTGAGAGAGTGGCTTGGTGGTGACCGCAGAGTTAAGG
Organism: Perognathus longimembris pacificus; assembly: GCF_023159225.1. NCBI lineage: Eukaryota > Metazoa > Chordata > Mammalia > Rodentia > Heteromyidae > Perognathus > Perognathus longimembris. The sequence goes on from NC_063170.1 coordinate 53,487,565, forward strand.
GCCTCGATTTATCCTTATCCTAGGGTCCTGTGGGACTGGGGGCTACACAGACATCCATGTACCACAGAGACGTGTGTGGCTTTCTTTCCAGACCCTCTGGCCTTGCTCCAGCAAGGAGAGGTCAGTATCCAATTTAGCTTACCGTTCTCTGTGGTTCAACTGTCAATTTCCCAGTCCAGCTGGGATGCTGTAAGTGACAGTAGCATTTCTGTCTGAGCTATGTCCCCTTCTCTACCCAGAGGAAAACACATAGAATCTGTCAGTGAGAAAAAAAAAATCGATGTCCTTTAAAGAAAGCCCAGGGTCTGATGGAAAGGAAAGGCAATCTTTGCTATATTCCCCTCCCCCCACAGACTGACTCTAAGCGCTTGAAGCAGGCATGCACACAAGACCAGAAACAAGAAAACAGACTTAAATTTAGTGCTCTGTTCTTTATTTATTATCCTGTCTTGTCCCACTCCTTAAAAAAAAAAAAGAATGGTATGGGGAAGACAGAGATAGCTATGTTTCTGCCAACTTAAAAGATGCATTCACAGTTCACATTTTTGTGCTAAGAAAGAAATAGACTCTCTCCTCCTTGCCCTCTGGACATTTTCTCTCATACAGATGATTTAGCTTCATTTCAGCAAAGTTTCTCCAGCATTCTCCCCCACCCCCCACCCCTTCTCTCTGCTGAACCGGAGACCTGAAGGAATAGGAATTATTTTACATGGAGACACATGCTGGAGCTATTTAGAATAGGGGTTTGCAAAGGACTACCGTGTGTGTGTGTGTGTGTGTGTGTGTGTGTGTGTGTGTGTGTGTGTGTGTGTGTAATCCCTCTTGCTGGCTCTTTTTATAAATAAAGTTTGGTTGGAGCACAACCATTCTCACTCATTTGCATGTCACCTGGGACTGCTTTCCAAAGTTCAAGAATTGTGGGAAAGACTTATGTGAGGCTAAACTACTCTTACTTGCTGGCCCCTTATGGAAAGGATGATTGCTGTCTGGTTTTAGCCCTGCAGTAAGTCTGGACTCTTCAGGGTTGTCTCAGACCATGCAAGAAGGGTTCTGATGCCCCATGTTGGGGGGGGAGGGGAGGAAGGGGCGGGGGCTAGTTTGATCCCCTGGGACCTTTATTCCAACCGAGTCAATTGATTGCATCAACACACTGAACTTCAAATTGGCTACAGCTGGAGAGAAAGTCATGCAGGCAGTGGAGCTGAAACACAACCACGTGTTTCTTGGTGACAGGGTGTGGAGTGGTTCAAACTGAGTGTGACAGGAAATGCGGGGGGTGGGGGGAGGGAGAGAAGAAAGTAAGGCTATGAACACAAGAAAAGTCTCTGCCACTCAGATGGCATCTGTGAACCAGAGCAAAAAAAACAGTCCCCACTATTCATCCATCTGTGAACCAGCTCGACAGCATGGCCTGGAAACCCCGGCAGTGAGCGGACTCGCAGCACAGGAGCCTGCTCTCCAATGAGATCCCTGGAACGACCAAGGCACGCGAGAGGGTTGGAAAGTCGCTATACAAGGGCATCTTTCTTTGCAACTAGCGACATTTCAACCCCAGGAAACCTGATCTTAAGGGCCCTGGAGACTCGAACTCAGGGTCTCTCAACCTCTGCAGTAGGAACACCTTGGATCAGATAATACTTTGTTATGGTCCTCAGACACTGCCAGGGGGCAAAATGATCCTAAGCTGTGAGCCTCTGCTCCGAGGGATCCCAGTGCCAGAGCTGTAGCCTGACGAGAAGCTAAGGGGAAACCACTTCTACCAGTGTAGCCTGCTGTGCCCACACCACAAACATGAGCCTGATTCCAGTATGACGCTGACTCTGACACCTGGGATCTTTGTGTGTGTGCCGTCCTGGGGCTTGAACTTGGGGCCTGGGTGCTCACCTATCCTTCTGCCCTTTCTTTTCTTCCTTCTTTTTTCCTCCTTCCTTCTTTTCTTCCTTCATTCCTTTTTTCTTTTTTTCCTCTCCTTTTCTTCTTTCCCTTCTTTCTTCCTTTCCTCAAAGCTAGCACTCTACCATTTGAGCCACAGCTCCACTTCCACTTTTTGTAGTTTACTGGAGATAAGAATCGCACAGACTTTCCAGTCCAGGCTGGGTTTGAACCTCCATCCTCAGAACTTAGCCTTCTGAGTCACTAGAATTACAAGCAGCATCTAGCTTGTGGAATTGATTTTAATGACATGAAAGCTAAGCATGGTGGTTCATGCCCATAACACCCGCTACTTGTAGGCAGAGTTGAGAGGAACATTATTTGAAGTCAGCCTGAGAAGGGAGTTAGTAAGACCCTAAGACCCTATAGCAAATAACAAGCTGAAAATACTGGTGGATGTCTATAATCCCAACTCAGGAGGCAGATGTAGAGACACTTTGGTTTTAGGTAGGCCCAGGTAAAAGCAAGAGATCCTATCTGAATAAAAATTAGGGTAAACAGGGCTGGAGGAAAAGTGGTATAGTGCTAGCCTGGCAAATGTAGGGCCCTCAGCTCATTAAAAAAGGAAGAAGGAAGAAAAATGGAGGAGAAGAAGAAGAAGGATGGAGGAGGAAGAGGAGGAGGAGGAGAAGGAAGAGGAAGAAGAGGGAAGGAATTACAATTGCATAGAGCCAAATGTGGGGTGGGAGAAGGCAGCAGGGGACAAGGAGAGGGAGAGGATGAGATTGAACCCAGAATCTTAAGCTTGCTATAGGCAGGAGCTCTGCCACATGAGTCATAGCCCAGCCTTTTTTTTTTTTTTTTTTTGCCAGTATTTGGGTTTGCACTCAGGCCCAGCGCACTGTCCCTGGCTTCTTTTTGCTCAAGGCTAACACTCTATCACTTGAGCTACAGAGCCAGTTCTGGCCTTTTCTCTATATGTGGTGCTGAGGAATTAAACCCAGGGCTTCATGCATGCAAGGCAAAGACTCTACCGCTAAGCCATATTCCCAGCCCCATCCCCAGCCTGTTTTTGCTGTAGTTATTTTTCAGGTTTTGGCCTAGTGCTAGCTTCAGTTATTTTTCAGGTGGGGTCTCTCAATAGTTTGGTTTTGGGCCTAGTGCTAGCCTCAGATTGTGATTCTCCTTTCTACGGCCTCCTTTGTAGCTGGGAGCAGAGGCATGTACCACTATGCTAGCTTATTAATTGAAATGGGAGTCTCACAAACTTTGTTTGGACCAGCGCTGACTTAGAACTGCAATCCTCCTGATCTCCCTGAGTCACTGCGACTATAGGCATGAACAACCAGGCCCGGCTTCCAGGGAGCCAATTTAGTTTCTTCAGAGATGGTTGACAAAACCCTGCTCCTTCCAGGCACGGTGTGAGTCCAGCTGTGAATGAGAGCCTGGGAGGTGACACCTCACAACCATGTTAGCCTGTACAGGAGAGACAGCCAATCTGGAGGCCCAGCAGAGAGCAAGCCCTGGGAAGGGAAGAAGGGAATGCTGGGTAGTGGGGAACAGCACCACCTGGAGGGGTGTTGGCCAAGAACTCACAACTAAAGGGGGAGGAGGAGCCAGCCAAGGAAGGGCAGGGGAGAGGGCTGCAGGCAAATGGAACAGGCCCATTTGGTTCCAGAGGAAGTTCCATGCGGTCTAACAAATGCCAGGAGGGCATAGGGGAATGGCAAGAACGAAGTGAACAGGAGCCCAAACGAACTTCGTGCACCCCTCTGAGTTTGGAGAGTGGCCTTCATGGACACACAGGTGGCTGCATAAAGACTCCTGTGTGGTTGGGCATGGTAGGTGTAACTACAATCCCAGCACGGGGAAGGCAGAGGCAGGAAGATGGAGAGGTCATGGCCACTGTGGGCCACATCTAAGGACAAATGAAGAACCCTGGCTGTGGACATCACCTTCCTGTTCTGTGCCTTGGTTTCCCTGACTTCACCATATGGGGGTGAAGGCATTAACTGGGCCAATACACAGAGAGCTCAGAGCAGAACAAGTGTAGCAAGACACAACATTCAACCCCCCCTATTGTCTCTCCCCCTGGATTTGTTATGACTAAACGTTTGTATGTACGGCACTGTACATGCACTTTTTCAATTGGGTAACAGGGAAGGGGGATCATCTATCTGTCTAGTCACATGGTGCTTCCGCAGAACCCTTCCCCTGCCTCCAGTTCTCAGTCCTGTGAATAGATGAGAACATGGCTATAAAATGCAAGGCATAGAATAGAGTTCTTAGGTAAGAATTAAGCGTTTTGATAATTATTACTGTCTATTCATTTGCATTGCCAATACACTACTCTTTGAAGAACTCTATTCTTTCAAGCGCATAAAATACATCATGCCTTCTCAGTTCTGGAATTTCTGGGAAGTAGTGGATCCTTCTTTTGACAGAGGAGCAATGGAAACTAGAAAAGAAGAAGGACCCGAGGTCATGGGTCAGTGATGGCTTCAAAGATGGAACCCAGGTCTCTGGATGTCCTCAGGTACCTTCTTCTCAAGCATCAGCAGACACACAAATCATCCCAGGATCTCTGAAAAGCAAGGCTTGGGTCCATTCGATCTAGGCTAGACCCAGGATTGGGAATTTCTAACAAGCTAGAAGAAGCTCATAGAGTTGTTTCAGCTGTCACACTTGGGCTCACAGACTTCTATCTCATGATTTTGGAAGGAAAACTCCAAACACACTCAAAGAAGCTAGGTATCATAGAAGCCAACCGAGGGGCTGTATCTGAGCATATAGGACCCCAGGCTTCTAGACAAGAAACCTCAGAAATAAGGGAGAAAAGGTATGGCCTGACTCTGTTCTGGTCTCTCCTTCTGGTTGACAAAGGTGAAGCTGCCACCAACCCATCACTCCCTCCCTCCTCCACTACCCTCTGCCAAAACACAGCCAAGCCAGGGCTGGGTTCTTGGAAAGCATAAAGATACTGAACTGGGCCCAGGACATTTCCTTTGTGCTGTGATTTCAGTCTCTGAATCCTGTCGTAGCAGCCTGTGCCCTTCTCTGCATGCTTCCGGAGGCAATTTGGACGGAGCTAGGCTCAGCCTCTCTGCAGATGGAAGCAGCAGCTGCTTACCTGGTGGGAGGTGTACACCTGGGGTCCCGCAGGGCCCTCCCCAGGCTGCTGCTTATGACTTAAAGAAGCCTTTCCAAAGCATCTGCTTTGGAGAATGCAAAAAAAAAAAAAAAAAAAAAGACCGTGTAAGCAAATACCTTTGGGAATTCCTACAGGGCCACTTAAGAAAGGGGCTGGGGTGAACTCAGTGGCCTGCATATGTCTGGTCTGCTCAAGGCCTTGTGTTCCATCCCCCATTCCTAAGTACAGTAGGAATTTCCAGAAAGAAAACAGAAAATTCACTTTCCCATACTTTGAAAATAAGACCCCCTTGTCCACTGAGCCCCATCCTAACTCTAAAAGACCCACAGAGGGAAATACTGGCTTACTGCCCCTGATTGCTGTTAATCCAGTCATCTCTGCTTACACTCTCTGCCCCAGTTACCATAACAGAGCCAAACTAGAGCTTAAGGCCAAAGGGGGGAAAAAAAAATCAACAAAAGGACTCCCATATTCACTGATGAATCATTGTTTTGTTAAATCATAGATTTGATAGGGAAGGGGATGGATTTTGATTCTTAAAATATTGCCTTAAAACAAACCTTAATTCAGTTCCAGAGTTTTGTGCACACTTTAATTTTCCTTTGTTTTTTTGTCAGTCAGGGTCTTGTTATATGGCCCAGGCTGCCCTCCAACTTGAGATTCTCCTGACCCAGCCTCTTGATTGCTGGGCTTACAGTATGTGCCTCTAAACTATGTAGCCCTGGGGGTCTTGGCTGATCTCCTGCTCGCCCCACTCTGCCAGATGGGACATTTCCCTTTCTTCTGAAGTTCAATCTTTGACTTACATTTGTGAAATTCCATGCCTTGTCTGGTTACTAGGCACTGTGTCTCTTGGAGTGGTGGAAAAAAGTCTGGCTTAGAAAGCAGGTCACTCTGCCACAAAATTCCCAGTGAGATCCTAAGTCCATTGTTACCTCCTCCAAGCTTGGCATCCTCTCCGGAACTGTCACCAGAGACCTTTGAGCATCTCTCCGCCTGGACTTCCAATCCCCAGAATCAGTGAGGATTGGAGTGTGTGTGTGTGTGTGTGTGTGTGTGTGTGTGTGTGTGTGTGTGTGTGTGTTTGTGTGTGTGTTTGTGTGTGTGTGTGTGTGTGTGTGTGTGTGTGTTAATCTCTTCAGGGGCATGACCCCTGGAGGGAAAAGTAATCAGCAGTTCATTTGGACAAAACTAGGGATAGGGAGAAAGAGTAGAGTGTTGCCAGAGACGGCCAAAGGGAAAACATTCAGGAGGTGCCTAAACCACCAGGAAACATTCTGGAAATTTATTGACAGAAAGAAAAGAAAGAGAGAAAGAGAAACTGTAAAAAAAAAAAAAAAAAAAAAAGAGAGAAACTGTAACCCAAGCCATGTCTACTTCATGTAGTTATTAGTTATTAGTCCAAGCCAGGCCCATGTGAGGGCAGTGGCTGGCAGTCTGTACTTCTCCTAGTCCTGAAGTTTCTATCCCAATGGCTAAGGGTCAGTGTGGGGCGCAGGCCTGCCACTTCTGGGCTGTCAGAGTCATGGGGGGATGGCTTATATGCAGGGTGCTGGGCTGTCTCCCAGACCCACTCAATCAGAACTTGTGGGAAAGCGGGCCAAGACTCTGCACCTTCCATGATTTCCCCAGTTGATTTGGATGCCTGCAAATATCCCACCTACTGCACTTTAAAGGCATGTGGTTGTCAAGAAATAATCAAGTCCCCAGCTCTAGCTCCTCTCCCCGTGGCTAACCTTAGGGCTCAGGGCCTGAAAAGCTGTCTGCTTGTCACTCTGCCTGGTTGGCGCCACACAAGGTGCGAGAATTCTGTGACTGCCAAGGCCTGGGCCTCCGTTAGACACAGGATTTCCAGGACAATTTGTGCCACCCATCCCAACAGATCTTGGCTGGTGAAGACTGATGACTTAATTCCCCGGCTCCTGTCACTAAATGTGGTCCCTGTGCCAATCCACCAAGAGAGGCAAAAATGTACTCAGCTAGGGTGATGGCAACCTAGCTCCCCTGGAAACCATTCAGATGGCTGGTACCCGAGAACTCCCACAGGACACCAGAGACCTGGCAGAGAGGGAAGCACTGGACTTGAGCTGGCTCCAGCTGGGCCATCAGAGCTGTTCTTTGCTGTTGTTGCTGAAGACTCCCAATCCCAGAGATTTGTGGGTGATCCCTGCTGTGGAGCCCCCATCCAGAGGCAGGGTTTGGTCCTGCTAAGTAGCCAACTCAGAGCCTCCATCTTTTGGCTGATGTGCCACTTGGGCAACATCTCCAAGGATGTTCTTTGTATACCAATACACATTTGATTGTATAGGTATACAACTACAAAGTGCATACTCCTTCATTCAGCAATGCTAGTTCTTGGAATTTATGCCATGTGGGGAAAAATCTGTCAAAAGTAACAACATAAGCTATAGCTGTAAAAAAAAATCCCCCAAATCCAATGATAGAGGATGGGGTTAAAAGCATCAAGGAGGGACTGGGAATACGGCCTAGTGGCAAGAGCACTTGCCTCGTATACATGATGCCCTGGGTTCGATTCCTCAGCACCACATAAATAGAAAAGGCCAGAAGAGGCGCTGTGGCTCAAGTGGCAGGGACAGTGCTCAAGCCCTGAGTCCAAGTGCCAGGATCGGTAAATAAATAAATAAAAAAAATAATATCTTAAAAAAAATAAAAGCATCAAGGAAATAACACAGAATTTGAGGTAGCACAGGGATGTATGCAACAGAGAAAGATAAATAAGGTCAATGGTTAACCAAAAACAAAACATGACTTTCCCCCTTGTATGCAATGGTCACTACGAGCCTAGAGACAAATGACAAAGGGCCAGTGGGGGAGGGGAAATTATGGGATGATTTATTTTATATATATATATATATATGCATATATATATATATATTTCTGTGCCTCTGTAATCTTTTGATGCAGACAGTTCTTGGCTGTGAGTAGAGAGAACAGTTAGACTTCATTGAAAAAGGTGGCGGCCTCTCCTTCTCACCTTGGTCTACCTCCTAATTAGAAGCTGTCTCTGGGGCTGAAACCTATGGGACGAGGATGTTCGGGATCAGATCTGCCACTTCTAAGACCTTGTGAAGTTTAGGAAATAGAAGGAATTCCTTCTTAAGTCCCGGTATAACGTTCTGAGGGCTCAAATCATCTTGACAGACAGGGAGAAATGAGAAGCCAGAGCTGGTAGTTTCAGGTTTTGTGGGTGTCTTAAGCCATTACATCTCTACCCACACTCCATAGCTCTGAATTCTAGGACAGAACCTGAGCCTGTGCAAATGGTTTGAAGAAGCCACAAGATCATTGCTACTGGCTGGTGTTCTGAGAGGTAGTTCACTGTACCCACTAAAGGCTCTGGAGTTGGGCTGCTTCTAGTTAGACATGTGATCTTGGGCAGACTTCTTAGCCTCTCTAAGCTTCCACTTGGTAAAAGGGAGATCCGTTCATGCAACAAATAAGTCGTGAATGATCACCAGGGTTTGCAGGCTGACTGTAGGTCAGGCAGTGCTCTGGTTGCTAGGGTGGCTGGAGCAAAACCAGACAAAAATCTTGCTCTCAAAGGACTCTCATTCCCAAAGTGGACAGACAAGAAAACATCTGTATAATACAAAATAGTGCTAGTGACAGACAGAATAAGGCCAGAAAGAGATAAGAAGGTAAGAATGTGTGTGATCACACTGGGAGAGTAAGAGTCCAGCTGTGTTGGGCACTAGTGGCTCACACCTGTAATCCTAGCTACTCGGGAGATTGAGATCTCAGGATTGAAGTTCAAAGTCAGCCCAGGCAAGAAATCCATAAGACTCTCAATTCCAATGAACCAGCAAAAAGTTGGAAGTGGAGGTATGGTTCAAATGGTAGAGTGCCAGCCTTGAACCAAAAAAAGTTAAAGGCTCTGAGTTCAAGCTCTAGTACTAGAACATTGGCGCGCACACACACACACACACACACACACACACACACACGCCCACTTGCACACAGTAAGATAATGCACAGCATAATGCTGTAGGCTTCTCCCACAATAACCTATTTCTGTAACATTTCTTTCCTTGGTATTACTATGAATATCTGGTACTACTAGGAATATTTTCCATGGGCTAGGTAATTTTCCATATCCAACTTCATTTGATCCTCAGACACCTAAGACTGGGTGTCTCCTTTAGCAAAAGAGCAATCTACAGCTCAGAGTGGCTAGGGGTTGCCCAGAACACCCCATGAATATTCAAGCCTTGGCTCTCAGCTGCACAGCTCTTTCGCCTCCCAGGCAAGATTGTATGTAGTAAGTGCTCGGCTTGGAGCTGCCTGTCTTTCACAAGACTGGAGATGCCAGCCTATAGTGTTTTCTGCCACTACTTCCCACTTGGTGAGCATCATAGCTTGTATACGAAGTGATCCCAGAGGCTCACGTGTTCAAGGTTAGGTCCTTAGCTGGCAGCCCTATGGCGAAATGATTAGATTGTGAGGGTGAGAAGTTCATCTGTGCTAATCCACTGATGAGGTATTTCTCTTGAGATGACAGCCACAGGGCTGGGCTGGTGCCCTGGCTGTTGGGGACGCCATGGGGGCTGCACAGTCATGGGGAATGGAAGCCAGTGGTATGAGTGAGCTATTAGGAGGTAGGGCCTGGATAGAGAGAGTAGGCTACTTGAGGCACATCTGTGAAGGCCGTGTCTTGTCCCTGGCCTGTCTAGTCTCAGTGTCTGTCCTGTGCATTTCATGGTGTTAAGGAGCATATCTGACTTTGTCCGTCAGATGCCAGCAACATCATACTCTCTCTTGTGGCAACTAACAAGATATCCAGATACTGTCTTTCTGGGGGAAGGTGTGTATATAACCATCCTAGTTGAGAAATGTAGAGTTATGGTTAAAAATATAAAGCTACAAGTGCTGGGACACCTGCTGTGAGCTACTTGCTGGCAGGAGAGCTTGACCGCGCTACTTGCCATTTCCAAATCTTAGCATCTTTATTTGTGAAATAGGGATGAAACGCTATACCTACCGTACAGCATTACTACAAAGAGCAAGCCGGATAATTATATATTTGTAGATAACACAGTGTCCCACTTAAAAGGCTTCCCACTTGTTCTGTTTATGACATTAGATTTCTGTTGCCTTGGGGATGGGCGGCGGATCGTGTGTGGACAGGCGAGTGGGAGTTACAGAGAATCAGAAACTCTGGCAGGATGGGAGTGGAGGGTGTCATGTTCACCATGTTCACATGGAACCATGCCTAATTATTATATTTACAGGCTTGAGAAAGACCGGGCTGAATAACGGCTGTGGAAAGGGAACTGCAGAAGAGCTCCCTTTGGCTAGAGCTGGAAGAAGAAGATGGAAGACCTTTCTATCCAGGACTATTCTCTTGTGATGGCAGCTGCAGGGCAGGGCTGGTACCCCTGCTGCTAGGGATGCCATGCAGACTGAAGAGCCAACAGTGTGAGACAGTGAGGATGATTTAAAGCCCCCTGTGGCAGTCAGCAGACTCAGCCCATTTTTATTTCATCTGCTGGCATCTCTAGGGAGAACCCTTCCTGTCAGAGAACGGCCTGAGCTGTGGTCTCAGCCCCTTTTATCAGCCAAGATCAAGGGCCAAGGCACTGAGAGACGCTCCTCCTTCAACAGCTTTGATTTTATGGAGGGAAACAACAGAGCAGTGATTCAAAGGACAGACTGCATTCATTAGCCATGTGACCTTGAACTCTGATCTCTTTTGTTCTACATCACTGAGATGAAGATAATCTCTATAATTTAGAGTGTTTACTGCATTTTGCCACCTAACTATTACACTATCAACATCTGGGGGTCCTGGAATGATCTCTTTTCTCTGTTGATTAAAAAAAAAGCCACATATTTAATTGTTTACCAGGATCTAGGCATGATATTCAGTGTTTCAAGTGATGAAAGAGTTTTAAAACTAAGTTAACTTGTCCAAGTTCACACAGCTTGTAAGAGATAAGGAGGGAGCTGAGAAGGAGTCTCTGACTCTCGGGATGATTAATGAGAGAGAGGGTAAGGGAAAGAGAAGAGCTCAAAGGAGAGAGAGAGAAAGAGAAAGAGGGAGAGGGAGATGCGAGAGGGAGAGAGTGAGTGTGTGTGCAAGCTAGGCCATCAGAAGTAGAATTACCCAGAAATTGTACCACAAGCTAGAAACATGGGCATCAGATGAGCAATTTCAATTTATCTTAATGGAGTGGCTCTTAATCTTGTCTGCCTCATGGAATTATGGGGTGGCTTTCCATATGGTCTCTTGTCCAGGCCAGACTGATAGCAGACTGATTAAACTGGAATCTGAGGGCCAGGCCTCGCGTTGGGATTTTGTTCTGAACATTTCAGATTATTCTATGTGAGGTCTATGTTGAGAGTCAGTGCCTGGGTATTTTCAGCATCTATCTTTCATCCTTCCAGTGGGTGCTCATCAAAAGCTCCCCTAAGAGAGATGGAGATAAGCTGGTGTCAAGTATTCATTGTTCCTTCACCTTAGAGGGTGTGTGTGTGTGTGTGTGTGTGTGTGTGTACACACTCGTACACACACTGGGGCTTAAACTCAGAGCCTTGCTTTCCCCACCTAAGACTAATGCTCTACTACTTGAACCACAGCTCTATTTTCTGGCTTTCTGCTGGTTAACTGGAAATAAGAGTCTCACATACTTGCTTGCCTGGGCCAGCTTTGAACTTCATTCCTCTGCTCTTAGCTTCCCAGCTAGCTAGGGTTACAGCATGAGTTGCTGGTGCTGGGGGCATCCTAAACTTTTTTGAGGCTGGGTTGGAAATCCCATTAGGCACTGGTCCTGTTTTGTACTTTAAGCAGAACGACGTTGGCTTTCTAACACAGAAGGGAGTTTGAGGCTTACAAGGCCACGTCTCAGTCACCATCACTGAATCTGCCCTAAACAGTGATCTCAGTTGTTCTCAAGGCCTCTTTCATCACAGGTGATGGGGTTTCTAGGATGGTGGTGATGTAATGACTTCTTCCCAATCAAGTAAAACCTTCCTGCTGAACTCCTGGCCCTCAACATTAGGAAGGGGTACTGAAAACCAGTAGAAAGATAGTGATGGGGGCTGGGGATATGGCCTAGTGGCAAGAGTGCTTGCCTCCTATACATGAGGCCCTGGGTTCAATTCCCCAGTACCACATATACAGAAAATGGCCAGAGGGGGCGCTGTGGCTCAAGTGGCAGAGTGCTAGCCTTGAGCAAAAAGAAGCCAGGGACAGTGCTCAGGCCCTGAGTCCAAGCCCCAGGACTGGCCAAAAAAAAAAAAGAAAGATAGAGATGTTTGAAAGGTAAATGAAAGCATCTTGTAATGGTGGCAATACCCACAGAGAGAAAACGTCAACTGTTTCCTCTTTGTTCTTAAGGACCACCAGACTTCTCTGAAGAGCCCTGGAACTGGCCTGCCATTGTGCATACTGGCTTTTTTTTTTTTTTTTTTTTTGCCAGTTTTAGGGGGCTTGAACTCTGGGCCTGGGTGCTGTCCCTAGGCTCTTCAGCTCAAGGCTAGCACTCTACCACATGAGCCACAGTGCCACTTCTAATTTTCTAGTGTTTAATTGGTGATCAGAGTCTCACAGACTTTCCTGCCCAGGCTGGCTTTGAACCGTGATCCTCAGATCTCAGCCTCCTGGGTAGCCGGGATTACAGGTGTACCCAGCTATACTGGCTTACTGTACAAGAAAAGAAAAAAAAGAGAGAGAAAGAACTTATGAATCATATTTCTACTCAGCCATGACTTCAAAGCCTCCTGTTTATTTACACACGTTGGCTTGAATCACATTTCTATATTAGTTGCAGAGCAGTCAGGATAGCTGGGGTACCGCTGAACACTGTGAATCTGAAATCTGGACTTAACCAGAAAAGAAATTCTGTCTGAATTAAAAATAATAAGAATAACCTCGAGGAACACAAAGGTCCACAACAAGAGTTAGTATTGATATTTTTTCCTTGCTTCTATTTGAAATAACAAATTCTCAGCCCAGTATACAGATTTCTGAGGTACCCCTACTAAAAAGGGAAGCAGGGCAGAATCCTCAGACCAGAAAGCCAAGCAGTGGGCTGGGAGGGCCTCACAGTTCCAAATTCAACCCTGCCTTTCCAACTATTCTCTCATCATACTGGCCTCTTTTAGGCTCCAGGAAACAGACAGATTCTCTCTTGCTCCAGGGCTTTTGCATATTTAGCCTGAAGGCTAACAATCATATTCTCCTCTCCCCTACTCCTTCCTCTGGGAGGTCAAGTCCTTTCTATTGAAGTCCTAGCTTACACAACCCTTCAGAGGGCTTCCCGGTCATTCTTTTGGTGAGAAGTTGATCCTCAATATTCTCCACTCTTTCCTCGGCTTACTGTTTTTCTTCGCCCTCATGCCATCATTTGTTCTGCCTCTGTGACTGTACATTCGTTCTGGGTTCTAAACTATTCTCCATTCCCATCTGTCTTGAATGCAGCTCTATGAGTCCTGTGGCTTCCAGTTCCTTGTGGCCAAAGGAAGAGGTCAGAGACAGAGGTCAGAAGTCAAGGGTTAGTGCCCTACCTGTCAGGCTACAGAATAGCTGTGGCTTTCTGCCCCAGGAGGAGCTATCCAGGTGCTCTGTTAGGTTTTCTCTAATTACCCTCGAAGGCGCCCCATGCTGGGGCCTTGACCCACACAGAAACTGCAACCCATATTCATTGTCTACTTTGAGACTAGCAGAAGACCTAGCAGGTAATAAGCAGTTTCTTTCATAAATCAGTGTAAAACAACCTGGCATCGAGCATTTTAGGATACCTTTTGCTTTTCCATAACTTCATTTCTGAAAACATCTTGGATCACACTTTGGTAGAGACAACAAGCAAAATGGGGGTGCTGGGCCTGCAGGTGGGAGGCGCCGTTCCCTCTTCAATGGCAACCCTTGAAAGCCAATATGCTAAAGATAGATTTGGGGGTGGGGGTGCTATGGGGACAGATGTGGTGGTTTCAGGCACTTCTAGCAAATAAATACACAGTATTAGGGTCTGGGTGGAGGGCAAATGATTTCAAATGGGTGATCCCAGGAGAGCCCTGAGTTCAGCTGCTGAAGACAGCGGCGTGGGATAAGGGAGACGCACTATGAACCCACAGAGATGGTTTAACATTGTTTTCTTAGGGTAGTCCTGGTGCTCAGGAAACAGCCAAAGCAAAATATGGCTGTGAGAAGGCAACTTAAAAGATGTTGCCAAGCCCTATGAATTAACTAAAAGCACCCCGCCCCAACCACCACAGTTGTATCTGTGCCCTGTGACTTGAGCTATTCTCTGCCACAGTCCCTTTGCAATCATCTTGGGCTCTAGGAGGAAAGAAAAAGATCCGTTGATAAGCATCTTATGTGGAAGGGGAACTACCCCTCAAGCAGGCACTGCCTTCTTCTGATCATCTTAAAGGAAACAGCCCTAAAACTCTGAAGATCACCCACCAGGCAACTTGTTTCTGTTCTGTCCCAATAATAAAGAGGTAACAATTCTCTGGCACACCTTCAAGGGCAAAGCTTTCGGTAATGACCAGCCAGGCCACGCCTGTCACTTGTCACTTGGGACTCTTAACTGTAATGCCTTTCTCACTTCCTGCCCCCCCCCCCCCGATTCTCCCTATTTTAATCTCAAGCCAATGTCTGTACCTCAGAAGACGCTTGAAGACATACGGAAGTGCTGCCCTATGGCTATCATGGAACACATCTCTTTTCTCTCCCCTTCACCGTGTCTCTCTTTGTTTGGTATAGAGGGGAGAGTGGTCAGACATAAGTTGGGGCTCCTGGACTTTAGGCCTGGGGTTTAAAAACCTGGTTTCATGAGGTAATGCTCAGGTGAGAGATGACCAAATTCTGAGTCACTTGGGATGGAGAGACTTGGGGTGCATCCATCAACAGGAGCTGATGGGTGGGTCTTAAGGCCTCTCTTTCCCTACAGAGGTGGGTGCAGGTGGACCTGAGGCTGGATGGAGCTCATTTCTGGAGCTGATAACACACTCACTGGAGAAGTTCCCAACTGTCTCCAAAGTGGGCTTATTTCTCATCCACCACCTCAAAGAACAAAATGCACTCCTCTAGGGGGTGGCAAATGGGAATTCTCTGAGAAGTTAATTGTTATTGGGGTGGGGAAGGACATGGTGCTGGAAAACAGAGCTCAGTGAGTAGAACAGACTACCTCACCACAGGAGGGAGGCCGGACTCCACTAGCATTAATAAGTGTGACAGGGGCATAATTAGGTCACAGATTCTAGTAGCCATTTTTAGCTCAGTCAAGATGGAAAACCAGATCCAGGGAGAAAGGGCTCATCTTTCAGGCTGCATGCACACCTGAAAACTTTGGTACGTTGCTGCACAGCTGTGGGGTCAGCCTGGCCTTGATCATGATCATGACATAACTCCAGGACAGCCACGGCTCACATTCGCACACTGATTCCACCTCTTGCTTCCTATCCTGTTCTAATAATTTCCCAGCTCCCCTCAATCTTCCTTCTCCCTGTTAAATGAGCAATAGGCTGAGGCAAAATGAAAGGTGATGGGGTCAGCACCCTGGTAGCTAATAATAAAACTAATAATAATTCTCCAAAATTGAGGTTGGCAGACATCAGGCAGGTATTGATGTATGCCAGGAGGACTACCTGAATCTCCATCAGCCCCGTGTGACACATTAGATTGGCAAGCTGAGGATCTGAGAGAGGTAAGCCAGATCTGAGGGTCACATGACTAGAGATGGCAGGATTTCAAGGAGGCCAGTTCAACCCCCAAACATTCAATGGCTGGGCAGGGTGGTCCACACCTGTAATCCCAGTGATACAGGTAGTTTAGGTAATAAGGTCCTAGTCAGAGGTTGGCCCCAGGAAAAATACAAGACCCTGGCTCAAGTGGTAGAGCACTTGCCTAGCAAGTCTGAGACCCTCAGTTCAGTCAGACGTAGGACTATCACATCTTCTCTCCAGCCCCCAGACAAAGAAAAATCCCAACAACAAAATGCATCCCCAAGGATGCTGCTGGAGTCAGAGGGGAAAAAATAAAGCAGATTTCCAGGGCTCCTTCCTTGGCTTCTTAAACGTGGGGCGGGGGGGGGGACCCCTCTCATCACACCCTCTTCTCCCCTGGCTCAGTCCAGATCGATTTACACTGGGGACTGCTGCTTTCCCATGGAATTCTCTGTGGCTGGGCCACATTTCGTTTGTGATTGGCACTGCCAGTTTACAGTTAATGCTATATAATTCTGTGTTGGGTGACGGTGGAGCTGCTCTTCCATGTACTACAGAGTGCCAGCTGGTCCTTAAACTCTGCCTGCTAGAAGCCACTAGCACTCTGACCCCACAGTTCTGACACCCAAACCTGACTAGTGTCTACTTCATGGCACCATCACTTCCTCTGACCCCTGACCTAATCCTACTGGGTACCACTGACCTGGGCCACCCTGCTCCTATTGGGTGAGTGGAAGAGTATTGTCTCATGTAAAGGGAAGTCCTCCTCTTATCTTTTTACCTGGGACTCAGTAGCCAACTATCGAAGATGAGTTATTTTCACCTGGTGATTTCTCCTCTCAGGTCAACCTCAGAAAGAAAGGATACTAGTAAAGTCTGACCTGGACTCCTCTACCTCTTAAAATGGGCACCTCTGCTTTCAAAGGCAGCTGTGGGCAAATCTACTTGTGTCAGGATGAGACACTGGGAAAGCACTGCCTCCTCCATGTGAGACAGGGCAAAATCATCGCCAAGGCCACACTCCTGCAGGTGTCCAAGCACCGATGAGGGTCTGCTTTGATCAGGCTGGGCAACTGACTCCAAGAAGAAGAGTCCAAGGAAAGGCCCAGAGAACAGGCACACACAGAAGTCAGGCCTCTGCTCTGGGAGGAAAGGAGAGACTGGCAGTGGTGAGCACTGATGAGCTGGCAGGACTCAAGCTGCCATATGTGCAAGAGGTATTTTCTAAGCAGCTATGTGGAAGACCAGGGACCTGGTGAGCTTTGAGATAAACTATTTAGAAAGGTTTTTTATGTGTGTAAGAAAAGGGAAGACCGAAATTTTAAATACACATCATTTTCAAAATTGCCTATATGAGCTGGGCTTGACAGTGTATACCAGTAATTCCAGATGGGAAGGAAAGAAGAAGGAAGGAAGGAAGGAAGGAAGGAAGGAAGGAAGGAAGGAAGGAAGGAAGGAAGGAAGGAAGGAAGGAAGGAAGGAAGGGAGGGAGGGAGGGAGGGAGGGAGGGAGGGAGGGAGGGAGGGAGGGAGGGAGGGAGGGAGGGAGGAAGGAAGGAAGGAAGGAAGGAAGGAGGGAAGGAAGGAAGGAAGGAAGGAAGAAGGAAGGAAGGAAGGAAGGACAGATCATGGCCCAAGACTGGTCCTGGCAAAAAGAATAAGACTCTAAAAAACAAACTGAAAAAAGCCAAAGGACTGGGGGCAAGAGACAAGTACTTAGCACATAAGTAGGAGGCCCTGAGTTCAACCCCCAGTACCACCAATACAAAACAAAGTACAAAACAAAACAAAAACAAACAAAAGAAACCTAAACTGCCTAAATGTCCAATGCTGGGTGTGTAGAAACACCCACTCAATGAGTTATTCATGCAGTCACTGAAAATGATGGCTACAAAAGTCAGGAAGAAAAGCTAAGAAGACAAAACAAACGAATATATTCAGAAGCTAAATCTTCAGTATGGTAACGATCACACTAGGAAAAAAATAATGCACCAATAATATACCAGAAACTAGGAGAAGCAACAAAATATTAACATCAAACAAATGGTGAGATTAGGGGTATTTTTTCTTCTTCTTTTAATTTTTTCTCTCCTACATTTTCTTAATTATTGATCTGCTAAAAATAAAGCACAAACACCCTGGTTTTCCAATGCCATTTTCAAGTGGACCAAAGCTGCCTTGTGTCCTGTTGGGAGAGTCCTCACATCAAATGTCCTAACAGAAATGTATACATAGACTGTGAAAACAATCTCTCCATTCAGTCTGAAGGGCACATCACTGCTCCATGGCCCTGCTGCCATTACCCTGACTCAATTTTCCAGCGTTGTCTTTTTAGTAATAGAATGAATAAGATCAGCAATCTTTTCTCTCCTGTCAGCAGCCATGGCTACTTACCCTGGGCACGGATGGCTGCACGCACCCAGGGAAGTTATAAATATGCCTCAACAGATATCAGAAACCAGGACA
This sequence comes from Perognathus longimembris pacificus, assembly GCF_023159225.1. Lineage (NCBI taxonomy): Eukaryota > Metazoa > Chordata > Mammalia > Rodentia > Heteromyidae > Perognathus > Perognathus longimembris. Next base: position 53,505,742 of record NC_063170.1, read on the forward strand.
CTGGGAAAATTGCCCTAGACCTGGAAAATGTCAGCAAGCCCGTGACATGTAGCACGGATGTTCTGGCTGCTCTGGGCTCCACTCCGTCCATTTGTCACCTGCTGTCCTCTTTGGTTGGTCACCTGCTGTCCCTCTACCAGGAACATGACCCAGAAAGAGAAAGGAAGGAGACATACATTCACCCATGATTTTTACTCTATGGACTTTTATCTGGCTCCCCTTCTTGGGTGTGGGGAAGAGGTATTGACATCTGGAGCCCAAAATGCCAACAAGAGGACCTAGAGGGAGTCACCACCTTGGATCTTCTGAATGTCCTCAGGCATTTCCCAAACACTGAATGCAAGGGTGGATCTCTATTCACTTCCCCTTCCCAAACATCTCCATGATCCCATGATCCCATCACCCCTGCCAAGAGCACGACAGAGTCACAGCAGTCAGGGACCAGAGCTTTGTCTCCAGAGAGGCAAAGATGGTATACAGAATGGGCATTTGATGTCCAATTCACATAGTTGGGCTCCTTGGAGAAAGGAAATATGCCTCATCAAGCCCAGCCAGGTACTGGTGGCTCACACCTAGCTAGGTGGCTGAGATCTGAGGATGGTGGTTCAAAGCCAGCTGGGACAGGAAAGTCCATGAGATCCTTCTCTCCAATTAAGCACCAAAAAAAAAAAAAAAAAAAAAAGCCAGAAGTTGAAGCTGTGGTTCAAGTGGTAGAGCACTAGCATTGAGTACAGAAAACTCAAGGACAGTGTCTAGGCGCTGGGTTCAAGCCCAAGACTGGCACCCAAAACAGAATCAACAACAACAAAAATTCCTAGCTCCAGCTGGGAATATGGTCGTATACATGAAGCCCTGGGTTCGATTCCCCAGCACCACATAAATAGAAAATGGCCAGAAGTGGCACTGTGGCTCAAGTGGCAGAGTGCTAGCCTTGAGCAAAAAAAAAAAAAAAAGCCAGGGACAGTGCTCAGGCCTAGTACAAGGCCCAGGACTGGCAAAAAAAAATAAATAAATAAAATAAAATAAAATAAAAATTCCTAGCTCCAGTTGGAGTTAGGATCTGCACACTGGCACGCAGAAGGTTTCTACAACTCCAATAGACAATGACACTCTCAAAGCATTCCCAAGTCCTCAGGCAAGCCGGGGGGCCAAAGGATGGGACTCAAGGTGAGCAAGTTCAGGTTTTCAAATCTGTCATTCCAGGCTGGGCCACACAACTTCCCCAGTGAAGGGGAAGAAAAAAAGAGACCAGAGCTATACAGCTTATGTGCAGGTGTGCACTGTGGCCTCCCAACTACCAGGCACCAGCGGTTAGGAGGCTTTAAATACAGTACTTAGGTTTAGAAGATGGACAGCCAGACGAGCAGGATACATACTCCTCCCCAAATTAAATATGCAACTGTTTTGTATTATGAGGATTAGAAAAAAATACTGCAGATATTCTTGGTAAAGTGAACTATTCCAGCCCCTGGCTTTAGAACCTCACACTGCTGTTCCCAAACTCTTCTCCAGTTTGCCAGAGACACTGAAAAATTTCCCTTTCCACCTCCAGTGTTGTACACCTCAGGCTCCCTGGCCAGCACATGCGTGTTGGTGAGTCATGTCTATGGCAGGCACTTGCCATCATACACTGCTGACTCCATCAAAGGGCCGAAGCCCATCCAGACCTCTCTTCCAACAGCACCTCTCAAGCCCAGGCCAAAGACACAGGCTCTGGGAGCCAATGTTGGCCCAATTCAACCATCACAGAGCATGCAAACCCAGGGCTTTAGGAAGTTCTCTTCCTCCAGCACCCAGGCCTCTGGCCCCCGGGATCCTGCAAACCTCTGCTAATTTCTCTCCTAAGACACTGTCTTGGGTTTTCTCTTATTTTCGTGTTGATGGCTTGACTGCTGTGGCTTTCACCTCTTGCTCAGTGCTGGTCTAGCTCCTGAGGGCCTCCCTGCCTACATTTGCCCACTGTGCTGATCAAGTCCTCATCTCATTAGATTATACATCATATTGTGCCACTCTGCTCCTCTTCTTGGCCTAACGTTTTAAAAGTTTTCCAGGGCCCTGAACATAGCCCTAAAATATCTCTGAACTATCTGTGCCTTTCTTTCTTTCCTAGTCTTAGAACTCGTTGTGATCTATCCAGCCATGAGGTTTCCTTTCAGTCCTTCATTCTTGCCATAGCTTCCTACCACAGGGCCTTTCCACAGGCTGCTCTTGCTGTGGGAATGCCTCTTCCCTTATACTAAGTACCAGTTTCTTAGGGTGCCGACTTTGTCTTCCTTGACTCAGCCAGTGTTCCCCTTCATATACCTTCCTGTCCTTCATGCAGATGCGAGTTTACAATGCACAGCTGGAGGTTAAGATCCATTCCACAGTCTGTGATCACCTGGCTGTCATCTGGGTCTGATGTCCATTTGGGTACAGTAGGGTTAAAGAGCCTCTCACATCTGACACCGTGTGGTATGTACAAACTGCCTGAGCCTGTCTGAGTCACTGTGGGTGAGGGATGTGCTCCCCTAGTTTTCAACAACCCAGGAGGGATCAGAGGCTGGCAAGCCACTGGAGCTGTCGGTTTCTCAGATGTATTGAAAAATGCTCTCCACAAAGAAAGATCATGCTCTGTGCCAGGTGAAGCACATAGACTTGTTCAGTAACATGGGGTAGCAACCATGGGAGGAAAAGAGAAACATTATCCTGAACCCTAGCTCTGGCAAGGGACCAAGGTGTTCTGACTAAGACATGGTTGTTAGACTGTGACTCCAGGATTTAAGGGTATGTAGTTCGGAACAATGTCCTCTCAGAAAACTACTGAAAACTCAAAGGCAATGGCAAAGATCAACAGCAGGAAGACCAATGCCAGCTTTCCAAATCTAACAAACAGGACATCCTTGTTGCAGGACGGGAAAGGCAATGATGAAGCGGTGCTTCAATTATTAGCCGCCATCTTCATGCCACACTGCCATATCTGACTGGCTCATGGAAACCCAAGGGTGAAAAATGAATTTTCTCTAATTTCCCATCTTTTAAGTTCTCCTTGTGCGGACTTTTTCCTGGGCAGAAAAAAAAGGGGGGAATCCCTAAGAGCATTTCGAATCTGAAGTGAAAATCTGCCCAGTTCAGGGGCAAGGTGGCATGGACTGGCTAGATCCAGTCTTCAGTGTGACAGGGCAGAGAAAGAATTAAAAAAATACACATTTTAGAAGGAACCAAGTAACCATTACAGAAGGACCTATGGGTGAAAGACTACATTAACAAACTCAAATACATTTGTGGTTGGAGTCTTACAAAATCCCCACAAAGGGAGAACAGTTAGCCACTGACTTCTCATTTCTCAAACTCATGTGACTTGATTGAGGCCATGCGACTCCTAACTGATGCAGAGAAGATGTGAACCCAGGAGCCTGTGATTCCCAGCCAGATTCCTAACCATCCACCGAGAACCTAGATCTCCCAGAGAGACCGGTGAGAGACTATCACCCATGAGCTCACTGTGGTCTTCAACGCTGTCCAACAAGGCTGCCCTTAGCCCCGGAAGACAAAATGAAATCTTAAATCTCATCCCATTGCTCTTGAGCAGGTGAAATGTGGCTAGTACAACAGAGAGCCTAAAACCTTTGTTTCATTTAATTGCAATCCATTCCATTTCAATAGCTGCATGTGGCAGACAGCACTGATTTCAGGTCTGTTTTTATCCCCCCTTGGTCTTATCAGCTAGGAGTCAGGCTGTTCTTTAAAACCCAGAGGTGAAGGGTCATGAGGGGCTTTGCCTAGGGATCCACAGGGGTCATGAGATCAACATTCCATGATCTATTCTGAGTAGATTTTGTGTTCTTTTTTTTTTACCTTTCCCATCTCCCCAAGCTGAGATCCTCCATTCCTTCCTAAGGCAAGTTTATGTAGAGCAGCGGGGGTTACAACCCACCAACCAGGCAACAGACAGACCAACAGACCGTCCTAGCAATATCTGTCCTCAGTGCTACACGCCACGGCATCAGCAGGAAGCTGTGTAAAATGCAGATTCCCAGGCCCTGCCTCTGTGGATTTCTGCTGTTGAGGATCTACATGGGGAGGGGCAGCCATAGTTTAATCGGCAAGCACCCCCAACGGGTGATGCTAACACAGGCGATCAGGCTGTGAGCAGCTCAGCCTCAGAGGCTGACGCACACGGTTACCTGCCAGCCTCTTATATAATTACAGCACATAAATCTTGGGAGAAAAACAGAGCCCGGGCTGGGAGCCAGGCAGCCATGGCTGTCCATTAATCGTTCACTTCTATGACGTTAGGAAAGATGCTTTGTCACTACAGCTCTAGTTTTTTTTGTTTTCTTTTTTTAAAAAATCTGAAACATGGAAGCAAGGATATCAACCCCCTGCCCTCTGGGACAACGGGAAACACAGATGTGAAAGCATCCTGGGGCCCAGAGATACCTTTCATTTGTCTAGTAGAAACGTAAATGGATTCCACATCTTTAAAAAAAAAAAAGTCCCCATTTTTAAGTGCTCTGGAAAAGCTATAATATTAGACAAGGCAGGGGTCATAGTAGGTTGGCAGACTGATGTAATTAAGGACAAGCATGATTCTGCAGTCATGGGCACAGGTTCAAATCCTAGTTCTACCCCCTAAAACCTGGGTGACTTCCAGCAATCCCTTAGACTTGAGGAAGGCCTCCTTCTTCTTCCCCTTCTTTCTCTTCCTCCTCCTCACTCTTGGGCACTGAGATGCTGCCTTAGGTTTCACTGTTTCTCAGTGTCTTCAACTCTAAAGCGAGAATGACAATTGACTACTTCCCTTACAGTATTGTGGCAATTAAGCAAGCTAATATTGTGGAACTGCTCCAAACCATGTTTGATAATGTGGTAAGAGCTGTGTGTTAGTTGAAAAAAAATTAATAACCAGGATGAGTACGGTGGTGCAAACCTGTAAGTCTAGCTATTGGATCGCTAGAGATAGGAAGATCTTTGTTTAAGGTTTACCTAGGCAAATGTTATCAAGATCCTGTTGAAAAGATGGGCGTTGACAATCATGCCTGTAGTCCCAGCTATTCAGGAGGCAGAGATAGGGAGGATCACAGTATCAAGCCCATCTGGGAAAAAGTGCAAGACCCTACCTGATAGGCAAAGTGAAAGCAGAAAGAGTGGGGGCATGGCTCAACTGGTAGAACTCTTACCTAAAAAGCTTGAGAGCCTGAGTTCAATAATCCCCAGTACAGCTTCAAAAGAAGAAGGAGGAGGAGGCAGGAGGAAGGAGCTGGGAGATGAGCAACGGCTGCCTCTCAGGTGGGGCTGGCACACTTGTTGATCATGCTATCTACTGACATCTTGAAGGTAAGATGCCTACAGTAGAGTGAATGTGTCTGGCACCTCCCCTTAAAGGGGCAGACATGCTCAGTGCATTTTAGAGCACTCTTCTCAAACTATTGGCACCAGAAGACCAACTTACTACTTTTAGTCCTCTGTGGATACATACATGGCCCTCAGAGCATGATGATATATGGTACATATAACTTACTATGTGAGTCCTACAACACACAGGCTAGCCTACATACCCTGCTACAGACAACTCTACTGAATGCGCAGCTGGATGTCATAGCGACGGGAAGTCCATCCTGACTATACTTCAGACGGTGCCATCTTGCCTATATCTAGTCTTCATTACTGTGGTCACCTTTGTGACCAGTTGTGCCAGTGATGACATGCATGTGACTGTCTACTTGTGGCCTCCTCAGCCTGCCAGCCTTCTCCCTCTGTGTCTTCTGCAGATTTACTTGCACGTTAAAATATCAGGGTACAGAACAGCCTTGGATGCTGGGGTATCCTGGGGTACCCCAAGCCACAGCAGGCTGGTAACCTGCTCCCAGGAACTGCAAGTACTGCTCTTGGCTCACAACTGCCCCTTCTCCCAACTAATGTCTTTGGCCAATGTGAGTTGCCTGCGCTTCACACGCATATCCATGATGTCACCCTCATCACCACAGCAGTCCAGAGCCAAGGAAGGACTGACATGGTGGTAGTGCCTTGGTCACAAGAGAGAATGGACTATGCTGCAATTCAGCAGCCAGAGCCCCTGTGGGGTAGGCAGAAGCCAGACTCCAGACTAGACGTGGTTCCTCACTTGACTCCTCCCCCAACCAGGTCCTGTTCTGTTTCTCTGCCTCCCTTTCTCCCACCTCCATCTGCTCCATAAAGTGCAGGCATCCATTCCCACACTCAGCTCCACGTATATAGGGAATCCCACCAAAGACAGAAGCCATCTGAGACACAGGATGACCTTGCTCTACAGCCTGCCGGAGGAGGGGACCCATGGCACAAATGACACTGAGATCCCAAGACCTCACAGCACTACTCAAGGGTGACCAGGACCTACCTGTTGTGTTCGACAGGGCCAGTGACTCCATGGAGCCTCGAGGGGTCTGCTCTGTGGGCGTCATGTCCTCTGTGTATTTCAAGGAGCTGATGGGATGACGGGTCCGACACTGCTGAGCAGACAGGCCCCCTTCTTCCTCCTCCTCCTCTTCCTCCTCCTCATACTTGGGCACCGGGATGCTGCCTCGTGTCTCGTTGAAGCTCTGGTTAGACATATCACTGTAGCTCTCCTGGGACCTCAGTCTCCCGGGGTAGTAGTCCTCTCGGCACTCCTTGATGAAGCTGCCCCCATGTCCCTTCATGGCCAGTGACGAGCTTCTCTTGGGGTTGCCGCTGAAGTGCTTGGCCCACATGTCGGGCTGAGCCCCAGCCCCCTGTCCTCCGGCACTGTAGGAAGTCCTGATGTTGCACTGGCTGAGGAGCTGCAGGGGACTCTGGGCCTGGTTCTGTTCCATCTTGTTCCCATAATGGTAGGGCTCATCCCTGCTCCTCCAAATGGGGTCTCGGTTGAGGCTGGGCGTCTGGCTGGACAGGCTGAGCAGGTCCATCTGGAGTGACAGGGGGTCCACATCGGCAGACAGGCGGTTGGAACTCACCTGCAGCTGGCTGTGCTGGTTCAGCATAGCCTCCTCGGTCTTGCCCTTGTTCTTGCCGATTTTGGCACTGCGTCTGGATTCCTTGGCCCTGGCATTCTGGAAGGCCGAGTCGGAAGAATCAGAACCATTGGGGTCCTCTCCGGCACTGCAGGCCCGGGAGCAGAAGATCTGGCCTTGCTTTGGGAGGAATGGCCTCCCCAGGAGGGACTTCTTGCAGTGGGCACAGCAGAAACAGGTCTCGGTGGCATGCCAGTGTTGGCCATCATAGGTCATCTGACCTTGGTCGATCCCTAGAGAAAGGAGACAGAGAAAAGGCTGAGGAGCTGCTCAGAGCCCTGTACTGCCATGTGAAGCTCAGGATGATAAAGTGAAGGATGTGTCCATCCATCAGTGATCAGGGCCCCTACATAAATGGTGCTCATGTCCGATTTCAACTTAATCTCCTAGCCAGCTCCTTTCAAACTCACTTGAATCCAAAATGGCCAGTCTGGAAACGCTGCAAATGGTAACAGAAGTTGAGAAGCCCAAAGACTGAATAATCAAAATGCTCCAAATGCCAAAACTGTGAGAGTCAACATGACACCACGCACAGAAAATTCCAGATAATAAAATTTTGCTTCGTGCACAAAATCATTTACAATGCCATATAAAATTATCTTCAGGCTATGTGAATAGGAATACAGGAAATAAATTGTTTGGACTTGCATCTCATTCCCAAAGTATCTCATGGATATTTACAAATACTTCAAAATCTCACCAAGAAATCTCCAACATTTAGATAGGGGGCACTCAACCTATAACAATATTAATGTGATAAAGCACTGGTTAAAGTGTTTATCTACATCATATAGCCACACAACTGTCTGAGGTAGGATTCTAGGTTTATTTCTCCTTTTTCAGCTGAAGAAAATAAACACACATAGGATTAAGCAACTTGTCTAAGGAAGGATAGCCAGGAATCAGAGACACAATTTGTATCCAGAAATCCTGCCCCTAATTATCACATTAATCCTGTCACCTCCACTCTACTTATGTGTTTTCTTGGTGTGGTTTATATAGGAACTGTTTCCCTAAATACATGCATATTAAAGGAATGGTCCCAGATAAAGGCAATGTTCAGAAGTGGAGGTTTCCCTTAGTAACTGAACCCATGATAAAGGTCTCTGTCTTCATTGATTAATCTACTGATAGAGTCAAAATATGTATTGAGTACTAGGACATGGTGGAACCATAGAACTGGGCTCTAGTTGGAAGACATAGTCATTGGGGAGTCTGGGGGGGGGGTTGTCTCTAGGGGAGGGGCCTCTGAAGTGGGTCTCCCATAGACCATGACTCAACCATCTCCTTCCAGTTACTTGCCCTGCTTCCTGTCTGCCATGAGATGAGCCAGCTCTGTTCCACCATGCCCTTCCACCATGACATTTTGCTTTACCACTGGACCAGAAACAATGGAACCTCTGAAATTATCAGCCAAATCAAGTCTTTCCTCCTTTACGTGTTTCTCTCAGGTATTTGTCACAGTGGTGAAAACTGAGTAACACAATGCTTACAGGCCAACTCCCTGGAGAAACTTTGTCTGCCCTAATAGAGGCCTTGGCTGCTCTCCATCCTCATCTGTTAAATTCCTCCCTTACCTCCTACCCACAGGTCTGGGGATTACACTCAAGACCCTGTGCTTGCTGGGTAATGCTCTACTACTTAAGCCACATGTCCCATCTATCCCTTTGCTTTTAGTTTGTTTTTTAGACTGGGTCTTGTACTAACTTTGCCCAGGGCTGGTTGTAGACTGTGATACTTTTGTCTCGTCCTCTTGAGTAGCTGGGGCTACAGTCATAACCAGTGTGCCGGGGTCTATGCTTTTCTTGGTAGCATCAATACCGGTTGACATCATATCATCAGCATATGGGTACACTGGTATGTTCTTTTGTGTGTGTGTCATTAAGAGGGATGCTTTATGAGGGCATAGCTGGAAGTCTCTGCAGCATCTCCAGGTCCAGGAACATAACCTGATGTCTAACAGGCCATGATGCATCCATTCCTATACTGAATAGATGAACACCCTCACCATGTATGTCACGGTACAGGAGTGTGGCCCTAAGGACCAAGAACGCTGCAAGAACACGGATCACTTCCCAGGACCTGTGTACACAGGTTTTCCAGGAGCAGGGAAGAGGATTGGGCTGTGAGAGGTGAGAACCACAAGCAGAGTTCAGTCCACAGACATCTCCTTCTGAGGAGGGGGCAGGTGTCCCGGAGATGCACAATTCTGTACTATTGAAGTGGACATTGATCCCACCTCCATCCCTTTCAGGCTGGGAAGGTCTGTGGGTCTTAACTCTGCCACTTTCTAGCTGTGTGAGCTGAAGGAAACGGCTTCATCTCTCTGTGCCTTGGTCTCCCCAGCAGTGCCACATGGAAGATAACAATCTTTACTTTACTTACTTTATTCGTGTGAGGATTAACTGTATAAGCACTTGGCTTTGCCCTGGGCTGCTGGCTATTATTAGTCAACTCCATTCTTCCTTTGTGGGATTAGGCTAAAATCTCCCCATCTGTGAGGAGTCACTGCCTCAATGTCCTCTAAGAGTAAGCTCTGGGGCTGGGCAGCCTTTCCCCTGCTCCTTTCCACTTCCTCTCCCATGTGGCAAGAGACCCGAGAGCCGGGTGCAGGCTGCTGTGGGTCCCTGACTGCAGGCAGTTGCTCAGTGTACATCCCATACAGACTCAGGCTTGCTGGCTCCCTAGAGCAGGGACGTGAGGTCCCCAGCCTGAATAACGCGCCCCCTCCCCCCAACAAGGAAACAAACAGCTCAGGCCGCACAAGGACCCAGTTCCAGGGAGGGCGCTGGCAGGGGGTGGAAGGAACCGAGGGAGGAATGTTAGAAAGCTGGGCCTGGCAGGCAGGGGATCGTGGTTCCCTGACAAATATCAACCATGTCAGACCGTGCTCTGAACTGCTCCTGAACTTGGGACATCTGGAAAAGGGCTCTGCGCTCCACATCCGAGCTGAGTGAGCCCTTCTCTTTCCTCTCTGAAGGCCGCCGTTCTCCAAGGGTGTCTGTCCGTCTGCTGCCTCCACAGCTGAGCTCTGTTTACAGGACTGTTTACTTTGCTGCTGCACAGGCAAGAGTCCCGTTGCCCTGGCGACGGCTGCCCGATGCGGGGCCTGTGCCGAGCGGCTGGATAAATATGGAATATTTGTACAGTGTGGTCTGAGCTACGGCACCCAGTGACTGAAGTGTGCCTGAGATACAGAGCAGACTCTTGCTGCGGCAGGAAAATTATGTTTCGCAGAAAAGTGGATTTAAAAAGAAACATCACAGGCAGCGATTTAACAAGAACAGCCCACACTACTTCAGGTCACCACGGTCCCTTTGCTGGCAAAACATGGATGCCTTTTTTTTTTTTTTTTAATGGATTTAAGAGACAAACAAGGGAGAATTCCACTGAAAGCCCTGGATAGCTGAAGGAAGGCAGAAAGAAAAGAGCAGAGCAGAGGGGCCCTCCTAGGGTCATGTGACTGAGTGACAGATTTTTCTCTCTCCCAAAGCTGCTGGGTGAACATTCTATATGGTAGTATGTGAAGAAGCTCGTTGGGCCTCCAGGGGAGGGGACAGGAGACAAATGTGCAGCTCCTCTCAGCCATCAAGTGCTCACTTGAGCTCCGTGTGAGCTGCCTGGGCTCAATATACAGCACCAGCACCCTAACATCATGGGCCCCCCTTGCTCCTCTGCTCACATGTGCAGTGCTGGCCTCCATTCCTAGTTCAGAGCACCCAGTCTGAGTGTCTGACTGCTCGAATCTTCAAGACAGTGAGCTTGCTGGGCATGTGAGGGAGGCGGCCCCCGGCTGTGAGGAGAAAGCAGACTTGCTATCACCCAAGTGCAGGAAGCAAAGTACAGCTAGACAAAAGGTCCTGACAGCAGGTCAGTCTCTAGGCTGACAAACACAAGCACAGACCTCAGAGGAGTGGGCATAAGCATGCATCAGGAAAGGGCAGCTCAGGGACCAGTCACCTGGGAGCACCCAGGAGGGGCCTGGTCTGCACCGCTGGGCTTAGATCAGCATGCAGCGCTCTCTAAAGAGCTAAGCACTTTCATCTGAATCTACCAACCAAAACCTTGGAAGTGGGACAAAAAGGGGCTCCCAAACAGGTCGAGTTCACATCCACCTTATAGGTAAGTTTCTGAAGAGACTTCCATGAGCCACAGGAGAGTCAGGCTAGGGTCACAGACATTAACCCATTGCCAACCTTCCTTTAAAACGAAGGGTGCCAGGAAAGACAAGGTTCCCACATCGAAGGGTAGAACAAATCTCTTTCTTGCAAATGTGAAATGATTTGCCACTTATTTGGGGATGTCAGAGTTTGTGAACAATGTCTCTTATTCTGAATATATCTATGGGTGTGTGTGTGTGTGTGTGTGTGTGTGTGTGTGTGTGTGAGTGTGTGTGTGCGCCAATGCTGGGGCTTGACTCAAGGCCTCTTACTCTCACTTGGCTTTTTCACTCAAGGATGGTGCTCTACTACCTGAGCCATGCTTTTTACTGGTTAACTGAAGATCCAACTAACTGAGATCTTCAGATCTCAGCCTCCTGAGCAGCCAGGATTATAGATGTGAGCCACCAGTGCCCAGCTACGTTGCCTTTTGCTGATGCTTTAAAATCATGCTTGCTCAAAGTTATTGGGTTCTCTCTCTACCAACAGGGTCAACTGGTTCATCCTTCTGCTGATATCTGCCCTTGTCTGAGCAGGATAGGAAGGTATATCATCTACTACTCTTACCGAGGAGGTAAGAGCACAAGCAAGGGGGACTGATAAATAAGATCCTGATCAGGAAGAACTGACTTAGAAACTGGAAGAGATGCTGTGGACATCTCCTTGTGACAATTCAAGTATTTAAAATTTATAATTAGTGGAGGAGGGGGTCATATGAAGACAGCTTGCTCCCAAATGCAGTGAGCTGAGCAGGGATACAGAAAACAAAAAACTTTGTTAGAACCCTTGATCCATCCTTACCTGAAGCTAATATTCTCCATGGTCTTTCGAGTTATATGAGTCAAGGAAATTCCCTTTTGTCACTTAAGATAGTATGAGTTGGGTTTCTATTACATGCAACTAAAGGCATTCTAGAGGAGATCCAGTCCAGAAAACTGAGCTGAGAGTACCAAGCACTCACCTATATGTTGGGCACAGGTATCACAATATTCTGCATACAAGGACTCGAAGCAGTGGCAACAGTAGGGTCGTCCCTCCTTCATGATGTAGCGCTGGCCACCCAGCACTGTCTCGCACTCGAAGCAGCAGAAGTGTTTCATGTGCCAGTGTCGCCCCTCAGCCTCAGTGCACTCGTCAGCAAAGATGATCTGGAGAAAGGAAGCCAGATGGTGAGCATCTGAAACCAGGCTACTGCAGCATACCTCAAAGGAAGGGGGAACTACAGGGACCCTAAACTAGAAAGGCAAAAAAAGCAAGTCTTGCCCATGGTCATGAAGCAAAAGGCTATGTGTGGTTGTTTACAGCTGCAGCAGCTCCAATGTTGGCACCTGCCTGAAATGCAATTCAAGATGACACCAGGGAGGAGCTCAGTTACCTTTAAATGAGAGAAAGAACGCTGGACTCTACAAACTAGAAAGCAGGATGAGGAAGAGACAGGTTGTGTGCACATTGGCCATGCCTATCTGGACTCAGTATTTTCTAAAGTGGGAAATGTACCAACACCTGGAATGCTAGCTGTTTCTTTAGAACACAGGCTGTGTTCTACACATGACAATACTAAGCCAGAGAAGGAGCCACTATGTCCACTCTCACTCACAGGTTTACATCTTTCATCTTCCCCTGTGTCTCAAAATGACTCATGCTCAATGATAGTACCTATCTGGCTCTCACAAGTGTTCATGTTTCAACATCTGTTTTCAATTTTAAAGCAGATTTCAAAACATCCTACAAAGCTATAATCATCAGCATGGAGTGGTATTGGGATATAGGTAAGAGCTGAGGTACAGTACTAACCACAGAATTCACAGTCTAGGAATAAATCCATTTACAGTGGCCCACTGATTATCAAAAAAGGTGCATGGTACAACCCATGGAAAACAGTCCAACAAATTTTGGCTAGGACAACAGGAAGTCTTGTATAAGAAGAATCAATTTAGAACCAGGTGTCAGTGGCTCATGCCTGTAATATTATTTGTTTAGAAAGTTAGATCCACAGAATAGTAGTTTGAAGCTAGCCTGGGCAGAAGAGTCTACTAGATCACATCTCCAAGCAAAAACATGGACTGAGGTATGGCTCAAGTGGTAAAGTACCCCCTGAGCATGAATTCAAAATCCCCTACCAGAAAAAAACCAACCAACCAATCAATCTGTCTCCCTGCCTCTACCATATAGAAAAATCTAACTGAAGAGAATAGGTAGATGAAAGGAAAGAGGAAGAACTGATGACTATCATCATAATACCCCATGTTCTAGTGACGATGGAACCAGGTAACTTAAAGGGATGGGCGAGGTTGGGATAAATTGGGAGGAGGGAGAATGATGGAAGGGAAGATACTGATCAAGATGCATTGTACTCATCAACTGACATGTTAAATTAAAACCACTCTGTACAAGTACTTTAAAATATTTTTTAAAAACATAACTGATAGAAATAAAAGACCAACCAGGAAAAAAAGAGATAAAAATCTTAGAAGAAAATAGAAGTGTAAATCTTAGCCCTTGGGGGTGCCAGGAAGAGGTCCTATCTTCTCTTCTGTTTTAGCTGGCATCACACATGCAAACACCTCCTGGAGCAAGAGGCAAAGACATCTAGACAGAGTATTAAGCAGCCTCCTGAATTTTCCCTCCAAACTTTTGGAAATGGTAAGATAATCAAAAATCATGCCATCCATTTTCTTCTCCCTAACCAACCAGTCCCATGGAGTTTCCACATAGACGCATTTGGTTCTTGAGGACTACACCCAGGATTTGGGCTGTGATCTAAAACTTCCCAATATGTTTCTAAATGTTGTATCTTTTTTTTTTTTTAATTTATAGAAGCAAGGCTCTGGAGTCACTGGGGGCTGAGGGGGGGAGTCTGACCTCATCACAGGCTGCACAGCGGGGCTTCAGGCACTCGGCGTGGTGCCGGCCACAGTAGATCTTCCCATCTTGGTAAAAGTAGATCAAGTCCACCAGCAGCTCGTTGCAGACAGTGCATATGAAGCAGGGCGGGTGCCAGCAAACGCCATGGCCAGCTCGTGAGGCGAACACGGCAATATCCCCGCCATTAATCTGCCCTCCGCACTGTGAAAACAAAACAGAAGCATCAGCACCGTGGCTGACAGCATCCCTCCATGCTGTGCTAAAGTGACCAGGACCCGCTTCCATGCCAGTCACCATGTAATCTGCTCTCTGTTCTGGGAAGGGCAGATTTCCCCCAGCCCCTCCCTCTATGTAATACAAAACGAGAAGAGAGGAAGGTGGGGGAGAAAAAGGTCTGTATAAGTACACATAGGAGCTGGGCAGGCAGGACACCAAGTGGCTGGGGGTGGGGGTGAGGGCAGGGAGGACTCACCCTTTCCTATACCCTCCATACTGCACGCTGAGGCAATGCCAAGTTTAACACCAGGCTGGGGAGGGGGAGGACAGGGAATAGGGGAATTCAGTGGGGGGTGGGGGGCAGGCACAGGTCTGCAATAGTTGGAACCAAAGGAGGACTTGGCACAAAAAAACCCTGTCTGCCCTTACAGATCTTTCATTTCCCTGTGCCTTTTAGGCAGGCTTTTTCGTCTCTGCTTGGTTTCTTCTACCATCGATCTCATTTTTGAACATTTCTTCCCAGAAAGAAACAAGGCAGAAACGCAGATGCCTGAGTAGCTGGGGTTATAGGAGTGGGCCACCAGTGCCTGGCTTGTATTGTTTTTCTGTTTGATTCAGTTTATTGTCTGCTTCTCGCCCTCACTCATAGCTCCTCAAGACTAAGCTCTCATGTCCTTTGCACCCTGCCACATCTCCAAGGCCTAGACACGAGCCAGGCACACAGCAGGTACTTATGGGATGAGGGATCAATGAGTGAGCGGACGCCCAGCAATGCCTCTGCCCATCCCATCCATGCTCACCTGCTCGCAGATGGCCCCTGTCATGGTGACAGGGAAGGGCCTGACATTCCCTCGGCCCAAATTCTCTCGTTTCCTCTGGCTGCTGAACAGCTTCAGCTCCCGTTTTTCCTCCTCATCCAGCGAGTTGCAATATCGAACCTGAACACACAAAGAATAGGATGTAGTGGGTCCTGAAGCCCACAAGTTATTTTCCTGGCATGAGCGCTACCTTCGTTTCACAGCCCTGGTCTGGCATTTGCCCACCCTAGGCATAAAGTGACCTGGGTGAGCCTCCTCTGACCAAGATGCTAACTGGCACTGCTTACTAAAGTCTCTGAACTCTGGAACTTAAGTCTCAGTCAGTCTGAAAGTTCTGGAACTAGCCCTTTGTCTCACTTACCATACTCAGACCAAAGTCATCTGGGGTGGATCAAGTGTCTGTCATATTCGGGGATGTTCTCTTCCTTTCACACCCATGTACATCCATGTAAATTGGTGGTGGCAATGAATGGGTGGAGCTTAGGTGCTGGTCCCCAGGCTGTGGTGACGCTGTGGGAAGGCCCTGCAGAGTCACCTGCATAGCAGGTGCACTTCTGTACACCCAGGCATTTGGGCCAGTCCTGAATTATTACTTAGTAATGCTGGTTTTAAAAGTATTTCACACACACACACACACACACACACACACACACACACACAACCAACCCCAGAATATACTTAAGAAGAAGAAAGTATATCATACCTATCAATAAAAGATCACCTATAATAATCAGAAGGGGATCTTGAAATAAAAGACTGAAACTAAGTTGGCTTTATTACCACTAGGAATCTAGTGGAAGGTGGCCACTTTGCCCTCAGGGGATGTTGTGCTCCTACTTAAACTTGGAGGTTGGGATGATCTCGAGAGCTACAAAGAGATACCCACTAGCACCAGACAGAAACATCTCCTCCATTCTTCAATCTCTCCATCCCCAGGAATGCAATGCAGCTTCAACAGGAGTAACCCTGTTATCGGTGAGAACTCTTTACCACCATGTTCCCATCCCAGCATGCAGTTCTACAGCCACCTCCACCCCTTGTTTATCTTCCTCAGGAGTCAACTGGACATGAGAAAGGCCAATGGTGTTACCCGGATGACCCGACACAAAGATAGCTACAGGAAAACCTTGTATCCTAGTTTGGAAACCGGGACAACTGTATCTACCCGTATTATCTGGGATAAAAGAAAATGAACAACATATATGCTTGAATATCATTATCCTTTATCTTCAAAAGGACCCATGTCAAACGGGCTGATTCAGCCCACTGGGTAATAATCTGAATAGAGACTTATCAAAAAAGCATAGACAAAATAAACCACTAAAAGCACAAAAGAACAGATCATACAACTTTTCCTCAAGTAAACAGAGGGTTTTTTGTTTGTTTGTTTTTAGGGAAAAGAAAAAAAATCTTTGCAGGAATGTTCCAGAAAGGGAACTGCAATGACTGGAACAGCCCAGAACACAAAGTTCCCTCAATGGTATTTTACGGGCCTGGCCTGTTTTTGAAGACAGATACCTCCCCCCTACTCCTAAAGGTCCACATTTTCACTTCCAAATTAGTAAGTGGGGTATTGAGCTACAATGGCTGCTCTTAGCTTGAAAAGAGAAAAAGATTATTTATATTTGTTTAATGAAATCAGAAATAAGCACCAGGAAAGAGCTCTATTTCTAAGGAGTTGTTTCAATTTTATACTTGTGTAAGCTTTGACCCTGATTACTCAAATTCATTCATTCTTTTTCTTTCTTCAGTGCTAGGGATCTAACCTAAGGTCACATGCTAGGCAAGTATCCTACCACTGAGCTACACCCCCAGCCCCTCTAATTTATTTTCCAGGCTCTTATACTACCACTTTTTATTCAAATGTGGGAGGGCAATTATAAGTAACATTCACTTGTTTCCTTGGGATCCAGCCTGTGGGTGGAAGAAGTTGGTGCTCAGCTCTCAAAATGGGGATTATTTTCCCATTCCATTTAAAATAACTTTATTTTGGTGCCAGTACTGAGGTTTGAACTCAGGGCCTAGGCACTGCCCTTTAGCTTTTCCCTCAAGGCTAGTACTCTACTGCTTGAGCCACAGCTCCCATTCTGGCCTTTTTGCAGGTTAATTGGAGATAAGCATCTCAGAGATTTTCCTGCACAGGCTGGCTTCAAATCTTGAGCTTCCAATTCCAGCCGTTCAAGTAGTTAGGCTTACAGGCATAAGCTACGGGCACCAGGCTATATACTTTTATTTTAAATGCAGAGTTAAATAATTCAATTTGACAAAATTCCTATTTTTTCTTTTCTTTTTTTATTAATTAAATTTTGTTGACAAGGTGTTGTGCAAACGGGGTATAGTTACATAAAGAGCAGTGAGTACATTTCTTGTGTTATCTTACACCCTCGTTTTTCTTTCCCTATTTTTTCTTTTAACCAGATACCTAATAATCGATTTCCAGCTTACAGTCCTAACACCGCCACGCACCACCCCCCCCCCCCATAAGCATGGTCTTCTAAAAAGCAAGTTCACACATTTCCCCTTTGAGATCAATGTGAACTCAGGACAAGAAAGGCCTGCCTTCAGGGCTGTGTTTCTGGGTTCAGACACTAGGACAGCCCATGAGCCATACTTTGAAAAGTACTACTGAGGGACTCTCACGAGAGCCAGGCTTCACTGTGACAAAAAGTCACAGATGTGGAAAGCTAGAGAGCCGCACACACAACGCCTGCAGCCTGGCATGCAAAACTTGTGCCCACTCATTGACTGTGAAACGATGCTGAAAATTCTATTGCCTCCTGAAAATGGCCCAAGGTCCCCCAGCCCTCCCTCCTTCCAATGCAGGCAAGCAACCGTCGGGCACATTCTTTGTCAGAACACCAGGATGGGGGCTGGGAATATGGCCTCGTGGCAAGAGTGCTTGCCTCATATACATGAAGCCCTGGGTTTGATTCCTCGGCACCACATATATAGAAAATGGCCAGGAGTGGTGCTGTGGCTCAAGTGACAGAGTGCTAGCCTTGAGCAAAAAGAAGCCAGGGACAGTGCTCAGGCCCTGAGTTCAAGGCCCAGGACTGGCAAGAAAAGAAAAGAAAAGAACACCAGGATGCTCTTAAAATTGGTAGTTCTCTGATTACCACACAGAGCTGATCACGCCAGCCTCAGAGGCTCATCCAGTCTGGAATGAAGATTCTTTTTTGGCAACACACATATAACAAGCCTTGGTCAGTTCCTTTAGGCTCTAATTAAGGAAGCTAACCCCTAAAACAAACAAACAAACAAAAAAACCAGCAGAGGGATCCTTCCACAATCTTATGGACGATGGCTTTACTGATGAAAAATAAGATTCTGATGACACATTTCCTAAGCCTCCTAAGCCCCCTTCAGCCTCTTACCTCATTGTCATGTGGCGGGAGCTGGTGCAGGAGCTGCTTGATGCGCAGTTTCTCTCCAGGACTGTTGACATAGGGGACTTTCTCTTCAGGGAGGCAGCTGTAGTACTGATGTACCTGAGGGATGGAGTAAAGACAGCATTTACCCATTATTCACAGTGCCAGCCACCACTTCCCCTCACCCGGAAAAGGTGTTCAGGCAGGAAGGCACTTCCGCTGTCCCCTGACCCTTCTTGAGTCTCAAGAGCCAGCCTCCCCTGCAGTACACAGAGAGGCTCAGCTCAGACAAAGCTAAGCAGATCGTGCCCCAACAGAAGGCTTTCCCCTTCGGAAGGGGGTGGGGGTAAAGCCAGCGATTGTCCCAGCAAAAGAAAAATTCAACAAATCTGCAGGTGAAGCCAGAAGGTAAAGCTCTCTCAGCAGCCTCCCCGAGTGTCGCTTTACCATTTTCTGTGCGGCTCCTGGGGCGGCGCCTCCCTAGCTGAGGGATATGTCAGCGCCTGTCTGGGCACTGCCGTCAAAGCTGTCTCTGGCACTCACCAACTCCTGGGTACCTCAGCCTCCACCTACGGTAAAAAGCCCTCCAGGGTTTGAGCCACTCGGGAGGCAGGCAGCAACTGATATCCATCCAAAAGAGACTTAATGCGGGGTGCAGTTGCATGTCACTGGAGCGTGTCATTCACACAAGGACCTTCTCATACTTTTTAACATTCCTGATGGTGACAGTTTATTAGGGCATATTCCTGCATTCATTTCTAACCACTGGGGAAAGCCCCAAACATTGAGGCTACCCTGAGAGAAGAAAGCAGACATTCTACTATCTATAACCACATGTAAAACGAGATCAAGAACGATCTCACCAGAAAGAAGGCATACTATCATATAAAACAACAATGATCATAAAAAGAAAAACAAACCAGCAACAACCACAATGCCAGCAGCTCAGAGAACATCCTGGAAAAGGCTTCCAAGAATTTCCATGCAGCAGGGTCACCAGCTCTTGAGAACCAAAGACAAAGCTGGGAAGGATAGTAACAGGGACTGTACCTCGGCACTTCACCCTTCACTCTTGCTCTAACTCCTTTGCATTGACGGGACTATGCTATGAATGCATGATCTGGGAATGCTGGGTTGAAGAATTGCGAAATTCTCTCCTTTGATCTCCAGAGATCGGCAAGAGTGTTAAAACTGAGCTCCAGAAAAAAAAAAAGCTTGCAATGACAGCAACTTTTTTTTTTTTTAAACAAAATGAGAATACCTATCTTTACTTTCCTAACCAACAATTGGATGGGAACTAGTTACCATCATGTCCCTATTGTCCTCCAAATCAGATCCCATATCCCAAAGCCAATCACAGAGCTCTCCTCACAGATTGCTGGCTCAAAGGAGGAAAGCTGGGCTGCTGCAAGCCCTTCCTACAGGCACCTGGCCCATTGCCACATCCTGGGACAGGAAGGAATGGTTCTGGGCTTTGAAGGCAGCTTCCAGATTGCGCCTAAGAAAACAGCCCACATCAGAAGTTAGCTTAGTATGAGAACTGCCTAGCTCCCCACTGGACTGGCAGAACATTCCAGGCATGTGTCAGGAGAGACCTTGTACTGTACACCTCACATGGGCCATGTACCAGAAAGCAAGTCCAGTCTCTGTGTCTGAGGAAGTGAGTTTTGCCTTTTATGTTAGAAATGTTGCTTGTAGAAAGGCTTTGGTCTAAATTTGGCATGGTAACCAATCCATGCCTATAATCCCAGAATTTAGGAGGCGGAAGGAAGCTAACTGTAAGTTCTAGTCCAGCCTGAGCTATGCAGTGAAATAGTTTCTCCACAGGACCAAAGGCTCTGGAGAAGCTAGGGCCGGAGATCAGCTGTCATCCTACGCCTTCCATTACAGTCATGAGCACCAGGACTAATTGCTAATGTGAGGTTAACCACTATGTTGCTTGAAAACACACAGCTGACTTGGAGCTTGCCTGACCCTCTCCTGGGTGACCGCTCACTGTGCTCCCAGCCCTCTCATCAGTGCCCAGAGCAGCCATCTCTGAGATCCCTTCTCAAGCGGCACCTTGAACCAAGCCAGCTGCGACCCTGTACAGCTGTCATTTCCCACCTCCAGGTTCCTGAGCAAATCACACAGTGGCTCAGAGCTCCCACCATAGGCTCCAGACGACTCAAGTTCAATGAGCAATGTGAGTGCCAAATAATCATGGTTTTGCAGCGCAGCCCAATCCAGATGAGATAACCAGACATCTCCTGGACTTCCTTGTATTTTCAGTTGTATAGCAGCATTGTTGGTATGTAAATGATACCCAGCCCTAGGCTCTGGGAGTCATCTCTTATCCCAAGCCAAAAAAAAAAAAAAAAATAGGAAGCAGGGAAAAGGAGGGGAAAATGTTAAACTATTATAAAGGTGTGGTGTTTTCTAAAGAAACCCAGTAACCTAGAGGAAATGGAAGCTGATGTGCAAACTGACTGGGACCTGCTTTCTCATCTCTCTGGTCCCAGGGTCCTCTAACCTCTGTTGTGTTCTCTCTCTCTGAAGACCTGCTCTCCCACTTGCAAAGCCAGAGGCTTCCCACAGCCCTGGTGTTGAAAGTGCTTCAGTTCAAGTCTAGTGACTTGCTTCCCTCCATTCCTTCAGTTCCACAGTTACCCCATCTTGGGCTGGGTCTACATCCATTGATGGGACAGAAGAAGTTGCATGCACTCCAAGACTAGAGGACAAAGGAATTCTAGCATGACACAATCAACAATGGTGGCGCTGACTCAGATACAGCACTGTGGAGATGAGGAATGTTAGCGCCCCGATGCTGGAATAAAAATCTCGGAGACAAAAAACTGAAAAGGAGGGAAGACTGACTTTGACAGATGGCTGCCGAGGTTTTTAGTGCATGGCTTTCTTGGCTCTGTCATTTGGGGCTTATAACAAGGCTCAGCAGCAAGGAAGCAAGGAGCAGGTGGTAGAGCAAAGCTGCTCACCTATTGGTGGCCCAGAAGTGAAAGAGGCAGACACAGAGAAATGGGGGGTGGGGGGGAAGAGAGGAGTTAAAGAAACAAAGAGAGGGGAGGAGTGGGAGAGAGACAGACGGACAGACAGAAAAAGGGAGAGGGAGAGGGAGACTCTGGACTCCCATATCTACCTCAAGGGTTCACCCTTCCTCCTCAATGATCTCTGACCACCCATCAACAGTGACACTGATGGTGACCAAACTCTTAGCACATGGCATTTCCAATCCAAACCCTCACAGAATGCTGAGGTCTGTCCTAAAGCCCAAATTTCTGGACTCTCAACAGAGGAACACAGATCTCTCTATTCTGGATAGAGTTCAAGCCTACTACTGATCACCACCTGAAACATATTTCTACCCAGTATTCTCCACTCATTCCTCCAGTGAAGAATGTGCTAAGATGTCTTCTTCCAAGGGAACCCATCATGGGGATTAGGGGGGAATGCCCCTCTAATCAAGCATATGCTTATGTCACAGTTCACCCTCCAGTGCTGAGGAAGGAGGGTGAGTAAGCTCTTCGTGAATGGCTTCTAGGCCACAGCAGAGCCAGTCTAAGTCCTCATCTCTTAAGTTGGGGATTTCACATCTCCTGGGGTTGAGTGCTGGGTTTCCCAAGCTTGCCACTGAGTAAAGAGGATGAGAAACAGAAGGGAGTGAGGAAGAACCAGTGCTCCAGAGTTTCCCAGTCAGTGAGCCCAGATGCAGGAATGCCACAGACATGCTCCTCTGCAGAATGTGCTAGAAGCTTTGCTCCACTTGGCTGTTCCCAGGTAAAGGCTGTCCTATGAATCTGCCCTGGGCAAAGTCAGACTGGGTACCCGTCCCTGAACAATTCATTGTGTTATTTAGAACACAAGAAACTGGCTTATGAACATGAAATAGCCGAAGGCCTTTATTGAAGGGGTTGTTCCCTAACAGGGCGGCTTGGAACAACTTCAGTCTGTGTCAGATTGTCAGAAGTCCAGTCAGAGTGCAAACAGTCTCTGAAGCAAGGCCTCACCCAGCTGGAGACACTGTGCCTGCAAGGAGGAGGTGCAGGTCTGACAGCGTGTCTGCCTGGGCAGGGCAGGGGAGCTAGCGGGCCACTGACTGGTTGCCTGAAGGAGAAAGGCACACCATCAAAAAGTGTGTGAGCCCCAAAAGTGTGTGAGCCAGGAGCTGACGGCTCACACTTATCCTAGCTACACAAGAGGCTGAAAGCTGAGGATTGTGGTTTGAAGGCAACCCAGGCAGGAAAGCCTGTGAGGCTCTTATGTCCAATGATCCACCAAAAAGCTACACATGCAGCTGTGGCTCAAGTGGTAGAGTGCCAGCCTTGAGCTAAAAAACTAAGGGAGAGTGCCCAGGCCTTGATACTGTCCCCATCCTCCCCCCAAAGAATGCAATATAAAGTGTGTAAAGCACATCAGTTCATTGCAGCAGCAGCCCCTGGAAGGCTTGTCACAACACAGATTCCCAATCCCATAAACCTGGGGTGGAGCCCTCAGATTGGCATGTGTAGCTGTTCCTGGGGTGTGGCTTGGGTTGAGGGAACCCCCATTTTGGAAAGCCTTCCAGGTATCCAACTCTTTTACCTCACCAAAGCATGATAGGATTCCTACTTTTTCCAAGAAGTCTAGGAAATTCAAAGGAAGGGAAAACAAAAAAAACCAGACAGACCGGCCCCTACCCACGTGTTCGGGTGTCTCCTCTCACAGATATGTGGTTAGGCAGACAGATTCTACCGAGCCAGGCCACCAATGAGGAGGCTGAAGAGCAAAGCTTTTCTCTGTCAAAAGCATCCTCAATTTACTACAGCAGGAACCCAACAGTTGCCGTCCGATGCCCTTGCCCTTGGCTGATCTCGACAGCCGTGGCTCCCGACTGAAGAAAAGGGCTGAGAACTATGTATTGACAGAGTGGCTCCCAGGCCGGAAGTGGCTTTCTATGCAATATTTCACTTGCATACCCTGTGGCGCCCAAGAGGCGGATACCCTTTATACTCAGGGAGTTGACTATCCAGAGGTGAACGGTAGAACTGCCCTGCTCCCCCACTGCCTCTCTGCTCTCAGTGGATTCTTGGCTTTAGTCAAGAGAGACTGGCAGCCGAAGGGGGAGAAAAAAGGAGAAAGAAATCCTAGACGTGATAAGATATTCTTGATGTATTGGTACAGTTGACCACAGAAACAAGTATGTTTTCCTTGCATGTTTTTCCCTTGTAGAATCCACACATGGCTGCCTACATCGAAGTCTTCCCACAATGCTGCACAACACTGAAGCCAGGGAGGAGGGGTGACAGAACCGGCTGCCCACCTGCTTCCATTGTCCTTTTCTTCCTCAACAAGAATACTGACAGTGCATCAATATGCCTTAACACCCCTCCTCAAGGGTGACATGTGGCAATGTGAATAGATGCTGGCCAATGACATGTGATGGTTGTGACTCAAGGGAGAATTCCTTTCAAGGAGGCCAGGAAAGTTGGCAAGAGCCCCTTCTGACTGTTCTGCCTCCTTCCTGCTTTCTGTCTGAAAAGTAAACCAAATGGTTGGAGCGCTAGCAGCCACTCTGTATCATGAAGCAACCTCCACGGTGGAATTTGTGGGGGTAAGAATGGAACAACAGAAAGTCAGAAAGTGCCTAGATTTAAAAAAAAAAAATACCATGGACATACTCTGGATTGCTTATCTCTAAACTTCTCCCCACTTCCTGGAAATACATGACTTCTTTATTTGCATTCTCTAGGAAATGAATGCAATTCCTAAGATGCAGGAACAGCCGTTAAACATTAGCAAGTGCCACAGTCATCTGGATTTTAAAACAACTCACAATATGCCAGGCAAAACCAAAAGATCTAGGTTGGAAAGGCCAGTGTGACTCCACAAAGGGCCGGGGTGGGGGGGGGAGGGACTCTTGGAGCAGGAACTTTAATGTGGACCAGCACCTTCGCAAATTTCAGAGGACCCATCAGAAGACAAGGCCTTGATTGCCCATTTCCCCCTTTCCTGTAGTGGGCGTAGCTTGGGCCTGGACCAATGGGCCTCTGTTCACAGAGCTCCTATCTGCACGGTCCCCATGGGCTCCCTGGAGGGATGGGAGAGATGAGACTGGGTTCTGGGGTAACATGATAGGTTTAGGGCAAAGGCACTGGGGTTCCCACATGAGGACACGGAGGCCAATCAGGCAGAATGGCAGCTCTAAACCAGGGCTGGGGCAGGGTGCTCATTTTTGCCAATCCCTCCTCCCCCCCCACCCCCCCACCCCCGCATCTGTCAGGGTTTCATTAAGCAGGAATGGGAGACAAGGGCTGTTTCCTGGAATCGAAGGAGACATCCACCACCTCCGGCTCCTCCTCGTCCCTCCTGGGGACTCAGGTGGTAATTTTAATTGCTTTACTCAGGAAGCAATTTAGGAAAGGCGCTGTGATACCCAGTGCTTGGCTAATGTCTCCACATGCTTCCGCTCCCACAGGGCCGTGGTCAGCATGGGAAAGGAAAGTGCGGTTTCTTTCTTCTGCTTATCTCCATGTCTAATCCAGCAGCCAGTCTTGTCAGATGTAAGGTTCAGAAGAGAACCAGAGTCCAGTTCCCCCTACCAGACCATCCCAGTCTAAGCACCCACTCAAACTACTGCCCCAGCAGCTGCTGGCTTTGGTGCCCACTTCTGTGCCCCGGTAGCTGAGGCTCTGTTCAGCACGTTTGAAGATTAGCCAGGGCAGTTAAGCCCTCTCCCGTGCCCCTTCTTTCAAGGCCAAGGTCCTCACTGTGGCATTCTGACCCTTTCCTGATACTGGCTGACCTCCAGCCCTACCACATTCCTCTTATTCAAGTCTCCAGCTCCCCGTGGCCTTTTCAGTACTTCTACCTCAAGGCCTTTGCATGAGCCAGTCCTTTTGCCTGGCATGTTCGTCTGCCAGTTATCTCCATAGAGCCCACCCTCCCTTCTCCTGGTCTTTGCTGAATGGCTACCTCTGTAGAGAGGCCTTCCCTGGCTGTCCTGTGTTTCCCATACTCTCTAGCCCACGCAGAATATCCGGCGGTTTCTGGTTATCACTTCTGGTTATTACAGTTGGGGCAAGGGACTGGATTATCAATTAGTGGGTGGAGGCTGGGGATGTAGATAAGCATCCTCCAATGACAAAATCACCCACACTGTTTGCCATCAAAATGTCTGCCAGGATCCATAAACCTTTAACGTGCTTTTCTTCCTAGAATGGAGCAGTGGTAGACACCACACTCTGGGTGGTGTGGGATGTGGCTGTATGTCTTTTCCCATGGAACCTGACCACCAGGGACTGAGCCCACTAGGTACGTACCCCCAGAGGGGTCTGCCTGTAGTTAGGGTCAACAGCTGCTTTTTGAACGACAGTGTACTCTGTTCCAGCCTGGGCCTATCTGGGTGACATCCAAACATGCAGTGAGAAAACAAAACAATGAAAAATCCAAGGGAAGATCTGTCAAGGGAAAGGGGGGGAGGGACCCCGGTCCCGTACCATTCTATCCAGAGAGCTTGTTTTTTCTCCAGAGATGAGTAGGATAGATAGGGTAGAGCAGATGCTGCTTCTTTAAGAGGAAGAGACAAACATCTGTATATGAAGCCAGAGAATTTCTCACAAGTTACCATTGCTGAAACACAGGGAAGAAAACAATCACATGATATCCTACACAGGTGCCTTAAGTCAAGACCCATGTAAGCCATTCTGCACTTATGTGTTGGGGGGGAGATGGGCGGGCTTTTCTCTCCAGCCTGCCGCGATTTCTTATTATTTATAATACTAAACCTCAACGTTTACTTAGAAAATAGTTTCCATTTAGTGTGGAGCATTATTGTCTGGCAGTGATTTATCTTACCTTGACTCAAGAAGAGGTCGCAGAAACAAAGACGAGCTGAGAGTTTAAACACTTTGGGGTGGGGGAAAGGGAAGCTATCATGAACCAAAAGATTTCTTCACCCCTAATCTGCCCAAAGTCTACAGATTTGCATGTGTGCCTTCCTTAAAACTCCCTGCCTGGAAACCCAAATCCAATAAGTACCATGCATGCACACACAGCTGGCTAGTTACTTCATGGCCCGTAGCACCCCTGTCTCCATCTGTAAACCGGAGACAGTACCACCAGCCTGCAGGCAGAGCTGGGAGACTCCCATAAGGGCTGGCCAGGATGTGGGTAGGGCATGAATGCCCATATGAGTTCTTCACACACTTCATCCCTGCCCCACACCCCGGTGGGGGCTCTATGTGGACACCCAGACTTTAAGGATCATCATTAAGGTTAGGTCCTATCTTACAGACTGAAGTCCGGATAATGTGAGACCCCAGAAGAGCACAGGTATGGAGAAAAGGCCACACAGCAAGAAGTCCATCATTGGCAAGGCAGGAGGCCAGGCTTTGCTGGAATAGGAAACGACCTCTAGGTGGAAGGCAGATCTACTCTAGGACAGTGCTCCTCAACACAGCAGACAAACGACTACAAAGCAAAGGGTCAAAGACACAGACCAAAACTACAGAAGTTAAATCAGGAGCCCAGCGCTGGAGGCTCATGCCTGAAATCCTAGCTATGGAGGAGGCTGAGATCTAGAGGGTAATGGTTTGAGGAAAGTCTACTATACTCCATTTTCAATTAATCAGCAAGAAGCTAGGCTGAAGGTGTGGTTCAAGTGGTAGAATGGCCAGCCATGAGCAAGTGTGAGGTCCCCGAGTTCAAACCCAGGCACTACCAAAAAAAGTCAATCAAACAATAAGGCAAGTCTACTTTGTATCACTTGCCAACCACCAACATTACTGGGGTTGGGGAGAAACACTAGGCAGCACACTGTTCTAGGCTACGTCAGTCTACTGGAAAGGATGGATTTTAAAGTTCACCTTGGCCCTTTTGGTTTGGTTTTGTTTTGGTGGTAGTACTTGGATTTGAACTCAGAGCCTTGTGTTTCCTAGGCTGGTGCCCTACCACTTGACCCATGTGAGCAGAGCATTAACTCTTTTCCAAGTGGACTCCTTAGGAATGTATGACAGGGCATCTTTCTGTCAGTTTTCAGTTTTTGCTAGTGCTTCAACATTTCAAGGAGTCAAAGAGCAGTATAGCTAGGATTCTTTCTTCAAGCTTCAATTCCTACTAAATCCACTGGGTCCTAAGGCATACCTTAAGGGTCTTCATCATGAAGCCATGTGTTGGGATGGGAACCATATTAACCATGAAGGGCATCTGTGGGAACTCCAAAGAGGGTGGAGATCAATGACACTATCTGGTAATGAGTACACTTAGAATATATCACTCAGTGAGGTCCAGATAAACGGACTCACATGTAGCTGACTTTCTCCCAGGGGTCTATTAGGTTAAAGTGAATCTGTCTGGGTTATTTTTCAGCAGAGACCACATGGGTTGTAGAAAAACTACTTCAACTGCTTACAGTGATTTTTTTTTTTTTTTTTAGTCATCATCATTATTTTGTTCTGGTGCTGAGGCTTGAACTCAGGGCTTCACATTTTCAACTTGACTTTTCCACTCAAGGCTAGCTCTCTACCACATGAGCCACACCTCTACTTCTGGCATTTGGCTGGTTAAATTGAAGATAATCTCACATACTTTTCTCACCAGGCTAGTTTCAAATCAGGATGCTTAGATCTCAGCCTTTCAAGTAGTTAGAATAACAGGTATGCACCAATAGCACCTGGCTTATTATAGTATCATAAGTTACATATTTATGTACTTGGTGGTAAAATATTCAGAATATTATTAGGCTTTCCGTCTTAACCATTTTTGAGTGTAGGGTTCAGTGGCAGGAAGTGCCTTCATACCTCTATACAACCATCACCATCATCCATCCCCAGAACTTTCTCATCCTCCCACACTACAGCGCTGTACCCCATCAACAACAGCTCCCCATTCCTCCCTCCCCCAGACCCTGGCAACCATCTTCCTTCACCCGTTTGACAACTTGAGGGTGATTTTGCTTGCAAGTTAGAAGCAAAGGCTCTTTGGTAATACGTCTCTGAGATTATGTTGCAAATCAAGGGGAGAGACATGAGTCAGACCATATATCTGCCCTGACAGTCAAGGTATTTGGATCAGCAAGTGACAACAGAAGTGCCTCAGGAAGGTGCTGGCCCTGCCAGCAGAGCCTGCACCCACGGAAAGGAACCAGCACCCGGTCACTACCACCGTGTTTCTGCTCAGAAGACCAGTGAGATAAATTATCACCCATAAGCTAGCCACTTAGTACTTCTGAATTTTCAGTCTTGGGCCATTGACTCTACACGTTACAGACCATGGAATCCCCATTAGTGCGCACGTCGGCCCAGCTCATTACTGGCTTCCAATTGCTCAATGTAAGAGAAGCAGCCCAATGGAGAAGCTGATCAGCACGGCCAAGAGAGCTCAGCATCAACGGCCGCAGAGAGGGAGGGCAGCCTGCGGCATCCCAGAGATGCTGTGGCTCACCTTAAACAATGCTTGTGCTGGCTGCAGCTGGCGCCCAAAGCCCAGAGCCTTCTCTGTGTGCAGAGCCACCACAGCACCCAGCTGCACGGTTTTTTGTTTTTTGTTTTTTTGTAGGACACAGAATCACAAAAATAGGATGTTTTAGAATCGATTCTTACAAAGGAAGGGAGTAAATAACAATGCATAGGAAGTATTTTTCAAATTTTATCAAAGATATGATTTATTTTCAAGAGAAGCTATCTCAAACCATGGTTGACGTGAGCTTGAGTGCATTATGATCTCAAAATCAAATACCAAGATGGAGAATGTTTAAAAATTGTCTAAGAAAAATATACTATAAAGCTGGGTGCCAATGGCTTATGATTATAATCCTAGCTACTCAGGAGGCTGAGATCTGAGGATTGTGGTTCAAAGCCAGCCTAGGCAGGAAAGTTGCTGAGACTCTTATCTCCAATTAACTACCAGAAAACCAGAAGTGTTTCTGTGTTCAAGTGGTAGAATGATAGCCTTGAACTTTAGAGCTCAGAGACAGCAACCAGGCCCAGAGTTCAAGCCCCATGACTGACAAAAAGAAAGAAAGAAAAGTGTACGATATAAGATCACTGTCACATTAGAAGTACAAATACTGAGTATTGGGGTATTTGTTAAAAAAAAAAAAAGTGAAGCATGCCTGTAATTCAGGCTACTCAGGAGGCTGCAATAGGAGGATTGTTGTTGAAAGCCAGTCCAGGCAGGAAAGTCCATGAGTACTGGTGCACACATATGCACGCATGTGCGTGTGCACATGCACGCACACACAGTCAAGTGCAAAAGGAAAGTGTGAAGTACAGCAAGTATAAAGATCTTGAGGCTGGAAGAAGTAAGTCTGAGGATCTCGAAGAGTGAAGCTCTGGTTTGAATGTGCCCCCAAATTCCTGCAAGGAAAACTTAATTCCCAGTGCAACCAGGAATTAGGTGGTAGGGCCTGGTGGGAGACATAGGAAAGACAAAGGCTCTGCCTCATGAATAAACAAACACTGCGATCTGACGGGCTTAGGGAAGTGGGTCCACCCTCCTCTGCTTTTCCACCAGTGTTCATCCCTTCCCTTGCCTTTGTCTATATGAGGATGCAGCAAAAATGCCTCACTGGTCCCCAGTACACCGACGTGGGAGCTCCCAATCTCCAGGAGAGCATATGGAAACACAAAGCTCATTGTCAAATTCAGAGCCAACTTCAGAGCACTCCATCACTGTGAGAGTAGCACATTCTCCTTTGCCTGTGAGGGAATGAACTGCTGGTCTATAGAACGTACCCAGGCTCAGGCTAGACTAGAACAGGCTGCAAAGCACTTCCTGTGGATGGATTTAAGGACAACAGTAGCTAATCATGCCAAGAATACAAATAGTTTCTACGGGAGGCTAAGATCTGGGGATCAAGGTTCATAGCCAGCCCAGGAAAAGTCCATGAGACGCTTCTCTCCAATTAACCGCACACACAAAAAAAGCTGGAAGTGGAGGTGTGACTCAAGTGGTAGAGTGCTAACCTTGAGCAATAAAGCTAAGGGATAGCACCCAGGCCATGAGTTCAAGCTCCAGTACCAACGTACACACAGCTTCCCAAATATGAAGAAGAAAAATCTAAGTAGAGGGGACACTGCATTACAGCCAGGTACACTGCAAGGTGTCATCTGTCAAATAAAATCTAGCCCTTCTAGGAGTCATCAGCGCACAGGTAAATATCTACCTCCAATTGCTCCCTTGACCAGGTAGGTACCTTTGATCAGTGCACGAACTGTACAACTGTGTATGACAGTCTCAATCCTCTTTCAAGCTAATAGCCAGCCTGCCAGCCTATCAACGGATTTTTCTGGTTAAGAAAATGCAGGATCAGATACTGATGGAATAATTTTCTTCCCTTAGGAAGATCCAATTGCTGAGTCTTAATTGATCTTCTAAACCATAGTAGCAACAACTAGCACCAGTGGTAGCTGAAGGCCAACTAAGGATTAGACACTACCCCAGGAAATTTGCAGCCATGATGAAGGGAGAAAGCTAGCAGAACTGATTTTCTAGTACCATCTATCTGGATGTTAATGGGTTTCTGCCCTACATCTCCTTTTGATATAATATATAGATATAGATATAATATATATATAATTAATACAGAGCAGCTCATTCTGACAGTCATTGGCTAGAAGGCTCAGTTTTTCTCTTCCTGAGGCCTCTGCCTTCCTATTTGTTGAAGACCAGCCCCACGCATTTGTTCATTTCACCACACATATGTACAGTATGCATACAATGTGATATGTGACGACTTCTGTATCTACCCATGAACATATCAGCATAATCAAGACCATGAGTAGACACAAGGCCCTCAGAAGCCTTCTTCCCTGTAAGTAATCACTGGTCTGTCCTCTTATAATCACTGTAGGTTGGTTTGTATCTTCTACAGTTCTACATGAACACAATCATATAGTATGTGCTGTCTTGGTCTCATCCATTCTTTTAGACAACATAGTGCTTTAAGATCTAGTCCTATTGTGGTGTATGCCAATAGTTCATTTCCTTTTATTGCAGAATAGTAGCTTACTATATAAATACAACACAACTGTTAATCCATTTAGCTGGTGATGAACATTTGGCTGACTTTCAGTGTGTGTGTGTGTGTGTGTGTGTGTGTGTGTGTGTGTGTGTGTGTGTGTTGCTGAGGATTAAACCAAAGGCCTTGTGCATGCTTGGGAAGTACTCTACCACTTGAGCCATGCACCCAAGGTTCATACTTGGAATCCTCCTGCCTTTGTCTCCTTTGTAGCTAGCATTAGATATGCATTTCCATGCCTGGCTGTTTTTTTTTGTTTCTATAAAAACCACTATCAGGTTTAAAGCATCAGCTCCTTAGGCACTGTCCCATTAAATCCTTACAACAATATTGTAAATTGTGTAAGACAGTCGTTACTTTTCAGATGATGAAGTGAATATTATAAAATAGCACAGTCAGGATTTGAACTCAGAGCCAGTTAATATCAAAGCCCAGAGGACTCACAGATCCAGCCTAGAGGGACAGGTACTTAAAAAACAGAAGCCACACAGAAGAGCCACACAAAGCCTAGGGTCTGGACAGACATTTTCTATCTACCTGTGAAGTTACAATGGAACACATGGCACAAAGGAAATAGGAAAGACTGGTTTGAGAGTTCTGGATTCTACTGTACCTGGAAGACAGCCACCCTGAAGCCATACCTAGACCAATGACCTGTACATAATGAGTCCTTAAGAGGCCACTACTAACTGAATAAATGGCTGAATGCTCAAATGGTGGAATGGATGGATGGACAGACAGATGGGTAAGAGAGCTGGAGGAAGGAAACTATTTGCCAATTTGATGGCGGAGTCATCCAAGCATCCCATAAAATGACTCCAAAGATCACAGGAGTCCTAATGCAGAGGTGATCACCTTGAGCCCAGCCTCCAGTCTAAGCTGCTCATAGAAGAGATGGTGTGCAGTTGTGAATTCACACAGGAAGGACAAATGCAGGGTCACCTCCCCCTTAAATCCCAGAATGCATTTACTGTGAAGGCTGGAGCCATCTGTCTGAAGAGCAGGGAACTCCAACAGCAGGACTCCCCCCTGCTTTTAGAAATGAGTTTTGGGCTGGGAATATAGCCTAGTGGCAAGAGTGCTTGACTCATATATGAAGCCCTGGGTTCGATTCCCCAGCACCACATATATAGAAAACGGCCAGAAGTGGTGCTGTGGCTCAAGTGGCAGAGTGCTAGCCTTGAGCAAAGAGAAGCCAGGGACAGTGCTCAGGCCCTGAGTCCAAGGCAAAAAAAGAAATGAGTTTTGGCTTCTCAGGGCCTCACATTTATGTACCTGAGCCTTGACAAGTCCTGGCTGGTTGAATTCTAGCCACAATGCTGCTGATTTTATCTAGCAGAAGTGCTATAGCCTGAGAACCCAGGTTCAAGCCCCATCTCTGACAGCTCTGTTGAAAACAAGTTTATTCACAGGCAATTTTATTGAAAGCTGTACATAGTTCTCATTACCATCCGATGACCTCAGGGCATTTCTGAAGCCAAGAGAAACACAGCCATGTTCATGTGAGTGGTGTTCCTGAGAACTCTGAGGAAGATTGCCTCGGGGGAAGGGTCCTCTCTTGCCTGATTCTTGCCTCCTCCCCTCTCATCGCTCATGTTACCCTGAAACACTGGGGACTAGGGACAGTGGGGCTCACAGTAGTAGCTGCAGCTTCGAGGACACAGAACCTGGTTCCGTTGCTGAGGCATGCCTCTTGCCTCCATCCTGAAATTCCATTCTGAGCTCAGCATGTGCCGCTGGGGTAATGAGATGAAGATACGCTTCTACAAATGGTGGGTGAGTCTAATGATGGCTTTTATGGGGCTTGTTGTGGGGCTATTAGATGGTGCCTTCCCTCTCCCAAAACCACTCAATTGTGCTGCTGCAAGATGAACCACTTTGTCATTCTTCTCTCCCTGCCTCCCCCCACCCCCAACATCTGTCAGCTTCTGACCTTCCTGGCATAAAAACCTCTCACTTAGAAAGAGCAAACTATCAACAGTCTACAAATGAATGAAAAGCCAAGTGTCTGGCACAGTGTCTTCAGACTACCAATGGCAAGTCTTGGAACATGGACAACAGACCAAGAAAGAAGAAGAAGAAGAAGAAGGACTCATGATAGATTTCAAGGCATCTTGAATTCTCCTTTAACAAATAGGGCACAAGAGAGACCCACAGCCTGAGAGCTGGCAACAATGGGTGAGGGGCTTGTTTCTTATCCCCCGCCTGTGAACCTGTTTGTATATCTTGAAGACCCAACTAATGATGATAATGACAGCAGCTACCATTCCATGAGGACCTACTAGGTGTCAGCATTCTTGTGGCATGTCAGAATCATCAATCCATTTATCCTGCACAGCTACTGTAGATTCAGACATAAGCATTCCCATTTCACAGCTAGGAAAACCAAAGCTCAGGGTGCCAAAATAGCATTACCTGGTTTATCAGTGCTAGCCAGGACATGGTTCCATAGATCCCCTGCACTGCTTTTACCTTTGGAGTGGTTCTCAGGCTTTGACATGCATCCAGAGCACTCAAAGGCTTTATGGGAATAGATAAGTGGGCTCCTCCTCAGAGTACTGGCTCACAGGAGTAGAGCAAAGCCTGAGGACCTGTGTTTCAAGTTCCTCGATGATACAGGATGTGGGAATAGGGACCACATGTTGAAAATCACTGGGCAAGGCAGAGAGGTCCGCAAAATCTAGTCATCATCCTATGTAGCTACTCAGCTCACAGGTATCTCTTGAATAGGATTCGCTTGGCTATCCAATCCAAAGCCAGCACATCATAGCCCCTGGATCCTATCAACTCCCATGTCTGCTTTTGCAATAAAGTTTTATTGTCACACAGCCATGTTCCCCCCACCTTTTCCTTGATTCAGGATCTCACTATGTGGCCCAAGCTGTTCTTGAAGTCTTAATCCTCCAACATCAACCTCCCAAGTACTAGAATTACAGGTGTACACCCCCATACACAGCCCATTCTTTTATCTATTTTCTACAACTGCTTTTGTGGTTCAAAACCAAAGTCAACTATTTGTCAGTGTCTTGGTCTTTGGGTCCATGAAGACTACTAGATTCATCCTCTGGCTCTTTACAGAAGAAATGTTTCAGCCCCTTGCTCTAAATCACATGGCAGTCTTACTTGTTTATCCCTTCTCTAAATGCCTTACTCATTCACTTTTAACCTGTCTGTATTCTCAGCCTATTGTCACCCACGTAAGGGCAGCGACAATGCATTCTTGAACGTGTCTCTGCCCCAGTGCCTACGGAAGTGCTTGGCAGGTAGCTGGCAGTCAGGGAGCATTTTCTGGATTGAAGAGTGTTGTTGTGGACTGCCCAGACACCTGACACTGAACCCGGAACAGCAGAGTGTGTGGAGGAAATGGGATGACAGCAAGATAAGAGATTGCCAGAAAGCCAAACAAAGCCACAGCTTGCTGATGGGAAGGGCAAGAGGGAAGGCAGGGCCATGTTGCTTCTCAAAGTGATGAGGAAATCAGACTCCTTAGTCATCAGGGCCAGCCTGAGATTGGAAGAAACTTCCACCTCTAAGAATGAAAGAGCCCAGTGTAACCACAATGCCCTCCTCCCAGCAGAGGCCAGGGGGCCTCCTAGGATCTGATATTCTGGGTGGAGCAGCTTGGAGACAGAGTAGAGGGGGTAGAGCCCTGAGGTAAATGGACAGCCATTGTGGCTCTGTTCTCATCAGCTGTGGCATCTGGATTTAGTTGGTGAGCCTTTCAGATCCTCAGTGGATTCACAAGTGGGGGATTTTTGCTTCATGGGTAAATGTGATTATTTGTTCATATAACATCTGTTTGTTGAGTGGCTAAAACACACCTGACATTCTTTGAGGTTTTGAGCATGCAGTGATGAATGGACAAGGTATGTCTTCCTCTAATAAACTCAGATCCTTAAGAGACAGCACAGGCAAGAAAAGGAGTGAATAGAAATGTGTGTGCCCGGTGCCTGCTGTGAATTCGGGATGTGAAAGATGTTCTCCACACCTATCAGGGCTCTTATGAATGGGGGCGCTCTATGGTCCTATCTCCACCAGCTGCAGAAACAGGAAAGTGATAAATGACTGAAAAAAGCCTACCAGTGGGACTTCCCAGGCTTCGTGAGCATGGATTCTCTGGCAGAAGCTGGCTTCTGAGCAAACTCATTCCTTTCTTCCCATAGAATCCTTCACCATGTCCTCCACATTCATCCTACACTAGGTGGGTTCTGACTGTCCTTCATTCCTGAGCTTCCTTCACATGAACCCACGAACTTCTACAGCTAACAGCTCCTCCCAATCATGCTGTCGCAACTCAAAGGCCACCTGCTAAGAAAGGCTGTCCATAACCACTCAGCCAGAGTCAGCCTGTCCCCTCCTGGACCATACCTGAGCCACAATTATGACCGCAGAAGTGTTTTTTTTAATTCTTAAAACATACAGGACAATGCCTGGCTAAACGCTGGACTGGGGGGAATGTGATTCAAGTGGTAGGGTGTTGGCTTAGTCTGTATCAGGTCCTGGGTTCAATCCCAAGCACCAAAAAGAGTTTACCATGACAAATATGATGGTACTTATTTTAAAAAATGACCATCTGGAATTATTTTGATCACATACTTATGTTGTAAGCTATTAGTGTCTACCCTCCTCTCTTTATAGATTCAATGCAGAAGGCTCAACCCCAGCACCCAGACATTGCCTGACACATAGTAGGTATACAAATGAGCCCCCCACAAAAAAAAACCCCAAACAAACAAAAAACACCTCAATGGCCATTCCTAGGGGACAAAGTTTTCCAGTGTAGGTTTTGATATTTTTCTTAGGGAAAAAACTCCAGTGTTCTACTGTCTCAAAGCCAAACAATAGCCATCAGAGTCGGGCCAGGAACAGGTTCCACGTGGCAAAGTCAGAGGTCAAAGGAAAGAGCCTCCTGCTGACCCATGGATCCCCTCCCAAAGATGTGCATGGCACTGTTCTTTGTGGAAAGCCTCCGACTGCACCCAGAAACATCCTGCAGAGAATGCCCCAGGGACCTCCATCCCACCAGGCCCAGGAGGGCAACAGTAGCTTTCAGCCGGGAAGGAAGGTGGGTGGAGGCGCTCAGGTCTTCAGCAGATGGGGGAATTAGAGAATTCACTCAGGGGCCCAACTTGGGCCCTGTCCAAGCCATGCCCTCTCAGCGGAACCACAGACCTTCATCTGAATGAAGTCACACCTCTCAAAACAACCCTATCGCGGAGAAGCTGGGGTACATAAAGGCTCCTGTATTGGCAGACAGCACAAAAAGTATTTATATTTTATTAAAAGCTTTGAGAGCCGGGTGTGGTGGTGCATGCTTATAATCCCAGGACTTAGAAGCTGGAGACAGGAGGTTCCTGAGTTTCTGCTGGGCTACAACATAAAATACTTTAAAAAAGAAAAATAAAAACAAGAAGGTTTAGAGAAAGCTGAGAAGAAACCTAGGACTCCTGAGTGGTTTCAGATCCTTTGCCTCTCCCCCGCCCCCCAACCTTAACCTTCCTCTCCTGGGCCGCCAAAAGTTACTTTCACCTCTCTGTGCCAGCTCATACTAACAGTGCTCACTTAAGCCACTCCTGTTTCCCAAGCAGGGAGGGAAAGAAACAACTGCTTTATTGAGCAACTTCTATGTGTCTTACGAACACTCCTTCATTTGAAGCCAGCTCAGCCAGCCCCGAGGTCTATAGGTCTCGGCTTGGTTCCAGGGATAGCTGTCTGAGATTAAAGGTGTCTCTGCTACTCAATCGCTGTGTGATCTTCAACGTGTTACTTAACTTTTCTGAGCTTCCCTTTGTTTCTACAACAGATGCAGTAATAGTAATTACCAAACATAGCTCTTTTTTGTATGTGATGATTCTGGGGTTTGAACTCAGGGTCTAGGTGCTATTCCTTAGCTTTTCATTCAGGGCTGGCTCTCTATCACTTGAGCCACAGCTCCATTTCTGTCCCCCCCCCCCCCCGCCCCTTCTTCTTTCTGATGGTTCACTGGAAGTAAGAGTCTCACAGGCTTTCTTGCCTGGGCTAACCTCAAACCATGATCCTCAGATCTCAGCTTCGGAAGTATCTAGGATTACAGGCATGAGCCATGGATGCCCAGCGCAGACATAGTTCTTAAGAAGGTAAAATGAAAGAATGCCTGGAACATATGTTTTTAAGTGGCAAATCAGGAAGAATAATGTCATTTGTATGGAAATGGATGGATCTGGGGAAAAAAATTAAAACATCATACTGAGCAAGGTAAGCCAGGTCCAGAAAGACAGAGGCTGTAACCTCCCTTATAATCACACGTAGAGACATATACTTCTATACACAACCAAGTTGACTCAAGAACTATATGCAGAAGTGAAATTCCATGGTATAAACTCCTTGAATAATGAACAGTTTCGCGAAATGATTAGCAGGAAGCTCAATTATGTTTTGAATGGAGTGTTAGTGGAAAGGGCAGATGAATAGAAAAGGAAATTGTGGATGAATATAATCTGAATACTTAATGTAACTCACATATGCATTTATACACAAACACACACATACATATACATACCACTTCTTCTTTACTCATTCATCTGCTACTGGGTACCTCATCTGATTCAGTCATTTGGCTATTGTGAACATTGTTGCAATAACAAATGGGCAGGTGTCTTTTTGATATATTGATTTGCTCTCCTGCATACACATATGCTCCATACTGGTATGGTAGGGTCATAAGGAAGACCTGTTAAGACTTTTGAGGCACCTCCACACGGATTTCCATAGTTTACATACCCACCAACAGCATAGGAGGGGTCCTCCCCCCGCCCCCACCCCATTGACTGGTGTTTGTTTTCTTGCTGTTCAATGCAAACTCAATGAATTTCTCCATCATTGTCATCATCATCATCATCATCATCATCATCATCATCATCCACAGGAGAATACCCAGGCTCCTGGATGCTGAGCGACTCTCCTGAGGTAAGGTTTGCATGACTGCAGAAGTGAGGCTGCGGGGCGGGGCTTCTTCTGCAGGCTGGGGCTTGCAATGGGCCCTGCAGACTTTTGGATTCAGACAAATAACGTGCTGGTTTGAAAACAGTGCACTTCTGTCAGCCCCCGAGCTCCTCCCTCCTGCTCCTGTGGAGTAAGAGCCAGCGGTTCTGCAGTGCGGCACAACCTTCACAACTCTCTCTCCTGAATTCTGGCAACCTGAGAAAACTCTGAGGAGGTCAGAGTGGGTGGCGAATCGGCTTACAGCATATGTTTTAGGAAATGCACAGGGAACGGAGAGAAGTGATAAGACTTATTTATTCACTATTTTTCTGGTACTGAGGATTCAACTCCCTCCCTCCAGCTTACTAAGCAAGACTCCAGTGCTTGAGCTATGCTCCTTGTCCTTTGGCTTTCGTTTACTGTTGACAGGGTGTAGTGCTCACTTGGCCTCCATTAGCCTCAGACTGTGTTGCTTCTACTTCTGCTTCCAAAGCAGAAGGCGTGCACTACGATGCCTACAGTTTGTCTCTGTGTTGTGTTTCTGTGCTGGTACTGGAGCTTGAACTCAGAGCTTGAGCACTGTCCTTTAGGTTTTTCTCTCAAGGCTAGCACTCTACTACTTGAACTAAAGCTCTACTTCCAGTTTTATTAGTAGTATTTTTTCTGTGTAATTAGAGATGAGTCACAGGGACTTCCTTGCCTGGGCTGGCTTTGAACTTCATACCTCAGATCTCAGCTTCCTGTGTAGCTGGGATTACAGGCATGAGCCACCAGTATCTGGGTCCTAACTTGTTTTTTGAGATAAGTTGAGGTAATTTTTGCCTAGGCTGACCCTGACCCACAATTCCCTTGAGAATCCTTTTGAGAAGTTGACGTTACACCCTGCCATAACAGATTTTTATTTAAAACAATTTTTTGGTGGAACTTGGGTTTGAACTTGGGGACTTATGCTTGCTAGGCAGGTATTCTACCACTTGAGCCCTTTAACTTTTTGGACAGGTCTTGTGTTTGCCATTTCTTAGGTGTGAATATGAAGTGAAGGTCAAAGTAAAATTACTAAACCTTGGAGACTAAGGATTTGGGATATGTGTATTTGACAACTCTCTGTAGACACATGAGGTAGCTAAAACATCTATGAAAAGGAGAAGAAACCGGACGGTCCCATACAATTCTCAAGAAGCAGTGACAAGCGAGAGCTAGCAGGAAAACCATTTCCTCATGCACCCAATGAATAATTTCTACCAAGAGGAAGACGTGTGACAGCCATATTGGAGGGCAGTGTGTAATAAATTGAATGCCTTTTAGGGGTTCACACTGGACACTCCTCCTCTAGAAACCATGCTTAAGGAGCCACCACAGCCCTATGTTGTACACAGGGAAACTACCCACCATACAGTGGTCACAAACAGACTCACATACCCTTGGCATTCAATAGCAGTACTCACAGCATTTGTGATGATCAATTTTCCTTTGAGGATGTTTAGCACATCCAGGCCCAAGTCTGCCCCTTTGACAATGGCTGCCCTCTCCCCAACTTTCATGTCCGAATGCCCCCTAGTGGTGGGAGGTACCAGTCCCACTTAGAAGCTACCACTGGAAACCCATCCATAGCTTGCAGAGGCTAATCTAAACGGACATATTGGGATACAGAAAATGCTCATATGATACACACTAGCAAGAAAGTTAGGATGAGCTGTGATCACCATCACATTTTTATACAAAATCACTCAAAAATGGTTACTCTCTACATAGGTACTTTAACATGTAAGCAAACAAACAACAACAACAACAACACAATTTTCCTCATTTGGGAGAAATATGAATACTGTCCTCTTGTTTTTCTAGATGTCTTCTTCTTCCCTCCCTCCCTCCCTCCCTCCCTTCTCTTCCTCTCTCCCTCCCTTCTCTTCCTCTCTCCCTCCCTCCCCCTCCGTCTTCTCTTCATAGAGAGAACAAGCTATGTTTTTCCTCCTCCTCCTCCTCCTCCTCCTCCTCCTCCTCCTCCTCCTCCTCCTCCTCCTCCTCCTCCTCCTCCTCCTCCTCGTCTTCCTCCTCCTCCTCCTCTTCCTCCTCTTCCTCCTCCCCCTCCTCCCCCTCCCTCTCCCCCTCTCCTTCTCCTTCTTCTACTCTTTATAAAGGGAGAACATGCTCTTTCAAAACCCCCACAGTAGGCTCACCTGCCACTGGATTCTAGTCTAGACTTAGTGAAGATGATAGGTTTGCAACAATATTCACTGGGCCCTGTTCAAGCAGCACAGACCCCTCCCTCCCCCCTTTCCATGTTACCAAACCCAGAGTTGTTTTAGAGGAGCCAGAATGTGGTTAGGTGCTGCATCAAGTTGTGCCAAATCACAACGCTTCTATCCTGAGTTCTCTTTCAGAAAAGCATCATGTTCACCCAGTGCATCTTGTATTCCCTGGGAACACTGGCAACAATCTAGAGATGGGGCCAAATGTGACAACTGGTGGAACGAAGTCAATGATGCTGGGAAATACCCCATAGAGCACAGGTCAGACTCTCCAGCAAAGAGCTACTGAGCCAAATTGTCAAGAACATTGAAGTTCAGGGTCTCTGCTCACCATGTGTTTTGTTTTTTTTTTTGTTTTTTTGTTTTTTCCTGGTAGGTTGTCAATGACTTTCCACATTCTTCCACAGGAGATACCTGCTATAAATGTGTCACCCTAGTGTCTCTGGGAGATGGGAGACACTATTAACAATTTGACTCTGGAGGGAAAGTGGAGATTGTAGGTGGCTAATCAGCAGTAGACTCTGGCTCTCTGGTGGGCTCCTTGCAGGGCTCCCTGGGTGACAATCAAGTCTTAATTTGGACTCAGCAAAGGCAAAGGATATGAACAATGTCTTTGACTGGTTTTCAATTCAGTCATTTGAAATCACAGGACACACGCCTTTCCTTTCTGGCATCATCTAGCATTTTTGTCATTTTCACACTGTTTTAAGAACAGCCAGTCAGTTTTTATGAAACCAAATGTCCATATTCAAGAACACTTCTCTACATGGGAGATGACTTATATTTGCATTCTATTAAATTGAAGGCATTTCTCAGAGGAAATAAGAGTAATAAAGAGTACCACCAGAAGGTATCACCAACCCCTGCGTCGGGAGTGAGATGAAAGGTTTCAAGCCAAAATGAAAACACATTACTCTCAGGCCTAACTAGTCTTTAATAGTTGCCTCCAGCACACAGAATTTCCTCGTTCACTGTAATTTCTCTTCATAGAAAAAATGGCTTATCTCAAATCATAGACAACTAACATGATATTAAACATCAGAACTTTTATGAGTGAAAGGTGTTTAGAGCTGGCATTTTTCTAATCTTAGAACATATCAGTTTGATTTTTTTAAAAAAAATCTCAAAACCAATAAATAGCTTTGTAAAGAATAGACTTTCAAAAACCCCATAATTTAAAATCTAAAGCTCATTTCTTTCACACAACATGACCCTTCCAAACACCTTTAATATAGACTCGCATTTTATTGGACAAATATAGAGCCCTCCAAATAGCACGAAAAGACATTTTCTCTCTCTCTAGGGAGCAATTTCCTTTTCTAATCATGTGTGTGCGTCATCCAGGTTTGAGTAACTGTAGAGAGCAGAGAAAACCTGCCAAGGAACAATAGAATTGTAAGAGATGGGAATACCCTTTCATTTGCCATAATTCTAACCACTTGTTTAATCGTGTTAATCATTTTCTTTCAAAACAAATCAAGGAAATTTCAGTTTTATGTTTCCCAAAGACAAGTGGATGAGTCAAATGGTCTCCAAAAATACCATAGGCGTTCACATTTGGGTCTGTTGGCTTTAATCAAGAATCCTTGCTTCTGCAAATCTCTGTTCCTTTGGGTCAACATGAGTAAAAATTTCCTCTGACTGTATCACTGAATGGTGTTTAATGGTCTTAGGGAATAATCTACACATGCATAAAAAAAATCTAACAGCTCAACTTTGGAACATTTAGGGGCCAGCTTAGCAGGAAACAATGTCCTTTGGGTAAACAAAAGAAAGACAGGTCACGTCTAAGTTGCTGGAAATGAGGTCAGCAAGAAAATGGAACAAGTTCACAGATCTAGCTAGTTGTGGAACTCAGCACTCTCAAGTGTTGGCAATAGTTTATCTGGGTCCTTGGCCAATTCACGCCACATCAGAGATTCCAGACAAGACCTCTTATTCTTCTAAAATGAATTCTTTAATATACTACTCAAGTCAAACAGGAAAGGAAGATATAACATCAATATGCCAACTGTGAGAGAGCACCTCTTTGCTCTCACCAACGCAGAGAACAACCTTCAGTTTTCATGGAGATGTTTTCTGTGTTTCTAGTCTGAGGTATTTTCTTCTCTGCAGTAAGAACAGATATGGCAAAGCTGAAGAGCCTGTACTGTTCAGACAAATAACACAAAAAGATTATGTGGATTCAATGAAGATAATACTTCACTCAATAAGTGAAGACTAGGTGAGCTCAGATTTTGTCTAAAACAAATGGTCAAACTTTCAAGACATATACATACCAATAGACAGGAAAAATTTCTGCATTCTAACTGGGAATTTGAAGAATACCTTCCTGGATGAACAAATACTAATAACCTGTATGCCCAATTTTGTCTGTCAATTTGCAAACCCACATGGAAGACAGCCAATCAGAGAGATGAAAGAAGTAGTTGGGTAAGGTGGTTTACGCCTGCAATCTTTGCTACTCAGGAGGTAGACATGAAGGCTAACCAGAATGGAAAGAAGTCTGTAAGACTCCATCTTCCTCCCTGGCTATGCATTGTGGTGTGGTGTCCACATTATGGCTGGGCAGTGACCAGCACCAGTCATCTTCAACAATACAGAGACTCACACATAGGGAGATTTAGTCCAGGCTGACACAGACATAAAGCAAGACTCTAGTTCAAAGAGAATCAGTGCACAAAGGGACTGGAGTTGTGGTTCAAGTGGTAGAGTTGTGGCTCAAGTGGGAGCAAGCAAAAAGCCCTGAGTGTAATCCCCAATATGAGAAAGAGAAAGAGAGAGAGAGAGAGAGTGAGAACATATAAGGGTCATTATACTGAAGTTATTAGTGAATTGTTGGATCTTAATTATAAT
This sequence comes from Perognathus longimembris pacificus, assembly GCF_023159225.1. Classification (NCBI taxonomy): domain Eukaryota; kingdom Metazoa; phylum Chordata; class Mammalia; order Rodentia; family Heteromyidae; genus Perognathus; species Perognathus longimembris. The sequence goes on from NC_063170.1 coordinate 53,549,238, forward strand.
AAACTTTTTGTGAAAGCATTATCATATTGAAAGTTCTTGTGCAACCTTAAGGTTGTCAAACACATTGTTAGACAAAAAGATATCCAAGGGAACAAATTTAATGGGTTAAGGGAAGGTAACAATGGACAAACACTTTAGTCTGGCAATGTTGTCTCTGAAAGTTCACAGGGAAGATAAGAATACCAGCTTAAGAAGTGCTTCTAAGCCAAGACTCCTAAAAGAGACAGTATGGAGTACCAAGAAATGGCAAAACAATGGCTGTATACCAGACCCTAAGTATCTGAGATACATTGTTCCAAGGGAAACCCATGAGTACTCAGAATACAGAGTTCAGAGCTGTACTGTAGATACATGGTACATTTCTCCCATCAAACTGAACAACCTCCTCTAAAGACATGCTATTGTCAAACCAATTTAAAACTTTCATTATATCAGAGTATGATTAGCATATTCACTTTTGCCCTGGTTTGGGGAGTACCATTTGCATTTTTTTTTGTGCTGGTCCTGGAACTCAGGACATGGGCACTGTCCCTGAACTTCTTTTGCTCAAGGCTAGCTATCACTTGAGCCACAGCTCCATATCTGGCTTTTCCAGTAGCTTAGTGGAGATAAGAATCTCACAGTCTTTCCTTCCCAGGCTGGCTTCAATCCTGAGATCTCAGCCTTCTGAGTAGCATGAGCCACCAGCACCCAGTTTTGTATTTTTTGACAGATTTTCACAAAATTAAGAGCAGGTAAACACTGGACAGTTCCCACCATGAATAAAACACATAGCTGTAAGGAACTGAATCAAGAAGCTCTTTGGGTTGACTAAAATATGTTTTTGTTCTCAAAATATCTTTTTCTTTTTTTTTTTAGTCTGTGCTTGGTAAAAACAACAACAAAAACATGTGTAACAAATCTGTAAATAAAGTGAGCTTACTGTATATTAGTAAGAAAAAAAATGAGGGAGAACAAAAAGGAAGCAAGTTCTCTGCAAACCAGTGCAGCCTGGGGCTAGTGCCAGACTATTTCAGGAAATGCCAAAGTCTTTCTTTGAGGCAGTATTTAAACACAGCAAGAATCACTGGGAAGAAAAAGGCAAAATCCACACTTCCTCAGTCTCCTTTCCAAAACCTCTGATGGGTGAAGTTCATGGTCACGTTACAGCTCCTCTTTTCCCCACCCAAAATGATATTTCAGTATCTTATGTTTCAAAGTCAATGTTCTGGAAATATCTTTCTGTCACACAATATAGGGAAAGTCAATCAAGTCAAATGAATCAGCCCTAAATCACCCAAGGCTCCATTTCATCTGCCATTCTCATCTCCTACTGGGACCCGTGCCATCACCAACCCATTCAGCCCCAAACACTGTTCTGAATCGCCTCAGTCCCTGCCTCCTTCTGAACTAAAATGCGGAAGAAGCATCGGAAAGACAGAATTGATACATTGCAAAGACCCCTTCGAGACCAGAACCTGTTCAGGCTTCAGCCCTGGTGGGACCCAGGCGTACTCCTCCAAGGCACAGCCGGAGTCATCGTCCGAGGTGGAGTTCCTCTGGAAGTCAAACATGAGTTTGCTGATGGTCTTCTCCATCTCCAGCGGCATCACTGTCACCATGTGCTCCTCCTGGGGACACTTGCAGTGCAGGCAGATCTTCCTGCAGGCAGCAAACAGGGCATGTAAGAAATATAAAGAAACCTTTTCTCTTTTTCTCCCCTTCAAGAGCCTGCCAGTCATAGGCCTTGGATCCCCAAATATAAGCACATTCTTTGGCAACCAACTCCTCAAACTAGGATCTAGAGAAGGAGTGTGTTGGCGGAAGGTGTGGAAACAGTGAAAGGCCAGAGATCACCAGGAGAGCATGCTAAGGAGCTTTACAGCCAGGACACAACCTTTTCTTCTTAATTCACATCCCAAGAGGAACAGCTTTCCCCCCCCCCCCCCTTACTGCATAAACCACAGGAGATGGATCGTGAACAGTTTCCTTAGCTATAATAACAACTAAATGCATACACACATACATATGTATGTGTGTGTGTGTTGCATAATCTGACTAGAAACATCTCAAGATTTAACAAACCCTGACAACCTTCCATTTAAAAAAAAAGTTCCTAAGCTATCGTAAACAGAACAAATATCTTTCAAAAAAGAACTGAGGGAAGAATTTTCTAGAATACCCCTCCCCCCCCCACTAAACAAATCTTGTCTCTCCACTGTCTCCTGCTAGAGGCTTGAACTCAGAGCTGGGCACTATGCCTTAATTATTCCACTCAACGTTGGTGGTCTACCACTTGAGCCACAGCTCCACTTCTGGCTTTTTGCTGGTTGATGGAAGATACGAGTTTTACTGACTTTCCTGCCCAGGCTGCCTTTGAATTGTGAGCCTTAGACCTCAGTCTCCAGAGTAGCTATGATTACAGGTATGAACCACCCGCACCTGACTATAAACCTCGTCTTAAAATTTCTTAGGACAGATATTTTCACCTCTATTAGAAGATTTTTTTTTCAAATTATTATTATCAAACTGATGTACAGAGAGGTTACAGTTTCATACGTTAGGCATTGGATACATTTCTTGTACTGTTTGTTACCTCGCCCCTCATACCCCCCCTCCTCCCCCTTTCCCTTTCCCCCCATGAGTTGTTCAGTTCACTTATACCAAACAGTTTTGCAAGTATTGCTTTTGTAGTTGTTTGTCCTTTTTTTACCCTGTGTCTCTCAATTTTGGTATTCCCTTTCTATTTCCTAGTTCTAATACCAGTATACACGGTTTCCAATATATTCAGATAAGATTACAGAGATAGTGTAGGTACAACCACAGGAAGGTGATACAAGAACATCATCAATAATAGAAGCTACAGATACACATGGGACGTTGAAAGTAGTTACAACTGTGATATAACAATCGTTTCCTTAACATGGAGTTCATTTCACTTAGCATCATCTTATGTCATCATAAGGGTATAGCTATTGGGCTCTTGTGATCCTCTGCTATGACTTGCCTAAACCTGTACTAATTATTCACAATAAGGGAGACCATAGAGTCCATGTTTCTTTGGTTCTGGCTCACTTCACTTAGTATAATTTTTTCCAAGTCCTTCCATTTCCTTACAAATGGGGCAATATCATTCTTTCTGATAGAGGCATAAAATTCCATTGTGTATATGTACCACATTTTCCTGATCCATTCGTCTACTGAGGGGCATCTGGGTTGGTTCCAGATTCTAGCTATGAAAAATTGCGCTGCTGTGAACATTGTTGTGCTGGTGGCTTTACTGTGATTTTTGTTTGTGGTCTTTTGGATAGATACCCTGGATTGGAATTTTAATTAGGAAGCCAAAATTTCCCCCCCTCCATGTTGCTAGTGTTTGAATATACAAGGTCATGCATTTGAAGATCATGCATTCATAAGGTAGAAGCTACAGATAAAAATCTCTCCCCACATTGAACATTTCTCTTTTAAGGTTACCATCTGTTCCCATATTCATAGCTACAGAAATGATGAAGCAAGAAATGTGTTGATGTCAGCAATACAAAAGTATTTCTAGTTTCCATCAATAAGATAAAAATAAAATAAGATGGAGAAATAAAGATAAGTCATTCTCTGTTTACTCTTGATTTTTATTATTAGTCTTAGTAGCCATTTACAAAGGTAGTGAAAGAGTGTAAAACAGGTTGAAATTCTAATCTCCATATTAAATCAATTTTATGTATCTATCTATCCATCCATCCACCCACCTACCTGCCTACCTACCTATTGTACTGGGGTTTGAACTCAGGGCCTTGTGCTATACCACTTGACCCATATCCCCAGCCCTGTTTGAATTTTTTGACAACTTTGTTGAGATATAATTCACATACCATTAAGTCCACCATTTAAAAATGTATACTGGCTGCTGGCTCACATCCATAATCCTAACTATTCACAAGCTGAGATATGAGGTTTGTGGTTCAAAGCCAGCCTAGGCAAGAAAGTCCTTGAGATTCTTATTTCCAATTAACCACCAAAAATCCAAAGTGGAGCTTTGGCTGAAGTGGTAGATTGCTAGCCTTGAGCAAAATGCTCTAGGACAGCTCCCAGGCCCTGAGTTCAAGCCTCAAGATCAGCACATATACAAAAATGTATACTCATTCAATATATTCATCTTTATAAATATACTGCCCTATATATTTAGATTGAAGTTTTCTGTGTAGGTATTAATTTTATTTCTTGTGGGCAATACACAGAGGAATGCTATTGCTGAGTCACGCAGCAACTTACTGTTTTTCAGGGTTTTGTTGTTGTTGGTGGTGGTCTTGGGTCTAGGCACTGTCCTTGAGCTCTTTTGCAGAAGGCTAGCACTGTACCACTTTCAGCCACAGTGCCACTTCAAGTTTTTGAGTGGTTAACTGCAGATAGGAGTCTCATGGGGACTTTTCTCGATCCTCAGATCTCAGCCTCATGCATAGCTAGAATCACAGGCATGAGCCACGAGCACCTGGCTTGGTTTAATATTTTGAATACCTGAAAATTTTTATTTCAAAATATCCACATTCGAAAAGACTATTTTGTCTGTCTTTTGGATTGTAGCCACCCTACTAGATATGATGTAGTTTTGATTTGCATTTCCCTAATGGCTAACCAATTGGGAATTATTTTTATGTGATTGCTTTATGTCTCCTTCGGGGGGAAAAATGTCTTCTCAAGCCCTTATTCTACTTTCTCATTAGGTTGTTTGGGCTTATTGTCTAACTACAAGTTGTCTTTCTATCTTTTCTAGATAAAGTCGTTTATCAGATAAATAATTTGCAAACATTTTCTTCCATTCTATAAGGTTGAAGTTTTACTTTCTTCAACTTCTTTCTTTCTGCTCTTCATTGTACTTTTGGTAACATATCTAAGAAACTCACTTCCCCTTAGCCAATGAATGTTGTGCTTTTAGCTCTTACATTTATATCAAGAACCCTTTTGAGTTGATCTTTATATGAAGTATGAGAGAGAAGTCTAGCTCCGTTCTTATGTGGCTGTCTAATATAACTTGTCAAAAAAAAGACTAGTCTTGTCGGACACTGGTAGCTTATAGTCCACTCAGGAGGCTGAGATCTGAGGATCACAATTAAAGCCATCCTGGGCAGGAAAGTCTGTAAGACTCTTACCTCCAATTAGCCACTAGAAAACTGGAAGTGGTGATGTGGCTCAAGTGGTACAGCAGCCTTGAGCTGAAGAGCTCAGGGACAGCTCCCAGGCCCAGAGTTCAAGCCCCACAACAGACAAAAAAAAAAGACTAGTCTTAGCCGGGTATTGGTGGCTTATGCCTGTAATCCTAGTTACTCAGAAGGCTGAGATGAGAACTAAAGATCATGATTTGAAGCCAGCCCAGGCAGGAAAGAGAGTCAGTGAAACTTATCTCCAATTACCAGCAAAAAGCTAGAAGCAGATCTAAGGCTCAAGTGGTAGAGTGCTAGTGCTAGTCTTGGGGAAAAAAAGCTAAGGGGGGACAACATCTGGGCCCTGAGCTCAAACCTCAGTTCACACACACACACACACACACACACACACACACACACACACACACACACAAACACACACACACCCCAAAAAAACAAAAACAAAACAAGATTATATTCTTTCCCTAGTGAATTATCTTGTTCCCTTTGTCAAAACAATCAATTGACCTTAAGTGGAAGAGTTTGTTTCTGGAGTTACTTCCATTCCATTGGTTCACGTGTCCATTCCACCTCACATGTCATGCCACACTGTCTTGATTACGGTAGTTTGTAGCAAGGGCTGACATCATGAAATGTGAGATCTGAATGTTTGTTCTTTTAAAAAGTGGTTCTGGCTCTGCTGGGTCCTTGCATTGATACATACAACATAAGAGTTTTATGATTAGTTTTCCAATTTTTGCAGAAATACTAGCTGGGAATTTGGTGGAGGATTGCACTAAATCTTGAGGTCGATATGGGATTTACTGCCATTTTAACAATATTAAGTCTTCAAATCCACACGCACAGGATGTTGGTTGGTCCATGTAATGTCCTTCAAGGATATTTTGTGGTTCTTAGATACAAGTCTTAGACTTCAAGTTTATCTCTACTTTTTAAAAAACTATTTTTGAGACCATTATAATTGGAATTGTCCCCTTCATTTTATTTGCAGATGGTTAGTAGTGTGTAAAACCAACTATGATTTTTTTTAGATGGATCTTCAGTCACATAAGGGTCCTGCTGAATTCATTTCTTAGCTCTAATAGTGCATGTATGACCTTTAGGACTGTCCATATACAGGATCATATCACATGTGAACAGAATTTTATTTCTTCCTTTCTGGTCACTTTTATTTGTTTGATTTGACTTATTGGCCTGGCTAGTACCTCCTATAAAAAGTTGAATAGAAATAAGAGAGAGCATCTGGTGCCAGTGGCTCATGCCTGTCATCTCCACTATTCAGGAAGTAGAGATCAGGAAAGAGTATTATATTTTTGCAAATGCTTTTTCTGCATCTGTGGAAATGACCAGTTATTACTATTAGTATTTCTATTTTTGTTTCTCACTTCTTAAATGTGCTATGCCTGAATTTTGACATACAAGTGTACTCGAAAAGGCAAAATCAGTTTTGTTCAGCTAAGAAGTTTGCCAGATTCTTCCAGTCCCTGCTTTTCATCATGTCCAAAAACTCACAGACAGAACACACACCTCGGGTCTGGTTAGCATCTCAGAACCCAAAATGTTTTTTTTTAAATGTGGATGCTGCTTTATGAAAGTAGTATAAGACCTTGAGTTCAATCCCCAGTACTGCCAAAAGAAAAGGAATCAGAGCTCCTTTTCACAATCACTTTCTAATTAAACAGCTACCATAAATAGGTCAAGGTTGTGGGGGAAATATAAGTCAGTATTTCTTTCCCACTAGGATCTTTTTTTTTTTTTTTAATGCCAGTTGATGACTTTCAGGGCAAAATAAAGTTTCACTGTATCTAAAGCAAATATAGTAAGTATTTGGTAATTAATGATTTTTAGTAGGAAGCCATACTTCAAATCAGAATGGAGAAGAATGTTTCACCAAATCTGATCCCTGGAATATCTATCCATTAAATTCATTTATTCAGCAATGGCAGGGAAGGTACAATATTTAATCCTGAAGGGGGCATAATCTAATGAATGTAAGGTTGGTCACTCAACAAATACCCTGTAAGCACCTACCAATGCCAGGGACAGCTCTAGACAATTGAGACATGTAGCCAAAACACAAGCCCCTGTCTCATGGCATGGGTGTTCTCAGAGACAAGAAACATACAATTAGGGGCACATATGATCACTTGATTCTATGCTAGATTAAAGGTAGCAAGTGCTGATGCAGCATGAGAGGACCGGATGGGGTGAGAAGTACACTCAGATACATGCATAGCAATTGACTTACCTTTTGTCTTATACTTATGACCCATCCTCACCTGTCAGTTCTCCAAGGCAAGATTATCTCCATTCTCAGAGAAGCAACAAAGATTCAGGGTAGTCAAGCAACTTGGTCAAAGGGAGTTCTGAGTATGATGGGGACTCAAAGTAGTGGTCATCTAATTTTCATTAAAGAAAAACATCACTTATAAAGATCCCACCCAATTCTACTCATGGACCCTGTGTCTCCTGAATAGCAAACTCACTGTCTCGCCCCCTACTCTTCCCCCAAAAGAAGAATCAAGGAGGAGGGGGGAAAAAAAAAAAGAAAGAAAACAAAAACAGCAAATCAAAATCACAAGGGCCTTATCTATCTTCCTTGCTAGCCGAATGCCTTCTGCTCCTCATTTATAATTAACGGGAACTCCCAAGGCAAGCCATTTTTATTTGCACAGAATGTTCAACCTCTAGTGACTCCATGACAACCTTCAGAAAGGCTGATTTAATAACTTCCATTTGCAAGTTGAGAACTCAAGGCTCATTTGCCCAGAAAGGCACAGAGGGTCAGACATAGAGCCAAGAAAACTTCCCTGGACCCTGATCTCTCTCTCTCTCTCTCTCTCTCTCCCAGTGGCAAAATGCAGTGTCACCCAAGGACTCACTCAGCACCCTGATGAAAGCTTTGTACCTGGATGAAACATTCAGAGAGGTGTGTGTATCGGGGACATGCATGATTTAGGGTTTTTTTTAAAAAAAAAATTTTAATTAGACATTTATGAAAATAAAACCTGCTAGTAAAGAAAAATTTCATTAAAGACACACGTACGTGTGTCTAAAGACACATGCACTCGCAGAGAGTGCATTGGTTTCATTCTGTCAGAACTGACATTCTACCCACACGTAATTGGCCAGGTGAATGACAGGTTTTCAAAGAATAAGCCATGACTCAGAGAGAGGAGATGCTGTTTTCTCCTTCCTTTCTGGCCTTTGCCCCAAACTTCCTCTGTACTCTCTCCTGCCCTCCCCTCCCCAAAGATCAATTGGTTAACTCACTTGTTTCCCTGTCTTGGAAGCCACCGTCAGCTCTGCCAGGGGCTGCATATTGTTGGCCAGTGGCCATGTGTCTAGCTGGCTCAGTGCATCCAGGTCATCTGCACAGCAGCCTCACCATTTGGAAAAGCACTAATAATTTACGCCAATTAAGTGACTTGTTGTGATGAGAATTCATGTAAACAGACTAGTTGGGGGGTGGGGGAGGTAGGCAGACTTATCCTTGAAATGTTGACAGGTTATTTACAACACTGAACCTGAAGCAAGAAGTCTTGCTTTGTGGGGAAGACTGCGAAGATGAAGGCAGAGAGATCCATTTTCCTTTAGAATATGATTTCTGACAAGTTACAAGTCCTAAGCTAGAAATGCAGGCTTGGCTGGCATTGTCAACATCATTAAGACCTTTTCCTCCTTTTCTTCTCTTTGTCCTTTATACCTCCCTCTTTATAATGAGGAGAAAAGATTTTGTGTGTCTATTAAAAAAAAAGCCTGACCTCATATGCAGAAGCTCCATATATAAACTAGACTTGCCTATGTTGATGCTAAAAAGACAAACCACAGGCCCAGCTTCTTTCTCCAAAGCCCAGGCTCAATCAGAGTCCTATGTCCTCAAGGGTCCAAAGATACAACTCCCAAGACCACCAAAGTCTCTGGGCTCCCCTAATTCGTCTCTAGGATGTACCAAAACAAAAGTGGGGTGCTTGATACTTTGATAGATTGGAAGACAATAAAAGAATGGAGGGTCTTCGAGATCCATCCTACTCAGTAAACTATCCACATCAATAACTATTCTGGCTCTAGGAAAATTAGGCATCTGCTTGCCAGGGTGCTTCATGGAAAGGCTTGGGACTCAGAGGCCAGTCCCCAGTGATGGGCTGCACAGTCTGAGCCAGAGCTCAGGGCAGTTGTCCTGCAAGCTGGTCTTCTGAGCACAGTTGGAGAATGCTTGTCTATAGTGAGAAAGGAGGATCTCAAGCCATGGTCTGACAACTGGTGAGGGTTCTCTCAGAAGACCTAATAGATGGTCCAAAAAACTCTGGGCAATGCCTATTTTCAAACTATGTTGGGGGGAGGAGGATTATGCCAACTTCACCAAACTGCCATGTCTGAGGCTCTTGAATGACTCAGTCACCTGGTGGTTGGTGAGAAGCAGGACTACATCATCAGCAAGAATGGTGTGTCTCCTTACAGCCCAGCCGTGGGGCCTCCCTTCCCCTGGGGGTATGGGCTTCTCTGTCCACATCGATGGGCAGATGGGATTCGAATGACCCTCACACATGGGGGCACGACACAGCTTTCTCAGAATAGGTAGCTCAACCCCAGCACAAACCTAAGGACTGAAGAGAAAGGTGCATTGCTAGACTCAACGTAGTAGTACCTTCTGTTAAAGACAAAAGTCAAATGTGACTGAAAGACCTCCATAGCATTCCTTTTTTTTTTGCCAATCCTGGGGCTTGAACTCAGGGCCTGAGCATGATCCCTGGCTTCTTTTTGCTCAAGGCTAGAGCACTCTGCCACTTGAGCCACAGTGCCACTTCTGGCCTTTTCATATATATATATATATATATATATATATATATATATATATATATATATATATATATATAGGTGCTGAGGAATCAAACCCAGGGCTTCATGTATATGAGGCAAGCACTCTTGCCACTAGGCCATATTCCTAGCCCCTTTTTTTCTTCTTTAATACCAAGTATGTATTCAAATTCTCCCATGGCTCTAGCTGACTGAAAGCAAAAGAATAGCTCCTCTTATCCATAAGAATAAAGGGGGGAAAGGGAAACATTTTCCTCCTAACTATACTTATCATAATTTAAAATTACTGCTTCCTGCACTTAGAAGGGGGGGGGGAAGTAACATACAATTAATGTAGAAAGAAATCAGAAATTGTAGATAAGAAAGAAAAAAGAGAAACAGTTTCAAAACACTCAAAATCCCAAAGATAATCACTGTTAAGCAGAAACAGATGCTGGCCCATCTCCCCGCCTTAGTGCTAAGAAACTGGAGAGTGGACTTCATTCTATGTGTTCTCTCACAGTAAGAGCCAGGGGACAAGATTCTGGGCCTGGAATGCCAAGACATGAGCCAGAGCCACCCACACATGAGTACCCAATACCCTCAGCAAACAGACTGTGCATTATTCAATTCAGATAAGTGAGGCTTGTTCTGATGGAGTGCCCTACAGTAGGATCAAGAATTTACTTATGTAGTGTGAAAGATAGTACCAACATGGGAAATATATACACATTGTACACACACACACACACACACACACACACACACACACACACACACTCCTATGGGTATCACAGAGTTAAAAGTTATGACCCTCAGATAAAAAAAACAAAACAAAACAAAACATCTGAAAACCAGATTTCAATAGCTATCGACTTTCAATTTTCTGTGCAAATGGAGAGAGATGGGGCATGGATAATTTAAAACCACTAAGACTTGGCTCTGACTAATGTCTTTGTGTATCAGTCACATCCTCGCCAACGCTGTGATAACTTATACCACTTCAAACCACCTAATGAATCTGCCTTGGGAAAGACTGACTCAGGAGGAGCTGGGAAGGAGCCTGATTTCTCCAGTCTGCATTGTTGCCCAGCTTTATTGCCTAAGTTTTCAATAAGAACCATCCACTCTTCACATGTACCAATGCATCAGCCTACAATCAGCTGAACTTCTTCATGGTGGTGATGGTGGTGGTGGTGGAGGTGGTGGTGTGTGTGTTGATATGGTAGTTTAAACTCATGGCCTTGCACTCTCTTGGCTTTGTTCATGGCTAGCATTCTACCACTTACTGCTTTTTTCTAATTAATTGGAGATAAGCATCTCATGGACTTTTTTCTACCCGGGCTGGCTTTGAACTGGGATCCTCAGATCTCAGCTTCCTGAGGAGCTAGGATTATAGGCATGAGCCACTTAGTGCCTGGCTATGTTGGATTTTGTTCGTTCATTTGTTTACTGACCTTTGGCCTTCGACCTCTTCCTGGTTTCAAGAGGTAAGAAGAGAATTTTTATTGGACTGTAGGACACTTAGAAGAAGTATGTGAATAAAAGGACCAGCTACCCTATTAGGCTCAATGAGGTAGAAAGAACTGGAAGCAAGGTCCACTAGTCCTAAGACACTGCTGAGGAGATCCTTCTGTGAGGAGGTCAGAGCTAGGGAAACCGAACAATCACAATGGCCAGGCAGGTCCTCCTCAGAACCCACTTGAGTCATGTCATAAAATGGCCCCCACCAAGGGTTCTACCTCCTATTGGTCCATACCTCCCCAAATGCAAGTGCAAGAAAAAGTGTTAACAAGGTGGAAAAGAGACAATGGGTCTGTGGAGGCAGGCATGAAGTGACATGGGCATGTTCTAAGAGGGGAAAGTCTGCTCGGAAGGCCTTCCTGGGCCCCAGCTCTGTCCTGGACATCAACAGGAGAGGGGGACCACAGCAGCTGTGTTCTACCATGACTGTAACTGTCACTTTTATGGCAGATTTATGATATTTGTATTATTCCCCATATAGTTTATCTCATTTAGTCACTCGCAGCAGTTCTGTAGAGCTGTCATTTTACCCATTTCACGGATATGAAACTTAAGCCTAAACTCAGTGACTCAACCAAAGTTACAAATAGTCCTCCCCTTTCCTCCTTTGTACTTCTCTTCTTCCTTCCATCTATCCTTTTACCCATCCATCCATCCGTCCATCCATCCCTATCTATCTGTTTGCCTACCTATCTACCCAAGCAAACAAAATGGAATAAGCATCTGTGATGTGCTAGGTACTATATTATGATGTGGCCAAATCAAAACAATTAAGTCACAGAGTATGCTTACTTTTATAGAGCTTCAAGCCAAGTGAAAAAGACAGCAGTCAAGGAAATGAACGTAAACTTGACCTTTTTTGATTATAGTAAGTAGCACAGAAACAAGGCAAGGGTCTGAGGATGGGTCTGGACAGCCCTCTCCCGTGGAAGTTACACTGGAGCTGCACTTAGAAGTGCCCCCTCTAAGAAACACTTGGGCGAGCCTTTTCCAAGCACAGGCAAAGCACATCTGATGGCCCTGAGGTGGGAAGGGACTCCCTGAATTGTTCTTAGAAGGTGCTGGTGGCCTTCCTACTCCCCCAGGGCCACTTGCATGGATGACAGTGGACAAACTGGCTGAGCCACTGTCTGTCCCAAAACTCAAGCTGAGCAGCGAGCCTTCTCAGTGGGAGCTGGAAGTTCTTCTATTCTCCTCAGTGTCTGTCTCCTTGGAATTCCTGTGTGTCTCTGCCCATGATATCAGCCATGAGCACTTCCTGTTATTTGCAGCCTGCCTGGCTCCCTACACTCCCCCAGACACAAGACTGTGCTTATCCTTTTTCATTTCTGGCAAATGCTCAGTCTGAATGAGGAACCCAGGCATGAACCTTGACACTTGCCATGTCTGGAAGCATGATTTCTATCTCTGTGAGAAAGGAAAAAGCTAAAGGTCGGAGACCGCGACAGGGCCAGCTGGGTCCAAGGCTGGTGTACACTGAGTGCCAGAACCCTGCTGCCTGGTCCTGCTCCACTTCCTCCCTTCTGCATGGCTCCAGCAGCCTGGCCATCTGCACAGAGGTGCTCCTCTCTTTCGGAGGAAGTGGGGCGGGGGTTAAGGTAGCCCCCAAACGTAGCCCCTGTGGCAGTTCTCATTGGCAGGTGTCTCCTCTCCTGAATATGCCAATTCACAATTTGATGGTGAGACACACAGAACCTTACTGCAGGCTGATTGATCTTGTAATTTTGGAGTCATGGAAACACATGCTCTTTTAGAAACAGATCTGCTGGACGACTGTTCAGAAACACACACAAAGTTCTCCTATTAGATGCCTGGATTTATAGGGATGATGCCTCAGTCACTGGGGAGTAATATTTTAGATTGTGTTTCCCCAGCATCAGACCTGAGAAGAGGTCCGAATGTGGAGGCAGATAGGAGAGGATTCCAAGGAAGGTCTGCCAGTAACATGGAGAAGTAGGAAGGGGAAGGATGTCAACGGTAAGCGGCTGAGCAGGAGTTCACATTAGGCAAACAAAGCCCCTGTCAGTGAAGACCTTGGGAGATGTCCTGCATGTTCTTCAGGTAAAGTCCACTCGTGAGTCATGAGGTTAGAAACAACCTACCGATTCCCAGCATTCATGGAAGAAGAGCACATCTGGGCCCTCGCTCTCGCCCTAGCACAGGACGAGATTAGCAGCTTCAGAAAGTTGAGAGGGAACCTTGGGATGTCTCAGCGCCAGGGGAGCCATGAGCCAGAATACACTGGACAGATGCGTGCTAAGGGGAAGCAGGGACAATGACATAGTATTTGTGGCAAGGCAGCTTCATTTATTAAACAATCACCCACTGAACAACTTTGTACTATGGATTGTGGGAGGTATTATGAGGTGTTAAAGAAAAGCAAACCAGGAGTGTCTGTCTGATTAGGATACAAAGACAAACCACAAAGAGCCAGAACATAAATTTCAATGTGGACAGAATACCCTTTTTTGGAAAAGATAGATGAAGTATATACCCAATAAAGGGTGATGCTTGCAACTGATTCCCAGATGTTTCAACAATAATGTATCTGTGTATATATATGAAGGTGTAGGAGAAAGAGGGAGCAAAGAGGAGAATGAGTGGAAGAGGCCAGGGATGAGTGGCTCATACCTGTAATCCTAGCTAGCTGGGAGGCTGAGATCAGGTGGACGGTGATTCAAGGTCATCCTGGTCATACAGGACAGAACCTTTCTCAAGCAATAGCTGGGTGTAGTGGTATATGTACCTGTCATACCAGCTGGGTGGGAGGCTGAGCTTGGGAGGAAGATAACAGTTCCAGATCAGTCTTGGCAGAAAAAAAAAAATCATGAGACTTCATTTCAACAGAAAGGAGCTGAATATCATGGAATGCATCTGTCATGCCAGCTATGATACAAAGCCTAAATTAGGCAGATCAAGGTCTAAGAACACAACCAGGCACAAAGTAATATCCTATTTAAAAAATAAACCCTTGCAAAAAGGGGCTGGGGCCATGGCTCAGTGGTAGAGTGCCTGCCTAGCAAAAATGAGGCCCTCAGTTCAATGCCCCAGGACCACCAAAAAGAAATGAACACAAGGCAGGAAAGAAGAGAGAAAGAACCAACACAAATCTGGCAATATGTTGAGAAAAAAATCTAGAAGGGTGTAGGAGAGTTTGCGATACTATTCTTGTAACAACAGCTTTTCAAAACAAAACATTTGAAAACAACATGGAGAGTAGTCTGACTGTGGTCTAGGTCATTATGAATGTACCAGGCCCTGTGCTCCAGTTGATGCCAGGTTAATGGGATTGGGAGTGTCTCCTTTGAGGATGTTCCACCAGAAGGCTGTTGAGTAGGAGGTTTCTTGGCAAGAAGAAAAGGAAGGAGTATTCCTGACAGGTGAATAAAAGCATGGAGGTGGGCGAGAACATGATGCCACTGAGATTCTGTGAAAAGTCAGTATCAGATGGTGACAAGATGGCAGATGGGGCACCATTAAGAAGAGGTTTGGCTTTATTGTAAAAGCATAACAAGTCAGTGAGGGATCTGCCCACCAAGCACATAGATAGCTAATTCAGCACTGTGTTGAGTAGACAGAGTGAGCCCTCAAAGGAGAAGAGCTAGGCCACGGATGGTGTCTCCATGGCAACACTGCTACCTGCATCACTCCATCCCTACACAAGGCTGCGTGTACCCAGAGATGCTCTGATTTCCTTCACTGTCAGACTCACTGCTCTGCTAAGAATAAACCAACCAAGGGAGGCAGCACAGCTCCATTTTTCTGAATGCCTCCACTTCATTTTGTCCCCATGTTAACTGGGATTTGATGGCATGCATATTTTTTGCTGAGTTGGATGTTTCACAGAACAACTTCTAAGAGCCCTTCCTTTCCACATGAGTCAGTCAAGAGAGCAGTTTCGGAGAAAATGACAGCAAAGTACATTTCAATACTCCTCACTTCTAAACGCCAAAGCCAGGAGAAAAGGAGTCTATAAAATGTTTCTTTGTCTTTCTCTTCCATGCCATCAGATGAAATATGTGCTGGCTTCCTTCTCCTGTGTGAAGAAGTTGGTAAATTCCACAAAGCAAGATCCGGGACATTCGATGTCTTCTAAATAGTATACTTAAAGGCAATGGGTATCAAGATCTTGGATTCTATAGTCATACTGAGTTGGGTTCAAACTCTAACTTTGCCAACTTTATGCCTTTAGGACAATATATGCACCATGCTTGGTATCTAGGAAAGCCAGACTATGTGCTTAGTGTGTTGGGCCCTAGGCAATGTCCAGGGATATAAAAGGGGAAAAAAAAAACACACAAAAAAGCCCACAACCTAACAACAAATAAAAGTAGTTAGGGTTCTTGTTCTCTAAAAGTCCATCTAGATCCTACTAAAGTCTTACAGTTAGAATGGGGGAGAAAGCTGGTAAAGAGTTGATTTCTATAATTTTTTTTTATTAAAAGCTTGGTATTAAACTAGGTATAATGGGCTGAGCCACATAATTTGATCACCATTCTATTGAAGGGATTATACATCCTTTACCATGATTCGTGTGTGTGTGTGTGTGTGTGTGTGTGTGTGTGTGTGTGTGTGTGGTATGTGGGACTTGAACTCAGGGCTCTGTACTCTTATTTAGCTTTCTTGCTTAAGGCTGGTACTCTACCACTTGAGCCACATTCTCACTTGCAGCTTTTTGCTGGAGAATTGAAAGTAAGAGTCTCTTAGATATGTCATCTCAGGCTGATTTCAAACCACAATCCTCAGATCTCAGTCTTCCAAGCAGCTAGGATTATAGGTGTGAGCTATTGGTGCTTGGCCTGATTATTTTTTCCCAAAGTCACACATATGACCTTCTATTTCTATCAACATACACGAAAGCAGCCAGGTTAGATATTTTTGGACTAATCATATATTCCAGACTATTTACTTACTACACATTTCCAATGTGGGTAACTTGGAAACTGCCAATCTCTTTCCAAGGTCAATTGGAAGAGCAGAACTTTTTACAGATGGGGTCTCAGAGAAGCTGAGCGCTGCAGTTGCCAGTCCTCCACCCTGAAGGCCTCCGGGACCCCCTATCTCTTCTTCTTATAAGTTAGAGGAAGCCAAGGCACTTTGATTTCATGCCTGGAGTCATAATCTCCCCCAAGTTGTCTTTTTAAGAAAACATTTTCTGGGTATGCATTAGACTCTGCTAAGACCTTCCCAAGCACTTCTTGTCGAATCCTCAAACCACACTAAGAGATGGGAATTATTATCTTCACTCCACAGATGGGACAACCAATACTCAAAGAGGTTCTGGAATTTACCCAAAGCCCTTTACCAAGACCTCAAGGCCTTTGTGAGGCCCCTGCAGATGGACTGTATAGGTCTCTTAATCCATGTAAAACAAGTTATACTTCTCTCCCTATGCACACAGAGGCCCCCAAATCACTGGCAACTCATAGGAAATTCTTAAGTGGCTGCTTATTAATAACATTTTCAGTTTATATTAGGCCGCCTTTCATCCAGGGGAATTCAGCCAGCTCCATACACAGAGAACCATGGAAAGCCAGCCGTCTCTGGTGTGGATGGGGGCCAGCTGGCAGAGGCCTCCCTCAGGGTCCTGGCTTGAGGGGATTCTGGCAGTGGTCACACCCTTCCAAACTTGACAGGGCCCTTTTAATATCCATACTGAAGAGCTGGAGGCAAAAACCTTCCCAGAAGTCCACGGTCCTCAGTGAATGAGGCCAAAGGCCCAGGAGAATCCCCGTGGACTGGAGAAATAAGAGCATCCAGAAATTGGGTGTTTACCAAATACCGATGCTGGATATAAAGCCTTCCATTCAGATTGAGTTAGACAGCAGAGGGAAAGACACGACTGCTCAGGGGAGACCTGGGTTTAGTCAGGACCAAGAGAAAAAGAAGCAAAACAAAAAACCCTGAGAGTTCTCAGGGTTTCCCATAAGAGGGCTAGGCAGAGAAGGCAAGATGCTGACTTCCCGTCTTCTAGCTGGATCTGTGGAGCCGTTTTTGTGGTTTTGTTCTCAGCCAGAACTCATTTCCTCATTCTGCAGCAGGGAAAGAAAGGAGGGAAGTACATAGAAAGAAAATAACATTTCCTGGTTTCATGTTTTATTGGAAAGAAGCCCTCGATGAATTGAATTCACATGGTCTGTGGCAGTAAGGTTTGGAAAACATTTAAGAATTTGTTATATTCAGATTTGACAAGGTGCTGGTGGAAGGATGCATGCTCCCTTCACTCCCTCTCCTCCAAAGCCTGTTGGATGTGGCCATGCACACACACTCATGTCACAGCCGATATGACAAATAGCCCCAACTGTGGCCTTCCTCCGTGCATGGGCTGAGTCTCAGGCACAACTCCAGTGACTCCCCTCTCCCCTTTGACTTACTAATATGATGCAGTTCATCACTATGCCCTGCCTACAACAGTGCTTCTTAACTGCCTGCCCCCAGGCCTGCCCTTTTAGAATCTAATTTCCACCACTGTGTTTAAACCCATGGTGATCGACTCATTTCCCTCTCTGCAATGCTCCACAGACTTCCAGCTGCACTAGGAATGAAGGGCCAGCTCCCTAACTATGGCCCTCAAGGCCCAACATCTGGCTCATCCCTCCCTCTCTCTCCAACTCTGCTTACTTCCATCCTGCATCCTGTCTATAAAGCTTCAGTAGCCTTGGTCTGTCTGAGCTAGCCTACGTCAGCTTTCTTACAATTTTTTTTTTCATATCATTAAAGGCATAGCCTCCATGAAAAATACCAACGATAGCTCGCCTATTCTCCTCCACTCGCCATCTATGACTGTTAAATGTTTCTCCTTAGCAGTTGTCATGACTAGAAATTGTTTTATTTGTGGCTGTATGTCCTCTCATATTTTTACACTACTGGAATGAGAATTCCAGAAATTCCTGTCATCTTGTATCTAGCACTATAGATACGTACTTAACAAGTAGCTTTTGAAATATTCAATGTAGCTTGGTGGCTTTCTATCAGTAAGGCACATTCTCTTAGTGGGTATGCAGAGATTAGCTTGGAGCAATATGTAAACTTATTTTAATTTTTTTTAAAACATGATGGCTCACACCTGTAATCCTAGCTACTCAGGAGGATAAGATCTGGTTTGAAACTGACCAGGCACGAACCATGAGACTGTTATCTCCAATGAACCACCATAAAGCTGGAAGTGGCACTGTGACTCAAAGTGGTTAGAGCACTAGCCTTGAGTTGAAAAAACTCAGGGACAGTGCTTAGGCCATGAGTTCAAGCCCCACACCCGACAAATAAATAACAAAATGTGTATATTGATACATTGAAGTGAAAACTATGGTATATAATTCAATTACACAAGGAGTAATTTATCAGCAAGACCTCACAAAGAAAACTACCTGTGTCCTCAATTAATGAGGTAAGTAGAAAAATAAGGTTAATGTAGAGGAAGACTGTTACTACTGTCTTGTAGATGGCACCACAACTTTAATGTAATTTAATTCTTCTATCTTGCTCCAACATGTCCAATAGTGAAGAGAATGCCTTCAGAGCAGCAAGACTACAAACCCTCGCCTACCCACAAGGTATCAGTAAACTGTTAAATAATCAATAAAATAGTATCTGAGAGATAGGAGAAACAAGAACTCCAATAGCATGGGCATCTGACACTGTGCTCCTCAACTTACTCATATAGAAAATGGAAAGAAACCAGGTCATTCTCCTTTGAACTTGACAGAGCTTAAGGTGAGATAATACCTGTCATATAGAGTGTTGTCTTTTTCACAGGACAGAACAATATTTTGTCCTAATATTACATTACATTGTCCTAATATTACATTAACCTTGGAGCTTTCTCAGGAGGAATTTACAATAATGTACCACCCAACCTACCAGTTCTCAAGTTTTGACATGACTGATGCCTTCAAGAATTTGATGAATACGGGATCCTTCTCTACTAAAAATTGAACAGAAACTGGGTGTGGTGGCTCAACAATTCAAAGGCAGAAATGAGGGAAGGAATTGTGGTTTGAGCCAGTGAATGGCATAAAAGATCATGAGACTCCATCTTCACCAATGGCTGGATGTGGTAGCACATACCTATCATTTTCAGTGACATGGGACATCACCCACAGGAGTATCCCTGTCCACTCTGTGAGTAAGCACAAAGGAAGATGCTACCTCAAAAATAACCAGTGCAAAAAGGGTCTGGTGGTATGGCTCAGGTAGTAGAGATCCTACTCAGCAATCTCAAGACCTTGAGTTCAAACCCCAGTATCCTAACATTTTTAAAAAGAACATAATACATTCACAGAAAAAAACCATACTTAATTTCAGAAAGTTTGTCAAACCTGCAGTTCTTTAGCAAACATAGATCCCAAGCTATAAAGGGTCAGCTAAATATAAAAAAATCCTCTGTAATATTTTCAGTGGCCCACAGGGCCCAAGGCAGTGCCTTGCCCCTTATGAATGCTTAAATGCTATTTTCCACTCTCGGCAATGTTCTTTCAAAAATCCAAAATAGTGCATGATATCATAGTTACCATTTAAGATGCTGCCTCTTAGCAATTCAGCAGGGCAGGATTTAGAATGATTTTAAAGCATCACAAGAGGAAGACACACTGGTGTTAAGGCAGCCAAACTGACAAAGTGATAGGAAGGCAGGTTCAAACTTCCTGATCAATTCAGCTTTGGGATCCATTGCTTTCCACCTCTCGTTGCCCTTCATGAGCCATTTAAGCACAAACGGGCACAAAAGGAGGAGCCCATGAGCCATTTGACACTGCATTTTCACCCTGCCTCCTAATGAGGCAACTGTAGTAGAGGGGCTTATGTTGCCTAAATCCAATCTATGGTGAGCTTCGAGCCTCCACAGGCTATCCTGCACCTTCTGAGAGGGTGGACTAGAAATACACCGAGGAATACACCAGGCAGTGGTTCCAATGCAGTCCTGGATGGTGATGGGTAGCTGGCAGGAGGGCTATGCAGCTGCCCAGCCAGGAATGGCCACTTCACATGCACTTTACCCACTGGTGAACTGCATTAGCCAGGGGATGACCACCGTGGACAGAGCTCACAGCGACGAAGGGATTCCTGAGGGCCTCCTGAGGCCTTCCTGAGGGCGTCCCCAGCATTGCAAAATGATTTCAATGCTAAGCATGGCTGGGGATATCACTCAGTAGATACAGTGCTCAGCAAACAAAGCTGGGAGTGAAAGGAAGCAGGGAGGGAAGAAAAAAGGGATGGAGGGTGGGTCCCTGTATTAATCAGAACAGTATGAACTTCCAGAGAAAGATAAAAACGTATTAAAACTTCAAGTCAAAGTTCAGCTAACTACAATTTTCAATAAGCCAACAGATCACGCACATTCTGGAAAAAGAATAAAATGTAGAGTTAATAGTAAATGGAATTTCTGTTCAGCACACACCTATGTAATTGGTGCGCTTTCAATGCATATTTTACTACATAGAAAAGAGAACTATCTTGGGAACATGCAGGAGTAGAGGTAGCCTAGAGGCAAGTTAAATGTCTTGGGCCAACTATATTCAGGGGTACAGGCTGCTGGAGGTGCTGTGCTGAGCGAGACCCAGTTATACTGGGGCTGACACAATGCGAGGGTCATTAATGAGGTCTGAGAGAGACAAGAGACGTTGGAGTTAGAGAACTACCTCACTCTGGTCCTGTGTACAACATGTTTTTGGGGGGCTAGTAGTAGGGCTTGAACTCAGGACCAAGGTGCTGTCCTTTAGCCTTTGTTTTTTCAAGACTAGTACTCTACCACTTCAGCTATAGCTCCACTTCTGACTTTTTGCTGGTTAACTGGAGATACAAATCTCATAGACTTTTCTGCCAATGTTGGCTTCAAACCATGGTCATTAGATCTCAGCCTCTTGAATGGCTAGGATTATAGGTGTTGAGTCACCACCGGGGCCTGGTGATTGATGTGTAGCACATTATAATAATGGAGTCTCAATTATAGGTATACCTTCATATAGGAATCACTTCCCCTACTTAAAATGTCCTCTGTTATTGAGAAAGCTTCTGGAGGAATAACAAGGAGTAAGGGTAGAAAGCAATACATTTTATCTGACCAGCTCATAGCCTGCTGTCCTCTGAGCTAAGGAACATCATTCTCTGATGATATTTGCCATCACCAACTCTGCCTTCATTTATAAGTGAGGTTCACTGGAACTTACTTGCATGCCAGGCATGCCTCAAGTCACAAGATGAACTCCCCAGTTGGTGAATTCTGTTCCTTCTCTGAAGGCATAAAAGTCATTGAACATTTTGTCCAACGTTGTAAAACCAAGACTGAAAATAAATGGAGTCTAAATTCTAAATAACCAGAAACTCAGCCAGGACATCCTTTACCCTGCTCAGTAAGTATCAAAGACATCCAAGAAAACATCTGTGCTCTTCAAAACGTCACAAAGCAGGAGAGTTTACAGAAACTGGAATTTTACTTCAATACTGTGTCATCTCAGTTGTCCCCAAATATGCCTAAGCATGTATATCAAATAAATCGTGTGCACAGATATACACAGCAAATCCCAATGTCTTTCACTTCCATCAAATCAAATGGCATGAACAATTCAAATCCATTTCCTCAGTTATTAGGTATGTAATCTTATGCAAGTGACTCAGTTTCTTTCTATTACCACGGGGTGGAGACGGCAGCAGAACCTACCTCATAAAGGGAATGTTCGTGAAGACATAGCATATAAAATAGTGAGTAGAGTCAGCTATCATTAAACATTGACAATTAAATATTTTAATACTTTGTGGAGGGAGAAACTGAGTCATGAAGCAGCTATGTGGTTTCTTTGAGGTGTATTCAAATAAGGAAGGATACAATTGGGACCAGCCAAATTGTCTTTCCTGTGTAGCCTCCATGCCTGCTGCAAAGATCATTTAGAAGCAGCAGCAGCCTGTTAAAAATAGAGAATTTGAGCCGGGCATCAGTAGCTCACACTTGTAATCCTAGCTACTCAGGAGGCTGAGGTATGAGGATCTCAGTTCGAAGCCAGCCTGTGCAGCAAAGTCCATGAGACTTTTATCTTTAATTAACTACCAAAATGTCAGAAATGGTACTGTGGGTTAAAAACTCAGGACAGTGCCCAGATCCTGAGTTCAAACTCCAGGACTGGCACAAATTTAAAAAAAAAAAAAAAAAAAAAGGAGAATCTGCATGTGAGCAATATCCACAGGTACATGCACAGTAAATTTGGGGTGCATAAGTACATACACAGCACGGTCTCACAGCCTCCCCACTAGAGTGACACATACCAAGGTCAAGTGTTCTTCTTGGAAGCACAGCCAGTCTCTGGGGGGCTCTCACTTCCCCTCTTCCAGCCCAGATTCACAAGGCAGGCAGGTCAGGTCCTGGTATAAAACCTGACCTTTCAGTTTCCCGTCAAGAGCAGCCAGCAGTGCAAATTATAGCCCTTCGCTGTCAAGGCTGGGTTCACCCTGAAAGTTCACACTCATTAAGGTTGGGCCTGGGAGTGAACTTACAGATCAGCTGACATAGGCCCTGTGTCAGAGTAAAGAACTAGGGTTCGGCAAGAGAACACAGATATTTTAGTTAATGCACAATTGTGCATACAATTTTGGGGTGCAATGTGACAAGTACATTTCTCCATTCATACCCCAAGAGGTGTTCCCAACCAACAGAAGGTCCCGGGGGACTCCTCATGTTCTCTCAAGCAGTAAAGGCATCTTCCACTCATTTTGGCTTTCATCTCAACATCTTCCTATTCCTGGCCCTCACACTTTTACCCCAAAAGCCTCCTCTCTCATATGTGGTCTCTTCTTTTAGATAGTTCCGGATTTCCCAAAACACAAACATAAAAGATTTTAATTCAACAGCTAAATGAGAAGGTTTTTTTCAAGTGAGGGATTCATTCATTCATTCATACAATCTGGAAGGAAAAATATAAACAAGCACAAGGAATATCTAAGAAGTATGAGGAAATCTAAAATGGAGAATGTCATTCAGGCTTCAGAATTCAGACTTCAATCATGCTAGATTTGAATCTTGGCTCCCCTCTACTGTCTACAAACCTTCAAGAAGCTAGTTAACCTCTATGAGTCTTGGATTGTCAATTACTGAACAGAACTGATGAGTTCTGGCTACATGATCAATGCAAGAATGAGGCAAGAGCTGGGCAGTGGTGGCTCACTTCTGAAATCCTAGCTACTCAGGAGGCTAAGATCTGAGGATCACAGTTAGTTAGAAGTCAGCCCAGGCAGGAAAGTCCATGAGACTCTTATATCCAATTAACCACCAGAAAACCAGAAGTGGAGCTGCGCACGTGGAAAAGCCATGCTGTGCTCAGTCACAAAGTGGCTTTGTGATTTTAAATGGCTTCACTCTGAGTTGCTAGTCTTGAGTGAAAAACCTAAGACCCTATGTTCAAGCCCCAATACTGGTACGTGTGCATGCACACATATGTGTGCACATACACATGAATAAGGCAAGTTATCTAGAGCATAATTTATATTGGACAGCACATGATAGGGTGCATTTTTTTCTATACACCCACACAGACACCCCAGCATACACCTCAATATACACAGCAGCCATCCCCCAAACCACACCTGATTTTGTAACCACAGAAAGTATAGCTGTTTCTCAGCTGAGTCCTGGAACTTTCATGAATAAATATCTCCAAGGACTCATAACAGATGAAGAGAAGCCAAGAAAAGAGCTGGAAAAATGGCACCCTGCCCAGATGAAATGAAATGCTAAGAATTTTTGTCCCAGTTACTCTTAACCCTGAATAGGGTTGGGTAATATTTATAAGATTTGATTTTAAAGAATCAAGGAGAAGAGGAGGACTTGAAGCCAATTGAGTTCCCAGTGTGAGAGGAGCAGAAGCAAACGAAGTTGGGGCATCTATCATCTGAGAAAGGCCAAGTGCAGAGTTCATCTGAGCCAGGTGCTGGTGACACAAGTCTGTCATCCTAGTTCTGTGTAACTAAGGATCTGAGGATCAGGGTTCAAAGCCATCCCAGGCAGGAAAAACTGTGAGACTCTTACCTCCAATTAGTCACCAGAAAACTGGAAGTGGTGCTGTGACTCAAGAGTGGTAGAGTGCTGACCTTGAGCAAAAAAAGCTCAGGGACACTGCTCAGGCCCTGAGTTCAAGCCACTTGACCAAGAGAGAGAGACAGAGACAGAGACAGACAGAGACAGAGAGAGATCATTTGTGTTCTAAATTCTAAAATACAAAGGTCTTCCATGTTCCCTGGCCCCGATTGCCTTCAGCCTGGCTTACAGCAGACAGCTTATATACTAGATCTGGGAAGAAGGGAGGGACCAGAAATCACC
Source organism: Perognathus longimembris pacificus (assembly GCF_023159225.1). Classification (NCBI taxonomy): domain Eukaryota; kingdom Metazoa; phylum Chordata; class Mammalia; order Rodentia; family Heteromyidae; genus Perognathus; species Perognathus longimembris. The sequence continues at coordinate 53,573,991 of NC_063170.1, forward strand.
AGGATTCCTTTCTCCTATAGCTTCACACCATGGTTCTCAGTGAGCTCCAAGCTAGTGATACTTTCTTCCTAATTTCCTTCATGTCCCCATTTCCCACCAGACCAGAGAAAGCTCTGGACCCGGGGCCTCTATAGAGGATTTCATCTTTCAACTCAGCTCTCCTCTTTGTCTCTCCCAATCAGCCAACTCAATTTTCACAGGCTTCAGAGCCCAACAGGTGCCGGAAGTTCATTCTACACCCACCAAGGTGTGGCAGGCTCACGGTGTACTTGAAAATGTGCTCCTCTTAATGAAGGCACTTTGAAAAAGCTCTGCCTTGTGCTAGTGGGAAAGACATGCTGCGTTCAGTCACAAGGAGGCTTTAGCATGTCAAATGGCTTCATTCTGAGTTGCGGCGGGGGGGGGGGGGGGGACAGATGGGGAGAGAAATTTTTAGTAAAAGTAGTACAGAAAGCTTGGTCTCCTGAGTCGTGACTTCATCCAGCAGTAACCTGCAGCTTCACACTTTCATCATGGGCTTGAAATGGCTCTGACATGCTTCTAGAGGCTTCCCATTCCATCTCCCTTCCAGCTTTTCTGTCCAACCTTTCTCTCTCCTTCCCTTCCTTTTTTTCTTCTCTTCCTCTATCTCCTGTCAGCCTCCCCGGCACCCCCCCCCCCCCAAGCAGTGTTGGGATTGAACCCAGGCCCTCACACATGCTAAGTAAGTACTCTTCCAAGAGCTACAGCCCCAGTTTAGTAACCTTGCTTCTCTCTCCCTCCCCTCGCTTTATCCCCAGGGAAATAACGGCACAAGACCCCAGCTTCCAAATTACAAATAACGAAAGGTTTTAGCAACAGAGCCAAGAAGAAAGAAAACTAAAATCTCCAAACTCAAGGGCTCAAGCCTCTAGTGAAGATTTTCTATCCTGTTTGATCCAAGAACACCACACATGCCCCTGCACACACAGATACACACAGAGTACAAACCCAGGTGGTTCCATGTAAAATGTTTACAGGTCAGAACAAGAGCAAAGTGCCAGTACTAAGCAAAACCATCAAGAATACAAACAAGTCTGGAAAAGCCTAGTCCTTCAGATTCTTGGTTTGTAACAGCTTATAGTCCCTAGGAGATTCCTGACTGCAATCATAGAAGGGAAGATAAAAAGGCTTCAGTGGGCCTTCAAGCACAGAATTAAAGTCCTAGCTGGGTATGGTGGTGCCCACCTATAATCCCAGCTATTCCTGAGGCAGAGATAGGAAGATCATGGTTAAAGGTGATACAGCTCAGGCATAGATAAAAAGATCTTGTGAAAACCAAAGTAGCCCAGTTCTGGTGACTCATGCCTGTAATCCTTGCTACTCAAGAGGTTGAGATCTGAGGATCTCAGTTTGAAGCCAGCCCAGCAGGAAAGTCCATGAGACTCTCATCTCCAATAAACTACCCAGAAAATGCCAGAAGTGAGGCTGTGGCTCAGGTGGTAGAGTGCTAGCCTTGAGCACAAAGAATCTCTGGGAGGGTGCCCAGGCCCTGAGTTCAAGGCCCAGGACTGGAAAAACAAACAAACTAAAGCAAAAAGACTGGCAAGCATGAGCCCTGGGTGAAAAATCTCAGCATTAAAAAAAAAAAGTCTTCACCCAAATGCAAGGCCCTCACAACCATCCATCTTCCAACAGCCCTCTGCACTCAGAGAACTTATTTCCAATATTCACAGGAGAAAATGAAGTTCAGAGAAGCCAGGCAACTCTCCCAAGATCATAAGAGGCTGATTAGGAGGCGACCAGGTGGGCTTTTATCAAGGTTTAAATATTATTCTCCTAACAAAATACAATTGGTAGATCACTGGCAACCAAGAAGTAATAATCTGATTTTCTTGAGAAAGAATTTTATGACAGATCTCAGTGATTCCTTTTAACTGCCTCCCCATTTAAAAAAAGTATTTTTTATTGTTATTGTAGAAGTGATATACAGAGGGGTTACAGTTATGTAAGTCAGGTAATGAGTACATTTCTTTATGAACCATGTCACCCCTTCCCTCATTCTCTCCCCGTTTTCCCCTTCCATGTCAACCCACAGATGCACAATTCATTTTTCTACATAGTGTCTAGTGAGTACCATTGCTGTATTTATTCTTCACTCTTTGTTCCACCTTTTCTGTGCTGACCCTTTGCCCTCCCCAAAACAAATAAAGAAGACCAAAGGAAAAGACAATAAAGGGCTGGGGATATGGCCTAGTGGCAAGAGTGCTTGCCTCGTATACATGAGGCCCTAGGTTCGATTCCCCAGCACCACATATATAGAAAATGGCCAGAAGTGGCGCTGTGGCTCAAGTGGCAGAGTGCTAGCCTTGAGCAAGAAGAAGCCAGGGACAGTGCTCAGGCCCTGAGTCCAAGCCCCAGGACTGGCCAAAAAAAAAAAAAAAAAAGAAGGAAAAGACAATAAAAACAGCAACAATGACAACAACAAAAATCTCCTACTTCCTTAAGTTCATTTTGTAAGATACTATTTTATGTGATCATATGCACATAGCTATTGAGCCTTTGTGGTCCGCTCCTATGAATATCCATCCTCCTGTGGTCTCACTGTGTGAACCCACAGTTTTGTTTTGTTTTGTTTTGTTGTTGTTTTCCAGTGCTGGGATGCAGGCTAGGCAAGCTCTTGACCACTGAGCAACACTGCTAGCTCTGATTTACTTCACATTCATCTCGCAGACCTTTGTATTGGAATCCCATTTTTCCCAAATTAAACAGAAAAAGGTGGCGAGGACCAGGAGACACAGCTGCACAGTTGCAAGCCTGCAGCCTGCTCACTGGCAGCAAAGACAGATCAAAAGTCTGGCATAGATACATTACAACAGTGGGCACAGAATGAAGCCAGAGATGGGTGGCAGGCAGGTGGGGGAAAAGAGAGCCTTTCCCTTACCCATCAACCAAAGAAGCTGAAGCCACCCAGATGGTGGCATAAAGTCAGCCTTGGAACTTCTCAAAAGCTACCTACCAGATGATACACACATCCAAAGGCCTTCTTGGATGAGGAAGAAATTGCTAAGAATCTGTGCTGAAAAGAGACAGAAAGAGAGGAGAGAAAAAAAAAAAAAACCAACAACAAAAACAGAACTGCCTCTCACAGGCATAGTTGGAGAAATCCAGAAATGCGTTCACTCCAGTTGGGACCCTGCAAGCTTTCTCCATGTGATTTGTCAGCTGTCCTGACAGGAGGCCTTCTTCAGGGGTGCGGAGCCCCAGCTAGCACGAAATTGTCATGGTATCATCTGTCCGTTTTAGATCTGCAAAACTCAGTATTTCTGGATAATATGCTTCCAGCCTGTCAACTCCATCAGGAGTGTGGAAAGTTCCTTTGTGTGGGAATGGTTTGGGCTCAGCAGTCTCTGGAGACAGCATCAGGTTTGCTGGTACAACCTCTCTAAAGGCAACTGGATATGAACATACTGCTTTTCAGTAAATGGGTTTGTTTTCAGCAATTAGATTTATGCCTGATAATGTCAAAAAAGTAGCAATGACAGTAATCAACATAATAGCTGACATTTACTGGCACCTGCTATGCTTTTTATATGCCATCTCACTAAATCCTGATACTTAGCACACTGCCTATAGGCCCTGCTTCTCTACTCATTTCACAGGTGGGATTCACAGACCAAGAGGTAGGTCTAACTACCATCAGCCTTCAGGATCCAAGCCCTGGATAACTTCTTATCTCATGCTGTTCAATCTCTGGGTTTATGTCTTGTTCCTCCAAGTCAACAACACCTCATTCTTCCTGCATCGTATGGGCAAACCTTTATAAACATGCCCTTGTAAGACATGCTAGTTCACCCCTTCTGCTCCAATGCCTAATGGAGCCAATGTATTTTAATTTTCACATTAGAAGAAGACTTCTCAAGGGACCAGAGCATTGGCTGGAAAGGTAAAACCCCTTTCCAAGCACTCCAGGAGACACTGAAATCCAAATTTCCAGAATATTCTAATAATTCTGTCAAAGTTGTGGCTTTTTCTCTGGAGGGCCTGGGGCCATGCTTCCTTAACCCATCTGTGAAAGGCTGCCGGCCTTACTGGGGAGCAGAAGTCGGAGCAGACGATGAGAGCCGCCCGCTAGCACGGAATCAAGGCTGCCTTCGTAGAGTTTAATTCTCAGAGATGGGTTGATGCCCAAGCAAAACAAGCCACATGCAGCCTGATGAGCTGCAGGCCTGGAAGACACCATCTGCGGTCTGCCCTGCTTCGGCACTCACTCAGTACAAGCACAGCTCTGCCCCTGGGGAAGCAATTGATGCGCTTAAGTTGTGCCCTGGCCTCAGTCACACTGCTGGATGGTACTACATCTGGCACAGATCATTTGCTCCAGAGTGAGTCATCCCAGCCTGGATGATTTCTAGTTCATAAAAGTCCCTTTGGACCCCAGCAGAGTCTGAGATAACAAAGAAAAAAATGGGATTAAAATCTGTATTTCATCACCACACCTCCATGGCAGATGAGCAGTGCTTCGGTACTGGTTTCTGAGAAATGGAGAGGAGAACAAACTACAAACCTCCAGTCAAGCAGCCCAGGGCAGGGAATAAACGAAATCATGTGGTTTCAAAGGCTATGTAGTCAGACTCCAAGTCTCTGTCACCATTTCTAATCTGAGAGCACTGACTAAAATTAAAACCTCAGGAATTCAAAAGCCAGTTCTTTTACCTGCAAGACTGAGCTAAAATCCTTGGGCCTCACAGGTTTCTGACAGGATGTGCTGGAAATGACAGCCATACCTGAACACTACTAGGTGTTTGGTTCTTAACCCTTTCCACCCTTAAAAAGGAAGGAAAGAAGGAAAGGAGGGAGGGAGAGAGGGAGGCAAGGCAGGCTTTCAGAGAACTACTTTTGCCCCTTAAGTATCAAGATCTAAGTGTTTCTTCAAGATACATTAGAGCGATGGCATACCTCTTTGCAAAACTGAACTTACTAATATATAAAAGAATGGCAAAAGGTACCCAGACCACCAAAAATCACTACCCGGTCACAAGATAAGAACACTCTCCTTCCTGCAAGCAAAGACCCTAGATCTTTTCTCATCCAGCTTGGAAAACACACTTCCGTTTCATTTGTGACTTAAGAGAGCAAATTTCTTACCCACCTCCAGGGAAGATGAGATGCTCAGCTCCCCGGAAGCAGCTTCCCCCAGACAGAGGAGTTGGTCAGTTTCCCCAGTTCACTTTCTCCCTGGATCTGGTGTCTGAGAGCACCAGCAGAAGCTCAGGCAGCCCGGGCATCTTCTCCAGCCAACGTCTCTGCAAATCTGTCTCCTTCCTAAGCCAGCAGGCAGCAGGCTCTAGCCGGGGCGAGTCTGCATTCCCCCAGGGAGAACCCCATCCCTGACTCTGGACGAGAGGTGATGCACCAGGCCCCAAGCTGAGGAGGGAGGGGACAGTGGGACTTCTGCCCTTCCCCTGGGTCCACCCGAGCCCTCCGATCGCTTTCCTGAGAACCCCAGCTTCCTCTGAACTCCGCGTCTTCACCACAGTCTGGAAGGAAGTCACAGACCCCAGCCTCCGCGTCACCAGCTGAGCCCTTGCCAGACCTGGGAGACGAAGTCAGCTGCTCCAAAAAGCCCAGGCCACTCAACCAGGAAATGTGCAGCTTGGCCAGAAAATAATAATAATAACTGTCGGTGGAGCTGCTGGTGGTGCCAGAGAAGTCGCTGTTGCAAAGCCTGCATCCTCCGCATGCTAATGAGGCCGTGATGTCAGCAAGTCAGTCACGGCATCTGGACGTCCCAGCCTGGCTGCCCGGGGCTCAGATTTATTTACATGTAAATTAGCCTCGCCTTCCAAATCAATAATCCCCAAGCCAGTGAGACCCACGGGAGAGAAAGACTTTGCTGATGCAAAGACCTAGCTATGCAGTCTCCAAAGGAATTGGGGGATGTGGGGTTGGTGGATTTAAGGGAATAACATATAAGAAATGATGTTTTAAAGACACAAGTCTTTTTTTCCCCTTTTCGAAAGCAGTACTCTGATGTGCCAGGGATCAGAGCTAGGCACAGTGATCAACCTGAGCGCCTGTTTCAGATTAGATACTGCACCACGCCAGAAGAACAATCAAGAGTTCTCTCTTTTTCTCCCTCTCTTTTAAAATCAAAAGCTGCGCTGAGCCTTCAAATACTGTACTTTTTTCTTTTTCTGTCTTTTTTTCTCTCCTAGTTACATTTCAGGGTGTCAGTTGTTTGCCGGCCTGGGACTATACCACCTTTTGAGTTGTAGTCCAACAGTGGAATAAAATACTCTAGCCTCATGGGCTTGGGTGGTGAATAGGACACACACAGCCTCCAACCTTCTCCTCCAATTGCAAGTGGACAGAGAAAATGACAAATCGTAAACCAGCTCATGGTCACCCCAGCTCCTTTAGGTCCTTAAGAGAAGCTCATTGGACAGTTTAGAAAACAGGGACTGTTCCAATGGTACTCGGGGATTTCAGCAAGGATGGGCTGGCCAGAGCTCACATTTGCTGACTCTCACACTGTAGCTTCCCTGAATCTTTCTGAGTCTGGAATCTCTGTCTTAGAGTGTCCCAAAGATGCCTACTCAGGGAAATGGGAAGGGAGGAATCTGTAGAGCAAGAAAGCCTTCCATTTGAATTCTGGCTTTACTTCCTAGGGGGCAAGTAACTTTGTGCCAATAATTTTAGGGATCTTTGCCTTATTGATACCATTCTCTCAGAAGATAATCTTTTACTAAGCACATACTCTGCTGTACAGACAGTTCTACGGCCTAGGTATTTCCAAGTCTATATTCAAGCACTGAGCTTCCACACTAAAAATTCAATTAGAAGCACAAATATTGAATGGAATGGCAGCAATGATGGTTAACATAATGCCACTTGCTCCATAATAATTATTGTTGATATTTTGAACGAAGTAGTAAAAAAAAAAAATTGGGTCCACTAGGATTGACCATTGATTTTTCTCCTCTGTGGGTAAAGTCCTGAGTGAAATCAATAGTTTTTGTAGGTAGCCTATAGGCCCCCAGGACAGGTGAAAAGCAAGCACCAAGTGAGGACTTGGTGCAAGTGAATAGGGGAAGGAGGTGGCCAGGGAGAGGTGTTGGGGTACAGCAGGCCCAGAGGCCCCAGCGGAGGCAGCAAGCGGGCTCCCTGCCCACATCCCCCTCCACATCCAGATGAGCTCTGCCCTTTCAGCTGGAGCTCCTGAAGCTTCAAATGAATTTCTTTGTTGGATGTGGGGAAGTTAAATTACATCTTTTGTTACCTATAATTGTATTAATAATGGTTAATAACTTCTTTCAAAATGCTCCTCTCCGGTTCACAGAAGACCTTTCACGGGGAAAAATCATGGGACCAGGAATAACTTTTCACCAAGGGAAATGGAAGATAAGCAAATGAGTAATGCTCTGCTTAGGTCTCTGGTACATGGAACTCCGAGCATGTGAGCAAAAACACTTAATAAATATAATGGGTTGGAGTCACCAATGGCAAAGCAGGAGCAGAGACATTGTACCCCAGTATAGCCAGATGACATGCATTTTAACTTCCTATGCCCTAGTCTCTTTATGTGAAGATGGGTCTACTGGTCAGCACCTTGATTATATGAGAATTATGAGAAGCAAATGGCAGGAGAAGTGAAGAGGAAAGCTGGGACACAAAGTGACCAGTGATTTGTCCTCACCTACTACACATTTGACCACAGACTTGCCCACTTCATATGAGTTCACAATAGAAAACAGGCCTACAATGCATGGTCTGGGGTCAAACCCTCACTCTGACATTTGCTAGCTCTATACCTGGAGACCTGACATTTTCATTAGGATATGGGTAAAGAGAAGGCTACAGAATTAATTCCTAGGGGAAGTTATAAAGTGAGTGAGCCACTAACATATCCTTTTCTCCATGACAAAGCACACTTTCCCTATGCTAAGAAACTAGGGTGGAAAACAGTAAAACAAAAAAACCACCAATGGGAACCAAATAGAACTCTTTCTCCAAAGCTATACACTAAGGCAAGACAAACACAGGCTTTCCTAAACTTACAATGGGGTGACATACCCATAGGCTGAGATAAACTGAAGATATCCTAAGTTCTAAATGCATTTGACACACCCACCCAACACAGTAAAGCATGGAGTATCATGTTGCTGCCCATTGTAATCATGCAATCAACAAAATATTGTAGCTCACTGCCCACATCATAAGAGTCTCACACTGAGTATCACTAGCCTGGGTAAAGATTGAAAGTTAGCATTTAACGGGTAGCTACTGCGGAACACTTTTGCACCTCTGTCAAATTGAAACACCATTCAGTCAAGTCATTTGAAGTCCAGGACCGTCTGTATATATCTGAGATCCCTGGATATTTCATCTACGCCTTCATTTACCCATTAAATAAGGCACCCTCTATTTGTCTGTCACTGTGATAGGCCTTGGGGACATTACGGTGACCATGATTGATATAGCCCCAGCCTTAAAAGACCTGGGCAATAAAAAGGGAAGACAATTAAGTAAGCCATTAGAGTCACATGTGATGTGTGTGATGATATGGGACAGGGCATGTGTGAGTTGAGAAAGTCTAATTGTAGTCTAGAGGGGGATGATGGGAAGCATGTGTCCTGAGAAAGCTAGATATCTATGAATCATGCTCACATAGAGTGCTAAAACAACAAAACCCACAGGTAATTCCTTCTGATTATTATTTTTATGTTAGAGCACATTCTTTTGGAGATTTTTGGAAAATATGCTGCTAGTTATTTAATTAAGGTAAAGGAACAATCTGAAAATTTCAGAGATGTAGTAAATAGGGACAAAATGTACTTCATGTTTACCTAATGAGGAAAATCCCACACTCATGACAGACAGGGTAGGGAAGCCTGCTATCTAACATTATGTACACAGGAGAGGGTGTCCTCTATTGGATACAGAGACCTGTAAAATGGAGCACACTTTTGTTGGAATATAAGGGTACAACTGCTGACTCTCAGACATTTCTGTTTATGTAGGATGCTGGAACGTTTAGATAAGTGACCGTAACTGCATGCAGAGCATAGGAGAGACAAGGAGGCCAGCACTGATGGGTGAAGGCGAGGAGGGATCAGCAAAGGGTGACTTGAGTCAGGCCCCAAGTCAAAATGAATTTTACTCGTTTGGAATTTGAAAACAATTTTCGATGGGGGAAGGTCTTACTAAGCATGACACGAAATTCAGAAGCTATAAATGAATTTTTTAAAAAAGACTGCTAAAATTACCAAGGTGAAGTTGTAGCAGCTAAGGTCAAATTTTAGCAGCTAGTTCTGGGCGAGAGGATAAACACTACTAGGAATGTAGAATTGAATGTAGAATTAAAAGGCTTGTCTGCATGGGCCCAGGATAGCAGAGCAGCACCAACATGACAATGGCAGGTAATGACAAAGAGGCAGCTCCATGCAGGCTGCAAAATCAAATCATCCTTCCATTCTAGCCAGTGTTAGTCGGAATCTTGTTAGAGGATTATGGCGAAAGGTTAAGTGAATCTTCCTGGTTAGCTTACAGAAGAGAAGAGTAAGTGATGACAAGGTCCATAACCTCCTAGAGGAAGAGCCTGATGAGGAAGGGTGTAATGAGCAATTTCTAATCTCCATTTCCACCGGCATAAAATAAGGAGCAATGAACTTTAAATGAGCTAAAGAGGGCTTTCAGTTGGACGTTAAGGAAAGCTTCTGAATACAAAGATAAGAACTGATGGGTCACTTGGGGAAAAAAAATGGTAAAATTCTGATCTGGGGAGAACTTCATAAAGATAAAGGCAACGTGCTATCCTAGTTGGTTTAGATAAGGACATTCTATGAAATCCTAATTATTACAAGAGATATTACCAAGGTTTTAAACCACTCATCCAACAAATTCATTTATTTTTAAAAGCAGTACACTGTGTGTATGTGTGTGCTTAAATGACCTATTCAAAAGTGGTTCTCTGACATTCAAATATCCAAATCCAATAAAATAAGGGAAGGAGGGGAGACTGTCAAAGAATCATCATATTAGCAGGGTTAGGCTAGGCAATGATGAGGTAACAAATAATCCCAGATCTCAGAATATAACACAATAAATACTGACTTCTCACTCAAGCAAGGTTGTTTGTGACCCAAGGAACCACTGCTCTGTTTTCCTTGTGTCTTTAATTTCAACCCATAATTTCCAAGTTATAGCAACAGAAGAAGAGAGAAATGAATAGGTCTTTCCATGATTCGGTGTGGAGAGGAAGAATATACTTTTTGATCAACCTAGTTCTGTGACCTCACCCAACTGCAAGGAGGCTGAGAGAGAGAGAGGATGCACAGGAAGGAGCAGGAAATCAAGAATCTTCATTGTATCTGCCACTGCTGTCAATGTCTACTTCTGCTTTGTAAAGACATTAAGAAAAACACATACAATCTATTAAACCTATAGGGCCTTAAAACAAAAGGAAGATTAACCACCAAAAATACCCTGGTAGTAGTTCTATATGAATACTTAGGGATCTAAATAGGAGAAAAACAAAGAACGTATTCTACATTATTAGGATTTTTCAAACAACAACATCCAACCAAAGAAATCACACAGAAAACAAATGTTTAAAATGTGCAAGCGAGGGGCTGGGGATATAGCCTAGTGGCAAGAGTGCCTGCCTCGGATACACGAGGCCCTAGGTTCGATTCCCCAGCACCACATATACAGAAAAACGGCCAGAAGCAGCGCTGTGGCTCACGTGGCAGAGTGCTAGCCTTGAGCGGGAAGAAGCCAGGGACAGTGCTCAGGCCCTGAATCCAAGGCCCAGGACTGGCCAAAAAAAAAAAAAAATGTGCAAGCGAAGTTGAGTAAGGCATCAGAGAGGGTAGAACTCCCTTTATAGAAAAGAAAGCGATCCACAAATATTTCTCATCACTTTTCCAATTCAGATATATAACGTCTTGCCAAAGAATAAGGGTCTTGTCATTTCAAGAGCTTTACCAAACCCGGACACAAACGTGGCTCTATATTCTCTCATTTCCATACCCTGGGTAATTCCAGTCCATTCCTCTATAAGGCTCAGCTTCTCCACTTACAAAATGGAGACAGGCCTGTGGGTGTGGCTCCAGGGGTAGAGCACTTGCCTAGCAAGACACCCCAGGACTGTCAAAAATCAATTGCTACAGTGGTTGGTCCTTGTAAACCCTTTGTGAGGATGCTGTCAGGGATAGTATTCTTGGAGATGAAATGATAGCACTGGTCTCTGATCAACACACAGAATCCTCCTGACATCTTTTTTTTTTTCTTTTCGTATATTTTTTATTTTTCTAGGACCGAAAGGTAATTTTGATAGAGTAGCTTCCTATGGATAGTGAATAATCAAGAGAGATATGACAAACTTTAAAAAGAGGAGGCTCTAACTTCTTTTCAAAAAGGTGTCCCAAAGGAACTGAACTTAGCTCTCTGGAAAGACATCAAGTTAACAACCATGAGATTGGTACTTAAGCTAGTAACCAGGTGTTTGTTGGTGGCTCACACCTGTAAGCCTAACTACTCAGGGTGGCTGAGACTCGGGATTGAGGTTTGAAGTCGGCCTTGGTAGGAAAGTCCATGAGATTCTTTACTCCAATTAATCACCGAAAAAACAGAAGTTGGAGCTGTGGCTCAAGTGGTGTAGAATGCTAGCCTTGAGTGAAGAGCTAGGGAGGAACAGTGCCTGGGTTCTGAATTCAAGCTCCAGTACTGGTTGTGCATGCATGTGTGTGCTCGTGCACATGTGCATGTGTGCACACATGGGCGCACGCACACACACACACACACACACACTACTGAGAGCAAAGCTGCGCATCTTTCACTGCACTAGGTGTTCCACCCTCCTGACATCTTACCCAGACTCAGTATCATATCTAGAATTAAGGTCAGATGCAGAGTTAGTATCAGATATAGAGTTAGCCTGTTCTCCCATACCATCCTACTTAGCAGCATCTAGACTTTTGCTCTTCCCTTGATAGCATCTCTAGTATAATTACCAAAACTTTGCTGATTATAATAAACATATATTCCAATCTATATTTTTTACAGTGAACCATCACTATAGTATGGACTCAAAATAATTAGTTAGCATGGAAGTAGCTAGCTATCTACCTACCTTTCTATCTAGAGTTTACAAAAGACTAGATGAGATAAAGCCTATTAAGAACTATGTAGGCTACCCAGTTAACTGTAAATGTCAAGATAAAAATCACTCTCTGCTGGTTGCTTGTGGCTCGCACCTGTAATCTGAGGAGGCTAAGAGCTGAGGATCACAGTTCAAATCCAGCCCAGTCAGAAAAGTCATGAGACTCTTTAAAAAAAAAATTACCCTGAAGTAGTTGTACAAAGGGGATGCCATTTAACACAGCAGTATATGAATACACTGCATCTTGGTCTATGTCATGAGACTCCTATTAAACACCAAAAAGTCAGAAGTGGAGCCATGGCTCAAGCACTAGCTTTGAGCACAAAAGCTCATGGATAGCACCTAGGTGCTGAGTTCAAGCCCCCAGGACTGGCATACACACACACACACACACACACACACACACACACACACAATCACTTTCTACTTTATTTTCAGAGACAGGATGAGCAAGGAGGTTGCTACCCTATGTGATAAAATTATTCATGATCCACACAATGATCAGTCCCCACCCTCACCGAGAGCCTTCTTCCTTGTCTATAGGTATTTTATATACTCAGATCATGGACACTTCTAAAGCTTAAAGGAAAAAAAAAAACATGTACATACTTTAAATCCAGAAGAAAAGACCTTTCTTTTTTCCCATCATCTGAGAAATCTGCCACATTTCATACATTTTAATTATTCTTGATCCTAATAATCAAATGCATAAAATTTTAACCCAGCCTTTTATCCTCTTTTAATTACATTAATTAAAATGAGAAATACGGACAGGCTAGACCATGCAGCTTAAAATGAAAGACTGATCAGATTGTGCTCATGCCCCCTCCCCACCAGACGGTTAAAAATTGCATCTATGATTTCAGCAGGCTCACCACTGTACATGGCCATGAAAAGATGATTAAATTGGCACGATGCGCTAACAAACAACGTTTCCTTAGACAAAGAGAGCTGCACGTTATTATGGCAGCTTTGGGGAACTACTGACTTTTATTACACAGTTGAGTAGACACCTGAATTAGCTCTATGTAAAAGACTAGGAGAATAAACAAGACATGCACAGGGAGGTTTTGCTTTTCCAGTGTCTCCCAGAGGCAGGCGCTCTGGCTTCTCCACATTTCTCTTGAGAGAACTCTGGCAAAATGAATGATATCCTAGGGAAAAAAAAAAAAAAAAACCCACCAGAAACCTGAAAAACTCCCTGCCTCATAAAGTAGCAAACAGCCAAGATCCGTTCTGGGAAAACTGGCCCGGAAGAGGAAATATCACAAACATATAACACAAATGTGTTCCCCAAGGAATGAGAAGAACCAAGATGCCAGATGTTCTGCACACTTTATCTCAGTCAGTCCTAGCCATGATCTAAAAACAGAGCTTTTACTACCCCCACCCCTGTCATACAGAGAAGGATTCTGAGGTTCTAAGAGACAAAGAATGATAGAAAGATCCAGAGCTGAAATGTGATCCTGACTCTGATTTCAAACCCTATATTCCTTCCTTCAATATAGAGGTTGTCAACCTTCCTTTTAAAACTCAGGTGTGGACCCATCAGGACACTGGAAGTAAGGTTCTAATTAACATTAAGTAAATAAGGTCCTACAGCCCTCCAGGTCAGACAGCCTTCTTTGTACAAAGGAAGAATAGAGTGTTCTCTCCAAGATGTGTGCTCTTTTCTTTAGAGCTCTCATTTTTGGTGCAAAGATCTATAGTTTTACTAAGTATTAGTGATCCATCCTCAGAAAAACACTACTACTTGACAGATGTCTTTCCCTCCAACTAGACTAAGCCATCTGAGGGCAGGCACTATGTCTTTGGTGGCTCACCTTCCTATGTAAAGCCTTGGTATACCTCACAGCCTAACACCCAATCAATTCATCAGACAGATGAATGAGCAAAAAGTCCTGTCTGGAAACTCGGAGTAAGCCAGGATTCGTTTGATAAGAACATCTCTCTGCTCATTGCATCCTGGCATACTCCTGTGAGCAGGAAAGGGTGGAGCTAACCTCTTGGAAATACATTCTTAGTTCAGCATCCAGGACATCTCCTGGTTTCCTTCCTGTTCTCTGGCTGCTCCTTCATGGTCTCTTTAACTAGCTCCTCCTCATCACCCTGAGATCTCAATGCTGAAGAAATTCAGGGCTTATTCCTGGGACATCTATTCTTTTCTGTGGCCATTCATTACTTTATTCTGGTCTAAGGTCTTCAATACCACCTCCATATTGACAGCTCAGGCCAGACACTTCCCACAAACCAGAGGCTTACCCAACTTCCTGTAGCTCTTGAACATATTTATTATAACTGCTTTGCAGTCTTCATCTATTAATTCTTATATTTGGCTTCCTTCAACCTACATGTATAGGCTGTACTTTCCAATTTCATGTTCCATGCTTTCTCAAAAAAATGGATGTTTTAGATGATATATTACAGCAACACTGAATAATGACCACTACACACTTTTCTAGAGCTGTCATCTGAGGCCTTCCGCAGTCTTCTTGAGCAACTGGGTTGGTCCTTAGTGCCTAGTATCACACCCAGTTCTGAGCCTCCACTAATTGCTGGCTGATTGTTCTATTGTTCTACACAACATCCTTTGAAATACATTGTTCACAAGTTTGATCTGATGAAAGCACAGTGCCTTCACAAGGGCAGGGTGGGGCCAGTCTTCGCAGCTGCCCCTCCCAACATACAACAATAGCCCCAGACTAGTAGCTGGGTGGAGAAGTTCCATCTTCTTGGCATGGGCTCTCAAGAGCAGCATTTCCATCTATGTTCAACAGGGAAGAAAAGGGAAGAGACCAACTGGCATGGAAAACATGCCACAGAATCTCACTCACCGAGCTTGAGCAGATTTTCTAGACGAGTGTTTGATTGTTGACTGCATGCCCTTGGGACAAATTTCAGAAACCTTAAAAGATTGCCTTTAATACACGCACACACACACACACACACACACACACTTTTTAAAAGCAAATAGTTATTTTCCCACCTGAAGGGTCTACCATGTTTCTCACACTCCTAGAGTGGGTGAACAACACTCTTGAAACCCACTCTACATTTTGTTTACCAACTATCAACTCAATCTTTTATTGTCTAGGGCCAGAAGAGTGCCTGGTACATAGGTGATCCTACAATAAAGATAGGCTGAATCAGAAGTAGAAGCAGGGGCCAGGATCCATGCCTATCCTGTGTGTGCCAAGGATGACCACAGAGACCGCCATGGGTGACGATGTGCTCATGATTACAACAATCATGGGTAACTGCGATTCTTTATTTCCAGGGGACATTTTTACTTTTCAGTGTCCTCAGACACATATACATCACAGGAAAACTGTCAGATCTATCAAAGTCATTAAGTAAAGCATTGATGGAGCAAAAGGAACGAGAAGTTTAGCTATGGCATAAATATCTCTCAACTTGCTGTCCTGGATCCTGCCTTTGTTCATCTTAAGTATTCCTTAACACCTATAAATTTAACTCACTACAAAGAACATCTAATTTATCTTTGTTTGAAAGAAAGTCCTGTTATAATTGAAGCAGCCCGGTTGCAGGAATCAAAAAATCTGTGTCTGACCTTGGGCTATGGCTTTTGCTCTCAGTGTGATGTAGAGCAAATTACTTACCCTCTCTGCTCCTCAGAAAACTTTTCTAAAAAGTATGAATCATGGTGATAACTATGCTTACTTCCCCTCTCTCTCTACAATAAGTACTCTGTCTTTAAACCTGTTGATAGGAATGTAAACTGGTGCAACCACTGGGGAACACAATTTGGAGATTCCTCAAAAAAACTATCCTGCAATCCAGCAAAAGATAACAAGTTAGGATATAGTAAAGACATTTGCACAACCATATTCATTGCTGCACTATTCACCATAACCAAGTTATGTTAGGGAAATAGCCTTCAATGAACGAATAGATGAGCACACACACACATACACACACACATACACACACACACACACACACTCCACACATACCACAATGGAATTTTACTCATTCATCAGGAAGAATAATATTGTATCATATGCAGGGAAGCGGATAGACCTGGAAAATTTACATTAAATGAAGTAAGTCAGGCTCAGAGAGAGACAAAGGGCATAAGCTTTCTCTCATACATAGAAATTAGACCTAAATTATAAATATGAACAAATACAGGACCATATGTACACACAAACAACTAAATTAACTCAAATATGGTACACAGGTAGGATTCCAATGCTATAGCTTATTTTAACATCTAATTTACAATTTAACAAAATGAATAGCAGGAAGCTGGCACTCTGGGGGGTAGGAGGATCAGTGAGGTCAAGGGGAATAGACAAATGGAAGAGTGGGAGAGTATAGTCATAATATTCCATGTACCTATGTAAAAATGAAACTAGGAAAATTGAGAGCATGAGTAGGGTTGAGAAACATAGGGGAGAAGGATGAAAGGGGTGACATTGATCAAGATGCATTGTACTCATAAGCTGACATGTTGCATTGGATCCCCTTGTGTAACTACTTCAATATGATTTTTTAAAAGTTAAAATAAATAGGGGCTGGGGATATGGCCTAGTGGCAAGAGAACTTGCCTCCTATACATGATGCCCTAGGTTCGATTCCCCAGCACCACATATACAGAAAACGGCCAGAAGTGGCGCTGTGGTTCAAGTGGCAGAGTGCTAGCAAAAAGAAGCCAGGGACAGTGCTCAGGCCCTGAGTCCAAGGCCCAGGACTGGCAAAAAAAAAAAAAAGTTAAAATAAATAGTGGTGAGAACTGAACTATGTTCACAAATAACCCCCTACTGCATCAAACACATCAGCATGCTCAACATTTAGGTACCATTATTATTATCCTATGTAAAGCAGTTACAATACAAAGCTATCCACCAGCCCTGCTGACAACATTGGCACGTCTAGTGAGACCGCAGCTATCAGGGAAAAGACCTTTGTGATGATCTATGTAAAGGTTTCCTCTTTGAAACTATAAAACTAAGGACTCCTAGCTGGCTGAGCTACAAAACAGTCCCTGGTTGTTTCTTTCTGGTCCATCACACTTTCCTCCTGGCCTGGGTTCCTACCTTTCAAAAAAAACCTTTCTTCCCTCAGGCTAAATTAGCCCCTGCAGGAGGATCCTAGAACTCTGCCTGAAAACAGTCATCTTTCCTAGGGAAGGAAGCTTTAGGGACAAGCCATTATTTTGAGGATGACCTTCCAGCCATCATCTTGATCCAAACATGAGCAGGCCAAAGAAGAATGCCAAGGATAAAATGCAGGCTTCAGAAGTTGAACAGGTTAAAACTACAATGTGCTTCCTTCTAAGAAGTCTCTTAGCATTAGGGCTAACAGGTAGCAGCGCTGTGGACTCCAAGATAGCCATTGTCTGCAGGGGATAGAACAGGTCCCCTACTGCCAGGGACTTCTGGTAACAGGCACCAGGTTAGGCAGGAAGGCAGTTTAAGGGCAAGTCCCAACTCTGCCCCTTAGTAGCTGTGTGAATTGAGACAAGCCACTTCTTTCTCTGAGTCTCATTTAACTGTCTGTGCTTCATGGTCTCTCTGAGATCTATGACAGAATGCAGGTAAAACTGCCAAGCATACAGCAAGTGCTTAATCCATGTTTATGGATCCCCAGTGTAAGAACACTATGGGAGGCTTTTTCATTCAATCATCCTTCATTCCAGGTCCCTTACTGGGAAAGGAAGGGGGTTCTGGTAGCCAGGATGGGTCTCACACTGCTTGCGTACAGTCTTCCGGCTCCCTGAGATGCCACAGCAAGCAGGAACCCCACTAGTTCATCCTCAGGGTCACCAGGGGACAGGCTCAGAAAGACGTCAGTGCAGGCTGCTGTGAATTATTTAGCACCTTCTCTGAGGGGGCCTGAGCTTGAGCAGCTAGCAGACAGCTCGAGCTCCCAGTGAGGTAGCAGCCTGTGACTCATCCTCAGGAGCTGCATTCCTCTTCTCTTAAACAGCACATGCAGAGCCCTGCTGGGGGCCGGAGGGCTGGGAGATTCTTCTCTGCTCAACTCATCCCAGCTGGGTGGCTGTAGAAGGATGGGTTGTTAGGAGCCCGGCCAAGAAGAAGCTACACAGAGGGGAATTTCAACTAGATGGGGTAAGAGAAACATAAATACTGGCCATGAGAAGTGCAAGGAATAAAAGGAGGTTGGGGCAATGGGGTACTTCCTGGATAGACTCATTAGCACAGCCAAGTCAGTGCTACCAGGTGCCATCCACAGGTACCACAATGGCCACAGTCCTTGGGGACTCTCTGTCCAACTAAGGTGATTGCTATCTGGAGGTCAGGCCATGAGAACATTGGAGAAGATTTACAAGCTCCATTTGTAGGTAACCTTTACTGCATATGTGTCTACTTCAACCTTCACAGCAACCCTTCAAGGTGACACCTGTAGTCTCTTCTCACCGCTAAAGAAATGGAAACTCAGAGAAATCAAATAAGGAAAGAATATGACCATCTTCGTTCTGAATGGATTCTCTTTTTCTGCTCCTCATTTTTCCAGTTTTTAAAATTTCCATTTGGCCTGCTGATTTGTATCTTCCCTTTGCAACCTAGATTCGGGTTGATCCTATTATAAGGGGTACTTGGTATGGTCAAATGTGTGGAGGAAATTATCATAGCACCAAGACACTGGCCAGGCCAAGAAAACCAAATGGAGGAAATACGGGAGCTGTGTAGGACGCTGGGGAAGCCACAGAATTCTTTGCCTGAAGTCCTTGAGTGGGCTGGGAAATGCTTAGGAGAGTTTGTTCTTGTCGGGGGTCCTGCAGAATTCAGGCCTTTCCTCTGACCAGCTGAGTCATTGGCTCCCTAGGTCAGGTGCTCAAGGGCGCTCCAGAACAGCATGGAACAGTGGTTTTTGAAGTGTGGTCCGCACCAGCAGTGGCAGTTCCATCCCAGAGCCTGAAGGAAGTGCAGATGTACAGGCCCCACCCAGAGCTTAGTTAGAGAAACAGGATCCAAATGATCTCCAACAACTGCTACTGAGGCACAGAAAAGGAAAGGCGAGCAAAGGCAAAGGATGGAGAGCCTTCGGAGGGACCCTCAACAGCCAGCTGGTGGCCTGCAGCTGGAATTCGGCCTACACATGTGTTTTATCGGGTCAACAGCAGAGGTGGAAAGGGCCCAACGAGTGTGTCCCTCAGGCTCTGAAGGCCATATGGTTTGGGTTGTATCATTGGTTTTATCTCAATAAAACTATATTGACACAGGCTAAGAAGTCCAGTCATGGCTGAATCATAGTTATTTAGAAGGCAGAGATATAGGGATCAAAGCTGGAGGCTGGTGGGGCAAAGGAGAAGTTCAGGAGACTTGATCTCAGCCAATGGTTGGGCTCGGTGCTAAACGTCTGTCATCCCCAGTGACATGGGGAAGCCTAAGTGGGGAGATTTCAGCCCACATTTGGGCTGAAAGCAAGACCTTACCTAAAAAATAACAAACACAAAGAGGGGCTGGAGTTGTGGCTCAAGTGGTAGAGTGCCTAACAAATGACAGACCCTGGATTCAACCCCTAGTACTGCCACAAAGGGGGGTTGGAGTTGTGGCTCATGTGGTAGAGTGCTTAACTCATGACAGACCCTGGATTCAACCTCTAGTACCGCCATCCCATCCCAACCCCACCACAAAACAGGCTAAGGGCTCAATTTGGCTTTTCTTCAAAGACAACACACCACAACCTAATACATGGCCACAATTTCCCAAGTGGCAGCCTGCAGCTGGACCTGACTAGTTTGGTGTAGATCTCTTCTAATTGGGGCACACCACTCACCCCCAGCCCACACTTCTTTGTTCCCAAATACTGAAAAAGACAGTCAGCTCAGGTTAATTATCTTTCTCGTGTTAATTATTTCTCCTTTAGTGGTGGTGTCATAAACTTGAACACACACACACACACTCATGTATATTTTGGTGTATTCCTGGGTTTGTTTATTTTTAACACCATCAGCCTTCAGTGCTTTCGATTATGTGGGTTCCCCTTCCCCACCCCAATTATCTCTAAAATGACCTAGAATGAAGAAACCCAGCAACTCACATCCCAAAATGTGCTGCAGTAGTTTCAGTGTTTATTTTAAACCAGGGTGCTGGTGAGGCAGGAAATGTGTGCAGAGAGGCTTGTCTTGAATTTCTTTAACTAAAGGCAGGTTCTTCGGGAGGAATCCAATCGTCATAAAAGCCTCCCGCGGGAATTTTTATTTAGCAGAGAATATTACCACGGGAGTCAATGTCTCCATGAGACAAGCTACTGTCTCTTCTTCTAAGCACTCATTCATTACTTCCAACCCATTCATTCTCCATTAGTTACCTTGAATGCCTGCCCCCTCCAACCCTATGAAAAACCGGTACCAAGTCCTACTGGGTACTACTCATTGTTCCTTCCTGGAATGCGTCTGTGTACTTCATACTTGCGTGTACTCTGCTAATCTGTCTGCTGCTTGTTTATTTACGCGTAAAATACTGATTATCTAGAGGAGAAATGTCTCCAATGATTGCAATAGTATAAAGAAACCTGGTTTGGGATTCATGGCTGGGAGCTCCCCGCCTTGATCTGTCCTTGAATAAGACATCAGCTCTCCCAGACACTGTTTCTTCTTGCATTCAGTGACATCAACTGTCCCTTTTTGAGGTCCCTCTCAAGGTTGTAGGGAGAAGCAGCCCCACAGAAGACTTGGGACATTGGCCAAAGCAAAGGAGAAAGGTCTGTGCTTTGCTCTTTCCCCTCATAAGATATCTAACCATGTTCTTAAATGCAGGAGAGGGTCAGTCAGTCCTCCAGTTACCAGCCTCACGTCCTATAGAATGGAGGGAGCATGGCAGGAAAGCCTCCTCAATGTTATTGTGCTCAGATGATCTGAAGGGCTCTTCATAAGGCCCCCCTCGTCCTCTTTCCTCATTTGTGCAAGCGGCTTGCAGGACCAGAGGTCGTATTTGGAGCCATATACCTCATTTCCCCTGCTCCCCTCATCTTCCCACCCCTGCGCCAACCCGACCCAAATAAATAAATAATGTGCATATAAATATAACATAAATAATGTGTCCTTAAAGACAGTAAAGGGCATATTTAATGTCACCTTCTTAGCGGTCTAGCTGGGTCTAGCCGGGGCCTTGTTTTTTCAACTTCGGTTACATGAATTAAGTGCAGCGTAGCCAACTGCACATTTTCCTTGGGAATCTTTCCAAGAAGGAAATTCTTTCTCCTGGTCAACTCCTTCCTTTCCCTCCTCCCTCCTCTGCACATACTCCTTTCTTCCACTTGCTCCCTCTTTCCTGTAGCTGTCTACCTGGAAAAAGTCTTTTTGAAAAAGAAAAGCATAAATTTTTAGATTATCTGGTTGGGAGGTTCCACAAAGAGACACAAAGATTCTTTGATTGGTTATACAAGTTAATTTTCCATTTACATTATAGTGCAACAATTTATTCTACAATAAAACCAGCCAACCCTGGGTCTCTATTTCAGCATGCTTTGGCCAGAGTCCAAGATTCCTGGATTCTTTGCTCTTCCCACCTCTTCCCACCCTTAGGTTGCATTTCCTGGGTTACATTTTACATATTCCAGCTCCCCTGGGGGTGGTGGTGGTGGTGGTGGTGGTGGTGTGTGTGTGTGTGTGTAAGTGCCAATACTGAGGCTTAAACTCAGGACCTGGTGCTGTCCCTGATATTTTTCATTCAAGGCTGGCACTCTACCACTTGAGCCACAGCTCCATGTCTGATTTTTTTGGTGGTTAATGGAGATCAAAGTCTCATGGAGTTTTTGTTTGTTTGTTTGTTTTTTAGCCAGGGTTGGCTTCAAACCAAAGATCCTCACATCTCAGCCTCCTGATTAGCTAGAATTACAGGTGTGAGCATCAGCCCCTGGCTCAGCTCCTGCATCATAAAAGACACTAAGCACAAAGCTGCAAGTGACAGTGTGTGGCCCCTGCCTGCATTCACAGTAGAGCCAGGATCACCCCTGCACGGTGAGTTGAGCATTTACTACAGCCCAGTGCTCCCAAGACAGAGAATGATTATCTCCATTTGTAGAGTGAGAAACAGGAGGCTTAAGAGTTTAACAGACACTCAGAGGAAATAAAGTGGGGATAAACTGGGGATTTGAACTGAGACCTGTCTCCTACCAGAGCCTGTGGCTCCGAGAGCAACATCACACTGAGAGGATTAGATAAGTCTTGCATGGGGCAACATTCAAAGAACAAGGATGGTATTCCCTGAGCCTAGTTGTTTTTCCTTCATCTGCTGTTGATAATGGCAAGTGAGGAGTTCCAGTGATTCCCTCATTTCTAGGATGGGCCTATATTTGTTGTTGATTTTTTAAGACAAGGTCTTATTATACAGCCCAGGCTGGCCTGGAACTCATAATCTTTCTGCCTCTGCTTGCCAAGTGCTGGGATTAAAGGCATGTGCCACTGTGTCTCAGCTGTGTCACATAATTCTTTGCTGTCCGTCTGGGCCAAGTATAATAACATACCACCATAATGGCATTCTGGTCAAGAACAAATGGAATGGAGGGCCATATAATGACATCACCTACAAACCACAGATCTAGTTTAGTGGTAGAGGTTTTGCCCAACATGTGCAAAAGCCCTGGGTTTGATCCCAAGCATTGCAAATAAATAATTTTTAAAGGATTTATGACACTGATGATATAGATGCATCTCGGTTTGTGCAACTGCATTTTGTGATATTTGTACAAGGACAAAATGAACTAATGATAATGGGTTTATCATCTCCAACATAAAGCCTCATAGATCTGTGGCCCATAGATCTGTGCCATAGCAATGCTCCCCCTATTCTTGACAACTAAAGATATCTCCAGAAACTTCTGTCACTCCATGGACAAAACTCCCCACTCTGAGAACCACTGGCCTACAACAGCTCAGAAATCCTATTCTGCTACTCGCCACTGTGGCTTCATTGGAGGCCACAGAGGATGAAAGGAGAAGAGTAAAATCTCAGCTCTGAGGCCTGAAGCAAACTACTCAGGCTTTCATTTCAAAATAGGGACAGATAATTGGATTCCAAAAAATTAAGAGAGGTAATGCATACAAAGCTTACAATGGAAAACCCAACACAGAAATCACACCACACTGTCAGCTTATTGGTATTTGAAGTGGGAAACCAGATGTTGGTAAGTACCAGATTTAATTACCTCCCCTCACAGGCAAGGCTCAGAAGTTGGAGATACTGACAATAAATAGGATCCAGTTTACTTCTCCAAGAAATACATCTGGCCACTGTTTCAAATGCTCAAAAAAAAAAAAAATAGAAAAACAAAGCAACCAGTGCTATCTGCTCATCTCCTTCTGTGTTATTTCTATGCCGCCCATGTTCTTGCACCTCTCCTTCAATCATAGAGTTCTGATCTGTGGCAGCTACTTCATAGAAAGAGAATAATTCCTTCTTTTGGGGAAGTCCTACCACATGTCTGCTGTCAAACTGAATCCAAAGCAAAAGAAGCACCCAGAGGAAGTCAATGGCCCCACAGCAATGGCTCAAAGAACCCTGCATCTCAAAGTTACTGACTTCTGCCTTGATACTCAGACTCCATCACTCCCAGGCCTAGAGCTCCTCAAGCTGTCTGATTTGGCTCCATGAAAATGGCTGTGTGACTTCTTACTAGCAACCCAGGCTAGAATCCCCTGGATCCCAGTTCCAGTGGAAATCTCTATCTCAAAATGCTCTAATCTCTCTACTTATTGTGTGTGTGTGTGTGTGTGTGTGTGTGTGTGTGTGTGTGTGTGTGTGTGTGTTTTCTGGGAAGATATGAGATGCCTTGGCTCAAGAAGAGAGTCATGTAGTAATGGCTGTAATAATTAGTCACTTGCTTGGAAATGTCAGAGTTAATTATCAAGTCATACCTAGAAGGGAGCCCTCCCTGGCTAGGGTTGATGTTCAATTCTGCTAAATGTAATGGACACATGCAGAGCATTCTGATGCCCGCTAGTGATGGCCAATATAAATGGTGCTCTGCCTGAAGGAGATAAGTGTGTGTGTGTGTGTGTGTGTGTGTGTGTGTGTGTGTCAGAGACAGAATCACACAGATACAGAGACAAACAGAACAAATGAATGAATATATTCACTATTGCCTTCATGCCCTCAATAAACCATACTGTAGCATAAATCAGGCTTTAGTTGGTCATCAGAAGGCAGGAGAAATAAGGCATAGTCCTTAGCTCAAGTGCCACATGACTTAAAACTAAAAGATGTAACTACAACAATATACAAATGAGATTATATTGAGGTGTGGGAGGAACAATGCTTTGGAATGTATACTGACTCCTTCAAAAGTTGGCTGCTAAACTGCTGCACACACACACACACACACACACACACACACACACACACATTATTTTTCCAATTGAAGAAGTATTCTCTTGCACCTGGTATGTGTAGTAGCTTATACCCATAGTCCCAGCTACTGAGGAGTTGATGGAGGGGGAGGGATAGGAGGACTATGGTCTAATAATGGCTGAGAGAAAATTAGTATAAGATTATATTTGAAAATTAAACTGAAAGCCAAAGGGCTGAGGGAATGGCTAAAGTGGCAAAACACTTATCAGGCTCTAAGTTCAATGTCCAGTACAGCATAATAAAATTAAAGATAAAAAGATGAATATATCATAGCATGGATATCCATCTTTAAAGACTGTGAAATCATGTCATTTGATCACATGAGGTCAATGAGGTTAGTTACAATCGTATAATTTTTCAAGTCAAAGGTATAAAAACTGTTCCCTGGGTAGATTTTTCAATGTTCCACAGCTTGATTTATAAAAGAAAAAAAGGGGGGGAGGAGGGAAGCAGTTAAACTCTAATCCTGTAAAAATGTCCTACTAAAAAATTCTAGAGTCTTAAAGTGCTTCACAAGTTCAAGGGTTGGTAGTAAGGGAGGACGGATGGAAAGCTGTCTTTGTGAGTTTACCGGGTTTCTCAAACTGGAAAAACTGAGAGACCCCAGCTTAGAAGTCTTGTGTGGTCAAGGCTCCCCTCCCCTCTTCCATTATAAATGGAGCAGGGAGGCAGGAGAAGTCTGGATGCTATGAGTAGATGGCTGTTCCTGCTGGGAACCTCAGCCCATCCTAACAACAAGGAAATGGAAGGCCTGTGAGATGTGCCGCATGTTCCCATGGACATTGGAGGTTGCATGGAGCAATTCCAGAACTTTCTGTCAGGAGGCAGAATTATCCCTGTCCAGGCTACTCATCCCAATCCAGAGAGGCCTGGAAGGGTGAAGAATTCTTTTAGTATCCACAATTCCCCAGGAAGGTTTAAATTCAGTCTAAATGGGGAGGACTTAAGATGTCTCTGGGTGGTGATCCAGGAATTGAACCCCAAAGCTAGCCTCAGACCTCTCCAGTTTACAAGGAAGTCAGGGAGAAAAAACAAACAAACCACCCATGAGCTCTCAAATTCTAATAATCCAGTGATTTCTGCATAGATGTATTTTTTTCTCAGTGATAGTTCACTGAGACTCTTCCTATTGGTTGGGGCCCTTTTGAATATCATTAGCAAACAAAAGCCCGTGTATGACCTCATTGACATAATCCCCGTTTAAATCATCTTGGTAATGACATTGGAAATGTTTCTGGATTAAAAAAACAAAATACTTTGGCAATCTTCTCAGATAACCCTGGCCTGACCCTCAGCACAGGGCCCTTGAAATAGAATTCTCCTTGCCACCCTTTTGATCTTCCTGTTTCTCCACCTCACCTAAGCCTGTGGTGGTCCAGAGGGCTTGGTAAGGTCACTGGTCCGTTCTAACGTTTTAATGTGCCACAGAACGGTCATCGGGGCTTGTTAATGGCAGAATGCTGGACCTCAACCTTCAAGTTTCTGCTTTTCCAGGGATCTGAGGAAAGCGGAGCTTTGTGAACTTGTATTTCTAAGAACTTTCCAGAGGTGGGTAATCTGTTGCTGCTGATCTGTACAAGCTGAGGAGTCTTGAGTTTGATTCACAAGCCTGGAAAATTAAGGTCCTGCTAAAGGGTTTGTTTAATGATTCCATTCGTCGCAAAAAGTTTTGTATTTTTTATACTATTTCTCTACCTTCATCTCACTCCTGTTCCTAGTACAAAGATCCCCTCCCTTATGAAGGTCTCTGACCCTTGGCCTGTGCTGCCTTCCAGGTAGGCAAGAAATCCAGAGGAGGGCAGGCTGTCTG
Organism: Perognathus longimembris pacificus; assembly: GCF_023159225.1. Classification (NCBI taxonomy): domain Eukaryota; kingdom Metazoa; phylum Chordata; class Mammalia; order Rodentia; family Heteromyidae; genus Perognathus; species Perognathus longimembris. Next base: position 53,600,266 of record NC_063170.1, read on the forward strand.
GTTGGGAGCCATCCCAGGGCTAGCAGTGTGCATTCACGGCAAACTTGAAGGAAGAGCTTCCTAACACAATATGAACTCAGTTCTGTAAAAACCACTTCTCTGGAATCACATATTTGAGCATCTTATTTTACAGAAACGGATCCTAAAACCAATCATGTAACCAGTGAGAAGCTAGCTGCCAGTGGTAGAGTAGCACCCTGAATCCGGTCTTTCTATCCACTCATCTTCAAACCGAGGACCATTTTCCTGCAGTCTGGGACCCTTGAGCAGCTGATGATTCTAATTACCTATATCATATTTTTCCTCATTTGCATAGGAAGCTCCTAAAATACAGTTGGATAATTGCAGCTATTAATACATATGCCTTTTAATGTACACAAAAGGTATGAGTGTTTTTTTTTAAGTCACACCATTCTATATATACTCCTTCTCCATGTATTTATAGGCTGCTGACTACCCTTTAAACACTATGATTTGAAAAAAGTAACACCCTGAAGTAACCATTATTCTCATGGGATAAAGACATTTGATTTTCCAATCTTTTTGTCTTGCATCATGCATAACCTCCTGTATCTTACTGAATCAAGTTTTAATTGTAGGTGGAATCTGTTAAATCCATTGTTAGCTATGCAAAATTTTGCAGCAATTAGGAGCAAGGTGGAAAGTTCCTTCCCTTTATTTAAGAAACTGTCTCTAAAGGAGAAGACTGAAGCACTGTAGGATGAAACTTAACCCAGGCTACTGCCAAGATGTATGAGAAAAGTAACTTTTGCCCTGCAAAGTTTCAGATCACTGCATTGAGAAATGATGACTTCACATGAAATAAGCTTTCTGGTGTGGAATGCCATAAGACAGACAACTTCAATTGATTCATAACGAAGAAAATTAAGTTAATTAGGAGTTACAACATGGAATCACATTTTCTAATGGGCCTCCAACTCAAATGCCTGGGTAAAGTCATTTAGAGATTAAAGTGACTTTAGGTCTAATCTAGTTTTCACTGGCCTGTGGGTCAGAATTATTGAGTCTTCTCTAGTTGGCCCTAGCTTGTAAAACTTTAAAACTCAGCTATCCTTTCTTAAACTTACGTAACTGACACTGCATTCACCAAAAACTTCTGCAGCAGAAAGTTGAGCACACAATACCTTGTGTGCTTTAAAAAAAAAATAGAAAAGGCAGCCCACTATCTTACCAGATGAAAATTAAAATACCCATTAGAAGAAATTCACTTAGCATCAGTTAATTTTCTGAGTCATTCCCACTAACTTCTTGCTAATGATCTTAGCAAGAACATTTTATCTAACTCTTCTTATTCTTCCTTATTCATTTCAAAGAAAACACTTTAAAATGGGGCAAATGGCAAATAGTCAAGCAAAACAAAACAACAACAACAAAAAAAAAAAACTTGCCAGTCAACGCCAAAGGAAAATTGCTTCCCTTTTCCAATAAGTTTCCAATCAGAAAGAACCAGAGTTAATTAATGTACAACCAGCCTGTAGACGCAAAACACCCACACTTTCAGCAAGTTGCAGGCTAATAATTAAAGTCCTCCACAAACACAGAAAAAGGTCAGCCTTTTCCACTGTCAAGAAAGTGAGGAGCTGAGCCACAGATCAATCACCATTCACATCAAAGGAGTAAGAGGTGAGACCAGTAAACGAAACCCAGCTGGGAAACCTTCTCCCTTCATGTGCTAAGATGGAACCTCTTTTGAAGAACAATTTTCTCTCCCATTCCAGTAGCCCATCCTGCAAAATGTGGACCATCTTTTATCCCAAGAAACTCTCTTCAAAAGCCTAATCAAACAATAATACCAAACAATATTACAGAAACCCCAATATCATTCTACCTTGGCTATTACCCTAACATAATAAAGAAAGCTGAAAAACAGAGTTGAATTGAACCTTTTAAGGATTTAAGAAAAAATTCCTTATCCAAAGTCATGGTTTAAGGGGCTGGGGATATAGCCTAGTGGCAAGAGTGCCTGCCTCGGATACACGAGGCCCTAGGTTCGATTCCCCAGCACCACATATACAGAAAAAACGGCCAGAAGCAGCGCTGTGGCTCAAGTGGCAGAGTGCTAGCCTTGAGCGGGAAGAAGCCAGGGACAGTGCTCAGGCCGTGAGTCCAAGGCCCAGGACTGGCCAAAAAAAAAAAAAAAAAAAAAAAAAGCAAAGTCATGGTTTAAGGCTATGATGTCAATTAAACACCTGAATTTTTACCAGTTTGTTCATTTATAATGATTTTTTTTTTTTTTTTTTTTTTTTTTTTTTTTTTTTTGGCCAGTCCTGGGCCTTGGACTCAGGGCCTGAGCACTGTCCCTGGCTTCTTTTTGCTCAAGGCTAGCACTCTGCCACTTGAGCCACAGCGCCACTTCTGGCCATTTTCTGTATATGTGGTGCTGGGGAATCGAACCCAGGGCCTCATGTATATGAGGCAGGCACTCTTGCCACTAGGCCATATCCCCAGCCCCTATAATGATTTTTTTAATCTTCAAATCTCTGACTTTTTTTTTCTCCATAAACTAAAATAAATATATACTCACAATCCCAAATAACAATTTGGTTTAACTAAGGTAGCCAGTAGCAATCATTTCCTGGTCTTGTCAAAGGGAAGCTCTGTGTAAAGGATTATTACAGGCCAACAAAACACACTGCCAACCATTCATTACTGCCCTAGTGAAGGGAAGCTACACAGTAAATATCTTGGAAAGCAAATAGTCCTTTCCTTTAAATCTATAGAGCAACTGCTCTATTCCACTTCCCACAAGCCCAGGGCTGAACCTCTTCCACCTCTTAAGGAATACTTCCCTACTCGTCTTAGAGACTCTGTCTTGTGGGATGTATTTTGATTTACAATGACACAACTTGCATTGCTTGTGTAGTGTGTCAGGTCATAAACTATCTCCACATGGATCTGACCAATTCAACCTTCCCACCGACATGGTTCTGCAGAAGCTTAATGACTTGCTTGAATCTTCCAAACACTGGAGCAGCAGAAGCAGAATTGAACTTAGGACTCATGCTGGCACATATGGTTCCCTTCCCTAACCATGCCCTGGTTTTACTACCTACCCACTACGGTGTCTTCTCCAGTCAGAAAGTGCTGGGAAAACTGTGACAGCCAGCCTCTGTCTTCCCGAGTCTGTGCAACAAGCTCTCCTTACAAAGCTACACATTCTTAGAGAGTGATACCAGGCATTCAAAGCCAGTAATACTATTATGTCGGGCAGATCATTCTTTTGGGGGGAAACTGGCTGTGAATTGAAGCAGTGTCTTCAGTTTAACAATAAATATTGTTTTCAGTCATTGCAACATGGAGGATGAGGTAGAGATGTTTATACCAGTTGGGAAACATGGACCTACACTGAGGCCAGGTATATATTACCTAGAAATGGCCACATGACCCAAATGGATCAACCAGTGCCCTACCACTGTTATCTCCTAGATTAGTCCATCTGCGTAGACGCCATCCAGATAGGGCCAATTGATGTTTTGTTTTGTTCTTGGTTGGTTGAGGCTTGATAAGAACCTTGCAAGCCTAAGAGAGCCTCCCACATGAGATCACAGTGTTCACATAGACCAGAGCTGCCCGGGGCTATTTTGGTGGTATGTACAGCAAGCCTGCTTAAAAACAAAGTCAGTCACAGGAGAGTAAATCTAAGAGAATAGGGGCCCTAAAATATTGTGTAAGTACATCCAGCCCATCGTGCAAGGAACAGCTCCACCTCTCAGAATTTCCAGTTCTCCGAGCCAATTAATTCCCTTTGGGCTGATGTTGGTTTGACTTCAAGAGTCTGAGCTTTGCAATTCAATGAGGTTTGATGGATCCATCCACTACTGTGATTGCTGTGCCTGAGGTCCAGCATGGGCTTCCCTCCTAGCACAAATCGAAAGTCCACTGTGAGGCCAGCCAGGTCTCCCATGTGTTCTGCCATCACCCACATTCCCTTCGTCAGTTTCCCTGGCTCCCGCCCCAAGTTCTTCCTTGCTGTTCGTGGACAGCCCAGACATATTCTTTCCATGCTAAAGCATGTGCTGTCTCCTCTTCCCTGGACACCCTCCTGATACATGCTCACCAGGTCTAAATACACTATCTTCTCTACTCAGCCTCTAAGTCGCCATCTGGCAAGCCCTCTATTGACTTATTATCTGCTTTTCACCATGTGACACATCAGCCTCTGAGTGCCATGTCTTGGTCTCCATCACTCATTATATAATAGATGCTCAATAAAGATCCTTTGATGGAAGAATCAAAAGAAACAATCCAAGACATGGAGCCCAATATGGCTGTCTTGCTTGTAGGTGGCAGTAAGTTAAAACATTAAATCAGAAGCATCTTTGTTCCAGGGAGTCCCAGAGGCACACACAGAATGACCACAATACACTTGGAATCGGCAGAGCAAGAGTCAGCCAAAAACAACCCCAAGAACTGGCAGTTCCTGCCTGGCCAGCATTGCTTGAGTCCCCTCCTTCCACCACCGTATCAAACTCTGCTTACTGTTTCTTCCTCGATGGTGGGAGGCAAGAAATCCAGGTTCCCACCAAGCAATCCTATTATACTGAATTATACTGCATGGAGGCTAAACCCTGATACATTAGACTTTGACAGAAGAGAGAAGATTTCAATGGGGGTGAGAGAGAAATAGTCATGAGATTTTTCGCCCTTTTGCATATTTTGGGACAAAGTCAAGTTTATTTTGCATCGCTGTGGGGGAAGGTGTAGCGAAACACCACAGATTGGGAACTTGCTCACCTCGGGGGGCGGGGGGGGGATACTGCTTACTCACTGATGCTCATCCTGATTTGCAAGTCTTGAGTTTATGATTTCTGGGTCTGCCTTGAGCTCATTCATCCAAACTGTCTTTCTCTGGCTGACAGTTGTGGACTTAGATGAACGCCATTTTACATGTTGAATTCTAGCTCAACAAATATTCAACACATTTTTACCAAGATCTTACTATGTGCAAGGCCCTGTTCTAGAATTTATCACTGAAGATGAAAACCATAGCCCTCTATCCTGATGCACCATCTATGGACTGGGAGGGAGGGGGGAAGGGAACCTCCTGTCACGTTGTGCGCAAAGATGATTTATTGCCTGTCTGATCAGATCTTCCTATGGGTGAGTACACACTTTAATGGAACACACTGGAGACATTATAGCAACGTGACTAAGGATGTATTTCAATCCATCAAAGATGATCTCAAAAAAATTAAGCTTCAGGCATAAGCTACACCCATAGTTATCTGCCTTATATAAGGTTCTTGGGAGAATTAAATGAAGTGCTTCAAATAAGAACCTTAACAAAATGAAACTCAGAGGTAGTCAGGATGATTAGATTTTCTGAAACAAACAACCAACAAAAGCCTTTGCAAATCACCTCCCAAGAGCTTGCTGGCTCAGGAAAGTTCAAACTTGGTCACTGTTAAATATGTCCACCAATGGGAATGGAAGAGGAAAAACTAGGAGGGAAGGGGTGACATGGTCCAAAAGAAATGTACTCACTATCTGACTTATGTAACTATAATTCCTCTCTACATAATCTTTATAATAACAATAAAAAAATTTAAAAATATATGCCCACCCAAGTCAATGACATGTTAGAAGAGCCAGCAGGAGGTATACCCTCCTCAACCCAGGGGACAACTGGCTGGAGAAACTGAGCCCCTCGGGCTGATGGGTAACAGAGCACTGAGCTTGATCCTGAATCATCTCAACTTTGGCTCTTTAGTCCTAAGAAATGGTTTCCTTCATGGCAAAATCAGTCTGTCTCCAGCCCTGTCCCCAGCCCTGTTGCTATGGTGTCTATACACAGTGGCAGAAGCTGTTCCCTATCCCTCCCAGAGTCGACAGGAGTCAGTGTGTGTAGTGGTAGCAATTAGCTGGGGACACAGGGGACTTTCAGTGGCTGGTTACACTTGGTTGTGTATCCTGTCTATCTTCACAAGTCATTTCCCTTCCCCTGAGTCCTGGTTTACATGAGGATAAAATCTCCCTGCATTAGAGCAGGGGCCAAGAATTTTTTTTTTCTATAAGGTTCAGATGGTAAATATTTTTAAGTCATGTTGTCTCTGTCTTGAGTTTTCTGCTCTGCTCTTGTACCACAATGACTGTTGTCCATAAATGAATGTGGCGCTATGTGTTCCCATAAAACTTCCTTTAGAACAGGCTGCAGGCAGGATTGGCAAGAGGGCTGCTGTTGGCACCCCACCCGGATTAGGTGATCTCTCAGTACCTTTTAGTTCTGAATTTTCATAACGTGATCATTTAAGCTTGACCTACTATTTAGCTTTACAGAAAGGAATCTTAACAGCTAGGAAGTTCCAGGGTAAAAGTAAACATTCAGAAAAGAGCAGTCACTGCAAACATTTATTAAGTGGTTGCTATATCTTCAAATATGCTAATGACTTTTATATGCATTATCTCATTTCAGCCTCAATGTACTGAGGTAAGAGCATACTTATCCTATTTTATAAGACTGAGACTTCAGCCATCTAAGTAACCCATGCAACATTACAAAACCAACAGAGCTGAGAACTAAAACGTTGGATAACTCGGGAGCCCTTGTTCACAAGTCTTTCTTGATGTAACCATCAGAGTTGTTCAGACTTGCACCCATAAGGGTCACCCCACTCCTTACCCAGTTACTCTCCCATGAACCCTCCAGAAGTTTACGTGAGAACCCCTGCTCTGTGTGCCACATAAATCAAAAGGTTGGCCTAAAAATAACACAAGAGTTCACTGCTCCAGATGATGAATTGCTTTTTAATGCATAATAATTGATTCCTTGACCAGCTCAAGACCTCCCGGCAGCTGGAATACCTACAGCATGCCTTATTTGGAGGTGACTGCGGGACTAGCTTTAGCTCTCATACCTTCTCATCTGGGCCAACACAGCTCCATGTAAAGAATTCTTTACACTAGGAAGGGGGAAATAAAATCAATGACCTACCATCTTACCACAGTTTATCACAGTTACACTAATCCTAAACAGAGCTCTCAAGCAAGAGTGAGCTTGGAGGAGGGGGCGACAGGAATCAGAAAGCAACTTGGGATATGAGTGGGATCTGCTGGCGCATCTCGGGAAAGGCATTTCTGGGGGAGGGTCCTTCTGGGGCTCCATCAATTGCCTTCGGGTGGTCTCCTTATAACCATACCAAAGCCTCCACAGGTGAGGGGTGAATATTGACACAGTCTCTGTGGGGCCTTCAGATGAAGGCATGCAGGAAGGTAATCATACAGGTGGCTGCTTCACTGGGCCACAGTTCCCTCTCCTTGCTAGGGAGTAGAGGGTTGCATTCCTTAGAGAATCCCACTGTCCATGGCAAGCGCTGTGAAAATGTTAATTCAACAATTCAGTAAATATTTAATGGCCCTTCCCTTAGCTTGCTGATGCGATTAAACAGGAGCCCCTCATTACTAAAACCTACTTTCACCTCCTCTTTTATTTATGAGGTTTATTCCTTTATGCGAACCCAGAGGCAGCCTTTAGACAGAATGCAATTGTGAACACAGTAGACCGACGAGCAAACAATGCAACCTCAGACCACAAGTAGAACTCATCTTCTGGCAAGAGGTTTGCCCCGTGTCCCTGTGAAACAGAGCTGGATAAGGAGATACCTTAAGAAGAGAGATCAGCTGTGCCAATGTGGTGATGATAGTAATGGTTACAAAATCACAGGGTACCTGAATTTCTCACCTCCTAACTGGCTAGAGCCAGTTCTTTATTATTCTGCTATGCTAAATGATACAGCTAACCAACCACAGTTTGTCTCAATGGATTTTCCTTCTTTCCACCCACACAGGCCCTAGTCATCTTTGAGGCTGGCTTAAACATCATCACCTCTTAGAACCTCCTATCTCTGTCCTTCCAAGTCAAAATTAATTATCCCATCCATTGTAACCTCATGTGTCTTGATAGGGCTCTGAGAGCTTTTATCTCTCAGGATGGCTTAAGCATATGATCAAGAACAGTGCAGTTGAAAATGAAGACTTGAGTTTAAGTCCAACTTAGGATCTGTGGTGCCATCATAGGCATGCGGAAACTTCTCAGCACCACACCACCTTGTCCTTCAGTAAATGATGACAGTACCCACAGAACTGTTGAGATTTGTTGGGATTTGTTGAGTATGTATACGTTTTCCCTAAAGGATAGATATACGTGGTGCATACGTGCTTATAGAGGAAGAACTTGAGCACTTCAAAACCTTCCCCCAGCCTAACATTTAGGAAAAGACATTGTGAGCCTTGGACTCCTTCCTAAGCCACAGTCATGAGTAGGGTAACTGAAAAAAAGGTCACACGCTCCATCAGTGTTTCCTTGCTCCCACGTTCTTCCTTCCATTCAGTTTGGTAGAACTGGGTTGACAAGGCTGCGGGCTTTCTCAGCATGCAGCCCTAAGCCTGTGTGTGGGTCACCATACTTACTTCCTCTTCTTCCCTCTGAATGGAGCCAAAGCATGGGAGGATCTCAAGAATTGCCTTTGTGAGCTGGGTGCTCGTGGCTCCTACCTGTAATCCCACTTACTCAGGAGGCTAAGGTCTGAGCACTGTGGTTTGGAGCCAGCCCAGGTAAGTGTGTGAGACTCTTATCTCCAAATAACTCTTAGAAAGTGGCTCAAAGTGGTAGGGCACTAACCTTGAGCAAAATAGCTCAGGGACAGTGCCCAGGCCCTGAATTTAAGCCCCCTAAAAACAACAACAACAACAAAAACCAGAGTTGCCTTTGTGTTTAGAGGTATTAAGAGGCCCCAGCCAGTAAGCCTTGCACTTGGACGTATGTGCTCTGATTCAGCTTTTGCAGGATTCTGCACTGAAGGATGCTGGTTTTCCTCCTTCTCATGAGTTTTCTTGAGGGAGCAAGGAAATATAGAAATCAAGCCATGCGTACTTCCCATCATGATTAAGGACAGACACAGAGAAGAGGAGACAGCCCTGAGCAGACCATGGTTAAATCCCACTCTGATACCAGAAGGCCTCAGAGGAAGGCGTCAACTCTGTGTGCTTATGTTCAGCACTTGTTAGACATGGAAAAGAACTAATGACAGCAGTTCTGCATTTATCTACAGGGGACAGGTACCAAGGCCCCTCCTGGATGTCTAAAACTGCAGATGGCACAAACCCTATCTGACATTTGAACCCGAGCATTCCAATATGGCTACAGTTGATCTGACAGCCAAGAAGACTAACTAAAGGATGTGTGATGTACGGAGTGGACACATAGGACACATGGACTGGCTCATGTCTCAGGCAAGACAAAGTGGGTGGCATGTATCAGCAAGAGATTCTATCATGCTACTGGGAATAGTGGATCATTTAAAATGTATGCGCTATTTATTTCTGGTTTTTATTTCCCCTTAATAGTTTTGGATCCTAGTAGATTGTGGATAACTAAACTGTGTGAAATAAAATAGGATAGGAGGGGAATAATCATCAACTTATCTCCTCTTCCTCCTCCTCAGCAAGATGATTTCAATTTTCACCTAAGCCATTCATAACTGGGAACAAGCAAGCCCATTTCCCCGCCTCTTTTGCAGAAATGGGTAGTGCTGTCTTTGAGTTCCAGCAAGGAGGTGGTAGAAATCTTCATAGGAACTCGAGAAGCCCTTTCAAAGAGTGTAGATGTTTATTTCTTCCCTCTTTTTCTTCTTGTTGCCTGGAATGCATACATAGTGGCAGCAGCTGAGACCATGGGGGGACTTTGAGGAAGGAAGTCTATGTTGGGTTGGCAGAGCAAGAAGAAAGAAACCTGGGTCTCTAGGACACGATGAAGCTGCCAGCCCAGCCCAACACAGCTATCTTTGAACTTGTTTTGCAGGAGAAATCATTGGCCAATTCATTCAAACCACTGTTGATTTTCTTTTTTAAACTGTTCTTTACAGCCCAACATAAGCATTACTATATATGTATAAGGCTCAGCAATAACATGGTCTCCAGGCTAAATCCAGTTCGCCATCTGCTTTTTTTTTTTTTTAAGTTTTAGCAGGATTTATTTTAGCATAACAGGGTTAAAGTAGGGAGAAGTAGAAAGAGAGAGACACAGAGAGAGAAACATTTCCTGCTCCTTTAGCAGGAAATGGGAGTTAGATGCCTCACATCATATGCTCCATGGGCTGAATTATTTCTATACATAAATATTGTAATCAATTTTATATTAGGGTATAACAACCCTAAACCCTACTTCCTACTTCATCAAATTAAGAATTCCACTCTTCTTGTTAATAAATTTGTATTACAAAAACAAACATCACGTATTGTCACTACAGTTTGAATTATGCCAATGCAATTCTATGGAACATTGTTTTCCTATTATACAAGTACATGCACGCTATTTTTGATTTTGCAAAGCCTAAAACATTTAGTCTATGGCCCTTTATTGAAAAAGTTTGCTGGACAATGATGTAGGAAAAAAAAGTCCCTAATATATTGCTGCTCATAAAGAAAATGCTCAATAAAAGACAATTGTTATTGTAATCCTATCTCCAAAGGAGCTCCACATAGAATTACTCAATTATTTATTCATTTTTGTGAGATATTATAATCCCACAGAAAAGGATGGCTTAATTCTTTGTTGACTTAAAGAGATAAACATTTTCCAGAGTAAACCTCTCCCTGCCCAAACATCTCCACTTGCTTTCCTACTTCTTGGTCACAAGGCAAGAGAAAATAAACACAAGAGCCTAACAAAGACACTTAGAATGCACTGTCTCCCCTGCCTCCCTCCCCACGCCATCTGTCGCAGATGTATTTTTAAGGCCACCTAATAAAAAAGGGACAAATGGATAAGACAAGGAGATTTTGGCACCCAGCCTAATTTCATTTAGATCTCTCTGGGGTGTTTTGGTAAGTGGGCCTAACATCTACCATATATTTCCCCAGTTGATTCCCCCAACTGACAGATGTAAATTGCCAATCTGAGCCTGGGCACTGGTGGCTCACGCCTAAAATCCTCAGAAAGCTGAGATCTGAGGATCATTGTTTGAAGCCAGACCAGGCAGGAAAGTTCCTGAGACTTTTATCTCCAATTAACCACCAGAAAGCTGGAAGTGAAACTGTGGTTCAAATGGTAGAGTGCTAATCTCAAGCAAAAAGGCTGAGGGACAGAGCTTAGGCCCTGAGTTCAAGCCAAGGACGAGAGGGTGGTGGGGGGGGGGGGCGGGGAGGAGGATGAAGCCAATTTGACACAAATGAATGGAACCTTAGATTCAAAGATATGACCAACCATTCATTTGTCCTATTATAGCAATGTTTCACTTATAACCAAACTGAATTTCAGGATCCCAAAGTGTTTTCTATGCAAGTAACACTGAGAGTTCTTGAAACATGACTTCCAGCCTCCTCAACAGAAGAAAAGTTACATGACTGAGCTAAAACAGCAGCTTTCCAACCTTTCTGGGCAATGGTACCAAGTTTCTGGCTCGTGTCCACATCCTCCTAGCAAGCTCTGCCAACTCCTCCCTCTACCCTCCTGCCCTCAACCTTCAGCTGGACACGCTCTAATCCATAAGACAGTGTGGGTTTGTTCTGAATACCAGGCTTGGGTTTATGAAATGGGGAGGGTAGGAACAGCTCAGGAGGCCCCAGCTGGAGAAGGAAAGGGACACTTAGGGTCCATCCTGTTTGTCCTTAAAGCAGCCAGGAAAGGAAGGGCTTACTTGGCATTTGGTAGTATAGGGGGTGGGCAAATGACTGGCACCAAGAGGAACTGTGTCTGCCTGGCATTGGTTCCTTTGAAATCACCACATCCAGACTCAGTTCCACTGGAAGGCAGGCCAAGGAGAAGTATTCTAGAAACAGCTGTAGTTCCAAAGATTTCAACACATCAAGAAAATGCGCACATGGCCAACTGTTTTGGCAGGTGGTGTGGCGAAGAAGGAATGAGAGCAGTTTCTTTGACTCTGCCACTGCCCTGGATCGCACAGGTTTGAGCAATGACATTCAACAGGCCTGCTTGTGGCTGGACTCCTCATCTCAATGATGCTTCTATGTCTTATGTTCCTTTATGGTGTAGAATTCCTTCAGGTCACAGAGCTGCTCTGCAAGGCTCTCAGGGAACATGGCCAAGAAGTGCTTCCGTACACCAGGCTAAATGCACTCAAAAGACCCTAGAGAAACAAAGGCCTAAAACTTAAGGTTGATGATCTAGGGATGGGCTCATTGATAAATCATATACTCAGCATATGTCAGACTGTGGGTTCGATCCCCAGCACCCAAAAGACCAAAAATTAAAAATTAAAATTCTCTGCAGCCCCCAAACCTTTGGGGCCGTAGTTACCACAGTGAGAACTGGGCTGCACAATCTCCACATACCACTCCAATTCCAACATTCCCTTCACACAGAGCACAGGTTCCTGCCCATGGCAGACACTGCTAATCAACCACAGTCCTGTCACCCAAGTTCTGAAAGGGCCCTTGAATCATTTTTTGTTTAACCAGAGCTCCAGGCATCCCAGGGATGAATTGTATTTCCCCAGGGATGGGCATTCCTACCTCCACTAATAGCTGTTGTTCCCCCCCCACACACACACACACATACCACTTCTAGGATATGCAACTTGCTGATTTGGGGGAGGTGGATATGAGTCCTGGGGCTTGAACTCAGGGCCTGGGTACTGCCATTGAGCTTTTTGCTCAAGGCTATCACTCTACCACTTAAGTCATAGCTCTACTTCTGGCTTTTTGCTGCTTAATTGGAGATCTAAGAGTCTCATGGACTTTCCTGCCTGGGTTGGCATTGAACACAGGATCCTAAGATCTCAGCCTCCTGAGTAGCCAGGATTAAAGGAATGTGATCTCTATCTTCATTTGCTGATTTTTAAACAAGTCCTCTGACAAAAATACTGGTTCCAAAGGGCCTGAGGGACCAAGAGGAGAGGAAGTTGGGATTCCTGAACATTTGTTCTCTGAAGGGATTTTCTCTAACAGATTCAAACATTTAAAGAGTGTGAATACTTCTAACATAAATATGTTTGAAACATAAATATGTTTACTGCCCTGGGAGTTCTAAAGGCAGCTGAAGAAGTTCTAGTTGGTCTGAAAAACCTTGGATCCCAAGTCCATTCCAAGAACAGCCGCATCCCATCAGACTTCCTCAATGGCAGAGCTCAGCTAGGAGCTCACAGAAAACCATTTAGCCCCGTGCACTCTTTTAGAGGTGAAGAAACATTTCTGAGCACCATGCCAGGACTTTCCTTCCAGGAGTCACAAACCTCCGCACAGAGCCTGATCACTGACCTTGTTTTGCAAGTCTCAGACATGTTAAGTCCAAGAACTTAGCAGGGTCAGGAGGCACATTTGTTTTTCTAGCACAAGCCCCCCCCCCCCCCCCCAACACACACACATACCACCACCACCATGGGAAATGAAAAAGGGAAAGGAATGAATACACACACACACACACACACACACACACACACACATCATTTTAAAAAATCTGAATAGGCTAGCAATTTTCTTACAGTTGCTATGACAAACACTGGCCCAAGCAACAGTCAGTCAAAATCTATTTAGGGAGCTGCCGCTAGGTGATGAACACTGTCATTGAAGACGAGTCTAAAAGGACAATATTACTGGTTTTACAGGACTAAGAGGGACAGGCAGAATGCTGTCATACTAAAAACATTTTGGATATTGAGAAATGCTTTTGAGAAAATAAAGCAATGCAGTCAAGAAAAATGGGGGCTTATGGGAGGGGGGAGTGGAAGAGGGCTTAGCAAGAAGTCTTGACAAGAATGCACTTAATAAAGGCTAAGGCCTCATAGACAAGAAATGGCACACCAGGAAAAGTTCTAGAAGAAGACCATTCCATGTAGAAAGAACAGAAATTGCAAAGGTCCAGAGGTAAGCAAGGAGTGGTCATACACGGACCAGGGTGGCTACAGCCTGGGTACTAGTGGCTGGGAATACAATCCTCTTCTTGCATTGTGTGTGTGTGTGTGTGTGTGTGTGTGTGAGAGAGAGAGAGAGAGAGAGAGAGAGAGAGAGAGAGAGAGAGAGAGACAGACAGAATAACAATCCTCTTCTTGTGTGTGTGTGTGAGAGAGAGAGAGACAGACAGACAGACAGACAGAGAGAGAGCCAGGGGAAGGGGGGAGTACACATGCACATACATGCATGCCGGGGCTTGAACTCAGGGCCTGGGCACTGTCCCATAGCTTTTTTGCACAAGAATACCTACATTCTACTACTTGAGCCACAGTTAGACTTCTCGCTTTTTGCTGTTTAAGTGGAGGTAAGAAGCTCCAATTCCAGGCAGAATCTCCTCCTTGGACTGGCTTGAACTGTGATCCTCAGATCTCAGCCTCCTAAGTAACTAGGATTACAAATGTGAGCCATCAGCACCCAGCTTCTTGGATCTTCATAAGAGTGCTAGAGTCTCAACAGTCATGGTGTAGGGTTTAGCTTTTATTTATCATAACAGAGATCTGTCAATGCTATAAACAGAGGAATATTATTGTCTAAATCAACCTCTCTGTGTTAGGAAAGGTTAGAAAATTAAAGTAGCATGCTGCCATAAAGATGGTTTCACAAAACAGCTGGAGGCTGTCCCTGAAGAGATGGTAAACAGTGAGCTATTTGCAGGATATATTATATCTTCTATTTTTTTTTCACTCAGGTGGAATTTACAGACAGCAAAATGCATAGCTCTGATGTGTAAAGTTTAATTGACAAATTCTTGCATCTCTGAAATTTGCCCTTTATCAAAATAAAACAGATTTTCAGAACCCATCCCAGGAAGCTACCTGCAGCCCCTTTCTAGTCACCCCTTGTCAGCCCCCAATTTGGGGTATAATTTTGAGGTAGCACTGATTGGATGTAAGAATGTAAGACAAAGATGAAAAGTGCCAGAACTGTTTATCTCAAGTGCCTGGGTATCTGTGGGTACCACTGACTGACATGATGAAAGCATAGAGGAACAAATATCTAGTTGGGCTTTGACACATGACACTGGATGAGCTGACCACCTGGTGAAGATGCAGAAATGCACTCCACAGGTGGTCTTCTGCATTTCTACATTCCACAGCCACCTAACCACCCACCCACTTTTTCAGAATAGCCACTGTCACCACACTAGGCACATGTAGCTTTGTTTCCTCAGCATTATTCCTGGGCATTATTCCCTAAAGAGCCAAGTATGACAGCTACCTGACCTGGCATTTACTTTGCACTGGGTATATGACAGGTCATGGAGAGATGACTTCATACACAAGAACCTTTAAGTACTGTGCAATTTACATGAGGGGCCTGAGAATCCTTGGATTTGGTTATCTGAGGGAGGGGGGAGAAAGGTCCTGGAGGGGACCTCTGAAGACACCAAGGGCTGATGGTGTAAGTCTGGAGCTAAGGATGGAGATCCAGACTGTTGCTGGACATTTGCTATATATCATGAAGCCATGGAGGAAGTGATGTCAGAGGAAGTAAAGGGATGAGCCAGGAGGAGCATGGGAGGCCACACCAACGTGTGAAGAAGCCAGAGATGGGAAAGAACAGATAGGCAGAAGGCCAGAGGGAGACAAAGCTAGTGGGCTGCAATGGGGGCACAGAAGCAAGACGGAGGGGGCGACTGGATTGGAGAAACAACATGACTACACCTCTCGCCTCCCTCCACCCACCTCTGGCACTCAGAGCCACCCAGGAAACATGCCCTGGAGTTGGACACTTGGAACCAGGCGCCCTGCAGGATCACTTAGTGGCCTGGTAACCAACTTTTCCTCACCTGCAAAGTGGATGGGCCTCATAGGAGCAAGATGCCTAATGATAAGTGGGAAATAGCATAGAGCATCCCAAGGTAGAACCCAAAGCTCTACTTGAGATGTCTTAAAAGGCAGATTTCCAGGGCCCACCTTTTGAGGCTCTTTGAAAAATCTGTTGTTTATTTGCTTTGGTAATACTGGGGATTGAACTCAGGGCCTCTTGCTTGCTAGGCAAATGCTTTACCACTTGAACTACATCCTTGGTCCTTTATGCTGTGTGTGTGCTGCTGTTGTTGTTTTCAGATAGGTTAGAGGTTACTGCATTCTCTCTCCACCTCCTCAGTAGCTGGGGTTACAGCTGTGTACTATATTTTGTGTTTGTCTGTTGGTATTATTTTGTTTTGATTTTGATCTTCTATGGTGGCACTGGGGGTTTGGACTCAGGGCCTTGAGCTTGCACTTTGCTTGTTTAGCTGGCACTCGTCACTTGAGCCAAGTCTCTAGTCCTGCTTTTTGTTCATTATTTTGAAATGGACTCTCCCAGACTTTTCTGCTTTGGTTAGCTTCAAACTGTGACCCTCCAGACCCTCGACTCCTGAGTGGCTAAGATTACAGGATTGAGTCACTGATGCCTGGCTACCTGGCTTGTTTTTGGAGACGGGATCTTTGCTAATGTTTTCCCAGCCTAGTCTCAAGCTGTGATATTTCTATCTTCACCTTTAGAGCAGCAAGGTCTACAGAAGTGAGCCACTATGCTTAGCCAGAAGAGTATTTATGCATACAGTAGTTAGAGAAAGAGGGATAAAAACATTTTAGTACGTGCTTGGTAAAAGCTCAGTAGGTTCACAGCTATCACTGGGTATTGCTATTATCATTTCTAATATGCCAAGATGAGGCCTTTAACCAGGCTGAATGTACTGGAGCTGAAAATTAGAATTTATCTGAAGTTCAACATAACCGATATTCTCTCGTTCCCAGAACATAGCGTTGATCATCAAAAAAAAAAAAAACAATAAATAAAGCATTCAGAAAGAATTAACATAAAGCACTCAGGAAGAATGAAAACACTGAGGAAGAACTACAATAAAGCACTCAGGAATTGGAAACAGGAATATTCCTGGGTATCTTTCAGGATGATGAGTTTTGAGGGCAGCCTGGGGGCCACAGAGAAACACTGTCTTAAGATAAATAAAGTAGTATAAAATAATAAAATCAGTGAGAAGAAACAGCAGCCTTGGTGAACACAGAATGACCTTCTTCAAATGTTCTTCAGGGATCAAGTACTTGTTTTGTTGTTTTGATTTTAAAGGAAAACAGTAAGAAGCAAATTTCAAAGACGTGACATAGGACAAAGATCAAAGTCATGTAGGACATTCCCAGTGCACTGGCATCGTGGCTGGGTGCTTTGTGGGAAGAGACCCTCCCGACAGGTACAGTGATTTCCGTATTCAGCCTGGCTCCTAAAAGTCAGATGTGAAGCCCCTCTCAAAGGCCTCTGGGAAATTATTTCTAAGTTTTCCCCAGACACCAAATCCCACGGTAATGGTGTCTACCTCTGCCATCCCTACCGTTTCCATTCCATCCAGAAGTCTCTGCTTGTCACAGAGATATGAAAAAAGTAATCACACACACACACACACACACAGACACACACAGAGCTTCCTCCTAGAGATATCAGATAGTCATGTTCTCCCAGAGTGCTCTGATTTGATTACACAGCTAGGAAGTGCTTAATGCTTTGCTATCTTTTGGGAAAGATTAAGAAAGATATCATAGGGAAGAGCAACTCACAGATTAGGTTTTCCAAATTATTAAAAAAAACAAAAAACAAAAAAAACAAATCAGAGCTCTCTGCACACAGCACCCACAAAGCCCTGCCTGGGCCCCTCCACGTGTCCCACAGTCATTTAATGGCCTCCGCCTTGCCTGGCTGATGCACTTCAGGGTAAACTCACCCCAGAACTGCTTGGCCTGCTCTATAAACAGCTCTACAAAGACCATAAATGTCACCACCAAATTGGTGAATGCTAGTCAAACCTGCCCCTCGCTCATTCCCCCAGACGTCTGTGACCCTGCAGATTGCAATCCTGGCTTCAAGGAAATCTTGGGGGGAAGAAGTCAAGAACTGTTCTCACTGATGCTGGTGGGAAGTGGGCTTGATAAAACCATCTCACAAACAAGTCCCATCTTTTACAAAGCCTTGAAAGATACAGGGTTTGGGACAGGTATGTGCTATTGTAGCAGCACTTGGGAGGCTGAGGCAGGAGGTCAAGACTTGGAGGCTAGCTTGGGCTACTAAGAGAAAGGCTGTCCAAAAATAAATAAAATAATAGAAAACTCAGCAAGGGAAGGGAAGGAGAGAGAGACAGAGAGAGAGACAGAGAGAGGGAGAGAGAGAGAGAGGTATTTCAGCTTCTCAAATGCAAGCACAATCCTGAAAATAGAAAATGCAAAGGCTTGTGGATGAAGAAGCTGGGTGATGAGTGAGACTGAAGGTATGGTAGAAGAAAGCCTGCCTAGTAACAGAGTTTTCTTGTATTATAAAAAAGCTGAGTCCCATCTGAGGCTGCTTCAGAAAATGCTCAAATCTCGGGGTAATTTCCTACAGACAGGATGTTTAATCATCTCCAAGGCTCTACCACAAAAGAGAACGAAGAGGGGGGGGATAAGACAGGGGAAAAAAAACTAAACTGAATGATTCACACTCTTAAAAACAAGTCTGCGTCCAGAACAAGAAGTTTTTTTTTTTCAAATTTATTATCATTATTATTGAAAAGTAACCATGATTTGTCATTCTAACAAAGTGTTTCTTCCCTTCAAACACAAGGTAAAGAGTCGTTCAAGCAGGACTTGTTCTGATTTTAGCTCTGCATTTCTTAAAACTTCCATCCAGTCAACAGTTTCTTCTGGAAGATTCTCAGAAACCCAGGGAGAGCTGCATAGTCAGCAACTGAGAACACAGGATCTTTTTTATTTTTTTTTTAAGTAAGCCTCCCCCACCTTGGTTTTTTGCTCCATGGGAAGATGTTTTATCGTAGGATGAACAGAATTAGCTGCACATATAAATTCTTTACTGCTCAGCTCATTTGACACCTTTATCTGGATTGCCCAATGGCTGAGACGATTTGGCAATTGATGCTTTGAAAAGCAAAGGCCTAAATCTCCACGCACACGCCCTCCAACCCCATGGTATTTGTTCTGTCTGTGTAGACAGAGCCAGGTCCATCTCCCTCATTGCTCAACTAGCTGCCAAGATTTAAACAAAACAAAACACATCGGTGTGCAGAAAGCAGGGAACCCAAAGTATACAAATGATTCATACCACCTCAAGAATCACAAAGAAAAGCTAGCCTGGCAAAAAGGAGGGCTGGCTACTCAAAGCCAAAACCATTTTAACATGGGCGGAAATGGAATTTGGCAACCCAGGCATCAGACACTGCTCCAATTATGGAAGGCTGGCTTCCAGCTGTCTCATCATGAAGAGGAAAATAATTAATAATAATAATAATAATAATAATAATAATAATAAACCATCTCTGACCCTCTGCTTTACCTTTCAACTTCTTGCTTAGGCACCAACAAGTAAGAAGATTGCTCCACTGTGTACATTTTACCCACCCGTCACCCTGGAATCCTGATTGCTTTTAAATTTTCCCAGGGCACAGATGCACGAGCAACCCTGGATTTGCAATGACCCCAGGCTTTAGGAAGTGACAAGTGGCTGGGGACGGGTGATACCAGGAAGAACAGACCTGGGTTCCTTCCTCCACCCTGCTCCTTCAAGCTTTGTGCAAACTACACTGCCTTACATAGGCAGAGGGAGGAAGACCAGGAGAGGAGACCATCCCCGCCTCCTCGCTCAGCCAAATCAGGGAGACTAAATGAACAAATCCAGAGTTGTTTATTTATAGAAGTCCACAGCAACAACCAGAGAAATGATTTTTTTAAGTCCTTGCAAAACAAGCAACATTCCAGTTTTAGGCAATATATCTCAAAACATAAAGGCTTGGGTGTGGGGTGGGGAGTGGTTAGGGTCAGTGGGTAGAATTTATTACTTAAAGCTGACCTTCCCAGAAACAGTTAAACATGCTTGAAGCCAAGGTCCAATGGCTCCTGCCTGTAATCCTAGCTGCTCCAGAAACTGAGATCTGAGGTTCCAGGTTCTAAGCGGAGCAGTGGCTCAAATGGAGGAACGCCAGCCTTGAGTGAAAAAGGTGAGGGACAGCGCCCAGGCCCTGAGTTCAAGCCCCAGTATGGGCATGCGTGTACACACACACACACACACACACACACACACACACACACTTTTGATAGTGTAATGGAAATAAACAACTCACTAGTTGTCAATGCATTTTAAATACCTGAGGGAAAGAGATGAAAAGGAAATACAGTCTGACAAGCACATTCTGGGAAGTTGATGCTTTCCCCCTTAAGAAGTCCTCATGTAATAACATCAGGCTTTCCTTGCCCCCACCCCCTATTCCCCGCTGTGGGTTCATAAAGTGACCACAGGAAAGCTGGAAGATAGACCAAAATGCCTCAGATCCCCTCAGCAGAGCTCACCTCCCAGCATTTCACAAGTCAGTGTCCCCACGCAAGCGCCCCTATTCCAAGGGAGGGTGGAGAGCCTTGAGCAAGCCTTGCCTGCGCCCTACCTACCCTGGGGGCCACTTACCCCGGCTCAGCCTTGCATTACTCCGGAGTCCTTGGGGCTACAGGGGTGGCGGGGCGTGCAGAAGAGCAGGAAACCGGGGGCTGGAGATACAGAGGCTGGG
This sequence comes from Perognathus longimembris pacificus, assembly GCF_023159225.1. Lineage (NCBI taxonomy): Eukaryota > Metazoa > Chordata > Mammalia > Rodentia > Heteromyidae > Perognathus > Perognathus longimembris. Next base: position 53,620,733 of record NC_063170.1, read on the forward strand.
CACCAAGGCTAAGGAGCTCCGTGCGATATCAGCCTCCAAGAGCGCAGAGCCGGAGGGGGCCCTGCGGGGCTCCGGGCGAAGGGGATAACATTCCCCTTGGGCGGCAGCTGCTCCAGACTGGCGCAGCAGCTCCAGATCCAGGAGGGAAAAAAAAAAAAAAATCCAGGTCCAGAGGAAAGAAGCTAGCTCCAAGCGCAGGCTGCCTCCGGGCTGCTTAAAGGGACGCTGCCCCGCCTCCCCCTCTGCTGATTGGGGAAAATTCCCAGCCGCCGGCCAATCGCAGGCCTTTTCCCAAATTGAGATTTCAATCAAGGGAGCTACTGCTTTAAAATTAGAAAGGGCTGATGAGGGGCTCAGCCAGCCTTTTCTCTAGAAGCAGGACACAAGCTCCCAACTGCAGCATACTTGTGTGGTGGCCATGGCTGGAATCAGGGACTTAGGCTGAGCACCCAGGCCAGAAAAAAAAGAGCACCCTGGTTCCTCCATCCGTCCTCTGTCCTGGGCTCCTGTGTTCACCACAAATACTCAGCCTTCCCGGGGCCTTTACTCATAGGATACTATTCTTCTGGCTAGTACTTGCTGGTATCCCTAAGTACTGGGATTAAAATACAGTGGCTGGGGGTTGGGACTGAATCTGGCTGCTGGTTTGAACTGCCTCATGAGTACAGTTACTCATGAGACAAAGATGAAGTGGGTGCCCACCCTGTGCCTGATCCCATATCACATACCAGAAACATCCAGTGGAAGATCTTTGGCTGCAAGGGACTCTCTGGGGGGTGGATGAGTTCAGAGTTCAAGCTGCAGGATTAGACAAATAGAATTGCTTCCAATGATACACATGGAAATACATGCACAAGAGTGTTTACTGTACTGTCAAAACAACTGCATAAGTTATCTTTTCATAGGGACTTGGTTAAATTATGGTATGTAACAGAATACCATACAGTCATGAGAAAAAAAGAAGAGCTAAGAGTGCTGGTATTCAATGAAGTCCAAGATATATTGCTCAGTGTGGTACAGAAGTTAAATGCATTCCTGCTATATAAACAAATCTTCACGTTTTAGCTACACACATGTATGCTGTACATACATTATTCTAGAAATATGCCTCAGAAAATGGTAAAAGTTATTATTCCTGACAGGAAGGCTAGGGAAGATTTCAGAGAGGAAGGAGATGATATTTTAACACATATCCTTATGTATTGTTTGAATATTTGTACCAGAAGCTTGCAACAAGTTCTAGGTTCTAGCAAAATGGAAAATGTTGACATTTTGAAAACGATGACAGCTTAAAAATCCCAACCTTTCAAATACTTAGATGGGATAGATATTAAACTCTTAACTGGTTAGTAATAAAGAAGATACCTAGGTGTTAAAGACATAACCAGTTGAGAGTAAGAAAAGCAAGTAGGCAGATTCTTGCTGAGGCTGGGAGGAGGTAGGGAAGTTGTAGGGAAAGGCTTTGTCTTGGTTCCCTGGGAGCTGGGGGGAGATTAGGGAGGGGACAAGGCCTTGGAACTAGAAAAAGGAGGAAGTTACTATAAGACTCTTGTATAAGTCAAGAATACTCACTAAGGGTTGTACTCATGGTAAATGTATAGATTAGAAAAAAGAAATGTCTACTGGCCCAATGAAACTGGCCCTGTTTGTGGTGGAAGATTAAGTTTGTATGAGGCTCAGAACCTGTGACCTGTGACTTTCAGGATTTGGGGGCATGAAAGCAAAAGTTAGTATCAGGAAGTTCTGAAAGAATAATGAACAGAGGAGTCTCGGTCTCATGTATGGACTGCCAAGAAATGCTTCACAGAAGTAGATGAAAAATTTTCCCAGGGAACCCATTGCTCAACTCAGCCTACAGTGGGTCCAGCAAAGCAGAAGTTCCCATAGTCAGTTACAGAACAGTTAAGGGTGTGAGCAGCCAGAGGCCAACATATGAGAACATCAGAGACTCAAGAATTAAAGGTCATAAATCAACAACGTAACACAAGAAAGTTGAACTTGACTTTAAATGCTGAGGCTGCAATCAAAATTCTCTCAAAGAGTAAAACAGCATGACTATCTCTCCCCCAGAATCACCAAAATAAAGCATTCAACAGATAGGTTCAACAGGTTCGATATGTTGCTGAAGAGACAATATCATATGCAAAACAAAGCAAAGGAATAAAGGAGTGAAAAACTGAGAGAGACAGAGAGAAAGAGAGAGAGATAGGGGAGGGAGATTGTTAAGAGACATGAAATACAGAAGAAGGCCCAATATATGTATAATAGGACTTTCATTGGGAAAAAGCCAAAGAAATTGGGGAGAGGCAACAGCTAAATATACAGTCGTTAAGAATCTTCTGGGGCTGGGAATATGGCCTAGTGGCAAGAGTGCTTGCCTCCTACACATGAAGCTCTCGGTTCGATTCCCCAGCACCACATGTATGGAAAACGGCCAGAAGGGGCGCTGTGGCTCAGGTGGCAGAGTGCTAGCCTTGAGCAGGAAGAAGCCAGGGACGGTGCTCAGGCCCTGAGTCCAAGGCCCAGGACTGGCCAAAAAAAAAAAAAAAAAAAAAAAGAATCTTCTGGCATTCATAAAAATCCTGAATTGTCATACTCAAGAAGAACAGAGCATCTGAATCAGGGACAAATATGAGAATATTCGCATGTGTCAATTATTCATAAAAGCAAGTCAATAAAAAATTGAAGTGTGGCAAAATGAAACAGTTTAATAATGGAACGGCAGAGGTAAGTTAACGAAAAGCACTTGATTGTCCAGGAGAAAAATGACTTCTGCCATTCCTTGTATGGAGCTGAAATACATTTCCCTTCATCTTCCATCTGCATTTATAATGAATGCAAAATGACAGATGTTTGAAGACATAGCTGTGCATTATAGATGGTGCTCAGGTTTAAGGGCAAAGTGGCAGAGATCTCCTGGGAAATCCACCAAATAAAAACAGCAAAACAGCAGGGAAACAAAAGAAGCCCAAGAAAGGAGAGCCTCTGCCCTTGAAAACCTTCGTCTGGTTAGCACTATATCAGAAAATGGAGAAGACTGTAAAGGAATACAAGCTGCCTTGGCTTCCTGCAGGAACAAGCTAGTATTTTTCCAGGAAAAGACTTTATAGAGATAGATGTGCCTTTGAACCTAGGATTGTCACTAGTTGTCTCTGACCAACTACACTGTACATCTTCCCAAATTTTGCTTATCTCAGATGTAAAATGGAAGTCATATCACTCTTCCTAGGGTTGTTGAGAAAAATATCTCAGTGCCTGGTTAAAAGAAAATTCTTTTTTGTTTCCAAAGAGAATTTTCTTAAAGAGGACTGGCTTCTGCCTATTTTCATAAAACTACTCTGAGAAGCTGGGTGCTGGTGGCTCATGCCTGTAATTCAAGCTACTCAGGAGGCTACGATCTAAAGATCACAGTTTGAGGTCAGTTTAGACAGGAAAGTCAGTGAGGTTCTTACTTTCAGTTAACCACTAAAAAGTCAGATGTGCAGCTATGGCAATGGTAGAGTGCTAGCTTCGAGTGAAAAAGCTGAAGGAGAGTGCCCAGGCCCTGAGTTTAAGCCTCGGTACCAGCATAAATAAACAACAACAACAGAAACCAGAGTCAATCGAGGGAAAGGTCAATGAACCCTTCTCAGTATTACTGGGTAAGTTTGTGAACCACTGAGGAGATGGGTGGAGTGGAAATGCATGAAGTCCAATTGAGGATGCCAAGTGGCTTGGGCTTTTTTGTTTGGCAGATAAGAATATGAAGCGATCTAGCCAATCTGTAGGAATGGCCTGAATTAAAGTGGATGGAATTTAGTAAGGGCAAGGCTTGTGCATGCTCTTTGAAGGAAGCAATGAACTGTGAAGTCTGAGGGAGGGGGAAGGGAGGAATCAGCCCTAGGCATATTCTTCCATTCATTCCTTCATGCCCTATTTAGCGAACATTCATACAGTGTCTACCATGAAAAGGATTTCCCTGACAGGCTAGGTAAACATGGACAAGCCTGAATAACACATAACGCCTGCCTTCAGGGAGCACGAATGAATGGCAGTAATCTGAGATCTTCTTCACTACCAATGACCTCTCACATTCTTCCCGGCCCTTGAACTTTTGTAGCCCATCCTAGCTATACCCTTTGGATTCAATACCATTAGAATAGCCAACAAGTTCCACCTCTTGTGCTAACATGGATAAGTGGTGGCTTCCTAGAAGGCTGACCTGATAAGAAGTCTGAGGCTATACCAGGCAGGGAAGCATGCGGTGATTGATTCGTGATGTCTGTCATGTTGCACCCATAACATTTTATACACAGTCCATTCCACGGATGAGAAAAAAATAGATTTTTCTTTCTTTCTGTAGCATTATAAATTCAGCCACCCTAGCAGAGGCAACCAAGGAGAACTTCTATATCTGAAATGTTGCTGAGAGAGAGAAAAAAAATATCTGTGGCTTGGAATTTTTCTGATGAGCTTTAAGATATGAAGTCCAATGCTTTAGCAGCCTTTTGTATTCTGCCTGCAGCAAACTGAATAAATAGGGAAAGCTACAAACTTTGATCTCTCCATGAGCTACAAAGCACATCCCCACCTCCTCCACACATACAAGATTACATACTATCATATATTTGTGTGTATATATATGTATATATAAGTAATTTGAGGATATAAAATACATTGGGTGGCAGAAATGTCTATAAAGTATGTTTCAGAAACACAAAAATGCAAAATGCATTCAGAGAACAGCAATTAACATGTTATTTAAGAAAGGATGAATGTTTTAAGTCATTTTCTTTTATTTAAATGTTAGAGATATTATCATCCAAATAAAGGAGGGGGGATAGCTCTTATTTGTTTTCTTACAGACACTTTATATTCTGGGGGCTCTGTAACACTAAGGAGATAGGCTATGCTCCACACCCAGTCAGCACTTACAAGCATCACCCAGCCAGTCACCAGCCAGAATCGCAGAGGACAAAGTAGAATAAATGGGCCCAAGAGAAGCACTGAGCCCAGCCTGGTTCAGATACAAAGAACAAACTGTAGCATTTGCTTACCATGCCAGCTCTTCTGGCATGCCAATTGCAAAGTGAACTTTATGGAAACACAGCTCCTTGAGAAAAAGGTCTAATTAATTCAGTTATATAAACGCTAACGGAATAGTTGGAGGAAGAGGACAGGTGGAAGAGAGAACAAGGGAGTGATAGAGCCTAAGAATGAGAATAAAGGAGAAGAGAAAGAAGGTGATAAATAGGGTATGTGAAAGGATACTCTAGAAGCCTCTGGATTTCCTTCTGAAAGCGATGCTCTGAGCTGACATTTGTGAATTATATTTTATATTTTGGTCACATCCATTGTTGATGATGTGGTTATGAAACTTGAAGATGATCTATGGAAAACAATTCTGCAGGGTAGGCACAAGTTAACGTTAGTTTCTCCTCCAAACATAGCACATCAGGATTTCTACAGAACCTGCTTTCACCAAGCCCCAATGTCACGAGGCATCATACAGAATCTGCCCTAATTTCTAGTAGGCAAAGTGTGATCTGTGTACACAGCTGAATGCTTCTCAGTAGCTCCAATACAACAAAAATAAATAATTTTTAATACATCACTCTAAGTGAAGGAAGACAGACAAAACATCCCCAAAGAGGCAAATTACAGGAACAGTAAGTGGCTCAGCAAGCTAACGGGGCTGGGAGAGTTGGGGATGGGAAGGAGATGGAACTGACTGTCTCTTAATCGTGAGCTTGGTTACGTGACTGTGCATTTGCCAAAACTCATTTAACTCTAAGCCTGTGAGTAAAGTCTATAAATAGTGAAACTACAAACTGAACAAACAGATAATACCCCCCAACGTTAAAACCTTCTCAAGTCATCACTTGGATTATTAATTATTATACACTAGATGTTTTCCTTATCACACCCCCTTTTTTCTCCTCCTGTGCCCATCCTGAGGCTTGAACTCAGGGTCTGGGAGCTATCCCAGTTTTCTTGGTGCTTAATTGGAGAAAAGAGTCTCTTATTTGCCTGGGTTGACCTTGAACCCCAATCCGCAGATCTCAGCCTCCTGAGTAGCTAGGATTATAGGTGTGAGCCAACCAGCACCTGGCTCACACTCATTTTTATACAGATGTTTAACATATATCTCAAAAATAGTTAAGTAGGAACAGGAGCCTGCCACAGGTTGTGTCCCTGGGGTGTTCCTCTCTCACCTAGAGAGGAAAATGATGAAATTTCAGAAGAAGAGGCGACTGAAGCCTCCAATGAGGCCCCCTCTTTGAGGTGCTTACTTTGTTCAAAAGACTAAAAGAAATTTATTTTAGCAATATAAAACTTAATGTGAGCTAATCAGTAGTGATCCTGCACTATGTTTTGGGAAATAATGCTATAGACTGGAAACTCCACGAGGGAAGGGACTACTCCTTCCTCGTAGCATGGGTGCCTAACATAGCAGGCACTTGATAAACAGCTTTAATTAGCTGAATGAATGAATAGGACTGCTCTGAAATTTGATTAGACTCAATACTTCCAGGGTAGAAACCTCCTGAGGACAGCTGGGTTCTACTGTCCCCTAAACTGGCAGCCAACAACCCCCTAGTTATGGACACCAGAGACTTCAAAACCTAAGTCCAGTGGTCCATTAACTGTTGCTCATGAGACACATCAGCGCTAGGTGGCTGTGTTTCTGGCTCCCAATGAAGAACTGTTCTGTCTACCTTTCTCCTTTTGTCATTCCATCTCTCTTCCCTACATGGGTAAATATTTGACATTCTCAGTCTATTTCTCAGTGCCATATACTAGCCAGTCGACTAGTTTCTAAACAGAGGACAGTTCACATAAGAGCCACCCATGCTCTGTATATTCTGATTGTTCAGGCCTTCCTCTGGAAATTCAAATTCATTATGTTTGGGATCGAGCACAGATTGTGTATTTTCAAAACGCTCTCAAAACAAAACTAATAAGTGCATCATTTCTCCACGACATCATCAAGCAAATTGAAAAGCTGACAATGACATCTGAAGACTGAATAGAATCATTGGCTACATTTAAGGAGAGGAGGCTTGGGAGGGAAATAATCTTCGTGTTATCTCAGATTGACTATACCTAACTGAAAAAAATGAACTACCAGTTTCTAGGGCAAAGGGTGCCTCTTGGGCTTGGAGAACTTTTCTAAAAGAAGTCATTCATGTGGACAAGAGATCTAGCCACTAGATGGATGAATGGGTGGATAGGTAGGTGGGTGGGTGGGCAGGCAGAGAGATACATACATGTACATATATATGTGGGTATGTATATATACATACACACATACGTGTATACATATATATACAAACACACAAATAGAAGAGTACATGAAGAGATTGTAGAAATTGATTCCACTTGGTCCTTGATTCCTCTCTGCCTTTCTTCTGAGTACTTTTTGTGCCTAGGATCCAACAGTAGACCTATATGTACTTGTTGGCCACAGGAATACTATCTAAGAGGAAGTGCATCTCAAATCCAGAAGCAGGAAGTGAGGCTCTCCACCCTACGACTTGCAAACTGTGTCTTTATAGGCAGATTACTTAAGATTTCTGTGCCTCTGTTTCCTTGTTTCAAAAAATGGCTTTGAACATGGAGAGAGCCGTGTGACAAGGTTGAGAGCCTGGCCTGTCATGCTGAGAGCGGTGGCTGGTTAATGGCCAGCAGAAATGGGGAATTTAGGCTTACCATAACAAGGAGATGACTTTTACCAACAACCTCAGAGACCCACAAGAGGACCAGATGGGGATGTGGATTGGCCTGTGTCTTGCTTCCAGCTTTACAAGACCTGAGCAGAGATGCTAGCTAGCCACATCGGCCCTGAGTTTCTGGATGGCAGAACTATGAGGTAAGACACAGGTGTTGTTTTAAGCTGCTAAGTTCATGGTAACTTGTTATAAACCAACAGAAAAGGAATAGTACAAACCCTCAATCCTCTGAAGTCCAGCTTAAATCCTTCCTGCTCCACCAAACCTCCTTTTGTGAATTCTCACATTGATAAACCATCTCCCCTATGGATCACTAAGTACTGTGTTTCCTGAGCGGCTGCATGGCTTTCTGTCTGGAGAAGGTTTATGAGTGTAGTTTGGGTTTACAGCTCTCGTTCCAACCCACCTTTCCCTTCCCGTCCTCCTGCCTCCAACCCCCTACACCCCCCCAAAAAAAAATTCTTGGAAGAATTTCATCATCTTCAGGAATCTCTAGAATTTCTCACTATCTCTTCAATCATGCTAAGCTCATTGTAGGCCCTTAGCAAATCATTACTGATCTGTGGCCCTAAATCTTCTACTTCCCACCTCTGAATAAGGGAAGAGCTACAGCAGCAGCAAAGCATTCACAGGGGACTGACTCAGAGTTACAACTGCAGTCTGCAAAAACACCATTTATATCTCCACTAGAAACCTCTTCCTTGAGATTCTCTCCTGGCCAAGTGACTGGTTCTAGTCTGTTATGTTCTCAAGATCTCTTTTGGTGTAGGCTTTCTTGCTGTGCCTCTCTGATTTTAGACATAAAGTTGAGGTTCCCAGATGCTAGATTTACATCTTAGTTTCCTAGTTAGGGGACACAGTTGGGAGGTTGTTTTTTTTCCAAAGTGGAATCTAGTCCAGTCGGTTGAATACTCTGCTTTCCCACGTTAAGTCATCACTTTTGTCACTATGACAAATTACCTAAAGCAACAACTCAACTCGAGCAAGGAGTGGTGGCTCATGGTTTCAGTCTATTATTAGACCAGCATGAAATGGCTCATCTGACGGCAGGCAGAAAGGAGACAGAGTGAGACCAAGAATGTATAGGCTCGGGGCTGGGAATATGGCCTAGTGGCAAGAGTGCTTGCCTCCTACACATGAAGCTCTCGGTTCGATTCCCCAGCACCACATGTATGGAAAACGGCCAGAAGGGGCGCTGTGGCTCAGGTGGCAGAGTGCTAGCCTTGAGCAGGAAGAAGCCAGGGACGGTGCTCAGGCCCTGAGTCCAAGGCCCAGGACTGGCCAAAAAAAAAAAAAAAGAATGCATAGGCTAGCTTTCTCCTTCATTCCCTTCATTCCCATTCATTCCATCATGATACCCCGCCTACAGGATAGTGCTACCCACATTCTGATTGGGTCTCCCCCTTAGGTCATCATCTCTGGAAAGCTCTTATAGAACCCCTAGACATATTTATCTGCTCCTCGCCTACGCACTTCTCAGCTCCATCAAGATGAACCCAAATTCCTCCTTAAAATAAATCTGAAGGCATTCCCAAGGATCCAATCACTCTTGACCGAGGAACTGAAAATTCATAGTATGTAGAATACCTTTGAAACAAAACAACCTACTTATATATGAAGCTTTGGATTTCTTTCCAGGGTGGAGTCTAGATTTAGCATTCCTGGGATATAAGTTTCCAGCTAGCCTTCATGTAATTTCCTTTCACTTCTGTAATTATCAGCAGGTCAATTATTATGACTGATAATTATAATGCTGGGGGTTGATTAGGTCTCAAAATTACTTGTGCTAAAGAAAAAGGCAAAAGCCTAAGCTTATAAGCTATGGAATCAGTGCGTTCCTGGTAGCATAAAAATTACCAGGCTGTAAAACGTCAACTTAACTCACACTGTGGCCTGATTTAACTCTTTCATGAATTGTGCCAACAAGACCAAACAGAGGACCACAAATGACCAAACTGAAGACCATGGACTTAGAAAAGGAGAACCTTACTTAGTGAACACAGACCATGAGAAGTAGGATGTGTTTCTGGAAAGGGATGATCCATAGTAATCGCTTCTCTGGAAGAGAGACGGGCATGTCTCTCAGCTGGGACACTATCCAGGCCAAGGCCCATAGCAGACCCCATTAATAACCACAGTACGGGCCAGCAAGGCCTAGAGCTGGCCTCGGAATTTTTCTCCTGGAAAAGGAAGCCATAGATGACCAAATCAGTGGAATGAAAAACAATCAATAAAATCAATGTGCCACCATTAGTAAGTGGAAGGATGGTTATCCTTCCTCACCTGTGTGCATGAAGGAGATAGAGGAGGAGGAGGAGGAGGAGAAGGAGAAAGTGAGCGAGGGGGAAGAAGGCGTATGGGCGTTCTCTATATTCTTCCCACTCTTTTCAGAAGTTAGCAGGTTTCCTGGGCAGTTCAGTCAAGAGGTCTTGAAAGGTCTAAAGGCTCTGCTATCTGATTCATTCTGAAGATCCTTGCGGAACTAAGAGAGAAGGCATTGTCTCAGGTTACTTCAAAGGCATCTCTGTCTCTGTCCTTCCTTTTAGTGGAGCCCCTCAAATCTGTGTGGGACTCCCTGACTTCTCAGCATCTGCGCTCTGCAAGGTCAAATGCACTCTTCCTGTCCTCTCCATGGGCATTTCTCACACAGTCCGGGGATTCATTTAGCACTAAGCACTGTTATACATGTGGGGTGTCACTGTGAACAAAACACATAGTTTCCTTGCCTGCTTCAGGCTTAGTTTCTACTATGGGATGGGCAACAAGTAAGCAGGGAAGTACAAAGAGCAAAATAAAGCAGAGTGAGGAGATATACAATGAATGATGGGAGTTACTAGTCTTTAATCTCACTGCCAGCTTAAAGAACTCTTCTAAGGCTCAGACTCCTGTCTAAATTACCTTCTGGGTATGTCTCACAAACCCAAGGGCAAACTGTCCCCAACAGGCACAGCATCCTCTTCCCTTTAAGTTCCACAGCTCACGGCACCATTGTCCCGAGTCAGATACCAGATGTCATTCTTAAATCTCCATATCCACAGCCTGAACACGCATGCCCTTTAGTTCCCTTCACTCCTGCGTCCCTGCCATCACGTCCCGGTCCTCACCCTCTCCATCCTAGCCTGCTGCACTGGTCATGCTAATTGGACTCCAATGGTAGTGGTCTCATCTCTCCCCTTCCCCATCCCAATCCTACTTTACACACTTGAGCAAGAGTGCAAATGCTAAATAATCCAGCTGAGTGTATTATCACCTGCTCAAAAATCTTCCCGTGGCCCCCCAGAACACTTGGATAAAGAAAACAAGGCCCCCCAAACCCTTCCAGACCTAACTTTTGCTTATGATGCTTTCTTGATCAAAACTGCCTTGCCAGTGCCTGGCTGTCCACACCTGAGCTCAAGGGAGCCATGTGTAACTTCTTCCTCTCAGTTCGACTGCTCCCTGAAACCAGATGGGTCCCCTGAGTCATGCTCTCTTATCCTCCATGTCTCATCTGGACATCTGAGAAGTCTTTCCCTGACTCCAAGAAACCCTCTCAGGGCCCTGTCTGTGAACTTGCATAGCAATTAGCATGCTGTCTGGCACCCAAGAGGCAGGCAATAAATATCTCTCAAATAGGTGAGTAAGTCAATTTACAAAAGCAATGAAAATGTCCAAAGAATGGAGTCTCCTGGAAATCAAATCAACGTGTGTGAACTATGGCCAGTTTCTCGTCGTTCCCAGAGTCCCGATTTATGTGTCCTCAATGATCTAGTCCTTTAAGGGAGGGAATTCCCAAGTGTGGGGCAGGTGGATTCCTATCTGAGCTCGGCTCCTTATAGATAATAGGAGAATAAGAATCCTTGCTTCGAGGAGATGTTATGAAAAAGAACCAGGAAAGTATATTGAAAAATACAGCAGAACCTTGAACAAAGTACCATTGCACCTCTGCAAATGGTAGTTCTGATAATTGAAAATAAAAAGCTGAGTACAGGTAGCAAAAAAAAAAAAAAAAAAGGGCTGGGGATATAGCCTAGTGGCAAGAGTGCCTGCCTCGGATACACGAGGCCCTAGGTTCGATTCCCCAGCACCACATATACAGAAAATGGCTAGAAGTGGCGCTGTGGCTCAAGTGGCAGAGTGCTAGCCTTGAGCGGGAAGAAGCCAGGGACAGTGCTCAGGCCCTGAGTCCAAGGCCCAGGACTGGCCAAAAAAAAAAAAAAAAAAAGCAGGCACTGGTGGCTCACATCTGTAATCCTAGCTACTGATAAGGCTGAGATCTGATTATTTTGAGGCCAGCCCAGGCAGGAGAAGTCTCTGAGATTCTTTTTGTTGTTGCTGCTGCTTAAACTCTGAGCCCAGGCCCAGTCCAGATATGAGTCTCAGGGACTTTCCTGCCTGGGCTGGCTTTGAAGACCCATCCTCAGACCTCAGCCTCCTTTATAGGTGTGAGCCACTAGTGCCCAGCCTCTCTAAGATTATCATCTCCAATTAACCACCAAAAAGCCAGAGGCAGATCTGTGGCTCACGTGGTATATCTCCACCTTGAGTACCAAAGCTCAGGGGCAGTGCCCAGGAGCTGAGTTCAAGCTCCAGTACTGAGGCCTGTGTGTGCGGATACACATACAAATTCTGCCTGCAAGTCAGAATAGGAACAGAAATGCTATGAATCTCTCTGAAACTGATGTCATTTCCTACCAGTCACGACAGAGCAAACAACAGAGAAGTAAGAAAACCTGCATGCTTCGTCCTTCACCAATGTCCCTCATTCCGGTAAAGATGTATGTCTCTCACACTGTAGACTCGCTATTCTGTTTTATTCTGAGTGCATTTAGCTTTAAGATCACAGCCTTTATTTTAATACACACTGCATTTTAACAAGTAGGTCAAAGCCATTTTATACTTGCAACATGATTACCATAGTAATCGCTGTATTTTATAACCTACAAAATGCTCCCAGGGAGACCAGGAGGGACAGCTACACTTTGTAACAAAAATAATAATTTCAGCTCTGCAGAATAAGCTCCTTTTAAAAACTCTCTTGTTGCAAGTATTAATTTTTGAGGCTCCCACAATATTTGGAAACAGCAAATGCTAATGACTGACTAAAGACATACTCAAGAGCAGTTAATTTCAGCAGCTTTATGTGTGGAGAGATGATAATAATGATGACAATAATAATAGTGAATATTCACATAGTATTTCAAGTAGAGTGCAAGCCTGGTCTGTCTGCATAAACTGTCTCCACACTCTTGAGTACTTCCGTCTCATAGTGACTCTGGACCAGAATATGTGATTTGCTTGAACTAACACGGTATTAGCATATGTGACAGAAGCAGAGACTTGTAAAGAAATTGTACATTCCAGCCTGGCTCTCTTCCTGGTGTCAGTAACTGTGCGACCACAGCCATACATGCATAAGCACAACTGTTACTGTCCAACCTCCCTTTATACAACACAAGCAAAGCCCCTCTGATCTATCCACTCCAGCAAGGTAGCACAGAAGAACTGTCCAAATAATGACTGAAATCCTAAGAAATCATCAAAGGTATGCTGATATAAGCTACTTATTCTCAGGGTACTTTGTTACACAGCAGAAACTAACTGATACAATGTTTATATTATGTCCTTTCTCAAAGGGCTTTCCATAAATTAACCCACATATTCTCTACAACAGTTCTTTGGGAACAGTGTTATGACTTAGTTCCTATATGAGGGAAATCAGATGCCCTTAAGGTCACAAAGCCAGAATGTAACAGGGCTAGAATTTGAACACAGGCAGTCTGGCTCCAAAGCATTGACCTCTATCCTATGAATATTGACTCTCAGCTCTATTCATTTCTGATTGCTAAAAATGAGCAATTATGTCAACAAACAAGGCCACAATATACTACTCTGCCAAGGAAATACCATATGAATGCATTTTGCATGCCCCATAGCAGAACATCTGAAGTTTCCCCATCGGCTACACAAGAAATGCCATTTGAAATTTCTGATAGATACATGTACTATCAGAATGAAGTTTAAAAATATACATTGATCAGGAACCTGTGATCTGAGGACTATGGCTGGAAGCTAACCCCGACAGCAAAATCTGTAAGATTCTTATTTCCAATTAACTAGCAAAAAGCCAGAAATGCAGTTATTGTAATTCAAGTGGAAGGGCAACAATATTGAGCAAAAAAAAAAAAAAAAAAGCCAAAGCACAGTGCTTAAGCCCTGAGTTCCAGCACTAGTACCAGCAAAAGATATATGTATGTATATGTGTGTGTATAAAATATATTATATGTATGCTTCAATATATACATTTTATATATATATATATAAAACAAGCTTCAATTGGATTTTTTAATATAAATTTTACATCATGCAATCCCTGTATTCATCACATATTTTATTTCACAAAAAATGTATATAGTATGTAAAATAAAAGTGAGGCTCTCCTATCCTTCAAGTTTACTTTCTGAATGTATAGAACTAGTAATCTAATATATATCCTTTTTAGGTTTTTACTTCAGTTGTGAAAACATCTACCAAATGAGTATTCTTTAAAACTAAATTTTAAAAAATTAGTTGGCTAAAAACTCAAGAGCATATTTTAACAGCTTTACATTCAAAAAAATTGTTCTAATCAGGAATCTCAGGTTCTTATAATTTGGAAGCTACATTAATTTGTATTTTAACTCAAAAATGACAATTATTCCTTCACTTTCCACAACCAATAGAAAGGTTAGCTTCCTTGATATATTTAAGGATGTCCATTTTGGAAGCAAAGGTGTGGCTTAAGTGGTAGAGCACTAACCTTGAGAAGAAAACAAAACAAAACAGTCAAGTGAGAACACAAGGCCCTGAGTTGAAGAAAAAAAAATTTCAGGTCTAAAATAGAATTCTTGTTTGTCCTTATTCTTATCTAATTCTCATCCGTGTTAAAGGCTTCAAAAGTGAAGTCAAATGCTCAGAATGAACAAGCTATTTGCCAGCCAGGGGGTGTAAAATAAAATTTTTAAATCACAAGCAAACAAAATAATATCAACAGAAGCCCAACATGTATACAGGTTAAAAAATGGTAAGTCAGATAGGTGCTGGTAGCTCACGCCTATCATCTTAACTACTCAAAAGGCTGAGATTTGGGGACTGCCGCTCAAAGCCAGCCCAGGCAGGAAGTCCCCGACACACTCATTTCCAATTAACCACCAAGAAGCCAGAGGTGGAGCTGTAGCTCCAGTGGCAGAGTGGCAGTCTTGAGTGAAAAAAGCTAAGGGACAGTTCTCAGACCCTGAGTTCAAATCGTGAATTGGCACAAAGAAAGAAAGAAAAAGAAAGAAAGAAAGAATAGAGAGAGAGAGAGAGAGAGAGAGAGGGAGGGAGGGAGGGAGGGAAGGAGGGAGGGAGGGAGGGAAGGGAGGGAAGGGAGGGAAGGAGGGAGGAAGGAAGGAAGGAAGGAAGGAAGGAAGGAAGGAAGGAAGGAAGGAAGGAAGGAAGGGGAAAGGAGGGAAGGAGGGAGGAGGAAGGGAAGGAGGGAGGGAGAAGCATGAAGCCTCTTAGAAGGCAAGGGCTCCAGCAGGTGTCCCACATGGAAGTAATAAGCATGGGGTTAATTTCTAATCCCATGATAGAATCAAGCCCAGATAACTTACCTCCATAAAAACAGAAAGGACCAATTGTAATTTCTAAAATTCAGCTTAAATCATTTCTCTCTGAATCAAAAGTGTTTGTCTCTGTGACAACTGGCCTTTGTAAGGAAGGCATAAGGTGAGCAGTATCCCAGAAGCCATTGTCCCTGCATCTCCTTGGCTCCATTTTTCTCTCCTTATCTATACACTATTTGACAGAAGATTTGAATAAAGCAGGTAATTGGCAAGGGCAGTTATGGAGAGACTCAGATTTCATAAGGGCCCTGTGTTGACATTGAGAAAAAAGGGTGCTCTGACCATTCTGTGTGGATGAAGACAGACATGAAGGTAGTGTGCCCCTATTGTTCCATAATGGAAAATACTCTTCACATTTAAAAGGCATTAGGAAACACACACACACACACACACACACACACACACACACACACGCGCGCGCGAACAAAAACAAACAAACAAAAACAGGATAGAGCTGGGTGCCAGAGGCTTATGTCTGTGATCCTAGCTACTCAAGCTGTGATCTGAGGATCATGGTTCAAAGCCAGGCCAGGCAGGAAAGTCCATGAAACTTATTTCCAATTAAGCACATACAGACATATATACACACACATACACAGAGTTGAAAGTAGAGCTGTGGCTCAAGTGATAGAATGATAGATAGCCTTGACCAAAATGCTCAGGGATACAACCCAAGCTCTGAGTTCAGGCCCTAGGATGGACACACACACACACACACACACACACACACACACACACACACACATCATAAACATATATGTATGTATACTTATTTTTTGACTCCATAATTCATCCATGAGTCTCTAATCCAGGTAAGTAATTAAAGGATATGACCAGAGAAACATTAACTTATCACAGGGGGCCACATTTTAGCTCTCTGCCTTTTCTTTGCTTAACCATTCAACACAGTCTTATTGAGCAACTACCATATGCCATGTCAGGGGACAGATCCTGAGATTGCAAGAGTGAGGGAGAAATGTTAGTAACAGGAAAAGAAACCTCAACAAGAAGACAGGAACACTGCCGAGTTGCTGAGCTTTCCTCTTGAAGAGTACAATTAGACCCCATGCAATGCTTAATAAAAAGATGGTGAGATATCACTAACTTGGCACTGTGAGCCTCCATTCCAGGCAAATAGGAATAACAATAGGTGGAATGGAGTCACAGAGAGAAAACCCCTAGCCTGGTTTTAGTTAAAGCAGTCTTTCCAGAGAAGGTTACATGCAAGCTCATATTTCAAGGACTAGGTTGGCTTTCGACTAAAAGAATTTCTTTACCAACATTTCTATCAACAATTCGAAAGCTTCTTCCTGCATAGTTAGTGATTACCCGTACAAGCTTTCTCAAGCCGGCCATTCTCAAATTTAATGTGCACAGGAATGACCTGGAATCTTGGGGAAATGTGGGTTGTGGTGTGTGAGGGGGAGGCCTGGGAATCTTCATTCCTGTCCAACTGTGCTTGTGGCTGAGGCTGTTGGTGTGGGGACACTTGGGCCTACTTGGTCTCGCAGCACAGAAGTGCCCTCTGCCCAGCAGATGTGCTCTGCTGGCTCATCTTGCATTTCCCCCTACAGGTTCCCCTCAGTGGCTAGCTTTTTAAAAATCAGGAGATGTCATGCATGTGCAAAACCACAATTATCCATATTTGGATAGGCTCAGACTCGACTGAGAAATCTGAGATCAAACTGGGCTCTCTATGTTCTGAAGGTGCAGGCAGTCAGCAGTGCCAGACAGGTAGAAGCCTTGGGTCATTCCGCAGTCACCTTGGCCCCTATCTCCGCAGGAGTTCTTATCTCTACTGACTGCCCCCTCCACACCTTCCTCCCACTGAGTTCTCTGCCTTCCTAACTGGGGTCCTAGCTGCTAGAAAGGCACAAGGACTCACCAAACTCTAACATTCTTCCTGGGGTAGCCGGCTCACCTGGCAAAAAACCTGGCACTATGCATTAAAACTAAGGAAAGACCGACGGCCCTGCAGAGAAACATCCCAGATTTCTGCTACCAAATTCACCTGACTTGGCAAACACCTGAACCGCTCCAAGGTGGCGTTTCAATCTGGCCCATTAAGGAGCCAGCAGGGCACTTCTGGAAGGGCATGCATGGACGGTGTGTCTGCATGCCTGCAGGGCATTCACTGCTAGTCTGAGGGCAGCTCAGCACACTCTCAGCTGGCAGAGGCTCCAAAGAGCCCACCCTCCTCCGCGCAGATGTCGGCACCTGGATGCAGCTGGAAGCACTTCCCCCACGGGAGTCTCGGCCAGCCGTGGGGGAGGGCTGCCACCTGGACAGAATGTGTCCGCTGGCAAGTGTGTGCGTGGGCGTAAGCAGACAGACTGCAGATCTTTTCATCGTGGAATATTAATCTCCGAGCTGGCACATGGCTATTTTTACATTTGAATGCTGTCTCTTCATGTAGAGGAGACAGAAACACTGCGCTTCGTGTGGTTCAGGCTTCTCCAATCGCCTAAGGCCCTCACGAGAGAGAAGTTCGTTCTTGCCACCAACTGAGACAAAATGGACTGATAAAGATTCTCATCTCAATTGATGAAAAACATTCCAGAAATCACTTAAGCTGTGTGATTTGGATAACTGATTTGTCCATCACTTCCTCTGATAAGAAATATCTGCTATTGCTCTTATAGAACTGGAATTAGAGCTCATAGAAAAGAAAATTGGCTAAGCTGGGGCTGGACGATATGCCTGTCCTCCTAGCTACTCAGGAGGCTGAGATTTAGAGGACTGTGGTTCAAAGCTAGCCTGAGCAGAAAAGTTCATGAGACTTCATTTCCAAAATAACTAGCAAAAAAGCAGTGCTAAAGGCCCAGAGTGCTGCGAGGTACTGAGTGATCCTAGCTAGAGGATCTGAATGTTGACTTAGAACCTTGAATTCTGATCTCAAGTCAAAATAAAGAGTCATTGTCTTTTCAAGATCCACTAACTTGGGCTGGGAATGTGGCTTAGTGGTAGACTGCTTGCCTAGCATGCATGAAGCCCTGGGTTCAATTCCTCAGCACCACATAAACAGAAAAAGCCAGAAGTGGTGCTGTGGCTCAAATAGAGTGCTAGCCTTGAGCAAAAAGAAAGCCAGGGACAGTGCTCAGGCCCTGAGTTCAAGCCCCAGGACTGGCAAAAAATAAAAATAAAAAAGAAGGTTCACTAACGCATGTCTTTTCTTTTTCCAACTGCAATTCAATCATTTTTCAAAGCTCCCAGAACTACAAATCATTCAAATATTTTTAAGAAGCAATAACCATATCTCAAACCTTAATGCAAACTTCAAAGGTTGAGTTTATTCTCAAATGCATCACTAACAACATTACAACAAAAATGAGACCTAGGTGGGAACTCAGGAAGAGAAATACAAATTTCAGATGCAATTCCAATACAAGAGGAATGGACTCCTGAGAGAGGGAGAGTCCATTTTCTTAAGAAGATATCAAAAATTACCATCCGTGCAAAAACAAAATGAATAAATGAGGAAGAGTGCCAGTGGCTCACACCTGTAATCCTAGCTACTCTGGAGGCTGCAATCTGAGGAGTATGGTTCAAAGCCAGCCTGGGCAGCAAAGTCTGCAAGACTCTTATGTCCAATTAACCAGCAAGAAGCCAGAAATGGAGTTGTGGTTTGAGTGACAGAGTGCTAGCCTTGGGCACCAAAGGTCAGGTACAGTGCTCAGGCCCCAAGTGCAAGCCACACCACACATGAAATAATGACTATCAATCCTGCATTCATTTATCACCAAAAAGAATCTTTCATTGTTCAAAACTGGGAAATGTGGATAAATGTATTTCAAGAGGAGATCAAGAGATTAGCTAAACCCTAGCACTTTTAATCCTACCCAAGAACAGAGGTAATGGTTTAATCTCTTAATTTCTATAAAGGTAGTTAGGATCATTATTTAGTATCTCTAACACCCACAATGGGCTTAACATCTGAGACCCACTGCAAGCAAAAAAAGCTTAAAATTTTTCATTTACCTGTCACTACCTGCCCATTTTTTTTGAAAAGGGCCCTGTTGGGCAAAAGATACATAACTGTGAATTTCACACAAAATCCTGCTTGCCTTTAGGTGACAGATATTAGCTCTCCTGAGGGTATTAGATTGGAAAGACATAATCAGATATTTTCTTCATAGAAAAATATAGCTCATAAAATTATAAATCAACCCAGTAAATCTTTATTGCAGAAACAGACTATAAGGTTTTGTGGTGTGTTCCTGAAGTTCAGTCTAATACCAGAAAAACATTTTTCCCCAGTGCTAACATCAATCAGATACCCACTAATCAAATGGCTCAAACCGGAGGAATTCTATTTTGTATACAAAAGCCTTTCAAATGAATCATGACAAAAGAACCCAAGACTAGCTCCCATTTCCAAATAATAAAAGGCAAGCAACAATCAAAGTAAGGATCTGGTGCAACTTCTCTTCTAGCACTTATAAGAAGTCTTTATGAAAACCTTAGCTATGAAAAGCATGAAGGCTGTGAATAGCAGTGATTTTACTGGTGAGGCCCAATCACTACAGGTAGGCATGGCAGAGGCTTTCATTGATTGAAACTGAATGTCACCGTGGACATATATCTTTTCTCTTCTTCAAAGTGAAAGGGCTGGAGTTCATAATCCAGGCAATCATGAGATGATATTTAACTGCCATGATAGCTTGTGGCACCAAGGTGGTTAAACGACTTGCACCAATCACAGTCACAAAGATCTTACAAGTGATGACTACACAACATGACATTCAAGATATCCAAAAGTAAACCAGTTCTCCTTTTAATGTCTAGGAAAGTCTCAAAGATAGGGAGTTGCTTTTCTTTAAATGATGCCATTTCCGGGCTGGGGATATAGCCTAGTGGCAAGAGTGCCTGCCTCGGATACACGAGGCCCTAGGTTCGATTCCCCAGCACCACATATACAGAAAACGGCCAGAAGCGGCGCTGTGGCTCAAGTGGCAGAGTGCTAGCCTTGAGCGGGAAGAAGCCAGGGACAGTGCTCAGGCCGTGAGTCCAAGGCCCAGGACTGGCCAAAAAAAAAAAAATGATGCCATTTCCCAACAAACTCAAAAGAACAAATGAAAAAGCAAGACATTTAGCCTGGTAGTTGATCAGGAGGCTGAGATCTGAAAATAGCAGTTCGAAGCTAGCTGGAGCAGGAAAGTACATGAGACTCTTATGCCCACCCAACTGCCAAAAACCCTGGAAGCAGAGCTGTGGCTCAACTGGTAGAATACTAGCCTTAAGAGGAAAAGGTAAAGGATAGTTAGTACTCAGACCCTGAGTTCAAGTCCCAGCACACACCCAAAGAAGATTTATTTAAGATACTCCAGAGACAAATGAAAACTCCATGCAGTGGTCATGGAGCAATCTGGAGGATTGTTCCTGACTCTTGCTACCTCTAACTTGAATCTCAGTTATCATTAATATGGCAAGTGTGTCCTTGGTGGGCAGACATCATTTAATCCTAGAAAAATTTACAATGAGGCACAGAAACATTTTGAAGAAATAAAGATTTAAGGATACACACACACACACACACACACACACACACACACACACACACCACATTTATTTTCAGGAACATGTAAATATTTGATACTTTAATCATTTTAAAGTTTAAGAAAATTTGGTCTGTCCAAATAACAGATTGTTCTTTCATTTCCAATTTAAAACATTCAATTGAGTAACTGGTACAGACTTATCATTTGAAAATGAGGTCTTAGTGAAACTTAAATACATTTTTAGGATATTTAAGTCAACCAGTGTTTACTGTAATTATAAATTTGATTTATGGGCATTATAAGAATTATTAAAAGGGATGGAGAAGGATACTTTTCTTGGGAAAGTAGGGAGAAGTCAGATGACTTTTTAAAAACTGTGTTACATTCATGAATGCATCTTAAAATATAGAGTTTAATAATTTAAGTTTGTAATAGGGACCAGAGGTTTATAAACATGATAGAATAGAAAGGCGAATAAATACTAAACTTAAGCAAGAATTAAGTTAATTGAGTATTAAATTTTAAAACCAAAGCAATATCAAAATAAATAATCTTTCTTTTAAATTAAAAACTTTTCCCTAAGCCCTCAAAAACAAAACACAAAGATTTCAGACCCCAAGACAGGCTCGTAGAGCTGTTCTGAAGGCCACACACACACGCGTTCGGGACTGCTTCCTCTGTGGTGATGTAACATGTCTCGGGTGCATAGTGGAAAGGTGGCCAGTAAGTTCTGAATCCATGTTGAGGACTAGGGCCTGTGCTAGGCAATTCATAGTTAGTACGTCTCTGCTTAGAGAACAGCAATCTGAAGTTTAGGAACATTAGGTATCTCCTCAGGATGGGATGCAATAAATACTAGGAATGAGAGTTGAACCCTGTGCTCTTACCCAGTGAACCTCTTGCTTCCTGTAAACAAACAAACAAACAAACACAATATCCCACCAGGCCAATCTATTCTTAGAACCTTGCTAATGAAAAGTGTGGTTCTAAGACCATGAAAATGGGTATTGTTTGGAGCCTGATAGATTCCATCAAAGCATTCTATGTGCATGTATGAAAACTGAATAGAGAAAGCCATTAATATGTACAACAACAGCAATATCAATGACAACAAAAGAGAGGTTCTTGCTTATGTCCATTGGCTTTGAGAAACACTCTTTTAGAGGTTGGCCCAGTCAAGTTTCTGTAAAAGGCCAAAAAGAACAAATTTTGGTCCCTGTGGGCTATGACATCTTGCCTACACCCCCTTAACTTTGCTATGGGAGCATATGACAGGGTTCCAAGCATTGGCTGTGTTGGCCTGTAGGCCCCAGTTTGCAGCTCCATGAGTTATAGCTCTGAGAAAGAGACATTCTCTGATTTAGTGGCAGATGTCTCACACACCGGAAGGCATCTTTAACCCCATCCCTCTCTTACTGGCAGAAATTTCCAGTCATACCATTTGTCAACCTTGCCGAACATTTCATTTCTCTTAAGGTCAGATAGAAACTTAAACTCAGATTTAAGAGGTCTTCATTCTGGGTCTAGTGTATAAGAGTCCAGTGTGACTTTCTTGTAAATATCTTTTGTTTAGGTATACAGAAATCTCATGGAAGGATTTAAGCACGTTAAGTTCTTTAGGGAATTAAAAAAATTGGTCTTGTTGTTTTGGTAAACATCATTGCAAAATGCAACTGGCTTGAGCACATTTACCTACCAGGATGCCTCACATTCTGAAGAATTTCTGGGCCCAGGGCTGCAGAATGATTAAATAGGTTGGAGAGCAGTTCTGTAACTGGAAGACGTTGTTCCACACACAAGCCCAGTCTTGTGTTGGGGAGCATCTCATGTGTTGCCCAACAGGGAGTAAAAGCTGGGCCTCCACTTTCAAAATCTCAACTTTTCCATCAGGTGTTCCCACACAAATCTGAATACTGCAGTTAAAACAAAGCAGTGTCTTATTTCTTCCTCTTTCAAGTCTAGTGACTTGAAGTTGGTAAGCTGGGGGAATATGGGTTTGAGAAGGTGCTGGGAGCAAAGTAGTTCAGGCAAACGTGGAGGAAATATGATGAAGGAAAGCAAATAAGGAGGCAGGCTTTTCTGAAGGCCACTTTCTAATCAGGCACCATATGTGAGATGCCATGTGCTCCAGTACTCAAAAGGGCTATGAAGAACTAAGATGGAGAGGAAGAAATTGGGGTACACTGAGGTCAAAGGTCATATAGACTAGACAGAGCCTGGATGTGAATCTTTGAACACCAGAGCCCACAGACTTACTATGAAATTAAGTACTGCTCTAGTGAGCTTCTAGGGCCTCTTCGACCTAAGCTGAGAGTCAATTCCTCCCCCAACAGCTCTGCCCACGAAGGCAGGGTTAAAGTGCCAGACTTCCCACAATGCCCTGCACTTGACCTCATCACCTGAATAAAATCTGCATTGCTGGGCTGGGAATATGGCTTAGTAGTAGAGTGCTTGCCTAGCATGCATGAAGCCCTGGGTTCAATTCCTCAGCACCACGTAAACAACAAAAGCCAGAAGTGGCGCTGTGGCTCAAGAGGTAGAGTGCTAGCCTTGAGCAAAAAAAGCCAGGACAGTGCTTAGGCCCCGAGTCCACGCCCCAGGACTGGCAAAAAAACAAAACAAAAAAAACAACTGTATTGCTTGCTCCTCTGTCTTCCCAAGCCAGACACAAACCAGGCCTTCTTAACCCCAGCATTAGGAACACATTGGCTGGGGGCAGTCCTAAGCACTGTAGCATGTTCAGTAACCACCCTGACCACTGCCCATTATGTCAGTGGACTTCCAACACCATCACCACGACATCCAAAAAGGTCTCCAGGAATTTGATGACTTTTCCCAGGGGCAGGAAGTGGAAATGAATTTCTCTTCCTGAGAACCCCAATAAAAACCCTATAGGAAAGCATTTCCATCTAAGTCATGTTAACACAGAGCCTGCTACATAGTCCTCGCACATACTTTATCTGAGATGAAATGCAGGTTCTATCTATATCTCTCTCAGATCTGTAGATCTTGCCTTTGCCATTGTCCTTCATTCTAGCCCATGCCACCACCTTTCATCTGGATCATAGGAGGAGCCTTCGGACTGTGTTTGAGTATCTTCTCTGTGGAACCATTCTGTCCTGCCGAAGACATGCGAAAGATCTTCCCCAAATCCAAATATTCTCCCGCAGTTACGGCTTCTCCAAAGGTGGAAGAAGGAGGACTACAGTCAGAGGCAAAGTCAAGTGTTGGGTAAAGTGAGTGTTGGGACTCTACTGGAAAAACAAAAAGCAAAAAAGACTGGTCAGGACTCAGGTGGTAGAGCCCCTGTCTAGCAAGGGTGAGGTCCTGAGTTCTCTTGCTTTGGGCACTTCAACTTCAAGCTTTCTGTTGCTTGTAAATTAAGTCCTGGCATGTTGTATGTAGCCCTCAGCAGTCTGCCCAGGCCAGCCTGGGGGACCCCACCCTCTTACCACCCAGGCTACAGCTCCTTGGAAAGGACAAGGTCCCCTGCATGACCAACACTGCCTTTCCCTTTGCCAATCCTCCCCAAAGACTCAGCCTAAACACCTACCTAAAAGCAGATGTCTTCATGAAAAGTCACCATGGAACCAGGTTTTATTCTTTGTTAACCTGCACCAGCTTGAGCAGTAATCACAGAAGAAGGGAGCCACTTTGCCAGCTTTCAGCCCCACTGTCATCCCAGTATCTGGCCCATAGTAGTTGTTCCAGGAACATTTACTACATACATTTGTATAGTCAGCCCCTTAACAGAGAGCTACCCTGTCAAAATATACACACATTCTGCAGATGGAATGGATGGGAGGAAGCAGTGACAAGTATAATTTATTGTGCGAGGTTTCCTGGGTTCAAATTCCAGCTCTGACATCTAGTAACTGTGAAATTAGGCCTCTCTACATCTTGCTTTCCTCATTTGCAAAATGGAAAAGAAATATCTTCTATGAAAGGTATCCTTGTTGATAAAGAATATGAAAAGAAGTCAGGCGCTGGTGGCTCATACCTGTAATCCTAGCCACTCAAGAGGCTGAGATCTGAGGATCATGGTTCAAAGCCAGCCAGGGCAGGAAAGTCCATGAGACTCTTATCTCCAGTTAACTACCAGAAAACCAGAAGTAGCGCTGGGGCTCAAAGTGGTAGAGTGCTAGCCTTGAGCAAAAGAGCTCAGGGACAGAGCCCAGGCCCTGAGTTCAAGCCCCACTACCAACAAAAAATGAAAAAGAATATGAAAAAAGTCTTTATTCAGTACTGGAAATATGCAAGTCACCATTTAAGAATTTGCTGATGCTAATGTTGTTGTTGTTGTTGTTATTATTATTCAGGCTCATCGTACTGGAATCTATGGTTGCTGAGGCTCCAGGGCTAGGGCCCCCTCTGCTTCACACCCCGCCCCCCCATCTCAGCACAGGGAACAACAATCAATAGCCACAGACGAGAGCGATAATTCTTCATTCTGAAAACTCCCATGTCATGCCAGGTCCTCTTCAGAAAGTGGTTGTGCAGGGCCAGGTGTGGTAGTACACACCTGCACTGCCAGTTACTCCAGAGGTAGAAGCAGGAGGAATGCAGTCAGAGGTAGATCTGGGTAGAATCAGTGTGAGATCCTTCTTGAACAAAACAAAGACAAGTGGTAGAACACTTGCCTATCAAATGTGAGGTCCCGAGTTCAAGTCTCCATACTGAAGACAGAAAGAGCGTGAAGAACAAAAAGAGGGAGAACAAAAAAAAAAAAAGGAGCAAGAGGAAGAAGTGGGAAGAGAGAGCACGGGAGAGTTCACCAAGAAAGAAACAAAACCAAGCATATTTGCAAATGGTCCCTTGGTCAGGCTCCACAGAACCAACTTCTGAGTTCATGATAGCCTGCCCTCCTTGGCAAGGGCATGCCCCTGGAGGTAAGGGGCAGGCGCTCGGGGGTTACCATCCCTTTACCCAGCAGATTCATAAAAGACTGGACTTGCCTGCAGTGCTAATTAAAAATCAGCTCTTGGGAAGGCCAAAGTTACCCTGTGGACCTCCTCCAACCAGAGGCTATAGAAACCACAAGCCAAACTTGGGTTTCATCTCCTCTTCAACAGCGATTTCCCTAAGGCAACTCGGGTGAACGGGCTGAGACTGGCAGTCACCCTGTGTTCTAGGAGTCTGAGCTGTTGACCACACTTCAATGAACCACTTTTACTAATCTCCTATATACTGCAAGGCTTCATCGTGGTATTTATAGGGCTGCTCTGGTTCGCTGAGAGCATGTTTCAGAGAAACACCAATGAATCTTTTCCTTCCTTGCACTCCTGTGCAGAATCCCCATTTGGAAAGCACATTTTTGGATGCTAAGCATGGCGGCAGGACAGATCCCATTATAAAAATCTCCAGATGCATAGGGAGGCCTAGGATTATGTTGCCTGCAGACGAGCAGGGCTTTGTGTAGCTGAGATTTGGAAACCTTGGTGTCTAGCACAGGTTCTATTGTGTAATGGGAATTGGCCTATAACTTAAATGAGCATTAGCAAAGGGCGACTTTTATTTCCTGAATCCTTGTGCCAGAGGGTACTGGCACATGAACCGTCTTTCTCCTACCTAATGAGGCAATTAATAACTCAACATGGTCTGCCTAAAACCTATTTTGTTGCTCTGCTTGTCAGAAGGTAGAATGAGTAATAAAATATCAAAAGACAGCCAGATAAACATTAAGGTACAGGACAGGAGAGCTTTAGAGAAGAGACCGTTTTGATTTTCTCTTTATGCAATGTAAAAGCAGACAGCACAACTTGAAACATGCCTTATACATGCTAAACCTGAGATCTACAATGGAGCTACATCTCCAGTCCTTGAAACTAAAGCTTTAAAAGTAAACACCCAGATCCTCTTTGTACTGTGTGGCTTTTTATCAGATCCCTATCTAGTGCAGTGAATAGAACAAGAGGACTGGAATTCAAGAGATTCGGTCCTCTGAGTAACAAACCAATGGGGAAGGGAAAAGCACCCTGCTAAAGCTCACTGCAAAGGGGAAATTAATCCCCAGGCAGAAATGAAAAGTGAGCTTTTCAAACACCAAGAAAAGTTTAAGCCATGCAGATTGGTATCTAGTAAGAATATCCTAAGTCTGAATAAAATAAAGTATCTGCTTGTTAAACTACAGGATATCTAAAAAGTTTGGGCAATTAGAGAAAGACACTGTCTTCACTGTCTTCTTTTCAGATTGGCCTCATTGCTTTAAACATAAGGATGGTCTATCTAAAAAGATGTCAGGTATAGAATAATATACCTGAAAATATATTTCAAGCTAGTTTATCTTGGTTCAGGACCTTTAAAAATAAAGGTCAAGGGGTGGGGATATGGCCTAGTGGCAAGAGCACTTGCCTCGTATACATGAAGCCCTGGGTTCAATTCCCCAGACCACATATATAGAAAACGGCCAGAAGTGGCGCTGTGGCTCAAGTGGCAGAGTGCTAGCCTTGAGCAAAAAGAAGCCAAGGACAGTGCTTAAGCCCTGAGTCCAAGCCCCAGGACTGGCAAAAAAAAAAAAAATTTAATAATAAAAAAATAAATAAAGGTCAAGAATGAGTCATGAAGGAAAAATATCCCCCAACACTAGGATGAGAAAGAACATATTAACGCTCAGAATTGAAAATAAAAATGTCACATGATTTCTTTTGCCTTTAGCTAATAGTCCACTTCAGTGATTTTATTTGACTTAGATACACAAAGATATGTGTCCAATAGCATATTCTGAAACAAGATTTGTGAAAGTGAAAGACTGAGAGAAAAGGCTAAATGTTCACCCTCAGTAAATCACAATATGTCCCTGGAAAAGAAACACTCTTCATGGGAGGAGGGAGGGGGAATGAGGGACAAGGTAACAAACAGTACAAGAAATGTATCCAATGCCTAACGTATGAAACTGTAACCTCTCTGTACATCAGTTTGATAATAAAAATTTGAAAAAAAAGAAACATTCTTCATGAAAATTTAACCCATAGGAAAACGCATCTGTATGCATGAGCTACACATTACTGGATACAAATATCCTTCACAATCTCGAACTAATAGAAAAACACTAAATTCCTCCATGAATTCTCCTGTACAAACGACTTATAATCCTTTCACTGTCTGATAGTGTTCTTAACTAGGTCTTCAGAGTACTTATTATGGACTTACTAAAATACATGTTCTTAAATTCACCTTGCCTAAAGGAGCAATTCTAGAAATACCCCCACATATCTATTTGTCTATAAAATCAACAGGGATGCTGTAAATATGGCAACATTGACTTCTTCAGGATTCAATTCACCAGACTTACAACCAGTAGAGAATCATGGACTTGAGAAAAACAGCAGTCTCCTAGCAAGCACGGTAAGTTTTATAGCATTGTACTTTCTTCTATTCTCATCTCCCTCTTCTCAGCTCTTGTACTAGCCCTGAAAACCACCAGTCTTGCACAAAGTATACCTTGGGGAAGCCAGAAATTCCCAGAAAAGGACAGAATGGGCTTGGAACTTTGGGAGTCTTATCTCTAGAGACTTGCTTAATTAGTCTGAAAGTTCTCTGGAAAAGTCTTATCAACAGGGCTTTGTTGTCAGTAGTCCTGAATCACAACTGCTTAAGAAAAAAGGAGATGTTCCCAAGTGTTTGTCAAAAACAATTATCACTGTTTGGGTTTTTTTTTTTTGCTTGTTTTAAACACTACAGGTACTTGAAGCAACAATAGTTTGGGCAAAAAAAGAGGCTGGCAAAACAAGTAAACACATTGACACATAAAAAATAGCTCCCCCTTCAAAGAAAAACCTTGAAAAAGGAAAATCTAAAGAATAAAATGATTTATAGGTGGGAGCTTTGCAAAATTCCAATGTAGTCTTGGTGATTCAGAAATTCACCCACATGGGAAAAGTTATGAGTCTGCCTGCCAAAAGATCTAAAAGAGGTTCAAAGCTCTCACTTCTGGCTGACCTAGGACTGCCCAAGTGACCCTTCCCTAATGCCCACTGGCAAAGGGAAGACTACTTGTCCTATTGATTGCAGAAGTTCTCTGGTGGCCTATGCCTGCAATTCTAGCTACTCAGCAGGCTGAGATCTGAGGATCACAGTTCAAAGCCAGCTCAGATGGGAAAGTCTGGTAAACGTTTATCTCTAATTAACCAGCAGAAAGCCGGAAGTGGAGCAGTGGCTCAAGTGACAAAGCACCAACCTTGAGTGAAAAAGCTAAAAGACAGTGCCAAAGCCCTGAGTTCAAGCCCTAATACCAGCACCAAACCAAACCAAAATAACATGTCTGTTCAATTATTAGCTGAGGTAACTGAGCAGATACATTGGTGAACATATTAGATGAAGAATACAAGCATAACAGAACACAAACATAAAAGTCACTAGACACAGCAGAGCATAACAAGAAACATCAGGTGGGAGTAGATATGGTATCCAGAGTTGTAATATTGTATTATTTCAAATATTCAGATTACAGCTGGGTATAGTTAAGGCCAGTCTAGGCAACATTGTGAGAATCTGTTTCAAAATCAAACAGACCAATTGACTAAAACCATGTATTACATTCCATCTTATACAATATGAAAAGGAATAGAAAAGTTGGGCGAGTAAAGAAGGAAAGGCATTTAGTCTAAACTATATGCAGGTAAGTTCAAACATTGGATTTATTACACAAGACCTTAAATCAACACTCTAAGTATGTTCAAAGAACTAAAGAAAATCATGTCTAAACAACTAAAGGAAAGTATGAGGATAATGTTTACTAGATAGAGAACATCAATAGAAAGCCAAAAGTATAAAAACAGTAAAACAGGGGCTGGGGATATAGCCTAGTGGCAAGAGTGCCTGCCTCGGATACACGAGGCCCTAGGTTCGATTCCCCAGCACCACATATACAGAAAACGGCCAGAAACGGCGCTGTGGCTCAAGTGGCAGAGTGCTAGCCTTGAGCGGGAAGAAGCCAGGGACAGTGCTCAGGCCCTGAGTCCAAGGCCCAGGACTGGCCAAAAAAAAAAAACCAGTAAAACAAAACAGGGAGAAAACAAATGAAAATTCCTGAGCTGAAAAAGCAAAGACAATCCATATATTATGAGAAAATATTTATGAATCATATATAGATATGAAGAACCTTTACAATTTTTTAATTACATTTAAAAAATGGCCAAAGACTTAGATGGCTATTTCTGCAAAGCAGATATAAGTAGCAGATAGAAGTAGTCAATAAAGATGCAGAAGGATGCTAAGCACCAATAATCATTAGGGAAACAATTACAATGTCACATTCAAAGGTGACTATAATCCATAAAGCAAGTGCTGAGGACATGGAGAAATGTGGACTCACATACAAGTGTGGTTCAACTACAAAATGACTAGAAATGGTAAATACATAATTTCTATGTGGTTCAATAATGCTTTCCTAAGCATATGCCCAAAAGAAACAAACCCCATGTACACATGAGTATATATGAAAGTTTCCAGCACTATATTCTAATACCCTTACAGAAGCAATCGAAATTTCCATCAGCTAACAAGTGCATAAACAAAATATTGTATAACTATTCAAGGGAATATTATTCAGCAAAGATAAGACAAAACAACAACAAGAAATGAATAGTGACAGAGATAAAACATGAAGTGTGAAACATTACCTTAAGTGAAAGAATCCATTTACTACAACCCTCTCCTAGCGGGACATTTTGTATAATTCCATTCATATGAAATGTCCAGTATTGGCAAATCTACAGTCATGAAGTTGATTGGTGGTAAGAAGATCTAGGGGTAGGCAATGGTACAAAGACAGGCACAAGGTTTGTTTGTGGAGGATGAAAATATTTTGAAATTAGATTCTGGTATTGGTTACAACTGTGACTACACTAGAAACCACAATTTAGAACAGGGAATTTTATGAGATATGAATCACAGCTTGGTATGAAACTGGTTTAAGTTGAAAGAAATGATGGGGGGGAAAGATTGGTCTGAATTCTGGAACTCAACTTCAAAGTTATGTCCCATTTAAGATTAACTGTGACACTAAATATTAGCTGAGTGTGTTAGTCAGTCAGCCTGGCTGTGACAAAATACCTTAGAAAAACCACTTAAAAGAGGAAAGGTTTATTTTGGCTGTGGTTTCAGAGGTTTCAATTCATGGTCAGCTGGATTCATTGCTTTGAACCTGAAGTGAAGCTAAAATGTCATGGTGGGAGGGCATAGCAGAGGAAGACTGTTCAACCCCCCCAAGTATCCAATCAGGTCTTACTTTCCACAGTTCTGCCCAATAGTCATTGATTCATCCACTGACTAGGTCAGGGCCCTCACCAATCATCACTTCCTTAAACCCCGACCTCTAAGCATTCACTTGAGAACCAAACCTTCACCACATGAGTCTTTGAGAGGCCACATTGCCTATCCAAACACAATTGCTTGACCTTATCTGCTGAGTGGGTATAATGGCAATACCTAGCTCAAAAAAAGTTGTTTGGATTAAATGATGTATGTAGGCCACTTCCATTCCTGGGTAAGAAGAGTTCAGGCAAACTCTGTACGAGAAAGAAGGGCAGGAAAGCAGCTCTGTCTAGAAGCAGAAGAGAACAAACAAAGCAGTGGATATCATCCATGGGTATCTTTCCTTTGTGTCCTATGGGGAAAAGTAGGGTGGAAAAGAAGAAGTCCTTTGAAGAGGCATCATGGGAAATGTGACACACACACAGAGAGACCCAGCCAAATTAGGAAACCACTTCTGTGTAAACATGTCACCCTCCTGGTGATGAGTCTTTCCCTAGGAAACATGACAATCCAGGATCCACAACATATAAACAACAGCAGGACTTCGCCAAGATGTTAATGGGTTAGGGCTGCAAAGAAAAAGAGAGGAGAGGTAGAAGAGAGGTGGAGGGAAGGGGGAGAGGAAAGGGAGGAAAGAAGAAGGGAAGTGAGGGGAGTGGAAGAGAAAGGAAGGAAGGAGAGGAGAAAGGAAGGGAAAGGAGGAAAGAGAGAGAAGAGGGGAAGGCAGGGGAGAGGGGAGAAGGAGAGGGAGAATGAGTAGCTTCAGAACCACACTGAGAAACTGGGAATGGAGTTTGAGAGTGAGAATGCTCTGCCAATGGAGCCAAGAAGGAAGCAACTTCACTGTGTTTCTCAAAGGAGATGGCTAGAATAAAATAACCCTTAACTGCCCCCAAAGAAGAAAACAACTCTAATTCTTATTTTTGTGGTGGGGGGCTTGTACACACACTTGAATTCACAGCCTACTGTTCTTTAGCTTTTTCCTCTCAAGGCTGGCTCTCAACACCTGAGCCACACCTTTATTTCTGACTTTTTGCTGGTTAATTGGAGATAAGTGTGTCACAGACTGTCCTGCCTAAGCTGGCTTCAAACTGTGGTGGTCTTCCCCCAACTTCCCCAGATCTCAGCCTCTTGAGTTGCTAGGATTGCAGGTGTGAATCACTAGTGTCTAACTTAGAATTCTGATTCTTTTACCAAGTGAGAGAAATATCAACGATGACTTTGAAGAGCCAGACTTTGAAGTCAGGCCCCACTTTACCACGCGAACCCCACTTTACCACGTGAACCTGCGATAAGCAGGCCCTGTGAGCAAACCCAGGACAAGCTTATTAGGGCCCAGCCAGTCGAGAACTCTAACTGCTGGGAATGCTTAACTCTAACTGCCCCCAGAATGCCTCAAGCCCTGTGCCTTGAGCCCTGAGCCAATCAGATTTGTACCTGTGTCCTAATCTTGCTTGCTTGAACACCTGATTGCTGGAACTTTGTTTTTTGCCTTTATAAGCCCTGTGCAATTGCAGCTCCGGTCTTTCTCCTAACCTCCGCTGTGTCAGTGGGTAGGACGAGGCCCGAGTTGCAGCTCGCCTGAATAAAGCCTTGCTTTTGCATTTCGGAATGTCTGAGTCTCAGTGGCCTTCTTGGTGGTCGTTTCGCGACTTGGCATAACAATCAATGATGACATATGCTCATTGTTCCATTAATTTCACTCTTTTCAATACTGTCCCTCTAAACTCGTTTTTGTCCCTTTCCTCCTCCCCCCCCCCCCCACCTTACCACAGTCAGGGTATCAGGCTGAAAACTGATCTTATTAGTTAGGCTCACAAGGTGATATGGATTTCAGTGGAAGTGATCTACAAACAGCACATTAAAGATCTCTTTGTCAATATATATTGACAATATATTGACAAAGAGCTCTTTAATGAAAAAGGAAACAAAAAATATACTATGTGTATTTATCTACCATTTTGCTCCAAAAAGTAATTTGACACAATTCATGGTGTATCATTTGCCCGCAGATCTAGTATTCTTGGGGGAAAAAGAAGCTTTTTTTATTTTTGTAGTTAAAATGAATTCTTAAAAATAGCACGAATGACTCCCCTTGTTAGAGATAGACAATGGATATTAATCTCTTCAAGGTTCTAAAAAAGACCTGTAGTGAGGGAAACTATTTGTTTCCCAAACACATTTGAACATAGAACCTTCTCAGAGAACCTGGAGTGACAGCACTCAAAACTGGGCACCAGTGAAACAACTTGGGAGGGATCCATCTATGCACAAAGGTGGCCTCAGCTCGAACGCACGGCTCTGCAACTAGAATCTCAAAAAGGGGAAGAAACTTCTTACCGTAGAGTAAGGGAAAATCTCCATAGAGACAATCTGCTCCGTTCTTTTCCATTCTGCCAAGCTAAGTGAATTTCCCCAGCACAGCTCATTTGAAATGTACTCCTTCCAGCTAACCACCAGACAAAGGCCCTGCAGAGGCATGTCCCTCCATGACATCAAAGTGAGCATATGCAACAGATTACCAAGGAGTCTGGGGACACTGAGATATAAACATGGAATGGCATGGATTTTTTTTTTTTTTTTACCAGTCTCAGCATTTGACTGGGCCATGTTAAACTCCCCTTCCCTGCTACTGGGTGCATGGCTCCCTCAATAAACATCTGAATCCAGCTCTACAAATCTATAACTTTGCATTCTAGCAATGTCTCATTCTGGTTTTCTAAGGCCTTGCCTTTGTTAAACTTCCATCTTGTGCAAAGGCCAATTTATTTTCCTCATCCCATCCTGTCATTATAGGTAGCTCAAAAGTTTGAGGTAGTCACATTTTCTGGCTGGCCCAGAGCTTGTGGTCCTGGACCACATTTCTCTTCATACAGGCACCTCCTCTCCTGGGCCATGTTCCCCAACAAATCTACAGTCTCCATCTATATTCCCTGCTGCCATCCAGCTCCAAAGCCTGCAGGCAAAGACGGAGGCACTAGCCATTTTCTACCAAACTATGGGTACTCTAGCTCCAAATAGGCCAGGCTACGTGCTAGTCCCTCTCTCCTGATTTGTTACTGAGTTTATATCAGGTAATAAACGAATGCAGTGTCTTATCTCTACAATCAGCAACCCCAAAGGAGATCACCAGGTTCTACCTTGTCTGAATAGTAGAGTGAATGATTGGCAGCTGGGAAATGTCCCGACCTTCTAACCCATTCTCTTTACAAATGATACCTCCTCTTTGGCTTTGGGAAGATGCCATGCTATTATGACTGCCAGCAACTTGAAAATACATCAGCATAATCATTATGATATCCTATATGTGCCAGTTAGGTTAGCCTTAATTGTAGGGGTTGTCATCTAACATGCCACCAAGAACACACAGACTCAGCAAGGTCAGCCAGCTCCACGCTGGAGAGGGCTACAATCCAGGGATGGCTGATGTATGGACTCATTCTCAGTCTAGCGTAGTCTATAGCCAGCAATTGTTGACTAGCATTGCGAGGTTATCTTAGTCCAATTTCTGTTGCTGTAAGTGAATATCACAGGCTGGGTAATTTATAAAGAATAAAGGTTTATTTGCCTCATGGTTCTGAAGAGTGGGATGTTCAAGACTGGGGGCAGGGCATATCTGATGTGGTCCTTCTTACTGGTGGGACTTCCCTGCAGAGCCACAAGTTAGGGACACCAGGTGGTAAGACGCACTGCTGGCTGAGGTCTCTCCTCTTATTATGATACCTCAGGGTCACTCTTATTATGATGTCTGAGGGTCACTGGTTCCTGCCCTGATAGCCTCATTGAAGGAGCTTATCTTTTAAAAGCCCCACCTCTAAACACCATAGTAGAAAACAGTTTCCCCCATGCCAATAACTCACTTGAATTTTGATAGGGACATTCAACTCTCAGGAGGTTCCAAAGCCATGTTCTTAGTGGGGATACCAATGGTGTGTTAATTACCACCATGGATGCTAGAAACAGGGTCTCTCTGGTGAGGTGCAAGGCATTTGGGGTTTTGTGACGTGGCTTAAATAATCAGAACACACTTCCAACTCTTGTGAGAACTGAGCATAAGAATTCCTCTGGACCAGCTCCCCGTAGCACTCAAGATGATGCCCACAGCACACCTGAACCCTCTATTCATGGCCCAGCCACTGATGAGATGATTTTCTGACTTGGGAGCCCTGTGGTTCTTTGGGGCTGGCTATGAGAATATGCCTTGTATAGTCACGGCCAGCATATACAAGGTATACTCTGACTGGAGTGTCGCAAAGGTTTGTTCTCAATCTTAGCTGACCATGTATGGCATGGGAGAACTTTTAAATAGAGTAGGTGCTGGTGGCCCAGGTTTGTAATCCTAGCTATTCAGGAGGATGAGGTCTGAGGATCATGGTTCAAAGCCAGTTTGGGCAGGAAAGTCTATGAGACTCTTATCTCCAAATGAGCTATCAAAAAGCCAGAAGTGGAGGTATGGCTCAAGGGGCAGAGCACCAGCCTTGAGTGAAAAAGCTAAGGGAAAATGCAAAACCCTGAGTTCAAGCTCCAATACTGGTGTACACACACACACACACACACACACACACACACACACACGAGAGAGAGAGAGAAAGAGAGAGAGAGAGAGAGAGAGAGGATGGTGTTAATGTTTGGGGGTAGGATTGGCATTAGAGTCTTCTACTCCCCTGATTTAGCTCATGGCCGGGGACGAGCATTGCTGCTCTACAGGACTGCATCGGGCATGCAGAGTGAGTTTATGAGCTGTTCTGAGCTGCTCTGCTAATGCATATTCATCCAGTAAGTGTCTGTATGTGTGGGAGAATTTGATCTGAGGCCTGCTTTCATTTAAAATCAGAGCAATGTTATAGCAGAACAGCAAATACTCCCCAAGTCTAACTTCTTTAGCAGCTTCCAAAGGAAATTAAAGACAAAGCAAAGTGGCTTCACTAAGCTCACAACAAGACATACCATTTCCACTCACTGACAGGAGGTAATGAGAAATACTCACTGTGGTAGCACTCATCTCCCTAAAAAACCTGATGTTTTCCCCTTGTTTGTCTCTTAGATTAACTCAGGTTGTGGGTGATGTTAGCAAGCTCAGTTCTCCTGAAATAAAGACCCCTGGACAATCCCCAAGTGGGCCCAACTTCTGCACTTAGTATGTAGGCTGCTTATGCCCTCTGTCCCCTTGTGTTGCCTTCAATTCTGGGAACCATATAGGATAGTTTTTTACTAGGTCCCTAACATTATTCCATTACTGATATATAAACACCTGGACACATACTAGTATTGAATCAGAGGCCAAGACAATTATGTAGTAAAGTGCCTTGACACATTAAAACACATTGGTAATTTTACGGTGGAAGAAAGCTTAGAAGTACCATCCCCAGTCCTTGGCCCTCAGTCTCTGGGTAAAGGCAAGAATGCTGAGCACAAGGTTCATCTCCACAGGAAGCAAACCAACCTCTGCACCCTGGGGAATCGTCTCGGTTATTATCCTTCCTGGGGCAGATCCATCTTAATAACAAACATTTATCTCAGAAGTCTGGGAAGTAAAGAGGCAGTTACAAATAGGAAGTCAACATTCCCAAGGAAAGGAGAAGGAGGAGAGGAGGGATGAAAATTCTGCAAGCTTGCCATCACATCTGTCATTCTCACCGACTGGCTGAAATAGCTGACTGTGTCCTGTTCCCACCCACAGTGTGCTTGCTGCAGAGATGGTGGTAGACAAGAATATGCCATGTGACTGGGGAGCACAGGAAA
Organism: Perognathus longimembris pacificus; assembly: GCF_023159225.1. Lineage (NCBI taxonomy): Eukaryota > Metazoa > Chordata > Mammalia > Rodentia > Heteromyidae > Perognathus > Perognathus longimembris. The sequence goes on from NC_063170.1 coordinate 53,657,564, forward strand.
GACTTCCGCCTTTACCTTCTTAAGTGGTGGGGGAGATATAATGATACTTAGGGACTAAACTGTACCCCTTTTAATTTGTATACTGAAGTCCTATCCTGAAATGAGATCACAATTGGAGTTAGGACCTGAAAGAGAATAATAAGGGTTATTTGAGGTCATCAGGATAGCGACTAATAGGACTGGAGACTCTATAGAGATTGCACTGTGTGCATTTGCAGAGAAAAGGCCATGTGAGGATCTAGAGAAGAGATGGCTGTCCATGAGCCAGGCCCACAGGCCAGGACAAGAAACCAACACTGTTGGCACCTAGCACTTGAATTTCTGGGCCTACAGAACTGTGAGAAAATAACTTTCTGTTGTGAAAGTTACCAAGACTGGTGCTTTGTGACAGTAGCACAAGAGGACCAATGTCAACGATACTGATATTGTACAGGCCTCTGTGTGTCTTTGTCTTATCAAATGGAGTGAAACTGGTGGAGACTTTATCCAATTTGGGGTGGGAGGGAAAGGCCCTACTATGTGGCACCAGGAAGCAAGTTGTGAATGGAAAGTCCAAACTGGATAGCTGGTTGCTGCTGACCAGCTAGGACACTGAGTGAACACAGAGCGCAGGCCAGTGCATGTAGAACAGTTTTAAGCATTAAACACAAAAACCTGGAGATAAAAGCTTCCAACTGGTTGTAGCAATGCCAATTTCCTTCATTTTTTTTTTCTTGCACTGGAGTGACAGAGCATTACAATATCTGAGGGCAGAATTGTGATCTGTGAATGTTTGGGTTGGAAAAGGGAGCCGCAGAGGAAACAATGAAGCAAAATTTCAAAGCAAAATCTTCTGGGAGAGGTTAATGCAGAGTGAGTTGTTTTTGACTCTTGAGATAAATGTAACAATCTTTGAATTCCTAAGGCTGAGTTAACTTAGCTAAGCAGGCTTTGCTAAGTACAAACTACATGTCCCCCCCCTCCCCACACCCTCTTCTGTCTTTAAACAAATGTTTCACAGCAGTTAATAATCATGTTGGGTTCACAATAGATGAAGTGCTTGAAAGTTTTTTTTTAAGTACCCTTTAAACAGAAATCCTATGTTACTAATAGCATCTTGGTTAAATATGAGACTTTTTTAAAAAACAGTTGCTTTTCTTGCAATTTATCTGCATTCAATCACAAATTTGAGCTGGTAGCAGTTTGTTAGGATACTGCTGAGTTATTAGTTTTTTGACAAACACATAAGTTTCTCAGAACCACCCACTCCTTCATCCTTCAACCACCGTAAGTAGTTCCTGCTGCCCATTGATAAGGGCACAGCGTCCCGATAGGTACCTGGACGTGAGGATGGGAGATCCTAAGTCTGAGGCTCTACATTGAGAGAACAGGGACGGCTGCTTCTCAGGTTCTATTTAAACATGAAAACATTCATCCCAGCAGCTCTGGGGGAGGTGGAGAGGAGGAAGGGATGGAGCTTTGGTGGGGCCTCTGACTACAGCTCCTACTCTCAGCCCAACTCATCTCCCAGCATGAATGACAAAGACTTCTTGAGAACACTGTTTTTGCAGACCAAAGCGTGCCTGTTACCCTGCAATTTATGCATCCAAGATGCTTCTCTGTCCTTAATTTTTGTCTGTCGTGACTCTACACAATCCCTTTGTGAAGGCTCACAGACTTTCAACCCATTCTATGATCTCATTTCCCATATGCAAATGCATTGCTTGGTAACCATTTTTCCCCCCAGAGCCTTTTGTGTGTCTCTGATTTGTCTCCAAGACAACACTGTAAATTCCTCATGAGCAGAGGACCAGAGAATATGTTGATGTGTCCATGGAATCTTACATAACAACCTGGTTGAATAAGAACTTGGAGGAAAAGAAAAATCTGCATTTATGGTATGGGGCTGAATAGCATAACTAAAGAACATGAATAATAAAATAATAGCATAGCATGAAAAACATGGTGCCCACTATAGATATTTATGGAGTTTTTCCACTGTGAATCTTTTGCCCCAGTTTTTTGGTTCAGAGCATCTTAGTTTTCATTTGGAAACTGCTCCTCCTCTGCCTTCAGATGAGGGGGTCAAGGTCTAGACAGGCCTACTTACCTTCTACGCACTTAGGCTGTCCGGATTCCCACATTACATGCTCCTAAACCCAACCGATAGGAGCTTTCTATCTCCTTCACCCAGGAACCCATTTAAAGACAGACTTTTATCCTAGAAGGCCCAATGAAAAAGGTTATAAGTCTGGACTTTAGACCTAGATTAGATAGGTTTAAATTGTATGCTTTACAAATCTCCTAGACATTCTCAGTCCAACTGAGACAACAATTAAGCTTAACCATCACAATGTCTATCAATAAGCTCCTTTACTAACTAAGGGAAGTTACTGAACTTCTCTTCAATTGCCCTTGTTTCCCATCTGGAAGATGGGGATAAGTACAGTACCTATGTCCTAAGGTTGTTGTAAGGAAAGGATTAAAGGAGTCAACACACACAAATGCTCAATAAGTCTCCATTGTTACAGTTATTGTGATAAATTGAAATGTGCATGGTAAAATGACACAGAATATGCACTGTGGTATGACAATTCTCCTTAGTAAACCATTTCTGAATAATGATTGTCTGTATTAGCTACCTGTTTATCACCATGACAAAATATCTAATCTAAGGCAGGCAATATGTATTCGGGCTTCACGGTCTCTGAGATGTCCATCTATCATATAAGGAGGGTGTGGCAGAGTACACCCATTCATCTCCTGGTGGTCAGAAGCCAGAGAAATGGAGAGGGGAAGGAGCCAGGACAAGGGATTGTCACACAAGAACATACCCAAAGTGACCCACTTCCTTCAACCAGGCCCAGGCCCCTATCTTTCACCACCTCCTAATAATGGGATCATATCATGAATCCATCAAAGGATTAATCTGTTCATTAGGTCAGAGCTCCTATGATCTAATTGCCTCAAGGAACATTCTCTCAGACACACCCAGAGGTGTGCTTTACTAATCTCCTAGACGTTTCTCAATCCAATCCAGATGATAATTAAGCTGAACCATCACGAGGTCTATCCATAATCTCTGCACTTCCAAAGATGAAAAGAATTCAGTTGTGCACTGAGGAAACTTCAGAAGAACGTATCGTTTTTACCTCATACTTTCTTCCAGGCAGCGTTCCTTCAGAATTGCATTCAATCCACTGAGATAGGTACTTCTAAATTTCACATTCTATCTTCATAGGAACTAGGACAGACCAATATATAATGTTTCCTAAGACAATATGGCTAGTTAGCAGGCAATAACCAACTTGAACCTACATTTGCCAGACTGTAAAAATCCTTGCTCTTTACTGATACTCTGAAGACTCTGAAGAATTACTGTCTGAATCCTGAAAAGTTTTGGGTCAAAGACAATCTTCAAAAGGAAGTAGGCATATTCTTCATCTCTAAAAGGCCTTGAGACATAAACTTTTATATTATAGAACCCTTCATACTAATGACTATGGGGAAGAATATAATTGCTCCAGTTATGATATGGGTGGGTTACAGAGCAGTATTGGATATGTGAAAGGTGCAGCCATTAATCTTGTTCTTCAACAAAAGAGCTAAGCTATATTGTACCTTTTTAAGTAAGGGGGAGCACTTGTTTGGGGTAGAGCACTCCTTGCTTCCAAATAATGCCTGTGATGGCCAAAACTCATCTCAGACAATAATAGAGATAACCACCAAATAAGACACAGAAATGTCACACACAATTTGTAGCTCAAATTATAAGCTGTTCCCCTTACTATACAATCTTTCAGGGAAAAAGAAATGTGCCCCAGGGGAATGAATAATAGCTAAAGCTCGCCAAAAATATGGCCTTTAGGAAGAGAAACAATAAAGCTTCTATTATTTTTAGCAATTTCTCTTTGTTTGTCTGGGGAGGGTGCTTTTCTCCCCCTCCCCCTTTCTTTTTCTCAAAAGGTTCATTTTGAGATTAGTCATAGAGGGCTGGCAAAATACTGGAAAGTTGAAGGTATCTCAAAGCCGTCTTTCAGGGCAATGTTCCAAAGCTTTTCAGGGAAAATGATGCCATGTGAGCCTAGACATTTGTAGGAATGGCAGTGCTTAAGCAAGGCAGAGGGCAGAGACCTTGGGTACTGACTGACCTGGGCCTTCAGCTGAACTTGGAAACTACTTTCCCTGGACATTAGGGCAGAGTTGGGCTAGGAATGAGAGAAACCCTGACACTGTTAAGGTCTCCACAACTTTAAACACACATGGCCATTTTAAAAGATTTTTTAAAAAAAGAAAGTAAAGGAAAAAGTGTGTCCTCAAATATATTTCAACAGAAATAAACAGTTGGGCACTGGTGGTTCATACTTGTAATCCTAGCTAGGCTGAGATCTGAGGACTGTGGTTCAAAGCTAGCTGTGGCTGGAAAGCCTATGAGACTCTTATCTCCAATTAACCACCAAAAAGCTAGAAGTGGAGCTGTGGCTCAACTGGTAGAGTATTAGCCTTGAGCAAACAAAAAAGTTCAGGGGCAGCACTCAGGTACACAACCATGAACACACACACACACATACACACACACACACTCCACACAAATGTGATCAATACTGTCTGTATTGTGGTCATATGGATGGTTATGAACAGCCTCCTCTCTCTGAAATGGTGAAGTCATTCTTAAGATGTGAAATATACAGATGCCTTATGATTTAATAAAACTTCTGAGTCTATCCCAGAATTGAAAACAAGAACATGAAAAAAAACATATGCACAGGTAGCCAAAGGGTAGAAGTAACCACCGTACAGTGGCAGATGAATCTAGTTTTAAAAACTAGCCACAAATATACAGTGAACTATTCATCCTTTAAAAGGAAAGATACAGGGCTGGAAATATGGCCTAGTGGTAAAGTGCTTGTCTCATATACATGAAGCCCTGGGTTCGATTCCTCAGCACCACATATATAGAAAAAGCCAGAAGTGGTGTTGTAGCTCAAGTGGTAGAGTGCTAGCCTTGAGCAAAAAGAAGCCAGGGACAGTGCTTAGGCCCCAAGTTCAAGCCCCAGGACTGACAAAAAACCAAAACCAAACAATAAAAGGAAAGATACAGTAATAACCTTTGAAAGTAGTACACTAAGTGAAATAATTCCCCCAAAGAAAAACATATGCATGAAGCATCTAGCTAGGTTATTGCTGCAGTGGTCAAATTCAGAGATAGATGAACTAGAACAATAAATATATGGTTATCCCTCAGTATTTGTGAGTTCCAGGTCCCTACATAGATCCCAAAATCTGAAGATGCTCCAGCCTTTTATCTAACATAGCACATCTTCCCATATTACTTAAATGATCTGTTACTTACAATATCCAGTACTGGCTGAATTTCCCCATATCCAAAAAATGTTAGCTTTCAGTATTTGCATATACAAAATGAGACATCTTGGGAATAGGGTCCAATACCAAACACAAATTCATTTTACGCATCACATACAGTTATACATGGAGCCTGAGGCACTTTTACACCGTCTTTTTAGTGCGCCTGAACTCTGACTATGACCTGCCACACGGGGTCCAGTGTGCCATCTTCTCCTTGCATCATAGTGAAGTGCCAGACACGTGAACCCCATTTTAGAATTAAACCCTGAGCCAATCAGATTTGTACCTGTGTCTTAATCTTGCTTGCACACCTGATTGTTGTAACCTTGTTCTTTGCCTTTATAAGCCCTGTGTAATCACAGCTCGGGGCTCCCTCCTAACCTCCGCTGTGTCGGTGGGTAGGACGAGGCCCGAGTTGGCAGCTCGTTAAATAAAGTCTTGCCTTGCTTTTGCATTTCGGAGTGTCTGAATCTCGGTGGTCTTCTTGGGGGTGGTCTTGCGACTTGGTACAACAATAGCAGCACTCAGTTTTGGATTTTCAAGCATTTTAGACTTTTAGTTAGTGATGTTAATACCTATATGACTTAAACACTATGCAAATAGCTGTTATGCTATATTATTTTGGGAACAATGACAGAAAGTTAAAGTCTACCCATTTCCCCCAGAGGGTAGTTTGCCTCTCTCTGTGGTTGGTAAAACTCCATGGACTTTAGTCCTCTGGAATTGCATACTTGAAAATTGTTATAATGGTAATTTCATTCTGTATAATTTAGCACAATAAGTAAACTGATAAAAGAAAATACTAACATACATACAAAAAAAACCCTCCAAAAAACAAAACAAAACAAAAAACAGTCCCCTCTTCTGCATTGGAATCATGTGTTGCAACGTGATATTTCTGATCTTTATACCAAGAGCCAGGTCCATCTCCCTCATGTCTGAGTTGACTCTGAGACTGGCTCTGACCCACAGAAAGTGCTGGAAGTGACATGCTGGGATCTGGGAGCCGAGGTCTTTGGCAGGCCGGAGAGCATCTACTTTCACTCCGGGAAGCCAGCCACCATAGAAAGAAGTGCAGACTATCTGGCTGGAGAAAGAGGCCACAGGAGAGAGAAAGAAGCTCAGGCAGAATGGGTGGCCTTGTGGAGAGAGAGGACACATGGAGGAAGAACAAGATACTCAAGCCAACAGCCAGCACTCAGAACTCTGCCAATACAAGTGAAGCAGAGACAAGTTATCGGAACCAAGCCTGACCCTAATTCCTGACACAAACAAAGAATGAGATGTAGGCATCAGTTTGTTTCACAGCAGATGACTTAAATTATCACACATATTCCATAGGCTTAGAGAACTTCCTGCATGTCATAGCTCCACCATCTACTGGATCACAAACACTTACTGTGTACCTATGACACAACACAGCTCTTCCTAGCATTTGAGATGTGGCATAGAAGGAAATGAAGTATCAGCTCTCAAGGAGCTCATGTTTTGCTTGTTTGTGTTTTGGGTGCTGATACTGGGGCTTGAACTCAGGATCTAGGTGCTGTCTCCTAGCTGTTTTCGCTTACAGATGGCACTCTACCACTTGAGCTATACCTCCACTGCAGACATTTTTTTTTTTTTGATTAATTGAAGGTAAGAATCTCCTTGGGCTAGCTTTTAGCTGTGATATCCGTATCTCCCAAGTAGCTAAGATTATAGGCATGAGCCACTAGTGCCTGGCTAGGAGTTCACATTTTAAAAGGACCAGATGACAGAAAAATGAACATAATTAATAATAAATTAGTATAAAATATCTGTTATAAATTGAATTATGAGAGAAAGAGAAAAGGTAGTACTAAATATTGAGGATTAGCACGCAGGCAGGACATAGGCATTTCTTCTTAGTGGGCCCAGACAAACTCTCTTCTGTGAAAAGATAATTCATCTCTTCCATCGTATGTTTTTTGTTATCTGACCTTTTCTGATGATGCCTGAGTTTTAATTACATGTAATCACTGTGCTAATGGAAATAAATATAGGCAACTCTGTTCATTATCTTGATTACAGAAAAAAAGATTATATGTTTTCTCACACTGCTACTACTATTTTAAAGAAGCTTCATCTGCATTCAAAACCTTGAGGGGAAGACTTGGAGATCCAAAAACAACAACAACAAGCCCAGAATTCACACCCCAAATCTAAAAGGGGCATCAGTTGATTTTCTATCACCTCTGTGCTGAATTTGCATAGAACAATGACCCGTGGCGATGCCTAGTGCTGAAGAAGTTCAATCATTCTACAAAGGATTTCTAAGTGATCACCAGTAGCAGCATTATGTAAACATGTGCTTATGACCACGAGCCTGAGTCTCAGATACATCCTGGGATGTAGCCAAGTTCTACCAACCACAATGTGCTTGACCGGATCCCCAAGTCTCAGTTTCCTCATTTATTAAATGGAGGGGAATAATTATTCCATGCCTCGCTGAGTTAAAGCTTACATAAACTGTGTACAATACACAGCTTTTAGTCAGAGACCACAAAATGATTTGCATTAGATAACTGCTACCTCTTGTCACACAATGGTTTTCTAGAAGGTACCCTAAGATTAAAGAAAAAAAATAAAGGAACCACAGAAAAAGAATAAAGGTCAACACTGGAATTTATAACCATGGAATTATTTGTTACTGGACATTACACAAATGCCTGTACATCTTGCTAGATAGATAAAGACCAAAGAGCTCTGAAACCAGATTCAAGCCCAGGCTGCTAAGGTATCTCCCTGGGCTCGCTACATTCTTGCAGCTAGAAGCAAGAGATAATCATGTATCATTGCAGTGAAGAATCAAACAGAAGGATTAGGCTGAAAGCCAGGGTTGGATAGGAAACAAGAGACCCTCCCACATATCTCAGTATTAAAGATTCCCATGAATCTTCCCTTTTACTTGAATTGTCCTGCAACTCAATCTTGGATTTTCCTGTGTCCTTTTGAGTTTTTCTGTTCCTTTGTTAGTGACCTAATGATGAATTCAGGTGATTTTTTTTTTTAAAAAGGAGGGATCAGGGTATGCTGTCTGGCATTTAAACGTCTTCCTTTGTACACAGAATTCTCCCTTGTAAGGGGAAGGGGGCAATGGTATAAAAGGAGAAGGTAGCAAGGCAACAGCTTACATAGTGCATGGGTATGAACCATCATGTGAATTTTTCCAGACACTCCAATGTGGATCTAATGACAATAGAGAGTGAACATGGCATTGACCATCTTTCAATGGATCACAACTGGAGTTTCCTGGGGCAATAGCACAGAGTGGGGTGCACTAGATGGGGTGCACTATGTTTGTATGTGGGTTGGAGCCCTCACCAATGTGCGAGAGTCTCGTGTCTATGAAGGCTGGTGTCTAGGCATGATGTTGGTTGTCTGACTCATTAGAGCATTTTCTAATCCTCCATCTTTCTAGGCACTTTTGTAGACTTCATGGTATCTTTTGACTAATTATTACCCAGTTTCATCAGCCCAAGTTCATGACTGTCCTGCAGTGAAGAACTAGGACTGAGAATGAAATCTAAACCAGCTTCCACTGGGTAAATGTTGATCATGAGTCAGGCACTGGGCTCAGCATTATATGCATGGTATTACAATTAATTCTCCCAGTGTTATCTGGGATAAGAAAAGTATTTAGTGATTAAAAAAAAAGCAAAAAACCATGCCTAAGAGAGTACATATGCTTGTACTAAATTCTGGATTTGTGCTTTTTTTTTTTCTGATTGACAGTTTTCTTTAGTGGTTTGTCTACAACCTTGGCCTAACACGGTCATAGACAGATCAATTCTAGGTCAGTAGAAACACCTTCGACTAGCAATGGCATTCATCATATAACAACATGCAGTTACCTCCAGATACTACTTCCCCATCTGCAGCTTGTGCGCACTCAGAATCTTTCTCACCACAGCTCTAAGGAAAGGCACTCTTAAAGGATCCAATGGGCCATGAGAGATTGATTCTAGTTACTACCTGTCACAAGCTGCCACAAACTCAGCAGCTATTCTACAATGTCATCCACTCACTGTTTCAAGGTTGGGTGAGCGAGAAGCCCACAAGGCTTTGCCTGGGCTTTCCACTGAGGCTCTCACAAAACTGAAGTCAAGGATTGGCAGGCCAGCCATTCACCAAGAGGATCTGGGGAAGCAATGGTTTCCAGCTGTGAAAGGCTTGGTAGAATTTCCTTGGTGGCAGTTTTAGACTACTATGTCTGTGTTCTCCTGAGATAGGAGTCATGGTCAGCACCTAGAGGCCACTCACAGTAGCTGCTTATGGTCTTTCTATCTACATAGCCAGCAACGGAGCAGCTACTTCCTCACATGCTTCAGCCCACTGCTAACTCCGTGCTTATGTGACGGGCTCAGGCCAATCTCAGTGTTCTCTTTGTGCATAATCATGGAACTAACACTAGAGGTCAATGTCATGAGAGCCAGTTTGTTAGTCTATCTATATGTATGCCACACTCAGTCTAGGCCTATTGTAAAGTCATAATTTTAACAATGTAGATAGACCAGTCTCACAGTCTTAGGTTTCACGAGATCCCCCTCCACCCCTATCTCAATCAATAAGCTGATTGTGTTGGCACATACCTGATTCAAGCTGAATATACTTTAAAGGGGAAACTCACAGGATAAGTGGAAGACATGACTGTTAGAGTGACATGAAAGGAATGACTAGAAGGATCTGAGAAAAAAAATACCGTGATTGTGTTGAGGAAGAATACTCCAGGCATGATGACATCCTGAGGAAAGGCTGCAGCCTGAAGTGTTCAGTGACAGAAAGCAGGCCTGCTGTCTGGGAAAGAAGGAGGGGAGGCAGAGGAAGGACTTTGGCTTCAGTTCTGGGGCAAATGGGACATTTGAAAGTACCACTCTGGCTCCCATGTGGAACAGAGGTTGAGGACAGGCAAGGACAATCACAGAGGTCAGCTACGGGGTGATTGCTATCATCCAGACAAGAGTGCAGTGGCTCAGAAAGAAAGACTGACTTCAAGTAGTCAGATTCTCAATCCATGTGGAAGGGGCAACCCTCCGGATGAGAGGAAGACCAGACAAAAGTGAACAGGACCTTACAGGCAGGAAGGCCTGGTTTTAATTCTAGAGTTCACTGTAGCAGGCTATGTGTCTTTATGCAAACTTTTCATGCTTTGTTTATTGAACAGTAAAATAAAATGGAGCAGTCACATGAACTTCCTGGGGCTTTGTTAGGAGTGAAGATGGTAATGTTTCTGGGTTGTGCAATATTTAAAAATGACTGGGCTTCCATTATGAGTTGTTTTATTGAACATACTCTCAAATAGCAGATTCTTCCATTTCCTATTGTAATCTCCTTTCCTTTTCCCAAGCCTTAAGTTAGTCTGTAAAACCCAACTCAACATTACAAGTGAGACAAAGGACAGACTTAGTGGCTTATACCTATAATACCAACTACTTCGGAGGCAGCAATCTAGAGGGTGGCATTTAAGGCCAGCTTGGAAAAAATCTTCGTGAGACACCCCCCCCCCAATCATCTCTACCAATAATCTGGGTGTGCCAGTGTACACCAGATTCCTATTGTCTAGGAGGCATGGGTGGGAAAATGTGGGTACAAGTGAGACCCTACCAGGACAAAAACTAAAGCAAAGAGTGCCAAGGATGTTGCTTAAGTTGACAGAGCACCTGTCTAGCAAGCTTAAATTCCTGAGGGCAAAGTCCCGTCCAATCTGCCAATAAACAAACCAACAGGAAGATGGGGCCTGACATAATCGTATTCTACAACTTAATCAAGAGGATAAATGAAACAACCTTCAAATAGGAGGATCACTTTTGGAGACTGTAAGCCCGTCGGTATAAAAATGGAAATTTATAATCTAGTTTGTTTTGGGACACCCATCTGGCTATATATCTACCATAGAGGGACAACTCAGTAAACATTTATTAAGTGAATTTTTTAAGGTGCTGAGAACTGGACAAAGACCTCATACCTGCCAGGCAAGTACTCTACCACTGATTTCACCACCAGCTCATGAAATGAACATTAAAGAAAAAATACAAAAAGCTCAGGTGTGACATTTCAGTATCATAGATAGGCTCCTTAGGTTCTGACAGAATGACTCTCACTAAGGCCACAGGAGGAGTAGAAAATCAGGCACTTGGATACTTATGTGGCAGAAACATGACCATCGTCATATCCTTTCCTCACCCCTTAACCAGGTGTGGTACCTGGGACAACCAACCTGGCCACAGATTTCTCCTGAGCATTTCCTCAGTAGCAATCAGGCATGCTGATGGAAAGATGTCAACTGCTGAATGCCAGTGCCAATAGCCAGTAAGTCAGGAACAAATGGTTCACTCTTGTTATCATCAACATTTCTGTGATGAAAAATGGCTTCTGGAGGAGGGAACCAGAACTTTGACTTTTGCTCTGAGCTTTGCTCAGATGCTCAGTGCCATCCTCCCCTGCTCCTCTCTGACCTAGGTAGCATCAAATTTAAAATTAGTCCAAAGATCCAAAAAAGAATTGCAGATGATTTTGTAGAGGATATGTAATAACTCTACTGCTATCTAGCCTGATTTCTTGCCCAGTGCTGAATAGGCCAATTTGTTTCTCATCCTTCCCCAAACCACCCAACCACACTCTCCACTGACCCATCCAAATGACTCAGAGCCTTTCAAATGCTGCCGTCTTCCAACTAATGCAACCCTGTATCATCAGCAAATTCCACCAGGCTGCCAGGGAGAAGGGCAACATTTACATCCAGACCTACACCAGGCAGCAGAGACCAGGCTAGAGAATTTCACATGAGAAAGGTGATAGTCTTCAAAAGTACATATTTGATGGATGGAAATTTCCCAGAGAGATTTAACAATTTAACCCCAATTTCTCATCATTTTTCTCTTCCTTTGTCCTTTATTTTTATTTTTTTCTTGCAACTGATAACCAGTTTTTTGCTGTGGTGGTATTTTTTTGTTTTTGTTTTGTTTTGTTTAGAAGAACAATCTGCCCAGGAAAGGAGTAAGGCAGGGGAAAGAGAAATGGATTTTCATCAGACAAGGTATAAGATTAGTGACGCGGAGGGAAAATAGTAGATTGTAAAAAATCTGGGCATCATAGGCCCTAACTGACAAACATAGAAGGTGGTGTTGGATGGGGAACAAATCTATTTGTATCTGCCTGACTTCATTTGATGATTGTAGAAAGAGCAGACCACGTTTCTGTGATGGGAATATCAATCATATCTCATCTCTCTATGACCAGCCCAAGACCTCAGTTGATACATTTAGTGCTTGCTTGTGTGATTGAGAAACTTAAGCAGGGACCATCCTTCATACTCCCCCAATCCTTAGGCCCTCTGCTGAGTTCTGTTTCTTCTGCCTTGCCCTGGAATATCTGAGGCAGTCTACAGAGCCTTCCTTTTCACTGATGTAGCAGAGTCAGTTTCTGTTGCTTGTAACCAAATGATTCTAAATGGTGTGAACTTTGAATCTAGCCTTTGAGAACAGGGCATTGGTTTAGAAAAGTCATAAAAGGAACAGGACTTGATCTACAGGTGTGTACTGATGATTCTTGTAGAAGAGGAGCTGCTTTTAAGGCAGCAGGAAAACTGACAGGTAGGCTATCTCAGGGTAACTAACTTCTCTTCCTCCTGCCAGGTACTAGGGAGAAATGGAAGTGAGGAGCAGTGGGCAGGATTAAACAACAATCATGGGTTATTGTTGATTAAGTCAGCCCCTAAGGCAAGAACGAGGTGCATGTCACGACTGCACAGATAATGATTTTTGCGAGTAGGAAACTAGAAACCTCTCAGTCAGGGGTTAGGTTCTGAAGTCAAAATACCAGACAATAATAAAGAATATAGAAACATGTAAGGGCTCTTGAATTTACACAAAGGTGCAATAGAACAGGTGATACCAAAATGATACAGTGAGTGAGCACAGGAACATGCACTGTTCTTAGTTACAAAGAAAAGGAGAGCTGGAAATACATGAAATTATGAGAGTGTGAAGTTCACACCTCTTGTCTCACTCATCTCTGTGTACAAACCTGGTGAATAGAAGGGGTACAATCAATTGTAGACTTTCACATGTTGATTGTATTATGGGAAGCAGAATGGCGGCTGAGCACTCAGAACATGCAAACCAAGGGTCTGTCTAACACTTCCTGTGACTTTAGGACACAGGAGAGCTTGGTGGCAACGAGGTAAACATGTCACCCATTTGGAGAGCACTGGAAATGTCATAACGTCTTTATAGTTACTCTTTCCCTAGGCCTTGAAAACTGACAATTTCACTGTAAGTTTCACTACTCTTGATTTCATTCTTTTGACTAAATTTTTGTTCTTTTGATTAAAAAAAGAACAACAAGTACAACCCTACCAAAACACTTGGCTAGAAAGTTAGGATAAAATTCTCAAAATAAATGGAATTAAATACACCATTTACAGGAAGCGATACAATGAGAAAATTCAGGTACTACTTGGTGATCGAATCACAAAATAAACCTAAAAATAAATCTAAAAGGACTTTAAAGACAAGAAATTTAAAATTTAAACTAAAATGCTCACTACATATGAGGTACTCAAAAATACTTTGTGGAGTAAATAATATGTTTTTTTTTAAAAAAAAAACTACAAAACACTAGTAATTAATGTAAATCTTGAATTCATCCATGATCAAAAGGAAAAGGGGGGAAGGGAGAAGTAAAATTGGATACAAGAAAATAAATGATAAAGCTCTTATCATTAGTATATCAGCTAAGTAATTTGGAATGAATATTAGAAAATCACTATTTTGCAATTCTCTGTAATCACTGATTTAGGCAAGAATTAGTAGAAGATGTTATATGATTGATTGGGAGGAAGGTTCTGATATTTATTCACATATTTTCTTTTTTTTCTTCCTTTCTTTCCTTCTTTTTTACTTCTTTCTCCCCCCCCCCCCCAACCCGGTACAGCGGCTTGTTCTCAGGGCCTGGATGCTGTCCCTTAGCATTTTTTGCATAAGGCTGGCACTCTACCACTTGAGAGACAGCTCTACTTCTGGTCTTTCAATGGTTAATTGGAGAAAAGAGTCCCATGGACTTTCTTCCCCTGGCTAGCTTTAACCTTGACTTGAGATTTCAGCCTCCTGAGTAGTTAGGATTACAGGTATGAGCCACAGGCACACAGATGACTCCTTAAGTATCATGGGGGGTAGCAGGGAGTGACCTATGCAATGGAGAGATGGAGCAGACATCCCCTTGGCCAAGGCATCAATCTGAGCATCATCACCAGAAGACCAGCAGACATCATACACCCCACATAATATGTAAGGGGTGCATATACATCCATGCATGAATAGACGCCCCCCACCCCCCAAAGTGTCCATCTTTGCTTTCTAGCATGCAATTTCTTCCTGGGTGCTACCACGCAGAGTTGTTAAGTCCCTAGTTTCTCTTTGAAAGTCCTAACTACCAAGTGGACCTGGGGATTAGAAGACAGACAAAAGAGAGACACAAGCAGCATCACCCACCCTCCTTCAGCATCAGCAATGCTAAGTCACTGTGAGTTCCTTCCTCCCACACATGAACATAAGGGTGGCACGTACTACAGTACCAAGATGTCCCTGGGCAATGATCAGGATGGGCTGGAAACTGCTCTCTGAGGCAGCTGGCTTTGGAAGCATCTGCTTTCTTTGATGAACTGGGAGTTTCAAAATGAAGAGAGAAGGAACTATGTTTTTAAAGGGATAGAAAACATTTAAACACTTCTAATGAGAAAGAGGAAAAAAGAGGATGAGAAGAACCAGATCCACAGTGAGGGGAGAGAAAAGACAAGTACATGAGATTGGAATAGTCACGTGATGGCTCTCCTGTCCAGTGTCCTGTTTTATTCCTAGAAATAGTTCATAGGTTCCCCAAGGCAAAAGACTCTTTCTTTGGGCTTTCTTCCACTCAGTTACAGCAGGGGCTGAAGTTCTGCCCCAGCAGAGATCACAGGATCCTGGTCTAAGCCAATCAATTCACTTATTCCCTATGATTGGGCCAGGAATAGGCACATGACCCAAATGGACCAATGAAATTTCAGGCAAGAAATCTGTCATTAGTTCAGAAAAGAAAAAGAATCTGTGGAAATTTTAAGCCAAAAGCAGAGAGAGCAATATAGCTACAAGGGGAAAATTTGCTTAAGAACATAGACAAAATAAGGGGAAGAGGTCCTAACTAATTTGAGCATCTGGAAGCTAGAACCCCTGATGACTTCAGCAAGAGTTAAGGTGTCCTCCTGTGTCCCCATCCTTGTTCTTCTTAAACAAGTTTATATTAAATAGCATGCTACCCAGCACAACATAAAGAATTCTACTTAATAAAGAGACAATCAATAATAGAGTTCTAACAGCAACCATCCCCTCACCCTCTTGGCCAACCAACGAAACAACACAAACTGCCATAGTTAATTTGAATGGATTAATCGGATTAGGCCACAGGAGCCACAAGCATTACTTCACATACTTCAGTAAAAGTGTGTATTTTTCCGATGGGACTAATGCTTGAATTAGCAGGCCTTAAGTACAGTAGATTAGCTTCCATAATGTGGGTGGGCCTCATTCAATCAGTGGAAGATCTTATTAGAAAAACTCTTGGCTTCCCATAAAGAAGAGAGAATTGGATCTACTAATGGACTTGTGAGATTACATATCTGCGTGAAACAATTCCTTCAAGTGGCTCTTCCTTAGATTCAGGTCACCTATTGCTTCTGCTTCTTTTTTGAGAGCCCTGACTAATACAACCAAATGCATGTTGGCCTTCAGAGCTTCAAAGGGATGGGCACAATTTTGCGTTCCTTCATCCAGTGTTACCTTCTTCTTCTATAAACATCATACACCCTGGACACCAGGTTCCATGTAAAATTCTTTGGCTCCATCAGCTTAATCCATATCTGATATACTCTTTCCATATTGTAGGTAACATAATCTACTTCAAGATGCTGGTCAATAGGGAATCCAGGATCCCGTACAGAGTGCCCTTGATCCACCGTAAGGCGAGTAGCTCATTTGGAGGGAAGAAACCCCCACAGGTGCTATTTAGTTTCCAGATAGAGAACTACAAGAAGGGGGAGTATAACTACAACTCTATCCCCCTCCAGAGCTGCATCCAGGTCAGGATCCAACTCAAATTCAAGTATTTACTTGTGGGTCTTTCAAGAGGTGCTCATCTAACGTGAGTCACTAAGTCACCAGGCCATGGCTTCTGCTCCCAGAGGAATGGATCTGAGCTCCAATGCCATGAATGTTGATCTGGCTGACTCTTGAGTTCACAGACACACATTCTTTCTGCCCTTCCTCCGTCATCACTTGACCTTTTACCAACCTCAGCTTCAGGACTGTGTGGAGCCCACCAGAGCTCCCCTCTGAGGGATGTCTGTGCAGCAGACACTGAGGGCAGACATCAGTGTTCTTCCTTATGACAGCAGGAGTGGTTATTCCCAAACACATGTCATTTAAATCCCACCTTTGTGACATATGCTGTGAGGGCTCAGAAAATGAACACAAAGGCACAAGATTGGGCACACTGACTACTTTAAATTGGAAGCATTTGGGAATGTCTCTAATGTGCTTAAGGATCAGATTGTCCCCAAGGTATTTAATATACCAGAATCCCTTCTCCAGTTCAATGACCTGGACAGACTCGTAGCACAGAAAAAAGAGACTTAGAGAAATTTTATCTAGTCTTATATTTATATTTTATACTCAGATTCATACTTTATACTTGACTCCAAATAACTGCACCTATTTATGGGGTGCAGTGTGACATTTCAATACATGTTTATAGCATGTAAGTAACCAAATGAAGGTATTTAGTAGACATATCACCTGAAACATTATTTCCTTATATTGGCAATATTCAAAACATAGCTATTGTGAAATATAAAATTGTTTTCAACTATGGTTATTCTGTGGTGCCAGAGAACATTTACCTGTGTAGCAAGAGAATTCTGTTCACTACATATTGCCTTCCCACTCCCCACTATCACCTGCTCCTCCACCCAGAAGCCCCAAGCCATTTCTCTCTGAAGCTCAATCATATAGCCCTTTTCTGAGCATTATATATTGGAAGGCTCTCATGAATATACATGAAGTAAATTTGCATGCCCTTTCTCCTGTTACTCTGTCTACTGTCAGTTGATTCTGTAGATTTCAAACTGTCAAGCCTGTAGAGAAGAGAGTGAAAGTTCTAACCTCCCTACAAACAGATCAACAGATCACCTGTAATACGTGCTGTGCACAGAGTTAACTGACTCCTTGGTTTATTAAAAACAAACCCTCCTAAAATGTAAGGTTTATTGAATTACTATGGATGAAAACCCTTTCTGCTCCCAAAGAGCAGTAGTTGGGTAAATTTTAATACATATTCAATTTTACTAGATACACTTATCTGTTAGAAGCTTGGAGCCTGTGCATTTGGTTTTGGACAAAAGAGAAGATTGCAAGTTAGTAGGGCCCCAGACCTGGGATCTCAGAATCACTGCTATCAGACTGACAGACAGACAGGTCCCTGAGGAGGCCCATCATCACTACAGCAAACCTCTGTGGGTTGCTACACTGAGTCCTGTGTTGCTCTCACTGACAAACCATTCCATCAGGAATGGCCACATAAAAAGAACTGCTCTACATATCAATATAAAGAAAAACATATTTCTAAAGGCTTCTATTTTGAGTGTCAGTATAAATAAGGAAATACCTTTTCTAGTTTAGTATGCCAACCTTCAAAATATACCTTCAATGATCAGAACCAAAACACACCATTATTATTACACTAGGATCTTAGAAAATGAAAGACCTGTTAATTACCAAACTGAACTCTCTCCTCATGGTTGTGAGAGAGCTCAAAGGTTTTACTTTCTTTGCAGTTTAGTCCGGTGTAGAATTTTATACCACCTATTACCCTTCTATGCAACCTAAAAACACCACTGTGTCATATAAAATTAACAAACAGCTATGTTAAGGGTCCCATATGCTGAGGAAACTCTAAAGTTCAAAACTAGGCTTGTTTCCTGCTCTTCCTCTTACCAGATGTGTGGATTGAGGCAAGTAACTTCTCTGAGTCTTTAGTTTTACATCTGTAAAGTGAGCACAACAACATTAACCTTTGGAAGCTGGTTATGATTTGAGTAAGAAATATATCCCCAAACTCTTGGGTTGACGTCATTGTTTCCAATGAAATGTTCAAAAGTAGGGCATTGGGAAACTGATAGGAGCATGAGGGTTCTAATGTAATTAATAAGATCCACTGACAGGTCTTAATTGGGTGGTCTGTTGGGAGGTGGTGAAAGATAGATGGGTGGAGGAAGTGGTTATGGGGGACATGCCTTTGAAACATATATTTTATCTTTGAACACATCATTCCTTCTTTCTTTCCTTCCTTACCTTTCTCCCTCCTTCCATCCCTTTCTCCTTCCCTTCCTTCCTTTGTTCCTTCCCACCCTCCAGCTTCCTGGCTGCCATGTGGGAAGGAGCTCTACTCCCCCAGGTTGTATTTCCAAGTTCTTTCTGCAGTTCTTGAAGCTGGCTGTGATGGACTGAAGCCTCTGAAACCTTGAGACAAAAATGAAATCTCCCCTCCTTTAAATTGATATTCCTCAAGGATTGTCAGTGATGGAAAAAAAAAACAAACCAACACAGGAATGTGGGGGAATGGATGATGAAAAAGTGTGGCAAGGGTTTAGCTTCCTGCCTACTACACAGCAGATCTCTCTTCACTGTGTGTATGGCAGAGTCACATCTGACACTGGCTATACTGCTTCATGTCAAGGACAACCAACTGGATACTCAGGGAGCCATGTAGGCCCCATGAGGAAAAGGGCATGTTGAGTGGTGTCCTAAGAACACTGAGCTCTAGCCACAGAGCCAGTGAAAGAGGGTCAACTACCCACCCATGTATTTACAACCATGGTACCAGCAGGGAGTATGTGTTAGGCTATTTATACTAGGGTCTAAGAGCTCTCTACATATTCACTTATGTAACCCTTGTAACCCAAAGAGGAAGGTTCTATTATTATTCTCAGGCTACAAATATGCAAATGGAGTTTCTGTGAAATGCAGCAGATTGTCTACACAATACACTATTAGGAAATGGCAAAAGAGGAATGATGACCGAGGTGTTCTGCTTTCAAAGCTACTTAGACCTCTTCACTCACTGAGGACAGTGAATGGCTCTGAAAATTTAGGGAACTTCAGAGTCCACTTAAAGGGCTTCTTAAAATAAGGTTGCTAGAGACAATTCAGGAGGTTAGGAGATTGGGTAAGACAAGAACTTGCACTTTTCCTGTTATATAATTTTCTGGTCATTTCTCCTAAGGCTAGTACAACATTCTGATATTCTGACTGAAATATCAAAGAAGGCAGCTGTGTAGTGATTGACATTAGGGCTCGCAGTGCTTAAATGCTAGCCACAAACTCAAGATCTCTATTTTAAATGTTATACTTCAGTATTTTTTGTGTGTAAGTCAGAGAAGGAAGGAAGGAAGGAAGGAAGGAAGGAAGGAAGGAAGGAAGGAAGGAAGGAAGGAAGGAAGGAAGGAAGGAAGGAAGGAAGGAAGGAAGGAAGGAAAACAGAGAAAGAAAGAAAGAAAGAAAGAAAGAAAGAAAGAAAGAAAGAAAGAAAGAAAAAGAAAGAGAGAGAGAAAGAAAGAAGCAAGTTAGCAAGCCAAATTTAGCCCCTGGGCTGTCAGCTTGTAATTCCTTCTGTTATGTAGCCAAGACATTTTTAAATACATGTATTCAGTAAATGTTTATTGAGCATGTGCCACATACCAGGATGCATTCTGGGAGCAGGGCACACAACCTAAGTACAAAACAGATGAGAATGTTACTCTTCATGGAGGTTATATTTTGGGGCAGAGAGTTCAGGAGGCCAGAGAAAAGGAATCATAACTAATTCACAAGGATCTCCCTGGCTCTGGTGAACCCTCTAAAAGGAAACCCACCAAGGTAAGCTGGGTGAAGTCCTTGGTTATCTCCTGTTCTTGAAGGGGGAAGGGGCAAGCATAATAGGTCTCTCATAGAGATGACAAACAGACTGAAAAACACAGAAAAGAAGTATGTCAGTTATGTACAGTATCCAAAGCCCCCTGGGCCATGGGGATCAGAATGGACCCACTGACTTCCTTGCCAATCCCAACTCCATGACATCACCCACCTCCCACGATTATTTACCTCATCCCTGTGTCTGGAAGGTCAAACCACCAGTATTTTACAGTCTGCCTCTGTGGGTGAAATCTAGCTTTAATTGTCTAATTGCTACTCTGGCAACGGCTGCCACAGATTCATTTTAGAACTCCACACAGGTGTGCTCTGTGCTTGATGTTCTATTTTCAAGGACGAAAGGAAGGAATTAGGGAGCCTGATATCATCCTCTTCAAGAGTTAAAATGAAGTTAGGGTTGCTTTTTAGTGTTGTGTTTTTTTTTCTTTACCCCAATCAACTTGTTATCTCATTTCAATTTTCCAGAGTGTCTCATCATAAATTAAACTGGGTTGCCAAATCCCAGAGCAACAAAAATGGAAAGGTAGTTGGGAGGAGGAGGAGGAGAAAAAGTTTTAGGAGGAGACAAGTATGAGAGGAAAAAAGTTTCCGTGCCTTTAAGTATAGCAATTACATAAAAGAGCTGTCTGTATGGAAAGGAAAGGATGATGATAGCTGGACATCAGTGGCCACATCTGTAATCCTGGCTACTCAGGAAACTAAGATCTGAGGATCCCAGTTCAAATCTAGCTGGAACAGAAAAGTCCATGAGATTCTTATCTCCAATTAGCCTCCAAAAAGCCAGAAATAGAGGGCTAAGGTCGAGTTTCAGTAGAGGCACAAAAAAAAAGATGAATGAAGGAAAAGGAGAGGAGGAGGAGGAGGAAGAGGAGGAGGAGGAGGAGGAGGAGGAGGAGGAGGAGGAGGAGGAGGAGGAGGAGGAGGAGGAGGAGGAGGAGGAGGAGGAGGAGGAAGAGAATAAGCAACACTATAATGGTATGGATGTTGATGGTGTCTAGTACCTACACAGAGTCACTAATTAAAACCAAAAGATTCCACCATGAGGTAGGTAAGCAGCTTTAAGTCTATTTTACATTTAGGAAAACACAAAACCAGATTTTAAAAAGATATGTACCTTTCTTTAAATAGATGCCACATTCTTGATTCCAGCAGTTAATTTAATTTCAGCAACATACTTCTCCCCCCCCCCCCCCCCCCCCCCCCCCCCCCCCCCGCTTCAAATATTTGGAGGACGGTTACTCTGACCTCACATGTATTTTAATTATTTTCAAGTCAACACTAAGGAGATGAGCTATGGCCCATGGTATGTGCCTTTTGTTTTGTTTTGTTTACAAACGACATCAACGGAATGAAAATGCAAAGGCAGAGAGAATTCACAAGGAGAGTGCCAGTAAACGCATTCCAGAGCCTTCTACTACATAGTGGCCTATTCACAGGTCAAATAGCATGCAAAGGTAATGTTTACCAAAGAAGCCATCCACCAAAAATGCCACGGTGAGCACCTGGCCATTGGTGGCTAGCATAGGAAGAATTCAGGACTTGAGCAGTAATTGCAATGGTCAAATACAGAGGCTTTTTAACTTAAGATGGCCAAAGCACTGATATTATATATTTGCTGTAAAGAGAATTATAAGAGTTTTATTTTTCTAATATTAAAAGTTACTTAATAAAGACTTGTTTCCATTAACTTGAAAAAAATAAATAAATACAGAGGCCTTGAAGTCTTCATTTCCTTACTTGTGACTTGTAGGCAATGATGAAAAGTATAGCTGCCCCATCTACCTTCCAACCTTCAAGCAGTTAAAACGTAGACACACTACATTACTTCTCCCAGCCAAACTTTTGAGCTACATGCATAAAGAGAAGGCATTACTATGTGTTCCTTTGGTTTTATTGTTTTGCCAGTCCTGGGGTATGAACTCAGGGCCTTGCTGTACCACTGAAGCTGTGCCCTGAGGCCTGTTTTGCTTTATTTTCAGATAGGGCTTCATGCTTTTGCTTAGTGGGAGTGGGGATGAGAAGTTAGACTTCCACCATCCTACCTCTGACTCCCAAGTTGCTAGCACCAGAGGCATACACCCGCCATACCCAAACTTACTCTTTTTTTTTTTTTTTGAGAGTCTTGACCATTTTGATGGCTTGAATCACAATCCTCCTAGCTGTCTCCCCCTACCTCCCCTCCCCCACCGCCCCGAAACGTGGATTATAGACATTCACTAGACAGGCCTGACAATAGCATGTTTTCTTTCTTTCATTCTTTCTTTCTTTCTTTTCCTTCCTTTCTTCCTTCCTTCTTTTTCTTCTTCCTCTTCCTCTTCCTCCTCCTCCTCCTCCTCCTTCTTTTTTTTTTTTTTGTCAGTCCTGGGGCTTGAACTCTGGGCCTGGGCACTGTTCCTGAGCCTCTCTATGTTCAAGGCTAGTGCTCTACCACTTGAGCCACAGTGCCGCTCCCTGCTTTTTCTGAGTAGTTTATTGGAGATAAAAGTCTCATAGACTTTCCTGCCCTGGTTGGCTTCAAAGCATGATCTTCAGATCTCAGTCTCCTAAGTAGCTAGGATTACAGGCGTGAGCCACTGGAGCCCCGTGGACTGCCTGGTTCTTGTCATCTCTTTTTACATTATTATCACCACCCAACATATAAGCAGACAGAGGCTTTGTGAGCCTTGTTGATGTACAAAAAAAAAAATCTTTCATTACAAAAAGTTTCATCTCCAGCCCACTCAGTCAAAACCCTGAAAATATGATCCACATGTCTAAGAAAGAGAAAAATAGGACTTCATTTCTAGGCTGGAAAAGCACACCTTGGTTGAGACATCAGGAATTGCTCACTGCACATTTGTAAGTCAATTTATTCCCAGACAGCAAAGTATGTAGTCACCTCTTGGTCTCCCAGTGATAGATTTATGTGGCCTTTTCCAAAATTGAGTGAATTGGCCACCCAAATTGAAAAGGATGCCAGGAAACACAAAGTGGTAAGAGTGGAGGTGAAATTCAAATAGGATGCAAATGGAGATTACAGAACTCACAGAGCACTGAGCAAAAGGCTTCCAATCAGACAGCCAAAAGAATTTCATAAAAGCCAACTTACAACAGATGAAGGGACACAGGCAAAAACCTCCATGTAAAATAAATCCTCAACGAGGCTTCATGACATCAAAGCCGGAGAGCAGAACATGTTGGAAATGGATCTCAACTTCGAAGAGAGTATGGCAATTCACCACCTAACAGTGCTCAGTCTGCACACCAGCGATATGATGAGAGCTGACAGGCAGATTCTACCTATACTATTCCTCAAAAAACTTTAACTGAAAAAAAAAACCCAAAACATTTTAATTTTCCAGGTTACTAATTTTTAAGTGGCAGAGGACTAAACTAACATACTTGTTTTTACTATGTTTTTTATTTCCCTACACATGAATAACCAATAATAAGAAAAATCTTAATGTTTTGAGAAACAAATTTTAAAGGTCACAGTATAAGTATAATTTTTCCCACTGCTTATTAAGGTTGCTTCGTGAATTTCTGGCTTGCATGGTTATTTTTATGGTCCCACACTGCTGCCCAAAGGAAATATTGCTTGTTTTAGCTGAGAGTACTATGTCAGTATCATTTATTGATATGTAAATGTACAAGGACCATCAGCAGTTTATTTCCAAACATTTCCTACTAAGAGTACAAAAGAGTTTGGAGAGGGGCAAGGTTGGAAGGGATGGGGAAGAATGACAAAAGGGGTGACACTGATCAAGATGTGGTGATCTATTAAATAATTTGTACAACTAAAGGTAGTAATTAATTTTTTTTAAATCAGTGAGTAGAAGGGAAAAAAGGAACTGCAAAATACCCACAATTCAAAAGTTATTTCTTGCTAATACAACAATCACTTCTTTGGTATTCTTTGCCTTACAATGTGGTTATAAAAACAAAAATTGGGTTCCTAGCAGCATTTAACCTAAAAGTTAAAAATAGAGTACATGCAATTTAGTACTTAGTAGGAATTCTAGGTTCTCTTTCCATTGTTAAAAATAATTCTCCTCATCAAAAAAATTTTTAAGAAAAAATAAAGAAACTAACAAATAAAAATAAGACTTTGAAGAACTTGGACTCAGGCAATGAAGAAAACAGGAGAACAGAAAAGGAACTTAGTCCCTAGGAACTAGACAATCCTAGAAACAGGGCATCCCTTTCTGGTCTTCTACTTGATGCTTGATGCAAGCCTTTCTCTTGGCCCCTGTTGTATCCCCCAGAATCAGAGGTCACCTTGAATGTCTCTTACCTCTATGTACTCTAAGTTCTATACCTTACTATTTCTTTCTTTTTTTTTTTTTGTCAGTCATGAGGCTTGAACTCTGGGTCTGGGCACTCTCCCTGAGCTCTTCAGCTCAAGGCTAACTTGAGCCACAGCACCACTTCTACCTTAATATTTGTTAAAACATGGTCCTGGAAGAACAGTCGAGCTCCACTCCAGGACTACTAAATGAGAATTTGCACTTTCATAAGGTATCCAAGGAGTTCAATTCTAAAATTTGAGAAGCGCCACTCTCGACTTATTGTCTGGGATTAAGAGGGAGCTCAGGAACCAGGCAAGGAGATGGTCTCCTAGATCACAGAACCCAAACCTATCTACTGAAGTCCATATTTTCTATGAAGGACTTTATCAGAGCTTCTACACTCCAAGGGAAGCACAATTCACAAAGTGGAGAAAATGTCTACTTGATAAAGGACTATATCTTGAATACTCCTCAGATAATTTTAAGACTAGTATGTCAATAATTGGTGAAGGATTGCCTAGATATTTCTTTAAGGAAGATGACTGAATAACCAACTAGTACAAGGAAAGAGCAGAAACAGAATTAGCCATCAGAGCTATACAAATCAACACCACAGTGAGCTATCAAATCACTCCCACCAAGATGGTTACAAACCAAAGAGAGAAAATAACAGGTATTGCTAAGGATGTGGAGAAATGGTGACCTTCATACATAACTCTGGGAATTCAAAATGGAGTGTTTACTTTGGAACTATTGGGCAAATTTTCTTAAAATACCAGAAATGGAGTTACTATATGACCTGGTAATTCTAAATCTATCTACCTATAACCAAAAGAAACATGTACACATGCAAAATCCTATATGTTAATATTTACAGCAGCATTACTAATAATAGTTAAACTAAGTATGTAGGCTCATGGCCAGGTCCCATTTCCCCATATTCCTGCTGTGACAAAGACATGCTTTTATTTCTGAGGAATAATAAACTTGATGATGAGAATTGGTCAGGGAGGTCCCTCCAGGGCCAGGGTTATAATTAACACAGCCACAAGTGCAGGAAGTCAGTCCTCTATGCATTTCTATAGTATTTTTCTTATTCCTGTGCCTGTCCTGGGGCTTGAACTCAGTGTCTGGGCATCGTTCCTGAGCCTTTTTTGCTCAAGGCTGGCACTCTACCACTTGAGCCACAGCACCAGTTGTGGTTTTTGTTACTGTTGTCATTTTGGGGCTTAATTGGAGATAATATTCTCATGGACTTTCTTCCTAGGCTGGCTTCAAACCAGGATCCTCAGATCTCAGCCATCTGATAAGTTAGGATTAAAGGCATGTTCTACAGTGCCTAGGTCATTTCTCTCTCTCTCTTTCTGTGTGTGTGTGTGTGTGTGTGTGTGTGTGTGTGTGTGTGTGTGATGGGGTTGAACTTAGGGCCTGGGTGCTATCCCTGAGACTCTTTTTCTCAAGGTTAGTGTTCTTCCACTTAAGCCATGGTGCCACCTCTGGCTTTTTCTGAGTAATTTATTGGAGAAAAGAGTCTCGTGGGACTTTCCTGCCTGGGCTGGCTTCAAACTATGATCCTCAGATCTCAGCCTCCTGAGTAGCTAGGATTAGAGGTGTGAGCCACCAGCACCCTGCTCATTTTTATATTCTTCAAGGAGCTAGCTATCAAGCTTCTGGTTTGAGACCCCTGTCATAGAGGACATGGAAAGCTAACAAAGGATGGAGATTATGTCTTAGACTTTAAATAAGACTAACACAGCCATGAGAAGATGGCTGGGGGAGGATGGTTAATGCAGTACAAGTGCGACACTGACTTTCTCTTTTTCTGCAACTCATTAGACTTTCGTTTTAATTAGGCTAACTCCATCTGCCATCCCTTCTTAAATCCATACACTAACGGAACACGAGACCGTGTGCGAATCCAAACTTTCTATCCGGATGGGCTTGAGCAGCGAAGAGTTTCCAGGAGACAGAACATGTAAGAGGCTTGTCTAATTAATAATTCAATTAGCTGATTTATTCTGGGTAATTTACATTTCACTTATGATCTCCCCCTCCTCCTGAAGGAGTTCATACAAGAGAGGAACACTTGAGCCAAACGCTAGACATGACGTTTCATGTACCCTGGAGATTCCCAGGACATCAGCTCAGCAGGAAAAGTGACAAAAATGGACTTATGCGACAGAAAGTGCTCAGTTCCCACTGGTACTTACTCATGCTGCTGTGGAGCAAAGAAGACTCTCAAATATCAAGTTTAGCATAAATACGTGTCTGTTCCCTATGCACTTTACAAACTTTAAATGCTACAAGTTCCTTCCAAACTTCTAGTTAAAGAGGAAAAGCAAGGTTAACTGCTCTAATTCCCCTCCAAAGGACAGATGATCACACACACACACACACACACACACACACACACACACACACACACACACACACACACCCCTCCCTTTCTCTGTATAGACTTCTCATCCACCTGCTGTGACCTGCAGCCACTCCTCGGCCCCAGCCAGCCTCTCATATGCTTCCAGTCAGTATGTAATTTAGACCTGAGTGGATTTAAACTACAGCAGATCATTTGGAAATAGCTCAGGGTTCTGGAGAAGGGCATTTGCTTGAATGCTAGGAATCCTGACCATAAACTCTCAAACAAAAGGACATCATTTATTATCCTGTACTTTTTATTTCATTCATTCTTTTTTTTTTTAAATGGACAGTTCTAAATTTCCATGGCTTTTGTGCCTTAAGTGAAAAACAGCAAAGAGCTTAAAATATGGCCTAAGTATGGTGGTGAAAAGCTCTTCTTTCTTCTCCAACTCCAGTCAGAGTTCTGAATGGCTTCCTAATCCCACCACCCCCACCTCCTTTATTCCCTTCCCAAGAACCAACTGTATCTCAGCCTGTTGTCTGGTCTCTGCCAGAAGGGATCTCTCCTGGGAGCCTGGGACCACCCACAGACTGCTGGCTCTGTTTGGACAGGAGGACCCAACTGCATGGAGGGAACATCTTGCTTGTTTCCAAAAGGGTGGGGGTGAGTCACTTGGGTTCAAGCAGTCAGCTCTTAGCAGCCAGGACCCACCCTCATCCTGACCTTCTTCCAGGGCCACATTGAAGGGCATCTGGAACAGGGGTTTCCATGCTTGCTTGGCCAGAGCACAGCTGCCAGCAGAAGTTGGTAACACAAACAGATTACTAGGCCTAACCTCCAAGGTTTGATATGATAGAGCCAGGCAAGGTAATAGAGTCTGCATCTGTGATCTTTCTGCATCTCCAGAGATAGAAAGGGATAACTGAGCTTGAGGACCACCAACTGGCCCAACTCAGGAAAAGAAGGACTCCGAAGGAGAGAGTTGCAATGGGGCCATGGAGAAAAGCACACTGGTTAGCATCACACATTCCTTCTGTGCCTTTTGAAAGATTACCCCTGTCACCAGATTCTGGTGGCTCACACCTAATCCTACTCAGGAGGCTGAGATCTGAGGATCCTGGTTTAAGGCCAGCCTGGGCAGGAAAATCCTTGGGTCTTTTATTGCCAATTAAAATGCAGGGACAGTACCCAGGTCCTGACTTTAAGGCCAAGGACCAGCACAAAATAAAATAATAATTAAAAAAAATTATCTATATCTGAAGGACAGAGTTGGTCAGAAAAGGGTTTTTTGGTTGTTGTTTTTGGTTGTTGTGAAATGAACAGACTCAGCTTCCAATTTCTCTGCAATTGACAGACCCAACTTCTAGTTCCTCCTTTGCTGACTGGGAGCAGGAAACCCTCGTGACACGTGGGGCTGGTGAGGCCCAGTGTAAGGATGGTAACTACAGTGCTTGCACTCTGTATGGAGACATCTGTTCACTGAGATCATGTGTGAACACAGTCAAATATTTCATGCAAAGTGCCTACTACTCTCCCTATGCATTGTTAAGGAGATGCTGCTGTGATACTCCTACTTCTACTTCCTGTGTAGCTGGTATTACAGGTAAGCCACCATGCCCAGGAAAAGGTTAGCAAGACCCCCATCTCAGTAAGAAAGCTGGGCATGGTGATATGCAACTGTGATCTCAGCTACTCTGGAAGCTATGGGTAGGAGGATCTCTAGCTGAGGCAGGCCCAAGCAAAAACACAAGACCTTGTCAAGAATAATAACAACAATAATAGAAGCAACACAATGGGCTGGGAAGCTGGGCACTGGTGGCTCACACCTGTAATCTTAGCTACTCAGGAGTCTGAGATCTGAGGATCATGGTTCGAAACCAGCCATGGCAGGAAAGCCCAGAAAAGACTCTTACATCCAACAAACAACTCAGAAAAAGCCAGAAATAGAATTATGGCTCAAGTGGGAGAGCACTAGCCTTGAGCACAAAGAGGCTCAGGGACAGTACCCAGACCTTGATTTCAAGCTCCAAGACTGGAAAAAAAAAAAAAATGGGCTGGGAGTGTAGTTCAAGTGGTAGAACACCTGCCTACCAAGGGCAAGGCCCTGTGTCCAAGCCTCAGTACTGAAAAAAAAAAATCCTTCCTTTGGATCAAGAGGGTGCCAAAGTTTCTGAAGAATCATATAGGATCAATATAACCTGCCAGAATTACTCATTTGACACTGCCACTGTAACAAAAAAGCACAAGCAGATAATGACTAAACAATCATATGTGTTCCAATAAAACTTTATTTATAAAGACCATTTTGGTCCAATGGCTGTCTCTTGCTGACCTTGTTTAGACTGGGAACATACAGAGTAGGGTTACTATCCAGTCAAGGGATGTGTATGACCCAAGCCTTCTGCTCCTGTCAGCACTTTTAACCTCCATCCACCATCTTTACAGTTTAGGATTCAGGATTTCTAGAATTAAGGAGTTCCAGGAAGGTCTGCCCGACCTCACATGCAACTTTGGATTCCAGATTCTTGAAGAAAGATGCCTCCTAAGTTGTTTGCATTAAACCGTCTCACATGTAAACAAACCTAACTACCAAAATAGTAAGGTTTTCACCCCTGGAAGACACATTTCCATAGGATTAACCTGGTGGTGTTGGTTCATTCCAAGCAGGTCTTTGAGGGGCTAAACAAAGACAATAACACCACTTGAAACCCCAGGGCAGGCCTGGCTTGTCCGGGTAATTACATCAATTCCCTGAGTGAAGCTGCCATAGCTTAGAAAATTGCCTTATTAGTTTTGACAAATTTCATCAGAAAAGGCTGCATCCTTATATGTGGCATGATTAAAACATAATCCACAGACAGCAGGAATGGAACAGCCACTCCATTTCCCCCTGAGGTCATGATTTTTTAAAGAACCTTTTAAATAATACACATGGCTGTAATCAGATGCTACCCAAAGACAGATAAGACACTATTAACTAGAGAGAAGAGTTGTTTCTCATCCCCTGTCTGCTAGAATTGCCTTGTCCGGCACTCAGGATATGCATCTGGGCTGATAAGGAACCATGTTTAAGGCTTTCCTATTAACTGTATAGCCCTAGGCTGCCTTCTAATCCTCAGCTTGGACTTCCTCTCAGATATAAGGGTAAGTGGGTTGTGGAGTAGGTCATCTTAACCAAAAATGACAGAAAGACAAAAATCATTTGACTTACAAACTCTTTAGAATTTTTCAGTCCAGTTCCCAGTTCTTGTCTTCATTTCCCAAGAATCTCTCCCCTCCACCCCCCCCCCAACACTTTGTGCCAGTACTGGTTTTCATACTTCTACGTCCAGCTTTTTGGTGGTTAATTGGAGTTAAGAGTTTTAAGAATTTACCCACCCAGGATGACTTTGAACCCTAATCCTCAGATCTCAATCTCCTAAGTAGCTATGATGATAGGCATGAGCCACCCATATCTGCTTAGGAATCTTTTTTTAAAAAACTGATCATGGGGCTTGAACTCAGGGCTTGGGCACGGTCCCTGAGCTCTTCTGCTCAAGCCTAGCCCTCTACCTCTTTAGTTACAGCACCACTTCCAGTTTTCTGGTGGTTAATCGGAAGTCTCACTGCCTGGGCTGGCTTTGAACTGCCATCCTCAGATCTCAGCCTCCTGAATAGCTAGGATTACAGGCATGAGCCCCCACACCTGCTTAGGATTCTCTTCTTAATGGGAAAAAAAAACAAAAACATCTTCCCATTGACATGAGTAGGGGAGGAAGGAAAGAGGCAGCTCTCTATCCAGAGAAGACGGTTTTTTACAGACAATAAGTTGAAGGAAAGGAATCTAAATTTAAAACTCACACTCAACAGGGTGAGCTTGGTCAATGCCTTACTTAGGCTCTGCTCCAGACTGATTCTCTCAGGCCACATTATAAAATTTTTAAACCCTGCCACGATCTCACAACAGTAAATTCTTCCATTTATGCAATTTAGAAACATTCCAAGGAGCTTTCAGAGTGAACCAAGGGTTACGGCCATTTAACACTCCCCTCCAAACAGCTGGCAGTGTTAAAGTGATTTCAATTTCAGTTGTCAGCTACTTCAGCACCTGGGAAGATCTATTTGTCTGTCCTGCAAAACCCTTACTAACATTTACTTGCTGACAATGCCTAAAGAATGCTAGATGAAGTGGGGGCCTTTCACTAGATAAATATTTGATTTTGATAAGACAACTTCTCCGTTCATGAAAACAACCCAAAGTGCCACTACTGCATATTAAAATTTTTCACCAGGCAGGAGTCAGAAATGTCTCCTAGCCTTCAACCTCAGGTGCTGTGTGCTTGGGTACTGAACACAAGGAAAGGAGCACCAGGGAGCCATGTTTGGGCTTTGTCCTCAGAGAGCTGTCTGAGTTTCCTAATTAGGAAGGTGCCTGGAGAACATCAGAGGTCATGCATTTATTCACAGCCAAGCAGCAGCCAGGGTTGCTAAGGTGCTCTGCCTCTGTGTACGTGAGTCAGTTGCAAAGCAGCCAGATTGCAAGCCACTGAGTTCACAAGGGGCTGGCCAGCCTCAGGAGTCAAGGGTCAAAGGTCAGCTCCAGAACTGCAATGTCAGAAAATCCAAGAACTCTTTCTCTTTTGAACTGCCACCTGAGGAGTTCGTGTGCAGGAGTTATTGCCTTGAAAGCTATTTGGAGTCAAGAAGATATGTTCCACCCCCATTTCCTTCACTTAGAGCTGGCTGCTTTGCTACTCTCTTCCTCACTATCTCCCTTCCTCTTCATCTAACCCCTGCACCTTTATATCAGCCCTGCAAATGCCTTTGAACAGAGCTAGGAGTCTTTCCTTCTCAGCCTCTCATGTGTCACTAGTTCTGCAGTTACGTACAGTGTGCCTGTGTGGCATTGGCACATATGCTGATGGGTCATTTGGCAAACCTTTGCTTTTGTTGCAGCACGCTGCACCGTGGATGAATGTAGCACTGCCCACCAATCATGAGCACTCTTAATGAAGCAACCCAGATAAGAAATCCATCTCCATGCTGACTGTGGGCTCCGGGGAGAAGGAAAATTGTGATCTATGATATGGGAGGAAGGATGGTGGGAATGGTTTCCAGATGGATCCAGGAGGCTCATGGAGAGAGGTTACCAAGAATGACACAAGGTCCACATGCTGTGCAGTCATAAGCCATTGACTCTGGAAGATTCTACTCCAGTTTTATCGACATAATTAAGAGGATAAGAATGTTTTTGAAAGCTGGACAGGGGCACTGGGTCAAAGGATAGTAAAGAATTAAGTTCACTCTCACTTGAGAAGAGGCCATGCTTTTGCTTGTTTGTTCACTAAAGGTAAGCAACAGCCCACTGTGTTCCAGGCACCTGTCTAGGCCCTTGGGGTCTGTCATAAAACAGACTTCAGCCTTGCCCTTAGGAAGGGGTATGGGAGCTTACATTTATCCAGGGGATGCAAACAAAAGACAAACCAAAAAAGCAAAGAGGTAATTTACTGTGTGACATGTTAGACTTTGGTAAGTGCTTTGCATAGAAGAAAAGCAGGCCAGGTGCAGGTTGGATCACTCCAGAAATCCTAGCCTCTTAGGAGGCTGAGATCTGAAAATAGCAGTTAGAAGCCAGCTGGGGCAGAAAAGTCTTTTGAGAGTCTAGTCTCCAATTAAACAGAAAAAAAAAAAAAGCCAGAAGCAGAGGTGTGGCTCAAGGGACAGGGTTCCAGCCTTGCGCAGAAAAGCTAAGGGACAGCATGCACCTGAGTTCAAGCCCTAGTTATTGAATAAAAAGGAGGAGGAAGGAGGAAGGAAGAGGAGGAGGAGGAGGAGGAGGAGGAGGAGGAGGAGGAGGAAGGAAGGAAGGACGGCCGGCCCCCACTTTGGGAGATGGAGAGTGCCAGAGGAGAAACATTACAATTTTAAATAGATTGTCAAGGTAGAGCAAGGTCAGACTTGAAGAAAATGAAGTCTTTCCAGGAAAAAGGAAGGGCTTGCACAAAGGTTCTGGGACCAAAGCAGACCAAAGACCACCAGTGAGGTCACAGCAGGGCAGGCATAAGGAAGGCAGTGGAAATGAGGAACGAGAGGAACTGGAGGTAGGGAAAGGGGTTGGGTACCACATAAAGACTCGAAGGTCACAATGCAGGTGTCTGGCTTCTACACCGAGGGAGGTGACAACACTAGAGTCTTGATTGGAAGCCTGGCTTGTCTCCTCAGGAGGCTTCTGGGGTTGAAATAGAAGAATGCTATAGCTACAATCCAGGCAAGGTTTTCATGGGGGGGGGGGGCCAGAGGGCAGTAGACAGAGAATTCGTGTGTAGAGGTGTAAGAGCAAAGAGAGTCAAAGATGACCTCAATTTGGGGCCTGCCTAGAGGTGGACTGGGATTCAGAGACCAGATTGAGAGTTTATTTGTTATACCTGTTAAGCTTGATGTATCTAGAAGCCATTCAAGAGGAGACAGAGTGATAGCCACTGACTATGTTATCTGCATTTGGGGATGGCTCCAAACTTAGGATAAGAATCCAATGGTCTTGGGCATAGCTATGGAGTCTGCAGAGCCAGGAGAAGGTAGACTGTCCCACTACTAGCAGCATTGTAATCACAAAGCCCTGCAAAGATAGAATGGGCTTCTCAGTGACCTCCCTCTCCACATGCAAACAATCCAAACGTGACCAAGCGAATGCAGCGATGAACAGAAGCAGAAAAGCATACAACCCCTTCCACACCCACACCACCGTCGGTCAGCAAGAACTCAGCGTGATCCAGAGTTACGGGAAAGCTAGTAGGAGCCTGTCAGAGGGAGCAGAGTGGGTGGCTCCTGATTATTTTGAAAATTATACCGTGCTTCTCCAGAAAGAAGATAATGGGAAAACCCAGCATGAAGTCTCTAGCCTCAGCATGCAGTCAAAATAGCCCAAATAGCCAGTTACCAGAATTAAATTCTCCCTCATGAATGGCAATGGATTCCATCCTTCCTGGATCTGTGAAGAGTTGGGGTCTCCGTGGAGAGAAGACTCTGTCCCTGGGGGGTTCAGAAGTCATCCGGGAACTGCAACTTCTTTAATGTAGGAAGTACTTCATGTTATACTTCGTATACTCTTCACATTTTTCTATACTGATTGATTGATACCTCTTGTCTTGTTCAGAGGGAATTTAAGGCAGCTTAGGAGGATACATAAAATTCAAGATGGCATAAATTAAAAATAGGAACAAAAGGAGAAGAAAAATGAGGACAGGGATGTGAAACGGGTCCAAGAATGAGGCTAAATTGCATACCAGAAAGATGTATGGACCACAAATTTGGCTCCAAGTTTGTAGCAGCCAGTATGCAAAAGGGAAAAATTATACAATTATACAAGTCATTGTGTCCAAAGAGTAAAACCAGTCCAAAGATCTCTAGGGAAAAAAAAATTAAAATCCTGACATGTGTCCTGAATAACCTCATTCTATCCCAGTGTGCTAGGGGACCCAGCTACATCCTGCCTGGAGGAGTTAGTCAATAGTATCTGTGGACAGGGGAAAAACAAAGGCACCCACCCATTCATCCATCACTCCTTCACCCTCTTTTATCGCAACTATTTCCCGAGCATCAAAGTATGTGGTGGGCACTGAGCAAGGAGATGTAGACTGGTTCATAAGAAAGACAACAAAAATGATCCCTTCCTCCATCCTCCATGTATTATCATCAGAGAATGGGACAAGACATAAGTAAACCAGCAAATAAAATAGCTACAAGGTGCATTGTGCAATGAGGGAAGGAGACACAGATGAGAAGGAGTATGCTGGAGACTGATGGGTGTGTTCACAGAAGGCCTGTTTAGCAAGGTGATAAGAGCTAAGTCACAAAGCCAGAAGAGGTCGACTACACAGAGTCCAGGGGTTTTAGAAGGCGCCTGGAGCAAAGGTCCTGATGTAGAACAGGATTCAGCCTTTCTGCAGCACAGCCAGGTCTGAGTAGACATCACTGTGGCTCAGACACAGTACAGAGGAGCAGAGGGTGACATGAGTAGCCTAAGCCTGTGGGGCGGGGGGAAGGGGCGAGTTGGTTGTATCTCAAACACAAGGAAGGCTTTTGAGACAGGGAGTGGTACTAGATGAACATCTGAAAGCTGAGTCTTGCTGTACCTTAGAATAGAAGGGGGAGAGCAGAAAGAACTGCCAAAAGGTTGTTGCTGGCAAGCACTAGAGGGAGGAAAAGATAAAGAAAGGGTGAGGGGTCAGCTGGAGATAAACTTAAGGAGCTGTACAGTCATCCAGACCTGGAACTTAGGACACAGACGAAGGGAAGAGCCAGAGCTTGCTAGGACAGAGGTGACTGAATGATGATGATGTCAACTTCTGAAAACGGACAGAAGATCAACTGAAACCCGAAGCTACATCTGTGCTGGGCATGGCGTTTGGATGATTGCATGCCATCATCTCCACAGCTCATGTTATCTTCATCTTACAGAGGAGAGGCACAGGCATGAAACACGTGCTTTGAAGTAGTAGGCCTGGGATGCACAGTGTATGCACACACACGTTTGCCTGTGTGCACATGGGTGTGTGTACACCTGTGTGATGCATGTATGCACACATGTGCATGCATGGGTGTAGTGATTACGTGAGCCCCTCTCAAACTTTGGAGTTGGAGACCCAGAGGCAGTGTTTCAGCCTTTTTCTTAGGGCTGTGCTGTGGTTGTGGAAGAATCATGGTGCTCTGCTTCCCTGTGCTTCCAATAGTAAAAAGCCATGTACAAAGCACACTTAACTGCTGGCAAATGAATTGAACAATTCGTTGGATCATTATTTTTTCTCCTTTGCTAAGGTCTTGTGTATTAAAATTCTGCAGCTACCTCTGGGATTCTTCTTTCAGTATGTGGTGAGAAGTCAGGGTGGGGGAAGCCACAGGAGAGGGAAGGTGGGACACACTCACCAAATGTTCCAGAACCTTTGTCAGCCTCTCAGACAGGAGTGGAGCTGCAACTCACAGATGGATGAGAGCGCAACGTTTGCAAGGCTTCCAAAGAAGTCTCACTCCGGACTGTTCCAGATCAAGACCATTATATCCCTTCCCTGGCAATGCGTTTCCTTGGCCTCATAGATCCATCTGAAAGTTCTTCCTTTCATAGAACTGATGTTCCGAGGGCTGTTATCTAAACTCATTTCCCCCTCAAGTGCCAGTGGATAATCAAAAGGGTCGGTCTTGATCAGCTCTGAAGCAGTGTTCTACAGTGACAAATAAAAGACTTTTCCAGTGGGTTTTTTTTTTGAGGGGAGGGGTGGTGGAAGAAGAAGGAATACAATGTAGGAAAAGAAAGAAAGAAAGAAAAGAAAGAAAAAGAGAAAGGAAGGAAGGAAAGGAACGGAATGGAAAGGGAAAAGGAAAGGGGGGAAAAAAAAGAAAAACTCTCAACTTCCGTTCCCAAGAGTTGTTTTCCAGGGAACTATAAATTAATTTATCACATGCCTCTGGAATTGACTGAAGAACTATAATTAGGATAAGAGTTGCTGAATTGTGAAGGCAGGAGGCCAAGCAGAATTGGAGAACACCAAACACACAACGTATTACCCACCCAGGGCAGTGCAGCTGGGATTTCCTTCCTCCCCTCCCAGCCATCCCGTGGGCAGGGATTGCTGTGCTCTTTACATAGACGATTTACACAGATGAGGAAACCAAAGCCCATGAGGACAGAACCCAAACTCCATAACACATTCTGAGGAAACAGAGCCACCAGGGGTATCTCCCCGCAGGGATGACTGTGCACTCCAGGGGATTCTTGGGACCACGTGGGGGTAATCTAGATGCTGTCCTGGGAAGATGGGTAGGATGGTATGGGCACTTGCAGGTTCAAAAGCAGGGACAGGCCCTGTGGCCAATAACGAGATGCAGCCCCCCCATACCCAGAGCACCCCGATGGAGAAATCTCGCTCAGGAAACTCTCCAGTGAAAGTCTTCATTCTTGACAGATTGACAAATGGAAGATGTAGGAGCAGGAAGATATTTATTCTTTCCTCAATCCAATAATCTGTTTAATTATTACCTTGAGCTACCTAGAGAGACATCCCTTTCCTAGAACAGGGTACAGCTGATTCATTTTGTGTGGCTTTTTAGTGACATTAAAAAGACAGAAAAAGAAAAAAGCATTCAAGGAATTGAAGTGATTCATTTCCTTCCTAGGCTGGTCTGTAGCCTTGCTTTCAATGTGCTCAGCTATCACTATCCTTAAAGAAACAGGCTAATCCCTGTGAGGTGTGGTGCACACTTGAAATCCCAGCCCTCCAGAAGCCGAGGCAGGAGGTGGAGCTTGAGGCCTTCCCTGGCTACATAGAGTTGAGGTCAGTCTGGGTTATACAGTGAGACTCTTGTCTACCAAATAAAAACAAGCAAAAGGAGACTACATTGAGCCCAAGAAATGTCCAGAGGATTGCCACCTGGGAAATTCATATTGTGGTTATGCGCCAGGGGTCTGGATTTAAGTCCCAGCCCTAACACTTAGCAGGATAACTTTGGGCAAATTAAGCAAACACACTGAGCTTCACTTTCCTAAATTAAAAAATAGGGATTAAAAAGTTCAAAAGTCCACAAGGTTGGTAGACTCACAAGAACAAAACCAGTACAAATATCTGTTTATGTATTGATGTATTTGCTGTTCTTCTTGCTATTATCTGTTGTTATTTTCTTGATGATGTAGGAAAATAGAGGGGACATATGGGTTTGCAAAAGATGATACTAGTCATTTGGAAAAATATCTTTTCTTTCTTAGAAAAACATGCAAGTTACCTACAAATTCAAATCTAGGCCATACAGTTTGCCTAAACGTTGGAGATGAATACTGGGCCATGGATGAGAGAGGTAAACACAGACTCTTTGCTCCTGCTCCATAGGCTAAGTAGGCCAAACGTGTTTTCATCAATCAGTGGTTAGATTCCTCAGCACTTACTGCCCTGCACACTAAGCCTAGCACCTCTCCAGAACACCTGAGTTATTGCCCCAATGATAAGACCTAGAGGCTGTTTTTACGTTTCTCTTATCAAGGTCTACAGCAAAGCTTAAAGATAAAGGACGGCGCCAAGAGCACTCAGCTACTAAGCACTTAACACCAGACCTAGCATACAGGCTCACTTGACTCCAAAGAAAAGATTAGCCTCTGGTGAAAACAGTTAACAACAACAAAAATGTAGACCAGGTGCTAACGGTTCATGTCTGTAATCCTAGCTATTCAGGAAGCAGGAGTCTGAGGGTCATGGTTCAAAGCCAACTCTGGGCAAGAAAGACCAACATACTCATCTCCAATTAATTACCAAAAGGCTGGAAGAAGAGCCATAACTCAAGTGGTAGAGGGCTAGTCTTGAGCAAAAAAGCTCAGAGACAGCATCCAGGCCCAGAATTCAAGTCCCAGGACTTGCACAACAACAAAACAGAACAAGCAAATTCTAGTGTTTCTACCAAGTGCTATAAAGAAACCTAAAAAAACGGCTGCCTATAAGGATGCCTGGTGAGATGCCTCCTGGAGTGGATTTGGTCTGCCCAGGCCCTAGAGAATAAATAGCTCATAGAAGCTACATATAAATCATAGGCATCAAATCCACAAGACAAGGGTGGCTCACAACAGAAGGAGTGTCTGGCCTGGGAGAGAGAAGTCCAAGGCAAGGCTGAGCGAGGTCAATTCTGATTACTGACACATACCACCCCTCCCCACCGCCCCCTCCCCCCCAGTCCCCAAGACCAGCCATGTCTACCAGCAGAAAAGTCTGCTTCTTTAACAAGCCCATACATCTGCCCACTTGCAGCTCTCTGTGTCATGCCTCCTTGGATGGGCATCTGATACTCAACGCCAGCGAGCACAGGGGCCTGATGGACCTGGCCACGAATCCTAGACGGATGCTCGTAAATGGCAGCACTCATGGAGAGCAGTTTGGCAAGCTAGAAGCAGAATGTCTGCTGCTCACTGCTGAGCCCACGGCCTCCCAGCATCCGGGAGTTCTGTGGGGTTTAAGGAAGTCACAAATCCTGAGCACAACCTGCAAGGCACACAGCTGACGGCAGGCTCAGTGCCAAGACTGGAAAATAAGGGAAGGATAGCAGATCTCTAGGCTCCCAGGATGCTCAGAGAATAATGGGGTTGGGGGTTTGCATGAGGACCCCAGACAGGGAATGTTTTCTTTGCTTTAGTCCTAACATGGGACCAGAGATCAAAAGGCCCAGTGCATTGTTAAAAGGGGTTTTTTCTACTCCTATCTTCATATTATACTCATTATTTTTATTACTTTAAAATACCTTCTCTAGTTATATGGTCAATCCATAACATGGGAAAAATTTAAACTCCAAGGGCACAGGTTAAACCCCTCATAATTTCACCACGCAGAATGATCTCTCTTTGTGTGTGTGTGTGTGTGTGTGTGTGTGTGTGTGTGTGTGTGTGTGTGTGTGTGTGTATTCATCTGGTAAGTTTTTCAGGAACATGTAAAACACAATGGTTTCAAATTTCACCTTCTGTTATAGAGCTAGTATTTTCCCCAATTGTCAATATGACATCGATTTTGATTCTTTTCAATACATGTCATACATAGAGTGTCTTTAGGTCCTTAAAACCCATGCTATTCATAGATTAGGAAATAGAGAGCGAGGGATGAAGTAATGCAGCTAAGACAATAGGCTAGTTTGGCAGTGGAGCTCAGAGCAGATTCATGTTTCCATATCAATGTCCATCTTTCATTTACCAAGGATCAGCATCCGCAGGCAAGGGCCTTGGAAGAAAAACATTTATGGTTCTACCAGCCAGCCAGTTTGTGTCCCTGACTACTCACCTCTGTTGTTGTATGAAAAACATTACAAGAACAGTTCCAAAAATACAAAAGCAAACATGGCCATTTGTGAATGAACCTTTATATATTAACACTGTAGTTTGAGGCTCATTGCCATGTCACAAAACACTGCCTTGTTTTTGTTTGTCCTCACCACTTGCAAATATAAACACCACTCTCAGCTTGAAGGCCCGACCATAGCAGGTAGAGGGTGAGGGAGTAGCGCTCAGACTAGTGAGAACTGCCTGTTGAACAAGTCAGTTTATTTTTCTAAATGAATCTGGCCTTACGGTCTTGCTTTATAATCTATAATTCTGATCCACAGAACAAATGGGCTATGCAGTGACATTTCTGTGCCTTTCCATGCTGATGATAAGACATTCAAAACTAAAAATAAAGGGCTGGGGATATGGCCTAGTGGCAAGAGAGCTTGCCTCGTATACATGAGGCCCTGGGTTCGATTCCCCAGCACCACATATACAGAAAACGGCCAGAAGTGGTGCTGTGGCTCAAGTGGCAGAGTGCTAGCCTTGAGCAAAAGGAAGCCAGGGACAGTGCTCAGGCCCTGAGTCCAAGGCCCAGGACTGGCCAAAAAAAAATAAAAAAATAAAAATTGGTTAAGCAGTGGGACTAGCAATTTAAAAAAACCAAACAAGATGAGGAGAGTATTAGGTTAGTTACAGAAAGTAGTTTTGGTTGAAATTCTCTCTATGCCAGGCACCAGGTTAAGGATTTGGCACTTAATTCATATAAGAGTAAATGAATATTAATGAAATACATAAGGATAAGAGAGGCCATGACAACAAACTCATTGCTTTCAATCACAAGGGTGAGGGAGCCCTCCCATAAAATGCCCACATGGCTGCAACCCTGGTTTCCACCTTAGAACCTGGCTAGAGCACCAAGCCTGTCTCAGGTGCAGGCCTGGTCTCACAGCAAGGATGAAGGAACCGAGCCATGTTCAGAAGTGGCTCAGACATATGTGGGAAAAGAAAACACTATAAAAATAATAGAGAACACAACAATAATTCAACCCCTTTTGACACAGATTACTGCCCCCATTTTACAAATTAAAAAAAAAAAACTCTGAGGCTCAGTGACTTAAGAAATCTGCCGGCGGTCACACTGCTAGTGAGCACAGAGCTGACATGTAATTCTAGATGGTCTAACTTCAGAATTTACAAACTTTTTTTTTCCAGTCCTGGGGCTTGAACTCAGGGCCTGAGCACTGTCCCTGGCTTCTTTTTGTTCAAGGCTAGCACTCTGCCACTTGAGCCACAGCGCCACCTCTGGCTTTTTTTTTTTTTTTAAATGTGGTGCTGAGCAATCAAACCCGGGGCTTCATGTATACAAGACAAGCACTCTACCACTAGGCCATATTCTCAGCTAACTTCAGAATTTATACTCTATGTTTAGAGAGAGAGAGAGAGAGAGAGAGAGAGAGAGAGAGAGAGAGAGAGAGAGAGAGAGTACAGGTTCTGAGGCTTGAATTCAGGGCTTAGGTGCTATCGTTGAGTTTTTTTGTTCTCAAGGCTAACTCTCTACCATCTCAGCCACAGATCCACTTCCAACCTTTTTGGTAGTTAATTAGAGATAAAAGTCTCATGGACTTTCATGCATGGGCTGGCTTTGAACCAGAATCCTTAGCTCTTAGCCTCCTGAGTAGCTAGAATTACAGGCATGAGCCACTGGCACCTGGCTTCAGAATTTATACTCTAAGCCTAGCATGTTCTGCAAACATGAGATGGTTTAATACCCTGAAAGACATCTGCCACGAGGAAATGTCATCAGCTACCACAAGTCAACTACCAGCAGGTGGATGGAAACGATTGGCCCACCATCCCCAAGTGTGAGACATTATAACTAAAGCTCATGTACTTGGCACCTGTGAGGCTCAGAGTCATGTGACAGAAAAAGAGGCACCTGCCTCCAACAATATCTAAACCACCCAAACAAGATTTGAGAAGCCATCATTTTGCAAAATAAAAGCAAGGAGATGTCTCAAATATGTTTGAGGTTATTTTATTATAAACCTATACTGTCCTAACTTCTAGTGTAACATAGGAGCTTTGAGCTTACCACAAGAATGAGCACAGGACTTCCTAATTCAGTGTACTAGCATTGGCCTGAGCTCAGCATGAAGCAGATACTAGACAAGAGGAGGAGGATATAAAAGGAATGCCACTTGTGGAGTCTCCACAGACTGGGTGGTTCATGCCTTGTCACCAGAGTGAGCACATGCCATTATTGTTGCCAACACCTCAAGCCCTGGAAACTTGCCTTGATTCTACAAGGTCCACCTAGAATTCTTTGCTAAGACAAGCCATGGCTAATACCTGTTCCCATTTATGGAGCATTCCCATGTGCTCAACAACTGGCTAATGCTTTACAAAATGCTCACGCCAGCTTTGTGCTGGTGACTCACACCTGAAAATCCTAGCTACTCTAGAGGCTGAGATCTAAGAATCCTGGTTTGAAGGTAGCCCCAAGTAGGAAAGTCTATGAGACTCTTATCTCCAATTAACTACCAAGAAGCTAGAAGTCGATCTGTGGCTCCAGTGGTAAAGTGCTAGCCTTGAGTAAAAACGCTAAGGGCCAGTGCCCAGGTGCTGAGTTCAAGCCCAAGCACAGCATATACACATACACTTACACACATACACACTCTCACACACATACACAATGCTCACACTAACTCTGTGAGGTAGGCTCTGTCATCTTACAGATGGGAAACTATAGCTTTAGTGAATAGCACTGGTTTGTTCAGTCACACAGCAGAACTTGAACTCAAAAATTTGCTTCGTACCTTATCAGACACCCCCAGAGCTTTAAGGATGCCTCAGAAGCATCTTTTGGGTACAAGAATCATAGATCCAGATCAAATCTTTAGTCAGAGGAATGGCTGTGTGTGTGTGTGTGTGTGTGTGTGTGTGTGTGTGTGTGTGTAGATCATCGGTTTTTGAATAGACTAAAATAGTAGCAGCTTAAAGATGAGAACATTTTCCTCTGTTTTGTGTCACAGACTGAAGAGATGCAGATCAGGGCTGATATGGAGATCTCATGTTCTCAAGGACCCAGTTTCCTTCTCTGTGGTACCGTGCTCATCTGTAAAATGCTATGGCTTCTTATCACCATAGCAACAACCCACTTGCTAGAGAGAGAGAGAGAGAGAGAGAGGGAGAGAGAGGGAGAGAGAGGAGTAGGGGAGGGCTCACACCTCCTACTGAGCACAGGACCCAGGGCTTCACACATCTGCTGGTCAGAACGAGGGGCCCTACCAGGCTGCAAGGAGGCTGGACAATGCCCCCTTTACCTTGTGTCTTCCTCTGTTCCTAAAAGAAGGCAAGGGAGAGGCATGCTGGGGAGAACATAAGCAGCAGCTTCCCCAGGTGGTGAGGAGTGCAGTCCTCAGGTCTTATCATGAGACAAGAAGAAATGTGGCTCTGTTCTTATGGGCACCATTGCTTCAGCAGCCAGAGCATGCATAACATGGACAGAAGTAAAATACAGAAGCTCTACCAAGGAGAAGTCAAAGAAGAGATAGGAACTGGACAGAATGAGCATGTCCCACTGCTAATCTCCCCACATTCAAGCACAACACAAAGAGTTAGGTGTGGAGAGGTCCTGGGACGTAGCAGAGGGAAGTGAGTCCATTTCAGGTTGCCCTCTCTCAAGCAGCAAGACCTAGAAGTGAGCAGCAGAGG
This sequence comes from Perognathus longimembris pacificus, assembly GCF_023159225.1. Lineage (NCBI taxonomy): Eukaryota > Metazoa > Chordata > Mammalia > Rodentia > Heteromyidae > Perognathus > Perognathus longimembris. Next base: position 53,701,031 of record NC_063170.1, read on the forward strand.
CCCCATTCCCAGCTCTGCCTAGCCCTCACCCCCAAGGTCTCCTAGCGGTATGAAGGCTACTGTGATTTCCCAGCTAATGTGATTTCCCAGTGCCAGTACTGGAAAACTATACACAGTGAGAGATTGCTTTGTCTAAACCCAAGTGGTTTCTAAACTTCTGTTCTAGCATCAGTAGGAAAACATCACCTGTCTTAGAGATGTTATGAACCTTTCCACGAGGAACTAGAAAGTGGTCAGGTAAGGGCTGGGAATATGGCCTAGTGGTAGAGTAGTTGCCTTGTATACATGAAGCCCTGGGTTCAATTCCTCAGCATCCATATATAGAAAAAGCCAGAAGTGGCGCTGTGGTAGAGTGCTAGCCTAGAGCAAAAAGGGACAGTGCTCAGACTCTGAGTCCAAGCCCCAGGACTGGCAAAACAAACAAACAAAAAAGAAAGTGGTTAGGTCAGAGAGGAGAGAAAATTGAAAGAGAGGCATTTGGTATTTTTTTAGATTAATATATGCAGAAAAACAATATAGCTATATATAGCAAGGTAATTCAATGGGATAATTGAATTCAAGGTAATTAAGGTAATTCCTATGTGGTAGGCATCATGTTTAGATGCTTTAGAATCTAGCAAATTTACATGTACCCAGAAAGACATTCACATATACTTTTTCTTTTCAAACAACTCTATTTTTAATAATAATGATAATAATAGCCTGAGGCTCAGAGCAGTTGTGTAAGTTTTCTAAACATGCCCAGCTAGCACATGTCAGAGCCCAGGTTTGAGGCCAACTATCTCATTAAACAATAGTAGCATGGAATAGACCCCCAAACACTGCCACCATGCCTTGAAGGATGCGGGAGGATCATGCTCTCTTCACGTCAGAGATATTTTGAAGAAGGTGCATTCAAGTCTGGATAATCATGATTTAAATGAGCTTATCATTGGTAGGGGATTTTTCTGGTGGAGCTTTTTGTAAATATGACAATGCTCTGGCACAGTGTGTACCTGAGAACGTTTTGCACATTATTATTTTTAGACCTGATATTCAATGACTTTGAGAGGGGAAGCAGGGGGTGGGAAACATGTACATCTGTAGCGTTTTTCAATTCTACCGTGGCTGGGCTGCACCAGAATCCTTCCGGAACTCGCTGCCCCATTTGGTGCCATCGGAAAGACTGGATTTGTCCATCAACCAGAGAATGCGTGTAAGCAAGGGCTGCAGTCAGATAGAAAAGGCAGCAAACTACACAGCCAGCCTCCCTGTGAGAAAAGCAGCAGGTTCTGAGCATCAAGCAGCCTTGTCTGGCTATGGGCAGCATGAAACCTCCTGTTCTGTTCAGGGGAAAAGGGGGAGCTATTGGGGGGGACAGGGCCTTTCCCTCTTTCTTGGCTTTTTCACTCATAGCTGACACTTTACCACTTGAGTCACACCTCCCATGCCAGCCTTTTGCTAGATAATTGGAGATAAGGATCTCACAGACTTTTCTTCCCTGACTGGCTTCAAGCTGTGATCCTCAGATCTCAGCCTCCTGAATAGCTAGGATTACAGCAGTAAGCTACCAGTGCCCTGCTAAACCTACCATTCATAAACAGCAACAATGTCTCAGTTCTTCAGGAAAATCTATTTGGTCCAAACATACATTTATGGCCATATGCTGTTGTCTGTGACTACATCATCTACATCATCATCATCATCATCATCATCATCATTCATCCATGGGGCTTGAACTCAGGGCCTCGGCACTGTCCCTAAGCTCTTTTGCTCAAAGCTAATGCTCTATCACTTTTTGTTTTTTGCCAGTCCTGGGGCTTGAACTTGGGGCCTGAGCACTGTTCTTGGCTTCCTTTTTTTTTTGCTCAAGGCTAACACTCTACCACTTGAGCCATAGCACCACTTCCAGCTTTTTCTATATATGTGGTGCTGGGGAATCAAACCCAGGGCTTCATGTGTATGAGATGAGCACTTTACCACGAGGCCATATACCCAGCCTTGCTCTATCACTTAGAGCCACAGCACCACTTCCAGTTTTCTGGTGGTTAATTGGAGATAAGAATGTCACAGACAGGGCTGGGGATATGGCCTAGTGGCAAGAGTGCTCGCCTCGTATACAGGAGGTCCTAGGTTCAATTCCCCAGCACCACATATACAGAAAATGGCCAGAAGTGGCGCTGTGGCTCAAGTGGCAGAATGCTAGCCTTGAGCAAAAACAAGCCAGGGACAGTGCTCAGGCCCTGAGTCCAAAGCCCAGGACTGGCCAAAAAAAAAAAAAAGAATGTCACAGACAATCTTGCCTGGGCTGGCTTTGAACCACAATCCTCAGATCTCAACCTCCTGAGTAGCTAGGATGACAGGCATAAGCCATAGCACACAGCTCTGACTGCCATTTTGGTTGCCCATGGTTTTGGGTGTTAGGATGTCCTGTGCATTCCTTGAATCTGGTAGTAAAACAGGGTAGACATGGACAGTGGTGAGGTGCACTGATGTTGAGGTAAGCTGGATGTAGCTTCTGCTCTTGGTTCTGACACAGGCCAGCTGTGTGACATGATTTTCAGTCTCTCTGGACCAGTATAAGATGGCTACGACGGTACTCATTATATCCATAATAGTGCAGCTCCCAGTGAGGATTAACTGTGATGAAGTGAAGCTTCAAGTGAATGGGAAGCTACTGAAACTCTCCCCACATTAGAGAGCATCTGATGAAGTGAATCCCTGGTCCAGCTACCACCAGGCATACTGCTCATGAAGTCTCACACCACAGAAGCATGATAGGCAAGTGACACAGGCACAGTCAGGTTTGACTTCCTTTCTTGGAAAGCTCAGAGGATCTCCAAATAGTTAATACCAAGCAACAAAAGTCATTTTTAAGTTCAGGGACCTGGAAGATCCTTTTCCAAACTCATAATGCCATGGACAGAGAAACTGAAGCTCAAAACAGTTGCCATTCTTTCAAAGTGAGAGCCAGGTTCAAAGCCCAGATGCATATGCCTGGGAACAGGCTCTGTCCCTGGGTGACACAAGGACGTATACCACCCAGGCGACAACTATAACCTATAGTCACAGTGAAAATCATAGACAGATATAATCCTCAGTTTCAAACATACTTGTCTAGCCAGTCTAAATCTACTAGCCATACCCATGTTGTGACATAGAGTAATACTGGAAAGCAGTTCGCGCACACACACACATACACATACACATACACATACACATACACATACATACACACACACACACACACACACTTCTCTGGCCAGTTTTATGAAATGAAAATGTGTGGTTTAATTTTTCTGGATACTTCCATTGCTATCAGACTCACCTGGACCAGTGGTACCTAGAAGACACAGTCTGAATTATTCTCTACACACTGTGCCACCTCAATATGATTGCTACCCTAGTTATGGGTGCTAATGTTGGCCAACATGACCTTGTTGTCGATTTCAGATTTCCACAAGTGGAGCAGTTGTGGGCAAGGATGACTCATTTGCCTTGTCTGCATCTTCACGGCCTGCTGGGACCTGCTGGGACACACACTTTCTACTTCTCATGTCAAGTAGAAACCTGGAGTTGATTGACATCAGGGACTCTTTCATTTTCCTTGTGGCCATCACCTTCCCACCTTAGATCCCCAACCAGGAAGGACCAGGGAGCAGGAAAGGAGGAAGATCCCACAATGCAATGCTCTGTACATTCTTCCCCTTGACTGCTTTCTTTTCTCCTGCCACCTTCACATCTCTCTCTCTCTCTCTCTCTCTCTCTCTCTCTCCTTGGCTGAAACCTAGTCTCTTCCCTTCTTTCAAACCTTCTTCCTATCCTTGTTTTAAAAATAAGGGCATCCATACTAAAATTGCATGCATGTCCAAGTTTAAGAAGGGGAATGGGCTATGTGTATGCCTATCAAAACAATACATTGCTGGGAATAAAAGAGCTCAATCAACCAGTGACACTGCTCATTCTAGCCTTGGATATATAGAGATAAAGTCTAACCATCAACATACTGGCAACCCTTTCTTTTCCTTCTACTGAAGTCATATCATCTTTCTAACTACATTTGTTTTCTACCCACCACCCACTTTTCTACACCATTATTGGCTTTCAGCTGAGGTGAAGTTAGCAGTGCCTGCTTGAAGCTCAAGACCACTCAGCTCAGCCTTCTGGTCCGAGTTGACCAGGTTCCTGTGAGCATGTCACTACCGATTCTGCAGCATGAACATCCACTACATACAGTTTTGTGGTTACATATTTTTTCCTGGCACTTTCACAGCAACTGTAACACCCCTTTGGTTCCTGCTCTAGGCCTCATAGGTGCATATTATTTAGGATATCAAGGAGTCATAGCAGAAGAATAAAAAATCAGCAACTGGCCATGCATTCCTAGTGGGGGAAAGCCCAAGGAAACACTTAGGCTCTGCGTGGGGGGAGGGGGGGCTCACTCCACTGAGCAGTCAGGAGAATGCAGCTCTCAGGTTGAAATCCATTTATGAATATAAAGAAATAAAAGGCCCAATGTTGCTGGCTTTTGTTTGTAATCCTAGCTACTCAGGAGGCTGAGATCTGAGGATGGTGGTTTGAAGCCAGCCCAGGCAGGAAAGTCTGTGGGACTCATATCTCCAATTAATTCAGTTAACTACCAGAAAACACAAAGTCTCACTGTGGCTCAAAGCGCTAGAGTGCTAGCCTTGAGCAAGAAAGCTCAGGGACAGCCAGGTCCCAGGCCCTGAATTCAAGTCCCACGACTGACCAAAAAAATATTTCTATAGCAAATAGAGCTAATAAATCACTGTTGCTACATAACCAGCACCTGATCAATATGAATTGGCTAGAAAAAAAAAAGTGCTAAGGAGGGCAGAATCAAACATGCCAAACCTACCCAGAAACTTAAAAAAAAGGAGCATGAGGGATAGAAAATTCTACCAGCCAAACACAATCATCATCAACATTTCAGTACATTCCCTTCTCATTTCTCTCTACAATTTTTTAAAATAATGGGGAACCAAATAAACAACATTGTGTTTCAATACAGCATTAGTTTTCTTCATGTCCTCAAAATTGCTGAATGTGTCATTTTTAATGGCTACATTATTTCAGTTTATTAATATAACAGTTACAAAAATATTCCAGCCACCTATTACTAGAATGTTTCATAACATTACTGCCAGTTATATTGTTTCCAATTTGCAATTATGGAGCAGTAACATTGTTACAAGTGCTTGAATGACTCAAAGTCATTTCTTCTTTTTTCTTTTTAAGATTCTTAGTGAGGATTTCTAAAACAGGACATCAGTAAATCAAATGGTTCTCAGTCTTTCAGTAATATCTTAGCAGAGGATGAGTGGAGGATGGTATGTGTGTGTGTGTGTGTGTGTGTGTGTGTGTGTGTGTGTGTGTGTGTGTGTGTGTGTCCACGTGTGTACACCAGTATTGAGGCTTGAACTCAGGGCCCAAATGTTGACTTTTAGTTATTTTTGCTCAAAGTTGGCACTTTACTACCTGAGCCACACATTGACTTCCAGCTTTTGGGTGGTTAATTGGAGATAAGAGTCTCATGGACTTTCCTACTTGGACTGTCTTCAAACCATGATCCTCAGATGATCTTTTGAGTAGCTAAGACTACAGATGTGAACCACTAGGTTCCGGCTTACCAAAGGCTTTGAGCTAAGGTGTATTCTACCAAAATCGTGTGGGAAGGCAAGTTAGTACTGACCACTGTCACAGGCAACCCCAAAACACGTGGCTAATTTAATAGGTAAAAATGGCAGCATACTTTTTTTTTTGTCTTCATCTGCTCCATATCCTTGGCAATGGGCTGAACTTTTAAAATCCCATCTTGCCATGTGGATTCCGTCTCTCCAGACTCTCTGTTCCTGTCCTTCACCCATCTGGGAGGCACTGTGAAAGCACTCATCATTTATAAATAAAACAAAAGAAAAGAGAACAGGCTCTGCCCCTCCCTCCCTTTAATCTTCTTTAGCATTTTTTGTTCTAAAGTTCATCTCTCACTTCCGGTCTAGCCCTGACAGTAAATGCCAGCTAACCCAATCCCACTCCTAGACAAGAAGCTGATCTGTCTGGGTGCAGGTCAGAATGGCTACTGCTGAACAATTCACCTCATGTGCATCTTGTCGGATACCCATCCTTGCCAACCTGGAGCTCATGGTGAGAGGAGAAAGCGGCCCGAACTCAGAGAGGGCTGAACACAGACTCAAGAGGCCCTGCTGAGCACCTCCCTCAATAATAACTTTCAATTAGAAGGGAAATTAGAGGTCTGTCAGAATCCATCCCAGCATCTACCACTTTCCTTCATCTGCATCCTGAGACGCATGGACATTACACTCCCTGATGCTAGCCCCTTCATGTTGACAGGCGTTCTGAGCAGGACCCTGCAGGAAGACTTCACGAGACGAGACGGGATCTCAGCGCTGAGGTATTCAAGTGTCTTGACCAAGTATACCCAGAATGAGGCCTCCTGTGGCAGAACTGGGCATTTGTTTATTTGGTTTTTTGGAACTATTTCTGAGGGAGGCAGAGAATGGGCATCAGGGCTTCACAAAGCTGCAAAATGGTAGGTTTCCCAAGGCAAAAGAATAAAGACTCTAAAGTAATACACACCAGCACTTATAAAAGCCATCCGGCATCATCCTTCAAAAGCAAAGACCTGCTGTGAATGATAAACAAGAAGGCCCTGAACCACTTCCCACAGTGTGGCCCGTTGTGGAGGGCAGACACTCTTTGCCTGCAAGGGGCCATACTCTCCTGGAGGAAAAGTCAACAGGGACCTTTGTTCATCTATCACTGGAAGACATGTCACTAAAGAAAGGCTGTTGTACTTAGTGGTTTTGTTCATAGACCTAACTTCCAAGGCTTACCTTGCCTTGCAGGGACTGCATCATAAGGAAGCGGGGACATATCAGATTGAGACTGTGACAGCCAGTGCTGCTGCAACCCCTGTGCACCTAGAAGTGGCTTTGATGTACAATGTGGTCAGCACGTGTGTCACTGCCTGGCAGGAGATGAAATCTCCAACTGCCTTCTGCATTTGCATGCTTAGTGAGCTGGCCAAACACCAGCTTTCAGGCAAAGCAATCAAATGGCATGAATGAGTAGACTGGCCTGGACACCAGACCAGCTGAGATTTAACACCAGACTCTGTCTACATTTTCACATTACAGCTCCTAGGACAGGGGTGAGCAGGTTATCCTCTCTCTGAGCAGTAAGTTAACAGAAAATGAGACTATTTGAACAGTCTTAAAACTCACAGTAAGAGTGGGCTGGGGATATAGCCTAGTGGCAAGAGTGCCTGCCTCGGATACACGAGGCCCTAGGTTCGATTCCCCAGCACCACATATACAGAAAAAACGGCCAGAAGCGGTGCTGTGGCTCAAGTGGCAGAGTGCTAGCCTTGAGCGGGAAGAAGCCAGGGACAGTGCTCAGGCCCTGAGTCCAAGGCCCAGGACTGGCCAAAAAAAAAAAAAAAAAAAAAAAACTCACAGTAAGAATTGGATACATTGCTATTCTTACATTTCCTATCTTTAAAAAACAACACTTAGTTGTTCTAGGCACTGGTGGCTCATGCCTGTAATCCTAGCTATTCAGGAGGCTGAGATCTGAGGATCACAGTTTGAAGCCATCCTAAGCAGGCAAGTTCATAAAACTCTTATCTCCAATCAGCCACAAAAAAAAAAGACGCTCTTAGTGGAACTGTGGCTCAAGTGGTAGAGCACTAGCCTTGGACAAAAAAGCCAAGGGACAGCATCTAGGCCAAGGAGTTCAAGCCTCAGAACTGGTATGCAAATGTGCATGTGTGCATGCGCACACACATGTGTTTATATCAACACTTATTTCAAACCCATGCTGCTTCTGAATGTTCCATTATGAGAATTAAATAAAACCTGTAAAATCTTCAACATAATATTCAGCAAATAGTATATGCTCAACAGTGACAACTAGCTAATGAGGGGCAAATGAAGAGCTGCTGAATCTTAAAAGAACCGTATACAAGGTTAGGGTAGCTCAGCTCCAACCCAGCTTCATTTATGACTCATTTTCTCTATGACTTAACCTAATTCCAGTTTTCATTTGAGGATATGGCATTTGGGAGTTAACGCTTGCAATGTCACATACATAATTCAAGCCAATGGTATCAAGGGCGTGAAGCCAAGTCCAAAACAGATGGTAAGCAAAATAAGAAAGGAAACAAAACCCAAACCAAAACACTGATTAGGAATCCCATTATAGCTGGGATGACTACAGCAAGTGACCATGTCTCAGGGAGAAGAGGAGATTTGTGTTCATCTATACTTCCTATCAAGCACCGTCTTGGAGAATCTCACAGGATGGCTCCGTGATGGCTTAAAAATGGCCCTAGAGACAACACCCTGGTGATGAGAGATGATGTGCCCAAAGCTTTCCTCTGGGGAAAGGGCTTCAAATCTTTCTTCTTACCATAGATCCACCAATGGCTCTCTAAAATGGCTGTGCTCCACAACTGTGCACAAAGACTCTGTATTTCTTTTTCTTTTTGCATGATAATAGGAGGCGGATTCTTATATCTTCCTACTTAATAGATGAAAAACTAAAGGCACCTAGAAGTTTTAAAAACTTGCTCATCTTATGAGCAGGAAGTGGTAAATGAAGCTAAGGGATGCTGCATCCCAAATGCTTGAAAACAGAAATGCTTTGGATTTCAGTGAAGTTAGGTTTTGGAGTATTTGTGGAGCCATAAGGGGACATCATAGGAATGGAACTCAAGGAACTAATCAAGTTCTCTACATGCCTTATGCATGTGGTATCAAGGTAACTTTATGCATTTTAGTAAGTCAATACATGAAACAAAGTTTCGTGATATGAAATTTTCCACTTGAGGCATATCAGTGCTCAAATAATCCTGAATTTTGCATTTTTAGCCTATACCATAAAGGTTGTCTTAGGCTTTCTGTTTTCTTCTAGACAGAAAATAGGAGCAGTTTCTGTGATCAACAGGAGAGAATAAACATACATATTCTTTATGTGCAAGGAATTATAGGCCACTCCAGCCACAGATGTTGCAGCATTTGTCAACCTTGGTTACATACCAGAATCTCTGAAGACCTTTTAAAGCTGTTCATGCCCAGACCAAACCCACCTCTGACATCAGACTCTCTGGTGGTAGAACCCAGCCACCTTTAATTGTTTGTTTTTTAAAATCCCATAGTGGAAAAATGAACTCTCCTATGTTGTTGGCAGGAAGAAAATTAGTGAAGCCCTTATGGAAATCAGTATGGAGGTCCCTGAAAAGCTAAAAATAGAGCTACCATTTGATCCAAAGGAATGTATGTTAACATTTATCAGAGATTACCTATACATTCACGTTTATAGCAGCACCATTCACAACAGCAAAACTGCGTCATCATCTCTGCGTCCATTAACTGATGCATGTGTAAAGAAGATGGTGTGTATACATGATAGAGTAAAGTACTATTCAGCCATAAAGAAGAACAAAAGTTATGTTGTTTGCAGGAAAGTGGATGGAACTAGAAATCATCATGTGAAATGAGCCAGACTGAGAAAGACAAATAGCCCACATTCTCTCTCATGTTTGGGAAAAGAAAAGAGTAGCATGAGTATAAAACACAGGAACTATTTGGGAAAGAAAACTAGCATGAGGGAAATGGATGGAAAGCGGGGAAGAGGCGAATATGATCAAAGCATTTCATACACCTGTAGAAAAATGAAACCAATTAAAAGTGTTTAATGGGGGGAAGGAGTATTTAATCAAAGTACATGATATCCATGCATGGAAATATCACCATTGAACTGCTTTGTACAATTAATAAAGAAGAAATGAAAAAGAACTATAACTCTTCTGGGGATTCCAGTGCACACCCATGTTTCAGAAACATTGGGTGTGAAGGTGTTTATTCATGTGACTCCTATGAAATGTGGAATGATCTAAACATCAGACTGTAGCACATGGGATATCATGTAGGCATTAAAAATATAAATGAGCAATACTGTAAACATGAGAAAATGCTTATGTTACAGTAACAAGCATGGGGTGGAGGGTGGGAAGTGGGAGAGATCGATTCTGACTCTGGTGGTCCATAAATAGCAGAGAGCTGTCTTTCTAGACCTTTTCTGCCTCCACAACCATGGGGTTCTCATATCCTGTCAGTGCTAGCCCTCAACCACATTCTTCCAACAACAGCATTGTTGTGGTTTTTTTTAAATATCATATTCATGAACTGTGAGCTATTGTCATATATGAGAAAAGATATGCACACAAGGTGAGTCAAACTGGGAAATGGGATGGAAGAAATACATTGGGCATACGACCACACATGTAACATCACACCAGATGGGTGTATTAAATTTTAGTGAAGTTCATTAGGAAAACCACATGGTAATAATTAAAGCAAGCGCAGATCACCAATGGAGGCTCATATGGGGGGAGGAAGTACACTGAGGAAAAGGCTATCTGCAGTCTCCAAAGCATCTCCCTGGGAGCAAGAGATCAATGACAAAGTAAAAAGGAACCTAAGAGACAATACTTGAAGCGATCAAAAGTACTGTCACCGGCAGGTTGCTGGTGGCATATGCCTACCAGCCAAGCTATGTGGGAGGCTGAGATCACACTGAGGTTCCAGGCTATCCTGGGCAGAGAAGTCCAGGAGACTCCATCCCAATAGAAGAAGCTGGGCAAGGTAGCATATAGCCTGACATAGCTCTCACCTCAGCTATCAAGGAAAGCCTAAAACAGGAGGATCACAATCCAGGAGGTATAGATATGGGAAGTAAGTTAAAATGTCAGCTCAAAAATAGCCAGCACCAGGGCTGGGAATGTGGCTTAGTGGTAGAGTGCTTGCCTAGCATGCATGAAGCCCTGGTTCAATTCTTCTGCACCACATAAACAGAAAAGGCCAGAAGTGATGCTGTGGCTCAAGAGGTAGAGTACTAGCCTTGAGCAAAAAGAAGCCAGGGACAATGCTTGGGCCCTAAGTTCAAGCCCCAGGACTGGCAAAAAACGACATAGCCAGCACTAGAAAAGAGCTGGAGGTATGGCTCAGTCAGTTGTGGAGTTCTTGCCAAGCACTAGTACCTCCAAAAGAATAAACAACACATAAACAAATAAAGCAAAATAGCATCACCAACAATAAGGCAGGTCTCCTTCTGATCTGAGTCCTCTGATAGGCTGGCATGGCTTGGTTTCTGTGATCATCTTGACAAAAAGGTACCCCCTAAATTCAATCACATAAATGTATTTGGGAAAAAAGAATTAACACTGAAAGATAACACTATTAAATCACAGACCAGTTCCTTTTCAATGTGCTGAAGCAATGAAGGACAGGGAGGGGCGTATTGCAGATGGGAGGAGGAGACGAAGAGACAGGAAAAGCAAATACAGCAGGAGATTTTGGAGAGGGTCCAGGACCAGAAAAAGGACTGAATTTTACACAAGGACTTTAGTTTCTTTAGTTAACAGTATGTAGCAATGTGAATTTCCTCCTTTCGGCCATTGCACTCTGACTTTGTAGGGAAAGCTGGGAGGAAGCTACATAAGAAATCTTAATGTGTTTGGAAACCTTTAAACCTAAAATTATGTCAGCAGTTTTTATTGGTAAGTATTTAAAGTATTGATTTTAAAACAAATACACAAAAAGTTTTCATAGCATCTTCCCTCCCACCCTGGGTCAGCATGTGAATGTGCGTTGCAGATAAAGAATGGATTTAAAGATGGCTAAAGAAGATGACTGGTATCCTCAAAGACAGAGAGGAAGGGTAGTCCTTGGTAGGGACAGTGAAGACTGCACAGAGACACAGGAAGAAATGCAAGTGTTCAATCCCTGTGGAGGACTAGGGGACAAGTAAATATGGACTGGTGGAAATGATCCTGGATTCTGAACCAAAAAGGACAAACCTCAATGCTCAAGTGTTGGTCCCACATAAACATCTTGGTGATCTCGACTTAGGAATTTAGGATCTGTAGAACTGGAGATCAATAGACTTCATTGCATGCACTGACTGAGAATATAATGAACAGATGTATGTGAAACATTACCTACATTGCAGAGTCTTGCCATGAAAGTCAAATCTGCCAAGCATACCCATGATACCTACCTAGCTAAAACAACTATAGCTCCACTTGTACATCACAGCATCCTCGGTCTCACAGTACCATCCTGTATGGAAGCAAACCTCTCTTGCCTCTGCCTGACCCGGGAGCCCAGGGGCCACCAGTCTTCCTGTGTGGCCAGAATTAACTGCCATCTGTCCTGAGTTAACACAATTCCTTCTTAGTTTAAGCAATGAACACAGGCCTCACTGGTTAAATTCTAAACAAATGCAGCATGAAGACGACTTTCCCATTCCCCTTGCCGTTCTGCATGTGTACTGCTCGCCTCCTAGGTATTTACCCAGCCCAAACTGCATAAAAATGTCTTCTGAACATTTTTACTAGCAATTAGATGCAATCAGTTCTCTCTTTTTTCTTGCTTAGGACTCTTTAGCAAGTAAGATATTAAGAGGAGAAAAAGAGAGGGAGGCTGAGCTTTGCTGCAAATCTGTTTTCCTGCAATGTGTGCATATATATATATATATATATATTTATGTACATATAATTTCCTTGTAGTTACCCTCCTCCTTTTCTCCGTGGAAAGCTCTAATAATTGCTATGTTCATTATCTCCCATGTGGGTCATTTTTCTTGTTGCTTATCAGTGTGATGAGGAAACTATATGTTCTGGGTATCAATTTTTTCATTGCTTCAACACACATTCCCACATGTGGTTAACAGTTGTGAGTTTTCCTTTGGAGACTTATGCTTCTCTGAGCACCCCCTTTATCTCAGTACAAAGAACTCCAATTAGTCAACTGGCATCATCTATCCTGCCAGCCAGAGAACTCAAGCATGGGCATGAGCTCCCAATCAGAGCAAAACCAGGTCATGAGGCTGGCAGGAATGACTCGGAAAGGAAATATCTCTGGCACTGGGGTGGCAGGTGACTGTAATGGCCCCTCCTGTCCTCCCAGGGTGCCCCTGTGACCAAGAAGATAACACCAGGAGGAGCAGCGAAGGGGTAGAGGGAGGGAGAGAGCAGGGAGATAGGAACAGATTCATGGGGAGAGGGGAACACCACAGAAGCCATCACAAAGACATCACGTGGATCCTGAGTGTGCAGTTTAATTGTGAAGCCTGCATGGAGGCATAAAAGGAACATATCATTTTATCCTCATAGTAATCAGTGTGCAGTAAAGGCTATCCTAAAGCCCTAGTGCCAGCACCAAAAGAAAAGAAATCTCCACTCTTCCAAGAGTTCTCCCCAGTAATGTCTACCTTCAATTTCCTTCCATCCATCCACCAGTGCAAGGTCACTCCTAAATGCTATCACACACAAAAATGAATGGAGCCTTTAGCTTTTCAAGTACAAAACTGCAAGATGGACATAAAAGGGAGTCATGAACCTGAGCCAGGATGAGAACCAGAGCTAGTGGGGGCACTGGCTGTCATGTTTGTGTGGGCTTCTGGACAACTCTCAGTAACACTCAGCGCTGTCCAATGGTTTGTCGGTCTTTAAAACCCACACTGAGCTCAAAAGCCAAGGGAGGGGGCTGGCTGGTTGAGAAGCACCTGTCATATGGGACTCTCTTCCCTGCTATTTAGTGGGGTCCTTCAGTGTCCAAGCAGCAGTCAGTAGCTGGCCTGCCTCTTTCCTTTCCATCACAGGCTGGTCATACTGCCTGCTGGGCCTCCCACAGGATGCTGAGGCTGAAATGTTACCTTTACCTGGAGAGATAAAGGATCCCCAAAGTTTCTGCATAACATGACCCATATATACAATAATGGCCAGGCCACACTTGCCCAACATGCAAACAGCTACCCATGACACACAATGATGAACAGTAGGTCAGAACACGCTTTCCATAATGGTGAGACTTCACACATCAAAGCAACTGAAAGATTTCATCTCACTTTGCGTACCAGTCTGGATTCTCAGGAAACAGAACCAATCAGAGAAAGATTTATTTAAGGAACTGGCTCACACAGTTGTCGGGGCTGGCAAGTCTGAAATCTTGCAGGGCAGGTTAGCAAGCTGAAAATTCATGTACAAGTCGATATTGTAGGCTGGGGGCTGAAATTTAAAGTGCAGGACAGGAGTGTGGAAATTTGGGCAGGGATTCCATCATGGCCTGGAAACTACAGGCTGAGATTAGAAGGATCACAGTTCCAAGCCAGTATAGGTAGAAAAATCCATGATACAGTCTCCACAGAGGGAAGCAGGGGTATGTAGAAGGAACCTGGAAAGGGACGGTAGTGCATTGTGGCTCTGTAGGTGGATTGTAGCTGAGGTATGTGCCTGAGTGTCAAGTGAAAAACAGGGCTGGAAGCAAAGCTCAATGGGATTGAGACAGTTTACCAAGCATGAGACCCTGAGTTTAAACCCCAGCACCACGAAAATGAAATTTATTGGGCTATAATTTACACATCATAAAATTCACTCATTTAAAATGTAATAATAAACTAATGATTTTTTTAGTACGTTTACTAAGTTGTGAAGCCATGACTCATCATCAAGGTTTAGAAAACATTTATTATGTCATATGTGAGAATCTTATTTAAAATACTTATTTAAACTGACATATAACAAACATACAGTATTTTGTATGTATTTATGGGGTACAGTGTGACATTTCAATACATGACATATATTTACCATTTAAACCCTCTCCGTGCACTTAATTGTGTGCACATAGCCACCGTAGTGTGCCCCAAGCACTGTGATCATTCTTCCTACACAACCGACTACCCATCTTCTCTCCAGTCCACCTTCTTGATATCTCAAGTAATTATTATTCCACCGTTTACTTCTATAACACAACATTTTTGGTTTCTACTAAGAAGGGAGAATACATACTTATCTTCCTGGGCCTGATGAATTTCACTTGAGATTGTGTCCTACAGTTCCATCTACGGTGCTACAAATGATACATGAGTAGATTAAAGAAAATGAAATCTTGTTATTTGCAGTCACATGGATGGAACTAGAAATGCTTTTGAATATCTGATCATTCTGCCTAGAATAGATAGATACAAATATCCCCCACATCCACATCTTAGCAAGTCTTTGGATCACGTCTTGTATGCCAGCCTAATTTGGGGCAGAACTCCAGGGGTCATATTCTCCTGTAAGGTTAGCTCTGTATCTGGGTTAAGGCTGCTAAGGTAAGCAGTGTTCATTCCATTCCATCTCCTCTCTTCCTCCTCTTCCTTTTTCTTCCTCTTCTCCTTCCCTCCTCCTATTACTCACCTTCCTTCCTTCCTCAAACATCCTCCTGGGTCAACCTCTCAAGTACTGGGATTATGGGCATGCACCACCATGCACAGTTCATTCTATGTGTTTGATCACCCTGTACCCACTCAACAGATGATTCTTCCATGTCCATCTCCATACTTCTTCCCTAAATCACCACCCCCCACCACCCCCTGGCTGAAGGAAATCTTCTAAAATGCAAATTATCTTTCCTTAGAGTCTCTCTAGGGTCCTCTCATCACATCTGATGTCAAATCTAGAGGCAGCTTCTATCATGCTCAATAAACATACATCAGACCTTCTCTGATGTGGCCCAGGGGCTGTGGCTCAGGGCCGCTTGCTGGCTCTAGCTATGGCTAGTCTCAGCCCAGGACACAGCACTTTGTTAGCTCCAATTGCCAGCCATGCCCTGTCCATGCCAACACCACAGGGAAACATGTGTTGGGGGGTAGGGGGCTCTCCTTCAAATGATTCAGTGTAGATTTCTATTATTGAACTTACCAAGGTCATAATACTGTCTCATCATCTAACACCAAGCTCCAATCACTGTGTACCTTCCAACTGTTTGTGGAAGCAGCTAGCCACCCAGCACTTACTAGTCTAGCAAGCAGAGGGCCAGGTTAAGTGCTTAATCACAACAACTATATTCCTTCATTCAAGGTCTAATGATCTGTGGCTTTGTAATTACCCTGTAATGTCCTTTGTGAGAAGAGGTGGACACCACTCTAAGAATTATTCTACAGAAATAAGACAAGTACAAAAAGCCGCCTGCACAAAGACCTCCATTACAGTCATTTCAAACAAGGGAAGATGGGACCAAAGGATACCCAGGCCAGTTATCTCAGATGAGAAGAAGCAGTGACTGCTGGGTAAGAAGGATGTGGGGGCAGGGGAGGGATCATGGAAGACATGCCACAGAGAAGTTTCACAGCTACCAGAACAACACAGAAAAGATCTATTAATCTGGGAAGAAGTTAGTGAGAAAATAGTGAGACATAATCACACATATATATAGAGGAACATGAACTGGATATTTGACTTATGCACCTATATGTGTATGTGTGCTTACTAGAAATATGAATAGTGACAGTATAATTTTAAGTAGTAGACAGATATGTCCTTATGTATATCTTTCCCCAACTATTAGTCATTAGAATGATTTCTACTCCCTGACAGTAAGCGCCTGACATGGATGAGTAATGAAGGAGCCAGAGCCGTGTGGCCATGAGGTACTGATGAAGAGCCTATTATGGGCCAGGCAGAGATCTACCAAGTATCCATGGGACTCTGAACAAGGCATTTTCATGGAGCTTACAGTCTGGGGTAGGACTGGAGTGGCAAATGGACAACATATGAGAAGACAAGTGACCAAGTGGGGAAAATGAAGGAAAGAGACAGGTGAAAGAGCTTCAGAGGTGAGAGAGAGATGCTAGAAGATCTGAAGGCTTCCTACAGAGCTACCATGCAAAGGCTTGAGTAGCCAGAGCAAGGCACTTAGGCTGGAAGTAACCAAAAAGAGTCTAGTGTGGCCAGAATTAAATGCAGTTAAGCAGACCAGGTCCAGGAGGGAGTTCTGGTTGTACCCAAAGAAATCTTCCATAGTCTTTAGGGGAAGGGAAGACAGTGGTGTTATTATCAATAATGCCAAGCAAGTCAGCTCTGGGGTAAGCATGAAGCGAAGAACTGTACATGCACATTTCATTTGACCCACAACTATCATGTGAGACAGGTGTGATCATTTGTCAGATGAAGCAACTTGAGCACAGAGGGGCTAACTCTGTGAAAATGAAAATGGTGACTTACCTTCCCCATCTACCACCCAGGCCAAAAAAAAAAAAAAAAAAAAAAAAAATCAAGCCACTGTCAATCAACCAGAGGGAAAAAGACAAAAGCCATTGGAGTCCTGATTTCCTACCGGCTCTGCTCACCACCCACACACTCTTTTATTAAGCTATAATAAGCTGCAGATGAAAAGTGTTGCCATAGGTGAAGCTTGCTTTAACATATGGTTGATCCAACCCAAGAAAAACATGTTAGAATGCATTTTGAAATCCCATTTTACTTGTAGAATGGTGTTTTAAAAAATCATTTATCATGCTTCTAGATGTGCTGATGCTTTCCAAATGTTGGGGTAGGGACATATGGACATACCCTAGGGTACTTGGTAAACTGATAACAAAGGCACTCCCCTCCCCACCCCAGTGGAATGTGGCTTTCAGGTTTTCATTGCACATAACCGTAAAACCAATAAGAGGTAACCTGTGGTTTTGTCAACTTGGTCAATGTGTTTCTAACTTGAAAGCTGGCTGGGATGCCTGAGCAGCCAAATGCAGCTACTCAAATACCCTCAGCTGAGCAGTGCTCTCCAGCTCTAAGAGGAAGAACTCACGTACTGAATCTCTCCTTGGGAGGTAAGCACAGGGACACACACACTCACACATGGGCTAAAGGAGAGAGGAGAGAGAGAATGACAGAGAGGGGAGAAGGGAGGGAGTGAGAAGGAGTAAGGGTAGAGGGAGAGGGAGAGGACTGAATAACACAGCAGGGAAGAAGATGGTAGGGAGCAGAGCTTCCTCATGGCTGTGATTAAAATGGGTCAGCACAGTGAACATGCAATGGGTCCCTAATTTATGTCAGGTTATGTCCTAAACACTTTTCATATGTCAATCACCTAGTTCTCACTGCGCCCATAGTGCTATGAAGCAGATCTTATTACCGTCTGCATTCAGCCAGATTAAGAAACTGAGCCACAGCTCAGCCACTCAGCCCCCAAGAAGAATGTGCTTTGGTGGTACAGATGTGTGGGCCTAGTAGGTGCTCAAGACTCCCTGGTATTCTTACATTCTTCTTAGCCAGTTGAATCCAAAAACATTTATCAGCCACTATTTCCCAAACACTGACCATGTGCATTCAACCAGGATGGCTCAACACCAACCACTGTGGCCACCGATTACATTTTCTATACACATTGATTTTGTTCTTTCTATTGAATATTGTTTAAACTTACTACTTTTCTGTGGGGGGGGGGGTGTTGCTGCAGCTCAAACTCAGGGCCTTGTACATGTCAGGATCTGCCATTCAATGAGCTTTATCCTCAACATTAGTTTCTTTGATCTCAACACATTTACTTACTTATTTTTGTGCCAGTACTAGGGCTTGAATTCAAGGCCTCTTGCTCTTGTTCAGCCTTTCCACTCAAAGCTGCCATTTTTCATGTTCTAGCTTTTTGCTGGTAAACTGGAAAAATGAGTCTTTTTGATTTGTCTGCTTGGGATGGCTTTGAACTGGGAGCGTCAGATCTCAGTCTCTTGAGTAGCTAGGATTACAGGTGTGGGCCCTTGATGCTCACCTTTAATACCTTTGTTTTAAAAGTAAATTTTATTCCCGTGGATTACCCAATATATTCTGCTATCAATGGGAAATAATCATGTGTTAAAATATATGAAGTGTTCAGAACAGGCAAATCTATAGAGATAGATTAGCAATTGCCCAGGGACAAGAAAGGTGGAGTATCTAGGAGATGATGACTAAAGGTTACAAGGTTTCCTTTAGAGGTAACACAAACATTTGAAAATTTTCATGACAAACGCATACCTCTGTGAATATATTAAAAGCCATTGAATTATACTCTATAAAGTGGAATTTGTGTGGGATGTAAATTACATCTCACTAACACTGCTTCTTAAAAGTCAATATAATGACCTCACTTAAAAATAAAGAGAAATAAAAGGAGAATGGCTTGTTATTTATAATGTAATACAATAGAGGTGAAAATTCTACTTAGACCTTAGAGCTTCCCAGCTGATAGCTCCAAGGGCCTCCCTTCTCTGGGAGAAGAGGAAATGAATTCCAGTTCACACACTCTGAGAGACTATAATAATAAAAACAAAAATAGACAGTAACAAGTGCTGGCAACGATGTGCAGGGGGGAGACTCTTATCCACTCACTATGGGCAGGAATGTGGAATGGAGCAGCCATCTTGAAAACTCATCTAGTGGTTCCTCAAAATATTAAACTCATGAAAACTGAAACACAGATCCATACCAAACATATAGATAAATACAGCAGTGATATACTAACATCCCCCAGTGTCTATGAATGACTCAATAAGTGTTGTGTAGCAAGATTGTGGAGTCATACTCAACCAAAACAAAGAATAGAGTCATGATGCAGGATACAACATGGAACCATCTGGAAAATAAGAGTGTTAAACTACAAGAAGACACAGAGGCCACATATTGTATGGCTCTACTTCTGGAACGACCAGCAGAAGCCAATGGTTAAGAGTCAGCTGATTGGTAGCCATTCAGGTGGGACTAGGGACTAGTAGAAAGTGACACCCAATGCATATGAGGTTTCTTTTGGGGTGGTAAAATTATTTTGAAATGGACCATTGTAATAATTGCTCAACTCTGAATACACTTACATGCACTGAATTATGAAATTTAAATTTGTGAATTATATAATGTGTATTAATAAAGATAAAAGTTTACAACATACCACTGTCAAATTTTAACAAAAGTAAACTCACAATGTGATTTAGTAATAATTGTCATGAATTCAAGTGTGTCCCCAGGCCCCCACCCCCACCCCTCAAAAAACATTTGCTGAAAACTTAATCTCCAATGCAACAGACCGACATGTTGAGCCCAATTGTAGGCAAGTAGGTCATGCCATAGGGAGCGAGTGAATTAATGTAATGCTATTATGGCAGAAAGGGGATCATTATTAAAGTGGGGAGTTTGGGTTCTCTTAGTTTTCTCTCTCTCACCATGCCCATTTTCCTTTTTACCTTCTACCATGGGATAACAGAAGACAGTCACCAGATGTCAGTCTTCTGCTATTGGACTTCCCAGCCTCTAGAACTGGGAATCAACAATTTTCTATTCCTTATAAATTACCCCATCTCAGGTATTGTGTTATTCTCAGATGTAGTGTCATGTCAATGGGCCATCTAAAGCATCTCACAGACAGCAAACGGGGAGATTGACAAATATCATATCAGGCTTGTCAGGGTGAGTAAAAGAATTAAAAATTCACATCTAGTTTCTAAAAAAAAAAATAATGGGAGTGCGTGGCTTTCAGCTCAGATTTCTAATCCAGAATTTATCTCTATAAGCATTAGTTACCTCATTTGTACTATGAAACTACATTTCTTAAGATTATCATTTATTACTGTTTTGTTGTTAGCAGCCAATAGCAGTAGCAGCAGCAGCTTATTTTCTAGCCCAGGGGACTGAACTCATGGCCTTGAACTGAGCCACACCCCCAATCCTCTTGCTTTTAGTGATTTTTCCCCCCCAGGTGCAAGCTGCACCTGAATCTTATTAACTTTTGCTTTGGGATGGCCTATATTCATGATTGTTCTGTCGCGTCTCTACCTCCCAAGTAGTTGGGATTATAGGCATGAACTACCACACCCTTCCCTGATGACTACTTTGTATATTAGACAGGCTCACTGGTTTATGCTTTCAACCAGTACTTATGGAGCCTCTGCTAGGAAGCAGATACTGTTGTAAACTCTAAGTGTACAGAGGTGAATGACGTACAAGAAATCCATTTCTTTGAAATTTATAAACTAGGGGCAAAACAGTCCCACAAGATATATTATTAAACTTTATAATATGATAACATAGTGTTAAGTGCTGGAAAGAAGACAGGCAAAGGAAGGCTACTATTTAATGAAGGATTACAATGAAAGTAACTCTTCCCTTGTGAAGTGAAGTTTAAGCAAAGTCCACTATGAAACCAAGGGAAAAGCCATGCTAAGATCCGGGTAGTAGGAGATATCTGAGAAAGGGAAATCCCATCAAATAGCATTGAAAAAAATCAAACAGGAAATTTCAAGCAAGAAGGTTAAAGATCTATATACTAAAGACCTGATAACAATTAGGCAAGAAAAGTAAATAAAGGCATCTAAATTGAGTATGAAGAAATAAAATTGCCTGTTTGAAGACGACCTAATCTTGTGTATAGAAAACTAGAATGATTCCATCGGAAAACTGTTAGAATAGCCAGCTACCTGTGCTTCACACAATCCTAGCTATTTAAGAGGCTGAGATGTCAACCCTGGCAGGAAAGTCCATCCAACTGTTTTCTCCAACTAACTACCTGAAAATTGTAAGTAGAGCTACGGCTCAAATAGTAGAGTACTAGCCTTAAGAGAAAAAGCTCAGGGACAGTGCCCAGCACTTGAGTCCAAGCCCCTGGACTGGTGAGTACGCACATTCAGGTGAGCACACGTGCACACACGCGCGCGCGCACACACACACACACACAGTTACAATAAACAAATTCAGTAAAGCTGAACTGGAGAAAGACCTCAAGATGACACACATAAATGGAAAGAAATCCTACATTCACAGAGTGGACGATTTACTATTGTTAATGTATATATACTGCCAATTATTAATGGGCTCTAGATAGTCAATTCAATCACTGTCAAAACTCTATTGTTATTCTTCACAGAAGGAGAAATACCAATAATGAAATTCATTCAGATCTCTGAGCGCCCTGAATAACCAAAATAATCTTGAGCAAAATGACAAAGGCTAGTGGCATCACACTACCAGAATTCAAAATATATTACAGAACTATAATACAACAATGACAATAATGAATCATGACACTGGCACACAGTAGAAATGCTGACCAGCAGGATAAAGTAGAAACCCATTATTTGTGGTCAGTGAAGTTTGACAAAGGTACCAAGAACAGACCATGGGGAAAGGACCAATAAAAACAGTAAAAGTGACATTTATCTCATCCTTTATATAAAGACCACCTCAAAGCAGATTAAAAATCACAGGAATGGGTGAGGAGGGAGCTGTTGGGCAGAAAATCAATATAGCAAGCTATAGGTAAAGTATATCGCATGACTTCCAAAGGATAAGGGATGATAGACACCCACTACTGTTAATGGCCTGAATTTATATGATAATGAATATAAGTATTAAGATAAATATAACAACATTTTAGTTATATTCCTTTTTTTTTAACTGCTTTTTGTTGAGTTACTGGTCCTGATTCTATGAAAAAAGAAACTAGGGGAGATAAAAGGAGACTGATAGAAAGGATGTGGTTGATTGACCATATTGTATGTAACTGTGGAAATGCACAAGGAAGTTTACTTTGTACAACTACTGTATGCTAATAAAATATCTAAAACAAACAAAAAGATTAAGGATTTAAATGTAAGACTCAAAACTGAGCAACTATTGGGGGTGGGAGGACCCAAGGGAAAAGGCTACATGGTATTGACCTTGACTGATCTCTTACATATGATCCTAAAAGCACAGCCACCAAAACAACAAGACACGTGGTACTGCAGCAAATCAAGAGGCTCTACACCCCCAGATGATGACAGCACTTCCACCATTAACAATAACCAAATGAGAAATGACCTACAGAATGGGAGAAAGGATTTGTAAATCATATAGCAGATGAAGCTACTTCCTAAATAAACATGGGTCTCAAACTATTCAACAACAGAAAAATAATAATCTTACTACAAAATAAGCAAAGGCCCTGAATAGACTCTCCTCAAAAGAAGAATGCCAAAGCACAATAGCAGTTTTAAAGGGCCAATGAGATGATACATGAAAAGAGACTCATCATCTCTATCAGAGAAATATAAATTAAAACCATAGTGAAAGGTCATTTTATACCTGTTAAATTCATTTCTATAAAAAGAAAAAAAAGAAAGAAAGTTAACAAGCACTGGCAAGATGTAGATAAAATAAAAAATGAACCTCTGCTCACTGTTGATGAGACTGTAATTAGCAGCCATTTTGGAAAACAGTACAGAGTTTCCTTGTAAGACTGAAAGTAGAATTGCCATAGAACCCAGCATCCTAACTACTAGGTGTACACCCAAAGGAACCAAAGCCAGTACATCAGAGAGATAGCTGTACTTTCACGTTCACTGCAACATACAAGACATGCAGCAACTGAAGGACCACAAAACAGGCAAGTAGATTTCCCAAATATGACATGAATACAATGGAATACTACTCACTCTTTAAAAGGCAGGAAGGTTTTCATTTGCAACAGTATGGATGAAGTTAGACAAAGTAAGGCAGGCACTGAGACACACAAGTAAGTCAGAGTCTCAGAAAGGAGAGAACAGAATAGTGGCTAGCAGAGAGGGTTGGGGGGAAGGGCAACTGGGAAGGAGGAAATGTTGGGGGAAAGGCTACAAAGGTTCAGTTACACAGGAGGAAGTTTCTGTGTTCTCTTATGATTCAGGGTCACTGTATTTAATAATGTATTTGTATATTTCAAAATAGCAGGAGAACAGCCTAAATGTCACCACAGAGAAATAACTTTTTTAATGTAAGGGTGTGTGTGTGTGTGTGTGTGTGTGTGTGTGTGTGTGTGTGTGTGTGTGTGTGTGTGTGTGTGTGTGTGTGTGTGTGTGTACTGGGTACACAGGACCCTAGAACCTGCTAAGTGGGCACTCTACCACTTGAATCATACCCCTCGCCAATTTTTGCTTTGAGTTTGTTTTTCAGATAAGATCTCTGGCTTTGCCCAGGGTGAGCCTCCAACCATGACCTTCCTACCTCCACTTCCCAAGGAGTTGCTGGAATCACAGGCATACTCTACCACCATGCCTGGCTAGACAATTGCTCTTGATTAGCTTGACATTTTCATTCCACAACGTATGTGTGTATCAAAACATATACCAACTACTAGGTGCTAATTAAAAGTGAAACTTTTTACAAAGCCAGGGAGAAGGGGCAGACAGAACTGACCACAAGAACCACAGGAGAAATGAGTCCACACAGAGGCAACCTGTGTCCACTTCTAGATAACTGCTCTGGAAAAGCAAAACACCAGCGGCATACTTCTCACCAGATGATACCCAATTACAAGCACCTGATTCTTTTTTCCAGCTTCACTCCTTGGAGATATCAAAGTCTCCCCTGGTTTACAGTCTCTTCAGGGATCTCAGTCTCCATAAACTTCTGCCTGACCAAGTCCGTGGAGCTCAACTCCTCCCTCTCAATTCCAAATAGCCAGAAGCATTTCCCAGAACTCCTGACACATGTGTGACACATTCACAGCCTAGACAACATGCAAGCAGTGTGCCCAATGCCAACAGCAACCTACAGCTGGCACATTCTATTAATAGAAACCCCCAAAATATATTATAACTACACTGGAAAATCTCCAATCTCCTAAGGAATCTTAGACCCCAAATACATCCAAGACTGTTGCTTGCCAATACTGTTTACTCTTCATGGACAAGGGAAAAGAATCTCCGCTTTCATACTTTGCAACACAGCCAGTAAACAAGACAGCACGTTTGAGGAAAGTGAACTGTGGGCTAGAGGCCTCCACATTCTCTGGGATGGGGCTTGATGTTGAGGTACAATTATTTACCATACCAGCAAACCTCAAACATATACCCCACAGCCTGTCAGCTTTTGGAATACATGCCTGAAAGTTGCTTTTCCAAACACTGTGAGGTTTTATAACATGATTGATCTCCAAATTTCAACAGAAAAAAAAGTCCTAGATCAGAAGAATCCCAGAGCTAGCATGGAATGTAAGATGGAAAGGAATGCTTTCTTCTACACGCAGACAAAAAAAAAAAAAGAGTTGTGTCTACCTCGTTCATGGTAAGACAGATCCGTTCCTTTGGACCTCATTTTAAAACACTAAATTGCCCATGAGTTTTTAATTTTTTTTGCCTCCCTCCAAAGTAGAAGGCAAGCTGTAGATGTGATTTCTCACTGTCTTTAGTCAGCTACACTTATTTTCTTTCCTGTTTCAGATGGTCAATACATTGTAATTATTCTATGATAAAATAAAAATTTAAAAAGCTCTTCATCCAGGGCAAAATCTATACCAATATTTTGGGGACCGGTGTGAGCGTAGGGAGGAAAAGAGAAATGATGACTTTTATCCAGTGAGCAAAACTCCTTATAATTAGGTTGGTGGTTTCTATGGTAACGAGGAGCTGACTCTTTTATTTGAAATAAAAAATAGCAACACTCCAGCTGTCCTTGTCGTCCGGACGCTCCAAAAGCAAATGAGAGATTTGATTTCACATTTGCTGTGACTACTGACGACTTTCAACCATTTCAACCATGTATTTTACTTGTTGTCAAGTTTGGGTGAGACACTGAGTTCCACTCCTCTGAGAAAGCAGGTGTGAAAAACAAATGTGAAAACAACCAAAACAAAATCATCTTCCCTCTCTACGACCAACATGCTGCGTTTTTTTTTCCCCTAAAGATCATTAAAAAAAAAAAAAATCAAGCTGCTTCCTTGAAGAAAACTATTGTTGGTGGTTCATCTTGAAAAACCAGTGGAGATCTCCAAAACATTTTTATCTGCATTTATAATAACAGCATCCACTGTCCTTAGGCACTTTACAGAGTCTAGTGATCATGTCTACCTGGAGATGAGGAGGCTTAAGAGGTAAAGCAACTTGCTCATCACCAATAAGAGCTACAAAGCCCATCACAGTACTAACTGATGGCAAAGTTGACATTTCATAGTAGTTAGGCTATTCCACTCTGTGTATATGCTCATTTTTAAAATCTAGGTCAAGAAACATCATTTACAAGAAGATGAAGCCCATTTCAGAAATGCCCCATGGATGACATGTACCAGCTCATGCCTGTAGTACTACTCAGGAGGTTGAGAGTTGAGGATCCAGGTTCAAAGCCATGCCAGGCAGAAAAGTCCATGAGACTCTAATCTCTAATGAACCAGCAAAAAGCCAGAAGTAGAGGTATGGCTCAAATAGTAGAGTACCAGCCTTGATCAGAAAGGTTGAAAAGGTAGCATGAGACCCTGAGTTCAAGCTCCACTAGGGGCAAACACACATAGAAGAAATGTCCCATGGAGAACCATGAAACGTAGAAAATCTGGGTCATTTCTGGAAAGAGTTGCCTTCTATCCTCCTTTCCTCCTTCCCTTTCATGTGGTCCCAGGATACTAAGGAATTCAAGAAGTCCTCGCTCGTCTAAGAAGGATCAGCCTATAACTGATGCACAAAAGCCAGGAAGACTGAATGGATGCTGATGAACACGGCATCAGGGGGTTACAGACTGAATGGTGCGGCCTGCCCTGGGTGGCCAGCAACTAGGAGCAAAGAAAGGCATTGGTTAAGGCGAAGACCTAGAAGGCTTGTCAAGAGAAGGTGAGGTACAAGCTAAACCTAGGAGGAAAAGCTGATGCTACCCAGATCACAGAGACAAAAAGAGCCATTGGGGGAGAGAAGCTGACAATGTGGATAATTTCAGGTAAAAGCACAGAAAGGTATCTTCATGGTGGTAAGCAGGGTCGGGGGGAGTCTTGTAAGTCTCCATGCACTGAGCGTGTGGACAAGAGGCCCTGGTGGAGCCTGTGCTTCTTTCATGCTGATCTATAAATCTGAATTCCTTGGAAATTCCTTCCAGTTATCCACAGCTCCAGGAGTTGCCCAGCCCAGCCACGGACCAATCAGCATTCCTTATGAGTCCTCATGGCCGCTTCAGCCAAGCAACCACTGTGTCCTTTAGAACAGGGACCCCGTGAAAGGCTCAGAATATGGCAAAAAAAATGTAGCAGGGATTAAATGGATGAACATAAATAGTCAACAAGTACTTGTTGTTTTAACTATATACATAGAAATATTAATTACTATACCTCAGCCCGAGCTATTAGCCAACTGCTGTGCCCACAGCACTTCATTTAATCCCCTCATTTGCTCTGGTGGGAGGATTCTATGCTAGCTTCATTTTCTAAATGAAGGAAGTGTGGCTGAGAGGGCCTGGGAGCCCGCCCACATCCACAGGGCTGGTAGGTAACAGAGTCGGATGGAGAGACTCACTCCATTATCCCAACGCTCCGCCTCTTAGCAGAATGGTACAATACCCAATTTGACTGGTTATTGCAAGAGCAGAAGCTTCATTAATGTAATAATCTCAGGACACAGTAGGTGCACAATAACATTCTACTGATTAGAGCAATTCTTAAAAAGCAAAGTGCATGAGCAGTATCTTGGGCTACATCCAGAAAAGCAAAACAGCTATGAGTTGTTCACACCGGCTGAGATGTAGACAATTAAAGTTCAAAAACAACTTGGGCAGAAAGGTATGCTAAACTCTATTTCCCAAATAATCAGCAAAAAGCCAGCTGGAGGCCTAACTTAAACAGTAGAGTACCAGCCAAGCAAGCAAACTGAGCTAGCCCAAGGCCCTGAGTTGAAACCCCAGCATCACTCAAAACAAAAAATAAAACCTCAAAAAAAAATCCCACTTTGTTATAGTTGAATGTAGTATTTGATGATCTTACAGGTTACTGATGGCAGGGAACTCTTGCAGATGGGAGAGTGTCATGCTTTCTCTAGCAAAATGCAGCCTCATGAAGAAACAAAAGTCATCATAAATTTCTATAGGATTTTTAGTTTATTTTGATAACTGAGTGCCTGGACTTTCCTCTATTTTCTATCTTTATTATTATCCTTACGTAGTTGTTCAAAGGGGTTCCAAGTCAAAGTGTCAATTTGTGAGTATAATGCATCTTGATCAATATCACCCCTTTCATCATTCTCACACATTTCTCCCAACTCCATCCATCTCCTCAATTTACCTAGTTCCATTTTTCACACAAATACATTGAATATTATGGCTGTATCCTCCTCTTTTCTTTAGCAATACGTTGAACTTGGACTAACAGTGGGTACCATCTTTCTCCTTTTTCTCAGCCTCAGCAGTTGGACAGAGGCTGACCTCACCATGGCCTGGGTAGGCCTGTGACTCAGGGCTGGTGAGCCAGCAAGTATTCTGCTTGGCCACAGTTCCAGAGGAAACTCAGAGCTCAAGAACTTGCCCTGGAGCCACCTAGAAACTTTTGACCCCCAGAAGTGCTGGGGAAAAGTAACAGTGGTCAGCAGATTGTCCAACTGCGGGTGAAGCAACTGTACTTGAGGGAGATGCAGTTTAGAGACACCAAGCAGGAGGCCTCTGAACACAGCCTCACCTGGGCATTTCAATCACCTAAATCAATTCTCACTTTTCTTTTTCCAAACCTAAAACCCTTTGAAAGCAGGCTCCTGTTTATTGGCAACACATAGTCCAGACAGAGATCTATTGTAAGAGAGAGAGGGACACTGGACACACGGTGGCCTAAAAGAGACTGAAGAAAATGTAAGACAGGCAGAAGGGCCTTGTGTTAGTTGCTTTCAGACATACTATACAAATTAGAAAATAACCAAGTAAACTGCTCTGTAGCAAAGCATCAGTGCTTCATGCCTGTAATCCTAGCTACTCTGGAAACTGAGATCTGAGGATCACAGCCCAGGCTGGAAAATCTGTGAGACTCGCATCTTCAATCACCAAAAAAACAAAAACAAACGTAGAGCTGTGGTTTAAGTGTTAGAGTGCTAGACTTGAGCCCAAAAAGCTCAGGGACAGGGCCAAGGCCCAGAGTTCAAGCCCTACTACTGGAACATGTCAATGAATCATAGGATCAGTCCTCTGGTGACCAGAAAGGGTGTTTACAACAAGACAACAAGAAGACAAACAGGAAAGAAATCCACCCATTCAACAAATACAGAGCATATCTGTGTGCCAAGGTTTGATGAAAACTTGCATCCTCTTTCAGATTAAATAAAGTCTACTGACCCATGAGATAAGTTAGAGGAAACAACATTACGAACTCCCCTCCTTCCCCTTCCTGCCACTCATGCACTTGAAGGACAATTTTAGACAGTTCAGAGTGCCCAATATCTATCTGGAAGTAAGTTGGAGCACAAAGGGAGGATAAAGGGAAACGGACTCAATTTCTAAGACATGTTCAGGAAAAAGCAAAGACATCCCCAAGGCCAAGTTGAGCCAGAGCCTGAGCACCAATGTCAAGATGGGAGCAAAGGCAGGGGAAGGGAGCCTTGTAAATAGCGCAGCTGATGATGGACTTGGATCAAAGAAGCTAAACCAGATGCTCTGGGGCTCTTGGCCTGGGAATCTGGCCATGAGTCTACTGTGAAGGAGAGTTTGAAAGTTAGTCCCCAATTTGATTGTATCAATGGGTGGGGCCTTTTAGAAAGTCCAGAGGTGTCAGCCATCATGAATGGGATTAATGCCTTCAGAAGGAAGCCTGAGTGTTTCTGTCTGTCCTGCAATGATGCAGCAAGAGGGAGCCATCTTTAAGACCCTAGGGAAGCCTTCACCAGATTCTGAGTGTGCTGGCACTTTAATCTTGGACTTCCCCTCTGCAGCTTTGATTATTTTCAGCTATGAAATCAACTGGCAACAGACAAGCTGACCGGAATACAAAATATACACACTAATTAACATGAAGAAACACAGGAGCCATGCACAGAAGGAAGAAACTCAAAGGAAGGGCTGGATGCTTGAAGCTTAAATAACACAGGGAGGTGTACAGAAAAAAAAAAAAAAACACCAAGAGCTGGAAGTCACTGGAGGGTGGGGTGGGAGCCCAAGATATAAAAGACTGGGAGAAAAATACATGGAGCAAAGGCCATCCTACTATGCATGTAAAAACGTCCCAGGTAACAATCACCAGGTCACCTGTGGTAGCCTCTGTCTCAGGCAGGGTCAGACTCCCGACGCTTCCTTCCTATGGAAAGATCACTCCTAGGAAGATACGGGCATGTCAAACAAACAGCCAGTGCCTGCATCTACTATTTGCCAATGAGGACAGACATCAGTTTTTGTTTTTTTGTTTTTTTGTTTTTGTTTTTGTTTTTTTTTTTGGCCAGTCCTGGACCTTGGACTCAGGGCCTGAGCACTGTCCCTGGCTTCTTCCCGCTCAAGGCTAGCACTCTGCCACTTGAGCCACAGCGCCGCTTCTGGCCGTTTTTTCTGTATATGTGGTGCTGGGGAATCAAACCTAGGACCTCGTGTATCCGAGGCAGGCACTCTTGCCACTAGGCTATATCCCCAGCCCTCAGTTTTTGTTTTTTAACCAAAAGATAGCTTTTAGAGTTACCTAGGTCTGCAGAGATCTATAGCTCCACTGAATAAACCACCTCAAATTGTGTCAAAGAATATATCCGGGGTAGGGTACTTTAGTCTTTTGTATCAGTTACCAAAAATCAGTCATCTATTCTAAGGTGTCTTTGTTACAGCAGCTAGAATAGACTAATTAAGAGCCAGGATGTTAGGCCTTGGCACCTAGAAAACTATTGGTGTAGAGAACCCTGATATAGAGAAAGTGTGTATGTGTGTGCATACCCTTAGTATAACTATTCAGAATCTAAGTGAACACCTAGGCACCAACGAAGTAATTTTAAAACAAATGGCATAGTGAAATCCCTTTGAATAATTAGTATATGCTAAAGAAAAGAGGAGACCAGGAATGTAAAACAGGTGCTGCCTGGAATGGGGGTATTTCTGGCAGGAGGAAGGATGACTGCAGAGAGTGATGGAGAGTGAATATGGTCAGGTTACTTTATGTGTCAGAGTGGAACACATCGAGATTGGTTTCAGAAGCAGGGCAGGGGTGGGAGGGAGAGTGATGGAGGTGGGTAAGACTGACCACTGCATCCATACACAGATATGTCACAACAAAACGATGCTGTACAATGAAACAATGCTAATAAAATGTGGAGCTAAACCTCGGCCGGTCCAGAGTCTGAGGGGTTGCTCACACACCTCTCAGCATGGAGATTAGAGCCACTACCTAAAGAGCCCAGTGCGGCAGAGGTGGCACAAACAGCCACCTCGAGACTAAGCTTGTAACTGTTTTATTTTTAGTTTTTGGACAAATTTTACTTGCCCCAGCATCGGTTACTAAAAACAAAAATGCAACAAATGTGGGCCTCACAGATGCAACATTTGAGAAGCTATAGTTTACCCTAGTGTTGTCTGTCAGAAACAGAAGGGAACACACAGATGTACTTTTATACGTCTATCATATTGAAACAGCAACAGGTGAAATTCATTTTTACAACATGGTGGGGGAGGGGTAACACTTAGGGCATCATGGTTGCTAGGTAGATGCTCTACTATTTGAGCCATACTCTCGAGCCCAACCCTTTTTGGGGTGGGAGGTGGCCATGGTGGTGGTTAGGGTCATGCTACATAGTCAAGGAAGGTTAGCATAGAACTTGCGGTCTTCCTACCTCCATCTTCATTGGGGCCTAGATGTTCATTTATGTTCTGAACATTCATGGAACAACCTGTACTTGAGTAACAGGTGTACACTACCACACTTGGCTTAATTCTGAAAATACATGAAACTAGTAGACTCAAAGAGTCATTACAATATGTTATCTATATGAAAAAGTAATGAGAAAATTCATATTTTCCTTACCAAGTTGTCTTCAATCTATACTATAAATTAGCATAGAATACATCCCAATTAGGATAAGCACATTTCAAGTTCACCATAACCAAATGTGGCACTTAGCCATCATCCTAGGAAATACTGATGCATAGAATAGGGGTGGGAATATTTCATATAAGGACCCAAAATTCTCAAAAAGATGAATATTACTTGGGTCAAAAGCAAGAGAAGGCAAAATAAAACCCAATAAACTCTGGGCACTATCACTAAAGAACTAACCAATATTCATATGGATAGTCTGCATATTACACTTGTAAAAGCAACTAAAAATCATTACTATAAAATTGCTTTCATTACAGTTGAGAAGAGTGTATATATGTGTGTGTGTGTGTATGTGTGTATGTATATGTGTGTATACATATATATCCATCCCTTTCTCATGGGTGAACAAAATTGAGGATCTGTACATACTCTCCTCACATTCTCTATTTCAAGTTCCACTTGAATGCCATGCATGACCTCCTGGGCAAAAGTCAAGACAACTCATTTCTTCTGTGGAAAACCTCAAGTTTCCCACTCCCTCTGCCCCTTCATTCCTAGAACAGGAAAAGTCACTGCATCTACCTCTGGCAGAACTCATGACTCAGCACTAGGTTGTGTACTTAGGATCGTTCTGTGTGTGTGTGTGTGTGTGTGTGTGTGTGTGTGTGTGTGTGTGTGTGTGTGTGTGTGTTTCTCTTTCTTTCTCCCTTCCCCCTACCTGGAGCTTGCTAGACAGGTGCCCTACTACTTCAGTTCCATTCCTAGCTTTAAAAAAAATTAGTTTTTGTTGTTGTTTTTTGTTTGTTTTTAATGTAGTCTCGCTTTTTATGCCAGGGTTCAACCTTGAACATCGCTCTTCCTACCTATTGAAGAGCTAGGATAACAGACATAAGAGCCACCACTCCCAGGCTAGCATAGGAGTTCAAAAGAGGACAAACAGCGTTGCCAAAGTCATTAGAGTAATTTTATTAAAATCATTCATGTAGAACTGATCACCAGGGCAGGGACCCAGAGGAAGCAAGTGAGACTCACCTTGAGCACAAAATTCAAGGAACACAGACAAAAGTACCTCAGTGTCGAAGAAAAAAAAATATTTTCCTACAATTTACGAAAAAAAATCAAATGAAATGACCTCCATAAAAGAACAATAACAGAACACCAAGCATTTAAAGTAAAAGCAGGGTTAGCAGCCCTGTTTTGTTTTCCCTTTTCCCCCAAGGCTCCAATATTAGGACCACGGGGCTCTGCTGCTGTCCTGTCTTCATTTAAAATTAATTGAATTTATTGAAACTTTTCAATATTTTATCCTTCTGCCCTGAGAGTGGAGAAAGATCATCAACCCCACGTGGAGAAACCAGTCAGCACCTGGTGTCACCCTGGGGCAGGACGCAACAAAGGAGACCCAAGTAGAACTGAATGGGAGGCCCAGCTGGGAGGAACAATGAGCGCTGTGTATTTCCCATGATAAGAACAGTCCTGAAGGCACCCATCCATCAACTTCCAGGAGGGGTGAGAGGCACTAGCTCCCTCAAAGCTTTTTCCAACTGGCAGCCCCTCCCTGTCGTTTGGAATTTGATTTTTCCCTCCTGTCCCCATGGGACTTCCTTACACAATAGGCCCCTCTGAGGGGACCTGCCTCCTTTCCACCTCTCCTTACTTCACCACAAGAGCTCAGATGCTGCAGGTACTGAATCTGCTCCAAAGATGATTTAAGTGGCAAAGAAATACAGTATGTGGGAGTCATCAAAATCCGCTTTCTGCAAACCTGACTTCAGGCCCAGATTATTTCAAGGCATGACCAGAATTGTCAATGAACTGTAAAAGAGAAAAGGATGGGAGGAAGCAAAAATTGCTACACACACACACACACACACACACACATACACACACACACCACCACCACCACCACCACCACCACCACCACCACCACCACCACCACCACCCTGGCCTTGCAGAGAAGGGAAGGTATCTTGCCTTCTTTCTAGCCAGGGCCTGGTCTCTGTCAGTCAACATGGTAGCATCTGGGCCTGTACAGCTTTCCACGCAGTCCACAGTTCCAGTGTAGAGCCGTGCTATCCTTGTGCTTCAGAGAGGACGAACAAATAGTCAAAGAGCTGCTCAATGCAGAACCTCACAGAAGAGAGAATGGGTTCTGCGTACCACTAGCTCTGCTCCTACTGTTCGCTTCACATGCCTCCGCTGTATTTCCCATTGGGCATTTCCTTTCTACTGGTCCCATTTCTGATACCACCAAGGAAAAGAAAAGAAAGAAAAACTCATACAGCATCCCAGGATGAGTTTCTTCTAAGAGACAGACAGGGAAACTGTTAGGTAGATAGGAATAAAAAAATAATGAGCCTTCATGGTGCTTCTTTTTCCCATAGTGCCTCAGGTTCCTGCTCAAATGCTTCTTCCCATAAAGCCCTGTGTTCCTGCACAGCTCATGAAAAGAGCTAGGGCACTGCATGCATGAGCCATCAAGGAATCAGCACAGAGCCCTGGGGAAGAGATATAGGAGGTACCTTGTCCTGTAAAAACCACTCTCACAGAGAATCCCATTGGATTTCTCTTTAGATTTTCTTTGGATTCCTCTCTGAATGGAGAGTCTCCCCTCTTTCTTTTATGCTTTCCCATCGCATTCAAATAAACACTTGGTTTACCTTAAGCACTTGCTTGCCTTTTAATTTTTTAATGGGCAAACATGACTCTATTCCTGTAGACACTGTCATGTGCTGCCTTGCTGCATGAGAAGCCTAACGTGAACTAGACTTCTTGGCTTGTGGAATTATGGGAGCAGAGTGTTTTTGTTCTTTGACTATATGCCTAGGCCCGTAGCTGGCAGAGTTGCTTCTTCCTGGTCATGTGTCACTTGGGTTCAGTGTCATCATTGGCACTATATCAGTGAATAGAGGAGAGTTTGAGAGGATGATACTTAGAATTCAGGGCTCTTAATCCCAGTACAGTGACCATCTCCACCTAAGACTTTCAATGTATTCAATATCTTCCTCCTGTATGTCAGGATTCAATCAACTCAATCGTCTTTTTCAGGATGATCTTTGTATCTTTCCAAGCATGGAGAAAAACAGTTCCAGTAGCTTGATTAAATGCAAATGGAATAAAAGAAAACTCTAATTTTCTCTCCATAGGGCTAGTATTAAAGAATGGTGTGGGGGTGTGGGGGTGTGTGCCAGTCCTGGGGATTGAATTTGGCCTGAGTCCTGTTCCTGAGCTTCTTTTGCTCAATGCTGAGTGGTTCAGGCCTGTAATCCTAGATACTCAGAAGGCTGAGATCTGATGGCAAGAAAGTCCATGAGACTCTTTTTTTGTTTTGTTTTGTTGTTGTTGTTTTGGCCAGTCCTGGGGCTTGAACTCAGGGCCTGAGCACTGTCCCTGGCTTCCTTTTGCTCCAGGCTGGTACTCTGCCAACTTGAGCCACAGTGCCACTTCTGGCTTTTTCTATATATGTGGTGCTGAGGAATAGAACCTAGGGCTTCATGTATACAAGGCAAGCACTCTTGCCACTAGGCTATATTCCCAGCTCCATGAGACTCTTATCTCCAATAAACTACCAAAGAATACCAAGTTTTTGAATGGTTTTCCTTATAAAATGTCACCACACCAGCTTAGTGTCCACACTGACCTATGCTTTCATCTCATCTACTCATTCAGGACAATAAACTCTGTAACGTAACATGACTCATACACACTGCAGCATGGGGAGGGAAAGCTCTGGCAGAGAAAGATGAAATTGGACTTGAGCTGCAGAGTTAGGTGTAAAAACTAAGAGACCATTTTCCTTGAGTCCCCCATTCGGAGCTACTATTCAGCCTTCCGAAAAGATGCTTCTTCTGCATTTTTTGGAAAAGTTAACATACATTCCCTTTACAATACAGAGAGAAGGAGAGTGAAAGAAAATAAAAAGTGATTCTGGAGCCAAGTAAGTTTGGAAAAATGTGCACTAGATGCCCTCCAGAAAGTTTATGATGTAGATTAATGTATGGATTTTGGAATATTTGCACACACATAATGAGCATCTTGGGGACAGAACCCACAAAATTCACATATGTTTCACATATACCTAAACCAAAGGCAATTTTATACAATACGTGTTGTGTGTGTATGTGTGTGTGTGTGTGTGTGTGTGTGTGTGTGAGAGAGAGAGAGAGAGAGAGAGAGAGAGAGAGAGTGCCTGTGCAGGCACTGATACTAGACCCCTGGGACCTGCCCTTGAGCTTTTCCACTCAAGGCTGGCATTCTACCACTTGAGCCACAGCTCCATTTCCAGCTTCTTTCACACACTCCCTTTCACCCGCCCCTCCTCCACACCCCCCCCCCCCAGTTTATTAGAGACAAAAACTCTCACAGACTTTCCTGCTCAGTTTGGTTTTGAACCACAATCTTCAGATCTCAGCCTCCCCAGTAGCTAGATCATAGGCAAAAGCCACCGGTACCCAGCATACAGTACTTTTACTACACTTAAATTTTGACTAAAACCCATCACATGAGGCCAAGCATGGAATTTTCTACCTGAGCATCATGCCAGTGCTATAAAGGTTTTGGATTGCAAAATACTGAGGATGTTGGGTATTCAGATTGGAGATCTCAGCCTGCATGCTTGCAAAGCAAACTCCCTTTCCCAATTTAATGATGGCTTCTTTGAGTTTCTAACTCAGTTCTTTTAGGCCTCAGTTTCCCCCACAGGGAAATCAGGATAATAAAGTTCATTCTCTGAAATTTACAACCATTAAGTGGGATAAGGCAATCTAAGAACTTAATGTGTGTTAAAAGGCAGACCGACAAGCAGTCAATGAAAGTCCACTCTCATGTCTTCTGCTACTATTTCATCAAATTCTACCATAGTTCATCATAACATGCCATGTGAAACAATACCCTTTTCTTCTTCTCTCTCATATTCCCTTCCCGTGGTTTTACGCCTGCTATCACTGTATCTGATCTTAGTACCCTGGATACTGTACATATGTATTAGAATTAAGGAAGGGAAAGGGAATACCAAAATGGAGAGACAAAGGATAAAAAGACAAACCATTTCAAAAGCAATACTTACCAAACCAGTTGGTGTAGACCAACTGTATAACTCATGGGTGGGGGAGGGAAGGGGGAGCGGGGAGGTAGGTGAAAAATAAGGAAGGAGGTAACAAGTTAGATAAGAAATGTACTCACTGCCTTACATAAGAAACTGTAACCCCTTTGTACTTCACATTGACAATAAACAGAAAGAAAGAAAGAAAGAAAGAAAGAAAGAAAGAAAGAAAGAAAGAAAGAAAGAAAGAAAGAAAGAAAGAAAGAAAGAAAGAAAGAAAGGAGCACATGCCAGGCTCAAGGCACTCTTTGCTGAGAGCCATCCCCAGGACTTCAGGGAGGCAGAGAATGTGCCTGTTTCTCTTCCTTCCTTACCCTTTCCTCATTTGATACCATCTATTTGCACAAACCCTCCAGTAACTTTCTACCTCTATTCTGGGACTGTGGACTTCAACTGGGACTTCAACTGCGACTGTGGAAATGGCAAGAAATGGCTCAAGAAGGAGAGAAATGGATCCAAAATTGAGACCTCCCATTTACTATAGAGGAACAAATTGAGCTCCATTACACATGCCCCCCCTTCCCCTTTTTTGCTCAGTGACACATTCCTTTTCACTAAAAGCTCTCATTTGTGACTTTATAATTATCTCCTTAAAAATTACTCCTGGGCAGGGTTTCAACAATACCAGTCAATAATGATCTGATTTGACTAAAATTACCAAGTCATGTGTAGATGCACAAAATTCTTTTCAGTAAAGCAGTTGACAAATTAAATCCTTTCACCTAAAGCCAGGAACAAAGATGACTTAATGACTTACAACTTCACAAGTGTTTGCTAAACAGTGCACTTTGTAGTTCTACCACCTCAGGCATATTCTTCTTTCAAATGCTAATATACAACCTAGGGGTTGTGACTGGGTTAAATACCCTCCCCCTGGCCTCAGTTGACATTGTTTATGGTTATTAAATCCAGTCAAAGGTACCTATTTCTGCCATGCTGAATCACACTAAGGTAAGCCTGGGAAGAGAAATACATTTATAGATGTCATAGCATCTGTTCTGGAAACAGGCACTGGGCAAAAACATGCCTACCAAGATGGAGGCAAGAACAGATAGCAAAGCAATGGTAATATTAAACCCACAATGCCAAAGAAGACAGTGGATGCTGCCAAGCTTCTCAGGATGGAAAAAAGGATTTTGCCAAAGAAAGCCCAAAGAAAATCACAAAAGGTAGCAATTTGTAAAACAAGAATACCCATCAACTTCAATTAGCTCTGTGCATGCATGTATATGACCACAAAGTGCCACATTGGACAAATGCTAGCGGGGTTGTCCAGAAACCACAGAGGCAAAAACACTGGGAATGAGGGACTACGAGTGGATGCCTAGAGAGCCAGCTGGTGGCTCGGGGATCTGGGTCAGAGGAGGGAGGAGGCATCTTCACAAAGAA
The DNA here is from genome assembly GCF_023159225.1 of Perognathus longimembris pacificus. Classification (NCBI taxonomy): domain Eukaryota; kingdom Metazoa; phylum Chordata; class Mammalia; order Rodentia; family Heteromyidae; genus Perognathus; species Perognathus longimembris. The sequence goes on from NC_063170.1 coordinate 53,739,086, forward strand.
ACCATGGAAGCTTGTATGAAAAGACAAAAGGCAGAACTAGTTCAGCGGGGGAGAGAAAATACTGCATCCTGGCTTAAAAACTCACTATGTTTCAATTGACTATGTGCACAGTGTGTCATCCTGGAGGGCACGAATACATGTTTTCCAAAGGTGGTCATACCTAACCCATGTGCCACCATTTGTGCTCAATAAGGATACTTCCCTGTGAGGTGAAAATGGCGAATTACCTGGAGGAAGAGGTGATGGGGCATGGAGCTTTAATTTAATGACATTTGAAGACAAGGATGGTCTTCACCTCCAAGACTGACTCCTGGTGGTAAGCATGAACAGCTACACACCCAGGGTTGAAAAGCACTAAAGTACTTGTTGGCAAGCAGCCATTTTGCACGTTCAATGATATACCCTCATGGGCACCAAAGGGTTAACTGTGGGCACAGGACTCATTTCCCTCCATGAACCATTTCCCAGGTTGAGGACACTCTTGTCAGTTCTGGGCACCTGTGTCATGGCGCTCTCAGTAAACGCTTCTGAATATTTCTCCCATTTTATTCTAATGGTAAAAAGAAGATCAACTGTGATCACATAAAGACCCTACTACTTTGGAAGATGCTGGGTTTCAATTCCCAATACTCCCACTAAGGGAAATGGAGTACCTCACTTGGTCCTAGGACAATCACAGTCACATGGGAGCTGCTCTAGCCCAGACCCTTGGGAGAGGGCACAATGATAGCAGATGCTCAGCTTCCTCAAGAGCTAGGGGGACAAGCATCCCGAAGGTGAGTCCAGCTGAGCCACAAGCAACTATCTCCATCTACATCCCTGGAAATGGGACTTTCTTGCAAACACACCCAATCTGTAAAATACTCAGGGGAGCTTTCCTCTTCCTTAGCATCATGCATTCTGAGCAATTGACCAGCCCCATACCGGCATGATCACAGTCAAAAGAGTTTCAACATGAAATGTTCCCCCACAACCTGCAGGGTTGAATATGTAGGCCCCAGCTGGTAGTAATATTTTAGGAGGTTCTGGAAACTATGGAAAATGGGGCCTGGCTGGAATACTAAGTCACTGGGGCCTGTCTTTGAAGGGCAGATCTTGCCCTGGTCACTTACTTCCAGTTGCTCATTGCTTCCTGTCCACCATGAGGTAAAGGAAATTCCTCTCTCACACATTTCCACCACCATGATGTTCTACCACAGCAACCATACATTGAACTCTTGAGCCAAATAGATCTTTTCTCCCTTAAGTGGTTCTGTCAGCTATTTCAGGGACCAGCAACACAAAAGTAACTAATACCCCTGATTCTTTTTTTTTTTCTTGATGGCAATTGGAAGACCTGGGCTCTTACTATTTTCAGTGCTTATCCATAGCATTCTGCAGAGAAACAAAGTCCCTTTCCTTGTTTTTATAGATAATTGTTGGTGGCACTTACAAGCAGCTTCAAATGAGTACACAGGTTTTATTTCCCTGTAGACTTTAAACAACAATGTCCTGCCAGAGCTGAAAATCTAGTTGACACTCCTGGGGACATGTCAGGTTGCAGCCATAATACCTTTGAGGAATCAGACATATATGGGGAATAAAACTTTCTAAAGATGAAAAATAAAAGCCAATATTTTCCCTATGGAAAAATTGACTATGGAACATATAGTAGTTTCCTCCATGCCTGGTTATATCAGTTATCTAATAGAACAATAATGATGAGTATAAGATCACTGCAGCATTTCTTTCCCATGAGTCTGCAGGGTTCAGGCAAATCTGGTTGGGCCCCCTCTTGTGTTTAGGGATTGGATGATTTAGGCAGTGTCTGGCTGGTCTATTCTACAATGCTTTATATTCTGCAAAACTTGCTCATTCTACCCCTGGACCAGGAGGCTGGAAACCAGGCACATCTTTCTGTAGATGACCACACTGTAGAAGTATAAGAAGAGATGGTGTCTATACCTGCTGCAGCCTGTTTTGTATCAGCAGGCCCATGACTGAGGTCATGGTCAGAGTGGAGGAGCACTATGAATGGTGTGAGCATGAGAATTGGTGGGGGAGAATCAGGGCCACAGGCATCAAAAGGTCACAGTGGTTGTAGTCACTTGTGGAGACGGTAGCCATGTTTCCTGAACCCCACATCAATGTTGATCAGGATTTTTTTTTTAATGTGTATGTGCTGGTGCTGGGGCTTGAACTCAAGGCCTGGGCATTGTCCCTGAGCTTCTTTTGCTCAAAGCTAGTGCTGTACTTCTTAAGCCACAGAATCATGGATTTTTTTGGTGGTTTATTAGAGGTGAGAGTCTTACCAGCTTTCCTACCCCGGCTGGCTTCTAACTGCAATCCTCAGATCTCAGCCTCCAGAATAGCTAGGACTACAGGTGTGAGTCACCAGCACCCAACTCTGGTTGTGATTTTTTTTTATACTCATCCAATGGAAAAAATATATCCTGGAATGAGTGATTTAGATGGTAAAAGATGGACATTTCTGAGACTTTAAGGGTGTATTTCAGGTAATATACCTGGAAAAAAAGTTATAAATTGAGATTATATTGGAAAGCAAATGGATGTTGCTAACAAATGCCAAAGCACCTTTGAACAAAGGTTGAAAGTTTCTGACAAGTTAGAATAGAGTCTGTCTACTGTGTACAACTGCTTAAGAATAAAAATATCCATAGGTAAGGAGCCAGTAGTTCACACTTGTAACCCTAGCTATTCAAGAGGCTGAGATCTGAGAATTTGGGTTTGAAACCAGCAGGATCTGAAAGTCTGTGAGGCTTTTATCTCCAATTAACCATTAACAAGCCAGAAGTAGAGCAGTGACTCAAGTGGTAAAGGGATAGCTTTGAACAACAACAACAACAATAGCTGACAGCACCTAAGCCCTGAGTTCAAGCATCAGTATTAGCACACTGACACACTTATACACACACACAGAGTAACAGTGATCATCACAAACATTCAGAAGCATCTACCATGTCTCAAGATCAAATACTTTCTATGCATTATCCATCTTAATGTTTATGATAAAGCTAGGCAATGGGTACAAGTAATGATTTTGCCAGTTTTAAAGATAAAAAACTAAGATTAGTGATGAAAAAACTAGTCCACCAACACAGAAATATTAAAAATAGAGCCAGGACTTGAACCTGAGACTCAGGTCTGATTGTACACTCATCTTTTTAACCATAATTGTACGCCGTCTCTCCCTTGAGTCACATAAATCCGCTGGGCTTTTCTAATTGTTCTTGTTCTTGATCAATAATGCTCAGAGCTTCAGAATCTTCTGCTACTGTCAGAAAGCCTGTGATATCTAGGTTCTAAGGTCTATGTGAGTACATTTTACTCAATGCCAACTAGTTTTAACTCAACATTTTGTCTTCTAGTACACGAACTATGACAGTTTCTGTGGAGCAGTTAGGATGAAATGAATCGCATCAGGCCTGATTGGTTACTGCAAATCTATGAATATAAATCATGTAGAGAGGAGATCAATAAAGCTCAGTGGAGGAGAATGGAAGGGGGAAAGCCCAGCATTTGGCATCAGACACCCTTGGTTGCTTTTCTGTAAAATGAGACTCTTCATTGATTATATTCAAAACAATCCACTTAATACAGCTTGATCTATAAACACAGACCAAGATTTCAAAACGTATTTCCTTGTATTCTCTAAGCAATGTGCACATGTACATAAAAGTGGGCTGCTGCCCCAAACTGCTATTTGACCTGTGCTGTACTACACACTAAGTAAATTATCCTAAAGTTTTCTAAGACATTTCGTTGACTTTGGAGGTTGTGGGCACACGCTTGCTAATCAGTGATGGCCCTATCTGAATGGTAGCTGGCTCAGGGACCCACATAAGCCTCTCTCAAGGACAATCCACTCACAATCATGAGGACCCCACCCCCTGGCACTTGGCTCTATCCAGAAGGAAGGCAGATGCTACTGGTGCAATCCTGGCCAGCGACCAGGTGTCAGCTCCTCCCACACGATCTAGACACAGCCAACCTTGGCCTCTGCTGCTGACGCCATCAGGATCTCCTGTTCTCTCTCCTTCCCACGGCTGGCCACTCTGGCACAGTAGACAGATGCTACACAGGCCTCACCCCCGCTCCCACCACTGTGCTCTGACCTCCCAGGTCTTCTCCGCTTTGCTGGTTTAGTGCTGGTGTCAATCAACAGCGTAACCACAGCACAGTGATTCGGGACCTCCTGACTAAATTCCAACCCTGAGAAATACTTATTTCATACCCTCCTGGGATTTCCGTGTTGTTTCAATTCCTTAATGCATGAGAAGATGTCTTCCAAAACAAACAGTAAATATTGCTTAAAATATGTTCTGGGACACCTTTTTAGCTACTGAATATGCAGTTGGCAAATAAAGCAAAGAAAATTTAAGCATTAATACTTCCTTCTTCCCTTGATTCCTGTTCACCAGTTCTCTATGAAACCATCTGCAAAGCATGAATAAATAAATAAATAAAAATAAAGCCCCAGGGGCTGAGACTGTCAGCTCAATGGTGCTACTGTGCTAGGCAGAGTCAAAACAGTTAATGGAACAGAATCCAAACAGAGCTTTGTGGCAGCCATGAATCTTCTAATCCTCTAACGAGGTTGACACCCCAGCTTCGAGACCGGTGCAATAAACACGGGTGTCTTCATTGTTGAGAATGGGGCCCAAACTTCCATCCCTGTTGGTGTCAATAATACAACAGACTGTACCAGGACAAGATCTTGGAAGATCACATTAATCAAAAGACTGATGGTAGAGGACAGTGGGAGAAAGTGACAGGAGCTGGAAACAGCAAATATAAAAGGACAGGGGTAGAAATAGAGATGGAAACATAGAAACTAAGGAATCAGATCCCACAATTATGGTGGCTGATGAATCCAAAATTGGCCCCGAGTCTGCAGAGCCAGGAGATGTCGCTGCTAGAGCTGATGTCCCAGTTTTAAGGCCATTGGAGCTGATGGTAAAGATGAAGTTAGCACAGAGGGAACTCTCACAGGGGCATTCCTTGTGTTCTGTGTAGCCCTTCAAATAGTTAGAAGGAGTACACTCACATTATTGAGCGCAATCTGCCTGTCTGAAGTCCACTGATTCAAATTTTGTGTGTGTAGTGTGCCAGTCCTGGGGCTTGAACTCAGGGTCTGGGCACTGTTCCTGAGTAGTTTTGCTCAAAGCTAGGACTCTACCACTTGAGCCACAGCTCCACTTCTGGCTTTTTGTGATTAACTGGAGATGAGAAGCTTAGACTTTTTCTGCTTAGACTTCAAGCCCTCAGATCCTCAGCCTCCTGAGTAGTTAGGACTATAGGTGTAAGCCACCAGAGCCTGGCTTCACTGATTCAAATATTAATCTCACCTCACAACACCAGCACTGAAACAAAAGGAATAGATGGTCAAAAACCTGGGCACCTCATGGCCCAGTCACATTAACACGTGAAATGATCTATCACAATATTGGCATCTCTTAATGACCACTGATTCTAGTCTTGAGTAGAAGTTCCAAGGGTCTGCTGCTCAAGAAAAGTCTAGCAGATTTAAGAATCCTGGAGATTTTACAGAGATGGACTTTTCTAGCACATGGAGAATTCCACCCAAAGAGGGAGGGGAGGCTGTGAGGCAAACCACAGTGGGAAACATTATCAGATAATGAGTCATCATCTCAGCTTAGCAGCTTCTGCTGCTTCCTCTCACAAAGCAACATCTTAGCCCCTCAAGGGTTAAGAAACATTGGGGCTAGGACTGGAACTTCGCAGACAAAATGGGTGTGTATGCAGAGGTGGATAGCAAACCTCACAAACAATGTTTTTCCAAGAACATATTTCCCCCCTCATCTACAATTCCTTTGCTGGTTCATCTAAAATACTACATTGCCTCAGGCCTAGGCAGGTTCCTGAATCCTAACTCTATTTGTTCCTTAAGTGATCCTGTTCACAAATTTAAATATCATCATATATGCTGATGATACCCAGATTGATTTTCCCCAACCTAGATCTTCTTCACCAAATAGCAATTTCATATGGTACAACTAAATATAGCAATCAACTAAAATAAAAATGATATCTCTCACTTCTACCATGAGCTGTTTTTTTTCTGTCTTTCATTGAAATGATGTTTTCTGGCTATGAGATTCATAAAAGCAAAACGTTATTAAATACTTGCTGCAATTTATAACTGGAAGGGACCAGATGCAAGATGACCAAGGAAAACCCACACTTACCTAAGAGCCATTTAACGTGGCTTTTTCACTCCTGTTTTTAACCCAGGTTGGCTAAGTAGCATTCAGGGCCCGGGTCAAGGTGAGCATACCAGCGTAAAAAGACTAGAAAGACTCACTATCGACTCTTCTGATGTTTGCTGCAAAAGAGACTAAAACTTCCAGTCAACAAGATCAGCCACTGAAAGTTTAATTTTAGGGGGAATAACAAGTCAGGTTGTTTTGGCAAATGTGAATTGCGAAAAGATAAGGAAATGAATCTCAAGTTTATTCCACACATTCACCATTTGCCTCTGTGTTTGCTGCTAGCCTTTCTGACCCACTCCAGCAGAGCTAGTGCCTGTGTGCATAGGGGTATCAGCAGGTGACTACTCAAACCAGACCAAGCTCAGCATCTTGGCATTGATGGATGTTAAAACTGAGTCTGTAGCAGGGCTTTGTACATGCCCAAGGCTCAGCTCAAGGAATTTTAAGCCCATGACGAAGTACAGCCCCAGTTCCCTGTCAATAACCTCAACACCTCCACCCACACACAATCTGTTTTCCATGAGAAATCTGGCATCAGTGCTTTTGATTTGATTTCATCCCCAACCCAGAGGAAGTGAGGATTTTATCTATTGTATTTGTTTACTTACTTATTTGGCAGTACTAGGGTTTGAACTCAGGGCATTGCATTTAATAGACAGGTGCTGTACTACTTGAGCTATTCTCCAGTCATTTTTTACTTCATTTTCCAGACAGGGTCTCATACTTGTGTTCCCAGTGCTGGACCATGACCCTTCCATTATGCCTCCATACATTGGGATTATAGATGTGTACCACTATGTTGGCTTGTAGGTTGAGATGGGTGAATCTCAGTAATTTTTTTTGCCTCGGCTCTCCTTGAACCTCAGACATCCAAATTTTCACCTCCTGAGTAGCTGTGATTACAGATATGAGCCACCATTCCCAACTTGGGATCCAGAAAGCATTTTAAGCTAATGTCTTTGTTTTACAGATGAACAAAGTAAAGCCCAGAGGAATCCAGTAACTTTCCTGTAGTCATACAGCAAGTCTTTCCATCTCAATGTCTTTACTTCCCTGTGTGTAAATGTTGATAGCAAGCCCATCTACCTTATGGGGGATTTGTACTTACTAAATGAGATACCATATAAAAGAGACACAGCAAGGGTACCTGGAGAAAGAAAGAAAAACAGATGTTTGGTATTAACACTGTCCTGCAGGCTGGTCCTCAGAGCCTGGGGCTGGAAAACTCTGCTAAGCCAGCATGCATGGCCGTGTTACGCTCAATTGTATCTACTACTGTGTATGCTTGGCCCACTCTAAAATTAATCATTTTCTATCTTTGAACTTCACAAATTAGACCCAACAGTGGGGAGAAGGGTGTGAGGGGCATGTGGGAAAAAGGGAAGTCTCCATTTTAAGCAGAAAATGGCCCTTCCTGTGGGAAGGGATTTGTCTCCCCTTAGGAAGACAGGGCTAATTAAAGAAATCTGTGCAGGTTCTTCCATTTAAATAGACAGGAGGGCAAAGGAAGCCTGTCATATGTGAGAGACTGCCCTCTGCTGGTTGTTTTCATTCGTGCAAGCAATGTGGGGCTTGCGCTCTCCTGGGCCAGGCAGAGGTTTAGTAGTGCAGGAATCCTAAGGACTGATCTACACAAGTGGGAGGCACAGCCCTGCTCAAGCTGAGCCCTCCACCTCCCTCAAGGGACGAAGGATCCTCCAGGATTCGTACTCCAAGGAAAAATAAGGAGCACCAAGACGGACAGGACGTGGCTACAAATCGAGCCACTCACGTTTCTGGTGGCCTGCCTAGCTAGTTAGGACTGGCACCTGAACCTTGGGAACAGCCATAGTTTCGAGTGCATAGCAAATTATTACACGGACCTGCAGTGCAGGGCTTGTCCACTACAGGCACAGGAAAGGTGTTGCGCTTGTCTCTCGGTGTAACACTGCTCTGCAAACCCCAAAGATCATGGTGCTGGGCTAATGTCTCTTACCTTACCCGGACCGGGAGAAGGGTTTTAGACAGACATAGGAAAAGGGATGCAGACGTGGTAGGTGGTCAATAATGGCCATCTTCTATTTCAAGATTATCAGAGTCTGGATGGTTCTCTGGGAAGGAGAAAAACCTTTAGCTTCACAAGAGCTTAAATCCACACCCACAGTCCTTGGAGCTTGAGATTTCACAGCTCAGAACTGTATCTGAAGCCATTCTGAGGAGCTGCATGGGGCCTAAGAACATTTATTTAAAACTACTATTTAATATTACCTTTTGCTTTTAGGAGGAATCTTCAAACAAATATAAAAGTCAAAGACAATGCCAGGCACGGTGACACATGCCTGTAATCCCAGCATGAAAGAGGCTGGACTAGCCTGCACTCCATAGTGAGATTCAGGCTAGCCTAGGTTATGTCATGAGATCCTAGGAAAGGTCTCACAGGTGGGGGAGGGGGAAGAGAAGACAGGAGAGAGGAGAAGGAGAGAGAGGAGACGGGGGAGAGATGAGAGAGAAGAGAGGAGAGAGAGAAAGAAAAGGAAAAGGAAATAAGGAAGAAGGAAAGAGAAAGAAAGAACAAAAGAAAAAAGAGGGAAAGAAAGAGGAAGGAAGAAAGGAAGGAAATGGATAAATCATGGATGAACAGGAAAAAAAAGAATCACTTGATTAAACTTAGTTAATGTACTTCATAACAGTTTTTGTGATTATCCTATGAGCCAATGAAAATATAGTCTCTGAACAACATTGGAGAAAACTCTAGCCACCCATTAACACCGAAGAAAACTTTAATTAAAAAAGGCTTACACCTATAATCCTAGCTACTTAGAAGCCTGTGGTCTGGGGACTGAGGTTCAAAGCCAGCCTGAATAGAAAATTCCATGAGACTCTTGTCTTCAGTGAAGCCGTGAAAGGCCAGAACTGGAGTTATGGCTCAAGCAGTAGAGTGCCAGATAAGAGCAAAGTCTGTGAAGCCCTGAGATAAGGGCTCCATATAGCAGCAGAAGATGATAGAGGAGGAGGAGGAGGAGGAGGGGGAGGGCGAGGAGGGGGGGAGGAGGAAGAGGAGAAGGAGGAAGAAGAGAAGGAGGAGGAGGAGGGGGAGGGGGAGGAGGAGGAGGAGGAGGAGGAGGAGGAGGAGGAGGAGGAGGAGGAGGAGGAGGAGGAGGAGGAGGAGGAGGAGGAGGAGGGAGATCTTTTAAAGTTCCAAGTTTTAGAACTTTTGCTAGCAATTGTTCTAAATGGTTCATGGATTTTGTCTCTGTTAGCAAGCAGAGCATGCAGCCCACAATTGCAACATTTTTGTTGAAAAGGCATCATGGAACCCAGGCTGTTTACATAAACATCAGCTCTACTGCTTACTAAACTTCAACCATGTGCAACCTAACCTCCTCGAGTCCGTTTTCTCATCAGAAAAAATGGACTCCCCCTTACTGTGGAGCTGTGGAGAGATTGTGTGAGACTGTGTCTGCATTCCTTGTTAGCAGAAGATGCCCAGGAAACCCCACATTGGCCTGGGGGTTGGTAATAACTTCGGTTGCGGACTAAGGAGAACACATGAGGCAGGGCTGAGGGCTTGGCTTTGAGAGTTAGAGCCAGATTCTGCTTGTCACGTTCTAGATACACACAACAAGCCACATTGCCCTGCATCTTCTGTGAAGTGTCACTGGAATGCAAACAAAAGGAAAAGCAACATGGCCAACAACTATCAAAAATCTCAGGGTACTAAGATATTATCATGAGCTAGTAGGAAAAGAGTTTTAAAAACTGTAAGACCATCCATGCAAATATAAGATGACTCATATTCCACACAGACCATAATGACATATTTCAGGGTCCTGAATAAGGGTTTGCTTTGTTTTCTGTGCTGTTACTAGAGCTTGAACTCAGGGTGCTGTCCCTTAGCTTTTTCCTCTCAAAGTTAGCACTCTACCACTTGAGCCACAGTTCTACTTCTGGCTTTTTGGTGGTTAATTGGAAATAAGTCTTATGGACTTTCTTGTCCAGAATGGCTTTGAACGATAATTGTCATATCGCAGCTTCCTGAGTAGCTATGATAAGAAGCATGGAACACCAATACCAAGCGGCACTTCCAGAGTTTTGCTAGTTAATTGCAGCTAAGAATCCCTCTGATGTGTCTGTCCTGCCTGGCTTTGAACAATGATCTTTAGACCTCGGCTTCCTGAGTAGCAAGAACTGCAAGCATGAGCCACCAGCGCCTAGCTATGTTTTAGTGGTACTCAACTCCCTTGCTGAAACGAAAATTCCTTTGGCTTAGGGACATGATGCTCATGAAATCATCTGCTAGGGACCTTAAAGAGAGAGAGAAAATGGGGCTCAAATGATCCTCACTCTGTGGAACTCAGAATGACTAAACAGGCCAGAAACTCCCAACTCTGAACACTGACTCTTTTTTTTTTTTGCCAGTCCTGGGCCTTGGACTCAGGGCCCGAGCACTGTCCTTGGTTTCTTTTTGCTCAAGGCTAGCACTCTACCACTTGAGCTACAGCGCCACTTCTGGCCATGTTCTATATATGTGGTGCTGAGGAATTGAACCCAGGGCTTCATGTATATGAGGCAAGCACTTTTGCCACTAGGCCATACTCCCAGCCCCCCAACTCTGAACACTGAGAATCGTCATTTAAGTGAAGCTTTTCTGGGACTTGGGAGCAAACCTGACTTCAGCTCACATATGGAACTTTATTAAGCATGAGAGTCATCTTTCAAAAAAAAAACCCATCAAGTTCAACTGCATTATTCTTGCATAGCTCTGAGCTGATGTCGCAGGCTCTCCAGCCAGGCACGGGCAGAGGTGGGATTCCAAACATCTTTTCAGCACAGCTCAGGGTCGTGTGTAGGAATGGTCCCAGGACAAATGCCACAATTAGTTCCATGTGTGAGAAACAGAGAGCTAGAAGACATCTCTGCCTTGGGCCAGCAGGATTCTTGTTGGATTTCTTTCTCTTCTCATCATGTAGTTCTAAATAGAACTTTTGTATCCCTGCTGTGGGATTCAGATTCCCAAAGATAAATGCAGGAGTTGGAAACAAAATACACAGATACACTGGTCTATCAGGACCCAGGTAATAAATAGCAAAAAAAAAAAAAATCAAAGCAGATGCATCAGAATATAGACATAGGAGACTTTAGTGGGACAAAGTTTAACACCCAACTAACAAATATCAACTTTCCCTACTGGTAAGAATAAATATGCTTAAATACGGCTAAAGGATTTGGAAAACAAAAGAGCAAAAAAAAAAAAAAAGAAAAAACATATTCAGCCACTGGAAAACTTCTTCATATTACAGAGAAGTTGGGGGGTGGGGTACCTCTTTGTTGGCATAAACCTAAGTTCAGGGTAGAAATAGGCTAACAATGGCAATATGCAATAACAGATTCCAGGTCTTTCCAGTGCTGTGCTATCATATAGTACGTACACAGTCATCGTCCATATTGAAGCATTTTCCTGAATATCACTATCTGTGGATTCAACCAGCCACAAATATAAAAAATAAATACTCACAAAATTTGCATCTGTACTCCAGATAAGACTTGTAGACTTCCCCAGCTGTTATTTCCTAAGCAACATAGCAATCAACTATAGTATTTATGTTCTTGTATAAGTGATCTAGAGGTGATTGAAGGTATTCAAGGGGATGTGCATAGGTTAGATTCAAATGCAAGACCATTTCACATAAGCAGCCTGAGTAGCCTTAGATTCTGGTATCATAGAGTCTTTGAGTTGAACCTAAACAACTTGAGCATCCTCAGATTGTTATCACAGAGTCTTGAGTCGATCTTCTTGCATAGCAAGGTGTCGGGTCTCTGGCCCCCCACACTCCCCCGACCCATGGGAGAGACAGGGAAGGCACGCCCCGACCGAACGAGCCAAACAAGGAGAAGGGTGGGCAGGCCGCCCGCACCCAGCCCTCCCTCACCGGAGGACAATCAGACAGCCTGGGAGTCAAGTCAAAGCAAGATCTCGTTTATTGGGGAAGTACATGCCACTAATATAAGGCACAGGAGCCAATCAGGTCTAAGATCGGCAGGAAGGGGAGGGATGAGCTGTCCATCAAGGGCGGAAGAGCCGGGGGAGTCACAGCCCACAGAACCGCCTCTGGGTTATAACCAAAGACACTTGTAGCAGCTGCGCCGTTGTTGTTAGGCACTGCCATCTTAGCCACACGTGGCCCCAAGACTGAGAAACAGGCAGGGCCAGCTAGTTGACTTCCAGGTGTGCCCCACAGCAAGGATTCACTGTTGAATTCGTCATTTAATCATCACTCATGCATGGATGTATGGCGGTCATCACTCTGAGTTAGTGAGCCCAGTATCTTGCTCTGAAGTACCAAAAACCAAACCCAGGCCTGTCCAAAACCATATGTTTTAACCAGTAAATCTTTTTCTCACAAGGGACATTTATTAGAGGAGAAATGTGTTGCACACACACTGCACCAGCTCCATCTTCTCATCCTATCTACTAATCTCTCTGAATTGAGACTTAGATGAGCAACCAAAATCTTATGTACACAAAACATGGATTTGTTCTTGATTGCCTACTATAAAATGCAAAGTTTGTATCTATAACAAGTAAAGGAATCTTACATAAAGATTTGAGAGCATTTCTCTTTGTAATGCTTTAGAGAATTTACAGACTTGGTTTGAAAAACACCACCTAAGATCCAGAGGCTGCCCTCCGCCAGGCCCCCGAGTGTATTGCCCTGAGGATACAGTGTGGAATCCTAGGTCTAAGACTGTATAAGGTAAAGAGCAGAAAGACAGAATGAGCTGAGATAAATCACAGAACATTGGATGAGACAAATTAGGGGGGAAAAAATGTTCAATGAGTGAAATTAGAGTCTAGAGGTGAAAGGCAATCACCTCACAAGTCATGCAAGCTGTACAACACCATGCTCCAGAGACTGTTAGGAGAGAAAAGATGGCTTTCTAACTAACAGCTCTTCACCGCAAGCAAGAAACTTGAGAAACCATCAGGAACTGCCTCCGTCAGATGATTTGCCTTCTGGAAAAAGCAAAGCGGCAGGAGATGTTTCCACCTGGCCCCTCCCTCTGCCAACATGGCTTCCACAGGCCGACTCAATGCCGGGAGGACCATGCACAACCTTCACCAGGCCCATTGGATCACGGGGCATCTTACTCCGTTTTTACAAGTGTACTGCTATCAGTCCACAGAGAACTCTAGAAAGCCGGGCCAAGCTCTTGATTCAGCATTAATCTCTTTAATACCAGCATTATGACTCTGACCTATTTCTAGATCTGGAAGACCTTGAGAACATAAACCCAAAAGTACAACAAAAGGTAAGGCTAGCCCCAAAATAGTTAAGTGTGTGTGTGTGTGTGTGTGTGTGTGTGTGTCCTGAAGCTTGAACTCAGGGCCCAGGTACTGTTTCTGAGCTTCTTTTACGTAAGGCTCATGTTATTATATCACTGGTGCCAAAGCTTCACTTCCAGTTCTTTTTTTTGGGGGGGGGGGAGTAGTTTTGAGACAAGAGTCTCACAGACTTTCCTGCCCAGGCTTGTTTTCTGGGCTTGAACTCAGGACCTGGGCACTGTCCCTTAAACTCTATGTGCTCAAGTCTAGTGCTCTACCACTTGAGCTGTAGCACCACTCCAGTTATCTGGTGCTTAACTGGAGATAAGAGTCTCACGGATTTTCCTGCCCAGACTAGCTTTGAACCACGATCCTCAGATTTCAGCCTCCTGAGTAGCTAGGGTTTCAACACTCCGCTCTGTTCATTCCTTTCATACAATGAGTTCTGGGAGCAAAACTATGCCACCCTGTCAGGATGAAGATGTTGCACAAAGGATGCCCCTGGTTTCCTCTCACGAGGAGACTGGAGATAGAACCCTGCTCTCTGGCGACCCAAGAAAGGGCTGAATATAAAGTTGCCAGCAGCTGGTTGAACTTATGCAATACATTTCTCAACACAGTGTTCAAGCCTTTTGCAAAGGAGAATGCACTAACGAATTTGCCTCAACTTTGTATTTCTTTTCTCGGCTTCCCTCCTGAGTCTCTCCCTGTGGCCTGGCCAAATTCCAAAAGCAAATGCTATCCTCATATGCTCCTGTTGCCTTATTAACTTCTGCAGCAGCTAGAGTTAGGAATGCAGGATTCGTTGTCATGTCTAGGTTACATTCAATGCTACTCAAGAAAAACACACATCAACCCTTTTATTTGCCCTGTATCTATCCTTAAAAGAGGCACTGGATCAGAAATTTAGCTTTCCAATACCCAGATTTTGGAGAAACTTTCCAAAGTGGGGAATTATATGTTTCTGGAGAAGCATGTTGAAGCTCTTTTCCAAGAAACTTAAGAGATGATTCATGACCAGAGAGCATGCAAGAACAATGGAAGGGAAGCAGATGGAAAACCATTTTTAACATTTAGCATCTCAGAAAAGACCATGGATCTTCCTTCATCTTAAGGAAGAGGGATGCCCACAGTTCTGTTCTACAAACTGGGAAGAGACAAGAGGCAGGTAGAGAGACCGAAGCTAGAGACACTGAAGCTGCATCTTCTAAATCAATACCCACTTGCATTTGTGTGGCTTCTCTTTCCCTCCCCCACTCTCCCAACATCCCACGCTTCAACTTCATCCACCATGACACCTTAGGTAGAAAGGACAGGCTGACTCTCATCTCTTCGGACTAGTGCAAAGAGAGAACCAAACGCCAGCCATAATTCTAGTCAGCAATTCGTGAGGAAAAGGGGCGCGGTGGCATGCAGGAGCAGGAGCTATTCTGAAGGTTTCCCATGGTTACTGCTGCCATGGAAATCATTTTCTTCTCTGGGGTTTTAAAGATCTCAGAGCCTGACTTCAATCGTGGCAGAAAGAAGGAGAACAAAGGTAGAACATGGGCAGGAATCGCTTCTTTCATCTCAACTTTTTAAAAGGTTCCCAATTGGGGTGGCAGGGAGTGTGGCTGGGTACCAGTCACCAAAATCAGCAGTCACGTGGAAAGAGTCCATATCTGAGGGGCCCAGCAGGGCACAAGATCAATGTCATGGTCTGGAGAGAAACTTGGGCCTTCTGGACTCAGACAGGGGATAGATTGATCTTTTAAAAATACAAATCAAATCATGTCACTCCCCTGTGGAAAATCATTCAATGGCTTCCCGCTGTTGGTGGGACAAAAAAAAAAAATCATTAATCTCCATGACAGTCTGGCTGGAGTATTGCTATTTGCTCTGATCTCTCTTGTCTTGTTTCCTACAGATCTGCTACCCTGGTTCCCTGTCTATCCAGTGTGAAGCTGCTTTGTGTTTTGGACGGTCCTCTGTACCCTCACCCTCCTTCCATCCAGTCATCTTTCAGTTCTCAGATTCAGCGGTGTCCTGTCTAGTCCTCCTCGTTCCGTCAAGCTACTGGTAGCTTCAACTGACCATGTGACATGTCATGCTTCCTGAGTACAAAGCAGTCGAGTAGAAACTTCAGGAATGCAGAGTCAGGGGCTCTGTTTCTTCCTGCTACTCCCAAGTCTCAGTTCAAGTTCTTTGCCCTTGCACTTAATATTTCATGCAGCGATGACTTGAGGAGATGACCAAGGAAAGCTGAATCTGGCGCTGTGCTCCCAGTGTCAAGGTCTGGCGTTTTCTCCATCCACGGTCACCTCCCAAGGCCCTCACATGGACATGGGCGGCAGTGATGGTGGATCTCCACTAGGGGGCATGTGACACTCCACCCCCTCCCCCAGGGAACACATAGCAATGTCCGGAGGTATTTTTGGTTGTTACTACTGGCACCTAGTGGGTAGAGATGCAGGATGCTGACAAGTATCTGTGCCCCTCTTCCCCCAACCCACCCCAGCACACAGGACAGTCTCCACAACAAGCAATATCCAGCCCAACACTAGCAATGCTGAGAGCCAAATCTCACCATGCATTTGAGAAAAGATTTGGAAGAATTATTTCTAGCCACTGACATGTGCCATCTGAGACAAGGAACAAAAACCTATCTCTACGAGACTAGAGTGCTAGCCTTAAGCTAAAAATCTCAGGAGCAGCACCCAGGCCCCAAGTTCAAGCCCCAAGAATGGCACACACACACACACACACACACACACACACACACACACACGAAATTCCTGTTAAAACACAAATTCTCTTAGAAAATAGATTAAATTTTATAAGTAATATTTTATTTTGAAGCAGAAAACTCTATTTTAACTCAGAAACTAAAATAGTATCATAGAACTATAATAGAGTAAGAAAAAAATTAGGGACTTCACAAATGGGACCATTTTTGGAATGGTCAATAAAAAGCACAGAAAATAGTTCCACTAGCTATGTAACAATAGACAAGTGACTTAACTTCTCTGTGTCTCAGTGTTGTTATCAGCAAAACGAATCTAACAGTGCCAGTCTCAGAAGGTTGCAGGTGATCATCTTAAGCAATAATAGAAATTAAGCACTTAGCCAAGTTCTTGACCCATAACAGATAATCAGTGAACAGGTTACAATTTCATTGAAGGCTGTGACCTATTTGAGAGAAACCTATACAACTATGAGAAATCACTTGAGGAAGAGCAATGCCATATTTTGTAGTCTGCCTTGAATAAATACTTGCAGAATGCCTCATTCATTCAGTTATTCACTCCTTTGGCTCAGGTGCCTTGCTAACCACACTCTAATTTTATACTCAGGAAGGCAATGGATCTAGTTCAACAACATCCCTAACTTAGGATAGTCATGTGACCCTGTTCTGGCCAATGAGAAATACACAGAAGTCATGGATGGATTCCCTGCCTCTCTCTGATGCTGTGATCACATTTTGTATGCAGAACTGAGCAGTAAGCAGCTCCTGTGTCCCCATGAAGACTAGGGAATATGAGCTGAAAGAGGAAGAATGGATCCCAGATGACAGCATTGAGGAGACACGTTCTTGATAAGTGCCCACACCCGGTTTTACTCAGTACATATTACAAACAAGATTCCTAGTTCTCTTGAGCTACCTTTCCTTTCCTTTCCTTTCCTTTCCTTTCCTTTCCTTTCCTTTCCTTTCCTTTCCTTTCTTTCCTTTCTTTCCTTCCTTCCTTCCTTCCTTCCTTCCTTCCTTCCTTCCCTCCCTCCCTCCTTCCTTCCTTCCCTCCTTCGCCCCCCCCCTTCCTTTTCTGTCCTCCTGCTCCTCTCCTCCTTCTCATCCTTTTCTTGTTGTGTTGGTACTGGTACTTAACTCAGGGCTTCCTGCTCTTGCTTGGCTTTTTACCCTTCAAGTTTGACATTGTATCACTTAAGCCACATCTCCACTTCTGGCTTTTTACTGGTTAACTGGAGATAAGAGTCTCATGAACTTTCTACCCAGGCTGGCTTTGAGCCTTGATCCTCAGATCTCAGCCTCCTGGGTAGCTATGATTACAGGCATGAGCCACCAGCACCCAGCTCTAACTGTATTCTTTGTTCCTTATAGTATCATGTCTGTCTGGTTCCCTAGTCAAGTGATCATTATGACTCCAACTACCACCTCTTAACCACTGAGAGCATCCAGTGCCGACTCTAATGGGACCCACACTCTCACCTAGCTCCACTCCAGCCCCGCAAGGTCAAGACTGGGCTATATAAACAGTCAAAGGGCTAGGTTGGGAGCAGAGAATGACAAGTACTGACAAAGGCCTTTTCAAGCCTCTGTCTTCTACCAAGACTTTAACCATTGTCATTTTCTAGAGCAGATGGAGTGTTGTGTGCAGGACTTTTCATAAAACAAGGTAACTGTCCCGTTTTATAAGATTTCTATGGTCAGGGCAAAGGTCACATCAGGACAACTGCCCGGGTCACTGAAGCTGACCCATTTGTCTCTGCTGGCATACTTCCCTGCTGTGAACTTGAGGATTAGATGGAGGCACAGAGGGGGGGTGTTTTGCACAGCAGAGACAAGATTTTGGAGGCACTTGCATTCTTCCCTTCTCATGAGAAGCATCACTGTATAACTGGCAAACAATACATTGCAAATAAAATTCTCTTTCCTAATTCCTACTCCAATCCACCAGGATGAAATGGAAGTTCAAAGGGGTTTGGGAAGGTCTGGCCAACCAGAGATGCACAGATGGTTCAGTGGGGTGGAGACGGGGCCTTCCTGCTTCCAGATGCCATGGCTCCCACAGACACCGCCTTTCGGAAATGCCAGCCAGTTTCTGGCACTAAGCACGTACTTGGGAAGAGCATCCATCCATCTTAGCTGATGGCCTGTGTGATAACTTCATGACTATGTATGGGAAGCTTCAAAAGCTAAGAAATTCTAAACAAACATGGAGACCGAGAGGCTGGGATGTTGAACATTTGCCCTGGCTGACCTCACATGGTTTTGCTAAGGGAATTCATCTAAGGCTGTGTAAATGATCACTGGAAACCAGGTGCAATGATAACATCTTAAAAAATAAAACCATCCCTGGCTAGACTGAGGAAGCTCACAAGCCGACGGAGACTATTTTTAGAATGTTAGTGATAGAGAAAGAAAAAGAGAATGAAGAGGAATAGGAAATGGGGGCAGGGGGAGAAAAAGAAAAAGTCTTGGATCATTTTTTTCTCTTCAGAAACTGCCTTGACCTTTTTCTATTCTAACTGGGAGCTCTGGGGAGTTAAAAACCCTAATTAAAAATCACTGCTATTTCAGTTCAATTGAATGTAATATGCCTTTAGATTATTACTATGAATACATTTCACTTTCCAGACCTAATCTTTCCTAGTGTTTAAATCGAATATCTTCCCATGAATTTTCCCTTTTCTTTTTTCTTAAGTGGTGGCAGTAATAATAATTTTTCTCCAGTGTTGTAGTTTTTCTTTTCATTTTCAATACCTAGGACAGGTGTTGAACATCAGGACAAGAAAAGAAAATTCAGTCAGGAGCCAGTGGCTCACACCTGTAATCCTGGCTACTCAGCTTGCTGAGACCTCCTGAGGATAGTGGTTCAAAGTTAGCCTGGCAGATACATCTACAATACAGTTGTCTACAATTAACCAACAAAAAGCTAGAAGTGGTGGTGTGGCACAAATGATAGAGGACCGGCCCTAAGGGAGAAAAAAAAGCAAAGCTAGAGTAGTAGAACCTGAGTTCAAGCCCTATGCTTGTCACAAATAAAAATGAAAGAAAGGAAAGGAAAGGAAGGGAAAGGGGAAAGGAAAGGAGAAAGGGAAATTCATACCCCAAGAAAGAGTATTCAAGACTCTCCACTATGGCAGAACGCAAGAATTAAACGTGAACTCATTGTGCACAGGAAGTTTCACTGGATAAAATGAGGTTCTATTCTCATCAGCCACCATCATTAAAATTCATTCTCTGTGCAATTAGATGTTCTAGCCCCAAGGAGTAGCCATTACCAAATCACATTAAAGACACACACTCAATAATGAGATTGAACAAACACTTCTGAGCCTGCAGGCTCAACAACAACAAACGTTAACATGCATTAAATACCTCTATTTGCTAGCTATGGCGATTAGCATTTATGGAAGAATTTAATATGTGTTCTGGCTTTTCTAAATGTTAATATATTATCTCATTTAATCCTCAGGAAACTCTATGGACCTCAGAGAGTTCCACCTGGGGTGATACCCCCACTGTTCTTTGAGAACTATTTTTACATCCAGGTGAAGCCCCCTGTTGGTCCCAACTTTCTGGATCACACCAAATTTGAATGCTGGTTCAGACATTCCCAGAAGTAAGAGGTGAGCCAAGACCTGCATTCTAAAACTCAGTTATGCCCTCAGTAAGAAAGGGACCTGCCATGTAAAGCTGTTGTGAGAAATGGAACCAAGTGCTGATGGCTCATGCCTATATTCCTTACTACTCAGGAGGCTGGGATCTGAGGATTGTGGTACAAAGCCAGCCTAGACAGGAAAGTCCATAAGACTCTTATTTCCAATTAACACCAGAAAGCTGGAAATAGAGCTGTGGCTCAAGTGGTAGAGTGACAGTCTTGAGCAAAAAAAGCTAAGGGACAGTGCCCAGGCCCTGAGTTCAAACCTCAGTACTAGCACACATGCACACATATACACATATACATAAGCTGATATGAGAAATACTAAACACCTAACATAGTAGCCTCCACAAAGTAGGGCCCCTCAAACATCACTTCCCACTCCACATATACAGGGTTAGCTGTGTTTCTTACTTTGCCTCATGGGGGAATGCTAAGCACAACGGAGAGCTGCTGCACCTGCCTTGCTGATAGGATGCAGTGGACCCAGACCTCGTGGGGCAAGTGTAAGGAGAGTGGCTGGGGGTGGGGGGTTGTGCCAGTGGTGGAAGGTCTGGGTGTAGAAGGCCCGCCATATTGGGTTTTTGCTCTAGTCCTGAGTGCTCAGTTTAAGGGGAAAGTTAGAGCTTGGGCACCTATGATTTATATACCTTTATCTCCATATATTTGAACGCCTCCATGCCATGTTTCTAGGAAGAATGTCCCTGCTTTTCCCCCCAAGCAGTGATGAACATCGACAATATTTCAGGACGGCAGCCATGCATATTATACAACAGGGAGCCATCTGGGATGTTTCTTGGTGACACAGCCCCAGGTGCTGGTAGTGCAGTAACTCTGAAGTGTGGACATCATTTACAATTGGGGGAAATACTGAAGTTCACACAGCAGTGACTGCAAGCAATGAGAGGAGGTTTCCTCATCTGAGTTCAAGGGGGCCCCGAACTTTATCCATGGACTTTCAGGTTAAGAAACTATTCTAGAATTGTTAGGAAAGGTCAGGGGACTGGGGCCACTAATTACCACATTAGTGTGTGGTGCCTTCCACCCTGATGGGACCTTCCTGCTAGCCACAGGCTTACAGGGGGTTGCACCATTCCCATAAGTGAGGAATCAGGCTTCTTGTCAAGGCTCACAATGCACCTGCTGAGCTCTGGGGGACCAGGCTACTTCCTTTTGCTTCCTGATTCTTTTGTTTGGGGATGATACTGAAATTTGAACTCAGGGTCTCACACTTGCTAGGCTGGCACTTTACCACTTGAGTCACATCTACAGCCCTCTTTTTTTGTTGGTTATTCTCAAGATGGGGCATCTTAAGACTTTTCTGCTTGGGGGGGCTTCCAACTGTGATCCCTTGGGTCTTTGATCTCTGAGTAGCTAGGACTTCAGGTATGAGCTGTTGTTGCCCAGCTGCTTCCTGCTTCATGGAAGTCATCTGTCCTTCTGGCTGCTCAGATATAATTCCCCCATTTTAAATCATAAGTGACTATGAATGCCATTACACAGATAAGGGAACCGAGGCACAGAGATGCTAAGTGCCTTATCCAAGTTTACAGAGAGGGTCAATGAGCAAACTGAGACTCCCGGTGGAGCCTTGTATAGGCTTCACATGGATGTCCCTCGTGCAGGTGGGACAGCACACAGGAGCCCGTCATCTTTTCCCACTTCCAGTCTGATGAGATCAGTATGAGGAAGAGCTCTGCTGCTGGAATCTGCATGGTGAATTTCACTCCCCATAGCTACCAGCCTTGGTACCACCTTGCCTCAATTGTCAGCAAGAGTATATCATCCCTGCCTAGTACTGGGGCTGCTCTGCCCAGCCTCACACCTTCTTTGCTCTCAGGCAGTGTGCTATCATGAAAGCCTGAAAGAATCCATTTCTCATGAGTACAGAAAGAAAAACAAAACATTCATAAGTAAATTCGGATGTCCACAATGAGAATCTGGATGCTTGGGTAAAACATCCCCAGAACTCTCATCTGGATCTACTTAACTTATTCTTTTCATATGATGCTGGCTGGAATACAGGTTTCATTCTATACCCCAAGTACAACCCCTTAGACACTCCTGCTTATATTTAATGTACAGACTTATTTATTTCAATCAGACATCATTTGTAGTGTCCAGTGGTGTCTGGTATTGGAAAATTCTGTTTCATTAGAGTAGCTTAGCAGCTATACTCCTTCCAAGAAGGCTTTAGATGGCATCTTCCACCTGGAATTGCCTGGAAGCCAGAGCCACAACTGGAGCAAGTTTCAAGTTTCTCACATCCTTTATTGCATTGGGCCAGACTGGAGTGGACTTAACTCACAGTCACTAATCATTTCACTATGTTACAAGGACCTTCCAGGGGCCAGGTACAGTAGTTCTAGATCCCAAGCTACATAGTCATGAGCCAAAATACATGGGCCTCACCCTTCTGGAGCTCTTGGCGTGAAGGCAAGAAAGACTCAGAGACAGGGGGGCATTCTGGGAAGGTGAAATTTCAGCTGAGAGGTGAGGGATGAAGAGAGGAGTCAAGTGAAGAGATGAGAAAATGACATTCCAGGTGGGAATGACCACATGCTCAAAGGACTGAACAAAGATGTAACAAAAGTAATGTGGGTAACAAACAGAACAAACAGAATCTTACCTGCTAATAGATGAATGATTGCTGTGCATGTTTATGCAACGTCACAGGCACACACACACTATGTTACCTATTTTCCTCATCACCATGGCAAAAACTATCTGCCACAAACAACTTAAAGCAGGACAGATTTTCATTGGCTCACAGTGTTAGAAGAATCAGTCTACGGCCACTTGGTCTGGTGAGTCTGCTCTTCTGATCAGAATGGCACAGAATCGTTCGGCAGAGGAGAGCTCCTCACTCATGGAAGACAGGAAGCAGACAGAGAAACAGGAAGAAGCCAGGAAAAGAGACAGCTCCCAAGGACTTACATACCTCCAGTGACCCACTTCTTCCATCTGGGGCCAAACTCCTTTATAGCCGCCCAAGAGGTCAATCTACTAAGAGGCTAATCCATTGCTTAGGTGAGAGCCCTTGTGTCCAACCATCTTTGGAAACACCAAGATACACCCAGAAATGTGCTTTTCTAATCCTCTAGGCATCTCTCAATCCACCTCAAAATGAAGATTAACCATCATGAGCCTATCCCTCGTCAATCTGACACCCAAACATATCACTTTAATATTCGCCTCTAGCCCCTAAAGACTCATAGCTATCTTGTAACACAAAATGCATTCAATTCATCCCCATGAGTCCCCATAGTCTTAACAGTTCCAACATTATTCAGAATCCAAGTTTAAAGACTCCTCTGAGTCTTGAAGCAATCTCTTAGTTGTAAGTCCCTGTTAAAAAAAATTTTTTAAAGACCATGTTCTGTACTTCCAATATACAGTGACATAAATATTTCCATCCCAAAAGGGCACAGAAAAGAGGAACGGAACCCCAGCAAGACTGAAACAAGAGCAAACCCTGAATCCTTTAGATCCTTGCCTGTCATTCAGGATAAATGGTGTGATAACATAAGCTCTATCTTATAGGCTTAGGCAGCCCTGCTGCTATGCCCTTGCCATTTGTAGCCAATATGGCCGCCCTCTGGTTCTACTCACTACCTGTGGTTTTCCTCAGCCAGACATTCCATACTCCTGGCACCTACAACATCCTTGGGTCTCCAGTGCAGCTTAGTTTTTTTTAACCCTCTCAGCTTCCCAGGTCATTCTCTCAATGGCTGCCTCCAGGCATCCTGACTCTGCCATGGATTAGCTGGCCTCCCAGGCTTTCCTTTGAATTCTGAATGGAAGCCCTGATGACCTTGTAACTCTGGCCTTTTGCATCTTTAAAAAATGAAGCTTCATATGGATGATGCCAACACCTGCTGCCAACTCAAGCAGTGGTTAGGCTTCCCGCTTTGGACCATAAAGTAGCTCTAAGTGCCAGGATGACTGCATATGGTGAAGCAAATCCTGGGGAAACAATTTGTAGGTGACCTTGTGTGAACTGCTCTCTTTTCAAGAAGAAGGTCTTTAAAGGAGTTACTTTTATGTCTTCATGACTGACATCGTGGGATGTAGCCAATTCCTGACAAAGGCCTTAATGTATCTTTCCAATTGTCCCAATACAAGGTAATTGGCTTCTTTTTAATGGAATTAATCCCTTCAGAAACCATGTCTACCTTAGCCCTACCTTTGAAAGGTTTTTGGGACAAATTGCAAGCGTTTTACCTCTTTGTTCTAATGCTACCAGAAATATCCACGTCACAGCCTGAGCAAGGTTTGGTCTTAAGATTTCCTCCACCAAGTTAATTACTGACTCCTTCAAATGAAGCCCCATTCCAAGTCTCAGAACATGGGCGAAACCGTAGGCATACTCTTTGACAGATTATATCATGATATACACGGCCTGTAGTCCAATTACCAATAGAGTCCCTGCGGCCCTCTGAAACTCATGTCCACATTTCTATCTGCACTCTGGTCTTCTGATCCTCTACCACAATCATCTATCCATGTCTGCTTACAGCTCTTCAGGCCCCCACTACCTTCCAAATTTTGAAATCGCCCTCACAAATCAGTCCCAAAGGCATAGCAAACTCGGGGTCAAGTCACAGCAACAGCTCCGCTCTTGGTACTGGCAGCAAGCAAAAGCCCAACAGAAGCAACTTAAAAGAATGATTTGGGCTCAGCTTCGGAAACATCAGTTTATCATAACAGAGAGGGTGTGGTTGAACAGAACAATTCACAACATGGCTTTCAGGAAGTAAAGAAAAGAAATACAGGAAGAGACCAAGGCAAGATATAGCCCCCAAGGGCATATTCCTAATGATCCATTTCCTCCAACTAGACCCCACATCCTACTTTTCACCACCCCCAAAATAACACCCTCATATTACGGACGCATCAAAGAATTAATCTATTCTTTAGGTCAGAGCCTGGAAAAGCCATATAGACACACCTAGAGGTGTTCCTTATTAATCCCTAGGCGTCTCTCAATCCAGTCAAGCTATGAGGATTAATCATTATATACCAAACCCACCCCTGGACAAATGCTTGAGGAGCTCGTGCAAATGTGTCACACACACACACACACACACACACACACACACACTATATTAGGAAGCAATCCTTTTTGCAAGAACAATTAAGCAAAGACATAACACATAATTTAAGAGAGTGGAGCCTGAGGGGAGGGAAGAGGACGCAATCCAAAGATTCTTTTTCCTAAAGCCAGCTGGTAGGCTGACAGGTGTATTTTATATGGCTATTGTTTATGCCTTATCTATTTTTTATCAATATTCTGTGGTCTGCTCAATATTTCATAGAGCTCTTTGTATCTAGTGGCTGCGTGGACGACAGGTTAGAGCCACAGGCAGAGGGGAGAGGTCAGGTAGAAGGTGAGAAGAACTGACAGAGCCAGAATTCATGGTCTGGAAATACTGCAGTGAGGTAGAGGTAGTGGGAAAAGAATATACTTCCAGGCACACTGAGTCTATGAATTTCAAACCCAGTTTTAGGTTTAATATGAAAAAATATTTCTGGAGGGTATGATGAGAAGAACAAGAGCTTTATTCCCTCCTTTAGCTAATGCCTTAACTTTCATACATGCATAAATCAAGACTCCGACAGCAGATAAAAAAAACCTCGGGACAGATTGGTATCCCCAACTCCCAGCCCGACTCCTTGACTCCACCCAACCTTGGAGCAGAACAGAGTCACATTCTGTTCCACCTGCATTCTGTAGCTACATGCATAATCTGAAGCTGATTCTGCACAGCGCACTGTTCCCTGTCTATATAAGGACGGTAAATCACGTACTCATAGAGGCCCTATCAGGAGACATTTGTGATTTTCATTTTAAATGGCATTCCACTACCTTTTTTGGAGTGTTTGGCGAGTTTTCTAGCAAGACACTACTAGCTCATGTCTGTAATCCTAGCTACTCAGGTGCCTGAGACCTGGTGAATCTCCCTTCAAAGCCAGCCCAGGTAGAAAAGTTGCCAAGACTCTATTTCCAATTACCAAGCAAAATGGTGGACTGGGGGTGTGACTCAAGTGGTTTCAGCTGTAAGCAAGCACACAAAGTGAGTGTGTTCAAGCACCGATGCAGAATAAAATAAAATTAGCCAGTTTTCTACCCTTGTAAAGACGAAAAGGTTGCTATGTCTTTGGAAAACAATTTTCCCCTTAAGTAATATTTATTTAAATAAAGTGCACATACTTGGATTGGGAAATTCTGCATGTAGGAATTTATCCTGTAGATAGTTTGCCTCATCAGAGGAATGCAAGATGCACAAGCAGGAGTGCCTACAGATGCACCATTTGCAATAAATAGACACATAAAACACCAGAAATGACCATAAAAGAGAAGTGGTGAAAATAAATTATGGTGCCAATCCACAAAAGTCTTTTGAAAAAATTTAATTAACAATATTTATGTGCCAAGCACATGACTATAATCTTAACCACTCATGAGACTGAGATCTGAGATTTGAGAGTCCGTATTTGAAGTCAGCCTGGGCAGACAATCAAAAACACTCATCTCCAGTTAACCAGCAAAAATCACAAAATGAGTAAAATAAAATAATTAGATACTGATATAAAAATCTGTTATAGATTATTAAATAAAAAAGATGTAAGTTTACTAGTATATATGTTAAAAAAACAAAGCATATACACACATATTCATAATGACCTATGTAGACATATGTACATACATTGAGGAAGGACATATATTTAAATGTATGGTTTTATTACATTTTATTTCCTAGCATAGGAGGCCACAGTAAGCATGCAATAAATCTTCCTGAAAGAACTAGCTTCCTCTGTCAGTTTTCTAGTAAGGGCTGCTTCTTTGTGAAAACTTGACCCCAAAAATGTTGTGTAAAATTTTCTCAGATAATTTAACACTCTTTCCAGATAATTGGAGAAAGCTGGTCTATAATAACCATCAGAAAGATCAAGCTTTAAAGACTTTCATACAAAATTATCTCGGGACCCAACCAACAAGACAGACTTTCTAGCGAGGAAACTCTTTAGATGGTGATTATTGAATAAAGAGGTTAAAAGGGCACAGGCTGTGGTTGGGCGTACAATGAGGCTATAGGGTTTCGCTGTACCCCCGAGCACACGCTCATATACAGTAGCACTGTGCATATTTCTCCATGTATGTCATGTGAACTCAGTCTGCTCGTAACATGATAGGCCTATCAAAGGGATTAATCGTGTTCCTTCATTCCATACTCTTTAATCCTAAAATAAGCAGCTCTAAATGCATTCCCATACGGCACATGGGTTTTGTCAGATGGTGCAATCGATGTTACATGATGACATTCCTGAAGTGTTCCAGGTTTATTCCTCGAGAGATAAAGAAACAGATTCACAGGCAAGTTAAGTCTGGGAAGAAAAAAAAAATCTTCTCTTTTAATACCTGTTAGATGCACATTTATTAATTTCCTCTAGTAACTCAGGAAAAGTCAAGGTTTCAAATGAACTTATTTTAAGTCAAAATAGCCCAGCCTGCAACCACACATTTGTCTGTAGCCAGTGCTTCAGAAATGGAATGATTTGGGATTTGCAACCTTTCAGAAGACAAGGTTATTTCCTATTGTTAGGAAAGATAGTTCTACCAAATCTGATGAAATAATCAAATTTACTTTTTGACCCTAGGGTCAAGTATCTGGTATAAGAGAGTCTTTGTCTAACAAAACCAGCATCTGTAGTTGGTCTGTTTTTTGTTGTTTTTTTTTAATCCAGCTGGGATGAAATTCAACTGTAAACCATTAGAAGCCTCAAATCATACTGGTTTAAGCAAAATAGAAATTCAAGTCTCTCTCCCCCCGTAAAAATGTAATCTGGAAATTACATAGGCCAAGGCTTCTACGATCTCTCTATAGTCATCAAAGATAATGTCTGTATGTGCCTGCTTTCCTGCTACCCAAGGTAGCTGATTGAGTTTGAACTATTGTACCCACATTGTAGGGGCCAGGAAGCATGGGTAGAAGTGTATGTGCATTCTCTTGAAGAGTGCTTCCCACAGGCTGTCTTTGATACTTTCACTCACATCCCTTTGGCTAGCACTCAGTTGAATGACAATCCTTAAGACAAATGAGAAGTGGAAAATACTGTCTTTACTCCGGCTACATGCCAGACAACAATAGGAGGGTTATATTTCTAAAGCAAGAAGGAAAAAAGGGAGGAAACCACTGGTAAAATGAATTGTTGTGCCAGGTGCTGGTAGCCCAGTAACTACAATCCTAGCTACTCAGGGGGTTGAGATCTGAGCATCGTAGCTCAAAGCCGGATGAGACTCCTACTTCCAATTAACCACAAAAAGCCAGAAGTGGAGCTGTGGCTTGAGTGGTAGAGCACTAGCCTTTAGTACAAAAGTTTAGGGAGGGGCAGTGCCTGGGCCCCCAGTTCAAGCCCCAAGACTAACACCAAGAAAACACTGTCACAATGAGGAATTGTCATTATATACATAGGTATATTCTAACTCTTTCCATTTCCCTGAAATATTATATAACTACATATCCATTTTGTTGTGTGAAGGGATTTTGCCCTTGCCTTACAGGTGTTTTGTATTTTATGGATAAAACACATTTACAATGTATATTCTGCCATTTCTAGTCAGTGTTTGTCAGTCAGTGTTTTTCTTTTTAGGAAAATGTCTGTACTTAAAGACACTGTCAAAAAATTCTAAATTGTACAAAAATTCTAGCCAGGTGCTGGTGGCTCATGCCTGTAATCCTAGCTACTAAGAAGGCTGAGAACTGATGATCAAAGCCAATCTGGGCAGAATAGTCCATGAGATTCTTGCCTCCATTTAATCACCAATAAGCTGAAGTGGAGC
Source organism: Perognathus longimembris pacificus (assembly GCF_023159225.1). Taxonomy (NCBI): domain Eukaryota; kingdom Metazoa; phylum Chordata; class Mammalia; order Rodentia; family Heteromyidae; genus Perognathus; species Perognathus longimembris. The sequence goes on from NC_063170.1 coordinate 53,767,847, forward strand.
TGTGGCTCAAGTGGTAGAGCACCAGCCTCAAGTGAAAAGGCTAAGGGACAGTGCCCAAGCTCTGAGTTCAAGCCCTAGGGCCAGCAAAGAAAAAAAAAGAAAACAATTCTACACTCTCCAATTCTGCTTCATCAGTAATCTTTTATAACTGTCTCTCCTAAAACTGATGGTTTGTTGGTTTGTTTAGTATTTGCTTTTGAGTTACTTCCAAGTATGCAGCTTGGTTTCTACAAAAATAACATTTTTCTTTACATATTCATATTTCAAGGGCTTATGAAAATAAGTTACATAATCACAGCAGAAGGTGTGACCAGCACATACAGGTGTCGGAACAAATACAACTCATGCTCGATAAATCTATAACTCCACAAGACTGGAGGGGTCCCAAGGGCCAGAACCCCGGAGATGAACCTACTAACCAGGACCTACTGATCTCCATCTTAGAGTCAAGGAATTGCTGTTTCCCGCAAGGTGACTTGAGTGAAAAACTTCTTTTCTCTTCCATTTCCTCTTACCCAAATCCTCTTATCTGGCTGTTTCGATAGTAAAGTCCAGCAGTGCTATCTAAGTGTGCTAACGATGGCAGGGCCCTTCCTGGTTCTTTCTGTCTCTCTTGATTTACAGATGAGGGAAACTGAGGTCCAGGGAAGGTTCCTGTGGTGCACTGTGCATTTCCCACAAGCATCTGAAGGTGGCAACACCTTCCCGTGTTTCTCTCTGGACTGGAGCAGGGGACAGGGCTACTTGCAATGGAGTAGCTTCAGCTAACAGACTAAAGAATGGAACACCATTCGCATCCCTGCTGTTAGCCCATGGAAAATCAGGATGGGAAAGACAGAAATGAACCCCCAGGTGTTCAAAAGCATGGATCTGTAGATGCAAAGGTAAGGGTTTGAGCCTACAGATAATGTTGTTTTCTGATTTCTTGTCACCTCTGGAGGCACAATACCATAGCCATCAATCTATGGCCCCTGGACAATTCCAAACTTTGAAGAATCCTAAGAGCCTTTTCAATCTTCTTGACAGCAGTGAGCCAAGCTTAAACCAAAACATGAGAGAATACATTATTTCAAATTTTTCTAGGAAAAGCAGGGTTCACCACACTACATGAAAAAGACAGAGAGTTATTTAGATTGGACCTGCAAATAAACAGCCATATTAGAAATAACATCTTCATTAAGAAAGCAGATAAATGCTTCTCACACATCTGCCTGCTGAGACCTTTTGTCCAATTTCCTAATGAGTCGTTTCATGGTTATTTTTATTATTAGCTAGAGCTATTTTCACATATTACAAAATTATGCCTCTCTAAATATATCAAGGTGATTCTGATAATTTTCTCAATTTGTCTTCTGGCTTTTGACAATTTTTAAATTATTTATGTCAAAATAATCCATCTTCCTTTGTAACTTCTGGGTTTTGTGTCTCCTATCCATATATTCTCTCAGGCAATAAATTTGATTACAGTTTTTGTTGTTTTTTTTTTCCTAGCAGCAGGTATTTTTAAAGGGAATTGAACAAAAGAGACATGGGGGAGAAAACAACAATATTGAAGTTCTTATCTGGCAGGAAATTAATCCTAACACAGACTGAAAACACATAATTTATTAAAAATATAATGTCAGGTAGTGGTAGTAAGTACCTTAAAAGACAGAAGGAAAAGGAGGAAGAATGAGTGACAGGAATATTCTCTGAGGCCTGGCAAGAAAGACTACTATAAGCCAAGTGCCGTGGCTCTTACCTATAATCCTAGCTACTCAGGAAGTTGAGCTCTGAGGATTGAGGTTTGATGCTATACCCCAGGGAGGGAAGTCCATGAGACTCATGTCCAATCAACCACTGAAAAAGCCAGAAATGGAGCTGTGGCTCAAATGGAAGAGTGCTCGCCTTGAACGAAACAGCTAAGAAACAGCACCCAGGCTCTGAATTTAAACCCCAGAATTAGTACAAAAGAGAGAGGGGGGAAGAAAGAGAAAGAGAAGGAAAGAAAGAAGGAAAGGAGGGAGAGAGGCAAGCAGGCAGGGAGGGAGGGAAAGAAGGAGGAAGGAAGGGAGGTAGGCAGGCAGGCAAACTCCTATAAAGCCTGGTCATTGACAAAGAGTCTTAGCAAGCTATATAGGAGAAACCTATGTGAACATCTGAGGAGGAGGAAAGAATTACTAGCTGATACAAATGTCCTGAGGTAGGAAGATGCTTGCTATCTGGGAAAGCAGGTATAAATGTGCCTGGAGGGTAGAAAGGGAAAAAGAAGAGAAGAGAAAATATTTGCATTCATGTGTCTTTTTTTTAGGTTGTAGGGCTTGAACCTGGGTGCTATTCCTAAGCCTCTTTGTGCTCAAGGCTAGCATCCTACCACTTGAGCCACAGCACCAATTCTGGATTTTTAGTGGTTAATTGGAGATAAAAGTCTCAACAGGACTTTTCTGCCCTAGCTGGCTTCGAACTGAGATCCTCAAATCTCAGCCTCCTGAGTAGATAGGATTATAGATGTGCACCACTGGCACCTGGGTTCATGTTACAATTTTGCAAAAGAATTCACACATAATAAAATGTCAAAACAATTTTTTGACTCATCTTTTAGTCAAAATTCTAATGCTCCAACATCATCCAGCACTATAAATGAGACAGGAGAAGTACTTAAACTGCCAGCACCTCAGTTTCCTCATGAGATACTGATGAAAAGGGTTTTTTTTCTCACTCCTGGTTTCAAGGATTATATACCATCTATAAGGAATGAGCTTAGAAGATATTTTCCTGGCACATTCTACATACTCCCACTAATGATAGCTAGTTTGATGATGACGATGGCAATGATGAAATTCCACCTAGTTTTCATTTTCAATCACTTATTCTGGTAAGCCTAGATCCCTTCATACTGGGTTGAAAAGCAATCAGAAATATAATCTTCTCATGAAGAAGAAGTGTCATAATGTTCTATTGTTTCTGGTTGTTGTTATGAGGGAAGGAGCTCTTGGAAGGATTTTGTGATGTCAGAACTGATTTCTAGGATCGCTAAAAATTTCCTTTTCTAAGAAAGCCCTTTGAAAGTGAATCAATTATATGACCTTAATTAAAAGGCCAAAGGGCTAAAACCTCTTTCCGCAAATAACTAGCCACACAGTACCAGTTCATTTCCTATACACTCCCCTGGCAAGGCCCAACAAACACCAGAAGATGGATGGATATACAGGGTGACCCAGGGGTCAACTGATTTAGAGGACTGAGCTCATCGATATGGGTTACAAATTCCGAAACAGAATTCTACCCTCTAACCCCAGTTTGAACAATCCTTTCCCATTGCAAGCCTTCATTTATACCTAGAAAAATCAAGTGTATTCCTCAAAAAACTTGCCCAAAGTCAAGGCCCAGACACCCTGTGTTGCCATAATATCATAAAAATAAATTTGAAAGACATTGCTAGGCACAAAGCCTAAGAAGACCACACATGCTTTATCACCATACTTAGTACATTGAGTTAAATACAATGCCCCCCAAAAGATATATCTATCTGGAACCCTAAATGTGGTCTTCTGTGGACAATACAATTATGTAAAAGCATATGTAAAGAAAACAGACTAGAAGAAAATTATGTCTTCCTGCTAAGAGTAGATCCCTATTTCTTTCATTAAGTCACTTGGCTGCTCAATTTTCCGATTGTTAGCAAGGCACACTTTAGTCCAATTTAATCAAAGCTAATTTTAAATAAGAATTGAATCTGTCCTAAAATGCTATTCACATGAAGATACAATTCATATTACCACAAATTTCCAGCATTTGGGCACAAATATATTGTTCCAGATCAAGAACCCAAGAAAGAAAGGTTGATATGTCCTTCCTCGGGACTACTGCTACTCCCAAAGGAAGCAGGAAGCAGCCATTCCGCCATTTATCCCTTGCTTCCACATTTTGGGTTTCATCAGGATGCAGGGGGCCTGTCATGGTGATTTCCACACAACTCAATAAGTTGCTGGAGAAACTCCAAAGGCCAAGCCATCAAGAATGCAAATGAAGAGGGGCCCTCCTAGGCGCCTGATTGAGGAACAAAAGACTTAGAAATCATATTAAGGGGTAATTTCTTAGAGTTGTTAAAGAAAGAAAACACCTGCATTCTTTTAATAAGTCCCCTGGAGGCTTAATGTCTTAGCACACAAAGCTGGAGCATACACTCCGGGTGTTACCTGTACACATAATGAGCCAGATCTTGAGAATTAGGAAAGCAGATTCTGCATCACCAAGCGGTTTACCAAACCTAAAGCCAAGTAGCACTCTCATTAAATGCCTTCTAGAGGCCACATGGGCTCACATCTGTTCTGCCAAGTTACCACGCAGATCGACAGCGACGGAAGCATAGGTCTGAAAAGCCCAGGTCTGCAGACTGGATAATGACCAAGTTGCTCATTTCCATGCTTGGCGGATTCCTTGCTGGCTGGGGAAGGGGTTCTGGGCTCACTCTGCAGGGTCATCCCTTTGGGGTAGTTTTCCTCTAAGAACCCTTATGCGAATGACATTTAGGAAGTCCACCGTCTCTCTTTCTCAAACTCTCCAAAGCTATGCAATTGCTCCCCAAACCTACTAACAGCCCACATAGAGCTTCCCTTTTAATACAGAAAAAGCTACAAGTCAGTTCCTATGGAACTGGAAACTGGGTTGCATTGGATTGTGTTCCTAGCCCTTCCTCTAGTCTCCTATCCTTCACTAAGTGCTTTTGTTCAAGTAAGATAATCATATGTCTTCTGTGACCAGACAACAATAAATGAACATGGAAGGGGAGGGTAAGGACTGTGGCAAAGTTGACCACACATGTTCCTTCTTAAAAACAACAACAACAACAACAACAACAACAAAGGAATGCAAGGCACTGGTGGCGTAGGCCTGTAATTCTAGCTGCCCAGGAACCTGAGATCTGAGGATTGTGGTTCAAAGCCAGTCCAAGGCAGGAAAGTTTATGAGACTCTTATCTCCAATTAACCACCTAAAAACGAGGAGCAGAGCTGTGGCTTAAAGTGGTGGAGCACTTACCTTGAGTAAAAAAGTTGACAGAAAGTGCCCGGGCCCTGAGCTCAAGCCCTACAACAGATAAAATCAATTAATTAACTAATTTTAAAAAGGAGAACTACAAGGCCTGGTATCAGACACTTTTCAATTTCCCAGAGAAAGTCTGGATCAGCATAAAAATCTCAAACTGATATAAATCTTGTCCAACACTAACAAAATATACATTTAGGGAAGATCTAATCTCAGAAGTTACCAGGATGTGAGCTGAAATACCATATAAATACCCTGTTTCTCGTGTCTTAGAGCAGGGAGCATTGGCTTAAGGACTGATGTGAATGTAAATGAAGATGTTTAACAAGCATAAGAGCCACAAAAACACTTACTAAGCAGGCCTATGTAAAACAGTACGTTTTTCCAGAATGTGTGGTTCTCATTTTGGACTCAAGTTTTCAAGGTCCAGCCAGTGAGATATAGGCCCCAAATAGGTTCCTTTTGTTGTTGTTGCTTTTATTTTTTGCTGGTCCTGGAGCTTGAACTCAGGGGCCTGGTCGCTATCCTTGAGCTTTTAGGCTCAAAGTTAGCACTCTACCACCTGAGCCATAGCTCCACTTTTGGCTTATGTGGTGGTTAGTTGAAGATAAGAATTCTTATTAGAGACTTTCCTGCCTGGACTGGCTTCAAACCATGATCCTCAGACCTCAGCCTCTTAAGCTGCTAGGATTACGGGCTTCAGCCACCAGCACCAGGCCCTTTTTTGCTTATTAATGCCATGGGTAGACTTTGAAAGCTATCTTCCGCTTACAAGTTTATTTTTTTTGTTTTAATAAAAATTATGAGGGTGTAGAGTCCGATTCAACCTCTACTTCACTGGAGGGCACAGCCCTCTGGGAAGGGTAGGACATGCAATATCAATCTCATTTCATTAAGGCCATGGAGACCCTCCCAGAAGGGAACCACTGTGCTGTCTCCTCAGATTGGTCTGTGAGGCCAGAATCATCATACCCAACCAATGAAGAGCTTCAGCTCATGGCAAGCAATAGCTTCTCTTTTTTTTTGGGGGGGGGGGCAGTCCTGGGGCTTGGACTCAGGGCCTGAGCACTGTCCCTGGCTTCTTCTTGCTCAAGGCTAGCACTCTGCCACTTGAGCCACAGCACCACTTCTGGCCATTTTCTGTATATGTGGTGCTGGGGAATCGAACCCAGGGCCTCATGTATACGAGGCAAGCACTCTTGCCACTAGGCCATATCCCCAGCCCCCAAGCAATAGCTTCTCATCCATCCTATAACCCATACTTTCTAGGGCCTTGAGCTCAGACCTTCTCACTGCTTAACCAGTCTTGTTTCCACTGACCATTTAAAACAAAGCAGCCAATAATCCTAGACTACAGGCACATTGCACACATCCTTCTGTTTATCCCCACGGAACCCTCACCAGAAAAGTCACATTACTCATTTCACTAATGGGAAAGCAAGGCTGGGAGAGGGTAGGCCACTTGCCCAGAGCTTATTCAGCCAGTAGGAGGCACAGCCGAGACTGCATCCCAGCAATCCATCTTTCAAGACTTTCCTTTAACCTCTCAGCTACAATTCTCCCACAAGGGCCCTTCACCAACCCTACTGAAGCTTTTATGGCACTGGCTGGAAATAACACATTTCTCCCCAGAGATCAGCCCCCATGCCTGTCCTATACACAGGCAGGTAGAAATCCTTTGATCTCAAAAAACTGAGTGATCTGGGAATGCTTCCCAGTAGGAATGCACCATCTCCCTGCAGGGAAATCCCTTTGGGTACTCATTAAAGGCAGGGTTAAAGGTTAACCTTCAGGCTTTTTGAACCAAGAGATCACAAAATAACAAATTTATTAGGTTCTCTTTCCTCACACCAGTCTCTGAGGCAGTCAGGAATCAATAGGATGTGGGCATCCCAGGCAGGATTAAAGACAAATAAAATTTATTTTGAATAAATGAGGACTGACACTGTTGGTCTGTGTTTTCTCACTGTTCATCAGTCACAAATTGTCACTCGGGGCGTTTAAACAAGGATTAATTACCACAGCACTGAACAAGCTGAAGATATCTCAAACGTCGCAGCTGAAAGAGCACAGAAATACACTCAGAATGTTAACCTAGTGAGGGTAGAAAATGACACTATCTTTATGGAGTACATATCGACAAGAGCACTTCAAATTTTGCGTGTTCATATCTTTTGACCTGGCAATTCAAATTATGCCACAGAAGTACAAAACTGGGTTTAAAAAATAACCACAGGCATATTGTAGCATTAAGAAAAGCAATGGTTTTATAGCATACAATAATAAAACAATAGAAAACCACCAATGAGAACACAAACAAAAAACAGTTTGACGATGATAATACATGGATTCCAAAAGCTAATTAATGTACTGGATCGTTTGGCTCTCTATATACTGACATCGAAAGGTGTCTAGATAGTATTTCTAAGTATGTAAAAGAAAGCAATAAAAGACAATAATGTAGACTGTTCTATGATGTTATCAAGCAATAATTTCAGTGACTCTGAGGAAATAAATACCAAGCTATCAACAACATAGTCTCTAGCCTAGCAGTCGACAAACAACTTCTGTTCTGAACAAGGACAGCTACTAGATGCGTGCAGTTCTGAAATATTGGGATCTTCAAGGCAGAGGAAAATACTTAGCTGCTAAGCTGGTTGGGTCACCACTGTAATTTGCACTTGATAACATACCTGGTAGAAGCTGAGGTGTTTTTAAAATACTTCTAAGCTGTAAGAGTTGTCACGACTCCTCAATTTTGTCACTGCAAGAATACCTCAGGCAACACCCCATAAATGGATATGTCTGTGTTCCAATACAATTTGCTTGTGGAATTTTAATATTAAAATTTTGTGCATGTTATATGAAACACATATATACCACATATGCATGGTATAGATGTGATATAGATAAATTATGTTTTATATATATATATATATTACATCGCTTTTTAGAAAGGCAGCATCGAAGGCCACAAATATTCTTTTGATTTTTTTTCCAGCCACTTTACAACATAAGAGCCATTCTTAACTAAAAAGCACAAAACACAGAGCAAGGCTAATTTTGCTCCAGGGGCTAATGTTTGCTAACCTCTATCCTAAAAACCATAAAGGTTTTTCTCCTTTATGCTTTGTGTGCTTTACATGTATATGTGTATGTGTGATTTTAATATCTTTCATTACATTGACTACTATTAATATGATTCAGAGATAACCACACAAATATACTGGATGAACTGAGAGAAAACCCCTATGAACAAACTTTAGTTTCTGCTTGGCATGCTATCAAATGAAAATTATATAGAGGAGCCAACTACCAACCTTGCTGGCTGTTAAGTATCATTTCCTGCCTTAGTGACTGCAGGCATAAGTCAGTCAATCAGTCAGTCTGTCTGTCATACACACACACAACACACATACTCTCTCTCTCTCTCTCTCTCTCTCTCTCTCTCTCTCTAACTTCCTCCCTTCTTATTCCCCCTCCTTTTTTTTTTCTACATCTGTTGACTAAGAGTATTTTTCCCTCGCCAAGTAGAATAATCAGTGGGAACCCACTTCTGAGCCAAATTACAATCCACTAAAGAAAACCAGGACAACATCACCCCAAATTATGGCCTCAGTCATCAGTCCACAGAATTGCCTGGGCAACTCAGCAAAGATGTTTTTCAAGGTGCAAGTATGCTGGCCCAGAGAGCTCACATTGCCTCTAGAGCAGCCAAGGCTCAGCTAAAGCATGCGCCTGGAAATTCAGCCGTTTGTTCAAGACAACTCTGCCTAATTATTATGACCTCACAAAGCCAGCTCTGCTCTGGGCTGCCCATGTCAGCTGCGCCTAAAAGTGGACTCCAAAAGGCTGTTCTGAAAGCCTGCATTTTAATGTTTGAGTTAAATCTACATTTATCAGCAAAATGGAAACATTAAAAGGATTACAAGGGGCTTAGAAACCACTGGAGGTTCATTGATCTGGCCTTACAAGCCTCATGTCTACAGGCCTTCAGAAATAGCTTTGGCCGCCCTCTGTTCCTTTGCTCGCTTTGATTTAACCACCATTCTCATCAAAGGTAGAGGTGATGTTTCCTCTAGTCTTGGTGCCAAAAGATTTCCAGATTCCTTTATTCTAAATGAAGAAAGCTACTTGCAATTCCCCTGGATAGTAGCTAGAACAGGGGTTGGCACACATTTCTGGTAAAGAGTCAGGTACAAAATCTTTCAGGCTGTGTGGGCTTCTACCACTGCTCAATACAGCCACTGTCACAGGGGAAAAAAGCTATAGATGAGATACTCTTGGGCATCTATCCAGAATATCACAATTCAGAATACAGTAAAGATATTTGTATGTCCATGTTCAATACTGCACTATTCATAATAGCCAAGCTATCAAAGCAGCTTAGATGCTCTACAACAGATGAATAGACCAAGAAAAACAAATATACATACACATACACACATACATACACATACACACACACACAACACACACACACACACACACACCATCTATGAGAAAAAATATTATGTCATTTTCAGGGAAATGGATGGACCTATAAAAGATTATGTTATGTGGAACAACAGGCTCAGAGAGGCAAATGAAGCATGTTAGATCTAAAATGAAAACATATACAGGATTATATGCATATATACACAAACAAATTGACTAAAGAAAGCTAGACTCAAGGGAGGATTCCAATGGTGTAACTCCTCTAAACAACTAAGGAATGGTTTAACAAAATAAATACCAAAGCATTGAAATGTGTTTTGTTGGGGGAAGGGGCTTGGATAGGCAGGTAAATGGATAGAGGAAAGGTAGTCAAATATGTGAAAATAGAACCAAATAATTTGAGGGTACGAATAGGCTTAGCAAAGATGGGAGGAAAATGATGGAAGAAGAGACATTGGTCAAGAGGTACTTATACACATAAGCGGACTTGTTGAACTGAAAAATTTTTTTGAATTAAAAAATATATAGATAGATGAGATGCCCCCGAATTTGGTCAGGTACATTACATACAGACAATGAAAAGTGAATTTCATATATTTTTATGTCATAAAATATTAATCTCATTTTATTTGTCCCCTCTTTAAACAGCTCCTTAAATAGACAAACAACTATTCTTGGTTCCGGAGCCATACAAGAGAGCAGAAGGATCAGATATGACTAGTAGGCCAAAAGAGTCAAGGGTCTTGATTCTTGTCTTGATTCCTGCAATTCACAGTAGAGTCCTGGGACCACGACCAGCAGTTGCCCTTTTGTGCTTGAGAGAAAAGCAGGATCTAAGGCCTAATCTCAAAGCTACAGAATTAAAATGTGAATAGAATAAAAGTTTTTGAAGTCAGGTTTGGAATATTAGTGACTAGCAGGTTGTGCAAATCTTAGACTAAGTAAGTACTTATCCCTTCTGAGACTCAGTTTCCTTACTCAACCAAATGGGTATAAACAGTCACACTCATCTGTACTAGCTGGTATGGATAGAAGAATGGATATAAAACATGCATTTCTCTATGCCAATGCTTAAAAAAAAACAACACTACTTGGTAGTGAAGCTATTTTTAAAACGTTTTTTTGCACAGATGGAAGTGCTCACTCAGGATTTGAAAATGCCATTTTCTCTTCAATACCTGACAGGAAACTTAAATGCAGAAAGAGGCCCCTGAGCTACCCAGAATGTTGGGAGCCGCTGAATTAATGTCACAGCCATGTAAGAGAACACTCGTGCCCACCAGTTACTCTCATGCAGAAAAGTCATCCTGATGTTACCACAGCTTCAAATGTCCCAAGAAAAGCCAGAAACCCAAAGTTCATATTGGAAAAAAAAAAGTATCCTTGTTTAATATGCTATGTGGGTCAAATAAAATTCATCTGGTGGCTGTGACTAGTGCCTACTCGATCTCATACCAGGCAGTGAGAACATCACAAGCAATGGGCCCAATCCCAGCGTCCTTCTCCCTAGCCTGGCATCTTTGGCTAGGGTATATAACACGGGGCGGGGGGCGGGGGGGACTCGGTTTCTAAGCCAGGAAAATGATTAGATCTACCTCAAAGGGTCTAGTGAAGATGAAATTAAAATGTTTGCTACACACAGCCTGTTATGTAATTGCACATGCTAGGGTTTTGTTGTTGTTCTATGATGTTGTTTTAGTATTATTACTCATTTTTGAGTGTGTGCTAGGGATGGAAGTTAGGGCCTGGACACTATGGGGTAGTTAATGGGAGGTAAGAATCTCCTAGACTTTCCTGCCTGGGCTGGCTTCCAGCCGCAATCCTCAGATCTCAGCTTCCTGAATGGCTAGGATTACAGGCCTGAGGCAGCAGCACCAGCTACTATTGCTATCATTATTTATCATTTCATATTCATGTATGGGTCACACCTTCACTGTACACATGGCCATGTGCTCTCCCTGCTCACACTGCTGCAAATGAGCAAGGGTAATTGGCCCACTGCTACCCTGTAGCAGATATAATATATGCCCAGTTATTAATGAGTGTGTTCTGGTCACAGTCCACAAAGCTGCTTTCATTATTCTCTTAATAAGCATCCTCTCTGTAGCCTTATAGGCCACCATGAGGTGGTGCTTCTTAGGAGCTAGGTACTTGGTACAGGTGGAAGAGAAAGTTCTAGTTAAGAATTATAGTCCCACTGGGCTCCAAGATACAAAAAAAAAAAAAAAAAAAAACTTGCCAGTTGTTTTCTCCTTACAAATCCTAATCATCTCCATATTTGCTGCCCAGACCACAGACAGGAGAACGAGAGCATAATCAGTGGGGAAAATCTCTCCCGCACAACAGCTCAGAGGTTTCATTGTTGTTGGCCATCCTGGGGCTTGAACTCAGGGCCTAGGCATTGTCCCTGAGCCACTGTGTGCTCAAGGCTAGTGTTTTACCACTTGATCCACAGAGTCACTTCTGGCTTTTTCTGAGTAGTTTATTGGAGATAAGAGTCTGATGGACTCTTCTGCCCCGTGGTTTTGAACCAGGATCCTTAGATCTCAGCCTCCTGAATAACTATGATTACAGGCTTGAGCCTCCAGCACCCAGCTAACAGCTCAGGTTTTTGACAAGACCTTGAGCATCTTTCCTTTGTCCAAGATCGACAAGTTTGCCAACCCCAGTGTTAGGTGTTTTAACTCAAGGTCTCTCCATGGTACAAAGTATGAATCTTGTTCCAGTATAGGCTGGGTGGGATTGAGTGAGTCTGAGTCCCCAAAGGCTGTCCCCTTCATAAGAAACTCCCAGGAGATGGGGGGCTCTGGGTCCCCCGCCAGCTTGAATCAGCAAGATTCTGCTCCATTGCTTCCTCCAGGTCTCTGCTCACTTGTTATCTCTTCAGAGAGTCCCCTCCTAACTATCTAAAATGTAATTCTATGTGCAGTGGGGGCCCGGCTCCTATCTATCCATTCTTGGCCAGATCCCCAGTGCTCCAGTCATGAACCTGGCTCAGAGTAGGCAAAGCAAAGGTTTGTTGGGTGGAGTGATTCCAGACTGGCAGGTAAGGGAAAGGAAAACTCAGAGAGCCTATGTTATTTGTTCACACAGGGAGTCAAAGCCAGAGCAAATGGCAGCTCAGCTCTGTCTGTACTTCAAAGCCCCAGGTATCTGCTCCATGCCAGAAGGAAGCAAAGTTTATTTACATCATGCTTCCTTCCTAGAAGTTGCGGCCTTGTGCTGGGAGGAGTAACACAATTCTGTCCTGTTTTGAAGAAATGCTTGCTGTGTGGATGATGGGCTGAAGGGGACAGGGGCAGAAACAGAGTCCAGTTAAGAGGACACTGCACCTGGGGGGCAGTGGCTCACACCTTTAATCCTAGCTACTCAGAAGGCTGAGATCTGAGGACTGCAGTTCAAAGCCAGCCAGGGCAGAAAAGTCGGTGAGACTCTTATTTCTAATAAGCTCCGCCCCCCCCCAAAAAGCCATAAGTAGAGCTCTAAGCTCAAATGGTAGAATGCTAGAAGTTTAGGGACAGTGCTCAGGCCCTTGGTATTTGGGGGAAAAGGGCTTCCACACTTCTTGGGTTAGATCAAAGACAAGCCTCCAGCCTCTTTCAGGCTATGGCCATTTCCTACACAGGTATCAGTGTCTCCAAGGGCTCACATCGCCCCAGAGGGCATTACGGATTCCAAACTGCCCAAACCCAGAAATGCTCTGACAAAGTTCACCCAAAATTATGGCCACGGGGTGGGACCATAAGGCGGGGTAGGAGCAAGGCACTACTTCCTGTCCCTGTGGGTCAGGCGATGGGTTGAGGCACAATAAAAACGCTATTCATGGCACAGAGGGAAGCCTTTCTGCTCCAGCATGTAAACTCCCCTCAGCCTGATGAAAGGTCTCTTTCCAAAGGAAAAGCTCCTTGTGGGTAGAGAACAAAACTCTTGTCTTGCCATCACAAAGTCAGCTGGCTATAAATGGCTCACTCTTACCAAGAAGCATGATCGTCAAGGTCTAAACACCTGACAGTGGCAGAAAAAAAAAAGGCTACTGGGCAGTGGTTGGAAGGAAAATAATGACCAAAATTAGTGACCATTCACTATGCATCTGGATAACCCAGGTTTTCAGTATCTCATTTAATCCCTACAGTGAGTGCCTTTTGTTATCCCTCTTGACCACTAGAGAGCTAAGGAGAGTTAAAGACTGACAGGTCAGCAGTCACACAACTGGGGAAGAGAGAAGCCAGGCTACATCAAGCCACTACCTGATCAGGCCTCAGGTCAAAGCTAAGCCACAGACAGAGGTGGGGGGGGGGGAAGGGACAGTGGAAATCACCTACGTGTCCTTTCACTAGCTCCATTACAGGGAAGGCAGAAGTCAAAATACAAGCCATGAGCATGTCTGTCATACTGGATTCAGTTTCTAAGTAAGTATTCTCTACCTCTGCCCACATATGTGATCCACTTTCACACGTGGGGCACACAAGGGCCTGACTGGAAAACACATATTTGAGCTACAAAACTGGCACGACTGACAGATTCCTATGCCTGCCCATTACATATTTATAAGGTTGCCTGCCTTGACTCTCACACTCAAGTTATTAAATGGTGGGGAACCATAACGGCTGTGCTCCTTGCCCTGAAACAAAGGCAGATACGCTGCCAGCGCCATTGGAGCCAGGGACAAAAGCACTTCATTTCGGAAGGGCTAGTCTGGAAGTTACGGTATAAAGGGGTGTCCAGCTCACAAAACAAAAACAGAAGAAAGTAAGGATGAGCAAAGAGTGGAGGGGGGAAAAAATCACAGCTGACTTTTCTCCCTGTATCTGTGCAGTCCCCTTCAAAACTGATGAGGCGGATCTTCTAAGCCATTGGGGAAGGCTATTGGACAACTCTGTCTCCTATCACCCAATTTCATCCATGAAGTTGCCAAAGGGATCTTACCTCTTTATATCACCAAACAGAGCCTGTAGGCCTTGCATCCCAACTTTTCCCAACCACCAGCTACACAGGGAGTGCACCCAGCTGCTTGGACGCCCAAACAAAACCACCCCACACCCGACTGAGGCTGCCTGAAGTCAACTGAAGTCAACACTCAAAGCACATTAATAAGAAACAGCTGGCCAGCAAGAGGGTTGACACAGCACGGGCGGGCAGCGGTAGATTTGTGGTTGGGACCCAGAGTTTCTGGGGCTGAATTGGAAACAACCAGCTGTTCCCTACCGCCCTCCTTGCACACGCTGTGCTGGGGACACACGACAACCCTGCCATGCCCAGGTTGAACTGCTGGGGGCTGAGTTCACCTACACACTCCGTGTGGCTCTGACACTTCACAAGCTTGCCTATCAGGAAAACGCAGCTGCTGGGCCGGCCAATTCCACCTTCAATATTTGTAGCAGATGTAGCCTGGCTCTTAAAGGAACAGCCACTTGCATTCTTTCCATGTGACTTACAAGTCAGATGTTAAGGGAGGGAATTTGATTTTTCGTTTTCTTTCTTTTTTGTCGTTCCCCCCCCCCCCCCCTGCACTCTGGTGCATTCAAGGCAGCCTACCTCCATTTATGCAAGTTGAAGCCAGGACACTGGTCACCGCAGGCGTTACATGGCTGGCCTCTCTCGATCCGCCCCAGGCCGGTCAACTTCAAAACAAAAAGACAGCACAGACATGTCTCCACCTCGGGGCTCCCTGCAGAACCCCCAACTGTCCTCCCAAACCTTCCTCGGTGGTGGGACTGGACTCCCACTGCTCTAGGGGGACTCGGGGGGCGTGTGCTGCCAGGGACCCCTGGGGTAGGGTCTCCAGCCTGCGGATCCAGGTGGGCAGTGGCCCGGCCGGGGCTCCAAACCACTAGGAACCGGCCTTGACCGTGGCTTTGTCTCCCCTAGACACCTTGGCCACGGGTTTCCAAGAAACAAAAGCCAGCGCTTCCTGCTCCCCGGAGTCCCCACGAGGGGCCGTGGGGCGCGCGTCCTGGGCCAGCCTAGCGCTTCTAAGAAGGTGGCAGCAGAGGACACCCCAAAAGACAACCCCAAAGTCCACTTCTAGTCTAGCGCTGGCACTCAGAGGGCTGGGGTTCCTCTTGTCCTGAGGGGAGACGAAGGAGGTGTTTACTGGGGCTCCCTGGACTGTTGCACCGTCGCCCGGCCCCGTGGCGCGCCCCGATCGGCGACGCCTGCGGTCCCGGACGCGCCCCCCCCCCCGCCCGCGGGGCCGGCTTACCTGGGGCCACAGGTGCGCGGCCGCGGGGCGCCGCGGGGCCGGGAGCGGCCGGCCGGCGGCAGGGGCCCGGCAAGCGGCCCCGCTCCGCTCGGGGACACTCACCGAGCGGCTGGAGAGTCTCTTCCGCGAGCTCCGGCCGAACATGGCCGGGCACCTCCGGCTACGACGCCGCGCCGTCCGTCGGGTCGGTCAGTCCGTCCGCCCCGCGCCTGGGGAGGGAGGGCGGGTCGCCGAGGCGGGCACCCCTGGTGGCCTGCCGGCCCGGCAGTCTCCGCCCGCCTCGCAGCCCCCGGCTGGCTCGGGAGCGCACGCCGCCCCCGCCTCCGCCCCTCCGCCCCCCTCCCCGGCCCACGCCCCTCCCTCTCTCCCGGCGTCCCGCCCTCCCCGGGATCGCCAGGCGGCCCACCAGCCCTTGCCACCCCTCCCCGCACGGGCTGTGGCTCCTGCTCCCCGGCCCCGCTAACTCCGGAGACTCACTTCCTATGCCCACCCCACCCCAAGACTCCCTTCCACCCCCCACCCTCAACACACAACCGAGTCCCTGGAGCCCAGGGCGGGGAGGGTCGGCCTCCCCCACCCCATCTACAGTACCTGGAGCAAGGGGCCGGGGTGGAGACGAACAGATGAGGATGGAGGGGTTGCTTTTCTTTTGCATTAGGCTCCGAAGTCGCACCGGGGAAAAGTTGATCTATTTCGTGCACGGCCACGCCCATTTCTGACACGTTCACACAGCCCTGGCAAACACCGGGCCCCATCCTAGTCTACAAGTCTGTCCGCTCCGTGCTCCAGGAGGGCTGGCGCAGGAAGAGGAAAAGCGCAGGAGCTCAGCCTGGACCCCCCCCCCCCCCCCATTGCTCCTTAAATCATTACTGCTTAGACGTTCTCCCACCACGTCCGGGTAGGTGATGGGTCCTCATTGTTCACCTCTTTGTGCTTCTGTCTTCTGATCAATACTTCTAAAAAGAGGTATAACAAGAGGCGTAATCTATTAACCAGACCGTTCATTGTTGGAAGGTGAGTTGGGAACGCGTATGCTTATGATAACAGACACAAAACTCAGGACCCATTATAGATGAGCTGTCACACACACACACACACACACACACACACACACACACACGTTGTAATTCCGAGCCACAGGCCAGGGCATCCAGTTGTCACTGGTGTTTTGGCTCAAATATCACCTCCCCTGAGAGTGCTCCTGACCCCCTGCGGTGACATCTCTGTTGCACTCACGTTGAATGTAGCCTACATTAAAATGATCTTTACTGCTGGACTTGTCCCCACCCAAACCCAAGTTGCATGACAGAAAGGACATTGTCTGACTCGCTTTAGTCTCTTTAGAGCCTGAACCGTGCTTTTACATGGTAGCCACTCTATAAATATTTGTCAAAAGAAGACATTCTTCTCCTTGTTGACAATGATGACTGTGTGGCTTGACTTGTCACAAAGGAGACATTGAACCTGAGTGAAGGAAAGCTGTCTGCCTGCTGTAACACAGCAAATCAGTAGCGAGATAAGTCCAGTTGGACCTCACATTCAAACTGATAGTGGGATGCGATTCAGATACCCCATGTGAATCATTAGCAGGCCAACTGCACTCCTCAGACTTTATATAAAGTTCTGTTTGGTTTCTGGGACAGAATTTTGTTTCATAAGCAAAATTTACAGGGGCACCAACAAACTCATACAATATTTGGTTCTCTAGGATATTGTATATTATATGCAATTTCCTGAAGAACCAAAATTAATGTTAAAAATTCCATGATGTACCCAGTGTGGTAGCTTACACCTGTAATGCTAGCTATGTGGAAGACTGAAATAGGAAAGTGAAGGTTTGAGACTTCCCCAGGCAAAAGCTCAAGACCCTATTTGGGAAATAAAGTAAAAAGGGCTAAAGGCTTGGTTCAAGTGGCCCAAGACCCTGAGTTTAAACTCCAGAAGGGATCAAAAAATAAAATAAATCCATCCTCCAGGAACAGAACATCAATTAATTTAAATAACAACAGTATTTCACTTCATATTACCCTGCCCCACTCTAATTCTGGCCCCCATAAGAATGCTTTGAACTCAGACATCACAAATTGAATACCTGATACTGAATTTATCTTTGTTGTGACCAATATCACATCACATAGTAAATTCCCCATGTAAAGTCCATGACTTATTTATCTCTTTATTCACCCAGGCCCAGCAGAGCTCATCTCCAATGATTACAAGCATTCACTAAGTGACTGACTGAAAGGCAGTAGTTTCAGTACCTTTAGTGGGGAGGGGGAGTCATTAATGAAAACTTTTGGACACAGGCCAGTCCCTGGCAGGATGCTCACCGGGCTTCTCCACAAGGCTCCTGTACAGTCAGCTCTGTCCTATCCACCATGTGGCCTGGTATCTGCAGGAAAGTAGAGAAGAGAAGAGAGGAGAGCAGTGCTCAGACTATGATGGTGGACATCATCTATTTGTGTTTTAATTAATATTTTTAAACACAGATCAGTAACAGTACAGGCTGTTGCAAAGGTCTAACAGATCGAAGGCAGGTGTATTGAGTGGCGCCTTTCTCAGAGTCTCTCAGAGGAGCTGCGGGAGCTAGCAACAGTCTTCTAGCTCACCTCTCATCCCTGGGTCCATGTGGGGTGATATGAACACCTTGGGCACATGTTTGGGGATTTTGTTGATATTTGGTTTTGTGTTTCTAGAACCAGAGCTGGAACTCAAGGGCCAAACACCATTCCTTAGCATTATTTGCTCAAGACTAGCACTCTATACCACTTGAGCCATACTTCTACTTCTGGCCTTTGCTGGTTAATTGGAGATGAGAATCTCCTGGACTTTCCTGCCTGGGCTGGCTTTTGAAGCTCCGTCTTCAGATCTTAACATCCTGAGTCTCTAGGATAACAGGTGTGAGCCATACCACCACGGGTGCCCCACTCACGTAGTTCTTATTAACTTTGGTTGTTTGAGTAAGGCTCATGCACAAGGCTGCAGCCCATGCCACAAATAGGGCTTCCAGAGTGCCTCTACTGGCATGTTTTCCTTAAAAACAACAACAACAAAACTCCTTGTGGCCTGTCCAAGCAGAAGCCTGTATTGCATGCTGTTATTTTACACCTAAGACATGCATAGCAGCGCTCTGTTCTCTATCTATTCGACAACCACTTTATCTTACTTAGAACTAAAGATCCTGCTACCCGTTGGAGGTAAACATCAGGCAATTTTGTTTTGCTTGATCATTGCATTTGCCATCCATAGGCATCTTTGATCTATGTTTTTCTTCATGTCTCAAGGCAACAGAATCACTAACAGAGCATGAAGAAATACTCAATACAGGATTGGCACCATGGGAACATATCATTGCTAAAATATGAACTAGAAACCAAAAGCTAGGCTAGAGTGTTTGGCTTTAGTCTTAAAATGAACATTAAGAAACTAAATAGGAACCAGGGGCTGGTGGCTCATGCATGTAATCCTGGTAGGAGGCTGAGATAAGAGGATCGAGATTCAGAGCTAGCCTGGGCAGGAAAGTGTGTGAGACTCATATTTTCAATTAACCACTAAGAAGAAGGAAGTGGAGTTGTGGCTCAAGAAGTAGAGTGCTATCCTGGAATAAAAAAAGTTAAGGGACAGTACCCAGGCCCTGAGGTTAAGCCCCAGTACTAGCATTTAAAAAAGGAGGAGGAGAGGAGGAGGAGGAGGAGGAGGAGGAGGAGGAGGAGGAGGAGGAGGAGGAGGAGGAGGAGGAGGAGGAGGAGGAACTGGAAAGGACCCAGGAGAGGAGGGTCATGAGTATAATGCCAGCTCCTTGACAGGTGGATATCAGGATTGCAATTCAAAGTGAGCCTTGGCAAAAAGTTAACAGGAACCCACTTCAACAAACATGTGGTACATGTCTGCCATCCTAGATACAAAGGAGCCTTAGGGGGATTGTGGTCCAAAGCTGGCTCCAGGCAAAAATGTAAGATGTTTCCAAAAATAGCTAAAGCAAAAAAGGACTGGTAGTGTGACTCAAGTGGTAGAGCATCTGTCTAACAACCACAGGCTCTGAGTTCCACCCAAACACAGCCAAAATAAAATAAACCATGAAGAAGTACACAACATGATGGTGAAATGATAAAGGTCTGTCCTTTCTACCTTATAAATCTATCTATTCATCTGCCTATCTGAAATATGTGTTCTATTTATATTCAGAAACAGTAAGTATTTACCTAAAATTGACAAATTGTGCCATGGGGTTTTCTTATTAGAAATCAAATGAGCATCAAGTAGGAAAAAAGCTGTGTCTCTTCTCTTCTTGACCCATATATAGGTGCCTGTCCTCTCTATTTTTTCTTAAATAAGTCTGTGATTTTAAGCAGGTGAGCTAGTGGCTTGCTGTTGCCACATGCCTGCAGCAAACTTCAGAAATGTACCCCACAAAGTCCTTTCTAAAGCAGTAAGGAAGAACATAGTTATCTAAGTATAGTTTCACCTGGTCTATATTTCTGGCTGTACCAGAAACAAATCTGAATATGGCAAAAGGGTCAGAATCTCCCTGCCACCCTGCGCCAGCATTTAGAGGCTCCATCAAAGTATCCTCTTTATCAAAAGTCTACAAATGGTGTTTGGAAGAAGATTTAAAACCAGACAGAGAATTCTCGCTTGGTGATGGATTATGTGACTATCTCTTTCTTTCTACTAGCCCTTTTATGTAGTCTGCAAATATCCCTGTCAGACAGACAGACAGACACACACACACGTATATATCTATATGTGTGTCTATATGTTTCTATATGTGTGTCTATATGTTTCTATATGTGTGTCTATATGTTTCTATATGTGTCTATATACATGCACATGCATACAGAAAAAACACAGGAAAAAACTGAAATAAAGAGATACTATTGGTGGGTTAACATATCGCAGAACACTAAATTATCTGAAGTTTATTAATATAATCCAATACCTTGAAAGCAAAAATATTTGAGGAGACAAAAAGCATGCCAAACGGTATTTTCTTGGAAAAGCCTTAGAACTTAGAACTTAGCAGGGTCACTGGCCCAGCTTATCCTAAAAATTAAAAGCATAAATATTCAAAAATGTGGTTAAAGAGACAGTTAAGGATGTTGTTTCTAGGACACACACACACACACACACACACACACACACACACACAACAAGTAACCTAAATTCCTAAGAAACCCCAATAAATGTAAGTAAATGGTAGTGGTGTACCCTTTGAATGACTATCTACTCAGTCATTAAAAATGTTGTATTGGGAAGTTTATATGAGTATTATTCCACTTGATAAAAGGCTTCCAAATAATAAATTCACATTTGCAGAAGATTTATGATGCCTATTATACTTTTTTTTAGAATCACATATACTTGGAGAAAGACCAGAAACCCTAGTTTCTCACATGCAGGATGCTCAGGGAACCACCAGGGAGCTGAGTGTATGGCGGGGGGGGGGGGGGGGGTCTTTCCCGGTCACTCAAGGTGCGCTGTGCACCAGCATGCCTTTGAGGAGTCAGCACTTTGCAGGGATCTGAGCAGATCGTCCCCCTTTCCTCCTGATGACTAACTATACTATGCCCTAACGTCTCCAGCTCAGACCTCAGAGTTGCCCTGTCCTGGCTACCTGTATTTGTCACGACTTCAGGAAAATGGACAGAAACCAGAAAAAGTAGGGACAAGAGCGCCCATGCATACTGTTGTGCCATTTTCCTTACCTGTGCTTGGGAAACTTTGAACTACCAGGAAAGCTGCTATTTCTTCTCAAGCCTAATCCCCCCATAAATTCTCCATCTCTGCCCTCCTCACCCCCTTCCCCGCCACTCCATACATGTAGAACTACTTCCTTGACTTGTCTTGCTAAGATTCACAGCTGAGCTGCTCTCCATCTGAGGCTTCTGATGGCAGAGTTTGAGAGGGCTCCAAGCAAGACCGGAAGGTCTTGCAGCCATTAAAACTACAATGCACAAACCTTGAACCATGAGCCTTGAACCATGAATCCCTTGCCTCTTAACCTTTAATGCTAAGTTTAAGCAAACGTGTCTCTTAAATGTGATGGTACATTAAGAAGCACTTGGGGAGCTTCTAAAACTCTATGCCCAGGCCCACTAAATCAGAATGTGTAGAGTTCAGCCCAGCCCAGCCAGCTACATTTTTAAGAACTCCTTGTGAATCCAGGGTACAATCCTGGTGCCGCATCTCAACCTTTAGACCAACACTTCCCCCTCATTGGCTGGGTTTGCATCCTCTCAGGTTGTTTTTTTCTTTTTACCAGTAGCTTTGTCCAGTTCTACCCTCTGATAAGCTTGTTAACATCCATGTGGCAGTTTACCATATCTAGCTAAAGATGGTGCACCTGGGTTTTAGTAGGGCTTCATATTTGCCCTGCTTGCCACTGTTGGTAAATATTTGTCATGCTGGGAGCTGAAGACATCTCAAAAGATGGCTGAGCTGTATGTCCCAGCTGACAGAGGCCTCTTGGAACCTATACTCAGGCTTCCAGAATATCCAACTCAATTACAACCAACTCCATGATGCTCCTCAGTCAGAATTCGTTGGACCACCTGTTTGTCTGATGCCTACCCTGATGGAGACCAGGGAAACGGGGGCTGGGGAATGTTACCAGAATGTGCTGACTTCTGAGCCCAAATGAAGATCATCCTGCAGCACAGATGACAACCAAACCCACAATGTGAATGAAAGGAAGAAACAAGTTTCCACTCAAGAGACGGCATGGCTTTCCCTTCATCCATTTACTCTGGGCTTCTCCACAGACAACCAAGTCCCTTTAAAGGCCCAGGACTAAGTTACTATTTCACCTGTGTTAGAGATTAAGCACTTTTTCTAACAACTTAATCAGATGGATCTGATTGTTCAAGGTTTAAACCAAGTGCCTTGTCTTATCTGCGTTCTTTCCGTACCTAACTAGCAATCTCCTACTACCCAACCAAAAAACAAATCTGGTGCAGTATCTTCATATGATCCTTGCCTGATTGTTTCCAGCTGGGAGAGTTGACACTGGTGTCTTTTCCAGCACTGCAAACCCAGGCTATACATTAGAATATCAGGGGAACTATTTTCTTGAAGATGTCAAGTATGGCTCCCTCCCAATCAATAAAATCAGTATCCCCAGGGTAGGATCAGACGATGAATAGATTTTAAAGCTCTCTGGTTGAGTTTAAAGTCCAACCAGAGTTGCAAATCTCAAATCCATCTTTTCCCATGCTTTATTGTTTCATCTGGCCACCTCTTCCTTCTGTATGTTCATTTTATACTATCCTTACTCTTTCCTTGTTCTCTCCCTGGCTACAAAAAGTAGACAGGATTTCTATTTAAATTTTTATTGATTAAAAAACCTATTAGCAGGTGATTACATTTTAAAATAGAGTTACTAATGAGAATAGTGAAATTCACTTTTAAAGTGAGGATCCTATTTCAGCTAATTGAGTTTCAAAGCTAGTGTTGCCTTTCATACAAGTGTTCATCTGCTAGTGATGACCACTATTGAAATTTTACATATGCCATCCCCAAAATGCAGGATTTCTTTTTAATGTCTGCCACAGAGGAGGGAAACATAGATCACAGCAAGGCCTTTAATCCTTTGCTCCTCAACTATGATGTCAGGGGTCTCCAGCCTTAGAAGGATCTGGGAGTTTATTTGAATTGCATAATCCCAGTAACTCCCAATCTCCACTTAAACAAAGTCCCCCCAGTGCTAAGAATACATACTGGAGTTTGAGAAGCACTATTCTAACGAACTGACGAACTATGAGCCCATCTGTGTGTCCATCTTCATTCTAGAACCACCCTGATGCCCCTCCTTGATTTGCCAGCATTAGTTGGCACTGTGTTGTTCATGCCCTCTAGCCCCGAAGGGATTGACTTCATACAAAATCCAGTTCTAAAGGTTCCAGTTGACACCATTCCTTCCTTCCTTGCCATAGTAGTAGTAGGCTTATTATTGGTCCCTATGAAAGAAAACAAGGCTCAGACAAGTGGAGTGACTTTTCCATGCTAGAGTGGACAAGCTTTGGGATTTTTTTGATAGAGCCCTGTTGAGTTCCCCCAAGAAAATAGGAGTGAGTAAGATAGCTGGTGTGACCTGAGCACTTCTGACTTTGGACAGAAGTTTGCACAACTCTTTCTCTGCTGCTACCAAACGCAGAGCAGAGGTCCTGCTCCATAGCCGCACACGTGACCTGCTCACCTGGGAAATGACCAAAAGAAAGGTGAGAGCCGCATTCACAACCCACTGGAAAAACGGCCCCCAAGAGGGTACTGTCTGCCCGCTGCCTCTTGGCAGACCTCCGCCTGGACAAGCCCTCATTTCCTCTCCAGCACAGGAGCTGCTCCCTTGAGCAGGAAAACGTATGTTTTTTCCTTCATGTGCTCTTCTTTCTTCCAAGCCCCCAATCCTCACACCATATGGTTCTTCCTGTCGTGGATGGGATATGTAACAGTGTTAAGAGTTGATGTAAAAAATAAATCACTGGAGCTTGATTTTAAGTGGAACTGAGCCTTCCTACAAAGTTCACCGCTGGGGTCAGGAAGGCCAGATGGTAAGTGCCGTGGGGTCATCTCTTTAGTCTTTTAGATGGAATAATCAGTGCTGAAGAAGAGGTTAGAAACTGCCTCCAAACAGTGGCTCTTGGCATTGCATGAGCTTGTAAAATGGATGAGTGGTAGACTATATTGTTCTTTCTTCATAAAAGTCATTGCCAGGATTTGGGATCTGTATGCATCAGGGCAGCCTAGCTAGTCCAATAAACAATAAGTTTCATCAGCCTGTCAAAAGAGCCATTTTAAGTCATGAAGTGTGGCACACACCTTTAATCCCAGCTACTCAGGAGACATAGATCAGAAGCATCATGGTTAAAGGCAAGTCTAGGCAAAAAAGTTAACCAGACTATCTCAACAAACAAGATGTGTCTGGTTTTATATCTTTTAATCTCACTGAAATGGGTAGTAGAGGTAGGAAACTTGCAGTCTGAAGCTAGCCGTGGGCAAAAAGCACAAGATATCCCCCCCACCATGAAAAATAACTAAAACAATGAGGCTTTAAGCCACAACTTGAGATCATGGCTCAAATGATAAAATGCCAGTCTAACAAGCATATCCCAATACTGCCCTTTTTTTTTTAAGAGTTAAAGGTAGAAATTCACTTCTTAGTTGCATTAGCCATATTCTAGTATTCAGTAGCCATGACCTCAATAGCCACTAGAATGATACAACACTGGACAGTGCAGAATAGACAATCTCCATGACTTCAGAAAGTTTTACTGAAGTGCTGGTTCTAACCAGCACTTCAGTAAATCCTCTGGGTTATGCGAATCAGGCTTACAGGTTAGAAAGAGGAGAGACAGGGCGTGGCAGACAGCTATCACACCTAATTTCACTGGCAAACTTTTGAGCCTTGACCATCCTTCCTGGAGGAGGACTGAGACTGCCAAAGTTGCGTCTAGGAAGGGGAAAGCAATAGAGGGTGGAAGAGAAGAATGTAGTCAAGAATTCACTGTATATCCTACAAGATTGAGAAGAGTGAGGGAAGGGGTAGGGAGGGGAGGAGGGTTGAGTGAGAATGCTGAAAGGGGCGACATTGAACAAGATGTATTCATAAACTGCTTCGTCAAATGGCAACTCGTACTGCTACTTGGAGATAATAAGATGCATTTTTATAAAGCGTCAAGGAAACAAAAGGGAGTCACATACACTCACGAGACCCTGCTTTCAAAGCTCCAGTAGCCGTATCAGAAGTTCAGTATAATCACTCATACTCCAGTCCCTGTATCCCAGTAGAATTAGCAGAGGCCAAGCGCCTAAGGAACTGTATTTTCTTTCTTTAGGCTGTCCCGGGTATCAAAGCCAGGAGTTGGCTCTAGGCTAGGCAAGTGCTTTACCACTGGGCCCTGCACTCCTAGCACCCTAACCTCATTCTTCATTGGGCCCCTGCTGAAGAAACAAGACCCCAGTGGGAACTCAGGTGTTGGTGCTCCCGTCGCAGAACTCGCTGTGCCTGGCATTCCTCTCACCCATGCAGACTGTGCAGGAAAGCTGTGCTGTTGCTATATTATCAATCAAATTCTAGGCTTTGTCACAACCCAACTCTAATTGCAGCACAAAGGCCACCATAGCTGTGTGTGACTCTGTCTCAGAAACAGGTGGGTTGATTTAGCCATGGGTAGAACTTAAAGACCACCGGCTATATTTAAGTCATTTATGGAGTCTCCTTCCTTTTCTGGAAAAATCATCCTTTACTTCCCCTCTAAAAAAGAAAAACTGGGAAAAAGTCATAAAAAGAGAAAAGTTAAAATACTGGAATGTGCATAGAACTTGCCTTTCATTACATTAAGCACTTCTGTGGAATTAATGAAACTTTAATTCTCACCACTCTTTGAGTTCGATTTGATGGTTGTCCACTTCTAAAAGGGGAAGGTGGCAGAGAGGTTAAGGGACTCGGGAGTCACACAGCAGGCAAAAGGGCAGAGCTGGGATCAAAAGCCAGGTATACCTGCTGCAGAGACTGGGATTGTGAGTAATGGCTTACATCTCACTGTAAGTCACTGGTACCCAGAGCAAGACTAATAATATCACCCAACATGGTGATGAAGAAAGAACCAACCTACTTACAGACAGTCCCAGATGGGGGAGATGAGGACAGGGACTGGGATACATAGACAAGTTATTGATGAGTTAGGGACCAACAGACAATAGTTGGTCCTTGATGGGACTGAGACATTTGTGTGCCAAACAAACTGCGGGGGAACTCCCTAACTGTATGTGTGGTCTGTAGTCTCCAAGGACAGATGGGGAAGTCATTACAAAGGGGAGCACAGGGCTCATTAACGCAAAGGGGCATATCTGTCACCCCCTCCCCAATCCACTTCAATAAAGGGACAATCGGTCCTCAACATCAATTATCTCCTCTCATCTCTCACCAAATTAGGATGTTGACTATAGAGGAACAGGCCCAGATTCGATGGAAACTAGGGAAAGCTTTGTGTTTGCCAAACATTTCCTGGGCTCCTCTTTGTTGCGGTAGCAAGTGTGCTCATACGGAAGACAAAACAAGAGATGAAAAGCAGGCAGAAAGGCAATTCCTATCTCAGGAACACATATAGAGAGAAGATGGAGGTAGAAGAAGATGAACTGAGAAGGTCTGGAGGGCCTCTTGGGGTGACCTGGGCTGAGGGCTATGGGTGAGTAGCTCTGGCATAATGGATAGATACAAGAAGATTGGGAAGGTGAGAGGAAAAAGGATATTTGGATCCCTTGTGGAGCTGCAGATCAGGTTTCACTTGTAATTATTTTTGACTTTGAAATGTGATTTGATGCAGAGACTGGACCATTTAGAGCCAGGATTTTTTTTGGGGGGGTGGTGGTTTTTTGGGTTATACTAGCAAAGTGACTTCACATTTAACCTTTGAACTGCACAGAGATCTCCAAATTCCATGCAAAAAGACAACCCAAATCAGAATAGTCATTGCTATCCAAGAATAGAACAGGTCACTTCATGAGGTGGAAAATTCTTTGCACCTACCATGTTTTGAGAGCTTGCCTACGGGGGGGGGGGGGGACACTGCAGAAGGAGTGTGTGAGCTATGTAGAAAAGAGTTCTTCATCTCCTGATGGGCACAGAAAGAAGCAGGAAGTCCACAAGCTATCACCCCAGGCCCTTCTATTTCGGTGGTGGTGTGGATCCCTTCCCTTTATGAAAGCTCTGAGGGGAATTCAGAAGTTTGAGGACCAAAAAGGGCAAGAGTTGGGCAGGGGGAGCTTAAACCTTCTTCTAAACCTGAGAGCACTGTCCTGGTGAAGCTGCCCTTGGACAAAGGAGAGGTCATGGAGCCAGTTAGCCAATCAAAGCCCCTTCTTCTAAAAGGAAGTGTGATGCATGGGTCACTTATAAATAAAGAGAGCCAGAAGGAACAAAGTCCCTGTGAAGTGACACCCCGCTTCTTTTTGGGTCACCTTGAATGATATTTTGGACACATTCAACCAGTCCACTTGCTTATTTTTAGTGATTTTCTTTTTCCTCCCAAGTCTGTGGGATGCAATCCTTTCTCAGAATCAATCCCCAGCCTTTTACTGCGCAAAGAAAACGAAGAGCGATGAGGTTCTTGGATCTGCCACCGGAAGTCAAATCTGCAGTCCAGGTGATGGTGCTGTATATTGTGCTTGGAAAGCCATGAGGAATGTTTTGTAAATGCAGTCCTAATGGTTTTCATGAAGGGGCTCCCCTGAAGCTCGCTAAGCTACCCCAAACTGTAGCTTATCAAGAGTTTTATTTTCAATATTTCCTTATGATTGCACAAGTTCTCTCTCTATATATGTATGCTGCATGTACATAATGTATATTTACATATTTATACACATATATGTATAGTATATATATTTCAGAAACCAGCATTTAGAAAAACACAAGAAAAAAATGTCAAGTCTGTGTAATTCCACTGCTGTGAGGTATTTTAAAATATTTTGGACTAACTTTACCTAGATAAATGCACACATCCCTCCTGCACAGATGTATACGTAGAAATATACAAGATCTCTTTCTTTGCTTCCAAAAACTTGGGTCAAAGTTCACAGATTCCTTTGTAATTTGCTTTACTTTTCACTTCATGAACATTTCTTTTTTGTCGGTCATGGGGCTTGAACCCAGGACCTGGGCACTGTTCCCTGAGGTGTTTTTTTTGTTTGTTTTTGGGGTGTTTTTTTTTGCTCAAGGTTAATGCTCTGCCACTTTGAGCCACAGCTCCACTTGCAGTTTTTTGCTTGTTACTTGGAGATAAGAGTCTTATGGACTTTCTGCTCAGGCTGGCTTTGAACTGAACTCTGATCTCAGCCTCCTGAGCAGCTAGGTTTACAGGCGTGAGCCACCAGCACCCAGGATCAGGAGCATTTTCTAACATTGCAAAGTAGCTCCATGGTGGCTTCCAGAGGCTGCAGAAACCCGTCCGCATGAAAGGCAACTCTTGGATATTGGTATAGTTTCTGAATTCTGACATGCTAAATAATGCTGCGTGTCAAAGTCAATTGTATTTGAAAGCATGACAGGTGCCTTTTGGCAGTGTTGCCAAATGAAATGATAGCATTGTCACCTCGCGTGACATGCTTCCTACAGCATCCAAGCTGGGATTTGGATCCTGAGACCTGGTAGAGTATGGGGGACACACCACGCGCTTCTTCTCAAGCCAGGGTTACAGCCGCTTCCTGGGCACTGGGAGACAATCACAACCCTGCAGGTGCCTTGGTATCCTGAACACATGCACTGGGTCCAGGACTCAGGAGACCTCTCGCAGTCAACTCCAATAACAGCAATGATTTTAAAGGAGGATCAGCAAGCAAGAAGAAAGACAGCTCCTTTGGGAGGAGAGGGAGAGTCCTGCCCCACCCACATCATCTGCTAACGTGAGCCATCTGCACCCAGCTTGATGGAAACCTCGACCAACCATATAACGTTTTACAAACATACCGATTTGAATTTTTTGTAAACCCTTTGAGCTCCTTTGGGAGGAACTGGGTCTTGAAAAAGAACCTTGGCTTTTAAGGCAGACTTGTTTTGTTTAGGTACATAGTGCTTTTTGAAAATGTCAATTGTTAATAGTTTTTAAATCTAAAAAACAGTAAATGCTGGATTGGGGCATTTTTAGAAACTTTAGATCTGTGGTGCTGAGCCCCCATTTTCTGATTTAATACAATCCTTGGTCATGAGGCTTCTCTGTCCCTGCCTGGGCCTATAGCACTGAACTTGTAACTTAAACCTTAATGTATAAACAAGCTCACATAACTATAAACACATATGTACACACATGTAGACATGCACAGAGGTGTGTGTATGTGTGTGTGTATGTGTGTGACATGCTCCCTGATACCATAATTTCAACATTTTTTGCTTTTTAAAAATTCTCTAGCCTGGTAGTAGCAGCTCGTGCCTGAAATCTTAACTACTCAGTAGGCTGAAATCCGGGGATCATGGTTCAAAGTCACCCTAGGCAGGAAAGTCTGAGATTCTTATCTCTAATTAACCAGCAAAAAGCTAGAAGTGGAGCTGTGGCTCAAGTGATAGAGTACCAGCTTTGAGGGAGTGAAAAAGCTAAGGGACTGCACCCAGCTCTGAATTCAAGCCCTAATACTGACACACAAGCACATACACACACAAATCACTTTGACGTTAGACTTGTTCCTTGGGTCTTAGATTCGACAAAACTAGTCTAATCACTCCCACACCCCCCAGATGTGTGCAGGAAACTCCAGCTCTCCTAATCCGACTTCTAATTTTACACACAAGGCCACAAAGCTAATTTTTGAACCTCAGAAATGATCCACCCTTTGCAAAACCACTACTGTGCCTAGATACCTGTTACACCTTATGAAAGGTGACTGTTATTGGATTGTATTTTCCTAAAATAAAAACAGGGTGAAGAGAGAGAGAAAGAGAAAGAAAAGAAAGAAGATGAGCATTTCGTTAGTGCTGTTAATGTCTCTTCTTTCCCTTCCAGCAATTTCCAAGTGTGACTAAAATACTCTCAGGTATTCCTAAAACAGATTTACCTCCACCCAGCCCTCAGGGTTGTCTTGAAGCAGTTGCTAGGTAACCAAGGAAGATTTATGCACATCTATTGTGAATTTTGAAGACAGTTTTCAGCTTTGCCATAAACAGCAATGGAGGCAGACACCACACCTTGCTGAGACACTCCAGCAGGCTTCCCTGAGGAGGGATATTCCAGGGCACAGAATATTCTGGTTCAGATAAGGATAATGTTGGTGAATTCACAGCTATCTACAAAGGCAGTGTAGCAAATCTGGGATCTCTGGGCCCATCTCCAGTGCCCTCTCTTGCCAAACCCATTAGAAGTTTTATTCCCCACCTCTCATCTGCCACTCTCATTTGCCTGCATGAAATTTAATATGGTGTTTCTCTTCAGCCAACCAGCCATTCAGCCATTCAGGATTTTGTATCACAGAAGCATCTGCAAAGTTCTTTCTCAGGCCAGAGATTCCATTCCTTTATAAAAGGCTTTTGTTCAACACAAGCACTGTTTACATGGTGTGGACCATATGTATGGATTTTATTGCCCCTGTGTAGATGAGTGATAAAAAGGCCTCGTTTTTATAATGAGCCCCCAAGCCAAAGTTTTATAGAGTGAGCATCATTATAATGACCCTTCTCATGTGAGAAGCACTTCCTGTTTCACTGTCAGCTTTCCTGGATATCCATTAGCAGAACATCACCCACCCATAACTCTGTTAAGATGCTATCTTCATGGTGTCCCGATGATTTCCCGGCTTAGTACTAAGCCAGCTAGTGGTCCAGCCTTGCCTCTCCTTGATTCACCCTCCCACATAACCTCCACAAACACCATTCCACAATGGAAATCCAAACGTGTCATGCTCCTGTTTAAGATCAGCCATCGATAGCCCAATAATTCACTAGATCCAACTTCTTGTTTCTAAGCCTTGTTATTTCTTGGGCTTCATTCCCCCTCATTCTGGCCTCCCTGCTTTGCATCCTTATGCAGCTGCCTTTTCTACAGTTCCCTGGGTCTTTGTTCATCATTTTCCCTGCTGGAAATGCTAGCACCATGCATTTCTCCCACCGATGCCCAAAGCTACAGCATGGCCTCTGTCCCTCACCTGTTCCTCCACATTCAAAACAATCCATGACCATCTCTCAGGAGTGCTTCTACGGATTTGTTTTCTAGCTATCTGTTAGTTCATCCCTATCACTAAATGTTTGCCATCAGTGCCTATTTTATCATGCTCCACTGCTCACGCCTGTAATCCTAGCTACTCAGGAGGCTGAGATCTGAGAATGGAGATTTGAAGCCAGCCCAGCAGGAAAGTCCATGAAACTGTTATGTCTGATTAACTACCCAAAAGCCAGAAGTAGAGGAGTGGCTCAAGTAGGTAGAGTGCTAGCCTAGAGCAAATAACTTCAGGGACAATGAGTGCCCAGGTCCTGAGTTCAAACCTCAGTACTGGTAGCAAAAAGGTGGTGGTGGTGATGAGTGGAATCCATTAGCAACTTCAGCTAATTCACCAATGAAACAGCCCCAGCCTCTAAGAGATTGAAAGGACCCCACAACACAGTTATTAAAAGGAGGAGCCAGACTTTCAGCAAGGAGAAGGATTCTTAGGAATAACTGAGCTCATCCTTGCCGAGTAAATGAAGCTTCTTCCAGCACACCTGCAAAGCGTGAATGCTCCCTACCCTCCCACAGTGGGTCAGCTGCCCCGTGGGACTCTTCCTTCTCAGGGGATGCTGCAACCAGGGCCTCTGCTTTGCACCTGATTCTGTGTTTGTCTTCTGCTGTTAGACATTTACTCCCCTCAGCTCAAAATGCCTCTGATTATCCATTCTTGGGACAAGTCATTCTCAAATGGTTTCCTCGCCTCCTTCGATCATCATTGAAAATGCACACCTCACCAGAGCTCTAGCCTGAACATGCTTTCCACACACCATCTAATGCAAACCCTTCCAGAATCACTGTAGAGACGCCCCCCCCCCCCGCCCCGCCTCACAAGATCACACAGCTAGACACAGATCACGCCTAGACCCCAAGGGGTCTAACTCCAAGTTCACGGGCTTAACCACCCCACAATACTCTCGCCTGTCTGAGCCTTTCAGCTGTTCGGCAGTGAAAAGCTAAGCAGATTAAAGACACATAATTCTCTCCCTACCCCCCCCCCACCCGCCCTTCTAATACCAGCTTTACAGAGACCTAGCAGTCTCGCCTTCTGAGGATTATTTTTAAAATAAATTTCTTTCCTCATTCCTCTCCCTTCCCTCAGAGAAACAAAGATGTCCAGGTTGCAGGCTCCACACATACAGTGTGATTCTCAGAGTACTACTGCACGGAGCGAGCTCCCTCAAGGTTTCAAAGCCTTAAATGAATCTTACATTACTGTTCCTAGAGGTGACAGGTCATTCTTTTTAATCTCCTAAGCTTTAACCACCACCCAGGAGGGAACTGGATCTTTCGGCTTTAGGGTCCCACTCCCCTCATCGAACCAGCTGTGACTGTTTCTTTCCTAGCTTGTGAGTAAAATCGCACACAGCTGGGATTTTGTTTTGTTCGTTTATTTAAGTTTTTACCTGTTAAACTACGTTAGGAGAATTTTGTAAGTAGAGAAAAACCCAGAACTGGGAAGGTTGAGAAAGCTAGAGATAAATGACAGGATGAAACTGATAGGAATGACAAGGCCCAAACATCTTCTCTACCCGAGCCCCCTCCCCGCCCCCAACTTTGTGACTGCTCTCTGGTGCCTCCTAGTGGTGGAATCTAACATGGCACCAAGCTGGCTGGGAGAAAGATTGAGGCGCCATCTCACCCAACACAGGTGAGCTGGGGACTGAGAGACAACAGATGCATGATTGGAAGCAATAATCATAGCAAAGATAGGGGCAGGGTCCTCCAGGAAACACTACCAGCACTAGTCATCTCCTAAATCACGAGAGGAAGCACCCAGAGAGACTGAGGCATGGTTCCCAGGGTAGGCTGCCCCAGTTAGACTGGGCAGATGTGGCTAGATGGAAGTGCCAGTAGGGAGGAAAGAAAAGCTGCGGCTGAACTCTTCCTGCCTGTGTTCCCAGAAGCTATTGTCTGGCCCCTAGAGCTGTAGTCAGAGCCAATACAACTGACCACTGTTTGCTTCCCTCATCTGGGCCTTCTCCCAACATTTTCTCCCCGTCCACAGGAGGGGGTGGGGTAGGGAAGAGGGAGTATGACAAAAAGGATGGGCTGTCTCCGGGCAGTCATGCTGCTACATGACAGACACCCCAGAAGAGGTCCCCTGGCTGTCTGCAGCTCGGGGGTACTGTACCTGACAAGATGAAGTGGAGACTTGCCCTTGCCAAACACAGTTGCCCATCACAAATGTCCCCCGATGCTCCCCGAGCTTCATGGTGATTCCTTAAAGACACAGCAGCTGCTGAAAGGAGCAGGGAACAGATCAAAGAAAAGTGGGATTTAGGGGAAGAAAGCAACATATACACGCTGGAGTTCTGAGTCAGCTTAGTTTTAAATTATATTCAGAAGGAAGCTTAACGACCCCACAAAGCAGGATACAGGGCTTAAATTTATTATAGGCCATGCTTCTAATGCACGCCTATTCTTTCTTAAGGACAGGGACCCAGAGGGGCACCAAGGCACTGGAGATGAAAGCCCCATGCATACAACTAAAGGCCAGGGCTGTGCTAAATCAGGGCCATGTGTGGACCCAACAACCATCTGTCATTACTTTTCTCCTCTGAGTTGAGCTGGCACTGCAGGAAAAAACAACAAGCTCCGACTGGAAGATTACCGGCTAGCCCAAATCACTTTACTCACTCTGGGCTAGAAAGCGGGGAGAAGCTGGGGTTCAATCTGTCCGATTTGAGTAAACCAAAGATATCATGTATTATTAGATTTGTACACCTGGCCTTCTGGTGGCTGGTTAACTCCAGCTTTCTTCCTTACTTAGGTAGGTATAGACAAGAGAAGCCTGGGTTGTAGCTTAATCTGAAGCTATGAGACAAAGGCTCCTGTAAGTCCTTCAAAAATGATCTAATGAGGCTGGGCATGGTGATGCATGCCTGCAATCCCAGCTGCTTGGGAAGTAGAGGTAGGAGAATCATGGCCTGAGGCTGTCCCAGGCAAAAGCACAAGACCCAATCAAAAACAACAAGAAGAGCAAAAGTATCATGGAGCATAGCTCAAGTACCAAAGATCTTGAGCTCAAGGCCTTCAGTTCAGTCCTAAGTACTGCCCCCCAGCCCCCCACAAGAATGGTTGGTGATGAGAATCCATCCTATTATCTGCTAACAGCACCACAATGTTTCCCAGGAAACCCTATTTTAACTGAGCCTTTTGGCTTCATTTGAGATGTTTCTCTTTTCTTCTTACCTCAGGACTAGGAATGGGCTCGTGGCTTGCTGAAAGAAATAGAATTGAGAGCCAGGTGCTGATGGCGCATGCCTGTAATTCTAGCTACTCGCGAGGCTAAGATCTGAGAATTGTGGCTCGAAGCCAGCCAGGGCAAGAAAGTCTGTGAGACTCTTATCTCCAATTAGCCACCAGAAAATTGAAAGTGGAGCTGTGGCTCAGTGGTAGAATGCTAACCTTAAGTGCAAAAGCTTAGGGACAGTGGCCAGGCCCTGAGTTCAAGTCCCATGACCAACTTAAAAATAGAAAGAATTGAGGGTTTTGGTTTTTTTTTTCACTGAAACTGTCAGGAAGGAAAAGCTCTCTTTTTGTGGTGGATGAAAGAAGGTAGTTTGTGTGTTGCTTAATTATGGCCACCTATGCCATATAACCTTTCACTTCATGCCACAGTGTAGAAAATGGATGTTACTCATTCATACATGCCCAGGTAGCCGGCATGGCTGCTTCTGGCTGTAGTCTGTGGCTATCTGGGGCTGGCCCCCTCTAACTCTTTTCCTTTCTCCTGGATGGCAGAACACCTATAGCACATCCCTGTGAGAATTTCAGAAGCACAAGAATAAGCCAATACAGAACTGGTGGCTCACGTCTGTTATCCTAGCTACTCAGGAGGCTGAGATCTGAGGATCATGGTTTAAAGCCAGCCCAGGTAGAAAAGTTCATGAGACTTTCATCTCCAATGAATACTTTTACCTTTTTTAAAATTTAATTTTATTGTCAAGGTGATGTACAAAGGGGTTACAGTTACATACATAAGGTAGTAAGTACAATTCCAATGAATCACCCAAATGCTGCAAGTGGAAGTGTGGCTCAAGTGGTAGAGCACCAGCCTTGAGCAGAATAGCCAAGTGATACTGTAAAGCCCTGAGTTCAAGAACCCACATTTTTAAAAAAGAAGAAAAGAAACAATTCCTCTCAAGACCTAGAATCAGCACTGGCACATTGCAATTTATAACCACAATTCTTTGACCAATGTAGAGCACATTGTGACCCCAACGTCAATTCCATAGCAAAGGTACTCTGTGTGTGTGTGTGTGTGTGTGTGTGTGTGTGTGTGTGTGTGGTGGTAGGGTGAAAAATGAGGACAACCAGGCCATCTACCACACGTGGCAGCTGCCTAAACTGGTAGTTATTTTGCCACGTAATGGGAAAGCAGCCCAGATGAAGCCAACAGAAGGAAAAGCAGAGGGGAGAGAGAGAAAGCACGCACCAGAGACTGGCGGACATCGTCTGAGCCCTTCAGTCCAGCTGTGTTGTCCCGACTTTCCGGTCATCCACTTGCTTAAGCTTGTTTCAATTGGGTTTTGTCATTCACTACAAAGACACATTGGACCCACCAGTATTAGCCAGGAAGCAAGATCAGCCAGCATGGCCAGTGCACAGAGCCCTGGCAGGGCTCAAAGGGAAGGGAGGTCGGACAAGCTGATTGGGACACTGAGCCTCGCCAAGCTGCCAGGGCTGCAGGCTGTGGAAACAGTGTGGAGTTCTATGGAGCACCCTTAGAAAGCCGAGTAGCATGAAAGCACTCCCGACACATGAAATCCGAGGGCTCAGGTCGCCCCCATATCTGATAGAAACAAACAATATTCGACTCATCCCTTACTGATACCCATCATGGGTTCATGCCAAGCCCCAAAGGAGACCCTGTAGTCTGGACAATTGCCACCGAATTCCAAGTCTGTCTTCAACGATTCAATTTTTTTTTCTTTTCTTTCTTTTTTTTGCCAGTCCTGATGCTTGAACTCAGGGCCTGAGCACTGTCCCTGGCTTCTTTTTGCTCAAGGCTAGCATTCTGCCACTTGAGCCACAGCACCATTTCTGGCCATTTTCTATATATGTGGTGCTGAGGAATCGAACCCAAGGCTTCATGTATACATGACAAGCACTCTTGCCACTAGGCCATATTCCCAGCCCCTCAATGATTCGATTCAATTCATGTCCTTGTGGTCCCAGAAAAATAGAACCAAAAAATTTCAAGGAAGCAGAGGAGACTTTGGCTTAAGAGGAATAGGCCCCAGGACCCTCATATTTCCCAGCTTTTGCAGCATCCTGTCAGCCGTCAATACCGTGCATGGAGAAGCAGCCCTCTACCACTAAACACCAGGCCTGTTTTAAATCATCCAATCCTGTCAATAAATGGAGAGGGAGGGGTTTCCCCTCCATGTCACAAACGAGGAAAAGGAGGCTAGGGCAGTCCCGTGCGTGCGTGCATCTAATGTCTTTGGGCTGACCTTCAGGCCTGTCCTGTCTCTGCCCATGTCTTCAATGAACCCCAGGCTCTGAGCCTCCCTAAAGGGTATTGCTTTGTTCCTTCTGACCCCTGCAGGGACCTTTTAATTAGTACTTCCTTCCTTTACACTCCCCCCCTCCCTTTTATATCTTTTCTATAGTTCTTTGCAGTTGGGCCCAACATCAGACTGTAGAGAAAAATATCTCTGTCTAAAGCTTCTCTATAGACTTATTGTGGGTAGCTCTTGCTATTTCTCTGTCTGGCCCCTGATCTCCCTTCTCCAAGGGCAGGAGTTTCCTCTGGGGAATTGCCTTCCTCCCATCAGGCCATGCGACTGAAGTGGCACTGAGCCCACAGAGGTGATCCTACAACCCACTCTGCATCCCAGGCCGAGCCTTGGCCACCATGGCCCAACAGAAGCAGGTAGGGGTCTGTTTATGAGGTCTGATCATTTCTCTGCCTCTGTTTCCTCATCTGTAAAAGGGGAAGATGATAAGAGTTTCACTTGGTAGAGCTGTGGAGAGGGACAGGAAAGACTATGCATATTGAAAACACTTCCAACCCTCAAGGCAGCAGGGCTGTGAGCATTCTTGCAGGCCTGGGGCACATGACAGGCCCAGGCCAACAGGATTCCTTGTGAGGATTTTGAGACTATTGAGAAAGTGACTCTGTTTCTCCTGCTCTTCGCCTCCCTCCCACCTCATCTCTTCTCTCTTTTCTCTCCATTTCCTTGGGGTGGGGAAGGTAATACTACTGGCAGAAATATATAAAGAGATAAATCTAGATAGAGAATGTTTGTTTTTTGTTTTTTTGCAAAATCGTTTAGGGACTGGGTGTATCTGGATGACTAGATTTCTTACAAACATGTCCCAAGGATTCCATTTTGTGGACAAGAAAGTTCCAGAATGGGGTTAAGGTGGAACTAAGGGCAGCAGAGTGAAAAGAGAATAGCTTGGGTATCCTCAGACTTCAGTATCATCTGACTCTTCTCTCTTCCCTGAACCCTGAGTCACACAGGGTAGCCAACTGGGATAGGACAAGAGAAAAGAGAACCTTCATGCTTTAACTTCCTCGTTCCCGATTTCCCTCTGTCTCTTTCATGTATCAGGCAAATGAATCTAGCTCCGGTCCTATTCACTACTTGGAGTGAATCCCAGTCCCGGGGCTCCCCACAGGTAAGAATATAGACAATTTTTATATGCCCTGTGGGTTCTTGGGAAATAGTAGCATACGATTCTGCCTTATAAAATAGGCATTTTTTTTTTAGCCAGGTGCAGGTGGCTCATGTGTGTAATCCTACCTACTCAGGAGGCAGAGATCTGAGGATTGCGGTTTGAAGTCAGCTGGGGAAGGAGAGGCCATGAATCTCTCATCTTCAATTAACTACCAGAAAACTGGAAGTGGAATTGTGGGTCAAAGCAGTAGAGTGAGAACGAAAGCTCAGGGACAGTGCTGAGAGCCTGAGTTTGAGCCCCACGACTGACAAAAAGGGCATTTTTGTTGGTCATAAAATGGTCGACTATTGATTATTTCTGCTCGTTTCCAATTCACGGACTTTTGTTGGGATTAAATGAAGTTATAGATAAATCGTTCTTTCTACAATGCCTAGCAAAGAGGGAATAGCTGGTACATTTTAACTTTTAACTACCAGGATAATGGTAATTGGTAAGAGGCAGAAGCACAAATCAAAGGCAACAGGAAGTGCCGCCATTTTCAGAACTCAAGGATAACCTTTGGACTTTCCTGTCAAGTCTGTTTATTTCCCCCTCCCTCACTGCTAGATCTTGCTCTTTAGGCTTTGAGTTGCTATTTACTCCACCAAGACAGTGAAGGCGAAGGTTTACAAAGGTAGACCAGGAAAGTTCATGGCTCACTGGCTCTTCCTTTGTATTTATTGAAAAGATCCCAGGGGATCCCAGCTGGCTAAAGTTCTGATCATCAGGGAGGGAGAAAAGCAGCAGGAAGAGGAAGGGACTATTTTAGAATTGCCACTCATATTTTTAAACATCTTGACGTGGATAAAACAGTTTCCAATTCAGTGACAACTGGGGCATTTGTTGTGATCGTGGGTTTCTCACCCACCAGCCAGTTATTTTGGTTCCAACAGAAGAGCATTTGTTTTTCTGAAAGGCAGCTGTTCGATGCACAGTTTATTCTTCTTAGTGTCTTGAGTCTTCAGGGTGTGGTCACTCAGTAATTCAGACTGCTCCTTCCCATTGGGGTCTTTGGGTCTTCCTTTCCCACACCTCTCTGCTCTTGACCTGCTTTTTCTCCTATAGAGTGCTTGCCTGCCGCATTACCTTATGATGCCTTTCAGGACACTTGGGACCCATTGTTACCTGTCCACATGCTACTTGGCAAATTGTCTCTTAGTGTGCATCACGCATTAATCTTATGTTTAGCAGTACTGGGGATTGGGCTCCAGGCACCAGGTTTGTTAAGTAAGTAGCTACCACTTGAGCTATGCCCCCAGTCACATGCTCAGTCTGACTGTTCTTTGTGTAACTCTGTGTCATGCCACCTTCATCCTCTAGATGCCAGGATGTCAGTCAGAGACTGATTGACTCCAATATCCTCCACTCTCCTCAGGACTAAGCCTAATGACCATGTAGGGGACATGGTCATTACTAAACAAACAAACAAAAAGGGCAAATGGAATAAACATTTAATCATATAAACTCATCATTCAGTAACTTATGATAACAAATAAATATATCAGAGACAGGCAAATATCCTGCATGTGTATCAGTAGACTGCTGAGACCCAGTCCTGAACTGCAGCCATGACCCATAGCCTCAAACAGGAGGCGTCTTGGTGAACACTTTGCAGTGAACAACGTAACAAGACTTGCAGGGTGCTGTGTCACCTGGACAGGAGAAGTGACACTTTCAGTCAGATTGCCCTCCTGGTTCCAGGTGACTAGAGGGAGTGCTGGGCCTTACATGGGAGTGTCCCAGAACGGTGGAGGGTTGTACCAATGATCACAACCACACCAGACTCTGGTAGTGGACACTGTGTTTGGGGTATGTGAACCAATGAAATGATGGTTTCTCTGTGGTATATGGTTTTCTCCTCTGCTACATAGCAGACTTCCTCAAGTAAGATTGCAGTGTGTGTGTGTGTGTGTGTGTGTGTGTGTGTGTGTGTGTGTGTCTTTTCTAGGGCTTGAGTTGAGGCCCTGAAGTAAGTGTGTGTGTGTGTGTGTGTGTGTGTGTGTGTGTGTGTGTGTGTCTTTCCTAGGGCTTGAGTTGAGGCCCTGGGCAGTGTCCCTGAGCTTTTTTTTTTTTTTTTAATCAAGGCTATCACTCTACCACTTAATAACTATACTAGCTTTTTGCTGGGTAGTTAAGAATCTCATGGATTTTCCTGCCCAAGATGGCTTTTAACCTCAGTTCTCAGGTCTCAGCCTCCAGAGTAGTTAAGATTGTAGGCATAAGCCACTAGTACCCAACTGTACAACATTTTTGTTTTCAATCTTGTTTTTTTTTCCAGCCATGGGGCTTGAACTCTTGGCCTGGGTGCTATCCTTGAGCTCTTCAGCTCAAGGCTAGTACTCTACCACTTGAACCACAATGTCACTTCAGTTTTTAACCTTTTAATTTTCTGTCTAGAATAAATGTCTTTAGATGAACAAAGGACTCATGTGCTATTATTTCCATATAGCTAACATCCTTCACCAAAACGAAGTACGACTCAAACTTACATATCAAGATTGTTTTGTGTAAATTCTCCATCAACAGGAAGTGAATGTATTTACTGCATTAACCACAAGGGAGCAGACAGTTCGTTATATACCGAGAGGCACGTGGGAGGACCACGTCCTCATAAACGGCAGCTACAGTGTGAGCAGATCTCTACTAGAGGCCTTCTCAGGCCATGTATCAAGAACACACTCCATTCCACTCAAGAAGGGAGGGCAAATAAAGAAATATATGGTGTGAAGCTAGGTGTCTATGGCTCACACCCCAATACTAGTTGCTCAAGAGGCTGAGATCTTAAGATTGTACTTTAGAGCCAGCCCAGGCAAGAAAGTCTGTCAGACACTTATCTCCAATTAACCACCAAAGCCAGAAGCCGGGCTGTGGCCCGAGTGGTAGAGCACCATCCATGAGGGAAAAAGCTAAGGAACGGTGCCCAGACTCTGTGTTCAAGCTTCAGTACACACACACACACACACACACACACACACACACACACACACACACACCCCTCCTTCCTTAACCTCTTGCCTTACATTCTCAGGGATTTATGAGAAGTCACATAATGAGACCTATTAGGAGAGACAGGTGCTGGTGGCTCTCACCTGTAAGCCCAGCTATTCAGGAGACTGAGATCTGAGGATTGTGGTTCAAAGCCCGCCCAGGCAGGAAAGCCCATGAGACTAATCTCCAATAAACTGCTCAGGAAAGGACAGAAGCAGTACTGTGGCTCAAGGGGTAGAGCACTAGCCTTGAGCCAAAGAAGCTCAGAGACAGCACCCAGATCCTGAGTTCAAGCCCTAGCACTGGCACCAAAACAAAAACAAACAAACAAACAAAAAACTATCAGGAGGGCTGGGAATATGGCCTAGTGGTAAGATTGCTTGCCTTGTATACATGAGGCCCTGGGTTCGATTCCTCAGTACCACATACACAGAAAATGGCCAGAAGCGGCGCTGTGGCTCAAGTGGCACAGTGCTAGCCTTGAACAAAAATGAAGCCAGGTATAGTGCTCAGGCCCTGAGTTCAAGGCCCAGGACTGGCAAAAAAACCTATCAGGAGATTAGACATGTAAGGAGAATCTACAGTTCCGGATCATTCCTAAATCTCCGTGCTCACTGCAGTAGTCCATAATTTCCTCTACAACCTTGGTCTAGTTTAGACTATAAAGCCACACGCATGCTGTTCATGAGCCTTTACTTTTTACTTCCTTGCTGCAGAGCCTGTTGGAACTGGGGGTCAACTTTTCCCTCCTGCTGGGCCCATTCTTGCTAAGAGAAGAGCCACAGGCCTTTTCACGCCTCCCCGTGTGGCACTGCAAATAGCTGTGTCTTGACTGGAGATGCTAAAAATACGACTACAATTGAAAGCTTCTTTTTGCTATTCTGCACCAATAACCATAGAAGAGCAAGAGAACAGAAGCCTAAGAGCAAGCTATGCCATTTTGGATATCTTCATAGACTAGGATTTAGAAGGCGACACCCCCCCCACCCCCCAGGCCATGGATACTATTGAGAGGAGACACTTATTAAGTAGAAGAGCAAAAGACACAGTCTTTGGTCCAGTGCTGTGGTTCACAACTATAATCTTAGCTACTCAGGAAGTTGCAATCTGGAGGACTGAGGTTCAAGGACAGCTCAAGGCAGAAAAGTTCATTTGGTCACAGCTTCCAAATAACCAGCAAAAAAGCAGGACTGGAGGCACAGCTCAAGTGGGAGAGCACTAGCCTAGCAAGAACAAGGCCCCGAGTTCAAATACCAGTGCTATAAAAATGTGTGTGTGTGTGAGACACACACACAGACACACACAGACACACACCGGCACACACACAGAGAGATCGAGCGAGCGAGAGAGAGAGAGAGAGAGAGAGAGAGAGAGAGAGAGAGAGAGAGAGAGAGAGCGAGCAATCTTTGGAGAAGCCTGAGTTAAACTATCACAAGGAGAATTAGCACAGCATGGTGAATAATGATTGTCCACAGAAGCTGAGGAATGCAGCTACCTGGAGACCATCCTGAGATCTCACCTAATTCACCTGGCCCCTCCACCCCCACCCTCCCTGGCTGGGAGTGCTAAGAGCATGTTTGGAAGGCCAGGTCCCAAGTGGTGCTGAGATTTTGACTAAGACATTGGAATCCCATGTGCTCAGGGAGGAAGAAAGGGAGGGAAATAGAAGAGGGGAAAAAGAGACTAGGTTTGAGGCATTCAGGCACCGGGGCAATCAATAAGTATCTTGAACAGAGTGGATGTTGGGTGGTGGGGAGGAATGCCCGCAGACGGGTGTGTGGTGTTACCAGGAATCCAGCACATGGCAAATCCAGAATGCATCTCTATGCCAAAGGCAAGGCCCTAATGACACCAAAGCTGCACTTGAGTAAGGATCATGAGAAGAAGATTTGTTTAGGAAAGAAACAGCAGCACATGTGCAGGGGAACCTTAGGGCTAACAGCCAAGGCTCCCATCCCCGAGGACGGAAGCAGACTGTGGGCACATGAGGAAACTCTACGCAGAGCTGGGCCCTCAGCCTGGGGATACAGCCTGTCTGTGGTGAGCTCAGAGGAAAGGCTGAGGGCATCCCTCCACTCTTCTTGTTCTCCCTCCCTCCACTCCCTTGTGGTTCTGAACTGGCTGAACCCAGCTCAGCCCCACAGAGCAAGGGACCCTGACAGATGGCCAGCCACCAGAGCAGATGAGAGACTCCAGAGAAACCCAAGATGGCCAGCACAGCACCGGTACCTGGATACAGGGGTGATGTGGACAGAGTTGAAGGAGAGGCAAGAGGGGTGGATTGTGCAAACTGGCTCTGAGAGCGGATAGCAGTGCCACAGGAAAGCGCAGGCCCCGTGATGCACACCTCTTGATATGTGAAACGTGTCCCTTAGGAGAGGATTTGCTCAGCTGCCTGAGATACTAGAATCCCAGAAGAAGGCTCTTAAGGAGAGACACACCAGCCATTTGGGGAGCAAAGGGAGTATGCAGACGCGAGAAGAAGGATGAGTTGTCAGACTCAAGGATGCCTTCACACCCACTCAATGACAGGGTCAGGAGGAGCCCCTGTATCCCTATCTGGACCCTATTTGCAAAGAGGAAGGAAAAGAATGGAGCAAGGATCTGCCAGCCAGCCTGAGACAACACAGCCAGCCCCGAAGCAGGCCAGGGTGGGGACAGAGGAAGGGAAGGGTGGAAAGGGCTCATTTCTGGGCTACAGTGGGCAATACGTTGGACCTGAACAGATCCTTACACTGCCAGAATAGACAGTCCCAGCTTTGTTGAACATCCTCCCCTCTAAGAGCTGCAGAATTCTGTTACAGAATGTGTCAGCTTGGCTTATTAACCACCACTTCAAAACAAAGTCCAGAATGGGGAAGGTGGCTTAGTGGTAGAGTGCTTGCCTTGCATGCATGAAGCCCTGGGTTTGATTCCTCAGCACCACACACACAGAAAAAGCTGGAAGTGGCACTGTGGCTCAAGTGGTAGAGTGCTAGTCTTGAGCAAAAGAAGCTCAGAACCCAGGCCCTGAGTTCAAGCCTCAGGACTGGCAAAAAAGAAAAAAAGCCCAAACACCTGCTGAGGAAATTCTGAAAGCCAGAAATGCAAAGTGTGGTGCTGGCTTATGCACTAGTCACTTCATTATTTACATTTCAAGCCTCTAAATTTTTAATTTTAATATTCTTGCTGGTACTAGGGTTGGTTTGCTCCATTGGTACTCTGCTCCTTGATCCACACACCCCAGCCATGCTTGTTTTTGCTGGTTAATTGGAAGACTTTTAATGCCAAGGACTTTTCTGCTCAGGCTGGCCTTGAACTTCCATCCTCCTCAGAGCTCAGCCTCCTGAGTAG
This sequence comes from Perognathus longimembris pacificus, assembly GCF_023159225.1. Taxonomy (NCBI): domain Eukaryota; kingdom Metazoa; phylum Chordata; class Mammalia; order Rodentia; family Heteromyidae; genus Perognathus; species Perognathus longimembris. The sequence goes on from NC_063170.1 coordinate 53,812,184, forward strand.
CTAGGATTACAGGTGTAAGCCCTGAGCCTTGACTAGAAAAAAACTTCCTTAGAAGGTATCTGGTTCTAAAGTTGCAAGAGAAAATGGAAGAGAGACAGCACGTCACAGGAAGACTTAGTGAGAGTGCACTGAACACACGCTTTATGAATTAGAAGGTATCGGTTCCCTGTCCCTCCACCTCTCTGGTGGGGAAGGAATGAAGAGTTGTGCTTGAGAAGGTGGCACCATGACAACTTGGCGCTCTGGGTGTGTTGATCTGTGAGAGGCTTTGCTCAGGGATTTCTGAGAGTTCTGTCTCACACGTGAACACAATCTATTCATTCCCAAGTTGGTTTTTGCTGATTAATTTTTGTTTCTCTTCTATTTCTCTCAGACTCAGATTCATTGACCACTTGCCTCTGGTTTATTTTAGCTCCTGTCCCAGGGCCTGTCAAAGTGACAGAGACTTGGAGCTCCAGAAGGTTTTGAACCTGTGCTGGTAGATGAGGTAGCCACTAACTGCACATGGCTACTTATACTGATTAAATAAAACACAAAACCAAGTTCCTTAGTAGGACTGGCTGTGTCCCATGTGCTGGACAGCTACATGTGTCCATGTCTACAGCACACATGGCCAGCATTCCTTCTTTCCAGAAAGTGCTATTGAAAGCACAGACCAGGCTGCTTAGAGTTCTCTGACTCCTAGAAGTTCCTTCTCTGGGCCAAGCAAAGGGCTGCTAAATCTCTGAATATGTGTAATCCAATTGTAGACCTATGAGGATTAAAAAAGAACATGCACACGAGGCACTTGGTAGTTTCTGGAATATGGTAGCCACTTCATAAAGTGCTGTAATGATTTCCAGAGTGAATCTTTTTCTTCTGGCCAACTTCAAGGGCTGCCTCTCCCCTTGCAATGCACATTTCTGAGGCTGGCGCGCCCCCTGCTGTTCAGTTCTGTTTATGTCATTTGGACTAGAGTTCTCCCTGCCCTTAGGGCCCTCCCCACCCACATTCGGTATTCTCAGAGAACTTGGAGCCTACCTAAGCATTTGGATCTTAAACACAAAAGGCTCCTGAAGCTCCTCCTAGCGCTTACAATCAGCTTCGATTGTGCTGACTTTGCTACAATCATCACCCCCTCCTTCTCAGGTGAGTGAGGGGACACATTTTAGAATCCCTGTTCTCAACATCTAGCCTGGTCCCCAGGGTCTCCCAGCTTCGGGCTCTCTGCCAGCACCCAGGATTTTACCACCACAGCCTGCATCCCCTCCCATCCCACGCTGGATATAAGTCCCGCCTCCTGTACCCACAGCCCATCGATCTAGAAAGTCCTGTTGATCATTCTGTCCTAAATAGATTTAAAATCTAACTTTGTGCCTCCTGACTCATCTAGCATCCTCACCTTCTCAGTGGTTTCGTACAGTCAGACAAGACAACAGCTGGGGTGCTAGCTGCTCCAGCCACTGGGTTTCCCTAGAGAATGTTCAAGAATTGCCAGCAGGTCACAGTGTCAGTGCCGGAGTCTGCACTGTGTCCCTGGCCGATCTCAATGGCTCTGTAGCATCCCCAGATGTCAAATTAAACCTCGGTGGTGATTTTATCAAAGAATCTACAGCTACCACATTTCTGAGACAAAGAGGGTATGGTTGGCTTTTGGAAGTTGAAGATGGTGATCTGGAAGATAACAAGCCACTTTTGGAAGAATTGGATATTGACCTGAAGGATATCTATTGCAAAATCCGATGTGTTTTGATGCAATGCCATCACTTGGTTTTAATAGACAAGTGGTGAGAGACAATCCTGACTTTTGGGGTCCTCTGGCTGTTGTTCTTTTCTTTTCCATGATCTCATTATATGGACAGTTTAGGGTGGTCTCATGGATTATAACCATTTGGATATTTGGGTCACTGACAATTTTCTTACTGGCTAGAGTTCTTGGTGGAGAAGTTGCATATGGCCAAGTTCTTGGAGTTATAGGATATTCATTAGTTCCTCTCATTGTCATAGCCCCATTACTTGTGGTGGTTGGATCATTTGAAGTAGTATCTACACTTATAAAACTGTTTGGTGTGTTTTGGGCTGCCTACCATGCTGCTTCATTGTTAGTGGGTAAAGAATTCAAGACCAAAAAGCCTCTCCTGATTTATCCAATCTTTTTATTATACATTTATTTTTTTGTCCTTATATACTGGGGTGTAAGCCAAGTCATACATGAGTAGAAGAAAATGATATTACATCTGTGTGTAGGCTGGGAATTCTTGCTGAAGGGATTGAAGAAAATGTTGCTGGTATAAATTTACACATTCCAGATGTAAAGGCAGGTTTAAGGTCTTTTTAAAACAATATTTTTTTGTATTTAATTACACAATTGCAAGTATCTGGGATTTTTTGGTCAGAATCCTAAATTCTGTTTGATTCTTCATATTCCAGTGAATAAAATATGTTAAAAAAAAAAAAAAGAATTGCCAGTGACAGGTGCCAACCCCACTGACTTTACTTCAGTGGGATCTTGAGGGTGGTGGGCAGGGGCTCTCTCCATACAGCTCGATGGAGCTGCAATAGCTCCAGGGTGATTCTTTGTCTGAGAACCTCAGAGCACCTGGTTCACAGCAGCAGCAGCAATATTCCCCCAGCTACGGCTACCAAGCAGCCAGCTGAGCACCCCTTCCTCCAGAGATCCAGGTGGGGGGCCTGAGGATTTCTACTTCTCACAGACTCCCAGGGGAATGCTCCCAAGATGAGGACCACACTGGCAAATCAGATTGTGGTTATTAAGCTCCTATTGATATATTGATTAGGGCTTCTGGGGCTGGGGACGAAGTTCAGTGGTAGAGTACCTGCCTGGCTCACATCAGGCCTGGGGTCCCACCCTATCCCTAGAAATAAATCTATAAAATCTATAGATACATCATCCATGCCTTTTCAGTGTGTGTGTGTGTGTGTGTGTGTGTGTGTGTGTGTGTGTGTGTGTGTGTGACATTAAGTACCCAGGGGCCTCTCACCCCTTCTGCTGTAGCCGCACCCTGGTCTCCTTCCTACCTTCGACCACCCACTGCCTGTCCACCCGGAGACCTTTACACCAGTCAGTCTCTGCCAGGTGGTTCCTTTCATCCTTCTGCTGTCTGGTTCCTTCTTAGTCTGCAGGGTGCACGAAAGGTCTCCTCCTCAGGGCCGCCCTCCCTGACTGGCCTCTTTGACATATGCTTCCCGTTCCCCTCATCCCTTATTCTCTGAGCAACCTGTGTATTTCCTTTACAGCACTCACCTGGATGTTCACTTCGAATGCATTTACCTATCGCTGGAAGGTAAGCTCTCTGAGAGCAGGGACTCTGTCTTGTCCACTGCCTGGCATAGTAAGTGCTCCGTGAGTGGTGACTGAATGAAGGACTGAGGTACTGATAGAGATGCAGACATGAACACAACACTTAGAAATAGAACCAAGGCCATCTTCCTCCAAGGACTTCCTTTTTTTTTTTTTTCTGGCCAGTCCTGGGCCTTGGACTCAGGGCCTGAGCACTGTCCCTGGCTTCTTTTTGCTCAAGGCTAGCACTCTGCCACTTGAGCCACAGCGCCACTTCTGGCCGTTTTCTGTATATGTGGTGCTGGGGAATTGAACCCAGGTCTTCATGTATACAAGTCAAGCACTCTTGCCACTAGGCTATATTCCCAGCCCCTCCAAGGACTTCCTATAACCATGTGACAGCTCCAGTCTAGCAAGGACCTGACAGGGTAGGCAGTATTACCCCTGAGATGCAGAAGTGGAAATAGACAGCAACAATGAGGTGACCCAGTTAGAAGAGATAGAGCCTGTCCTGAGCCCAGGCTGCCTGTGTCACACCCTCCAGGAGAGGTGGGGTGGGGGAAGGAGAAAGAGGAGATAGAGGAGAAAAAGAGGAGATAGGAGAGAGAAGAGAGAGAGAGAAGAGAGAGAGAGAGAGAGAGAGAGAACTGCAAATCAGAGCAAGACAAACTTCTTGTGGAGTATTTTTAAACTCAATTCTGAGCCAAGGTAAAAATATCAGCTAGAACTGAAATCAAAGAACCCTTACCCTACTTTCCAGCTCTGATTCTCCCAATGTCACAGAAGACAAGGAGCAAGCAATACCATCCAGCTCCATGTTTAAGAGTTTTTCAATAGCAGAACTAGAACCTCTGGAAGAATAGCAGGGACTAGAAGTCGAGGGGGCAGGAGGATTAGAACACTTCCTGCCAGCCTGTCTGGGAATCATGAGGCACCCAGAAAATTTGAATCTCCTTGAAGCTCACTCCCCATGGGATTGGTTCTAGGAACCCCCCCTTCTCCAGATGCCAAAAGCCAAGGGTGTTCCTGCTCTTTATAGGAAGCGATGCAGAACTTACATAGAACCTTCTGCAGAATTTCCATAGACCTCTGTGTACGTGAAACCATCTCTGAATTCCTCAGAGCACCTCACACAAGATGGATGTAACGGAAGTGGTTTTTCACTGTGTTATTCAAGAAGAAAATTGTGCAAGGCAGCACATCACAGGTCTGATCATCACACTCTGGCTCTGTGGTTGCATAAACCCACAGTTGTAGAGCCTGTAGATGCAGAGGGCTGACTGTATGTCAACCTTCCTCCAGTGGGGCTACCGCCTTCCCGTATTAGTTAATTCTAGATGCTGTAACAGGTAGCCAACTGTTGCCCGAACTCAAGGCTTAGCATCGTAGAAGGTATACCTCCTTCCAATAAACGAGTGTTCTTGATCTATGGCAGATGAGCCCCCTCAGAGGCCCAGCTACCTCCAGCCTGAGGCTCCTCCATCTTCAGCGGGTGTCCTCTTAATATGGATGAGAAGAGAAAAGAGAAGGAGCAGGGAGGTTCTCACGAGCCAGGCCTGGGAAGCAGTTGCACAAGAATTCCTGGCACCTTCACTGGCCAGAAAACTCCACCCCAGAGCCACAGTCAACTGCAAGGAACGCTGGGAAAATGTAGCCTGGTGGTCAGCCACCATGCCTCATTTCCTGAGTCTTCAAAGAATTTCCCACCTTGGCCCATGTCCTTTCACTGGTAACACACTTCCAAAAAGGCAGGGATCACTTCAAATGCAAATGCTGCTCCCAGGAGAAGGGCTAGGTTTGGCATAAATCTACTCACTTTTCTGAGCTTCTTTTTCTGTCATTAATAAAGCTGGAATAAAACTTGATTTTCTCATTTTTCTCTGCCTAATCCTTGTCCCAGCTCAGAATATTCTCTCTCTTTCTCTCTCTCTTTCTCTCTCTCTCTCTGTGTGTGTGTGTGTGTGTGTGTGTGTGTGTGTGTGTGTGTGTGTGTGTGTGTGTATGCCAGTACTAGGGCTTGAACTAGAGCCTGGGTGTTGTCAGTTAGCTTTTTGTCTCAAGGATAGCATTCTACAACTTAAGTCTCATCTCTACTTCTGGCTTTTTGGTAGTTAGTTGAAGATAAGAGTCTCAGACATTTTCCTGCCCAGGCTGGCTTTGTTTTTTTTTTGTTTTGTTTTGTTTTTTTTTTGGCCAGTCCTGGGCCTTGGACTCAGAGCCTGAGCACTGTCCCTGGCTTCTTCCCGCTCAAGGCTAGCACTCTGCCACTTGAGCCACAGCGCCGCTTCTGGCCGTTTTCTGTATATGTGGTGCTGGGGAATCGAACCTAGGGCCTCGTGTATCCAAGGCAGGCACTCTTGCCACTAGGCTATATCCCCAGCCCCCAGGCTGGCTTTGAACCATGATCCTCAGCTTGCTGATTTGCTAGAATGACAGATGTGAGCCGCCAATGCCCAGTCACTATCCACTTCACTTCATTATGTATATATTACTACCGTACTCATGAGGGACTCAGTACTCTTGGGCACCCCTTTAATTTCTCCTTCTTGGTCCCAATGGCAGCGACCCTATACACAGAGACAGATGGCTAACCTTCCCACAGTTTGGGGAGCAGAGGGATGGCAAACCTCTCCTGGGAATCACTGTGCAAGGAAGCAACTGTGCGGTGGAGCCCACAGAGGCCAGAATCTCACAGCGCCTGCCCTGCCCACATGGACCCAGCCCTACCCTTTCCATCATGTGCAGGGAGAGATCCAGGAACAGCAACAACAATCTGGATTCCGGGGCTGGGAATATGGCCTAGTGGCAAGAGTGCTTGTCTTGTATATATTAAGCCCTAGGTTCAATTCCTCAGCACCACATATATAGAAAGTGGCCAGAAGTGGCACTGTGGCTCAAGTGGCAGAGTGCTAGCCTTGAGCAAAAGGAAGCCAGGGACAGTGCTCAGGCCCTGAATCCAAAAAGCCCAGGACTGTCAAAAACAAAACAAAAAACCAATCTGGATTCTCACCATTAGAGTCCTCAGGAGGCAAGTTCTCTATACTCTGGGAGCCCAGAGTTCAGAGCAATGGAGTATGAGATATCCCAGCAGGCCTTTTGGATGCTCCCAGGAGCCACGCCTGCTTGGCAGATATCGACTGAAGCAGAAAGGAGCCAGGAGGAAGCGCAGCATCTTGGACCCGTTGCCTGGTTACCCAGTGGTCCAGGTCACGTGGTCTCTTCCCCTCCCAGGGAGGAGGGAAGAGGGGAGGCAGCTTCAGCCAGCACCTAAGCCCTGCACACCCTCCTCCCCAGCCCCACTTGGGGCCAGGGCAGGACCAGGGGGCAGCTGTGTGGAGAGGAAGGCGGTTACCCTCTGATCTGCCGCAGGGTTTGGGGGTTTGGGGGCCTCTCTTTCCTCAGCTCTAGATGAGTCTAATAATAATAATACACAAGACTTATTACAAAACTAGTTACAGGCCTTCACACACACACACACACACACACACTGAACACAATAAACTGACCGTGTATATGCCACCATACACCCCCACCCACCCCAAGTTGGAGGCCGACAGAAGTTACAAAAGCCCCAGGTCAGGCCCAGCTCTGAGGTCACTTGCTGTAATCCCAGTTACTTGGGAGTGAGGGCAGCAGGATGGAGAATTTGAGGGCAACACTGGCATGGGCAGCAAGCCATGATCTTGAAAACAGTCAGGGCTAGAGGTGTAGCTCGAGCCACAAGGGGCTTGCCCAGCATGCGTAAGGCCCTGGGTTCCATCCCCAAACAGGCCACCTCATCAGAGAACCGCGGAATCAAAAAGGCAACACTGCCTCCTTGCAAAGGGCAGGAACCAGGTGCCATCAAAGCACCAAAACTGGGGCCCCCTCCCTGCACCCCATGACATCCCCTGCTTTCTTTCTATGGGTTACCCCTTAGCCAGGATGGGGACCCTGAGTCCCTCCCCCCAGGCTCTTCCAGATAAGCCAGGGGAGACAGGTACCAGGCAGAGGGGAGCTGGTTTCAGGATCTGGGTGGGAAGAGATGGCCCTGCTGAGCTGTCCACCTTGCCTTGCCTCAGTCTCCCTTGCCAGGCTCCTGCTGGAAACAGAGACCAGAGGAGGGCCAGGCAGAGGGTTAGAAGGCTACTGCAGGAGTCAGCAAGGGCTGAGAACCTGCCTAGGGAGATGGGGTTGCACCTGAGTTGAGGCACTGCCTTTCCTCTGTGGATACGCTGTCAGGCCCGGGGCCCTGAGTTCAATCCCTAGTACTGGCATAAAAGAAGTATGGGGTTGGTCTCAAAGACCGCCTAGTCCTCTTGTTTCAGTCTCCTTATGGGTGTGCTTCACCACACCTAGCTCAAGTGGCTGGTTCATTCATTCATTCAATCGTTTCTTTTTTGTCAGTGGTGAGGCTTGAGGCCAGAGCCTTGGGTACAATGGCAAGAACTCTATCCCCCGAGCCACACCCCCAGCCTTCGACATTCTTGTGTGACCACCATGGGGGTACACCACGAGTGTTCTGGGTTCATATTCTGCTTCTGTCATTATTCCCCTCTCCTGGCCTTGGCTCCCTTTCTGCAAGTGAGGGAGTGAGGGTCGAATGGTTTTTATATCGTCTTCCAGCTTTTATATTTAGAAAAGTGTCCCATCAATATGGCACATCAAGTCCCTCTTGGGGGGTCAGTTTCCCCCCCCATTCATCCTGAAAGGCTTTATAAGTTCAAAGTCAAAGACATTCCTTGTTCTGCTCCCTCCCTTCTTTCCTGTCAAAGGGGGCAGGCGCTGGGGCTGGGGTTGGGCGGAACATCTCTGCTTTCCTCCTGCCCACACTGGTGAGGCCAGGACTAGGAGGGAAAGAAGGAGACAATTCAGACAAGCAGCCATGAGGGAGGCTCACTCACTAGAGATCAGACAGAGGACAGACTGTGGGAGACAGTAGAAGAGCAGAGTCCTGGGAGACATCTGTCCTGGAGTCCATCTGTCTTTCCTTCCTTCCTTCCTTCCTTCCTTCCTTCCTTCCTTCCTTCCTTCCTTCCTTCCTTCCTTCCTTTCCTTTCCTTCCTTCCTCCCTTCCTTCCTTCCATCCTCCCTCCCTCCCTCTCTCCCTCCCTCCCTCCCTCCTTCTCCTCCTTTCCTCCCTCTTTCTTCCTCCCTCCCTTTCTCCTTTCCTCCTTCCTCCTTTCTTCCTAGTTCCCTCCCTTCTTCCCTCCCTCCCTTCTCTCCCTCCCTCTCTCTCTTCCTCTTTTTATACCCCTCCTCTATCCCTCCCACTCTCTTTCTGTCTCCTCCCCCCACTCATTCTCTCCTGCTCTTCCTCCCAGTTCAGCTCAATTTGCCTCACTGAAGCTATCTCAGAAGAGTCTAGCAGTAAATGTCTAGGCTGCTACAGCAGCAGACTGCAGGCTCCACCCTTTTTCTAGTTAGCAAATCTACCCATGTACGTGTTGAGTTTTCTGACAACCTCAGAGGCCCTGATCCCAATAAATAGCTTGAGGATGAGTGATCAAAGGTGTCTTTCTGCCTGGTCCTCAGTCAAGCTACCCAGAATCTGCATTTCCTCTCAGAGTGATAGCTTCAAAGCATTTCACCCCACTTTACACCCCCAAATCAACAGTTCTATAATTGACTATAATGAGATTCAACTCACAGTTAGCAACCAACTGGAAATGCACCTTTATGTGTCAGAAATAGGGTCTTCTTTTGTTCTTACTCCTCTGGTAAGAGTGGGAAGTCCCCTTCTCTTTCTGTAGTGTGGCCTATAAGACACTGGCCCAGCCAGCATTAGACCTTAGCTGCTCTTAGCCTGGCAACTCTGAGCAGAATGATCCAGACCCCATGGCTTCCGATCTGAGTGAGTCTCTGCCTGTCTCTAAGGTGAATGTCTGAGGGTCCCCCGAGCTCTGCAAGGTTTTACCTAAAAGGCTAAATATTTAGTGATAATTAGATTGGCTAAGATGTATGTTCTTTATGGCTGGGCTTGGTTTACTTTTTTTTCTTTAATGAGACAGATGGATGAGGTTAATAAGAATAGTTAATTTTAAAAAGATTATTGAATTCCCAGAAGGCATTTTCTTATGAATTTAATTATGGAGAGAGTTAATTATATCACTTTGGGACTTGAAATGTGTCCAGTAGCTCCATGCATGAAGTAACGGCTAGTTAATCCTAAATCTAATAGCTCTTGGATTATCCAGTAAGTGAGGGAGTGTGAGAAAGGCTTATGTCTTTCTGTCTGGGCAGTGCCTGTTAGTTGTCATGGATGGAATGGTGCCCATATCCAACCCACACTGAACCTGGTGTATGAACTTATTTGGACAAGGAGTAGCTCTGTACATTCAGTTCACTTAAGGACCTAGAGATGAAAGCATTCAAGTAGGGCCAGAATTCAATGACAAGTGTCCTTGTGAGGGACAGAGGACACAGACAGAGGAGAGGCCATAAGAATATGGAGGCCAAGAGTGGAGTACTGAAGACAGGAGGAAGATGGACAGCCTCTAGAACTAGAAGGAAAAAAGAGGGGTTCTGCCCTGGAGTTTCTGGGAGATGGGCACCCCTGCTAACACCTTGATTCTGCCTGTGGCCTTGGGATGTGAGAAAGCAAACAGGGCTGCTTGTTTATCCAACCCAGTGCACGTTCATTTGCTGAGCACACAGCCTGCATGAAGTAAGGGCCCGCAGAAAACACTGGGACCAGACAGGGCTTGACATCACATCCTTACTCTGCCTCATACCCAATTCATGGACCGAATTGGTTCAAGCAAAAGGAATGAAACATTCTGGAAATCACTCAGTGGATGCTACTGACCAGGTCCTTCCTACAAGATGAGGACCTTCCTGCCCCCCCCAAACAGGGCAGAGTGCTCAGGCACGGTCATCACTTTCTGCTGCATCTAGCATGGAACCCGAACTCTCAGGACCCGTGTCCAGGCGTTCCTTGATGTCTCCCCAAACTTCTCCCAGTGTCCCACGTGACCAGCCTCAACCAGACCTCCTGGTCTCCCACCCCACCTGCTGTCTGTACTTTCTCCTCTTCAGAAATGAATCCTGAGCCACTTGGCTGACGAGTGCCACAATCAGGTCCCGTGCATCACTAGGATCACAGCTCACCCTGCTTTCTGGGCTGGCCTGTTGGAAGAACTTCCTAACTGGATTTTCTGCCTCAGTCCCAGCACTACAACATTCCATCCTCCACTAGGCAGCCAGAGCAAGCTTTTGAAAACCAGGGTGTAGTCGAATGCATTCCCAGGTCTTTCACCAGGTGCTGCTGAATTAGCACCTTTCCTGACCTCCTCTTGAGCTCTGATGTCAATTCCCTGCCCTCTCCTTATGCACACAGACTTAGAGCCTTTTGCTGTTCCTTCAAAATGTCAAGCATAGTCCTACCTCAGGCGCTTTGCATGTATTGTTTCATCTACCTGGAAGTCTGCCCTCCCAGGCAGAGACTTCCGTATTCCATTATTCAGTCTCTGGTCCCACAGCAACTCCTCCTATCCCCACCCCTACCTTTTTCTGACATCTTATTTCTCTTCATCCTGAAAATCTTACTAGTAGAACAATCCTGGACATTAGGGCACACGCTCTTGAAAAATAGTTGCAATGTAATCACGATGTAGTCTGTAAGAAGTGTGTGGCCTTGAGCTTAAAAGAAGGAAAGAGGAAAAGGCCATAGTCAGGTTCGGGTCAAGTTCATGTGTCTTTTTGGATGGGGCGTGGGGCTAGATGGACTTACTTCTGCAGTGAATGACATGTGCAAACTAATACATGGCAGTCTGGGTGAGAAGTCGGGAATTATGCTCCCATAAGGAAAAGGTGTGGGCTCCCTTAAGATGACCATCAGAACCTCAGAGACAAAGCCACAGCCTAGCCATCAAACACAGCAAGTGAGGCGGGCAGCCTCTCAAATGTAAGAGGTTGGATTACCATTTCTTTTTCTGTTGTTCTTTTTCCTTTCCTTTCTTCTTTTTGGCAGTCCTGGGGCTTGAATTCAGGGCCTAGCCACTGCCTCTGAGCATCTTCAATCAAGGCCGATGTTCTACCACTGGAGTCAAAGCTCGACTTCCAGCTTTTTGGTGATTCACTGAAGATAAGAACCTCACAGACTTCCCTGCTCCAGGCTGGCTTTAAACCACAAATCTCAGATCTCAGCCTCCTGGGTGGCTAGAATTACAGATGTGAGCCACTAGTGCCAGGACCATCATTTCTTTAAATACAAAGCATACTCCAACCCCGAGGAAATGTATGATGAATTATAAAAATGCCTACGATGATCAAATCCATCACAAACTTTATATGCCAAATATTTTAGGTTAAAACATTTTATGTGTTTATTTCTATAACAACTTGCTCTATTAAAATGAATTGGTCAGTCTAGTTGCAGCTATTTAAAATGTGTAATTGAGAAATAATTCACCATAAGATTTTAATTTGAAATCTAATTAAGTTTACATGTTAGAACATTTAAAGCACTTTTAAGAATCACTTTTTTTATTAGCTTAATTTAATAGGCTTATAAAAATTACTCGAGCACCTAGAAAGATTTGTCAATAACACAAATGAGCTACTAAAAAGTGAAATTGAGTAGACAATTTATAAATAGGACTTAAAATGTTTGATAGTGTTGGAATTAGGCTTGCAAATGAAGGCAAACATTATTCTAATGGGTGCTCAAAATGATGGCTCATATTATTGAGACTTACAAATGGATATATAAGCTGAGCTTAAATCCTGGCTGTTTCTCCCCACCCACCCCCCACCCCCAGTTGTGGGGCCTGGGCACTGTCCTTGAGCCTCTTTGTGCTCAAGGCTAGTGCTCTAGTACTTGAACCACAGTGTCATTTCTGTTTTGTTGAGTGGTTAATTGGAGCTGAGAGTCTCATGGGGACTTTTCCGCCCAGGCTGGCTTCGAACTGTAATCCTCAGATCTCAGCCTCCTGAACAGCTAGGATTACAGGCATAAGCCACGAGCACCCAACCCTGGCTATTTCTTAAACCTATGACTTTAATAAATTTATCATTAATTTCTAAAACTAGGATACATTTTGTGATTTCGTTTTTTATTTATTTATTTTAAATTTTTGTATCAAAGCCAATGAGGAACTCAGGCTGAGAGAGACAAAAGACATGTTTTCTTCCCTACATGGAAGATCTAATTGATAGATATTCAAGTAAACATAAATGGGGTCAAACCCATGTGTACACAAGCATATTAGCCCAAGTACGGTGTACTCAGGGGAAAATCCCCATGATCAACTCAATCAGAGTGTAACAAGATGAGCGGCTTCCTGAGATGTGGTGGGTGTGGGGAAAGATTCAGGGGAATGGGGAAGAAGAATGAAGAGGGAAAGGGCGGGGAGAAGGCAGTCATCATATATAAAGTTGTGGGGTCGGAGGGATGCAGGAGAATGATGAAAGGGGTGATGATCAAGATGCACTGTGTTCATAAACTGACATATTGAATGGTAACTACTTTGTGCAGCTGCTTAAAGATAATAAAAATAGAATTATTTTTTTCAAAAAGCCAATGAGCCAGGCACCAGTAGCTCATGCCAATAATCTTCACTGTTCTAGAGGCTCCTTATCCCAGTATCACCATTCAAGCCTAGTCTAGACAGGAAAGTCTGTGAAACTCTCACCTTCAATTAACTACCAACACACACACACACACACACACACACACACACACACACACACACACTCCCCAAAACCAGAATTAGAGCTGTGGCTCAAGAGGTAAAATGCTACCCTTGAGCAAAAAGAAGCCCAGGGATAGTGCCCAGGCCCTGAGTTCAGGCCCCAGAACCAACACACACACACACACACACACACACACACACACACACACACACACACCCCAAAACCAGAATTAGAGCTGTGGCTCAAGAGGTAAAATGCTACCCTTGAGCAAAAAGAAGCCCAGGGATAGTGCCCAGGCCCTGAGTTCAGGCCCCAGAACCACACACACACACACACACACACACACACACACACACACACACACACACACAAACACACACACGTATCAATGAGGATGTCATCTATATTACAGTATAATTGCCAGAGACTGGGTATTTTGGCCAGGGCTAGGGGTGTAGGTAGTGCAGGTCTATAATCCTATTAGCTATACTGCAGGCTGAGGTAGAAGCTGCAGGTCCCAGGCTGGCTGGAACAAATGTGAGAGACCCAATCTGGAAGGAAGGGAGGAAGGAAGGAAGGAAGGAAGGAAGGGAGGGAGGGAGGGAGGGAGGGAGGGAGGGAGGGAGGGAGGAAGGAAAAGGACTAGGAAGCAGATTACTTGTTCAACAATTGGGAGACCCTGAGTTCAAATCTCAGTATCACCAAAACAAACAAAAACAGTGGGTGTTTTGCCTGTTCCTTGTTCTTTAATGGCTGCAATGCCCTTGAGGCTGTTCACTGCACATACTAAGGTCACCAAGAAAATTTTTCTGAGTGAAGATGACCACTGTGTCTGCTTGGTCCTGTGTGGCTCCTGGACACTGTGGACATCCTAAAGGGATGAAAGCCCAGCCACTGATAACAGATGCCCAAGATCAGGAGTAAAATTAGGCCTAAGGGACAGAGGCCAGCCTAAGACGCCGCCTCCCTGCTCTGTCTGCATGTCAAGGCACCAGGCTAGGGTCAACCCCAGTTCCATGACATGGTGCTAGTTGACTTCAACCCATGTTTAAGAAATAAAGTGGAAGCCAGGGACCAGTGCTTCACACTTATAATCCTAGCTACTTAGAAGGCTGAGATGTGAGGATGATGGTTCAAAGCCAGCCAGGGCATGAAAGTCCATGAGACTCGGTCTCCAATTAAGCAGCAACAAGCTTGAAGTGGAGCTGTAGCTCAAGTGGTATAGTGTGCCAGCCTTGAGTGAAAAAGCTATGAGACAATTCCCAAACTTTGAGTTCAAGCCCTAGTACCAACACCAACACCAATACCAGCACCAATACCAACACACACACACACACACACACACACACACACACACACACACACACAGAGTGAGAGAGAGAGATTCAAAAAAAGAAAATAATCATGCTTAAGACTACCTCGCAACCAGATCTGCTTCCTAGGCAAGACCAGGGGAAAGGTAAATGAGGGTGCCAGTGGACCCCCCAGTGCGTGCTAACCATGCACCCACCCAGATATCTGCAGCTCCATGTGCTCACCTGGACACACTGGCTCCTTCAGGGAACAGTTCTAACATGGGTTAATGTCAGCTTCAATATTTACAAGCAGCGTGAATCCAGAGGAAAGGAATCAGAGAAGATAAGTCTTGAGGTAAACAGTTCAGGCTAGAAGCCACATAGTGGAGTGAGCTGGGAGACTCCGCTTGGCAGTGCTTGGGCCCCCCGCTGTTGGAGCCCTCGAGCTGGGGGAAGGGGCGTGGAACTGGGGGAGTCTCCAGTTTAAAATGCACTGGAATTCACCTGAGACTCTGTTAAACAGCTTCTCAGTCGTCAGTCTGCACCTGGGCCTCAGATGTGAATGGTGAACAAGTCCCCAGGTGATGAAGCTGTTGATCTGGCACACTGTAAAGCTTTGCATTGCTCTGAGAAAGTAGACTTTTTAAAGCTCAAGTAGAAACACACTGCGAGTGTTTGCATTCAAGAGTGGGAGGCTGGACAACAAACTCATGAGGGGCTGGGAATATGGCCTAGTGGCAAGAGAGCTCGCCTCGTATACATGAAGCCCGGGGTTCGATTCTCCAGCACCACATATCTAGAAAACGGCCAGAAGGGGCGCTGTGGCTCAACTGGCAGAGTGCTAGCCTTGAGCAAAAAGAAGCCAGGGACAGTGCTCAGGCCCTGAGTCCAAGCCCCAGGACTGGCAAAAAAAAACAAAAAAAAACACAAACTCATGACTACATAAAGACGCTGACACAGACATAGGCACAGACACAGACAGACAGACAGACAGACACACCACACACCACACACACACACACACACACACACACACACACACACACACACAATGCAACTGACTCATCTTAACGAACTGTCATAAATTCCAAAAGAAAAGCAAACAGGATCATGGGTGAGAGGGTGCTTGGTGGAGGATGGCTTTCGAGAAAGGATGAAAAGAACCCAGCCATGCAGAGTTCGAGAGGGAGAGTGTGGGTCCTCATCTGAGACAGTGCTTGGAAGGATGAAGGTAGCTGAGGTGTGGTTTCTCACAGCTAAAAGGATTAGGGAGGGCATGTATTTTCCTGGTGGCAGCCCTTCCTGGGTTGTAGGCAAGGCTAGAAGGGCTTTGTGAAATGAAGAAGCCCATTCTGGTCAAGTGATGCAATCAGCCATCTAGTTCCTCCTTTAATACGAAGGGCAGGTTGCTACTTCTGAAATACTCCTCCTGGATCTATAGTCCTCACATCCAGTGTTCAGTTCACAGGAAGCCCAGGGGTAGAGGTCAAGTTCAAGAACAATACACACACACATGAAAACATTAAGACAAATGCAGATAGGATCTCTGCCTCCCTTCTTCTCCACAGTCCACAGTAGGAACAAAAATGATGGGGGTTTAAAGAGACACAGCAATCAGATCGCCACACAATGGGGTGAGGGCTTGATTGTGGTTTTCACAGATCATCTGCAAGAGATGTTGGAGACAAGCAGAAGTGTTTTAAGATGAAAACAAGGCCCAAGGTGATGCAAAAGATTTATTTAAAAGGTTAGTGGTCATGGTGATTAGGGAGGATAAGGTTCTTAGTTGTTGTTGTTTTTAGTAGAAATCAATATTGAAAAGTATAAAACTGAAAACTTTTGGGAGGAGGCTTGAACTCAGGGCCTGGGTGCTGTCCCAGAGCTATTTTGCACAAAGCTGGTGCTCTACCACTTAGTAGAGCTACAGCACCACTTCTGTTTTGAGTGGTTAATTGGAGAGGAGAGTTTCAAGGGACTTTTCTGCCCTGTCTGGCTTCAACCACAATCCTCAGATCTCAGTCTCTTGAGTAGCTGGGATTCCAGATGTGAGCTGCCAGCACCCAGCTAGAATAGAAAACTCTTGATGTTTAGGATTTCATGAGGAACAGCTTTCTTAAGAAACAAAATATAGCAAAAGGGTTGGGCTGACACTTCTGAGATTAGTTAGTAAGAAATTCTGGCTCCCATCTTGCTGGATTCTTTCTGGATCTTTCCATGTTGGTCACATTGATGGAGCCTGTTGTCATGTCCTAAGTTGCCCAATGAGGAGATGCAAGGGGTAAGAAACCCAGACAGTCCACAACCTGAAATATTGCAACAGCCCACCAGAGCTAGGAGGAACCAACAACAAACCTCATCCCATCACCATGGAATGGACCACGAGATATTCTGCAGGGATCTTAGAACCAGCTGAGCCACATCCTATTCCTGATCCACAAAAAAAGGGGTCGGGGGACAACACATGTGGGTTGTTTTTGTTTGATGTTATTAACTTAACGTCACATACAGTAATTTCCATATAAGTCTCCTTGTTAAATGGAAACTCTTCTGTACAACTACAATACTTGAAAAAAAAATCCCATGCTGTACCATACACAACTAAGTTGTGGACTGACTTGTAATGCAGCAATTGATAACTGACACACTCTGAGTTTACAAGCCATATTAACAGTCTACTCTGTGAGGCATTTAGATGATTGCTATTTACAAATAATTCTATAAGACACTTCCATCACATGGAAGGCCTGTTCTATTCTGAGGAAAACATTAAGTGTATTTAAAATTTTTTGAGTTTTTGAGACCAAACAGCCCTCTGGAAGACCTATCAATTTGTGTTCCCATAAAAGCTGCTCTGAATGTACTGCAGAGAAACAAAATTATTTAAAAGCCCAAAAGAGAGGGAAAAAAAAACCCCAAAGAGAACACTTTTGCAAATGCTAAGCGCTGGGCTGGAAATATGGCCTAGTGGCAAGAGTGCTTGCCTCCTACACATGAGGCTCTCGGTTCGATTCCCCAGCACCACATATGTGGAAAACGGCCAGAAGTGGCGCTGTGGCTCAGGTGGCAGAGTGCTGGCCTTGAGCGGGAAGAAGCCAGGGACAGGGCTCAGGCCCTGAGTCCAAGGCCCAGGACTGACAAAAAAAAAAAAATGCAAATGCTAAGCACTATCGAATTTTTCCTTACTGTTCCTTGCTCAATGTTCTGATTTATATTTCACACATTAGGAAACAAGTTAGGGTTTCTAGTTGCTTGTCATTTTTAGAGATAAAGTTTCCGAATAGTACCTGTTTGTCTTTTTGCCTTTCTTCTTTCTTTCCTTTTTAACAGGGTGCTCATCTTTATCCATGGAAGTAAAACCTTGCTCTGGCAAATGTGTAATTTCTCATTACACTTTGCTTGTGATTAGAATGGTACTTTTTCTTCTTCACAATTCCTTTCTTCCTTTTCCCCTTTCTTTGCCAGTACCAGGGCTGGAGCTCAGCACTTGATGCTCTGCCTCCACACTTTTGTTCACAACTGCTGCTCTACTGCTTGAGCTACGCCTCAGTCCAGTCTAGCTTTTTGCTGCTTAATGAGAGATGGGGTCTCACAGACTTTTCGGCCTGGGCAGGCTTTGGAAGCTGATCCTCTAGGTCTCAAGCCTTTTGAGTAGCTGGGATGACAGGTACAAGTGCCACAGCCTTGTTACTGCCTCATAAGTTCTCAAAGTCCTTCCTAAAAGATGATGATGATGCCTCTCAAAGACAAGGAAGAGAAGGAGGAGGAGCAGGAGGAGGGTGAAGATCATGAAGATGATGCTGATGGGGGAAGAGACAAGATCAAAAGTATCTACTTCCTGTCCTGCATGCCAACCCCTCTTCTAGGACTGGGTGTTCAGTGTATAGTATTCCATGTAATCCTTGAATTATCATACAATGTCCGACTACCGGTTACCTGATTTCCAAAGGAAGAACACCGAGACAGCGCAAAGTACCTGTTCCAGATGTTGGCAGCTGCATCCCTCACACGTACACAGGCTGTTTTGACAACTGTGAATGCAGCCATTTCTTGGGTGCCAGGGGTGATTATAATGTTTTTTTCATTACCAAGGAAACCTTTGACTCCACAGGAAAAATGGAGCAATGAAATGATTTAGGACACACAGCGAGGCAGAACGCACATGGTGAAGACTCAGGCCTTTCTGGCATTGGATGGGGAGCTGGACAGTGGCCATTCAGACTGCTCCCCTCCTACAGCAATTGAGGGTTGGGGGGAGGTGGACAATGGCTCCCTGATGCGGAAATCACTTTGGCACTTGCAGGCTGGTAGTTGCAGCCATTAGTCCCAATTGGACTTCCAGGACAGCTACAAAGAAAATACTTAGTAAATTGTATGAGAATCATGGACTTGCCAGCTCCTGGGTTGACTCAAACTGGTCAGGCAATTGTTTCAACCCCTTCATTTCCTTAGCGGACTGCTGCCTGAGGGAGGAGGTAGAAAGACAATCCAGGGCTTCGCAAAAGCCACAGGTCTCTGCCTCCAACAGCTGCAGAGTGCAAAGTAGGTGTATTTCAGTCCTGAGATGGAGGGGATACAAATGAGCCAGCCCCTCTTGTCTGGCCTTCTGTGGTGGGAAGCACCAGCAGAAAGCCCAGAATACCAGGTAGCATTGCTAATGGCCTCTATGGCATACTCCAGGTCCAGTCATCAGCAGCAGCGCAATAGGAGACAAGTCTAACTGACTTTGTCTTTACTTTTCAACTCTTAATTAATTACTTTTCTTACTTTGCTGCAGTACTGGAACTTAAACTCAGGGCCTCATGCTCTTGCCTAGTTGTTTTTAACTCAAGGCAGGTGCTCTACCACGTAAGCCTGAGCTCCACTTTCAACTTCTTGCTGATAAACTGGAGATTAGTGTCTCTTGGGGCTGGTTTTGAGCCATCATCCTTAGTCCTCAGCCTCCTGAGTAACTAGCATTTGCATTACAGGTGTTAGTCACTAGCTACTTCTGCAGAAAGTAGCTGGGCAGTCACAGGAAGCATTCTGCTGCCTTGTTGAAAGCCTGGGTGTTTATACATGGTTTACAGGCCCTTTAATTTGCTCAGCTGGTGCTCTACCACTTGAGCCATTCAACAGCCCAGGTTTACTTTCTTTTGTTGTCTCACTAGTCTGGCTTTCAATCATGCTTTGCAGGGCTCAGCCTCTTGAATAGCTAAGATTATAGATGTGAGCCACTGGTGTCCAGTTTTCCATGATAAAACAAAACTCATGGCTTGTTGATCATTTTAATTTCAAGGGGGAGCCCCCTTAATCAGTATAGGGTCCTGTGTCCCTAACAATTGTCATCAGGACCTGGCTGGGTCATGCCTAAAATGAACAGAACCAAGCCACAAGCTCAAGAGCTGTGGTCTGGGCTTGACAGGGCAGTGACAGCGCAGGGCTCTCTCCTGCCATCTGGTGGTGACAGCTGCCTTTCACACCCGCCAAGCTTGATGGCAGGCTGTGCCGGTGCCCCCACAGCAGCTGTGCTTGCAGTCCTGGACATATGTAAAGCGGGAATCCTTTTGATACAGCAACATGCTCATTCCTGGGCACCCAGAGCTCTTCTTCCTCTTTCACGCTTTGTTTCTGTCTCTGGCGCTTCTGGCTTCCTAGTGCACCGGGTCTTGAAGAAAATCCACCCACTAAGGCATACCGAAAAGCTTTTGAGAATGCAAGCCCTCAGAGAATGCCATGCCATGCCACTTCACACCGTGGTGCTCAGTGAAGGGTCACCGTAATACAGCCAGATACACACTGGGGAAGACGGGCAGGGTGGTTTGCTTGTTAATTGGTTTATTTCCCCCACCATCACTAGGATGGGAGCTCTCTGAAGGGCAAGAGGATTCCGTTGTTTTTGCTCACGGCTTGTGGCAGAGGCTGATCATGTCCCCAGGAGCCATCCTCCTTCCTGCTTCTCACCTCCACCTGGGTAGAGGCACCCTGGTACCAACCAGAGGGCCTTTCCCAGCTGGCTGTGGCTGAACTGGGAGCTGAGAATAAGTTACCTGCCCGCAGGGGCTTCCTTCCTGCAGGCTGGACTATACCTGTGGGAATGAGCCTGAAGCCACGATGACTTTAAGGATGACCCAGTTAGCCAAGAGAAGGAGCCTGAAGCCTCCTACACAGAGTTAGAATCACCCCCCCCCCCACCAATACCCCCCCCCCCACCCCACGTGCCAACCTCCACAGGGACAGCAAGTGAGAAAGAAAGGTCTATTTTATTTTGGGGTTGTATGCGCCCCCTCCCCATTCATACATTGACACCCTAACCAATATGTGACTAGATTTCAACATAACATCTATTAAAAAAACCAACAACAGAGGCTAAGAGAGGTCATAAGGACAAGGCCCTAATGCAATTAAGACTGGAGGCTTAGAAGAGATAATCTCTCTCTCTCTCTCTCTCTCTCTCTCTCTCTCTCTCTCTCTCTCTCTCTCCCCTTCTCTCTCTTAAACTGAAGCTGTCAATCACTTGACTTTAAATGAACCTAACCCCAGTCTTCTTGCTGCTGATTGGTCCAGAAGCATCAGCGTGACCCAATCACAGCTAGACTGCCACTTCTTCACTAGGTGTAAGCTTGAGCCTATTCGCTTTTCTGAGGCTCTGCATTCTCTCCCTGTCACCTACTCTCTTAGCTGGCTGGGAGATGAGATGAAGCAGAGCTCTGGGTGGTCATCCACTAGTCACTAGCTGCTCCTGGACAGGTCTCCCGAGCTCTCTTCTCCCCGGGCACCTTTAGTCTGAAAGGTAGGAACCATCATTCTATAAAATGAACAACAGAGGCCCCAAACTCCACTTAAATCTCTGCTTTGTTGGCCCATGTATTTCTCACCACAAGGATGTATGTGCTTGGTTTCTGGAAGAAGCACTGGACATGAAGGGTTGAGAAGGTGCAGGCTAGAGGGGAGTCTTCTTCCCCAAGCTATCTGAGGAGAGGCAACTGATGGGCAAGGTTAAGAAAAACCTGCATGTCTTCTCCATCTTGTAAACTAACACAAATACCCGGAGATATCCCAGCTCCGCTTCTGGCTTTTTGGTAGGTAACTGGTGATAAGAGTCTTGCAAGCTTTCCTGCCAGGGCTAGCTTTGAACCGTGATCCTTAGATCTCAGCCCCGGGAGTAGCCGCCATTCCAGGCATTCTCATTCCAACCTGAACCAGGTCTAGAAACCATGCAACACACATGTGATTTGGATGTGGTCATGGTATTTATTCATAATAAATTTTCACAATGTGTTAATTCATTAATAGTAGAGAGTAATGCATATTCATACATGGAGTATACCTTTTCTTGGAGCACTCGGCGTGGAGGTGGGGAACCCCGCCAGGTTTTCCTCATCTCTTTGGTTTGGGAAGTGCGGGAGGATTCTCAGGTTGCGTGTCTGGCATGGCCCACGGGTGGCATGGCCCACGGGTGCCGGCGTCCGTCCCTTCCCATCAGCGTGGAAGGGCACGACGGCCGGCACGTCAGCACCTCCAGTTTGGAAAGCAATCACAGAAGGTGGGTTCACAGAAGCTCGGAAGGTCTCGGGTACGAGTGTGGAAGGCGTCTTCGACCCCACGGCTCAGCGCTGGGCTCATGGCGTGGACGTGAAGAGTGTTCTTCACTGGCCACCGTTTCCCCCGGCCCGGATGACACAGCTTATGTTTCGGAGCGCTTGCGGGGTGCAGGTGGCCCGTCCCTGCCGGGGCCTCCTCTGTCCTGAGCTCGTCAGCGAGACAGTGAGAGGACCTCCCCTGTCCCAGTGTCACTCTGTGGCCAGGGTGTGGGGGGCTGCAGAAGACCAAGGCACCATAGGCAGAAGCGAAGAATACTGACGACAAGGACAACAACAACAGCAACAACAACGAAAGTCTGATTTTTTTCCCAAAGAACGCATGTCCAGAAATCAGGGCCCATAGCTGCTCTTATTCTCCCCAAGTGACAGGTCCACTGGCAAGTGTCCTTCATCCTCCCTTTTCGTAAAAGTGTTTACATGTTGGAGCCTGAAGATCGCTTTAAAAAAATACAATAGCACCAAGGCAGCACACTTTTTGTTTTTCATTTTCCCCGAGATCATGTGACACGGAATACTTAATACAAGGAATAGCTGGCACCGGCTGTGATAACACTAATTACTTATTGGCTAATGATCATTTTCCTACAATGGCCAATAACAGCCTTTATGTGACTTTCATAGCACCTTGATGACGGCTAGGTTGTTTAAAAAAAAAAAAAAAACAAGGACACAAGTACATCACAATTAAAAAAAAAAATAAAAGTCCCAGGAACACATTTACAGGTAAGAAGTAAACAAGAGTGTACCGTGATACAAAGTCACCTCTGTTCTGGAACGACATAGAATGTAGGGTACGTAAAACGCTGCGGTCGGACTGCAGGAACCACGCGATGCCAAGGCAGTCACCATAAACTCATTTTACGTACAAAAAATATTACATCACAATAAATAATTTCAGACATAAATATTAAACTTTACATCATTAGGATATTCCACAGGTTGAGTAACCCTCATTTATAGATACTTGGGGGTGGTCCTGTTTCTGATTCTAGACTTTTCACCGAATGTGGCAGTAGCTGAATAAACATAATGAGATCTTTTGGGAATGAAACTCAAAGGTTAAAACATGAAATATGACTTCTGTTTCAGACGCACCTTCTACACACTGCTTTGTGTACGGGGTCATTTCGCACAGGCCTTTAAATAATGGGTGTGCACGAAGCACTGTCTTGGTGAGAAATTCTCCCATATGAGGAGTCGTAGTGGTGATTGGAAGTTTCAGAAGTTGGAGCATTTCAGATTTTCAAATCAGGGATGCTCAACCTGTATATATATTTATATATATCTATATACATGTCTATATACATATGCCTATATACACACATACACACACTCACATACATAAGTGTACAGGCATACACGCACACACACACACACACACACACACACACACACGTACGCATGCACTCTAACTTAAGGTGGAGGTATTGCATTACTATCCTTCATCCATCCCAGAATGGCTTCCTCTTCAGAGCACCTGAAATAAAGAAATCCGGAAATATAATTCTTCTGTCTCAAGTGCCCTAAGTCTAGAGTAGATAGATCATAGTGATTTTTACAGATAGAATCAAGTAACACATGATTTGCTTTAGAGTTAAGAAGCACTTCTGTTTTCATTTGCGCTCTAGTGACCTGGAAGTTGCAGAAAAGTAATAAAGAATAAAAAATGACTAGGTTGGAATCCACTTCTCGAGACAATATCCACATACTCAAGTAGTGGCATATTGCTTCCCAAGCTTCTTATCATATATATTATGCATTTTAAATAATCTGCATGCCATATATTCATAACATGTACATTATGCAGCTATAATATGTATATTGCCTGGGTATGAATACTACAGGCAAGTTAAGAGCCATCACTGCCGAGCAACTGACAACTGTTTGAGCCTCTGTATCCAGCCACCCCTAAACCTAAGACATTCCTTAGAAATCTCAGCCATTTACCATATTACCCATATTCCCTTGGCCCCTTACAGCAGAAATACTACTAATTTAAGAACATAATTCTGTAGTCAGATGTTTAATTACACATTAAAATACTAACACACAGGGGCTGGGAATATGGTCCAGTGGTAAAGTGCTTGCCTCGTATACATGAAGCCCTGGGTTTTTGGTTCCTCAGCACCACATATATAGGAAAAGCCGGAAGTGGTGCTGTGGCTCAAGTGGTAGAGTGCTAACCTTGAGCAAAAAAAAAAAAAGAAGCCAAGAACAGTGCTCAGGCCCTGAGTTCAAGCCCCAGGACTGGCAAAAAACAAAACAAAACAAAATACACACAGACACACACACACACACAGACACACACACACAGACACAGACACACACACACACACACACACACACACACACACACACCTCAAACAGACACTTCTGTCTCTGGATCTTAAAGAGCTGTAGAGGGTAATAGATGGACTGATACTAAAAGATACGGTGGTGAGCTCTTCTTCCTTGTGAAAAGACCAAGAGGAGAAAAGAGTTGCAATTCAGGCCTGTGTCCAGCAGGGGGACCAGTGTAGTGAGACCAGCCACTGCTAAATGTTACTGGAATTGCTCTGAGGGAGTTCATTTGAGTGCAGACTCTAACTTTAGGCATAGGGCAGGGCCTGAGATTCTGCATTTCTGACAAGTCCCCAGGTGCTGCTGGTCATGCTGGGAACCTGCTTTGCACCATGAGGGCAACGGTGCCACATTACAGACTTGTATGTATTAAAAAAATGTCATGTATGTAAATTGCTTAACATGGTGGGCAGGGGCCCAGTAATGCCATTGCTATAATTACTGTTGTTGTTATTAAATTCCTGGGTAGCATTTATCAAAACCTGATCTATGAGTCCCCTACATCAGAAGTCCCTGTATCGGGCCGGGCATCTGTAATCCCAGCTACCCAATCCTAGCTACTGACACCTGAGGATCAACGTTCAAAGCCAGCCCAGGTGGGAAAGTTTATGAAAGCTCTTAGCTTCACTTAATAACCAGCAAAAAGAATAAGAAGTGGAGGTATGGCTCAAGTAGTAGAGCACCAGTCTTGACTGAAAAAAGCTAGGGAACTATGCCTGCCCATGCCTGAGTTCAAGTCCAACTATTGGTTTGGTGTTCTCTCCTCTCTCTCTCTCTCTCTCTCTCTCTCTCTCTCTCGCTCTCTCTCTCTCGCTCTCTCTCTCTCTCTCTCACATGTATGAAAACCGAACACATAAGGCCTAGGACCCTCATGCCCAAGACTGAAGAACATATGGCTTCCATTGCGTGCAGACAGATAGATGAGTTGGTGGATAAAAAATAGCACAGTAGCAGGTCAGCTTCAAGATGCTTCACAGGAACCCTGGTTAGGCTACAGAAAGTAATTACAAGACAGACAGGTGGACAGACAGACACAGAAATTCTTACCTTAGCTATAGAATTCGCACCTCCAGGCCTGTACCAGAGGATGGGGTGCATTTTCCACAGTAACCGCCACATTTCCCTAGGACTCGGGTTCCGTCCTGCCAAGAGACAACATGGCCTTAGACTGTTTGCCAGCCAGATGCTTGCCGGCAGTGGGAGGAGTTCTTTCTGCACACACAGCAGGTGGCCTTGAGAATGGAAAGGAAGCCCACCCCTCATGCTCAGAGCCAGAAGAATCTGCTATGATGGGTGGATGGGTGTTGAGTGGAGAAGAATGAAACTGGACACATTTAAAGCCTGCTCCACTGTAAGTGCTTCGAAGTCTCTGGTTAGTTTCTAGTTTCCAGAAGGAGGAGGCAGATCTTCAATGCACAGGGAGTTCCATTTACAGTGGGGACCTTGTTGACTAACATGGACTATCACTGATTTCAGAATTGCTTTGTGAGAACCACGGTTTGACTTTCTTGCCTCATTTTACCACAGGGAAATTCAGTAGCTGATGTGGTATGTTTGTTGTTTTTTTTTTTTCTGAGTTCAAGATTAAGATTACATTTTTTTTTTTTTAGAGGCAGAGTTTATACTGTAGTAAATCCATTCCAATAAAAGCGGACCTGGCTGTCATACTTCCTGTGTTTCCGGAAGTTAAACCAAGAAGCCTACCCCTCTCTCTACCAGGTGAACTTTCAGGGGCTGATTTTCTGAGTAGAAACTGCAATTCCATGATTGTGTTTGGACTGATTTAAGTAGGAAGGGATTTCATACTTGAAGATCTATTGAATGAGGGTGTTCAATTGAGAAGCTTCCAGTTCAAGTGATTAAGTTGCAGTGTAATCACAGACTGAAAGGCAAATATCAGGAGAAACAAATGCTAATAGAATTCTATAAATGCCTGCCAAGTTACAAGCATGCTCAATTAAAGTTAGATCCTTGTGGACAGCTCTCTGGGTTCGGCAATCTTAATGAATGTGGAAAGAAATGTAGCAACATGAAACATAAAATCTCACTACAGATCAGCACTAACGGATAGGCATTCATTCACAATTAATGTCTGATAATAAAGAACATTAAGAAAAATACTTTTCCTCTGTCAACATCCCCTTCCTTGTTTTCACTTGTAGATGTACATTTAAAAATTTACTCTATTAGATAGATTAAGAGAATTTGACCAAAGTGTAGTATATGCAAATTGTAAATATTACAAGGAATCGCCTATTTAGAATTAACTTAGTAAAAGGTTTATTATTTTGAATTTAAACCTTTTCCCACTCTTCTCTTTTTAATTACTTTTAATGTCTAATGGTTTTGTATGATCTTTAAGCAGTTGTACACAGGAGCTTCAATTCAACAAAGCAGTTTATAAGAATGTGTGTTGAGATTAATGTCAACCCTTCCATCATTCTTACCCATACCTTCCAACTCCAGCCATCTCCTCCTTAAGTTACCTGGTTCCATTTTCACATATGTATACTGAATATAATTAATGACTGTGTTGACCCATTCTTCTTTTATTATATGAATGCATATGTGACATTATCTGGTTTCTTTTTTCCTTTTGGCCCCTCAAATCTAAAATATTTACTCTCTGGTCTTTCATTAAAAAAAAGGCTACTGACTCTTGGCCTCAGCCTTACACCCTATGTTTTGGATCATCTCCCCAGAGTGAAGTGGTATCTCTTTCCTATACGCCTGCATTTCTATGGCTTGCTCTTCTGGCATGCCTTTTCCACCCCAGGACCTTTGCATATGCCATTCTCCCAAACTCTCTTCCCTTTTCCTCTCAGCGTGCACTTGTTCACTCCAACTCCTTCCTGGTCAGTTCTTCAGAACACTCCTCAAAGGCTCCTTGCTCTGACAGAACTTCCTGACATAGCTACCTGACATGGAATGGAACAAATTTCATCCATATTTGGCTTTTCTTGCTAAAAAAAAAAAAATTGCTGTGCCAGGACATTTTATGTGTAGGTTTTGTTCTGCCTATCCCTGTGGAAATTAGATGACCTTTATGTGCATATATATGCATGTCCATAACTGTCTTGGGCTGGGAGGGGAAGAATACACTCATGTGTGAATGTGTATGTCTGTTACACACCTATGTGTGCACGGTTTACGGGTAACTATGATCGATTTTACATGCTATTTCTTTCAGGTGCTCTACTGCTGAGCCACGCCTCCAGCCCTGTTTTGCACTGGCTGTTTATGAGTTAGGGTCTCACTTCCTTCCTTGGTGCGCACCTGGCTCATGAGTGGCATGGTAGCTAGAGTAACAGGCAAACACAGTCGCACCCAGCCTGGGAGGCGACTGGACTCTGGCCCCAGCTGGATGCCACCATGCCTCGCGGGCTGGCTGTCTGCAGAGGTGCTAACCCCGGACAGTACTGTGCCTTGCTAGGTCCTTACCTGGCAGCCATAACTCGCTGGCTGAAATGAGCTCCAAGAGAAGAACCGAATCTATCCTCTGCAAAGTTATGGATCTGCCATGGCTTTACAATTTCGTAGGTGTGATTATTTTTCACAAGCACCAATAGGAGAAAGAGTTGTTCCCATCACACACAGGGCATCAGCAGTAGACTTGATAGTGAGGCTTGGGGACCTGATGTGCCCCCTGGGAGTGGCATTCAGTTTAAGCCCAAATCACCCTGGGGGAAGCATTTTCTTGCCAAGCAGGTTTGGCAAAGTGAGGTTTTTCGGATGGGCGCTGGTGGCTCACGCCTATAATCCTAGCTACTCAGGAGATTGAGAGCTGAGGATCATGGCTCGAGGCCAGCCAGGGCAGACAAACCAGAGAGAAACAAAGGTTAGGGACAGCCTCCAGGCCCTGAGTTCAAACTCCAGGTCTGGCACCAAAAAAATCCAAAACAAAACAAAAAGAAAACAAACAAACAAAACCAGCAATAAAAACAAAAACAGTGAGATTTTCATCATGTTTTCCCTCTGGGAGCTCCAGGAAGAAAAGAAATGATGATTTGAAGGGAGCCAGGAAGAGCTTTGTGAAAAGCAGGGTCTGATGTCAGAGGGGCCTCAGAGTAGGACGTCAGGGAGTCCTGAGGGGACTGAAAGGCCACACAGTTTACACAAGCCATGGAACAACTGGTTATGAGTTTGGAAAGAAATTTCTGGTTGGTCTAATTTGGGGTATCACCCAAGAATCTGCTAGAAACAGAGTGTTTCTGACCTCTCTTGGAAAGACCCAGAGCACTTGGAGCTGGGGGGAGGGGCTGAGGGGTAGAACACTTGCCTAGCAGGTATGAAGTGCTGGGTTCGATTCCTACAATGGGAACAAATAAAGTAAGCTGGGTACAGTGGCTCCGGCCTATAAACTTTCTGATTTGGGAGGTAGAGATGGAGGGTTCAAGGTTTGAGAGCAGCCCAGGATAGGACAACGGTGGTGTGTGTGTGTGTGTGTGTGTGTGTGTGTGTGTGTGTGTGTGTGGCACAGCCCTGATTCTGTACAGCAAAGCACAGTGTCACATGCCGGTCATTACCAGCAACACTGGAAGCACAACCTGAGGGACACAACGCAGGCCAACCTGGGCATAATGCAAGACTCTTTAAGAGGGGGTGGGGACCTCGCCAGTCCAAGGCCCTGAGCTGAATCCTCACCAAAAAAGCAATAGATAGAAAAGTTAAAATAAACAGATAGCTAGGAGTTGGTGGCTCATAATTCTAGCCACTCAGGAGGCTGAGCCCTAGAGGATCACAGTGTGAAGCCAGAAGAGAGAGAGAGAGAGAGAGAAGCGCTCCATTTCTCCAAAATAATTAGCAAAAAGCTGAGGAGGTGTGGCTCAAGTGGGTAAAATGCCAGTAGGCCAGTGGTGAGCTTTGGAAAAAAGCCAAGAGAGGATGCAAGCCTCCAAGTTTAAACATAAATACTGCCAGCACACAGAATAACAGAAGTTAAAAAAAAACAAAACAATGAAAAGGATGGGCAGTGTTCTATGAAGAGATGCTGTTTCGCGTTCAATGACGCAGCCTCTAGCACAGGCTGGGTGAAGGAGGTGCGCTTTCTCATAGAGTCCCCAGGGGGCGCTGCTCTGTGGCTTGCAATGTAAATCAGAGTCAGGCCACAGGCTGCCAGGAGCTGGGCAATCCAGGTTCCTGCCCTAGAGATAGATAAACTCTCTACCCATCCCAGGGCGGGTATGGTTGGTGCAGTAATCACTGTCTCCAGAAGGTGGCGCTCCAGGCTTGAATTATTTTTAGTGTCTGGGCTGGAAAGTTGCAGGGTTGATTGGCATTGGCTAACAGGACTGCAGTTCGCATTGATGTTTCCTACCAACACATTTGACACTGTTACCTTTCTTTTTTGTCCTTCTGGGTTACTGAGACATAATGAGTATTTCAAGACGTGGTATGCCGTGATAAAAAGAAATTAATTTTGTTTTTCAATCAATATTCTCTGGACAGAAAAGGGTGTTTAGGAAAACTGGACATCTAGCTGGTTGCTGGTAATCCTAGCTGCTCAAGAGGCTGAGATTCGGAGGGTCAAGGTTAAAAGTCAACCTGGGCAGAAAAATCTGTGAGGCTACAAAAAGCAAGCCTAGGGACATGGCTCAAGTGGTAAAGCAGAAGCTGAATAAATGTGAAACCTTGAGTTCAAATCCCCATACTAGTAACCTTCTATCGTAACTGGACATCCTCCTTTCCATGAGGTGT
The DNA here is from genome assembly GCF_023159225.1 of Perognathus longimembris pacificus. NCBI lineage: Eukaryota > Metazoa > Chordata > Mammalia > Rodentia > Heteromyidae > Perognathus > Perognathus longimembris. Next base: position 53,841,991 of record NC_063170.1, read on the forward strand.
TTTTTTTTTATGGAGGGGAGGGGCAGATTGAGCTGCTGCTTAATATTCTCATTTTGACTAGGTAGAAAAAAAAATTTTTTATAGAGTTGCCACATTCAGCAAATAAAAATACAGACTGCCCAGTTAAATTTGAATTTTGGATAAAAACAATACTAAAAATAGGTGTGTTGCACGAAATCTATAGAACAGAGTAAAGAACTCTTCACTGCATATTTCAAGTTCAAATTATATGCAATGGCATACTTGCTGGTATTTTATCTAGCAGTTCTACTTGGGAATGATAACTACTTTCACAGTTTTCTACGCACATATCTGAGGGGATCACATACAGAAGGGCTGGTGACCGAGGCAGGACTGGGGAAACCTATGCACCCAGGAATCAGGCTCTGTCCCAGTGTGATGAGGACTCAAGACAGAAAGACGACTGGGGGCAGATGCAGTTTCTGCCTGGGGTGGGGGCACATTACAATCATGAGGGGGTGAAATTCTACCCTGGCCGGTGCGTCACTGTCTGGGGTTTGAGTTCCCTTTATTCTGAGAAAGGACCCTGGTCACAGAGGCTTCAAACCTCAGGGGAGAGGCTAATGTGCCCGTGGGGAGGGAAGCCACATAGAGACAGCACTTCTGGAGCCACGCTCTCCCTGGGGGCCTTGCTCAGTGGATCCAACTGGCTTCCTGGGGACACAGATGAGAAGGCCAGATTTTACAACACACACACACACACACACACACACACACACACACACACACACGCCCTTTCAATTTTCCCCAATTGTCCAAAAAGATTACCTGGCCCTGGGGGATTGTGATTCTTTTCCAAGAATCACACACTGATAGCTGGAGGCTAAGATCTGTGGATTGTGGTTCAAACACAGCCAAGGCAGAAAAGTCCTGATGGGGTTCTTATCTCCAGTTACCCACTCAGAAACCTGAAGGGAAGCTGTGGCTCAAAGTGGTAGAGCACTAGCTTTGAGTGAAAGAGCTCAGGGACACTTCCCTGGCCGTGAGTTCAAGCCCCACAACCAACCCATACCCACAAACAAACAAATAAAAATCGAAGAAACACACAACATCCTTTTCTCTGGGTTCTATAGTGAGTCGCTTGTGGACCAGATGCAAGGTGTCTGAGCCAAGCCACTGGCACGCTAGAGATGTTAGCTCCTGGGTGTGACCGTCCCCAACACAGACAGGCTTCACAGCTTGGAGGAGAACTCACCAGAAAAGGAATGTGAGCCTCAGTGCTCCACACATCTCAGCACTTTACCCTGGATTGCTGCGTGGTTTGACGAGGTTGCAGAACATATGCCTTCCTTTAATGCCACCACCACAGCTATATATATCGATAGACAGGCACCAGAACCCAAGCCCTTAGAAGTCAGCCTTACCAGTGACTTCTTGATGTCAGAGACGGCGTAATTCCCTTGGGAGACCCATCTGGCAGATTCCGTAAGAGACAGGCCTGTTCCATAAAGGTTGATGCTGAACCGACCCTGGAACAGATGATCAGCACAAACGATTTTTAGTTTATGTCCTGCACAAAGGCAACACCACGAAAGGGACTTTAGAAAGAAGCATATTCATTTGTGACGATAGTCACTCATTGAGGAAAGGTGTTGGTTTCTGCCTTCCTTCTCCTCTCAAGAGCTCTAGGAAAGAACTTTTTCTTTATAGATGAGGAAATTGAGGCCCAGCAAAGGTGATTAATCCCCCCACCCTGGGAGGGGGAGGGATACAGGAAGAGCTCAGCTCCTATCTTCCTGACTTCAAAGTCTTCCTTCCCAACCACCTCCCCTCAGCCTCCCTTACTCAGCAATCCCGATGCTGCTCACAATTATCAGATTCCTTCAGGAAGAAAATGCCACAGTCTAATTTTTCTAACAAGATCGAGCTGCCAAGGCTGGCTGGGCATCCAGCCCCCTGGGACATAAACACACTGCGGGTTCTAAGCACAGCAGGGCGCCACTTCAAAGCAGAGATGCTGCCCCGGCAGAGCCAGCAGAGGGCAGGCTCGGCCTGCTCAAGACTGCCAGGGACCAAGCCAGCCTCGTTCCCGACTGTGGAGAGTTCCCCAAAGCCTTAAGCGGGGGCTTTAAAGGTGGCCTCTGGCGCTTCAAAATTTATCTGCAACAGGGTGGTGTGTATGTGTGTGCGTATGTGCATGCAACACACACACACACACACACACACACACACACACACACTTCCTCAATCTCTTTCTCCTTCAAAACCTCCCCAGCAAAGGGCAGTTTGTGTTGAACAAACAGGGTATCTCTGAACCTGCTGATTCAATACCTGATCAAAACCTTTCTCTCTACAGCAAGAAAGAAGGGAGGGGGCTCACAACCAGACAGTCATGAACCTCAACTGAGCTCTTTAACCCAGGGATTCCTTCCTGGACAGGCGCTTCGGACTCGGGACCTCAATGTGCCCATCTGCAAAATGGAAGGTAATGAAAGAATTGCTAGATTCCGTGGGGAGGTCTAGATCAGGCCGAGCCATGCATGGCTGTATCTAGTAGACACCTCAAATACTGGCATCTTCCCCTCATTTTCGAATTGTTTCTCTTCTACCCAGGAAGGGTTTGGTATTAATGATAAATCCTTACATATCTTTATTGATCTATATCTGTCTACAAAGATATACATAGATGGATGATAGATAGGTACTGATACTAGGGCTTGAATTCAAGGTCTCAGAACTGTCCCTTCACTTTTTCACTTATCAACAGTTCTCTATCACTTTAGTCACAGCTCCACTTCTGGCTTTATTTATGTATTTACTTATTTTTACTGGTTAAATGGAGGTAAGAGTTGCATGGACTTTTCTGGCTGGACTGGCTTCAGACCATGATCATCAGATCTCAGCCTCCAATCTCTGTAGTTAGGATTACAGGCCTGAGCCACTGATGCCTGGCTAGCTTTATTTATATTAGTAGTAGTTGGTAACATATAACTAGCCACCTGATGAGTCTCAATAACTATTACCTCCCAGGTCCTCAAGGGAGAATTCCAGGGGTAGGGAAGGAGTTGTGGCTCTTGTCTGCTGTTGAGTGCGCCCAGTTGGTATTGTTGTTATCATTTAATGCAGGGTCTCACTGTGTAGCCCAAGCTCATCTTGGACTTTCAGTCCTACTGCACTGGCCTGGCTTTTGTTATCTCACTGTCACTCTTATTTGGACAAGCTAGCCCTGCCATCCTAGCCCACTCTGTTGCCATGATCCCCCTTTCCTGATTTGTATTCAAACTGCCTTCCAGCCTCCCTCCGGAAGACAGACTTGGTCTGCCATGGCGTGGTAGTTTGTACATGGTTCAGGCCACCGCCCTACCTGCCGTCCTGACACTGCCCCCAGCCAGCTGGACATCCCGTGTCTGAGCATGCCCTGTACATAGTCTACACAGGCAGAGGGACAGCCCCAAATCCAACAGGAACTGTCCTGCTCATTGTCTTGCCTTCTCTGCATTTCCATCCAGTATCTTCGCAGAGGAGTCCAGCCCTGAAGTTTCCCCGAGCTCTGTTCTATGTCACCTTTGGCCCTGAAGTCCTCCTTGTTGGGTTCTAACTGGTTTAAGTGTTGTAGCCACTAACTCTTGCTGCTGATTCAAAAGAAGGAAAGTAATTGCGAGTCATGCCTACCCTATGTGGTCCAGGGAGGTTTGCAAGAGATGTGCTTAAACTAGCGACAGGTCCTGCTCCATCAATGACAAGAGGGAATGCCGTGGAGATTCTGCTTGGCCCCCGAGTTCCAAAGACACATTTGTCATGGTGGAAATGCATTCAGACGTGATTAGGATCAAATCCAGCCTGGCCCAATACCAGGTATATGGGTGTGAGCAGGTCACCTCACCTCTGTAAGCCCTCCCTCCCCACCGCTTTCCTCATCACCTTGGGGGTGCTGTGAGGGTTCACAGCCACCATCTTTAGGGAGGCAGAGCACAGTGCCTTCTTTACAAAAAAAGAAGATCAATACATGGATCATTGATATCAATGCAATGCCAGTGGTGCGGGCACTCTGTGGGCAGGACACAAGAGGTATGGGGTGAGGGGTGGGGGGATGAACTACCCTCCTGAGAAAGAGAAATCCCCAAAGCAAAGGCAGTGGATCAAGCAGACATGACTGAAACTCAGAGGCGTCTCTCTTTGAATTCTGCATAACCCGTGGGTCAACGGACAAACCACCCACTCCAAAGCAGAGTGCACAGTTGGGCTTCCTACAGCCTTTTCCTGGAAAACTTATTTCTAAACTCAATCTCTCTCTCTCTCTTTCTCTCTCTCTCTCTCTCTCTCTCTCTCTCTCTCTCTCTCTGTCTCTCTCTCCTCTCGTGCTGGCACTGGGGCTTGAATTCAGAGCCTGTGAGCTGTTTTCTAGTTTTGTTTTTTATTCCCCCATTCAAGGCTAGCAGTCTACCACTTGAGCCACAGCTCCATGTCCAGCTTTTGATTGTTGGTTAATTGGAGATGAGAATCTCAGGCCCTTTCCTGCCTGGGCTGGCTTCCAATGGCAATCCTCAGATCTCAGCCTCCTGAGTAACTCAATGACAGGCATGCGCTACGCATGCTCAGCAGAAAATCCATCTTTCACGACTGTAGTACTGCTCAGTAACTCAATGAACGTCTACAGAACTGAATCCTAAAAGGACTTGATATGACTTGAAGCGTGGGTTAGGAAAACTAAAATAACTTGGTAACTTCTCACAGGTCAACAGCTACTGCTTCTCATCAGAATGGAGTGAATCCAGTCCTTTGTCTCTCAATTATTTAAAATAAAAGAATACAACTGACTGTTCTTGCACTTAACTTTCACCAAGGACATGCATAGAGAAGCAAGGAAATCCTGAGGCATCTGAGTAAGGCTGAACAGAGAGGCAGATTAACAAGCCACACTAATGGGGGGCCTGAGGCCACCCACTGCTCCACAGACGATGCACTTCAGGGGTGTTCAGACTGGAGTAGCAGAGGCACCATCTTGCCCTTTGTTTATTCCCCCCACCCCAGCCTCTTTTACACCTCTTTAAAAAGCAAGTCAAGATGCATTTGTCTTCCAATGGTCCCTGTGGTTGGGGGTGACTCCATCCATCTTGGGGAGACAGTGCTGGGGGGTTCTGAAGGCCCCCAGTCCCAGGTCCTGGACCTTTGAAGATTCATCAAGTGAGAAATTCCCAATACTGTTTACAGCCCTGGGGAGACCTCCTGTGAACCAAAGAATATTCAGAAGCCAACTCCTCCCCTCTCCCCCCAGAACAGCACATTCATTATGCATAGCTTGCCATCCAAGTGCAGTGGCTTCTTGCAAAAATTAAAAAAAAAAAACAACAAAAAACAACCACTGCCTACTTTGCAAAACTTGCAAAGCCAAGGCTGATGACTACAGCATGTTTCAAATGGCCACACCTCGGAGGGGCCAGACAGGGGAGAAGAACAGCGTGGGAAAGGGAAGGGAGCTGGAGAGAGATCTAGGAGGGGAAGACCATGAATTTACATCTAGGCACGCACGCACTCTGCACATTCTGCACAGCTAACAGACCGAGTCATGGACATCCAGAATGTATTATTATTCTATCATGATTGTTTACCTGTCACTCTCCCCAGCAGGCCATGAAGTAGACAGGGGAGGGGCATGTGTGAGTTTTCAATAACCAGGACGGTGCCTAGCCCAGAGCTGACGCTTAATAAACGTCAGCTGACATGCTAAGACTATGCTAGATGACCTGCAAGGGCAGCCAAGGGAAACCCACACAAGGCCTGCAAAGCTGGCAACCCACAGGCCCAATATCCAGTGCTTACCCATAAAACTTGCCAACACACCCCACAAGATTTTGAAGGAGTCCTTCCAACGTCTTTCTCTACTTACACATATTTTTTAGAAAACATAGGGGCCCAACAAGGAAAACAAAACAAATCAACGCCTTCCCCTACCAACTTCCTGCAACTCAATAAGTGTAACAACAAAACCCCAAATACAAAGATGGCGGGGGGGTGGGGGTGGGGGTGGTGGGAGTCACCCTGCATGAAGTAATGAGTTAATTCTTTTCATTTAACCTATTCTCATCAGTAGTTTACTACAGTGTGTCATTACCCCCCCACCCCGTGTGTGTGTGTGTGTGTGTGTGTGTGTGTGTGTGTGTGTATGTGTGTAGTACTGGTCCTGGGGTTTGAACTCAGGGCCTGGGCACTGTCCTTTAGCCTTTTTCCTCAAGGCAAGTGCTCTACCCCTTGAGCCACAGCTCCACTTCTGGTTTCTTGGTGGTTAATTAGAGATGAGAGCATCACAGATGTTCCTGCCATGTCCTTGCTATCTAACACCTTGTTTCTAGATTTTACCATTACACAGGCCAATGGCCTTGCAGAACAGCCATTCTAATTGCATCTCCAAAACAGTGAGCTGGAAGGGGCTGCTGAGGCAAGATGGGGTAAGCCCCCCCCCCCCGCTCCCCCCCGCCCCCCCGCCCCCCCCCCCAGCAGGACATACCTGTGGGCACTTGGCAGCACTGTAGCAGTCCCCAGCGGTGGCGAAAGGAACAGGATGTCCCTCACTGGTCCTCGCAAACTGTAAGTCAGTGGCTGCAGGGTGGGGAGGGGAGTGGGGGGTGGCAGGCAGAGACAGAGGAGGGACAGGATATTACCAGGGAGACAGAAGATGGATAATAAGAAGGAATGGCAGAGAAAGAAACAATAAGCATTCGTGAACAACTGGACCCAGATGTGCATGCTCATTAGATTTGTGGTTCTGGGCACTTGGTTCCCTGGGTTTTGTCAGTGCTGGCGATCTGTCTCCTCATAGTACGCCCCTCGCCCACCCCAGGCCTCCCCACAAAAGAAGTGTCCCAGAACTTTTGGAGTCGATTGCTACAGAAATAAGTGTGGGAATCGCCTCACTGACGGTGGCCTAACTGGGGAGACTGCAAACTTTCGGCTTCGTTGTCTCACAGGCTGGGGCAAGAAGCCGGGGGGGGGGGGGAAGCGGGGGGGGGGTTGGGGGAGCATTTCCAGCTACTCAGGAGCTGGTCTCTGAGGTTTGCCTGTCCTCCCGTGGCCCAGGCAGGATGAAGTGCCAAAATGTGGAGCAATTAGAACCCACATCTTGAAATTATTAATGGCTGTTTCTCAAGCGTGGGACTAGCTTGTAGTTTTACCAAAAACAAGAAGCAAAACAACAATAACAAATCAACCCCAAACCAAATCACACACACACACACACACACACACACACACACACACACACACACACACACACACTGCTGAGCACAGCTCATATTTTAACTCTCAGGTTGCTTCTGAGATGAGCCCCCCCAGTGCCGAGTAAGGGGAGTGCTAGGGTAGAGTTTGGCTCTTCCTGCCTTGTCTGTTAGGGCCTGCTGAAGGCCTAGGTCTTTCTGCAGGGAGCTGCACTTTGGTGGGAGGGAAATCTGAGAGCCCCTTTCTGCACCTCAATAAATCTGAGCTGGGGTCTTGGCTGCCTTCTTTTTCTAAATGGAGAAACTGCAGACTCTCTCTCTCTTCAGCCCTCACTCATTAGGCAAGCTGCAGGCAATTAAAAATTACCTTTGGTACAAATCAAGTTTCATTTATCCCAAGAGGAATGCAATGCAATATTATGGGTAGAATGTTAATGAGGAAAAATTATTTATTCAGTATCTCTGTTTTTCTTCCATCCATCCATCCTAGGGAACATGTTGAGATATTTTTTTTTCTCCCACTCTTATGATTAATGTCTCTAACAGAAACGCTGTGTTGGCCAGAGTAGGAAATCAGTCCTGTGCTGGCTTGCTAGAAAAGGTAATTCTAAGATCCATTTTTCTTCCGTAAATTGACAATCAGATAAACTTAGTTTTCTGCTTGTACACTATGCTGGGGGGAGCCAGAAGGGTGTGTGTGGGGGGGTGTTGCTTTACAAACTGCTTAGCTTTGGGTTTTCAGATCTGCTGTTCCTTTTGCTTCACTAACATCTGGTTCCCCATACCTACATGCACCCCCATGTCCCACTAACCCCCACTAGACCATGAGACCTTAAGGTCTTTGTGTGTGTGTGTGTGTGTATGTATGTGTGTGTGTGTGTGTGTGTGTGTGTGTGTGCGCGTGCCACTACTGAGACTTGAACTCAGGACCTGGGTGCTGCCCCTTAGCTTGTTCATGCAAACCTTGTGTGCTACCACTTGAACTGCAGCTCCACTTCTGGCTTTTGGGTGGTGAACTGGAAGTAAGAGTCTCATGGACTTTCCTGCCTGGGCTGGTTTTGAACTGTGAATCTTAGATCTTACTCTCCCACGAGGCTAGGATTACAGGCATGAGCTATCTGGTGACCTTATGGTCTTAATCTCAATGTTGTGTTTTCTGGGGTGCTGTACTGAGCCCCCATATTCAATGATGCCCATTGACTGTACTTCATCTCCTTCCTTTTCCTCCCTCCTTCCTTCTTCTTCCTCTTCCCCTCCCTCTTCTTTCCTCTTCCTCTCTCCCTCCCTCTCCTTCTTCCCCCTCCCTCTCTTTCTTCTTCCTTCCTTCAGCTCAAATCAGGTGGAGGCGTGCCCTGTGCCAGGAATGTTCCAGGCTCCAGGGACCCAGGAGTGAAGGCCAGGGCTGCAGCCCAGCCTCGTGCAGGAGCGGTGTGCCCACAGAACAGAGGAGGAGGAGCCGCTCCCTGGGACTCACTTATGATGTGCATGCTGCTCAGGTCAATTCGGATTTTCTGGAAGCTAGAAAAGCCAGCGGCGGTGTAATCCTTCCGACACGGGCAGTCATCACGGCGGCTTCCATTGTAGGGACATTCTGTTGGGTTGTGCAACCTACATTATGGGAAGAACATTCTGGTAAGAATGGGAATGCTTTTCCAGGGAGTCTCCAGGTGTCTGGGCCCTTCTGAGGCTGGCTGTCCCACCTGTGCCCATAAACCTCAGAGAAATTCTCAGAGTCGCCATGAACCAGCGTCACGTATTCCTTGGGGTGATCTGACTGCATTCCTGCGCAGAACACCTGAAAGACAGACGGGCAGAGTGTCGCTCAAAAATAGAACCGTGAGAACAATGATCTAGAACCATCTAGAACAATCTAGAATGACCTAGAAGAAGGAAAAACTCGTGCATGGCATCACCTTCAGGAGTTTCCCTCTCACAGTCAGGAAATACTCGCCATCCTCACTGACACCGTTGAGTCTTTTTACCTCCTTGCAGGTCTGGGGTAATTCACCTGGAAGACAGGAATCGTGCACGTCACATTTAGTGCTCTGGGAAAAAAATGCCCTGGGTCACATTGTTCACATTCAGACTCTTTAGCAAAGGGAGAGATTTCTTTAAAAAAAAAAAAAAAAAAAAAGGAAGAAAACTGTTTTTCTAAAAAGTCTGGCAAATAAATGAGCAAAGAAATGTTCTTCCCGCTTGGATGGCACGCTTACAGTTATAAACGTGATGGCAGGTTTTCTGCTCTTCTGGCTTCAAGTCGGCGAGACACAAGTGGCTAGGTTGGTCCTCGTTGGTTAAGCATTGCACAGATCTGTGCATCACTCCAACGCCACAGGACACGGAGCACTGTGAGGCAAAGGAGAGTCAGCACGAGGATCCTGAGCCTAGGAGACGCAGGCTGCGAGGCTGGGGAGCACAATGCCCTAGGGTCCCCCATAACACAAAGGCCTGGATCCTGCTAACGAACCTCAAGCATAGAAATCACATTTATTGAGCACCTACTACAGACGGGGCTAAGCTTTAGCTACACATATTTGCACTTCATATATATATATATCATATATCATATATATGTACATACTATATACATGAAGTTTAGGTTTATGTGAAACTTCAAATTTCATAGATGTATGACAATTTTATACCTATATATGAGATTGTATGTAATTATAAGCGGGCACAATTTTTTCCACTTGAAGTGCACAGTAACCCAACGCTACAGTACTATCATTATTTTGTTTTGGATTTTCTCTTTGGCTATACTGGGGTTCAGATTCAGGGTTTCTCACTTGTTGGCCTGGTGCTCTACCACTTGAGCCATGCATCTAGCCATGCCCCCCCCTTTTTTTTTGGTCTGGGCTGGCCTTGAACTGCAGCACTTCAGATCTCAGCCTCTTGAATAGCGAGGATTACAGGTGTGAACCACCAGGGCTGGACCTTGTCTTTATGGTGAGTAGCCTGGACTCACAAGTTAAGAGATCAAGGTCTTTGGGGTGCTAAGATTCAAACCTTAATGACTTCGAGCTTATCACTTTTTCTCGATCATTTTTAAGACTGAGACTCTGGAGGCTGTGTCTTTTTTTTTTCCCCCAGCACAGATTCAGTTTAGAAAATTTTCAACTTAAATAAAAAATCCAATTTAGAAAATCTTATTATATATCTAATGCAATGAAGTTCTCCTAACACGGAAACACTTGAATGTACAGACTCCTTGAAAGAAGAAGCAGAATCTCATCCTGCTGTAACTCAGTTTCTACCTTCCAGATTCCAAGTATGAATTGAAAGTGAAGAATTAAATATGTGCACCGTAAATAACCTAGTATACGCACCGCACATTGTAACTTCTTACCTATGATCTATGGACTCATTTTTGTCCCCATTTCACAGATGAGGAAATGGAGGGAAAGTCCGACCTCCTGCATCCCCCAGGGAGGGAGCAGAGCCAGAAGTGAGTTTTGTAGATGGCCAAGCCTATGTGCTAAACACCAAGCCCCCTCTCTTCCAGCCTGCCCCTCTGCCTTCAGAACAGGTTAAAGACTTCAGATCTGACAACTCAGTCATGGACTTACACTTCCCCAGTTGCCAACCCTCCAGGTGGCGGAGACGGGGCAGTCCCTCAGGTAGCAGGGGTGCACGCTGGGAGGCTGTGTGCCCGGGCAGTTCACGGTGCTTTGGTAGCCGTACTCATAATTTTCCTTGCCGGTGTAGATCTCGCTGCAGGAGACCAGCCTTTGTTTGTAGCCCTTCCCACAGGTCACTGAGCACTGAGAAGAGAGGGGAGGGTCACTCCTCACCTGGGGGCAGCCACAATGGGGCCCAGCCCTCCACCCCGGGCCTGACCCCAGCGCACAGATCGCCCTCACTCATCAGCTCATTTATTCATCCCCAGCTGCAGCCAGAGCACCCAGGAGGCAGGCGACCTGCATGACCTCCCCTCCCCGCCTGGGGGTCGCCCTGCAGGTGGGGGCCCCACAAGCCCCTTCTCTGTGCTCTGGGGGAGGGGCAGGGAGCAAAGCCCAGCTGCCAGTAAACTTGCCCTCTGCAAACCAACAATGCCCCCGCTATGGAGGGGGGTGAGGGTAGAGGCCTGCCCGCAGCCAACCTGTGAGTCTGTGCTTTGAGCATGAAATGCATTTAGCCAACGCAGTCCTGGGGCCAAAGCCCCTTCCTCCCTGGAGAGGAGAGCTAGGTTCTGGCTTATCTGCTTTTCTTCTCTGGTTCCTCCTATTTTCTCTCTCCCTGCCTATGTGTTTTAATTGGCATGGTTTTATTCCTACTTCTTTCTCTGCCCACCCCCCACTCTGTGTGTGTGTGTATGTGTGTGTGTGTGTGTGTGTGTGTGTGTGTGTGTGTGTCTCAGGTGCATATCATGTCTCTGTCATCTGTCCCTGTCTCTGAGCCTTCCTTATGTGATCTGTGATCCTCTCCACCATGCTGAATTCAGGGCCTAGAACCATGATGCCCAGCTCCTCATGTGACTTGCTTATCTGAACAATAAGTGCTTCAACATACTCATTATTTAAAGGAAAACAGGAACTGAGGTATAGCTCAGTAGCTCACACATTAGGTCTTTCATTAGGTCCCTTGTGTCGCCAAAAAAAAACCCCACAACCCCACATTGTTTTTAGTATTCCATTAATATATAACACAAATGAATGTGATTTAAGAGTTTACTCTTACAAGGAGGCATTTAAAATAACAAGCCGAGTACCAGTGGCTCATGCCTGTAACTCTAGAAACCCAGGAAGGTAAGATCTAAGGGTCATGGATTCAAAGCCAACCTGGGCAGGAATGTCCATGAGACTCTTAGCTCCAATTAACCATCAAAAAGCTGGACATAGAGATGTGGCTCGAGTGGTAGAGCACTAGCTTTGAGCAGAGAAGGTAAAAGATAGTGCCCAGGCCTTGAGTTCAAGCCCAGTACCAGAACAAAAAACAGAAACACACAAAGAAAGAACCTTAAAACATCAACAGTTATATTCGCAGGTGAATTTTAGGAGAAAATTAAAATATATCCATGTTTTAAAAATACTCAACCAACGCAGAAATGCGGAACAATACCTGCCTTAGGGGTCCCTATGCCTTTCTGTGACAGGATGTAGAGTTGATTTTGTAACATGTTCAGCCTCCCTAGCTCAGTGTTTGGGATGATCTCCTTCTTAAAAATGAAAACTCTGTTCATGTAGTACACATGATAGATACTTCCAGGCACTGTTGTCAGCCTCCTAGCCATTCTTCTTGAAGGTGCTGTGTAGATATAGTACTAAGTTTAAGTCCTCTCGGGCCTGTTTGGGAAGGACAAATGGGATCTGGAAATGGCATGCTTATGTGCATGCTGTCCCGGCTCCCCCCCCTCCCCCGCCCTGAAGGATCATAGATGTTTCTCATGGATCCTCAAGGGTGGATCTGAGCCACAGTGTCTCAGCCCTGCCCTGGGGACTCCAGCCTTGTGGATTTAGGCCACAGGCTTTTCCTCCCCTGTGATTTTTTTGTTTTAGGCCTGTCTGAAAGAAATCCTCGGGACAGGTATGTGGGTGGGTGGGGGGGTGCGGACTGCCTCAGCCAGAGGCCCAGGGAGCAGCCCAGAGCTGCCCCTTCCAGCTGCCTTCACACCTGGGAAAGCCCTGCATTCATTTCTTCCTTCTTTGGCTGCTGCAGGTGTCCCTGCATGGACCCATGTTAACCAACACCACCTGTCCGAGCCACGGGTGTCTCCAGATCGTGTGAGCTCAGCCTGTGCCTCCTTCAGCAAAGGGGGATGTTAGCGATGGCAGGTGCTGAGACCCCTGGCTAGCATCCAGGAGCCATGGCAGCACACGGGCTTTCTATGTGGGGAATGCAGTGGGTGACAGATGCAGGGGAAACTGAGTGCAGACTCTTGAGAAGAAGCATTATGTTTTGCTCAGGGGTGGTGGGGTGCTTCTATCCAAGTCTTGCCCCAGCCTCTGCAAACTCAAGTGGGGATAAACCCAGAGAATACACACACACACAAATACTACAGAAACAAAGGCAGCCTTGCCGTGGCCTCTATATCTTAGCAGACAATTCTAGAATGCATGCTGGTTCAGGGTCTCTTCCCTGTGACCTTTGTATCTGTATCCAGATCTGTTTCCATCCATCTAGATTTTTCGGTGCATAATCTACCTGAAAGTTTGTGGAAGCATCTTTTTAAAACCTTACTATGTCCTCCGTTGGGGGTGAGGGCTGTATTAGAGCTACCAGAGTCACATGACTAAAGTCACAGAAAGACACAGGAAGTCCTTTGGAAAATAAAAGTGCCATGCAAGAGACTGGCTGAGAGGAGAGGATTCATCTTGGCAGTGACAGGTGTATGGCTCCAGTCAGGTAAGAAGGACAGGACACCCAGGGACAGTTGGTGGACAATCACAGGGACAGACCTGAGGAAGGGCAGATAGACAGGAGGCCACTCCTCCACAGAACCAGGGGTGCCTCTAGCTGGAAGTAGAAGGGGTTCAGTGAAGGGAGGAGAGGAACCATCCCCTCCTCTACATCTCAAACCCAATGGCAAGGACTCTTCCCAGCATTCATCTGGAGTCACCTGTTCCAGCTAGGCCACTGTCGGTCTCTTTCCTAATGACCTGACCACCCTGGGCACATGTGGGCTGGAATGGCACCACTGTCCTAGCCACACAATTGTATTGTGGGTGTGACCTGTGTGCTGGAGGATGTTTCCCTTTCCCAGCTAAGAGAGCCAGGCACATCATCTGACACTGCCACACATCCCCCAGGGGGATCAAATAAATTACTGGCACAGGCAGGATGGGCAGAGAAGCTCAGAAACAATGTTAAGGCCAGCATTGGTGCAGGTGCCAGTCTGACCCAGCAAACCAATTGCCTAGTCATCCATCCTGTCAAATTTGGGTGAATTGCTGCCTGTTAGGCTTCAGAGGGACTGGAGGGTGTCCAATATGTCATCTAAGTCACCAGCCCTTGAACTGTCACTCAGGTATCGCCATTTTGCATTTCCAAGTTCTCTGAGCAAATGTCCACAGTTTTAATGTAATGCATTAAAAAATATCATCAGGTTTAGCTGGGTACTGGTGGCTCATGTCTGTAATCCTAGCTACTCAGGAGATCAAGGTTCAAAGCCAGTCCAGGCAGGCAAGTCCATGAGACTCTTATCTCTAATTGACCACAAAAATCTGGAAGTGGAGCTGTGGCTTAAGTGGTAGAGCTCTAGCCTTGAGCAAAAGAGCTCAGGGACAAGTGCCCAGGAACTGAGTTCAAACTGAATACTGACACACACACACACACACACACACACACACACACACACACACACCTGTCTATCTATCTATCATCTATCTGTCTGTCTGTCTATCTATCTATCTATCTCTCTATCTCATCAGGTTTGAAAATAAGATGATTATGGGGCTGGGAATGTGGCCTAGTGGTAGAGTGCTTGCCTCGTATACATGAAGCCCTGGGTTCGATTCCTCAGCACCACGTATGTATAGAAAAAGCCAGAAGTGGTGCTGTGGCTCAAGTGGTAGAGTGTTAGCCTTGAGCAAAAAGAAGACAGGGACAGTGCTCAGGCCCTGAGTGCAAGCCTCAGGACTGGCAAAAAGAAAAAAAAATGATTATGCCATCATCACTATTGACTTACCCATTAAAAAAAGGTGTTTAGAGAAAGATAAACCAAGAAAAAAAAGCACATGAGGTATTTTAAATATCATGGAAACTTATTTTGTTCTCTGGGCAGATGCTCTTCAACAGGCAACCCACATCTGGTTCACAAAAACATTTGGTTTATCCCACACAATGCTTTAGACAACAACTACAACAAAATTGAAGCTCCATTTCAGCTTAACAGACGTCACATGAAATTCCAGATTTTTGTCTTTTCTTGAAAAATTAGGCTGGGGAGCAATGGACATGCACTTCTGCTTCACCTCTGCTGAGAAGGAAGCAAACCCGCTCCCTGTACATAGCACCGGCTACTTTGCCACAGTTCCCCCCTCTCTCTCTACTGCATCTTTAGCATAAAACATACATTTCCTTCTGCTTACATGTCCTGAGGCACTTCATCCTGTGAATTTATAACCAACCCCCTTTTCAAAATCACACCAACAGGATATCACCATGAATCACAGAATGCAGGCCAGGAACCCACGTGCATAGACACAGTTCTCTGGTGTAGACCTGGTAAGTAGATCTAACCCAGCCTGCTCCCGCCACTTTGGGGCCCTGGCTGATCTGTGGCGGTCGCGGACTCCGCAGGACAGTACCTCTGACCACTCTCCTGTGATCCACACGTACTCGCAGGGCTGCGAGCTGCAGCTCTCCCGGTCCGCGGGCCGCTGGCTGGCATCACAGTGGGCCATGTGCACCTCGCCTTGGTCCTCAGCCATACACCTCACCTGGCGGTACCGGGTGCCTTCGCCGCAAGTCTTGGTGCACTGCAAAAGAAGCGGAGCAGTGTGAGGCAGAGGCTGGACCCATGGCTTCTGAGATCTTAGTCCTGCCATTGCGGGTTCCCGTGATACTGCAGCCTTTAAACCCATGAGGTCCCCAGGGCAGGGGCTGTCACCTAATGGCACTGCTCTTGGTTTTCAGGTGCTGGTGTCACATCTGCCTGTCTGAATGATGAAACACAGCAAAAAGGAGCTAATCTCAGGCTGGGGAAAAACAATCTTCAACAGACACTTAACTCAAAGACCTGAAATGTACAGCCCTAAGGCTGGGATGTAGCTCAGTGTTGGGGTAACAACTTCGCATGCACGAGGGCATGGGTAGATGCCTCGATGCCACAAAACAAACAATACCTCTCCACGACCTCAAAATGGATGGTACCCTTTTTGTTCAAGACAAAACAAAAACAAAACCCATGACATGAAGTTATTGCCAGAAGAAAAGCTTAACTACTCTAGAAAAGGTAATTCTACACCAGGCACCAGTAGCTCACGCCTGTAATCCTAATGACTCAGGAGGCTGAGATCTGAGGATGGCAGTTCAAAGCCACCCCAGGCAGCAAAGTCTGTGAGACTCTTATCTCTGATTAACTACCAAAGAAAGTCAGAATCAAGTTATGGATCAAGTGGTAGAGCTGTCCAGACTTGAGGGGGAAAAAAGCTCAAGGACAGCAACAGGTCCTCAGTTCAAGTTCCAACACACACACACACACAAACACACACACACACACACACACACACACACACACACACACACACACACAGATAATTCTTTAGATGAGAAGATGGTGACAGTTGAGTACCTACCCCTGACCAATCTTCCAGGGAGCTCACTGTCACTAACCCACAGGCCAGAACCAATGCCGGCCAACAGTCCAAGGCCACACTTCCCAGATTCTCGGTGTGCATCAAATGTTTTCTCCTCTGACTCAATGAATGGTTAAACTGCCATGAAACTATTTTGCCTGTGGTAGAGAAGGCAGCTGGGATAAAGTAACCTTGAGCATGACTCTTTGAGAAAAAATTAAACTAGGTAAACAAGTGATTCAGCCCATGCTTTGGAAGTTGTCAAGAGCTGCTCTGAAAAGTACACGACATACAGTTCCTTTCTCCTGGAGTCTTCAATCCTAGCGAGGGTACAGGAGACAGTAAGTGGAAGCAAAATGCAGGTGAGCACTGGGAGTTTATCAGCACCCCCTAAGCCCCAGTGCTTTATGATTCTTTTCCCTATCCTCAATTATGATCTAGAATATTCTGAATAACAGATAGGAAGTTCATGTCATATCATTTTCATTTCTAAAGGGTTTCCTTTCAGAGATGAAGAAATCCAACCTCTACCCAAGGCATAAGGAACCCCATGACTGATAAATGTTGGGGCACACCATAGTGTTTGTTGCTGGGGCAGATGAGCAGCTTGCCCGTGGAGCCTTTAAGTGTGCTGAAATGAATGATGGGAGGGGTTTGATGGTGATGTGGCCCTAAAACCATCTCTTGAGGCTCTGCCTTATTCAGGCAGATGGGTGATTTCTACACAAGATCACTTATTGCTGTGGGTAGAAATTGTCTCTCCTTAAAGGCTGTAATCAAGACAAGCTTTCCACTCTGAAATGTATCTTTTTGTACAATTCCCTAACCATGGGGGTATGAAAATCACCTGATAGTCCCAGGCTCTACATTTTAACTGTTATTTTCTTTAGAGAGGAAGGAATTTGTCATTGCTTGTGTCACACGGCCACAGCTAGAGAGCATCTACAAGGACGAGTCACAGAATGGAAGGAGGATTTTGACAGCATAGGGTTTCAGATGCTATGATAAGGGTGTTTTTTGTTTGTTTGTTTTTGTCTGTTTGATTTTGCAGTACTGGGATTGAACTCAGGGCCTCAAGCTCATGAGACAAGTGCTCTACTGCCTGAGCCACGCACCCAGTCCTTTTGCTTTTGTTTTTCAGACATGGTTCCAGAGATGGTCTCGGAGTGTGATCCTCCTATCATTGACCTTCTGAGTAGCTACGGTCACAGGTGTGTTGTCAGCTTATTTTTGAGATAGAGTCACAGTAACTTCTGTTTGGATTGGTCTTGAACCAGGATCCTCCTAGCTCTGTATCCCAAGTAGCTGAGATTTCAGGTGTGTGGCACCATGTAGGCCTTAGTTGTTAACTTTTTAGATCATATGATTTGATGTCTGGGGTTTTAAAGCCCTCCTCATGCCTAATGTCTGGTACATTGAAAATGACCAATACCTATTTGCTGGATAAATTAATGAGGAAATGAGTTTTAGGGTTAATATCTAGGCCTGTGTGAACACAGGAAACCCTGATCAATCATGAAAATCTCCTTTTTTTTTTTTTTCTTTTTGCCAGTCCTGGGGCTTGAACTCAGGGCCTGAGCACTGTCCCTGGCTTCTTTTTGCTCAAGGCTAGCACTCTGCCACTTGAGCCACAGCACCACTTCTGGCCATTTTCTATATATGTGGTGCTGGGGAATCGAACCCAGGGCTTTATGTACACGAGGCAAGCACTGTTGCCACTAGGCCATATCCCCAGCCCCGAAAATCTCTTTCAATCAACAGCTCAAGGACCCTAGTGCTCAGTGCTAACGTTTCTGGGAGCAGATGGACTTGGAAATCATGCTACAACTGGTCAAAATCAAAGTCAGGAAACTTCAAATATGTAAGAAGGGATGGGGGGAAGGGGGAAGTCTGTGTGTGGGGTGGAACAGAAACAGGCCGGCAGTTCTGTAAAGGCCAGCGGGGTCTGAGCACAGCATGTCCATGGCCTTGTGACAAGAAAACACAGCAGCTGTTTAGAGGAACAGCCATTTGCAAGACTGCTTCCTTCCAAAGGAAGCAGTTAAAGGGGCAGCACTGCCCTTCTGCTCTCTCTCCCCACACGCCTGGGCCTCCTCCTCCTTTTCTCTCTCTCCTCCATCCTCTTCTGTTTAACCCACTTTTGTCCATCTTCCTTTAGAAATTCACCCATTCAAATGCTGGAGAACATTCTGGATGACAAATTCTTTTCTCCACAAGACAAGAGAAATAAACTGCAGTACTTTGGACTTCTTTCTGTTAAGAGTAATCTTGGGGACTGGAGCCTTCGGTAGAAAGTACTGATTCTGTCATGAGTAGGGAGGAAGGAGTAACCAAAGGCTTCTGAGAGGAAGTGACAGCTTGTATGAAAACTGAAGGAACTTACAGGAAGACTGGGGCGAGGGCAGGAGCAAGGTAGCCTAATTGTGATGTAGAAGTAGTAGAGAAGGGCACTCTCAAGATTTTTCTTTTTCTTTTTTTTTGGCCAGTCCTGGAGCTTGTACTCAGGGCCTGAGAACTGTCCCTGGTTTCTTTTTGCTTAAGGCTAGCACTCTGCCACTTGAGTCACAGCGTCACTTCTGGCTGTTTTCTATATATGTGGTGCTAGAGAATCGAACCCAGGGCTTCACGTATACAAGACAAGCACTCTTGCCACTAGGCCATATTCCCAGCCCTCAAGATTTTTTTTTAAAACAAACAAATTAAAAAAAAAAACCAAAACACATTTGCTTGTGACATTTATCCCTTGATGTGAAAGCTGCATTATCCTATGTACTTAGTACTTGCGATCTGAATTTGTTCAAAGGAGTCCTGACAGTGGCTTCATGTAGGTGGTGATATTAATAAGCAAATCCATTGGAAAATCATTCTCAAAGGAATTGAAAGGTTGTGAGGTTTTCTTTTGTTTTGTATTTTCCCCAGAACTGCCACGTAAGCATTATAGTACAAAAGCGGGCAAAGCTAATTACATTGTAATACTAAAGTGGAGAGACAAATCATTGCCCAGTGTTGGTGGACACTACTGGAAGGCACGCAGGGTGGGGAGCCCCATACTGAGGACAAGCATCTCTGGGGAAAGCCTGTATCTTTTCATGCTGCTGAGACAGCCAGCTAGACTCACTGAAACCCTGCAGTCAAGCTTGCTGGTTCCTAACTTCCAAGTCAGATCCACGTCAAGTGGGTGTCATTTACCACGCATGCCTTCCCAGCCGCCAGCCCAACTGTTTGTACTTTGGTTTTGGAGATAAAGTCTCACTAACCTGCCCTGGGAGGACCTGGAACTCATGATTCTCCTACCTCTGAGTCCTGGTTATCTGGGATCACAATAGGTCTACCACACCATTTCCAACTGGGCATTCCCTTGTACAGGCCTTTTTCTCAGAGAATAATGAGAGCACACAGCATCGTGTGTCCACAGTGCAGGCAAAGGCCGCACAGTGAACACAGGGGCTGGGACAGCAGTGAGCCTTCCCCACGACAGAGCTTAAGGTCTGACAGTCAAGCAACTGGACTTAGAATCTCACTTTTCAAAGTGGGCTGTGCTAAGTGCTGGTGGCTCAGGTCTGTAATCTTAGCTACTCAGGAGGCTGAGATCTGAGGATCATGGTTCACAGCCAGCTGGGGCCTGAAAGTCTGGGAGACTCTTATCTCTAATTCACCTCCAGGAAACAAGAAATGGAGCTGTGGCTCAAAGTGGTAGTTCAGCAGCCTTGAGTGGCAAAAGCTCTTCGACAGCACTCAGGCCCTGAGATCAAGCCCCATGAATGACAAAAAATATTAAAATTAAAATTAAAAAATAAAAGCAGTTTGTAACCCAATAAAGAGAAAATGATTGACTTTGAAATTCATTCTCTAGTAAGAGCCTTGAACTGACAAGGAGCTGAAGTAATTCACTCGAGGTAAACAGTGATATCAGCAGCCATAGAATCAAACGTTCAGGGCTGTGGACCCAAGGCCAGGCTGCTAGGCTGCGTATTCCAGCCGAACTACTCAATGCACGACTTTATCATGTGTTAACCCACCCAAGGTTCAAGTTTCCTCATGCTAAAACACAGATGAAAATACAATGGCAGTATCAGGGAGTTATGGGAAAGGTTCACTGAGATAGGTACGTCATGTAAAAATATCCATCACGGTGCCTCATCCAGAGCTTAGTAAATATTAAGTTCTATTATTTTTCTTATCATTAGTATTGGGGACACTGAACTGAACAATCCTAGGGGATGCCGCTTACATTATAGTCTATAGGATTGGGATTCCCTGGCATGGCACAAGGCTGTACAAAACACTCCAGATGACCATGTCACGGCAAATGTGCAAAGCTTTTGCTTAAGGCTGATTAACTAGATGATGATGATTTTGAGAGATTGGAGTTTGAACTCAAAACTTTGCAGGTTCTCTACCACTTGAACCATGCTACCAGTTACTAGATTGCTTCTTAAAAAGTCAGTGGCTCACATCTTGTAATCCTAGCTACTCAAGAGGTTGAGATGTAGAGAATCACAGCTCAAAGCCAGACAAGGTAGAAAAATCTGTGTGAGATTCTATATCTAAAAGGCAGCACCCAACAGGCCCTCAGCTGAAGTCTCAAAGTTTAGAAGGAAAACAAGCAAAAAAACAGAGTAGATGGAGAAGAAGAGATTCCTAGAAAAAGGAACGACTCCACCATGGAACTTAAACTATAGGGAGGAAGGGAGACGAGAGGGCAGGGCTGGCAGGCTGACATCTGACAGATAACAGGCTCTCTTTGAAGCTCATGTTCATATTCTCTCTCTCTCTCTCTCTCTCTCTCTCTCTCTCTCTCTCTCTCTCTCTCTCTCTCTCTCTCTCTCCTCACTCAGGCTTTCCTGCGCTAGGTGGCTTTGAAATGAATCTTCAGATCTCAGCCTCCTGAGTAGCTAGGATTACAGGCACGAGTCACCAGTGCCTAGCTTAGCATGCACTTTTTAAAAATCGGAATTCTTTCTACAATCTGAATTCTGTCTGGAAGCTGAGGTTACCTCTTTTCTGTTAATGAGTTCACCTTCCTAGCTGGGTTTTTCCACATGAATGCTTAGTGCCGTCTTTGGCCAAACATTAACTAGAACCAGGGAAAGGAAAGCTTCGTTTATTTCTTCATTGACTGAGCAATTTCTTCAGATCAATTTTAAAATCCTTGGGAACCCTGCACTAATTAATCAGGGGCATCACAGGTGCCCTTCTATCTGACGACAATATGACGGACAGAGAAAGTCCTACCTCAAGTCTGCCTTCTGGCTGTGCAAACAAGTACAAGTAAGACCAAATCTGGAACCACATATTTAACATATTTCTCCCACCTTCCCCTCCTTCTGTGAAGTTATCTGCATACATTTGGCACAGGGCCTGTTAAAGCTTCTCTCTCTTTTTTTTTTTTTTTTTTTTGGTGATGTAGTCATCTCTGGAACATTGGAGAACACAGACAGATAGAGAAATTGCTTAAACAAGGAGCTCACCCACCCTTGTCAGAGTGAAGGCTGAGGTCTGACAGCCCAGCTTTTGGGAGTGAGCCAGACCTGCCATGGTCTTGAAGGCTCTGGGGGCTTCCCAGCAACCGGATGTTATGGTAGAAGGAGGGGAGTCTAAGCCTGCAGGAGCGCAGTTCAAGGCTCTACTTACTTCTTGCCATTGCTCTGTCCTCCAAGTGTAGAGAGGGCACAGTGTGGCTTGGCAGATGCGTTCCGACTCCGGTCTGGTGTAGGGGTTGCACTCGGTCTCTCTGGCTGTTTTGTGGGGTCCGATCTGACAGTCCACCCGCCTGTGCTGCATGCCTTGGCCACAGGACACCGAGCACTAAGAAGACAGAGGACGTGAGTGGACGCGTGGGCTCAGGTCTGCGGGCTGGGGTGGAGAGGGTCAGAGGGGAGTGGACTCCTAATCCGATGACTCTCGGCCTCACCAGGCTTCGCTTTCTAATTCCCAATGAAGGGGCGCCAAGGGAGTGTCTAAAAGCTGCAAACTCACTGTGGAGAGTGAGGATGGGCCAGGCGTTTAGAGAACTTTCTTATGACAGCAAAACTCTTGGAACATTGTACAGGGTAGGAGATCTGGGTGAAATAGTTAACATAACTTGGAAGTAACACAGTCTCTCATGAAATGGAAATTCTTAAGGATTTACAGCTGAGGATTTGAGGTTCTTGCAAATGGGGAGATACAGAACTATATAAGAAGCAATTCTTGGCAGATTTCAAGTGTAGCTCAAAATGACAGACCACTAAAGATCTTAGAGACTTATAAGTTAATTTTTTTGAGTCTTTCTTTTCTTGTTTCTATTCCTGCAGACAAGGTATTGCTTTGCTTTTTTTTTTTTTAACCATAGAATTCACTTAGGTGTTTGTGTCTATTTGCAACCTCAGAGGAATATATAAAGAGTAAAAGCTGACAAGAAAATACCATTTCTTGGGCTTCATGATTTCAGCTCTTAACCAATCTGAAACATTTTGTTGACCAAGTTGTAAGCCATCATATTAAATCTGCAATTCATTTATCTCTAAATTAATTTGTTAATGATATCTTCATTGCTGGGTTTCATAATCTTATACACAGGCCAGGAATGATTGCTTTTTTGAAGGTTTTAACAGGCAGAAACTAAAGACAACCTTTTATTAGAAAGGACATATTATCGCACTTATCAAAAGTTATTACCAAGTTCTTATGATAACTCAGATTTCATTAGTTTGTCTAGCGTTAAAGAAACAAGTTTAACATACTTCAAAGCCATAGTCTAAGAAAAAGCCTTCTTAAAGAACAGACTTTTAAACTAGAAAGACAGATCAGTCTAATTAACCTGCACTTGGATTCGGGTCTCTTAGAAATTTTCTATCAAAGCGATGACATGCCTCCCTATTTTAGATTTTTAAGGAAATAGGTGACTTTTTCTTTTAGGTGAAAGCTTGGGTAGTCTGATTGTTTTAGGCTGATCTATTCATGAGAGGAAGCTCATAGTTCACATCAAAGCAAGCTAAAGAGAAGAAAATGTTTTCGACTAACAACTACCATTGTTTGGGTTTAATTGTGTTAACTGGATTGAATGAGTTTGTGACCCACAAGAAACCAGAGTCATTTAAAGTTGCTATGTCCTGAAGGAAATGTTCTCAGAGGAATGGAAGGGTCCAGAACCCCAGGGATAGCCCCATCTCCAGAAAAAAGCCATTTAGAGCTCACAGGGGCTTGATAAGCAATATTTCTCATCGATTATATGGGAAAAGAATGGATTCCAGTGGTGTAGAGTTACTCCATAAATGACAGATATATTCTAACATCATCTTTAACAACAACAAACAAAAGCCTCTATCTGCAATTAGTGTTTTAGACATAAAAGAGTCCATTTCTAGAGCAAGACAATCCAAATAAAAACACAAGAAAGAATAGCAATATTGTAACACATTTGAGTTTGATGCAAGGCTGATTGATATAACCCTCATAATGTCTTAATAGCACAAAGAAAACAGAAATAGCATATAATACTATTTAGACTATTAAATAAATAGAGCCTCTTTTTGCTGCTACTGTTTTTGAATATAGTATTTATGGGTCAATGAGAGTAAGTACTAAACGTCCTAAGTAAGCAAGTCTAAAATTCATTTCTCTCAATGTCCCATTATTTTTTTTCCAAAGACAGATCAAGACCCAGGAAGCTTCCATTCTACAATATATTGTTCTGCTTCTGATTTTCACAATGTCAAAGCTAGCTCTAAGATAACCCTTGAACGTTTCAACAGGACCTAAGTGCATAGCAACAAACCCTACTACCTTTCTGAATAACATACCTACGGTAGTCTCTGCTCAAAACAAGGTGCACCATCCAAATTCAATCTCTGTGTTCAGCCTTCTATGAAAGGCAACAATGTGCATCGAAAGCCAGCTGGCCTTACTTGGTGAATCTGAGGGCAGAAATGCCATGAATAACACTGCCTGGGCCCAGAGATGTTGATAGTGGTGGTGATGTAGGTGTGTTTTTTTTTGGCCAGTCCTGGGCCTTGGACTCAGGGCCTGAGCACTGTCCCTGGCTTCTTCCCGCTCAAGGCTAGCACTCCGCCACTTGAGCCACAGCGCCGCTTCTGGCCGTTTTCTGTATATGTGGTGCTGGGGAATAGAACCTAGGGCCTCGTGTATCCGAGGCAGGCACTCTTGCCACTAGGCTATATCCCCAGCCCCCAGGTGTTTGTTTTTTAATTTGCCTAGTTCTATTCAGTTCTCCTTTTGGTTCCTTTTGCAAAGGCAGATGTCTGTGCACTCTTTAATGTGCACACACTCTCTCTCTACAAAGACCGACATCTGTGCACTCTTATAATGTTTTCTCTCTCTCTTTTACCCGCATCCTTGTATGGCCGTCTATTAGTGCAATGTTTTCTTTAGTTCTGAGTAACTGAGCCTGGTACTAGCTACCGCTCCCTGCTCCCTGCTGCAGAACTCACTCACTTAAAGGAAGACCTTGACACCTATTTACATAGATAAAAAGAATCTCCCTGGAACGTCTCAGGTTGGAGATTCACAATATAGGCTTGAAAACATAGAGAGGATGTTATACATTTTCTTTTAGTAGTACTGCTAAAAGGATGGCATGACATTCTTTTAAAGCGGGAACTAGTTTGAAAAACAGCCTTTCAGAAAAACAACAATTGCACACTTTTACTAAGCACTTACTATGTGTCAGATTCTACATGAAGACTTCTCATTGGGATGGTGCTTGTGGGGACTGTTAAGAGAATTGCAGGTGAGCAGTATCCTTGGTTTGAAGCCACTAAATGCCACTTACCTTTACCCTCACCCCAAACTGACAACCAAAACTATCTCTAGACATTGCCAAATGTCCCACTGGGTACTAAGTTACTTCTGCCTGGCTTTGGTGGCTCACATCTGTTAGCCTGTTATCTTAGCTACTGAGGAAGCTGTGTTGTGAAGATCATGGTTCAAAGCCAGCCTGGGCAGAAAAGTCTGTGATACTCTTTTTTTTTTTCTTCTTCTTCTTCTTTATTGTCCAAGTGAAGTACAGAGGGATTACAGTTTTATAGGTAAGGCAGTGAATATATTTCTTATCCAATTTGTTACCTTTCTTATATGCAATTAACTACCAAAAAGCTAGAAGTGGAGCTGTGGCTCAAGTGGTAGAACACCAGTCTTGGGCAAAAGGAGCCAAGTCAGGCACATTGCCCAGGCCTGAGTACAGGCCCCAGTACTTGCAGACCTAGGCAAAAAAAATTTTAGTTACTTCCAGTTGAGGGCTTAGCTTTATTCTAAGTATTTCCCAGAAAATATCTGCTGTATACTTCCCTATAAACATTTTAGTTAGATTCTCTGCGAATAGAGATAATGAATGTAGCTCAAGGAAATAACAAAAGACAAAATAAAAAGTACCCAAGGAACCGTGGCATAGCTACTGTGCGCTGAAATTTGGCTCCCAGTTTCAAAATATGATGCTAGTCTGACACACTGTTTGGTATTACATCAGCAAGCGTTTGGGTGAGAAGCTTTGTTTCAGCAATTCACCATCAAGTTTCAGTTCAAATAAAACCCAAGCAAATGGAGAGCACAAATCACTAACACCACTGTTAATTTCTTGTCCCGAACTAGATTCTTATGTGTTCCTTAGGTTCTCAAAGGACACAGCTACACGCTTGTCACATTTTTCCAGTAAACATGAGAAGACTACTACAGCCATTGCAGGCAAGCTGTCTCCTAGCAATTATGAAAAAGGCAATAAACATGAAGAATGGGAGGTAGATGCGTACTACAATCTGCCAGTTCCCAGGACATCACTAGCATTGAAAGATCTTTTGAATATTAATTTTTATTTCATTGAATCCAGGACACTGTGTTGTAAGATAGATCATTTTATTTTGCTTCAGTAAGGAAGGAAACAAGGGCTGGTCAATCAAAGCATGGTGTTCCACTATTTTAAGCCTCATCCTGATCACAGAGATATTCAACTAGAAAACGACTTCCATCTCAGGATTGATGAATGAGCTCATGAGAAGAATTGCTGACTGATGAATGAAGGAGTATTACTTTATTCTAATCGGACCGCTTGTTCTTTTTATTTCTGCTTTTCATTTCAAGTGGTTTGGAAAAGAAAGATTTCTCTAGGAAGAGGGTAGGTTTAGAAAAATGGTCCCCTGGAATGTTTCTGTATCTTGAGAATAGAAAACCTTCACAGTATCAGGCTGAAGGGAGGATCTGAGGGCGGTTTCTGTTTTAAAATTTCATAGGCATCCCTTTGCGCTAGATCAAAATCATCTAAACAGACTGAATATGAACTTTTGAGGGGAAAAAAATCCTTTAAGATTTAGAGGGAGATTTTTTTTTCCTAGAGCAGTGGGTGTCCTTCATTACTTCAGTATTTCCAAAGATGCTGAAATGAAACATTTGACTTTAAATCTCAAAATACCCAATTTGGAGGAGACACTATTAAGATTAGCATGATCATGTATTCTCTGATCCCAGATTTCTATATATCTTAGTATCCTCATGCTGACATGATGAGAAATTGCACTAATTAGTCTTCTACCTTGAAGATAAAATGACTAGAGTCATTTAGTAGATACTAGAAAACAAACAAACAAATATGAAAGGAACAGATGTAAAATTTTCTAAATATTCTTGCAAATAGGCAATCATTAGTCTTGCTTAATATCGCTGCCTTAGGGATACAGAGATACTTGTGTTCACCATAGATTCCATAGTAAGCCAATAACCTCTAATCATGCAGATTGCCTTTCTCCACGAACCACTGGCTCTGTTTATTCCTCTGCTTCGCTTCCCGATTGCACAAATCAAATTTTACACATACAGCGTCTTCTCCTGCCTGCTACTATAATTCATTTCTACAAATCAAATCAGGTCATCACAAAGCTGCCCACAAACTCTCAATGATGTTAACTTTTGTCTTTTACAGAAGTAATGACCTCCACATAACCATTTTTTGGAATGAGTGTGGTTCTTTCTGAGGAAGGTTTCTGTTACTCCAATTATATTTGCAACACCCCCTCCCCCGCCCCCTGGGGATGTTTCATCCTCATCATTTCAATTCTGTAAGTAACTTGAGGCTTTCCCTCAAGATCACAGAATATTGAATTAACACCTATTCTCTGTTTACTAATAAAGAACAAAAAATCTTTTCATCCTCTTTTTAGTGAATAAATTGGTCTTTAAATGAGCATCGGTTGCATGCTCTGAGTTTAATGTTCAGGGAGAAATGCAAATAGTTCAGTAGAGGCCAAGAAACATAAAGAAAAATAGCTGAGTATGAAAGTCTTTGAGAGGATGGAGTAATTGTGGCATGTCAAACAATATTAGCTATGGGTTTCTGTATGAACTAAGTATCAGCTCCCAAAATAAAAAGGCTCGAAGTTAATAGATGACATTGGTCACTTCCAAATCAATGGCACACTGCCTTGAATGTGGTGCCTTAAGGAGTCAGAAAAAGATGAGCTTTTGTCGGACTTATATTTTCCAATTGTTAAATTAAGAGGGAAGGGCTGGGAATATGGACTAGTGGCAAGAGTGCTTGCCTCCTACACATGAAGCTCTCGGTTCGATTCCCCAGCACCACATATATGGAAAACGACCAGAAGGGGCGCTGTGGCTCAGGTGGCAGAGTGCTAGCCTTGAGCAGGAAGAAGCCAGGGACAGTGCTCAGGCCCTGAGTCCAAGGCCCAGGACTGGCCAAAAAAAAAAAAATTAAGAGGGGAAAAAAACAACAACAACCAGAAACCCCTATGTTTCATTATAATGAAAGCTTTGAGAGGGACAAAGACACATGCTGGGTCCCCTGTTTCAAACTTCTGTGACATGGAACATGGCTAGGGGGATGGAGGATACTGATGTAAGCTCGAATATTTATGCCGCATTCAGGTTTCTGGAAGAAACTCCACCAACCATGTTGGAACAGAGGCTCCTCGCCATCTCTGCGTGTTCCTATGGGTGCAGTCAGTGCTCCTTTGCAGCCTTAGGAATCAAGACCCAGACTCTGCAAGAATTTGTCCCAGAGTCTATGTACCTTAAGCC
Source organism: Perognathus longimembris pacificus (assembly GCF_023159225.1). Classification (NCBI taxonomy): domain Eukaryota; kingdom Metazoa; phylum Chordata; class Mammalia; order Rodentia; family Heteromyidae; genus Perognathus; species Perognathus longimembris. Next base: position 53,870,423 of record NC_063170.1, read on the forward strand.
TGCTTTTCCACTGACTTTCAGCAGACATGGGTATGATTCTCCACAGCGCAGGAGAATGAGAAAGACTGTAAAGACTCACTGAATCAGCTCAATTGTGAGAAGGAGTCACATAAGTACAGAACGTTTTAAAAAGAAATCGAATATTGTTACCTTCAGGTAATCAGCTTCCACTAAGGTGAGAAAAATGTGCAAGTGTGGTCCTTCATGAGTATCCAGTATTTATAGATAAATGAAAGCTTTTAAACCTCCTCTCTTACCCCTTCTGTCTCGCCCAGCAACGTTTGCAGTAAGCGGAGCCTGGTGCCATCAGTGTCTTCTGAATTCTCACTCTGTCCCATCTAGCACACACATCACACTCCTTCCAACGAAATATGACTCTTTAGAATCCATTAGACTCAAGACCCCTGGAGCAAAGCACTTGACATTCATTACTACACTAAAGCCTCACAAGAACCACAAGAAGTAGGCTTGGGGAGGATAAACAAGTCACCCAAGGTCATAAAGGTAGAAACTAACAGAGAATGTTCCTGCTGCTCCCCCATCTCTGTTGTAAACAGGCAGGGAAGTAATCTCAAATGGCTCATATTCCCAGTATAAAGGTATTGGTTTAAGAACTTCCTAGTTAAATTCAGACTTCAGTTCCTGCCAGGTGACCACAGCTTCAGTACAAAGTCCAGGGAGTGGTTTTGCAAGAGATAAAATGATCATGGAAAGCCATCAGCCAAGTGATGAGGGATACCTCTGGGCTAGACATCCCTTTTCACAGTGAGTTCAACCTCACTGCCCCCCAATGTGGGATCGGCCAAAGCCCCAGAGTCTGAAGCCTAAAATGACACAGCTAACCTCCTGGCCAACCACTCTCCAAGCTCCCCTTGGTAAAACCCAGACCATGCAGACAAACAACACACGAACAGGCTGGTGCCAGCCACGGGGCCAAACGAAAGGAAGCAGGTGGTAGAGGGGAAGCTTTGCTCACCTGACTCCAAGCGCCAGCCTTCCATTTGGGGCATCGTCCTCCTCGGCACTTTCTGTGCCCATGTGGCTTAGCAAGGTGTTTACAGTAATCACTTTCTAAATGGCTTCCATCTTTTGCCAGGCAGTAAACATTTCGTTGTTTATGCCCTCGACCACAAGAGACAGAACACTGAAATATAAAGCAATGGCAAGGTTGTTGTCGTTTTCTAGTCACACCGAGCTTGATTTAAAAAACAAAACAAAACCCTGCATTGTGAGATGTTCAGATCACAGCTAATGAGAGTCACCATTCCCGCCCCCCCACCCCACCCCTTTTTCAGTGCCATTTTGGATCAAGTCTCAGGGATCAATGGGGAAGGAAGGTGGCACTGGAAAGAAATAATGTCCACACCTCACGGCAACAATCTTAAGTGGCACGTTGGTTTACTTAAGAGTGTGGCTAAATCCTGATAATTTAAGCCCCAATTGAAGCTCCTGAACCTGAAATCACCCTGACGTTGTAAAGGAATGAAGTCTTGCTACCAAACAAGAAAATATGTGTTCAACCAAATGGGATAAGGATATATTTCTAAAACAGAACTGCATCCAAGTTTTTGATTCAACAGTTGATGGGAAACTCTCTGGTCATTTTTCCGGGAGAAAATGTTTTCATTTTCTCAGCTCATTTGGAAGAGGGGCAAAAGGCATGCTAGAAACTGAAAGGTAAGGTAGCAGGTAAGTCTGTGCCAACTTCTGGAGGAAGCCATTACCTTTCAACTTTGATCTACAAGTTCACTGGACTGTTTTAAATGTGACCTTGTCTGACCACATCTACGAAACTTGACTTTGATTTCAGATTAGGTTTCTCAGAAAGGTTTAGGAAATCAAAGCACCAATGGAATCTGGACAAAAATTTGATATGACAGCTTCATGTAGAACAGGCAAGACGCTGGCCCCAATGGGTACATGGGGACAGTCAACTTTCATTGCCTCATTAGCAATTACAGAGGGTTGTACTGCTTGGATCGTAAAACCTGCTGGCTCAGGTTTTCAAGACACATTATTTCTCAATATAATAGTCTTTCCTTTTAGAGGGAAATGAATTTAAGAATGAAGAACAAAATGCAAAAGTGCAGCAAGAACAGACTGCATCATGTCCCTCAATTCCATGTTTTTTCCCCTTACTTCACTGACTTTGAGATGTTGTTAGCTTAAATTAACAAAGTGCCCTTTTATGCCTAACAGGTAAATAGCTCCATGTAAAACAAGAAGCTGAGTATTAATTCAACCCCAATTAACCAAGCATGCTACAAGTTATACCATTCAAAAATATGCCAGTCATGGTTCCGCCCCCTCTCTGGTAAAGACAACCTATTATAAAAATTTCAATAGCAGCCAGGAGAGAAAGAGAAATTAAAAATATGTACATGAACACATTTGGCTTTAACTTTAGGACATGCAAACATTCATATGAGCTTATTTTATCAGGATTATGATTTGGAGTTGTTGCTCTAGAAGTCTTAACCGCATACACCATAGGAGGAAGGAGCCTGATTTGAATTTCTACACCAAAACAAAAGCATCATTCAACCTACACTGGTGTAGAGAAAGTCAGAAAGGCATTTAGGATATTTGGAAATTTAGGATGAAGCTCCTAGAAGCCTTCCTACAAATCTTCTAAGAGTGATCTAATGATTTGCTCAAAGATAATTCCTGTTACTAGTGACCAATTTTAATATTTCAAAAGAACTTCAACAAGAAAATATTTGAAGGGTACAGTTGGAATGTTGGATGAGCTCATTTGTTTATCTGATAGCCATTTCTTTTTTTAAATTAAAGTTTATTGACAAGGTGATATACAGAGGGGTTACAGTTACATAATAATGTAGTGAGTAAATTTCTTGTCATATTTGTTATTTGTCATACTTGTTATTATAACAATTTCTTGAGTAGCTATCATGTTCCAGGAACTTTGCAAAGTACTGGAGATACAGTGATAATGAAATTTCCCTAGTTCCTGCCCTCGGAGAGCTAACAGACCAGCAATGGAAACTGATATTAATTAAGTGATGACATAGATGAATAGTGTACTGAGATGACTACTATGAAACAAGTAAGCTACTGTGGTTGGGAGAGGCTCCAAGATCCTCTAAGGCCACATCAGTCATCATAATGAGTTTGGATTTTATTCTGTACCAAACTGGAAATCACAGAGTAGTTTTAATTCAGTGGAAGACATGGATTGGTTTCTGTTTCAGAAGTTTTACTTTGAGCAGGGTGCCAGTGGCTCATACCTGTAATCCTAGCTACTCAGGAGTTGAAATCTGAGGATTATGGTTCAAAGATAGCCTGGACAGGAAAGACCATAAGGCTCTTATCTCTAACCACCAAAAAGCCAGAAGGGAGTGTGGCTGGAGTGGTAGAGCATTAGCTTTGAGCATATACAATGACAACAACAAAACAAAATTTAGGGACCATGTCCAGGTCCTGAATTCAAACCCCAGGATTGGTACCAAAAGGAAAACTCTACTTTGACCACTGAATAAAGACTGGATGCGAATATCATGTGAACAGAAACAAGAAAAGGCATGTAGAAGGTACATAGTAATTGGTACATGAAAGAGGTAATGATAACTTCGATTAGGGTACAGAGTATTTGGGTAGGGAAAACTGGTAGATTAAAGGTATGTATTTCTGGGGTTTTTTTTTTGAAGTAGAAATAATATACCTGGTGGATCAGGCATGAGATGAAAGTGAGAGGGCAAAAAAGAGGATGACTTTTAGCTTTCTGATTTGGGCAATTGCACAGCTGCTGGTAACATTTGCGACCATATTAAGAGATGGGGAAATATTGGAGAAACAGCATTAGAAGTCAAAGATCTATTTATTTATGAACTCTATTCTTCTTGGTTAGACATAAAGAACACAAATTTGGTAGTAACATTTGATTGTCTAGAGTAAAGAAAACCAGGTACCTTAGAGCCATCAAATGGACACAGTTAAAACTGATTCTAGAGCATCCTGCCTAGGGAGATCATATACAGTCCATGCAAGCTAACCCTATGTGGAAATGACAGAGTGAGTTGATAGAGATAATGACTCAGTAATCTGCAGTGATTAGGTAGTAATCTATAACAGCAGAGCACTCTCATACTTACATGCCTGGTAGTGCCATATGACTTTGCATGCATTATCTCATTTAACTTGCCAATAATCCAACAGAGCTCAAAATTGCTAAGAGGTACTTACTTGGGACAAGTGGTGCTGGTAAAACAAGTGGTGCTGGTAAAATGGTGTCATCGCTGTATAGTACAGAGGATGCATTTTTTTTTTCCAGTCCTGGGGCTTGGACTCAGGGCCTGAGCACTGTCCCTGGCCTCTTTCTGCTCAAGGCTAGCACTCTGCCACTTGAGCCACAGCACCACTTCTGGCCATTTTCCTTATATGTGGTGCTGAGGAATCGAACCCAGGGCTTCATGTATATGAGGCAAGCACTCTTGCCACTAGGCCATATTCTGCTGAGAACAATTCTAGCTTGACAAAAGCATAACCAAATTACAAAAAAAAAAAAAAAAAGTCCCTGCTAGAAACTCATCTGTGGTATATCACTGGTGCTCCCAAGTTCCTTTGCCAATAAACTGGCAGAGAGTTGGCTGTTTCTAAACGGGATGCTTACAATCTTTCAGAATATCTAGATGTGCTCCACTGTGCCCATTCCTAGGCACATTTTTCCTATCTGGGGACTTGAATGGAACTGAAATTGAAAAATGAAGGCAATACTTTAGCATAACTCACCACACATATTATTTGCCTGGAATTATTAAGAGGTAAAAGCCACTAGGAAACTCTCGATGTATCTAATTTGATGGCAAGCATTCTTTACTTAATGTTGTAACATTAGTACAATTAGTCAATTAGTAACAAAGCAAAACCGTTGTTCTTGGAAATACACAACTCTAACAGGTTTATCAATGGGTCTATTATGACTTCCTAGAGAAGATGCCATTTTGATAATTAAACACCAGATTCAGCTCTTAGATTCCTAAGGAAATTTCCATCTGATGATTTCCAAGTCTTTTCCCAAGCAAACGAAGACTTTTATATCACCACGCTTGTCACTGAGTTAAAACAGTGGTATTCAGTAGGTTGCCTAGTATATATCATCCATTGGCTACATAGCTGAGAATTCTTACTCTTTGGAACACTTAAATCCCCATTTTTAGCTGAAATAGACTCCTACTTTGTCAATAGGATTATGACTTTTTTCTCTTGGGAAACAGCTCCACTTATTTAAAAAGATCAGCTTTCTTCCTAACTTTGAGCAAGACTCTGAAACAATGTAATCTCCACTTGCTACTCCGCAGAACAAGGTCATCCTCCTAATGCCCCAGCTTTCAAGCTTTTGTTTCTGTGAAGCCACTGGATGGAATAAGATTTTTGAAACTACCTTTCCACTCATCCTCTGGACATGAAACTCATGTTGTGAGCAGTATGTTCTTAACCTTTCCAGAAATCTTGATAGCTCTGGAAAACCTTCATAGCTAGAAATACAGTGTGGATGGGTGAGGTGATTTGTGTGCTAACAGAGATAGTGTGCTAACAGAGGTAATATGCTAACAGATAGTATGCTATCCCTGGACTTAGGGGTTCCCTGAACTGGTCTTTTCCCTGATCCTGAGAGATATGGTTTCTTGTTATCAGGAAGCTACCAAACAATATGGTATATCTGCCCAAATGCGAAGTGCTGTGGACCTAAATAGAATGAGCTTCCTGAGGCTGTTGATGATTCCAGTGATAATGGAGTTCTATTACAGAATTGCTAAGTTCACCACAGGGAAGCAGGGAGTAAGAAGAGGGGGCAAGTGGAGGTCAGAGATGCACATAGGATCTGGCTACAAGGAAACTTCTGGAAGGGGCTAGAAGGTCCTGGTTTAGTGGAGGCACTGGAGTGGTAGGTGGTAGACCAGGCTCTTCTGAGCTATACAACTGTTGCCTGGTACATATGGGTTAAACCCTTGCTGACCATCCAGACACAGGTGATTTTAGATCTGAGAATCAGAAGAGATTATCATCCTGAGAAATTTGTAATGGGGTTGCTGACCAATTAGTACAAATCTTTGAAGTCAGGATTTGCTGATAGCAATAATAAGGACTAGAAAGCCAAGAGAAATGTCAAGTAGAACCCATTGCCAAACCCACACTCTTGTATTCTAGGGATTTTTGGCAATCAGGTGGCTAACCATCACTCTGGCAGGTAGGTTAGGTAGAGTCCTGTTTGGAGGCAGATTATATTAATTACTTTCAAGGCTTTCCCCACGTAATCCTATAGGATCTGAAAGCAACATTCAAACAACTTCATTAAAATGTTTTGTTATAGCTTTGCATGCCAACATGTTCTTCTTGATTTGACTTTAATTCTGACTTTCTTCCATTCAATAGTCAAACACCTGGGAAGTTGGCTAAAAGAGAGCATGTGATGCTTATGGTGATGGAATCAGAATGGCCAATTACAGTGACAAATGAAATGACCACTGCATGAGTCACACCATCCAAAAAGGTATAAAGGTTACTAGTCCAGTAAAGAAGGAAAGTAATTGATATAGACATGAAGCTCAAGGTTTCAGATGCTGCTCCATGCAAAGCCTGGAATACCAGGTGAGCTTCTTACGTGGCAAAAAGATAAGAGTTGCGACTCAGAGGTGGTTGTTTACTGCTTCCTACACCAAAGTCCATCAGCAAATATGTATGTAAAGCATGAATTCGTGAAAGCTATAGCCATCACAGATGTGTGCCATAAACTAAATGCTACCTTTTCACAAAAAATGGAGCCACCTAGAATCTTGACTCCACGGTGCTCACGTTGAACTAAGATGGCACATGCTAGATTCAAAAGCCCACCCCACTATACTCTTTCACTTAGAGCACAGCTACTAAGAAACAGACTAGCCACCTTTCATAAAGCTCCTCTGATGAGTAGAACCCTGGGATAAAGCCCGCTGGCTCCTCTCAACCCCCAAGCAACCATGGGGCTCAGGCATTATTAACATTCCTTACAGACAAGGAGACTGAAGGCTAGAGAATGACATCATTTGCACAGGGCCACAAAACCAGAAAGCAGCAGAGCTCTGCTTTAACTACAGCGTATCGTGACACATTCATTCACCATTGCTATCCTTAAACTGTCCTGAACAAAGGGCCTGGTTAAGACAGCAAGCTGTTCATCTCCACCTACCCATCAACTGTTAATAGAAAGTAAGGACCTCAAGAAATGTCTCCTAAGAGTATTGACAGTGCTCTGATTGCTCAGCTTCCTGGGATAAGGATAGTTATGCCATGTTAATAGTTCTGACTTCAACACATTGTCACATCTTTTGCACCTTTGGAAAGAAGATATTATAAATGGCAAATATATCATCACATAAATAAAGAGCCACCTTCTCCCTTGGTTGGAGTCATGCTCTGCTTTTCTCATGTTGAACATTTATTAGCCCACTGTCATACCCAATGCCCTGTGGTATACTGCCCCTTCTCCTGACTGGTGCATGAAGGGAGAGCAATTGGTGGGAAATGTGGGCTTGCTAACCAATCAAAAACGAATTCTTCATTGGTAATCTGTGGACATCCTGAAGGGTCTTCAGTCCATCTGCTTATCTCACAAATTGGACAACAAAGAAGACATAGTATGTTCAAGGTCACATGGCAAGAAAGGAATAGATATAGCCTTAGGAAGTTTTGGTCCCTAGCACAGAAAATTCTGGCACCAGTTACATTAGGAGTATGTGGCCAGGATCTGGGTTCAGCAGTGCTCAGGAACATTAAAGAGCCATTCTCATTCCTTCCATTCCAGGTTGGGTATCTCCTGGATAGCTATTGCATGCTCAAGCAAAGAAGAGAGAAAGCAGACATAAATGAACCAGGAGCTAGGTAAGAGGCTCCAGGGAGTGGCAGGAAAATGCCACAGTGGAAGAGGATGCTTGCATTCATCCTGCTCTGAAATCCAGCTGAAGGCTTACAGTCAGGTAGACCTGGGCTGGAATCCACCCCCCCTCCACACACACACACCATTTAACCATTGTCCCTGCTCAGAATTGTTCTCTGTTAAAATGGGACAAGTACAGGGTATATACTCAATATAGTTGCATTACAACTGAGGGACACAAATTCTTCCACCAGACAGCATAAAAATGATACATTCTTGCCATCCACCACCCCCACTTCCTCTTGTAGCCAGTACAGAGTCATAAAAAGGCCATAAAAAAAGGTATTTTAAAGAAAAATCTGTCAACTTCTGGACTCTAAGATGGACATTCTAGCAGAGACACACAGGAATGGAAGCGAAGCTTTGTCCAGCAAGCTCTCACCTGTGTGAAGAAGAATGACATGCCTTGCTTTCCCAAAGGGCACAAAGAACCCACAGGGCAGACCCAGATGCTGAAGGTACCTTTCCTAGTGCCCGTTTCTCTCCTCTAGATGACTATTTGTAAGGTCTCCTCTCACCCAAGTAAGAAAAAGACGGACACCATGTATACGAATGTCATCTCTTTTCCACACCATCATTTCCTGCTCAGGTTTTTCATCTCCAGGACGACTTCTGCAGCTGCACTCTACTTTATGATAGTGAATCAGCATCTTTGATAGCCACTGCCGAGCACATTTTCACTCCTTGTCCTCTGTGCTCAGGGGCTATGGCCACCGTCCTTTCTCAGAAAACCTCTGCTTGCTGGCAATGTGAACCCACAAGGGCCGCTCGCAGCACAAGGATGGCTCTAAACAGGGCTTCGAAAAGCTGAAAAGAGTAAAGGAGCAAAATCTTCACCAGGAAACAACAGCTGTGACTTCAGAGAATGAAGTCAGTGTGGACAGGCCTGTCTCATGCATGTTTATGTCCAGGACCACCCTGGCAAGGCAGAGAGCCAGAGGCCAGCAGGCAACAGCAGGTGGATACAAGAGACACAGCCATTCACATCCAACCAGATGGGGTACTGGACCACCCTCCCATCCACATGCTCCTCCCCACCCCCAGTTTCCCAATGCTGCAAAGATCTAAGACAAGGAAGTAGGACTCAAACTCCAAGGCTGCTGTCCACATAGCAGCCAGTGAGGTGGCCCTGCTTATGGAGGGAGGTGGCAGAACCAGGCGAGGCAAATAAAGGGAGACAGCAAAAGGCTCTCCTGTTCTTCACCCCATCACCCCCGATCCCCCGGAGTAAGTACAGGAGTTTCTAGCTTCCCCCTCCACCTTTAACCTCACAATGTAACATTTCCTCCCATTAGAGAAAGAAATACATACTAATATCACAAAGAGCAGACTATGAAATCACTTGCAGCAAGCTGTGAAACCCAAGTGTTTTCTTGTTCTTCTGCAAGAATATGATTGCAGTTTCTACAAAAAGCAAGATGATCTGAAGTATGGTTTCCAGTGAATTCTACCATGGGTGATTTCAGAATACCCCTGGGAATGGGAGGTATGTTACACCTCCAGTTTCCTCTAGTGTGCTCTGACTTCCTGTTTTGAAGCACATCGCCTATTTTTGTAGGATTTCTTTTTCCTTTTCAAGATCACACATGATGACTGACCTGATAATTTGTAACCTGAATTGGGCAGAATGATCATGTTGGACTTTGTCAGGAAAGAGCTGAAGATCGTGTAAGGATCTGCCTGCCTGCCACACCAGTGTTTATAATGCAGTCTGGAAACAGGAGGGCAGTAGGTGAAACATATGTTCCAGGATCCTGATTCTCAGCAGTCCCAATGGTGAGTGCAGAAGTGTCTAGGTAAGGAACTGGATGGGAACGCGAGGGCTGGTAAGAACAGGGACCAAAGCTTATCAGCTCCTGAAAACAGAATGGGCTGGAAGATTCCTGGCAGTTTGGACACACTGGTCTTCTAGTGCATGCCGGTTCAGGAGCCATGCCCCTCGGCGGGACCTATGCTATTGTCCATGGCAGTCAGGACACCATTGGGAATACTTCTATGGAAAAGCAGCTCATGCAGTTTGTCTTTGCTCCTAAGCAATGTCTACCACTCAACCTCACTGTCTTCTCTGGGTCCATCCATTTCCTAGCACATTCCACTGTGTGACCTAGTCTGGCGTTCTCTGTCCGCTGACCCTATCCTCAAAAGTGCGGTGTTAAAGGAGCCCATTTACAGTTCAGTTATCAGATATACAGTCAGCCCATGGGCTCTGAAATTGGGCATTCAATTGCACTTGGAACAAAAATAGCAAAGAAAAAGAAATGCACCTGTGCCCAACACATACAGGCCGTCTGCATGTCATCATCAAGCAAGACAATAAAACAACTATTTGTGAGGTATTTACATTGCCTTGGATATGGCAAGTCATCTAGATGATTTAGGATACTGTAGATAGTTATATGAAAATGAATACAGGGCCATTTTCCATCGGGATCTTCAACATCCACATCTACAGATTTTGATATCTGCAGGGGTTCCTAGAATTCTTCCATGAACACCGAGGGAAAACTATACCAATTTTTTAATAAATTTGGAAGCAATTTACATACCAAATTGACTTTTAAATGAATATTAATGCTACCCCCTGGACTGACATATGCATACTTCCTCAACCTATATCCAGAGTAACCTATATATCAATAAGGAGAAAAGATAATTTTAAATCAGATGATCATTCTCCCATTTCACACTGCTCTGCTGGCAGTTCAAATAGCACACAACACTCAAGTTCAGCTCCTGTCTTTTCTTGTCTCTTCCTGCCCCACTTAGTAAAGAAGTGATTCAAGTGTAGCATCAGGAGGCCAAGTGCTGGAGCTTGTGTCTGTAACCCTATTATGGAGGCTGAGATCTGAGGATTGAGGTTTGAAGCCAGCCATGGCAAGTGGAACTCACCAGATGCTTTAACTCCAATTAACCAGTAAAAAGCTAGAACCAGAGGCCTGAGTCAAGTAAGTGGTAGAGCATCAGTCACAGCGAAAGAAAGAAAAGAAAGAAAGGAAGAAGAAAAGAAAGAAAAGAAAGAAAGAAAGAAAGAAAGAAAGAAAGAAGGAAGAAAAGAAAGAAAGAGAGAGAAAGAGAGAAAGAAAGGAAAGAAGGAAGGAAGGAAGGAAGGAAGGAAGGAAGGAAGGAAGGAAGGAAGGAAGGAAGGAAGGAAGGAAGAGGGGGGTAAGGGAGAGAGAGAAAGAAAAGCAGAGCTGAGAGTGAGAAGCTTTGAATTCTAGTCTCAGTACCAGTATGTACGTACATAACATCACTACCACCACTATACCACCTTCACCACCAAATGAGAGAAAAAGAAATAAAAACAAGTGAATATAAAAGACTCACAACATGGAAGACTTGACATTAGAAGTTACTAAAATTATATTTAATGGTATTCTGCAAAGTTACATGATTCCTATATACTACTCTAAGACTTATTCAAATGGATTTCCAACAACTGAGAGAGAAGAATGCAGTACTTATGAGTATCCTTTGAAGATTGGTCAGACTGGTTTGGCCTGGGCCATGTCTTCTCCTGTTAACATAGCAAGATATGGAGTACAGCCCGCATCCACTGTCAGTTCTATTCAACAGAGACGTGAAATGATGGTGAGGACCTGTCTCAGACTTCACTTGTTCAAAACACAGGCTCTGACTTTCTCCCACAGAACTGACTTTTCCTACAGATGTCCTTCTCTACTTCAATCACTGGAAACACCATTGGCCCCTTGGTCTAAGGATTCCTTTCTTGGAAATTTCTTACTTGCCATGTGCAAACCCTCGGCTAATCTTCAGACACAACCTCAAAGATACAGCAGAACCACACTACCCCTCTCTCATCTCTTCTCTCGTGACCATGCTTGTCTTTATCTGAGTTATATAGCAATAGCTTCCTATCTTATCAAAGTCAAAGCAAATATCCTCCCCAGTGGTCTAAGCCTCTCTTCTGCCCTTCTCCCTGCCACATATAACATCCGTGTCTGCAATGGTATACCCTGCCTCCACCCTTTTCATTCCAGCTCCACGGATCTCTGCTTGCCTGAGATTGCCTGCCTCCATCTCAACCTGTAATACTCTTCTCTCGGAAACCATATGTTCAGCTTTTGTATTTTCCCATATCTGCTCAACAAATGCCTGTTGAACTCATGGCCTTGCTCTCTTTGCTCGGCTTTTTTGCTCAAGGCTGGTATCCTATGTCTTGAATGATTCCTCCATTTCTGGTGGGGTTTTTTTTTTTGGGGGGGGAGGGTTCTGGTTAATTAGATATAATAATCTCATGGGCTTTTCTGGGAGGGCTGGCTTTGAACCTTGATCCTCACGTGTCAGCCTTCTGAATAGCTAGGATTACTGGTATGAGCCACAAGTCCCCAGTTAGACACTACTTTCTTCATGGAGATTTCCCCAAATCTTCCTAAAATAATTCTCCCGTCCTTTCATGCTATTCCTTATTCCTAGCTTAGTTTTACTTTTAGCATTTATGACATTCTTTCACAATATATACATGTGGGGTGTTTCCTTATAATTAAAAGATTGTCCCTACCCTACTAAGACCTATGCTTGATGAGTTCAAAATGTGTTCTGTTCAGTTCCCAGTGCCTAGAGCCATGCCTGGTTTATGGAAAACACTCCTTATACAATGCTAAAATAATGCATACCTGGAGAGTTTCTAAGAGAATTGGGAGCCACTTACCCCTCAGTAATATTTAAGGATTAGTGAACATTCTGCACAATGCTCACTTTAAGAACCAAACAAATAACTACTGCTCTTTCTAATCTCTTATGCCCACTCAGTCCACAACTGGCTAAATTCCCTTGTTTAATTCCCAAGTGCTGAGCTAAATACCACACAAAGGACAGAGAAGCAGAAGGCTGAGAATATAATACCAGACAAATTGACTGAAAATACTATACTACCTTGAAAAAGCAAGATGAACAATGGAAGCTCAGCCCTAAGCCAAGGATGTCATCATAGATGCTGAGTTTCTCCTCCCTAAAGAAGAGGCCACCTTAGAATGACTTCTTCTCCAGGGTAGAAATCATAATATATTTAAATAGAATGTAAAGAAATGCATTAGACAAGAATGATCTCTGTTGAATTATTTGTTTCTATCTCCACTCTGAGAACAAAACTTACAATAGCAAAAACTGAAGACTCCCACTTCAAGACAATGTGTCTCACTTCAATATTGGGTTGTGGGTTTTTTTTAGTATTATCTATAAGTAGTTGTACAAAGAGGTTTTCTTTTTTCCCTTTGATGCCAGTCCTGGGGCTTGAACTAAGAGAGTATGGGCACTGTCCCTGAGCTTTCCTGCTCCAGACAGTGGTCTACCACTTAAGCCTCAACTCCACTTCTAGCTTTTTTGGTGTTTAATTGGAGATAAGAATCTCAAGGACTTTCCTGCTCTGGCTGGCTTCAAATTGCAATCCTCAGATCTCAGCCTCCCAAGTAGCTAGGATTACAGGTGTGAGCCACTGGCACCCCCAAACAAAGAGGTTTTTAGTTCAACATAGTGCTTTATGAATATAATGCATCTGTTCAATGTTACCCCTCCTCCCTTTGTTCTCCCACATCTCTCCTTTTCAATCTAGAGAAAGGTGCTCAAAGTAGAGGCTACCCACAAAGGTGAAATCAGCATGGAGCACAAGATTCTGTAAGTGTATATTGGGTAGAATGACTTATGACCATTCATCATCAGGATCTCTGCAAGATGGCCCCACCAAGCCTATCTACTAAGAGATTGTTATCCAAATGATAGGCTTAGGCCATGTCCAGAAAAATCTAGTTTTCTTTTCTTTCTTTCTCTCTTTCTTTCTGTGTTTTCTTTCTCTCTCACTCTTTCTTTCTTTCTTTCTTTCTTTCTTTCTTTCTTTCTTTCTTTCTTTCTTTCTTTCTTTTTTCTTTTTGTCGTCATGGGACTTGAACTCTGGGCCTGGGCACTGCTGTTGAGCTCTTCACCTCAAGGCTAGTGATCTACCACTTTGAGCCACAGCACCACTTCTGGATTTCTGGTGGTTAATTGGAGATAAGAGTCTCACAGAATTTCCTGCCCAGACTGGCTTTGAACCTGGATTCTCAGATCTCAGCCTCCTGAGTTGCTACGATTACAGGCATGAGTCACTGGTGCCTAGAAAGACCTAGTTTTCTTAATTCAATAGAACTTTTCCTTATGCATGGATTAACCCTCATTCTTCCCAGGTACCATCAGTATCCAGAGGGAAGATAACCCATTCCAGAGCTATTGCCCGAGAACGTTACGTTACCAAGTTAGATTTCTGAGTTCCCTGGAAAGCACTTCAAAAACCAAGTGAGCCACAAAAATAAAAAATGGCCCCATTCAGAAATGCAAATATTCAGCTCTCTCTACCTTGTAGAAAGGAGAAGAAAATTAGGAACCTGGCTGAAAATTCTTGGGAAACATTCATTTTTCAAGAACTCAGCTTTGTTGTTTTTTTGTTTGTCTGTTTGAGTTTTTTGTTTTTGTTTTTGTTTTTGTTTTTGTTTTTTGCCAGTCCTGGGGCTTGAACTCAGAGCCTGAACACTGTCCCTGGCTTCTTTTTGCTCAAGGCTAGCACTCTACCACTTGAGCCACAGCGCCTCTTCTGGCCTTTTCTATATATGTGGTGCTGAGGAATCGAATCTAGGGCTTCATGTATAGGAAGCAAGCACTAGGCCATATCCCCAGCCCCAAGAACTCATCTTTGGAGACTCTGAAAAAGCAGAGGAGGAAGAAATCAGCTTTTATTGGGGCAAGAATTTGTTTTCTTTTTTGCAGAGTCACAAATCAAAACTGTTAGTTCTAGAAATTCGAAAGCTCTCTGAGGGAGACAGTGGGAACACACGGAGTTCTGGAAACTGCCAAGACTGGATCCAAGAATTATTGACTGTACGATGTTGAGGAGTAAGCTTAGCTTCCCAGTATCTCAGTTTTGCAACCTTATTTGAGGATTAGCAATAATTCATGTTAAGTACCTGGCTCAGGCCATGGCTCACAGCAGCTGCTCAATATATAGGATTTTATGACTATTTTCCCACTTCCACAGGAGCACCTGCCCGTGCATTACCAGGAAATGTAAAGCACGCAAGGGGACACCAATGACTATAAAGAAATTCATCTGGCAGCGTTCCAGTGCTTCACGCCTGTAATCCTAGCTACTCAGGAGGCTGAGATCTGAGCTTGGGGTTCAAAGCCAGCCCAGGCAGGAAAGTCTTTGAGACTCTTATCTCAAGTTAACCACCAGAAAACAGAAAGTGGCACTGTGGCTCAAAGTGATAGAACACTAGCCTTGAGAGAAAAAGCTCAGGGATAGTGCCCAGGCCCTGAGTTCAAGCCCCATGATCAACCAAAAAAAAAAAAAAAAAAAAAAAGAAGAAGAAGAAAGAAGGAGGAGGAGGAAGAAGAGCAGGAAGAAGAGAAGGAGGTAGCAGGAGGAGGAGGAGGAGGAGAAGGAGAAAGAGAAGGAGAAAAGGAGATGAAGAAGAGAAAGAGGAAGAAGAGGAGGAGGAAAGAAGAAGAAGGAGAGAAGAAGAAGAAGAAGAAGAAGAAGAAGAAGAAGAAGAAGAAGAAGAAGAAGAAGAAGAAGAAGAAGAAGAAGAAGAAGAAGAGAGGAGGAGGAGGAGGAAGGAGGAAGAGAAATTTACTCATTTAGAGGAGTGGCTGTATGGCTGAGGAGAGGTGCATGCACTGTGCGCACGCGCACGTGCATGCATGGGTGCGCATGTGCCCGCATGTGTGCTTGAACTCAGGGCGTGGGCACTGTCCTTTAGTTTTTTTCTTGCTCAAGGCTGGTGCTCTACCACTTGACCACAGCTATACTTCTAGCTTTTTGGTAGTTAATTGGATATCGAGTCTCACCGACTTCTCTAACCAGCTGGCTTAAAACCATGATCCTCAGATCTCAGCCTCCTGAGTAGTTGGAACTACAGGTGTAAGACATTGGAGCCCAACTTTCCTCAGTAATTTTAGGAAAGGTTTGCCCATGTTTAATATATGGCCTAGAGTCATTGATTAGATTGCTTTCAGTCAAAAATCAGAATTCGGATTCTGAAGGGCTTGGACACAGTTGATCCATTAGTAATGGAAAGTTCTAACCCTGACACTCACTAGCCTTTTGGCAAACCAAGATTGTCTGCTTTTACTTTTAAAAAAAGTTGCTGTGGTTTTCCACCAAATAATATTGAAAGATTGTAGGGGAAATACACTATTTTGTTACAGCTTTGTTTTGATCCCATCCATGAAATTTCTGAGTTTGATGACAGCGGCTTGGGTTCTTTTCATTTATCGTCCCTCAAACAATAGACTTTTCCTGTCTCAGTGCTCTAGAGTCATACTGGTTATCTATGGAAAAGAAATGAGATTGATTTCCCTTCTAGGACCAAGAGATGCACGCCGTAAAATGTTTTCTTCCCTTCCAATGGACAGATGTCCTTGTGTTACAGATATGTTTCTGTGTCATGTGGGGGTTAGAGTTGGTATGGCATTGGCCATCTGTTGAAACAGGAAAGATGTAGAAAGAGAAAACCTAGAGGCACAGAGAGGGAAATCTCCAACTTCTTCCCTTAAAGTACATGTACAGAGAAGGCAAGTTAATGCCATATTCTGGATAAGCTCAACCTATGTAGAGTTACTTTGGTTGTTGTTTAAAAACAGAAAAATAACTGACTGGGAAAACTTTCTAGTTTTTATTGCATCAGCCTTTCTCTTCCTTGAGAGGAGGAAGGTGGTGAGTTTACAACTTCCAAGATTTTTTTTCTTGTTTTTTTTTGCCAGTCCTGGGGCTTGAATTCAGGGCCTGAGCACTGTCCCTGGCTTCTTGTTTTGTTCAAGGCTAGCACTCTACCACTTGAGCCACAGCACCACTTTCACCTTTTTTCTATATATGTGGTGCTGAGGAATCGAACCCATAGCTTCAAGATTTTTTTTTTTAACTATAAGGTATTCATGACAAAATGCATTTGGGAAATGCTGCAGATGCTATCCTCTAAATGCCCATAAGAACATGAAATGGTAAACTCTGCTATGAGAAATCCAGACTGATGGGGGTGATGATATTGTTAGCCCCCTCCTTTCTAGGAGGCATTTCATGATGTCTGAAGATGTTCTTTGGTGCCAGTAGCAAAAGGGTATGCTACCGGTACCTAGAGGATAGAGCCAGGGATGGTGACAAATTTCACAATGCCCAGAAGAGCCACCCACAGCAATGAACTATCTGCTTCCTACCTATTCAACATGCACAGAATGCTCCATGGACCGCTACTTTGGTCTCCAATAAGAATCATGAACTCCTATTTTGCAGATGAAAACTCACTGGAATCCACATCACTTTTGAAAGACTTCCCCCAAGGAAGAACCAAAACATTCAAAAGCCATTTCTAGGTCTTGCTGGACATAAGGGTAACATGCTACCATTGATGAAGAAATGTTCAAAATGTAACTTTTAAAGGAATCTATGTAAAACATGAGAGCTCTTCAGAATGTACATGTTGAGGAAAAGCCCTTGTCTTCTTAGGAATGCCAATCTATATGTACACTGTTCTTTAAAGAGCCAATCCCTCTTGCCAAAGATGCCATACCGACTATTTGTTGGTCATACTGAGCACATCTGTACACTTGGGTTTAAATTCAGGACTTCCTGCTTGCTAGGCACATGCCCTACCACTTGAGCTATGCCTCCAGCATGTTTACATTTGTAACGCCTTCTTCTTCTCCCCACTTTCTCAAAAATGAGTGACTCTTAAGTGTTAGTTTGTCAGTGTGCAAATTCACACTGATGACTTCCTGGGATCTAATATGTGTAATGGGCAATTCAACTCTCCGGGGAAGAGCTTCTGATCACACTTCTGTCATTCCACAGAGCTTGCAATTGTGACTTCTGCTTTGAATTTCCACAGCACTCTTTTCTCTGCTCTTCAGATATCTCAACTCTGGCATTATTGAGATTCCAGTTGAGATTAGCCCTTTAAGGTTGGAGGTTATCCTGACTATTGTTGGATGCTCCAAACTATCATTAGCCTCAACCCATGAGATCATGAGTCCCTCCATTCCCATTTGTACCAACTGAAATGTCTCCAGACCTTGCCACGGGGCCCACCGTGGCAATAACAATCATTGTGTAATCAAGAACTACTGAATTATCCCCAAGGTTCTCAGGAAGTCTTCCAACAAGTTCTCCAAAGTGGCTTGAATTTAAGGACCTGGGGGTGGGGGTGGGAAAGGCAGAACTTGTTGATGGACAGGTATAGTAGAGAGCCTTCTAGACACTACAACGGCAAAGTCGGGGGCTCAGGCTAGAGAATGAGACATGTACAAGGTGAAATCAATCCCATGTACAAGAATAAGGATTTTCAACAGTAACAGATAAAAATGTGCTTGGGGACCAGCTCTTTCTCCCTGATATCAGGTCTGTGACCAGACACATGATGGGGTTCCCAACTTGTCATAACTT
Organism: Perognathus longimembris pacificus; assembly: GCF_023159225.1. NCBI lineage: Eukaryota > Metazoa > Chordata > Mammalia > Rodentia > Heteromyidae > Perognathus > Perognathus longimembris. Next base: position 53,888,779 of record NC_063170.1, read on the forward strand.
TTTCAAAGATACCCAAAGGAGAAGGAAGTGTGATTGCTGCACACAGCAATGGAGGAACAGGTGAGCTGGCTATGTGGTGGCTATGAGGTGGCTTTTGGGTGGAAGATTCAGGAGAAACCTGGTTTTTGAAAAAGATCTGGAATTTGGGCAGAAGTAGATTAAAAAATAATAAGGACATTGCACATGGCCAGATATGCACTGGAATTTACTACCAAGAGCTGCAAGAAACATTGGGATTTCCCTGGGGAAAGGAAGGCAAAAAATGCACAACTCCCAGATCATATGAGAATGGTAAGAGAGTCGGAGGCGAAGGGAATCATGGGAAAAAGTCAATGGAGTAGGAAAGGCTCTATTTCTGCTGAGCTATGGTTCTAACGCCTGCTGCCATTGTTAATGTTTTATTACAGTGTTAATCTAGGATTAGAAACACCTTCCTAAAATGTGTCAGAATGTTTCTTTTTTTTTTTTTTTTTTTTGGCCAGTCCTGGGTCTTGGACTCAGGGCCTGAGCACTGTCCCTGGCTTCTTCTTGCTCAAGGCTAGCACTCTGCCACTTGAGCCACAGCGCCACTTCTGGCCATTTTTTTCTGTATATGTGGTGCTGGGGAATTGAACCCAGGGCCTCATGTATACGAGGCAAGCACTCTTGCCGCTAGGCTATATCCCCAGCCCCAGAATGTTTCTTAATAAAGCCAGACCCACTCTACATTTGTGAAGGAGAATACACACTTGGCACATATTCCTGTTCTTAGAAGAAATCTTTTAAAAGGAACTTCCTCTGAAACAAGTTTCAAACTCAGAGACAAATCGCAAACACTTCTGACTGCTCTTTCTCATGCCCTCATCTAGTGTCTCCATCTGCCAACATTTGACACACACTTGCTTCTCCTGCCTAGATATGTGTTGCTATTATTTTCCTTCTCCCTGAACAATTTCCGAGCAAATCAGACACAATTCCCTACCATTTTCAATGCCCAAGAACTTTCTATTGCACAGATGCTAGATAACTCAGTCAGGAATAGTACCAGTGATACAAAAAATGAATAACGACCTCTCCCCTCCCCCTCTCCCTTCTACTCCCTCTTCTTCTCTCTGTCTTTCTCAAGCTAATGATTTTCTTCAACTGGTTGGTTTTATTTCTGTAGTTCTAGACCAGTGTAATGGGTTGTTTAGCTCCTGAGTGCCTGAACTCATTCATTCATTCATTTCAGTACTACTGATGGTACTCCTATCTTGAATAAGGCACCCAGCCTAGCTTTGGGTCTCAGCTGCCAAAGAATATTATGATGTGGGTTATTCCATAAAGGGTAAGGGAAACAGGTTTTTCACTTGACCTATAAGTTGCTCTATCTACATTCCTTCCTATGTCTTAGCTAAGAAAAAGGGAGCCAGGATATTCTGGGTTTTTTTCCTTGATATCTCTTTTCCCTCATCTTATGAGGTTCCTAAACTATATGCATGTCTTACTGTCTATGCCTCCTGGCACAGGTAATATGGAGAATGAAGGATGAAGAATGGAAAACAGTGTAAGCAAAAGACTCAAAGTGGCGAACTCTCCTACGAATGAGAGCAAACACACCCCCATTGTTAAAGAGTTTTACTCCCAGTTCAGTTTAGCAAGAAAAATACTTCATAAGACCTTTTAATGCGTTTTAGTGTAGTTTATTCCACCTAGAGTTATTAGCATGTGAGCACCTTCAATAAATTTTAATTTTATCATTTTTCACACTTGGTGTGCAACACTCAAGTATCTTATTCTCTGCAACGAACCTCATCATTGCAAGCATATGCAGAATCCTCTAACTGGTTGTAATAAAATTGAATCCATTGGTCTAAGTATACAGATAACTACCAGATAAATAAAACATTTAGATTTATTGCTGCAAGTTATTATTTTCATTTCTTTGTGTATATTAAAATGGCAGACATATCATCTGATGCATGCTTCATAAATACTGGATGAGTTTTACTCGAAATTTAAACCCTTCAAATCTTGCTCTTTACTTGTTTACTATTGGGCACTAATAGAATTTGAACTCCAGGTCTCATTTGCTAGGCAGAACCTCTACCACTTGTGCCATGCCCCAACATTTTCGCTTTTTTTTTTTTTTTTTGATAGATTAGGGTCTTGTGTTTTTCCTTGAGGCTGCCTTTGACCTTGGTCCTCCAAGGGTCAAGTGGCCTACCAAGTGGTTGAGATCACAGGGAGTCACAGGCATGGACTACCATACCCGGATTATTGGTTGAGAGGTGTTCTCACTAACTTCTTGTCCACGGTGGCCTTGAATTGCTATCTTCCTAATCTCTGTCTCCTAAGCAGCTGGGATCACAGGTGTGAGACACTACACCCAAAACTACTTGGTTTAATTTTTTTGTTTTTTTTTTTGTTTTTTTTTTTTTTGGCCAGTCCTGGGCCTTGGACTCAGGGCCTGAGCACTGTCCCTGGCTTCTTCCCGCTCAAGGCTAGCACTCTGCCACTTGAGCCACAGCACCGCTTCTGGCCGTTTTCTGTATATGTGGTGCTGGGGAATCGAACCTAGGGCCTCGTGTATCCGAGGCAGGCACTCTTGCCACTAGGCTATATCCCCAGCCCTACTTGGTTTAATTTTAAGAGAAACATTTTTTTTCTCATATTCGTTCCCAATTTTCTTGGCTTATTTCCTACGCAACATTTGTGAATGTCTCACTTTCAGAGTGTAAATTATCCCAATCCAAAGCTAACAACAACAACAAAAAACCCACCTAAAGCTTAAATTTTATCATCATTTTTTCCAGAAGTCGCAGTTCACCTTTTCAACCAACCGAAAAGTAATAGGTGGGGATTAGATCTTGATTAAAATCAATGTCTTGAAAGTCACAAAATTCTGGGTTCAAATCCTGGCTCAGCTACTTTCCAGTCGTGTGATGTCTTAGTTGACTAAATTCAATTACTTTACTTCTCAGATGCTGCCAGCTTCTCCAAGTACAGAAGCATAAGTAAGCCAAGATGGGTGAGTGGCTTTGGATAATTCCTAGCACACAGGAAATGGTCCACAATGTGATGTAATTGTTAATATTTAAAAAAACACAAAACACCTCAAAATCCTCCATAATCATGGGAGGAAATACATTGTATAAAATAAAGTGGGTGAAAAATCACATCTTTTGTGGATGACTGACGCTTTCAATTCATTCACTTTCCAAGATATTTCAAAAGGGAGTGGTGTAGGGAGAAGAACTATTAGAATTATTTCTCATTTTGGAGCTTATCCTGAGAAGAAGCATGACTATTAAGTACTTGTAAAAATACAGAGAACCTGCTGGCTTCTTTAACTCAGGATGTTGCCATGAAGGGCTGGAAAAATTTCTCATCCAGTGGAAGAGATTGGATGGTACACTGGGTCAATTTGCATGCAACATTGTTGCACAAACTTAAACTTGGGCAGGGGGGTTGGAGGGGTAAGCCTTTAGGATAACAGAGGTCTGTGAATGAGCCTCAAAATGTTTGGTTAACACTAAGAAGGGTCAAGACTTGCAAAGTCACATGAGGACAATTACAGTGATGGAGGCGACTTGGCCTCAATTCTTGATTCTTCAGCCGTGTCCAGAAAACAACAGCCAGGCTGCTCAAAGTCACTCATAGCTTCGGTAAACATGAAAAGCGGCCTTCCTGAAAAAATGGTCTCTTGGAATTCCAGTTTCCACAAGGGAACTACCTGGTGGGTTCTACTATAGCCTTTTCTTTACACACACACACACACACACACACACACACACACACACACACACACCGATCAAGACATGCCCTTTCAACTGACTGCATACACAAACATGCTTTGCTTTCTCCTGATGTGAACTGAACTGCCACCGAGAACTTGAACTCTGCGACACACAAGAGGAGAGTTTGTTTTAACAGCTGCTTTTGCAATGGAGCCATGGAGTTAATGCTCTTAAGACAGCTGGTTCTGATAGCCTGTCTTGTTGCGGTTCTGTTGTTTCTAATGCAAAGCTGTCATGGAAGATGTACTCAACAAAAGCCACCCAAAACAAGAAGAGTAAAAATTGCTAATTATAATGGACACGAGGGCTCCTCTGTAGGAGGTCTAAAATACTCCTCGATATATTTCTCCTCAATTTATTTTTTATGTTTGTTTTGTTTTGATATTTTAGAGCTAATTGCCCTGTCCAATATGGTAGCCATGAGTCCAAGGGAGCTACTTAAAATATAGAATAGTTATCATTACTCTATTTTTTTTTTTTTACTTTTTCTTTGTTACTTTGAACTTTTCTGGGATTTGAACTCAGGGCCTCATGCTTGCTAGGTCTACTCTACCACTTGAGCCCCACCTCTAGCTGATTATTTTTAAAAATAGGACCTCACTCCTTGTCTGGATTCTGATCCACCTATTTTAGGTTTCCTGTAGTTGCTGGGATAGCAAGCACTGCTACTGTATCCGGCTTCTCTCTGTTGACAGCAGTTCTCAAGTGTTTTCCTGCCCAGTTGAACTTTGATCCTCTATTTTCAGTTTTCCACATAGCTAGGATTACCAGTATGAACAACACGAACCTGTCTTTAGTGCTTAATTTTAATGAACAAAATTTAAATTTTAAAAATGCAGTTTCCTTCCCATGTAGCAACATTTTAAGCGCTTGGTATTTACAAACACCACTTCCATATTGGAACGCAAAGACAACATAACCTTCCTGTGACAGGAATAGGACGATGTTGGTCAAGGCAGATCTTGACAAAAATGACAAATTTCTAGGTTTGGCCTATGTGAGTTAGCTTACTGCACATATCAGTCACGTTTTAATTTTTGGTGGTACCAGAGTTGGAGCTCAAGGCCTCTAGCTTGTTAGGCAATTTCTCTCTACCACTTGAGACACACTTCTAGGACTTTTAGCTTTAGTTATTTTTCGAAAAGGCTCTTGCTTTTTGCCTAGGGTCAGCCTGAGGGAGTGATTCTTCTCCCCATGGCCTTTGGCTTAGCTGGGATTACTGGCACTCCCTCAGACCCCTTTCCTGGGTTGAGAAGGAGTCTTTTTTTTTTTTTGGCCAGTCCTGGGCCTTGGACTCAGGGCCTGAGCACTGTCCCTGGCTTCTTCTGCTCAAGGCTAGCACTCTGCCACTTGAGCCACAGCACCACTTCTGGCCGTTTTCTATATATGTGGTGCTGGGGAATCGAACCCAGGGCCTCATGTATACGAGGCAAGCTCTCTTGACACTAGGCCATATCCCCAGCCCTTGAGAAGGAGTCTTGCTAACTTTTTGCCTGGGCCTTGAATGATGATGGTTGCCTGCCTAGTGCCTGGGATTTCAGGTGTCAGCACCCACTACGACCAGCTTGCCTGCCAATGTTCTAGTTCATAAAATTCTAGAGAGAAAAGGTGTGTGTGTGTGTCTGTGTAATTTTAAAAAGGCATTCATGGCAAGTATCCCACGTGAGAGGAAACAAGAAGTCTTACGCCAAGAAAGTGGTATGGTAAGCCATAATTCCAGATCTTTTTATTGGTATCCACATGTACTCTCAGATCACACCTTCTGGTACGTGTGGAAAGCCAGAGGATTCCACAATGGAAAAGGTGGGAAGCCAGGTCCTCCACTGGTGCCGACTTTTGGACCAAGGAGTGCAGGTTTGGGTTCTAAAGGAACTAGGAACCAAAGTCAAATGGGTTCTCTGACAGAAAGTTCTTTAAAAAAAATCCATGTCAGGTGTCAGAAGCTTTTGTTACTAAAAATCACTGGACAGTGAGGTGCTGGTGGCTCATGCCTATAATCCAAGCTATTCAGGGGACTGAGGTCTGAGTACTATGGCTCGAAGCTAGCTAGACTCAGCAGCAAAGTTCCTGAGACTCTTATCTCCAATGAACCATCAATAAGTTGGAACTGGAGCTGTGGCTCATGGGGTAGAGTGTTAGCCTTGCACGAAAGAGTTAAAGACAGGCCCAGGCCTTGAGTTCAAGCTCCAGGACCAGCATTCACACACACACACACACACACACACACACACACACACACACACACACCGTTGTACTACTGCACATCTAAAACAAAGATACTACGGCTACATCGTAAGTAATTGAACAACATCATCAGTGACCAAGAAGTTGTACTTTAATAGCAATCTGTATTTGTACTTTTATGGTGGTGGTGGTGGGGAGCTGTCAGGAAGAGAAAATGCTAGCTCTAAGTACATTAATTTAGTTTTCCTCATTTCATACTAATTTTCCCTTTGTCCTTTATAACAAATATGTCGGGCAGACTCCTTGACGTTACCTTCCCACCTAGAACAGAGCCCGCCCCACAGTCGGCACTTCAAAAGGTACTTGTAAAATGAATGCCTTTTCTTTGCAAAGGGTGCAGAGGTTTTCACTCTTCCACCCCATCCCCCCACAAAACAAATCTTTTGCAACTGCCTTTGCTAATCTGCAAGATTCCTTCCCAGGCAATTATGCTTAGAGCCAAACTCTACCTCCCACTCTACATTCCGAAGTTTCCTTTCCTTTCAGTTCCAGAGAGGCAAGCAGAGCCAAGGTAGGAAGTAAGCAGAGTCTCACACACTCCTCTGACTTTAACCTCCTACTCCTGGGCCACCCACATTGGACTTTTTAAATCCATAGAAATGGAAATCTATCACACTACCATCAGACAACTGTCAAATGAAGAGTCCCTAGTAGGAACACAATCACTGTAAAAAACAGAGGGAAATATTATAGACTAAGTTTTATATCCAAACAAAAAGATGTGGACATCTAGGTGCTGGTGGTTCTTGCCTACAGTCCTAGCTAGAGGCTGAGATCTGAGGATCACGATTCAAAGCCAGTCCAGGCAGGAAAGTCTGTGAGATTCTAATCTTCTATTAACAACCAAAAAGCCCGAACTGGAGCTGTGCTTTACGTGAGACAGTGAGGCAGTGCCCAGGCCCTGAGTTCAAGCCCTAGGACTCGCACACCAAAAAACAATAAACAAGCCAAAAAGATGCAAGAGTTTTGAATGTGCTGAACATGCTACAGATGAATATTTTATAATCTTAATTGACAAAACACACATCATACTCTTTTGATTTAAAACTTTAATTAATTTATTTCAGGACTGGGGCTTGAACTCAGGGCTTTGTGTCTTGTTGGGCTTTTTCATTCACATCTGACCCTCTATCACATAAGCCATACCTCTACCTTCAGCTTTTTTGCTGGTTATCAGAGATAAGAGTCTGTCAGACTTGTCTGCCCTGGCTGGCTTTTGAATCTCCATCTCTTTATATGCATGTGCCATTGGCTCCTGGTTATCTTTTATTATTATTATTTTTATTATTATTATTTTATTTTATTTATTTTTTGCCAGTCCTGGGCTTGGACTCAGGGCCTGAGTACTGTCCCTGGCTTCTTTTTGCTCAAGGCTAGCACTCTGCTACTTGAGCCACAGTGCCACGTCTGGCCTTTTCTATATATGTGGTGCTGGGGAATCGAGCCCAGGGCTTCATGTATAGGAGGCAAGCACTCTGCCACTAGGCCATATTCCAGCCCTATTATTATTATTTTCTAATATGCCATACAGACAGAGCCAAATAGTACGGATCCTGTTTCATTCTCAGAAATGAGAGCAGCACGTTTAAGATATGTCTTCATCTTAGTAAAAATAATATATTTACCAAAAATGTGCCCCGAATGCAATAGTTTTTTCCGAGTCAAAATCTTGATATCATCTCCCTCCTCCCCCCTCCACCCCTCAGTCAGGACAAAATTACATCATGTACAGGAAATAAAGGGATATCTTGCCATTTTTTAAACTCAACCAGTTGGTTGACGTCTCCATACCTGCAGCTTATGGGAATTTATCCACAGCACTAGTAAGTCTGGCTCTCTATGATCAAATGGATAATGTTGCTATTACTTCAATATTGGTTAAGATTAGATGATATATGAGTTGTAGGCATGTCTTTCCATTTACAATAAACAGTGTCCAAGTTCACACTGAACCTAGGCTGCTTTCTTTCTGCCCAAATAGGATGGATAAAGTCCATGCTCAACAGGTGTCTAGCACTAACGCATGTCATTCCAAAGTCCCCTGGTTTCTTAGCAGCACCTCCCTCACGGGCACAAGCAGGCTGGTGAGATGTGTGTTTGCATGACATGGAACATGGTAAATACTCAGTGCAACTTATCTCCAAGTTATCATCATTTACTTTGGAACATTATCTTAGTTTGTATTTTTTTTTTAAACCCTAACTCATAAAAGGCCTCACTGATTTGGGTCCTTCGTGCATAAGTTCCATTATAAACCTATGGGGAAAAATGGAGGCCCAGTAAAGAAAAGAAATGAACTATTAACAGGCTTTTGGACTCATTTTAATAATATATACATATATAAATGCATATATATAGTATACACATATGAATATGTATGTATACATATGCATATATGTTGCAAAAGGTAGGCTCCCTTGAAATGTTCATGTTTACTGGTGTTAATATTTTAATTTTCTTTATTAAGAAAAGCTTCCTGAAATCTACTAAAGGTGAACCAATAGCAAAATTGACTAATGTAAGCCTTTGGCTGTTATCTAAACACAAAGAATAAGGTGCAGTCAAATATATGCAGAATAGCTTTGGTTTTCCCACATCGAGAGGCATTTCATCTAATCAGGGTTGTGGGTCTTTTATCTCAGTTACAGGTGCAAGAAATAAAGTATTCATACGTCACAGATAAAACCCAATGAATCAGGACAATATCAGAACAGAAAAAAATACCAACAAACTGAAGTTTCATATATTTTTGTTTATAAAACTAATATCAGTCTAATTGGGAAATATTTTATAGAGCATCTCTTTAACCTGTCTAACTACACAAAGTTGCACACTTAACTACTTAAGATTTTTGCAAGTGGGAATAGGTGGGAAGAAATTTGTAAGAATTAATATATATATATATATTTAAACCAAAAGAAACATATACATTCAATTCTAACTCATATAGCCTACTTGCCTTATAATCTACTGAGAAACAATGATAGGAAGACACTGTACATAAAATTAAATAACATGGAAAAATAAATATGCTTTATTATATAAACACATAGAAATCTGTTTTGCTCAAAATATTTTCAGAAAATACTAGGTGTGGCTGCTTCAAATGCTGTTCAGAAAACATGGTAGTTGATCGTTACAATCTTTATTTTTGCTTCTAGAGATAGATCTAGTGAAGTTGTCAAACACAAATGTCAAACATTTTCTCTTCCTACCTACAGAAGCTGCAAACTTTAATATGGAAATGAGGTAGACACAAATTCAGAAGTTGGCGAGGCAGAAACAGCAGCACAATTCCTTCATGAGATCGTCAATTCTCATTATTCAGGTCAACAAGCAGTATTCCCAAGCTAGGCTCAGAGAACACTTTCAGATTTCTCTCTCACACACACCAAAATACCCCAACAAATAATTTCCCTCAAAGAGAATCACAGTCCCCAAGGTGATGTCAAGCAGACACAAGACTATACACAAACAGGTGTGACAGACGTGCCTTATGAATACAGCACCACCAAACTTGTCTTCCTCAACTCTGCTTACCTAGATGAATGAGCTTACAGTAGAACACTCCCTATTTTGAGAATCTACTTTCTACCCTGACTTGACTCTAAAGAGCTGTCATTCCTATTTGTTCTCCTGGTGGTGGACCGAGTGCATTCATTATATAATGGAATCCTAGGACTGGCAGTGGGGGTCCACTTCAAGGTACAGAAGCTGAAGAGCTTTGTTTCAAAAACAATATTACCCAGAAATTATCCAAGGACATACTTTTAAAAAGGACAGAAAAGGCTGGATATATGGAGAATTTTGTTTTTCCTTCACATTTCACAATCTTGATTCTTAAAATCTAAAATGAGGTAACCCAGAACCCCATCGTCTATCTCATATAATAGGTACTTGAACCTTAAAGTTCACAGAAGCTTTGTTTAGTGACTGGAAGCCTTGTAAACTGGGATATGGGGTTTCTATCCTAAATTCTGTTCTTCAGTAACAAGTGCTGAAGTGGGCGAGCTCCACTTTGACTTTGGAGAAGGCTTCCTCTGACCTTGGAGAAGGCTGCCTTGTCTTGACAGGACAGCTGCTGTGTGGGGGAGCTCTTGGGGAGACAAGCAGCCTGTAGGAGTAATTGTGACCCCAGGCTTCTAATCAGTCTAAGTTGCTGTCTGTTGAAAGCAACACATTAGCACCTCAACTGTAACTATTCACTGTTGTTAATTTCACGGGCATTACAATGATAAAGCACCAGGAAGTGACTTATGGCTATGAACAGAACTCATTGAGGTATGCTTCAATTTAGAGTCACATTGTACCAAAGCATCCATGGAAATAAACATGAAATTAAGATCAAAAGCCTACAGGAAGGATCTGAAAGACTGCACTCTCACAAGTGTATTTAGGAAAAGTAATATACTACAAATGTATCTACTTAAACACATCGCTTTTTGATTTAATTATTATTTTTTAAAATCACAATTTAAAAGCCTTGCTAAAGAGGCCTTTAAACAGGTATTAGAATAATGATCACTATACAAAGGAAGCGCTAAACTCACATAAAGGCAGCAAAACTATTTCTTAAGTCCATACCCTTGCTACTGTGCATTCCACAGTTAGACTTTTAATCACTCCCTCTCTTTCCTCTCTCATGTTCCAGAAATCGGTATGCAGGGTCTAGGATAACTACATTAGATAAATTCCACTTCGTCAGTTAGTAGTATTTTAAAATGTAAGCAGTTAAACTCTTAAAATATCTGTAGGGGGTAGTAGTAATCCTGTATAAGAATATGGAGAAATATGTTGAAGGAAAAGAAACTCTAAGAGAAACTATATACACACACGTACATGTATACACATGTTTGCATGCATATATGTATATATGTGCAAATATACACATATCCATAGCACTATATTTTACAATTCTCTAGTACTATATATATTTTTTTCTACTTTCCTAAGCAATTCTTCCTAAGGAGAGAAATAGGGGATGATCTAAGTAACTAGAATCTGGAGAGGGGAAATATATATTTTTTTCTTCTCGCCAAACCACAGCAAAGTCAAAATCAGTGTCACTACTTTTGAGAGCACTAGTAGACTTTTGAAAAATGTAATGCTGGGGTTGCTGTTACTATTGATTGAATGAGTGAGGTAAAAATATCATGGGCTCAGGAGGGATATCTTCATGGAAAATAGTAAGTGGGAGGTGATTGAGAGGCACTGGGAATCATAGAGGAATGGATGTGATATCTCTGGCTTCCTGCAAAGCTTTCCTTTGGAGAAGTTACCATCCATATACACAAAGAACTTTTAGGGAAATGTACATGTGACACAGCATAACATTTCTTAAGCTCTTGAATAAGATCCTTGCAGCCTGGCTAAACAGGAGTATATGAGAGAATGCTGTCTGCCTTTCTAGGTTTTCTACTTAATACCTACACCTCCAGCCACAGCCTCCGATGGGGAAACCCTTGGCTCTCAGAAGCCATCAACAGGTATCGACAATGTTACTTTAGGGCATCTACTCTTCAGCTGGGCTCAGGAATAGTCAAGCCTTTTCCCCAGAGAGGGCCACATGAATTAAACAAGGGCTTCTGAATATGAGCTCAATATCACACTCAATTCAGCTTCAGAGCAATGAATGGAAACACTTCACTTGTATGCAACAGCCCTGGCAGCGCCACAGTGGACGCCCAACTTAGCTAAGGCAATGGTTGACACCGTGGATCCTTCTGTGTGCCAAGAGCTGCCCCAGGAGTTTGCATATGATTTACAGTGACAAACTTTGCAGAGAATTCACTATGTCAGCTGCTGGCTAAGCAGCCCCCAACGGCAGAACAACTAGTGCCAAAATAAAATAAAACAAAACAAAAACTGCTGTCAAAATAGGCTTCATGCCTGGGTGGAAGAGAGAATGTTTCAAATACCTTGAAAGGCACCAGGTCAATGATGCCACTGTTGGCCATTGGTATTTTAAAAATGATTTTTCAGTCTATTTTGTGGGCACAGACTTTGCAGTGATTGTTGAGCTGTACCCGAGTCATGTGGAGACAAACTATAGTCACTGAAAACTGCCTTTGCCTCAATAAGCACAATCTTCTCCCAGCAGTCAAAATGATCACAGCTTAGAAAAGGAAAGACTGCCTGCTATTGAGTTGTCTGATTATCCACTATAGATGGACATGCATTTGCCATCTTCTAGGAAAAAGGAAGCTACTTCCTGGCATGGGTGCTGTATGAGGTACACGGACTCATGATGTCACTTTAGCAATGTCCTAAAATATCATGCCTACGCTACAGTGTAACCATCAGGAAATAAAAAAAAAAAAAAGCATCCATCAGGCATGGAAGAAAGCCCCAGAATGCCTTGGAATGAGACAAGGTGGGTAACAAACATGAATAGTTAGGGCCGTACCGAGCTCCAAGGGCCAGTACTCCAGGCAGGGTCTTGCCGACAGGCGTGTGTGTTACACTGCTCATGATCCGGAGGTTTCTCAAGAATGTCACAGCTCAGATCTGGGAACCGTTCACCATTGGACCGCTGACAGACCACAAGTCTTGTGCGCATGCCTCCGCCGCACAGCTTAGTGCACTGCAAGAAAGACGAGGAAGGGAATCAGTTATTCTGTCTAAAGGATCTATGGCAAATTTGCCTTCCCCAGGAGAAACTCTTCTAGGTCCAATTCCACGACAGCTTTGGGCAAGGGAAGTATGATAGAGAGGACCCAGATGAATTATTGTGATCATACACAATGGACCATACTTCCCTTATTTGAATGCTACCTATCACTGATTGGGAGCTTCCCCTAGACCTATAATAAGGACTTTTCTCTGCAGTATATGGAGAGCATGATTCTTCTCCCTACATATAAAGTGGAGACTACAGAGTTATTAATTAATATGTTCAAGACCCATCCACTGAAAGCACAATGAAAACAAAACTAGAAAGAAACAGAAGCTACTCACTACCTAATAAAAGAGAGATGCCTTAGCCAGATTTCTTTTCTGGGAACTTTGCTTTCTTTTTTGTAATGGTGCTTGGGGATTGAACCCCGGAACCTGCATGCAGGTAAGTTCTTTACCACTGAGATGCATCTCCATGCTCTATTTTGGGGCAACTTTTAAGAAGCTGACACCAATCACAGGCGATTCTCCAACTCCAATCTCTACAGATTTTGATGATGCTGAACTATTTTAGTCTACTCTAAATCTTAGGATAACATAACTACAACTTCCCCTGGGGATGAATAAACAGAGTGAGCACTGTGAATGCTGGCTCATGTCCTGACTTCTGGCAAGATCTAGACTTCTGAGGCAGGAACAAGTTGTATTTCTTGGACAGTGCTGCCCAGCTCCCATTTAGGAACACGGACATTCAGTTTCCTCGCTGTGTCAAGGGCAGATCTCACCCGTCATTTGGAAGGCTCAGTCTGTGCTGACTAGCAGCCCAACAGAGGCATGTACTCTTCTCCTGGCTTAGACCCAGTTACAGAAGCTTAATCATGGGTCCCCCAGGACAGAACTGTGCAAGGAATTTTGGGAAAAGCCACAATACCCGAGCCTTGCTCCCATTCTTCCCCTTAGCAAAGCCCTCCAAAAGCATGACGCAACTGTCACTGAAAGTCAACAAAATTCCCCATTGTGGCTGCCTGTGGCTACTAGGTTATGTGTATGCAATCCAGAGATGTGGCCATGACTCCAGTTAGAGTGTAGACTCACAGGCTTATCACTCGCTTCTCTCGTGTTTCCTTCTCTCGGCACTTGGTTTCTCAGGTGTTAATTGTGATGTTTTATTTGGTAAATTTGATAGTCAAGACAGAGTAACTCAAGCTTTAAGTTTGTGCCTTCCCTGTGGTGTGATTCAACAGTGGAGTGATGCATTCTTGGTTAAACACACACACACACACACACACACACACACACACACACACACACACACACACACAAAACCCAAAGCCTAGTATTAAGTATAATCTAGGCTCAATACCCCCACTTAATAACAATAGTGTTATTCATGCTAATAATTGTTCTGAACAATAATGTAAATTGTTCCTACGTTATTATAATAGCAATGTATTAAGCATTTGACAGGCATGATCTCATAATAGTTGTAAACACTATGATTAGCCACATTTACAGATTTAGGAGACAAAGATTTGGCAATGTGGAGCTGCTTGTCAAGGAGCCAGGGCAGGAGCAGGACCTGGTTTTGTATGTCATGAACGCTACACTGCCCCTTATTGATCTAAGCAGGAATCCTGAAAAAGTAATAGGTGAAGAATCCTATTATCTGAGAATAGATAGCTAATTGCTCACTTCAAAGACTGTAGCATGTCTCCTAGAGAGGAATTAATACATCCATTCACATCATGAGGAACTGGAGTACTGGAAGATGTTATACCAGAGGAATAAGGATGTGCCCCAAATACTCCCCAAACTAGGAAGCAGTTACCCAGACTTCTATGTACGAATTTAACATCTATTTCCATTACTGTGCAAGCATTCATTTTTAATCATCACAGCTTAGTGAATAAATGACATAAACTAGCATTTATAAGCATTCTTTCCTAATTATTCTCCCCTTGCTGCTTGTTATTGGTAATATGTGAGTTTTAAACTAAATACAGAATGAAGGTATAAGTCTTTCTCCTTACAATACAATGTAGTTCAAGTGGTTCATGTCTGTAATCCTAGCTACTCAAGAGGCTGAGATCTGAAGACAGTGATTCAAAGCCAGCCTGGGCAAGAATGTCCACGAAACTCTTATCTCCAATTAACCACCAGAATTGATGCTGTGGCTCAAAGTGGTAGATCGCTAGCCTTAGTGGAAAAAGCTCAGGGACAGTACCTAGGCCCTGAGATCAAGCGCCATGACGGACAAAAAAAAAAGTACAATATGAACAGTGACACTATTTGGTTAGCATCTTTCCTCTATGTGGTTATCACAGGATAGACAGACAGACTGGCAATTTGTTCTCACCTCTCCCCAGCTGCCAAAAACCCACTGAGGACAAGGACCGGATTCACAGGCTCGTTGCTCATCTGGTTTGATTCTCTCCACGCAGTCATTTGCAGTGTATCCGTTTTCATCCTGACACACCACCACACGCCGCTGGGACCCACCAGCACAGGTACTGGAACACTGAACACAGCAGGGAATGAGTTAATCTTCCATGCCCCCTCTTAGCCCCGGAAAACACAGCTGGATGAAAGGTCAGAGACAGAGGACGGGAGTCATCACAGTGGAAGAAAGCAATTGGGAGCAGCCGGGCAGTTCCCTGAGGGGAGGCTGTTGAAGGTATACTTGTATAAACAGCTGTGGACCACAACGGCCCGGCCACTCTTGCACTGGGTTTCAGGCCTTCAGTAGGTGCATGAGAGACTTAATGGCTAATAATGTCTAGAATCTTGCCTTCCTGTATCCTTTCTTCATCTCAGGGAGAGACTGGCATGTCCATGGATAACAGAGTTTACTCGGGAATTCTTTGCAACATTTAAAGAGCTTATTTAAAACCAACATCGGACTTCTCTTTCAACACACAGCTCTGATTACATGCTTAATGAATTGCCAGTCGCTGAAATTAAGCTTCCATAAGACCCCACTCAATTACCAATGGAATGCCTTTGGGACATAATTTTCTAGCAGGCAAAGGCCCCTTTCTTTCCTCTTCACAAAAGTGTGGACTTCGCTGGCTAATGGTAGTAAGATATGTTTTGTTTATTGATTTTTCCCTTCCTCAATGAACTTCATTGAATTCTATCTTGACAAACCTCCCTTCAGTTGGAATTTGGTCTCACCCTCTCCCACGGCTGTCCCTGATTTTGTTTGTATTCTGTTTCCTTTCCCACACAAGGTTCTTATAGCCCAGCCCTCTGGTCTATCAACACCTGGAATGTTTTCTTTTCCACAGCTTCCTTATCTTTTTTACCTACAGTGTTTGTTAGCATCCTTGAATCTGAACCTTGAAACGTCAGATTGCCTATCAAGTAATCATGCAGTCCTCAAAGCAGTGCAATCTCCACTACTTATCAAGCCCAAAGGCATCCACAAGCATGTTTTACTTTCAGTTATGAGTTCTGGGTTGGTCATTCATTCATGAATTCACTCATTGGTTCATTCATTTTCTTTCGAGTCAGTCTCATTATATAGCTTGAGCTGGCCTCGAACTCTCAATCCTCCTTCCTTTGCCTCCTGAGTAGCAATATTATAGGTGTGTGTCCCCACATGTACCAACTAGGCTGTCCAGCTTAGTTGTAGGTTCTATAAAGCTGACCGGTGTGCTTCCTTTTTAACCCTAGCCTAGACCAGGGTTATTCAAAAATATACTCAGACCTTGCTTCTTGCTGGCCAGCTTCTCCCATATCAAGATGTGAAGGTATTTTGTTGATGTCTCTGGGCCTCAATTCAACTGCTTGTGCTGAGAAATCAGAATTGCTTTGCCTATGCTGGTCAAATGACAAGCAATTTCAAAATGTAACCAACTTAATCTGTGTCTACACTCTCATTTCATACTGAGCTCACTTTTGAAGTCATACAGCAGGATAACAGATCTATTAGTTCTTTGTAAGGAAACATTTAGACATGTTTTAATTACACAAATTCTACTTTTGTTTTCCTGAGGGATCAAGTCTTCTTACTGTAAGCCTGGATAACTTTTTAACTTTTTTTTTAACTTTCAAAAAGACTTAATATAGTAAAAAATATAAGAAATGGTAGTTCTTATTACCTTTGTTTGGGAGTCAGAATTGAATGTGAGGAAGGGCGTTCCATGATGTCAATAGATTTGTGGTAAAAGGCCAAAGGCCCTTGAGTTTTTTCTTCATATGTCACTGGTGAGGTTCACTGGGGTCCCATACAAGGGTATGCTACAATACTTATGCTACAATTACGATACCTGTGTGAGTCCTTAATGTTTTCAACCAAGAAAAACCACGAAACTTCAGGAATTACTTCACCTATTCACCCTTCAATTTCTCAGACCTAAGAACTTTCCTAATGGATGAAGGGGGAATTTGAAAGCAGGAAGCAAGAGAGAGGTTGAGGCAGTGAAGGTTGGTGAAGGTTGGTTTGATGCACCCAACAGATGGCCCACACTCGCAGAACCTGTTAGGCACTGTTAATTAGTGCTCACAAGCTGCACACCTAATTCACTGAAACACAGCCCTAGTGGGCAACGGACAGCTTCCTTCTGACTTGTTTTAGCCTAAAAATAATTAAGCACAATTAGCAGTCCTGGAAGGACAAACAAACAAACAAAAAACCCATGAACAGTTAGCACACTCTCTAATTGCAGGGTTCATAGTTGCTCCCTCTCTCTTGAGTTTCCCTGGCTATGTCAGTATTCCACAACATAAAAAATTATTTAGGAAAATAATCCAAAACACCCACATGCACATTTATCTGTTGCTATTGAGTATGCTTCAAGGCCATTCTAATTTGAAGCTAGTAATAATGATGTTAATTAATTTGACATCGGTTAAGTCCTTCCTCTGGCAGGCAGAGGGCATGGCATTATATTTGTATTATCTCCTTTACGTCTTCAAACTAAAGGAAGCAGGGACTAATTTGGCAGATGTGGAAACTAAACTGGGGTTCCCAGAGGAGAGGGGACCAAAGTAGAAGTCTTTGTATCAGACAAGCGTATCTTTCCTTAAAGCCTGTGCTGATAACATTAGGTACTGGTACTTGTCCCCTACACATTTCCCTTCAACCCTGGCAAATAATCTACTAGGACAAATTACACAGCAACTAAGCCATGCTAGAAATTGTCCAGGCCTGGGAAAAAAAAAGTACAAAAGACAAGTCACATTCACCAAGAAATCCCTCTGCCCTTTTCCCTCTAGGCATGACCTGCCTGTTCCTCCTGGTTCCCTCCTGAGGGATTTCACAAGATCCTTTTGGCATCTATCCAATCGGATCACTCAGTATGATATTCCCCCTCCCCCACCTAGGCAGCTCCCAGAAGCACCAGGCAGGACCAGCCTCAGGCATCTTTGCTAGGATTGCAATTAACCCATTACATCCACTCAAAGTGGCCACAGATGCATGGAAAAACAATAAATACTATGGGGTGATTTTAGACCACTTTCCCCAAATCCCACCTCAAGTGAAGGCAAGCAAATCCCTGGAAGATTTCAGAGGATACTCACTGCTCCCCAGGGGCCCGTTCTCCACTGGTTTCCGCCTAGCACGTGGGTCCGGCTAGGACTTGCGCTCCTGGGGCGATAGTCCCCGTTTTGGAATGGGTGCTGGGCTAAGCCACTTTCTGGGGTCCATTGAGGGCAAGGTGACATGGAACAGTCCTGGTCCGTCTCGGGGATATAATCCGGGTCGCACTCACTCTGATCAACCACGTGGTCACTGTAGTTGACACATACCACTTGCCGAGTTGCCCTACCTTGCCCACAGGTCACGGAACACTACAGTGGATATTGAGAGAGGAAAGGAGTTAGTCATTGGGCAGCTGGGTGTAAGGTTTTTGGATGTACATTTCTGCAAATGCCACAACAATTTCCCAGGTTCTCAGGCCAAAAGTCTAAGAGTCATCCTTGACAGTTCTCTTTTTTCCCCACCTATTTCCTTAAGAAATCTGGTCAGCTTGGTATTCAAAATATATTCCTAGCTGGGTGTCTGTGGTTCACACCTGAAATCCCAGCTACTCAGAAGGCTGAGGTCTGAGGATTACAGTGTGAAGCCAGTGGAGGTAGAAAAGTCTGTGAGACTCTTTACCTTTAATGAATCACCAAAAAAGCCAAATGTGGCTAAACAGTAGAGTGTCAGCCTTGAGCAAAAAAGCTAAAGGACAGTAGTCAGATCCTCTGTTCAAACCCCAATACATGCACACACACTTTTGTGATCACCCTACTGGAAAGCATTAAACCATTCTCTATGGCATTACTCTGCTTGACTTCTTTCTAATACTTATCAGATCAGTGCTTGTTGCTATGTCATCACTTACTGTATGTATGTGTGTGTGTGTGTGTGTGTGTGTGTGTGTGTTCACGCGCACTAGTACTAGAGCTTGAACTCAGGGTCTGGCAGTCTTTTTACTCAAGGCTGGTGCTGTACCACTTGAGCCACACCTCCATTTCTAGATATTGTTTCTGGTGGTTGTAAGAGTCCAGCTTCCATTTCCTTCTTTACCTGTTTACTGACTGAGTCCTACATTGGAATGAACGCCATAAAGGGTCTACTTGATGAGTGAGTGAGTGTGTTAGTACTGGGGCTTGAACTCAGGACCTGGGTGCTGTCCCTTAGCTTTACCACTCAAGTGCTCTACCACTTAAGTTCATTGCTCACTGCCCTTCTTATATCAATATTTGGTAAGTGAATACACAGATAGATCTGATAGAAAAATGAACTGATGGATGGATAGGTTCAAGGACAGACAAATGGGTGAGTAACTGGAGATTCAACACATTGAGTGTGAGATGATCTACCATCTTGAGTGCTTACTTTTTGCCAAGCATTCAAGATATAACCTTAAATAATCCTCACAACAAGCTTATCAAGACAAAGGTTCATCTATTTGTATAAAAACCCAAGATAGAGCTCTTGCTGGGGAATCAAGAATGAGTTGACTTTAAGGAACTATGGAATGTAGCAGGCACCAAAACTGAAAGTCAGAGTCTCTACCTGCATTCTTCTTTTCTCCTGCCACTTTTAGAGAGCTACAAACCTGTATACTGGGCAGACTTGCTGGGACAGGTGCTTGAGCAGATTGCAAGATGGTCGACACGGCTTGTTTTTGAAACACATGTACGTATCTCATACACTTGACTAAAATTCCTTGCACATGTGACCCACTGATTATACATAAGGCAGAATAACTGAAATCATCGCCTAATTTCAATACAGAACTACTATTCCTTCACCTTTGGGGATTCCTCCCCAGCTCTCTGTACCTCTCACTGTCCCCTCCATTCTGCCCAATCCCACAGAATTCACTTGCTTACAGAGCTCCAGTCCAAAGCCTTCCACTGCCCACAGGGTGTCACAGCACATTCCTCCGTGGCCACTGGTTTAGGCAGCATGGCACATGCGTTCTCATCGGCCACAGAGCCATCCTCATCCCGACAACTGACATATCTCATCCGGGTCCCTTTCCCACAGGTGGCTGAGCACTGGAGGTTGAAGTCAAGCAATGCAGATATGTAACTTGAAATGTCATCTTGGGGATCTCCTGCCTCCCGTCTCCCCTCCCACGCCTCCCACTCCTCTTCTTACAGGAGTCCAAGATCCAAATCGCCACTGGGTTCTTGGCGCACCATGTGAGCTTCTCCTAGCTTCTGGGGCCCGTGGAAGAGGGTGACAAGATGGTAATTCACAGTCCTAGATGGGATAGAGGGAAAAGGCTCATTACATTCAGGTCTACTACACATTTCAATGGTCATGGTGTATAAGAATGTACATCTACACCACGCTGAGTTGTATGACCTCAGATTTCATTTCTACAAGTCATATGATTTCCCTCAGGGCCCAACTGCAAAACAGTACATAATCTACGACACTTTGTGGGTGCTTTAACACTGGCCAAGGTCTACTTGATGATTGTGTGTGTGTGTGTGTGTGTGTGTGTGTGTGTTAGTACTGGGGCTTGAACTCAGGACCTGGGTGCAGTCCCTCTTGAGTGATAAAACAAGTCATATCTCCACTTCTGGTTTTCCTGGTGGTTAATTGGAGGTAAGAATCTCACAGACTTCCCTGCTTAGGCTGGCTTGGAATCTTGATCCGCAAGATCTCAGCCTTCTGGCTGGCTGGGACTACAAGTGTGAGCCAACAACACCTGGCTAGTTAATGATTTTTAAAAACTCTATTCACATGTTTAATTGTGAAAGAAGAAAAATATTGCAATGCAACCCATATGTCTAGAGAAATAACATTTAAACAAATTATTACCTGTTAATGTTTAAATATTCTCAAGATTAAATTCTGTTCTCACATTACAGTTCTTCCTAATCAGACTTTGTCAATCACGATCTTGTTTTCCCAGTTTACCTAGTGATAACACTCAGGGGCCCTGGAAGTCACATCTAGACAGAAAAGGTGTATTCAACAGGTCAATGCCTGGAATTTCCTCCACTACCCCTCAATCACAGAGACAAAAATCCCTATAAAGAATCCAGCCATCTGTATGCAGATAATATTCTCAGACTTACAGATGGAAATAAAAAAGTACACACCTGCTCATAATTATCCCCAGACTCAGTGCTTGCCAATGATCACTTGGCTTAATTCATAACCACCAAAAGCCTATAAGAAGTGGCAGGCACAGGACACAAGTGCTCAGGCTGAACACAGCTGGTCTCCCTTGCCTTGAAAGCTTACACGTGGAATGTTGAGAGTCTGTGACTTGGCTCCAGATCTCCCCTTGCCTGTGGTCCAAACAAAGCCACAGGAGACTGTGCAGTGAAGAAACTGTCAAGTGCAAGTAGCTCATTCCTGTAATCCTAGGTACTCAGGAGGCTGCAGTCTGATGACCGCAGTTCAAAGCCAGCCCAGGAAGAAAAATCTGTGAGACTTTTATCTCTACTTAACCAGCCAAAAGCTGAACGTGGAGCTATTGCTCAATTACTCTCTTGAGAAAAAAAATGGTGTGTGTGTGTGTGTGATAAACATGTATCTGTGTTTGTAGATATTTGCACATATGTAGAAATTATATACATATGTAGACATGCTTAGTTGTGATACATTTTGCAGAGCTAAAGCAGTGAAACAAATAATTATGTTAATGTCCATATAGCAACTTATCGTCACAGAATACTTTGGTGTTTTTTGTTGCTTTTGAACCTATTGCCAAACTGTGGCTGTAATTGCCAAATGAATGTAGTTCTGATGCAAACACTGTTACATACATTGTTTATGCTGAAGAGAAAGGTGAATGGGAAATGAGAAGGTGTTTGTCAGAACCTGACTCACTCAGATAATTTTTAAATACTAGAAAAGTGTTTCCTTACTTTTGGGGTGCTATTTAGAATATCAGAGCTACAAATGCAAGATTCTTTCAAACTTAATCAGCACTATTAATCTTCTTTCCACTTAAGTCTAAGCAACTATGATAATGAGTGACTGATAGCACTCACTGATTTCTAGGTGTGAATACTCTCTAAGCCAATTTCAAACTATGAACTTCCTGTCAATCAACCTTGGAAAGAGGTCTGTGGTACACCATTATAAAATACATGTACTATACATAAATAACCACAAGCGTACCAGTAATAGTAAAAATAGAGTCATCTGTTCTAAGCATTTAATACCATCTGCTTAATTACAAATTTATATTTTCAATTTTTAATAATGGCTACCTTTAAACTCCAGCTCATAAAGCTTCTGTAGTTTTTAGTTGGCTAATCTGGGTTTATCTAAGCTAGTTTAGACAGTCTTTCTGAATTTAAGACTTACTGAAGTCTATAAAGAAATCATTAAAAAAATGAGTTTAAGTAAATGAGATCAACCAACACTTGCCATCCAATAACTAATATCGAACCTATACAGAAAAAGAGCAAAACCAAAGATTAAATTCTAAATGTAATGAACAAGTAAATCTAAATTCAACCAACCAGGCATTCTGCCTACATCATTATCGGCAAGAAGCTTTCGGTTTTGTCTGAACCAATGGGAAGTTCTGCTGTCTTTGGACCCAACGTCCGGCCATTGAGGGGAAGGCAGGGGAACTCACCTGCGTGTCAGTGGGTCTGGTCGCTGCATTGCAGTCATTGTCATCCACCACCGACATGTAAGCCCCCAGGATGCACTTCACCGCCCTGCGCTGGTATCCCTGGCCACAGCTGACGCTGCACTGGGGGAAGGAAATGAGACAAGTTCCACAAGGCTTCTCTTTCCCTTCACTGTCCTCCGCTCTCCCATCACTTTCTATCCTACACATCCAGAGGGCAGACATCTAAAGTGGAAAATCCTGAATTAAACGGATGCCTTATGATATGGTTGTTGTGATAATCCTCGCAATTCTGCCTGCTGTGTTTGCTCTCCTACCTGTGGAACATCAATGCCTTGACTGTTGTCTCCAGGGAAGAAGGGAGAGTGTGGTCATGCGTTTTACACCTTTCATGCTGCTGAGCAGAATGCATGACTGAGATAGGTACTAAGTGGAGTTCTATAATTTTGACCCTGTTCAACTGATTAAAAAGCAAATCATTTTCAGGAAATCCCTAGAGTTTCCCTCAAAATGTTTGTAAGGGTGCTCTCTGCAATATTATGTATTAAAGATAGCAATATTTCAGGAACCACCTACATATGCCATAACCAAAAAGCTGGTTAAATATAGCACAAAGTATAGCTAATAAAGGAAACAATGTAGCCACTAATAGGCACACTGTTGAATATTTAAAAGCAGCCTAAGAAATAGTAGTTGGGAGAGTAATGTCACAGAAATAGCAGAGTAAGAAGATATAAGAATTTTCCCTCCACTGAAGCAACCAGAAAACTGGCAAAACGGGCAGGATCAACTTCTTTGGAACTTTGGAACCTAATTAAAAAACAACAACAACAACAACCAGATGTTACTTAATGAAGAAGGATGTGGTAGCAAAGAGCCACAGCATTTCTGGCTTTTCCATCTATCCAGTGGACCACTTCTCTCAACAAACCGAGAACAATTTCTAAGCAAGTCTCAATACATCTACATAGAAAATACTACAAAGACTTCTGTGACCATAATGACATGAGGCTCAGAGTTAGCTACAGAAGCAAAACTGGAGAGTTCACAAATAGGAGGAAAACTAACACATTAAGAGGTCAAGAAGAAATCACAGGCAATGCAGAAAACACTGGAGAAAAAAAAAATCATGAAATTCAGTGAAATTTGTAGCTGCAATGGTTACTAAAAAGTATCTCAAATCAATTACCTAACTTTATAGCTTAAAGAATTAAAAGGAAGAATTAAACTAAACCCAGAATCAAGGGGGGGGGCTGATGGGGCGGGGGGAGAGAGAAAGAGAAAGAGAGAGAGATATTAAAGATTAGAAACAAAGGAAATAGGGAAAGAACATTAACAAAGAAGAAACTGGAGTAGAATTCAGTGGTGGGACATGTATTTAACATGTATGAGGTCTTGGATTCAACTCTAACACCATCTTTATGTAAAATTTCTCTTATGAACATTTATGACTTCCATCATATTTTAAAAACTGCTTATTTCCCTCCATTATGTAAATAATCTCGTCATAGGATGGACTCAGAATGGCCTTGTTGTTGATATGGATTTATAAAAAAAACAACCAATAGGCCTGTCAGCTTTAATAGATGTTGTAATCCAAACTTGACAGTGACCTGAGGTGTATTCTCATCCTCTTATTCCCTGCATGCATGCAGAGGAGGCGAAGGGAAGTTGTTTATTCAGATCTCATTGGCTACTGTCTTATTGAATGCTGTGAAATGGGAAAACTTGGAGCTCAGAAACGGTAAGGGGTGGTAACACAGCTCCTCCTACTTTGTGATACAAGTTTGGAAATGAAGACAGAGGCTTCGGGACTGAAGTGGCTGAGGCTAGACCGGGTGGAGGAAGAGTCATTCTGCAAGAGATTACATAAAGGGCAGCAGACAGCTGCTTCACTTCTCCCGGGAACACAGAGTGCTGCTTACATACGAGGCAGGGCTCTCTTGCTTCTATATTAGGAAGGCGTGCATTCCGAGAGTAAATGCAAGTCAGAGGGAGACACTCTCTTTTAGGAATGGTTCAAGTTAAGATCATGGAACCTCGGAAAGGATTCCTTCCAAGCCTGACCATTGTGCACCCTTTGATCTAATTAATTACATTTGAACACTCTGACTTATTTATGAGAGGCAAGCTTTGGATTTATCATGTCAGGAGCCAAAACATCCCTTCCAAATTCCAATCCAGACCCTCCTGCAAAGGCGCTGGTTTTTAGTAACAGACCAGTAGAGGCCTGGGAAGAGATAACATCAGCCAGACACCACTTCGGTTGCGCATTTTATTTAAAATGCTTGTGTGCTGTTGACACTATAAGGCTTGGGCAGTCAGCTCCAGTAGGGAAGGGATGAGAAGGCTGCAGAGCCATGCATGATTGACCTGTCACCCCCTCTCCCCCACCCTGGAGGTGCATGCCACACACCCACCAGCACCTCAGAGCAGCCGGCCACTGGAATGGCCCTCTGCAAGCCCTCTCCAGATGAGGAGGGGAAAATGCAGTTAAGAAGCTTAGTGTTTCTGAATACCTGTCCCCAGGAACCCGCCTGCCAAGATGCACATTCCGGCTGCTGACACATCTGCTTGGAGGCAGGCTTGGCCGCGGCATGACACATTCGGTCATTCAATCGATCTTCGCCAAACTGACACCAGACCTGGCGGTGCTTATGCCCTTTCCCACAGGTGACCAAGCACTGAAATGCAAGGCAGGGCCAGTCAGGGGCATCTCTGATCAATAGGATGTGGCTACTCATTGATTAGGATGAACAGATCTGTGCTTCCCCCCACCCCGCCACCCCCCATAATACCGTGCTCCTCTCTAAACACACCCCAAGACTCTCCCCTCTCTCTTTCTTTTTGTCCTCTTTTGTCTTTCTCTCATCCTGTCTATACTTCTAATCTCTGAATCAGTTTCAGATACAGAATGAACTCAACAGATCATCAAACTCTAAAACATCAAAAAACAACAGTCTTAATTTTCTAGCATAGGAGCATGGATTTTTAACCCCTGCACAAACAAGCCATAGAAGCCTCTCTGGGCCTCAATTTCTTCATCTGTAAGGTGAAGCTAACAGGACTACTGCCTGCAAAAGGTTTTGAAATTTAAATGGAAAAAAGCAAACCAATAAAGTGTTTAGCACAATTTTCCTCCAAAATTTTTTTCATTGAAATCATCATTACTATTCTTGCTCATTTTAGAAGACTGAAGAAATAGCGAATGAACATAAAAAGCACTATTATAATGTTCCCAAACTACCCAAGGGTTCTCATTATCAACGCCGTGTTGCTTTCTTTCTAGTCTTTTTATCTAAGGAATTATGAGTCATGACAATGACAGTTTGATTTCCTATTTTATCAAGCATTGCTATAGAAGTTTATTACTCAATCTGGAATGGTTCTTTAGTTAGTATAAATGATCTAAGTAATTTAGTTAAATTACATATGTTATCTTCTTTCATCATTTCTTTTTTTCAATCTAATATTTAAAGTTTAACTGGACCTAAATCTCTGGGCTGAGTGTCATGTTTCCAGAAAGGAGACACTGACAATCACATGTACTGTTACTTGGAAAATATTTCCTCAGCACTAACAGAATTCCTCAGATTTATTTGATAGTACAAAAACAAGTTAATACTGTACTATAGACAGGAGAAGGGGTGACAGAACAGTCACAGTTCCCCACACTCCTGATTTGACCAGCTAACATGGAACTCCTGACCGCGTTGTGTTCACTGTCCCTGACAGAGGTGGAAGAAAGCACCTTCTTTATGGGAATCTCATCAGGCTAAATAGCACTGAGGCATATTAAGAGCGAGTGTGAATATTCCCTGTAAGACCAAGAAAGAGGCTCTACCTTCTTTCTGTTTGCTGTCTAGGGCCACAAGGAATAAAGGGGTTATCTTGTGCTTCGTGAAGTAAGGGATGAGGAAAGGCATAGTTGTGGAATACTCTGCCTCAGTCCTTTCTCTTTAACCTCGCTTTCCTCCAGCAATTGGATGTGCTAGTGAAGGGTTTGGATTCTCTTACTTCAAAGACATGGAAGTGGGACACACAGCTTGTAGGACTCTGGTCGAAAGTAGGATGCTCTTAAGATGAATAAATTTCCAGTTTCCATTCAGGAGCTCAGCTATGGCTCAAAGAACAGGGAAGATGAGGAACAGCCTTCTAAGTCCCCTGTAAACTAATGCCAGTGAATCTGAGGTCACCCCTAGTACTATAGTCAGGGTGTACATCAAGAGCTGAAAGTGTTACTTCTTCAAGGGAGAAGGCAGAATGTGCAGGAGGCCTTGCCTTCAATAGGCCAGAGGAGACCCAAAATGAAAGGTTCTGGGGTGATCTAAGTGACCCTCCCCTCTCACCTCTGACCACTCTCCCGATTTCCACTGAGGACATGGAAACTCGTTGCACCTCTGCACAGTGACTTTCTCCTGATGTATGCATTTGCTGTCATCCAGGACATCATTCTGAGTGTTGATACAAATAGCCCTTCTTCTCTGGCTTCCACCATCACAGCTTTTAGAACACTACATGGACAAAAAAAAATTAAGTACAACTTTTGCTGAGTTTTTTGTAAAGCATGGTCAAATATGGGCTATGCTGTTTCTTCTGACCCAAAGCAAACCATCAACTCTGGTCAATGTTCTTCCCAGTTTGCATGTTGGAGAAATCTTCCCATGCAATTTATTTATCAGGTTCATGTCAATATTAACTTACTGGCATAAGAAAAGAACACTGAAAATGGCCTGTAGAGGATAGAAGTGTGATTGTTTGTTTTACCACTCCCACTTTTCCACATTCCCCATACCCATGTCAGACATTACAAGTCAATCAGAGAATTCTTTTCGACGGAGTTTAGATGGGGTCAGATATCATAAATCTATAATGGCTTTCTTTGCTATGCAACTTAAACGGGATTTCTTAATACAATTCTTGGAAGAACTACCACCAACTCATCACACTTAAGTGTCTAAGAGGACTCCCTTGGAGTAAGATCCAACTTACTTCAGTCCAAGCAGAATAGCGCCAGCCACCTGTGTTACACTCTCCTGAGCATTTTTCCCGGTTGCTTGGTTTGGGTTGATTACTGCAAAAACTATCATCAACCTTCTCAGTCCTCCCATCTACCCTGCTGTATTTGACACAGTAGATGTCTAAAGTGCGGTAACCCAAACCACACTGGGCACTGCATTCGCTCCTGCTGGCAACATGCCACCTGTCAATAAACAATGAAGAGAATTTAAGACACACACACACACACACACACACACACACTCACACACACACACACACATACACACACACTCAGAACTAGTACAAGAATGCAGTTCCTTTCTTCTTAATTCACATGCCAAGAGGCTCAAAGCTACAAACAGTTACTAAAATCCAATTTTAAAGCAAAATATCCATGTATTTTTTGTGCCTTCCAATTTGTATGGATGCTTGAGAATGATGGCCAGTGGTCCTAACTTGTGAAGATTCTCTCCTGATAAAGTTAGTCTGAGATTCAAGGAACTAAAAAAGCAAGGGAAGAGCCAACAATGTTATTTTTTAAAAGCTCATTGATAAAGCAACAAATAATTGGGACTGTATTTATAAACTTTTTGTTTTTCTTTTTTTTTTTGTCATGGGGCCTGGGTACTGTCCCTGAGCATTTTTGCTCAAAGCTATACCATTTTGAGCCACAGAACCACTTCCTGTTTTCTGGTGGTTAATTGGAGATAAGAGCCCTCAGATCTCAGCCTCTTGAGTAGCTAGGATTACAGGTGCGAGCTGCCACCTCCTGGCTTGCACGTGTGAATTCCCAGTAGGTTAAGTGCTGTGTTCATTATTATCTGTAACAAAGACTGCAGATTTCTTGAAGACAATAAGCCACGTTCTATAAAATTGTATTATATGCTTTTAAAATTAAACAACTAAATTATAGATTAACTTTAAAGTTAAACCTATATGTCATTGTCATCTTTGTAGCCCCAGTATCTAAAAGAAAACTTTCCTGGACAGTAACCGTTGATGAACTGTCCCAGGGGTGAAAGTACTGCTTAAATTCTTTTAAAAAATGTTTAAATGGAATGGCAAAGTCTAAACAAATGAACCCAAAGTGTATTTTGCCGATTAGGATTTACAAATTTAAGAGAGATAATTTCTCTATCATCTGTATCTGACTTGATTCTTGATTGTGAATTCCCTATTGCTCGCAAATTGGGCAGTTGTCCAATTTCGAGTGTTCTGAGAGTTCCTCCACATACACCTCTCCTGGGGAGGGCTCGGGTAGTGGGGGGAGGGGGAGCAATACAAGACACAAGTGTGTCATGGAATTTCTCACTAATGTCCAAAGGTAAGTCAAAGTTGGTCCCTAGCAAGAAAAGTGGGCCACGGAGATTTTTTTTTCTATCAAAGTGCCACAGTCCTGGGGGGATTTTGTGCTAAGATAGGCCAAATAAAATGAGGGCCTATAAACCTATACTTTTATCTCATCCTCTCACTAAGGTGTGGGGCATACTCTCATTTCCTACATAAAGTGTGGCAAAAATGTAGACCAATTCAACAGAGGCATCTGGAATGTCCATTTGTACTGTCGCTCTTGGCTAGCCTTTCATTGCCTCCATCACCATTTCCTCGTGGAAAGGTTATTTTCCATCCGGGGTAAGAGGGGCAGGCATCCTGCCTCCACAAGAGAACACACCAGCATCTTGGGCTGCAAAAGTCATTTCCCTCATTTTCCCACAATCCCCAGAACCTGAGCAGAGATCCTTGAGAGGTGTGGGAAGGTCATAAAACTGCCTTCAAATCCTTCTTAAAATGCTATCATAGGTTTTAGAGTCTTTTTTTTTTTTTCTGGACAGTGGTCTCCACATCAGGGTTTTGAGGCTATTCATTTCATTTCATGGGAAATAAAACACCAGAATGTTTAACGACTGTAGTCTAGACAAACATGTCCCAATGTGATAATAAGTGGAAAATTTTCACATTGGAAGGAAATCTCCACCAAATGGGATTTGTGACTATCGCTCATCTTCATGACCAGATGAAGAATGGAAACAGCTTTCTGCTAGGAGTTAAGTCCATGGGCTCTAGAGGCAGATGGCCCACAATGCGCTAGCTGGATGCCAGACTTTAAGCAAGTTGAGAAACTTTTCTCAGCTTTTGTTTTTCTCGTTTGTAAAACAATAATAAGAACTATGTCATGGTGGTATTTGAGAAATGAAGAGAGCTTTCATTATATTGATAGGATGATATAAGCTCATATATAAGACCATAAGATAATATAAAATCTATCCTATTAACATGGGGATATTAATAAAAGAATATGTAGCTGTTAAAAACAGCAATTAGAATGTGACTATTACAACATTCAGAGTGATGGGAAATAAAATGACAAATGAATAAAAAGTGACTCTGAAATTAACACCTTTCTGAGTTTATTAAGGTTGGATCTCAAGGTATCTGTCTAAAAATTCAGGGTTTTTTTCCCCACATAACTTCAGTGATTGATTCAGCTCAGCAGTTCCTTTCTTTTTCTTTGTGTCATAGAACTTGAACTTAAGGCCTGGGAGCTATCCCTGAGCTGTTTTTGCTCAAGGCTGGCACTCAACCACTTGAGCCACAGTTCCACTTGTGGATTTTTGTGGGGTAATTGGAAGTAAGACTTTCCTACCTGGACTGGCTTGGGTTAAAGGTGTGTGCCACTGATACCTGGCCAATTCAATAGTTTCTTAACATATGTATTATGTATGTATGTATGTATATATAACAGCATGTATATAATAACACATATATATAATAAATCAATTAGCTGAAGCACATGGTCTTTATGGACACTACTACTGTTGTCTAGTTGCTGTTTGTTATTTTTACAATGACTTTTGTCCAAGCATTTTGGCAAGTTAATAAGCAAGCAGATCAGTAACAACAGATAGAGAAAGAGAGTGGTGGGGTGGAATGATCAAGGTTCTAAAGCAAGAAACACAAGACTGAAAGAAATATGGCATACATACTACCACTGACACTCTAATTCCCCTGGCAGACATCACAAATTGATTGCAGCATGTATTTTTCTCTCAAAACTTCAACAGGGGCTTACAAAGTCTATATTCCAGCACTACAGGGAGCCAATAGTACTTGACAGAATTTGGCATGGTGATATAGAAACTTCAGAATGCTGAAGTATTTGTTCACTTGGCTATTTATGAATGGAAAGACTTAGCACATTCACATACCATTCTAGACTAATAATCTCTCACCTACAGAAAAGTAGATAAAGCAGCCACTCACCTTACCTGAATTTACCTGGCATGTAAATTACCCATGCAACCTTCAGGGTATTAAGCATTTGAAAGGATACAATCAACCTTGAGGGCAAATGGGAAGGCTTTAGAATTTCCCACCTGCTCTATTACTTCCTGCCTCAGATTTCATAGGTTTGGGTTTTTGTTTTTGTTTTTGTTTTTTTTTTTTGGCCAGTGTTGGGCCTTGGACTCTGGGCCTGAGCACTGTCCCTGGCTGCTTTTTGCTCAAGGCTAGCACTCTGCCACCTGAGCCACAGCGCCACTTCTGGCCGTTTTCTATATATGTGGTGCTGGGAAATCGAACCCAGGGCTTCATGTATAGGATGAGGCAAGCACTCTTGCCACTAGGCCATATTCCCAGCCCTCATAGTTTTCTTAAATACAGAATTGTGTGAATATCTAGTTCTCCACATGCAGATTTCTTTTTTGTTCCCCCAATGCCTCTACTCTTAATTCAGTGAAATTTTTGTGTTCCAAGAGCTTTCCTGCTGGCAAATAGGTGGAGAACCTTTGGTTCTGTAGATGGATAAGGTTTCTCCTTGTACTGCTGGCTTTCAAACAAAACTTTGCATAAGATACAACTCCATTGTACAGCCAATACCTACTGAGTGACTTTTAAGGATCCTATGAGAATGTTTTCTGGCAAGTGCCAGACTCTATTAAACTATGTTTAACTCTTGGAGACTCAGAAGTATGGAGGTACAGTTCTTAGTTAATAGGTTCCAGAGGGACAGAGAACTAGCTGCAAGTTGTTTCATGGAAATGCAAGAAGGGTAACCAAAGTTCAGCTGTCTTCTTTCTGATCTGCCTATGCACAGCCTTCCCGTAAATACCTCTCAGCTCAGAAGTAAAGAGCAAGGGGAAAGCCGAGGCCCCCACCTCAAGTCACAGTCTGTGGCACAGGCTTCCGTGACGGGTTCTGGCTGGGACAGCAGATCACACCTTTGATCAGAAACGGTTAGCTGATCAGATTCCCTGGTGCAAACAGGTCTTCGTCTCCGCTCCCCTACACAGAGAGGAAAGAAAGTGAGGCAAAGAACACAAGCCGTTACTTAGCAAAAAGATATTGCAAACGTTTTCTGTTTAGAAAGGCTAGATGGGAAAATGTGTTCTGTTTGGGGCTTCTTTTACAGGACAGAAACAGATGCTCATCGACAATATATAAACAAATTGGTGTGGCTAAGTTCCAATAAAACCTTGTGGATTAAAAGAAGGTGGTATGCTGGATTTAGCCCTGTGGCTGTAATTTGATGACCCTAATTTAATAAAAGGAAACAAAATAAATAACATATAATATGACTATTAAAACCACATCTCTGGAAAGTTAACTTGGCACAGTGTATTTGGCTTGGCTTCCCACACCGTGTGCAAACCTCGTAGTAGGAAGAAACCTAACATAACCCGAGTTTCTTCAACAGTTTAACTTCTCAGCTCCAAATTGCCAGAAAAAGCAAGAGAAAGTAGATTTGAGGACACATGTAAGTAGAAAAGTTTGCAAACTGCATATGTGCAGCTGTGTGTACGTATGTGTATAGGGGGGTATGTTTTGACAACACTGGGGTTTGAACTCAGGGCTTTGCACTTGCTAGAAAGGTGCTCTATCACGTCAGATGTACTCCAACACTTTTTAAAATTCAATTACATTGTCAAGGTGATGTACAGAGGGGTTACAGTTACATATGTAAGACAGTGAGTGCATCTCTTGTCATACATGTTACCCCCTCCCCCTCATTTTCTCCCACCTTTCCTCCCCCCAACCCCTCCCAGGTATACAGTTAATCATATTGTCTTGTGAGTATTGCTATTGCATTGGTTCACCCCTAACACTATTTTTGCTTTTCTTATTTCCCAAATAGAGTCTCACTTTTTGCCCAAGCTGGCCTCAAATCACAATCCTCCTAATCTTAATCTCCCAAGTGGCTAGGATTACAGGAATGAATTACTGTGCCTGGCTATGCAGCTCTTTTTCTTTTCGACTTAAAATCTCTTCAAATCCAACCAAACTAAAACTCTAAGCAGATACCTTGGCAGGGCTTGCTACATGCTTGCCAGGGCCCGTGACTGTTCCAGTAAAACTGTTGAGGCTTGTCATCGATTGGAATATTGAATGAATAGCGCACATCAGGGTTGAATAACTTTCCCACTGACAAAACCTGCACGTGTGGACAAAATGGACAGATATAGTTGAGGGTCTGTGGACCCAAACAAAAGACAAGGCCTCATGAGCATGGTGGCTTAATGTTTACCTGAAGCAGAAGTTCTTGTTCGATGCGGTCTGTGGAGTTGATTCTTTCCACAACATTGTCAGAGCCACTGTATTCAATCACAGCATTCCCAACACGAATTTCCCTTTTGGACATCGTGACCACAAAATCACCATTTAGTAAGAATTCCCCTTTACTGCTTGATAAAGCTGTAGATGAGAAAAGAGAACTTGCTGACCTCCTGTGACTAGCTGTGTGAAGTGGGAAGTCATGATTTGATAGGCAGAAGACTTTTGCGCCTGACAGGCCTGAGTTCACATTCATTTGGCTCATTTGTGTAGCCTTGACCAATCATTTTCCCTCTCTGTCTTTAGTTCTTCCTCTCTAATACTAAGATAAAAACACATAGGCCTTTATGGTACCTGACAATGTGATAAAAGATACAGATCCTAATCAACCTGGGGGTTTATAATAACCCATGGTTACAAGATTATTAATAGAGGCAAAATATTATGATTTGAAAAATACTATAATTTAAAACAGTATGATTTGCCAACGAAATAAATACTCATACAAATCGATTCCCATATATATGTATAAATACACACACATATGCATGTCTGACATACATTATAATTACTTGAGCCTACTCAGCCTTTGTTGTCTTCTTTGCTTGGCGAATGTTAAAATCTTAACATATATGGTCAATAGCACGCTCAAATATCACCTTCAGTGGAGACATTCTAAACTAGCCCCAGGTCTCTCCCCATAGGTACTCATTCACACTCGCCCTCCTCTTCCATGTTGAGGAGGGATGGCCCTGAAATCCCCAGGATATTTAAAATGTAAAAACCAAAAAGGCCAGATCAAAAGCACTGTGGCTCTGTTTCCCTCTTCTTTGAATCTGGCTTTTTGGGAAAGGCCAGCTCACAGCTGGGAAATATCAGGGGAAATCTGAGCCCTTTCTACCTGCCACCTCTGAGAAAAGCCTGCGGATGGATGCTCTAAGGTGTCAAGCCTTCAGAGGACACCAAAGCCCTAACTGCATTCACAATTACAACCGCACCTCAAAATACCCAGTTATCAGCTACCCAGTAACTGCTACCAAATTCCTGACGCGAAGCTGAGAGACAGTATTGTGCATTGTTCCAAGACATCTCACTATGTCTTTTTTGTTTTTGTTCCTGTTTCATGTTTTGCATGAGCTTTGCATTTGTTAAGCAAGAATTCTGCCACTTGAGCTAAACCAACAGTGTAGTCTTTTTGCTGTGTGTGGGGGGGGGGGAGTGGGGGGGACCTGGAGGTTTGAACTCAGGGCCTCACACTTGTGAGGCAGGTATTCTACCCCTTGAGCCATATCCACAGCCCTTTTCATGGGTCCAGCCTTAGCCCAGAATCCTCCAGACTGCACAGCCCTGTGCAGAGGCGACATCACTTGCCTTATTAACTGAGATCGGGTCATGCTAATTTTTTTGCCTGCACTGGCCTCAAACTTTAGGCCTGCTGATCTCTACTTGTTGAGTAACTAGCCAAGTTCATAGGTACAAATGACTACAATTAGCCTTTTAGCCTTTCTTTTGGCTTTTCATATAGGGCTCTATGCTTTTGCCCTGGTGAGCCTCAGATGGCAAGTCTACTACTTCCCCTTTCTAAATACCTGAGATTACAAATGTGTGCCACAGCACCTGGAGTGCTTTTGCACGAAGCCTCAAACAATCCTCCCACCTCCCCTTCCAATATACCTGGGATTACAGGTGTGTACTACAATACGCAGCTCTCACTATGTCTCACACTAACTTTGTTACACAGTGAAAGCTTAATATATGTACCCAAATCATCCTTCTGAAAACAGCCAATGTCCCCCACTGCCAACAGAGATTCATATTCCCACTCCTTCTCCCTCTGTAATTTTTCTCCATGGCCCACAAAGGCAAGGATGCTGGTTTGCTGCATTCACCACTACAGCTCATGTCTTAAAACAGCAATGGGAAGGTTTGGGGAAGTATGAATCAACTCTAACTGGTGCCAAAGATGAGTCAATGAAGCTGAAATGAGATACTGGAAAACTGCCTGAGGCAAGGGGCAGATTCCTGTCCCAATGAGGGTTTGATCAGGTCTATTGACAGAGTTCCATCCATTATGCAATCTACAATAGGAAAACTCATCCAATCAAGAGGCTAGTAGAGGCTACCCAGGGCTGAGATGAGGAACGAAGGGATGTCGTCAGAGACAACGTTTCAGTCCTGCAAAATGACTGAAGTTCTGAATATCTAATTATAGTACAGTGATTACTTGCTAAGAGGATAGACCTTAAGTGTTTTTAACACACACACACACACACACACACACACACACACACACACACACACAGAGGCCAAAGGTGGTGCATTCCACCACTTCTGTGCCTTTTAGCCTGTCCGACCTTAATCCCTGCCCATGGCCCTTATCACACCTCAGGAGGAGGCTAGGTCTGGCACAGGTGCTGAACTTAACAACAACACAAAAAGGCGTGACTTAGACATGATTGATTTCCCAAAGCCAGGTGGCTTCTAAGCATGAAAATCTGTCTCCAGAGCGTGTGAACCACGAGCATTTTCTAAGAAGAGCAGGCAAACACTTGTTAAAGAAATGAATTAATTTGTGCATTCTTCCCTTTGTCTACAAATAGCAGCCAAGTGTGTTTAAAAAAAAATGGAAATAGTGGGCTTTGTGAGCCTTTTGGTTTTTGGAAAAAAGAAAGGTTTACAAGTTCACTTCTGTTAACCCAAGAATGATCCCGGCCCTATATGTAGGTGCTCAAACATGAAAAGAATGAGAAACTGAATGGGTGACCTCTAGCAAGCTTGTCTCCCCTTCAGCTCCTGTGGTGTGAGCCCCACCAGCCATGCAAGAGGCAGGCCTCACAATGGGTCACTGACTAGGGATAAGGTTGTTCCTGTGGCACCTCAGGCATCTGAAGGCTACTCCCTAAAGCGGGTCACTTACATGGTGATGGCATGATGGGCCATCGACAAAATCACCCGATCCTTTCAACTTCAGCCTCATGCTGGGTATCCAGCAGATGCCTGACTGAAAGGGGGGAGGTAATGACATGTCACATGCCAGTTGTGGAAGTTCAGCAATAATCCCCTTCTATTCACAAAGGGACATGGTCCTGTCTAGGTTAATTCTGGGGTGTCTCCAAGCCTCTCTTGTATTTATGCTGACTTGCTAGCATTTCACCCTGTACTGTTTGCTATTTATCCTAGTTAATGGGGACTAAAGAATGGAATACGAGTTCAAATGAGGAAAGACTCCTCTTACTACTAGCTCTTCTACATGGCTTATCCCCAGTTATCTGTAAAGTCAGAGATGAAGGAGAATTCCTGCTTTATCTTACACTGAATCGATTCCTGACTTCCCTCTGCCACAATTAATCAAGGGCTAAGTGTCTTGGAGAAAAATGAGGATCCCAGAAATGGCTTCAGTATTCTCCTAAAGAGATAGGATCATGGCAATGGCAGTGTACAACAAGTCTCTGTGAAAGGACGAGCGGTGACAGGGAGACTTTTCTGCTTCGGTACCTTGTGAAACAAATCATTTCCTGCAAATAAGAGTCTCCTGCTCAACCTCCCGCTAATGCGATTAGGGGAGGTAATTTCCTGGGTTGCTTTCCCTCCCATTGCACCCATCAGATCTGGGTTACTACAAAGGCCCTCTCTCTTGGAAACTGCTCCCCCATCAAAACACACAGGGAGAGTATGACTTGGCTGACCTTTACACAACCATCAAGGATAAGGATGAATGTTGCTTAGCAACTGAACCACAGTGACTGAACTCACAAAAGTGAGTGTGGGCTGTAAGGCCTCCTTAGTACTCTACTGTCCCCTGCTCTAAGCCAAGAGTAAACACTCACGCACTCTAGACTTAATAACATGGAATTCTTCCTAACTTGTTACTTGGCGGTGAGGTTCAAAGGCTGAGGAGTCAGCTGGTGCACTCAATGCACTGTGACTTGCAATCAACACTTGTATTCTTTTGTTTATTTATGTACTGGGGCTTGAACTCAGTGCTTCACACTCTAATTTGTTTTTGTGCTTAAGGCTAGTGCTTTACCACAAGAGCCACATCTCCACTTCCATCCTTTTGTTTGTTAATTGGAGAGAAGAGTCTCAGGTTTTTTTCTTCCCAGACTGGTTTCTAACCTCAGTCCCTGAGTAGCTAGGATTACAGGCATGAGCCACCAGTACTCTGCCATGCTTGCATTTTTAAAATTTGCTTCCAGAGAGACTAAGGCGGGTGACTTTCCCATAATATCCCTGTAAACAGCCAGAACTGGCTCAGTTTATCTGTCCCTGGCCAAATCTTTAATTTTGTTGTCATTCTTTACAATGA
Source organism: Perognathus longimembris pacificus (assembly GCF_023159225.1). Taxonomy (NCBI): domain Eukaryota; kingdom Metazoa; phylum Chordata; class Mammalia; order Rodentia; family Heteromyidae; genus Perognathus; species Perognathus longimembris. The sequence continues at coordinate 53,926,302 of NC_063170.1, forward strand.
GATTAAGAAATGTCCAATGAAGAGTAGCTGAGTTTAGTTACTTGCCGTGTGCTGATGAAGTTGAACTAAATTAAGAGTCCTGGTGGATATTTTCCCAAGAAGAGGAATAGAAGAGAATCCTTCTCCCTTTTGAGCAGACAGGAACAATTCAATGTGACTTTCAGCTCTCCAGAAGTTAATTAATAGAGGAGGCAGTGAGCATAGCTACTTGATTTAATTAGCAAGTAGTTATAGTAAGGACACGCAGACTAAGTAGTCATATTAATCACCAAGAGCCTGGAGAGAAACACTTGATCCATTTTGAACAGTTATAGAAATAGAAGTTTGGGGGCTGGGGATATAGCCTAGTGGCAAGAGTGCCTGCCTCGGATACACGAGGCCCTAGGTTCGATTCCCCAGCACCACATATACAGAAAACGGCCAGAAGCGGCGCTGTGGCTCAAGTGGCAGAGTGCTGGCCTTGAGCGGGAAGAAGGCAGGGACAGTGCTCAGGCCCTGAGTCCAAGGCCCAGGACTGGCCAAAAAAAAAAAAAAAAAAAAAAAGAAATAGAAGTTTGGGGTTCCTCTCAAAATAATTTGAAAAGAGTCCCTGAGAACTTTGCGAACTCTCTGACCACAATTTCTTCTCATGGGTGTGTTTTCTGGAGATTGAACCCAGGGCCTTGCACATGCTAAACACATGACTTACTATCAAGCCCTAGCCCTGTTATTTTTCTTATAAAGTTGCCTTTTAATTGAACAGTTGGAATGTCAAAAATATGACACCATTTTCCTTCCTTTTAGTTAATTAAAATAGGACTCTGTGGCCTTGAAATGAAGAAATGAATCTTGATCTCCAAGTTATTTCCACTTTCCACGAAGTGCACAGTCAAGAAACCATGGCATGCAGCGCTGCTCTTCAATGATTCAGACATCACTGACTGAGTCCTATCCTGGGCAGGCTTGTCTTCCCAGTCCAAAATGCAAAGACTCAGCTCCAATGTTAAGTACCTGGGATCAGTCAGGTAGATAAGTAAGTAACACATTTTCCCATGCCAGCCAATGACAGCTCCAGCCTTTCCATTGCTCAGCTCACAACCTGGGAGTTTTGACTCCTTTCAACTCCAGTGTGTCATCGTCTCTCTTTCTCACACACCATGTTCAATTCATCAACAATTCATGGTGGCTCCAACATCAAAAGGCTCCAGACTCTGACCATTTAACAACAACTACCTCTGTGTTCCCACTCCCTGGACAAATCATCAGCATCTTTCTATCTCTGTTGTTGTTTTCCCCAGTACCGGAGTTTGAACTCATGGCCTTACATTTGGTCAGCAGACACATCACCACTTGAGAGGCAACCCAGCCCATTTTGCTTTGCTTATGTTTCAGGTAGGGTCTGGAGCATCGATCAGGGCCATGCTCAGACTACAGTCTTCCCTCTGCCTCCTGTGTAGCTCTATCCTCCTGTATCAGGGATTATAGGTATGCATTTCCATACCTGGCCTTCTTGTTTCCCTTTTCCTTTTTTCCTTTTTGGTGGCACTGAGATTTGAACTTATCTTGTGCTTGCCAGGCAGTCATTCTATACTTGAGTTTCTTCTGTTCTAGCCCTTAGAGTCTTGAAATAATTTCCTGACCAGGGTTAGTGCTCTACATTAACCACTCCTCACACATCTGTACCGACCTAATGGCCAGAACTATAAATATGGCTTTTATCATGATATCCCTTGGCAAAAAAACACCACCGGTAGCTTCCTGTGTCTCTCAGAATTAAGGCTTAAGTCTTTACAATAGTTACATGGCCTTATCTGGTCTAGTCCTGCTACTTGCTGAACCCAACCTAGGAGTACTCCTCATCCATCCTACCACACCACACCGGCTTCCCTCTGCTCATCACACAATCCACACAGGCTCTAGGGCTGCAAATGACTTGCATAGGCCTTCTGTCTACCAGGAATACTCTTCCCCAAGACAGCCCATTTTCTCTCTCCACTTCCAACACTTCAATGCCACCATTCCCACCACATCCACCCTTGCTATCTCAGCTCTCCTTCCACGGTTCCGATATCTAATACCTCTCCCACCTTCTAACAGCATAGAGTTCCCTACTCAGCTATTATGTCTTATTTATTTCCTCCCATAACAAGGTAGAAAGTTTTTTCCACTGAATTAAATTCATTGTTTTTAAAAAAAATTATTGTGCTTCAAGTTATGCTATCACATATTGAATGAGTGAGTAAATGAACTAATGGCAATCCACAGCAGAAAATGCTCTAATATGAGTCATGTATAAGTAAGTATGATCAGCAGGCTTGGCTATAGGATCACTGTTTATCAATGCACAAGTTCATGCAGACATTTCAAAACACAGATACAGGCTCTCATTTGATTAAAAAATACTCATTAACTAGCTCAGCATGTCCAAATGCCTGGATTAAACTTCTACAGAAGCTGTATTCTGATGAATAGAGTTCCTGTCTGGATAGTATTGTAAAACAGAAAGTACATTACTTTCTTAATAAATAAAAGAAAAACTTCCCAGCAAGACTGGCCTGATTTCTTCTGGATCTAAGTAGAAGCTGTGGCTAGGCCATGAGGTATCTAGCTTTCCAAAGTCACCAGCTGAATCTTGTTCAATCATTCCATTATTGCCTATGCCCCTCTTCTAAGGAGTGGGGGAGTAAATTCAATGATCACTTAAGGCAATTTAGAGATGAAGAAAGTGAAGTAGGACTGGGCTGGGGAAACTGCTAAAAATCTTGGGTGAGTTATGGTTCCATATAAGGAAGAGATACAAACTCATTATGTTGTTAAATATAAGTAACAGACATGAATTAATCCCAGAGAGAAAAATGAAGAATCTGTTTTTTTTTAAAAATAATTGGCTGTTCTAGCAATGACCTGAGGGGAAAAATTGTGTGCCATTATAGAATTTTAGAACTGACCAGGAATGCTAAAATATTGAATGGGCTTACCAGGGATTTGCTACCAGTCAGAGCTGATAACATAAAATTTCAATCAACGAGTACTGCTAATAACACTTTTGCAAATCACCCACAGGACAGGTTCTTTAGAGAGATTCAATGAGAGTCATAATTTCCTGCTAAATTTAGAGGGTAAGTACTTTCACAATTTGACTTGGAGCCATTCTATTTTATAAAATGAGAGAGATAGAGACAGAGAGAGAGAGAGAGAGCGCAAGCGCAGATCCCCTTGCTTTGAATTGCAACAACTACTTAACCCTGGAGTCCATATTCTGGGGGTGTCTCAATGAGTGCAAAAAAATAATAAATCAATTGTAAGATCTACTTCTTTCAGGAAAAGACATTCGCCATTTTCAAGAGGAAGGAGGAAGGGAGGGAGGGAGGGAGAGAGGGAAGGAGGGAGGGGCAGGCATCCATGATTCCAGGAAGAAACCCAAAATTCCTGCAAATGGCCTGGCATGACACCTCACCTAAATAGTTGTCATCCTCAGATTTCCCTGAGAAACTGTGCTGTCGCACATCGATACTTGTAGCACCAGCGGGGATTCGAACCACAGTGTTGTAACCTGGAAAAAAATTCAGCAGAAATTGACCATTCTATTTAAGGGTCACTTCCTCTGAGAGCAGAATAAAATGGGGGCAGCAAAAAGGACACATGATTCTTGCTATTAGGGGCCGTATGGTCAGATGGATAATGTCCCACAACAGGGCTGATTTTACACCTGACATTAATACTTGTATGTATGATAACAAGTTAATCATTCTGAAACTTTTCTTTTCTCTTGGTTCTTTGGAACAGATTCTTACCATAATGCACGGAATTAAATATTCCTGCCACTGTTTTGCATGAAGAATTATCGCCACCACAAACCCCGCATTTATCTCTCCGGGCTTTTGAGTTTAAAACATGATCACATCCAGCTTGCTTTTAAAAAAGAAAACATGTGAAATACACGGTAAGCATCAAAGAAATCATAAAATGGCAAGTAATGCATTTCTTTCCATGATGTGTATCTGAAATGACAAGGACATGGTACCCCATTCAAGCTAGCCATGATTGAAAATTCATACTGTCTACAGCCTGCCATTTATAATGCTGTCCTTGGATTGTCACCATCATGATGCTGTTATAAATGGAGACTCTTGAGACCCACCCAGCATCACTGAGTCTAGGTTGGCATTTTTAACAAGTTCCCCCAAGTGATGACAGTAGAGATTAAAGTTTGAGACATGCTAGTCTACAAATAAGCAGAGTCAATGAGGGAAAAAAATGCTCAGGAATGGGGGGGGGGGGGAAGGCAGGAGGTGGTGGGAAGGGCTGTATCTAATTAAAGACTTTGTGCCCATCTTAAGGGAAAAGCCACTGAACACTTCAGGGTAGGAATGACATTTACAACCAGGAGCTCAGTGTTGACATTTTCCAGTTTTCCAAGCAAGGGTAGAAAATTTGATTTGATGTGAAATCCACCGTGTTAACATATTACTTCTGCATACAGGGCCAAAGCATGGTCTGGAACTTTCCACACACACGGGTTTAAAGTAGAAGAGCGTTCTCAGAGAAGCTGGGAAAAACCCATATTCCTGTGTCTTTTGTTCCATTGTGCAAATGGAACTCATCTTTCAAAAGAAACTCAAGGTGTTTCCATGGACTACGTCCAGAAGGGAGTCTACATCATGGAACTAGCTGGCAAGGGTGCTCTTACAATCAAATCTGACAGATGAGGAATTCCAATTGGGCTTTAAGAAACATATGCATTAACTCAGCATCTGGCTGGGTTATCAAGGATTTCTGACAGTGGTTTCAAACCCTCAAGAAATGACTGCTCAGATACCAAGCTGAGCCAGCAGTTTCTCCATTTAGCCTTCCAAGAACAACTTCCAAGAACAACACACAAGCACCAAGAGAAATAGTGAGTGATGTCAACTCTTTCTCCTGACATCTTTCTGGAACACAGCTATTCATTCTAGAAAAATGTGCTGCCAGGAAGCATTTGGGATGAACCTTCGATGCTCAGGTTACAGTAAAGGACTTTGAGTGTGAACTGGTATAAATTGTCAAGGGGAAGGTCTGTGCAGAGCCCCGCAGAGATTGACAAGGTCCAGGGAAAACCTAGGGCAGCGGTTCTCAGGCTTTGGCATAAGGATGCATCAGAATCAGTGGTCTAATGGGAATGGTCCAGAGAACACACTTTTGAACTACTGCCCAGGAGATGGCTCATGGAGAACAACAGCTGCTATGCTGTCAAGGAAGCCACAAACCTCAGCCTGACAGCCGGAAGGAAACAGCATGTGGGACTTACCCGGCAAAGGCCTTGCACACAGATATCGTTTGTGTCCTGCCCACAGGGAGTCCCATCAACCACTCTGTCTCGGAGCTGATAGTAGGCTGTGTTCCCTGCCACTCTGCAGAACAACTTGCACCGATCCTTCATCAAAACTAGAGAGGAGAAACATGACACCCCTGTGACTTCTTTGCCTGGAGCCAGAGCCCGCCTGCCAACCACGGGCACTAGCCCAGAACCACTTACTTCCGCTGTACTTAGGGACCCAGCGCACGTTCGGGAGCAGACCATTGATGTTAAAATGCTTGCCATCGAAGTGAGCACACTGTTCATCTCGGAAATCACTCTTCTGCTTCAGACAGGGCTCCGTGTTGCAGGACTTAAACTTCATTCTCCGCCCCACACAGTACTTGCCACCATTTTTTGGCCTGAGGCAAAGTAAAAACATACACACTGTATGATAAGGGTCACCTCCTCCCTCAAGACTTGCTATTTTCTAGGGAAGCAAATTTGAGTTGGCCAGTGAAGGGGGTGGGGGGGTGAGCTCTGATTCTGAGTTTGCATTCTGCCTTCAACAATATAAAGAATAAACCGGGGGCAAGTCACTTAACCTTTGCAAGCTGTAACACCTGTCTGTGACATGGGATGCCAAAAGCTTATAAGGCTGTCTGGAGGACCAGATACCAGGGTATGTCATTACATGTAGCAAACACAAAGCCTGAGTCTCTAAGATTAAACTTCTTGTCTATCTTTCTCTTAGACATTTCCAGTCCTTCCATTTTTTTTTCAGTGTAGATTGTATTATGATTATTAGTAGTAGTATTAGTAGTACCACAGCAGAGCTGGAAATCAGGGCTTGGACACATTCTTTTAGCTTTTTCACTTAAGACTAGCACTCTACCACTCTAGACACAACTCCACTTCTACTTCCAGCTTTCTCGGTGGTTAATTGGAGATCAGAGTCCCATAGACTTTTTTTGCTTCGGCTGGATTCGAATCATGATCCCTAAGTATAGAAGTCCTGAATAGCTAGGGTTATAGGCATGAGCCACCCATGCCTGACTAATACTTCAACAGGTGCCCTTTCCCTAGTGATTCTATGTCAGCCCTTTGTGCTCTAGTCTTCACAGGCAAACTAGACATCACCCTGAAAGGCTGGATGTGGGTGGGAGGACTATGTCACAGAATCTGATAAGTATCTGCTGAGTAGTTGGCCAGCTCTCTATCTACCATCTGCATTTTGATTTACACTCTGGGGAGACCGAGGAAAAACATACGCCCTCCCCTCCCCTCCATCAACCCTCCCCATCCTCTCTCCTGACAACCATTGTTTTGTTTTGTTTTGTTCTACAAATAAAATGGAATAAAGGGCATGTCGCCATAATTTGACTGACTCACTAGGAGGAGGAGCAAGCACATGGATGAGTTCCTTTACCTTCATTTGACCCGAGTATGGCGTGCACCTTGTGAAGCATGACTGAAAACTTATTCCCGCCATTCCAGATGTGACCCAGAGAGCAAAGGATACAATACCTCCACCAGCAGTCAGCAGCTGGCTCAACTCACCAGAGATTCACAATGGAATCTGATTTTGCCCTCCAGGTGGTTTGAGCACCAACTCTGAACTTAACAAGGCACTCTCAAATGCTCCCACAGGGAATTCAGGTCTCATGAAGAACTGCCCGAGGAGGCTTGTCCTGACTCTGCTACGAATGTGCTCCTTAATCCAAGATGTGCAGAGTGAGGGTAAGAACATGGATGTTGCTGGTACAAGCTGGTGACTCTGGGTAAGCTTCCTGGCTCTCTGAGTGCTGAGCCCCTGCAAAACTTGCCAGGTTATAGAGGAGCTTATAGAGGCTGGTAACCTCTGCCATTATTTCTCACAAAGTAGGCTACAGCTAGAAATGCCCAATGGCAGGTAACAACAGGAGTGCCTGTGTCCAGTTGCTTCCCCATTAAGTACAATTACAGACATGTGGTTTGTATCTGCATTGTGCATTTGACTTGCCAGAATTCTTCCATTTCTTGTCTAAGAATAGGGTAGATGGGGTACTTTTCTATCAAGCAACAGGAAGCTCAGAGAAGGTAAGGACTTTCCCCAACATCACACAGCTAGTGAAAGAGCAGAGTCAAGACTGGAACCCAAGTTGCTGATGCTCTTTTTTTCCTACATTATCCAAGGGTGGTGGGGTGGTCTGGCCTGGTTCTTCTTAGGAGCCATTGAGAAACACAGCCTGGGTTCCTTGGATAGCAAATCCTTTTCTCCTTATCACGAACACATATGAATAGCTCATCAGGACCATACACCTGGCTCAGGTCAAATTTGTTTTAAATATCCTATAAGAGTACCCCCTTCTATTTTTTCTGAGGGAGAAATCATCATTATGGACTCTTATGAAATATACAACTGTGTACATTGGATGGATCATTTATTTATTGCCCAGAAGTATCTTATGTTTCATTCTCTTTGAAAATAATTAAGTTAATTTGTTTTGACTTTCTTATATAAGGAGTCCCAGGAAATTTTTGAAACTGATCAAATGCAGCAGATATTCAAACTACAGATAGCTGTTATTACTAAGTGGCTTTCCCAGAAGGAAACACTTTCTACCTTGCTTGCTCTGACTGTGGAAAGCATTCTGTGATTTATTTATTTCTGTAAATGTTTTTCACTAAATGACACATTAAACAGTGTACCTATGAGCCAAGTGCCAGTGGCTCATGCCTATAATCCTAGCTACTCAAGAGGATCAAATATGAGGATCGTGGTTTGAAGTCAGCCCAGGTAGACAGATCTGAGAGACGTATCTCCAAGTAATCAAGCAAAAGCTGGCAGCTTGCCAGTTGTGTACCAAGCAAAAACAAATGGCTCTGAGATCAAGTACCAGTAACCAGCATGAAAACCAAAGTACATGCGTAAGAGGCATGAGTAAAGAGGGTTATAAACATGGATGTTAGAAACAAAGGGTGTGAATCCTAACCCTCCCACTTCAAAATGGTGCAGCCTGGGGAAAGGGCTTGGGCTCACTGGGCTTCAGTTTCCCTGTGTGTAAGGAAGGATGATGCTAGAACTACTGGGGCTGTTGCTCTTCATACAGGTCTCTTTCTATATCACAATCCCTAACTTCTCTTGCTGTACTTTATGGAAAAGGTTATAATTTCTTCCTTAATTATTCATATGACTTTAATGAATGTAAATGTGCCCTTTTGCTCTGGATGGCCCTTCTTCTGTCTAGAAAATGTGGTTTGCTTGACTTTATGCTCTGTGTAATAGGAAAAGCTTTGGCCAAATGGACTTGCCTTTTTGGCATGAAAAAATATTAATCTCACAATTTAATAATTTAGTTGGAGAGGACTGTCTTTTCCATGTAGGCCAAAAATGAAAATTATAGGAAATTCAGCTTTAAAGAATATTAACCATAATTTCCAATGAATAAAAATCTTTTAAAGGCAATGCAGGCCAAATCAGGATGAGAAGGATATGAGGACATGGCTAGGTTAATTACTATTATGTTCCACCAAGTTGGATCTTCCTTTCAAGCACCTATCATACAAGCAGTTAGCTCACAGAGGAAGACAGAGACAAAGCTATAAGAACATTTTGTAAAGATCACTACAGATATCCTCTGCCCTTATGGAATAAACTTTGGCCTGCAAATGGGTTTGAAGAGAAATACTCCCTTCTTCATTTGCTTGTCTGTTTATGGGTGCTAATACAGGGGCTTAAAGTCAGGGCCTCAAGTTTGCTCACTTTTCTTGTTAGTAGAGGAATAACCACGTGTCTTAAGAAACAGCTCCAGCCTGGCCTTTTGGCTGGTTCATTGCAGATGAAGTCTCTTGGACTTGGCTTGTCCATGTCTTAGCCTCCTTCTAAGAAGCTAGCTAACTGGCATGAACCATCTGTGTTTGGCCTTCATGTATATTTATAGTGGGCTAAGGTAGGCAGATTTTAGGCTAGTACAAGCAATTTCTATTGCCACAAGAGGTAGCCCCAGAAGATAGTGTGCTTCCTACGCCAGAAGGTTTAGAAAAGGAGTCTCATGGCTTCGGCAGGGAATGCTGGCAAGGAATCTCAGGATTAGATGGGGAGGAAAGAGTTTTTCCAGCCTGTCTTCAGTGAGCCTTCCAAATGAAGCAATGTGTGGGGCTGGATACCTTACTTCTGTATTAATGAAGGTTCTTCCACAAGAACCGATTTTGAAAACAAATAACTATTTTGAAACTCACAAAATAAGTTCATCGAAATTCAAAGTCATTTTTCAAAAAAAAGTGCTATACTTTCACTGCCAAAAATAAAATTTGCTTTTTGGGGTGATGAAATAGACATATGTCTTAAATATTCTTGTTAAGTAAAACTTCATAAATAGTTGCTATTAGGAGAGTCTACATGAGAAATGTTATTTGAAAGTTTTACCTCTCTCCTAGTTTAAAAGCAAAATAAGAGCATCAGAAGAAGGAAATCTTCTGCCTTTCCTAAGATATTGTTATGCTTTTCTTTTTTGTAGCTTAACAGTTCCATAAAGTGTTTTTGTTTAAGCTACAGAAACCTCAAAGCTAAATTCTGATCTCAAACTAAAAGTACTAAGGCCCAATGGCTCAATAATTCATCTTCTGATTTTCCAACTTATGTTTCTGATGTTCCCTAATTTAATTTTTTTTTTTTTTTTTTTTTTTTGCCAGTCCTGGGCCTTGGACTCTGGGCCTGAGCACTGTCCCTGGCCTCTTTTTGCTCAAGGCTAGCACTCTGCCACTTGAGCCACAGCGCCACTTCTGGCTGTTTTCTGTATATGTGGTACTGGGGAATCGAACCTAGGGCTTCATGTGTTCGAGGCAAGCACTCTTGCTACTAGGCCATATCCCCAGCCCCTAATTTAAAATTTACGCTCATGCTTATCAATTAGAAGACCATGTGATGACCTGTCTAATCAATGACACTTTGAGACCAAAAATGGCAGCTATTAATAATATCTCTAAGGGAACAGAGATAAACTAGGATTCTCCTTGCAAACCAGGATGTGTGATCATCTTATCTGAAGAGCATAGATTGCCTCTGAGATTTAGGGCTGGACCCAATGGCTCAAGTCTAGCTGCTTGGGAGGAAGAGATGGGTAAATTGTGGTTCAAGTCTAGACCAGGCATAAAAATTCACAAGGTTCTTCTTCAAACAATGGCTGGCCTTTGTGGCTTGTGCTTATTAACCCAGAGACAGGAGAAGCACAGTGGCTGGGCACAGTAGTGCATGCCTGTCATCCCAGTGACATGGGGAAACACAAGTAGGAGACTCATAGTCCAGGCTGGTCCAAGGCATAAAGTGAGACTCTATTTCAAAAACTAAAAAAAAAAAAAAATGGAGTCAGAAGTATGGCTCACATGACAGAGCACCTGCTTGGCAAATTTGAGGTCCCGAGTTCAATCCCTATTACTGTCAAAAACAAGCAAGCAACAAAAAAGAACCTTGAGATTAAAAAGTAAAACAGTAATTCAGAGGCACACTGTTAGGGCCTTTACCTAGACAGTATCACATTTCAACTACAATGACCTAGTGCAGACCAAAAATGGGGTAGGGGTACAAAATTAGAAAGAATACTGTTTCTACAACAGCTTGGTCATTGCTGACAGAAACAGCTACACCGAAGCTACTCATATTTTTGGCTTCTGATTGGAAAGAGAAAATCCTAAAACTATAGCATAAAAATGTCTGAATCGGCTAGGCACCAGTAGCTCCTGTAAAGCTACTCAGGAGGCTGAGGTCTGAGGATCATAGTTCAAAGCCAGATCGAGCAGGAAAAATCTGTGAGACTCTCATCTCCAACTAATCACAGAAAAAGCTGGAAGTGGCGCTGTGGCTTACTTAAGTGGTAGAGTGCTAGCCTTGAGCAAAAAGGAACCCAGGGACAGTGCCCAGACCCAGAGTTAAAGCCCCAGGATTGGCCAAAAAGAGGGGGAAGGGGTCTGAATGCTACCTAAACACATTGTCAGATTATATCTTATTATGAATAACAAAACAAACACAACACAACAATCCAGTGTTCCCACACAGATCTACTACCTTGAGTCCTAGAAATGGAGCTTGACGTTGTATTTGAAGGCTCGCCAGGGTGAGGAAGGGCATCTACCCAGGAAGAGGGGACTGCGCCCTCACCTTCGTGAGAGGCATGGCAGTGGGCATTGCCACTTCCCACATAATGAGCCATCTGCTCCGAGAATCTCTCTCTGTACAAACTTTCACCCCAAGATATCTGGACCTGATTTCCCCCATTCTAAGTCCCCTTTCACTTTTCAAACTGGCTCCCCTCACTTCTATTGTAACCACAGTGTTGAGAGACAGTCAGGCTCCTTCCTCAATTAACAGGGGCATCCTGAAGTGCAAATGCCTGGAGGAGCTTTAATAGAATGATGTCAGTGCTGACACTCAACTAGGTAGAAGGGGTTTTGTTTTTGTGTGTGTGTGTTTTTTTTAAACCTCCCACAGCAAACAGCAAGGACAAGGACCTCTAATTGAGGTCTTTAATGATCAGTTCTTAACTTCTGAATGCTAGGACCTTTGTTTCACTTTGAAGCTCAAAACCCTTTTTGCCCAGAACTTCACACTGGGTGATTTTCTTTGTCTAGCCATGCCAATTATGGAGTGATTTATCTCTTTCTACTTTACTTCTAGCATTGCTCTAAGACTTAGTGGGAGGGAAAAAAAGAAACCCTCAAAAACCCAAGATGAAAATAATAGCTCAAGGTATCTTTTGAATGCTATATTCTCAAATCAAAATTTAAAAAAAAATATATATTCCAAAGTGTCTGTAACTTGAAATAAGGCACTTACGAAGTAACAGTTTTAATCAATGCAGATACCAGTCAGTTTGGATCGATTTCCACTTGTAAAAAAATCCTCTCTTTTGTGAGATTTAAAACGTTGATTTAAAGTTCAACAATACACACGTATATTTGAATTTTAAATAGCTCAACAATATACCCATAGGATATACTGTTGAGTTTTAAGAGTAAGATGAATCTTATTTTAAATCATGTGATGCTTCTTTCATGCAATACCTATTTTGTTCACAATCATATATATGTATATATATATACACACACATATATGTATATATACACATGTATTTTTAACAAAGCTCTAAAATGACACACACATCTAATTATTTTGAGGGAGTAGGAATAATGATCTCTTTTTTTTTTTTTTTTGGCCAGTCATGGGGCTTGAACTCAGGGCCTGAGCACTATCCCTGTTTTCTTTTTGCTCAAGGCTAGCATTCTGCCACATGAGCCACAGTGCCACTTCTGGCCATTTTCTATATATGTGGTGCTGAGGAATCGAACCCAGGGCTTCATGTATATGAGACAAGCACTTTTGCCACTAGGCCATATTCCCAGCCCCATGATCTCAATTTTTTTAAATATTGTAAACTTTTATGTGTGCACCTATTACAAAAAAGAGCTAATACGAAATGTTACTATCTAGAAACATCTGATCTGTCTTCATTTTTATCTACAGTTACCATATTGATTTTATAGACCAGTCTATGTCTCGTGGCTCTTTATAGTTGTCTTTATAGAGATAAAGATTGGTTGGATAATATAAATTAGACTGTGAACAAAGCCAAATTAAATTGATCATTTGTGAGTTGTATTATAAAGCATTTATGTAGACCAGGGTTTGCAAACAACTTTTCTATAGTTGTGTTCTTTTGGATTACATAATTCAGATTTTTCTTGTAGAGAACAGATGTCAACATCAGACTCTTTTCACTCTACTGAACGCAAGCTGATCTAAGAAGCTCCTGCACCACTCTATTATACATCCCCTGTATTATATACTGCGTCCTAGTGCATGGTGCTAACTTATCTCATCATTACTTCAGTGGCTTGCTTTTTTTTCTAAGTAACAATAGTGTTTGTAATCCTAATCTATACTGTTAAAAAAAAAAAAAGATCCTGCTACATGAACTCATGTTTCATAATCCCAAAGCAGCTGGGGTCTTACAAAATAGTTGTTGGGTACCTAGCATGGTGCCAAGTACCTACAGTCCCAGCTAACTAGGAGGCAGAGGCCAGATGATCTCTTGAACTATAAAGTTTGGGATCAAATTGACCATCACAGTGAGAGTCCTCCTCAAAAAAAAAAAAAATCACAAACACAAATATAACCACAGCAATGAAAGACACCATTTCTACTCTACGAAGAAGAATGGAAGTCATTTTATTTCTATTCTATTCTTGGGCTACCCAGCCTATGAAGGTCCTCTGATAAGTTTGAGAACTTGCTGTACAAACCGCTACTTACTTTTACTTCTTAAATATTCCATTAGGTTCCCTTAAACTATACTTCTCAGCTGCTCTACACACAAAACTTTGAACCGTGTGGCAGACACGTTTAATTGCAAAGGATGGCAAAAGAAATAGTACCGGAGAATGGAGACCCTTGGGAATGGAGCATTGGGTCCATGAGTCTAGATAACCTTTGCAGTGTGCCCGGCCTCCTGCCGCACAGGAAGGACAGACACCAGGGGGGACTTACTCAGGCCTGTTGCACTCTCTGATAGCTGTCTTGATTCCACCTCCGCATGTTCTGGAGCAGGAACCAAAGGGACTCCAACCTCCCCAGGATCCATCCGTCGCAGGGACATCCATTTCTTTGGGAACACAAGATCCAAACTTGCAGTGCTGTATTTAATAAGGGGAACAGTGAGGAAAAGCTTGGTGCTGAGTCAGAGTAGGACCTAACATCCTCTTAAACATACCTTATTGTTTCCTCTCTTTCAGATGCTGGCCACCCACCATTTGCAAGAGTAATGGCACCATAGGGCTTGTAATCTCATGTTTATTGACCTTTAAGCTATATCTTTATTGATACTTTACTAAAAAAAAGTGATTGGTTTCAAACAACAGGATGACTTCAATGGTTAACTTTAAGCTGTTCCATTACTCTGCCAACTTGGAAAATGGGCTGATGGGTTGTGGACAGGGCCCAAATGAGTTACAGAATTTGCAGTGCCAATCCCCATTAACAAGGCCTAGAGATATTACAAGCCTGGTAAAATATAATGTTTTATTACTCCCCCATGATTAAGAAAACTCAATTTTAATTAAATAGGAGAGAAGAAGAAAAAAAATAGAGTAAGCGAGTAATGTGATTGCTATGAACTCACTCCAAGAAAGCACTTAGGATCAAGCTCAAGGAAAAGCCCTAAATTTTATTACTTTTTTTCTTGTTGTTTTCATGGTTTCAGATTCCCTAATCTGGAGCAGGAAGAAGGAGTTGATGTTTAAAAATAATCAAATCAAATCAAACAAAGAAATAAATACACCTCAGAAGGACAGGGAGTAGAGAAATCCATTCTGACCTCCTGCCATTGTTGGAGTGGGAAGCTCTGACATAAAGCAGAGGTCACTGGTCAAGAACAAAGGAAGAGAGGCCTCAGTGGCCGCAGGAGGGCGATGCCCCATGGCTTACTTAGATCTCTGAAGTAGAGCAATGAAGGATAGAGGAGAGGGCCTGAGTCGGGTGGGGCGGGCCAGGACAAAGACATAAACAAGAGGCAGGTAAAGGGGTAGCTGGGAAAAGCTAGCCCTCCCAAGAAAATAACAGTGGTCAGTTACATAGAGTCCAATCAAGCTTTCTCTAGCTATCCTGGCCTCTGCTCTCTTCTTCCACAGTCTGAGGATGAGCCCTTTCCCTGGGATGTTTGGCTAAAGCTTAAAGATCCTGTACTGGCAGCTGGGACAACTTGGTACCCATGTAATACGGGTTGAGGCATGGCCATCTGCCTCTTGACCAATCATTTTACATCATCTCTGCAATGTTTATCCCCATTTGCTAGGAGATACATGCATGCAAATGAAACAGAGCAATGATGTCAGCTGCACCCCCTCACTTAGCACAGATGTACCATGAGCCACATACATATTTAAGAATTTCTAGAAGCCACATTTTAAAAGTTAAAAAGCCTGGGCTAGAGGATACCTGCCCAGCAAGCATGAGGTCCGCTCTGAGACTCAATCCCAGTACTACAAAAACAAAAAACAAAAAAAACAGGTGAAAAAACTTTAAGAGGTGTTAGAGCACCTGCCTGGCAAGTGTAAGGACCTGGGTTCAAGCCCCATCTATTTTGTCTATCCCAGTAGATCTGAAACACTATTATTTCTACATAAAAGTAATAGAAAAAAATATGATTACAGCAGTCTCCTTGGATCCATGCTACAGCCCCCTAGGCAAAGAAAATATGACATTACATACCTTGGATATAAACCATGTATAAGTTCTAGATAATGTTTACCACATGACATTATTGTCATTATTTCATTTTACTATTTGTTATCTTAGTCTCCTACTGTGCCTAATTTGTAAATTAAGCTTTATCCTAGGTATGAACGTGAATGCATAGGAATAAACATAGCAGCATCCACAGTGGCTAAGAGCTGACTGGAATCACAGTGGTAAAAAACAAAACAAAACAAAACAAAAACCCAATTCAGACCCTTGTTTGTTCATTCTAAGTCTTCAGAACCTATGTACACTTGCGTACATCTCAAGTCACAATGACATTTCGGGTTCTGTGGTCATCTGGCACTAAGCTCATCGAGGAGGACAAAGGTTAACAGTAGGCAAGTCTAGCTTCAATGGCAGCTCTTGCAAAAATGAACTCTGTGAAGCCAGGTACCAGTGGATCACATCTGTATTCCTGGCTACTAAGGAGGCAGAGACTTGAGGACTGAAGTTCAAAGCTAGCCCAGGCAGGTAGGTTCAT
Organism: Perognathus longimembris pacificus; assembly: GCF_023159225.1. Taxonomy (NCBI): domain Eukaryota; kingdom Metazoa; phylum Chordata; class Mammalia; order Rodentia; family Heteromyidae; genus Perognathus; species Perognathus longimembris. The sequence continues at coordinate 53,942,307 of NC_063170.1, forward strand.
GAGACTATTATCTCCAATTAGCAACCAAAACATCTGGAAGTGGAGCCATGACTTAATTGGTAGAGTGCTAGCCTTCAGTGAACGTGCTAAGGGATAGCACCCAGGCCCTGAGTTCAAGTCCAGTACCAACACACTCATATATCCACATTCACACATTCACACCTGGTCTCTCGTAACTTTATCCACCTGCCATAGAACTTTGTGCATATCCTAGCTGTTGTACTAGTTTTCTATGTCTGGCAAAGAGTCAAATTGTTTATACTATAATAAACTGGACCTGACCTGCACAAAATTTCCAAGTAATATGCAACTGCCCAAATCCAGCTTCAAATTTTACTCTACCAAGGACTATTCTTTTTTAATTCTGCAAGGGGAAGAGAGCTGCTTACAACTATTGGTCGATTTTTTTTTTTTTTTGGCCATTCCTGGGGCTTGCACTCAGGGCCTGAGCACTGTCCCTGGCATCTTTTTTTTTTCCTCAAGGCCAGCACTCTACCACTTGAGCCACAGCACCACTTCTGGCCTTTTCTATATATGTGGTGCCGAGGAATTGAATCCAGGGCTTCATGTATGTGAGGCAAGCACTTTACCACTAGGCCATATTCCCAGCCCCCTTTGGTTGATTTTTAATAACAAGATGCTTCCTGCAAATACACTTACCCCTGCTGCTAACTTCCCACTTGAGTCTCCTGATCTCCCTGCTTTACAAATTTTACCTCCACTCAAGATACAACTCCAGAGTAACCATTCTTTTCATTAATCACCATCAAGAACCATAGAAAGAGGCAAGGACAGAAGTTTATCACCTGTCACCATTCAGCACTGGGCCCAAACATACCCACAGTCCCTCTCTAAAAGAAAACTTCAGATTAAAAGCCAGTCTGCAAATGAAATCTTTCCTAGCACTCTCACTATTCATGCATGTTCAAACAGGAGTAAACACCCCCAATAAATAAGGGAAGTAACTGTTTGAGTCCCTCCGCCCCCATCCAGAAAGTAGATAGGAGGGGTAAAATGGCATACTGTTTCCACAACAAGCTGCAGATGGGGACATTTGTGCCAATTTCACTTATTTTAGCACACACCTATGATAAACCCTTAACTCTACCTGAGAACAGCCATTATTTGAAGGTTTTTGGAGCAACACCCCAAATAAAACCAAGCTTTTTAAGTGTCCAAAGCCATTTAGCTGATGTTTTACAGAAGTGAATGTTTTTAAGAGGTCAGAAGCAGGACTTGGAGGTCAATTTATTTTAATGGGGCTTAAACCCAAAGAGTTTCAAACTTCAGAAACAAGTCAGGAATGAAAACATGAATGGGCTTAACAAGAGAATGGAGATAATGAAGACACATGAGTGGAGTCAGTCATTAAAATAACTTTGTGTCAGGAGAGATAGCTTACTGCTCCAGAAGTCTGGTAGAAAGAAGAGAAAGAAAGAAAGAGAGAGAAAGGAAGAGAAGGGAAGAGAGAGGGAGAAACAGAAAGAGAAAGAGAGAGAGAAGTGAGTCTCATATAGCTAAGATAGCAAAGATTCAGACTGCCAATTCTATGAAAGCAACAGAAAAAGGCTGCAAAGAATTTCTAGGCCAACATAACCATTCCTTTTGGCATCTAAAAACTGCACACTTCACAGCATTTACATACACCCACGCCTGTAAGATTTTTCATAAAAGCTGTTAGACATGGCCACTTTTCTAAAATACAATTAAGAATGCACCTATTCTTTTCTTGGCACCGGTGCTTTTCTAAAACTGCTGGCAGCACGTCTGTGGGGATGCTCTCAGCCTCCCGCTCTGGCTGTACCCAATCCCACAAGACAGGCCCTCTGCAAGCTCTCCGAAGGTTCCCCTCCCCTCGGGTATCACCCCCAAAGCTCCTTCCCTTTGATTTCTTTTGTGAAAAGTGGAAGTAAGCACATCTCTAGATTTTTCTATGTACCAGGATTGGCTGAGGAATTCTTAATAGGTAAAGAGAGATAATTAGATATTATATACAGAGATAGACAGATAACTAGAATGCCAGAAACATCAGTCCAGGAACTATATCATTAGTAAAAGCCATTATCCTTATGAATTAAAAAACTCAGTATTTATATCTAAAACGTTTGTCAGTGAAATTGAGGGGAGAGGGCCAAATGATAATGACATCACTGACATACCACCGCTGTTTCCTATGCACCTCTGGGGCAGGAGGTTAAGTTAATCATACCCGTAGGTGTGTGGGACCCTGTTATCATTGGGCCCCCACAAGCAGCAGAGTTTGTTTAGTTATTAACAGATCAGTGGGAACCATTGTCACCAGATCATGAGAACCTGGACTTGGAAATGTCCCAGGTGACATCATAGCTCTTTAGAGGAAACAACATAGCTGGTGAGAGCCTGGTAAAACAGTAATGAATGTAGTGCGTGTACTGTATATCTGCATTTACTTGCTTCTAAGACACTCCCTTCATATTATAATAGCTTGCCAATGCCACATGCAAAAGAGAAGAAAAAGAAATACATGAAATGTACCCAAACCTTGAGAAATACATTGAAATTTTAGAAATGTTAAAATCAGAGACAGTCCTAAGTAGAGTCTAAAGTCGTAAAAAAAAATAAAAATGGAAGTAACATGACAGGTACATATCTGTTAGAAGAATTCTGCCATAACCTATGTTTCATGATTTTTAATTATCAGCCAACTCTTTTCCTCAAATAACCTGCATTGTAAAAGTGACTGACTTACTTTCTGTGTTAATATCACTTCTGATCCTCAAGCTAGGTCATGCATACTCTGCCCCTGAACAGAAGGACAGAGCAGAGCGCTACTTGCCTTTCCAGGCTCACACTCGGTTCCATCAGCCCAGGGTGTGTGTTGAGTCCGGCAGCCTTTGTTTGCTCCATCCACATTATTACACCACAGCCGTCTACACTGCATCTGCTCAATTTAGGTGAAAGACATCGGGAAACAATGTGATTAAGATGACGATCAAGGCGAGAACACAGTATGATAAACGATGCAATATTCCAAAGGACAGGAAGAGCAGTCCCAAGGCACACTGCCATGAACATTCAGAGGTTATAAAAGGGGAATTGCTGAGCATCCGGGCATGCCCAGTACCACAGGACCCTGTTAGTACCTCCCATGTGACAGATGAGAAACTGAGATAGAACATGTTCAACACCACACTGGAAGTATGTGCTTTGAGCTCAGGTTTTCAGTTAGGGTGTAATTCAGCTAGGGTGTGGTTTGAATTTCTCTCTCTCTCTTTCTCTCTCTCTCTCTCTCTCTCTCTGTGTGTGTGTGTGTGTGTGTGTGTGTGTGTGTGTGTGTGTGTGTGTGTTGGTATTGTTTGCCTTAGCTCAGGACCTATGTGCCATCCCTACTTTTTTGTGCTCAAGCTAGTGCTACATAATATTTTATAATAGTAATAATCTCTTGAGTGACAACTCCACTTCTAGCTTTTTGGTGGTTAACTGGAGATCAGAGTCTCAAGGAATTTTCTGCTTGAGTTGGTTTCTAACTGTGATCCTCAGATCTCAGCTTCTTGAATAGCTAGATGTGAGCCACCAATGCCTGGCTACAATTTTTTTAAATTAACATAATGGATACCTTTGTACCCAACCAAGAGAAGTCAATTTCACACGTGAGCTAAAAGCCTAGTATGCATATCCTGGGTCCCTTCCTCATTCTCTTCTCCCCAGAAGTGACTGTGTCCCAACAGTTATCTTCCCCTATGCTTACAGAAATGCATCCAAATCTACCCAAGACTACCCAACATTGAAGCTTCCTATAAACAGTGCTATTCTCATACATGTTGCAATCAGCTTTCTTCTTCTGTATATTGTTTATTAAGATTTATCACAGTTGACCTCCTTCAGCTCTTTCAGGGTGTACTTTTAAAAGGTAGTTAATAATTAAACTAATACTCATGATAAACAAAAAGTTGAGAAGGTACTAAAGTCCATTTAAAACAATTAGTCTCAAGCTATTTGATCTTTTCTGCAGATTTTCCCCTCTTGTTACAGTTGACAACAAACAATATAAAACCATTTATTCAGTTCTTAAAATGACATAAGAATCATGTTCCCAGATGTAGGTCATTTTACCTGCTAAGTAGAGACACCAAAGTTTGCTTAGCCTATCTTCAGTTGCACATTTCAATGACACTTAATTTTTTGCTCTCATGAGTAACAAAGAAATAAATATTATGATAAAGTTACTCAAAAAATGATTTGCATGAGATTCCTATACTTGCCAATATATCATGAAATCTCTGTAAAGGAATCGGAGCTCTGATGGCATTGAATGGGGCACCATGGCAGCACAGTTCCGTCCAGCCACAAACTGATAACTGTACCACAGCCAAACATTCTGGGCACCAGCATGCCCACGCCCCTCACCCAGCCAGCTGAGCACCCACCAGATGTGGCCTGAAGCCTTCTGGCGGTCACAGGATACAACCACGAGAAGCCAGGTTTCCCCCATCATTCCCTACTCAGAGTCCCTATAATTCAGATCACTGGGACAAGTCAAGCACAGGAATGAAGACAGGGAGAGAGGAGAGCTGAGTTCTGTGACTACCATCTTTCTGGATCTCACTTATAAATGCAAAAATCCTGATGAGCTCTCACCTTCCAGTTGTCATAAGCAAGGAGTGAAAGAAATAGGGAAAACTCTAGGGCCTTGAGCCATGTGGTATGTATCCTGGCATCCTAAGCACAGCTCCATTAGTAATCCACTTCCCTTTCACATTGGGTAGTTTGTAAGAGTAGTTTATAGGAGAGAGGGAGTCCAATAGAAAACGTGGAGCACAAAGAAATCTAGAATCACCAGATCAAGGCAGAAAGAGCCCACACACTTACCATGTAGGGGCACACCTGAGAGCCTGGTCCAAAAATCAATTCACATTGTTTATTCACGTTGTAAAGGAGGCCTGGCAGTTGGGGAGGCAAAGGGTAGGGTCTGGATTCAGGTTCGTTAAGCAAACACTCGCCATACCCAGTACTGCGGAAGAGAAACACACAAGCGGTAAGCACAGAAACAATCAAAGGCTCCATACATGTGAGGCCACCCCACCGACATAATGGTTAGCCAGGGCTGTCCCTTTGTGACCTTTGCTTTGTTCTTTCCCTAAGATCAATCCAGAAGCTGTGGGTATGCATGTGGCAACTCATCTGCAGAACCACAAGCTATGCATATACCATTGCCAGAAAGAAATACAAATCTAGTAGAGCACTGTCATATTTGGAAGGGTAATTATCAGTTTAGAGTTGGCTATGTTTCCCCATAGACTGTAAGCTTCTTAGGGGCCCAGATAACGTCTCTTTTATCAAAGTACTGGCCCATAACCACAGGTGTTTAGTAAATGTTTGCTGAAGCAATGAATCAAGGAGCAAATCAGTGACTCACAACACCTGCATAGAAAGAAAGACAGCAACTCCCCCATTCCCAACTGGAAAATCCACACCTGATGAATCCTCCTTACTAAAACTCTCTCTTCTCTGCAGTTACAGAAATGTATACCCAATGACTTGGGACAATGGCTTCACCTTCCATAGTTCTGGGTAAGCAGAACAATAAATTACATCACCTGTGTAATGTAATTCCGTCCTTGCCAGAAGCTTTACCCAAAATAAGAGAGGAAAAGGAAAGACGGAGAGAGCTAGAAAGAGGGACCCGTCTTCAGTTCAGCCATATGAGGTCTACTGCAAGTTCTATCCACCCAGATAATGTCCTTTGGGGTCCTTTCGGATCTTCTCACTATTCTACCCCTTTCCAAGCAGAAACGACTAGGTGACAAGTGTCTAAGTATTTATGGCTTTCTTCACAGCATTGCATTCATGGACCCTCTACTCTCCCAGGATCTGAACAAGCTGCAAACTTTATCCAAATTCTACAGCATCTCCCCACTCCCACCAAGACCTCAAACTTGGTGTCAGTTAAGTCTGTAATCTTTCAAACACTGTCCAGGATATGAATGATACAGATAGGGGAGGATTTTTTTTTCTTGCCCTATGCCAAGGAATGTCAACAAAATTAACAACTCAGAAGGAATGCTGTTTCCCACAAGTGGTTCACTCCATGTAGGCCAGACACTAGAACTAAAGTGCTAAAACAAAGTTCAAGTCTTACTCTAAAAACTCGGTGATATATTTCCGACTGCACTTGGACCACATCCAGGGGTTGGTGTTGAAGTTCAGTGTTGGCGCCATGACATGCTGGGGGCTCTTAACACCTTCTTCCTTACATTTATTGTTGTCATCATGAGGCATGTTAAACCTAAAGTCAAGAAGACAATGAGGAGAATGTCCATAAATGCCAAGGAAACATTCTATGAGGATGGCAGCTTCAAGAATGTATCCAATGATAAACCACTTGTTTCCATTACTTGGAGTTCAGTTCACTTAGCATCATCTTATGTGTTCGTACGGACATCGCTATGGAGCTATTGTGATCTTCTGCTAGGATTATCCTAGACATATACTAATTATTCCCAATAAGGGAGACCACAGAGTCTATGTTTATCATTGCTATTATTTTCAACCATACCATGTGAAATTATGCCCTTTTTCTTTTGTCTCTCTTTCCCATGGTTTTACCCCTGATGTCACTGTATTTTGGTACCCTGGATATTGTATATACGTATGTTGGAACTAGGGAAGGGATGGGGGACATCAAAATCAAGAGACAAAGGATAAAAAGACAAACCAATGCAACAGCAATACTTACAAAACTATATGGTGTGAACCAACCGTACAATTCATGGAGGGGAAATAGGGAGGGAGGAAGGCAGAGGAAAAATGAGGGAGGAGGTAACAAGTTGGGTAAGAAATGTACACACTGTCTTACATATGAAACTGTAACCCTTCTACACAGCATTTTGATAGTAAAGAAAAAAAATTTTTTTAAAAAAAGAACATATCCAAAAGAAAAAAGCTTCAACTGGATACTGCCCTGTAGACAAGATCCTCAATCTGGATGCACAGAATAGAACTGAAGATAATTCAAGATAAAATATGTAATACAACAGAATTGCTGCCCAGTTTAATGGGAAGAATCCTATTTAGTAGATTAAACATATAGGTACTTGGCTATTTATTTAGTTTAAGTAAACGTTTTGGAATTATAGAGGTTCTGAATATTCTGGGGCCGATGCTAGAATAGTAACAGCAACTGGAATTCGTGTGTGTGTGTGAGAGAGAGAGAGACAGACAGACAGACAGACAGACACACTAGTCAGGCTTGAACTCAGGGCCCGAGCTGTCACTTAGCTATTTCTACTCAAGGCTGGTGCTCCACCACTTCAGCTTTTTGGTGGATAATTGGAGACAAGAGTCTCATCGACTTTCCTGCCCATGCTAGCATCCAACAGAATGATCCGAAGATCTCTACCTCGTAGTTAGGGTTACAGGCATGAGCTACCGGTGCCTGGTGCAGGAACTCCTAATAATCGATTACAGAGCCACTTATACAGTCAAGAACTTGGCAGGTTGTGATGCTGCTGTGAATATGGAATCGGTCAGTGTCAAAAACTGCAGCCAAAAGCTTTGTAATAAAAGGCCCACTATGGGTCTTGGCACCTCCCTTTTGGATCAGGTTCACAAATGACACACCTGCATAGGCATAGCATTAGAAAGTATGCAAAGCACACGGGCAACAAGTCACTAAAGACAGTGATGCTGGAAGCCAGCGGCATGCCAAGTCAGCCAACTCAGCTGGCTTCATGCAGAGATGGCAAAGAGCTTCAAGCTTCATACCACTGCCTGTGGATGGGTACCGGCCTCCTGAAAAGTCAGAGATGAAAGGATTCTTGAACTACTGCCTGTGAGAGGGTGAGAGCGAACTGCCAACGTTCTGGGTGGGAACTTGGCCGCAGAATTCACATGTTCCTTCCATTCTTGTCTTCCCCAGGGGAGGTGGGAAAATAATACTAGTATTTCTTCAACCCCCAAACATCAATTCTATGACCCACATGACATTCTCAGACCTATCTATCAGGAGACTAGTTCAGAAAGGTCATCTTATCTCTCCCAGGAAGATAAAAGATGCCGATCACAAACCTGAAGTACAGGATCCATTAAGAAGCCAGTGAGGAATCCCCTTTCTGTAAGCACGTGGGATAGAGGAACCCAGGAATAAAGGAAGGGCTGGGAAAAGAATCCATGAATCTGTTCTACTAATTTATTTTGGGTTGGGGGGGGGTTCTTTAAAAAAATGCAGACTCCTCACAATTTGCCAATACAGATGGAAAATACTGGTCTGTTGAACTCGCTTTTGTATGCCTAAAGAGTCTATTCCTTAACAGAACTACTGTCCTGGTCTCTATTCCCCTGGACACAGTCAGTGCAGAGCCCATCCTAACCCAGACAAGTGGAGAATTCCCGCTTAAGCTTGTCTCCCTATAGTGCAAAAGAGCTAGTTTTATTATTTACCTCACTATGACTTGGTTAAAAAAAATCTACTTTATTCCATCATGTGCATAAGTAGAAAACTGCTTTTCATTCAAATGTCAGGCACATTTGGTCATTGCAGGGGTGAAATAACAATATATGTTTAACACTTCCTCAACAATAATCAAGACTTTTCAGCATGAGCCAAGAAGCGTGTGTCAGGCTTTACATGCTTTGCTGCATTTCATATCTTTTTGGCCCGATGAATAGAACTGGCCCATTGCAATTGTAGGTCACAAATCTGCAGATTCTACCAGCCACAGACAGGAAATGTTAATGGAAAAAGAAAACCAAAGCGGTGTATAACTGGACAAGTGGCTCATGCCTGCAATCGTAGCTATAATGAAGGCAGAGATTGGGAAGATCAAAGTTTGAGGCCAGCCTGGGCTAAAAGCTCATGAGATCCCAATCTCAAGCAATAAAATCTGGACCTGTCATTCTAAATACATGGGAAGCATAAATAGGAGGATCATGGTCCAGACTAGTCAAAGCATAATGAGTGACTTTATGTGATCAACAACTAAAGCAAAAAGGGTGAGGATGTGGCTCAGGTGATAAAGTATCTTGCCTGGGAAGATCAAGGGCATGAGTTCAAACCCCAGTACTGTCATGCAAACAAAAGTGTTTAAACATGTAAAGTTTTTTCTTGTTATTATTCTTTAATATGTATATTCCTTAGTATATATTATATATGTACTTTATATTCTTTATATATATAACAACTTTACATAGCATATACATGGCATCAAGTATTATAAGTAATTTAGAGAAGAAAAATTTACACAAGGAAAAGCACAGGTTTGGTGTAGATTATGCCTTTATAGACTTTGTTAACAATAGTAGTTCCTGTAGATGGAAAGACCTCCCATGCTCATGGGTAGGCAGAATCAATATAGTGAAAATGGCCATATTGCCCAAATTGTTATACAAATTCAATGCAATCCCTATCAAAATCCCAGTCACATTCTTCACTGAAATAGAGAAAGCAATCCATAAATTCACATGGAACAGCAAAAGACCTAGAATAGCCAAAGCAATTCTAGGCAAAAAAAGCAGTGCAGGAGGTATCACAATACCAGACTTCAAGCTCTACTACCGGACCATCATAACAAAAACAGCCTGGTATTGGTATAAAAACAGATCAGAGGGCTGGGGATATAGCCTAGTGGCAAGAGTGCCTGCCTCGGATACACAAGGCCCTAGGTTCGATTCCCCAGCACCACATATACAGAAAACGGCCAAAAGCGGCGCTGTGGCTCAAGTGGCAGAGTGCTAGCCTTGAGCGGGAAGAAGCCAGGGACAGTGCTCAGGCCCTGAGTCCAAGGCCCAGGACTGGCCAAAAAAAAAAAAAAAAAAAAAACAGATCGGAAGACCAATGGATTAGAATTGAAGATCCAGAAATAAAACCGCACTCTTACAGTCAGCTGATATTCGACAAAGGAGCTAAAGACATACACTGGAATAAACATAGCCTCTTCAACTACTGGTGCTGGGAGAAGTGGGCAGCTATATGCAGAAAACTCAAAGTAGACCCAAGCCTATCACCATGCACCAAGATCAACTCAAAATGGATCAAGGACCTCAATATCAGACCTGAATCCTTGAAACTACTGAAGGACAGAGTAGGAAAGACGCTAGAACTTATAGGCACAGGAAGGAACTTCCTGAATATAGTCCCAGGGGCACAACAAATAGGGGAGAGACTCGACAAATGGGACTACTACAAATTAAAAAGTTTCTGCACAGCTAAGGACATAGCCACCAAAACAGAAAGACAGCCAATGATATGGGAAAGGATCTTTACCAGCACAGCAACAGACAAAGGCCTAATATCTGTCATCTACAGAGAACTCAAAAAACTAAGCCCCTCCAAGCCCAATAAACCAATTAGGAAATGGGCAAAGGAGCTAAAGAGAGAACCAGGGTGCTCTTTAAGGAGTCTGCATCTCACAAAAGTGCCTCAGGAATCACAAAGTACAAGAAGATGTCAACTAGAGAGCTCTGGCTCAAAAAAAACTGCTATTTCAAAAGCCTTGGCTCTTCTACTTTCTAAATGCTGGGCATCTAACAATACTCCCTTTGGAAAAGGAGTATGATCTTAAAATAGGGTTCAAAAGTCCTTTAAAAAATATGTCCATTACTTGTGGAAGTGAATTGGAGACACTTGGTGTAGGGCTAGCCAGGAGAGCATATGTATATTGCTGTGTGTCTAGTAAGAATTATAAGGGGCCTTCAAAAAATATTTAAATGAAAATCCTTGCTTCATGGATAATTATTGGCTCTGAAGAAAGTTAACATCAGACATACAAATTGATATAATGCTATATTGTACTATCTGTTGACAATACTATTTTTAAAATAAAGTATTTTAATAATTTTGGAAAGTAACAGCCCCTAAATCAGAATTTCTAATAAATGTGCACTAATTTGCCTCATCTTCTAACCCTGTTCTGTCTCTAAAGAACAAATGGAAACGCCATTTCATAATTGCCACTTAGTCATGTAATTAGAAAATGACTCCTCTGAATCCTAGCTCATTTTCAATCAAAGGCTATTACTATTTCCACATGCTAAATGTCCAAAGTACAGCCACAAATGACTTAAATCAGGAAGGACTTGGGTTTCTGAAAAGTCTGTGGACCAGGACAATGTTGTAAGACCCTCCTAGACCAAGATGTTGAACCAAGAAAGCTCTCCAACCTCAGAGGAAGGAAGGGAAAGGCCCCATTCCTTCCATTCTGAGTAGGAAACGAGAATATTATTAGACTCTGCATGCAGTCAAACCACAGGCACACACAAGCTCTGGCTGTGGAGGGTGCACAGTCACGGTACTTATATGCAATGTCATTTCTGCCCAGCAGGCTCAAAACTTCCAACCCTGTAAAATCCACCATGAGTTGGGAAGCACTAAAGGCCAAATCAAAGTCACTGAGGCAAAGGAACAAAAGTGTGACACGGCAGTGAATTGCATGCAATTATGGAATGGGAACTTACACGTGGCCAAGCTCATGGGCGATTGTAAATGCTGTACTCAGCCCACTGTCTTCACTAATGGAACAGCTTCGGTAGGGGTCACAAATGGTTCCAAGTTCAGCAAGACCTATTAGAAGCGGGGGGAGGGAAGCAAAACAAAGCAAGGATTTACTTTGAAAAGCAATTGTGGCTTAGAATAATAAATGGTAATAAGTAGTTTTAGCCACAAGAGGACATGAATCCAGGACTCACCTAGAGTATCACATTTATCATGGGCTCTGCAGATGTCCTGTCTGAAAGCAAAGCAGATATTGGCTTTGACAACAACAGATACAATAAAAGAAAATGCTTCTCTTTTTTTATTTTTAGATTTGACTGGGAATTGAACTTGGTACCTGCCACTTTCGCTCATTAGCTATGCTCTACCAACTGATCCCCACCTCCAACCCCAAATTCCAAGTCTTCTAGGCCCTCCTAACAGCACACCTTTCAGGGAGAGATATCCCTAAAAGCAAACTAACAAAGCTTGGGTTTGGCAGCCCAATAAAGTTCAGGAAGCACTGAGTTAACACGTTTGTTGCTACTGCTTTGTGTAGCCCCAGAGCAACTAGAAACTTCTCCCACCAGGACTCTCTTACTTATTCCCCAGGAATAAGTAAGTCATTCTAAGGCACTAAATACTTTGCACTTAAGTTTATTGAGGAGTGAATGGTAAACTAGATATTGTAGCTCAGTGGTAGAGTACATGCACTAGACCAGGAAAGGCCCTGGAGTTCAATCCCCAACATGGAGTAGAAAAACAATAAAAAGACAAAAATGTTTTTATCCAGATCAGAGCCACTATGAGGAGAATATTAAGGGTATAGCCCTCTTTGTTGGTTTGTACAAGTGTGTGTGAGCATGTGCGCGTGCACATACATGCATACTGGTAATGGTGCTTGAATTCAGGGTCTGAGTATAATTCCTTAGCCTTTTCAGTCAAGGCTGGTGCTCTACCATGTGAGCCACAGCTGCACTTACAGCATTTTGGAGGTTCATTGGAGATATGAGCCTCAGGAACTTTTCTGCCCTGGCTGTTTTTGAGCTCAGCCTCCTGAGTAGCTAGGATTATAAGTGTGAGCCACCAGTGAGTGTCTGGTGCCTTGCAAAATTGAAAAAAAAAATTGTTTGAAACTAAAGTTGTCATTTAAAACTTGGGAGATTTCACAAGTTTAAAAATTCCCGATATCTGACTTCTTGCAAAATAAAATCCCACAAGCTTACAACACTAGGCTCAGATCCTATGTGACAAAAACCAGCTTGAGAAGAGCAGCAGCTGCCCAGCTGGGTAAGCGTCTGTACTCTCAGGCTTGCATAATACATCAAGTCCTTACCTGACACCCAGATAATACAGGTTCTCAGCCAGGGAGCTTCTCTATGTCTATCTCCCTCCTCCCTGCTCCCATAGGAGGACATTTGGCAGTGTCTGGAAACATGAGTGGCTGTCGCCATGGAGAAGGGAGTGCTATATGTCAGGAAGCAGAGGCTAGGGATGCTAGGCAGCACACTGAAACATTCAGAGCAGTCTCCAGGACAAAGAATTATCTGCTTCTGCTGGCTGCTAGTGTCTCACGTCTATACTCCTAACTACTCTTGAGGCTCAGATCTCAGTCTCGAGGTTCAAAACCAGTCTAAGCAGAACATTCGTTTCCAATTAACCACCAAAAAGCTGGAAGTGGAGTTGTGGCTCACATGACAGAGCACCAGCCTTGAGAGAAAAAGCTACAAGACAGCACCTAGGCCCTGAGTTCAAGCCGCAGGACTGGCATGTAAACACACACACAAACATGCACACACTAATCTGATTCACAATTTAATAGTGGCTAAACTGAGCAACTCTGGAATGACTTTGTCTACCAGTGATGTAGGACCCCATCCTACCAACTTCACCTGACACCCAGAGATTTGAGGACCCAGAAATCTATCTACCTTGTCACAAGTACAGCCGTATCGTGCTGGATCCCACCTGAGGAGTTCTTCAAATGCTGCCACTGGCAAAAGTTTTTTAATGTTGTCTGGGCATTATAAGATATAGAAGGTCCCTCCTGAATACAAAAGAGAGAGGGGGGGGTGGATGGTGAGTCTATATCTCCAATGCCAATTTGCTATATGCCATTTCGGATACCGATAGAAGAAGAGAAAGAGAAAAGAAACAAAACTTTATTACCTGTTCATTATGAATCACAACTAAGTTCACAATAACAATATTAATTAAATTTCCAATACTTGGGTCTTTATAGATAGAGGCTACCTGCAACCGAGATAAATTTTTCAAAGTTAATTGTGAACTCTGTGTAAGTAAACAAGCAATTCACGTCTTACGTTGGGCTCCATCTCTTTTATGTTTCATGGAACATATGCATTCTGTAGTTCTGACTGTACATTTACCAACAAACACTAAGGTCTGCTTGTGCAATTCACAGATGGCAGTTTTAGGAAACAATGAATTCAAATAAGTTTAATTTCAAACGTATTGTTTCCCCTTGAAATTGTGTGATCCAATGACAATAATTCTCTGTATTAAAACACTGCACGTTCATTTCCCATCAACCTCTTTCCTCCCATTTGATGTCTCAGATTGCTGTGATTTCTAATACTTTATGCTTATCACCCATTTGTACTCTCAACAACCTGTGTGATCTATTTTCATGTGGCTTCATAATGTTTCATGGTGAGAGCTAATGTTTTCTGAATGCTGACTGTGGACAGACCCTTTGGAACAGCTACATGGGCATCTGGTGCCCACATCAAAACCTAGGCAAGGCACTCATATATATGTTTTGTGCAACGAGGAGAACAAGATGGCTCTGGGAAATTAAGTAACTTGTCCCAGGCTAGACAGTGGTGACCAGCACAACAAAACTTCAACCTAGGCCATCTGATTCAAAAACCTACCTTGCAGCTAATTTCCTCTGACAAATCTGAAATGCTAGGGCTGGATATGGAGTCAGATTGGGTTTTGTTTTCCCTCTCTGAATATCAGTGAGCTGGAGCTGGACAAACATGGAAGCAAGCAGGCATGGGGAGGGGAAGGAGAGGGAGGACTGCAACGACCCAGGGAGTGGCCCATAACAGTGAGGGGGAAAGTAAGGCGCATGATGCGACATCAGGAGGAGAGAATCCTAAAGCAACATTCCCAGGCATGGTACCTCTTCACATCCCATCTGGGGAATTTGTTAAAATGAGGTAAATTGTGGTCAGTCCCTAGAAAGGCATGTCATAGTAAGGGTGCATGGGAACAGAACAATATCTAATTTTTAATGCAGTATATAAAATGATATGTATGAGATTTCTCCATTTCTATTTAAAAAAAAAAAGAAGTCGGGCTGGGGATATAGCCTAGTGGCAAGAGTGCCTGCCTCGGATACACGAGGCCCTAGGTTTGATTCCCCAGCACCACATATACAGAAAACGGCCAGAAGCGGCGCTGTGGCTCAAGTGGCAGAGTGCTAGCCTTGAGCGGGAAGAAGCCAGGGACAGTGCTCGGGCCCTGAGTCCAAGGCCCAGGACTGGCCAAAAAAAAAAAAAAAAAAAAGAAGTTGAAAAGTTATTTCTCCACATCGATAGGAGTTTGATTCCAAAACTCCAGAGGATACCAAGATCTAAAGATCCCCCAGTAACTTACTGTTCTGCACAATCTATGAATGTAAGAGTCGATTCTGCCTACAGAATTCTGTGGGTTGCAAGATCTATGCATCTGTGTGGTTTGAATCATGTCTAAATTACTTAGTAATTAATACAATAGAAAAGGTATTGGGTTACATTTTTAAGCAAATTGTAAGGAATAAAATGTATCAATATGTCCAGAGAAAGTATTTCTGATCCATGTGGTCAACTGGTCCACAGACTGTGATTCTGCTGTTGTGGAAGACTAGTTATCTATGCAAACCCCTTTGCTTAAGAAATAGCCAGAGTTGCATGCCCCTATATGCTAGCCACTGACTCCATGCCCAAAGTGAGATATCCTAAAAGATTCAGACATGTTCAGGATATCAAAGACTTAGAATGAAGAGAGTAAGTAAAAATCTTTTATTAATAACTGTTAAATGATATTAGGGTGTAAAACAAAATGTATTACTAAAGTTAACTTGACCTGTCTCATTACTTTTTAAAACACTGTGCTGAGGAGAAAAATTTAAATGAAACGTGGCCTGCTTTATATTTCTCCTGAAGAGTGCTGGCTAGAAACAGCAAATACTTCCTAACAGTTGCTTCTGGGAATAGATTGGGAAACCTGCATAGAGAAGGGCATTCATTATTTATCAACAGTTTATGCTTCTATTTGATTTTTTTAATCATGAAAATTTGCTGTATTTTTAAAATTTAACATAGGAGTAGAAAAAAAGTATCTGAGTATTCCTAAGATTCACCCCAGGGGTACTTAATCAGAATACTGAGTAAGAGGCTAGAACTGGACAACTGCATTAAAGGAAAAAAAATCTCCCTGGGTGACTGGAATTCATGGCCAGAACCACATAGTACTACTGGAGAGCCACACTATGTTGTGCAAGGTTCATAACTGGACAAAGAGGAAGTGGACAGGCTAAATATAGGTCACAAATGCCACCTGCTACCTAGCTGATTGCAACCATGGAAAGGTGATCTAACTCCTGTGAGATTCGGAAGGAATATGGCCATCAAACTAGTGTGGTTGCTAGGAGGACTTGTCTGTGAGTCTTCTAAGTAAGATGATCCAACACATGATCTAACACAAAATCATCACACAATCGTGGTAACCACTACCATCATTATAAAAAGATAACCAGTGAATAATCCTATCTTCTCTCCAGTACTTGCCTGAATAGTTGAAATGCAGGCCCTGGAATAGAGACCACCCATCCCCAATGGTGCACTTAAAAGTGCTCATGAGTCTTCTGAACATACTTACAATGGACATTAAGGTTAAAATATAGTGCTGAAGGTTTGCTCCGTGGTATGAAACCATTTTGTTGTCCGCCACCACCATCACTTCTACAAACCGTGGGTAGGATAAAAATCGTTTGGTTCTTCGGTGGGTCCTCATTTCCCTCATGCCATCCGTCCTGTTACCATAGGCTGAGAACGCCTTTGATGCGAGGCTGTTATTTAATATGGCCACATCATCAGCCAAGTGATTCCTTTCTCCCCATCTTCTTGTCCTGGCTTTTCTCCTGTCTCTATGGAGACTATTATTTTCTTCTGTAACAAATGAGATGTCGTGCGTTACATGTCAAGCCTCAATGATCTCATAGTGAGAATTTAATTTGATGCATCCTAAGGTAACATCTCCATATTGAATTCCAGGCCAAACCAACTACAGACTATGGGATGATACAGGGGAATGCACTGCACTCTATGCAAACTATGGAAGATTGGAGAAAGTTGAACAAATGTATAAATGTTGTACTGGAAACATCAGAGTTAAAGGAACTAATTGCATGTGGTTCCTTATACTGGGTCACAACAACCTTGCTGGAATTTGAGCAAGTCTCAGTCATTGTTAAGGTAACAATGCTTCTTCATATATACCACTTCCTACCGCCAATGGACAACATCAGAGAGAGGTCTAAGTAGTGTGCAAGCTAGTAGACAATTGAAAGAACTATAGAAGACAAATATCAAGGTACTATAGGAGCTTATTAGACCACTGTCATACCTGAAATGGAAGAACACAATTAATGCTGTAGAATGTTTCTGACTCTGTAATTAATTTATCACAGGGCCCACCTGAAGTTGATTAAAGTTATCAGACAGCATGGGCCAGCAAATAGAACTGTGGTTTATAGCTCTATGTATTCCCGCCTCCTAACTATGTCCCTTCGATTCTATAGCCTTACTACTGAACTTGTGGCCCAGAGACCAGCAGTGCTGACAGTCCCTAAAAGTTTACTGAACAAGATCCTCAGGTAATTAGTAATCATGCAGAAATTTTGAAAATTACTACTTGCCAAATCATTGACCACACTATAATAAATAGAACAGCCAGAAAAGTGCTCACCAAAATACACTCGGAATAAACACAGTATTTTACCAGCTAATAAAATGTGAACTTTAATATCATTGACATAATCTAAAATAAACAATGGAACTATACAGAAGTACTCTGAAGTGACTAAGACCCAGGTAAGAGAATTTGCTATACCCCTATCCAAAAGGTCACAAACAAAAAGTTAAATTTAAGTGCTTTCATATTTGAGGTGTTCTAAATATTTGACCATTATATCTGAATGCTGAAATACTTTAAGTCCAGGATATGTGTTTTTCCCAACTTAAACATTTTAGTGATAAATAAAAGTGAAATATGTCAAACAAATTATACATAATCCAACTCTAGATAATATGACTTAACTCAAAGCCTGGTACAGCTAGCATTCAACATCAGACCATTTTTCTTCTAGTCTCTCAAGCATATTTATACATACACACATTTCAATGTCATGGATCTCCCTTAGCCTTATATGTGTGTGTGTGTGTGTGTGTACACACACACGGGCTGGTGCTGGGGCTTGAACTCAGAGCCTGAGCACTACCCCTGAGCTTTTGTGCTCAAGGTTAGGACTCTACTACTTGAGCCATAGTGCCATTTCGAGATTTTTGGTAGTTAACTGGAGATAATAGTCTCATGAACTTCCTGCCTGGGCTGGCTTTGCATCATGATCTTCACATCTCAGCTTCCCAAGTAGCTAAGATGCTAAGCCATCCAAGTGACTTTTAAATATCACACAAATATAGAATGCATCCTAATCAAGCATCAAGTATGAGCTAGCTAGGCATTGGAGTAGCTTCAACAATGCTGAACTATGGCCTGTTATGTATTTTACCTCATATATTACTATCCAACTGAGAAAATTACCTCTGTTTTACTGAGAAAAAGAAGCCCAAGAAAGGGAAATGTTGAGCAATTTGTCCTACGTCATGACAGCAGGCAGGTATAAGAAATCAGGTACCTATTTTATCAACACCCCAAACTGGACTCAATTTTCCATTAAGCTGGGAATTGACCCTGGTTTATGAGTTGACTGGTAGTTTCCAAAGTGAATCTGAACTGGGGAAAAGAGAGTTTTGTGGCAGATCTTTTCATGATTTGTTTTTTATAACTGGGAACAAGTTCAATCTATGTGAAAGTTGGCAGGGTAAATCATATCCAAACATTCTAATAAGCCTATCCTGATTTAATGGACTATATTTACTTAAAGGAAGTAGAACTGTAGTGAGAAAAACAGTGAGGAAATGTATATAATTCATTCTTTAAGCACCTCAAAAAAAGAATCATCAGGAGGGAGTTAGACAAGGGGCAAATTGAAGATGAAATCAAAGCACTAATTAGAAAAAGATATGCTTACTTAAATAAAACAAATGAAAAGAGTAAGCACAAAAGCCATGAAGTTCTAAAAGAGAACAATTCAGACAAGTTCTAATATTGCTAGAAGACATTTCATACATAATTTCCATATCAAAGAAATATTCAGGCTACTATATATGATACAAAATAGTTAAAAATTATTTCAAGAATAAAAAATAACATCTTGTAGTACATAATACTTCTTGATCTTCTATCCATCTATTTATTTATTTATCTTCTATCCATCTATATTTATTGATTGAACTTATCTAATGAATTTCTAGCACTTTCACAATTTGATCAAGCAATTTTAGCATTAGAAATGACACACAGAGGGGCTGGGGATATGGCCTAGTGGCAAGAGTGCTTGCCTTGTATACATGAGGCCCTGGGTTCAATTCCCCAGCACCACATATACAGAAAACAGCCAGAAGTGGCGCTGTGGCTCAAGTGGCAAAGTGCTAGACTTGAGCAAAAAGAAGCCAGGGACAGTGCTCAGGCCCTGAGTCCAAGCCCCAGGACTGGCCAAGAAAACAAAACAAACAAAAAAAAAAAAAAAAAAAAAAAAAAAGAAATGACACACAGAAAAACAGATACTGTATCTTATATAGCTATTCATTTTCTTTGCTTCCCAGAGATATTACTGTACAGAATAAATCCCAGCAACGGAGTACACATATCCTTGGATAAAAAGACTTTGATAAAAAGGAAGCTATCCACATTTTTCTTTGCTGACCTTTTAACGTAACTGAATTTTGTGTTTCAGGAATTTGCAGGGTTACTCTGCTAACAGTTTTATATGAATGGGCTACATACAATTGCTTCCTTGTAGAAAATATAGTAGGTAAGGTCTTGGTATTCTCTCTCTTGTTTTTCTCTTTAACCTAAGTTTTATATTTATTCTTTCTTTTCTTTTCTTTTTTTCTTTTTTTTTGCCAGTCCTGGGCCTTGGACTCAGGGCCTGAGCACTGTCCCTGGCTTCTTTTTGCTCAAGTCTAGCACTTTGCCACTTGAGCTACAGCGCCACTTCTGGCCATTTTCTGTATATGTGGTGCTGGGGAATTGAACCCAGGGCTTCATGTATGGGAGGCAAGCACTCTTGCCACACTAGGCCATATTCCCAGCCCATATTCTTTCTTTTCAATATTAGTTTTTCTAGTAAGACAAAATTTATATAGCATTAGATTCATCCTTTCAAAGCAAATTAACTCAATGATTTTTAGCAAGTGTTTCAGAATTGAGAGACTATTAATAGCAATTATCCAACTTTAAAATACTCTCATTGATGCTAAGTGAAATGATTTTCGTTTTATGGAAACAAGTGTTATATCACTGTTATAATTACTTTCAACATGCCATGTGAAACCGTAGCTTCTTTTGTTGATGATCCTCTTGCATTCCCTTCCTGTGGTTGTCCCCTGCTATCACTGTATCTCATCTGAGTACCCTGGATCCTGTATATACTGGTATTAGAACTACAAAAGTGAAAGGGAATAATAAAATCTAGAGACAAAGGATAAAAAGACAAATAACTCCAAAAGCAATATTTGCAAAATCATTTGGTGTAAACCAACTGAACAACTCATGGGGGAAGAGGGAAAGGGGGAGGGGGGAAGGGGGAGTGAGTGAGGAGGTAACAAATAGTACAAGAAATGTACCCATGGCCTTACATATGAAACTGTAACCCCTCTGTACATCACTTTGACAATAAATAAATAATTATTATAAAAAAACACTTTCACTGACACGGAAAGAAATCCCATAAATATAGCATCCCCTCCTCTCCTTTTCTTGGTCTTTGGGAATCACTAAACTATGTTTCCCAAGTATGAATTTGACTGTGCTGACATGTCACATAAATAGTCATACACTATGTGGCTTTTTATGTGTGGCTTCCTTCTTCCATGAAAAAGCTTTCAAGGTTTATGAATGTTAGCCTGTATCCAAATCCTATTACTTTTTTAAAAGCCTATTTCAGTTGTATAGAATGGGTTACACTGTGACATTTTTCTATGTGCTTTTAAGGTACTCTTATGGCATTTGTCCTTTCATTACCAAATGGTCAGCTGTAAGGATCATACCATCTTATGTTTGACAAGCCATCAGTTGGTGAACATTCGACAACTCAAAGGAATGCATAAATTCATTAGGTACATTCACATATAAGATCCTGGGTGGTCATTTTTTTTCTTTTTTTGATATTAAAAAAAAAACAAAACAAAAAACGTGCTGGGAGGACTGGGTCACATGGCCACTCTTGTATTTAACATTTTGAGGAACTACTGAATTGTTGTCCATTATCTTCATTCTCTCACCTCTTCTTTGAGTTGAA
The DNA here is from genome assembly GCF_023159225.1 of Perognathus longimembris pacificus. Classification (NCBI taxonomy): domain Eukaryota; kingdom Metazoa; phylum Chordata; class Mammalia; order Rodentia; family Heteromyidae; genus Perognathus; species Perognathus longimembris. Next base: position 53,963,408 of record NC_063170.1, read on the forward strand.
ACCTGCCCTTCCTTCCCCCCTCTCCCCAAATAGGTATCATTTTCTTGTGCCCTTTCCTCCTTAAGAAGTCTTTATAAATTAATTGTGTCTATTGTTTTCTGGATAATATCCACTATTCAGCCTTGTTCAAATCCTAACAGCAAATGCATGTCTGCAAGCTGAGAAAAGTATAATAGTCAGCAATATGAATCTCTTATTTACATGTAAACAAACTTAAGCATGTTAAAAGAACACTGCTGTAACAGGCAGTTGTGCATGCCTGTGACCACAACTCAGGCAAAAGGGAAGCCTAACCTGGAATTGCCAGGACTTTTAATTGATGTTGGGTTTTCAACTGTGTTGGCTCTGATAGCATCAGAAAGGAAGGACTGGTACTTATACCACCAGCAATGGTGAGGTTTTAAGCACTGCCATGGAGAGCCAGGAAACTGCATTCAGTAGTTTATGTATGTGTGTGCATGTATGTGCGTGTGCGTATGTATGCTAGTACTAGTGCTTGAACCCAGGGCCTGGGCACTAGCCCTTAGCTTTTTTTCCTCAAGGCTGTCAGTCTACCACTTGAACCACAGCTCCATTTCCAGCTGTTTTTATTTATTTATTTATTTATTTATTTATTTATTTATTTATTTATTTATTTATTTATTTGGATGGTTAATTAGAGATCATTAACTTTCAGGCTTTCCTGCCTGAGCTAGCTTTGAACCATGATCCTCAGCTCTCAGACTCCAGAGTAGCTATGATTACAATCCTTGTATACCTACACTGATTTTAGCTCACTCTTCTTTTCCACTTATGGGCTTACAGAAAGGTTGTACAGCAGCTCTGAGAAGTGACTGGAGGTCATGAATACAAAGCCTAGCACAGTGCTTAGTGTGCAAGCACGACACCCAGAAATGAATTAATACTATCATCAGGGCTTCCTATTTTTCCTAGTCATAAAATAATAATGTGAATTAATTTAAAAGGGACCATTAATGGAACTCATACTTAAAACACTATTCTGGCTTACAATAATGATGATTTCAAAGACATGCTGTTTACTAAGGACATAAACTACTTAAGGGCAGTAGGACAAATGAGCACAAGGTATGTCTGGTTTTATTTCTGATACCACCTGATCTTACTGTAAAAGAAGTCCAGACTAGAAATCTAGGGCCTAGACTTCAACCTGCCACAACACCTGCAGGCCCTTCACTGAGTTATTTCTCTGAGCCTCACTTCCTGACCTCTTCAATGGGTGCATAAATACTTGCTTCCAGCTTGAGGTGATTTTTGACAACTAAATAAGGAAGTAGACACAGAACAACGTATCTACCTTAAGGCAAATTTTCAAAAATTCTCTTTGTGAACACCTGTTGTATCAGGTTCTACTAGCCTGGTAGGTGGACTACCAAACAGTAATAAAACTTGGGTTTAATCCTTTCTTGTGTAGCATTATAAAAAATTAAGATGGTATCATTATTAAAAAGCACTTTACAACCAAAACACTTGCTAATTCCTGCCTTTAAAAAAAATGGATAGGGGCTGGTGGCTCATACCTGTAATCTTAGCTATTCAGGAGGCTCAAATCTGAGCATCAGGGTTAAAGCCAGCCTGTGCAGGAAAGTCTGTGTCTCTTATCTCCAATTAACCACCAGAAAAAGTGGAAGTGGCACTGTGGCTCAAAGTAGCAAAGCACCAGCCTTGAGCAAAATGAACTCAGGGACAGGGCCCAGGCCCCAAGTTCAAGCCCTATAACTGACAAAAATAGTTCTAAGCAAGATCCTTTCACCATGCAATACAATATGAGCTCACTGCTGACTAAAGGCCTGGAATTATTTTGAAAGGAACAGCTAAGCTGTTATTCAGTTGTTACTCACTGAAGTGTTTCTACCACAGGGCTAAGCCTTGGAGATTCAAGTGTGAACATTAATGGCTAGAAAGTTAATTATTGCTTTCTGCTTTCACAAGGTTTATCAAAATTTAACCAAATTTCCTTACGGTACTTAGTTAGCTCATGCCCCGGTGGTTTAACTAGGCCAGGGAATAGCAGAGCAAGGAGCAAAGGGATAATTTCCGAGCAAAGCCAGTGGGTTGCTTCACCAGAGGGGAGGTTTGCTGGCAGGAATCATGGTTTCCCACTTACAAACTAGAGCTGTACGCACCCTGATTTCTGTTCTTGCCATAATATGATACTAATTGCCTTTCTTGAAGACAATCTCTTGCCTCAGTTTCCTTATTAATAACATGAAGTTAATAATAGCGAGTATCTAAGAGGGATGAAGAGTAAAAGAGATAAATACATCAATCCCATTAGCACAAGGAACAGGACATGGGAGGGATGCACTACATATTTAATATGGCAATAAATAATTAGTAGTTATTATCTAACTAGTGACATACAAGATAAAGAATGCCTGCCCTATTTAGCATACTAGCATTAAAATTTATTAAAGAAAATTATTTTATTTAAGAAAGCATCTTATAAAGGACACAGAAGCAGGAAAGGAAAGAAAGGTAGGAAGGAAGGGTCTAAAGGTATGAACCACCAATCCTTGCTTAGAAGAAACTTCCACTTCTCACTCCAAGCTATGTGCTGTGAGTGAGAAGACATGGGGAGACCACGTGACCTAAGGGCAGAACACATTCCCACTTCTCAGATGGCTTTGGCAGCTGATGACATGGACAGCAGAAGAGAGAAGTGGACAGCAGTCCCATCCCCCTGCCATCTTGGTTCTACTCAGATCTTAGATGTGTCCTAATGGGTGTTATCTGAATGATGCAATAAACCTGCTTGTGCACAAGAGAAAAAATCTGTTGTGATCAAAGAAATAAATACCATATGGGAGGGAGGGAGGGAGGGAGGGAGGGAGGGAGGGAGGGAAAGATCCACCATAAAATCCATGAATGTTTCAGTAAAGAATCACGTGCTTCTAGAACCCAGGCCGAACAAGAGCTAAGGGTGCTGGTGGTACAGTTGTGTTGTTCAGCATGTATATACTACTGTGTGTGAATGAAAATGCCAACAAGGTTGAATGTTTTAAAGAGTTTTCAATTTGCTAGCTTTAGAATCCTAGTGAATCCCCAGATACACTCTCAATCACCTTCCCAAACCAAATTGTTCCAACAAACTGTGAGCTGTGTTTAAAACAAACAAGTAAACAAACAAAAAAAATTCTATGTGTCCTGTCTCAACACAATATGCACTGAGCAGATGGCGAGCAGCCCCTGGGCAGTCGCAGGAGAGCTGTGGGCCAGGGGACTGCCTTGTGAGTCATGTTTCCATGAGAGTGATTTATGGAAAGTCATGCTCATTGGTGAATCCAAACACCAATCACTAGCTTGCTCAATACCAGGTACAGCACTCACATCTGGGGATTCCTCCCCATGAACATCAGCATTTTAAAGGCTCTGAGAAGTCTTGCCAGAAAGAAACGAGTTTATATTTATTTACTCATACTATTTGCAAACATATGGAATCTACACAATCTACATCTGCTTAGGAGGTAGGATGGAGGACTGAAACACAGTAAAGAGTACTGTGCACATGTGCGTTTGTCTTAGGCAGAGAAAGACATACCTTGGGCGGAAAAATAAGAAGCAGGAATAACTCTGAGTCCATGACAACAGGCACTATCCTAGCTATTTCCTATAAATTTAAGTCTTTACTCCTTACTCACAACTTAGCAGGCATCTGCATTAGCCTTTGCCCTCAGTATATGACAGGATTCTGAAGCAGAGTGCAGGAAGTCCCACGATTTGATGGGCAGGAAAGGGAAAGCCCTGTGATTGGCTGAGAGATGGGAAACCCACAGCTCCTTGGTTGTCTGCATTCAGAGTCATAAATGCTCAGGAGAAGGGGGAAGCAAGTTCTTCAGACATCAGTGAGCCCCAACCTCAGGTACAAGCCTGTCTCCACTTTCTACTCTTAATTGCAAACTGGCTTTTATGAGCTTCAAATCAGAGAGAGTGACAACTTTACATGGCAAAAAAAAAGGTGTTTTAAGTAAATTGAAAAGATTTCTACTGGTAGGAAATAGCCAGCAAGGGTTACTCAGATACTACAGAAAAAGGAAATCCAGACCGACCACACTGCCTTTTGTGCTTAACTAAGTTACTCTGCTACTGGTTCCAAGGCCTCTATCTTCAAATCACTGCAACTACATCCTGACCAGATGATGGTAAAGATGAAGTACAGATTAAAGGCAGGGGCAAGAGTGCCTGTCTCGTATGCGTGAAGCTCTGGGTTCAATTCCCCAGCACCACATATACAGAAAGCAGCCAGAAGTGGTGCTGTGGCTCAAGTGGCAGAGTGCTACCCTTGAGCAAAAAGAAGCCAGGGACAGTGCTCAGGCCCTGAGTCCAAGCCCCAGGACTGGCAAAAAAAAAAAAAAAAAAGACTAAAGGCAGTAAATAGGAAGACAGGACCATGTGGAACAAAACTAAACCACAAAGAACATGACACTCTTTTAACAACAGCAAGGATGACACAAGTAAAAAGGGACTCAGAGATTCTAAACCAAAGACAGTGTAGACTTTTTGATCTAACCAGACAGACTTGGGAAGCTCTTTGGGTGATAGGGAGAAATTAGTGTTAATTTGGATCACCCTGATAATATTTTGGCTAAACAGACAGGCAAATATCCTCATTTGGAGACATGTATATTGGAATATTTACAGACGAAATGTTGTGGTATTTGGGGCTTGCTTTAAACTATCCTAATGAAAAAGAAAGTTAAAAAAAGAATCAAATGTAGGAAAACATTGAGTATTTGTTATATGTGGATATTGTATTAATAGTGGCTAAGTTTACTAGTGCCAATAATATATTCTTGAAAATGCTCGTAATAAAATTTCTGAAAAAAAGAAAAGATGACCAGAAGCCAATGGCTCACACTCGCAATGCTAGCTATTCAGGAGGCTAAAATCTGAGGATCATGGTTCAAAGCCAGTCCGAGTAGGAAAATCCATGACACTCATATATACTATTACAAACAAACAAACAAACAAAAACCCCAAAACAGCTGAAAGTAGAGCTGTGGCTCCATTGGTGGAGTGCTAACCTTGAAAAGAATCTCAGGGATAGCACCCACCCTGAGTTCAAGACCCAGGATGGACATGAAAGAAAGGGAGGGGGCATAAAAGATGGAAGGAAGGAGGAATGAAGGAAGGGAGGAAGGGAGGGAGGGAGGGAGGGAGGGAGGGAGGGAGGGAGGGAGGGAGGGAGGGAGGGAGGGAGGGAGGGAAGAAGGAAGGAATTGGGCTTGTTGGCACAGGCCTGTAATCCTAGCATTTGGGGGGCTGAGGTACAAGGATTGTGAATTCAAGGTTACCTTCAGCTACACAGTGAGACTCTGTCTTGCAAAAAATGATGGAAAATAACAAGAACAGATGAAAGGAGTATTAGAGGTTCCCAGCTTTTGCCCTCATCTGCCATCATTTCATTGGAGAATTGCACAGGGACCATGGGGTATTGCCATGTCCTGAGCACAGCTTAGGCCTGTCACATTCAGGAGGCTGAGAAGCTGGGGCAAGGGTCCGAGCTGTGGAAGGGTGTGCAAAAGGAGAAACTCCAGCTAAGTTCCTGATTAGCCCATCACCTCCCACTTTCTTCCCAGTCTGGAACCTACCAGCTGTCCCAGAGTTAGAGATCAAAGTTTCCTTAGGGGTCTCCTGAGCTCTGTCATTCCCTCCTTTTGCTCCCAATCCTTAGGGAAGCCAATGTAATCAGCTAATCTATACTCAATGGCTAAGAAACCCCAGAGGCTAATGGGTAATCAATAGAAATTCCAACAGAGGCCTGAAGGGAGAGGCAAGGCCTCTTGTGCGTCCTTAGAGTCTTGGTGGGAATTTTGAGCACTAGGAAATCCTCCTCAAACCAAATCAGTTTTGAGGAAGGCAATTTTAAAGTGTTGCCAGCAACATGAATTCATATGAACATAGAAAAAAAAACACAGGGCACAGGCTAGAACAATCCTCTAACTAGCTCATGTCAGAGAGGTTGTGAAGTGTGCTTAGGAGCTTTCTCACCAGACGCAAGGCAACTCTGTTTTCCTTGCAAAGCAGAGTCTGTGATAAGAACTAAGGCATATCACCCACGCAAAGCAAGCAGCACCTATGACAAAGCACATGCTCAACAAATGTGAGTCCCTCAGAGACTCATTTAGGAACTGGAAACTGAAGGAAAGATACCATGAAAATTTAACGGTTTTCTAAGTTTGGCACTGGTAGCTCACACCTGTACTCTAGTTATGCAGGAGGCTGAGATCTGAGGATCAAGGTTTGAAGCCAGCTTAGGCAGGTGAGACTCTAATCTCCAATTAAACAGCCAAAGGCCACAAGTGGAGGTATAGTTTAGGTGACAGAGTGCTAGCCCTGAGTGAAAAAGCCAACAGAGTGGCAGGCCCTGAGTTCAAGCTCGAGTACTGGCACATGCACATGTATGCACACACACATGCACACAGAGTAAACATACAAGCATATAAAACTTAAGAGACTTCCTATGTTTTTAGCAACCAGATATGATCACTGTTTATAACTTGTGCTGCTATTTCTGACTATTTTCTTTATACAAGCATGCCACATATACTTCATCACTTTAAAAAATGAGACCATGTCATACATACCGGCTCATCGCCTATTTGTTCAGTTAGTAAGTGTTCCTATGTCATGTCCATGAATACAGATGGATGCCATCGTTTTTAATGGCTACATAGGAATCGATCTTGTCTACAAGAGAATTTAATGAGCTGTTTGTGTTGTTTTTCTAGCATTAAGGTTTGAACTCAGGGTCTTACACTTGCTAGGCAGATGCTCTGGCACTTGAATCACATCTTCAGTCTTGCATTTGGCTAATTATTTTGGAGGTGCAGTCTGACAAAAGATTTTTGTTCCCCCCAGGCTGGCTTTGAACCTCAATCCTCTGGACCTCAGCCTCCTAAGAAGCTAGAATTCTAGGTTTGAGCCACTAGCACAACACCTGGCTTGTTTCCAGTTTTTGACACAACACGTTATTGAGTAGTTCATAAGCAACTATGGAAAACTCCAATAACTTCCTTAGGCATGGTGATGGGGCAAGGGGCATGTGCTTCTTACATGTCGTAAGAAACCAAGGCAGCTGGCCTTGCTGTCAGGGGAGAAGAAGGGGTAAACGTTAGGCACAGAAAAGCAAACACACGGGGCTGGGGATATGGCCTAGTGGCAAGAGTGCTTGCCTCCTCTACATGAGGCCCTGGGTTCAATTCCCCAGCACCACATATACAGAAAATGGCCAGAGGGGGCGCTGTGGCTCAAGTGGCAGAGTGCTAGCCTTGAGCAAAAAGAAGCCAGGGACAGTGCTCAGGCCCTGAGTCCAAGCCCCAGGACTGGCCAAAAAAAAAAAAAAAAAGAAAAGAAAAGCAAACACAGCAGTCTTCCCTTCCCTGGCCTGTTCCCTACTTACCTTTACTGGGCTACCGGAGTGGCTCACTGCTAAATACAACTAAATCCTCCCTGTGAGAAATTCTGGGTCAAACAGAGACAGAACTTGGGGTTTCATCTAGAAAGATTGAGTCTGAAGGAGAAGCAGGCAGGGACTCCTTTAAGCATATCACGCGGTACCCTGTAGTGTAGGACAGGCAGGCGACAAGCTCAGTGGACTTTACAGAGGACCAGCAATGGAAGGGACATGGAGGTCACACGGGAATGCCAAAGGAAGAAGATGTCCACCTACCCTGAACCCCAAGGGACTGGAACCAAATGGAATGAAAAGACAAATGAATGCAATGTATACTCAATTGTATACACAGATGCAAGAACACCTACATAACGGAGGTGACTTGGGAAAGGCACGACTACCCCCCCCCACCCCCGCGGGAAAAAAACAAACACCAAAACCCTGAGAAACACAAGGTTCGAAAGCTGAGCTAGGTACAGCCTTGGTAAGAGGACAGACAGCATTCTACGCCCCTACACTAACTGGCAGGGTACTTGTGGGCAATCCCCCAAACCCTTTATGACCCAGTGACCAGAAAGCTGTAAGCCAGATGGTATTTCGTAATTTTTTTTCATTCTTTACTGTGGTGTTTTGTTTGCTATTTTAATAACCTCTTGTTGCTTTTCAGGTGCCATTCAGTAAATGTCTACCACCTAGTAAACATTGGGAGATTTCATTATATATATTTATTTATATTATTTCTAGTCAAATATATGTTATACACATATATATCATTATTTCACACTTAGTTCTCAGGCCATGTTATTGTTACCTTATACTCAGTTTTTCTTTTTTCTGCCTTATTGGGGATTGAACACAGGGCCTCTTGCTTGCTAGGAAAGAGAGCTTCCACCTGAGCCACGCTCCTGGTCCTTTGCTTTAGGCTGCTTTTTCAGTCTCATACTTTGGTCCAGGTTCAGGTTAGACTGTGATTATCCTACCTCTGCTTGCAGAGTAGCTGTGATTTCAGATATGTGTTGCCACACCTAATCCATTTTCTCCTTTTATTCCAAAGTATCCTTAAAGTTACACAGTAGCTAGCATAAGGACAGTTCTTAGTTTAAATTCATGGCTCAGAGGAATTGCTCAATAGTACTTGGTAGGCAAATGAATAAATGAATGTGGGGGAAAAACACATGGCAATATAGACTCCTTGGTAAACCCACAAACTTTCTGTTATACCTACACTACATTATACCTTCATATGCAATTGGAAGCTTTTTCTGACATTTCGAACTACATCAAGAATCAGATGAATAAGAATTACATTCCATCTGTGTGCGGCAGTACAACAGCCAGACAGCTCTGTCTTCACTAAACCCATAATCCAGCAATGAAAGAGTTACAGCTAGCTAAACAGAGGGCTTCATGGGCCAGCCCCAAGGCACAGGCTAGGGAATATTCTGGCAGGTGGTATTGAATATACTAGTGGACATACAGAATATCAGTCCTAGAAATAAGCAACTCATTTCATATCCTGCCACTTCTGTTTTCTCATCTATATATCAAACAGGAGTGCTGGGCTATACCTAACTGTCAAGGTCATCTTCAGGTTAAGTCTAGAGAGCTGAGACCACCCTCCCCACTCACACAATGGACAGGGAGGTGTGCCTTAAATCAGACTTAGCAAAAACAAATCCCACTTAACATCTGAATCACTTGCAACACTGATCAAATTCCTGACTGCCTCTTCCTTGAAAAGGATGGGTCTGTATGAGTCTCGCAGGGTGCAATTACTTGTCTGGAAGAGAAGATTCACTGAGGCTAAAGGGACAGACAGTAGGGTAGGCAAGGCCTTTTCCTCTTTGGCAAGAAGACTTTCTCCCCCATCCCCAAACTAGGCTCCCTCTCTATGCAAAGGCTACATGCTTCCAGGGGGTTTTATGGACTGAGAATCCATCCCTCTTAATGGTACTGGTTAATCGTGCCCTGTTCCAAAGTTCTTTCCAGCTGTGCTGAGCCTCCTGCATCTGAATTCAAGGAAGTAGCTGGAAGGTAGAAACCAGAGTGGCAACATCCAACCGCAACCTATGGAAGAGCCAGTCAAAAGTGCTGGGTGCCCTCGTGACCCATCACATGGAGTGAAGAAAGGGCACACCTGACCATGTTGGTGACTGGCAAGTTGTAACTGGAAAGAAAACTGAAAGTTTTGAGCACTCTTGTCCAAATCAATCATGATTGAGACCCAAGGGAGTTTTTGTGCTGAGAAAAAAAAATCAGGCAATATCTAAAGATTGTCTTCCATCTATACATTCCTTAAAATGAACCTGACCTTGTGTTTCAAACAGAATTTGGTGATGCAATGCCCTCCAGACCAGAATGGTATTGTTACGTCTTTTTCCTCATCACCCTACTTCTCTCTCCACAAATACCCCTGCACAATTCAAATACGTTGTAATGGAAAGGAGAAGAAATGCAAGGCTTTCCTTCAGACAAGCTCAGAGATCCTGGCCAGGTTGGGTCGTCTCTGTGTGCCTTGGTTTCTGATCAGGTACAATGAAGAGTACATCCAAAGTGTGATGAAGATGAAGTGAAATGTGAGAGTAAGTGTGTAGGTAGCCTGCATTGCACAATCTTGCTACAGACCATATAAGGAAAGGACATCTGGTCATTTCTTACACACTGGTTTGTATCTTCTGCCACTACAGGGCAGAAAAATATCACAATGTCACTCCTCACTGAAATAATCATTGAGAATATTCTCAGTGTCTGTTGAACATTATTTAATGAGATGGGAAAATTGCATATTTTCTTTTATCTTGTGCTATATACACATTTACTCATAAGTTTGAAATAAGTTTGCTAATACAGATTTGGAAAGTCAAAAAGTGAAGGCCCATGGTCTTACTAGTCAAAAACAAACAAACAATTTAAAAAAACACAGCCAGTAAATATAGAACTCCCCTATGACCCAGCAGCCCCACTTTTGGGTATCTATCCAAAAGACCACAAACAAAGTCACAGTAAAGCCACCAGCACAACAATGTTCATCGCAGCGCAATTTGTCATAGCTAGAATCTGGAACCAACCCAGATGCCCCTCAGTAGACGAATGGATCAGGAAAATGTGGTACATATACACAGTGGAATTTTATGCCTCTATCAGAAAGAATGACATTGCCCCATTTGTAAGGAAATGGAAGGACTTGGAAAAAATTATACTAAGTGAAGTGAACCAGACCCAAAGAAACATGGACTCTATGGTCTCCCTTATTGGGAGTAATTAGTACAGGTTTAGGCAAGTTACAGCAGAGGATCACAAGAGCCCAATAGCTATACCCTTATAAGATGATGCTAAGTGAAATGATTTCCATGTTATGGAAACGATTGTTATATCACAGTTGTAACTACCTTCAACGTCCCATCTGTATCTGTAGCTTCTATTATTGATGATGTTCTTGTATCACCTTCCTGTGGTTGTACCTACACATCTCTGTAACATTATCTGAGTATATTGGAAACCATGTATACTGGTATTAGAACTAGGAAATTGAAAGGGAATACCAAAATTGAGAGACTCGGAGTAAAAAAAGAAAAACAACTACAAAAGCAATACTTGTAAAACTGTATGGTCTAAGTGAATGGAACACCTCATGGGGGGAAAGGGAAAAGGGGAGGGGGAGGGGGTATGAGGGACGAGATAACAAACAGTACAAGTAATGTATCCAATGCCTAATGTATGAAACTGTAACCTCTCTGTACATCAATTTGATAATAAAAATTTGAAATTTAAAAAAAAAAAAAAAAACAGCCAGGTGCCAGTGGCTCAGACCTGTAATCCTAGCCGCTCAGGAGATTGAGATCTGAGGATTGCAGTTCAAAGTCAGCTTGAGCAGAAAGTGTGAGAAACTCTTATCTCCAATTAAGCACCAGAAAAGCTGAAAGTGGAGTTGTGGCTCAAGTGGTACAACACTGGCCTTGAGCAAAAATGCTCACAGACAGCACCCAGGACTGGCACCCCTGCCACACACAAAAACCCAAAACCAAAAAGAAAATATGACAAATGTTTTGAGCACTGTACTTCCTGTGAGAACACCTACCACATCCCCAGTCTTTAGCTTTTTGGTGAGACTAAAAAGATCTCCAGTGATGTTCCATACATCTCTACTGCTAGGAGCACTGGATACAACAAAGGCAAAAGACCTAAAGGACTACACTCCTCCACTAAACAACACCCAGGTTCTAAGCACCTAACAAAGGACTCACATTAGAAGGTAACACAGGAAAAAGGACACCAGCCAACAACCATTAGGGAAGGATTTGAAGAAACTGCGTTGGTCTTGGAAGTTTGGTCAGGAATGCTGACATCAGAAAGATTCCAAAAAGATGTTTAATTTGTTGAAACAAATTTCAAAAATTAGGAATAGAGAGAATTGAATGGTTCCAAAAATAGGAGGCCCATGCGTTTTCAAAGAGCGCTGTAACAGACATCTTGAGACCGAACTGAATCGAGACGATGCTGATGAACTGCCATCAGGTAGAGAGGACCCACGTTTGGGAGATGTGGAGCACGGCTCTAGAACTGCAGAATGAGAAATCCTGAAAGGCATCCAGCAGCTTTCCAGGATGTCCACAATGCTGTACACCTGACAATGGACAAACATGCCCGGGCAAACCTCCAACCATCTGCCCAGAATAGAAGGAAATCTAACTGTGAGATAGCAGGATTTGATTGAGGCTTAATGGGGAAAACCAACACATCTATTTCTAAAACATTAGCCAAACTGAAGTTGGTGGGAAACATTCTGATAAACATAGAAAGAACTATTAGTGAATCCCATTTATAAGACTTTGGGGGGTGGCATAATCTTAGGTGATTAAAAGCAAAAAACCCACAGAAACTAAAACAAACAAATTGAAGACTCCAAGAAAAGACAATTTCTGAGTGAGAATACAACTGTTAACCACTGTTAACATTAAGAAATTACCCAAGCTTAAGCTAGGTGTGGTGGTGCACACCTATAATCCCAACATGAGGGAAGCTGAGGGGGCAACTGCAAGTTCAAGACCAACTTGGGCTATGCACAGAGCCCCTGTCATTCCTAAACAAATAGATAATAAACAAAGAAGCAAATAAATAAGAAGAAAAAGAAATTACTGAAGCTTAGTCCTCAAAATTATCAACAACTACAAAAGAGGTAGTGATGCCCTTAGAGAGATAGAAGCCTCTACTTTCTGAGTTTGAATATTAGCTCTGTAAAATCTTAGCTGTGCAACCTCTGTCAAGTCACTAAACCTCTCTGAAGTTTCCAGAGGGTTATCCCTACCCTCACTAGAGGATTGGATAAACAATTCATACTAAGCTGCTCTGCAAAGCGCCAAGAGCTGCACCACTGTAGTATGGCAAGGAACCCCTCTCAGAACTGGAATGTCTCTCTCCTTTAAAGCAAGAAGCAAATACCTGAAATGTCACACATCCGCCTTCCGGTGCTGCTGTGTGCCCTCTGGGGGGTTCTGTGCCTATAAATAATATGGGGTTTGTTTTGTTCCTCTTCCACCTCTTCTTCATCCACAGACAACAGTGGTTCAATAAAATAATCCCCATCATAGGACCGGAATGTGCCCAGCTGCAAATGAAGAGATAAGACATTGATGTCATATCACTCAGCCAAAGGCAGAAAAACAAACAAACACAAAAAAAGCAAAGCACAACCAAACATAGTTGAAAGATTTCAAGTAGAGACAGGGCCCATGGTGCAAAGGCCCCTTCCCAAGAGGGCTGCTTAAAGTGAGGATGGGGCCACCCTTTTGTGGAAAAGTGTTTTATCTCCACACCCTGCCGCATCTGTGCCTTGTGTGTGATGACTCTGGCTTATTGAACCATCTTGCAGCTTACTGGGTAGATTTCTTGCTATCCAAATCTAGCTTTTCCATAGTACCAAACTTCCAATCACACTATTCCAACATACTGTTCAATGAGAATGTTTCTGGGTGCTAAGGCTGCCACGAGGCTTGGGGACAAATGTGTGCTATACAGGGAAAAGCTGCAGATTCTGAGGCCTTCTCACCGATTCAAATCCAGGAGGCTGTGAATGGAGTTACTTTAAGCAGGCCCTGTGAGCAGACCCAGACCACCAATCATTTCGGCTAGCAGAGCAGCTTATCAGCTGATGTTGGCCACGATGTATTTTAGGTGGCACCACCTGGGGCCCTAGCAAGGCACCTGTCACAATCCCTTCCCATAGCAACAGGAGATCGATGCTCCCGGTATTGGAGTCAAACTACCCTAGCTTCCGGTCCTAGCACCACACCGACACACCCACCTTGGGCCAGTTTCTTAACTACTCTTGAGATTTAGCTTTTTTCTTTTGGGTGTTGGTACTAGGGCTTGAACTCAGGGCCTAGGAACTGTCCCTGAGCTTATTTTCTTTTTCCCTCAAGGTTAATGCCCTACCACTTGAGCCACAGCTCCACTTCTAGATTTTTGATGATTAACTGGAGATAAGAGCCTTAGGAACTTTGCTGCACCAGCTGGCTTTGAACCACAATCCTAAGATCACAACTCCTGAGTAGCCAGGATTACAGGCATAAGCCAGCTGTTTCCAGCTCAGATTTAGTATTTTTGTTTGTCTCTCTGTTCTCTGTAGGGGTAGTTGTGTTGGACAAGAGGATGAGATAAGGCAAGGTGTCTGGCACTTTCTTAGGACTCAGAACCAAGGAGTGTGGCTTTTGGTGCTGCACTTGTGTTAATTTCCAGCCCTGGGGACACAACGTGCCCTTCACCAGTGGTTCTGAGCATCCCTTCTCCCCTCCCCCCATACCTACATGTTTTGCCAATGATCACTGAAGCCTCAGGATGAACAACTCAAAGCAAACACCGGAAGACAGTGGAACTGAGTGCCTTGTGCCATCTCCAGAGGATGGACAGGGAGAAATCAAGTTCTTTTCACCCCTCCCCAGTCCTCTTCCCCCTCAGAGAGATAATAAGAAGCCTCTATATACTCTTCCCTGAGCACAGGAGAAATAAAGGCCCCTTTAGGAAGCATAGTACTAAATCATGGACTAAATCATGTGAAGCCTACCAGAGACTCCAACACCGAGGAAGAACCTAGGAGTTTAGCTGCTGAATTGGGATTGGGAAAGGGGAATCCCAGGCACAGGAAGGAGGAGACTTTGCAAACCTTCCCTATTAGGTGGTATAGAAGCTGCTGAATGGTGCCAATGCTGGCATCCTGAAATTGGTCTTTAAGGGCACAGATTTGGTCTGACTATGGGTGAAGAGCTCAGTTTCAGACTATGGTTTAAGCTTGGGATGGAATCTCAGCTCTTCTATTTCCCAGCAGGGTGGTCTAAAGTAAGATTCCAGCTCTGAAATCCTTGTTCTTACTTATCAGTAAAATGCATTATGCGGAGGACTGAGCTGTGTGAGGATCTGGATGACATGAAGCCTATCTCAAGTTCTTAGGACAGCACCAGCAGTCAAAGTTCAACACACAGGCTCATGCCTATAATCTTAGCTACTCAGGAGACTGAGATCTGAGGATTGTGAGTTCAAAGGCAACCCAGGCTGGACTCTTTTCTCCAATGAACCACTAAAAAATCAAAATCAAAACAAAACAGTACTAGAGGGGTGACCCACATGGTAAAGTGCTTGCCTTAAGAAGAAACAGCTAAGGGCAGGCTTCCAGTTCAAGCCCAAGTACCAACACAACTAATAAAACATGTAAATGATTATGGCATTATTAGCTGCTGGTGGGGGTCATGAACAACTAGGAAAAAATACAGTACCCAAGGATCCAATAAGGGAGATGCATGGATGAATCGACTCCGCTGCCAAGTAGAAAGGAATAGAAGATGAACAAAGAACTGTAGCCTACTGGAGAATGTGACAAATGTCCTCAGAGTGGCATTGTGTACATGAAGGTGATGGGCAGGGGTGGCATCAGTTGGGAGAGCTAGAGACAGGTCTCCTTGGAGAGAGGAGATGAAAACTGGCACTTTATAGGATGGGATGTGTTTCAAGCCTGGAAAGCTGAGTGAAGAAATCTGAAGAAAGGAGCACAGAGCAGACTGCTTGAATCACAGGATTTCAGGGACATTAGGACTTTGAGTGAGTAATGGGAAGGGTGTTAAATACCAGATGAAGGAATTTATGTATGTTCACTAGGTGGTGATGTGATCTGGGGCCCAGACATGATTAATCTGTTACTGGTGTGTCAAGGATGGAGGGAGAAAAAAAAAAAGCTGCAGGAGAAGATGGTAGGTGGAAGTATTTCTTAGGCAACAATCCTAGTGAGAGCAACAGAGAAGATGGCTGAAATATACATGTTCAGCAAAGATGAGCAATGCATTTGAGATGAAATTCAGCAAAACTGGTAACTGACTTGGAGGGGTTTGTGCTTGGCATGGCTCATTCTACTCAAGTCAAAGATTTCTTGAGTGAAGTGTTAGCACATCCTGGTGTAGCAGCTACTACAGAAGTTATAAAGAGAAGTTCTTGGGAAGAAAGAAAATTTCCAAAAGGAAGATAAACTGCTTGAAGGGGGTAGGTGGGGACGTGAGGGGTTAGAACTGGATTAATGGCTGATATACAAAGTACCAGCCAGGATGCCTATCTTTAAGACAGATGCAGTCTCTGCTCCCCAAAAGAAGCAGATTGCAAATTAAATGCAATATAAATGGGATGATCCCAGAGCAGGCTGTGCTTTGGGAAGCCAGAGATCTCACTTCCCAACAAGACCACTGTGTGCAAGCAAGCATTGCCACCTAAAACCACCAATGGAATGGAAGGTTCTGAGCAGCAAAACATTTTTTTTTTCAACTGCTGGGGCTACTAGGGTTCAGTCGTGGAGGCGGGGAGAGAGGAGGAGTAAAGACTGTTTACACACTTGACATACACAAGCAGCCTTTCTCTCTCGGGTTCTGGAATCCGGGGGTTACTACCTTGAAACCTGGTGGTGCTGTGTGACCCGCTGGGCATGGACTCCCAACTTGTGCCCACCTTAGGCGGTAACCGGAAAGTCCAGGCAGGCTCTAACTCTGGGCCAGATGACTCACCGCAGCACCCCCTCCCCCTCGCCAAGCTGCGGTCTCCGCCTACCCCCACACCACCTCGGCCACCGACTCTGGGAGCTGCGATTCCAGGAGCTTGGCTGGGAGATAAAGGGCCTCATCCCTTTCCACGCATCCCAGCTGCCTAGATCTTTCGACTCCTAATCTTTCGACTGGCTTCACCCTCCAAAGGACGCTTCCTTTGGGAAGAAGAGGAGGCGACAGCCAGACCAGGAACTGAAGACCCCAAGCGAGGCAGGCAGCGTGCGCAGCGGGCGGCAGAGCACTCCGGGTGAGTACCCAAGCCCTTTTAGAAGAGGTGATAAAGGGGGTGTGAGGGGTTGGCTCCGGGGAGGAGTTAGATGCCTCAGGGGCACAGATTTTAATGCCATGTTGCGCGTCCGTGCCCTGCGCAGAGGGCAAGCAAAGCCAGCCGCGGGAAAGTTTCTGCGTCATAGCGCGTGGTGGAAACGCACGTCGCCAGGAAAAGTCAAGGACCACCCTCGTGAGGGCCAGCACCTCACATCAGTCGCTCAAATGTCCCCGGAAGAGGGGAGGGACGCCCCCCAAGATCTAGTGGAGGGCAAATGGAGGGGTCCGAAAGCTGGAGGTCCAGGACCAAGTTGGATCCCCCATCCTCCCTCCAGAAGTGCGTATTTATTAGCAACGCTGGGAGGTGCCCGCCCCGCCCATCCTCCTTATTGAAAGGACTTTTGCAGACACCCCCCCCCCCTCCCCTCCACCAGCTCCTTTGAACCTCCTGGGGTTCCAGAAAACCGGAATCGCCCGGGGGTTGGCCTCTCCAGACACTCTCTCACAGTTCCTGCATCTCGGGCCACCCCGCCAGCAGGGTGCAGAGTCGGA
This sequence comes from Perognathus longimembris pacificus, assembly GCF_023159225.1. Classification (NCBI taxonomy): domain Eukaryota; kingdom Metazoa; phylum Chordata; class Mammalia; order Rodentia; family Heteromyidae; genus Perognathus; species Perognathus longimembris. The sequence continues at coordinate 53,980,715 of NC_063170.1, forward strand.
CTGCGCTGCACCCCCACTCAGCTTCTTCCATCCGAAAACATCCTCGGTTTACAGCAGGCTCCGCCCACTCTCCCCGCCCTCCGAGTCCTGGGCCCACCCTTCCGCTCTTGGGATGGGACCTGTTCCCCGTCAATCCGTGTCCGCTTTCAAGATTCTTTGCATGTGATTTAAAAAAAAAAAAAAAAAAAGGCTTGGGAAGAACGCCGGGGGCTCTAGATTACACTCAGCCGTCCACAAACCACACCGAAGGACCTCCCCGTCCCCGCGCCTGGGGATTGTCAACCCACGTCCCCGACTCCGGACGCACCAATGAGGCGTCGGGTCCGCCCAACGCTCAGCTGCTCCGCTGCCCGGCGGCCAAGCTTTGCAGCCAGAAAACCACTACTCCAGCAACTTTCTCCGAGTTTGGAAGCCGACTTCCAAGCTGCACGCAGCGTTCGGCTCCGCACAGCTGAGCCGGATCCGGCCCCTGCCTCTCCCCCCGGAAAGCTCCCACACTTCTACCAGCGACGCGTGCGCTCCTGGCACGCCCAGAGAGGTCTCCCCCCCCCCACCCCAACTCGGGGATCTAGCCGAGCGCCTCTGGTATCTCTCTGAACGCTCGAGCAGAGACTCCGTGCAGTTCACGGTGCAGACGAGGGGGCAATGAAGTCTAAAAAGAAGCGGATGAGGGGGGCGGGAGGGTGGGGAGGGCTCGCGCTCCCACTTACCATTCCCGAGCAGAGGCTAATGACGGCCGTGTGCTCAGACTTGGTGTTGACATGGCCTTTGTAGAAACAGTGCTTGAGTTCCGCTTCTTCTTCGGAATAAAACTTGGTCTGGTTCACCGCGGGCTCCCCGAGGAGGGTGACAGTGAACAGTGGAGCGATAAATCCGGCATTGGCGGTGAGATTAAATAGAAACTGCTGGCCGAAGGCGGAGAGGCGGTAATGCGCCTGGGAGGAGGTAGAGGAGGAAGAGGAGGAGGCGAAGGCAGGCCAGGGGTCAGAGGCAGAGTTAATGCTCCGTCGCCTTCTTTTGAAGTGCACGTTCGTGGGAAAGGGCTCGCCGAGGGCGTTCACTCGGATGGGGGACGCGATTTCGTACTCGCTCAGGGTCTCTAACAACTTGGCTGCAGAGAAAGGCAGAGGTGGGAGAGCTATAAACTCATTTTCCCCGCAAGTTTTAATTTAAAAGGAAAGGAGAAAAGGGGGGGGGGATTGTTCAGACTTAATTTCCAGCCCAGTCGAGCGAATCCTTCCCCTCTTCATCAGTGGACTAATATTTACAAAATGCCTACTATGTCACCCTAAGAGTCAGGAACCCCGGGGGCACTGGGGACACACGCTGGAAGCCAGACAATGAACAAGATAACAAGATAATGCCAGATCCAGATAAATAGCCTGAATAAAACAAAACGTACACTATCTAGTGAGCCCAGTTACTAAGTAACTTTCATTTGAGACCTGAGGATGGGGAAGGCTGAGAGATCAGATTCAAAGTGGGGTCGTGGGGTAACCAACTTCCTTCCCAATGTCGGTTCCCTTCTCCCTACTCACACACCCCAACAACTGGCTAGAGTATGACCCCGAGAAGGGTGAGGCTCCGAAGCGGGAGGTAATTCTTTCTAGGAAAAAAGGAGAGGCCTCTTGCAGCAGGGGTGCCCCCGCCCAGGAGCAAGTTTGGAGAGGCGACAGATGCCAGGGTGGTGGGGGTTTCCTCGGGGAGGAGGAGGTGGGGGGTCTCCAGCCTTCTGATTACCTTGCCTCGGGTGCAGCCTGTCCTTGCGCACGGCCGCCGCGGCGTCTGGGCTCCCCATCTCGGCCAGGTCCCGCACCAGGAGCGTGAGCAGTGTGGCCCAGGATACAAACTGCATGGTGCTCCCCACCCCTCCCCCCGCCGCCCCCACCCCCCGCCCTCGTGCCCGCTCCGCCGGGGGCCGCGACGCCGAGCCGACGGGCAGCGGCCGTGCAGAGCGCGCGCCCAGCCGGCCGCCAACTTTTTTTTTTGACTTTTAGGAGTCGCTGAGGTCTGGCGATGAGGGTCCCGTGTGCGCTCGGCTGAGCAACGCTGCCGCCTGCCGAGAGCTCAGCCGCTCGGGCTTCAGCAGGAGCCGCAGGAGGAGGAGGCGGAGGAGGCGGAGGACGGCTGGGGCTCCGCTGCTCGGCCGCATAATGTCCAGCAAGCCGGCAGGAGAAGGCGCGGGACGTGCGCTCCCCGGCGCGCCGGGCGCCCTGTGCTGGACGGGGTAGCGGAGCGGCTTCTTGAATGGGGGGCTTGGAGAGGCGCGGGGGGGGGGGGGTGCCGCGAGGGGCCGCGGGGCGTCCCCGCTCAAATACCCCCGGTGCACGCCTCTCGGAGGAGGAGGAGAGGGGAGGAGAAAGCCGGGCGGCGCGGCCCGCCTCCACACCACGTCCCCTCCTCGGCCGGCCCGTGCGGGACTCGCGGCCCGAGGCCCCGCCAGCCACCAGAGGCGGAGATCGGGGGCGTCCCCGCCCGGCCGCGCCCCCTTCCTGAGGTCGGCTCTGGTGGGAGGGATGGGGCGGGGGGAGCCGGGAAAGTTCTCTCCCTGGGCGAGCGCGCACGGCTCCCGGAGTCTTTTCCTCCGGGCGTCCCCCAGCCTGCTCCGTCCCCGTCTCCCGCCGCCTCTCTGGGCCCCTGACTCCCTGGATTTCGTCCTTTCCTTCCTTTGCTCGCGGTCGGGGGCCCCGTCGTTTCCCACCCGTCCTTTCCTCTGGCTGGCTAGAGAGTGGAAGTGGCCCCCGGTAGAAAGGCTCCTCTACTTCCCCTCGTCCTCCCGGGACGAGATCGGCCACCTGAGCCCCGCTCTCCCCAGGGGGCTGTTGGCCGTGCAGTCCCACTCTGCTTCCAATCCATCCTCTCCGGGACATTTCGCAACGCTTGAAACCTGCCCGGGCTCCCCGCTTCCGCCTCCAGCCCCGGCGGGTCCTCAGGTTTTAGTAGGTCCCTAGCCCAAAAAAGGTTAAGAATCACTCTGGGCTACGAGAGGGGGCGGGGACTTCGCTGCTCCTGGCGGCCCCCAGATTAGAGATGGGGGAGAGAGGAGAAGAGAGCCAGCGCAAAGTTGGGGAAGGGCTAGCCACCCCAAGCCAGGGGACTTCTCAGTCACTTCCTCTTGCTTTTAAGGACTGAGGCCCGAAGCTCCCCAGCAGGCTCTGAGTCGTTGTTCTACACTACACCTCCCGCCCCCGCCCCGCCTTGGGGTGCTTGTTTGAAAGTCAGAAATTGTGCTTGGGAAGGGAGCCAGGGAGGGCCTGTAACCCTAGCTAGCTAGTCAAGAGCCTGGGATCTGAGGATCACGGCTCAAAGCCAGGTGGGGCAAGAATGTCAGAGATTCTTATCTCCAATGAAGCACCAAAATAGAAGTGGAACTGTGGCTCAAGTGGTAAAGCATCAGCTTTGAGTGGGAAAAGCTAAGGGACAGTGCCCAGGCCCCGAGAACTGGCACAAAGAGAAAAGAAAAACAAAACTTCAAAAAACAAGCCCAGAAAACTCACGTTTTCCTTTAGTCCTCAAGACATGTCATGTATGTATGTATTTGCTCAAAATATCCTCCAATCTGAGCTCTTTTACTTGGAAGTCCACCACTTTTGACTGAAAATATGAAAGGCTATCTAGAGGAAAGACCAAAAGGCAATACTCTAGAAGAGCCATCTAGTCTGAAAATAGTGGTACATACTTTTCTCCTGATATGCAAGACTGAAATTTTCTAAAGATATAGACACAGTTAACCTTTCCATTATCTAGCTGTGTTACTGGGATTTTGTTCACAGTCAGGCAAAGTAAAAATGAGCCAGAAGCTGGTGGCTCACACCTGTAATCCTAGCTCCTCAGGAGGCTGAGATCTGAAGATAGTGGTTTGAAGCCAGCCCAGGCAGGAAACTCTGTGAGTCTTATCTCCAATTAAACACAAAAAGAAAAAAGAAAATGGTTAGGTGTAGGGTTGTGCTCTTATAATCCTAGCATTCAGGAGGCTGAGGCAAGAGGATTACAATGGTAGCTGGGCTACATAGCTAGAATCTTATCTCAAGAATAAAAGTAATAATAAGGTAAAAATGAAGCACCAGGAAGATAGACGAGATCTCTTTTCATTCCATCGTTCTTTTCATTATATGATAAAATTCCTCACTATTACAGGGCTTGGGAAATGTTATACTGGAAGTATCCAGTAAAACTACTCAGAAATACAGCACTTTTCAGTGTTTTCTACTAGACAGTTTCCCTCTCAATTCAAATCTCTCTTGATGAAGAGAAGCTAACAGTGAAGAAGAAAATTTTCTGTGTGTACTCTCTCTCTCTCTCTTGGCTTCCCTTCTCAACTTTTGCTTGGTGATGAACTTTGCTTATGGTTTTATAATGTGGCTTCTGATACAACACAATCTTGTCCTTAAGAGCTGATAGGGAAGGAAGATGAAAAGTATTTCTGGGCCACCTCCAGAATTGCTGGAGACCCTGGGTTCTGAGCTTCTCTCCTCCTAAGTGTGCTGATGTTTTCTTCTATGGACAAGCTTGGTTCTACATCTCCATCTGTAGACAATCTTTAAGAACCAAAGGAAGATGTATTAGAAATCCTGAAACTGAAAGGCATAACTGAATAAAAATAATCTGTTATGAGCTAGGCTCAGTGTCTCACACCTGTAATCTCAGCTAATCAGGTAGCAGAGACTGGGAAGATTAGAGTTCAAGGCCAATCTGGGCAAGAGTTAATAAAACCCTTTCTTAGCCAATAAAGTGGGTGCGGTGCAACACACTTGTGATCCCAGCTAAGCACAGAAAATAGGGAAGATTGCAGTCCAGGCTGGCCTGAGTTTAAAAAGGCTGGGACAGGGCTGGGGATATGGCCTAGTGGCAAGAGTGCTTGCCTCGTATACATAAAGCCCTGGGTTCGATTCCCCAGCACTACATATATAGAAAATGGCCAGAAGTGGCGCTGTGGCTCAAGTGGCAGAGTGCTAGCCTTGAGCAAAAAAGAAACCAGGGACAGTGCTCAGGCTCTGAGTCCAAGACCCAGGACTGGCAAAAAAAAATAAATAAAATAAAAAGGCTGGCACATGGCTCAAGGGGTAGAGTGCTGCCTGCAAAGGACAAGGCTCTGAGTTCAAACTCCAGTACCACAAAAAAGAAAAATCCCCCAATCAACCACAAAAATAATCTTTTATGTGCCTTGTATCAGACCATGTCGTAATATAGTAAGTTCGTTACTTTTTACAGTAACTCTATGAGTCAGGCACTATCAGAACTTCATTTTATAGATAAGAAGATTGAGGTCCACCAATAAGGGAAAAGATTTTACCAGAATCTCTCACTAGGGAACTGAAAGACCTGATTAAGTTCTGTCTTCAAAGTTTACGCACACTTCATAACAATTAGTATTTATGTTGCAAAAAGTAAGTGATCACAAGTGTTGCTACATCTGGGAAAAGAGTGGCTAAAATTATCCAGACACTGCCTCAATTTTCTACTTAACATATATGTTAATTTTTCTTTTTCTCTCCTTTTCCTAAGGCTGGGCTAGTCAAGGAGAATCATATCAGATTTCCACTGATATATTACAGCTTTGACTCAGCACCTAAAACAGGTCTAGTACATGAGAGTTGCCTAAGAAAAAAATACTAATACTTAGGCTTATTACTTCTTAATACTTATTAAACCAACTGATTTAAGTAACTGAATAGAGCTCTCACCTTTGATTCAACAATGCAAAAATTAGTCCTTAATATACATATATATGTATTTGTATATATTTATACATGTACATTCATGTACAGAGTTTGGAGGTTGGTTCTGTTGTCAAGAGCTACCTAGGCCAGAAGGGAAATGTGGATTTAAAGAAAACTGACCCCTCACAGATGTTGTTCTAAAAGATACAGAACTTTTTGAGGTCTCTTAGAGTTCATGGAGAGATAGTTTTTAGCCCAGTGCCCAGTTTTCAGCTCCCAGGGTTTTACTGGAATTGAACGTTACTGAAGGTCAAAGGGGAAGTCTTCTTTGGCTGATGTTTTGTGAATTCTGGATCCCAGAGGACCCATGATGGACACTAGTTACCAGCAATACGTGGTCTAGGGGATGGACATGAGAGCCAGGACGTCACCAATGACAGGAAGGAGGTAGACATTACACCCATCTACTTCCACAGAAAGGGAAAGCACAGCCCAAACTCTCCTAAATAGTTTTCTGAGGAGTCCACAGCAGATGATTTGGGGAAAATAAAGGCCTCTGGTCCCTGGTAGCCCTGGATTCTGGTGAAGGCAGTAACAGCAGGTACTGTGGTAGCTGAGCTCTGCAGTCTTGGACATCACCCTCCCCCTCCTCCATTTTCTTACTGAGGGCTACGAGTGGGGAGGAATTGTGTCTTTGCTTGCCAGATGAACTCAGTGTGCCTTTTATCTACTGGATTCTCTTCACTGAGTTTCAGTTTTGTGTTAATGATTTAATCCTCAGCAGTCTAGCCATTGGGTATTTATACTGTCCCCATGATACTTAGGATGAAAATAGCCTTCATCAAGTGACAAGCAATTCAGTGTGTGACAACTAGGAGGCGCAGCACTGGGATTTGCACTCCAGTGGAGATGGCTGTCACTTGGAGCAGCCTAGGAGTACTAACACACACGCACACACGCACACACACGCACATGCAAATTCACCTTGTTCTTAGTCATTCAAACTTTATACTTGAACTGATTAAAAAAACGATGTGGAAAAACGTTTTTTCTCCCAATGCTTGCTGTATCTATACAACACATGGCAAGTCTGCAAAGTGGGCACCATCCATGGTCTGCTTACTCGCCAGGCATTCCCTTGGTTCCTTGTCATTTGAGGCAACTGCATGTCATGCTGTGGGACTAGCTTCAGAGCCCAATATGAATCCCATTAGGACTCTTTATTAGGACTCAGCCTTCAAACTTTTATTCTGTATCTTTTAGTATCCTGTGTCCTGAGAATGTCAGAGCTGGAATTCAGCATCCTAAATACAAATGCAACTCACACATGACAAGACTTCCTCCTGATCCCCAAACCACCCCTACCTACCAAATCTAAGAGATGGCAATACAAAGCCTAGAGAGGATTGTTGGAGATAAGCCCTCAGTGAATCTGGTCTAGCTCAGGGAATGTTGAGATATTCTAGGTTTGCTCTCTGCCTTGTCTTGGACTGGATAGTCCAAGTTAGATTCATGGTGGTTTCATGCTATCTTTTGTTAGACTTTCAGCTATACAAAAACGAAGTATTCATCTATCTCCCGAACACATCACCATGGGAACACTTCATAAATACCTATTCAATGATTTAGCTATTGCCACCAATTTGGTACAAGTTTTCAGAGGCACTATTTCTCTTAGTGGTTAAAAATGTCATCTCTCTCTGTCTCTGTGTTTGTTTACCTGTCTCTTACCCACAAACACAAACATCTGAAACAACTGTAGTAATTTCTGTTTCTCACAGTATCAATACTCTTAGGGAGGTAAGTCCTGCTGTAATCAAAATTATCATGAGCCAGGCCCTGGTGGTTCACACCTGTAATCCTAGCTACCCAAGAAGCTGAGATCTGAGAATCATGGTTTGAAGCCAATCCAGGCAGGAAAGATGATAAAACTCTTTAACCACGAAAAGCTGGAAGTGGAGGTGTGGCTAAAATGGTAGAGTACAAGCCTTGAGGAAAAAAAAGCTAAAGGACAGCACCCAGGCCCTAATATGGGCACCAAAAAAAAAAAAAAAAAAAAAAGATTGCCGTGATTTCCGGAGTAAGATTCTCTCTCCAGTAAGTAGGAACCCAGGAGGACCCATTCACTGCTCAGCACAAGCCAGCGTGAGACCTCTTTAGTGGGTAGGTCTTATATCCTCTGCTAGTTCTAAAGATGGAGTACAAACGGTTGCTGGTTTCATAGGGTGTGGTAAAAATAAGTTAATCAAGTCAAATGCTGGCTCAGTGCCTGAACACTGAAGGTGATGTCTGTGTTGGAGTCAGTGATCTCCCTAGCCCCCATCTGCTAGTTGGGAAGGCTGGATTCTGACTTACGACCCAGAGGGATGCTAGAGGTGGCGTCCTCCTTTGTCATTAATCTTTCACTCCTCTACCTATCCGTTCAACTTAGGAGCCTTCCTCTTTCTCTTACTTCCAGCACCTGTGTGCTTACCCTAGCTTTTATAGCCCCTCATAGTGTTCCAAATTTTAAACTCTTTCAGCCAGATTGACTCTTCCACAGCCCTGCTTAAATGAGAAATCTGTGGCTGTCCAACTGAACAGATCTCAAACATGGGCTTTGTTGTTTGGATACACTAACAGAGTCTTTCACATAGCCAAGATACAACTTACCTCTGAACATTAAAACAACCCTATTTTTATGTAGTGCTTCGTTTTTAATTAAGTAACTTTGTGGGATGATGCTTAAGAGATTTCCTGTCCTAATGGTACTTCCTTTACTGCTCATCCCCAGGAACAGTGAATAATACTGTTGTCATTTTTTTCTGGTTGGATATGGCACTCAAACTCCATCAACCTGGGTGCTGTCCCTAAGCCTTTTCGCTCAAGGCAAGTGCTCTACCACAGGGCCACTTCCAGTTTTTCGGTAGTTAACCGGGAATAAGAGTCTTATAGACTTTCCAGCTGGAGCTGACTTTAAACTGCAATCCTCAGATCTCTGCATGCTGAGTAGTTAGGATTACAGGCAGTCATGAGCCACAAGCACCTAGCTGAATCATATTGTTTTAATCCTCCAGACACCCAACAAAATACTGGACATCAGCCCCACTATGTGAAGGGTAAAATGAAGACCAGAGGAAGCAAGTGATTGGCTTTTAGCTGAGGAGAATTAAAGCTAAGTTGCTTGATTTCAAGGCTGGCACTCCTCAACTACAGGATAAAAGTCTATCTATCTATCTATCTATCTATCTATCTATCTATCTATCTATCTATCTATCTATTTTTCCCAGTCCTGGGGCTTGAACTTAGGGCCTGGGCACTCTCCCTGAACCTCTCTGTGCTCAAGGCTGGCACTCTACCACTTGAGCCACAGTTCTACTTCTGGCTTTTTCTCTGAGGAATAGAACCCAGAGCTTTGTGAGTGCTAGACAAACACTACCGCTAAGCCACATTCCCAGCCTGACTGATAAGAGTCTTATTAAGACTTAGTCTCTCAAGCTTCATACAGGGCACCGTGTTAAGCTCAAGGACAAAACTGAAGAGTGAAAAGGCAAATACTGGTAGATTTCAGATATTAGACAGTGAGGCTCAAAGTGCCATCAGAGGGTAGAGTTTAGAGAGTCAGGCACAAATGTGGCAGTCTAGACCAACTGGAGTCACGGAGGAGAATGTCCTCCTAGACCCTCAGAGTGCACTTAGTAACTTATAAGACTAGCCCTTGGGAGCACTGCTCTTCAGTGGCCTTATGACCAGATAATTCCCTTTTGTTTTCTTCAAATATAGAGATTTGAATTTAGATCCTTGAGCTTAATCACATTGCTTGCTGAACTGGTGCTCTACCACTTGAGTCACACCTCCAGCATAGCTTATCACTGCCTATATTGGACATGGAATCTCTCACACCTTTCTGCCCAGGCTGAGTTTGAACATCAAAACATTACAGGCTGGGATTACAGGTGCCAGCCACAGATGCCCAGCTGTCCTAACTATACTCACAGTCCAAATCAACATCTCTGTAGGGTTCAGGCCTCTATGTAAATAACACCTGGCTAACAGGCTTGAGGGATTTGAGTTCCCTGCAATGAGCTAATTTGGGGGCTGTCTTCAAAGGTTTTCCAAAGCACTTTTCCAATCATCTCAGCTACTGTGATTGGCAAGAACAATGGAAAGGAGGTGGGGACAATCAACTGTGTGTCAATTTGAAGTGTGTAAAAATGTGTCAGTGCATCACATGTACCAACCTGGCTGGGAAATGAGATTATGTGACATCAAATCAACACCTGTTATAAACAGTGTGTTCGCCTTTGTGTTCACTGACAGCACTAGCACAGAGTTAGTTGCTTCCTGAAATGTAAGCCTAGCAATTAGTGCCTTGTCAAGTCCCCCAGAGATGGTGGCAAAATCATCACTTTTGCAGTTACTTTCCCCCCACAAAACAAGTCTTGCAGTGCACATCTATGGCATTTGTGGCAACACCACTGGATACACTCCAGCTGATGTGAGGCTGTGTGCAAAAGGGAGTTACAAAAACCAAGAATTCTGTGGTAGAACTTCCCCCCCCCCATACCCTCACTCAGGTAGTGGGTGTACCTGAACATAGGGTACAGTAGGCAATACAAATTTATCTATGTAAATGTTTCAGCCCTCCTTATTTAGCTTATTAATGGTGTTCTGTGGCGGTTTGTATTTGCCCAGGCAGGTGCTTTACCATTTGAACGATGTCACCTACCCTTTTTGCTTTAGTTATTTTTCAATTAGGGTTTGGTCTGGCCTGGACTGTAAGCCTCCTACTTATGCTATGTTGATAGTCACATGCTGTCATATCAGCTTTTTACTGGTTGAGATGAAAGTCTATTGAACTTTTCCCCCAGGTGAGTTTTGATCCTCTGTCTTCCCTTTCTCTGCCTCATGAGAAGGATGATAGGCATAAGCCACAGTGCCTGGCTTCAGCTCATTCATTAATTCTGAACATAATCCTCGACTTTGGGAACCTAATATTTACTGTATGGTACTTCTTCAGAAAAAAAAATGAAGGTTAAGGTGGAAAAAGAACTACTAATTACATATTTGGTCTTTGTGTTCAAGAGTGGTAGAGGTCTTATAAAGAGGAAGCTAACAAAATGAATACCAGGAAATGGAAGTACATTCTGTTCAGACGGGGGAGGGAGGGCAGGAGAAGGGGCCATAGGAATGAAAAGAGAAAGAGTGAGCAAATACAAACAAACACAGCCAATGTAAAAATGAACTACAAAACCCAAGGGTAGGGATTCGAGGAGGGAAGATTCGGGAGAACAATAGAGGAAGGGACATTATTCAAGATGCATTTTACTCACAACCTGACTTGTGGCATTGAAATTACTTTGTAAAACTACTTAGTGAAATAATAATAACGATAATAATAATACTTTTTTTAAAAGAGAAAACTGACAAATTCAGGACCTATTTCACCTCACAAAAAGAAAGGGACCATAAAGAGACTGTAGGTAAATGAAATATTAGGCAATTATTAAGAAGGGAATGGAAGACCCATATGTTTTATGAATTGTTTAGCAGCCAGATCTCAGTGGTGTTTGTCTAATTAAGTCCTACTGTAATAAAAAATGAACTACAATGGTAACAAAGGACTCAGCCTGTGTTAGACTATATATCTATAAAAGTCTCAAAAGATGGATATATATCCCTGTGTGATCAGTTGTTCTTTCTGGGACCAGGAACTGGTTTCTACTATATTTGCTCCCATATGGTATAGATTATTCTTATAAAAAGAATACAGTGTGTGTGTGTGTGTGTGTGTGTGTGTGTGTGTGCTCAGGTGTGCGTACACACCTGAGCACATACACACGTGCTAGTCCTGGGGTTTGAACTCAGGGCCTGGGCACTGTCTCTGAGCTTTTTCTGCTTAAGGCTAGCATTCAACTGCTTGAGCCACAGCTCCACAATGTTTTGATAATTAATTGGAGATGAGACTCATGGACTTGCTTGCCTAGGCTAGCTGCGAGCCACAATCCTCAAATTTCAGCCTCCCGAGTAGCTAGGATTTAAAACGTTAGCCACTAATGCCCTGCAAAATACTAATTTTTAATGAGGAAAAAATAGTTTTTTTTCTTTTAAATAGAGATGATTCTAAAAGAAATATATACTGGTGTTGCCAGCCTTAGGGGAAAATGTTCTCTTATATAATGTATAGGGTTATATCTTTTTTGGTAGCATTTCTGTTTCATCAAATGCAAATCACTTGATGTATTTTGCATACAGGAGACCACCTCCCTGGAAAAGAGTTACAATGTCTGTCAAGCTTTTGATGGAAGCTTGTGACTTAGCAATGTAAGCCCTTGATAGATGGTTATCAGGGACTTAAGACACGACTGGAAAATAATGTCCGAGTAGCAGGAAAAGAATATCAGCTTTCCTAACTGCTCACTGTGTAAGCAGAGAAGACATTTAGTGGTGCACTCCATAAATATGCTTACCGAGTACCTACAATGTGCTATGCACTTTTCACATAGCAGAAGAGTTCACAGTTCGGCAGAAACAAGAAACGTTGTGCGAAAGGCGTACGGGAATCCTGCCTTACTTGTGGATGTGAGGCATGTGGTTCTGACCAGATACAGTCAAAAACAATCAAAGAAATGTGATTTTACATGAAAAATCACATATTTCAAAATTCCCACAGGGATTGCCTTCCTTGAGTGCTTGTTATCATCTGTCTGTTGAGTAGAAATCATTGTGTCACCTGCACAGTGTTCCCCTACCCTTCATTTTGTGATCAGTCTGTCTCCTTAAAAGAGCAAATGGTGCCCAACAAAGTAAGGTAAAAAATGATCATGTCCAAAAGGGAGGGAGGAAGTGGAAAGGCTTATAACATGCTTAATTAAGTGATAAGGGGACAATATTAGATGTGTTGAAAGCACCATGATTTTAGTGAAGTTTCTAGGGCAGTGTTACAAGAAAAAATGAGTTGAGCATTGGTATAGCCCTGAATGCACAGTTTTCCCTTTGAAGCTATGCATGTGCTGATATTGAGGCCCTAACTGGGCCAAACTAGACAAGATCTGCCAACTGTAAGAGAGCAAGGTGGATTAGAGGAAAAGAAGGTGGAGGGTTTCAGTTAACCATCAAAAAGCCTAAAGTAGAAGTGTGGCTCAAGTGATAGAGCATTAGCTTTGAGCAAAACACATAAAAAGCTCAGGGACAGTCCCAGTCCCTGAGTTCAAGTCCCAGGACTAGAATGACACACACACACACACACACACACACACACACACACACACACACACACATCTAAGGCAAAAAAAGAAAACTAGAAATACTTAACCTCATCATAAAACAACAAACTGCACGAGGAAAAACCTCATGTCTTCAGCCATTGTGTGGTGCTAATGCAAAAGTCCAAAGACTGAGCTATGGGCAATGAATAGATGGATATTGACTGGCTCACAGCTGTGGAAGCTAGAGGTCAGTATCAAAGAACCCAGGTCTAGCAAGAATCTTCTTATCACATTGTAATGGAAAGAACAAAGGACCTCCTTACTGCCTTCCAAAGAAAAGCCTTCTAACTATATTATAGGGCAGAAGGGAGATCATGGGGATAGGATGAGAGAAGGAGAGAGGAAGACAGAGGAAGGGGTCAAAATCTCCTTTTATAAGGGATCCATTCCTGCCACAGTGGGGTTAATTGATTCACCCTTCCTCATGGTTTCACTAGACCCCACTTCCTTGAGTTCCCATGTGCTTTTTTAGGGGGACCCATTCATAGATGCATGCATGCACACATACATACATACATACATAGGGGGACCCGTAGTCATACATCATCACAATTAAATTGCAAGTTAAGTGTCAAATTGAGAAAAAAATTCTGCTTATAGCCCATCTTTCGATCACTAAGAGAAACCTGTAAGCAATTTCAATGGACATCTCACAGGTAAGAAAATACAAAGGGCAGAAACTTGTGAATAGACACTTGATTGGATATATTTAAAGAAAATTTGAATTTTAAACTATGCCCATATCCCTTTTGTAGTTACCAGACATATACAATATCAAGTTTGGTAAACACAGTCATTGGCTCAGGCTTTGAAAAACATTGTACATTGCTGTCCATCATGAATTGATCCAAGTCCTAAGAAGGTACTATGATAACATCCCCCCCAAACCATAAACTCCAGTTCCTTCTGACCTAGCTAGCATCTTCCACATCATATATGGGTCATGTGTGTATATGTGGAAAATGACATATGTGAAGTTCTTCGTAGCAGTAATGACACCATTTATGTAATGGTAAGAAGCACTAAGAAAATATAAACTACAGGAGATGATGGATTAAGTAAATCAGGACATATGCAGACAATCAAATACCCATATTATACCAGCAGAGCCTAGATGAGAAATAGTATCTCGCCATGCCTTGATTTTTCTTAGAGAAGAACTCACCTGCACAGGACTTGTGCTCAGTATGTTCATGGCCACTTGGCTTGTAATAGGGAACAACAGGAAGTTTTCCTCATTGAAGAAGGAAAAATGGTACACTCGTATGGTATAACACTATACAGCCATTTAAAAGAGTGATGTGTGTAAATATTGGCTGGCTGGGCATTAGGAGATATTGAAGGAGAAAAATACAAACTGTAGTATGATGTGTGTATCATTTATATTAGAAACATCTCACACCTACATGTGTTTGTACAGAAAGGCATAAAGAAAAATCTGGACGCATCCAAATTCTTATCCAGAGAATAGGAAAAGGCACATTTGTAGTCATGGCTTGCTGGAAGGGATTTCAGATTTATTTATAATGCTCTTAAAAACTACTAAGCATTTGGATAAATGCACATAGTTATCACCTCAGCTGTACGAATTTACAATTAAGTCATTTGCAAATGTCCGTAATTGCTGTCACCTCTAACGTTAATCTATGCATGCATGGGAACTTGTGTCTGTGTTCATTTAAACTCAAACCCAGCTCCCAAGCTGAGAAATGGACAGAAAGTAGAATGAACCCTAGCAAAACAAAACAGGGCCTTTACTCACCTGTAAAGCTTCCCACAAAACTAGTGGGTGAAAATAGTCATCTAGATATATGTGGCTTTCTTCCTCTGAGTCTTGTCTAGCAGACACATGACATGACAGTTATTCAGTCAATGGGCTGTGCTGAAATGCAGCTTTGTAAAGGAAACCAAGATTTTTTAAATTTTATTTTAATTAACTAATTTTTGCTGGTGCTGGGGCTTGAATCCAGGTGCTGCAGAAAAGGTCCTTGGGAGCCAAAGAGATGTCCAAACTGATGATCACATATTACAAATACGTACTGTCTGACATAACATAAAATGAATTCATGTCTATTCTTCCTGTGCTAAGGTATTTATTTTCAACTAAAGTATAAGCTTCAATTAAGCTTGCCTGCTCTACTACTGGGGCAAAAAATAAAAAATCATACATTGGTTGAATGCATCTGTTTCTTCTATTATATTAAATTTCCTCTTGCCTGGGACTTGGGGTTGGGCTATACTGAAAAATGCATATTACTATGGGCAATTGCAGGTGGAAGATCAGAGAATTCTGGGAGATAAACAAAAAAGAATGCACCGAACCACAAATCCTGGGGCCTGTTGGGTGATTTACAACCTTACCACTTCAAGCCACTCATTAGTTCTTTGAGTAAAGTTGTTCTTTGAACCTTATCACACACTATGGAGGGAAAAAAATCATTTTGTTGTAATAGTGATTTTAACAAGTCCCTCTGGAGGAAATCACTTGTGGATAAAGACTGATTTCTATCTCTCTTCCTCTTGTATTTTTCTGTGTATCTCCTCTAAAAACAGAAGAGAGAAAATGGTTGAAAGAGCCAAGAGTAATGGGCCACGAAATCCCCAACAGAAGTCAAGCATAGTGGACCGCAACTTGGATTTCATGGCCTCCTTTCATGGTAAGGGGGAAAGGGCTTTGTAGATAGTAAAAGGATACATGAATTCATTATTGCTCTCTCAGTTACCAAGTAACTCCATCAAACATGGCACTGCCTGTCCCCTTTTATGGGTAATAGGCAGGGTGGCACTGCAGAAAGACTGTAGTTTTCCAGTAAGACTGGCCTGAGTTTTTGTTATTTACCATTCCTGGGTCTCTTCAGTGTCACCTGGAAAATGGGACAACCAAAGTATCTGTTTCTCTAGTTGGACGTGGGTGAAAATTAGATGAACTAAAAATGGACATAAAGCAAGCAGCTAGTTCGGTCTGAAGTCTAACCCATTAGCTCGAATTTTCCTATTGTTTTTTTTTTTTTTTCAGTATTAACACCTACGTCTCAGGGCGTAGCAGCCCTGTCCATCCCAGGTAAAAGAGGATGGCTAGTTCCTGAGTTAAACATCAGGAATGTGGACTCCTCATTCAGAAACTAGTAGCTATTCTTATTTCAGAGGAGAAACCCGAAGATTAACATACTTAGCATGAGCCTTACAGATTGATCTATGAGACATCAGTATCTAAATGGTGTGTGTGTGTGTGTGTGTGTGTGTGTGTGTGTGTGTGTGTGTGTGTATGTGCCAGTCCTGAGACTTGAACTGAGGACCTGGCATTGTCCCTGAACTTCTTTTGCTCAATGCTAGTGTTCTACCACACAAGCCACAGCACCAATTCCAGCTTTCTCTGAGTAGTTAGTTGGAGATAAGAGCTTCATGCACTTTCCTGCCCAGGCTGGCTGCGAACCACAATCCTCAGATTTTAGCCTCCTGAGACCTGGCTCCATATCTAAATTCTGTGCTTCTCACATGGTACTGTAAGTCTTTCATTCAATGCACTGTTGAGTCAATCCTCCCACTCCCGGAACTGAGCAGGGAAGATGGGTAATTCATGGGTAGGCATCCTGTGCAGGATTTCGATGGTCCACAAAAGATATCACAGTAGCAACCTATCCTGGCAAGTGATTGCTCACCTGTCAACTTTCTGGAGATTTCCCTGAACCCCTCCACTCTCAGAATGTTTCCACTCATGATAGTGGTGTTTTATCGCCAAGTGTGCACTTTGGAGGTGACATCTCTGCCTCCAGCAATGTAGGAGGAGAAAGGCTACAAGGCTCAGGTAAGGCCCGGTCAGTGGGTTCTTCCTGTTTTCTGTTCATAGAAGTTTCTGAGACAGACTTTGTTCTTTTCCCTGTCATATGGACAGGTGGGCTCCTAAGCAATGCAAAGGCCCCCGTGTGACCCACTCAAGTAGACCAGGCCTGAACTGGCCTGCCCAGGTCGTGACACACAAAAGAAAATCCAAGAATCTACTATCTCAGCTCATCCAGTGCCTATGCAAATTACTGTTACAGTCCTGAGTAGGCTTGTATTTTTATTTCAGCACAGGCAGGAAGTTCAGAGTCAGTCATTTCATCCAAGAAGGATGGTGTTCAGGCATTTTGGTGAGGGGAATCTGTCATAGGGAGGGTGGATAGTTCACCTGTGAGCTCGATGCTCATGGCAAGACCTTGCTATTTTTTGTTTTGTTAATCTTGTTTTAATGTTCAAATAATTGTACAAGGGAGTTGGATATTGTTGGTTCACGCCTGTCATCCTAGCCACTCAGGAGGCTGAGATCTGAGGAACTCAGTTGGAAGCCAGCCCAGGCAGAAAAATCTCAAAACTCTTCTCTGCAATTAACCAGCAAAATGTTGAACTGGAGGTATAGCTCAAGTGGTAGAGTACCAACCTTGGCTGAAAAAGCCAAGCAAGGATATGAGGCTCTGAGATCTGAGTTCAAGTCCCAGTACAGACAATACATAGGTAGATAGATAGGTAAATAAAGTGGTTTCTACCTAACATATTCATTTATGTGCATAATGCATCTTGAGCGGAGGCACCCCTTCTATCATTTGCCTCCCATCCCATCTACCCCAATATTGACTTTGTTCTAGCGATAATCTCGAGAGAGCTCTATACTAGGCTCAGGTGCAACCTTTCCCCACCACTGGCATGGGAAACTTAACAGGGAAGCCACCTTTACCAAAACAGGATTGGATTTCACAAAAGGAAGTAGACAGGGATCTAAAACTTCTCACCGTATCTCCAGCAACAATAAAAGAACAAAAGGGCCAGTGGCCACTGCCTCAAAGACAAGCCTTCCCTGAACTGGCTCCACTTTACAGGGAGTTTTTAAATGAGTCTGGTCAAGGCCCCTTTGTATGCATATATGAATATGACTAGATGAAACCCCTTGGTCAATTAACTGATGCTAATAAAAAATAAATGGAGGGGGGAGTAGGGGTGAGGGGAAGAGAAAAATTATGAAGAAAAAAAGAAAGTTTAGGTGGCTAGTCTTTAACAAAATCTTTGTAAGGGGAGGTATTTTGTTTCATTTCATGTTTTTCATTAAGGATACATTTCAGCAAAGACCTTTAGGTATTTAAATTTAGTAGAAAGTATTACGATCAGATGTCTAGAAGAAAAAAAGGTTTCTTTGGGGCCTAGGGTCCATCTGGGATAGACAATTAGAAGGTTGTCCAAGGATGGTGGTTTGAGGAGCTTCCAGTATCACGGGTATGTCAATAGAATCATTTTTATTTGCATTTTCTTTTCGTGTTTTTCTTTTCTTTTTAAAAAATGTCTTTCTCCTTTTGAGATTGCAGTAAGTCTGGGACTATTTCTTAAAGGAATTTAGTGCAAAAGTTGTGCCCCTTGCTATTCTGAGATGTTGCCCAAGATTTGAAAACCTGCCCAATGCAGTTGTGATCTGATTATTTCAAATGAAATACAAAAACTTCAAGAGGTTTTTTTTTTCCTCCTGGATGGTGTAGGGTGGTTGAGTGTAAGAGAAAAGTCACATCTGTTTTCCCTTCTTGTCTTCTAACAGGAAGATTATCTGTTAATCAGCCATCCTTACAGGAATAAAGGGGGAAAAATCTTCTAGTTGCGGGTCTTACGTTAAGTGTTTTGGGTTGAATTGTGCCCCTCCCCCTCAAATTCACATAGTGAGGCCCTAACCCTCAGTCTCTTAGACTAAAATGATACTTGGAGACAAAGTCTTTTATGATGCCACTAAATAAACTAGGTCACATGGGCGGGCCCTCATCCAGTGTGATGGAAGCTGTCCTTAGAAGAGGAAATTTAGACACAAACGTGCACATAGAGGAAAGACCATTTTAGAACACAGGGATGAGTAAAGGAAAGAAGCTACAGGAGAAACCAACCCTGCTGACATCTTGACTGTGGGCACCAGGCTCCACAACTGCTGCCTCCTGCCATCTGTCTGTAGCATTTGGTGACCGCAGTCCTGCCTGCAGCATATATTAGGTGAAATGTGTTGTTGCCGGATGTCAGATTGTTCTGTGGTCAGTGTGCAGACTTTACGTGAAATACGGTATTTCTCTGCCTGGGCACCATGTTGGGAGTCTTTTGGGAGCGAAATCAGTGGTCCCCATCTTCTATCACAGTTGCTCCCTTCAATCAAGAGACAGCCACGTAGCCCAGCTAACCCAGTACTGTGCTGCTTTTTCTCACTTCTCCTGCTTTTAGACCCTCTTCCTTCCCTAGGGGGTGAGGGGGTGGTAGTGGGGGGTATTGAATCCCCAACCTGCTTTTTAGAACAGCTAAGGAGGTTGTGTAATAAAGGGCAAGAAAGACTGTTGACACAGAGGAAGGGATTTTTCAGTACAGTCTAGCCAACTGGAAGACTTAGAAATTCTGCCCGGTTTACTTTCTGACAGGGAGACCTAGAACTCAACAGGGAGACATAAAATATTCTGCAGAATGCCACCTGAAGCCACATTCATCATCCCCACAGGTGGACGAGTACTTCCGTAATGATAAGGAAGGACTTAGGTTTGTTGGCTCTGTTTCTCACCCGACATAATTCTCTGAGGCTCCTGGTAGAGAGGAGGGATAAGGAAAGGGAAGAAAATCTCAGACAGACCACTCTGACACCTGTGCTGACCACAATCCATTTGTATTCTGTCCCTCTGATCTGAACAATTCCTTTTGCCACTGAACAAAGTACTTTATTTTCTCCTTCAGTGTGAGTTGACCTGAAATTCTAGGCCTAGGCTAAGTTACAAATAGACCCCACCAGGAATTGGCCTTGTGAAGGAATTTTTAACCAGAGCTCCATTTTCTTCAGGAAAACTCGTGGTAACAATATGAGCTTTCATGGGCCTGCTATTTAAGATTCTTTCTCTCAGACTAAATAAGCAAAACTGCTCCCAGACATCTGTCGTGAGTATCACAGACCAACTTACATATCATGTAACTCAGAACTGCCTGCTTCCATCCCTTCAGGCTCCCTGACTCTAGTTAGTGGCATTTTTGCATGCTTCAAAAATGTTTTGAAGACTATGTATCATTTGGCCAAGAGAATGGGAACCCAGATGGCTTTGCAAGAATATTAAATAGCAAAAGGCTGTTTTAGAATATCCAATTATTACTAGAGATCCCGCTTACAGTGTTTAAGCAGTGCCTCTTTGGGAATAAAATGTGGCTATTTAAGAAGATAAATTAGGGAGTGGGAATGTGTCTTAGTGGTAGAGTGCTTGCCTATCATGCATGAAGGCCTGTGTTCAATTCCTCAGTACCACATAAACAGAAAAAGCCAGAAGTGGTGCTGTGGCTCAAGTGGTAGAGTGCTAGCCTTGAGCAAAAAGAAGCCAGGGGCAGTGCTCAGGCCATGTGTCTCAAACCCCAGGACTGGGAAAAAAAAAAAAAGAAGAAGATAAATTATTTTAGGGTGTTTGTAAAATAAAAACAAAGCAGATGGGGGCTGGTGGCTCATACCTGTAATTTTAGCTACTTGAAAGGCAGAGGTCTGAGGATCAAGGTTTAAAGACAGGCCAGGCAAGAAACTGTAAGACTCTTTATCTCCAAGTAAACAGCAAAAACCCAGAATTGGACCTGTGGCTCAAGTGGTAGAATGTCAGTCTTGAGTGAAAACAAACAAACAAAAAAGCAAGAACATGAGGACCTGAATTCAATCCCCACTACTAACACAAAACAAACAAATCTTCCAATCATTTTGAACAAAAATAAATATAATTTTCAATGCTTTTCATGACCTGATACTCTTATCTTGCCAATATATTGTATTTTATTAAGGAAGACACAATGTTTGCTGTTAGCTTTCAGCAATGTTTTCTTGGGTTGAAGGAAAAATTTTGATGAGTAGAATATTATCTGCTCTTCATTTGGAAAATGTTAAGTATATATCAAAAAGATTCAGAAATTGAATGCTGAACTTTACTATTAGAGGAATCCATAAAACAATGTAGAAAAAATCCTTAGATCAATATCTGGCACATAATTGATGCTCCATAAATTTATATGCCATTATAATTATGAATGAACTCTAGTCTAGGAAAGTCAACTTGATTAACTCACAGACAGTTCAGGGTTGATATAATCAAAGCTACTTCTTCTCAACCCATCAGAGTTCCCATTTATTTGTGTGTGTGTGTGTGTGTGCACACTTATACTGGGACTTGAACTCAGGGCTGTGCACTCACCCTTAGCTTTTTTTTTGCTCAAGGCTGGTGTTCAACCACTTGAGTCATAACTCTACTTCCAGCTTTTTTGCTGGTTAATTGGAGATAAGAGTCTCTCAGATGTGTCTGCTTTGGCTGGCTTTGAACTGGGATACTCAGACCACAGCCTTTTTAGTAGCTAGGATTACAGGTATGAGCCACCAGAGCTCAGCTCTACCTTGTCTTTATAAATGGCACCCTTCCTTTGTTTAAGCCAAAAGTTTGGCAAGTCCTTCTCCATTCCTTATCTCTTTATAGTCATCTATCTCCAAAAGACTCTCCTTCCATAGTTCAGTTGGTTGTGTCTACTTGTCTCTTTGTGTACCACCGGATCTCGCCTGGATTTCTACCTCTGAAGCTAGGCCGTTCATTGTTGTGGAGATGTTCAGAGCCCTGTGGTAGCACTGAGGTTCTCTGCTTACTGATGCCAGTAAGTTTCCTCCTACTTTCACAATAGATGGCTGCAGATGCTGCCAGATTTCCCAAAATTCCCATGGAGGTCAAAAATCTTCCTTCAATGCAAACTTCTGATCCAGTCCAAATTGCTGTCATCCGCATTACCTCTTGCCAAGCCTTTCTGCTGGTTGCTCCCCAGGAAGAGGGAGATCTTCCCTGACTGACACCCCTTAAAGGCTCTGCGCCTGGAACAGCCCTGAGGCACCCACAGCACTGCGATCTCATCCGTATCCCCAGCCTTAGCCCTTCACCTGGATCCTTAGCACAGAGCCCTTCCCCTCAGGTTGTCTCTGTGGCCTCCTCGAAGCTCGCTGCTTGGCCAACTCTTCAGTCCAGCCTGGTCCTGATTCTTCCTGGGTTTCCAGTGGCTTTCCATCCACACCCTCATCGCAATTTACAGCTGTATATTTTAATCTTACTTCTGTCATTTGTCTTATATTGTACTGTGAGCTCCTGGAAGGTAGAAGCAGGTCTGCTTTATTCTTTATTCTAGACCAGTGCGCTCAGAGTATCTGCACGTAATAGGGAATCAAGGCTATTAATATTGAATGATGAGTGAAGGAAAGACATGGTTTTGGTTGGGAATTGCTTTCCCCATTCTTTGCACTAGGGGGTGCCAAATGAAATAAATTATGTATATGTATATGATGTATGTGTGTATATGTATATGATGTATGTGTGTATATATATTATATGTATGTATATGCATTATATGTATATTATATATACACATACATTTTTTCTTTTATAGTACTTGGAGGTTTACATGTTTCTTTCCTATGATACTGTTTAAACAGGGTAGCTTCTCTAATCTTTCTTCTCATGCTATAGTAGTTATCAAATTCTATGAACGATGCAAATTAAACGAGCTATTCCTAGAGTGTGCTCAGCACAGCCACGCCAGGCAATTAGAAATGCACAGTAGGTGCTAATTATTATTTGAACCTATTAACTTGTTTCAAAATTCTGCCTTTATTTGCCTCCCCATAGAAATGATTAGCCTGAGTAGGCTAAAGCTGAGAAGCATTCCTAATTCAGATTTCCCTTGGTGATTCCATTTACATTTCCCATGAATTTCACTCATTGCATGGAAATTGTTGCTGTCAACCCTTAGCAAAATAGGACCAAGCACAAAATGTAAAAATGGCTGGGCTGTGAAGAAAAAGCATACTTACTGAAAAATGTTACACTAACTTCACTTTAAGTCAATCCTTGGTGTTCTGACTCCTAAATAAAAATGTCATGAGGTCAGATCCTTATCAGAAAATGCATTCACGTCTATTAAAGTTTTCCAAAGTCTTATTGCTTTTGTGAAGACTGTATATGATACATTTCACCAGGCTGGAAGAGCTGCAGGTTAAACGGTATCCCTTTGCCAAAGACAGAAGCCAATTCTCACTTGGTTGTGGCAAATGCTAACATGTTGCTTTGATTCTCCTCTGCTTATTTTGACCCGCATGCTAATCACTTCATCCCCAATGCTGAAATTCTGCTCTGGAAGGACATGAAACCTAGCAGCAGTGAGAGACAGCATCTCACAGATACCCTTCTCCCATGCACGGAGGGGCTGCTATTTTCCACACCGCCAACAAGATACAGTTACAAAGTGAAGTGATTCACAACTTGCTGCTTTCTCTTTCCATTTGCTAGATTTTTCAAATTGCCAAATTCTTCATGTGATTATAGCAGCTATATTTTGGCACCCTTTAGATCAACTCAATTCTCGCATCCCAGAAGGCACTTACTACCTTTTCAAGCCTTTGCTCAGGGAACCATTACAAATGGCAGGAAAATAGCCCAAATGAAAGTGTGCTGTGGGTAAAAAAAAAAAGAAAAGAAAATAGTGACTCAAATAATAATATTTCCTGCAGCTAGTCCTATCAAAGACAATAACCCAAGTACTAAGCTGTGCTTTTACTCATCTTTCTCATCAGACAGGTTAGTTTAGCTGGGTATGAGGTGGTATTGGTAAAGCTAGTATCCAACCGCTATCCTATCAGGACAAGTTAGTGTTGAGAAAGAAAATAACCTTCTTGCGAGTGTAATCTTTTATCCAAAGGATGACCTGACCTAGTGACAATGGAGAAATAATCTCAAAATTCTCTAGTTCTCTGTCATAGTAGAAACAGAACTCAGAAAGAGTTGTCCTGGCATGACAGGATATCACTGTTTTTCTAGGTAATTCTATCATTCTCTTCTTTTTCTCTCACAAACTGGCCTTCAGCCCTAGGCAGTGGGAGGGAGAGAGAGATAAAACATCAACATCAATGAGCTTATCATTTTCATGCTTGGTTGTCTTCTGCTCTATCATCATCACCATCATGATAGGTAGCACTATCACACATAATATTGCTGGGGTTTTTTGTTTGTTTGTTTGTTTGTTTTACAGTACCTAGCTCTGAACTCAGGGCATTGTGCTTGTTACCCAAGCATTCTCTCCCCTAATGTCATATCCCAACCCTCTTTTGCATTAGTTCCTTCTCACATAGGATCTTGCCTTTTGCCTGAGGTGGGCTTCCGGCTGTAATTTTCCTATGTCTCTTACATAGTTGGACAACATGCATGTACTGGTTTGCCGCTTGACCAGGGGGTCTCAGCAACTTTCTGCCAGGGCTAGCCCTCAACTGCAATCCCTCCCAGAATAGCTATGATTACAGGAATGAGTCACCACACCCCATCTTAAAAGTCCTCTTACGAGTTAGGCACTGTACTAAGTACTTGGCCTACACTATTGGGTTAAAGCTGCTCAGCCATTTCCCAAGGCAGGCTTAGTTATCCCTATCTTACAATTAACAACTATGGATATGTCAGGTACATTGGCTCCTACCTGTAATCCCAGCTATTTTGAAGACTGAGATTAGGGATTATGGTTTGAGCTTAGCCCAACCATGAAGTTCATGAGGTCTTTCATCTTGACTAATAAAATCTGGGCAGATATGCCATGTATCTGCCATTCCATCTATGTAGAAAGGATAATTAGTATAATAAAGGTCCAGGCTGGCTCAGACCAAAAAACAAAACAAAACAAAAAATCAAGACCTTATCTGAAAAATAATGAAAGCAAAACTATTTTGGGACAATGGTTTAGGTGGTAGAGCACTAGCCTGACAGGCATAATGACTTTCAAATCCCAATGCCATCAAAACCAAACCAAACCCCAGAACTATGAACCTAATGGACTCCCTATTTGTAAAGAGCTCCCAGTTAGTACATTTCAGAGCCAGTTCTCTCTGACTCCCAAGTTCATGATCTCAACACCCACCTCCATATGCTAATATGAGTGCAATATTGCATATAAGGCTGCCAGCGCACCTGTGTTCCATGTTAATGTCTGCCAAAGGTTGAGTTGTTGTTAAAGATTTGGTTGTGGGAACATTTAGAACACTTTTGAGGCAAACATTTAGTGAACCAGTTTCTGCTGACCTAGTTTCTCCCAGTTTGCATATGACTGATACTTAGACTTGAAAAAAATTACAGCACGGACCACACTTCCGTTCATGTCTCCTAAAGGGAGCACCATGCTGAGTAGTTGCCCTTGAACAGATCAAAGGAAAGCTGCCTCTTACATACTTTATCCCCAGAGATGCGATGTGCCCTCGAACGAGGAAAAGCATGTTCTTTAAGAATTCTCTACATGCCTTCACTCTCCATGTTTGCATTTAACATGTAACACCGGTGGGGAGGCTCAGGGCTCCATTTTCAGACAATATGAAGACTTGTCCATACTAACGGTAGCTGACATATTGAGCACTTACTATTTGCTGCCAGGTATGGACTTAAATAGTCTATAGGCATATATATTTAATTTTTGAGCCCTTACTCATTTTTAAAAATTTATCTTATATGTGGAGATATGTGAGGGTGTGTGTGTGTGTGTGTGTGTGTGTGTGTGTGTGTGTGTGTGTGATACTAGAGTTTTGAACCGAGGGCCCTTGAACTTGCTAGGCAGGCACTCTATCTCTTGAACCACACTCTTAGGTGTTTCGTTTGTTTGTTTTTAGCTAATTTTCATGTACTGTCAGTTTCATGTTGATTTTGTTTTCTGCTTGTGGTGTGCCTATCTGGATGGCAAATCACATTCATTTAGTTGTTTGAGATGGGTCTGCTCTAACATTTTGCTTGGGCTGGTCTTTGAACCATCTTCTGGATCTCTCCCTTCCAAGTATATGGGTTTTACAGGAATAAGCCATGTAAGGACTCTAGGGGCAAGAATGGTGTTTTATCCTTATAATCCCAAAAGTTTTTTGTATTTAATAAAAAATTATATGATTATATAATATTGTTTTATACCTATAGTGGGAGATGTACAAGTTTATGAGTTCCACAGGCAATACCTGCCTTGATTATTGGTGTATCCGTAACATGAAAATAGTGGTAGGGATGTAGTAGGGACTCATTAGTAAGAGCTGAATAACACTGAATTCAGACTAAACCTTACTTGAAACCTTTCCCTGTACATTCCACTATGTCAGACACATAGCATGGACCCAAATGCCTTCTAGAAATTTCACAGTGGCTGCTGGCAGAGAATGAAGATCTGACCTTATTGATTACTTGTTGCTAAGCTCCCTAGTAATGGATTTGCTCTGATCAATCTACCCAGTTCTATTCTGCAACTTGAAATGAGGCCATCCATAGAATGGGGCCAGGCCCAGAAGTAACATCTTAGAGCTTGAATAAGGGGAAATGACCCCTACAAGGATCACAACCAGGACTTCCACCTCTGTGGCTATTATTATACTAATAGTTTTTGAAAGTTCTTTCAATAACAAGAGGATAAGTTTAGGAGCTAGTGAACGCCATCTGGTCAGAACTACATTAAAATGCTGGATTCATCCCAAGCTTGCTTCCTAGCAAACCCATCAAATTGAGTTGTATTTCCTAAAGTGACATTCAAGCTGCCAGGTGGCATGTAGGATCTCTTTCTGAGGAAAGGTGTTTTCTTTTGCTAAGATACTAGTCTAGAAAATTCATGGGCTAGCTTTAAACACACACACACACACACACACACACACACACACACATACACACACACACTTTTATATAAGTCTTGAATAAATATCAATATAGAATGACTTCTAATAGCAAAGGAGAAATGAAAAGGAGGTGGAAAATTGAGTTCATTACATGTAAGTCATTTTGTATCCTGGTATAACAGAAAGAGTCAGGACATGCTTTAGAAGGCCTAGATGTGACTATCACTTCCTGCTCTTCCCCTCGTTGACCATGAACAAGTGATAACCTCTCAGGTTCAGTTTGCCTCAATCTCACATTAATCTCTTGACCAAGCACAGCAGCATCTCAAGGGCCATTTGACCAGTCTCATGTTTATTAAGGGTTTCAACTCTAAGCGTTTGGCCTAATCACCAAAGGAGTTTTCATTTAACATTCCTTACAACCACACCCTTAAGCCCAGGCCTCTAGAGGTAATGCAACTGCCTAGCAAGCAGAAAGCTCTGGGTTCAAACCTCAGCACTGTCCCCTCCCCCACAAAGCAAGTACAGTGATCATTTTCTTTGCTGCATGAATTTTTCCACAAATAAAAATTACTTCAAATTTGAAAGCCACATTATTGTTAGTACTACATTTCATCCATAATGGACTTGTATAATCTAGTCCATGGAAATAACCTAGAACAGGGTAACAATTTTGGAATATAGATAGGGCATTGGGTTTTTCTTGCCTTCTTCTCATCTACAATACCGATAGTAGAGCCAGTTAAGTCTACACTACCTGGGAGAACAGCTCCTTCCCCCTTTCCTCTTCATCTGCCTGAAACCAGTAAACACCTGACTGTGAGTCAGCAAAGGACCCCAGACTCTGAGGTCACTTCCTCATCCTCTGAGATGACTTCCTGAACCACCCTGGCCACACCTCCTTTGGACAGTGAGAGGCTCCCCAGTCTCTGAGATCACTTCTGCATCTGCTGTGGTCATACTTCCTGCCTTTCCCTATATCATCCCGCTCATCCACAGTCCCCATCGTCTTTTGATCTCCTCTCTTCTCTCTTTCTACACTTCCATCTAGTGGGGGTCAGCAGTTTGCTCTCACCCCCAAGAAACTCTTTTCTGCCTGGAACATGTGGCAGTCTCCTTTTGCCAAACCTTACAGACCCTTGGTATCCAAGGAGACCAACACTGAGGAAAACACAGGAACCATGGAGCTTAGTACTATGTGTGTCCTTGGTTTACCCTCCCCTCAAATGAGGCATATTCGCTTTTGCCTTGTTGGGGGGGGGGGAGGTTATTTGCATTTGGTGAGACACTATTTCACAAAACTAAAGGAAGGGAAAAGTAAAAGGTCACCTAATGATTTAAACACAACACATGATAACATGAGACTGACGAAGAACCTCTTGGCATACATAGAGCCTCTGAGGCATGTGTGAGCAGGAATTTAAAAATTTTGTTTTTGAAACCAAAATTGGGTTGTTTTTACTTCTGATTCTTTTTTACTCTGCTTGGTCAAAACCATGTATCATAAATCCAGCCATAAAATGGGCTTAATCTACTGTGGTTTTATTCAGTTGCTGGCCGTCTTTGAAGATGCAGAAAAAGGAAAGGGGAAGAAGTTCAGGTATTGGTGGGTCTTTTGGAATAGGAGTAGATAAAAAAGCAGACAGAAACAAATGTTAGGAAAAGAAGTGGCTGCAGGACAGAGGACAGGACAGTACAGGGTAATGAGTGTACCTTAGAGCTGCTAAGGCAGGTCTCCACAAATATCATTGACTCTTAATATATTAGTATTCCACGGTGATAGAGCCTTTTAAGAGGTGTTCTGGGTCATGAAGGATGTTCCCTCGTGAATGGATAATGTAGTTCCCAGGAGAGTGGGTTCGTTATCCTGAGAGTGGATTGTTACATAGCAAGGTTACTTCTATGTGCAACTCTTCCTGTGCAACTGCTTGCTCTTCCGCTCTCTACCTTGAGTTGAAGAAGAACACAACCTTTAGCACAAGTTGGTGAGATACGACAACATGCTCTTGCATTTCCAGGATTACTTTTCTTCACAAATTTCCTAGTCTCAGGTACTCTATGATAGCAACAGGTTGTAGACCAAGAGACCAGCAGAAGGCTTCTTACAGAAGGGCTGTATGAACAGAGCCTTTAACAAAGTGAAGGAGTAAACTGACAAAACCTAAGGGAACAGCTATTTCTAGGCAGTGAAGATTCAGTGGCAAAATTCCTGAGGTAGAAATATTCTTGATACATCTGGGAAACATCTAGGCCACCCTTGAGGTAGATAACAAGTGATTGAAGAAAAGAATGTTGAGAGAACATGGCTAGAGACACAGTGAGGGCCCAGGTTAGAACCCTGGATCATTTATGATTCTCCCAAGGCCTAGACTGAGCTTAATCTAAATAGACTGATCTTCCATCTAGAACTGGCTCCAGATCATTAAACAGCAACACTTCCCCCCCCCTGAAATTTCTCTTGTGCATGCAGAGCCACAAGCTGATATCGCAAACATAGCCCAGTCCTTTTGTGGCTTGTTCTGCTCAAACTCCAAATTCAAGAGGTTAATTATACTTTATATTAAAAGACATTCAATCATCTCTCTCCTAACTTTGAGAATTTATGCAAGTATAAAAAGAGGTGGTGAGCTAAGAATATTGTGATAGTTAATTGTACTATTAACTTGACTGGGCTCAAGGATGCCCAGGTAGCTGATTAAATACTGTTTCTGGCTATGTGCGAGGGTGTTTTCAGCAAGTGATGAGCAGTGACTAAATAAAGATCATCCATATCAATACAAATGACTGTCATTCCATCCATTGAGGGCTTGAGTAGAAAGAACGAAGAGGTGGATTAGGGGCCAATGGGCTTCCTGCTTGACCCTGGAATTTGTACTCCAACTGGAACTTAGTTCAATAACTACACCTTCATACCTGCTTTTTCAGGCTTTTGGCCTTCCGCAGGACTTTTAGCATTGCCTCCTGGGTGTTCAAGCCTTTGGACTGAATTACAGCACTGACATTCACTTATAATTCAGAGAATGTATAGTCTGCAATCTGTAGTCATTTTTAAAAACTTTTTTGTCCTTTCTTGTGCTCTCTCTCTCTCTCTCTCTCTCTCTCTCTCGCTCTCTCTCTATACTGGAGATTGAATCCAGGAAGGATAGGCAAGCACTTTGCAACTCATCCTATCCATAGTCATTTTAAGATTGTTTTTAAGCTAAATCTTAGCACTGTATGTTAAGAGTTACAACATGTTCAATTACCTTACATTCTCTATTTGAACATTTTTAAGCCAGGCATATTAGAGGTGTGAAATTATAATGCTCTCTATCAAGTATTTGTTAATACTGCAAAGGAGATCCCTTGTTAGTAGTGTTCTGGTTTTCAGGTAGACTGTGTCTTTGTGTTCCTTGCTCTTTTATTTTTGAAGGTAATATTTTTTTTCTTCAGATGTCTATGTAGCTTTGATTCCTACTTATGGACATTGAGTTGTTGTTTTCCCACAGTTTCAAACACGCTTCATTTTCTAGCCACACACATCAAATTCCAATCACAAACAGGGCACAGCTAGCCTACAATTACTCTAACTTGTTATGTGGTTTGGGAGCTACTTGGAGATGCTCCCCCATGTGTGAATGCGGGATATTTCCACTTGGCCCACCTCCCCAGATTGTTGTTGGATGAACTGAAAGCGAGAGTTTTAGGAATAAAGGGGCCTATACAAATGTGAGGCATAGTTATCCCTGATCTGTATTCGGTGGAAGAAATCTCCAGTTCTGTGAAGCTCTTTGTGCCTGGCAGAGGTGCCGGGACCAGGAGCTCTAGATGCTGTAGTGAGCCAGCCTTCTCCCTCTTTAACTGTAGGAACACTCTTGAAAACAAATCTTGATCCTGCCACTTCTATTCTGAAATTTCTTTATAGCCTCTCAAGTGTTCTGAGGACAAAGCTCAGGCCTTCCTTAGCATAGACAAAAAAACAAAAACAAAATAAAACAAAACCCCCAAAACTATGTCTTACTGCTACACTGTGCTCAGACGGACATGTACAAGTGCAGTGGGCCTTACACAGCTCAGACTCTGCTGGGACGGTCTGGCCCCCGTGGGTCAGTACTCTGCAATGTGTACCTCCTCTGAGCTTCTTGTTTCTTACTCCAGTTTATATATCCTTCCTCCTAATCCTGCAAACTCTAAAACTAGCAGTCTTGTAGACAGAATATGGCTGTCTCTTGGTATTAGTGGGTAGGGGGAGACATGGACACTCAAGTCTTTTGTAAAATGGCATAGTATGGCCATGTTACCTAAGCACATCCTTGACACACTTTACATCATGTCTCCATCGCCTACACCCAACCCAATGCGATGTAAGTACTGTGTAAATAGTTGGCTTCCTGTATGGTTTTATTTGTGACATCTTAGTATACCATATTGTTTAAGGAATACTGAGTAGAAAGTAAACATCTGTCCCTGTTTGGTATTGATGTAACCAATGAGAAACCGACATAGTTTGCATCAACAATACATAGTATCTTTTGCAAATATATCTTTTTCAATCAGCATCAGATGAGTTCAAAAATGAGGAACTCATGGATACAAAGGGCTGACTCATTGGTGTGGAATACATAACTGTGTAGCGATTCTTTTTTAAGCAATTTATTAGGAGAAAAAAAAAAACAAACGACAAACCAAAACATTGTTCTGGGCTGGGTGTGGTGGTTCGTGCCTGCAATCCCAGCTAAGCCGGAAGCAAAGGCAAGAGGACTGAGGTCAGAGGCCAGCCCTGTGTAAAAAGCACAAGACACTACCTCAAAAAGTCAATAAATAAAAGCAAAATAGGTTGAAGGTGAAGCCCAAATGGTAAGTGCTTGCTTTGCAAACCCAAGTGTCACCAATGAATAAGTAAAATTAAAACACTGCTCCTCCTCTTGAACCTTGGAGTATATGCTATAGCACAATTCCTCAGGCCCAGCAAGGTTTCCAACTTTAGTGCTCTTTGGTTATCCCTGGTGTTCCTGATGCTGGCACGTGGCAGTGGGGTAGCAGAAAGGACTGGTTAGTAGTGTTTGAAATCTAGTGACTTCTTTGAGGTGGTGGGTTTCTACCGGGTAACTTCCTAAACTGTGTTGTAGACATAATGGATGCTTATGGATACTTACAGGCATGATGGATCACTTGGGTTCTTAAAAAGTCATTTGAAGCTGAGCAGGGTTGGCTCACACCTGTAATCCTAGCTATTCCCAGAAAATGCTAGAAGTGGTGCTGTGGCCCAAAATGGTAGAGCACTCACCTTGAGCAAAAGAAGCTCAGGGACAACATCCAGGCCCAAAATTCAGCCTCCAGGACTGCCTCCCCCCCCCCCCAAAAAAAAAGTCATTTGATATTTAAAATAGATTACAGTATATATGATCATTCTATTTGGTGAATCAGTATGTCTTTTATCACATCTGTAAAGCCCAGGGTTGGATGGTCATTCATTATTAACTTGCACATATTAGAGCTCCTAAACCTTTGCTTCCTTTAGTTGGTGTCTGTGTTGTTCTGCTTCTACAGATGGTTGGAAGGGAGCAGTGAGAAGACGTGGGTAAAAGTCTCTGCAAAGGTCATTTTGCAGAGATGATACAAATAGGCAGAATTTCGATTGCTATTTCATCATGCATAGTGCACCCTGTTGACTGTTAAATTGTTTCTTAGTCATAATGATGGATCAATGAATTGACTCATTTTTAATCTAGTATCATGGTGTTTGTTGCAATTATTCCCCAAAGGTCCAATGATAAAGGCCTGGTCATTCAACCTATAGTACTATGAGTAATGATATAACTTCTAAGACATAGGTTCTAGGGGGAGGGAGTTAGGTCATTGGGGTGTGTGCTCTTAAAGGGAAATTGGGTCTCCAGACCCTTCCTCTCTTTTTGCTTACTGGCTGTCATGAGGCAAGCAGCTTTCTTGGTTTCACCACAGGTCCCAAACAACAGGCCCAAGATCTGACACTCTTATTACCATAAGCCAAGATAACACTTTCCTCTTTCGAAGCTGTTTATCTTAAGTACCTTGTCACTGTAATGGGAGGCTAACATAACTACTGACTTCTCAGCATTTCCCAGATTCTTTTGAGTTTTCCCATGACAACAAGGAAATCATGAATGAGGTCTGCTCTCCTCACATCTGTCTCCTGCCAATCAGGGCTTGTCAAATCTGTGGGCTTTAGCACAGATAACTCTGGAAATCCCCATTGCTCACAGGTCTGGATCCCAATCCCTAGATGTCACATAATGAAGTGTGACCGGGATCATGTTACTTAATCTTCACAGGGCTTTCGTCTTCTCTTCTGTAAAGTTGGAACCATAGGATATCTATCGCCCCCTCCTTGTATCAGACAGGATGGTACACAGAAAGCTGATGCATATTATCATTAAAAATTACTTGAGTAGAGGGGCTGGGGATATGGCCTGGTGGCAAGAGTGCTTGCCTTGTACACATGAGGCCCTGGGTTCGATTCCCCAGCACCACATATATAGAAAATGGCCAGAAGTGGCGCTGTGGCTCAAGTGGCAGAGTGCTAGCCTTGAGCAAAAAGAAGCCAGGGACAGTGCTCAGGCCCTGAGTTCAAGGCCCAGGACTGGCCAAAAAAAAAAAAATTACTTGAATAGAGAGACTATATATAGTATGTTGAAGAAGTAAACATTATTTGCTATCCTATCATCATTAGTATTTATTATTAACATGGTTTTGGATTATTGCAGCTGTGACTAACTGCCAATCCATCTCATTGTTTCCTATATTAAAAAAAAAAGATTTCCTATGCACAGAAATCAAAGAATGCTTTGTCTAGCTAACTTTTTTTCCTGGCCAAATTGACCATTTCTTACAGAAATCTTCATAGACATCATTAGCTTAAGTAAAAGTCACATTTCTCTTATTGTTTGAGACAGGGTCTCCCTATGCTTCCCAGGCTAGCATTGCGCTCCTGCCTCTGCCTCACAAGTGCTGAGGTTACAGGCATGCACCACCACACTCGCAAAGCATGCTTTGTTAACTTTACACAACTCATAGGGACTCAATCAGGGTTATAGTTACAATATGTTCATGTGGGTGCACTGGTCTGCATATGGGGATTTGAGCCCTAAATTCCTGTGAAAACAAGAGTCTCTGGTGCCATCCATAATCTGGTGAGGTGCCTCCGCCCCCATCATACTCACCAGACTGCTGTCCCGTGCTGTGTGTCTTTGCCAAGTACGTGCATTGTGATTGACAGTTTGTGTTGCCAGTCATGAAGAAAGGCTCGTCTTCAATGTAATGTTTTCAATAACATTTTAAAATAACTATTGTGAATGGGAGCAACTATCCTCTTTGGTTAACTACTATATACCAGACATCAATCTGTACGTATGTCAATCATCTCCCAGTCCTTAGCAGGCTTATGAGGTAGGTTTGCTCTGTTTCACAGTTGGGGAAATGTTGATGAGGAAAGAGAAGCGCACGGTTCTAGGAAGCAGCAAAGCATCTGCACTCAGGTCTTCTCCCTGGGAGTCGACACTTGCCCAAGGTCTAGGCTTGCCTTCCCATTCCTGGTATCCCCACGTTCTTCATATGAGTGGAAGATCCACAAGTGGCATTCTCATCCTATTCCGAACACTCATATTCCTGCAGCACATACATGTTATGATGTGCTGAGAATTTGGGGGTTTGCCCTCCCCCCCCTCAGTTTTCTCCTTGATAGTCTCAAAAGTTCTAAGAGAAGAAGAAAGACCTTTAGAGTAAAGCAATAAAGAAAGGAAAGCTGTGAGATACTCTGGAAGGCTGGGTGACCAATAGCCAATCTGCTTCTAAGGAGAATTCTGGCTGCAGAATCCAGTGCTTCCTATTTTCCATGACTCCAGAGCATGTAATAATTACAGAGCCTTGAATTCTCTGTGTGACCATGCGAAGAGAACTTGCATTGACTTTGTGCTGAGATCAGAGTGCCCATGGCCACTGACTAGCTTAATCGTGTTGCTCTAATAAACCCTAGAATGAAAATATTTTCTCCTGCAGGAAGAACGATAGCATCTTCAGCTGGGGCCAAGGTCTGTAAACCATGGGACCCTTTTAAGCTCCTCCAAGTGCTACATGGAGCCTTTGATGACTTTCTGATAGGAAATATCCCCAGCACTGACACTCTATTGCAGGACCAGAAGACAGTGGTGAAATGGGGGGTTCCCAAGAGGGATTTTCCCAAAGATGCCTGTGAGGTGTGTTTTCAGATTCTAAAGCAGCCATTTCCACCCTGCTCGGGTGTAGAGCCGGTTTTTTGTTTTTGGTTTTTGGTGATGTTGTTTTTCTGCCAAAGGTCATTTGATATTTATAATACCATTTGCACCTAGATTTATTTAATTGCACTTTGGGGAACAACAACAAAAAAGCTAGACTTATTGAATTTCGATTCCTACTTGGAATCGCCTTGGCAGAGCCCAACCAACTGATTTCACGGGCCTTATATGGCCCACGGGCCAGACTTTTGCTGCCCTGTGAGGGTAATTATAGCTTTGGCTGGCCATGATCCAGAATTCTGCTCCCAGCTCCTTATGCTGCGTCACCCAAGGTCTAAGGGAGCCTTTTCCTAAAACAATGGCCTCGCCCAAGTCTCCTGGCTATTCCATGCCAATCAGCTCTCACCTGAACACCCCGGAACATCTCAAGGGAGGCTATGAGCCAGAGTAGCTAAGGAGAACACCTTTAAATAAGATCAGGAAGCACTTGAGCAAGTTAAACGTGCTCCCTGGAGTGCAAGTTGCTCTTAATTTTTTCTCCAGGCTGGGGCTGTGTGTATTGACAGGCTATCTACAGGACAGCAGGGTTTGTGGTGGCCAGACCTTGAAATAAGCAACTTCCTCTTTGCCGCCTCCTCTATTTCAAGGCCATAAATGAAGTCATGCTCGCCTTCTACCCTGGGGCATAAGGATGTGATGTTTGTATAATTGTCTGCTGCACTTCCTTAACTATATTCCAACTTTGGGTGGGAGACACCTGCGATCAGGCACGCAGCAGGCTCCAAACTGGGTCGCCAACCAGGCACTCAGGAGCCACGGCGTCCTCCAGACTGGACATGTGGCGCTGGGCTGAGTCTTCTGATGTGAGACGTGACTGGGACTGTGGGAAGAGGACATGGAGTAAATCCATACACACATTGTGGCTCTGCCGTTCATGGCATTCTCTGCCTCCTACAATCCTACTGGATAATTCTCAAATAGTCCCCTGGATCTTAAGGAGGTGGCCAATCACTTGATTGCTGTATATGTATTTGACCAATCACCAGAATCAGCATGGAGAGGGTGAAGGATGAGGGTATAAGACATGGTAATACATGAAGAGCAGTTTTAGAATTATCTCAAATTAACTCCCATGACCACTTCCTATAAGAGCTCTATCATTCCCTTTTTCCAGATTTTTTTTCTTTTCTTTTTCTTTTTTTCAAATTGTTATTATCAAACTGATGTACAGAGAGGTTACAGTTTCATACGTTAGGCATTGGATACATTACTTGTACTGTTTGTTACCTCGTCCCTCATACTCCAGATTTTTTTTTAAAGGAAGATTCAAACAGATGAAGAAACTTGTATAAGGTTATACAGCCTCTTGTTATGTTCTTGTTGGAAGCAGGTTCCATGACAAGAAAATGGTTTACTGGGGCTCCTCAGAAGATACCCAGTAAGGAACATGATGGGAAAGATAGGCAGGAAGGGGAGAATGCTTGCCTCGTGGTAAGAGTGCTTGTCTTGTATTCATGAAGCCCTGGGTTTGATTCCTCAGCACCACATATATAGGAAAAAGCCAGAAGTGGCGCTGTGGTTCAAGTGGTAGAGTATTAGCAGCCTTGAACAAAAAGAAGCCAGGAACAGTGCTCAGGCCAGGCCCTGAGTTCAAGCCCCAGGACTGGAGAAAAAAAAATACACCTTGGGGTCTCTCTCTCAGAAACACCATTTGCCAGTCTCTTGTTAAAGGAAGGAGTAGGGGAAGTGGAATAATGAGAACAGAGTTGGTGGGAGGAAACATTCAGCTGCCTGCATTCAATGAATCAGGCCCATAGTCCTTAAAACAACCCATGTCCAAACTGAATTGCTTAACATGACCACCAGTATACATTAAAGGCATTTGAGATGCAGAATTATTTTTTGGTCAGGAGGAATATACTAGGTGGCCCCTGTCAATTGGTTCTTCTGAGTAGTTGAAACAATGGAAGTTTACTTTCTTGCCCTTCAGAGGATGGAAGCTCAAGGTCAAGGTTTGGTTTCTCCTGAGTCCACTTTCTGTGGATTGCAGATTGCCTTTTATCTGTGGATGTGTACTCCTGATATTTCTGCCTCTTTTTATAAGAGCAATTCCATAGGCTTAGGGCCCCATACTGATTGATGACCTCATTGAACCTTAACTATTTTTTTGTAATAGTCACACTAAAGGTGAAGGATTCAACATGTGAATTTGGGAGGACCCCAGTTCAGCCCATGACATTCTAAATGCCACCATATGACCACGCTTCCCTATTCATTCTCTCCTTTGTGCATGGCCCTTGGGAAGGTCAGCCTCCAATGTAGCCCTCCTAGCAGGTGGCTGTGATAAGAAAATCAGTGCTTCCCACATCACCTCACACTTGGCAGAGTACATCTGCATCAACAGCCCACTGGTTTCTGAAGTCATGCATTTCTTTTCTTCACCCGCACTTTTAAGTGCATGAGAATTTAAGATGGATTGAAGGATTCAGAGCACTAGTGAGCAACGCATAGGTTCACCATTCTGTTTTTAACAAGAGTTAAGGTCTTTTGCAGTCTTTGACTCAGATGCCTTGGATGAAATAAAATGCTATGAGTTCTATCACTTTCTAGTTTTCTTCCCTTCTTCTCTCCTGAGGTTCCATGCTTCCTTCACAGTAGTGATTCTGTGCTATTAATATACAGACCTGCGGGTATAGAACATGTAGACTTGTCCCATGTGTTTTAAAAACCTTAAGCTGTATTGAACTGAGCACATATCATTCAGCAGTGTACCCTTTTCCCCCTTTAGATTATAGCTTCCAGAATTATCCATGTGCACATGTACAGATCTAACTTACATCTTTCTCAGTAGAATTTCTCTACCAATGGCAGTAAGCTTACTAAGAATAGTAAGTAGAATTTCTCTACCAATGGCAGTAAGCTTCTACTTGTTTGCAAGTTTTCACAATACAAGCCTGTGGATGACACCTTGTGTACAGTCTTTCTAAAGAACTATGAGAAGGAGCCCGACTGCTAGAAGATTCGTGGCACAGATGGTTGGGTTGTATCTTTTGTTCTTGGCTATATACATCTCAAAAATATCTCCTGATATTGCCAAAGCCATCATCAGAGCATTGATCCATCCTATAATAATACCAAAAAAAGCAGCAGAGTTCTTGCTTCTCCTTGTCAAAATTAAGTATCTGTTAAGAAACTATTGTTTGTGTGATATTATACCATTTTTGAAAAAATAAACCCCCCCAAATCACTATCTTGGGGAGGGGGAGGAGGAACCCAGAGCTCCCAGCCAACCCTGTTGTCAGACAAGGCTGTGGGATTTCTTACTTTACCCCTCTGGTGGCTGGGTGATTCTGGGTGTCTCTGTACTTTTATTTCTTCATCTGTAAAAATGGAGATAAAAGTAGCATTTATTCATAAAGATGTGTTAGGGATGAAAGGAGAAAATACCTGTGGAATGGGTAGCATACTACCAGCTGTAGAGAGACTGGGCAATGTTTCCTTCTGCTATTGGTGCTATTACATAGGAATTATAGGCCATATTGAAATTGACCATATTAGGAAATGAATTTGACCTTACAAAGTCTACTCATGAAAAAAACAAGTTAAAATAGTTGAAGTGAGACCCTTCTAAAAACGTATACAAAACCATGAACAGCATATCATCTATGTCTTCTAGGAAAAAGTGCAAAGTACAATGTGTTTCTTATTGTAAAGCTGTTTAATTATTTATTAATTCTATTTTTATCCTTTTTTTTTTTTAAAACCCAGTGATGTTAGGGTGGAAACCCAGCACCTTAGGCATACAAAGCATGTACTCTGTCATTTAGCTTCATCTCTAGACCCTGGGCATATTTCAAAATATGAGCCTCAGGTAGTAACAAAACAAAATATGACATTATATGACCTGAGGCTTACATGACCAATACTGGAAAGCTTATCTTATATCTCACCCTGTAGATATGACTGATTGGGTTTGTGGCTTCTGGTGTCACATTTCGTGTCTAAAGTTAAACTCTTGGAGAACAAAGGCTAGGATATGAACCTCAAATTTCCATGATGTCCTTATGAGATATAAGGGATGAGTTAAGTGGTGCGTGATAGAGAAGAGGGAAAGAAAACAAATCATGAATAGATTTCTACAGGGAAAAGCAAAGAAACTGGTATTTTAAAGTCAAGAAAACAGAAAGCTACAGGGAAGTATAATTAGCATTAAGGCTCTGAGCAGGGTCTACATAGGAAAATAGATCATTTCATCTGGTTGTAAATGACAAGAGGAAGATTTGGGATTTGGAGGGGGTAAAGAATGTTCTAGAAGCAAGACCTGTTAAACATTCTCCAGGTTCCTTCATGGTTGATGTGAGTGACATAATCAAGGTGAAGGGTGCGACTCTCCCCCATGATGCTCATCCCATTCATATTATAAAAACGTAGTTATTTTGAAGCATTTCATTATGCAATTAGCCTTACAGGTGGGATGCCATATAGTCACTGAAGGTCTCATTGGACATGGCGTTTACTGAGTTGTCTACTTGTGGCTCAGGCACTACAGCAGACTCTGGAAGAGAGAAGAAAGCCTGCTGGACCTATGCTGCCCTCATGAAGCTGAAAGACGAGTGGTGATGGATTCCGAAGCTGAAACCTGATGGTGAATGGATCTAGTTATGTGAGTCTAGAGAGTGGAGCCCTGTGGGTAATTTGAGGAGAGGACTAGACAGGAGCAGAAGTACTGTGGGTTCTTCTGTGAGAAGAATGAATGAACTGGGGGAGGGCTGAATTAGAGAACCCACTTACTTACCCTAATGCTTCTCTACTGTGTTTTCATAGTTCTCCCATCAACCATGGCAGCATCTTTATCCTCTGAAACACTGTTGATGCTGATCCAATTTGAGTTGCACTTTTTGGAACAAGCCTCTGCTCTGATGTCTCTCTAACTAACTACAGCATGGCTAAAAAAATTCAAATAATAATACAGAAGAAGGGAGGAAGGTCAGGAAAGTAGGTGCTCTGCAGGAAAGAACAGGGCATCCTGCTGCTTCTGTTTCAATTGCTTAGATCAAGCATCCACTGCATTGATCATGCGTAACTACTTCCCGTGTAGCACTGTGGTCCAATGGAAGGCATTGAGAATGACAGGCAAAGCAGGCTTGGGCAAATAGTTTCTCTGGACCTTGGTATGTCCACCTGTAGAGCAGGGAGACTGACAACATTTCCTCACAGAGTTGTTGTGAGCATGACATGAGTTCAGGTAGGTAAGGTACTGAGCATACACGCCTGACATACAGTTAGCCTTCAACAGATGGTGAGCTATGGTCATCAATATTGTTAAGTCACACAGCACCATATGGATGGATAATAGTAAGAGTTCTCAGTCACTGTCCTTCTTACCTGGTCTTCATTATCTATCCATGTTCACAAATAAAGGAGCTGAGTTTCAAAGAAGACAGCTAACCTACCCAAGACCAGTGGTGGTAAAGGGATCCAAACCCAAGCCTGACATCCAATTCTAGCTAGTCTTCCCTTGATGAGGGAGATTGGATCCTGGGCCCTTCCATTTTACCCAGAGCACCTTGTTTTCTTTAGAGCTGTGTTGGTTGACTCGTTTTAGAACTCTGTGGTCAGCCTGAAAGTATGATCAGCTCTTTAAAAAATAAACCTCCCAGGAGTTATATTAATAAACATAGCTTAGATAAAGTTGGAGAACTGACCGCCATAATCCCAGAAGAGCCAAAGAAAAATTACCTTGTGTTCTAACAATCCACGAATGTGTGTGGTAGTGACTTGGCCTCAGAGGCATAGGACTTAGCGATGAGACTCAGTCCTCTGGGCCTGCTCACACACCACAAAGAAGTGGGGGCATTCCAGTTCCAACCCAACATCTGTAGGACAACATGGCACCAAGGGGAAGGACATTGGCTGACACTCAGTTCGCTTAGAGGTGGAAGCATGGTCCACCTTCCAGAGTGCACAAAAATAGACAAAATATTACATTCTCCATGAGAAGGCCATGTGCATATTTATATCCCAGTCTACTTACAGACTTTTAGGGAATATTAATTAAAATAAAGGAGGCACAAAGCCTGTTGGGAGTATGTTGTATGTGGTTAACCATTAGTGATTAGGCTAACATATAGCATCTATTCAATGCTTGCTTTCTGGAAAGAGAACATTACTTCCCAGAAGGTCTCAGAAAATGTGCCCCAAATGCAAATGGACAGTGGAGAAAATGAGAAAGAAATTCAGAAAGGGTGAGAGATACTGTTCAGAGGGTCGGCGGGGTCTGAGTGTGAGATGTGGCTTTGAGCATTTCCTATATGGTGTGGTCTTTGGTCCTGTCCCAAAGTTTAACCAAGCCTGAAAATGAGGAGAAAAATGCTAATCCTGAGACGCAAAAGAAGATGGCTTCATGCATGGGGAGTTGGGTGGTCCTATCTCTCTTCCCAAACATAGATTAACAATGACTTAATTCTAGAAATATTGTCAGCAAGTAAAATAAATAGACTAATGACTGAGGGCAAATTGTATGTTAATGTGTCTGAGCATTGTTTCCAGTCTGACCCTTAAATATACATTTAATCAGTCTAGATGGGCGAGTCACCCTGCCCTTAATTAATCTTTTCAGACATTTATAGAGAAAAAGCAAAGTCTTTACCCAGACCTTATAAATGTGTTTAACTTTAGTATGGATTTTTATTTATGTGCATCTCACAAGTGGCCATTACTTCTAAATGATGGCTTGTTTTGAATGTTCTCAGGCCTTCAAAATGTTTTATTCTCTCCCTTGGAGGAGGGAATCAGGAGGGGGTTGAGAGAAAGCACATGAGGGCCATTTTCCATGGCATGAGCTGGCCAACCTTTGGTGCACATTTGTTTGGACTTACAGCTTTATGGGTAATGGGGAAGGAGACAAAAGTAGGCATAGGTGGGCCCCTAGGGAGGTCTTCCCTAGGACCTATGTCACATTTGGGAACTTGTCTCCATGGTCATGCACAGCTTTACATTCACATCTCCTTTGCCATAGAAATGATCAGTCTCACAAAAGCTACTTCTGGGGAGTAGAAAGGGCAGCTCTACCAACACACACCAAGACAGTGTGCCTTTGTCGACATTGTGTCAGACATTGCTGGGGATGAACCATTTGCTGTGGGGACTAACATAAATTGGAGTCAGCTCTCCTAGGCCATTTGTGGGGCTTCTATGTGGCAAATAATGGCATTATCGCTTAAGTCTTCAAGCTCCTCTTGTCTATGAGAATGTTTGCTCTATGTTGTGATCCGCCCTTTCTAGCTTTTAGCATTCACTGACACTGAGTACTTACATTGTAGGGGACATTGTGCTAGATTGGGAATATGTACTATAGACTAGCTTTAGGACAAGTAGAGTTTCCTGAGATTGAGTAGTATTGTGAAATCTAAATGGAACAAGGTGATAAAGATCACAGGTTAAGAGGCACAAATAATCCACTGGCAATTCATCCGGGGATGTAAGCTGGGGCAAGATGGTGATGGGTCTCCTGAGACACAGTAAAGATTCGTAATAACTAAAATATGCAATCAACTGAGGTATCTGTGAATGGATAAAGGAAAAGTGGTATATATGTATGATAGAATATTATGTAGTCATTGAAAAAGAAGACAATCCTTGTTATCTGTGGCCCAAGATATAGAACTGGAGGATATTGTGGCTAAGTGAAATAAGCCAGGTATAGAAGGAAAAATATCATATGCTCTCCCTTTTATGTGGAAGCTGAAAAAAATCTCTTCTTATGGAATGGAGCTATTTAGTGGTTCCTAGACATCAGGAAGGTGGAGAAAGAGGAGAGGAAGGTGGATAGAGAGAGAGGTAATACAACAGGTATCAAAATACAGTGTTAGGCTGGGAATATGTCTTAGTGATAGAGTGCTTTAGATTCCTCAGTACAACATAAACAGAAAAAGCCAGAAATGGCACTGTAGCTAAAGGGGTAGAGTTCTAGCCTTGAGCAGAAAAAGCTCAGGGACAGTGCCCAGGCCCTGAGTTCAAGCTCCAGGACTGGCAAAAAAAAAAAAAAAATACAGTAAGTTGGGGAATTAGGGCTATTGTTCTGCACACAATAGAGTGGCTATGGTCTACAATCTACAACAACTTATCATGTATTTTATAAAGAGCTAGGAGATAAGAGCTCTTAGGCTACAAACACAAAGCAATGATAAATATTTAAAGAAACAGAAATGTTAAATACCTTGATTTCATCAT
This sequence comes from Perognathus longimembris pacificus, assembly GCF_023159225.1. Lineage (NCBI taxonomy): Eukaryota > Metazoa > Chordata > Mammalia > Rodentia > Heteromyidae > Perognathus > Perognathus longimembris. The sequence goes on from NC_063170.1 coordinate 54,023,727, forward strand.
TATGCTTCATATACAAGTGCTGAAGATTAGCCTCTACTCCAAAAATATGTACAATTTTGATGTGTCAATTTAAATAAATAAAATATTAAAAAAATAAACCCAAGGTTGTCCAATGTGACAGTTATATTTTAAACAGGATGCACAGTTAGAAAGCTGCTCAGTTATAATGGATGGCAGAGAGTGCATAAGTTTCCAGTCAGGAATGCCATCTTGGCAATTACAGCAACATAGAACTAGAGGACATTCCATACACCATGTGCTCTCACACCTATGTGGAAGCAGGTATAGGAAATGAATTGTTCTAGAAAGATTTCCCAGGGCCAACCCAAGAGTGCTTCTCCCCACTTTTTCTTCCTCCTTTGCTTCTTCTTCCTCCTCCTTTTCCTACTTCTTGATCTACTTCCTGTTCTTCTTTTTGGTGCTGATACTTGGGCTTTAGTGCATCAACTCTTGAACTAGGGCCTCATGCTTATAGCTGACACTCTGCCACTTGAGTCACATTTCTAGTTCCAGATTTGCTTTGATTTTTTTTTTTTTTTTACTGGTTAATTGGATATAAGACTCTTGTGAGTTTGCCCACACCAGCTCCAAACTGTGATCCTTAGATCTCAACCTTCTAAGTAGCTGGGGTCACAAGCATGAAAGGCACGAGCCTGGCTGTATTCTGTTGCTGACTGGACTGGTTTATGTTTGTTTTTTCTTATTTCTCTGTTCCCAGGTGACTATCTTCCATGCCTTTCACTCAGCAGCTGAATTGTGTACAGTTTTCTCCCCTTTTGTATTTTACTTATCTTTCTATTGCTTATGTGATTCCCTACCTCAAGGAAAAATGGCCATTCCTGTCATTAAAAACACCAGGCAGCATTTGCGTAAAATATCCATATCGTACAAGGAAGATAAGTGGATTCCATTGTAAGGCTGGTGTAGCTTTGCGACTCATACTCGAGAACCATCCATTACTGCTACCTCATTACTATCAAGGCTTACTCAATGCTGATGGTATGTATGTCATTAGGATTAGGTGTGACTTAAACTATTACATTGAAAACAATGGCTTATACAAGACAGAGGATTATTTCTTTCTCATGTCAAAATCTGGAGGTAGACAGTGTGGAGTTGTTATGAAGATTCTTTTGATAAAGACCTCAAGGGCCCAGGCTTGATCTGTTTTCTCTGTGTGTGGCCTCCATGCTCAAGGTCACCAGAGGTCAAAATGGATGCCTCACTGTCAGCCACTGTGTTCAAATTCCAGCCACGAGGAAAGAAGAGAGCGAAAATATGGTACGATGGAGGCATGGCAGAAGCCTTTTTACAAAGGTTTATGGATCTGCACTTCCTTCTTTCCATTTATAGGTTATTGGCTAGAATTTAGAGCATACCCCCAAGTGTAGCCCCAACTCTGAGAAGCTCGGTTTATGCTTTTGTTAGTTAGGTACCTAGTTAAAAATCGAGTTTCTCTGAATAGAGAAGATGAAAAACAAGAATTAGGGAACCACTAGCAGTTCCTAATAAAACATGTTCCCAGGAATGTGATTTGACATACAATCTAAATATATAACTATACCACTCCACTCCATTTTATCTAGGCTGCATATTCTGCCCTGGCATCTCATTACACTATCTTGTCATTCTTTCCACTTCTCATTCCAAAGCCAAAGAGGTGTCTGATTTGGTAAGAATACATTTCTGCATTCATAGTTGAAATAAGGAAGATAAACCTCACCCACTTGAAATAGGATAAAAGAAAATCCCCTGGATAGAGGGAAATATGCAAACGGTCCTATTAACATACATATCTCTTCCTCAACTGGATTTTTATACAACAAAAGAGGTAAGCCAGGCCTCACTGTGGCATCTTCTGAGTCAGCAACCAGCCCCAGGATGACTCCTAAAGAGATGGAAGACAGTATAAAAACATAGAATTCCAGAAGTGCCTATTTCTTCATTTTCTAACTTAGGTCTGCAATGTGTATTCTTAATTTTACTGTGGTAACTAGAAAGACAGACTGGAGTCAGGCAGACCAGACTTGAAAAATATTATGTCTACTCATAAACTAGTTACTTTGGGGTCCTTAGCTATTCAGCTGGGATATAATAAACTCCTCCTTATTTCTGGATTTATTACACATGGGTTGACCAACCATAGTAAAAAAAAAAGAAAAAACCACTCAGTCAAGCCAGGCATCAGTGGCTGATGCCTATAATCCTAGCTACTCAGGAGGCTGAGTTCTGAGGCTCACAGTTCAAAGACAGCCCAGGCAGGAAAGAGCAAGGAACTCTAACCTCCACTAAACTCTCAAAAAGCCAGAAATGGAGCTGTGACTCAAGTGGTAGAGCACTAGCTTTGAGCAAAAAAGCTCAGGGGATAGCACCCAGAATTTGATTGAGTTCAAGCCCTAGGAAAAGCATAAAACAAAAGAAAATCAATCAAAGAAATTCTAGTTATTTTAGATTCTTCCCAGAGTACAGGAAAAAAGGCATCTCTTAAATAGGATTTTTAAAACATACTTCCCAGTTATATTTATGATATCATTTATAGATTCACTTATTTGGTTCATCTATTACTTTAACAAATGTTTGAGTGTTGGAGAGGACAGAAAAGATACCTGAAGGATAGAACAGTCTGTCCTGAAGGCATATCATTGATTAGTAAAAGATGAACTAAACAGATAATTGTGCTCCAGGGAGAAAAATGCAAACTTTAAAGCATTATTAAAATGAAAGGAGCATGTTACAAAACCAAGGGTATATCCATAAGATATTATGAATTATAAGATGATCAGTGTAAATCAGCTTGTGGGGAAAAGAAAAAGAAAAAAAAGAGGAAACTTACATTAATGATTCTAAGTCCTATTTAGTTGCAGAAAATTGATTATGAAAAGAAAATTTAATGTGGTATATATACACAATGGAATTCTATGCTTCTATCAGAAAAAAATGGCATTGGTTTCCGTCATTTATAATAATTAGAAGATGCCTATCAATCTACAAGTAAGCACAATGAATAGTAAAAGACAAATAATTACTCTTGGACAGGATAAGTTAAACAGCACTCTAAACATTCACACAGTGAGACTAAAGGAAGATATTCTTAGGAAAGGATCACAGGGCCCAATAGCTATGTGCATATGACCATATAAAATGATGCTTATCGAAATGAACACCAAGAAATGGAAATGAGAGGTTGTTTTATTGTATTGTTTATTGTTCTTTTAAATTTTTTTCTTTCCTTTTTTTCTTTAGTTTATTCCCTTTTGTCCATGTATTTGATTTCTGTACCTTTAGTCTTTGGGGAGGGGAAGGTGAAGTACCAAAATGGTGAGACAGAGAGTGAACCAATTCAGCAGTGATATTCACTAGATACTATGTTGAAAATGAACTATACAACTTAGGGATAGGAGGAGATGGGAGGGGAAAAACTGGGAGAGAGTGACTTACATAACTATAACCCCTCTGTACATCAGCTTTACAATAAAATTCCTTAAAAAGAAAGAAATGCCAACAAAAGACATCAGAAAGGCTGGGAATATGGCCTAGTGGCAAGAGTGCTTGCTTCGGATACATGAAGCCCTGGGTTCGATTCCCCAGCACCATATATATAGAAAAGGCCAGAAATGGGGCTGTGGCTCAAGTGGCAGAGTGCTAGCCTTGAGCAAAAAGAAGCCAGGGACAGTGCTCAGGCCCTGAGTCGAAGGCCCAGGACTGGCAAAAAATAAACAAACAAACAAGCAAGCAAACAAACAAATAAATAAATAAAAGGCATCAGAAAAAAAGGATGCACGTGAAAATGGTAAGAGGAGTTATCTTACTGGAAGCATGGCATGTAAGATAGAGTGTAAGAGTATGCGGAGAAATTGCATGCTTTTATATTTTATTGCCTATACTTCTATAAGGTGTGTGTGTGTGTGTGTGTGTGTGTGTGTGTGTGTGTAATGCTGGGGATTGGACCCACATACTTGTGTGTGCAAAGATCTGCCACTATGATATCTCATCAGCTCTTGGTTTTAGGGAGAAGAGCTGATTAGCACTGAACTCTAAGCTTTCCTGTCTCTCCCTCCTAAGTGTGTGTATTAAAAATGCAGAGAGAGAGAGAGAGAGAGAGAGAGAGAGAGAGAGAGAGAGAGAGAGAGAGAGAGAGAGAGAGAACAAAATTTTAAATTGTATTTTTAAATGGAGACTAGTCAGGGGCAGTAGTATAAAGTACATCAGATGACAGAACACTGGGTGGATGAACTAGCTGCGGGCCATAGGCCTGCTATAGGAATTCCAGTTGAGAATGTCTTTTCCATCAGATAGGAAGAAACTCATTCTCACCACAGAGTCAGGTACCAAGGGTGACTATATGATTTTTTTTCCCTTGGAAACTTCCTGAGCCCAGAAGTGAACTTGTTAATTCTTATTTTCCTCACAGCTGTAGTCAGTGTGCAGAGTTACAGGCAAGGCAGAAACCTTCTAGATTCTCCTAAGAATATGGTATGTAGTAAACTCTGCATTTACTGAATGAGGAGAAACAATAGGCATTTGACTTCTCATCCTACAAAACCAATCATGGCAGCACAGACCTGTGTAATCGAGCCTTGATTCCTTCTCAAGCAATCACCACTTTAGTTCAGAGGAGCTATTTATTAGTCATTTTCAATGTCTGGGTAGCCACCCATCTCTTGCTATATTTCTTTTTGTTCTTTCTGTTCTAATCTCGTTTCTCAAGCCATTTATCCTAGAATTTCCCCATTTGTTGTAAACTTTGTATATTCCTAGAGGTGTTTTTCACTCTGCTCTTTACCAAATTATTTACATCTTACCTCCAGCACATCCTATCCTTCAAAGGCCTTAATCCAGGGGTGAGGTGAGACTTACTTTTAAATTAACATTTCAAGATTTTCAGTGTTGGAAAGTTTTATAACACCAGATCTATAAATAACCGTTTAATCATTTTTCTTCTTCATTTTTGTTTTCTGTCCTTTTTTCCCCTTCCTTCCTTCCTTCCTTCCTTCCTTCCTTCCTTCCTTCCTTCCTTCCTTCCTTTTTCTTTCTTTCTTTCTTCCTTCCTTTCTTCCTTTCTTTCCTTCTTTCTCTTTCTTTTCTTTCTTTCTTTCTTTCTTTCTTCCTTCCTTTCTTTCTTTCTTCCTCTCTCTCTCTTTCCTTCTTTCTTTCTTCCCTTCGTCCTTTCTTTAGTTCTTGAAAATCCTTGTGTATTTCTTTATCTCTTATCTCTATGATAAATTATCTCATTTTTCTGTCTAGGCCACTGTGTCAGTAGTTCAATAGGTATGGAGAAGAATACTGATAGTAATAGTAGCTGACATTTATGGTCCCAAGTGTCAACCCTGTCTTAGGTAACCTCCTTCATGGGGAAAATCGTCTCCCCACCTCTATATACTGCTATCAAAAGGCTTCTGTGTCCTAGAAAAATAAGAACAAAACCAGCTCTGCTTGGACTGTTGCAATCTTATCGTCTGGGGACTACCTGATTGCATTGACTGGGGTAGTTTTCTGGCAGCCATTATGGTAAAGGAGAGAGCTCTGCCTTACATTTAGTGGACAACTGGGGTCTACCCCTGGAGTGGGGATGCAGTTGTTCTAACTTTGTGGCTGCTATCCAATCAGAGATGGGAAAGGTCGAGGTTAAGAATGTAATGACTACAACCAGTGTGGCCATGTCATTATCAGGTAACTTTTTAACCAAAATCTATCAGCTATGTGTGCTTCTAACATAGTCCAGCTGTGGGATTAGGACTACCCTGGACTTAGAAAGTAAGAAGATTAGCACCTTTCACTTTATCTTTTACTGTTGGCTACAGTGCTGGTTACAGGGCTGAAAGCCTATGCACTATGAATCCCTAGTACTAATCTCTAATAAAAGAACATGTTAGAGCTATGTCCACTTCTCTGATAAAAGGAAATCAATTAGTTGGTTGGTTGAACTGCAATTAGCATCCATATATCTAGACCTTTCACTGAAAGATGATTATGTACATTCATCTGCTCCTCAAATAACCAAAGTAGCTTTCTCATGTAGACATAATATTTACCTTGCTTGCATCTCCTCTACAATCTACATCCATCCATCTATCCATCCATCCACACCTTTCTTCCAAAGATGGCTCAATCTCATATCACTGAGTTTAGCAGTAGAAACGGGAACACATTTTACAAAAAAGAGAATTTCAGTGAAAGGGAACTATAGAAGGTGTGTGTCTAACTTGGTCAGGCATCACAAAAGCTTTTTAATACACAAATTCTTGGGCCCCATCCCCATAATTTCTGATTATTAGATCATGGCTGGGGCCTAGGAATTCACTTTCCTCATAAGTGCCTAGGGACCAATATAACAATTATGGGTAACCATTGAGATTGCGAACAAGAATCCTCCAGAATTTACCATGTTTTCTTTGAAAAATCAGGCTCCAATTTTAATACTGGTAAATACCACTACCAGGAAAGCAGTTCCATTACCCGTTTTAGTGTCTACGCATTCAGCAAGTCCCTTGACTGTGTCTGCATTAATGCCTGAATACATCTTCTCCTCCTTTGAGCAAATGGAACTTCTTTGCTGCCTACTTTTAGTGTGCAATTAATGAGGCTGCAAGGCTCCCTTTAGGAAATGCCCAAAGATCCTGAGAAGGATCTGGAAACACGGGGTGGATAGAGGAATCTGTTGGTGGAAAGCCCTTGGTCACTGGCTCTTCTAGAATCATGGCATTTAGACCTGTATTTCTGTATCTGAGAGAGGAAACTGAGGCTGAGAAGATGTTTAATAACCTTCCCTTTAAGCTCAGACAGAACCCAATGCAGGCTTCTCTGACCTTTAACATGTCCATGCCTGTAACAGCCCAGTTGTATTGTTTCTTAGGAGAACAGCAATTAGAAAGCAAAGAGCAGCTCCTTCCACCATTATCCAAATAAGTCCCCTCTCTCTACCTAGGACCGAGCTTTCCTCCTAAAGAAAACAGTGAGAGGGCCATGAGTCCTCAGCACCTATTAATGAGAGAGAAGCAGAAACAAAACAAAAAACACAGTCATGTTAGCATTCATACTGGTGTCACGAGAGAGAGGTCACACCATCCATTATTTTGATGGGTACTGGGGGGAGGGTAAACATGAGATCAGCTATTAGCACATCCAGAAATAATTGGCAAAGAAGGGTATGTTTTGTGCCACTTTCAACCTTTCTTAGGGTAAGTAGTATGTGAGTGTAAGCACTTTTCTGCTTAAAAATGCAATCCAATATAAGGCCTTATAAAAGAAGGAAGAACAATAAAGAAAACCAGGAAAGGAGAAAGGAGATACTCAAAGATGAATGGTGTACATTTCTGGTTAGATTATCTATTATTTCTATCCTAATTCTTCTCTATATGTGACTACCTCTAACATCCTTCCCAGATTTTTGGCCCCCAAGCTGGTCCCTAGGCAGTGAAATAAGGATAATGAATTGATAAAAAGCAATTTTTTTGGTGTTTAAATAACTGTAGAGATCTTGTAGAGAAATTAGTTAATACTGAAGCTTGGCTGGAAGTGTTTATACATAGCTAAGACGGGATGACAAGATCACTGGATTTTTTTTCTGTTTCTCCTGCAGAAGGATGTGTGTTTAGATTTGCTCTGCAACTTGCCAGGAGGTTTTGTGGGGGTTTGGATTTGACTCTGTGTGTGTGTGTGTGTGTGTGTGTGTGTGTGTGTGTGTGTGTGTGTGTGTGTTTTAATTATGTTAGAATCACTGGCCCCAATACATCTTCCTGTTCACCATGTGCTGCTAGTAAGTGGCAACGGCCCCTTAAATGTGCTTGCAGTTTTACAAGTGCCTAGCCAAAGCCTTCCCAACGACTATGGGTGGGCATCCATGAAGAGCTGTCTGTCATGTTTATGTACTCCCTTTAGAAGTAAGAGGTTGCCCTTCAGCCTAAGGAATGAAAGCAGGCACTAAGATGATCAGCAGTTGGAAGCTAGGCCAAGCTAAGTGGTTGAGCTTGGAGGAAGCGAGCTGGCACCAGAATGTGGCCAAGGTCAGAGTGGAGTGCTGTTATTACTTCGTTCACATTATCATCATCAACATTATTCCCCAAATTATCCTTTAATGGGACCAATTTACCTTCAAGCCTGTAACTAAGACACAGATCACTTATCTTCTGCTCAGCAGTCATTAAATATTCTCAAGGCCAATTTTCAGCCTTTCCAGTTCTAAATCCAATCTCGATCTTTCCAGCAGTGACTTGGCTCTTATTTTTGTGTCTGCCTGAGATTATCTACTAAAAGTCTGACTCCAAGTGTATAGCCACCATTCTTGTATATCTGTGTACAAGTTGCTCATAGTTTTTACAAGTGGAGTCTTAACAAAAAATAATGTAAGCATCACTGTTGTTAGAGATGGTTCACTATGCCTTGATACAAAGTAAACAAAAATATAAAAACAATTTTCCCCTAACACTCATGCTGAAGGAGTTAGATTTTCTCCTTTGCCTTTTTGCTCTTAGACATGACTTCCTCAGACACAATCTGTGCGTGATCATTATGAGTATTAGAGAAGGAGGAGGGAAAGCACCTTAGCTGTATTCAAGCATCAATATTATTTTTACCCCTTTTTCACATTTAAATTTCAGCTTTCTTTTCTGATCCCAGAAGGTTTAGGATCCTTCCAAATGCATGCTACATTTAGAGGAAGGACAAACAACATACCCCCAGTTCATGCATTTAATAAGCTGACTTTATAGATGGAGGTCAAATTGACATGTGGAGTTGAAATTCCATTGTACAACTAGAAGATCATAAAGATAATAAAAAAACAAATTTTTTTTAATGCTAAAAAAAATCTTAGGGTCCACCAGACTTCCTGAGGTCAAGTACTCCTACAGGCCTGTTTCTGCGCCTGGCCACCTGGCACACCAAGTTCTTGCCACATAGACACAGGCATGAAGTGACTGCCAAGTGAGACCATCTTCTTTCCTCCACAGTCTGCACAGTTCCAGGTACCTTAGCAAAAGTAGGATGACAGAATAAAATAAGATTCATTGTGTGTCACAAAGGTCTTTTCAAAGATGGGTAAATAAGGGTGGAGAGAATATATGGCTTGTTCAGAGTCACTGAGTCAGGAATCCCAGGGCAGACTTGGGGATTTTCCATCCCAATCTGAGACCCTGATCCCCACAAACCTCATTTATACATACTTTAAGGGTGATATTATATATGACCCTTAAATTCATATTACCTAAAATTCATATATTGAACTTCTTTGTTCTATGTGCTGAGAATCTGACCTCTTTTGGAGACAGGGTCTTCACAGAGGTGATCAAATTCAGAAGATGACATTTAGGTGGCCCCTACCTAATTCACTAGGTTAGCTTCCTTTCCAAAGAGGACATTCAGCCAGAGAATCACAAATACAGCGAAGTCAATATAAAGAGACCTAGTGGACTTCCATCCATGAGCCAAGAGAAGTCTGGAATGGATCCCTGCCTCCCAACCTTCTGACAAAACCAGCCCTAAACTTCAGACTCCCAGTATCTGAACTTGGAGAGAAGTCACTCAGACTGCTGTGATTTATAATGGCAGCCCTAGCAGATGGTAGTAGATTTTTATACTAATTTTCTAAGTAGGTTACAAATATATTCCACAGTCTGGGTGAGTTAAACATCAGAATTTATCACCCCACTGTTCTGGAGACTAGGAGTCCAAAACATCAAAGTAGCAGCAGAGTTCTAAAGGCCTGTTCCATCTCTCACTCCTTCACTTGAAGATGGCTCTTTTATGTCACCTGGTATTCTTCCTTCTCCCTTCTTTTATTTCATCTTTAGTAAATCAGTTAGTCAGTCAAATACCATTTAGTGAGAGTCAGTTATGTCCCTGGTATGGTGCTAGACTTGGAAGGTGGGGCATCATCTCTTCCTTCCCAAGAGCTTCCAGGTAGCTCAACCACAGCTAGTCCTATTCTCTTAACAGGTGAAAAACACAGGAAGAAAATAAGATGGGAGTAACTCATGGTGGCATTCAGAAATAAGTGTGTGGGGTGTGGGGGGGGGGGTGCTGTGGAAGTCAGGCAGGCTAAATGAGTGTCTTTACGAATGACTCACAAAATCCAATCTAAGAGAACTTTCTATGATAAATAAACATTCTAATCTGCCCTATCCAATACAGAAGCCAGCAGCCATATACAGCCATCAAGTCTGTGCAGTGTGAATACTGTGATTAATAAATTGGGTTTCAAATGTAATCTCATTTTAGTTCCTTTCAGTGCAAACAATTACCTCGAGCTTTGGAGCTGTACAACTCAGAAAACATGCATGTATCCCCAAACTCTTCATTTTATTGAGTATTTACAAGCCTCCTTTTTGCTCGCCTACCTCATTGACTTCTAAATATATTTAATCTAATATCAGACTGATTTCCTCATGTAATTTAATTTTCCCAGATTAGTTTCTGGTCTCTATGTAAAGATACTGCAAACCAAGCAATTTTTGGAAGAGGAAACCTAAGGCAAAACAGTACTTTTTTTTTTTTTAAACAAGCTGACAAAGGTTTTCTGCCTTGGAAATATAAGAAGGAATGGAAAATAATTAGTTGAATTGAGTTATTTTAATCTTGTGTCTGAGGGTTCTAAACAAACTCATCTCCTGCCATTTGAGACAAGTTGCCAACATTTACCCTTCTGTCCTTTAAGGAAACAAACCGAATGCACTTCTAAGGTGGCTGTTTAATGCCCATTTCTGATTTTTATCTCTGAACACAAAATTAACAGGTTTCTACTACGATCCCACTTGCAGAGAGAATTGTATGTTACTTACATAGTGCCTCAACCCTGGCTCCCTCTCTCATTGACTGGTAGAGTTTAGTGTAACTTTAAGCTGTTCGGTCTGAACAATGAAGTTCTTATGGAGTTTCAGTCCAGTCATTTTTGTCTTTTCTGGGCAAGTTTACCTATTCTGTTCTTAGCCTCTGCCAAGCCATGAAAGGTTTACTGGGTTTTGACCAGTTTTCCTCTCTTGCGATGCCAACAATACCAGAAGTGCATTCACCTTTCCTTCTGCCAACAGTTTTGCTTGTCCAGGGCTGCATCAAGTAAACTGGTGGACATTGTTGGAAAGAGCCCTGAGATTTTCTGAGATGATAACATGAATGGTATATTAAAGCTGTTGTTTCAGATTCCACCCATCTTTTTTTTTTTCAAATTTGGCAACCCAATAAGAACATGCCCTTTGGGCAGCCCAAGTCCAGCACACAAACCCTTCTTTCTCAAGGTCAAATGAACAGTAGTTGAACTGATTGGAGAACCTTTCAAAGGACCACGGGCCCTCCCACACCTATGTCTTTTCAACTAATTTTTAACAAATCCTGTAACATAATTTTAGAAAATAACCAATGTGAAATGAAGATAATGTATCTTCATATATCTCCTATTGACTCTCTTTTGGGCATCCAATATTTAGAAATACCCCCAAAGAGGCACCTTAAAAAATGATTTTGACAAACTTGGGGATTTTCAAAGGAGTTGAGGCCATGTAAGTATTCGCTCAAAGTGAGAAGAGTAATTACAGGACATGCCTATGGTGAAATAATTTGCATTTACTTGAAGAGGGCATAGACATTTATATGTATTGATTTTAGGTGGTATTTAAGGTGAATTAGGAAAGAGAAGCAATATGCAGAACAAAGAACTTAGTTTGTGTCTACTGGCATATTCAAGAGGCTTTTTTACACTATGAAAAATCATAGGTTACCCAAGTATATGCTTTTGTGTATAGAAGAAAACTTTGGAGGGATACTCAAAAAAAATATTGAAAAAGTGGAGATCCGAAAGAGCTAGAGTTTTCATTTTGCATTTCACTGGTATAGTGACTACTTTGAAACCAGGATCATATTTAAATGTTTCCAGTTTAAAAGCAAATTTGAAGAGAAAATAAAAATCAGCACTAGGCCCACTATTCAGAACATTAAAAAATATTTTTAAAGTATAGCCTTCTAAAGTTTTCTTTTATTTATGCATGGTATATATTAAGAAATGCAATACAGACGTTTTGTGACTAATATTTTCCCAAATAAAAACATCTCTCTTTTTAAAATAAACTTCTAACATTTTATCTTTTTATCTTTTGTTTGGATAAATTTTATTGACCATAAAGTACAGATAATAGTATAATAGTAAGATTCACTGGTTTTTAAATGACAACAGAATGTACCTACTTCTAAGTGCATAGTGTTTTAGTGAATATGGGGAAATGTGTACAATATCATGTTTAATATCTAGGCAGTTCTGTTCTCTGCTTAGCAGTGACTTCTGTCTTCCTGGTCAGAGACCAGGGCAGAGATAGGCCTCTGAACTAAGTCAGCCCAAACCAAGCCATTCCTGGAATTTCTAGTGGAAATACCATACTTAATTGTCAATTACACACAGATGGATAATTAGGATGTTTCAGATGGTGAACTTTATAAACAATGCAGAGAAAAATGAATGTGTATTTTTAAGCCAAGATTTGGCACACATCCTCAGGATAGTCTTGCCTTGCCATAAAGGCTAAGTAGTACAAATTCTGGGTGGAAGGATAGAAGGCAAGAAAGATTATACCCATTTAAGCTGGCACCAATGACTCACATCTGTAATCCTAGCTACTTGGGAGGCTGAAAGCATGAGGATTGTGGTTTGAGGCCAGCCTCGGCACAAAGGGGTCACAAGACCCCTTCTTAAATGGTAGCTGGGCGCAGTGGTTCATGTCTACCATCCTAGCTACAAGGAGAAGCCCAAAATAGGCAGATGTATGTCTTAGAGGAAACCAGGTTTCTATCTCAAAGTATTGCTCAGCTGGGCACTGGTGGTTCACGCATGTAATCACAGCAACTCAGGAGGCTAAGATCAGAGGACTGAGGTTCAATGGCAGACCAGACAGGAAAGTCCATCAGGCTCTTATCTCCAGTTAACCACCAGAAAACTGGAAGTGGCATTGTTGCTCAAAGTGGTAGAGAGCTAGCCTTGAGCAAAAGAGCTCAGGGACAGTGCCCAGGCTGAGTTCAAGCCCTATAACCAACAAAAAACAAAAAACAAAAACTAGTGTCCCAAAAAGTGGAGAGTGGGGGCTGGAGGCATGGCTTTGCCGAGCAAATATAAGGTCCTGAATTCAAACCTCAGTACTGCCAGAAATATGATTATGCCAATTTATACTCCTCTACCTTTGAGCCCTCTGTTTATTTGCCTATACCCACTTATTTTTTCTTTCATAAGGTATGCAACTAGATCCATATTAGAGCAACGTCTGCTTCTTGGTCAAGTCTACAAAGGAGCTTGGAAAGCATTTGAACTTAACTATGGTTCAGAGAAGAAAGATCGGTTTTACAAGGCAGGGTTGAATGGCTTCTGACAGGCTTCTGATGATGTTGTTTGAACAACACTAAACTCTGTTTTGTGGACCAAACACAAGGAAGGCTTCTACTGAATGATAGAGACATCCCTGGTGGTATGTTAAGCACTTTCAATAAGCTTAGACCTTAGTACTTATCATCACAACATCTGGGTAGGATGCCAAGAGCCAGCTCCATCCCTCACCTTCCAAACAGGAAACTGAGTCTTGGCAGGACCACGTGGCTCCTGTAAGGTTGCTCATTCCTTTTCTAATTCCAAATCTAGGTTTCGTGCCACCTCAGTGTGGGCCATTTCTAAGGACACAGTTACAGATGTGTCAGATTTTTTTCCAAGGAAATTGACTTTTTTTTCAGTTAAGAAAAAAAGAAAAGAATAGTACAAGAGGTGAGGGTTTAGCCAGAGCTTCAAGGAGTAAAAGCATGAAGGTCCTGAATTTGAATGCTGACTTGGCCATAAATTATTTAGCTTCAGTGAACTTTCTCTCCAGCCGCTTCCTCCTTTACCCAGTGAGGTATCAGACCACATGGCCCAAGTTGTCTTTAATTTAACTCTTCAATGTCCCTTAAAGGAAATCTCCATAATTAGTATGATCATTCTCTACTGCATTTCAATTTATGGGTCTAAATTTAACAGGTTGGAGAACAGTCTGCCGTATATGCCATGACCTTCATATTCACTTACTAAAGAAGAAAGATTCAAGACAAAGTAATAACTAAATGGGTGGCAGACAGTTCCTTTCTCAGAATGTGGAGTCCCAAGCTTTTTGTAAGCTATCACTTTCTATCTTAAGTACTTAGGCTGAATGTGTAAACATGCCTTCCATTAGTCAGGTTCTTTGAATCACAAGCACCAGAAACCTGACTCTTAAGTTGAGTAAAACTGGTAGTTTATTGGCTCACAATCCTGAAATATTTCAGAAGGGATGTTAAATTTTAGGTTGGGCTGGACTGGAGGCCCAAATGATGTCATTAGAACCCTGATTGTCTGTCTCTCAGCCATAGTTGTCTGTCTCTGTTGTCAAAACAGCTGTCACTTGCTTCTGATTCATGCATTAGCCTCTCATCTTGCCCGAGTCCTCTCAGTATTTCTCCCAGAAGGGCCAGGAAAGATTGTGAGTAATCACGAGTGCCCCATTCTGCAGCTCGGCACTCAGGCCAATGGGATGGACTACACAGGATGAACCATGCCCACGCCCCTAGAATATAGCTCAGGTCTTTTCTCAAATACCATAGAAACCGAGAGAGAGAGAGAGAAAAGTGGTTTTTACCTGAACACAAAGGAAATATAAGATGGGCAAAAAAACATAGAACAAAAGTTTCACTATCCTCTTGCCGGTTTGTCTTTTCCATCCTTCTGCTTCTCCAAGTAACTGCAGGATATGGATTTGGTGGTAGTTGGGGGCGGGGGGCAGTGGGAGGCAGTGATAGGGGCTTCAAAATTCCAGGATTGTCAAATTCATTTGAATATGATCTATTAGAGGAGAGAAGGGGATTCTCACATTCCCTAAAAGGTCCCTAGAGATACTCAGGCCTGTCCAAACATCACAGCTAGTTATCAGTGCTTTAGAGAAACAGCCAGAAATGCCTGCCCAGGAAGAGCCCGGGCTTGCTAACAATTCAGCAGGAAGCAATGCACAGAAATATCTCGGCAAGATCCTGGAGGGCTGGAAATGCTGGCAGTTTGACCATGCAGGCCCAAGGAATGCTGCTTGCTAGCAACCGGCCAGCATTCTAGATGGCCAACCACTTAGACTCTGGAATCTGAATGAGTCCAGTAATCTGGGGGCTGGACGATTTAGACGAAAACGTCTTCCTTCTGAACAGAGAAGAACAAGAAAAAGAGTGAACACAAGGAAAAGCTTCTTGCTAACCACCTCCACTTGCTCCAAACACAATTTGAGTACTTTAGAAAAGATTGTATGCTTTATCTTTTGGAGAAAAGACTGGCTGTGAGAACAGAAAGTTAGTCATAGAAAACGAATTCACCGAACTGCCCCATTACCAGCCTATTATCATGGTCTTTGATTAGGGTCCTGAGAGACTAAAACCAAAGGAATTACGAGAATATGGGTTATGAGTTGGCAAATACCAGCTCAACATTTGCATTTGTCAATGAAATTTTGCTGAAACATAGTTGTGCTCACTTGTATAACTTTCATATTTCAGTGGAGGAATTGAGTTGTGGCAAGGCAAGGCCTGAAATATTTGCTATCTGTACCTCTCAAGGGATGTTTCCCACAGTACACTACAGACCACAGTACTGTCTCAAAATACAGAGAGTAGTATGGTGGGATCTAGGAAAAGACCCCAGAGGAGACAACGCCACAGGTGAAACCCAAGAATATACAGTCCACAGCTAAGGCTGAGGAGTTGGGCGAAGCCATGGTCAAGGAACCTGAATGGGAAGAGGAGAGCATGGGAGTCAGGAGAACTGCAGGAACTGGACTGGAGATGCAGGTTGCAGCCACATCAGGATTACTCACAAGTCCAGACGAGCCTTGGATGCCCCACGCAGGGGTGAGGCTGGCAGGTTTGCTCCATTGGAAGGTCACTGTGCAAGAGGGGGCAGTCAAGTGGACGATGAGTTCTTCTGCTTCTTTCTCTTTCATTCTCCCCTCCTCCACTTCTGAAAATATTTAACTTCTTGGAAGCAAGCCAGCATAAACATCCAGAACCATCTAGTCCAGCCCTCCTGGCCCATGTGACTTCACAGTCCCCCATCTTCCATGGCCCTGGTCCTTCTGCAGAGCTGCCTGCTCCTAGAGTATAGGAGCCGGGGAGGGGCGTTTCTCCATATGGTCCTTGTGGACCCCTCAGCCTCTAGTCAGAAATTTGAGTGACAGTAATTGGATAAACAGTTTAATTTAACAGTGACAGAAGAGCCGAGCCCAGTGTGAGACATCTCATTGCCCTATTTTCAAAGTGACTTTCATTTCCATGCACTGTGATGGGGCAGGCCATTTGGGGATGCGGAGAAATACAAGGAATTGATTTTCACCTGGCAACAGGTCAGACTGTAAGAAGCAATTTTAATAGGCTGTGAATGAACATGGAGAAGGAAAGAAATGGATCAAACGCAAGAGGGGGAAGCCGAAGGGTATGTGGATGAAAGCTGTATTTTGCGTCTATTTCTGAGTGGGAGATATACTTTCATTAAATATTTAATAGCTAGCCTCTATTTTTAAGTTCTGATTGCAAAATTCCCAAATGTGCTTGGGCTTCTCTTCAATGCACACACACCGTGTGTGTGTGTATGTGTGTGTGTGTGCGTGCGCGTGCGCACACGTGCATGCACAAACATGCATTAGTACTAGGGCTTGAACTCAGGGCCTGGGTGCTATCTCCCAGCTTTTTCACTCAAGGCTGCTACTCTGCCACTGGAGATGCAGCCCCACTTCTGCCTTTTTTGGCTGATTATTAAAATAAAAATCTTTGTTTATTCAGGCTGGCTTTAAACTAGGATTTTCAGCTCTCAGCCTCCAGAGTAGCTAGGATTATATTAGCTACAATAGTAGGTATGAGCCACTGGCACCGTGCAATTTCCTATTTATTTCTAAAAGAACAAAACCCTCTTGTTTGGAACATATATTCTGATCTTCACTTATAAATTACAACCTTTATAATTTACTAAAATGTTGTCAAACTTAAAATTCATGCAGATTTCTTGCAGATGTTTGTCTTTGTCATCTCCTCTAACAGGAAGCTCAGAAAACTAGAGCTGTCCGACAGACCTTCTCCATACAGATGGATACACAGCATGTATTTCCCCTGCCCCCCTCTTGGTTATCAGCCAGGCCTTCTACTTCACTATCTGGTCTGATAACCCCTGCCCATTGTGCAATGATACCTAAGCTATTAGACTTGAACCCTGATGGGAAGCTAAAAGAAAGGAGCATTCAGAGTGGACAGAAAGAGCCATGGAGCAAACAGGTCTTTTGGTAACTCTATCTTAGATATTGGTTAAAGAAAGTCTGGAAGGTGAAGATCAAGGAAGATTTTAGCACAGAAAAGAAATGCCTTTTTCTGGGTGTAGAAATAATCCATGGAGGGAATCACTCCTCAGCCAGGGAGGCAGGTCTTGAGTGACCCACTTCACTCCTAGGTTGGAACCTGGGAATTCCCATTCATGTCTTATACCATTAACAGGCAGCCTTAAGCCTGTTTACTAACAAAATGGACCCCATTTTATACACTATCAGTCCCTCTTTGTAGCTTCTATTTGAAGTCAAGGGAACTAAATGGCCCCAAATGATCCTCTCCAAAGCGTAAACTACATTTATCTTCCTAGTAAAGAAGACAAAAACAAACATCCTCGGTGTTTGCATACTGAGAACTGAGAATCTTCGTCTCTCTGGGGAAAGCCAGACACTTGGCCTGCTTCTGGGCTGTTAGAGCAGCTTAGATGCCCGGATGTACCTGGTTCTTCAGAAAGATAAACAGTCCACAGACCCCCAAGGGTAGTGGCTGTGACTCCTTGCTCTGCCAGTGTAAAGCAAGCTGCTGAGAAGAGTTTATATCTGAAGGCTCAGGCACCATCCATAAACAGTTTGTTCTGCACCTTGTTAATACCAAGAGGTATTTCATGTAAACTCTGAATTACTCAAGCCCTGTGCAGCACGTAGAAACACAGCTGCACCTCCTGGCGTCTTGTTGAAGTTCTCTTGTTTGGTCTCCATCAAAATCATGTAGCAGTTATGTGCTGAGAAGGAAAGGTAAATAGTCCTTGATTTCATAATTTCTATACAGCTGTGTTTGTAAGCAATGGGCAAACGCTATCCTAGAGTCTCTCATTCAGTGGTGTGCCTGCCATTACTCAAGAAGGGCTGTGTCCACACAGAAGAATGGCAAGCAAAATCTGGTCAGTACAGAGAGCCAAGCTAAATAATGAAAGTGCCACAGGCAAGCAAACTAGTAATTCATAGGAGACACTTGTCCTGTGTTCCTGCAATAATGTTGAAAGACTTAGAGGAGGCTGCATTGAATACATACTGCGTAGTATTTTACTTGATTTCTAGACTGGGAACACATATACCCCAACTGCATGATTTAAAAGCAAAGGTTTAGCTCGCTTATGCCTGTAATCTTAGCTACTCAGGAGGTTGAGATCTAAGGATAGTGGTTCAAATCCAGCCCAGGCAAGAAAGACATGAGACTCTTATCTCCAATTGACCATCATAAAGCTGGAAGTGGAGCTGTGGCTCAAGTGCTAATGTGCCAGCCTTGAGCAAAGGAGCTCAGGGATAGTGCCCAGACCCTGAGTTCAAGCCTTAGGACTGGTGAGTGTGCAGGTGCGTGCGTGTGTGTGTGTGTGTGTGTGTGTGTGTGTGTGTGTGTGTGTGATCCTTTCCTAATTTCATTCTGGCTCCTTTTTCACTACCCTCACATCCTTTCTGCATTTTCATATGTTTCCTAAGCCATAACTATTGGGGCTCTTGTCCATTCACATCCTATGAGCGATTCATGTTTGCCTCCTGTCTGCGTCTGCTTGCTTCCTACCCTGTGGTATCCAATCTTTTTGCATACATGATAGCCAAGGACAACTTGGAGCTCTTCCGATGTGCTATCTGACTGCATCATCTGAGGAGCCAGCAACCCCTGACCCTCCCCATGTGACATGTGACAAAGGGAACCGCTTCCATGGTTCAGCCAGGTCACGTGTGGAGCATGTTGGCAAAGCCAAGGTTAAGGTGCCAACAGGTTTGCTGTCTGAGAAGGCTCATTCCTCCATAGGTGGGCCCTTCTGAGTGCCCTCACATGGCGAAAGGCAAAAGGATGGGCTCAGGATTTTTAATTCTAAGAATACTAATTCTATGTGTAAGCACTTTTCATACTGTCACAGTGGAGTTGTTTCAACATCCGGTGCACAGATAGACTGTAGAAGCAGAAGAAAAGGAAGGAGAGGCAGTATATGTCTCCATCCTTTGTTTCCCTACCTGTCCAGCTTTTTGGTGCTAAAGTAAAAAACGCACACTGGAAGTGCAGATTTATCATGTGAAATAGAAATGGGAAGGCAGGAGGTGCCGGGAAGGCCCTACAGTTAGTCTTCTTGGGAAGGCTTCTGCTGTGTGCAGCCGTCTCTGCCCTTGCAGGCTGATGTCTGCTAGCATAATTGAGAATGGCCTAGGACCTCTTCCCCTCTTTCCACTCCTAGGGCCGGCACGCTCCTCTCAGAGCTGTGCAAACAGGTTTAGTGAGTAAGAGGGTTTGGATTAAAAACTCTGCCAGCTTTGCAGCCATCTATAAAGTGTGACTGAATACCTTTTGGGTCTTCTTCTCTTTTCTTCTCTCCTTCCCTCCCTCCCTCCTTTCCTACCTTCTTTACTCTGCCTCTCTCTCTCTCTCTCTCTCTCTCTCTCTCTCTCTCTCTTTTCTTTTTGATTTAGTAAGATAAGGGTAAAAGTATATCTTTGCTTGATCGCTTAACTTATGCTGGTAGCACTTAAATACAATGCAAATTGTTACAATTCTTTCTTGCTTGTGGATTGCTAGAAAATGCTGGAACACTTTGGTTTGCACTTTGTTTTGTTTTTGTATCAGTCCTGGGGCTTGAACTCAGGGCCTCCTCTCTCCCTTAGCCTTTTTTGCTCAAGGCTAGTGCTCTACAACTTGAACCACACACAGCTCTACTTCTGGCTTTTTTGTGGTCAATTGAAGAGTCTCGTGGACCTTTCTGCTCAGGCTACCTTTGAACCTTGACCCTCAGCTCTCCTCCTTCCAAGTAGCTAGGTTACAAACATATATTACCAGTGCCCAGCTTAGGAATACTTTCTTTTAGGATTGTCCCAGATATGTGTAAGATGCCCATCCAGCAAAGCTGGACTTTTTTTCATGTTCATCAAGGATGGAAATGTGCAGGAAGATGGGTGAGGAGTTTAGAAATGTATGGAGAGGATGACAATAACGCTTGAACCAAAGCTAGTTTATACTGCTAAGTATGCCTTTCAGGAAAAGACCATTTCTATTATACAGCAAGTTACAACAGAGGTGGGATTACAAAGCTAAAGGAAAGCTTCAAATTTCAAATGCAGCAAACTTGGACTATGCATTCTTATTGTTAAACCCAACAAGGAAAGGAAACCCAACTATCCTGAGTTAAGAGAGCCAAAGAGGGAAATGAAGATGAAGATGATAATCAAAACTATAAGCTGGGAGCACACTTATAATCCTAGTTACTTAGTAGGCTGAGACCTGGGGATGGTAGCTCAAAGCCAGCCCAAGCAGGAAAGCTCATGATACTCTTATCTCCAATTAACACCCCCCAAAATATACATGCGCAAAACAATTCTGGAAGTGGAACAGTGGGTCAAGTGGTTGAGTGCTAGCCTTAAGCTAAAGAGAGTTCAAGGAATAGCACCCAGGCCCTGAGTTCAAGCCCCAGGACTGACACACACACACACACACACACACACACACACACACATACACACACATACCATACATACACATACCACACACACACACACACACGCACACACACACACACACTTAAAAGAAGTTCTCCCACTGCACACAGAGAAGCTACAAGTCTTTGGGTATAGATGAACGCATAAATGCATTATATGTGTATAATTTTTAAGACCCATGGCCTTCAGTAAGTTATATAACTTTTTAAAATTTGGTTTCCCACCTAAAATAGCGCCAATATTATAGGAGCATTGTGATTGTGACTAAATAGCATATGTACTATTCCCAGAAGTTATCAGTTGCTTTAAAAGTCATACTAAAAGCTGGGTGCTCTTGGCTCATTGCCTGTAATCCAAGCTACTCAGGTGGCTGAGGAGCTAAGGATAGCAGTTTGAATCCACCCTGCTCAGGAAAGTCTGTGAGACTTTATTTCCAGTTACCAAAGTGGAAGTGGAGCTGTGGCTCAACTGATAGAATGCTAGCCTTGAGCAAAAAAAAAATCTCAGTTACAGCATAGCATGTAGCCCCTGAGTTCAAACCCTAGGACTGGTATGAAAAAAAAATCATACTAAAGCTGGGTGTGGTGATGCATTCTTATAATCTCTGTAGTTGAGAAGCTGAGGCAGGAGGAGATTGAGGCTTACTTGGGTTATACAGCAAGACCCTGACTGGGGCAAAAGAAAACAAAAACATTAAGCATTATACTATTATGGATGGCAAATAGGTTTCATTTCCAGTGTCAGCTCTGTAAAGGGGTTTTGGCTGCCTGAGTGCTGAGAAACACTGTGAAGCTGACAGCTCGACAGTAAAGAACAGCACGATCGATTATTGATGTCTGCTACTGACATAGGACAGGAGCGTATGTGCTACACGGAGTCAAAGGAAAGATCACAAAATGTCAAGCAGTCTGGTTTCTCTACCACCCATGAGGTGGGTCACTTAGGAGCAGATTTTATTCACTCTGAGTCTCCTTTACCTTGATGTAAAATCAATGGACAAAAATTCTTGGCTCTTAAGGTCTCTTTGAATCTGCAAACTCTCGTGTATCACATGTTTGGGATATTAATATATTTTTTAGAAACATGAATCACAATGCTACTTGCAAAATCACTCGCTGGTCTTGTTTTGGAGAACTCTCTATCATCACATAAGTGAAAGAGCGCACAGGTCAGAAACTGAAGCTCTTGAGGCTTCCTCCACATCTGCTGGGCATTCCTATTTTAATCTGGACCTCTCTGGGCCTATTTCATACTATATGGACAAAAGGAAACCTGATTTCTGTTCCCTCCTGTTCCCCTCAGAGATGGGGAGCAAGTTAACATAGTCATGTTTCCACCATGCTTTGAACTTTTTGGAAGATAGATCCTAGTGACTCCAACATGAGATTATTAATATAAAAATGTGGCCCAAAAATTCCTCCCTGGATATGATTCACCTAATATCCATCCAGTGTTTTGGAGCTTTATTACAATAGAGTAATTAATGCTTTGGGGCAGAAAAGAAGATGAGCAAAAAAATCCAGACTTGATCATTTTCCTTTTAAGTGGAGCCTTTTTTCTTAGCATTTTTCTTAGCATCAATCTTAGTGTCAATGGTCTCTGGCACCGTTAAAAACATAATCTAAGCTGAAGAACACTTGGTGCTCAATTAGACTACCTGGGAAAAATGGCTTCCATGAGGGGAGATATATCCTTAACTTTAGAAAGAGTCATGACAACAGATTCCAGTGCCAGTGCATTCTGGGGGACAAAGTCTAGAATGGAAAGATGTCCCAGTATTCTCCAAAGGAAGAGTCCTTAGAAAGGTTCCATGGACAATGTATATGAATGCCACTCAACTCTGCTGTCGGATATACTTCTAGCACAGAATTCGTAAACCAAGTCAGGTAAAGGGCTTAATTTCTTACCTCTCCTGATCATTGTGAAGCAACCATTTGCCATTCAAGGAAATGGAAGCAAAACGAACTTGATACCATGTACCCCACTTGCTTGTTCATCTTGCTTTGCTCTTTCTCATAGATTATAAACAATAATGATGCGAGCAACAGCAATGGCTGTCGCTTTAAAAGTCATACTAGGCAAAATTTAGAAGGGAACTTTTTCTCTGGCTCAACTGAGATGTGTCAATATGGCAGACCCCAAACAACAAGGTACAGAAGACCAATCCACATACCTCCGTACCAGTAGGCATCTATCTGCACATTCAACCAGCTGCAAAGAAGGAGAATGGAAGAGAGGGGAGGGGAGGAAAGGAGAAGGAGAAAAAGAGCAGAGAGAGGATAGGGGAGAATAGAGAAGAAGAGGAGAGCGTATTCTTGACTATGATGGGAGTGTCAACAGTAAGTACAGGAGCCACAAGATTCCCTGAACTAGCTGACAATGTACTGCTTTCCTGCTAGCACAGAAGTTCCCAGGACAAGTAAAATATCTTTGGTATTTGTGAGAGAGTGGTTAATGAGGAAAGGTGCTCACTTTCACCATGCTCTACCCATTGTCTCTAGCTTTCTGAAGATTAGCTTCACTGATTCAAGTTCACAGAGATGGTCACAAACAGAAATGAGACTGAGTTTCATCACTGTCAGGAGTCTGTGCTCACCCAATGGATACTCTATTTATTGGAGCAGCCCCACTTTGCCAGAGAGCACATCCTGATTCTCATCTAAGTATTCCCATGGTCCTCACACTGTTATTAATACACTCACTTTACAGGTAAATGAACCATGGTTTGGAGAGTCTAAAGACAAGCTCAAGATCTAACACAGTGAGTGCCAGAGTCAGGATTTAGTCTGCTGGATGTCCAATGTATGATCTTCCCATTGGGCCATGGGACCCTTCACTCCTGTAGTGATTCTTTGGTGCTGTACTTGTGACTATGGCCCAGTCACCCGATGCCATTAGTGTTCACCTGGCACCTTTGTTGCTTAGAAACTCGTTTGCAGGTTCCCTGAGGAAGTGAGTGTTGATCACAAAGACATACACTGTCTAAATCACCCAGAAGTAAATTCAAACTCTGGTGTGGCTGTTTCAAAATCCCAAGTGGTTCACCTTGGGTTGCACTATTGCTTCACTGTACACAGTGAAGGTACACAGTAGTTAGTCATCCAAATAATTTCATGTGTGTCACGTTCCTTCACTGAATTCTTGCTACAGCCTGGCAAAGCAGGCAAGGAAATTATTGTCCTTATTTATTGAGATGTCCTTATTTATTGAGGCTCAGATGCTCAAAAAAAGCAGTAGTCACTGAATATTTGTTGAATGAATGATTATGTGTACATGGATATCCAATTATTGATCTATGCTCATTCATTCTTTCACTAAATTACCAGCCTTAGAATCCTCATCACTGAACTGATAGTTCCCAGTGTAATTTGCTATCAGTAGACTACCTTGCATGTAATGGAGATACATAGAAAATAATAGTCTTACCAGCCTGTGAAAGAAAAGTTGCATCTTATGTAAATACATTATCTGAAGTACTCAGTGGAAATACAATTTTTGTTGTTGTTATTTGTTTAAGGAATAAGCTCAGGGTAAAAAACAGCTAAATCCATTGTTGCTCTCTCCTAGCTAACTATGCAACCAGGAAGACAGTAAACACAGTTTCCAGTTCTATTCTGATATATTTCTTGGCCCTCTGACTTTGCACAAGGTGTTGTCTTTATCATACATAGCCTAATGGTACTACCAAATAATTTTACTTTGAGAAGTATTGAGGATATGAATATATATAAAACCATTGCTGGCCTATAGTAGGATTTGATAAATGGTGATCATTTTTATTTGATGCCACCACCCAATAGTTTGATTGCTTGCATTTCTATGATGTGTTCAGAAAACAAAGTAAAGTGTTTCTTTATAGGGAAGGAACTAGGCTCTGTTGTTTTGTGCATAGAAACTCAGAAGGTGTGTAGATAAAGTAGTCCAAGACCTCTAAAATCCATCTGGGGACCACTGTTGGAAACAACACATGGGCCACAAAATAGACCCAAAATCAATGGCAATCCTTGAGGAGGGGAGAAAGAAAGCTATGCTTCCAATTCCATGGCTCAACCTGAGACTGGTAGATTTAAGTGACACTTTCCAGACCGCATTTTTCTACGAGATCATTCTTGAAAGCCTCGAGGATTAAACAGAATAACCTTCCATTTACTTAGGTTCAGAATCAGATTTTCTGTTGTTGTTCTTCTTCTCATTTGAAAGTGGTGATTATTTTTGAAGGATGAAAGGACTGACTGGGGGACATATTCCCTCCCAAATAAATTGAGCTCACTAAATAAATTAGATTCTACTAAAGAATAATTTTCTATTTCTTCAACTAATTAATCACAGATGCAATGACTGAGGCCAAGAAATGTCACCACAAGAATAGAAAGAGCTATTTAGCAAGTGTAAAACACAATTTCTTTTAAAAACAATGAATGAACATCTTCCTTAGAAATACCTCAAATATCTTTTGCTTAAACAAACAGAATTCTGCTTGTAGTCAAAATTTCCTTGTTCAAGAGACTGAGAACTGAAGATTATGGCTCACATCCAGCCTGGCCTTGGGAGTTCATTCATGAGGCTCTTTTCTCCTCAGCCACCAAACAAAGCCAGAAGTAGAGCTGTGGCCCAAGTAATAGAGCATCAGTCTTGAGCAGGAAAATCTAAGGGACAGCATCAGACCCTGAGCTTAAGCCCAAGTACTGTCATTTCAAAAACCCAAATCTTTGTGTCATCAGGTCTTTAAAAACTTTGTAGAAGGATAATCTGGCAATTTGTGCTTTATTTTCTCTTTTTTGTTGCTCATTACGCAGGAAGGATGATCCTAGCATCATTATGGCTGCACATTGTCCATTGTGCAATAATTTCCTTTCTGTTCCTCGTCTGGCTGTTCGACATGCCTTTTAAGGAAGATCTACTTCTTTCTATTTTGCCCTTTACCTAGTGCCTACGAGATAAGCAATCAATGTCCTCCGAAATGGAATTGAAAGCTTAGGTATTCTCTGCTGAGAAAGCCTCCATTGTCACTATTTGGGTAGCAAGGAGTTCAGTGATTAGGAGAGAGAAGCAAGCAGTATCAGCTCGCATGTGGTTTATCAGGGACGTACACTTCCCACTAGTTGGAAGTATTTGATCTCCTCAGAGTAGGAAGCCCAATTAAATTCTCCACACTAGGGTTATTTTGTCCCAGATAGCCTTTATTTCCTTTAATGTCACATTCTTCTTGGAGTGTTTCATGCCATAAAACACATGGTTAGGGAGCTTGGTGGCGAACTGAATATCCTCCATGCTTTCCTTCCTCGACCTGTCCCATCTTTTCAAATTGTTTGCAGTCACACATCTCCAGCATGAACTGACGCATCCCCCAGTTACACATCCCCCAGTTACGAAACCCTCCCAGCCCACAGGCTGCAGGGCAGGCATTTGCCTATAGTCCAAACAAACAGTCAGAACTCCCCTCCTCTGGGCATTACTCTTTACAATAACAGCAGCCTGCTCTCCATGTAATCCCAATCTAAACAGCCAATATTGAAATGGACAGAAACTCTTTCCTTTGGAGCCCGAACATTTGCAGACCTTACATGGCCCCTCCTGAATGCTTCAGTTTTACAACCCCTTTCGTTTTGGGTCACAAATGCTGTTCCTTTTCAAGAGCTGGCTGGGGAGATGGCTTGGATTGGATCCTGCTGGCCTGATAATGCATACTTGGCTGGCTTGGACTTCCTGGCTCTGATGATGAGACTATGCAGCAGGAGCGGAGAGTGAGGCCTAGTAAACCAGCCACCCTGATCTGGGACAATTGACAGCATTAACTGAGAATATAAAATAATGTCTATATGCATGCATATTGATACAGATTATCTGTCTATTAGATCTATCTATCTCTCATCTATCTATCTTATCATCTATCTATCCATCCATCCATCCACCCATCTATTCAAATATCCATAATTTCCCACATACCACAATTTCAGGACCCATTTTTCATTATCACTGTTAGATCTGTAAATTCTGGAATTGTCTAACCATACATAGCAGCCCTTGAGCACCATTATCCAGCATGTATTGTGCACTCGTGTTCCAGGAAGTCAAGTAACAAGCTCTGTCCATAAATTATTGCCAGAGATTTTCAACAACCACCTTCTAGAGTTTTAATATCTATCATTTAGAAATGAGGAAAGTGAGAGTCCAGAAGTCACCTTGAGGAATATGCAAGAGGAAGGAGAATATGTCACTGTGAGGATTATTAGTTAAGTGTATACTGCCTGCCATCCTTAAAGAAAAGACATTTCCTCCATGTCAGAGGACATTATCACATCCTCCTAGTCACGAGAGGAATGATGGAGTGGATGAGGAGGTTATAAAAGCATAGTCAATATTTTAATAGTTGAAACTTTTCCAAAAAAAAAAACCAAACCCCTGACAATTTTAATGACATAACTGAGGGAAATCAGGGCTAAACATGTCTTACCATACAGAAATACATAGAAGATTTGAGACTGTGTTGATTCTTAATGGAGAAAGTGAGGAAGAAGTTAGCTTTCCCCCCAAAGTACTATAAAGTGTAGAAACTTGGGTTGATGTAGGATATTTAGGTTTAACAAAAGGCATGCATGTTGCAAAAGGCTAAAAAAAAACCCAAACCTCCCATCTAGGACCTACCACAAATCATCCTAAGTGAGGTAAGCCAAGCTCAGAGAAAAATAACACGTGTTTTCTCTTATATATGAAAGCTAGATCTAAACTCTTAACTAGGCACGATACCTACATAGGACTCTAGGCATTCGCACACCAACAGTCAGACTAAAGGAAGATACCTTAGGAGAGGAACCCAAAGGTGTAACTTCTCTCAACCTTTAAAATACTATGTATCCAAAAGAATACTAAGAAATGGAAATATAGGGGTTTTGTTGCTATTGTTGTTGGTGGTGGTGGTGATGATGTTAGTTTTGCATTTTTTTTTCTCTTGGAGGGGCAAAAGGAGGATGCAGAAAGAGAAAAGGGAGGGAGAAAAGGAGGGTGAACAAATGCAATCATGCCACTCAATAGACATTATGTGGAAAATGACTTGTGTAACTTGTGGGCAGAGATGGGAAGGGGAAACAGAGGGAAAGCAAAGCAAGGGGTAACACTGTCCAAAAACAAAATTGTACTAATTACCCTATTTATGAAATGGTTGTATGGAGGTACAACACTTTAAAAATAACAATAAATTGTATATTTTTAAAAAAGAAATCTCCCATCGACACTGATCAAATAAGCCAGAATTTAGGAGACTTTTACAACTTTAAAGTTGTATGGACCTAGCAAAAGTTTCAGGGTGCACTTTTACTCTTTTTTTTTTTTAATGCAGATTTGATTCCTTGAGCAGCAGCTTAGTTTTTCATTTTCTCTTTTGTGATATTCAGGCTGGATGAAGCTGGGCATTGAACAGAATCCCTTAAAACTAGAGAATTTATGATCCCACAAGCAAAGCCAGCAGTGCAAGGCCTCCCAGAGATTAGAAAAGAGGCATTTGGCCTGAAAACAGCAATGCAATGCTTCTCATTTCCCATACAGGGCTATCCAGGAATTTTTCTCCATACTTCAAGACTAAATGAAGATGACCATAGCTACCTAGAAGTGGCAAGGGCTGGGGAATTGCTTATGACAGTTCTGCCTTTAGAGACAGAAAAGAAAGGCTCATACTAAGCCTACTGAAGAATGCAAAGGGAAATAGTAAGGGCTCAGCCATGGTGTTTGCTGGGAGAGTGGAGCTCATCTCATTACCCAGGTACCAACTAGCAATCAGAATGGCTCCCTTTTCTGTTTACCATGTTGTTTTTAAAAGGATGGTGTTATGTGTGGCAGGTGTCTGTTAAATCTTCTCCTAAAATTTGCAAGGGATGGTAGAATATTTTTAGTGTGGATGGCCCCAAGTGTTTCCTCTTGGCTTTGTAAAACAAGAATATCCAATCATAGCATTCAGAGGTTGGCCTGGACATGGCCAGTGAGCCATGCTAATCCAGTCAAGGGACCGCCAGAGATGCCTTTGAACTTGGTCTTTTTCATTCTGATTAAGAATTTAAGAGGGGCTGGGGATATGGCCTAGTGGCAAGAGTGCCTGCCTCATATACATGAGGCCCTGGGTTCGATTCCCCAGCACCACATATACAGAAAATGGCCAGAAGTGGTGCTGTGGCTCAAGTGGCAGAGTGCTAGCCTTGAGCAAAAAGAAGCCAGGGACAGTGCTCAGGCCCTGAGTCCAAGCCCCAGGACTGGCAAAAAAAAAAAAAAAAAAAGAATTTAAGAGTAAAGAGTTACTTTGGAGTGATACTTTATAATGGAGTACACACACACACACACACACACACACACACACACACACACACACACACACCACAGCATAACAAAGTCAGTTCTTGGGACTTGAGGCTCTACCTTCAAATGTTTGCTCTACCTCCTCTCTGTGACCCTAAGATTACTTAAAGCTACTTTGCTCATCTAAAAATAGGAATGCCTGAATTAAAGTAAGTTATATATTTAAAGTACCACTTATAGTATGTGACACATCATAAATCCTTTAAAAAAATACTAGGGCTAAAGATGTAGCTCAGTGGTGGAGCCCTTGCTTGGCTCACATGAGGCCTTGAGAGTGATCTCTGGCAGTACAAGACAGGGGAAGGGAGGGGAAAGCCAATTAAGGTTCCTGCTAATTCTATCTCTATGTACTTTGAGTAACTTTCTTGCAGTGTTATGTTTGACTCATGTAATTTTCAGCAGAGCTAATCCACAATGTACTCACAATGGTTGATGTTATGGCTGAGATTTGTTGTGATCCAATGTGTTCTTTTTAATTCGATTGTCAAGGTGATGTACCAAGAGGTTACAGTTACATACATAAGGTAATGAGGACATTTCTTGTTGAACATTGTTGCCCCCTCCCTTGATTTTCTCCCACTCTTCTACTCCCTCTACCCCCTCGAAATGGTCTCCCACCACCACATTTCTATGATGAATCCCGAGCCCCCAGTGTGGTAGCATCAGATTCCGGAAATCTGATTCAGATCAGTTCGTGAAGATGGGACTCTCCCTGTGGCATTATCACCCTTAGAAGAAGAGGGGCAAAAGAGCTTGCCTGCCCTCTCCCTGCCCTGCCACCTGAGGAGACCGGGAGAAGGAGCTTGCTTGGCCCTTGATCTGGGACTTGGCCTGCAACTGTTACCCCCTCCTTCCAGTGTTGTAATCCTTTCCTCCTCTGTATGAAGTAACTTCCAGAGTTAACTTACAAAGTCAATGCTTAAAGCTCCCCCAACTCCTTCATTTCTTCTTCTTCTTTTTTTTTTTTTTGTTTCTGTCAGCCACACATTAAAGAGTAAGTTAACATTAAAAATGAGCTGGTCCAACTGTTTATATAGGAAAAATCAGAAAGTGACTATGCATGCCCACAGAAAAGTATAATTTAATAATTTCTACCACTGAGGAAAGATCTAAAATGATCTTAAGTATATAGCTCAGGCTGCTCCAAATTACAGAATATGCCTAAAACAAAAAAATATATAAAATAAATAAGCATAAAACATTAAATCCCAAGGAAGAGAATCTGATCTCACAGTTACCATATTATTAGGCTAAATTTTCCTTTTTTTTTGGGGGGGGGGTGCCAGTCCTAGGACTTGATCTCAGAGCCTAGGTGCTGACGCTGAACTTTTTGTGTTCAAGGCTAGCACTCTATCACCTGAACCACAGCTCCAATTCTGGCTTCTAACACAATCCTCAGATCACAGCCTCCTAAGCAGCTAGGATTACAGGAGTAAGCCACTTTTTCCTGGCTAAAAGTTCCACTTTTACCAAAAATGGTACGACACTAAAGAGCCATGGAAGCATGGTTCAAGTGGTAAAACGCTTGACACCCTGAGTTCAAGCCTCAGAATGACCAGCAAAGACAATAACTATAAAAGATTGATGACATGCACAATATTAAAAGCTTTTACTTATTAAAAAAATCTGTAAAAATGTTGGAAAGGTTAAGTTACCAACTATAATGTGTAATAAGTACTCACAGCCTATACACAAACTGGAAATAAACACTCACAAATTACAATGAAAATGGTCAAAGGCTTAGGAATCATTGAGTATAGCACAAACAAACCATTGGATAAATGGGTGCCAAAAAAAAAAAAAAAAGACAGAAAAAGAAGACAAATGGATATACAATTAATGCTTAAAGAACTGTCTGGCACTATTAATGATGGGGAAATATATATCAAGATCACAGAGTTATTATTTTAAAGGCATATGAGTGCCATAAATGACAGAAGGCTGACAGGTACAAAGTCTTGGAAAGGAGATAGACCACGAAGCTTCAGGTATGTTCCTGGGAGGAAGGAGAGTGATGTCAATTCACTGGATTTAATTTGTTGAAATCTTCAAGACTTACACTTACACACTAGCCTAGACATGCAAGTCGGTCATAGACGTTGCTAGGGCAACTATATTGTGGAATGAAGATTATAATTAATCAAATTCTGTGCCTCTGTGATTTTTAAGAAAAAGGACACAGTTTCCATAAAACATGGAGAACAAGTTTTGAGGTTTTATAGAGTGCATCTGTACCCCATTTCCTACCAGCCTGTGATGCTTGAGTGCAAGAACTAGCATGGACTCCATCGGCCTGATAGATAACAGAGAACAGAAGACCATTCCTGTTCTCAAGGTATGTGTGGCTGGAGAGGATAATTACAAAGAAGCAAGCCACCCTGGGCTTGGAGGACATCCAGATAAGAGGATGTGAAATCTATGTTGGACTTGAAAAGGAAGAGGAAGCCTTGTGCGTAAGACCTGAAGAAGCAGGATTTATGTTGTTGAACGCCATTCCATGAGTGAAGCAATGGGAAGGGGAGATGGGGCTCAGTTAACCAGACCTCATGATGAGGGGCCTTGTTAGCTGCACAAAGGACTTGGGGTCTTTATCTGGGGAGCTACGGGAAGCCATTGAAGAGCTTAAGCCGGGGAGTGATATGATTAGATTTTTCACTTAACAAACAGCAGGACCAGAGGCAAGAAATCTCAAAGTGGTCACGTAAAAGCTGATGCAACTGTCCAGGTGGGCCACGGTTCTGTGCCTAGAAGTGTGGACGGTTGAGGTGGAGAATCATAACCAGATTATGGGTAGAACTCATAAGACTCAAAGTTCAACCAGATAAATAGGCAGAAAAAGGCAAGAATAATCATGCCTATGGGCAGCAGAGACAATGGTGGAGCCAGACACTGAGTCTTGGGAGAGTGAAGGGAACTAGAGCCTGCCTGTGTTCATAATCATGGTTTCCCACTGCCCAGACATTGTGGCATCTGAAAACCTTCCAGGATGAAAGGCACATTTCTCCACCCAACTCAAGGAATGACTGGAAGATCCTCTTCTTGTTTCTAATCGCCTAGGCCAAATTGTTAAAAGACAGGTCAAAAGCTACCCTGTGAGGCATCTAAATGAAGGGGATTTCTAAAACTCATGACCTCACATTCAGAAATCTGCTTCACTTTCTCTCTCAACTCTTAGTTTAATTACCCATACAGTAGAAAGTTTACAAGTGCTGATCATTCTTTGTGCCACTGACCTCCACGTTATAAAATAAGATTAGAGCTCTTCCTTGTGTGTGCGCGCACACAGGTGCTGAGGTTTGAACTCAGGACCTGATGCCCTCCCTTAGTTTTTTTTTTCCCCTCAAGTCTGGTGCTGTACCACTTGAGCCTGAACCACATCTCTACTTTTGGTCTACTGCTTGCTAACTGGAGATAAGAGTCTCACAGACTGTCCTGCCCATACTGGCTCCAAATTAGGATCCTTGGACCTCAACTTCCTGAGTAGCTGGGATTACAGGTGTTAGCACCAGTGCTTGGCTTCAGAGTTCTTCTAAGATTGCAATGGGTGCTCCATATCCTTGATTCAACCAACCTCAGATAGAAAATATCCAGAAAGAAGTTGTTACTGTAACAAACATGCACAGAATTTTTTCCTTATTATTTCCTAAGCAATATACTACACATACCTATTAGGTATTTCCATTGTAAATCAGCTAGAGATGACTACATGTGCACAGGTGGATGTGTGTAGGCTATGCAAATACCACATAATCGTCTTGAATATACTTGAATTCTGGTATCTGCGTGACTATTTAGAAGCAATTCTCCTCCAATACTGAAGGATGACTTCATTTTTCCTTTATAAAGCAAAAAATTATTACCTAAGCATGGCTGGCTTTATAAGGCAACAGCTAAATAATAGTATCTTTTTGCATTAAATACAACATAAAATACGAGCACATGTCCCTTTTATATGTGGACCATAAACACATGAAGGAAGTAACATTAATTTCCTGTACAATGATTGCCAAAATGAAATATCCTGATTATTGGTTTTTTGAAAAGGAAGAATTCATGAACCTACCCACGATAAGAGTCCTCTAAGACACCCAATACTATGGCCATTTTTATAGATAATTCCCCAGAAACCTTTAAAGCAAGATGGCCATGAGAGTAATGCATTGCCCAGCTGTAAGAAATACTGGTCTATTACCTTCAGATAAGTCCCTGAAGGGTTACTGTTAATATTTGGCCTTGGGGAGAGAGGCTGATATAAAAAGAAATCCATGTTCACAGAACTTTATATACTTGTGTTCAGGCAGAGGGAAGGCTACAGCAAGTAGTTTATGATTTCCCTTATACATTATTACATAGCACACAATAGCGTTCATTAACAGTAGCTGCCAGTTTTCACCCTGCCAGTGGGTGTGTTTATGTGGAAGGGAGTGTTGTACTGAGTAGTTAGTAGAATGGCATTTGGTGTTAGAAAGGTTAAAGTCAAATGATGGCTTGGCCATTTGATAAACGATGTTACTCTGACTTGAATGCATATACAGTCTCTAGATAAGCATTTAAAGACTTGATGATTCATTTGAAGACTCAAATATATATGAAGGAATATAAACACATTCTGATGTCTATAACTGGCTGGAGCTTGATATTAAGCCAAGATGTCCAATGTCATTGAAACACTATGAAAATACTCCTTAAATGAATAAGGGTTGTTTTCAACATAGTTTATAGGAAACACCATAATACCATATTTCATTGACTCTAGTATATGTTTAGTATTTAAATAAAAAGTGTTGGCTTTGACTGTACATATTTACCAAGGCTTTTAGAAAGAAGAAGTGCTTACAAGGAAACTTGAATTCCTGCGATGAAGCTTTTTTTTTTTTAAGACTGGTAATACTGTCAGTGCTGCAGTTGACATAGTGAACAACATCATGGAAGAACACACACTACACTGATGACTCTCATTTGAAAAACGATTCAGAAGAAGCAGACTCTTATGTTTTCCTTTTACTTTTTATGTGCACAGCTATAATGTGTGATAAAAAATTTATATATCTAACCAAGTCTATTTGTTAAGTAGAGCACTTTAGATCAGTATAAAATAAAACTTCTGCGATAAAGCATTGTGTCAGAAGTTGTCAGCCGTTGCCTGTTGAATTGGAAAAATAATAGCTGAGCATCTTACAACTGATGACAAGTTGGCCTTCTTGAAATACAACAAATATAGCAAGCATGGACAACCCAAAGAATTGAGAGAAGGGAGAAAACTGATTTTCTTAAAAGCACACATATCTGGTTTAATCTTTGCTCTTCCATTTCTTGGCATGTCAACCTTAGATAATGACCACTTCTCTGAGTTACTGTAACATGACAATGCTATTTAAATAATTAACTTGTATCGGTTAAATGAGATCATTATAAATGCAACAATTTACACCAATTGTGCAAGTATTTCAAAACTACAGTAATATTGTTTGTTACTTTGGTAATTAACATAGTATTTCTTTCAAATATACCTCTTTTAGATATTTCTTACAATATCTAATGGAAAGCTATTCATTATATCAATCATCTTCCGAACACTATGTTAAAATACATGACTATAAATCAAGCCATTGCAGTTTTTTGTTGAAGCAAAATCTAACAAAGGATGAATGAAGCCTGGCACCAGTGGCTCATGCCTGTAACTGAACAAGCCCTTGTTACAAGAGGATTATGGTTTGGAACTAGTCTGGGTAGAAAAGTTCACTAGAGCTTGTCTCCAAAACAACCATTGATAACCATGCCTCCTAGACTGGAGATATGGCTCATGGAGTAGAGCATTAGCTGAGCAAAATGGAGCAAGGGGTGGGAGGCCCTGAGTTCAAACCCACAAAATAAATAAATGAAACACATGAATGAATGACTGTTCACTTCATTTCCAAGATATATTTGTAATGATCTGACTTATTGTTCTACTTAAAAATTTAAATTGAGGGCTGGGAATGTGGCTTAGTGGTAGAGTGCTTGCCTAGCATACACACAGCCCTGGGTTCAATTCCTCAGCACCACATAAACAGAAAAAAGCCAGAAGTGGCGCTGTGGCTCAAGAGGTAGAATGCTAGCCTTGAGCAAAAAGAAGCCAGGGACAGTGGATCTGACTGCAAGAGTAATACAGTCTTGGACTTCCTGGGTATTAAAGATGTAAGCTGGGAAATGATAACTAATTAAATCATTAAAAACAATAGAAATGATCAGAGGGAAACCATAAAGTGCAGTGAGAGAAGGGGCAGGAATGGGGAATGACATGAAGCCAACCCCCAGAGAGTGAAGTGACATCACCAGATGAGTTTTCAAGATGAGTTTTCTATCCGTGTATGGTACCTCTTGCTTCAAACAATCCAGAAGACAGTTGTAGCTATTTCAGAAATAGATTTCTGATCCAGAGAAGAATGTTCTTGATGAATGAATAACCCCGATGGATACAGTGTTCTCCTTGCCTTGTAGTTCCTGATTGTCAGGTTGACTCTGTTATCTCATGAAGAAACAAGATCAATATGGCACACCCCTCCCTCCTCCCACAAGCAGGGAAGAAAAGTCTTTCCATGGAGAGGGTCTCCACTACCAAGTCTCTGTATCATGGCTGGAGGGGATAAAATGGCTTCCAAGATGCCCTGGAATGCTGAGGCCTCCTTTTGCCCTCCAACGCAAGTATTTTTGCTGACCTTTGTTGCTGTTGTGTTGATCATGCAGCAGATTGGCTTTGGTCAACTTCTCACCTTGGGATAACAGTGCTCATGACTGAGATAAGGTCAAAGATCTGCCCATGCATTCCCATAACCAGTGCTGGGCTTTGTGCTCATGGGGATTTAGATATTTAAAAGGACACTTAATGGAGAATGTAGACACTGCCTAATCCAGATGGATGCTAGCCTCTGGGTCCCAGGCCTTCTGATAAGGCTAGACATCAACTCTTTTAATTACTGAATTGTGGGCAAGTCGAAGAAGCTTGAGATTAGAGGGAGATACTCTCAGGGCAGTATAATTTGCTAAATGTTCTGAAAATATTTTCGAAAGCTAATCCCTTGTGTGTATGTAGGGGTGAATGACTCCCAAACAACTGGATATATGGGGTAGTGTGAATATATCTCAAAGCAAAAGGGTATGTGCTGGGAAAGAATTTCAGTGCCTGGCTCTTTAGTTTTTAAGGTTCTTTCCTCCTTTCGCCTCATTTTTCCATCAGGCTAAATGATGTTAAAGTTCCCTTCCAGATATGGCATTTATGTCCACAACTTTGTGTGTGTGTGCTAGTACTAGGATTTGAACTCAGGGCCTGGGTGCTGTTCCCTTAGCTTTTTTGCTCAAGGCTAGCACTTGTGCTACTTGAGCCACATCTCCATTTCCAGTTTTTTGCTAGTTAATTAGAGATAAAAAATCTTGAGTTGCTAGGATTACAGGCATGAGCCATTGGCTCATGTTCCCAATTCTTCAATCAACGATGAAACAATGTGTTTTTCTTTGCTTTAAAGAAAGCAATATTAGGGGCTGGGAATGTGGCTTAGTGGTAGAGTGCTTGCCTGGCATGCATGAAGCCCTGGATTCGATTCTCAGCACCCCATACACAGAAAAAGCCGGAAGTGGTGCTGTGGCTCAAGTGGTAGAATGCTAGCCTTGAGCAAAAGGAAGCCAGGAACAATGCTCAGGCCCCGAGTTCAAGCCCAGGACTGGCAAAAAAAAAAAAGCAGAAGAAAGCAATATTATATTGTAGATGGGAGCCTGGATCCTGCTACTTTTTCTAAGTCCTACTCAGTAATCCAGAGTTGATTCTATGGGCTTTCTAGGCCCTATTCCCTCTACATAAGTGGGATTATAACAGGACCCACTACATAGGGTTGTGAAGGAGTGAGAAGCCAAGAGAGCAGTCAGTGTTACACAGTCTATAGCTCTCAATGGATGTTAGTTCCTATTAGAATCAGTGGCTAACTACAGTCATGAGCTCCAGAGCATTTCTCTCCCTCATTCTAACCACGAACTGAAGTTATTTTTCAAGTGCAAGCTACTCTGGCTCCTGAGCTCAACTCAGTCATAATGGAGCAAGGAGGGTGAGGGGAAGGGTGGACTGGAGCCATGTGTTCAGAATGCAGGTCAGGCACAGCCTAAGGGCCCATTCCCTGATGTCTCAATCTGTTCAGCAGGACTCCACCATGTGCCAACTTATTCTGAACCCATGGTGTAGTGAAATCTTGAACAAAGGAGAAATCTGCGTTTTTGTTGGAATTTGTTAAGAGATATTTCTAGAACGCTCTATTTCAGATGTTCTTGGGCCAAGAGAACTAGTTGAAACTTTCCCAGTTAGAATTTTCCCATTGAATTCTAGCCAGGAGGATACGAATATACAGGAAGAACAGTGGAAAACTTAACTTCAGCATAAAGAGGAAAAAGTTGATTCACTACAGTTGATGATTGAAATTCTGGTAGTCTTTTCCGTTGAGGGGCTCAACAACTGTGTTGACTGTAGGCTTGGCTGGGTTCATCTTGTTCAGTTATATTGTAAGACTTGTTCTCTTTCTATCTTTTGGTCCACTTTGCCTCTACTTTAAGGACTTTATTTTCAAGGGGATTTTTTTTCCCCCTCTAATGGTGCAAAAAAAAAAAAAAAAAATCTCCTGGTAACCAAGGCTGGAGTTTTACCAAGTTAATCATTCGAAACAGAAAAACAACACCTCAAATCATGCTAGCAAATTTCCAAGTGGAATGTCAATGGATCCAGAATTAGCTTACGTCTTCTTTGAATTTCACAGAAACCAAAAGGAAGCAGTGATCTGATTGGATGGGCGAAGGTCAGAGACTGCCCCCTCAGGCCAAATGAAGTATTACACCCAAACTTCACATTCAAAGAAGAGGGGGAAAGTTGGTTGCTCCAAAATCAAATTGGAGTGTTCCCCAAAGAAGGTGGTCAAAACCATCAGACACCATTCTGAGCAAGGCTTTAGAAAGAAGGAAGCCATCAATACATACATGTCCTCTCCCTCCAATAAAGGGACTAGAAAACTAGGAAACAGCTGGATGCCATGAATCTCAACAGCCCTTTCTCTGTTCTGTTTTCTTAATAGCAAAGTCCTGGAGGTCCATTCATCCCATGGACCTAAGTTGAACATCTGTCCCGTGTCTGGTGCTATGCGACAAAGCTGAAGACGGGGAGGGGCGGGGGAGACAAGACCTTCAGGGAGTCTGTGGCTTGAAAGCAGAAACATACAGAAGCTTTGGGCTTGTTGGGCAGTTTAGGATTTTTTTGTAGTTGTTGTTTTGTTTTTTCTTTTGTTTTTCTCCCCTTCATCTTTGACAAAGATTTTCATCTTCTAATATTCTGAAATAAGGCTGGGACCAGCCTATTTTCCTTTGAATGCTAAGTGCCCAGTCTCCAAGTCCTTCCAAGCCTGGAAGGCATCTCAGGAAAGGGGATGTACCATCAGAGATGCAGGGAAGAAATCTGAACTCCAGGGCCTCCCATCACCCCCACTGTGCCTCTGTCCAGGGCTCTGCCCCTTCCACAGGTGTAAGGACAAAAGGCCTATTGTCCTTAGAAGCCTATAGGATAAATAGAGAGAACATGTCCTTGCCGGTTAATCTGCCTGTGATAAAGAGTATTGTTTTATCTCCTGCCATCTCCAGGGTTCCAGGGGGATGAATTCTATGTGGGGACAAAGTCTGCTTTGTCTTTCCAGCCCACTGAGACATTTAAATTGACCTTTCACTTTTCTGTGGTTGTTACAACCTCAGTACTGAGTTGTTGTTATGCCTTGAGAATATCATCTTTTCCCCCCTTCACAAAGTGACTATCATCTGCAGAGATGCTGTGCTGAGCAGTATGCTTCTTCCCCCCTCAAATTAAGATTTCATCTGTTAAGCAATTTGAATTTACAGAAATATTGAAGGGAAAATATAGCCTGTATTCATTCACCTCTCCCATCAGTTTCCTCTATCTTTACCACCTTGCATTAATGTGGATATATATCACATGCGATGGGCAATACTGGTGCTTTGGTCATTCAAGTCCTAACTTGCATTAGGGTTCACTTTTTGCACTCTACACGTTTGGGGCTTTGTCCAATAGGATGGTATGGAGGGATGTCACTGTCCTAAAAAATCCTTTGCACTCTACCTGTTCATCCCTCTCTCCCTCCTTTCTACCAGCCCCAGACAGTGCCCATCTTTTCTAGACCTCTAGTTTTGTCTTTTCCAGAAGGTCATCCGAGCCTTTGCAGACCCATGTATAGTGAAAGTTCTCTACGTTGTTTGGTGATGATAGCTCATCTCTTTTTATTATTGGATAGCTTCTTTCAATGCTAAGGATGGAACCAAGGCCCTTGTATGCTAGGTGAGCACTGGCCCACTAAGCTACCCTGTCAGCCCTTGTTGCTGAATCCTTTTGACTCATTTTTTAAATAAGAAAGCATTATACTTTAGTAAGTGACACACCTCACCTCTTGGTTTTTCTGAGGATATTTGCCTAATCAGGAGAGATAACCTACATTTTAAAACATGCTCCTTTATGCATGTAATTTAAAAATCAAAATGAAATTTTGGAACAATTTCAATTACTTTTTGTGAGGCTAGAGAAATAAAGAGCAAACCCCAGTATCTCAATGATGATTCAAATAGAGAAACTTTGCTAGGATTGCAGGCCACACTGGTGTTCTTGGCAATTGTATCCAAAAGAATGTAGAGTCATATAATTAGTGTTTTCCCTAAAATAAATGATCTCCTGATTGTTTTTTTTTCTCTCTCTCTCTCTCTCCCAAGTTAGCCCTGGAGGTCCCTCTTAACTGGCTTAACATTCACACGTTCATTATTCATTTGTGGATCAAATCGTTTTCTTTTCTGTTTACATTTCCGAAACAGAACCTACCTTGTCCAGGAGAACAATGATGTTGGTAGCCCTGAGTTTTCTTTGCTTTATCCAGCAATGTGCGAAGCTGAGGCAGATCACTGGAGCGGGTGGGACTCCATAGGAGCAAGGTGAATGTTTCTACCACATCCGCTCCAGTCATTTCTCCTTCTGGCTCTCAGTAAACCACAAGAGTCTGTAGTTTCCACCTTGTAAGACTGTCCTGGAGACAGAAGGAGAAAAAATGATGGAAAATATTAACCAGAGGCATAACAAAAAAGCACCCCCACAACTAATATGTACAAGTCCCACAGGCCCTAGGCCTATGTGCAAAAGAAAAGCTAAGTCTGGTGTAAAGTGCTCATTAAAATTGGTCCTGACTGTTCACAGGGCAAAGGTGGGGTTAATCCTGGTACAGGGGTGCTCCCAGGGAACACAGCCATGTTCAAGAAGGCCAACTTCTCTGAGATCAAGCAAAACGGAAATCAGGGACTGTGTGTATCTAAGGGAGCCACTTTGACTTCCTGGCTCGGTCCCAGCTCAGAGTCAACAGCTAACAAGTCACATTCTTCTGTCTTCCACCTGTGAAAGGCCCATTTCCTGAGCAAATAGATGCCTGAAAAGGTCATTAACAGACCACAGGGGGTCCCAAGTTTACTCACCAAGTTTACTCTTTTAAGGTGAAAGCAAAGGACACAAAACTGTTCTCTGCCTCTCCTTCTCCTCACCCACCCCAGCCTGCGCCTAAAATGACTTATGAACCAGGTAGTAAGGTCCCAATGGTACAAGAAATCTAAGTCCCATACCACCTAAGAGTACACCTACAGCATCATTTCTTATTATATTTTTACATTTTAACCCACTTTCATTTTGCAAGAAAAGCCTCTCTTGCCAAAGGCACAGTAAATAAACTTGGTCCCAGCCTGTTTCCTTTACATCTTTGTTTATCCAGCAACGGTTGAAGATACTGATGAAAGTCCACAAAAGCCTGCTTAAACAGTGATGGGAAGGCCAAATAAGATGAGAAAGACTTGGTGATAGGGGGAGGTATTACTTAAAGTGACAGCTAGAAGGCTCCAAGCAATGACATTTTTAAAAAAATAATAAATTACAGACACTGGCAAAAGATGATTGGCTGTTAGACTCAGAATTGACTTAATTATGTAAAAATGCAATGATGGGCAAAGCACACTGATAACAACTAGGGAAAGTGACTGCACTTAGCAGAAAGGTGTTGTGGTCAGAGCATAAAAACACAAATGTGTATGTGTCTGTGTGTTTGTACCTATACTAAGGCTTGAACTCAGGGCCTCAGCACTGTCCCTTAGCCTTTTCCATTCAAGGCTAGTGTTCTGTCACTGGAACCACAGTCCTACTTCCAGGCTTTTGGTGGTTAACTGGATTTAAGAGTCTCTCTGACTTTCCTGCTCTGGCTCGCTTTGAATTGAGATCCTCAAATCTCAGCCTCCTTAGTAGCTAGAGCTACTAGGCATGAGCCACACTGGTTCCCAGCTAGAACATAGACTTATGTACAACAGTGGATTTGAAATCCAGCTCCATCTAGCTTTTACCTTGGCATCTTGGTTAATCCTCCTGCAAGGCAGGTTACTTATCCTGCAAGGCAGGACAAATTAAAGTCCACCTCAGTATTTTTTTGAAGATTTGATTAGATAAGATACCTAATAGTACTGAGTGTTTTGCTCATATAAACATAGCATACAGAACTATTGCAACTTTATCATCATGAAATAATTTCAGGTCAGAGCCAGGCACCAATGTCTCCCACCTGTAATCCTAGCTACTCAAGAGGCTGCCAAACTGGACAGGAAAGTCTATGGCATTCTTATTTCCAATTAAGCAAAAAGACAGAAGTGGAGACGTGACGCAGGTGGTAGAGCACCAACTTTGGGTGAAAATCACAAGGGAAATTATAAGGCCCTGAGTGTAAGCCATTAAAAAACAATTCCAGAGTAGCTTACATCCTAGTGGAAACAATTTGAGAGATGCTATTTAAATAGAGCCCAAGA
The DNA here is from genome assembly GCF_023159225.1 of Perognathus longimembris pacificus. Taxonomy (NCBI): domain Eukaryota; kingdom Metazoa; phylum Chordata; class Mammalia; order Rodentia; family Heteromyidae; genus Perognathus; species Perognathus longimembris. Next base: position 54,065,702 of record NC_063170.1, read on the forward strand.
CTTGGGCATGTGTGTATGCATGCACATGATAAAAGCATCATCACAAATGAGGAGTAGTAAAGCGCTGTCTCTATTTCTCCAACACTTTCAGCATCAGCATTGCTGGTCTTGTTTCTATGGAGAATCAGATCCCATTCGTTTATAAAGGGAAGCTCATTCCTATGATAGCAGCTTTTCTAGGAGCCACTGACAACATAGTCTTTCTGCTCACTGGAGTGCAAGCTCTGCAAAGAACAGTCTTCTATTGCAACCTAGGCACTGGTAGCATGCCTCTCTTAGTCTTACCCTGCCATGGGTTAGAATTGCTCCCTCGGTCTGCTGAAACACAACTCATCACCTACATCCTGGAAGACCCAGGAGCTTGGAGGAAGCAATAAACTGCATGGAAATTTATGGGTATTTTATGATCTGTTATAGATGGATAGTTCAAGGTGCAGGCTCACAGCTTGATTTTTTTTTTTAAAACCAGATAGCTTAGCAGCAAAACTCATTTTCCACAATTCCCCAAGTCGTTTTGCAATAAATCTGTGAATTTAATCAGTCTCCTCTGTTGAGGCAATCTCCCCTAATTGGGTTCTTGTTGAGGGATAATAGACACAATGACAAAGATACTTCATCTCTGAAAAAGAAGCTTGGACCTCATCAATAAGGCTGATAACAAAGGTCTCATTCCCTAAAGAAATAGAGGGCAGACTCTCATGATGGTGACAATTCCTTGTACCAGGATTGCCTTGTAAATGATCAGTCTCTGATTTCTTCTACTTGGTCAACAGTAGGATGATGAAAATAGTGTCTCCAGGATCATAATGACCAAATAGCGAAGGAGACTAACAAGTGGATTTCTAGAATTTTCCCCAATGAGCACTGAAGAGTCATGTGGAGCTGCTTTACCAATAAACAAAAAAGATGAAACCCAGAATGCAAATGTCTTGATTCCAGCTCCCTTCCCTGACCTTCTTGGCAGTGGTGGAGGGTGCAGAGGGCCCCTGCCAGGAATGTAACACATACAGCTGTTGACCTTCATCTGCCAAAGCAACCTAGTGAGGAGGGGGAAGGGGGTGGGGAGCAGAGCTAGAAGCCTCCTATTCTTCCCTTGTTGGGTGAATAGGGCCTCGGCTCTAGGTGGGTGGGTCGGGTCTGAGAGAGACAGTCTATATTAGGGAGGCGGACCTTTCTGAATTGTTCGCCCTATTTAAAGGGATGGCAGAGCATTGGCAGATGCTGTTTTGCTTCCTCCCTGTCCCCCCCCCCCCCCCTGCCACTTCTCTTGGAAAATGAGACGCAAAGCATGGTAATTGAATTAGCGGTGGAAGAAAGAATTTCACAAGGCTGATATTTGTCTGAGCCATTTCCACAGCCTGGCATTCCGGTGCCCTCTTCTCCACACACCACCCCCCCCACACACACGGAGGGCATGCCTGCACAACCGTTCCCCGGGTGCTGGTGGTCAAGTGCGAGCTTCTGAATGGGAAATTCAGAACTCACCTGGGACCCTGAGACCCAGGGTCCAAAATGGAAGAACGGCAAAAATGCCCTGAGCTCTCAGGCACAATGCACATAGGAGCTCAGTTCGCACAACAAAAGAGCTAGTGTGTCTCAGTGCCTCTGCCTCAGGCCCTCGCCCGCCTGTGAATAGGGGCACTGAGGGGGCAGAAATGCAATAAAATCCCAGGTTTCCTCCTTTCAGGCCCAACTTGTGGTTTCCCCGTTTCCTCCCACTGGACAGCTTCAGTATGAATTGCTCCCAAAACCAACAGTAAAATTTAACCACCACTCTGGGTAAGAAATTACCTCTTCCGGGAACTTTCTTTTGGTGCAAATCTTGCTGACCTTGAGGGGCCTCCCTCTCTCTCACTCACTCACCAACAAGCTTGGGGGGGGGGGTGAGGTTCACACAACTCTGCCAGACAGCCAGGCCCACAGCCTTCAAACAAAGGGCAGTCCAAAGGCAGCACCTGGGACTTCATTAGAGATGCAAATGTGCAGTCTCTACACTAGGCTCCAGAATCTGAAGACCTGGATGTGCCCCCCACCCCCACCCCTGCATTTGTCAAATTTCCAGGTGATTCCAAATGTAACTCAATCGTGACAACCTCTGAGCCAGGCTGAGGCTTTACATGCAAGCCTTATGCTTGTTTTCATGTTTCTCTTCCCTCCATTTTCTGTCTGCCAGGCCTAGTGGATTGTTAAAGCCTTTCCTTTCACAGTTCACACCCTGACTGCATCCTTAGGTGAGTTCTCACACAATGGGTACCTTCACTGATACTTTGTTACAGCCATCAAGAATCTATTGAGAGAACAGAAAAATGCCTCTATCAGTAAATGCTTTATACAAAAGATCACAGGCCTATTAATTGTGTTCATTCTGGTGATTTTCACAATCAAATAATAATGAAAGTTTAATTTTTTTAAAAGGTGAGACTGCCTTAATTTACCTTATCATTTGCTTGCTAGGTCCCTAGCTTAAAAATCCCTGCTCTGGGGGCTAGGAATATGGCCTAGTGGTAAAGTGCTCGCCTTGTATACATGAAGCCCTGGGTTCGATTCCTCAGCACCACATACATAGAAAAAGCCAGAAGTGGCGCTGTGGCTCAAGTGGTAGAGTGCTAGCCTTCAGCAAAAAGAAGCCAGGGACAGTGCTCAGGCCCTGAGTTCAAGCCCCAAGACTGGCAAAAAACAAAACAAACAAAAATCCCTGCTCTGGGCTGGGAATGTGGCTTAGCGGTAGAGTGCTTGCTTAGCATGCATGAAGGCCTGGGTTCAATTCCTCAGCACCACATACACAGAAAAAGCCAGAAGTGGCCCTGTGGTTCAAGAGATACAGTGCTAGCCTTGAGCAGAAAAGAAACCAGGGACAGTGCTCAGGTCCTGAGACACAAGCCCAAGTACTGGCAAAAAAAAAAAAAAAAAAAAAAATCTCTGTTCTGATGTGGGCTAATTAGGTCAGCTCATGCATATTATTTAACCATCACAGATTCTTTTCAGTCAGGAAATGACATCATATTTACTTCAGTGTTTCAGAGGGTTAAATGTACAATGTATAGGATAGTACCTGCTGAGTACTGGATAGTGAGGGTCCTAGTCATTATCGCTCTTTATAATAAAATTAGTAGCATCATTATTAGCAACTTGTGTTGTCCCTGGTACCTAGACTATAAGGCATACATCTTTGTGAAGATTCAAAAACGGTCAGCGCGCTAGGCTTCTCTGTGGCAGGAATTAACACACAGCTAAGGCAAATCAGACTTTTCATAAATTGTTTCATGGACACACAAAATGGCGACTCCCCTGACAAAACTTGTATCACTTTCTTCAGTAGACCAGTGCAAGGAGTAACCCATATAAACAATTTAGCCTCACTCATTTTAATGTCCTATGAGATCCATTCACAGACCTGTAAACCAATGGCACAGGTTTGCAGATTTTGTTTCTTTTAGAATCACTTGGGAAGCTTTCAGACAAATCCTCTTCCCTAAAGGTTAAGGTTTAAGTGCCCTGAGGGGCCCAGGTGATCCCAATACACAGCCACATTTTAAATCACATCAGAGAATTACAGGAACAGTCCACTGGGCCCGGTGATGATAAAGTGATTAGATAGGTCTTTGCCATTTGCAACCTCTCCTGGTGCTCTGATAGCCCTAAATCAGCAGAAGTGTCTGCAGAAGTGTCAAAAGCAGTGTAACCTGTCAAGATGGGTAGAAACTTCTGGAATAGAATGAGGCCTACAATTAGCCAGCATCTGCAGTCACATGTGGATGCATGCTTGGAGCTGTGGCCTGGCTCTTCATTTTCAGTTCTGTTCCTCAGTCTGTACCTCTAGCCTCTTACTATTGTTCCAGGCAAACCAACACCACCCATCCCCACAATGCCCCACAGGACTGGAGGAAGAGTCCCTTTCTGACAGTCTAGACCTCTGACTCTGAAACACACTGTCCGAGGAAGCATGGCCCCACAGAGCCTTGGGATTGGCCTGCTCTCCAGGCTACAGTGTGGGGGTTGTCTGTGATGCCTGCGGCCAGGGCTCTGTGGATTAGCAAGCCTTTTTGGACTCCCCGTCCATCTCACCAAGTATTTCCCTTTCCTGACATGGCTTTTCTGATTAAGAGCCAGAGCGTATGGTGGCAAGAACATAAGCTTCTTGGGACAGAGTCCCTGGGCCACCAGAGCAACGCACAAAGCTTTATGAGCACAGTTATCATCCTCCTGAACTGTGGTTAGACCCAAATGATGATGCACATGAATGGCAGAAAAACAATTACATAGTGAAGGACATCAATGGCTCTTAAAATATGAATAATGTGCCAGTTGTTACTGGGAAAGCATTAAATAATAGACAAGCCTGTGCTGGACTTTACCTGGGAACGAGAATCTAGATTAATCAGCGCTTCAGAACAGTTATGGATACCTAATAGCTCGTGATGTCTTTGCTTTTTCTCTTTCCCCCCTCATCTTCCCTTATTTCTTCTTATCTTTACTGCCAGCATTTTCAGGAATCGGGAAAATCTACACAGGACAGTCAGCAGAGAAGTAAAAAGAGATGCCTGCCCACACTGCCTACTTGCCAGGTTTGTTAGGTGACACAATCTCCTATAATGCTCTCAAAACCCCAGGAAGGAATAAGAAGTTATTATACACATAGGTTTTTTGAAGATGCAGGTAACCAAGCTTAGGTTATAAGATACAATTTTGGAGAATTAAAAAAACCACAGTAAGTATGAAAAATAACATTATGAGCTATGATTCCAAAACTCAACTTCTTTCCAGTCTGCTGCATTGAACTAGATACACCTTCAGATGGAAGAAGGCTCCATTTGGATGTGGTGGCTCAGCTGTTTAGCCTAGGCCATGGAGACTTGATGTTCAGTCTTAGGTTATATAGTCTTAGACAGTTTGTGTCTCTGTCTTGTACCCTAACCCAGTCATCTCAACATATGTCTACGCCGGGGATCCTAGGGTGTGGGGAGGGATTGTACACATCCAGTGAGCCCTTGAATCCACAAAGCCAGAATTTCTTAGGTCTGTAGGGAAAGGGTTAGACGGGGGAGGATCTCAGACAAACGGCAGCTCTGGGAGAACCAGCAGCAAATCTAAATGACATTTACAAACCTTCAGTTCTTCCAGGTTGACCCAGCTAATGCACCTAAAGAAGGCCCGAGGGATGAAGTAATATTTGCATGTAGCCAGGCCCATCTCTTCTCAAGGGGGTAAGAGAACACTGTAGCTGTGGGAATGTCAAGACAAAGCCCCCACAAATGTATAAGACTGGCTACAGGGTGAATGTAGTGATTCATGCCTACAATCCTTGCTACTTGGGAAGAAATAGGAGGATCATGTTCTAAGGCCACCCCAGTCCAAAGCCTGAGACCCTACCTGAAAAACTAAAAAGCCAAGGACTCGGGGCATGACTGAAGTGGCAAAGCACTTTCAAGACCCTGGGTTCAATTCTCAGTATAAGTGACAGAAAACAAACAAACAAACAGGAAAATGAAGTAGTCATCGAATCTTTTTATTTATTTATTTATTTATTTATTTATTTATTTTTTATTCAAAATTTTTATTATCAAACTGATGTACAGAGAGGTTACAGTTTCATACGTTAGGCATTGGATACATTTCTTTTTTTTTTTTTTTTTTGTCAGTCCTGGGCCTTGGACTCAGGGCCTGAGCACTGTCCCTGGCTTCTTCCCGCTCAAGGCTAGCACTCTGCCGCTTGAGCCACAGCGCCGCTTCTGGCCGTTTTCTGTATATGTGGTGCTGGGGAATCGAACCTAGGGCCTCGTGTATCCGAGGCAGGCACTCTTGCCACTAGGCCATATCCACAGCCCTGGATACATTTCTTGTACTGTTTGTTACCTTGTCCCTCATACCCCCCTCCCTCCCCCTCTTTCCCTCCCCCCCCCAGGTGTTCAGTTCACTTACACCAAACAGTTTTGCAAGCATTGCTTTTGTAGTTGTTTGTCTTTTTTTACCCTGTGTCTCTCAAATTTGGTATTCCCTTTGAATTTCCTACTTCCAATACCATCGAATCTTTTGAAGTTCACAAACATCGTGATCCAAGAGAGTTGCCCTATACTATGCACACACAGGAATAAATCCTAAAAAGAATAACCTTTCATTAAAAAGCTAAGCTATCATTTTTTCCCCAGGGGTCAAATGGGTACTGTTAAGTATTATTTTTACAAATGTCTTTGAGTTGACAAAGCACTGGTTTGGTGCTAGAATAGAAGAGGTTTCCTGTGTGTTTTCTTCTCTTTTTTATGAGGTTGCTGTGGACAAGCAGGCATTTAAATTTGGCAACTCTGTAACAAAAATGACACCCTGTCTTCATGGTTTGGGACTATTTTTCCAGGAGTGGGCACAGATGGTGTTTCTTCCTCCTCCAGAGAATATTTTTAGGATGTAAAGTCTCTGCAATAAATTATTCCACTGAGGCCAAAATAGTTTTCTGGAAATCATATGTGAATAAGAAATAAGAACATCCCAGACTAGGCTGAAAAGGGGATACAGCTAGGTTTTAAGAAATGGTAATAGTTGTAATAATGTTTGTATTTGGGACTTGATGAATGTAATGAGACCTGGAGTTGGGATGGGAGAGCTCTTATACCTAGGAATTCTAGTGATTGTCTTCTTCCCTCCCCTCCTCTCCCTTCCCCTCTCCTCCCTTTCTTTCCCCACCCTTCTCCTTTATCTTCTATTTCCTTCTCTCTTCCCCTTTCCCTTCCCCCTCTTTCCCTCCATTCCAACTGTGGAAGATGGGCCAGGGGTCAATGCTCCTAAACCTTTAATGAGCATGCAAATTATTACCTGAGGTGGGGGTACTAATATATAGGTGTTAAATCTCAGGCCCAGATCTGCATTTCCAATGAGTTTCATGGCAGGTTAGTCTTTCTGAGCCCCTTGGAATCACAGGCACTAGAAGAAGTTTAAATAAATGATATAAATGAAGTACAACTACACTTTGCCAAGCTAGGAACTTAGTTATTTCATTCATTCCTTCAAAAGTATTTATTGAGACCTGCTTTGTGCTGGGCACTGTGCCGGGACTTGGAGAGCAAACGGTAAGAACTGAGCAGACACCATGCCTGTCTTTACCGGGCTTAGAGGCTCGTGTCTATGCCAAGTTTTAATCATCCATCAAGTCCGGTATAGAGAACTATGTGGGCTATGAGATCTCAAAATGGGATGCCTTTCATTGAAGAGAAAAGTTCCCAGAGGAAGTGATACTGAGCAGACATTCTGATTTTGATAATAAGCCCCATTGTTATTATAAACACTTAGTTACTACTTGTGCACTGTCTTTGGGCTACACTTTTACTAAGCACATTTCAATATATTAACTCATTTAACTCTTACAGAAACCTCCTAGGGTAAGTGCTACTGTCATTCAAGTTTAAAGTTCCAGTAGAGAGATGAGAGGCTCAGGGAATTTGTGTCTGGTCATATAGCAAATACACAATGAATTCATAACCCAAATGCAGGCCATATTATTTCCTGACAACTTGATTGTTTGCATGATCATCCAGGACCTTAGACAGGGAGATGACTGAATGAACTCAATCAGCTAATCTGCTCCTAACTGTAACAATAGCTATACTGAGCTCTTTTCTGTTCCCGTTGCTGTGATCTACCAGAGAAAGCTCTGGGCAGAATTCAAAAAATCAAAATATAAGTCCTAATTCTGCACTAATTTGCTTCAACACTAATCAAGACAGATACCACTTTTCATGTTTCTCCTATGTACCAGATCCATTGCCAAGAAGTGAGCATATGGCTGCCTCAAATTACCAAGAGGATTTTGCAAAATCAGAGTTATATATCCATATCTTCCTTTTACAGGCAGAGAACTGATTCCTGGTGAAGGTCAAGTAAAATATATATTTCAGCTGGGGCTGGGCATTCAAGCTCATTTAGCCAAGGGCAATGATTCTCCATCTCAGGTCTGTGGACTCTTCACGGTAACTGCGGCCTTCCAGGGTGAGGGTGGACAGAACTCTTCTTACAATAACCCTATGATGCTCCTGGGCTTTCATTTTGTTGTGTGTGTGTGTGTGTGTGTGTGTGTGTGTGTGTGTGTGTGTGTATTAGCATATATATATGTGTATGAGAGATTTTTAAATATTTTTAGTGATTATATATACACTGCTAGTACCTTAGGAACATATTTAAATTTGGAATTTTTATTGGTGGTGTTAATCACATGAGCTGAAAAGTTTCTCCTCTGAATGTATCATATAAGATTTCTTATAAACACACTTAAATCAAGCTTCAATACACAAAAACACAACTGCAACTTGGAGCAAATGCCTAAACATCTATGAGCCTAAAGGATTTATGACAATAATAGAAGTAATTGTTGCCAAAAATACAAAATTTGGAAACTCATAGCTACTACCACAAGCGTGCCAGCTTCCCTTTTCTGAAGGGTTTTTTTTTTGTTTTGTTTTGTTTTTGCCAGTCCTGGGCCTTGGACTCAGGGCCTGAGCACTGTTCCTGGCTTCTTCCCACTCAAGGCTAGTACTCTGCCACCTGAGCCACAGCACCCCCTCTGGCCGTTTTCCATATATGTGGTGCTGGGGAACCGAACTGAGAGATTCATGTGTAGGAGGCAAGCACTCTTGCCACTAGACCATATTCCCAGCCCACTTCTGAAGGGTTTTGAAAAGGAATGCAGGGATGGAATTGATTGAGATGGATCTTGTCAGGTGCTGGTGGCTTACACTTATAATTCTAGGATCATGGTTCAAAGCCAACATCAACAGGAAAATCCATGAGGCTATTATTTCCAATTAACTAGCAAAAAGCCAGAAATGGAGGTGTGGCACAAGTGGTAGAGCACAAGCCTTGAGTGGAAAAAGCTACAGGATAAGTGCACAAGCTGGGCCCCAGCACGGGTACACAGCACACACACACACACACACACACACACACACACAGACACACACACACACACACACACACACACACACACACACACACCCCAAAGAGAGAGAGAGAGAGAGAGGTTTATGAAAAGTATTTTGGGAAGACTGGCAAAACTTGATGAAGTGAGTTTTTTCAAATGTTTATAGCATAACGTTTTCTAAAAAAATCAGGCATCTGCAAAATAAATGGAGAAAATAGATAATATACACACAGATTCTACCATCATAGAGCATGACAATTTCATGGATAGGGTTCCAGGTCTCGCATTATCACTAACATGTATTAGAATATCACTTGCCAAGGTTTTCATACTCATAAGAATAATGGCCACAACAGTCATACAAGCTATTGCATAATTCCACTTTATCCAATTTTGTATTTGTGTGAGGATGGATTGTTTTTTCATATTCTTAATCAACACAACCTAACAGATGAGAGGCAGAAGCCACTCTAATAAGCTATTTTTCTATTAATTCTGGTATTATAAAACAGTCTTACTCTTGGCATCAAACATTTTCTATCATGGAAAATGTAATCCTCGCTCCTTAAAATACATTGCTTCTGCTCACATCTAATGAGTCATTGTTGATTTTAAATATCTTGATGAAGAAATACTTTAAAAATCTAAGTTCTCATTTTGAATACAGTAAACATTGATAACTCCAATGCACATGAGTTCAGCTCTTGGGATGTTCCTTGGTTTGTAGAAGTGTGAGTTCTGAACAAGTTTGAGGACTCCTGCTATGGTGCTGAAGAATATGGGCCAAGAGACCGCTCTGCTGGGGACATTAAAGATCCTGCGCCCTTTATTTCCATTCTCTCTGTCTGGGTTTGCTTGTCTATATAAAGGGAGTAACTGCTAGGGCAGTTGTAAGCAATGAATGAGTTAACCCAGTATTAGCTGTCAAGTCCCCAGTGTTCTTTCTACTCTGTTTACTTTTCTGTACTTCACTTTCCTTATAGCTGAGGGTTTTTTTTTAAAGGGCTTTTTATCTTGGTAATTGTCTGCTTCTGTAAATATATTCCCTCCGATTAAAAGGTCAGAGAACAACATACTAGCTAGATACCAGAGTAGGAAATGCTCTCCAGCCTCTCTCTCAGCACATGTTGCCAGCACTGTAGACAAAGTTTCTTTGAAGGCATGTCCTAGCTCTGCTGTAGATTGAGTGGCACCCTTTGAAATGGAACTTAGGTACTTTTCAGCATTTGCTAACTCCAGTCAGGTAGTTTGGTTACGAAAGTAAGCATTGCCAACATACCAGCAGGCAGAGTTGCATTCTGCTTTTCAGTAATCCTTGATGAGAGAGGGCTCAGTGATCAGTTGGCATGGCTTTAGGTGTGGGAATAAGGCAGACTAAAAGCAAGTGATAGTAGGAACATAGATTTACACGTGTTTGTCAGGAGAGAGACAATGCACAGAAGAACAAGATATGAACTATGCTAGCAAATAACAAGTACAATGGAGAAGGAACAATCAGGGAGAATGAAGAAAGCATGTGATCTGAATGTGAGTGACAATTTGCACTAGGATGGTCAGGAGAGGCTTCCCTGAGGAGATGATTTGGGGTGTGAAGGCCTGAGGGAGGATTTGGGTGGAGTGATACATGATTGCAATCCCAGCTACTCTACAGATACAGGCAGGAGGAGGGAAAGTTAGTGAGCCCCTAGGTCAAACAAACAACAATAAGAAAAAAAAAAAAAAAACCACAAGAGCTAGGGGCCAGGCACTAGTGGCTCATGCCTGTAATCCTAGCAACTCAAAAGGCTGAGATTTGAGGATCACTGTTCAAAGCTAGCCCAAGACTCTCATTTCGAATTAACCACCAGAAAACCAGAAGTGGTGCTGTGACTCAAAGTGGTAGAGCACTAGCCTTGACTGAAAGAGTGCAGGGATAGCACCTGGTCCTGAGTAAAATCCCATGACAGACAAAAAAAAAGGGGGGAGGGCTGGAGGTGGAACTCAAGTGATAAGAGTGTTTCCTTAACAAACACAGGGCCTTGGGTTCTATCTTTACTGCAAGCAAGCAGGCAAGCAAAGAAGGAAGGAGGGAAAGAAGGAAGGAAGAAAAAAGGAAAAGAAGGAAAACCAAGAAAGGAAGGAAGGAAGGAAGGAAGGAAGGAAGGAAGGAAGGAAGGAAGGAAGGAAGGGGGAGGAGAAGGTTGAAGGGGAAGGAAGAAAGGAAGGGAGGGAGGGGTGGGGAGAGGGAGGAAGGAAGGGAAGGAGGAGAAGAGGCAGGCAGGCACAGGGAATGAACTGTGTGTATATCTGGGGAAAATCATGCCACACGAAACATCTCAAGGGCAAAGTGGGTCTTGCCTGGCTTTGTATAGAAACAGCAAGGAGGCCAGGATGTTGGTGGAATGGAATGCACCCAGCAGGAGTGCTTGTGATGTGGTAGGTAAGGTGGCATGCTTTTGAGAAGGAGGGTTACATGATCCTCACGAGGGTGGTCATGATACATGGTCCAGTCCTGGATCTATTTAGGGGACAGAGCCAACTGGAATTGGCTATCAATAGAATGTGTGGTTGGAGAGAAAGCATGGAGAGCCCACATTGCTCTAAAGTCCAAGTCACTTGAGAGATAAAATTCCAGTAATTGAGATGAGGAGAGGCAGTTTTGATGGGAGTTACTAGAGAGAGGACTAGAGCTTGGGCTTGAAAATATTAATTTCGGGGTGTCTATTTGTCATATACATTTCTCCTGATATACCCAAATATAAGCCAATTTGGCCAAGGCAGCTGCCAAAGAATGGCTAAAATATGAAGGTGGAAAAAATAGCCTGAAATTTTACATATAAGACTCTTTTTTTCTGGGTATGTCATTCTGGTACAGTTCCAGTTCGGAATGCTCTATGCCAGGTGTGGTCTTATTAAAGTTTTGGAAGAAAAGACTATCTGTTCTGAGACACAATGCCTCTACTTGTGGAACTAAAAATAGCTCAGTTCCCTTTCTCCAGTGTACCCAGACCACTAATTGGCTATCTACCTCCAGCTCAAGGTGGCTTGACAAGTTTTCAAGGTCCACCTGTCCACATCTCTCTCCACATCTGGCTTTAGATCCATTTGAAGTTTTCATTGCTTCTGTTCCCTGTCTCACAAATGCAAACTTCCTTTACTTCACCCTTCAGTTTCATGTTGTTCTTCATCTTCAATAATGGAACAACCTTTCCCGATTTAGTATCAGCTGCAGATGCCATTAATGTGCTGTTTGGACTTTTGTACAGATATCTTAAAGGATGTCAACTCAAGTGAGTAATCATCTTACAATTAAAGTAAGAGAAAGGTCATCTTTCTTTTTTTGTTGTTGTTGTTTTGAGGCTAAAAAGAGACATAGTTCCTATTGTTTTCAATAATGCATCTGCTCAGCCAACAGATAAGAAAAGGGATTGGAGATAAATTCTGTTTTTTTATTTCTTATTTTTTTTTAATGACAATGTCAATTTGCTCCAGGGTTGGGGAGCATTGTCTAGAAATTCAGTTTCATGTACATTTAGAGCTGCATTATATTTTTTGAAACAAAGGTAAGCAGGAAATTTCATAGCTTGAAATCTCTCGAGCTCTCTCCAATGACAATAAGTAATGACCATGGCAGAATAAAATCTATTCATGTGTTTTGACATAATAATCATGCCTGTTTGTCCTTAATGAGCCAAGCTGGAGATTTCCATTGATATGGGGGCCACATTTTTAAGGGACATTTACTCAATTGGCCTTCTGAACAATTGTCTCCATGTCAGCAATGGTGCACACATGACATCTCTCAGCCTGGGAGTTCCTGTCCTGTGCAGACAACTTGATGAAGTCACAGGCCAGGACCTGGAAAGGAATTCTTGGTGAAGAATACATGCTATGGCTCAGCTGCAGGCTGAAAGCTGTGAGATGGAATTCCCTTTCAGCAACTGTGGGGATCTGTGGAGTCGATCCGTGCTATTTCAGTTCTGCACAGCTGGCAGAGCCAGAAGCTTCATTTTTCTCTTCTCTGAGCTGAGAGATGCCTCTAGTGGTTTCAGGGATGACTATCGCCAACTCTTCTCAAAGATTTTTCGTTTGTTTCCTCAACTGAGTGATTTCTTCTCACCTGGGTAATTACCCATCTTAAGAAAATTTTGGCTGATGAACAAGTGGCTTTTTGTTAGTTTGTTTTGTTTTTTGCTTGGACTGTGTAACAACATGGATTAACTTAGTTTTTCTTTGTTTTAAGGGAATCCAGCCACTTCAGTGGTATGCACCTAAATGTATATATAGCTACTTGTACTAGCTACTTGGGAAGCTATGGTAGGATGATGGCTTGAGTCCAGGTGTTTGAAGCCTACCTGGACAACATAGCAAGACTCTCATCATTGAAAACATAAAATAAAATGAAGGTCTTTTATAAATACGAAGTGGTATTGCAATGGAATTGTGTATAGAAATGCATGGAGAGCTCAGAAGAGACTAGAACAGGCAACAGGACCGAGGGAATGTACTCTTCCCATCTGTGTCTTCTGTCTGTACATCTGCTTCCTTTCTTTGTCTTGCCAGACACATTTGCTCCTCCTCATTCCACATGGCGTGGACAGATGCCCACCCACAACTCCCAAGGCCACATGTGGTAGTTCCAGCCACACCGAGTGAAGGAACCCCTTCTGTGCTTGATCTTGGCCCTCATTCCAGACTGCTGAGCAAAAGTGATCCAACTGACGTCCTGCTCCTATCCCTGGTCTAGTTGGCCATGAAATCCCAAAGCATGGCTCCTGTCAAGCCACTTCTTGGATTGGGTAAAAACTAGAGGACTGATCATAGGCTGTCCAGATATACTGTCTACCATAGAGGAGAATGCCTAGGAACAATTGGGTTTAAATAAGAGTCCGTCACAAGGTATTAGAAAGGAATAGCTTAATCTTATTTTTCCTATAAAGTTAGTTTTCTGAACAACTCCCTCTCCCCGCACCCCATCACTGTCAAAGGACCCATGGGAGTGCTTAGCAGATGGGCTGAACACATGACTAAGTTCATCTTCAGTTTTCAGTGCTTTGCAAACACATCAGGCCTGCCCTTGCTCCCTCAGGTATTATGGAGCCACAGTGATGGTTCTGAGTGTCCTTAGGCTAGAGGAGAACATGAAGCTTTGCCTGCGCCTAATAAACACATTTTAAGCATAGTCTTACACCCTAACAGAAGAGGTTGACACTTATCTACTTAGTTTTTGTTGTAGGACCTTGACAGGTCATGTCAATTTGCAAGGATTCTATTTCATTAGTTGAAAGAATATCTTCTGAGTATTTCTAATAGGCCACATGTCTTGTTAGATCATTATATTTAACACTATTTGGTTAGGAGTATCTGAAAACTGGCATGTACTGGCTCATGTACTTGAAAAAGCTAGGGGACCACTGAAAACCCAAGTGGTTCAAGCAAATGCCATCAAGATTTGGCCCAAGTTCGTTCATTCGTTCATTCCTTCCTCCCTTCCTCCCTTCTTCCCTCCCTCCTTCCCTCCCTCCCTCCCACCCTCCCTCCCTCCCTCCCTCCTTTCCTTCCTTCCTTCTTCCCTTCCTCCCTTCCACCCTCTCTCCCTCCTTCCTTTCTTTCCTTCCTCCTCCCCTCCCTCCTTTCCTCCCCCCCTCTCTCTTTCTTTCATACTCCAATTTCTTTTCTGTTTCAGTGTGGAAGTGAAAGATCACATCTTTGTTGGGCTTTGAAGAAGAGGAAGATTTTGACGGATGAAGTGGTGGGAGGGGAGAGCTTGGGGCATGACATTCTAGGCAGAAGGAGCGATCTGCAAATGAGATGTCTTGGGGTGTGGTACATTTGGAGTCTAATTAGATTCCTTGTACTGAAGGGTGACGTGCCCTCTGAAATATCTGAAATCTGAAGCTTGAAATGTTTCCCTATCAAAGATATATATATATATATATATATATATATATATACTAAATATTCACAAATACAATCCCTAAGCTCTCCAATTATGCATATACATGCACATAATATATATCAGTAGGGCTTTCTCTGTGGTACTGGGGACCGAACTCAAGTCTCCTGCTTGCTAGGCAAGTACTCAGCCACTTGAGCTACACACTCTCAGTCCTGTTTTGCTTTTGCCTGTTTTTAGATAGGGTCTCTCACTTTTTCCTGGGCTGGCCTCTGACTGTGGTCCTTCTTTCTTTACCTCCCAAGTAGCTGGGATTAAAAGTGTGTATCACCATGACTGCTCCAAGCAGGATCTTTAATTCAGTCAATATTGATATGAATCAAGCTAAGTCACCTGCTAGATTATGACCTTAGGGAATAAGATTTTTTTTTTTTTTTGGCCATACATTACCCTAGGATGGTGATTTCTGCCATGTATTGAAAATCATCCAAGATGGCTTTGGGGATACAACCGACACTCAATAACTACTGCACTAACTAGTCCCTCTCTCTTCCCATTCCTCATGCATAGACCCACTGTTTCCAATAAAAACATTGTGAAACTGATTCGTTTTCATGCACGTATTGTGACCACTTGTTGCCCAGAACCATTCGAACCTATCTCTGACTGGGTGATGTATAAATACTGGCAACGGTTCTGGGTATTTTCTTTAGCTTGTTAGATCCACTCTCTGCCTTTCTCCACGGCTCAGTGCCAGGATGCTGGCCATTCAGAATGGTAGCAACTGATTCTCATGTCCTCTGCCTAACAGTGGAGTCAGGAATGTTAAGCAAAACAAAACACAAACAGAAAACAAAAAACAAACAAACAAAAGAAACAATATATGGAGGACGGAAAGAGAATTTGGGCTTTTTATTCCAATGATTCTCTTCCTGTAGGGTCCTCTCAGTTTGTTTCACACAAGCTCTGCCCTGCCTTCATTGTCTCCTTTGATGTCTTTCTCTGAGTCCACCTTTTCTCTCCCTCCCAGGCCTTGAAGTGTGCACACTGTCCCCAGCCCTGCAGTATGCACTATCACTTGTGGTCTCTACTCGGCCTACACGTTGCTTAATTGTTCCTGCCGTGATCTCTAAGAATGGACTGTACCCTTGTGTTTGTTCAGGGGTGCTGACTAGTCCTGACATCAAGGATGAATGAATATGGTGCCGAAATTACTGCAATTCAGTGAGGGCTCTCCGGGGAGCTCTTGCCTTTGCAAACAGGCAGAATTGCTATGCTAAAAGGAAGCATTTTGTTTAAATGTATCCAGTGTTTAAAATAACTACTTTCTAGAAAGACCTGCGCTCCCTTCCAAGGCATGGCAATGTAATTAATGTTGGTTGGTTTTCTGAAGTCATCAAAGGTCTGGTAATAATGAGCTTCATAGAAGAAAGGCCAAGAGATTCGCTTTTTCTGAGTTGGGGTGATGGAGGAAGGAGGAAAGGAGATAGGACCATGCCTGAGTGCCATTCATTTTCTGTTCTAATGACATTATTGGAGTGTTAATTTGTTCTATGTAGGCCAACCATTTTAGAAATCAAAAGCCCCTTTAAAATATATATTCCTCTAGTCTTTTAACTATTGATAGCTAATTAGAAAAAAAGAAAAGAACAACAACTCTGGTTAGGCTATGAAAGATAAGTTGATTCCAAAGGACCAAGTGGAGAAATAGATCATAAGAGTTCATGGTGTAACTTGTAATAGGATGATTTTTCTACCATCTAAGACCAGTGAATTCTAAGTGTACTATTCAATTGAACCATAGGGAATAGTTAACATTGCACCATGCTTTCTGACCTACAAAATGGCCATTTTCTTCTGCTGAACTAATAGATGATTCTTGCTGTTCTTTTAAGAAAACATGACCTTCATTTCCTTCTTGGTGCCTTGGGATTATTTTCTCTTTTGTGGTAGAAGCCAGATTTAATTTTTTTTGATTCATTTCCTTGATAAAATATCTGACAGAAGAAGATACTTTACCCCAATATTTCATTTATCTTTAGTGAGTTGCTGTGTATGTTATGGAGACTTTATTTCTTTATGTTTAGGGAATTTCTGATAAACAATCAATACAAATCAACACAATTCAAGAAGATGTCTGTAACCTATTTATGACCATAAAGGCCTTTGAGGGTTAGATAGTCCTATTTTCTAAGAGCCATTTGGATATTTATAACATCATTCACAGGCCATACAAAATTATCAAACAGGCAGAAGAGAAACATGTATGTTTGTCCTGCCAGGTGCAAAATAATTACAAGGTCCACAGGCCAGTATTCCCACTCCTGAATGGTGGGCCAAGATCTTACTGGCCATTTAAAAAAAACAAACAAACAAAACTACTCTCAGGTAAAATTTGTTTAGAAAATCATCTACCTTCATAACAAATACTCTTTGGTTCTGCCATTTACTTTTCTGTTGCTCTTGCTGTTGCAGGTCCTGGTCTTAAACTTAGGGCTGGGGCTCTGTCTCTGCCCTTTTTGCTCAAGGAGAGTGCTCAGTCACTCCATTTCTGGCTTTTGGGTTTTTTTTTTGTGTGTGTGGTTAATTGGAGACAAGCGTTTCATGATCTTTCCTGCCCTATCTGGCTTCAAATCACCATGCTCCTCATCCTCAGATCTGTGGATCTCAGCCCCCTGAATACCTTGGATTACAGATATGAGCCATCAGCACCTGGCTTGCCCTTTACTTTACATAGTGCTTCCTCATAAGGCTCGGGGGCAGTGTAATAACTATCAGCCAATAAATGCTATCATATCCTCTGCCTTGTTGGCATGTACACCTTTAAGGTTTAAACTTAAAGATAGATATTTTGTTTTAAGCTTTTAAAAACCGCTCTAATTACATAGAAGCTAAGATTATGCAATGGACTGGAATTCATGCTCAGGAAGAATGGCGGGGGCTGCTTGCTCTGGGCATTGTTAGGAGTGCAATGCCTCCTGAGGGAAAATGTATGTCCCGGTATTAGAAAACATTATCTAAAAAAACCAAAATCCAGGAAAAAAAAACAACAACACCAAAGTAATGATAACAGAGTAGTAGAGAACTTTTGGGTTTCAACAGTGATATGTTATCATCTTTATAATCATTGCTTATAAGACCATCTCTTAATGTAATCTAAACTTTGCCAGCAAGAATTCCTTCTAAGTATATGTAAAATATAAGCCAAACTGTGTTCTGGTTAATTCTGAGACGTGTGCTAAGAAAAGATGATTTGGGGATGAAGAGGTATCTGATATTTCTTGTCCGTGATTTTTTTTTTAAATTTGTTCGGTTATAAGGCTTGAATTCAAGGCCTGGGAGCTGTCCCGGAGCTTTTGTACTCAAGTCTAGTTATCTGTGAATTTGATCCACTGCGGCACTTCTGGTTTTCTGGTAGTTAATTGGAGATAAGAATTTCACTGACTTTCCTGCCTGGGCTGGCTTTGAACTACAATACTCAGATCTCAGCTCCTGAGTAGTTAGGATTACAGTCATAAACCACCAGCACCTGGCCTGTGATTTTTTTCAAATAAGAAAATTATAACTTCTGGTTTAAAAAAAATAGATATATTAATAATTCTCTGTGATTCCTGTAACAAATCACCATAAACTTGGTGACTTATAACAGCAGAAATATTTTCCTCACAGTCCTGGAGGCTAGCAATCCAGAATTGGCATTGTCATCACCAGGTCTAAATCAAAGGTGTTGGAAAGGCCACAGTGCTTCTGATACTCTTCAGGGCAACCAACTTCTGTATCTTTCAGCTTCTGTGGCTCTGACATCCTTTGAGTTGGAGCAGTATCATGCAGTCTTCAAGGCCATGTCACCTCTCCTTCTGCTCTACCTTCAGATCACCTTTCCTTCTATGTTTCTTTCCTCTCCCTCAATCATCTCTCAGAAGGTTACTTATGGCTTAAGGTGAAACATAAATAATCCAGAACAGTCTCCCCATCCCAGGATTCCTACTCACATTTGAAAAGATCCAGTGTACATTTATAGATTCCAGTGACTCAGGTGTGAATTATGTTGGGATAAGCATTCTTCGGGTGCCTCAATAAAGAAAACAGCTAAAGCAGAATAGTAAAGGCGACTAGAGTTGGGTCCTTACCATGTTATCCTCTAGCTAGGTTTCCTGAGAAGCAGAAACCTTATTTGAGACTCAATATCATCATCTTTAAAACAGATGTTTGGTGTAAGGAAAAAATGGTTCCTAAAGTTCACAGTGAGAATTATATTAGTCATCGATAGGAAAGATCTTCTGGTGTTTTCTTTCATTCTGTAATGGTGGAGAGAGAGAAAAAAAAAAAGAATTCTAATATTTGGTAGACAAGCTTTTCAACCAACCCGGGTAGGTCCTTTGATCAAGAAAAGGGAGATGATGCCTTGTGTTCTGATTCAGAGATTTCCACAACCTCAAGACTATTAATTCTCCAAGAACTTCATTTCAATGAGTCCTGACCCCTAGAAAAATATCTACCTTCAACTATACATTGATGAGTTGTCATTCTGGCTGAAAAGGCAGATTTCAGTGATTTCCTCAGTCCCAACTCCCACAAATTGATCTAATAAAATGAAGATGTTAAATTCTCAAATTTGAGGCTTACCCTGGCATTTATAAATATATTTAACACATACTTATCTCACCTTCAATAATTATTTTAATAATGGGTACTCACATGCATTGAAGGCTTGTTCTCTACAGGCCTGGGCTAACCATTCTATGTGAATAACTTCATTTTTTGTAGAGTTCTGACAAAGCAAGGTTTTAGTCATCACATCATCATGGAATACCTACTGTGTGTTAGGCATGTGATCAATGCTGAAGATATAAGAAGAGTAGAGCCTTTGACTGAAAGGAAAATAATGTTTTAAAAAGGAGACAAATTGAGTGCCAATGGTTTATGCCTATAAATAATCCTAGCCATGTAAGAGGCTGAGATCTGAGGATCTGGGTTCAAAGCCAGCCCAGACAGGAAAGTCCATGAAACTCTTAAATCCAGTTAACACCAAAAAGCCGGAAAGGGAGCTGTGGCTCAAGTGGCAGGGTTCCGGCTGTGAGCAAAAAGAAAAGCTAAGGAACCATGCCCAGGCCCTGAGTTCAAGCCTCAGTACCAGTGTCCTCTGCCCTCATAAGACATATTAAGCAAAGGATCATAGAAATCTAAGTGGTCGTTAAAATTGCATTTAATGCTTCTCATCTAATGTAGGTTTATGGTATGCTTTTTTCACATCAAAGAGAATTCTAAAAAATCACTGGAGAGAAAATGCATGACTAGTCCCAGGCCACAGTCTGTATATAAGCCTGGCTTTGGGGCTAGAATTGCTTGTGGGGAAGACCCATTGATGATAATTGTACCGTGCCCCAGGCCTATTTTTTTCCCCATCACTATGAGTAGCTCAACATGTCTGTCTTTTCTGTTGCCAGGCTTCAAGTGGTCACTTTCTTACTATAACTGTCCAACTCCAAAGTTTAGTTTTCTTGACTCTTTTTGAACACTGCTACTGTGTGGGAAATTCTGCAAAGAGCCCTCAAGCCATTTCTGCAGTCGATGACACAGATTTGCAATTTCTTTCTCTCAAGGGTTTGATTCCAAGCCTACTTCTGAAAAGTGAAAGCTTGTACTCAGTAAATTCCTGAAACTGAAAAGAACTCCTTGGCTATTATTCAACAATGTCTAACACCATGAACTTAAGTGGTAAGTTATTTCCGCTCTCCACTCACAGCCCCTACTCTTCAAAGTAGAGTGCTAAGCCTTGTTTACCATGGGGTGCAAAACCATGCCCTCTTGAAGATAATCTGAAATAATTTAAGAATGAGATTGTGGAAGAGAATGCTTTGTGGACACAAATCTATTTAAATCTGCTACGCTTTAAGAATTTTTTTGTTAATTGGGCACGTTTTATAAACAACAAATTATTCGTATGTGACTTTTAAATTAAACCTCACATGCTGTCAACTATAACATTAGTAAACACAACTCTTTCCTCTTTGTAGTAGCATGGTTACACTAAGGGTGAACTCACTTTTAAGCTTTCTCCTCAAACCCTAGTTACTTTTTCATATATAAACAATGCATTTTTGTGGGGGCAAAACCAGAAAGAAACCAATATGCATCATGTATTTATAGTTCCTATATATAACTATAAGCAGAAATTTTGGCTTTACTTCCATTTGTTTAAATACTGGTTTTGAGCCAGACACTGGTAGCTTATATGCCTACAATCTTAGCTACTCAGGAAGGCTGAGTTCTGAGGGCCATGGTTCTAAGCTAGCCCGGGTAGAAAAGTCCACGATACTGTTTTATCCAATTAACCAATAAAAAACTGGAAGTGGAGATGTAGCTCAAGTGGTAGAGCACTAGCCTTGAGCGAAATACAGCTAAAATAAAGCTAAGCAAGCAAGCTTACCAGGCTCTAAGTTCAAGCCCCAGTGCTAGCATACACACACACACATACACACATCACACACACACACACACACACACACACACACACACACACACACACACACTACTGGTTTAAAGTCTTCTCTCCCAATTCTATAAAATTAACCATTTAAAAATGTTATTTTCTATGCTTTCTAAATTTGAATTAATGGCCATTGACACTTAAAAGAAACATATCTCCCACTTTGGAATAAATAACTGAGCGATTTGCCCTCTAGCAAACTAGGTGGCACGCAAGGAGTGACACCCCCCCTCCCCTGTGCTTGTACAACCTCCTCTCTCTGATGAGTAAACAGCACTACTGAGACAGGAACACCAGCTCCAGAGGTACTCAGTAGCACTTACACTGGTGACAAATGCCATCTAATCTCCAATAACTACCTTTTCATTCATCATGGTTCCCATTAATCTCTATAATCTGCCAGAGCAGACCCCTAAGAAATCATATTCATTCTGCACAGAACTGGCCAGCCCTATTTTTGAAATCCTAAAATAAACCAATGTAACCCCTGTCCACTGTAAGCGATCAGTCAAAGGATCATGTCATGTCCTTCAGTGGAACAGCTGCTTCATTTCCAATTAGGGGAGGACCTGGTAAGTGATAGTTCTAAATAAATATATAATATCATCTACTGATAAGGACAATGTAAATATTTATGACAATTAGGAAAGCAAATGTACACATATTTTGAATAATTCTTCAGAAGCTGAAATCCATCCGCTGTAAACCTTTGCCAGAACAAGTCTCTTTAGTGAGAAAGTTGGGCCCCTTGGGTGTTTTGTGTCTATGCCACCACTGGTTCCAGAAGCAGTACTTACCTAGGAGGGCCATTCCCTAGGGAAAATCCTCTGGGAGCAAAATCACTTCCCAAAATGGGAGCTGGATTCCCTGTTGTCTGGGTTTCATGTCTTGGGATAGGTGAGACTAGAATCATCTGCGTCCAGCTTCTTGGTGAGGTGTACTGAAAGCCGCCACAAGGGAGGACAGAAGATAGAGCAGGCAGGGGCTGGGCCATCTGTCTTTCTAGTTAAAACTTACTCTGGTTTCCACATGTTCATGGTCACTGCCGAGAATCAAATCATTGCTTCAGTGTGAGAACATCTTTTTCCAAATGAAGTTGTATTCCTCCCCATAGGTGCATACCATGGAAAACACAAAAGATAATGCTGTCTACGTTTAGGCCACACTAGTTTAGTTTGTAGTTTATTGATCACCATGAGTTGATAGTGCTAGAGTCCCTTCTGACCTCTTTAATTTAATTTATTTTTTGCCATGCTAGGGGTGAAATCCAGGTCCTCGAATATTCTGGGCAAGCACTCCACCATGGAGCTACATTCCCAGCCCATCAGCCCTTTGTTTGTTGAGATGAGGCCTTCTTATGTAGTTCAGGCTGGCCTTGGGTTCTTGAGCCTCCTGCCTCTGTCAAGAGTGCTAAGATTATAGACATGAACCCCAAATCCTATGCCTAGCTTTTTTATTCTGTTCTTTACAAGATAATGTAAGTATCTAAGCACTATACTTGAAAACATTTTAAATCATTGACTACTTTCTGATTATAAAAATAAATGATTGTCATCATAGAAAGATGAATGAATAAGTAGCCAAAACCACCCCTTTCTCTCCCATGAAGTTTTTCTGGTTGTAAGTATATGTGTTTATATATATATACTTATATATCCACAATACACAAGAATACACACTGACATCACTGAATAGTCAAATATGAATCTCACCTATCACCACATAATTACTGTAACATATCTTCATATTGTTTATTTATTTATTTATTTATTTTTGCCAGTCCTGGGCCTTGGACTCAGGGCCTGAGCACGGTCCGTGGATTCTTTTTTTTTTTTTTGCCAGTCCTGGGCCTTGGACTCAGGGCCTGAGCACTGTCCCTGGCTTCTTCCTGCTCAAGGCTAGCACTCTGCCACTTGAGCCACAGCGCCGCTTCTGGCCGTTTTCTGTATATGTGGTGCTGGGGAATCGAACTTAGGGCCTCGTGTATCCGAGGCAGGCACTCTTGCCACTAGGCTATATCCCCAGCCCCCCGTGGATTCTTTTTGCTCAAGGCTAGCACTCTGCCACTTGAGCCTCAGCACCACTTCTGGCCGTTTTCTATGTATGTGGTGCTGGGGAATCGAACCCAGTATTTCATGCATGCAAGGCAAGCACTCTATGGTTGAGCTATATTCCTAGTCCTCAAATTCTATTTTAAGTCACAGTAGAGTCAAATAATAAGTAAGATCATAGCCTTAAACCGGTGGCTTTGAATTTCTGCCTGCTACCTTCTAGCTGTGTGATCCCTGTGGATATTTAACTTCTTACGGATCTCCATTCCTTTGTTTACCAAATGGGGCCCATAATCCTGTCTTTCATGATCACAGTGAAGAGCCATCTATATATCTGTCACACAGAAAGTTTCTAATAAGAGCCTGTCTCCTTCCTTTCCCTTTCCTTTTCTTCTTAACCAGAAATTCATGATGAGGTTTCACAGTGTTTGAGAGGACTCTGAGAGTAATGTGTACAATTTTGTGAAGATGCTTGTATACTTTTTTGGAAGAAACATTCATAAGTGTGAGAAATACTGCAAATTGTTTCCCTGCCCTGTACCTATTTTGCTACTGAGCAATAGGACGAATGATCACTTGATCCTTAACAGCTGTCTCATTGTTTCTGATTTCTCTTTTTTCTATCTCCTTCCTCTGTGGGTTAGAGTTTTCGCTCACTATGAAATGAGCCTGACACAAATTCCTCTGCTGAAATCTGCATTCCATAACACTCAGTGTATAGTATTTGACACACACAGTAAGCAGTTAGTAAATGGTGTTTGTGGCACATATTATTGACAGAAGAAACTTCTAGAAAAGACACATATATTTTCAACAATATACTAGTTCATGAAGTTATATTATACATTAATTCTGTCCTCTCTTTTTTTCTCCCTCTCTCTGTCTCTTTTAGTTGGCCAAGTTCTAAAAGTACTTCCAGATTCCATTAATCTTCCATAGGTTTATAAAAAGATTAAGCAAGCCAGAGGTTACAATTTCTTTTATATCATAAAAAAAGAGATGCGTGGTGAAGTAGAGGAATTTGGCAAGAAGAAAACATCAGTTTAAGACTTTAAAATAGGATGATGGTCCATCTGTCTTGAATAACTTAGACCACAAGTTGACTAGCAAAGAGGAAACTACTGAGATTCTTTCCAACTTTGTGATTCTCTGATCTTACATATGGTCCTTTTGACAAATGCCTCAAAAGCAAGTCTGTTTTAGAATGTCCATCATGTAGCTGTACCATGCAGGTTGGGGTACCTTCCTCCAATTAGTAAGGTGACTTTCCCCATCAAAGACCCAGGAGTGGCTCAGTGATATCAATATATGCTTTTTAAATGATTGATTCCTGAAACATTTAGCTCACATCTTTCTGGTTCACAGATATAATATGACTTCAGTCACCAAAAACAAAGGATGGATTAAAAAAAATCACATGTATCAAGCACTCTGGGAAATATCTGGATAATTCAGGCCATGAGAAATGAGTAATCAGGGCAAACAGAAGCTGCAGTTATTTTGTTTTTAGGTTTGGGGAAGGAAGGGAATGTTTTGAAAACATCTAATTTGTTTTGAGCAAGACAGTTTTCAGTAGCAGACTGAAGACCTCACCATGTATTATTTTCTCTTCTCTCAAACCAGAGGCAACATCAATGAAGTATTGGAGCCTCTTCCTCTGTTCCCTTACCCATGTTATCCAGGTCAATCATAATAAGGTTTTACCCACATCTCCACTTGGCAGGTATGGTCAATTGTCATTGGCTCCCAATGAATCCTGCCTTCCTACATCATCTATGTATCTCTTCCCACAATGAGTGCACTTGAACATTTGAAGAGCTTTGGCCAATGGGCCATCATCAGAGTATGTAATGCAAGTGAAGGCTTGTAAAGTTCTTGTATGCTAAAGTTGTCTTGCAGAACGCTGGTACCTATGAAGAGGCCTGGGATATTCTTTGTCCTGGGGAGAGGTGAGTCAAGCTAGAGGTAATGTCAGATGTCACACACATGGAACAAGGCCATTATAAAAAGTCAACCCTCTGGATCCACTGCATTACTGCAGTTTCCTGCACAATGCAACATGAAAACTACAGCTCTGCCCCCAGCTGACCCTAGCCCAGAGGGCTTGATCCAAAGTCACAAGCAACTAAGATGGGCGTTTTGTGTGAGCAAACTTTGGATACAACAATGGCTGTATACTCTCAAACTATACGCAGTATGGCAAATCCTATGATTTCCTGGCTGCTCACTGAATATTGCTGCAACTCATCTCTCTTTCCAATAGTTTGCAAAGAGCTGACAAGTGAAAAGATAAAGGAAATGGCTGAAGTGGTTGCACAGTGATTGTACACTGTATGAAAAAAAAAAGAGATGGCCTTTTACTCCCTAGTCTTTCTAGTCCCATTTAGCTCTAAATGACTGACTGGGGAACTGAGAAGAATGGAAAGTGTAGGGAAATAAAAACTTGCTTTCTTGCCTCAGGCAATATTGCCTTGAAAGGTTCTTAGAAGAGTCACACTTTGTGCCTCATTCACACATTTGACACCAGGGGATTATATTGGAAAGGAAAGCCATTGGTTTCTGGGTGTGACCTATATCACCGCAGGCCAGCCCTATTGAAACTTGACTCTACCACATAGGCTGCTGAACCAGGCACCATGTGTGGCTCTGCAAAGTCCTGTAGGTTTCTCCTTCTTGGCAGTTCCCCATTTAAGTGATAGAAATTCGTTTCCTCTAGCCTCCAAAATTTAATATGCAACTTAGCATGTTATACCTTCTAAGCCTTTGTTTTTCTAACCTGAGGAAGGACTGTTTCTACTCAAACATGAATGTACAACCAAATCAAAACAAACAGAAAAAGAGAACAGGGAACAAATGCAGCCAGACTGCTTCATGTACGTATATGATGAAGTCGTTTTGGGGAACGTATAGATGGGATGGGAGAGAATGATGGAAAAGGTGACTCTAATTAGGAAACACTGGGCCCTTAGATGAATATGTCATCCCCTTGCACAACCTTACAAAGTTCAGAAAATAAAACAAGAATGAAAAATAAACAAAACACCATTGTCTAGTTTTAATTCATTGTCTAACATGTATTAAGGAAGAATATATAGTATATTCAATCTAAAAAAAATAGTTTATTTTTCTACTTCTATCTATCCAATGGCTTCTTCACATGTCTTCAAAACCATATTCCAGAACAGATGGTAAAATAGAATAGGAGAGAACTTTCTGTCTTCTAGTACGACCACGATGGGAAAGAACTGTCTTAAATTAAAACAAAACAAAACAACAAAAAAACCCCAACTGTTGTTCCTTAGGATTGACAGCTGTTGGGTTATTTGAAAGAGCACTCCTAAAATCATGTAGATGGACCAACAGCCTAAAGAAAGAAGTGAGCAAACTTTCCCAACAGCTGTTTTGACTAGCTCACTCACTGAGTGGCAGCTGACAGGGTTTTCAATAAAGCTGATGCCACTGGCCCTGTAATGCTGTGTGCCCAACCATGATTAAAAGTGCTAACAACTTTGCTGCTTTTATCAGAATGTATTCTCCCCGCATACCATCAGTGACCTGGTCACAATGGTGAGACACACAGAGCTGCTGCCTTTCTCTCTGTGTGCTCACATCCGTGAACCTTGGACAACTTCTCTGACTGTGTCTTCCTGGAAACCCTACTTGGATACGCTGCCTGGGCTCACTTGAGCCACACCCTTTATTTTCCCCCTCAGGAAACAACGAAGCCTCACAGAAAGTGATGGAAAGGTAACTGAAGAAGGTTTTGATCGTTCTCTGTTAATCCTTTGCATTAAGCTGATCTACACATTAGAGAAATGAGATGGGACTTGCAGACTTGAGAAAGGCTCTAGAAATCATTGTCAGGCTCAGTACTTAAAATTTTGGAAGGTGAGGGCTGCAGATATGAATTCACTTTTGGACAATTGTGTCTTTGGTCGTGTGTGTGTGTGTGTGTGTGTGTGTGTGTGTGTGTGTGTGTGTGTGTGTTCTAGTCTACCCTACAGAAATAGGAAGCTGGAGAGCTGGGAGACCCATGAAGATCAAATTCTAGGTCTAGCCAGGCACCTGTAGCTCACGTCTGTAATCCTGGCTACTCAGGAGGCTGAGATCCAAGGATCACAGTGCGAAGGCAACCCAGGCAGAAAAGTCCCTGTGAGATTTATCTCCAATAAATACTCAGAAACCAGAAGAGAAGCTATAGCTTAAAGTGGTAGAGTGCTAGCCTTGAGCAAAAGAGCTCAGGACAGTGCTCAGGCCCTGAGTTCAAGCCCCACAACAGACAAAAAAAACCAAAAACCCCAAAACCAAAAATTAAAAACCCAAATAGACAAAACAGTCTAGGTCTAGGAACAAAGCTAAGTACTCTTAAAATATAAGAGTAAATGCTTATTTAAGCAGGTACTACCTACCATCTTGTACATATTCGCTACATAGTAAATTGTTGTGACTGTTTTTCTTTGCTCTGCATGTTATACGACATATCTATCACGTGTATAAGGCAAGTGGGTGACCGACAAGAGTGGTATTCCCCTTATGAGGATTCTGGTCTGGAGGACCTCGGCCACGCTTTTCTCTTGTGTCAGAGCCTTTGAATTCCTCTGATGGCCTTATTTCCAACCACCACCACCAAGCTGGCTCCAGGTAGAGTGCTCACCACGCTGCTTCAAGGCCAGAACCGGGTCCTGTTCACCTCTGCTGCCCTTGCCAGGACTCTCAGAGTGCCTGTGTACAATAGGTACTCAGTGAATCTACTGAAAACATACAATCAACTTAACACCAATAGGATAATTAGAAAGGGCACAGAAGGGGAAAATGAGAGGTTGAGGATTGCTGTTTATTCTCAAAGCCCAAGGCTTTCTAAAATCTCTTGCAGGGTAGTTGAGAGCAATGACTCAAAGGACCAGGTTGAAAGTAGGTCTGAGAGACACCGTGGCTCCTTGGAACTCCTCTCCTAGCAAACGCAGAAGAGCTTTGGTGGTGGTGGGGGGGAGGGGGTCAATGGCCACCTGGACCTGCACTGAAATCATGTGCTTCTCCTTGGAGATTCCAGCTCAGCGGCGCCAGTGGTGCTGGCTGCAATTATGTCAGACCAGCGTCTCCCCCCTGGGCCTTGGTTCTGGATCTTTGTGGCTGGACACACACCAATCCTGGCTCCACATAAATAATCTGGGGAGAGTGGCCCAAAGCCAGAAGCTTCCCCAGTGCCCTAGATTCCATCCTCAACTGTCAGATGGGTCTTACTTCACAGCAAGGAGGCTTTGGGAGAATGGAGACTCGAAAATGACTCACTACTGTATCCCTGAAGATGGGAGAAGAGAAAAAGCCCAAAGGGAAGAGATGAGCTTGTGTCTGCACTGAGGAAGACTTCAAAATAATTATCAAAATGTGCTCATTGGTAATAAACTTAGAGATGAATCAAATCTAATTAGAGCTGTGTCAGTCTGGTGAAGTGGTTAATTAAGCTTAATTGGCTACCCCTGGATGATGTAGGTTTGCATATCCATTTCTCAACACAAAATAGAACTATCATAACTCCATTATTGACTGGGTGCCATTTGTCAGGCCACGTGGACATGATAGAGTGATGAAACCGCTAGCGTGTCACATGTGTTTACAACAGGGGTTTCACACCTGAGCAGCTTCTGTGCACAAGCTGGGATTCCTAGGAACCAAGAGAGCTTCAGGATAAAATACAGGGAAAGAGGGAAGCTGTGATAAATCACTTTCTGATTTTGGGGGGAGGAGGGACTTAATTTTTTTTAAATTGTGTGTGTGTGTGTGTGTGTGTGTGTGTGTGTGTGTGTGTTGCTGGGACTTGAACTGTAGTATGGAGGTCAGATCTGGCCAGCGCCATTGGCCACATGGCGAGTTGTACTATCTGGCATCTTGTCTTGATGGGTGTGCCTGAATTCCTAGAGGAAGGGAAGTCCCATCCCCAGGTGATGGGTATTCCCAAATCCCTGGAGACAGGGGTGGGCCCTTGGCCTATGGGTTACTGAACCTGTTAGTCAAGTGCCTGGGACTGGGAGCTTCCTGTGGCCCTGTCCCCTGACTTGATCCTATTTAGGGTCAGGCCAGCTCAGGCACTATTACGCCATGCCACGTGTCTCCGTGTTCATGTCCTGTGTCCTGTCTCTTGGCTCTTCTTGGGTCACCATGGCATCCCACTTCAGCTCTCCATTGGAGCTGAATGGGTTTGTTGGTTTGGTTTTTGTTCTTTCCTCTCTGGCCTGTTTGCTGACAGTATTATGTATCCAATGCCTAACATATGAAACTCTAACCTCTCTGTACATCAGTTTGACAATAAAATTTTTTTAAAAAGAAAAAAAAAGAATGGATCAAGCAAATACAAATAAACATAGACATGAACCTCTGAAAAAAAAAAGGGTATGTGTGGGCTGCAGGCCTTTGTAACAACGGGCTGCCTGCAGACTGCTAATGCTCTAATAAAACCTCTAAGATTCATTCCTTCAAAATCTGTGTGTGTGTGTGTGTGTGTGTGTGTGTGTGTGTGTGTGCGTGTGTGTGTACATCTTTGCTCTGACACTGGACAAATCATCCAGTGAATCGCTGTCCTCTATGTTCCCACTAGTACTAAGATGGGCTGCTCTCCTCTTCAGAGCTGAGCGAAGTCGTTTACAATAGACTGAGAGGACGGCAGAGAAGCCTGAAGATGTCTAACACGCAGAATGGTAAGCCACGGATCCATGTCAGGGGCAGCAGTGGAAGAGCTGAGGCTCCTCAAAAGATGAGGCATTTTCTTCCAGAACTGTGAGGAGCTTTGAAGCGGTCCAGAGAAGCCAGGAAGCTAAGACAGAGGGAGAACAGCTTTCTGCAATAGTGCTGTACTGAACTCTCTACTATCCATTTCCAGAACTTTGTCATTACTTCAAAGAGAAATTCTATACCCTAAAACAATAACCCTCTCTTTCTTCTCTCTGCCCTCAAACTTGTATTTTTTCCCCTATGGATTTGTCTGTTTGGATGCTGTATGCAAGTGGAATCATACAATATTTGTTTATGTCTGTTTAATTTCATTTATTATGATACTTAAAAAAAAGAACTTAGTCGTGTAGTGACTCATACCTGTAATGCCAGCTTACTCAGGGAGCTGAGACCTAGAGAATCTAGGTTCAAAGCCAATCCCAGGCATAAAAATCCATAAGGACTCCGTCTCTACTTTTTTTTTTTTTTAAATGCCAGTGGGGTTTGAACTCAGGGCCTGAGCATTGTCACTACCTTCTTTTTGCTCAAGGCTAGCACTCTACCACTTGAGCCACAACGCCACTTCTGGCTTTTTCTATATATGTGGTGTTGAGGAATTGAACCCAGGGCTTCATGTATACGAGGTGAGCACTTTACCACTAGGCCATATTCCCAGCCCTCTGTCTCTAGTTAACCAACAAAAAAGCAACACTGGAGATGTGACTCAAGTGGTAGAGCACCAGCCATTGAGCAAGAAAGCCAAACAAAAGCAGGAGACCCTGAGTTCAAGCTCTAAAACTGACAAAAGTCTTTTCTCTAAGCATAAAATTGGCTTGTGCTGATATCTTTTCCAGTTTCTCAAGCATTTTCATGATGGGCTTTCTCATTTCTTTTTTTTTTTTTTTGGCCAGTCCTGGGCCTTGGACTCAGGGCCTAAGCACTGTCCCTGGCTTCTTCCAGCTCAAGGCTAGAACTCTGCCACTTGAGCCACAGCGCCGCTTCTGGCCGTTTTCTGTATATGTGGTGCTGGGGAATCGAACCTAGGGCCTCGTGTATCCGAGGCAGGCACTCTTGCCACTAGGCTATATCCCCAGCCCCCTTTCTCATTTCTTAATTGGAAGAGTAAGATGAAAAGATTATAAGTTTCAATTAACATGGAGAGAAACTGCAAAGTCAAAATAAAATAAAGGAAGGAGCACTTTGTTGGAGCCTGGGGTTAGTTAGGACAAATGTCATTGTGCATCGGTGTTGGTCAGTGAGGTTGACCAGAGACTACTTAGAGAAGAAGGCTCAGCAATTCTTCCAATCTTTCTATTAGAGTTCCTAATCTAGTGCAGGTTGAGTAGTGTCCACAAACTTGAATGGGAAGAAAAATTCCCAATTTTTGTTTTTATCCACATAAAACTTGAATTATGCATTTCCTTCATCTACCAAGTATGGAACAAAGCACAATAGTATTAGCTTTATCTGTAACTTGCATAAACTGCAGGCCACTATTTTCCCATCACAGGAGAGTTGTTGAGATACTGCAAACAATCATTTAAATTTGCCACCATCTGAAGATTGTGTTACTGACTTGGAGACAATGGTTGGATTCCGATATAATTCACTTCCTTTGTAATTTTGTGTTCTGTTATTTTCTGAGGAGTGTATGGCATGTAAGAGATTGAGAAACTCTGCTCCAGTCCAAAGAATGACAAATACCTTGAGATGCTCAGTAACAGCTTTTTCACCTAACCTGCAACACTTCTGTAGTGGGGGTAACTTCCTGGTGTTTGGATTTTAAGATCTTACTGAAGGCTCCACCTGAGGGCACTGGGAGGTGTTGGGTCATAATAACCTGAATTTAGGAGCTATCCATATTCACTGTCTAGGAAGTAAGAGACAAGGTTTCAGCTCAAAAAGGAAGAAGGCTCCATTAATTTCACACAGCCCTCCAATTCCTTCCCAAGTATTTTTCTCCCCTGACCCATTGTGAGAGTCCCCTTTTGTCCGGATTAGTTTGCTGAACAATTGCTTTGCCTTAGTTAGCCTCTGATTGTCCTTGCTTTTGTGAGTCAAAATGCCTTAATCTTATTTGAATGCAATTCAGTTCCCTAGAGAGCTCAGTCTTTAGTCTCTTGGTTTTATAAAGTAAGTGCTCAGAGAAAATGCACCCGAGCTGACATTGGTGCACCTTTAAAGCTAGGTCAACCTACCAAGGAAATAATTAGATAAATACGTACTCCAATCCAGAAGGAGGAGGAAAAGAATTTCTCCACAAATTACTTTTAGGACATTTAAGTGGAATTGAATTAGAATGTCAAGGGCCAGCAAGCTCTCAGGAGGCCATTTGATCTAGTCCTCTGACACTGGGCAGAAGTGACGACGTGAAAATCTAGCCCATACTTTACAAAGCTTTATCGAGGGAAGCAAACATTTTACCTGTGCAGGTCCTGCAGGATGGGTCCGAGGACCTTGTGGATTTAAAGAAACATTCATTTAAAAGAAAAAAAAACCCAAACAAACAGCATACCTTTTAATAGTTTCATGACTATTAGTTTAATAACCTAGGCAGGTGTTTCTTGAGCTCCTGTCATGTGTTAGAAACTGTACTAGGTATTTGAGACACTTGGAAAATTTACATTCCTATGAGGAGGAAGAGAAAGATAAATAATAAGAAAATTGTATGGTATGTAGAAAAAAGATAAATTCATTGAAAAGCAGATCAGAATTCTGAAATATGTGCAAAGAGAGATATTTCCATACACTAAAAATTGCTACATATTATGAACTTAGAATGGTGTTTACCAGGCACATTTTTGAATAACAAATATATATGTATTTATATATAATAGTTATTTATTTGCACTGTATACCTATGTATGCAAGGCATAGATACTATACTTTTCTTAGTCGCCTATGCTTGTCAGGATTGTTTGGGTACAAGAGACAGTGATGGATCTTGCCCAGTAGAAGTAAATTAGGATTTTATTACATTTATTTTACTTTATTAAATAGCTCTGAAGAATGACACTCAGTCAAGAAGCTGATATCCACTGAGAACATCTTTGGTCTCACCTGCCCAAGGCCTTGCCACAGTGAGAGGATGAAGGAAGTCATCCTTGAAAGGAAATCAATGAAAAGACAATGTAGAGAATCGAAAGATTAATTCATACTAGTTACTAATCTGAGGTTGGTCAGTAAGGTGGACTTGGTATAGAAAAAAAGATTTTGGAAGAATGTATGTACTCCTCCCCCCCCTCCCCGTGAATGTTGTCATAAACCAATATAATTCCCAATTTAATTGGATGAGTTTTTAATATATTAGCATCTAATACATGTAGTTCCTGAGCCACAGAAAGGCATTTGCATATATGAAGATTTGTACCATAAAGTCTTGATGTATAGCAAATCAGACCATCTAGGCTTGTGTAAGCATACTCAGCGAGGGTGACACAATAATATTGGTGATGAATGCATTCTCATCCTGAAGCAACTTAAAGAAATTACTTAAAAAAAAAAAAACCACTGGAAATGGACATACCATAGCCACACAATGGTACATTCCATCTGGAAGCATGCAGGTGGCTTCTGGGAAATTAGGTAATCCTGATGAGAAAATGGTTCACCCCACGCATAGGCCTCTGTTAAGAGATGGTCAGAAACCAAACCACACACATTGTCATGACTGTGGAGCACTCTTTTCAAGTGGAACAAAGCCAGTGATGGATTAAAACCATTTTCTCTGCCCTCGACCTCAGTGTGCATTATCTTTCTTGTTGCCTTAGCTTGGATTTGTCCACCTGCTTACAGTTCTGACACACACTGTTCTATTAGCACAGGGTAACCTGACCCCATTGAAGCTGAAAGCTATCGGGGCTCTGTGTCTATTAAAACTTGCTGCAGTGTGTCTGAGAGCGTAATTACCACTTCACTGGGATTTATAAAACTTTCTCATGTGAAACACAATAATTAAGCACATAATAATTCCACTTGAGTAATTTAAACACTTGATTTGTCTCCTTGAATTTCCCCCCATACATATTAAGGCTGGAATCCATTTGCCAGACCATATTGTCTCTATATTGAACCTCCAAAGTTTTGGGGCACACAGGTTTCCTTGAGCCTTGTTTAGTTTTGAGGGGGTTTGGGGGGACAAAAATTTCACACGCTTTAACTAATTGTGCTTACTGTGGATGTCAATGTGATATAGGTGTGTGAAGATTTAGAGGAGGAATTTGAGTCTGAGAAATAAATAATTTGGTTTCAAATATGGTAGATCAGAGAGGCTGTGTGTGTGTGTGTTTGTGTGTGTGTGTGCATGCGTGGATGTATGTGCATATGTGTATGTCTGAGGTTTTAATTCATAGCCTGGGCTGTGAATGAAAAGTTTCTGAGCTTTTTCTGTTCAAGGCTAGCACTCTGTCACTTGAGACACAGCTTTACTTCCAACTTTTTGGTGGTTGCTTGGAGATAAGAGTCTCATGGGCTTTCCTGGCTTTGAACCCTGTGATCTTCATTTCTCAGCCTCCTGAATAGCTAGGATTACAGGTGAGAGCCATTAGTTCCTGGCTCAGACTTATTTTTTTTATCACCAAATGGAATGGCAACATAGTTGGACATGTGGAACTTACAGTATGTCTAATTTTCTTTAATGTTTTTGGAAGGAAACCCATGGCTTTGTTTTTGTTGTTGTTTTTTTGGCCAGTCCTGGAGCTTGAACTCAGGGCCTGAGCACTGTCCCTGCCTTCTTTTTTGCTCAAGGCTAGCACTCTGCCACTGGAGCCACAGCGCCACTTCTGGCCATTTTCTGTATATGTGGTGCTGAGGAATCGAACCCAGGGCCTCATGTATACGAGCCAAGCACTCTTGCCACTAGGCCATATTCCCAGCCCATGGCTTTGTTTTTGATTGTGGTTTTGTTGAAGCAATGGAGTGTCCCACTCAACAGTTGGTTCTCACACTGATGTGTAGTAGGCTAATGAGTCAGAAGTTAACAACGGGGGTCTTCTACTGCCAAGCACAGGATGGGGAGGGGACATAAATATGTCCTAATGCACATTTACCATCTATAAGAAACCTAACCATGCTGAAGAAGTCCCTGGAAGGGACAGCACTGTAATAATTTTATAGGGGGAAAAGTCTGAGTGAGATTCATTAAATGTCTACTCCATATAGAGAATTAGGACGCATACCTCCAACTCAGCTCCCTAGGGACCTCAGAGTCGAAATGGAACTCAGGCACGATCCAAGCCAGTGTTAGTACAAATGTGGCATGACTTTGCCTATGATGATAGCAGGCAGTGTTTCAAGAACGTTTCATCTATCAATGCATCTAAAAATCTCACAGTAACATATATGGGTGGACGAAAGCTGATCCTGTTTTTGTGCATGATAGGGAAACTGAGGCACCTAGCTATTAAATGATTTGCCCTTCGTCATAAAGCTAGCCAGTGGCATTGGTGCCTGCAGTCATTTGGTGCAGGCATCTGGTCTCCAGAGTCTGAACTCTCCCTTTGCACAATAAGCCTAGGGCTTTTATGTGTTTACTTAATGTACGCTTGAAAGGAGATAAGTAGCTACTAGTGTTCCAGAGAAGCTTTGAGTATGGGGTTGGTCTATTGGCATGGGTTTGATGCACAGATGTGATCAAGTGGGTCCACCCCAGGGTCTAATACAGTAACATGCCAGAAAGCCTAGGTAGTATGAGATTTCACCCTCTCTGCTTAAATTCAGTGTATTGATGGTAAATTATGGATTTAAGTTCATGGAGTTACACAGATATGCTGAATATGCCTACAGAAAACTTTATTCTTTTCAGTACCACAGAGCAAAGCTCTATTTTCTTTTCTTTTCTTTTTTTTTTTTTGGCCAGTCCTAGGCCTGAACTCAGGGCCTGAGCACTGTCCTGGGTTCTTTTTTGCTCAAGGTTAGCACTCTGCCACTTGAGCCACAGTGCCACTTCTGGCCATTTTCTATATATGTGGTGCTGAGGAATCGAACCCAGGGCCTCATGTATAGGAGGCAAGCACTCTTGCCACTAGGCCATATTCCCAGCCCCTTCTTTCTTTCTTTCTTCTTTTTTTTTTTTTAACTGTATTTTTTTTTTTTTGGCCTTTCTTTTTTGGTACTGGGGATCGAACCCAGGACATTGCACTTGCTAGGCAAGCGCTTTGCCACTGAGCTACATCCTAGCCCCAAAGCTCTATTTTCTTCAAAAAATGGAAAAAAATTTGAAGGCTCTGATTCTAATCCAAATCCTATATTTTACAAGTATTTAAAATCTAGGGTGGTACATTAACCAGCTAAATGTAATACAGTTAATAAATGGATAATGGTTTTTTATTTTCCTAAACTGGGGTTTGAATTTATGCTTGCTTGGCTCCCTGCTCAGGGCTGGTGCTCTATGACTTGAGCCACTCCTCCAGCATGAGTTTTTGCTAGTTAATTTGGAGATGCAGTCTCATGGGCTTTTCCACCTGTGCTTGCTTTGAACTTCCATTGTCTAGATCTCAGCCACTTGAGGAGTTAGGATCAGAGACATGAACCACTAGCACTCTGCTTGGTTCATCATGATGACGATGAAGATTGCCTCTTAATATGTACTAGGTTCTATTGTCTGTCTGTATTTTCATGGTGCCTATAACATTTAAATCTACTCCCAACTCGTAAGGTAAATAATATTGTTATTAACTCTTTTTACAGATAAAGAAACTGAGATTTGGAGATAATGTGTAACTTGGTGGAAGGGAGCACTGGGACTGGAATTATAGGAGGAAAAGTCTCTGTAATAGAGGAGCTAGTCTTGGTGGTTCCTCTGCAGCCATGGTTGTTTCCTGTGCAGACACATTTCCAAGTCCTATGAAGTGTTAGTAATTAGTTAATTTAAAAGCAGATTCCCATCTGTATTTCTTTCCATGTCACCAGGCTTCCTTTCGCATCTGTTCATGGAGATCACCTAAAGCAAGGTGCACGGTACTCATGTTGAAGTTTACCCCCTCCAACTAAAATGACTTTGCAGATTAAATGAATTTCAAAGCTACCTAACCTAACAGTAGTGAACCTTCTTGATTTTAAAGGAATGAAATAAAGCCTCTGGAAGACAACAACAGCAAAAAATATTTTAATGGTACATTTACAAATGTTTTGTAATACCATGATGATAGTTTCATAATAATATGACCTAACTTGTTAGAGATGAGCCAGATATAATTTAACTCCTGGAAGAATTCTCCCTTTCAACCTCCTCCACATCTTGTTTTGTATTTCTAAATCTCACCAGACAACCGCCAGGACTTTGATAACAAACCTTAGCCTTTAGGTAAGTCTTTCATCAGAAATACAATCTCCTGGTTTTCTGTATAAACAAGTGCCTTGATTAACTGCCACCCTTGGGTGATAATAAGGGAAGCCAAGTTAATGATAGTACTCTCCTCTCTTTTCCAGCGGAAGCAGCAGCTGCAGAAGAAACAGGGTGTTTTGGATATTGTGCTGAAAAAAGGAATCCCATGGACTGGCTAGGTAAGTGTGAGAACATCATCCTTACAGCGAGTTGGCCACTGTTGTTCAAGTTTCTCTCATCACAATCAAGTTAGCCAAGCATGATGAGTTCCATTTGATGGACTTAGAAACTGAGGCTGACAGACATTAAGTTTTGTGTCTGGAGACAAGGCAACCAGTAGGAAATGGAGTCCAGTGGAGGGCCTACATCTGCCTACCGGTAAATTTTTGTCTCCGTTCCCAGCTGAGGAGGTGGACAATTGCTGATGGCAAAGGGTCCTTGGACTATGTACATTTCCTTGGAGGATCTTCTCATTACTTCAGTTGCCTAAACACTTGGTGTGATTAAAGAGCTGCATTAATTACTGACAAGGCAGCTGGCCAGCATTCAGTATGAGCTCTGCTCAGGTGGGTGTCTAAGTGCTGGGTGGTGCCTGGCTCGGGTCGCCTCCCCTGGTGCGGGGATCCAGGCTCTGCTCTGCTCTAACAGCTCCCTTTCTCACCCTCTCCCCTGGCCACCCGACCCGCAGGTAAGGCCAGAATGGAGTGGGGGGCTCAGGAAAGACCTCAGGTGCACGGGGCCGTACGAGATTGCTTTACCCCCCTCCTTACCCATGAAGAAA
The DNA here is from genome assembly GCF_023159225.1 of Perognathus longimembris pacificus. Classification (NCBI taxonomy): domain Eukaryota; kingdom Metazoa; phylum Chordata; class Mammalia; order Rodentia; family Heteromyidae; genus Perognathus; species Perognathus longimembris. The sequence goes on from NC_063170.1 coordinate 54,103,830, forward strand.
GCCAGGCGTCCGCGGATCTCGGAGACTCTTCAAGAGCAAATCTGATTTAATAAGGGAGGGGCTAAGGCTGATATGGTACAGGTGACTAGAGAAGGGGTCATCGACCAGAGAGCTGGCCATAGGCTGCGAGCTTGTCATAGGACCCCCTCATGAGCTAATGTCACTTGGATAGCGCCACCCCAGGGACGAAAGCCCGCAAGACTGGGGGCACATGGGCTGGTGAGAAAGTTGGGGGCTGTTCGCCAAGCCGGTTCTTCTGGTTCCGGACCCAGAGAATTGTGGCCTGCTTCCGCATTCCCCAGGGCTGGGGGAAGGGCGGCGTCTCGGCTCGCTCCCAATGCCCTTCACCCTCAAGGGCCAAAGCTGAACCCCAACAGGGTGGGGTCTTTCTTGGAGTATCATTTTCCTCTTTTCTCAAAAAATGGCCTGGACTATGGACAAGTGCTCAGCAGCCTTGCCATCAGGCATAAATAATAAATAATTGTTCATTTAAAGGTTTTTCCTTAAGCCATCTTGTTTCTCCTCTCCATGAAGTGTATTCCACTGAACAAGTTTATCAGCCAGAGGTGCAAAGTAGAAATCTTCTAAGACACATTTTAATTCACAAACACTGAGCTCAGTCATGGCTCAGAGGACAATTTATTCCAACCTTTGCAATAGGACTGACTCTCTGGCCCCTCTCTGTGGTCCATGAGGCCTTACATAGTATGCTCCCTGCTTCTCTATTTTGCAAGTATCTCATGATCACTGCCACACCCAGGGCCGCTGCCTTGGTTGCCATATCTTTGTTCTCCACTCAACTGCAATGCTACTACTTTCAGAGTCTTTCCTCTATGTCAAGCTTGTGTGTGACCTTGTAACTTCCCACCTTTATAGCACTGGTTGTGTCTAAATGCCTGCACTTAATTCACCTCTTACATTTGCCTTGTCTAAGAGAAATACTCTCTGAAACAAGGAATGATCTAGTTCTGCCCTAGTTTCCTTCACACAGAGAACGTTGTCAGATATGTAGTAGGAGCTCAATAAATAAAGAAAACATTTAACTATTGGAAAGGACTTATGTGCAGATTATAAAGTTATTCTTTTTTAGTTCGTAGGAAGGAGGAATGTATGCTCAATGTAAATTCTCTCATTTCCACTGAGTGTGTCAGCTCAAGTCTATAATATCAGCCACCTGGGTGAATTGAGTCCCAGGGCTACCATGGACCAAAAAATAAGCAAAAAAAAAGGTCATTGAGACAACAAGCCTTGTATGATGGTAATACCTGATACTCTGAAGTCAGAAGGAGAAGAATCACAGTCTGAGGGCAGCTCCAGGCAAAAGCACAAGGTCTTATCTCAAACGGAAACAGAGATTTCTGAAGGCATGACTTAAGTGGTAGAAGCATAAAGCTTTGAGTTCCAATACTGCACCCAAAGCGAGCTCACTGATAGAAGCTGGGTATGACTAAGCCCTCACCCTTTCTCTAGTGGCTTTTCTTTCCTCCCATTACTTTTAACTCATCCAATGAAGTTATTCTCCTGTCTTCCCCTGACTCCTCACCATGATGTATACATCCCTCACTCCCTACCTCTCAATAAACCTGCTTTTCCTTTTGCTTCCTGGATCTGCCATATTTGCTCTCTTGCCTCTGTGTCCTGGCACATACTCTTCCCTCTGCCTATAACACCTCTACTCTCTCACGGTGCCAAACAAACACCTGTTCATCTTTGAAATCATGGTTCCTTCTTTCTGGAAACTTCCCTAGTCACACCATACCTTGTCCAAATGGGACTTTATAAGCAGACAATCCCATAAAGCCCAGCTTCAAGTTTGTTTCTAAGATCAAGTTGCCTTTGTCCTGGCTACATTTGTACACCGAGGATCTGGGTACTTTGTTGACACTCAGAAATTTACAACATAAAGTCAAAGTAAAGGATGGTTTGCAAAATGTTCAAGGACACTTCAGAGACTTACCATTAGCTGCCAAAATAACCTGCTAAGCCCACCATGCCCAGAAATCACATTGGCCTTTCTCCTTTTTGGCATGATTATGGATGGAGAGTCACTCTACCCCCCTGGGGAGTTTTAGCTCACAGACCCTGCCATTTAGAACGTAATATAAGAAGGTCATTTCTGGAAGCAACATTGTGCATGGTGGTACCTTTCAGCATAGCAAAAACTTGAAAAGAGGGTGGTCTCAGCCAAGGGTCGAATTGCAGACTTGATGCTTTATGTGTTTGTCAAGGCCCTGGAGACAAATACTTCATCACAGAGGTATGCGATCTGGTCTGAAAACTCCGGCCAGATAGAATGACATGAGGAGAGAGGCACACACAGACACACACGGAACCATGAACGCTCTTATTTGTAAAAACCACATTAATGGATGGCAGCTTCCTACCTCCGAAGTGATTTATAAATTAAAATAATTGCTTCTTTGAACTGTTCGGATATTAATTGACCTATCACTGATGCAAGAACAGTCTGTGGGCCATCCAAACATTACCTAAACATTTGTATTCCCTTTATTCTGGAAATCCAAAAACCCACAAAAAAAAGAGAGAAAGAGAGAGAGAGCGAGAGCGAGAGAGAGCCTTTGTTCTGGTGCCAGGGGTCATAAAGGAAAAGCCGTCATCTTTGATGACTTTGCAATTCTTATTCTGTTTCTTCATCAAATTAATTCTAACTGAAATGGTGAGGAGTCTAAACTGGGAACCATCTTGCCCCTGCGTCCCTCTCTCCTTCCCCCAGCACATGGGACCCAACCTTAGCTCAGATTATTTGTAAGAAGAACAAGGCAATTAATTTTTTTTATTAATTCTAGTTTTGGGGTACATATCCCAAACCACTGCAGACTGTGAACACCTGGCATTTCCTTGGTAAAACAAAGGGGGTAGGAAGGGAAGGAAATTGGCTACAGCCCTGATATAGGCTATGAGGAGCTTGCTGGGGGCTTATTTGGCTCATTGTTCATCTACCTAGAACAAAGGCACAAAAGCTTAAAAATGGAGTTCTAACGTACTACTTTTATACCAGGAGAAACTTTATCCCCTCAAGTCAAACGGCAATGTCTGGGGACACCATTTATGAGGAAAGCAAGAAAGTGGCATCTAATGAGGAAGGGGACATTGTATACTATGTACACACAGCTCACATGTCAATAGGGTTGAGATGAAGAAACTTAAGTTCTTAAACTCCTGAGCAATTTTGCTTCTTTCTGGCTATGTAGTCTTGGCATATTTCTTTCTTTTTTTTTTTTTTTTTTGCCAGTCCTGGGCCTTGGACTCAGGGCCTGAGCACTGTCCCTGGCTTCTTCCCGCTCAAGGCTAGCACTCTGCCACTTGAGCCACAGCGCCGCTTCTGGCCGTTTTCTGTATATGTGGTGCTGGGGAATCGAACCTAGGGCCTCGTGTATCCAAGGCAGGCACTCTTGCCACTAGGCTATATCCCCAGCCCTTGGCATATTTCTTGATCTCTCCAAGCTCAAGTTTTAATTCTGTACCAGAAAGATAATGGGGAAGTGTCTGCTGTGTTGGCATTTTACCAAGCATGGCAAGAGTGAGGCTTTAAACATATTTTCTGTTTTTATTTATCTCTGGCTATATTTTAAATAGGAATGGAAATTGCCAGGCTTTGAGGGTCTCTTTTTGGGGGGAGGAGGTGTCGGTTGTGGAGCTTGAACTCAGGACAGGAGTACTGTTCTTGAGCTTTGTTGTTGTTGTTGTTGTTGCTGTTGTTGCTTGGTCAAGGCTAGCACTCTACCACTTTGGGCCATAGCACCATTTCTGGTTTTCTGGTGATTGATTGGAGCCAAGGGTAATTGGTCTTACCTTCTCCCCAAACACCCATCATTTCTCAGTTAGGAAATATTTTTAACTGTTCTAGTTATTTTGAAATATACCATAAATTATTGTAGCGTGTTATGACCCCCACTGTGCCATAAACACAAGAACTAACTGTTCCTTCTCAACCTTATTTTGGTAGCTACCATCCATCCTCCTTTTTTTTTTTTTTTTTTGCTCCTCCTCCCTTCCTGTCTCTAATGACCTCTATTCTTCCCTCTTCTTCTAGGAGGTCAATGTTATTTATTTTGTAGCATCCTCACATGAAAGAGAACATGCAACATTTGTCCTTCTGTACTTTGTTGCTTTGACTTCATGGTAACATCCTCCATTTTATTCATTTTACTGCAAATAACAGGATTTCGTTCTCTTTATGACTGAATAATGTTCCACTGTGGTTATGTGTCACCTCTTCCTTATCCATTCAGATTCAATGGACAAAGCAGATTCCTTGATTTAGCTACTGTGAAGAGTGATTCAAAGACCACGCAAGTGCCGGATATGAGGATTTCGTTTTCTTTGGCATAGTTAGTAGTGAGATTGCTGATCGCTTGTAGTTCTATAATAGAACCTCTGTACTGCTTTCCACGGGGGCAGTGTGGCCTTGCACTCCTCCCATGTGCACAAGAGTCCTCTTCCCTTCTTCCTCAGCCTTAGTCTTTTATATAAAGGCTACTCTAACTGGGGTCAGATGACATCAACATTTAAATTGCAGTTCCAAAACAAAACATTTTGTCTTTCTATCAATGTATCATGGGTAGGGACACAAAATGAACTTTCAGTACTACCTATGAAATAGAAGAGTTTGTCAATAAGTAATGTTTTTTGTGGCTATACATAATGGTAATTTCAAAATGTCTAAGACCCATTATGTTTTGATTTCATTTTAACATATACATTTTCCAATGTCTACACAAATCCTTGGTTGCTAAATCAGAAATTCAGTAATACTTGCTTTAATTCAAGTAGAAACACACACACACAAAAACCCCACAGCAATAAAACAAAAACAAAGGAAAAACAGAAAAGAAAAAAAAAATCAACCTGTTTTCAGTGAGCAAAACACATTGCTCAAGATTACCCAAAGGAGTAGAGGCAAATGACAATATAAATCAGATGTTGGTATAGGTCATATGAATATGGAATCCAGATTAAGTGTGAGAACCAGCAAATATGACTTCTATACTTAAATAAAGAAGTTAACTTGGATTTATAACATGTTTATACCAAAAGTATTAAATAAGTTAAATAGCAATTTAAAATAAGAGCCAGGTGCTGGTGGCTCATGCCTGCGCTCCTAGCCATTCAGAAGGCTAGGAGCTAAAGGATCTGGTCTGAATCTAGCCTAGGCAGAAAAGTCAATTAGAATCCAACTCCAAAATAAACAGCTAAAATGGGGCTGGAGGCACATGCTTAAACCTTAGCCTTGCATGCAGCAATAAATGTATATATGTTTGCATAAATAAATAAATAAAGAGTATTTTGGCATTACGTAGCATTTAGTCTGTCAGTGTTTCCTATGAATTCTGGAATGCATTTGCTTAATGCTATAGTTCCCACTTTCTCCTGCTAGTCCTTATTGAATGGGCTAGAGAACACAGTCTCTGAGTCAGTCTGCAAATATATTTTAAAGTGCCACTGTGTTGGGCACCAGGACAGGTTTCAGTATATGACAGGTTTCAGTTTCAGTATATGACAGTGTTCTAAAAGGAAGCACTTTGGTGAGGACTGGGACCCGTGTGTCCAAGAGGTATCTCGACTTCCGGCTGGACTATACCTTGCCTGCTGTTCCTTTGACTATCTGATCAAAACATAATGGGTCTTAGACATTTTGAAATTATCATTATGTATAGCCACAAAAACATTAATTATTGTCAAATCCTTCTATTTCATAGGTAGTATTAAAAGTTCATTTTGTGTCCTACCCATGACAGCACAGGGCTGCCAGGCTGCATGTGGACATCGAGCACCATTGCTATCACTGTCAAGGAGGGTGATGCCTGGAATTGGGCATCATCCATTAGCTCTGGCTCAACAGCGTTCCCTGGGTGAGTGTGTTCCAGGTACTGCGAAGACTTTGAGAACAGAGCATTGAGCAAGACTGACTTCTCTTCTTCATGAGGGTTTATCTTAGATGAAGTCAAACCAGAAAGAATGACTATCTAGAAAAACCAAATAATTATACATTGAGAGAAGTCCTTTGAAGGCCAGAACAAGGATGGCACACAGACTGCTAACACAGGGACCTACAGTTCCGAGATGGCAGGGAAGGGATTGTGAGCAAATAGTATTTAAGCCCAAGCCTGAAGAAATGAGTGTGTTTAGGAATGTGACAACCAGGCTAAGGAAGGTTTGGGGAAGAAAGAACAGGTAAGTCACAAGGGAGAGAGAGAGTTCAGGACTATCAGGAAACTGAGGCAGCCCATGCTGGGATGTAGAAACGGAGCTACAGGACAGGCAGGAGTCAGACTGTTTAGGACTTTAAAGCATGTGGAGGCTTTTGTTTCTTATCCTCTAGGGCATTGCAAAGTACCATGGTGGGCTACATGATTAGCATTGTAGGGGAGAGCTCTGAGGAGGATGATCCATGTATAAGAGCTGTTTGATTAGCATAAGTGGCAGCCGGGGGTGGCTTGCTGTAGTCTCAGGCCACCAAGGTTGGACATGGGGTGAAGAGATCAAAGTAGCTTTCACCTAGAATAACCTGACCTAACCTCACTTGGCTATTTTCTGGCCAGGAGATACAGTTACTAGACCTCTTGAGTGTTCTCAGACAATACTAATTATCATCTCCTGAGACTGCCTCTGCGAAAGGCAGGATTATTTGATGTTAACATCAAAGACCATTGTAATCAAGCCCCATTAATACGTCATGTAGCCAATAAAATAATCATCGCCCTTTTACATATGAAAAGCCCATTTGACAACCTTAAATTTAATCCCTTTCCTCTCCCATCATGTGAGGTACCTGGCTTGATGGGATAAAAAAGATAATATATAGCTAAAGTGCTTAGAACAACACCTGCTGGGGTGTAATTGTCAGCTACTTTTCACTACTGTTATTATTCATTCCTATATTATGTCTAGGGCTTAAGGTGAGAATTTATCACTGTCCTTTCTCCCTATTGTTGGGTACCAAAATTTAAGAAAGTAGTTACAGGAGTCAAACTAAGAGAGATGATAACACTAGCTTTATTATTGAAAATGGCTGAATTTAAGACCAGGTATTGGCTCTTTCTGCTTACAGCTGCCAAAACCTGTGAATAGCACACATAACTCAGAGACCTCATATATCTGCCAATCTTAAATTCCCTCTTGCTGCCTCTATCAGAGGGACAGAGAGGGCCTGAGGAAGATTTGGACCCTGGGCCTAACCTACGTGCATTCTACCATGGAAAGGCTGAGTGGAAAAACCTCTGACTCCCTCAGACAATTCTGCAGCACAGAGGCTGAGAGTCTGGAGCTAGACTGAGGGAGGAACTCTGGTTCTGCCATTCAGAAGCCAAGCAGCTCTGCCAGGGTCTCAGTCTTTCTGTGACTCAGTCTCTTGTGTATAAATGGGAGTGATAATGATCATGTTATTGACAAATGGAAATGTTTGCATATGGCTCATAGGAATTCAAACATGTATTTGTCACTATCTGGGGAAAAGAATCCAGAATATACTATGCTGTACATCCAATTCATCTACCCTTGCAAGAAAGGTTATTCCTCTCCTGCAATAGAGGAGCTAGCCAGGGGGCTTTGCTTCCTGGGACTGGAGTTGATGACGAATCAGTATTGGACAATATTCTGATCTCAAATCTGTCCCATCCCTAGAGGTGTCTGTCTTCTGATAGGAAGGGCTCTGTCATGTTCCTTAGTATATTCTTCTAGAACATTGGACCACTGTGCTGTGCATTCAGTTGGTACTCAACAAATGCTTGAAGGGTTTGAAGAGGAGTCTCTTTGGCTCTAATAGGCTAAGTGGAGGGGGAGCAGTATTTACACCCCAAATCAAAATATGAGGTCCTACATGTCTGTGCCTTGTGCCTGAGCTAATAGCTTTCTGGGACCTCATTTTGTTTTTAGGATCCTCTGAAACTATAGAGAAGCAGAAATAACAATGACATCCATAGCAAGGGACAGACATTGTCCACATTTACATTCCTCATTTGTGCCCTTTCCCCATCAGGATTTCTAGGATTCTCTGTCTAAAGTAGAAACAAGGAATTAAGATAAAGTATATTATAAGAGGAACAAGTGGATGCATTTGGTCTCTCATTTGTGTGATCATCAGTTAGATTTATCTAAATACTGTGAATGGGAGGAATAAGTAAAAGTAGCAATCAGGGAGGATGGTAAGACTCAGGGACATCAGAAACAACAATTGAGAAGGTACAGAGAAAACATTCGCAACATAATAGCTCTGTGCTGACTGTAAGTTATGATTTTGATATGGAAAACAGGTTTCCTTCATTCTACTTGCTACTCTGAAATTCTTTCTTTTTCTATGTATTGTCTACTTCTCTGATTGTAGTACATATCCATTAGAATTTTTATTGCTTTCTGCTGTGTCTATAGCCTCAAAGCTTGTGGCTTTGAAAGGTTGGCCAAATCTGATCCACTGTCTGTTTTTGTGAATAAAGTTTTATTAGAATACTGCCAGACCCTTTTTGTTCAAGTATCATCTGTGGCTGCTCTTGTACAATATCAGGCCCATGTAAAATACTGATTCACACACACACACACACACACACACACACACACGGCTTAACAAACATGTAGAATGGATGAGTAAATGAGCAGACACGGATAGAGGGGGAAGAAATGCAGATAAATCAAAGGAGTGAGACTGTCGTGCCATTTTATTTATATATATAATTTTGTATATATATATAATTTTGTGTGTATATACATACATATATACATATACATATATGTATATATATATATAAAAGAGAAAAAAGGGCAAAATTTAAAAAAGTAATACTACCACCTGTGTAGATCACTGGGAGTACAGTATTGAAATCTTTAGGCTCAAGAATTGCTAACTTCCAGATGATAGAGTAATGAGCTCATGTTCTTGTTTTTAGTTCAAAAGCAAAGTGCTCGCATTACTAATTATCCTTCTAATTGTGAATTAACAGTGGGCAAAGCCAGTCCATGGAGATTAAGTTGAGAAACTATTTCATAGCAGGCACAATGGAACAGACCCAACTTGTGTAGTAATGTAAATAATATTTACCACACTGGCCATTCATCAAAATTAAATTGATACAAGACCCCAGAAGGCTTTTAAGAAAAAAATCTTAGTCTGTTCTGTAGACACAACATAAATCTGATAACTCACAAAGTTTCCAGGCCAGTTCCACTCTCGTTAGCTGTTATTCGTACTTTTGCCTGCAAAATGAACCTTCCTTGTTTAAAATTCAATCTATTAGCCAAGGAAAGAGTGGTGAACCTTCATGGTTTTAAATGATGATTTTTTAAAAAAAAGAAAATAGAAGCGACATTTTATAGTTTCACACTAAAAAATAATTTGAAAATTGGTCTTCCTCACTGGCTCCATCCATCTCCATACTGCTTGCTGTGAATCTGGGTGGTTCTTTTATACCTATTTGATTATTTGCTTAATGATCCTTTAGGGGTCTAAGTACTAAGACAAGCCAAGACAGGAAAAACAAGCTAGTCGCCCAAAGGTTGATTTTTAAAAGCCATTTTGCATACTCCATTTCACAAAGAAACTACAGTTCTAAGAGCTGTGGGACATTAATTTTTTTCCAGGCAAAATTCATCTTTAATGCACATGGCCATAGGTTAAAATGTTAGCATTGAATTTGTGTGCGTTGGCCAGAGTAATGCCACTCAAGGCTTAGTCCCAGTTCCCTGTTGCAGAGGATTGCTATGCACTGTGTTTTCATTTCAAAGTCCTAGACTCTAATGCACTCAAGGTTGCATGCTGGACTTAAGGGGTCATGCACGTAAATTTATATGCATTTATGTCCTTTATGAACAGTGATGCCATGTTTTCAAAAGTAGCTCAAGATCAGGGCACAAATAAGTCTTCTTTTATGTACTTGAGCTTCTTTTTGCCAGAAGTGGTTTATAAAAAAAAAAACATACACCAAACACCACAATACAATGTCCCAGAAAGAGACCTGAATGACTTCATCAACTATACCTGCACCATTCTTCCTACAACTCCTATTTGTTAAGAGTCTTTCAAATACCTAGGTCAAGAGCTGTCTAATTATGGTAGACTGCATCTCTAATATTTGGAAGAGAAAACAAGAAATGAGTCTGGAGGCCAAGATCAGTTCTTTGTAGAGATTCATTTAATGCAGGTGCTAGTGGCTTATGCTTAGCTACTCAGGAGGATGAGATCTGAAGATCACAGTTAGAAGCCAGTCCAGGCAGGAAAGTCCACAAGACTCTTATCTTTAATTAGCTAGCAAAAAGCTAGAAGTAGAGCTGTGGCTCAAGTGGTAGAGTGTCAGCCTTGAGTGAAAAAGCAAAGGGACAGTGCCTTGCCAGTGTTCAAGACCCGGTATGGGTATTTAAAAAATAAATTTAACCTTGTAATTGATTCTTCCTAAGTGGTTTTTGTTTTTGTTTTTGTTTTTTTTTGGCCAGTCCTGGGCCTTGGACTCAGGGCCTGAGCACTGTCCCTGGCTTCTTCCCGCTCAAGGCTAGCACTCTGCCACTTGAGCCACAGCGCCGCTTCTGGCTGTTTTCTGTATATGTGGTGCTGGGGAATCGAACCTAGGGCCTCGTGTATCCGAGGCAGGCACTCTTGCCACTAGGCTATATCCCCAGCCCGATTCTTCCTAAGTGGAAAGGTGAAGTGCCATGGACTGAATGAGTAAGATGGCAGTGATGGAGATGGAAACACAGAGAAGCAATGCCTAGGTGAGACAGAATGCCTAAGTTCATGTGACCAAAAGTCACATGGCCAAAAATAGAACAAGAATGTTTAGCGTGAATCTAATTCATAAATGATCCATTTATTGCCTTATACCAATAACCCATCTATCCACACAATTTGAAATAGAGGATGTCATTTAAGTCTGTTTTTGCTCCATATTTAAGCTTCAGAAAATCCCACAGCCATGTACTATGCTTTTATTAGATTGAGTCTATCCAGATGATTTTAATAAAGTTTTGAAAGGACATTAGTTTCCTGCTATTTCAGTGAAAACCATTCACAAGATGAATATAAAGCAGTAGACCTACTTCTTGTCAACACATGCCCACTTTATGCAAATATGCCACCATTTTATTATAGCCAACTAAACAACCCAGCTGCATGCGACATGGGAGAAAAATGTCATCATCATGAACATGGAAAGATGAAGACACGGTGAGCGTGGCGAGTGCCAGGCTGTGTTGCTCAGCGTCCCTTGGGGACTGAGGATTTTGTGACCAAAGATGCTAACAGTTCGTAGTCTTGGCTACTGGAGTCCCTCTGTGGAGCTGTCCTGGGGCATGCCATTCTGGTAACTAGGCAGCATGTGCCTGTCGGTGGCATAGTAGCGAGAACTGAGCAAAGACTGCATGGACTGATGTCAGGTAACATGCATGGCATGTCAGCTTGAGATACCCTTAAAAGCAACTGAGACCCCCATCACAGTCCACCACCTCCTTCTGCCCAGTTGTACTTCCTGTAGCTTCACATGGGATTTCATCTCAAGAGAATCTCCTAGCATCCCCTTCACAAATCTCCAAGTCCGTTTCCCAAGATTCTTGCAAGATCTTGTCATCTCATCTATGCCTCATCTCTTCCTTAGGATTCTTTTCCTGCTACTGTGTTGTCAGGTCTCTGTTCCAAAGGCCCAGCTCTGCTGTGAATATACCACACCACATTGCCAGAAATACTGCGGCTCAAAATGGAATCTGTGGAACACTAGTCTGACAGCTGCTTTTAATAAGAGAATAAAAATTCATAATAAACTAGGTATTCTTTGATCACCTAAATCTCAGATATGCTAGAACTTTTGTCCCTTTTCTGGATGTTTGCAATGCATATCACCTTATAAAGACTCTGAAATGAGCCTGTAGTAAAGACCTGATTGAACCTTTTAATCCAGCGCTTTCCAAACTGGGCTGGCAATACGATGCTGTATTGAAGTCGTGTTCACATCTTGCAGAAACTGTGCTCTGTGTGACATGCTTGGGAAATGGCTAGCTTTCTGGATCACATTCAAGGCCCTCTGTAGTTTGACCTCAGTCTGATCTCTTGCTTCATCCTCCAAGTACTAGGTATGGAATGTTCTTTTCCCATTTCTTCTTCTGCCCTTCAGTCCCCTCTGCCTTGGATGGATGCATTGTTTTGGGTTGAAATCTATTGCATGTTTCAAGTCCTGTATGGTCCAAGAAGCCATACACCAATTTCCCAGGCAGAAATGATTTTTCCCTTTCACCAGATCCTTAGTGTCCATGCCACATATATATATATATATATATATATATATATATATATATATATATATATATATATTAGCAAGAGGAAAATGGGCTTACCCACAGTGAGGCTTCCTTGTTTGTTCTGAGACAGAGTCTCACTGTATAGCCCAGGTTGGTCTTACACCCAGTACCCTCAGCTTCCCAAGTGCTGGGATTACAGCCGTGAACCACCATAGCTGACTAGCAATAGGACTTTTTCATCTACACAATGGTCATAATGCAGCATTTGCATTCTGTGGTTGTTTTGGGGTTTAAACAAGAAACTAAACATGGGTGCTATTATGTCTCCGGTATTAAATTCAAAAAGAAGTCAGAATTCATCTTTGTACTTTCCAGTGATTTGTTGGCTCAGGCCCGAGTGCAACAGATTCTGAATTAATGTCTGTTTAATTATCATTCTCTACTGCAGATAGAGATTCTAGAACGTGTGTAACCTCTGTAGCATACTAAAAGCACTAAGCCTTTAGGATTGTGTTTTTGGGCCTAAGATGATATGTTGTAATTGTGCCTAAATGTCAGAAGGGCCCCCTGCAAGCTCTAGAGGGCCACCCACCCTCCCTGGCCCTCGCCTTTCACTGCTGTTCATTTTAAGGCACTGCGATAAATCAATGGCTTTCAGGAATTTTGTAATGCCACCAGGAAGTTTTAAAAATCAGTGTCACTATGATCTGAGAAGTTTCTTTTCCAAAGCAAACAGACGCAAAGGAAAAACCAGAAATCTTCCCTTTTTTTTTCCGATCCAAAGTCATATTAAAAAAAAGTTATCATTACAAGCTCATGCCTATAATCTTAGCTACTGGGGAGTTTGAGATCTGAGGATTGTGTCTCCAAGCTAGGCCTCCCAATTAACCAACAAAAAAATCCAGAAGGGGAGCTGTGGCTCAAGTGGTAGAGTGCCAGCCTGAAGCTCAAAAGCTACATGAGAGTTTAAGGTCCTGAGTTCAAGTCCTGCTGTCAACTACCAACACACACACACACACACACACACACACCACACACACACACACACACACACGTTATCACATATAACTGGACACTTTCTCCCTGTACTTTCTAAAGTACTGACCCACAGTACCTAGATACTCTCTGTGGCCATCATGATTTCCTGACATACAGGAAACAAAAGTTACCAATCACTTCTCTTGATAATTTTTATGGTCCCTTTTTTTCTTTAAACATCTGTGATGCTCCAAGATAAAGCAGAACACTCAAGATCCAGTTCTTGTACCATCTGCGCAATCCTTCTTTCCTACCTGCTCTTACGTAGCTCATGTTACCATAAAAGAACCACAAACATTTGACCCAATTTAGCAGGGCAGGCCTCTCATCATTGTAGACAAGGAGTACCAGTATGATGAATGAGAAGGAAGAAAGAGAGGTGCAGTGATCTCACAGAAGGAACTGGTATTCAGGCTCCAGTGCTAGAGATATCAGGGAGCACATGGGTACATTGGGAACTCTGACTCACAATCAAAGGGATGAAAGAGATGAAGTTTCTGCCAGGAGCTCAAGATGGAGATGGTGAGGAGTAATTATGGACCAAACAGCCTTATATCCCATATTAAAGTATTTATGCTAAGGATAATGAAGAACCATTGAACAGTTTCAAGGCAAAGAAAGACAAGATCAATTCTGTACATTGAAACATTATTCCACAGATTAGATGGGGAATGGCTTGCTGTCTGGGGGAGGACAGAGAGCTGAAATGGAATCCTTAGGCCAACTAATGTTACTATTATTAAAATGTCTACCAAAGATTATTTGTGTGTTTGTGTGTGTGTGTGTGTGTGTGTGTGTGTGTGTGTGTGTGACTTTCACCTGTTTTGAAATCATTGTACTGGCTCATGAATGGCATTAAAAAGGAGGGAAGAAGGGAGATAGACATAGACATAGATATATAAAGAGAAATGAAAGAGAAAGAAAGAGAGAGGAAGAACAAAAGAAAAGAAGAAAAAAGGAAAACTAAAGAGGTTAATTGCTTACATATTAGTGTACACTGAACCCCAACATTATGGGTATTATTATTCATGAAACCTTTTTGTAGGTCATTCTCTCTCTCTCTCTCTCTCTCTCAGGGTGTGTGTGTGTGTGTGCGCGCGCGCGTGTGCAGTTGTTATAGTTGTTATGTACTTATCCTGGGTACAAGGTAAAGCGTATTTCTGTGTGCTGAGATCAAGAACATTTGCCCAGCATGACTCCAGAACTCAGAAGTCTTCCAAAATACTTGTGGTAGAGATCAACAAAGTAGCTCAAAGCTATCCCTTTGACAAAAAAAAGTGAGGCTCAAGAGATCAGGTCCTATTGTGAGTAGGTTAAAACCTGCCAACAAGTTCAAAAGGGTAAGGGGAGGCCAAAAGGAGAGGGACAGACAAATGAAGAGAGGAAGTAGAAGGGAGAATACTGTCGTAAGATTCAAGGATACCCTCAAAAATTAAGAAGATTGAATGAAGGAAGAGGTGAGGTTGGGAGGGAGGTGATTAATCAAGATTTATTGTATTCACAAACTGCTTTGTTGAATGGCAACTCCTTTGTACAACTAATTAAAGAATAAAACAATTTTAAAAACACACAAATAAATGAACACAAAAATCAGGGTGGGGGGGATACAGCTTAAAAGACCCAGTTATGGACTGGCTCACAAAGATGTATGGATTTAACGTACACTCATCAGTGGCAGTCCTGGGCCATCTCGATAATGTTAGATATTTGTGGTCTCCCCAACTTCCTGTAGGTCCAGCACTTTTTTTTGCTTAGGATTTACCATGGGAGAGCTAGGACAAGCCATCTGTGTAGAAAACTTCAAAGATGTGTTTTAGTTTACATTCTGTTACAATGAAGTCAATGCAAGCTTGTTTTTATGTTGGTTTTAATTTTTTTTTTTAATTTTACTTGTTTTTTGAGGGAGCGTAACAAGAGGAATGAGTAAGTACTAGCTGTGGTTTAGAATATGGTGTTAGCCTAGCTTTAAAAAAAAAAAAAGAGACAAATGCAACAGATGCTAGTTTTGATTCAGTTTTTGGTGAGATTTTACATTCTGTTATTTTTCAAGTTTGATTTGGTAAAAGGTGAAAGATTTATATGATCTGAAGAGAAACCGGAGTACTCAAATTTGATTTGGATGCAGATTTGTCCCAGAATGGTGGGCAAAAAGCTACATTTCTATTGAGATATATTCACTTTTATAGTGGTGACTTGACATATGACCTCTTTCACTTTCCTTAGTTTTTTTCTCCCCCTCCCCCCTTCAATATCACAAACCTCTTCTTGAGCTTGGACCTGTTGACTGTAGCATTGTGGTATACTTCTTCATAACATGGAGGTTGAAGAAGGAGGATCATGAGTTCTAATCCACTCTGAGCTACACTGTGAGACCCTATCTCAAAAAGCCAGAGATTGTGTCTCAGGTTGGCATTGAAAGTGAACCAGAAGGGAAGTTAGAGTGAACTGATGAATTAAGAGAATGTAGGTGAAGAGGAGACTTCCATAAAGAGAGGAAGTCGTGAAGAAACACAGACTCTACGGTTTCCCTCATTGGTAATAATCAGTACATGTCTAGGATAGTCCTAGCAGAAGATCACAATAGCTCAGTAGTTGTGTACATATGAACACATGAGATGATGCTAAGTGAAATGAGCTCCAAGTTATGGAAATAAGTGGTTTACCATTGTCATTACTTTCAGCGTACCATCTGAAATCATGCCATGTTCTTTTGTCTTTTTCCCCCCAGGGTTTTACCCCTGGTGTCACTGTAACTGATTTTGGTACCTTGGGTATTATATATATGCTTATTGGAACTAGGGAAGGGAAGGAGAACATCAAAATGGAGAGACAAAGGGTAAAAGGTGAACCAAGGCAACAGCAATACTTACAAAACGATATGCCGTAATCCAACTGTACAACTCAGGGGGAGGGGGAGGGAATTTGGGAGGGGGGAAGGAGGGAGGAAAATGAGAGAGGAAGTAACAAGTTTGGTAAGAAATATACTCACTGCCTTACATATGAAACTGTAATCCTTCTGTATATCACTTTGACAAAAAAAAAAAAAAAAGAAAAGAAAAGAAAAGAAAAAAAGACAGGAGGTTGTGAGCAGCTGAGCTTGGTCCAGAAGCAAGCACAAGTGTAATGGATGGGGCTCTTTCCCACTGTGCCTCTCCGCCACCTTGTATCTTGGCCACACATCCTTCTGAGTACAAAACAAGATTCTAAGAATGTGTCCAAGATGGTAATGCCAGGGGAAACCCTGGCCGTATCAGCATGTATTAGGTTACTAGCAACTGATGTGCAAAAGGGAATATTTTAGTTCGGATTTAATTATGTTCATTATCATGAGAGAACACTCCAGAGAAAACTGACCATTTGTTAGGAAATATCTATGGTGACAGATAATATGAAGAAAAAGCTCCCTAGGAGTAACCATTTCTTATCTCATATATAAACTATTATCCTCTAGAAATATAATTATTGAAAGTGCATAAATTATAGCCATAGAGATTTAAAAAAAAAACACTCCAATTTGATGGCAGTTCTGCACTGCTGATATTTTGGGCCAAATAATTTTGTTATGAGGGGGCTTTCCTGTTATTACAGGAAGTTTAGCCGCTCCTCTGGACTCTACCCATCAGAAACCAATACAGCTAGTTGGGCCATTCAAAAATGCTGTGTTGACCCTACCAGATATCCTCCCAGGGGCAAAATAGTCCCCATTCAAGAACCAGCAGTTTAGATAAGTCTGGGTATTTAAAACTTAAGGGGATAATTCTCTTATTAAGAGGGAAATGGGGCTCACACCTGTAATTCTAGCTACTCAGGAGGTTGGGGACAGGAAAGTCCATGAGACTCTTTTATCTCCAATTAATTACAGAAAATGCCTTCCAAAATGGTAGAGTGCCAGTCTTGAGTGTAAAAGCTCAGAGACAGTGCCTAGAGCCTGAGTTAAAGTCACATAACTACCAACAACAACAAAAGGAGGGAAAGTAGATATTATTTTTTCTGTTATAAATGTAATAAATGCCTAGCTTATGCAATATAGAAGAACCATTTTACTCAATATGAAACTCCAGCAAGTTTAGTCTCATAGCTACTATCAACAAAGGCACTGGTCTAACATGCCCAAATCCATGAAAATAAATTTAGCTTCCTGTCAAAAATCTGTTTAAGGGGGCTGGGAATATGACCTAATGGTAGAATCTTCCACCCCTCTTTATCCATGTTAGTTTCTGTCATCATAGCAGTTGCTCATGTACTCTCTCCTCTGTTCTCTCATACTTGACCTCAGCCTCCAGCCCTTGCTAGCTTCCCTGGCTCCTCTTCTTGTGGATGCATTGGTGCCCCTTCATTCAGTTCTTTTACACGTGGGTCTCTGAGTTTCCTAGAGGTAGATCCAAGATGCTTCTTTCCTTGCCCAATACTTTGGCCCTCAGAATGAAAGCATATGAAGTCTACACAAACTAGACATGTTCCTTGGACTGTTCTGAGATGAGGAAAGTTATAAACCATTACAAAAGTTATTGTAAAAAAAATAGCAAACTATAAAAAAAATTTCCCATGATCAAGAATCTCTGGCCTCACCGCTTCCTTTGCCATGTGTCTGTCTTTGAGCACTTGGCGTGGTTAGATAGAAGTATCTGGTGGCCATTCCCATTCGTCTTTCAAGAAACAGAGAGCTGAAGGAGGGATGGTACCATAGGAGACATTTTGCCATTGTTTCTATTGTAGCTCCTTCTGAATATGCTAACCATGCATGCTCCGTGCGAGAAGTGTCTTAAGGCCTTGCTACTCAATGTGTTCTTCAACCTTACAGCATCAGTGCTACCAGGGAACATGTGAGAAGTGTGTCAGGCCACAGGCAAGGTCCTCAACATTTCCCCAGACAATTGGAACACAGTGGCCTCAAGATGCTAGAAGCTGGGCCCCAATAAAGGGACTCCCTATTCTGGGATCCTCAAATTTGCACTTCCATCAAATCCCCTAAAAGGCTATAAAAACACAGAGCTAGGGTTTAGAACTCTGTGGGTCTGGGTGGGCTCCCAATAATTTGTATACTGAACAAGTTCCCAGGTGGCCTGAGGGCGCTTGTTTGTGAGTCATCTCCACAGTAAAACAAATCCAGCAACTTCTAAACTGTATTAAAAAAAAAAAAACCAGCCAATTTTTCTAATAGGTCTTCTCAGAGCCTTTAAAATTCTAACACTTGGTTAGAATTTTAACACTTGGTCAAGCTCTTTGGCTCATTAAAATCATTTTTGAAAAAGCATTACTATAGATTAGTGTTCCATACAAGGTGACTTTGGGAACCAATAGTCTACAAATGAGAGTCTGGCAATTTCAAATGGAAAAAAAAAATGTTGAGTGTAATCAAATGCTCTCATTGGTGGGGGAAAGACAGTTTTGGTTTTGGTATATCCTGTAAGCCCAGCTGTTGTGTCTTGAGCAAATGAATAGCACATTTCTCTAAGGGATTTGTACAGATTGAAAATAAATTCTCCATTATTGAGATTCACATAACATAGACCTAGGAAGAGGGCAAAATATATATGTGCAAGGACATTTGAATGGCCGTTTCATCTCCCCCTCTCCTTACTGAAATACAAGCCAAGAATCAAACATTGATTAAATAAAGAGCACTGACATTTTACTCCTGTGGTGCTGGATACCAGCCTAGACAAAGAGCCCGTTAAAGGAGAAAGACAAAGAGTCCTTTTGTGAGGCGGTAAGTTCATCTGGGAGAAATATTAAGTGAAGTCTCAAAGGATGGAGTTCTCTAGCGTCTTTACCTACAATGCTTACTGAGACAATGGGTCAGATCACACTCAAAGCACATAGCAGGAAGAAGAGGGGAGGAATTTATTTAAGAATGGCTTGGGATCCACATAAAACTAAACTTTGACCCCCAGGGAAGAGAATTTACATAGGAATTGAAAATGAAACTAACCAATGAGATGTGAGCAAGGAAATCCATTCTTCCAAGCAAAGTGTAAGAGGTCTATTCTGTCATGCATAGCATACAGAGAAAGGGACAAGATGGGTATTTTCTAGAACCTTCCAAAGACCACACACTATAGTAAAAAGTGCAAGCATAAAACCAATGAAAGAATAAAATTTGATGATGGAAAATAAGGCGAGGAGATGGAAATTAGCAATGCTGAGGAGATTGGCTTTGGAAAGTATGCATAAAGTGCTCTGATTTATTTGAGTTAAGAAAGAACAGAAGAGGAACAAATGAGCCATGTGAACAGTTAGGTTAAGGAAATTCTAGGATTCTACAACAGCATGTGAAAAAGACCATCATCAGGAAATAATCTAGGATATTTCCAGAGCTGAAAGGAGACCACATACTTGTTTTGTGCAAGAATGCTGAGTGTGTGTGTGTGTGTGTGTGTGTGTGTGTGCATGTGAGTGTGAGAGCATGTGCCAGTTTGGAGCAGGGCACCATGATGCTCACGGATAAGTTAGATTTAGCTTCCAGCTTGGGGTCATTTCACTCTCCACGATTTATTCCCTCAGCCCCCACATGCTATGTGGTAGTATCTGCCAAGATATTATAGAACACATAAGTCACTTGGCTATGTCCAGTAGTATATGCAGCATCATGTGAAGAGTCACTAACTCTTGTTTTTGCTAAAGGATAGATTTTTTTTTAATACCCCCTGCATGTGGTTAAAAGCTATTACTTGGCATTCATGTTCAGTTCAAATTTGTACAAACAACTTTAAAATTTTCATGTTGCTCAACAACTCCAGATCCTTAAATGGACTTATCACATCTCTTCAGAGCTGTGTTATAGTTAGAAATAAAAGAAGAAATGGATAAATACTGTAGAACCTAGGGCCTATGCTGGCCCAAAGTGGTGCTCCTTGTTATGCATTATTGTAAGGTTCAGATGGATGGATTTAAAATGCAAAGTATAAACGTTGCTTTAAAATAGAGAGAGATGCTTGTTTGAAGTACTTATTAAGGTAACAGATTATGATTGATTAAGACTAATTAATAGATAGGACGAGTATATAAATAAATCTACAAGATGATTTGGGAAAGAAGTCTTTAGGAAAACTAATGTGGAAAAGACAAGTTTTGTATTATTTAGCTAGAATGATAATAGAAAG
The DNA here is from genome assembly GCF_023159225.1 of Perognathus longimembris pacificus. Classification (NCBI taxonomy): domain Eukaryota; kingdom Metazoa; phylum Chordata; class Mammalia; order Rodentia; family Heteromyidae; genus Perognathus; species Perognathus longimembris. The sequence continues at coordinate 54,124,202 of NC_063170.1, forward strand.
CAAATAAAGCAATTCTAAATGTTTGAGGTTAATGATCCAATTGCCTCTCTGGAGCTGCTCAGAGCACTCCTTCCTGAAGGAAACCAAGGCTGGCAAGGAATGGATGGAAACGAGACAAGTCAGCCCGGGAGAGAGAACATAGTGACTCCCCTGTGATTTCCAGTACTCTGCACCAGAACATGGGCCTCCTAAGAAGTCTGCATCCTCGACAGACACTCTTTCTGGTCAGAGTAGGCTAGGGGGCCTTTGCTTGCCTCGCCTTCCTTCCTTTCTCCTTTCCCTCCTTCCCTCTCTCTCTTCCACCTTCTCTTTCTTTTCCTTCTTTCTCTTTCTCTTACACTCTCACTCTCTTTTCTTTTCAGCCTAATTGTGTAATCATACCCACACGAAGCTTGCTTGTGTTGTTAGAAGAATTATCTCCTCATTAAAAGCAAATCTTAATAGGCCTAATTTGAAGGCTGCTTTTGTCTGCAACTTGATCAGGAGGGTAATGAGTATGAGCTGTGCTAAACAGAGGGACAATCAAAGAAAGTCTCAGAAATGCTGGACAGTGCAGATTACAGTCACATTAGAGTGCTTTGATATGCTAATGAGCACACAGGCAACCAACTAAAATATGGTCGGCTTGTTTCCATATCATTTCCTGACGGTCTCCGTGGGATGCGAAGGGACACCCATGAGTCTCTGAAAGGGTTCAGTTTTAGTGACATTCATAGCTCTTTTTAGGGGTTCCGCTTGTACAGCTGTGAGATAGCACCACAATGTACATAATTATTGCAAGGGGTTGTCAGGAGGACTTAATGAATGAGTGCATGTAACACAGAACAGTGTCCAGTTGTCCATCCAGAGTATAATGAATAAAAATACTGTGAGGCTTGCCATTGCTGCCTTTGTGATTATTTTGGCCGGACCCTCCCCCACCTCCCCTTATTCCATATGAACAAGAAGAACATGGATAGAGTGACAGAATTTGGGAAGTGGAATAAACCTTTAAGCCTATTGCTTCTGGAACTGTGTTCCATACAGATCCATATTATTTAAGACATAAAATGCACATTAAAGCAATTCTGTAATCTGTGAGTTTTTGACAATCTTAAGTAAATCTTAAGTAAAGTCACATGCTTGGGTAGTATTGGAAATTTGAAATAGGACATTGTTCTTGCTCTACTTTTTGCTCTGTTGGTACTCTACCACTTATATCATAACTCCAGCCTAAGTTTTTGCTGGTTAACTAGAGGTAGAATTTCATGGACTGTACTGTCCATATTGGCTTCCACTCTTCTAGATCTCAGTCTCCTGAGTAGCTAGGAATATAGGTCAATGCCTCGCCTCAAAATCTTTTGTCATAGGATCCTTCAGGGACTTTAAGGCACCAGCAATCTGCATTTCAAAAGCAGTGATATAGATCTAGTCCGTGTCTCCTAAGTCAATCTAGCCACGGAATCTTCATAGGATGTCCATGAACACTTTAGGAACATTGATTCTTTTTCTTATTTTCCTGAAAGTACTGGAGATTGCCTCACATTTGCTAGTCAATTGCTCTACAACTTGACACAGGTCCCCAGTCTGTAAAACTGCTTCTTGAAGCAAACTGTGGATGAGAACTCACTGATTTCCCAGGCCCTTAGCTAGTTAGGTTCATATTTCTGACTTGAGCTTGGGTCACCTGCTACCTCTCCAGGAGGCTGTGTGTGCATAAAGGTTTCCTCTAACTTGAATTTCTGCATTAGAAAGGCTGTGGGAGAAAGGAGAAGCTGCTGCTTGAAAACTAAGGCCTGAAGACACGGGGCTTTAGAACGTGTGCTCTCCTATGAGATCTCACACTTTCACAGCTTGCTACTTTTCTTTTGTGTAAATAAGGATGCTTGTGCATACTTCGTGGGGTTCTTTGGAATTTAAATGAGAAAATACATGTAAAACATACACACAACAACTATTAGCAATGTATCATTGTTCCTGAGAGGTAGTAAATGTTCAAATATGCTGCCAGTTGTTGATAAATTGATTTGAAGAGGAGGTCAGATCTTATACTAGTTTAAAGCAGATGTGATCCTTTATTACTGCTAATAAATTCCTTTGTAAGCAGCTCCAAAAACTCTAGCAAAAAAAGCAAACAATCCTGTTTTACAACGGGTAATAAGGCTAATAGATATTTCTCAAAAACACCTACAATGAGCTAACTGGTATATGCAAAGGTATTTCATAGCACTGATCATCAGAGACATGAAAATCAGATCCACAACCAGAAACTATCAGTAATAACTGACAGAGTTGAAGAGAAAATGGGAGGCTTACATGTGTAGTGGGATGGTCAATTAGAAAGACATTGTGGGAAACAATGTCATCTCTCAAGAAATTATAAGTATCTAGTGCTGGTGGTTCACACTTGTAATCCTAGCTACATAGAAGGCTAAGATCTTAAGGTTCAAGAACAGTCTGGGGAAGAAAATTTGCTAGCCTCTATATCCACAATAACCAGCAAAAAGAAGGGCTGAAGGAATGGCTTTAGTAGTAGAGCACCAGGTGTATAAGAAAGTAGAGCAAGGCCAAGGCCCTAAGTTTAAGTGTTACCAGTAATATAGACAAATAAACAAATAATAAAAGCCCTGAGGTAGTGGCTCATGTCTGTAGTCTTGTTACTCAAGAGGCTGAAGCCAAGGCAGGCAGAGAAGTCCATGAGACTTTCATCTCCAGTTACCCACCAAAAAGCTGGCATGGAGTGCCAGCTCTTGGTGGAGAAAGCTAAGGGACAACATACAGACCCTGAAGTTAAGCCCCAGTACTGGCACGCGCATGCACATGTACGTGCACACATGCATACACACACACTCACACACACACTCTCACACACAAACAAATAAATAAATAATAGGGGTCAGACAGTATTGCTTTGCCAAAGGTGGTTGCTCCCACTGGCCACAGCCCCTAAGCCCTGTACTGCCATGCAGTACAGATGCACAAGGGAAGGGGAGGGTGGAGAAGATCTGCAAGCCATTGTCAGCTAAACGCGCTCGCCAAAAGGAAACGAAACCTGAAACAGGCGACAGGAAAGAATAAATCTATGGGCAAAAAAGTGCAAACCAAAGGGAAAAGGGGAAAGGGAAAACAGGAGGAAGGAAAAAGGTGGAGGGAGGAGCCTGCACCTGTGATGAAGCAGAGGTTCAAGGCGCCCTGCCTGCCTAAACACCTGACTTGCCTGTCAGTGCTCGGGGCTTTCCTGAACAGACAACCCAGAGGAACAGTTTTCACACTTCTGTAAATGCAATCCTTTTAGTGGCTCTAGAAATATTTCTTTTCTTTTCTTTTTTAAAAGGAGGGACTCTCACCTCATCCCATTCTTAAAGTGTAAATGATTGTGTTTAAAGATGTGGGATCATGCTCTCGTGTTTGGTGTTTGGCACAATCAGAAAATTGCAGGGTATTGGGCTGTGGGAGACTCTTAACATTCCACAGGGGCGGGGGGGGGCATTGTTTCATATCCCACAATATAAGGTATACTCAGTGGTAATGTAGACTCTCAGTTGGGCACCTAATACGTCTTGAATATTTGAATTACTTCTGTTTCTGTGTTTTGGTAGAATTGTATCCTAAACCATCTTGGTTCTGTCAGATTGTATGTACTTCATAGACTCTTTGATGGTGGTTGTTGAGTTGGCCTAATAATATTGTTAATATGTTGTGAGACATTAGAAATTTGCTTATTTGGTGTTTATGACATACAATTGTGAATCAGAAGGCATTAAGTAGCAGAGGGTCTGCATATTGATAAATGAGCTCTCCAAGCTCAAAGTAGAACTATGACTGAAGTAATTACTATAAAGGAAACAACACAGTCAAGTATGGCAGTGCATGCTTGTAATATTAACATTTGGGAGGCAGAGGCAGGAAGACCATGAGCTTTAGGTGAGTCTGGGGTGCATAGTGAATCTAAAGGCAGTCTCAACTACAGAGAAACATTCTGTATTCAAATAAATGAATTAAAAAGAAACAAAGGAGGAAGGAAATAAGGAAAGAAGGCAGAAAGCAAGCAAGCAAGCAAGCGAGGGAGGGAGGGAGGGAAGAAGGGAGGAAGGGAGGAAGAGAAGGAAGGGAGGAAAAGGAAAGAAAGAAAAAGCGAGAAAAAGAAAAATGGAAACAATACACTAGCATTAGGATTAGGTACATGTATTAAGAATCATACAAAATTAAATGCCTGTATTTTAATCCTAAATACAATCTGTAACCAGTAAAAATCTCAATTATGAGAGAATATTTTGGATAAAATAAAAGACCTAAAAATAGAATTACCATGAGATCTAGCAATCCCATTCCATGTCTGGATATATGTCCAAAGAAAATGAAATCAGTGACTCAAAAGACATTTGTATTCCCATATTCACTGTCTAGCAAGCTTGAGGCCCTGAATTCAAGCTCTAGTATTCTTCCCTCTCCCCGTACAAAAGAAAGAATTGATAAGTGTTTGAGGAGCAGATGTGTGCTATTTGATTTAAACAGTATACAATACATGTGTGTATCAAAACGTCATGTTATCCTGTTAATACATGACATTTTTAAATAGTTATGGAAAATTTGTCTTCTGTTGCCGGGCTATTTCTATCCTCTCGTTTGTGGAGAGACCAAGCCTTTCATCCCCTTATGTGTTCCCCTATCGCTCTCAATGTAGATCCTCTGGCCAGTAGGAAGTAATGCGGGAGCGAGGGTCATGGATAGCCTCGGTCAGAGTGTGGTTGCGAGAATGCCCTTCCCCCTCCCTATACTCGCCTAGGAGGCCGGGTAAGCATGGACACCTCGGAGTCAGCTTCAAGGGCTTTCCGTTTATTCAAGGGAGGGGCAATCAGACTTATAGCAGTAATGAGGAGGGAAGGGGAGGGACTGACCAGGAGCTAGCGACAGGCTGGTGAGCATATCCATCCAAGAGCAGCGCCCTAGGACTTCCCCCATGGGCTAACGTCACTTCCCACAGAACTGCCTTCTGGGTGCCTGACTGCGCCATTACGACACACACGTGCTCGTAGACGACAGGTGGGGCTGGTTTAGCTGTCTCTTCCAGTTTTGGACCCGGAAGGAGGTGGGACTAGCTGGCAGCCAGCAGTCCCAGGTCTTAAAGGTATAGCCATCCCCTACATGTTGTATCTCTACAATGATCTACAATGAGCACAGCTACAAAGCTTTTTGCACTAGTGAATGGACACTAAAACAAATCATCTTCCCCTTTATGGCCATTGTAAAGGATTGTGGTCCAGACTGGGGGTTTAGATTCTACTCCAGAAATTTCAGAGACAGGAAAATGGAAAAGGTCCCTAAATCTTGCTTGTCATTCAGGCTTAGGGGACCATAGTGGGCCTTAGACCCAAGGCCACCTATTAACTTTCTATAAATAGGTCACTAGGAAGTATTGAGAGAAAGCTTTTGGGAATGATGGCCACAATTCACACAGTACTTTTATGTGTGTTGAATCCATATAATACGTTTTAAAATAGAGCTTGCATTTGGACATAATTTCATTATTGTTTTTCTAGTAATGTATTTTTTTAAAAAGCAGAAGTTCAAGGCAGACGAACAATTAAAACAAAACAAAATTAAATAACACTTGTCCTTTACTTTCAGTATTTTGAGAATGGGTCTAGAACAGTGGTTCTCAAAAGTCTTGGAAACTTGGTAGAAATACAATTTCTAGTGTATTAGAAGAATAAGGATGGGCCACAAACAAGGTCTCAGATGAGATTTTTATGTATACTGAAACTTGAGAAGCACTGAGAATTTATCTGCATGATAATTTTCTCATTGTCCAAACTTAATAGATCAAGAATAATACTTCTCTGACCTCAAATTACATTTATATCCATTCACATGGGCAGTATATAGTCTGAAATTATGAGTAGTCTTCATTGATGAGTAATGACGCCCAATCATGATAAACAGACTTGGAAAACAAAAACTAGGCAGAGCAGGTTCTCTAGAAGTGAATTTTTCTTCTTTCCTACAACAAGAACCCCACGAAGGAAAAGAACACAGAGGCTCCAAGAAGGACTCAAAACCAGGTTCCAATGTGCTATCCTGCCTTGTTGACAATGGTACTTAATCATCCACAGTCAAGCCAAACATTAGGAGGCTCAAAGGCATACTTTATACGTCAGATAGTCCCTATCTTATCCCCAGCTTCTTGCCATTGTTTTCTGAAGTCTTTCAAATTCCCTTCATTGGTTTTGAACCCTAAATTTTTCCTCCTCCTCTTCATTAATCTGTCAAGGATTCTCTTGCCTTTCACATAGGTTTTTACTTTCTTAATATATTTCCCTATGAATGGAACCCTCAAGCAAAACAAAAAGTGAGTAGAGACACATTTTTCAAATGTATTCCCATACCTTTAGTTTGGATGAAAATTACTAAAAAAAAAAATCTCTAAAGGTTCACTAATTAGAACTTAAGATTGAGGCAAGATTGTGACTTTTTCCCAGTCTTCCATATTTAAAATCTGCATGTTCCATTTTCTGTTGTCTCTAGTTTGCAGCTCAGGAATTCTATATTTCTGCTGGTTTGGGCTGTGACCAACAGACTGTTGATGGTGACATTTTTAAAAAATGTAAGTGATAATCTAGACAATTTAAAAAATAAATTATGATATATTACTTAATGCCCATAACTTAGCAAATGAACTATGCATCATTTTAGTATACTGGAGACTCCGTTCTATGTTTGTTATTCAGAATATTCATTTAGTTGTGAAGTTTTCGTAAGGCTATTACTACCTGTAAGATGAAATTTGGTTCTGTCCTGAGTATGTGCCATAGTGTCTTTGCTGAGAAATGATATGAGTCACTCTTTTTTATTTTTACATCAAAAGTCTCCATAAATTGTAGGGTTTTAAATGAGATATATTTGAAGATGATTTTCCTCAGCAGTTCTTGCACAAATATTCCCCCCCCCCAAAAAGGAAAAAGGGCAAAGTTATCAAATGAATGATGTTATTTTTGTAGGAATAACATGATATACACTTAGATGTCTAGTTTCTTCTTTTCTTTCTCATCTGTTACGTTTCATTTTAGTTTTTCCTTTTAAAGAAGAAAAAATGACTTGTAATTCCACCTAAAGGCATCCATTTTGGAATATTTTTAGTCATTTTATTCTAGTCCCAATGAAAGATGTTATTTTAGAAATATAGCCTTTCAAGATATATCCATATACACTTTACTTATATCCATGTGAATTCTGCTTTCTCATGTGTAAAGTAATACATACTTGCTTGTTGGTACAAATTCAAACCAAAGGAAGTATGTAAAGAAAGAAGTTGGCAGGTTTTTGTTGCTAAAAATTTAGACTTAATCATCCAGAATTTGGGAGAATAGGCATCTGTCCATAGGTTGACTGTGAGTAAACTTTTCTCTGCCAATTTACAGGAATGACAGGCACTCCTGAGAGCTCTTAGGTCAGGCTAGATGGAGCCTTAAAAGGGAAATTCAAGACAACTTGTAGAATATATGTTGCTTGTAGTCATTTATGGGAAGTAGTACTGACACTTGACGGAGTGTAGTGCAACAGAGCAGCTTTGTTGATTGAATGAGAGATTTAACTGTTTATGATTTAATAGTTTTCAATCTTATGAGATACACTGGGCAATTAAAATAATTCTTAGAGTGGAAAGTGAGGAGGGAAAATGGTACATGTGTGTTTTCATAGGAAGAACAGAAAAATAACACTAGCTAGCAATATTCCTATAACCTAGGTTAGATAGGCCTGCTGTATACAAATTAAATTAAATCAAGAAAATATAGATGTTCCTTTCATTTTCTTTTTCCTCTAAAATGAACTTGGGGCCTTGTGCTTGCCAGGCAGGTACATTAATACTTGAGCCATGGCCCCCCACCCTTTTTTGCTTTAGTTATTTCTTTGAGTGGTGTCTTATACTTTATTGCTTGGTCCTACATCTCTGGCATAGCTGGGATTACAGACTTGTACTATCCCACCTAGCTTACTGATTGATATAAGGTCTCATTAGTTTTGCTGCCCAGGCTGGCTTTGTACAACAGTCCCCTTAATGTCCCCACTCCTAGGTGGCTATGATTATAGGCCTAAACCACTGTGGCTGACCTCTTGTGTATTTCAACTTGGCAGTTTGCTCCAACTAGGCAAGAGTCACCATAACAAATGGGATGTCCTTCAAGTGGCCCTTTCCTTTGATTTACTCAAAACCAGATTCAATTAGCTTTTCTGTCCTGAGTAGAGGAAGAAAATGGATTCCAGTGATAGGATCTGAGAGCACAGAAGATTTTTATTTCTGATCAGATTCTGACAGCTGTACCACTTGTTTCAAACATGGAAGGGAAATAAGGTTTAAAAAGAAAGGACAGGGGAGAGGGAAAGCAAGCGTAGCTGTATGGCTTATGCTTACACAATTAGGGTAAATCTCTGGCATTCTTGTTCCTCCCCTGCTCCTGTTCTAGACAGGCAGCATTCATCGATCCAGCCATGTTTCCCCCTGAGCTTGCATGCACCCTCACAACCTTTTCCAACCCAGCCCTCTGAGCAGCTGCTACTAATCTATCTAGGCTGGCTTTGAGACTGATTTACTGAATGCATTATTTATTCAACATTTATTGAACATTTAAACTGTGCCGAGCATTTTTAATGGCATTCAGAGGCAAGACATGAAACTTATATTGCAATGAAAAGGAATCCTTTTTATTGGTCCCCCTTTAAAAAAATTGGCACTGTACATTTGTTTGGTGTGTAGTAGGTGCTCAATAATTTAAAAAAAAATTGTGCTGTCACATTGCATTGAACTGTGTTGTGAAGAACATTCTGGCATCATTTACCACAGCTGAAAAGTAAAGTATGGTTATGGTTCTCCCCCGAGTAATGAGAACATATGTTCCACCTCAGTTCACTTCCTGCTTAGGGTCTATTAAAAACACACTCATGGTCAGGATTTGTTCTCAATACTCCATGAGTTTTGGGGGCAGATAACTGAGCAAAGCATCATTGAGAGTCTCATCTCGTGCCTGAAATCTCCCCGCTGAATGTCCTTTGGATTTGCTGATTGGATCCTTGCTAGAACATAATGTCAACTCCATCCTCAAAGGAAAGAAATGAAGCCACAGCACACGAGGACAAATAGTTGACATTGTGTTCTTGCTAACATCTTGTGTGCAGCTGTGAACAGCTGCATTAGTGTTCGTTAAGCTGTGATCACATCACTGGGAGAGAGATAAAGGGCAATTCATTCACAAAGCGCTATTCAGAGTGGCTCACAGGTATGCTTAAGGATTGGTTTTCTGTTCTCTATTCTTTTATTTTTATGCTGAGGTAAGTATGGGTTGTGGAATTGTGCACACATTTCAGGCCTTCTTTGTCCAGGCATGATATGGAAGAACATATGTAGTGGACACTCAGAAACAACTAGGAAATAGCGGGGAAACACATTCTTCACTTGCAGAGGCTGAACATCTGAATCTCTCCAGTGACTCTTTGACCAGTTATTCATTTCCTTATGAATAGGCCTCAGTTTTCTCCTCCTAGGCAGAAAACACAAAATACCAGAGAGAGTGACTGATTTCAAGGCGAGCTTTATCATTCTCCTTTGCAGTTTGACTCCCTTAAAAAGAAGAGGTCAGCAGACAGATGTGAGCCCCCTGACTACTCATGGTCATTCCTTTATGGATAAGGATGGGGTCAGCCACCAAATACTACTGGAGGAACAAAATAAAAAGGGCACAGAGACGGAATGATATTTGGGCATTTGTTTTACACAGATGTGAGTTTGCTGTGTGAAGGGAAAATCATGTATACAGGATAGATGCTCCTTTGAAAACCAGAGTGAGAAGATGAGCCAGCAGAATAAGACTGGGGTGTAATTTCTAGGTCATTATTCTGCAATGCTAGCCTGGTAACACCACTCAACCACCACCCCCACCAACCCGCCCGGGAGTTTGCTGAAGCAGCAGTGGGTTACCTGGTCTCACACACCATCACTAAGCAAAGATGCTTCCTCACCAACACTTCAGATGAGTCCAATGCATAGAGCTAGACTCAGGAATTACTGGGTGATCCCAGGCCAAACATACAAAAGGAAAGCAGATGAAATAGGTAAGGAAAGAGAACTGCAAATAGAAATGGTGAGACAGTAGGCCTGAGCCTCATGCTGCAGTCCAGTTAGTAAGTTACTATTTGGCAATGGGTAAACATAGCCAGGCTCTGTATCCACACATTCCACAGACACCATGCACCAAAGACCATTAAGAACAGAAAATGCATTGCTACTGAATGAGTACAGATTCAGTTTTCTTGTTGTTAATCACTAAGCAATACAGTAAGTATTTACATAGCGTTACATTAGCTAGGCACAGGTTATATGCAAATAGTGATATCATTTCATATATGGGACATAGGCAATTGATGGAGTTTGGTTGGGGGAAAGAGTTTCTGGAAATGATGGGCACAGCGAGATGATGGTACTAAATAATTGAAGATTTACTACATATACAGTGATAATCTAAATGTTTCCTATCCCTAAACCTGTTTAAATTAATTTTTTTTGGTGCTGATTCTGGGGCTTGAACTCAGAGCCTGGGTGCTGTACCTGAGCTTTTGTGCTCAAGGTTAACATTCTACCACTTGAGCCACAGTTCCACTTCTGGCTTTTTGCTGGTTAATTGAAAATAAGGGTCTTACAGAATTTCCTGATTGGGCTGATTTTGTACAAGATTCCTCAGATCTCAGTCTCCTGAGTAGTTAAGATTATAGATGTGAGCCACCTGTACTCAACCCCTCCTTTTAAAAAAAATCTTTCAATTGTCTTTACAATTAGAAAGTTATCCAGCAATGTTGTGAGTAAGACGTGATCTATGGAGTTCCCTTCACAAATGAAACCCACACATGTTAGCTTAGCAGAGATGCTTTGCTAAGAGGAAGCAGAGGCAGATGTCAAAGTCATGGGACTCTGGAGATGGGGCCCTCACCTCTGCCTGTACTTGATGTATCTGCCCTGTGCAGATGGAAATTGTGGGGAGTTTAACAAGAGCTGTGCCTGCTTGCATGGCGCTCACAGAAATGCATGGTATGATGCACCAAACACAAAATTCAAAGGGAAAGAGAAAACTCACCTATTGAGAGCTGATTTGGAGGTGAACATGCTAGATTTGAAATCTTAAAGAGTGAGCCAGAAAAAAGATGGGAAGGCAGAAAGGGCCTACCACAGGGGCAAAGACTCAGAGAAAAGTTAGGAGAAGAGGGAATGGATACAACGTGTCAAGAATGATGACTAGCTCTTCAATGACTGAAAATAATGATTAACGGCCACTATATAATTGGGACTCAAGTTAAATATCACAGTCATTTATAACAACTGACATGAATAGTGATCGTGGTGTTCCACAACCTATTGCTGGGTAATGGATCATTCCCCAAAGTTGTGACATAAAAGCAACATTTTCCTTTGCTCTGGGAGTCTGTGGATCAGAAATCTGACACAGGATAGGTGGGGTGGATGGAGTCTGAGTCCTCATGTCTGGAGGGAACATGGCCATCTGGGCAATGGAACAATGAGCTGGAGGGTCTACTTCTAAGAGGCAGGGTCTGCCACCCTGGTGGGCATGACTGAAGGCTGGGACATGGAGGACTGGCCAGATACATGGCCTGTACACATCTCCTCCATGTACCCTCTGCAGTATGGTGGCCCCACAGAATGGGGCCAAGTTGTATCAGTGTTCCAATGACAAGAACTTCTTGTCCTAACCTTAGAAGATTTAAAGTATTAGGTTTACTTATATGATTAGATATCATTAGTAAACCTATCATTAGTTCAATGACAAGCTTGTTCAGATTCTAGAGTGGGTGGTGGGGTGGGGAATATATCCATCCCTTTAACAGAAGAGAATCTGAGAATGTAGGTCCTAGTTTTGTTATTGTGTTCTTTTTTAACTCAGGGGCCTGGGCACTGTCCCTAAGCTTTTTTTTGTTCAAGGCTAGTGCTCTATCACTTGAGCCACCTTCTACTTCCAGACTTTTGGTGGTTAATTGAAAATAAGAGTCTCATGCTCAGGCTGGTTTCCCACGGAGATCCTTATATCTCAGCTTCCTGTAGTAGCTAGGATTATAGGTGTGAGACAACAGCATCCAGCCAGAGCCTGTTTTTAAATTCTCGCATATGGTTGACATCTATTGAAGACTTCCTATGTCCTTCGCATGGTCCAAAATGCCTAAGCAAGAATATTCACTTAAATCTCATTTCAGCAATATAATATATTTTCATTATCACTCCAATCTACAGATGAAGTATCATTGGCTGAGGGTGAATATGTAAGAAGTCAAAGTCACCAGTAAGTGGCCAAAATGGGAAGTGAAGCCCATTTCACAGGTTCCATCTAGGTATTCTTTGTAAATCATCCCTCACTCCTAGCCCAGTCTGCGTAGTAGAAGCAGTATAGATGCTGAAGAAAGAAAGTCTCAGCAAGCATCCACAGGGAATCCAACAAGGACTTCGGGGGATACCACCACCAAGCTCAGCACCCACTGCCCTCTCTGTTGTCCTGAACAGAAATGGAATCTTTGTGAACCAAGGGCTAAGTGGACATGGCACCTGGCATCGACAGATCTTACATAATCACTCAAATAATTCTCCCCGTACCTCATCCCCAGAAGCCATGCTCCTGGATCCTAGAATTAGTACAACTCTGGCTTGACAAATGCTTCTGAATCAGAGTCCTTTCCCATCCAGAATATTGGACATGTTTGGTTTTTTTTTTTTTGCAATAGCTATAATTTATAACTTTTACCACTGAGAAGAAGAATCAGAGGTATTCAGCCACAAACCAGCATTGTATACAGTTATCTACTCTCATTCTAGATATGCTGCAGGTCCTGTAGAGATGGGACTTTTGATATCAATTCACACATCCAATTGGACATTGACTGTGTGCCAGGCACTGTGCTGGATTTATGAAGATGCTGAGGTCAACCAGACAGAAATGGCTTCCTTTCCCACAGACCTCACACTATAGGGTGGGAGATACAGCACAGGGGAACGAAGCAGTAAGTCCCCAACTGTATAATTCATGATTCCCAGACGTGTTATAACGGAGTAAAATGGATGAGGTAATTGGGTAATAGTGAGCCAGGAAAGTGAGGTAGGACATCTGATTTATATTTATACTGTTGGGTTAGGCCTCTAAAGAGATAGCAATGGAGCTGACGCCCACAGGAAAAGAGAAGAAGAAAGCCCACAGTCCCCTTTATCTTCATCTGGCTTTTTCTTTGGCACTAAACTCCTTTCCTTTGAGTTTGGACCATTTTCCAAAGGGGATTAAGCTGAAAGATAATCAGGATATGAATACAGAAGGAACCTAACTGGTTCTTATTTCAACATCAATTTTAAGAGTTCAGATTCTTAACAACTGAGTCCTTTCTCTAACCCATGTAAACCTTGAGATTTGAGACTGACTCTACTATCAAACAGCAGAGAAGTCTGAATCTAGTACTGGCTGCCAGCCTCTAAGGACCCAGTCTTTAGTGAGCCCACCAAGCCTTGTAGGTCCCTCTGCAGACTTGGTGGGCCACTCTTCTTGGGGTCCAGGGTCACCCTAAGTCACAGCTGTGGACTAAGAGACCTGAAAAGGTTAGCTCTGGAAAGCTCACACCAAGTTCACTTCTCAAAATCACCCCTTCATTTTTATTTACTAAGATATTGATGTTTAAGAGGTGGGGAGTGATGCTAATAATTTGTCTGTCCCACTCTAGATTCTCATTGATCTTATGTGAAGTTTTGGGGTGTGTGTGTGTGTGTGTGTGTGTGTGTGTGTGTGTGTGTGTGTGTGTGTGTGTCAGATGCAGGAGAGGACTGAGAAGGGGTAGGGACCTAATTTTCTGCCTTTAGTCATCTGCCGATTATCAGAACATGTAGCTCGTATGTGAGGCCATTCTTTGGCAAGTGTCTCAGGCATGTCTGTGCATATGCATAACACATAAATAATATATAACTATTTCACAGTATATTTGGTGTTGGTCTACAGCATGCCATCTCTCATCTGAAAACCTAAAATCTCTAAAATAGGAAAATTTCTGAATGCTGGCACAAGAATGCAAATGAAAAATTCAATACCTGACCTCCTATGGTCCCCAAACTTTGTTTAATGACAAAATATTCATGATGGCACTCGAGATTACCTTCAGGTACTGTGTATAAAAAGCATAGAAACATTTTAAGTTTAGATTTGGGTCCCACTCATCTTATTGTAAATATACAAATATTCCAAAATCTTAAGCAGTCTAATACCCTAAACACTTCTGAACCCAAGCATACCAGATAATTAGTATTCAACCTATGCAGACTTATTCTTCAATTCCTAAGATAAAAGCTAATAACCTAATGCATACTTAACTTCCTTCACTTAATTCTTGCAACTCTACAAAATTATTACTATTATGACATTTTATAAGCAAGAAACAAATAACGTCTTATGACCCATATTGTCCCAAAGTAAATTATATATACTTTATATATATATATACTTTATGTACAAAGTATATATACCTTATATATAATACAAAGTATATAACATATATACTTTAAAGTATACATTATATTTAATGTATGGATTATATAATTTAATAATATTATATAATATTTTATGTATTATATATGTGATATGTTGTATATATTTTAGCATATGTTATAGTATATTATATATAAGTATATATAAATTATATATTATATAAATATATAAATGATAGGTTTCTATAAATATATAATTACATTAATCATATATGTAGCTACTATACAAATATATAATTGTATAATATTAGATTACATAGGATGTAATCTATTACATAAAATTATATAAAATATATAAATAATATATAATATGTAATGTATTATAAATAAAATATAATATATATATAATTTAAAATGAAAGAATTAAATAGTTTCTCAATCACACTGGCACAATTAAAATCTCTAGTTAAACATTTCATTAGTTCAAATGTTCTGTTAGACAGTGCCGGAGATTCTTGGCTGGATTTTCTCAACAGTGACCCCAGGACCACACTGAGAAGAAACCAGTGCCCCTTTGGCCCCCCGAGTATGCATTTACAGTGTGGGTCCTATGCACTGTAGAACATGGAACTGAGGGTCTTTACAAGCCACCAGTAGTCCCCTCCCCCTCTGGAGAAACCCAAACTATGGGTCGAAAATGACAAATGGTCTCTGGGTAGCAGGATCAAAACCATTTCTAGATGAGAATGAATGCCCTTTATTCAGACTAGTGCTTAGAATCTGAGGGGAAGCCTGAGCAAGCTGCTTTAAAAAAAACTTTCAGCTTAATTTTCTTCACTGGTAAGTAGAACATACATGTTTGTGAATGATAAATACTGTAGGTGAATAATTGGGCACAGAATATACTAAGGGTATTGCATGATGCCATGACTACCCTCACTGTAGCACCCGGGAGACTGGAGACTACGATTTCTAGTGTCCCTTTGTCCTATCCATAAACTTGGCTTTCCATCTTTAGATAATTCAAGGGCTAACAATGACAGATTTAAATGATTGCTTTAGACAACAAAGCCTGGGGACCTGCGAATTCTTACACAAACAAGCCACTGACTAAATTAAGAAACAAAACATCTATCTGCTTTATTGCCAGAATTAAATTTGAAGAATGCGGCATCCCACTTAGGAAGATAATTTTTAAATTTCTCTATAAAAATGGCATTGAATATTTCATTTATCGTGAAAATTATAAAGATAACTTCATGGATAGCTGTCAGTAAATGAAACAGTCGTTTGAACTCAGTTTTCTAAAGAGGGATTGACTCGTCTATGTGCCAAGTACAGATTACCATGCTACTAGCAGGAAAAGAGAACTTAATAAATATGGTTCAAGTTTCCACCTATCTTCCTGTGTTTTATTTTCATAGGGCTAGGAAAACAAGCAGCAGCATTAGAATTTGAATATGAAAAGTTCCTCACCTGTTGTACGTTGAAGGCTTGGTGCTCTGCTGGTGATGTTATGGAGAGTTGTGACTTAATCAATGGACTAGTCATTGATGGATTCAAATTTTTGGTATCATTGGGAAGTGGAGGAAACTAGGAGCTGGGGCCCTGATTGAAAAAGTGATCACTTAGGGGTATTGTCTTTGGAACATGTATCTTGTCCCTTCCCCTTCCGGCTTCTTCTCACCCTCTTCTTCCTGGCTGTCATGAAGGGAGCAGCTTTTCTTTTCCCACACCTTTGATGTTTTTGTCCTGCTAAAAAAGCAGGGCCTAAAAGCAATCAAGTCAGTCAACCATGGATGGAAAGCTCCAGAAGCCTGAGCCAAAAAAATATTCCTTCCTTCATTTAAATTGTTTCTCTGTAGCATTTTGTAACAATAATGAAAAGTGATTAACACAAGTAGTGGCTTTGTGAATATAAAATTGTCATTGGGCTGGGGATATAGCCTAGTGGCAAGAGTGCCTGCCTCGGATACACGAGGCCCTAGGTTCGATTCCCCAGCACCACATATACAGAAAACGGCCAGAAGCGGCGCTGTGGCTCAAGTGGCAGAGTGCTAGCCTTGAGCGGGAAGAAGCCAGGGACAGTGCTCAGGCCCTGAGTCCAAGGCCCAGGACTGGCAAAAAAAAAAAAAAAAAAAATTGTCATTGGAGTATATAAACTAATATTTGACCATTTTTTTACCCATCAGAAGGAAAAGCCCGTAAGCCTTACAACTGTTTTGAAGAGAACAGAAGTAGTAGAGTCATATGATAAGGGTGTATTTGGAGAGTGTAACCATTAGGCCATTTAATTGTATAAGCAAGATAAACTAAGATGACTATGTTGTCAAAGGTGATATCATTAAACGTAACTAACATTTTACACGTAGTCTGTCATTAACTGGAGTACTGTTATGTGGCACTTAACAATAGGTCATTTCTTCAATGTGTGTTTCAATAAGAGCTGCCTTATAAATCCTATCTTTCTTTCCCTCTCTCTCTATTTCACAAAAAGAGTTCAAGCTCACTATTTACAGAATATCCTAGCCATATGAATGCATTTATAATATATTAGGCTTCAGACTAAATATTAAAAATTATTTCACTACTCTCATTTAAGTGTCACAAAATATTATGAAGATATTATTTCATATTATTTTGAAGACAAAAAAATCTGAAGCTGAAAGAGTTTGATAACTTACTAATAAAGGGTACAATCAGGTTTAAAACTCATGCCTGGAAAATTATGAGGCTTTTGATCACAGTCTGTTTCCTGTGATTACAACAAATTACAAATTGAGATAATTAACTTATAAAATGTTTATTTAGGCTTTGGGTCTGTGGGGAGGCAGCACATCATGGAGGGAGCATGCAGATGAGCAAAACTACTTACCTCACTATTCAAGAAGCAGAAGAGAAGAGGATGAGGCCAATGTCCATTAATCTGCTTTGAAGATACACCTCCAATAACCTAAGGATCTCCCCCTAGGCCCTCCCTCCTAAAGGTTTATAGCAGCTCCCAAGAGCCCACCTCTTGATCCCACCTCTTGATCCCATTTAACACATGGAGCTTTGTGGGACATTCCACTTTCAAACTCCAGCACTCTTAAGGAAGCACACTGGTGAATAGGATGTCCCTTCTGGCACACAAGTACAGTGAGCTCTCCACACTGCAGATCCACTTGGTGCACAGGGATGGCACAGGGATTGTTGTGTGAGTGCCATGTTGGTTCATTGGACCAGATTGTGAAGGATTCACCCTTCACACATGGCTACATATTTTCTCCTACATATGGCCCAATCAGCTAAAATTGCTGGGGGGAAAGATTCGTTTTCTAAGCTTCTTGTTCATCAGAGATTTCTGATTGGCCATTTCCAAACAGGAAACAGGTTCTATATGAGTTAATCAAATTAGTCAAACACCAGGAGGCCCAAGAGAAGAAATATATTAAACATAGTCTTCAAGGAAAAATTCACTAGAGTTACTGAAGGGAGAGGCAATTTTAAATTAATAAAGTGTAGTAATTAAAATATGAGTAAAATAAAGAGAAAGTCTTATTATCTTTTGACATTTGATGGATGAATGAATCAATTTAATTCAAGTGTAGAAAGGATAAAATGATATTGATTGGGAATAAATAGACCCACGTCAAAGTCTCACTGGGACTCTTTTTGATGAATAGACAAGGTCATTTGAATATAGCTTTCCATTTACGTATAGATCAATCTGCTACTATATTTTGGAAAAAATATGGTTACTACGAGCTAGTCAATGTTCCCCTTGAAATCTTCTAACAATTCTTCAAAATCAACTGACCATGAAGAGTCCCTTTCAGTATTGCCACATGATTATTTACAGATCTACTTTAAACATATTTTCTATTATTTTTGGGAGAAATGGGGTTGATAGAAGAGGTGGTTACTTATATTTAGTTTACCATAACAAAAAGTGTTCATTGTAGAGATAGGGAAAAAAATGACTCCATCATCCATGGTTCCATTCTTTTTTTTCTACTCCTTCTTTTGAAGAGAGGCAAGTTTGAGATGATGTGACAAAGAAGAAAGAACTAGAAAAGCAGCAGGGTATATAAAGACAGGCACAGACACAAGAGTTGCACTGTCAGCTACCACAGAGACTAGTCCTGATGATTGTGTTTGTATCTAGATTTCAATTTTCTCATTTTTTAAAATGCAGGGTTTGTATAAATTAATACTCTAAGTTGCCTCCAACTTTCACAATATATAATCCCATGAAATACCATTCTACCTTTACAATAATGTCTTTAAGTACAGCTGACAGAGCTACACATCTATGGGCTTAGGCTCCGAGTCCCTTCTTACAGTTCAAATACTAAGTAGACCACTAAGAGTTAAACCATTTGTTAAGTAGTTATTATCACCTACTTCTGAACTGCACATCATCACATTAACAGAAGAAAACACTCTAGCCCCAAATATTCCTAATGGATCTAATATAAGAGCAAAAGATCAAGTCCTTGTGGTCCCTCGGCCCAAATCACAATTTTACAAAAAGCTACTCTGTTAGGTGGAGCCACCTGAAATTCTCATCTTTGCAGGACAGAAATGATTAACTATTGGCAACATTACCGAACTGAAGCCAGCACATTAATAACTTTTAATAAAATTAATACTTTTAATGAAAATAATATGATTCAATCACATTTGTATCTATTTTATGGTATTTATTAAATAGCTGTCACTGTTTTACTTTTACCATTGTTTTTAACACCATCCACTATATAACTGAATTTAAAAGTGAAAATGAATGGATCCATGTTTACTTTTAATGACTTAGCTTGTATTCTTGGTGGCAGCACATATATTAATAATTTAACTTGAAAATCAAAGTGTTTTGTTGTTCAAAAGACAGTTCGAGCTGCGTGCCAATGGTTCATGCCTGTAATCCTAGGTACTCAAGACACATATCTGAGGGTTGTGGTTTAAAGCCAGGCCAGGCATGAAAATCCATGAGACATCCAATTAACAGTAAAAGGCTGAAAGTAGAAGTATGCATCAAGTGGTAGAGTGCCAGCTTTGAGCAAAAAAGTTCAAGGACAGTGCCCATGCCTTGGGTTCAAGCTCTAGTACTGGAAAAAGAGAGAGAGGAGAGAGACAGAGACAGAGAGAAGAGGGAGGGAGGGAAATAGGGAGGAAGGAAGGAAGGAAGGAAGGAAGGAAGGAAGGAAGGAAGGAAGGAAGGAAGGAAGGAAGGAAGGAAGGAAGGAAGTTGTTTTTTTATTTGTTTTGTTTTTTATTAACAAACAGGGTCAACTTTCAGTTTTGTAAGACCCTGCTTCATCCTGCCTTTTTTTTCACATAGAATTTGCCACCATTCCTAATGCAATTGGCCCAAGATCATGGAGAATCCCAAGGTTCAAAGACACTGGCTCTTCCAGCTTAACCTAGTTTTGTTGCATCTACTCTGGAATTCTGAGGGGAAAAATCGCTTCCACTTCTAAACTAGAAAATGAGGAAACTAGATCTTAACTCTGAGTCTTGAATGGAGGAGAGGAAAGAAGGAAAGGGAGGAGAAGAATTAGGAAAATCTGAAAGAGATGGAAAGGAGAATTAGCATTTGAAGGAATCTTGGTAGTAGAAGAAAAATGAACTGGAGGAGGAAGAGAAGAATGGTATAAAGAGTTTTAGCAAAGGAGTGAATGAAGAAGGCAAGAATTTGAAGCTCCAAATTATGATACATCTCAAACTAAATTGGAAAACTGACAGGAGAATAAGATTGTTAAAAAAAAATGTGGCCAAGCACAACCTACCCTTACAACTTACCCAATCCCTTCGGGTATTTCTGTGTTTCCATGAATTCCAATCTCTCCAGTAATCAACACAGACAGGCTGGATTCTGGAAATGCTGTTTGACATGTGGATTAGGCTGTATTGACACAGTGTAGGCTTCCAGAGGCCTCCATGAAAACACTACCACCTGGGGAAAAAAATGAGCCTTCATCCTTTCCCTACTTCCCAGCAGCCCCTCCCCCTGCTGCATCTTAATGCCTGGCATATACAGACTCGTCTCATTCCACACAGAAGCACAGCGAAAACTGTGTGTTGCTGTGGTCAACAATCACCAGGACAGCACACCCAACTATCTCAACCAGGCCAATAAGCAAACACAGTAAATAAGCAAATGGTCCCTCTGCAAATCCCTTTCTTAACATTCTTCTTCCAGAACAATTTCCTTCTCTTCAGAGGCCAAAGATAAAGAAGTTATTATTTGTACACACTTTGGCTCAGCAACAGTATACAGTTTCAAGATGAAAAAAAAATTGTGAAAAAGAAGCATGTTAAGTTTAGCTGCCCCAGAATTACGTTCAACTGGATGTCAAACTTCTAGAAGGGCTTGTCACAGTTCTACAGTTGCTGGTATCTGCAGCCAGAGCAGAGACACAGCTGTGAAAAACATCTAGCCTTTGGGAAAGGTCGTTTTATTACATGATTTATTTATACTAGTTCTCTGTGGCACACAGTGTTCTGATAGGTATGCATAACTCAGAGAATGAAGAAGAAGTAGAAAGACAAATTTAAGGCCTATAATTCATAGGTATCTTATGGGTTTGATGTTCATTGTGAAGCTTGTTTTCAGACTTCAACGTGATAGAACTGTTCCACATCAATCAAAGTAAAAAGTTCTAGCTGGGTACCTGTGGCTTATGTCTGTAATCCTAGCTGCTCAGGAGGCTGAGATCTGAGGATCACGGTTAGAAGCCAGGTCTGATAGCAAAGTCTGTGATACTGTGATGTCCCGTTAACCAGCAAAATGTCAGAAGCAGAGCTCTGGCTCAAGTGGTAAGGTGCTAGCCTTGAGCCAAAAAAAAAGTGAACCAAATAAAATGTTCACTCTTGGCCATTATGCCATGCCACATGTCTATGTATTGCTGTCCTGTCTCTTGCTTGTTCTCTGGTCACTATAGTGTCCCACTTCAGCTCTCCATTGGAGGTGAATTGGTTTGTTGGTATTGTTTGTGTTATTTCTTTCCTCTCTGGCTTGTTTTCTAACTATGTTAACTGTATTTGTGGGCTGCAGGCCTTGGTAACAATTGGCTACCTGCACACTGCTATGGCTCTATTAAAGACTCCAAAATTTGACCTCTCAAAAAATGTTTTTTCACTCTTGTCTTTAATGTAGCAAAAGCTGAGATTTTATTAAAGCTCTTGTTTCACTTGCTGAAGAAGTATTTTATAGAAAAGAACCCCAGCAATTGAGAGAGTAAGAAATGTGACCTGGCTTAGAAAAGTTCCAGTGAGCACAACCAGTCACAAGCATCTCTTTGGTTTTGCTTTTACAAATGTTTATATAGGGAGTGATGATTTCCAGTATCTCCTGCTAATTGTAAGTTAATTTGATAGTGGAGATTCTATCACAGGATTTTCACAAGTGGCTGCCCAGGGAAGGTATACAGGGCGGATGGGAGTCTCTGATAACGCCTGTGGATATGTTTGATGGATTTGCCTCTGACAGGCTGAAGCCTGATGTCTCCTGGGAATTCCATCTGAGGCTGATTTTAAAAAGTAAACCATGAATATTCAACAATGTTGCCGGAAAGGTAACAGCTCCCAGTGAATTAGTCACTTTCTCTGCAAAATTTTTTAAAAAGAAATAAAAGGACCACCTTCTTATAATTATTGTTTTCTTTCTAAATTGAAATTTAAACCCATTAAAAGTTGCATGTCAATACTGTGTGGAACAATTCCATGAAATGTTGAATTTTAATGTCCCTTGAAATACTTGGTGCACCAGGAGGGCTGCTTTCAGAAAACAAGGTGTTTTTGGTGTGTGTGTGTGTGTGTGTGTGTGTGTGTGTGTGTGTGTGTGCGTGAGAGAGAGAGAGAGAGAGAGAGAGAGAGAGAGAGAGAGAGAGAGAGGTATAGTGGGGCTACAACTCAGGGCCTGGGCACTGTTCTTTAGCTTTTGTGCTCAAGGCTAATGCTCTACCACTGTGTTACAGTTTCACTTCTGTCTTTTTGGTGGTTAATTGGAGATAAGAGTCTCCTAGACTTTCTTGCCTGGCTGGCTTCGAACTTAGATCCTCAGATCTCAGCCTGAGTAGCTAGGATTACAATCCTAGCCCAAGGTCATTTCCTAATGAGATCTGTGTACAAAGACACATTGCATCTAGGCTTCTAAATAACATTGGGACAGTAGAGAGCTAATGCACTTTAAGTTGATTTTGGTTTTCATTGCTCTGGGTCATAAAAGAGAAGTCTAAGTCATAAAAAAAAGCTGAGGAAGGCCATCTTAATAGTTGGAGTAAAAATAATAATGCAGGAGAGGCAAAAAAATGTTCCAAAGCAATTTCCTCAAACTTGATATAAAACAAAGAGTATCAAGAGTATCTCTACAGCTCTTCACCTCTGCAGATTCATACCAACCTTTCTACCCAGATCCCTAAACAGATAAAAGCAAAGCATATACTAAGTCTTTTACTTGGATTACAAAACATTTACACATCTGTAAAATAAGAAAGAATCGATACAGGAAACAGTATGGGAAGCTCTGAGTTGGCTACTAATTTAACCAGACCACCTTTAATGGAGCTCCTTGTGGAAACTCAATATCTGGGCTCATGCTAGATGTAGTCCAAAGCCAGTAGCTCTTTACCCCTATCTTCCTCATGGTGAATACTAAGCCCTCTCTCCTATAATCTAAACATGATATGTCAATGAATTAGAATTCTTTTATTTAGAGATGCCACTAATACCCATATACATAGCAACCAAATACACATGCCCATCACTTTAGAATTCAGAAATAATTTCTCACAAGTCTTACTACGTTAACCTTGACAAAGAAATACAATTGCATTCACTTTGCAAATACATATATGCCTGAGAAGTCAAACAGCTGCTTGGTTTGTAAAATTCAGAGCTGGGAATGGAACTCAAGTCTTCGGTGGGTTTGAGAAAGGCTGTGTGGTCAAAGGCACCTAGGATCTATCATTGACTAACTGGTTGAGTAATCTTGGGTAAGTCACTTAACCCTTCTCAGCCTCAGCTTCTTTATCTTTAATGAGAAGAAAACATCACTACTAATTTTGTGTTCTGAGAATTAAAAATGACCATTCATTTAAAGCTCTTTAACACATTGGCTGGCTTGTGGTAAGTACGCTATCAATCTTAGCTGCACAGAAAATGAGATGATTACATTAAGTCAACTTGAAAAGATTCCCTACACATTCACAGAGATGCACTTCACCTTCTGTTCAACCTCCAGTCTTTGGAAAGGTAAATTAAATTGAGAACTCAAGTGAAAATGATGTTGCTGGGATAATATGATGTGTGATATTAGAAAGAAATATACAAGTCATCATATTTCCTGTGATTAATAAGGCAGAAAGGTGCACACACATTTCAGAACGTTCCAAAAACAGTGTGCCACAATAAACTCATGCCTAGTTAGTCCAATTAGCTTAAGGGGAGAGGGAGGTATGAATGAACACTGTGGTTTATACAAGTTATCCAAGTCCCCTGGGAGTCTTTTTTAAGCACCACAGGCTTAAGAAACAAGGGAGAGTGAAGTTTGAAGACTTTGATAGCAATCCGGATTCTCAATGTTATTTTTCTGGTCTAGAGGTTCTAGGGACTTATAACGAAGTTGATCTTCTGGAAAAGGCTTCTGCTTATTTGGTAGTAGGGGACTGGGGGTTGGGGGACATGGAAGGGTGTTTGTGAGAGAGAAAGGTTATAGAAGACATAAAAGTCAAGGGGGCTGCCAGGCCTAGCAAAAGGATTTCAAACTCAGATCCTTGTGCTTTAGATTCCTTCAGACACAGCTACTGGCAAAGCCAGGACATAACACCAAGCTATTTGCAGGCAAATTTCAGTACAAAACAAGCCAATCCTAACCACTGGGCTCTGGTGCTGAAGCAGCCCTGGAAAGAGGCTGAAAGGGCTGTGTGAGAGCTAGCACTGAGGGTGTTTGCACTTAGCACAGGTGAAAATGCCCTCAATAAGTCCAATACAGAAGTTAGAAAAAATTCCAAGCCACCATTGTCTTACATGTCACCTTCTGAATGTGGGATACCAGTGCTCATAGAGGGTTCTGGATCACTTTCCTTATTAAAATGGTTTTTCCAAGAACAATTGTAGGAAAAAATAAAAACCCTCTTGTATTGCTCTGTCATAAAGACAACATAGTTCCTTAAAAATATTTTTGGGGGGTTACACACATGATGATCTTTTATGACCTTTTCGGGGAACTTCATTGATAATTAAAATTTACTGGCTTCTTTCTCTATCCTGGAATCTCTTTACCAGAAGCCATTCCAAACCATTAATAATATGAAAGTTCAACATGCAAGAACACTTCATCCCAGTGTGTTGGCAAGGGAGACGGGAGATGAGAACCATTTTCAAGGGCTTTTCTCGTGACATTTACTGCTCAGCTCCTGGGGAGAACACGTCAGCTCCCTCCGTCTGCAGCTGCGTCTACATCCACTCTGACTGCAGGACCCAGGGACTGTGTCCTTATTTCCCAGGGGGGGCCACCAGTGTGATCTAACAGCTGGAAAGTAGCCACCAGCGGGTAGCAATCTGTAAACAGATCAGTCCTTTCCCGCTCTTCCAAGAAAAGGGAAAAATGAAGACTGATGGGAGGCAGTGCAGGGCAGAGAGGAGTCTGAAGCAAATGTCTTCAATTTGGAAATAAGGCAAATAGATTCATTTGAGCCTTTTCGAAGTGGTATTAACTCTTCTAACTAGGTCAGATAAGGCTCTAGGCCTGTTGTTCATCCAATAGAGTGTTCACTAGTCACATGTAGCTCTTTGGAATTAACCCTGGATTGATTAAAATTGAATAACATCTAATTAGTCTAATGATATGGTAATTTATTCACAGGCCATGAATGCAATGACTAGTGGCTGTCCTTCTAGACAGCACAGAGAGAGAACCTCTCCATCATGAAATGACTCAAAGTTCTATTGGATAGTTGCTCTACTGGAAAGTACCACTTCCCTAAAATTAATTCGTTATTAGAGCATATACTTTGTAATTACATGTTAAGTCATAGATGCTGATAATTGCAAATGATTTTTGTTCTGCAATAATGTAAGTAATTTTTGTACAGAAGAAAAGACAACCCAACAGATTATAATTCTCTTGCCCTGGAGGAAATAAATCAGTATAGGATCTAAATTTACAATCTAATTTCAGGATATTTTTTAGCCAACTAAATACATGTCAATTTGTGATGTCCTGCGTATGCTAGCTGTGTCATCCTGCTGTTTCCATTGCTACTGAGATAAAGAAATACTAGACAGAGGCTCACTATGCATTTGAGAATGTTATGCTTCTAACTTTTTAGACATTATATTCAGACAAAGGGATTACAATGATGCCCCTGGTAGGAATCTGATTTAAATAGGATCTAAATTCAATATTGAGCAAGTTGTTCTTTTGGCAAAATGCTTAGCCTTTCCAATAGCTCAGCAGTGCTGCATAGAGATTTAGAGTCCAGACTTTGAACATTTTGGTCAAGGTCCATAAGACTATAGATAGAATGATACATGGAAAGGAATTTGATATGAAACAAAATGGAAGGAATGGGGAATGACACAAACTCCCTTTTTTGGTATAATACTACGTGATTTAATGTTTAAAATGTAAGGAGCACATAGAGAACTATATAGCAAAAAACTAAAACTAAAGCTATAATAAAGGGAAACACATTAATACCATTGTTTAGAAGCTTGGTTGTTCTTGGTTTTGTTTCTGTGTTTGCTTTTGTGCGTGTGCGTGTGTGTGCACACGCACGCCAGTTGCTGCAACTGGGACTTGAACTCAGAGGCTTGCTGCTGTCCCTGAGCTTTTATGCTCAAAGTTAGCACTCTACCACTTGAGCCATAGCTACAATCTGCCTTTTTGATGATTAATTGGACTTAAGAGTCTTGTGGACTTTATTTACTGCTTGGGCTGGCTTCAAACTGTGATCCTCAGATCTTAGACTCCTGAGTAGTTAGGATTACAGCATGAACTGGTGCCCGGTTGCTTAGAAGCTTTTGGAATGACACATACCAAGTTTAAAGTCAGGACTCTACCACATACTAGTGGTGTGATCTTAGGCTAGCAATCTAATTTATTTGAGCCTCAGTTTCCTCATCTTATCAAATAATAATTTCAACAGCTCAATTATAGGACCACAGCAAGAACAAAATTAGATAATATCTGGCACATATTAAAGAGTCTGTGATTTCCCATTGTTATTGTCATTCCATCAAGTTCTTTATTGAAAAGTAACATTTGTTACCTTCATCTGATCTTAAAATGAATGTCTGTTCTTCATTCTCTATGATTTGGTTCCTTTTGATTGAACATAATGTTCCCCTAGATTCCTTCTATAGAGGAATGCTACTTTGCCTGTTTGGGTCAGCTTTGTACATCATCAGAAATGCATATACATATCCCTAATGGGAAGAGCAGAGCACCTGTAACTGATGTTAGATTGTG
This sequence comes from Perognathus longimembris pacificus, assembly GCF_023159225.1. Taxonomy (NCBI): domain Eukaryota; kingdom Metazoa; phylum Chordata; class Mammalia; order Rodentia; family Heteromyidae; genus Perognathus; species Perognathus longimembris. Next base: position 54,151,144 of record NC_063170.1, read on the forward strand.
GGCTTAGTGTTCCTAAAGACTAGGAATCAAAGCCTTTGAAACTCCATTTAAACTGGCAAATCAATCCGACCAGAAGTCATTAGTGGTAGCTGATGGCTGTGAAGAGAGGGAACTGGGAATGAGAGTTAATGACTACAGGATTTCCTTTTGGGGTGATGACAATATTCTGGAATTTGATAGTGGTGATGGTTGTACCACTCTAAGAATATTTTTGAAGCCATTTTATTTGTGTTTGTAATATGAATTATCGCTTATTAAAATTACAAACACATGGTAGCTTCAAAATGAACATATTTTCAGTGCCAAGTAGTCCAGCTGAATAGGGCTGGCATCCCCACTAGATGTGACAAGTTAGTGGTCAAATACATAGCACGTATTTTGGTACAATAGTTCCCATGTCCACATTTACCCAGTGTCCTGAAGGGATCCTTTAGTATTATTATTCAATAACAGTAATATTAATATCCACTAAGATACTGCTCAGTCTCCACTAAGATTCTTCAGTGTGTGGAAACACATGGTAAGGGGAACATTCCATTGTTATTATTCTTCACCCAATGTGAGAGTCATCCTCAGAAGGCCCATTCCCAGTATTCTTTAGGTACACTGAGAAACAAAAAAAACAAACAGTTGGATTTCTCAGGATCATGGCACTAACTGGAGCATCACAACAACCAATATCAGTTGAAGTGATTGGTTGTCAATGAAGGGAGGTGTAGGTATGGCTTAGACAGTATACAAGAGGTAGCAGGTACCCAGAGACCAGCAAACCCAGGCAGCCATAGCTTCGATCCTTTGAACTGAAGAGATAAGAAGGGAGTAGCACTGTGAGAGGAGACCTGAATTTGATGGAGAAGAGCAGAAATCTTGCAACTCTTTGTTCTCCTTCTGTCAGACTTTCTCACTGACAGTCGATGTCCATCTCTAGTACCCAACTTAAAGCTATCTGGCTCAGAAGGCCCAGGAATACATCCTGGGTCACCGAGAAGCAAATTGTCACCTCATGGAAGGGGGAACAGCGAAAGACCATGTTTTACAAACTCAGAGCCAAATGCACGGTTAGTACCACTGCCTATTTCCTGCTGATGGGAAGATTGTTTGTGGAGAAGAGGCTTCTTGTGGCCTTATGTCCCTAGATCTTGCAATCCCACCCCCCATTAGCAAAAACGGCCATTAAAACAATAGTCCAAACTAGTCAGAGGTCATGCAGACAACTTGTGCTACTTAATTTCAAAGCCACAGCTCTTGGAATAGCATTTGAATCTGTTTCTCATAGAAGGCAAATTGGTTCATTTCAAATGTGACCACCCAAATGTTTACTTATTTTATGCTATCCTCCAAGTGGGTTTCAAGAAAACAAAAATCAAGCTGCTTTGAGGGAAAGGGTGGCTTTCATGCATATAAATTGTCTGCATTAAGGAGTAAAGCAACATTAATTATTCATTTGGTGAAGGAGAAAAATATACCTGCCATAAAAACCCTGGGTGACATCTTTTAAAAAAAATTTTTTTTTACAAACATCTAAGGCAAATAGCATCCAAAATATACCTCACATTTCATTTCTCTTCCTGGAAATGAGAGACTACCATGGAGAAGATAGCAATTGAGTGCTTTATTGGTCCATTGTGTCACAGTGGAGGGTATATACAAAGTCTCCTGGAAGAGAATGTCAGATCCAGAATTCTAGAGTTGCGACACTGTGTGTGTATGTGCGTGTGCACGCACACATGTGTGTGCGTGCACACGTGTGTGCCTGTGTGTGTGTGTGTGTGTGTGTGTGTGTGTGTGTGTGTGTTGAGAGGGGGCAATCTCTTGCCTCTGGATCTTGAATAAAGTTCAAACTTCTGAAAAGGTCATGGAGCGCAGTTGGAGGCCTGGGATGCGGGAGCCTCACTGACTCCCCGAGGTCACATCTAACATGTGGCCAAGTTTCCAAGCCCTCCTTCTTTGCTCCCCAGTGCTTGTCTGGAAGCAGAACAATCATTGTCCACACTCAATCCACAGGAGTCCACCAAGAGAAAAGTCTCTTGCTTGCCAACTGGGATGCTTGAGATTTTCAACAGCAGAGGAAAGGCATATCCTGGGGATCCAGGAAGAAGCACATCCAAAGAATATATTGTGATTTGCTAGAAAACCACTGCCGAGTCCAATCTAATTATAACCAAGTCAGGGATCTGAATTGCTCTATTGATAAAACTCTATCAAATTGTCATTGTCATTCCCCTTAAAATACTACAGAATGAGAACAATGGCCTTGAAGAATTGTTAGCCTGCTTTTTTTTTTTTTTTCATGGATGGGGAATTCAATGTAGGCTGTTTTGAGAAGTCTTGTATGTGAATTTGACATTCAACATGACCACATGTTAGGCAACCCTGAGCATGCAGCGGTGTTAAAATGTGAAGCATAGAATAATCTGCTGAGAATCACCAAAGAAACATTGGGGAAACGCTGTTACCCAAAGAAGAAGCAACTGTACGTGGCTGGAAGGGGCCGACATTCAGCCATGACAGATTCTTTGGTGCTTTCCAAGACTTTCCCATGCAAGGTCAAATGTCACTAAGAAAAGATAATCTTGGAACTGCTGGGATTCTTGACGATTTAGGGACAGATGGGAGAGAACAACAAGGGGTTTCCCTGACATGAAAAGAGTTTACGGAAAGGGTACTAAAAAATAGTCATCTACTTCATATTTTTGAAGGTTTATTCCTCTCTAGCTTTAATTTCTTTAAAAAAAGAACAGGCTAAAAGTTCAGAAGATCCTATTGGTTAGCCCTGTGGCTTTTGGCAAATCATTCAAGCTTTGCAAACCTCTGTTTTATCATCAGTAAAATGGGTCACTACTACTACATTATTAGTTTGTGTGGCATTCAGACGAAGATAATGACAACAATCTCATCTGTATACACACAGATAAAATGAGAGGGGAACATTGAAAAATTCACAGAGAAGGGACAAATTGGTTGGGATATTTTAAGGGTAGCTGGCTCTCTGTTTCACTACTTTTGTTCCATGCTGGGACTAGGGAGGTTTTAATAAAGGAAATGCCGCTGCTTTCTGTTGAGTTGATTGGGTTGAGAGGAAAGAGGGAGGGAGAGAGGGAAATCATAAATAGAGGCCGCTGTCTGATTCCTTAGGTCTGCCCCTGGGAGAATATTTACTTAGCTCCAAGGAAACAATTTTATTTGGCAGATTATGGTTTTAAAATTTCTTGCATCTGCATGCTAACATTTTTTTTCCCTCTCCAGTGAACTGCTGTGTCACATGAATAACGTGACCTTGTAGCTAGCATTTGTTTGTGTTTTCTTGGGGGTCTGATACTTAACTAGTGCCATGTGGGGTCCTGCCACACAGCTTGGCATCATACGGTGACACAATGGGCAGTCGACAGGGAAGACAGTGGAAAACAGAACAAGAGTAGTGGATCTGGGGGCACATTGAAGCTATGTGGATTGGAGCATGATCAATAATCCTCATTTGCTTCCCAAGAGGGAGGGCTTTCTGTGGAAGCAAAGTGGTGGGGATAGGGCTGGGAATATGGCCTCGTGGTAGAATGCTTGCCTTGAACATAGTGGAGATTTTGTTTGAAGTCATAACATTTGTTTCAGAAGAACAATTACTTTTTAAAGCTATCTGATAGCTTGTGTTTTTTTTTTGTTGTTGTTGTTGTTTTGAGAGAAATGATTAGCTTGTTCAAAAGAAAACTACTATTGAGCGTGTCTCATCCCAGGTACCCGAGAGTCAGATCAGGAGGATGTTGGTTGAAGTTCAGCCTGGGGGAAAGTGAGGGAGACTTCATATCAACACAGAAGCCAGCCAGGCATGGCGTTTCGTGTTATCTGTCAGCCCAGCTTTGCAGAGGCATAATTAGGAAGATTATCATATGAGGTCAGTCCCAGGCAAAGAGCCTGGTTGAAAAATGACTAAAGCAAAAAAAAGTGGGGGCGGGGGGGGAAGGAGGGGGGAGGAGAAAGGAGGGAAGAAGGAAAGAAAGATAGAAAGAAAGAAAGGGAGGGAGGGGGGAAGGGAGGGGACTGGAGGAATAGCTTAAGTAGTAGAACACCTGCTTAACAAGCAGAAAGCCCTGAGTCCAATCCTCTTGCCTCCAAAAGAAGTGAACATTCATTTCATAAAACAAGCAAGGTATGTTCTTATGGCACATGAGCAGTCCCCTAGGGGATACAAATAGAGGAAAACAATGAATGGCAGCTGGTCACCATGCTGCCTCTGACTCAGTGTCCAATGGGGTGTTGGGGCATTGGGATCTCCTGGATTTCCAGAGCTTCTTGAGAAGTTTTAGTTCTAAGGACAGTGATCTTTTGAATTCAACACAGAATTCATCAACTACGCAGCTCTCTGGGCCACCAAGTCTCAGAGGTTGTCTGGAGAAGGGTATAGATGCTTTTGCTGTAGGGAGTTGCCTCCCATCCATCTGCCATAAAACAAGCAGGTTCAAGATCTCCTTGCGGACTCTCCTCACTGAAATGGAAGGGAAGACATCCTGGACTCCACTCAGGCCTTAGATTTTCTCCAGACATGTAAGAAATCCCTTCAGGCTTATGAGTATTGCTGTGTCCTGGTTTTTCCACAGCTGCCGACTGCTCTCACCCTATCTCCTGGGGCTGGAAATCCCCATAAACATTCCATGTACAAAGACCAGTAACATTCAAGCCAGCATCTCTTGCTGGGTCAGTTGCTACTAGTGTTAATGACACGGTCCACTTCTAGTCCCAGCCATGGTAATGTGACTACAAAACCAAGCAAAATATCACCTTTGAAGTCTGAAGTCACCTACAGATAGGGAATATATTTTATTTCTACTATCTAAGCATCATTATTCACAGCACCATGGTCATTTCCTAATATGGTTGTAATATCAGTGATAAAAATATATGATTGCCATGCTCTAGCAAGTGTTTTCAGTTACTATGATGGCATTGAAATGCAGTGGTTTAGGACATCAGGAGATTTCTGTCCTCCTTACTTAGTAACAAGCACAGAGATGAACTGACTTCCAGCTTGGCAAGGTATCTTTCCCTCAGAAGTATCCAGGAAATAGTCATCCCATATCCTCGTTACTTTCCTTCTTGGGAGTTTTGAGTTTATCTACATGTTTTGTTTGTGTTTGCAGTGCTGAGGATTGAACCCAGGGCTTTGCACATGCCAAATGAGTGTTCTACCACTGATCTACATGCCCAGTCCCTCATATACATGTCTGAGTCTAGGTTAGAGTGTGAGTCCAGCTCACAGGAGGGAAAAGAGAAAGTGGCCAAAGAACATGACCCCAGACTGAAGGCCTAGAGCCTAAGCAGCACTCATTTCTATTGGCAAGAATCTAGTCACAGAGCCACGCCTAGTGCCCTTCCTCTAAGTTCCTTCCAGATCAAAGACCAGAGCCAAGTTTCTTAGGCTGTTTTATTAGTGAGCACAGTGTCAGGAAGTGGAGTGAGTAAAACTAGAACATAGCAAGGAAAGAGTGAGAGCGAATACAAGCATGTATTACTGAGTTGGCCAGCTTTTGGTTTCAAGTATAACTAATTGTTCTGTTGAGATCGGTTTCTGAAAGGTCGTGTGAAGGTTTGGAGAGAATTCCTCCACTGTTTTTCACTTCCTCCTGAGAAAAGGCTCTTGGGTTCTAAATCCCCTGGTGTTCTAAGCTACACGTCTTATCTTCCTTTCCTTCTGCATCCATTCAGCATAGATCTATCAAGTAGGAGCCCACGGATGGACCAAGCTGATTAGGAAACGGTCAATCATCTTGAAGTTGTCCATTTGGCTTCATTATTATCAACCTGACCTTGACCCCAGCCCTTGGCAATCACTTTTGACTGGCCCTTTTCAGATCATCATATTTGTGGAGTGTGTGTGTGTGTGTGTGTGTGTGTGTGTGTGTGTGTGTGTGCCAGTACTGGCATTTGAGCTCATAGCCTCATGCTCTCAATTACCCTTTTTGCTTAAAGCTGGTGCTCTACCACTTATGCCACAACATCACATTGGGCTTTTTTGCTCATTAAAAGATTCCTTTCATAGACTTTTCTGCCCAGGCTTGCTCTGAACCATGATCTTCAGATCTCAGTCTCCTGAGAATCTAGGATTATAGGAATTTGCCACCGATATTCAGAAACATAGCCATTTAATTCTGGCTTCAATCTCTTAATATATTTGGTGGTCATCCATTATATTTTATGTATAAATTTCTTTTGGTTGATGTTTTTGTTGTTGAGGCATATTCTGTACTAAGAATCATCATACTATGATAATGCATTCATCAGCCTAGAAATATCTGACTTGTTTCAGATTTGCTATTCTTATGAATAATGATGCTATCAATATTCACACACATGTTTTCATATGACTAGGCTTTCATTTCTCTTGTAAACCTTTCAAGGTAGGTTATTAACAACTCTAGAGTAAAGATGAAAAGAGCTGAGTCTAAGGGAAGTTAAGGCACTAACTTGGTGTCAAATAGCTTCTTGGATGGTGAAAACTTAGATTTAAACCCAACAGTATCAAGCCTGTGGTCATTGAGAAAAAGCAAATGGTTTCACACACACACACACACACACACACACACACACACACACACGCACGCCTATTTATTTTATCTATCTATCTATCTATCTATCTATCTATCTATCTATCTATCTATTATCTATCTATCTATCTTTATAGTAATGCATCCATTACCCTGAATGCAATGTGCATCCATTACCCTAAATGCAAGAGAATCTAAGAAAAGCTTCAAACCTCTTTCTCCATATTTGGAACAGATCAGGGATAATTCCGCATTGTAGGGCACAGCAGGGCTCTGTTAATACACAGGTGCTGAGAAGGTACAGGGATTTTATTTTTAGTGGTTTTATCAGTTTCAGTATCTTCTGCCTTGTAAGTACCCCAAGTATTGGGAACAGTATCTTAGCTATGGAGGGCATTAATCAGTATTTTACAAATGCAGGAATTCCAGCAAAAGGCACAGAAGCAATGAGTCAGGACAGTGGTTTGCATTCAAGCCCCTTCCTTGATCCATGACCTCTCTTTCAGGTGCAAGAGAAATTTTCCAGTTGCTTTCTTGGAGGTCTTTGCTTAAATCTTGACATGACTTTTCAGTTTCCAGCTGTGTAGCAGCCACACCTTCTTCTCGAGCCCTGGAGTCCTTCTAGAGTCCTTATCTCTAAGCAGCCCCATTGGACAAGCTAGGCATAGGCCTCTGAGCTGCCTGATGTGCAGATAACAGAATGGAGGAGAGAGACTGGAGGCATGCTTATCTCCCAGTGTTCTGTTATGATTCTGTTGCTGCCTCTAAGGCTCCAGCTCAGTATTCAGGGCTAAAGGCCCCAGAGCTGCCTGTGTCAGGAATCAGACAAGGGAAAGAAAGATGAGCTATGATTTGAGAAGCTCTTTAGAAGGGAGCGCTCAGGCAGGAAGGCAGGCAGAGAACCTTCCATTTTCTTCCTCTCCTTACTATGAAAGTCCTATGCGCTCTTTCAGTAATTTTGAAAGCATCATGAGCCAAAAGAAGAGCCCAAGATCATCCCCATGCCATCATTAAAGGAGTAGCAGTTAGCATCATTGGATGGTAGCACTGAGCTTCCTAGAAGCACAGGAGGCATAAATACAACAGATCATGCTCCCTGCTCTTCCACAGATGCAAGCATCTGAAACATTTTGCAAGTCACTTGAAATAGCTGTATTTCAGTTGGAAATTGATTCTCTCTATTGTCAGTATACATTTCTGTTTAACTAGCCAAATTATTTTTTTTCCAGGGGAAAAAAATCCGAAAATCATCATTAAATGATGGTTAAGAGAAAATGGGCTTTCGGGATGGGTTTGGGGTTCAATTTCACTTTCTGACACTTTGGGACTGTACATCCTTGGGCAAAGGACTTCTTGATGTTGTCCTTTCTGTTAAATGAGGATGATAATAGTGCCTACTTCACAGGTCCTTTTTCAAGGATCCAACTGAGATTACTTATGTGCAATATTTGTCACTCCAGGAACTTCTCAGTACACAGGGGCAAAATAAAACCAAAAGCTGAATAAAGAGGAACACAACCATGCCAACCATCATACCACACATGTGACCTAGTAGCAAGTCTATCAGACTCAGCTTCAAGCCAAGTAGCCTTCATTGTTCCATGTGTTTATTACATATTTTTAATGAAGGCACAGCCTTTCATGAATGCAAATATGCCAGGACTCAGTACTGACCCAGAAGAAAATACAGTTGAACCCAGCAAAACCCAAGTCCTAAGGTCTATCTAGTCTTAGTACAGTCCCACGCATGTCAGCTAAGAATAATCATGCTACAAACTCTTAGGAAGGCTCTGAGAACTGTGTCCTAATCTCCAAATCCCAGCTGACCTGGACAGTTCCACGGCTTCCCCTTTCACCTGAATACTCTGCTCTTGGCACACAGAAGGAAAAATGGGAAACAGCCAAATTCCAAGCGCTGCTCCTGCTGATTCAGCAGGCTGGGGGCTCCTTGAGAGTTCATGGTGGTTTGGCAGGGAGGGCTGCTGTGGTTCCAGCCTGCTGGGGGCCAGATGGGGGGCCGGCTTGTTTACACTGCAGCCCAGACCAAACAGCTGGAGAAATTGGAGCCTTTTCATTTTGCCCTACTGCCTTAAACAAGAATGGGATCGTACCACACAGAGGAAAAAATTTTCCTTTTCTCACTCTGTGTGTGTGTGTGTGTGTGTGTGTATTTGTGTGTGCATGTGTGTGTCCATCCTCTTTTTCTTTCCTTCTCCTTCTTGCCTCTTCCTCCATTCCATCATCTCCCCTCCACACACACACCCTCTTCCTCTGCCTTTCTTCTCACTTATATAACAAAATACTTTGGGGAAAGTTGAAAACAGAGATAAACCTTCAGTTTTAGAGCCAGGAAGATTTTTTTTCCCCTTCCTTTTGGCTAAAGACTTATTTGTATTTGAACTAGTGAAATAAATGGACCAAAGGTTTCTTTCTTACACAGGCAAAATGTCCATGGAAATTTCTGCAAGATGAACCTCCGGGTGGCCCAGGGGACTACAATTCTTTTTTTTTTTTTTTTTTTTTTTTTTAAGGAAAAGAACAGTGGGATTGGCTTTCTATTCATGATCATGCCTCCCTTGGGTAGACTCCCCCAATCCCTCCTCGTGCCTAGAGGAATGGAACTCCAAGGAAATGGAACTCAGGGTGGAGACAGGGGTGTGGGTGGAGGGGAAATTAACTCCTAGTAGTCACTCTGGCAAAATCTAAAGTCTTTCCAAGTTAGTTCACGTCTTCATTTCAATACCTATGTAATCATAAGGAAAGTGAAAAACATTAGCATAGTTGAGAATACAATTCCCAACTTTATTTTTGTGCTGTGTGTATTCAAGAATGTGGCCCTACCTCTCCAAGCATCCATGTCTCCACCTTTCTAAGACATACTGTCAAGATTGTGAATGGCCAGGCCTTGCATAGATCCTGGCTCAGGCAGTTTGCAATCATTGGTAATAATTATTAATAATTCAGTTCACTGTAAATCTAACTCATCAAATTATCATCAAGCCTTTGCTTTCCACAAGGAAAAGCACACATCTGTTTATCAAATGTGTTCACTGGAACTGAAGTGCATAATGTCTGGAATATTTTATTGAGCTATCAAAAGCAAACTATTGAAAGAGGAAATGGAGTTAGACTAGCATGACTGAGAGCCTTTGCAGGCTCCCAACCATCTCTAGCCAAATATTCTCTTTTAGATGTTCATAAAAATGTGTGTTAAGAATTGGGTTCTGCATACTAGATCCATGGCCTTCTTGTTTCTGAATCCACATTTTTCTCATTTTTAAAAACTAAAATAACATATTCTGGTCTCCCAATTCCCTGGCCTTGCTCCCAGTCTCCAATTTCTTTCAGATTAACTGACAGTGGTAGTGTTGTAATCACATCTGCAAGTTCTTTCTGCATTTTAGAATTTAATCTGACTTGAATTCATTAACTACCTCCTTCCTCTCTTATTATCGCCTATGTGATCACAGATTTTAGTCCTCTCTTTGAAAAGGTGGTTTTTAACCTCCCATGCTCCTGAATTGGGAGGATTAACATTGTGAAAATGTCAATACTGCCAAAGGTTATCTACTAATTCAATGCAATACCCATCGATATTCCAACATCATTCTTTAATGAAATAGAGGAAGCAATCCAAAAATTCAAATGGAATAATAAAAGACCTCAAATATCAAAAATAATCTTTAGCAGAAAAAACAGTGTTGGAGGAATATCAATACCAAACATCAAACTCTATTTCAAAGCTATAGTAATAAAAACAGCTTGGTACTGGCACAAGAATGGGCCTGAGAAACAATGGGATAGAACTGAAGACCCAGAAATGAACTCGCAGACCTATGGCCACCTAGTCTCCAATAAGGGAGCCTCTCACCACCCCCCAAAAAAAGATAGGAAAGAAGAAAGGCAGCCTCTTCAACAAATGGTGCTGGCAAAATTGGTTAAATAACTGTAGAACACTAAAGTTAGATCTTTATATATCACCCTGGACCAGAATCAATTCCAAATGGATCAAAGACCTCGAGGTAAAAGCAGATGCCCTGAAAACATTACAGGAAGAAATAGGAGAAACACTAGGACTCCTTGGTACAGGTCAAAATTTTCTTAATAAAGACCCCAAAATACAAGTCAAAGAAAGGTTGGACAAATGGGATTTCATTAAGCTGCAGAGCTTCTACATGGCAAAGGACATAGCTTGAAGATAAATAGAAAGCCCTCAGATTGGGAGAAGAGCTTCACTAGCCATAAAACAGACAAGGACTTCATATCTAAAATACTTAGAACTCAAAATCAAATCTCCCCCAAACAAATCCTTGAAGAAACAACTGCTCCATTAATAAGTAGGCTAAAGACTTAAAGAGAGACTTCTGTGAAGAGGAAATGAGAATGGCCAATATACACATGAAGAAATGCTCAACATCTCTGGCCATAAAAGAAATGCAAATCAAAACAACATTGAGATTCCACCTCACCCCAGTAAGAATGGCCATTATCAAGAAACCTAATAATAACAGATGCTGGCAGGGATTTGGCCAAAAGGGAATGCTATTATACTGTTGGTGGGAGTGTAAACTTGTTCAAACACCCTGGAAAGCAGCATGGAAGTTCCTCAAATACTAAACATAGAGCTCCCCTATGAACCAGCAATGCCACTTCAGGGAATTTACCCAAATGACCACAAACAAAGCCACACTAAAGCTACCAGCACAACCATATTCATTGCAGTATTATTTTACCATAGCTAAGATATGGAACCAACCCAGATGCCCCTCAGTAGATGAATGGATCAAGAAAATGTGGTTTATATACACAATGAAATTTTATGCTTCCATAAGGAAAATATCACTCCATTTGTAAGGAAATGGAAAGACTTGGAAAAAAAGTCATATTAAGTGAAGTAAGCCTGACCCAAGGAAAATAGATTCCATGATGTCTCTCATTGGTAACAATTAGTATATGTCTAGGATAGTCCTAGCAGAGGATCACAATAGGCTATGTACATATGATCATATAAGATGATGCTAAGAGAAACGAACTCCAAGATTATGGAAACAACAGGTTTTTCTTTGTTGCTGTTGTTTTTAATGTACTATGTGAAGTTATTTCTTTTTTCTTTTGTTTATTTTCCCCTATGTTTTTTCCTTTGTTGTCACATATTTGATTTTGGTATCCTGAGTATTGTATATATGTTTATCTGAATTAGAGGAGGGAAGGGGACCAACAAACTGGTGAGACAAAGGAAAGGACAAAGGGTGAACCAATGCAACAGCAATACAAGACAATATGTTGGACAAGAACTGTACAACTTGGGGGGATGAGGGAGGGAAAGTGGGAGAAAAATGAGGGAGGGGTTAACAAGTCTGCCAAGAAATATATTCATTACCTTATGTATGTACATCAACTTGACATTAAAATTAAACTTTAAAAAGTTGGTTTTGTAATATAAATATAAGTATATAACTATAACTGTATACATATATATAACTTTATATATGCCTGTTCATGGATAAATATATCATAATATGACTGGGCAAAAATCCTCACATGCAAAGATAATTGTGCTTCCTGATTTGAGATAAGACTTTTTAGTATTTTTGTGTGTAGAAACAGACACAGATGCTGTTGGATAAATAAAGCATGAGCATATTTCCATATAATTATTTATTTTTTGACAATGTTATTTTTAACCATAGCACATAGTTTCAGTGCAGTTTTATGAGATAATTTTTACTGAGCTCAGCTCCTTTGGTGAGCATTCTGAGTTTTCAGCTGCTCACTGTGTCCTAAATGCTGCAATTTCTACTTTGGGAAAGGAAGTAATTGCTTAGGAAGTAGTTCCTTGGGTCCTTAAGTGAAGACATTCAAGGACAGAAGGTAGATTCCAGAATTCAAGCCCTGGTCTAATTCTTCCTCTTCTCTTGTTAGAGGGCTGATATCACCAGATCATGCCTTTCTTTAGTACCTCAGTTTTCCTTCTTGCAATTCTCTCAGGCTAAAGAACTGGGGGTGGAGGTGATAGACAGTGGAGTTCTTATAGGTTGACTATAACCTACCAAACACATGCTTCTATCATTCTGAGGAAGCCCCCAAATGGTAGCTATGGTTGCGAATGCCATTTTTTGTTATAAGGTCCTACAGAGTTCAGGGTTTACACAGTTTGAAAGTAAGGGTCTTGTTAAAGGTCAGTGATCCCCATAATATGGGAATTTCCATTTAGTGCTTGGTGACCACTGAGTGGGGCTCATGTGAATAACCCACATGGATGCCCTTGTACAGTAGGTATCGTGAGTTCAGCAAGAGTGAACACGCACTTTACTAAAACTCACTTGGCTACACAGAGCAGGGGAACACCACAAGGATTATGGGAAATGCAAATACAGTAGTCATTCTCAACTGCTTGGAAAAAAATTTATGTGATTTTGCTCTTCTCCGCAGAGGACATTTGACAATGCCTATATTACCATTTTTGGTGGCTACAATAGGGCAGGGGACATGCCACAACTGGTATCTTTAGTGGATCAAAGCCAGGCCTGGGTTATTGCCACCCATCTGACAATGCACCGGGCAGGCCTCACCCCTAGCAAAGAATTATCCAGCCCAAACTGTCAGTATTACTGAGTTTGAGACCCCTAGGTTTGGGGGCATAGAAAAGAAACAACAAAATGTGTTAGTGATGTAGCGATACATTAGAAAAACAAATAAGGGGGTGCGTGGTGGCATACTTTAACTTACAGCTACTTGGGAGGCTGAGGCAACAGAATCAAGAGTTCAAGGCTAGCCTATACAATGAGACTTTTTCCTGAAAATAAAATAGGTTCTAGTGATGTGACTCAATGGGTTCAATCCCCAATAACAAAAAAGAAAGAGGAGGAGAAAAGGGAAAAGGAGGAGTAGGATAGAAGAAGAAAGAAGAAGTAGAGGAGGAGGAAGAAGGGGTGAGAAGGAGGAGAACAAAAAGAAAATAGGGAAATGGGAATAGGAAGTTAATAAAAGCAGTAGCTCAGTGCAACCCATGTTAAATGGTTCATAAATGCAACAATAAATATTACACTTAGCCTTGAATAACCTGGCATTTGCTTGTGAGTCTAGGTAGGGTGCAGCTTGTCAACTATCACGACATGGTGAAAGGGTGTTACCTGAAGTCCCAAGGAAATGGGTACATCCCATGTGCATGGATGCGTCTTATTTCAAGGTGCTCAACTTCTATCCGAGTAGAGGGTAGAGGCAGGTACACGGGTGGGTGTTTCTATCTTCTTACAAGTTTAGCTCATCGGGATGCTAGGTTTTTTGGCATTCATCTAGTGTTTCTCAGGGATGAAGTTGTGCATAAATAAACATGAAATTCAGTTATGTTCAAATGATTCCCTAATATATGAATGGGATTGGAACAAATTCATGTTTTCAAAACAAGCAGTACAGCAAAACTGACAACATAGCTGATTCCACGGACTTCTTACCAACAATGATACTTATGATTATCAGAGACTTTCAACCCATAGATTCCAATGAACAGAAATGTTTCAGAGACAGTGTCTAAGACCCATTTCAATAAACCTCTTTCACAGGCTGTTGTACTATAGTACAGATTTTTTTTCCCATGACCTGGCAAGTGGCGCATGCTACTTATATCCAAGTCTATTTAAAATCCTGTACAATGTTGAGGTCTTTATAGATAAATTATATGATATGTGATATTTGCTTTAAAATAATTCCTGTAGGGACAGTGAGTGAGCAGGTCTACTAGGAGACAAGGAGTTAGTGTCGGATATGAGAAGCGGAGACTCTAAGGTTCGGTTGTCATGTTCCCTCTACCTCTTATGTCATAAAGAGAAAAAGAAAAATAATGAATGTGAACACGTGTCCAAGCAGTGAATTTGCAAGCAGGCTCATATAAGCATGGGGTTTTTAAAGTGGCAATTCCATGTTTGCTTGTTGCTACTATTCCATACTAAAACCATGGAATAGACTGCAGGTATTTAAAGCAGAGTCACTTGTCACAAGTCACAGTCTCTTTAGAAGCAGAAGCCATTGTTAGCGGACGAGAATCAAAGGAGTAGATGAACATTCAAGTCATGCTCAGTGACCAGGCAAAATACTAGCCTGGCATTTCATAGAGTTGAGTCTCTAGAGCCTTGGCAGGGAGGGTGTGCTCTGACTCAGTCCATGTGAAACTTGATCAGGTGGGTCACCCAGCTGACAGCACGGGTGAGCATGGGACTTGACCTCATCAAGAGTCCCTGGGTTCAATGAGTGACCAATGGCCTTGGACAAGTTCATCTAATCACTCCTGGAAACTCTGTTTCCCTTTGAGTGTATAAAAACTGGATTCTTGCTGAAACGTGTCTTAAGGGTAGGGAGGTAATAAGAAGGACAGACATGCAAATGGAGGGAGGGAGGGTAGATAAATGCAATCATTACATTCAACATATATTATGTAAAAATGGAACTATGTAACTGAGGGTAGGGCTAGGAAAGATAAGGAAGAATGAAGGAAAGAGTGACTTTGATTAAGAAGCATTATATACCTAACCTGACTTGTAGAATTGAAACCCCTTTATACAAGTACTATATAAAAGAAAATGCATATTTTTAAAAAAATACCTGATTCTCTTTATAATCAGAAAGAGCATAAAATTTAAAGAAGAAACCAAATGAGTGCCTGGTATATTACAAACAAAGATCAGAATAGACAAGCACAAGTTTTAAAGTAATTTCAAGTCACTCTAAATGGTGACAAAAACTAGTGATACTCCCTAAGGGGGTAAAAAACAACAACAACCAAATGCAAATGAGTTCACAAAAAAGTTTGCACGGAATATCTATGAGTTCACAGACTCTTTATTATCTATCCAGAATGAATCCCAGAGTTCAAAACTTCGATTAGAAGCCCTCACACCAGGCGCCCAAGTTGGAGACCGGTTTTATATGTTCCTCTTGAGGCAGCTGCCTCATTCCAGTTTTGTTTCTTAAGCCTCCCCTATTTCCTTTGTCCAGATGCATTCTTCACAGACCCAAACTTCCAGGATGCCTTTTCCAACCCATATTTTCTACCAAGTTTCCCCTCTGGGTTCAGAGTCACTCTTATCAGTGTTGCTATTCTGGTCCTCAGGCACATGGGTTCCTTGAATGCTTATCTGTAATGACCCGGGACAGTGCTCCCTCTGTATCTCAAGTGTGTGGGGGTGCAGGGCTAGTTCCAGGACCCCTGCAGATATGAACATTTGCAGGTGCTCAATCACTTGATAGTAAATGGCTCAGGATTTGCACATCTTTGCACATATTTCAATCACCCCTAGATGATGTCTAACACCTAATACAATGGCAACGTTGGTAGACACAGTTGTTCTATTGTATTGTTTAGGGAACAATTACCCAAAAAAGGACTATATGTACATTTTTAGCACAGATGCAATTTTATTTGGAATATTTTTCATCTGTGGTTGGTTGAATGTATAGATGCAGATCCACAGATAAGGCTAGTGATCTTTCTCTGTGTGTGTGTCTCTCTGTCTCTGCTGTCTGTCACATGTTTGTCTGTTTCTCTCTCTCTCTCTCTCTCTCTCTCTTGCCTATCTCATGATATTGTAAGAAACTTAAGAATAAGACCATTATTCTGTCATAGTTGCTGGTATATGCCTTCAGCATTAGGGAGAAAATGAACAGACAGATGTGTGATTTAAGGTAGGCGTTCATAAAATGTGTATTAAGTGAATGAGTTTACCTCTTTTCCTCACTCCTTCCCTAGAACTTTCAGCCTAGCAGGCTTTGTCCTTTTTCTTTGGCACACTTTTCTCTAGTAGGCCTCCTCAGCAAACTTCTACTTATGTTTTGAATCTCAGTAAAGAGTCTCCAAGGGACACCTCCATCTTCTGTTATCATTGTGTCTGTCCTCTAGTTCCATCATAGCATCGGGGAGACCTCTGCTGAGTGCCTATGTGTGGGGCACTGCAAGGCAAATGGCATGCTGGAATGATGTACACTGCTGGGAATGTGGGACACACGGAGGATGTGGCACATGGGTGAGCAGCTTTCCTCACTTAGGCTTTTATTCTGGTGTGTATCCAACCCGATTTCCCAGAATGTATGGATGAGGGTGAAGCCAAGTAAGAGAGAGGTAGAGGGAAGGAGAGAAGGGAGGGAGGGAGGGAAGGCGAAAGAGAAGAGAGAGAGGAAGAAAGGAAGGAGGACGGGAGGGAGGGAGGGAGAGACGGAGGGAGGACCATGGAAGGAGAGAGAGAGAGTGGTGGAGGGAGATATGGAGGGGAGAGAAAAAGAGAGGTATGAAGAATTGGACTGTTGCTGTTTTTCACAAAGTGTGTGAAGCAGGACATGAACAGTCATTCAAGGTTGTCTGAGCACTAGGCTGGTATTTGGAAAAGAGAAATGTGTTTTGACAAGGATGCCTTCGTATCCATTTGCCTTCCTAGAAAGCAGCTATGGAAGGGCAAGAACAGGTCCTAAGCCCCCTCTTTCATCTCCAGAACTTGTGGTCAGGGATGACTGGCTGTCCTGAGTCACAGTGGACTAAGAAAACTGACAAAAATAAAAACCACCCACAGCACTATCTCAGAATTACCTTTGCCTGTCTTTTGGGTACAGCAGTGTTTGTTCCCAGGCACAGAGGGAGAGCAGGAAGAGGAAGCAAAAGCCCCTACACATCCCCAAGTGATCTAGAAAGATCACTGGCGGAGTCTGTCCAAATGCTGTCCCACCCACAGTAATTGGTTTGGGAAAGGCAAAGAACTTTGCCTTTAATACAATTAACCAGTGACTCTCAGTACCTCCTCACTGTGATGACCATTTCCCACCACACCTCAAAAAAACTTTTGCTAACTCCATGGAACAATAGTGATTACCTAAATCATGGGCTTTACTGAAAAAGAGGAAAAGCAAAACATGACAACTGCACAGAGGAAAAAAGAAATGGAACCAACTCATACCTGCCAGAAAAGACTAGAGGGCTGGTTGGGCCAGGAGAGTGGGAAGGTCTTTGTGTGAGGGGTGAAGGGTGTGGTAGAGGGAGTGGGATCTGGACGGGAGGGGAACACAGGAAGGAAAAGGGAAAGGCATGGTGCTTCTACTTTTCAAGGTTGAGTAGTTGAATGGATCCAACATGGAAATTGGCTCTAATCATTGTTGATTCATTTTGAAGCGAATCACAAAGGGCCGATTTCCCCCCCAGTTTCCGCTTTAGGGATTTCCCAGGCTTAAAGGGCAGCCCAGTTTGAGTCACAGGTTTCAAGAAACTAAGAAATGATAACGTGAACCAGATCGCCTGTGCTCCTGAGGGCTGTTAACCCTGCGTTTACAAGAATTCCTTCTAAAAATCACTTGTCTACAATATCTGGAATCTTGCACGTCTGTTTACTCTGGCGCGCCTGCCTTCCTCTCTCTATGGTGTCTTCCCACTTTGAATGTTCAAAGGCTGCACCACTCAGGATAAGGAGCCAGTTGAAATGATAATCAATTCCATTTGCTTCCTGTGAACAGGTTTAATGAAGATTAGCTCTCCTTCCTTGTGGGAGACTGTTAAGGATTCTTAATTGAGGGATTCCACTAGAGCATCAACTTAATCTCATTTTTATTTGGTTGAAAAATTAAGTTAGCGAGTTTGAGTGCCTATGTATTTTAGGTATTTATACACATCCTTTTCTTTATTTCTTACTAGAAGCTATTAAGATACAGAAGATACCCGTCACCAAACTGTTAAGAAAACAAGGCTCTATAGAGGTGAAGTAATTGGTTCCTTACTATCCAATAAGTGGCAAAGCCAAGATTGGAACCACCAATAGTCTCTCTCCAAATTATATCTTTCCATTCTCCTTATTATTCCACTCAAGAAAAGGACTTCAGAAAATGAAAAGGGAGCGAAGCATTGTTGGCTCACACCTATAATCTTAATGACTCTGAAAGCTGAGATCTGAGGGTCTCTAGCCTATGCAGGAAAGTCTATGAGACCCTTATCTTCAGTAAACTAGCAAAAAAGCTAGAACTGGAGGTGGAGAGAACTAGGCAAGAGTGTAAAACCCTAAGTTCAAGGGTTAGTATTGGCACATGTGTGCACTCACCTGTACATGCACACACACAGAGAAACACACACAAACCACATCTGTTCTCCATACCATACATACCTTCAAAGGGAGGAGAATTTAATAAATGACATATCTTGCTATGGAATGAAATAATTAGACAAAGTCATTTTAATTAGAGCCTCCTATTTATCTTCCCCTTCAGATACCTTCTTTCTTCAGCTCACACACATATTTATTTCATCCTCATCCTCATTATGAGCCTCATCATAATGACAATGACAGTGACGACGATGGCGACCATGACGTGTGTGCCAGTACTCTTTCTTGAATTCAGGTCCTGGACACTGTCTTTTAGCCTTTTTGCTCCGGTTTGGTACTTTGTCACTTAAGCCACAGCTCCCCTTGTGACATTTCCAGTTGTTAAATAGAGATAAGAGTCTCTTGGATTTGTCTGCCTAGGCTAACTTTGAGCCATGATCCTCAGATTTAGCCTACCAAGTGCCTAGGATTATAGGTGTGAGCTACTGGCACTTAGCTTATTGTTTTATTTTGTTAATTTTTAGGAAGAGGAGGAGCAGAGCAGCTGTTGATAGGTTATGCTTATTTTATTTAGCTCGATTTTTGTGAATATCAAGTGCACAGGACTCAGCAATTGCTTGTTTCTATGAGAAGGTGAAGCTCTAAAAAGAAAGTTCCAGAATGATCATGGCTTCTCTCCAATGTCAGAATCATTTCTTCTTGCTAGAAAAAAAAAATTGAACCACTGAGTCAATAAAGAGGAGGAAGAAGAAAAGAACTGATGTCTCAAGAGTGGGGGGAGGGGAGAGAGAGAAGAAAGGAGAGGCTCAGGGGAGCAAGGGGAAGTCTTGCCTCTCAAGCTCCGGAGCTATTTGACTTCCTCCTACATTCAGACTTCATGACCTTGATGTCCCAATAAAAACATGCTTTCCATTCTACTGCTTTTATTTTTCTGAGTATTGTTTCCAGAGCTTAATGATAATCTATGAGTATCATCTTGCCAGAAACAACCTCCTTGTTCAGCAACAGTTTCAAATTGATTGCTCAATTTAGCCACGAAAGATTAAAAAAAAAAAAAAAAAGTACAAGAGCTTCACATTTCCAAATTACCAGAGAAGAGAACAACTCCAAGAGTTCCTGGAGTCAAGCAGGTCTTGCTGCTATACCTTGAGGCACTTCAATCCAGTTAGTCCTGACTGTCCCCCTGAGCAGACATTGCTAGGAGACACTTTCAACTTCCTAACAGCACTGTTCTATGTGTACTTCTAGCCCTGTCGATCTCCTGGGCAAACCTCAGGGCTAATGACTGCCTTTCTGTGATATTGTCCAGACCCCCTTAACCCCTGCTCAAACTCTGTAGCATTCTTGTGGCTGCTGGGAAAAGGAGAGCTGGGCTGGCTTTAAAAAAAAAAAAAAAAAAAAAAAGGAAAGGAAAGAAAAGAAAAGAAAAGAAAAAAAAAACCCAAACCAAAAACACAAGGAATTTGCCTCCTCCCTAAAGATCCCATCACCTCAGCAGACCCTCCCCGGGAGGGAGGGTTCACATTCCTTGGATCCCTCCACTCTCCAGGCCTGAGCCAATGGCTAATGTGTGAGTGGAACTGGATTAAGTAGAAGGAGCATGTCTTGTCATTCTTATTATCATTCCCTTCTCTCAAGGGTGATACCTAGGTCTTCAGATGAACACCCCTGGCCTGGTATCATGAAACTTCATTCAACGTAAGTTCCGTCTCATACAAGATGGAAGCAAGGCTCATTGGTAAGGAGTATGTTGGTGCTCATCAGAGCTACATTTTGGAGAAGGGGAAAAGTCAGAAGCCAGCTCCCTGATGGATGAGAATAGTAGGAGCACAGATGAAGGGTCACAGAGAGGATGTCACAGAATGATGGACTCTGAATGGTCGATAAAAGTGAAATTGGCTTTTGCCATGAGTAATTAAGCTTGAGTTTTGAAGAGGCTACACACACATGCTGTGGGAATCTCTAGGAAAGACACATATCATTTCCTTTCCTTCAGTTTTCCCCTTTCTGAAAAGTGCAAATAAGCCTCCCCCTCCACACAGCATCTCATCAGACAGTCTAGATCAAGGTTTTCCGAGAGTGGCAGGCCTAGAGGTTTGGGCAGCGTGGAGTGAGCAGGTCCCTACTTTGTGCATGGTAGGATGTTGAGAAGCTTTTCTGTCTGGCCTCCAGACCCTATTCTTCCTAGCATGTCTCACCACAGTCTTGGGAAGCAGAAACGACTCTCCACTCTTTGCCACATGTTCTTTGGGAAGCAAAATCAGTCCCACCAAGAAGCATAGACCTAAATAAAAGGCCTTTGTACTTCACACCATGCTAGGCACCAAGTGAGTACTTCATAAATCATATTATTATTCACCCCCTTTCATCTCTTTCTTCTTTGTTCCCCTCTAAATAACCCCAGGTTCACCATTCTGTCACTTTGCATCCTAAACCACCCCTGGCAAGTACAGTGGTACATACCTGTAATACCAGCTACTAAGGGGATTGAGGTGGGAGGATGGCTTGAGCCCATGAGTTTCAAGTTAGACTGGGAAATACAAGTGGGACCTTCATCTCAATAAGAAAAAAAACAAACAAACCCACAATGCTACTGTTGCAGAAGGAACCTAACAGGCACATCTACCTGGGAGTATTTTTTATTTAATTGGGTTTCATCACTCTTAGCTGAAAGCACTGCCTTTCATGGTAAAGTCCAAGCGTCAGTGGGCTGGGTGAGGTAGATACTGTATTTTAGAGAACTTTCCCTTCTACGCTCTCAGAAAAGAGTTTGTGCAAATGCTTATATAACTTACTTGCTTTTGAGATATATATATATATATATATATATATATATATATATTAGTGATTTCCACACCTTGCTGTCTAAAATGCTGGTTCTAAAGGATGTAAGTTCTATGGCTCAATGATATGATAAACCTCAACTTCTCAGGCCTTCATGGAACCTTTAACAGGCTAGCATAGACCATGATTATTCATTAAAACATATGGTTTACAGCTTCTCATAATCTTATTTTTATAACACTTGGTTTTACATGCCAGGGGTCAGCACACTATTGTCTAGGGACCAATGTTGGGTTTCTACCTGTTTTATCAGAGTACAGCTAGGCTCATCCATTTAACACGTTTGTCTGTGGTGAGGTTTATATAGTGGTAAGTTGAGTCAGTTTGACAGAAACATTTTAATGTTCTGAAGCCTAAATACTTCACTGTCTGGCTTCCCAAGGAATAAGCTTGTGCACTCCAGGATGGGCTGCATGGTCAAGGGAACCCACAATAGGAAACATGGGCTTTGACAGTGTTAATGTTGGAAAGGATTTTTTTTTAAAGATATCTAGCCCACTTGTGGTTGGGTGATTCCACAAGGACCAGAATTACAATGATGGAAAAAGACCTTACTCACAAAATACCCCTTTCTACTGTTATGTCTTTACAAGCTACCAGAATGTTCTAGGATGGTCTTCTCATAGGCTTTCATTTCCTTCCACCCCCACTAAATACTAGCCATGGAGTGAATTGAAACAGGAAGGTGGAGTACAAAAGTTATTACACAAAGAAAATAACACCCAACTAACCAACCAAAACAACAACAAAATCCTTGTATTTTTTCTATCCCTTGCTTCAAATTCCTTAAGAACCCCCTCTTCCCCACCTCCCCCCGCCTTTTGGGGGCTTCTTTGAGGCTGAGTGAAACTCCCCTTTGCCTAGGACTCTTTGTGTACTGTTTCTGTGTTTGTGAATTCTCCACATTTCTGAAATTGTATATACACATTGGACAAAATCAGATAATCCCAAGGCTCCATCCCAGTAACTTCAGGTCCCTTCGCTGGGCCTCAGGGAAGTCACTCTCCAAGGCTTCCATTTCCTTATCTGTAGGAAGGATACCTATGGATGATAGGTCTCTTGAGGCTTAAATGAGATATCACAGGTGCGAAGCCTGGCTCATAGTAAAAGTGCTCAAACACTCTGAGACGGAAGCAGGTGAGATTGTGACCCCACTGGGTGGTAAACTTCCCCAGGGGAAGAAACAGTTATCTTCCTTTGGGAATTTCCAATGCCTCTAACACAATAAATGCCTACAAATATATATAAAAGATTTATTAAAGACATGATTAAAGACCAAAGAGGGCAGATAAAACTGTGGTCAAGAGCCCTGAGACAGAAAGATCATCTGCTTAGTTTCAAATCCCTTTACCACCTGTGGCTTTGTGTGTGGTCTGAAAGAAAAGAGCTGGACTGAACTTCTCTCTGCTGTAGCTTCTTCCATGGTCAAGAGCCCCTCCCAGGGTGCTTGTGAATTTCAAATAAGACAATGCAGACAAAGAACTTAGCACATGCCAATAAAAGCTCAATGAAGACCATCATGAGCATTATTGATAGTGTTCCCTTGGCCTGGGCCATTTGTTGCCTGGATTAGAATCATTGTCTGGAAAAGATGTCTTTCTTTCCTCCTCTGGTTTTGTCTACTTCCTATCCTCTCAATCCCTAGGAAACAGACAGCCAAGGGAACAGCCTGAAATTTGGGACTAGATTAGCAGAACCCTATGCAGATCCACTGTGGAGTTATACACATAGTAAATCCCGTGGCTACCCTAAGCTGTGCACAGCTAATATTTCCCTCAATGTACAATCCAGACCACCCTTCTTTTTCTCTCTATTTGTAACATGTTCAGGGCAGACTTAAAACTCCTAAACAAGGAAGCAATGGTATGCAAGGGAGATGGAGGAATGCATGGTGTCCAAACCTAATCTAGGAGAAAACGTAAATACCACTACTCCCAGACTTCAACATTGATCTTCAGAAAGTTTTTTTCTACTCTTAAAACCAACTCTTGAATCCCTCAGCGATGTTCTCATCCTTACTTCCCTGTCACTCGAGGGTTGTGGCCAGACCTAGAAGCTTCTCTCTTACCTGTTTCTAAAGAAGTCAAGTTAGTTGCATAGTAAATGTCCACCTCTGTACTTTATGAGCTGGTTATAGTCAAGGCCCTGGGTCAGACCATGGACACCCAAAATGCTTGCCCTGCTGGACCTTATAGTCCAGTGGGGGCACTGTCTCCAAGAGTCCCATCAATGTACATATACTCATAATAAAGTGTCCTAGGACACAAAGGCTCAGGTTGCCTTGAGATCAGATAATACATCATTTGTCCACAAAGAGGACTAGAACCTGATAAAATTGAGAACTGATACAGTCATAGAAAGTCTATAGAGGAAGGGAACACCTGGCCCCTTCTTATTTGCAAAGTAGTGCTGACTAAAGGACCAACATATGTCAAGACCGTGTGGCAGGAGACAACAGGGCATGTCAAGCCAGGACTGAAGGAAGTCTGAGCCAACAGCACACTACAAAGTGAGGCTGGCCACGAGAGGGAGGCCAGACCATTGGGTCACACAACATGTATGGTCTTGGTGGTAAGAGCCAAGAGAGGCCATTGAAACCTGCATTTGGCCAAGAGCAGAAGGGCTTAGACTGAAGTGATGAGTTGGGAGTCTATCCAGACAATCTGACAAGAGATGGTGGTAGTGAGGGACAGTGAGTTGGGTTGTGAAGGTGAAGCTAACATGGCTGACAGATCTGAGCTATGGAACTAAGGTGTGAAGTATTCCATGTGCAACTCAGAAATGTGTTCCTCCAAGATATAATGCAATTTACAGACATCCTAAGATAGAAGGTTATAGTCAGCCTGCCTGGGCAATTCGAATGGCATTTGTAAATCCATGCTACCACATTAGAAGCTTAGCTTAAACATTGGGTCAGAAGGAAGGTGGTTCAAATTGCAGCTCGGTCCTTTGCTAGCAGATGACTAGCCACCACCCTCCTTCTGACCTTCAGTCTTCTCATCAGAGCAATGGAAAGTGAGAAATCCTGCCTCATAGAGGGATTGTAAGGTTAGAAGAGGATGCACTGAGGATTAAACATTGCTCTTGTACTGCCCGTTCTGTATTGTCCTCCAATGGACTATAGTAGCTTCATTAATGAAACACGTGTAGAAAGAAGGACAAAACCAAGAGGAAGACAAAGGTTGGTTTCCTAAGGATGGGAGAATTGTCTTCCATCTCCACTACTAACAGAACTAAAATAAAACACCATCTTCAACAGCACCTATGGAAGATGGAATCATAACAGGAGAGCAACCTCAAAAAGCAGCAAACAGGGCAGTGTGTTTCTATGTCTCAGGGATCACAGCCTTCAGAAAGAAATAACATTACGTGCTGCTAGTCGGTGATAGGCTAGGATAGTCTGTCTTCTGTCTGATTAGTTTTATGTAAACTTTCTGGTCATGATTCACCAAATGCTTTCCTGACCTCAGGGTTGTGACCCACAGTTGAAAAAGTCCAGGTTAGGGAGTACATGAAGTGTTTCCAAGAAGCCTCCTGGGAAGGGGCTCATTGCCTGAAGATGGTTCCCAGATTTTCCTCTTTGGCTCTCTTTATGGAGGCTGGGCCTCCGGGTGAGTTCCTTGCTCTCCTTCCTCCCTATTTTCCTCCCTCCCTTCTTGGCTCTCTATACACTTCAAGACACTTCAAGATACTTCAAGAAACCGAGAGATTTCTATTGGTGAGGGGAAGCAGAAAATCTAGGAAATTGATTACTTCCTAGTTGCTTTACTACAGAATGCAAGAGAAATAAGTGAAATTTGCTTAAAAAAAAAAAAAAAAAGAAAAAAGAGACAGTTCAAGCTGGGTGCCGGTGGCTCATGCCTGTAATCCTAGTTGCTTAGAAGGCTGAGATCTGAGGATTGCCATTTGAAGCCAGGAAAGTTCACGAGATTCTTATCTCTGGTATGGTCTGGTGGCTCCTAGGACCAGCAAAACAAACAAACAGAGTCCAAAAGTTCATTTTAAAATCTAATCTATTCAAATTAATCCATGTTGGCTGGCTGGGTGACTGGCTCTGTATAGTTTACAAGGAAGTTAGGGTGTTTCTAGACTCCCTAAACCCTGAAGCTGGGCAAAGCTCCAGTATGGAGCTCCAAGGCTCTGGAAACAGACATAGGGCTTCATTTAACCCTTGTCCTGTGCAGCGAAGCTGTCTTAGTGATACAAGACTGTCTGCCCAAAGAGTGATGGGGCAGAAGTCCTGGCTCACCTTTCTGACATATTTGCACATACCCTTGTGATGCAGAGGCACAGAGAATTTGGTAGCAAAGTTACAGAGAAGACTAGAAGTAAGTGGGTCTTGCTGCTGCTTGGCTGTTTATGGTTCAAATGGATACTGAAGACCAAAACAGGTGAGAAACGAACTCACCAGTTTATGTGACCCTGAGGAAGACAATGATTGAGGCAGGGAGCACCAGGAACCAGACAGTGACAAAGTTTGATATGCCTCTATCACTTACTGACTGAGTATGAATAGATCTCTTGACTCCTGTTTCCTTGCCCAGCAAGTGAAATGAATAATAATACCCACAGACTAAGGTTGCCAGGAGCATTAATGAAACAAATGGCTTAGTCCAATCCCAGGCACATCTTAAGTCCTTCATAAACATGAGCCAGAGTTATTAATTTTAACACTCAGTACAGCATAGTGGAGGGGGACAAAAAGGGCAGTCATCTAAAGCAGCTTTTCCTCCACCAGGCCAAAGGGACATAGTTTCCTAGTGAGAAAATGCTCATAAGTGAAGGCCTGCTGGCTCTCAGAATGGAGATTTGTATCTGGGAGTCTTTGTGTGATGCTAATAAGCGAGGCACTGCTTGGCTTCAGGGCATGCATTTGCATTGCACATACTGGCAGTTGGCTCCTGGACCTTAGCTTTGAAGACAGTTGCTTCTGACATCAGGGCATCAGGCGTCTGCCCATGGCCACCTCCCAGGCTGGAGGCTTCAGCCTGAGCTCTGGAAGATCCTCCCTAGAGGCCTCGGGCACCTGCTCATCCTTCCTGTCTTTTGGTTCCAACTAGAGTGACAGTCCTACTTGCTCTGAAGGGAAAGCCCTCCTGGGTTCATGACTTAGTCCAGTTCTAATCAATCCCTCGGGCTCTGGGACACAGTCCCTGGGGGAGCCTCTGTGTGTGTGTGTGTGTGTGTGTGTGTGTGTGTTTCCTTTCACTCAGTCCTAGAATGGAGTCTTGGCAGCTCTGCCAGGGCCAAGTGTGAGCAGAACACATTTGTTCACAGTTTCCTAAAGAAATAAGTGAAATTTGCTTTGAGCATGCGGTTTAAAACCCCATTTTGAAATCCAATGTGGACTTTTTTTTTTTACCCTGAGTGCAAATTTAGCTAGGGGATTTTGATGACTTAGTACCAAAATACTGATGCTGATAACAATGACAATGACAATGATAACAACAACAATAACATACTCGACTAATTTTTATATCAACTACATTTCAGAATGGTAGAATATATTAACTAGATAAATATGTAGTTTCCATTGGACATTCTGGCTCTTAGGACAACTGCTCTGGTCTACTTACTAGAAAACACAGGCCTGAGTTCCCATACTACCCACAAATGGGTTTACTAAAGCATTAGGGAAGAATAGACAGGAAGAAGTAAATCCTCAGGGACCTCCCCTCCACTTTTCTGAGCAACGCAGGGGAGAGCAGACTCTTCTCTTTTAGACTTGGAAGTATCTGCCCAAAGCATGCTGCAGTTGTACTGGCGAGGGCTGCAGCTTCTACACCAGGGCTGGCCCACAGTCCAGAGTAGGACAGGCAGGGAAAACACAGAAGAAAATTCACAGCATGCTGCTTCTTCTCTTTGTGTCTTTGAACCCCCTCCTTCCCACAACTTAAGACAAGAAGCAGGAACTTATCTTGGGACTCATTGTGTTTGTGCCCCAAATGGGGGTTCGGGACTCAGGTTGCCTTCAAGCATGCTCCAGGCATGAGAAGAAGCTTTCAGCAATCTCAGGTTCCTCATGGCACCGGAGTGCTGGTTTTCATTCCCTAATCACTTGGATGCCTTCCTTTCTAAGAGTCCTCAGAAGTTCTACGTCTTTGTTCTAGTGTTCTGAGAGAAACTGAGCTAAGTATGCGTACTCCCTCCTGAAAGAACAGAATCCACAGGAAACAGCTTTTCAGTGTCTGGTATTACAACCTGTATTACACTTGATCAACTACAAATGGCATATAGAAAAACTTAAGATCCGATTAGAATACCATATTCCCAGACCATGCCAGATATTTACTGTATTCCTACTCTTATGCTTGGAATGGAACAGAAACTGTTTTTCATGTGGAAAACAGGAAGAAAAGGATTTCAATGCTTGTCCTTGAGAAAGATTGAAGTGTGTGTGTGTGTGTGTGTGTGTGTGTGTGTGTATGTGTGTGTGTGAAGGTTAAGCACTTATTAATCCACATTAGAGTCTCAGATACCAAGTGGTTAATTAGGCAAAGCACACCACCTCCATGTTTGCAGACTGCAGTTCTGTAAGCAACAGACTAGATAAGACAGCTGTGGGTTTTATTTCTACAGATTCACTGGTATTTCTATAATAGCCCTAAGTGTCCTTTTATGATAGACAATAGACTTGAAATTAGGTCATTAGGGTCCATTGCAGAGACCATTGTCTCAATTAATTTCCCAGTGAAGTTCCTATTGTTTAATCAAAGCGGAAGTGATCCATACTTCCAAAAATGACTCTAGTGCCAGTCACAGCTTTGTATCCAAATGTGCCCACACACACAGAGCTGATACTGCATGGGTAAGTGTGAGCTACATTCCAGAAAGTTATGAAATAATTTTGTGGTTGAGAAGAACATCTAAAAATAAAATGGGAATTTATTGGAAATGATAATACAGGTATTTGCATAGTGAGATGTATTGCACAAAATACTTTTATCCAGTTGGTTATTCATTTCTACAGTCATCATCTATTAAGTGGCTGTGTCATCACTGTACTAGATACTGCCAATATTCATAACTTGCAAGGTGCCTCAGGTGCATTCTCCTTTAACCACACCTTATACACTATCTGAGTGAATTGAACAAACACAGTGAAATCGACAGAAAGAAACACTGTGAAGTTCTCTGTGGTGTGTGTGTGTGTGTGTGTGTGTGTGTGTGTGTGTGTGTGTGTGTGTGTACCAGTACTGGGCTTAAACTAAGGGCTTAAGGCTCTGGGTTGTCTTTGTCACTCGTTCTCGTAAGCTATGCTTCTACCTGTGGCTTTTCAGAGTCTCACAACTCAGCCTCCTGAGGAGCTGGGGTTACAGGTGTGAGCCACCAGCACCTGGCTCATCCTTAACTTCTTAAAACAACAAACTTCAAAATGCTTTTTTATTTCACAAACATTAAAACTACACACATACACACTTTTGGAGTCTGTGGGTTCTAAGTACAGGGGGCTTAAGTAGTACCTATTTTAAACAATTGTGTCCATAAAGTAATGGAGCACAGGTTTCAGCAGAATTAAGCTCATGCTAAAGCCCCAGTATCTACCCATTGAAGATGCTCCTTACTTAAAAATGGGATTAAACCCCAACAAGCCCATCATACATTGAAAATACTATGCTGAAAATGCTCATGGAACCTAACTAAATGTGCTAGAGTTGGTACAAATCATCTAACACAAAGCCTACTGAGCAATAAAGTCTTGACTCTCTCACATACACACAGTTTTGTAGCCCATATGCAAAACACAACATCTGAAAGATGGTCAACCATACACAGTTGAGAATCAGTCCCCGCCCCCCACCCCTTATAATCCTGTGGTTGCCTGGGAGCCGAGGCTCAGTACTATACGACATAGACCCATAAAACAGTACCCTATCACTAGCTGGGTCAGGTCAAAATGCAAAATGTCAACAGTTTCTACTGAGTGCCTGCCACTCTGACATCATAAGGTTGAAAACTATTGTAAGTCAAGCTGTCATCAGTTGAAAGCCCTCTGTGTAACCATTACACTGTATAGGGTTTGCCAAATATATGAGTTGGTTCTATTACCTATAATGTTTAAGAACCATTTATTTCAGATGGGTAAAAAAGCTTATTGGGGATCATGCCAGTGTTAAATATATGAATTCTTATGTTTACACAACTCCTACCCCCTGAAAGAAATCATTTTAACACTCACCTTATTTTCTCAGGATATTGTTGTCTTTATCACTTACAAAGCATCCCCAGTGTGTGGTTAACCATCTACAGACTCCATGTAAAGCCAAATTCCTACTTTCCTAGAGTAGTGGATACCCTTGAAAAGGGAGTCTCAGGAAGGAGGATTGAGGATCAAGGGTTGGATCATTTGTATCTCTCACCTTAGTGATGGGAAGAAGGATAAATTCATCCACTGCTCTCTTTGTAGCTCATCCTCTGGGCTTTGAGGGGATAAAAATGTAGCCCTTTCTTTGCACTTTCAAATGGGGTTGAGTCTTTCATTTGTGTGAGGAGAAAACAAAGCGGAGACATTGTGATGTTCTGGTGATTTTTGGAAGCTGTCATTTGTTAAATAGTTTCTGAGGTCTGGGCTCCTTGCCAGGTATTCTGACATCTAAGCCACACAATATGGATGTTTTACTACTTCATTTCACTTCTGTAGTCTATGAGGCTTAGAAATAATGAATAACTTGTATAAACCAAAAGCAAAGAGGGAAGAGCCCAGATTTAAACCCATCACTGGGTACAGTAGCTTACACCTATAACACCAACTGCTTGGGAGTTTGAGTTAGGTTAATCACTTGAACCCATCAGTCTGGGGCCAGCCTTAACACTAGTGAAATAATTTCCATGAACAAACAAACAAACAATCTTTTTTTGTTTTTTTCTTTTTTGGTGCTGTTCCTGGAGCTTGAACTCAGGGCCTGGGCCTTCTCCCCAAACTTCTTTTACTTAAGACTAGCATTTGACTACTTGAACCACAGCTCCATTTTGAGGGTTTTTGTTGTTGTTTTGTAGCTTATTGGAGATGAGAAACTCACTGACTTTCAAACCATAATCCTCAGATCTCAACTTCCGGAGTAACTAAGATTACAGGCATGAGCCATGGGCACATGACCTGACTTTTTAAATTACCTTGTTACAGGAAATTGAAATGCATACCAGGGCTGAAGAGTTTCTAAGCATGCAAGTCCCAGTAGGCCTCCGCTTCACCTGCTTTGCAAGGATATGTCAAGCAACTGGAGATTTTTTTTTTTTTTTTTTTTTTTTTTGGCCAGTCCTGGGCCTTGGACTCAGGGCCTGAGCACTGTCCCTGGCTTCTTCCCACTCAAGGCTAGCACTCTGCCACTTGAGCCACAGCGCCACTTCTGGCCGTTTTCTGTATATGTGGTGCTGGGGAATCGAACCTAGGGCCTCGTGTATCCGAGGCAGGCACTCTTGCCACTAGGCTATATCCCCAGCCCTGGAGATTTTTTTTAAATAACTGCCTCCATTGAAGAAAAGCAGAACTTAAGCTAGATTAATCAGAAAGAGCAAACAAACTTATAATTATGTAGTGAAGGACTTTACAATAGAATAAACCAAATAAGGAAACTGAAATATATACAAATATTTTCTATGGCTTATTTCTGCATTTGTTCTATGAGGTTCTTTTACATTCCTTTGCTGGAGCTTCTGCGCCACTGCTGGCTTTGCTGTCTTGGAGCTGCCTAATTTAAGAATCACTGCTCAAGTGTTTTCCAAGTGTTATTGTGCCTCAGTTTACCCATTAGTACTCAGGCTCAGCTCAAGAATTACACCATGCTGTATAATACAAATGGCTTTTGCTTTTGAATACTTTCTTTGTTATTTTTTTTTCCCAAAATCTGATGGTCTGATGATGAATTTCTGACACTTGAATCTTGTCAGGTCCCCTCTGGCAGGCATTACTAATTGATCACAATTCTTTCCTCAACAGCAATCCAAGACAGTCAGACTCAACCAATTGATCATAATTAGCACTCAAAATCTGTTGGACATGTCTACTCTGGGACTTTGTGATTCTATTAACTGCATAAATGATACCATCCCTTAACAATGTACATCCTGTTTATTTTCCTTGGTATACTTTAGTCTTTAGACATAGGACTATGGATCTTTCTGAACTCAGCACAATGCATATATAACACAATGGGCACCCATGGAAAGTTACAGATAGCTACATATTTGTAGCTTAAATCTGTTTAACTATCAAATTCTACATAGGTTACTGGCTGATAAATAGAATAGCTAACCCCTATTAGGCACTGAGTCTGAATTATGGACTGAACCAAGTTGTTCATACATACACATGTGTTTAACCAACATAAGAATCTCATGAGATAAAAATATTACCTCTGGTTTACAAGTAAGACTACTAAAATTCAGAAACTTAAATGGTTTATACAAGGTCACAGAGGCCAACCTGTATCTTCTGACTCTAAAACCACACTTGGACCTACTGTACTGGTTGTACCAGAAAATCCACATAAAATACACTTTCTCCTCTGACGGGACATACATGTTATGCTTCAATATTAGCTTTTTAGACTATGCCATGTGTATCCTGAGACTTCAAATATTGCCAGGTAATCATCAAGTATCTTCCATTTGTTGTTCATTGAGTGCTCTCTTACACACACACACACACGCACACCTGGTGAGAAATGAGTTAACATTTTAGACAAGATGCTCTCCTTTTCCAATTCCTTTCCATCAGAACTACTTACGATGGCCATTTGACAGGCACTATGGGATACAGAGATGAATGAGATGTATTCTCTGACATGAGAGTACTTGTACTTCAGGACAGAAGCAGCTACATCATAATATGGCAGCCCCAGGGGCAGAAACAGGCAATGTTCTCCCTGCCTGGGGCTTGCTTAAAAGAAAGCCCATGAGACTCTTATCTCTAATTAAGCACCAAAAAAACCCCAAAACCAAAACCAAAAAAAAACAAACGGAGCTGTGACTCAAGTGGTAGAGCACTAGCCTTGAGTAAAAAAGCCCTGGGACAGCACTCAAGCCCTGATTTCAAATCCCAGAATAGGCAGGCGCACACACACACACATACACACACACATACACACGAATAGTGAGAAGAACATCTAAGAGGGAAAGAAGTCACCAAAGAAACAGATGCAACACGATCCTTTCAAGTATAAATCCAGACATCGAAGAGACACAATTGTTCATTTTCACGGCCATTCAAAGTGTACATGTTCTCCAGCTCTCAAAACCCCTTTGGGATCTTCCAAAGAGAATCCTAGTGAGTTTGCCTGGAAAGTCAGCATTCTGGGCATCAAGCCTACCATAGTACATATGCTTTCTATACCAGCACACAGAAATATTCTATTTATGTGGTCTCTCCATGCAGGGATTGATCATGGTGGCTGAAGAGGATCATGAGTTGCAGAGCATTTCAGCACACCTTACACACCCAGAGGTCCCTTCTTCTGAAGTCCATGAACGCCTCCTAGGTATATTCTTCCAGAACCAAGACCTTCAAAGAGACACATGTCACTTCCCCCAGTTTCCTACAAAAGCCGTGCCTCGAGTGTCTTCGAGTGACGGATGCTCTCACAATCTGCCAAAACGTGCTCCTTCCACTCTGAGGTCAGGCCTGTTTTACTTCAGACTTCACACTCACACAAGTACCATCTGGAGCCCACATCCCCTGTCTTAAGCTTCGTATAAATCTTGATTTACCTCGGAAACATTTGCCAAGAGTCTAGCAAAAGAAAATTTACTGCGTTCTCTCTCCTCTTTGAGGTAGCGCTTTGCCCTATAGGACACATAGTAGGCATATAATAAATGATTGTTCATGGAGATACTCTTGTGGATGCTACAAAAGATACCTGCTGGGGAGCAAAGGTTAAGCTGCTGCTGTGGCTTCCCTTCTGGGGAGAGGAGGAAGGAGTAGATCTGGCAAGACTTTCCTCTTTTTAATTTTTTTTCCCCCTCCTTTTGGTAGGAGTATCCAAAGTCAAATGCAAGCTGCAAGTGCTTTATCAAGATTCTACAGCAATGCCTATGCAGCTTCCTGAGCACACACTTTCAGCTCTGGGACCCACTATGGTCTGCTGATGTGTGGGAACACCTGCTTGAAGAGGAGTGCCAAATAATGTAGGGACCACTGTGTGGCTCCAAGAGCCGGACGAATGCTTGTGTTGAGCTGAACCCGCAACCTGCTAGTGACATCTTTGTGGCTGTTTGCAAGGAGGAGACCTGATCTTTATCATGTCCCTTAGCAACTAAAACATTTTTTGTTGCTGTTGTCAGTACAGAGGTTTGAACTCAGAGGCCTTATGCTTGCTCAGCTTGCTTGAGGCTGGTGTTCTACCCTTTGAGCCATATCTTCAGTCCAGTCATTTTTTCTGGTGAATTGGAGATGGCATTTCATATTCTTTTCAGCCAAGGTTGGCTTCAAATTGCAATCCTGCAGAGATTAGCCTCCTCGGTAGCTAGGATGACAGGCTTGAGCCACTGTCTGATCAAACTTCTTTTTCAAGCTTGATTCATAATCTCTTATCAACTCTTAGTAGGAGGTGGGCCTTTATACACTTTTATTTTTCCAGAAATAAGGAAATGAGTAACTCCTAAGTCAACATTTAGGTCAGGAAGGAAATTGGAACGTTAGCAGGTTTTTCACCTTTTGGAGGAACAATTATAAAAGCTTCATTACATCACCCAAATTCTATTATCAAGCAGTCCAATTTTTACAATTTTCACTTTAAAAATCTACTTTTATTTGAACTATTTCAAGGGGTTGGGGATTTTTCTCTGTGGAATATCACTGGCCTGGCAAGTGCAAGGCACTGAGTTCCGTCCTCAGCTCTGGAAAAAACAAAACAATACAACACAACAACAATGAAACATTAAGCATTAAAAAAGTAAGATGGGGTGGGTAATGATATCAAAATTTTAAAGAATATATTTTGTGCCACCTTCTGGCAGCTTACTCCTGTCATCCTAGCTACTTGGGAAGCTGGCACATGGAAGATCATTGTCTCAGGCTAGCCTGGGCCAGAAAATCTTCAGAATTCCATCTCCAAAATACACACACACACACACACACACAGACACACACACACACACACACACACACACACACACACACACACAGAGTTTATAGGCACGGTTCAAGAGGTAAAGTAACAGCTGAGCAAGTATAAAATTCTGACTCCAAACTCCAGTACTGCCCCCAAAAAACCCCACCATAAATAAAGCATTTTGTTACAAAAAAAACTCATGATCATTTTCACTACATGCTCATTTCTTAAATATTTTCAAAAACTTGATATTCTCAGGTTAACTCAGAATCCCAGTATTGTCAACCCAGGACATACATGATAGCAGTCAATAGGGAAGACTCCAGCTAGAAATACTTGACTTTGCATTCCTGTTCTCCAATGAGATAAGTAAATTAACATGAGTGACATAAATAGTGTAGCCAGGCACGGGTGGCTCACCCCTATAATCCTAGCTATCTAGGGGGCTAACATCTGAGGATCGTGTTTAAGGTTAGCCCAGGCAGGAAACTCCTTGAGATTCTTATGTTCAATTAACCACCAAAAACCTGGAAGTGGAGTTGTGGCTCAAGTGGTAGAACAAAGAAGCTCAGGAACAGCACTTAAGCCCTAAGTTCAAGCCTCAGGACTGGCACATCAAAACACAAAAATTAACGTGATAACATTTATTGAGCTTTGAGCACAAAACAGACAAATTTGCTATGACCCTTTCCTTACATATTACAATTTCACTTAGTCCTTCCATTCTCTTGCAGTGGGTTTTACTCTCTTTTGAAGATGAGGATGGGAAGGCTAAGACAACTTCACAGAAGATCACAAAGTGAGTCCATGGACTTGATCTGGCCACACTCACCTCACCACAACATTCCTACCCTTCTCTTTTAGCCTTCAGAAAGCTAGTCCCACTCATCAAGTCCCCCCAGGCCTGTTTCCTTCCAATCCCCAGCCTTGGGGCTACCTGTCCCTACATAGATCATTTCACCACACATTTCCTGTTTCTCCTACAGGCCTCTTTGCTTCAGGATGTTCCCCTGGTACTCCAGCTAAGTGCAGTCTTACACAGCTATACTTTTATGTGGAGCACCGGTCACTTTGGGAGGACTTTTGGGGCAACTCTGAATTCAATGCTCATTTGCCCTCACCAGAGGGAGGCTCCACCAGGCCCCACAGCATGAACGATTGAGTCACCAGTGACACATCATCCCCAGTTCTTGAACCACCAGTGTGTCAGTTCCCAAAAGCTCATTTCTAATCCTGTGACTTCCAGCACGACTGAGAGGAAGAACAGGAGCTACATCCGGGGACTTGGGGTGAGTAAGCCTGGGAAGAAAGAGGCCTTGACCCTTTCCTGAATCTTATATAACTCTCAAAACAGAATGAATCCACAAAGGCCATATTTTTTGCCAAGAGATGTGGATGGCTGTGGGAACACTGCTACTTGTTCCCAACTCTTTCAACAATGTGAAATTTGGGACCCAGGCAACTCTCATCTAATAAACAATGTTTGCTAGGGGTGGGGACGTAGCTCAGCATAGAGTGCATGCCTAGGATGCACAAAGCCCTGGGTTCAACCCTCTGTACAACAACAAAAGAAAGTTCTTGAAGGGTGTTACTCAATTTGACTCCACATTCTTCCTTTGTAAACGGAAGGGTGGACTTCCTTTGTTAAAAACAAGCAAACAAAAACAAAAACACCAAACAATTGCTGTGTGCAGGTGACTCATGCCTACAATCCTAGCTGTTCAAGAGGCTGAGATCTGAGGATCATGGTTCAAAGCTAGCCCGGGCAGGAAAGTCCATATGACTCTTCAGTTAACCACTAAAAAGCTGGAAGTGGAGCTGTAACTCAAGTGGTAGAGTGCTAGTCTTGAGCAAAAAAGCTCAGGGATTGGAAACAAGAAGTTTATTTATTCTTTTATTTTTGGCTTCTTTGTTCATTTGGGAAGGTAAGGGGGGGTTACAGAACTAGAAGGACAACAGGTGAACAAATGCAGCAATGGTACTTACTAGACACTATGTCAGAAATGAACTATACAACAACTTGTGGGTGGGGTGGGAGGGAAAACCTGAGAGACAGTGAAGGGGTGACATTTTCCAAAGAGAAATGTATTCATTACCTTACTTAAGAAACTGCAACCTCTCTCTCTATACACTATCTTTACAACAACAATTAAAAAAAATTAAAAGCTCAGGGACAGTGCCCAGGCCCTGAGTTTAAACCCCAGGACCAGCACAACAAACACAAAATCAAAAACAAACTACAATAACAACATACACACACACACACACACACACACACACACACACACACACACACACACACCCGGGGGCAGGGTGAAGGGAGGGAATCTGTTTTGCCTCAAACTCCATGACCAAATAAATGGAATGCTGTCACAAGCCTCTCTCGGAATTTCACAATGCAGATGAGCACAGTGGAGAAGAAACAGGTCCTGTGGAGAGGGAACTGATTGGCTATGTTCTCCCTGTTTATTTTGCCATGTGTACCCATGGAATGTTGCCTCAGATTAGAGTGTGCCAGAAGTAAATCCTGAAAAGAAAGGATGTAAGTGGTTTGATTTGGGAGGTGAATTTAAGTGACTCCTTAAGAATTTAAGATTTTACGTAGTTTTATTTGGGAGGTGAATTGACTGGAAGCATTGGGAGGACAAATGGGAAGTGAGGTTGGAAATGAAAGGAAAGCAGCTCAAGGTGCATTACTGAGCAGATTTACATTTCTGGACATGAACACAACATAATAATGTCTGTGGCACCTGTGGTCCTTAAACCTTTTGCTTTTTCATTCAGGATTCCTAATATGGAGCATGACGGAGGGGGTGACATTGATCAAGATGTATTGTACTTATACATTAACATGTTGACTTGAAACACTGTACAACTACTCAAAGATGACAGGAAAGAAGGAAGGAAGGAAGAAGAAAGGGAGAAAGGGAGGGGTGAGGGAGAGAGAGAGGAAGGAAGGGAGGGAGGGAGGGAGGGAGGAAGGAAGGAAGGAAGGGAGGAAGGAAGGAAGGAAGAAAGGAAGGGTCCCAGTAAAGCCTGGTACATGTGACATTTGAGGAACAAAAACTGGTACACAGAATACCCCCAGACATTGGAGAATTTCCACGAGTTCTAAGAAGCTGTGATTGAGCTGGATGTACAGAGTCAACATGACTCTTTAACTCTACAGTAGGTCAAACTCCAACAGGAATTCCTGTAAATGCCAGCAAGTACTAAACATATAAATCTCAAG
The DNA here is from genome assembly GCF_023159225.1 of Perognathus longimembris pacificus. Lineage (NCBI taxonomy): Eukaryota > Metazoa > Chordata > Mammalia > Rodentia > Heteromyidae > Perognathus > Perognathus longimembris. The sequence continues at coordinate 54,188,870 of NC_063170.1, forward strand.
GCTCAGCAGAAATAGCATTGGAAAATTAGACTGGGTGAGATGCTACATCAAAGAGGTTTGTCAGGTTCCAAACTTAGAGTTAGGTTCTAACTTGGTCTGCCTGTGAAAGAGCAAAGTTGTCTTTCCCACAGCCAGGGGCTAAGAGGATGGTGTCTTGACTGAGCCCAGGGGATGGGGGATGGGGTATAGGGCATTGTATAAAGATGGAGCTGGACATAGCTAAATAGCTCTGAGGACCTTGCTCTTAAGGGAACCTCACAGTCTAGGAAATCAGACAATGCAGAATCAACAAACCAGGAGAGAAAACAACTGGATGGCAGTAAGAGCTAAGACATTTAAAAAGAAGCTGGAAGAGAGCAGTGGAGGCCACTGGGTGTTCGTAGCTCATGCCTGGGCTGTTGTTAGACTCCCTGTCCCCAAACCCCAACAGCTGGGCACTGGTGTCTCATCCTTGTAGCTACTCGGAAGGCTGAATTCTGAGGATCACAGTCCAAAGCCAGCCTGGGCAGGAAAGTCTGTGAGACTCGTATCTCCAATGAAACACCAAAAAGCCCAAACTGGAGCTGTGGGTCAAGTACCAGCCTTGAGTGAAAAAGCTTAGAGTCAGCACCCAGATCTTGAGTTCAAGCCCCAGTCTTGACACAATCAAAAGAAGAGAAACAGCAACCAGGGGAGAATGACATTAGGGTGAATCCCTTGAATGGCTCTCATGGAAGAGGTCAAATGTGAATCACCTACTTGATGCAACGGAACAGAAAGAAGGCAATCTTGGGAGGTGGCCAGATGGCAAGTGCAAAGGCCCTGGGTTGAAAATAAGATGGGGCACTCGAGGAGCTAGAGAGCAGGATGGAGCATCATGAGGGGTAGAGTAGCCTTAGCAAAGGTTGGTAAGAGAGGCTATAGCTGGAACTCGCTGGTTGGAGATTTGCTCTATTTTCTACCAGTGTCCTTGTTCCCAAGGAAACAATCTCAAAGAACAGCTACAAATGCTTGCAAAGCATGTCCTGGTGGCCCCTGTCCCTTCAGAGGACCTTCACTGCCTTGTCTCCACGGAGGCTGCACATGCCCATCGGCCTCTCCTTCCGGACCTCAAGCAGCCTCACACATTAAAAACCAGTCTGTAAAAGCTGCATTTCATATTGCCTTTTGAAGGCACTTGTTCCAGCGAGAAATAGTTTAAATAAATGGCCCATAGTCTGGTGACATCCTCCTTCTCGTTGGTAGGAGGTGGGCAGAGAATACATATTCTGGTTCTGTCAGAGGTGGTGACAACCCAGCCCCTGCAGGTATTCCCTGGATGTCTACTGGGTGGGGGGAGGGGAGAGGCAGAATTTCCTGTGGTGAGGTCACAAGGCATTCCTTAGCACCCCATGAGGGCAATAGTGGGGGGAAAAGAAGGCTGATTCTTTTCTCTATTGCAAGATCAGTGTTAGGAGACCGACCAAGGGTCAGTGTTCCCTCAGATAGAAATCACAGCAGAGGGATCCATCAATTACAGGGAGGCAGCTCTGTTTCAAATGGTTCCTGGGCAACTGCTATGAGTTGAGAATTGTGTTCCTTCAGACAGGACTAAAGCACAGGTCTCCCCTAAGGGTGACATCTTGCAAGGCAAAGGTTCATCTGAGCATGTGATAATGTCCAATACAATGCAATCAGTGCCACAAGAGACATCAAGCCAGGCATTCCAGGAGAATGATGGCTTCCTTTGACATCATATAGCTAATAACTGGGCTGAGCAGACACATGCAGGATGCTTGTCACTCTGTGAGTGGCATTTTCTCAGGCTGTGCTGACGTGATGACACTATGTCATGTGATTGAGTACTATGAAGGGGCCTAGGTGAACAAGCTGAACGGGAAAATGAGGGCCCATCCTTTGCATCTTCAGGCATTGTACAACTCAGAGAGGTGTGTGTGTGTGTGTGTGTGTGTGTGTGTGTGTGTGTGTGTGTGTGTGTGTGTGTGACATTCTTGTTAAAGAACCTTCTTGCTCCTGCCTTCACTTCCTTTGCCTGTTGCTTCTGCTGCCTCATCAGCTTTTCTTGGAATATCACTTTTATCATGGCCCTAGACAGAAACTTTTGGGTGTGGCCATCCCTTACAGCTACCTGTAACAGACTGATTTATTTTCTGGTGCCTATTTGTTCACCTATGAAAGGTAGACATCAGTAAGACCAACCTGGGATGGATTTTATGAACATTGAATGGGTTAATACAAGTAGACACAACAGTGCTAATTTTATGATTGCTGATGTGGGTAATCATCTATGTGCCCACTAAGTGGGGCCAGCGTAGCTACTCCCATCGGCAAACTGACTGTTTACGCCCTAAGCCAACTGGCAACCATCCATAGGTAAGGCATCTCTGAGCCTGAAATTCAGGATCCCCTAGGTGCCTGACTCTTCCTACCTCACAGTGTTTTTCAAAAGAAAACATTAGAACCTTATCATTAGATAATACACGTTTATTACAAGTTGTGAACTCAACAGTAGAGACAGCAAGAAGTCTATAAATCATGGAGCTGTTTCCTCAACCCCCTACATTATTTTGTCTATCCTAAATTTTTGTTATCTCTAATCTGGATCCTTCTCTAAGATAGTCGTCAAACATTTGAGAATGAAAACCCTTCACAAAATAATAACTTGACAAAAAGAGAAAGGAATATATCAGAAACTAGAAAACATTAATCTAGCAAAAGGCAGGTGAAAAATCACCAAGTAGAGAACATGTGATTTTTCTCTGCCAAATGCTTCCATTTCAGGAAATAACTGTCATGGCTGTGGTCCAGCTCCATCCACAAGGCTTTCACTACACTGCGAGCTAACCCCGCCATGATGTGGAACAGGGGACCTCCAGGCCTCCACTGCCCTCTTTCCTGAGGCTTCTGCTGAAGCTACTCAAAAGTGCTCTTGTGGCCAGATGCTGGTAGCTCACACCTGTCATCCTAGCTACTCAGGAAGCTGAGATCTGAGGATTGCAATTCAAAGCTAGCCCAGGCCAGAAAGTCGGTGAGACTCTTATCCCCAATAAACTACTCAGAAAAAGCCAGAAGTGGCACTGTGGCTCAAGTAGTAAAACACTAGCCTTGAGCATACGGAGGCTCAAGGACAGTGCCCAGGCCCTGAGTTCAAGCCCCAAGACCAGCAAAAGAAGAAGAAAAAAAAAGAACAGATGAAAAAGCTCTTGTGTTATGGCATATGGGAGAGATAAATATAGACCGCAGCTTCTAGATGGAGATGAAGAAGGTGCATCACCTGGATCTACCAACATCTGTGTATGAGCCAATGGGTTCCTTTATCTTGTTTCATTTTTTACTTAAGTGCAATAATTTGGAGCAATCCCACAAAATAAGCATCATTTCCAGTGGATCTATCCTTGGAATCTGTTTTGCTCTTTTCACTTGTGTGTGTGTGTGTGTGTGTGTGTGTGTGTGTGTGTGTGTGCACTTGGACTTGAATTCAGGGCCTGGGTGCCATTGCTTATCTTTTTTCATTCAATGCTCAGACTCTACCACTTAAGCTATAACTCCACTTCTGGCTTTTTGGTGGTTAATTGAAGATAAGAATCTCATTGACTTTTCTGCTTGGGCTGGCTCAAAACTGTAATGCTCAGATCTTGGCTTTCTGAGTACCTAGAATTATAGGTATGAAGCCACTAGTGCCTGGCTTTCTTCTTGTTGTTGTTGTTGTTATTATTATTATTATTTTAAAAAACAAGGGTCTTACAATACAAATTTTAATACTTGTTTTCCTTCCTGATCCTGCTATGACATGTATTACCTGTGGTTACACTCTAAGCCTTTCTGAGAGTGAAAACTTATATTGCTTCCTATCCTGTGCCAGTCTCTTGCCCCACAGAGGGGTATTTCAGAGGGGTTGAGGGTTGAAAGTCACCTGTGCCATACATCGTCAACCCCTGCCTCACTCTGTTCTATACCACCCTGCTGGAGGCCATCAGCTTAGATACATTCACCATAGGTCAGCTTGAACTTTTGCCTTTCCATTCAATCTACAAACCCTGAATTGCCCATAGATATCTTACCTTTTTTTTTTTTTAGTCAAAAGAAATCCAAGGATGGGCATATTGTGAATTGATGGTAATACAGAGCCACGTGACATGAGCAGCAATTTCAGGAACTGGAAAAAAAAATGATGTACGGGACACATCTGACTGCCAAATGACCATTTGCAATGTAATTGAAAATTTAAACTGCTATAATAACATGGGTGAAATAACAGCTTTGATTCTTAAAGAATATTTGAGGTGAAGTGGCCTTTGCATTATGGCTAGCATAGGGAGATAATGCAGGCAATAAAGCATTTGCTAGCAATTATAGTATTTGCTTGCTCTGCTTAGAGCTCTAAAATAATAGTCAAGTTTGTTTGGCTAATCTCTCCTTTGCATTTGTAAATTATTTGTATGCATTATCTTGAAGACAAACTGGGAAGGAAGATATTGGGGTGGGGGAGTTCTAGAAGACAGACCACTTTGTCTCTGGATGGGAAGAATACACTTAATTTACTAAAAACTAAAACAGACCACATTGGAACTCTATTAGAGAATGTTTTAATAATATTATTATTATTGTTATTATTATTATGAAAGAAGCAACACTGGTCAGAAAACAACCAAGGTTTTGAATGCGAGGCTTGGGGGTCACATCCACTGCTCCTTATTAGGCTGGTTGGCTTATAGCAAATCACTTGCCTCCTGGATTTAAACTCCCCTCTCTGCCTAGGGGTAATAATAAATGTCATGTCTCTTCTGTTTGTTGGGAAGAAATGCTAAGGAAATGTTTGCAAGTATTTAGAGGCTCTTGTAAATATGGCAAACCATAATGTCATTGTAGTATTAGATAATGTTCTCCAGAATTTACAGAATGCTCATATGTCCAACACATGGTGCCTTTGCTATAATTTCAGGTCACCTTTCCCACTTTACAACATCACAGATAGACCCAGATGCTTAGAAGAGCATAAGACATCCCGACTGGGGGGACTTGAAACCCAGCTCTAGTTGAGTGCTCTCAGCACAAAGCAGTCTCTCCCCTTGCTTCTGTTCTCCATGCACTGAGGATGGGAGGATGTCACCCACATTGCCCTTTGACACCCCCCCTTTTGTCAGATGACAGGCACGAATATGTTTATTACAGGAAGTGATGACATTCAAATCTTAGCATCCGTTAGTGACAGTAACCTCACAGAGACAATAGCTGTCATTTTTGGAACCCTTTGGCTGTGTTGGGTGGCTAATTCAAAGTCTTCATGCCTATCAATTATTAATAACACAATAACGATTAATAAGCCCACCAATTGTGTGAAGAAGGAACTATTGTTTTCTCTACTTGATGAAGACACAGAGGGATGGGGGAGCAAAGAATCTTGCCCTTCAAAACCCAGTAAGTACCCACCTGCGAGGTGGTGTGGGCTCCCTGGTTTCAGAGCTTTCCCTTAGCATCTTCATATTGTGTGACATCTCTTTCCTGCATTTATCAAGCATATGTCCTGAGTTACCTTCTTCCCTGTGGCTTATACTTGTCAAATCTTAACAATCCTAGAAGGAACCCGAAAGGATATCCAGTTATCTTAGTCCATTGTATGTTGCTCTAAGAAACACCTGAGGCCAGGTAATATGAAAGAATGGAAGTTGATTCAGCTAGTGGTTTCTGTAGGCTGGAAAGTCCACAAGCATGGTGCTGGCACCTGCTCAGTATCTGATGAGGGCCTCATACTCCATCCCACAATGGCTGTAGGCCTGCGCATTATAGGTAGTATACTGTGTGCCAGCTTTCTTCTTGCTTCTTATAAAGCCATTAATGCCATTGTGGGGCTCCCATTCCCATACCCCCCAAATGCTTCACATTCAAACATCCCTAATATATAAATTGGAGGGCTGTGTTTTCAACTTATAAACACCTATAGAAAACATTCAAACCACAGAAACATGTAAATTTGAGTTTTAAATAAATAGAAATGTTTTTATTGTAAGTATATGCTATTGATTGCTTTTCTGAAGTTGAAATTAAAGTCAGCCAAGCATTCTACACTTTAGTGGCAACCTGGTCCTTGGATGAAAAGACCAGAAGCAATTTAGCTCCTCTGTTGAGAGCAACATAGAAAACATTAACTCCTACTACTTTTGTTTTCAATTTCTCCTCTTTCCCCAAATTGAAGGCATATGCATTAAAATAATAATTATTATATTATTAATGCCTTAGAAGAGTATCTCTCTGCCATGTGCTCCCAAAGATTGGATTATCTAAATAGCCTCTCATGACAATCCACTAATAAATATGCCCAGTTAATTAATTAGAAACCCAAGCCTCAGAGTATTTGATAATTTGCCCACAGGCACACAACTAAATGCAACCAAGTGAAGCATCACATTTTAGTCTTTAGGCAGTATGAGAGCCATGTTATTGCAAATAAAGTTTTAAAACTAAGGAAATATCAGTCAAGCCTAATCTAAACTTCTATTAATGGTAAGACATACCCTAGCACTTAGGGCACAATAAATAACATAGAACCATGAAGCCCATCAGTATTAAAGAAAAGGCCGAGAGGGAAATCATCTTCAGAATCACTAAGTAATGTAGTAATAGGGTGGTCACAAATATGTCCATTATTCCTTCTCCTAGTGATATTGTTATGGTGCTACCATTTTTAATGTGTTTGTGGTTTTTTTTTTTTTTTTTACTTATCAAGTTTTGTTACTCCAGATATTTTACTGAGAACTGTATCCTTTCAAATAAAAATAACCAAGAATTATAATTTCTATTGGCTATATGGGAAAATGGAGCATCTGAAACTTAATGTGTAAGGTTCTATTCTATTTCTAACTTGAATATAACAGAGATAATCTGGCACTCCAGTTTTATATGCCTTCACAACATATCTTTATGAGAGATACATGACTACATGGCAGATGTAGGACTACTAAGCTCCTTGTCATGCCATTTCAGACATTACTAGTTGATCCCAGAACGTTCTCACTTTGAGTCTAAAAATAACTGCAAATGACTTTAATAGACACAATCCTGTGGGCAGTCAATATGTGTTGATTGCAATTGTAGCTGTTAACTGTTTGTCTGTTTGTTAACTCCTCCTGCATCACCAACTCCTGCTCAACTCCCCCTTTGGGGTATATAGAGGGGGTGAATGCTGGGGATGGAACCCAGGACTTTGTATTAACTAGGCAAGCACTCAACATCTCCAGCCCCTCAACACTCTATAGTGACAATACTGCACGTTCAGTCATGAATGTTGTGTGATTACTGCTACTTCAAGGGTTGCATAGTAACTCCCAGAAAGGAGGTCCATCTGAGAGGTGATGGGTTCACAATCTATGGCTCAACTGCCCCTTAGAAAAAGACAAAGACATGGTGTCTTGTTAAGAGTCCAGAGTTCTCAGCCAAGAAGCCAGTCTTGGCTATTCTGGATTTTGCTTCTCGCCAGAGTGAATATGCACACAAACCTGTACCAACAGGACGGCCTAGGATTCACCTGAGTCCCAGGGCTTCCCTTTCATTTTCAGATGGCATGTTCTCACAGGCCTGATGACTAGATGAGGACTGGGTGCGCCCCGAGATCGTGACATGGTATGGACTTAGGAGGTTCATCACCCTAGCTTCCCAAAACATAAACCAACCCAGTTGCTCCACTTTCCACTGCTCCCTTCCCATCCCCCTTTCTATTCTAGCCCACATTGAATGATGTTTTCCTTTTTTCTCAGGAAAAGAAGTTAAGGCTGCAGGGACACTCCCAAAGCACTGTTAGGAAAGTTCAGGAGGAGACCATAAAGTAGGTTAGGAATGAATAGAATCAAAATTAAAGTAGGAGGAAAAGAAAAAGTAACCCTTTAAACCCAAGAGAAAAGGATTTGTGGGCCACATAAAGAGGACGCCAGATTTTTACAAAGTCCCTAATCTTCTCTGGGATCAGTTTATCAGGCCCAAAACACACCTTGAGGGAAGACAAATGCTATTCACAGTGCACAGACAAAGCAAAAATATAGCAAGTCTGGAGAGGCAGTCCAAGCACACAGGAAGCTGAAGGGTTTCCCAGGAGAGGAAAGGGAGAAAAATCCAAAGTCAAAAGCATAATGCAAGTCTGGAGGGAATGAATGCTGTGAGCTGATCTGAGAAGTGAGAGTCGGATGTCTACACAGTGACAAGACACAGTAGAGAATGGCTGAGTTCAGACTCTGCAGTTTTACTTCTAAAGACCAAATCCCAGATCAGCAATTACAAGCACTCATTTTAATTCTCTGCTTTATTGTGTCATCTATAAAGCAGGGACTTTCATACTAACTGCCCATGGTGCTATTTTGAGAATTGGGTGTGGTGATGTAGTACCTAAATAACTTATTAAATGTAAGCTATTGCTCTTATCTAAAAATATCCATAATATATTGGTGAGATTTTTTGAAGTTACAGAATCCTGTTCAGTAATCTCAATTATAGAAAAAAATCACTTTATTCATATGTACATACTCATAAACACAATCATGAAAGCTTCGACAGATCCAGATCCAGACTATTAAACCTCAAGTCACAGAAATGACTGCAGTGTGCCTTATATATCTATGTATAATGTGGGATTTATCTTTATGACCATGTGCTATTTTATTGTGAAAATATTAAACACTAAAAGGAACATATCAAACCATTTTTGACCTTGAAGCCTGGGAGCTAAAAGAGAGTAGAACAGCCATGATACAAGAATCTGATATCCCTAGCAAGAACTTATATGACCAGAGAGCAACAAGACTGCTTTGGTTAAAAAAAAAAATCAAAAAGTGGTCAAGTGACTAGTGTGCCTGAAACCTGTGGTTCATTCCCCACAACCTCAAGAAAAAGGAAGGAAAGAAGGAAACAAGACAAGAAGGAAAAAAGATAGGAAGGAAGGAAGGAAGGAAGAAAGGAAGGAAGGAAGGAAGGCAGGCAAGTTGCCTTTCTCTTTTTCCCCTTGATTCCATCTGTGTCCTTGGGGGCCCTAGGATAGTGACACCCCCCTTCAGGTCCTTTCTGGAAACATACCTAGACACACCCAGAGTTGTACTTTACTAACCTCCGAGGTGCTTCTCCATCAAATCAAGATGACAACCAAGATGAACCCAGCCAGTGACCTAACCTTAAAGGTATACAATAATCTTGGAAGTCAGGAATCAGAAGACTGACTCATGGTGGGAAGGAACTCTACAGGGGAGAGGCTGAGAGGAGGCCAGGATTGTGAGGGCTACCATGGGCAATTGTGGAAGCAATTCTGGGCAGGGATGTTGTTATTGGGAGAGGTTATCAAAGCCTGGGTTGTTGATTGAAATTTTTGAACCATTGTAAAATCATATGTAGCCCTGTCTTGTGAAGCAGGAGATTACTATTAGACCTCTATGGTGTGTGGAATGGGGTGAGAATCTATTTTCCATTTACTCTCAAACTTGGAGAGTCTGTTTAAATTGGAACATCAATGAGTTGACTCCTCCAAAAATATATCTAAGAGGACTTACACTATGAAGTGTAGTGCTTGCTACTCGCAGCAACTATACCAGTGAAGACCATAAATATTTACTCGATTGATGAATTTTAATTTTTCATATAAAAATCACAATTATTTCATGAAGAGCAAGAGTATCCAGACAGTGTCAAGGATGTGATATTAAACTGAGAAATGTTGAGGAGATAGCCAGAGAAATAAGAGTGTGCACGGAATTGTAAGTAGAGGGAAGAGCATATACAAAGGCCATGGATAGGTACATGTTTGGACCACTGAAAACTGAACCCCAAATCTCCTGTCCAGTAATTTGGGAGTTGTTGATAACTGTAATTCACTTGGCTCAACACTTGATTATGGAAAGTTAAGTCTTAACCATTTCATACCAAACTATTTCTTTTTTTCCAGATACTAAAAACATCAAGGCAAAGCCCCTTAGATCTCATAGGATAGGAGAACTATCTGAATTAGAAGAAAAAGTATTAACAGGATTTTACAGCTAAAAGCTTGTTTTTTAAAAAAATAAACTGAATGATCAAGAAATATTTTGAAGTGGGTTTTTTCATTTCTTTCTTTTTTTTTTTTTTTGACAGTCTTGGGGCTTGGACTCATGGCCTGAGCACTGTCCCTGGCTTCTTTTTGCTTAAGGCTAGCACTCTGCCACTTGAGCCACAGCACCACTTCCGGCTTTTCCTGTTTATATGGTGCTGAGGAATCGAACGCAGGGCTTTGTGTAAGCCAGGCAAGCACTCTACCACTAAGCCACACTCCCAGTCCTCTATTCTTATAAAGACTCACATCATAGTCATTAATTCACACAGGCAAATAATTAACGGAGGATGCTTGGCTATTTGTGCATACAATCAACCTCAGCCTTTTTCTTTTTCTTCTTTTGCCAGTTCTGGAGCTTGAGCTCCCATCCTGGGCACTGTTATTGAGAATCCTTTGCTCAAGACTAGCACTCTACCACCTGAGCCACAGGGCCACTTCTGGCTTTGATGGAGATAAGAGTCTCATGGACTTTTCTGCACCCCGCCCCCCCAAGCTGGCTTTGAGCCACGATCCTCAGATCTCAGCCTCTTGAGTAGCTAGGATTACAGACATAAGCCACCAGTGCCCACTTTCTACACTCTTAAATAAATAAACTCAGACACCAAGTCTATCCAAGTCTATAAATGAACACACACACAAAAACCCATGCTGTGGTCCCTTTAAGTCAAATCTGGCAATGTTCAGCTAGAAGTTACTCACTGTTCTAGAAGTGATAGTCTGTGTTCTGCCATAAGAGAAGAAGGTTTTTTTTGTGTGTATGTGTTTTCTTCCCTTCCATTTGGTTATAACAGTGAGTCACCATTAGCTGCAAAGCTAGACATGTATATTCACTCCCTGTGCCAGAAAGGCACAGGCTGGGATTTAAAATGAGATGGATTAAAAAAAAAAACCCACAACATTTAATTCACAGGTTTAATTAAACACAAGAAGCTTCCAGAGAGGAAAATATGGCCTCAACCACAATTTGCTACCTTTAAGGATGATTTTTCCAGTCTTCGTTCTAAAGAGGACAGACATATTAGAGAACTCATTTTTAATGAGTTGTAAAGCAACCATTTGCCCCAAATTGTAATTGTGTAATGAGAACTGATTCAAACAAAACTCCTAAACTTTGTCTGATCATACCTCACTTCTAAAAAGTACTTCTTTAAACACATTTACATAAACACAGCCTCAACTGTTTATGGCATCCATGAATATGATGAGCAAATATCATGTATACTAGCCACTAAGCAACTCTTCTTTCCAGTTCTTTCCCCTAAATGCAATCTTCCTAGCCAAGAAACCTGACTCTTATTTTCATAATGCTTCAGGCATCTGTTAACAAAGAGCAGTTCTTTCTGCCCCTAGAGTTCAGACAAGACCCTGCCATTGGGGCTAGAAAGTTAAGAGTTTAGCCTCTTTGTCTTGGTGAAACTGAGTAGTCAGAAAGAAAATAAGAGGGTAAAAACTCACACTTTACCTTTTGGGAAAGAAAACAGTGAATAAGGAATATGAGCACAGACTTTTCAAAACATCTCTTTAATGAAGTTAATATAGAGAACTCTCTAAATGGATTTCAACATATGCATTGGGTTCCTGAGGCCAGGCTGGATTGTCTATTAATTGCTCCAAGATCTTTCTCCTGTCTATTGTTGTAAGTCCTGATACCCAATGTTCTTGATTTTCATGAACTGTGCTGAAATGTGGCTGCCAGGACTAAGAGATAAAAGGGAGATACGCTCTTAGATACTGCAAGTAGAGATAAGATGAGCTGAGAGCCTTCTGAGAGAGGCTGAAAACAACAGGGTTTGGGTCTCATACAAAAGAGAAACAGTGTTGAGTACAGAAACCAACCTGGTTCTTTTTTGAAAATGAAAAACAGAGAGAGAGAAAGATTTCAGTATGTACAGGAGAGTTTTCCATTTTACTAAAGGGATTTTTCAAAGCATATTGTTCAACAAATATTACTTTGATGTGATTGTTTGTCTAGTAGGCGAGAACTGTTTGTAATTTTATGTTCTGCACTATTAGAACTCCATAAATTGTTAGCAGCAGTATTCCAATGGTGGTAAGAACATTCATTGTTGTAGTTATCTGTAATTAGTGATGGGTGTCTTAAACAGACAGAGCTTACAATGTACAAAGGTGAGTACTTTTCAAGAGGCACTCGTGTGTGTGTAATTTCTTATTTCTACATGCCACCCACAAAAGCTCCCCTTTGGGCTGGGGATATGGCCTAGTGGCAAGAGTGCTTGCCTCGTCCTATACATGAAGCCCTGGGTTCAATTCCCCAGCACCACATATATAGAAAACGGCCAGAAGTGGCGCTGTGGCTCAAGTGGCAGAGTGCTAGCCTTGAGCAAAAAGAAGCCAGGGACAGTGCTCAGGCCCTGAGTCCAAGTCCCAGGACTGGCCCAAAACAAAACAAAACAAAAAGCTCCCCTTCCCTTTGCTCCCTCTCTCCTTCCTTCCTTCCCTCCTTCCCTTCTACTTTCCTTTCATTTCTTCCTGTTCGTCCTGTTGAATCTATTCTTCAATATTTTGGTACATTGGCACCAGTGGGGCCATCTTTACCTTTAACCAATACTTCCATAATTGCTTAAACTTGTTCCCATAATGGAAACAATGGCAACCAGAAAGAGATTGTGGTTCAGCATATCTCCTTTTCTTATTAAAGAATCCTCTTTAACTTGGGATCCAAGTTTTCCAGAACTGGCTTGTATCTTTTGGTTTTAATGGGGACTGCCAGTCAGTTGTCACCCACTTATTTTTTCATATGGACAATTATAAGCCCCAGCTGGGCCAATCATTCATCATGCTCCAGGGGATTCATTCTGACCAACATAGGCCAATGAGAGTCTTGTTTGGAGTGGATATTGGGGGAGGTACACTTTTTATCTTTAAGAAGTGAGCCCAGAAGCTGATTTTTTTTTGGCCAATCCTGGGGCTTGGACTGTCCCTGGCTTCTTTTTGCTCAAGGCTAGCACTCTACCACTTGAGCCACAGTGCCACTTCTGGCTTTTTCTGTTTATGTGGTGCTGAGGAATTGAACCCAGGGCTTCATGTACACACGGCAAGCACGCTACCACTAGGCCATATTCCCAGTCCCTGGAAGCTGACTTCTTTGGGCCTAACCTTCTGTATTCATGTCTGTTGAGGAAGCTGTTCTGAAGACATGGAAGCAACCCAAAGAACAGAGAGAAGGAGAGTGTGAACTTGAGCCCTGTCTCTGACATTGGTCATTCAGCTCTTCCTTCAACTCTAAGAACTACCTAGGTTGTAGCAATAAAGTGATTAAACTATAAAACAGTGACATTTGATAGGACTACAATATGAGCCACATCTGTAATTTTAAATCTTCTAGTAGCCATGTTTTTAAAAATAAAATTAATTTTAATATTCTACTGCATATAAGTCAATACATAAATATTATCATTTATGTTCTCATGAGTGCAAAAATCACTAATGGGACACTTTTTCCATCCTTCCTTCCTTCTTCCCTCCCTCCCTCCTCCCCCCTCTCCCTCCCTTCCTTCCTTCCTTCCTTCCTTCCTTCCTTCCTTCCTTCCTTCCTTCCTTCCTTCCTTCCTTCCTTCCTTCCTTCCTTCCTTTCTTTCTTTCCTTCTTTCTTTCTTTCTTTCTTTTTCTTTCTTTCTTTTCTTTCTTCCTTCCAACTATAGTATCTCTAATCTCCAAATCCAAAATGTCCTGAGTACCATGTTGGTTCATGCTGGAGTTCTGATTTTTAGATTAGGATTGTTCAACCAGTAAACTCAATATAAAGTATTTACAAATTGGAAAAGTTTTGAAATCTGAAAACTTCTAGTCTCGAGCATTTTAGATATGGGATAGTCAACCTATATTAAGTCTTCCAATGTCAGTATGTATTTTGTACTCATGGTACATGACAATTTGGACTAACCACAGTTCACATGTTAGCTTCAAATGTAAGCAGCTACGATATTGGACAGTGCAACTGTTTCCCTCATTTCAATCCTGACTCTACCACTAACTCATTCTATGGTCTTGGGAGAGCTAGATGACTGAGTTGGACCTTGGTTTCTTCCCCTGTGATGTGGGAATATCAATCAATTCTTCATCATTGGGTGAATGAGGACAGGAAGAAGAGCAGACTAAATAGAGACCGTGATCTCACTGAAGTATATGCTAGCAGGGTAGCAATGCTCAACTTGCAGATACAAATACAGATCTGAATATGTTATATAGTCCTAAGAGTATAATAAGACAAGTTTCTAAGATAGCATGTAATAAATATGGAGAGGATAGAAAGGAGTTAAGCTGAGTATCAGGGAGGACTCTGAGTCAATTCCTGTTTAGCTCAATGGTGGAATGGGAGCTAACCACATCACCAGTCAGGATAAGAAACCAGGATTTATATTCCTAGGGACCAGTAATGATCATCCAGAATGAAAATACAGAAACTACAGAACTAAGTAGCACCGCAAAGACTTCCAGATTGTAACCCATAGGCCAGCCCCCAGCCTTGAATCCCTATTCTGTCTCAGGGCCATGAAGTGTTAGCAACAGCTGTTTAGCATCCTGCACAATTTCTCAGGGAGTCTCTGCATTGGTTCCACCCATCCTGGGAGAGGATTAAAGAGAGAAAACAAACTTGATTGACAGAGGTTCAGTAGGCCATGGTGGCATTTACAAAAACAAAGCAAGGTAATTTCAGGCAACTGTGGTTTGAGAATAGGCTGATTCAAGTGCCAGGGGGGTCACCCCAGCAGATCTTCCTCTCAGGTATGTGGGTTTGGGACAGTCCTGAGCTTGTGAGGTCCTGCACAGACATACTCTCTGGGTGGTGCACCTCTTGCTGTTATAACTGCCAAGTGCCAAATTTGTCCTGACTTAGGGCTGGGCCCACTGCTGACTGTCTTGCTTTTTTATTTTTTTATTTTTTCTTTCCCTCTACCTATTTCTCTTTGAAAGCAAATTGCCTCCCCAGGCTATTGATGACGTGTCTCAGGCAGCTGGCCTGGCAGCTTTCTGAGTGGTTTTGGGTTTGCCTGGCAGGTAAGAAAACTCAAGGAGGTTAGCTGCTTTATCACAGCAGCCAAGAGTTCAGAAAAGAGCTGTGCCAAGCCCTTGCTCAGTTCCTATGTACATCAGCTCCTTTTATCCACAAAACAGCTCCAAGAGATCCACAACCTGAAGCTCAGTTCTGCAAATCCACACAGAATGTAAGTGGTGGCTCCAATATCCTTTGAGTGGGAACACAAAGCCTAGACAGTTTCATGTGACATTCATAATGTCTTTTATAGGGAACACATGCAAGCAAGGGAAGAACTTGGTTTGGTATCTCTGGAGACTCTGACTTCACATTTGTAGGTCACCATATTGTTTTCCACATTGATCCCAAACCAGTTCCAAAGACAACAGATAATGCATGGGGGGTGGGGGGGAGTGGGGAGGGAGACTGCCCTTTAAGGGCATGAGGTGCATCACTGGGAAAAGAATCCAGAGAAAAACAGGGAATTAAGAATTTGGATTTGCACTGAAAAGCCAGATGCTAAATTCATTACTAGATGCCTTTAGGAGAGTTTTTTGCTCTTCTTCTTCTTCTTTTTTTTTTTCTTCCAGAAATGCAGGATCATAGATCGAGTCAAGAATTTGAACACAAAATAGAAAGCAAAACCAGATCACATTATTCATCCCCAAAAGGTCAGACTTCTATCTGGAGCAGTAATTGGAGTTTAAATTTGGTAGCATCATATTAAATTCATACACAAACCCAAGGGAGGCTTCCTTACAGCCTTACATACTTTCTATCCCAGCTCATCCCAGTGTACTCTTGGAACCTGCCAGGCTTAAAGCTTTCTCTTGCCTTATATTGAATCTTTGGTTACCTCGGCTCTTCTTGCTACATTGGACAATAATGTGACCTCTCATTTTCTGTGGCATCACATAATAGTACCTCAGCTCTATGTTCCTGTGCAACACACTAGCAAAACAACACACATTTCTGACCCCCACAGGTTCTGTGGGTCCGGACACCAGGCCCAGCTTACTTGAATTTTCTGAGTCCAGGTTTCTCACAGGTTGTCCAGCCCTGTAATCCTTGCACTCAGAGCTAGATCTGCTTGCTGGCTTCACTTAGTGACAAGTGGTAAAGGGGCTGTGTGAGTCACTGGGTATAGCACTGGTTTCCCAATACAAGCCTCCTGGCCTTTAGTCATTCAGCGAAGCCCACCTTTAGAGCAGTAACTCCCTATCTTTGTGACACTGTAATTCAAGGCCTGCAAAGTACATGAAGGAATATTTATGTCAAGTGATTTCTTTTGTATTTGGAATACTTGAAATCCTCACTTAAAAAAAGAAACATCTTAGCTTAAATTTTAGGTCTATTGGATAGAGAAATCAAGATTCATTTTAAGCCAGTCATTAATATGCTGCTTATTTGCATGTAAATAAAATAGAAAAAATATGAAAATATACAAGAATATTAACATGCATTTATTCCCTATAGTCTTAGAAGCCACTACTAAAAATGTAATTCAGGGTTTTTATTTCTCTAGCCTTGCTTTTTTCTTGCATCATGAAAGTGATAGCAGTGGCATTAAGTATTCCAATGTTAGGCACACATTTTACGTATTTCATCTTTTCCTATTCTCCCAACTGAACAGTGTCCCTTCTCCTTCTCTGACTCCACTGGGATTTGAACCCAGGCTTCAGTGGTGCTAGTTTCACCCCACAAAGCCATTTCTCACATATCACAGTCCTAGGGCTCTGCATTGAACACAGAACACAGAGAAAAATCTATCCTTCAAATGTTCAAATGTTTGAAAGCTGTTGGTTATTTGTGCAAGAAAAGGCTTCCGCTTCTTTGGCCTCTAAACATAATTGCTGCAGGCTCCTCTGAGTCCTTGTGGGGTAACTGAAAGAAAAAGTTTCCCAGTCTTCAAGCCATGGTGTTAGAAACAGGTTGATAATCAGAATTAGGTGGGTGCTCCCACAAGACACAGGGTCCCAGTAGCCCTTTCAAACCCATGGATCCACAGTCTCAAGGGTCAGAGCCTGGAGAATCTACTATAACCATCTCTACAGGGATTCTGATGGCTAGCCCGGTGGGAGCTGCTAGTTTGTCTCCAAGACCATGCTTCCAAATAGAAGCCCACTCCACAAAGTCCCCAAGCTTGCCACCTTGCCTCCCGTGGCCTCTGAGGAGGATGCTTTATGGAAGCCACTGATGGAGAGTAAGCAGTTTGGCTGAAAGAGTAGCAAGAGGATTTCCATGGCTAAGGAGAGTTTATCTTTTACCTAGCCTGTCATGCGTCTAATCCTACCATCCATTCCACCGGATTTAACCAAGACACACTCTCCTCTGGATGCCTCTATAAACTCCCTTTCCAAACAGTAAATACAACAACGACAATGAGGGTGAGAGCTATAATGTTTATAGGCATTGACAGTATGTTTTATACTTCCTTTCATCTCAGCAACTTTACACAATACAGTTTATTCCCTCTGTTCCACACATGAGGAAACTGAGTCTCACGGAGGCTAATTAGCTTGCAAAACACATTCATGAAGCAATTTAATCCATATCATTTCAACTCTAGTCCCTGGTTCCTTCTACTCCCCAATGCCTGAGTCACCCTGCACAATATATTCTCAATACCTTTAGTTCTCCACCTTTGCAAAGAAGGGAAAAACAGCCACTAACTTATGAGGTGCTTACTGAAATTAAGTAGAATCATCTATGTAATATTAGATGTGAGTGCAGTATACTCATGTTGTATACCAGGGCTTCCTACATGCATGGCAGAAAATGTTTGACCCCCCTAAATGAAAAGGTTGCAAATACTTTCAGAAAATGCCACAAGCTGTGTCTACCCCTGGGATTCTCAACACCCGTTACCATTTTAAAGACTGGAAGAAGTCACATAGTAACAGGATTTAGCTTTCCTCAGAGCTAGAAGATATTCTTATGTTCACAATCATTTAATTTTTACTTAATATTTTCATCCTGCCCAGAAGAAAAGGGGCCTTTTCTGCCCAACTTGGAATGGAATTGCTTAGATAATCTTGCCCTCAGCTCTTGCTTGGAAAAGGCCCTGCTACAAGAACATACCATTAAGCTCTTGCTTTGATACTGGCTGTTAATCCCATAACCCAGCGTGACATTGTCTCTTAGCAACGTCCTGTCCTTTTCCCCTTTTCATTCTTGTGCCTCTAACAACATTTCCTCTCCTCTGGTTTCTCTTCAGCCTCCAGCTTTCAAGGCCCCTTAAGCCTCGCGTACACAGAGGAGCAGGAGCTGAAGGCTCGTGCACGTATTTATGTTAATAGCACTGAAGGGAGGAACAGACTGTTCTGGGGGCTGCTTTCCAACTGTCACATAAATCAGTCAAGGGGAATAAAAAAAGTTACTATTTTCACAAAGACACTGCAGAATAGAGCAGCAGGTCTTGGCAATGCATGGCTTGCAATTCCCTCCCCACACCCCGCCCTCTCAGCTGAGCCTTCTGGGATAGCTCCCACATTTCTCCACTCTTGTGTAATGTCCAGGCAGAGCGGGATGATCGTTTCATAGTTGTGCATGATTTCCACGTCAGAAGGGGCCACTGAGATCATCGAGTGTTCAATCAGATGGAAAGTTCTAGTAAAGGCTAATACCTTGGTCCTTTCCCATGAGATTCTGGGCGAATGTTTGGTAGTGGGGTGCAGGAGCATGGCTGAAAGCATCTTGATGACACGATAGCAGGCAGGGCTGGGAGCCTTCGTGTGTCACAGCCTCAGAGAGAGAGATGGACTGGGGAGCTGAGGCTAAGCTTGGATAGCACAGGGAATTAGTGGCTGGTAGGGCCTTGACTCCCAGAGCTGCTTTCCATTCACCATGTCAAGCTACTACTATGTCCTAGAGCAGAGCAGCAAAAAAGACCTAGGCCATGGTTTTTTTATAAGAGCTGTGTATCTAATCACTGGGGATCCCTTATGAATGTGCACTTGCTTTTCTTCTTCTACCACACTTGCTGAGCTAGTCTTGCTGGACCTCAGCAGCATACAGATTTTGTAAATTGTGAAAAAAAAAAACAAAAAACCCTAGTGTCAGTTTTTACATATACCCTCATCTAAAAACACTAGTGTCACAGAAAGGAAATCAGATTGGTATGGAAGCTGGGGCCCGCCAAACACTCCATGCTATGGTTCAGATAGTGTTTTGCCTTCCTTGGGTGTGTGGGCTGGAAGCTTGGTCCACAGTTGAGAGGTGGTAGAACTCATCATTTTAAGGCCTTTGGCATATTCAGCTAACATGTATTAGTACCTTCTGTTTGCCATGCAAGGAATATGTAATGGGCAAAAACAGATGATACAGAATAAAGTCTAAACACTAAGTAAAACAATGAGGTAGCACAAAAGGAAACACTGGAGAGTGGAGAGCAGGTATGCATGTGACTTAAAGTATAGGCTTATAGTTTAAAGATGGTGCTAGGGACAGATAAAGTCAGGTTTGATGGGAGAAAGGAAAAAAACAGCTCTAGCTTACTCCTTGTCACATTCTCCCCCCTCAAACAAATGGAGGGATGGGTGATAAATCTACTACTGATTAAAAGTACCTACTATTACACTAAGCATTTTTAGCCATCATTCCTCAATAATGCCATAGGGGTCTGTTTCTCAAATGAAGAAGTTGAAAGTCAGCAAGGGCATCAGAGCTAAGGCCAGTCAGTTCAAGATCAGCTTCATCCTAAACGGGATTACATGTAAACATGGCCTCAACTCTTTACCCCTTGCTCTTTGGACAAGCACATACATGGTGCTGCCTTTTCCTCTTAGACTGATGAGGAGTATGGGAGTTTAAGATGTGGAATGGGAAAGTACCTAGCTGAGGCATCTCTGACTTGAGAAAGTCACCCCGTTTCCCC
Organism: Perognathus longimembris pacificus; assembly: GCF_023159225.1. Lineage (NCBI taxonomy): Eukaryota > Metazoa > Chordata > Mammalia > Rodentia > Heteromyidae > Perognathus > Perognathus longimembris. Next base: position 54,208,781 of record NC_063170.1, read on the forward strand.
CTCCTGAGACCAGACACAGGCAGCATGGCTGACTTGCTTGGTTCTCTCTATCTTCATTTTTTTTTTTTTTTTTTTTTTTTTTTTGCCAGTCCTGGGCCTTGGACTCAGGGCCTGAGCACTGTCCCTGGCTTTTTCCAGCTCAAGGCTAGCACTCTGCCACTTGAGCCACAGCGCCGCTTCTGGCCGTTTTCTGTATATGTGGTGCTGGGGAATCGAACCTAGGGCCTCGTGTATCCGAGGCTGGCACTCTTGCCGCTAGGCTATATCCCCAGCCCCTATCTTCATTTTTAACATGCCTCTGTATTTCTTTCTTTAGAAGTCAGAACAGACTATTCTGGGAGAAGCACAGTCCCTGAGAGCAATACCGTTAGCAAATGTTGCTAGGTTAGGTTGGCTTTTTGTCACTCTGACAAATACCTTACCAGGAAGATTCATTTTGGCCCCAGTTTCAGAGATTGCAGTCCGTGGTTGGGTGGCTCCAATTTCAGAACCTGTGGTGAGGCAGAATATCATGGTGGAAGGACATGATGGAACAGAGTCATTAACTTCAGGGGTAAAATACAGACCCTAACAACATACCACAACAACTTCCTCCAGTGAGGCCTCAGCCTTCAATAAGGCTATCAAATTATAAATTTACTAGTGGATTAATCCACCAATGAAGTCAGAGTTCTCATAGTCCAATCAGCATTCAATTGCACCACCAACTGGAGCCAAGTTTTCCACACATAAACCTTTTGATGGAGGATTGGCAGGACACAAGTCTAACCTAAGACAAAGCAGTCAAGAAAACTCTGGAAGTTCAGAGTTGTTAAATCCCCAGGGGGACTTCTCTTCACTGAGGAAACAGAGTCACCCGGCTACCAGAATACTTTTGTAGGGTATTCATGAAGAACTATTCATAAATTTGATGGAATATTGGTCCTGAGTGGGAAACTGTGGCTCTCGTCAATGGTCTCCCCTAAGTCGTCTTCAGTCCCTTATGCTGCAATTCCTCCTAAGTGTCAGAAGCCATGTGGTAAAAAAGAGCTCGCATTCTGTCCCCGTCCTGCTTTGTCAGGGAAGTACTAAACTCCTGTTGGCAGTATCATCCACACATGTGCAAGTTTGAGATCCTGAGGAGAAAAATGTTAGCATCTTGTTAGCAAAGTCCTGAATTTATTTCATAACCTCCATTTACCACTTAGTCCAACAAACCCCCAAAGACATGGACTGTTCCTTTGTACTCACTGTACCGACACATATTGAATGTATATATGAGACAATATTTATGCATGACAATGACAACTAGTCTTTTAAAGAATTTTTATGTTTTGGAAAAACACTGTGCATGGGCATTCACTTGTTGAAAATCATTCAAGAATCTAAACAACACCATTTGCAGAATACAGTCATTTCAACTCCTGATTCTGCAAATGAGGAAACAGTAGCAACAGAAGTCCAGGGATGTGTCCAAGGTCAGGACTGGTGAGAGATGAGAATCTGACTCATGCCCAGGTGTTCTGAGCCAAGCTCTCTCTGTTTTCTTCCAAACAAGGAAGGCTCTCTGGCAGCAGATTCACACAAAAGTTCAGTAGGAATATATTCCACCTCATGTTCCCATATCTCTATTTACTTGAGTTCTCTATTTCTCTCTCTTTGTCTCTCTCTCTTTCTGTCTGTCTGTCTGTCTGTTTCTCTCCCTCTCTCTCTCTCTTTCTGTCTCTCCCTCTCTCATTCTTTCCTGAGATTTCAGTTTACTCCAGCGTGAAAGACCTTGTTATAAAGTGGTCTCAAATACATGTGAGTCTTTAGTAGAGGCTTCCCAAAGAAGTCATAGTAATAAGACCTTAGTAAATGACTCTGGAACTCCTGTCTAACGACATGTCCTGGTGCTTCCTCATAAACAGTCCTTGTGAGGAGCTGCACCCAAGACAGCATTCCATGACAGTATGAGTACACAGAGAGAGGGAGAGGGAGAGGGAGAGGAAGAGAGAAAGAGAGAGAGAGAGAGATGATCCAAGCCACTCATCCATATTCTATTTATTCTTTATGCAGTCATCTCCCAGTCCCCATGTTTGTGAGGCCTTATCCAATGCCTGGCACTCCACTATGATGCAGAAGACAATGTCACCCAGGCCTACATAGTTCCTGCCCATAGAGCCCCATCTGATAGAGGTAGACATTGGACAGGGATAGATGTAAAAGACATGTTTGAGAGGGAGTCCTGAAGGATTAGGGCCTTGACTGTGTAGCCATAAATTGGAAACTACTTCAATGTGTACCAACAACTGAAGAGAGAAATATTAATTAAACCATTTTGCTGTTTTTGGTGTTTATACAAGAGAACACCATACAGTAGTAGAAACCGGTGCATTGACACTACAGAAAAATTGGAATAAATCACACCAACAGCACTGAAGGATGTTTGGTACAAAAATGACAGCATAAGATTCCATCTTATAGAACTCAAAAACTAATGAGGGGTGTTAAAGGTGGGACAGTGAATATCCTTATTTTTGTTGATAGTTTTTGTTTGGGGGCATTACTAGGGATCCAGTCCAAGGCCTTATGTACTCGAGGCACGTACTCAATCTCTGAGCCACATCTCCAATGATTGCTCCTTGGGAAAAAGAAAGAGCTAGTGCACATTCTGGAGGATTCTGGAAGTTGTGTTATTCTGCTTCTTGAACTGAATATGACTTCATGAGTGTTTGGCATATAAAAATGCATTAAGGTTTTCACTTATGACTTGTGACTTTTTGTTGGTATATTCTATTTCCACACAAAGTTTACAAAACAAAATAAAACCATACAATCTTGACATCGAATCGGTTATTTTCTTTTTCAAATCTCCTCTTTGGCAGTTCTAACACTGAATGCTCTCTCCAAGTTTCAGTTTTACCATACATAAAATGAGAGAGGGATTTCCTTCCATGAACCCCGCCCCCCTTGGCTCCCCAGTTTTGGGCAATCTGTAAAAATTCATCTTTACAGCAGAGGCAAGTAGGGAAAGATGGAGAATAAGCCTTGGGACATTTGCTGTTAGGATTTGCGGAAGGCTTCCAACATTGCATGTGTCCCATGTTCAAAACATTTGTTATAGATTAAACACACAATCAATGAACAAGGAGAGAGAACTCTATCTTCAGGGAACACGCACGTAGCTAATCCTTTCCCAGAGCACTTGTGGGATAAGTGAGAATAGGCCAAATACTGCTTCTGCCAGACATCATCCTGTCACGCCAATCCAAACACCCTGTGATTGGAGAGTCAGCAGTTTAGGAGGCTGGACCATTCCTGGTAGGAAGGAGGCAACTACTACACTCATAACTGAGCAGGCACTTCCTCTCAAAGGAGGCTGATTTGTCATTTTCCTTTTCCCACTACTGGAAGTCCTTGAATGGCAGTCTCCCAGAACAGGAAGTTTGACATCCGCAGAGATTCTTGGCATGAGAGGAGGAAAAGTACAGCGCTTTGTGCCAGCTTCTATGTAAGAACCAGGAATATAATTTCTATAGTGTAGCCTGTGATGAGTTTGGCCTTCACTCAAAAGGCCTTTTCCTAATTATGTTCAAGCTTTGCTGGTAACCTCATGACAGGGACACCAAAGAACACTCTAAGGGCCTGAAGCAGACATATTGTGCTAACTTTATTTAAGCCTAAAGAGATGGCTCTTGGGAGTAGGAGACAGCCTGTGGTGGGGAAGTAGGTGGTTCGGGTGTCATCCTGATTTCTTAGGATAAATGAGTCTCCTGGAAAGGGTTGAGTCGCATAGAATGCTCAAATTAGCAACTGAAAATAGGCAAACACACAAATCTGACGGGGGATGGGGGGTGATCCTAGGGCTTCTACATCAGCTCTTCTAAAGCCATCTAAGGTGAAGGACCAGTTCTATGTTTGGCTGCATTCTGTTGTGATATTAATTTCCAACCTTCTACAGGAGAGCCATTTTAAACATTCCATAGAAGTGAATGACAGAAAATGGAATAAGCAGACAAGCAAAATGCAAACCCCTATCCTGGCAATTTGCTTCAAAGGACATAATTATGTCAAGTGGCATCACAGTTCTGAAAATTTCCTCTTGGTCTGGGTGTTGATTAAAGTTGTGAAGGATCTGTAGAGCAACAAGCAATGCCTGTGTGTTCCCAAAGTGACAGGTGGAAATCTGTGCGTTTCAGAAGGATTTCATGAAGGAGATGCTCTCACTCTCCCACAAACACACTTGTTAGGGAATTAAGAGACTTAATGCCCAAAGTAGAGGACAAGCAGGAGGTAGGTATGATTATAAGGCAGGAGGCTCAAGATTACAGGAAAGAATCAGATAAAAAAGAATCTCAGAAATGGAGATTCTAGTGATAAAGCAATTTGGGGTAATAAAGGCATTGTTTTCATTAAGAGTAGGAGCCAAGAAGAATTAGAAAATAATCAGATCAGCTGAGCACTAGTGGCTCTCACTTGCAATCCTAGCTACTCAGAAGGCTAAGATCTGAGGATCATCATTCGAATCAACTTGGGTAGACAAATGTGTGAGACTTTTACCTCCAAATAACCAATAATAAGCCAGAAGTGGAGAGTAGAGGAATGAATCAAGTGGTAGGATGCCAGCCTTGAGTGAAAAAGCCAGTTGAGACTGTAAGGCCCTGAGTTCAAGTCTCAGTACTAGCACACACACACACACACACACACACACACACACACACATTACCAGATCAATTGTGTTAGGAGATAGAGTGGTCTGCTTGTTGTATAATAAGTCCTGATACTCACCAATGCACATACACTGCAGCAGGTATCAATGTTCTGGTTCAATTGGAGGACACTGGGCAGGTAAAGTATTCCTTCCCACCCACTTCCTCTCCCCACACTACAGATGGAAAATGGATTTTCACAAAATCAACTTCGCCTTTTCCACTAAATACCAAATAGAATAGCTCATCTCTCTAAAAAAAAAAAATCGTCAAGTTTCTTGTAGGTAAATTTAGAACAAAATCTGACAATGACAAATTGAACTAGACAATTACAATAAGCCAGTAGGAGACAAAGGTGTGAAACTATTTGTTTAAAGTTATAGCAATAATTTCTCACTGAAGGAAATCAACCGTTCTTTGATTGTTTGGGTAGTTTGCAAAAGACACCAACTCTAAGTAGGTAAGACAAAAGACTGAAATTCTACCAGCATTTCTGTGATATCACCCACAGTCACAACAGCTATGCATGGAGAGAATTAGCAGATGAAAAGCAAGAACACTTGGTACAGGGTTGTATCCATGTGCTTTCTCTGTCTCTTCCCATTCCCCTTTCAGACAGACACACCTAGCAGTGAAGTTACATATGTGGTGTTTATGTGAATTCAAGGCACAAGGGAGGGCTCAAGTCATGAAAATCAGAAGAGGAATATAAACATTTCAAAATTCAGGTCATGTTGCTGCTCGAATTCAGAGTTTCTAAGGAAACAGCTAGAAGGATGATTCCATTCCCAACTTCCATCTCAGGAATAAAGTGCTTGCTATAGGCCAGAGGAATTGTGGAGAAAAATGCTAATTTGTGTCATATTAACATATTGCTTAAGACGGAACATGAATACGGGGAATAGGAGCCATCGGACACAAGGAGCAGACTCAGGCCTGAGGGGTTAACTTTTATTTCTGAGGGGAATCTGAGAGGAGATCACTCCAGACACTCACTAATTAGAAAACGTATTGACACCACCAGAGACTTGTTGGCAATGAGAAGCAGGGTCAAACTTTACATGGTAGGGGAGGTGAACTCAGAGAAATGGAATCCTAAAAACATGTTCAGGAATGTTTTTGCTCTGTTTGGAGACAGACAGCAGTTGCTGGAGGAAAGGAAGAGAAAAACGGGCACGTAGGTAGATGTGAGATGCTCTCATTCACAAGACCTGGTGGAATCACATGAAAGAATAATATTCTAATTGACCTATTTCAAATCAAACAGCCTTCAAAGGCCACCTTCCTCCTGGGTGGGTGTTCAGACAATCACCAATGCATCCTACATCCTTAAAACACTCCTTTCTGAGCTCATAATTTTCCTAGAGGCAGCTTCCTGCAAATGTAAGGAATGAATGTAAAATGACGCTCCTTTGGGAGTTGTAAAGACAATCTAAGAACAAGTCATTTCAGAGTAACAAACTTCACAGCTGGAGACAATTTCCACTGCATAATGTGCTTAGCCCTGAAACTAACTTTTCCTTTTTTTTTTTTTTTTCCCTCTTACTCAGTTGTGTCATTATTTTACTTACCTCATCAGGGAGATCATTGTTTACAAAGCGAATATAAAATGGTCTGACTTTATCTTTTTCTAGATAATAGCTTCCCTTCTTCCCTTCCCTATCACAGCAGGGTTAGGCCCCAAATGGGTGATGAATTTCCCAGTGTGACAGTCCCAGAGGGAGGAAGGAGAGTAAAACTAACTAGCTGATTACCAATAGGGAACAAATTGGCCACTTGAGGCTCGAGTGGCTAGAATGACAAATAAGTAAATGAAAGTCCTCATGGGGAACCAGATTTTCTGATTAATCCAAGTGCCAGGACCAACCAATTGACAGGTTTCTATGCCTCTCTCTCCTGCTGGGTGATGATTTACATCTGATTGGCCATCATTCTGGATTGAGGGAAGTCATTTCTAAAAGGGTGTTTGGAAGACTTTGAAGTACTTAATTACAACCAGGAGGCTCTTAAGGGGCTGATCAGTGAAATAGAAGATGCTCTGGGTTGGGCTTACAAAATGTTTCCTATATAAAAGGCTCCCAGGATTGGTTGGATTGGTCTGAGTTTTCATTCCATCACCCCATACGGCAACCTTCCAACATTTTCTGGACACTGCAAGAAAATAAAAATGAGAGGAGTATTCTTGGCCAAAGTGTCCACATGCTAGGCAGACTCCAGAATTTCAACATGTGGGTAGATTTGGACTTCCTGACAATATTCAATTACTAAAAATAGAGATAACTTGGAAGTCCTTTGAAAGGAGGTCATTTTTTCACCAGTCTTCATTTGTACAAATCCATCAAGATAGCTTACTGGTACCAAATCATAGATTAGAGAAGAGATAAGATAGATTCATCCACTGAGTGCTCCCACATGGCTATAGCCGTAAGAAGGAACTCTCAGAATTACAGAAGAGAGAAGATGGAGATTTTAAGGCAGATAATCAGGATGGTTAGGGTTCAGAGAGAAGGGGTGCAAATGATGGAGAAGGCTATAGACATTTTTGAGTGGGAATCACATGAATAAGCAATAGCAATGCTTTATGAATAATTTTTTTAATAAAGTAGTTGCCTTGAACAAAGTGGATTTGCAGAACAAAAACTCTGGCAAAGCAAACAAGGAATCAGCTTTGAACCTAAAAGCACTAGAGAAACATGAAGGGTTCTGAGTAGAGTTAGAACTGTGTGAGAAGTCAGTTACCCTCATCTGACAAAAAGCAGCAGCAAAACAATATTCTTTGGGGCTTTTCCCACAGGCGAAAGCAATAGGTAACATTGCCACTTTGGATTTCTTTGGTTTAAGGGAAATTCAGTAGAAAATAAAAATGAGTACTATAATACAGAGCCTGACACCGAAGTCTATACTTACTGCTGTGTGGATGAATGAAATGGATCTATGCAGAATCAGAGCACAATAGTTGCCTCAAGTCAATGCAGATGACTTAACCCCTTAGAAGAGGCAGCAATAGATAATTATAAAAGAATCAAGTTAGGAGTGATGTGAACATGAGCATCTAACTTCACTTATTTTTCCTTAGCACTATTGAGATTTGAACTCAGTGCCTTGTAACTTCCTACCTCACACCTCGGCTCCTTTTTTGCTTAAGTTATCTTCCACACAGTCTCCGTTTCTGCTTAAGGAAAAACTTGAACCAGGTTCTTCCTAACTCTTACTTCTCATGTTGATGGGATTATAGACACTCACTACCATATCTGGCTTGCTTTTTGAGACAGATCTTGCTAGCATTTTTTTTGGGGGGGGGTGGGCACACTTGGGCTGGCCTCAGCCTGCAGTTTTCCTATTTCTATCTCCCTTGTACCTGAGATTATAGATGCATGGTATTATGCCAAACATCTATGCTAAGTTTCACAATAAGTTTTAATTACAAAAAAATTTTTATGAGTATTTTGGGGAAAGAGATGAAATAATACATCTTGTAAGTGTCAAAAGAGTTCATAATCCAACATAAGATTAAGCACCCTTGCATTTTATTCATTTAAAATAAGATTCTATAATTCTGAGATTTTTAGATAATTTTCCTCCTGGGAAGGACATTTGGAGTATCTGACACTATCACTCTACCAAGTTTGTTCCCTTGTAGGAAACCCGTGGCTACTCAATTTGACTGAAATAAGGAAATGAAGTTATTCCTGCCAATCCAGCCTCATATTACAGCAATCTGAGCAACATCAAGACACTTCTTCCCAAGGGAATAGGGTAGGTAAAGGTGTGACCTGTGGAGCAGCCCTTTCTGTAGCCCTCCTCCATTTCTAATTCTTTCTTTAGGTGAGAATGTTCATGGTGACCTCTGTTGTAAGCATAATGGAAAGGATTACTAGCTAATGATGGGGAAAAGATCATGGAAAACTGACTCACTTCTGCTATTATGGCTCTTCTTCAGAACAATATACAATATTTTTGTGGAAGGAACACATTCAATTGTGGCTCTGAGTTGGGAACTTTAAAAAAAATGGTAGGAGGCTGGCCAGCTGATGTGAACAGAGAAGAAAATGCCATCATTTCCCAGGAGTATTGTTCATGTAAAATTACAGCATGAAAAGCTATTCCTGCAATTTATAATGAGGCAGGACCCTTATTAATGACTTTTGGCTTAATCTACTAATGAATCAAGATTTAAGAAATAAAAGACTTGCAATGTAATAAAGAAAACTCAAGAAAGACTAAGTCACAATCAAAATATCGTTCTTATATTTAATTTTATAAACTCAACTGTTTCCTTTTCTTTTTTTTCCCCACAAAATAACCTCATTTCCATACTGTTTCCTTTTCTTTATACCCAAAGAAATGTATTGTGATTCATATCATTCTGAATAAAAGAATAGATACTATATTCAATCTAATATTAATAAAGTATAAATGTCAACTTATAAGAACCCTACACAGACAAGAGTAGATATGCTTGGTGAGAATTTTGTTGTCTACGAATGTCAGTAAATTTAATTTATCTTTCTTGATAGTATCTGTCATATTGAATTCATGATCTGATTAGCACCACAAATAAACCACCTAAAATAGTAATTACAAATAAGAGCAATGGAATTTATTATGATTATACCTTTGTTCTTCCTTTCTTCTAATTTATTCCTCTTTTTTTCCTTGTCAGAAGTATTTTTGGTGGTACTGAGGTTTAATCTCACAGCCTCCTGTATACTGAGGCAATACTGTACTACTTGAGACACCGTACAGCCAGCCAGCCCTCCCTCCTAATTTCTTCTATGTTGTCATAATTCTCCTTACCTCCGCATCAGGGAATGCCAAACAGAGAGACCAGTTCTTCTAAGGAAGTGCATTAAGAACTCTAATTTACTTTATTTATAAAGTCCTATTGAGAGTAATAAAAAATGAGTCAAGATCACTCTACTTAGCACCTAACAATTCTAGACTTGTCTGTTTCTTAATGTTTTATCTCTTCAGCATGAAAATCAGACAATTCTGCACCTCTAATTTTTTTTTCTGCTGTTGGCAATAAAAAAAATGTCTCCTGGGATGAAAACATGGCTCAAATGGTACAGCACCTGTCCAACAAGCACAAGGTTCCAAGTTTAAACCCCAATACCACCAAACAAATCACTCCAGTCTGCTTTCCACTGAGCATGAGAATCTTCTGAACACAGAATTGGAAAAGTAAATAAAATCTATGGGTTTACCCTGGGGTTAATATAGTGGCTTTATGTGCTGTAGCTTATAAATAACAAGATGTTCAGCTCAGTTTTCCACAGTTATTTGGCAATAGGAAGTGACCAAGGGTGGGGGGGAAGCTTACACTGAAAACTGTCCCAATATTCAGTGGCCTTTCTCTTGTAAGTTGCATGGGATTCTATGGTAAATCCCAGTTGGGATCTTCTAGTTTCCCAAGCAACCTAATCTTTTCCCATGCTGTTGCTTATGTTCTGAGGGGAACTAGCTCAATTTGTATATACTGTGATCATGACTTGGTATTCTAAAAACAATTGCTATAGACATCAGGCTTTTCTCTTTTTCATAAAACAAAATAACATGATTCTACCGTGGTAGAATCTGAAACAGCACTGAGGTCAGATTCTTAACATAGCAAACATCACAGAGAAAGTGGGGTCAGTTACCAAGGACACAAAGTATAAACCATTCTTATCTCCATCTAACTCATGGACTTCCTGAGTAGAGGACCTGACCTGACCGTCAATGGCGTTCCCAAATAAGAACACACAAGCTCACTTAAGATAGGCCTAAATGCAAACTGAATTGTTGGGCCATAAGGACTCATTGGTATTGCCAAAGCAAGATTAGGGTCACACACTTATTTGATGGTTGAAGATATTGAACGTGGTATAATGGTTAAACTGGCTGCCAGAAGCATCAGGAATTTGGCATTTCCTCTTCTTTGGTCTATAAAACACAACATGGTATTTTCTCTGCATTCTCCAAAGTTGTTTCTGTGGAGATAAGTTTTTACTAGAGAAGCACTCCTTCCCAGTAGTGTTCTGGGGTTTTGTGGTGCTTTCAAGGAGCTGGAGGGGGTAAATGGTTTTTTAAACTCATTTATGGGCTCCTGAAAGTAGGCTAAATGCTAAGGGATGCTGCTATGCTCTTCATTCATTCTTCACTATTATTCTTCCCTCAGAATGTAGCTCTCCACGGCATGCATAAAGAAACTAAGTGACAGGGAAGTTGACCTCAAAGAAGTCCTCAATGGCACAGCAAATTTAGACTCAACAGAAACTCATTTCATTGACTTGAAATCTTGATTGTGTTCTACTCTGAGACAAAGAAGGATACACCCTTACCCTTACAAATCTAATTCTGGAGATTCCTCAGTCAGTGATAAAGGCTTAGCACGGGAGAAGAAGGAACCTTAAACAACGCAGGAGCAATTAGTTTCAGCTACTAAAATATTTATCTGGCTTTAGGAAGTCACTATTGATGTTTTTGATTTCCTTATTTGTCAACCAAGGCTGGGTCATGAGTAAGCAGAGGGGCTCAGTGTATTCCCTCTTGGGTCTGCCTTTTGAAGGATTCTAACATTTGTTCATATCATGGCCAGAAAAATGTTGAAAGATCTTTTCAAGATCTTTCCTCTCAACCCTACCTTTAAAATTGAGAATTCCCACAGTTCCATTTTAATCTTCCTGATTATCTCTGGCATTTCTTCCTCTTCAAGTAGTCTCATCCTTTCCTTTTGTAGCTCTTGTTTCAATCTACTCTTGCATTAATGCGGCTTGTATAGGAACGCTGTTAGCAAGGTTCATCCTTTTGTTTTCAACCCACTGGTATCTTTGAATCAATGCTGTTTCCTGTAGACAGTATACAGTTGGGCATTTTTGCACTTTAAAAATAATTTCTGCCCTTTGACTGGATCATGCTATTAGTCCCATTTAATGATATTATCTGATATGGAGATATTTCCCTCTACCCATTTTGCTTTTAGAATTCTATGATTCAAAGTCTTAAAATTGATCTGTTCCTCCTTTGCTGCCTTCTTTATGGCTCTGGAATGACAGTAGTTTATATTAATATATAATTAATATGCCAATAGTGATGTCAATAAGTATATTGTAATATTTGTATATTAATACAATAATGTATATTGCTTTGTCTTTACATTTAAAATGATTTTCTTAGTTGCTTTTAGGCTGAAAATACATACCTTGACTTTGATATTAAAGTCTAATTTCACATTCATCTACTAATTCCTGTGAAACAAAGGAAATTCACTTCTATTACATAATTCTATTCTCTCTACATTTTTAATATTATTGTTCTACATACTAAATAACATGTTACAAGCCAAATAATACATCATAATAATTTTTGTATAATCCTACGTGCTTTATGGAACCTAGAAGAGCGAAAGTTGATACGTAGATTTTCCCCTATCTATCTTCCTATATATACTATCCTTGCCTCAAATGTTCCTAGAAACTTCTCATTTCTTTTTACTTCTACAGCTACTGACTCAGTTGGAATCTTTCCCCCACCTGATTTTTTATTATTGTTGTTGTCACTTGTGGAGCTTGAACTTAGGGCCTGGGTGATGTCCCTGAGTCCCTGTGAGCTCAAGGCCAGTGCTCTACCATTTGAGCTATACCATCATTTGCATTTTTTTAGTGGTTAATTGGAGACAAGAGTCTCATGGACACTTTTCTGCCCAGGACAGCTTCAAACCATGATCCTCAGATCTCTGCCTCCTGAGTAGCTAGGATTACAGGCATGAGCCACCAGCACCAGCCTGTTTATTACTTTTGATGGGCTCTCTGATTTCATTCCCACCCATTTATATCCCTATTTGTGTCCCACACAGCCTCCAAAGGGGTCATTTTAGAGATGAATTTATTTCTCCTACCTATATTCAACTGCTTGAACTGCTCAATGGCTCTCCTAAAGCCTTCCCAAGAATCTGTTCCCTGCTTTCTGAATTGGAGTCACATTGCCCTACTGTACTGCCTGCTTTCTGCCTAGGACTCTCTCTCTCTCTCTCTCTCTCTCTCTCTTCTCTCTGCAGACCGTCTCTTCTTCTCCTTCTGTTTGTGATTGAATTGACTATCACCTTTCTAAGAAGCTTCTTAGGTAGCTTCTCTCTTATTCTCTGCTGCTCCAGCCCACTCATTTCCTCCGTAATTAGTGACATAGTTTGTAATTATTAACTTGCTTAATGAATTACCATCTGCTGTTTCACTAGATGCTAAATTCCAGGACATCCAGAACCACAACTGTTTCACTTATCACAGTGTAAGCAACACCTACAAACTTGCCAAGCATTGAATATGTTCTCAAAACTATTCTAATCAACCTACAAGTACCTATATGCATATGCAAAAATATATATACATACTACAAACATACATATATGTAATTATGCATATATAGGTACATATATATACCAAAACATACTTATTTAATCCTAATAAAGTCACTGTGAGAGTCATAAATTTATCTTCATTTTACTGCTGACTAAATGAAAGCACAGGGAAAACAAACGACGGTCACACAGCAAGTAAAAAGCTGAAGCAGGCTGTTCCTGACTTTGTGCTGTGAAACATTTCAAGCCCTTCTCAATGCTGTGCCAGGAATAAAGTAGGTGCTCAGTTTTTTGCAGTGTGAATGAATGAGAAATGAAACAGCAAGGCTATTATCCTTGGGGATAAGCCATGCTTTTCCCCAGAATCTTCTAGATAAGGGAAATGTTCTACTCCTGTGATGTTTTGTCCAGCACGCTTGAGCTACTTGTGGCTACTGAACACCAAGCATGTGGCTAGCTTGTCTCATGAATTAGCTTTTTTATTTTGTTTTAGCTAGTGGAAATTTAAATAGCCACAGCCATCTACTGATTGCTATAGTACACTGTGAAGTTTAACAGTTGTGACATTCTATTACCTTTGATGCCTGAAATTTGCACACAGTCTTTACAAAGTGAATTACAAAGATAGAACCCAATCATCAGCATGCACGTACACACACACACACACACGCACACACACACACACACACACACATTTTTACCTTGGAGCTCTCCACCTTCAATTTTTCAGACATCGTTCATCCTCCCACTGTCCTTCTCTGAGGCCTCCCCCTTCACAAACACCTGTAGCCAAGTCATTTCACTTCCTACTGCCTACCTGGGACCCAGAACTAACTACTGTAGCTCAGTTCCTGGGAGGCAGAGCAGGAAAACAGACAGATTGAGAAAATAAGGCTTTTATCTAGCAGCAAAGTGAGGAAATTAGACTTACAAACTAACTGTAGGAAGCCATTGGTCAAGGGTGGGTTGGTGGGCAGGCTTAGGATCTGTGTCTGCACCTCTAGACCATGCATGTGGTAGACATTACTGTAAAATGGCGCCAATTCTTCTCGCACATGGGTCAGGAGAAGCCATGCATGGGATCAGAGTAAGCAAACAGAAGCCCTACAAACCACTGAGGAAGAATCAAAAAAGAAATTGGTATCAATGTTAATCTTTTTCATGGAAACATAACTGATGCTACAGTATATGAAAATCAGACTAAGACTTGAATATCAAAGAAGATGAGGAAACAGACATGATATGTGCTAATTCTCCAAGTCGTGGGCAAAACTCTTCATATTCTCAAGTGTCTCCATCACTGGGTGGTGAGTAAGCATTGCTTTCCTCCCACCATTTGCATACTTGGAATCTCACTGACACTGTATGTAGGCTACAACAAAAAGATGCTGTTCCTTTGGATTTTGCTTTTGCTGTGGAATCCATTATCAAGCAATGTGCCTCTGTGTGTCAAAGAGCAGAAAAGCCCCACTTCCTTTTCGCAAATGGAATTGGGCAGAAGTCAACTGCCATCTCCATTTCACTACTAGATGTGTGCTAGTTGTAAATGCCATAGACAACCAGTGATTTTTTTTTTTTTTACACAAAGGACTTTCTATCTTCAGATTTGTCTTACAGCACCAAGCCTGTGAAAGTAAGATTTTCACTCAGTGATCCAAATGTCACTCTATAAATAGGAAGCATTTAAACATCTAGAAACACCCAGCTGATGACTAAGAGCTTTATCTTTTACCCAATAGCTGTTATCTGGGCAGAGATAAAACAACTTGGTCTTTTGAGTTTCTTAAATTTTCTCAAATTGAAATAAGGCACTGATGGCTCATGCCTGTAATTCTAGCTACTTAGGAGACTGAGATCTGTGGATCACAGTCCAAAGCCAGCCTGGGTAGGAAAGTCCATGAGACTTTTATCTCCAATTAACCACCAGAAAACCAGAAGTGGTGCTGTGGCTCAAAAGACCAGGCCCTAAGTTGAAGCCCCACAACCAACAAAAACAATTTCTCAAATTTTAACAAAAATGGCTTATTTTATGCAAAAATCAAATGAGATTTTCATCTTGATGTTTAAATCTTTTCTTATCCATTATATTACAGATCAGTAAGAGAAAAAAACAATTAACTCCAACAGAAAAGAACTATCCCAGTCTATCCTAGATTGTCTGAAACTGGCTGTGATGGAGAGCAGGTGATTGTAGGGCTGCCTCAAGGAAAGCAGTCCATGAAGTGAGGATGCCAGGCCTTGTGTACCAAAGTGATTAAAATGAGCACTAGCTTTCCCAGCCACATGCTGTGTTTATGGAAATAAGACAGTCGCACAGCTGTTCTGACCCAAAGCATATTGAAGTACCGTGTGTGTGTGTGTGTGTGTGTGTGTGTGTGTGTGTGTGTGCGTGTGTGCACTGTGCTTGAACTCAGTGCCTGGCCACTGTTGCTGAGCTTTTGTGATCAACGCTAGCACTCTACCATTTCAGCCACAGCTCTACTTCTGCATTATTATTAGTATTACTATTACTATTATTATTATTGTTTGGTTAATTGGAGATAAGAGTCTCATGGACTTTCCTGCCTGGGCTGGCTTCAAACCATGACCCTGAGATCTTAGCCTCCTGAGTAGCTAAGATTACAGGTGTGAAGCACCAGGCCTAGGTACTCTCAAGCTTTTTCAGTGAAGGCTGGAACTCTACCATTGGAACCAAAGCTCCTTTTGCTTTTTGGTGGCTAATTGGAGATAAAAGATGCATGGATTTTCTTTCCTGCTCTGACTTCAAACTGATGCTCAGATCTCAGGCTCCTCAATAGCTAGGACTGCACATGTGAGTCACTGGTGCCCAGCAACTCTGCTCATTTCAACAGTTAAAAACATGTGTATCATTTTCCCTTAGAAAACGATATATGATAATAGTGGCATTCAGAATGACTGAGTAATGACCTCAGAAGATGGATTGTTGCTGACTGTGTGGCTCAAATGCTATCTAAATTTACCTTCTGAGTGGGATAACAGTATTTTACACAGGCAAGTGCCCACATATAAACACTACGTAGTTTATGACAAATGTTAACTAAAGTCAATTCCCACATATATCTCACAACACAGACTTAGGTAAACTTGGAAATTCTCTTAGGAATTCAAAGAACTTCTCGCAAGCATCTTAGAAACTTTGATAAGTCCTGCAAACAGGGCATTTTGAGTAAGTTCAAAAAATTTCAACTTATTTGGTCTTAAAAACCATAGGCCACATACATTTGAGACAATTAAAGATTCTGTGTGGAACCTGTAATCCTAGCTGCTTAGAAGGCTGAGATCTGAGGATCACAAAAACTACCAAAAAGCCAGAAGTGGTGCTGTGGCTCAAGTTAGCCTTGAGCAAGAAGCTCGGGAACAGCACCCAGGCCCTGAGTTCAAGCCCCAGGGTACACTCGTGGGCATGCGTGTGTGCGCGCGTGCGGACACACACACACACACACAGACACAGATTATATGTTGAGAAAGCAACCTACTAATCTAAACATTTCTAAAAGTGGATTCTGAGTAACATTTCTGAAAGTGGACTCTGAGTATGAACTAATAATAAAAGTCACAATAAGAGCTCACTCCATTCATAAACTATGCTCTTGTGAGTTTGGTATACAGGTGAATGTCTTTATCCAGCATAATAAAACTCTGTTTAGAGATGAGCAAAATCCACAAATCATGGCTGTCTTTCTGTCAAGAAAATGCTGAAGGAAAGGTTGTACTTCACATGTGATATTCTCCTTCCAACTACATACAACACAGATATTTCCACCCTCTTTTCATTGGAGAAGAAACAGAATCTCTGAACTGCTAAATGAGTTTCTAAAATTATTAAGCAAATGATTAGCAAAGCTAGACTAGGGTGAGCCTGTCTGAAAACATGAACTCTTCACCCCATCCTACTTTTATACTCTTCCAAGGCTGGGCTTTAGCTGTAAAAGAATTGCCCACCCCCACTACTTCTATTGTGGCCAAATTCATGGCTATGCTACCCAGGCAGTTGGGTGTGGCCCAGGTGTAGCAGAGTATTTTGCCCTTGCCATACTGAAATTCTTAATAATTTTTGAACAAAAAGCCTACCCTGTAATTTTTCACCAAGGCTCACAAATTGTATAGTCATAACCAACACAAAGCTACATGTGTAGTTCCCACTCAGTCACTTTTTGCCTGCTCTTTTTGCATACCTTGTTTCGTTGTTCTAAGGCAGGGGAAGTAACGTGGGCATGGTAGTGCATATCTGTAATCCCAACTACTTGAGCGGTAGAAGTAGAAGGACCACAGTGCAAAGCCAACCCAAGAACAAAACCTTGAGACCCTACCTGCAAAATATACTAGAAAGACTAGGGCTGGGACTAAAGTAGTAGAGTTCTTGGCCCTGAGTTCAATCCCTAGTACAAGACAAATAAAATAGGGGTAGGCTTCTAATTCAGGAAGGTCACATGAGAATGAAATAAGAGAGTGAAAACCTGAAACATGTGTCTTTTCTTTTTCTTTTTCTCAACTAATTGATTTATTTATTGTCAAAGTGATGTGATGTACAGAGGGGTTACAGTTTCATATGTAAGGCAGCAAGTACATTTCTTATTGAACTTATTATCTCCTCCCTCATTTTCTCCCATCTGTCCCCCTTCCTAAGCCCCTTCCCCCAAGTTGTACAGTTGGATTACATCATATTGTCTTCTATGTATTGCTGTTGCATTGATTTGTCTTTTTCCCTTTTTCTCTCCCTCATTTTGATGTTCCCCTTCCCTAGTTCTGTTAAATATATATACAATACCCAGGGTACCAAATTAGTTATAGTGACATCAGGGGGTAAAACCATGGAAGAAAGACCAAAGAAAAAGGCATAATTTCACATGGTACATTGAAAACAACAACAAAGACAAACCACTTATTTCTGTAACTTGCAGTTCATTTCCCTTAGCATCATCTTATGTGTTCGTATGTACTAGCTATTGAGCTATTGTGATCATTTGCTAGGACTACTTAGACATATACTAATTAGTACCAATGAGGGAAACCACAGAGTATGTTTCTTTGGGTCTGGCTCACTTCACTTAGTATGTTTTTTGTGTTTTTTCCCAAGTCCTTCTATTTCCTTATGAATGGGGCAATGTCATTCTTTCTGATAGAAGCACAGAATTCCATTGTGTATATGTACCACATTTTCTTGATCCATTCATCTACTGAGGGGCATCTGGGTTGGCTCCATATTTTAGAGATAGTAAATTGTGCTACGATGAACATAGTTGTGCTGGTAGCTTTAGCATAGTCTTTCTTGTAATCCTTTAGGTAGAAGCCCAAAAGCAGGGTTGCTGAGGAACCTCCACACTGCTTTCCAGAGTGGTTGAACAAGTTTATACTCCCACCAACAGTGTAGTAGGGTTCCCCTTTGGCCACCTCCCCTCAAGCATCTGTTATTAGTTTTCTTGATAATGGACATTCTTACTGGGGTGAGGTAGAATCTCCATGTTGTTTTGATTTGCATTTCTTTTATGGTCAGTGATGTTGAGCACTTCTTCTTGTGCCTCTTGGCCATTCTCAGTTCCTCTTCAGAGAAGTCTGTCTTTAAGTCTTTAGACCATTTATTAAGGGGTAAGTAGTTTCTTTGAGGTTTTGTTTTGGGGGAACTTAATTTTTTGAATTCTAAGTATATTTTAGATATGAGGCCCTTGTCTGTTGTATGGCCAGTGAAGATCTTCTTCCAGTCTGAGGGCTTTCTATTTATCTTGCAAGCTATGTCCTTTGTCGTGCAGAAGTTCTGCAGTTTGATATAATCCCATTTGTCCAACCTTTCTTTGGTTAAAAGTCACTGGACTTAGCAAATACTCCACAGGCACTATTGTTTTTCATCCCAGGTGATACTGGGAAGTTATCTATTAACAATTTTCACTTCTAATATCTGACACCAGGAAAGCATAAAATAAATTTTACAAAGAAGAAAATAGTACATAGTCACGGATAATCTCAAAATAGTCACAATATCTAGCCTATACAGTTCATAGACCCTGGAGTCTACAGTCTAACAGTCTGAAGCTCGCTCATAGAGAGAGTTATGCCAATAAACTTTATAGCACGTTGGTGTTTGTTCTCTACCCTTCCTTTCCCTTCCCTTCCCTTCTTCCCTTCCTCCTCTCCTCTCTCGTCTCCTTTGTTCTCTGCTCTTTTTCTCCTGTCTTTTCTTTTCCTCTCTGCTCTTCCTTTCTTGTCTTTTATCTATCTTTTTATTCATCTTTTCTGTAGGCACTTTACTCTTGAGCCATGTTTCTGGCTCGCTTTTCCATTGGTTATTTTCTAGTAGGGTCTAGATTTATGCTGGGCCAGCCTGGGCTGTGATCCTCTTACTTTTACTTCTCTATAGCACTGAGGATGACAGATGTGTGCCATGGCACCAAGCCATTGCTTGAGAAGAAGTCTTGTAAAATTTTATGACCAAGCTGGCCTAGAACCATGAGCCATTAATATCTCAATTTCCATTTTCCAAGCAGAAACTACAGGCATGAGTCACTCTGCCTGGCTGGTGCCTTGGTTATCTTAAGTATAAAATGACAATATTAATAGCACTTGACCAAACAGGTGTTTGTACAAGTGAATTATTTTACCTGCTGCCTGACATGTAGCAAGTAGTCTATAAATGCCAGTTCTTTTAAATTGACCTTGTAGCAGGCTCAGCTGCACTGTAGTGAGCATAAGTAAATGTATATCTTACTGATACACTAATGGAGTAGTGTGTGGTATGATGGATGTAAACATTTGCTTTTGTCACCCACAGGGTGATTGCTGGGTTCACCACGGTTACCCTATACCAGGCAATGTGTCACACATTTTACCTTTACCAATTAAACATTTGCAAGACCTCATGACCATCATGACTATTGATATCTTAAGTTACACTGCATCAAACTGAGACTTGGAATAGTTAATTGTCATGATTAGGCACTTAGTAAATGACAAGAGTCAGGGTCAAATTCTAGGGCTAGTTTCCTCTACTTTCCATAGACCAGATTCTAATACCATAGTGTATTTAGACTCTTAAAGAGAATTTGTTTTGGGATCATCGGTTTTCATTTTTCTAATTTGAGAATGTTTAGGGAGAAATTTTGGGACTCGGGTGTGGAGGTTCATACCTGCAATCCTAATTACTTGATAGATGGAGATAGGAGGGTTATGGTCTGAGAGTGGCCCAGGCAAAAGCAAGAGACCTTATCTGAAAAACAAATAGAGATCAAAGTACTGGGGGGCATGACTCAAGTGATAGAGAGATTGCTTAGGAAGCTTATGGCTCTGAGTTCAATCCTCAGTACTGCTAGAAAATTTTTTAAAAAACAACTTGAGGGCTGGGAATATGACCTAGTGGCAAGAGTGCTTGACTTGTATACATGAAGCCCCGGGTTGGATTCCCCAGCACCACATATATAGAAAATGGCCAGAAGTGGCGCTGTGGCTCAAGTGGCAGAGTGCTAGCCTTGAGCAAAAAGAAGCCAGGGACAGTGCTCAGGCCCTGAGTCCAAGGCCCAGGACTGGCCAAAAAACAACAACAACAATAACAACAACAACAACTTGAAAATAATTGTGTAGCCACAAGCTTAATAGGGATGCAAAGCAGTAATAATTACTTAGTCCCATTTCAATGTTAGGCACTGTGATAGATTGTGGGAATCTAACAGAAGACCAAGGACCCAGAGTCTCCCCTCATAAAGCAGCATAGTCTGAGAAGCATTGACTCAGAAAGGCTTAGAAACAGGGTCAGGATTTCAGGTATTTCTGTTCCACTGGTTATGAAGCTAGGAGGTGATGGGCACTTGGCAGAATTGCTTATCTAATCAATGAGAATAAGGTCAACTTACTTATTTATAAGCCCTTTACCAGACCTGGGATTTTGTTGACTGCCATTTTCTTCTGCTGGGGCCCTGAAGAGACAAACCCATGCTGGAGGCACAGTTCTCAAATGCAGTGAAATGCAGAAAACCTTAGAAGTTTCAGGAAAAGAATCAACACCAGCCAGATAACCCAAGGGCTGGATCCAGAGCTGTAAGTTGGGCCCGAATCTACATTCTGAATAAGTCTTGTGAAGGATGCCAATAGCTGAACTGTGGTTTGCAACTCTGATATTCAAAGTAATTGCAGAACTTGGGAACTTAGCAGGAAAACAAATCTGGGGCTACATTTCAGTCCCACTGAGGCAGAATCAGCATTTTGTCAAGGTCTCAGGTGATGCTATATACACAGAAATGATCTCAGAAAGGGCCCAACTGGACCTGTCAATACTGCTGGTGATGGGGCTGGGGATATAGCCTAGTGGCAAGAGTGCCTGCCTCGGATACACGAGGCCCTAGGTTCGATTCCCCAGCACCACATATACAGAAAACGGCCAGAAGCGGCGCTGTGGCTCAAGTGGCAGAGTGCTAGCCTTGAGCGGGAAGAAGCCAGGAACAGTACTCAGGCCCTGAGTCCAAGGCCCAGGACTGGCCAAAAAAAAAAAAAAAAATACTGCTGGTGAGATTGTGCAGACCCTATGAAAGTCAATACAGGGGCTCCTTGAAAAACTACCATTGGAAATGCCATATGCTCCTGTTATACCACTGCTGATATAGTCCCAAGGAATGGAGCTCAGCATATAATAGAAATAGTTACAGGACACATAGAGCTATTTATATATCTGACTATTTACAATAGCCAAGTTAAAGAATCAGCCTTGGTACCATCAACAAATAAATGGATAAAGAAAATGTGGTATGTGTGTATGTAATGACATACAATCTAGCCATAAAAAAAAGAATGATTTGTGGGAAAATGCACAGAACTAGAGATCATAGTGTTAAGTGAAATAAGCCAGACTGAGACAGACACCTATCCTATGTGCTCTCTCCTATTGGAAGCAAGATTTATAAAGAAAGAAGGGTAACTATTGTGGAAGGAGAGTCCGGGAGGTGGAGGGAGGGTAACGAGAGGAAGATTGGGGCTGAATATGACTCAATTATTCAGGCATGAAAATGTCAAAATGAAGTCACACAATCAAGAAAATATAATCTATATTTTATTTTAAAAAATAAACCTTCAAGCAGGTTATGCATGGGTCATCCGTTTAATTGTTCCTATAGTGTAATTGCCACTCCTCAGAGCTGTATCTGGAAGGGTGGGTCTCAAATCACACTTGGCAGAACCTTGAGCTACCATCCCCCAAAGTCGCCTGGGGAGAGAGCCATTTTGTTGAGGCAGCCTGGACTGAGCGAGACCTCCAGGCTACACACTCCTCATCAAGTGCAGCCACTGTGCTTTGATCAGGTTTAGAAATTGGGATTACAGTTTGATTTCCCTTGAAAAGAAGATTTTGCTACTTTAAGATATATATACATATATATGTGTATATATATATATATATGTATGCATATTTTTCTCCATCAACCTGTTCTCTTCCTCAGTGTCCCTCAATGCCAATCCTCAAATGATCTAACAGATGGGTTTAGGAATGAACCTGGTTCCATTTCCCTAATCGCTTCCCTTGGGGCAGAGGAATGACCTTCAAAATGTGAAAAACAGTCTCTTGTTCCCAAGGGTACTGTGAAGTTACTTTCCTGTCCTATTTTAATATACAATGACCACGAAAGACACTAATGTGGAAAATTCTGAATTCAGCTCATATACTATCTCTGGTTCACCCTCCAACAAAAGCTCTGTGTATTTTTGTGTTTTCTTCTAAACCAAAACATTCCCACCAGATGGATGCTCTAAAATCTGCATGGCTGGGAGAGGTGTGAGAGAAATATGTGCCTGCATCTCTTTTCTATATTATGACTTCTTTAGCACATGAATTCACAAACTAACTCTACAGGCACTGAGCAATGGTAATTGCTAAAGGTGTGCCCAAAATGCTTGGTATAGAGATTGCTGGACTGCGGTGTTTACCTTAAACATCACATTCCCATCCACCAAGGGAACATTTGGGTGTGTAATAACAGATGTGTAAAGCATAGGGGACAATCTAGTATAGGTAAGAGCCCTCTCTCCCTGTAAATCATCCTGTAAATTGTCAGATGTCTACCTCACTCCCACAATTAGACTCAGTCTCAGGAGAGATAGGCATGCTGTTTTTGTTGTTGAATCACTCAGACAAATTCACCCAATATAGCCTCATCTGTTCTCAAGGGTGCCATCTTTATTAGGCTGAAAGAGTCCTGTGAGCACAAACCAATGTTTTTTTACATGTGTTAAAGGAAGAAGGATCAACGGAATGCATCAGGCCTACTATGTACCTGTAGGTCTCCCATTCCCAGAGAGAGCTTTCAAATCTCAAGCCTACTATCATCCAGCTGAAGGAACTGTGAGTGAATGTGTGATCTCTATTTGCTTATCTATACAATAAGCATAGTGGGAACCTTTGCTTCACAGAGATTTAATAAAACTCAAGTAAGATGATATCTGATCTTGTTTCCTATTGAGGTATAAATTTCCCAATATGTAGTAGCTCAAAATAACAATTTGTTATTGGTTCTTTATCTTTCTTTCTCTTCTTTCTTTCTTCCCTTTTTTCTCTCCCCATCTTTCTCTTATTTCCTTGCTTCCT
Organism: Perognathus longimembris pacificus; assembly: GCF_023159225.1. Taxonomy (NCBI): domain Eukaryota; kingdom Metazoa; phylum Chordata; class Mammalia; order Rodentia; family Heteromyidae; genus Perognathus; species Perognathus longimembris. The sequence continues at coordinate 54,232,362 of NC_063170.1, forward strand.
TCTTTCTTTTATTTGGGTATGCCAATACTGGGCTTTAACTCAGGGCCTCATATTCATGGATGATACTCTATTCCTTGAGCCACACCTATATGTATGACTTTTTGCTAGTTAATTGAATATAAGACTTTCTGATTTGTCTGCCTGGGCTGACTTTGAATAATGATTTTCAGATCTCAGCCTGCTCAGTAGTTAGGATTATAGATATGAACCACTGGCACCTGGCCTTTCTTTCTCTTTTTATTAGTGTATATATCAACTGCAAAAAGTAAAGGGTTGTATTGTTATATTTCCTTACAGGTATACAATGTACCCTGATCAAATCCACCTCCTTTATCAATTTCCCTCAGTCCCCTCCCCCTCCTTAAAACAATGTCAACAGATGGCATTCCATTTTTATACATATCATTAGTTTTTATGGATCTGGGGATTGGCAGGCATCCTAGGTGATTCTTCTTCAGAGTCTTTTACAGGGCTGAATTTGGAGGGTAGTGGAAGCTAGGTCATGTGTTCACTTTTTCACCCACATGCTTGGTGCATGGTTGAGAATAGCTGCTGGGTAGTGGCTAGGCAAGACTATTTATTCCAGATGGCTAGCTTGGATTTTCTTAGAGCCTAGAGTCCATGGGTTTGTTGACTTATTCTAAGGTAATATGCTTTTCCCTTGAATGAGAGTTCTAAGAGACAGAAGTTGAAGCTAGCAATATGTGAATGCTCAGGTTCGGAAATCATCACAGCATCACTTCCTGCTCAGAGCAGTTACAATGCTCACCCTATTTCAACGTAAGGCAAAACAAGGACAACTTTGCGACTATATTTTGTCTTTTTGTCCATCAGCATAAATAAAGCCTATGATAAAATGTCTGGCACAGTTTAAATGATACTATCTCAAATTGAATCGCTTCTAATAGTAATTAAATACTACCCTAATAGCCTCATTGTAATGCTGAAATTGGGCAATCAGGTCTGGCCAGAAGCACCATCTTGACCACATGGTAGATGGTAGGGTCTGGCATCTTGTCTTCATGGTGGGGGAAGGTGAAGCCCCCATCTCCCAGGTGATGGGCATACCTGAAGTCCTGAAGGCAAAGGTGGGCACTTGGCTGATGGGTTACTAAACCTCTCAGTCCAGTCCCTGGTACTAGGAGTTTCCTGTGACCCTGACCCCTGGCCTGACCCTATTTAGGCCTGGACCAGCTCAGGTGCCATTTTGCCATGCCACGTGTCTCCATGTTTGTATCCTGTTTCCTATCTCCTGGCTGTTCTCTGGTCACCATGGCATCCCAATTCAACTCTCCATGGGGGCTGAATTGGTTTGTTGGTATTGTTTTTGTTCTTTTTTCTCTCTCTGGCCTTCATAGCTCAGTTTCTTAACTCTGTTAAGTGTATTTGCCAGCTGCTGGTCTTTGAGACAAGAGTCCACCATGCAGTTGCTGGCCTTTACATTAAGGCTCCAAGATTCAACCTCTCAAAATGTGGCTTCTCTGTTTTCCCACCTTGTAGCAATGCCCCCCTCCCCACCTTTACATAAACTTAATGGGAAATAGGACCAGCAAAAGTGTGAGCAAGAAAAAAGTGAGCCCACCATAGTCACTGAAAAGAAATATCAGCTTTCCCGTGGGAGGCACTGAGTCATCCTCCATTTTTCCAGCACAGTAGTATCCCAGGAACTTTCTGTCACAACCCTAACCCCGCCCCCCCCCATTATTGTCAAATGGGGGGGGGTGCCAGGGAGACTCCTCTCATTGACAATGAAGGGTGTATTGAGTGTCGTTGTGTGAAGGTGGCACCATCAGCTGGTACAGGATGTGCAGTGCTGTTGTGAGTCACCGAGTGATATCATGCCTGCTAAGGATCTGATGCCTGCCATACTAATATTGTAGGAGTCTCTAAAGATGGCTGCTCTAGCATCATGTCCTTATGTTGTCCTCTCTTCATCGATTCTGGGTTGGTCTTTCTGTTCTAAAATCAGCTGAACAGATCACAGAAGCATAGACCCTGAACACTATCACAGAAGATGTACTGTGCCAATCCCAGGAACATGAAAGCAGAAGGCCTAGTAGCCCCTGCTTTGGAATCTCTAAGCCACTATGGAAGAAGTTTAGCGACTGAGTTAGAGAGAACTTGTACAGCCCACACAGAAAGAAAAATGTCCTGGAGAAAGGTAGGCCCAGTTCTCCCTTGATACCAGCAACCATGCAACTTACAGACATGTCTACAAATGTGCTAGAAATATAAGTTGTTACCAAGGCCATTGGCCCCAGACCTCAGGATTCAAACAAGAGTAGAACCAACACCTGCTGAGCCCACTTACTGTGGACTTCAGGGAAACAATAAAAATTGAAGTTATTTCAGTCTACTACCTACTGGTATGGTTTGTTTCAAAACAATAGTGAACCATATCATATGAAAAGAGAAAATAAATAAAGTAATCTTAAAGAATGCAGGGGGAAAAAACCATGGAAAGAAATTCCACATTCATTCCTGATAAAAGAAAACAAAACATATTCAAATATACTTGTGATAAAAGGGGTTTCTTGGGAGAAATGAACTATAATTAGCAATGAAAGGAATCCTTTCATGTGATGCAAGGATTTTCAGAAGTGCTCATAGCAGTCATCATGCTTGATTCCAAATGCCCATGTGGCAGTCAAGAAAAGTGGAAAGGTACCCAATTATTATATGTCTAATCCAAATTACACCTCAAGTGCCAGTCAGTGCACTGAGACAAAGAAAGAAAGGGCATAATACTTGGGAAGTACAGAATTGTTATTTAAAAAAAGATACAATTTTGTTTTATAAAATCCAAAACAAAGATCAGATATATTATTTTCATTAAGAGAATCAAATTTTCTGCTTGCAAAACCAGCATTAAAAACTGATTATATTGCTATTTAGACAAACCAGAGAATAAGACTTTCTGGAGATAGCATTTATTATGGCATCAAAAAAAACAAAAAAACAAAAAAGTTTAAGCCTGCTTAAGTAACTTTTAAAATGTTATTAACAGGCATTAAAAATATCTACCTTAAATAGTCATGGATTATAAGCTTTAATACTCTAACCCACCAATGCAACCCAATGAAATTTACTCAATTTTGTTTAAACCCAACAAGTTCATTATAAAACATACATGGAATTCCAGAGGATGAACAAAAGAAAAACAACCACATGAGAGGACATGCCATGCTCTATCAGTAATCAATAATTATGAGAATTAGCAACAATTATCTGTGGGTCAGACTTGGGCAAAGATACCAGTAGAAGAGAACAAGTTTGGAAACAGCCCACAATGTGTGGGATGAATGTCTTGTGGAAAAACAGAGAGGTCACATGCAGTTTGGTAGGGAAAGGACTGCTTTAATAAATATTGCTGCAATAACTGGAAACACATATGTAGGTTGAACATTCCTCATCCACAAAGCCAAAATCTGAAATGCTCCAAAATCCAAAACTTCTTTGAGCACCAGAATGACATCACAAGTGAGAAATTCCATACGTCCCCTCATGCGATGTAGGGTGTAGTCAATGCAGGCACTCAATACTTGTGCATCATTAAAATTACTCTCAGGAGATGTGTGTAAAGTGTATGTGAACCATAAGTGAATTCTGTGTTTAGACATGGGTTCTATCCCCAAGATATCTCCTTATGTGTAGCAAAAATTCTACAATATGAAACACGTTAGACTCAAGTACTTACAATGGCAAGTGTTTCAGGTAAGGGATAATCAAAGTAGATTTAAAAAGAAAAGAGAGGATGGGCACCAGTAGCTCATGCCTGTAATCCTAGCTACTCATAAGGCTGAGATCTGAGAATCATAGTTTGAAACCAGCTTGGGCAGGAAATTCTATGAGACTTATCTCTAATTAACTACTACCAAAAGCCAGCAATGGAACTGTAGCTCAAGTGGTAGAGCATTAGCATTTGTGAAAAAAACTAAGGGACAGCATCCAGGCCTTGAGTTGAAGCCTCAGTTCCAGCAAAAAACATAAGCAAAAAATAAAAGGGAAAAATTCATGACTTGATTTCACATCATACACAAAAATTCCAGTTAATTTATTACCCAAATAGGAGAGAGTACAGAATACTTTAAGAGTGAAAGGTAAGCAAAAATGTCCTAAAGTATGAATATAGTTATGCCCTAAAGTATCAGAAAAAAAGTGACTCTACATTTCACTACATTCTGAAAAGAAAAACATATCAAAGAGAAAATACTTGAAATATGTATAAATAGCAAAAGACATTTTCTAGAGTAAAGATTCTTCCAAGTAAACAAGAAAAAATCCATCTTTTCCTTTATTAACAAAAGTTCAAATGATCACTAAAACATGAAAAAGTGCTCCACCTCATCTTTAACGTGTTATATGTAAATAAAAATAGAAACATGGGGCTGGGGATATAGCCTAGTGGCAAGAGTGCCTGCCTCGGATACACGAGGCCCTAGGTTCGATTCCCCAGCACCACATATACAGAAAACGGCCAGAAGCGGCGCTGTGGCTCAAGTGGCAGAGTGCTAGCCTTGAGCGGGAAGAAGCCAGGGACAGTGCTCAGGCCCTGAGTCCAAGGCCCAGGACTGGCCAAAAAAAAAAAAAAAAAAAAGAAACATAACATATTTCCTACCTAGTAGATTGATAAAGTAGTTTAAAGTAAACATATCATATAGTAAGAAAACCAATATTTGGAATTTACATATATAGCAAATCTATATACTCCAATTACTTTTTGTTTTCGTTTTAGATAGTCTACTCAAATTAAAATCTTATTATAGCATGACATGGTGCTTTCAGCCTGTAATCCTAGGGACTGGGAAGTGAGATTGGTGGCATCACAGTTCAAAGCAAATCTCAGTCAAAAGGATGAGACCCTGTCTCAACCAGTAGCTGGATATGATGGCTTAGAAGTCTGTAATCCCACCTATGAGGGAAACTGAGTACAGGAGAATCATAACTTTAAGTCAGCCTGGGAAACGGAGGGGGGGGGGGAGAAGTTCATAGAGAAACACCTCAACAAAAAAAAGTTGGGCATAGTGGTGTGCATCTGTTACCCCACTACAGTGAAAAGTATATGTAGCAATATGTAGTCCAGGCCATCCACGACCAAAAGCATAAGGGATTATCTGAAATTAACTAAAGCACAAATTACTGTCCATGTGGCTCAAGCAGAACAGCAAGGAGAAAGCCTTGAGTTCAAATTCCCCTACCACCAGAAAAAGAAGATACCTTATGATTAAGTGACCTCAATATTGAGTAGGTTCTTTTAGAGAGCTGGGTGCACAGTGCCTGAGGATTATTCCATGATTGCAGTATAAATGTGGGATGCACACCTGGACACCATAGATAAAGGATGGCCCATTCACACCATGGCATGCGAGGCAGTGATGACCACGAACAAAGTACATGGGAGGAAATTGCACAAGTGTGCACTCAGCCAGAGACGCAGAACTATGAGTCTACTGCAGAAGTTCAAAAACAGACTCCGTGGAGGATTCATTCATTCATAAACAACAAGGCCAAAACAAAAACAAGGACACCTGTAAGGAAGGAAGCAGAAGGCAGGTGTGATCGGGAGAGTCTCATGAGTATCTGGCCAGGATCTTTCTCCAGCTGGATGGTAATGATGTTAGGGTTCCTATTTACATGTATAAAACATTACATCCTTTCTATGTATTTGCTGTATTCCTTGATAAATGCAACTAAAATCAAGGGTATGTAGGCAAGAACTTAGCTAGAGAGGTATTAAATATAATTCTGTTTATAACGGGGGAGCAACACCCAATCATTAAAATTTAATGACTTGTGTTATCTAAGGAGATGGGTCAGATACATCACCACAGAGCCAAGACTGGTGTTTAAGTGCCCTCTCACAGTCTAATAGTGGAGAAGAATAGTTCATAGATCCTATAATGGGTAGATGTTTATAACACAGTTTGCACATATATTCCAATGGTTTAAAATAAGCTCAAAGTACCTAGCCTTAGAAAGACCAGTAGAAATACATCAGGTTTTCTACTGATTATGATTGTTATGAGTGATTCTGTTCTGTTTGTGGTGTTCATTGGTAGATTTTTAATTTTGAGCAGTGGGTATGGATAACTTTTGGTGGAACTTGGAGACAGACAATCTGCTTTATTGGAAATAACAATGAAGCCAATGGCTAGCAGTCTCAAAGTGGGAATAAGAAGCATAGTTAATACATAATACAGGTGTTCTTTGGAGAATACCTGGAATCCTACTAGTGTCTAGGAGCCCATTTGACAAAAAATAGCTCTTTTCTGCCAGTGCCACCCACCTGGTTACATTTCCCCCCATTGGTGAAGGTGTGATAGCAAAACATATTTTTAAATAGATTTAATAAATAAATTCTAACTTGTTGTCTGCGCAGAGATATGGGAGTGGCTAGTGAGACATGTGTGTGAGGATCCTTACAAAATATCCTGTCCTGAGTAAGTGGAAATGGAAATCTCCCATTCTACAGAGCGTGAAGACCAATCATCTTTCATGTTTCTGCCATACTACCTCTTCCTGTGACCAAAACAGGAAAGACAAAATGGTACCCAACACAGTGAAAAAAAATCATTCACATGACTGAACACCAATACCCAGTGAAATGCTTCAGGTGGGTGGAGTAGACAATGGACAGCAAGGCTATGCTCACATCTGGCTTCACATTGAGTGGGTAAGCACTGACACATACCAAGCCATAGGCCAGTGGAGAGGACTCCACTGTCAGTGCACAAATATTCCCAGTAGATAAGCTGTAGTGATGCTTTGTTTACCTATTAAGTTCATCGGGGTGATATTGTCCAACTGGAAGGCTATAGCACCCTGATTTTCCTCAAGTTATCAATCCCTCAGGCCTAGAGAGAATAGTCCCATCTCTGGGCTAACACTGCTTACAGTAAGCCTTTCATAAACTTATAGAACTTGTAGTGTGTGTGTGTGTGTGTGTGTGTGTGTGTGTGTGTGTGTGTGTGTGTGGTGGGGATTGAATCAGGGCCTGGGAGTTGCTTCTGAGCTTTTTCGATCAAGGCTAGTGCTCTACTACTTTGATCCACAATACCACTTCTGGTTTTCTGGTCTCATGGACTTTCCTGCCTAGGCTGGCTTCAAACTGTGATCCTCTCCAAGTAGCAAGGATTACAGGTGTAAGCCACACCTGGCTTTGTAACATATTCTTATGGCAGGTAAAAAAAGAAAAACATTAAGTGGGAAAAAAGATATTAATCCATTATATGCATATGAAACATGCAGATACCTTTCTGTGTGTGTCATGATATACAAAAGATTTGAAGTTGGTAGGGCTACCATAGCAGTGAAGTCCAAAGAAGGGCTGGACCAGGCACTGGTGCCTCACCAGCAACTCCTAACTTCTTGGGCAGCTAAAATTAGGAGGATCATGGTTCAAGGCCAGCCCAGACAGATACAGGAGAGTCCTTCCTAACCAGTAGCTGAGCATGGTAGCACACGACTGTCATCCCAGCAAGGTCAGAGACTGAGACTGGGAAGATTAAACTTCCAGGCCAGGCCAGGAAGAAAAGTTCACAAGGCTCTATCTCTATGGAAAAAAGCTACATGAGATGGAAGCTAGATTAGATGGTCAGCACCTGATGGGAAGCCTGAATAGGCTGGTTACAATGCAGGCAGCTTGAGACTGTATCTCAATAATATCCAATCTGGGTGCTGGCAGCTCACACCTGTAATATTAGTTACTCAGGAGGTTGAGATGTGAGGATCACAGTTTAGACCCAGCCCGGACAGAAAGTCTGTGAGATTCTTATATCTAATTAACCTTCAGAAAACTAGAAATGGTGCTCAAAGTGGTAGAGTGCTAGCCTTAAGTGAAAAAGATTAGGAACCATACTCAGACCCTGAGTTCAAGCCCCCCCTCCAAAAAAGGGCCAGAGGTATGGCTCAGTGGTAGAGCACCTGCCTAGCAAGCATGAGGCCCCGAGTTCAAACGCTAGTTCCACCAAAATAAAGATACAGGCCTGGATGGTAGGAGTGGGAAATGGTCTGATGAGTTCAGATACTATTTTTCGGTGGATAGCCAGTTAATAGCTCATAGATGTTTTGTAAAACAGCAAACTCTACAACAGGAAATTGAGGAAAGCTAGGTTAAGTAGTGGTATACACCATATCAGGAATTCCAAAGACTTTTACGTGGCTGACACATATGGTCACTTCCTCAAAGTAAACACAATATGGAGTTATTACATGAGAGCACTTTGATCGTGTCCTATCATCTGTGGGAAATGTTTGTAAACTGTTGCTCGGGCTGCTCTTGCTGCTGTACCTACATAGGATAGGGTAGGACTCTCTTCTTTTCCATGGGTATCTTTCATTACACAATGTCAATGACTTTGTCTCCACATAACATTTGCCCCCTTTCCCCTCTGATGGTATGTTTCTTCCCACACTGGCTTTCTCCTTCTATTCAGGGCAAGTGATAAGCCTGAGAAAATGGCTTTAAAAAAAAAAAAAAAAGCATGCAGGGAGAGGGAGAGGCTCCCATAGGTCTGGCTGACTTCCCCAGACCTTTGCAAAATGACTCTACAAATTCAGAGGGGTAAGCACGAGCTGTGAGCATGTGGCCAATGAATACACATTGTCTTCCTTTTCAGTGTACTTTCTTTACCAGAAGAAAGAAAACAAACAGGCTCCAAGAAATAAACATAGGAATGTTAGACTATTTTTTAAATGGTATCTCTATGCTTCTAAATAAGCAACGGATGAAGGCATAATTTATATGTAAATTAACACAGAACTGGGACTCTTTTTGGTTTTCTACTGATATTCTTTTAAAATAATAGAATATAAACATTCAATCAAGGAGTCTGTCCTGTACAGGAAGTTATTGTAAGAACTACATTGATTAAAAGCATAGGGTGAGATTTCTGTGGCCTCCTTCATTTTGTCTAAGTTTTCAGGTAGTCTTTTTTTTTTTTTTTTAAGTCACAGTAATGTAAACTCCAGCCATAGGAACAAAATTTAAATTAAGTCTACATGCCAAAAGAAATAGAACTTTGCATTCATTTTCGGTTCCTTCTTCCACTGGGAATCTCTCTTTCCCCTAATAAAAATGTTTAGAAGGATATAAAAGTGGCTTTTTACTGGGGATCAGAAGCAGAAAATGGAAGACAATGGAGAAAAAATACAGTATGTGTGTGTGTGTGTGTGTGTGTGTGTGTGTGTGTGTGTGTATGTAAGCTCAGCTTTTCCAGACTTGAAATAATGTGTCACTTTTGCTGTTTTTCCAACTTTTGAGAGCAGATCTGGAATAATGTTTAATTCATTCACCCTGTGAATCACCTTTCCTTTGCGAAAATAACAATGCCAAACTAAAGTTTCTCCAGATGAAGAAAGGGAAATAATTTAAATACTGCAGAGCTGGGAACAGATAAATAAAATCATTTTGTCTCTAACCCATTAATTCTCCCTTTCATTGGTGGGCATCTTGTGGGCCATAGTAGTGTATCATTTAAATAGTACCTTCAGGTGCTTCATGAAGACATAATTAAAATTGATGTTGTCATCTGGTGTTTCTTCGTGCAATTTGTTTAAGCCCTTGCAAGTGGCAAAACAGAAATGCTTCAAGAAACTTGAATCTATCCTTCAAGAAGCTCACTGAAGATTTTCTTAATGTGTCCCAGAAAAGTATTTGGCTGATTGGAAGAAAACTTCAGGGTCCCAAAGTTCACTGCAAATAACCATATGGCAAGATATTTAAGCAGTCCATTTGCACGGACTAGTTGTGACAGGTGAGTCAGAATCTCACAGACTTACCATTCCAACATGGAAGAGCAACAGGTATTTTTAGGAAACTTCCTTATATCCACTTATTACTTATTTACGTAAACAGGATGTACCCGGCTCTACTCGGAATCTTGGGTATAAGGACATGAAAAGACAACAGAATCTGTCCTCTCTTAGTGGAGCTCCTGGTCCAGCAGGAAGACAAACACAGAAATTAGCAATAACATGTGAGGAGCACATCAGAAGTAGCCACTGTGGTGGACACAACCCCAGCATCAACAATACTACCTTCCCTGAAGAAAAGATGTTGAGAAAGAACAGAGCCAGGCATTTGTTCTCTTATACCTCAGTCCGTGCTTTGCCTTTAATTTCATGTGGACTAAACCCATTCTTCTCATACAAGAATTACCCCATTTTTCTTGCAATTCTTTTGAGAATGCAATGATTGAAAAAGATAAGCTGCTATTGATCAAACATCCACTTTGCTGCAACTCCTTTGAATTCCCCATGAAACTTTGTTGTTTACTTTGCTCAGCTTTGACGGCAGTGGGATCAGGGGATCACCTAGAATGGCACTAGCTGAGTTAGGACAGGATACAAAGCCAGACAGGAGATGTTCGAATGGCAGATTTTGACTACCTTGCTGGCATTTCTGCATCTTCAGATCCACAAACCCCTTTATCAAACCACAAGTGTGCTGGAATGTTTGGTAAATACACTGAGTCTCAGGCCTCACCCAGCAGTTTTGAGTTTGAATCTCAGAAAATGTGGTCTAGGAATCTCTAAGTTCCCCAGGAGCTGCCCAGGCAGGAGAATCATCAAACACCACAATTCCACCCACTGCTGCCCAGGGAGAGGTAGACAAAGAGGTGGGACAGAAATAGACAGACTCCTGCTAAGGCACTTGATTTCGCTACTGTTCCCATTCTTGGATTACTCCTCTGGCCATTTGCTGACACACAACAATGCAAAGTGGTTATGGTTCTTCAATCGGCAAACAATTCAGCCTCACACTTTGGCAAAGCTCTCTAGGCAGAGCTCCTAGAGTTGCTTATTCAGGCTTCAATCAAGCTGTGAAAAGGCCTTTTCAGAGGAAGTGTGATAAGAGAAAAACTTAAAAAATAATAAAGCAAATCTTCCCCTCCCCCTCCCCCCAAACCCCACTTCCTGAGGCTGTTGTTCAAAAGGCCACTGGCAAAATCTATAGTATCAACTGGAAGTGAGTTAAACAAACACATTGCTGAGCCCTCCAGGAAATGTGAAGCAGATGGGCCAAAGGCAACGTGTGCATGGGCCTGGGAGAAGCGTCCTGGGGAGTGATGATATGGAATGAGACACCAAGTTCACAGAAGGACAACAGGTGTGTGTGGGGGGGGGGGGGAGAGGGAGGAGTGGCAGCAGGTGGCGTACCAGGATATATCTTAGGCCAGGAAGTGACATCGGGTAGTTCAGAACAAGTTCGGAGCATCAAGGAGACCTATGTCCAATCTCACTGAAAGAGAGTAGGTATGCCTTTGCTTTCTCCTGACCATGGCCAGGTACTAAAGGAAGTAATGGTGGACAAGACTTAGTGAATCTAGAGCTAAGAATATAGCTCAAGTGGTAGAGCACATGCTCTTAGGTAGAGCCCAAAGGTAATAGTAATAGGAATGACGGATGATGATGAACACAAGATTATGATGCTGTCTACCTCACCCATTATCTAATATGTAATAACACAATACCAAGACAAAGTAGGAAAATAGGCAAGTTCAGCAACATCCCAAGTTTTCCTCTGACACGGATTCAGTGCCTTTGGAGGAAATACCTAATGTAGCTAGCTGCAAAAGTTTCTGTAGGCTCTGCTGGTCCCTTACTCAAGTTTCATCCAGTGAGATGGAGTTTGTGACATGGGCAGCAAGCTCCTGAGCACAGAGCTAGTCATTTAGTGCAAGGTGCTATTCTGTGTGTGTGTGTGTGTGTGTGTGTGTGTGTGTGTGTGTGTGTCTGGGGCTTGAACTCAAGACCTGGGAGCTGTCCCTGAGCTTCTTTTGCACAAGGCGAGCACTCTACCACTTGAACCACAGCTCCACTTCCAGTTTTCTTCTGAGTAGTTTCTTGGAGATAAGAGTCTCATGGACTATTCTTTCTCCAGACTGGTTTTGAACTATGATCCTCAAGTCTCAACCTCCTGAGTAGTCAGGATCACAGGCATGAGCCACTAGTGCCCATAAAGTTGTAATCGTTTTATTACAACAACATAGATTCATGGTTACATTTACTGTGGCTTTCTTCCCTTTAGGTTTCTAAAAGTCTCCCTTCTATAGACAACTTTTTGGTTGTATTGTACTATGTGGCATTGTTTGAAGCTGGCTCTGCAACTCTCGATTTCCTTGTAGTCTCCTCTTCTCAAAATCTGAGCCCAGTGTTCTAAATTCAATTCCCAGGGAGCTTTTCTTCTACACCTTCCCCATCCCACAATGACATTTAATTAGTTATCATTTTTGCTTACTTTTAATTAAAGAAACACTGTTTGCATTCATTCATCGAATGCCATCTACACTCTTGACATTTATTTAGGAAACAGCATTTTGCCAGATTTTTACAGCTTGAATATTAGATGAGTTGATTAATTCAGGCCCTTTGCAAATACAGGCCCATTTCTCCTCTGCATAGGATAAAGATTAGTGAGGTCAATCATAAAATTTCTTGTAACTCTATCATTCATTTGGGTTTCACATTATCAGTAATAATAATTGGGACAATTTTAGGATATTTTAAGGCAACATCTACATTTTCGTTGTGCCTAGGAAAAGTATTTTCTCCAATCTATTTTTTCTTGGAACATGATTGCTTTTGCTTAAAAACAAAAAACAAAAAACAACCCTACTGCACTACATTTAAACATTGCAGTTGTCATGGTAGTATCTACTTATTATAGTAAATTTTCTCAGATCTAGATCGGCATATATATATATATATATATATATATATATATATGCAAGATATTCTCCAAGAAAATGACAAAAAGCTCTGGGAAAAATAACTCGGAGCAATTATTTCCTGGGTTAAAAAGTTGCATTCAGCTCATTTAATCGTACTCATGACAAACAAGGATCCTTGTGTTTATGGAAAGTTGGTTTTACAAGGTGATGCCTCATGAGTCAAGGTTATTAGGGAACTCTTTCACAGAACAAAGCAGATTGGATTCATTGCGAGAGTCTGTATTCCGTGGCATCCTGTAGAATCTTTACAGAGATCTTGGAAATTATGTTTTGGCTCCAAGTTGTCCAGTTCCATTTTCTACAGTCTGAGGGCAACTATAAAGCTCATAATGAGGTAATAATGTGAGTAAAAGCTGGGCACCAAGGCACACGAAAAGACTCAGGGGTCACGGAAGAACAGCAAGCACAGATGGCTCCTGAGAAGGGGCAACAGCACAGGCCACAGAAAAGGTGGATAGAATAGGGGTGACAAAACTCCACACAGCAAAACTCCAATGTTCTAAAACCATACATATTCTCTAGGTTAGGGAAGCCAAGGACCTCAGGCCTCAGAACCGCCCCATTGAGGGCTATAAGAGAATGTTTCCCATCCACAACTCTTCTCCCAGAGCTCCTGACTCTTACCTCCAGCTCTGTACCTAAGGGCTAGTTTATAGTCATCTCTGAGAAGATCCCATTTTAACAAATGTATACTAAACACCTAATCTACTCTAGGCCCTGGAATAAGAGTAATAAATCCCCTACTTCTAATTTCCACAGATGACATTTACAAAATTACATGGAGCATAGGAAAAATATTGTAATGATATAGTAAGATGCGACCTGAGTTTGGAAACTTTGTAATATCCACCCAAAATCTATTCTTACTATTAGGCATTGGTGGGCTATTTCAGAAGGTCATTATCTTAAGGGTATGGCTTTAAAGCTAGGCTGTCTTGGGTTTAATCCTGGTTCTGCCATGGATGAGCGAACTTGAACAAGTTAGTGTAACCTTCTGAGAATTCTCATCTTTGCACCCAGATGTTGGAAATTCAAAAACAATGCTCATAAAGCATCAATAACATCAGCACCATTCTTCTAAGATCTGGACTGGAGATGCAAAGTATGATTGCTGTCAACACAGAGGAGGTAGGTGAGAGAGGAGATCGAGTGAGTCAGAATTTGGAACCTCGCAAGAAGCTGGGAGGCTGAAATAGGAAGATCACTGTTCACATCTGTTCTGAGCAGAGTTAGCATGAGACCATGTCTGAAGAACAAACTGAAGGCATAAAGGAAATGCATCAAGTAGTGCCACATTTGCCTTGCAAATGTGTGAGCCCTGGATTTAAACTTTGGTATGGTAGAAAGAATGAAGCCAGATACCTAGGTTCTAATCTCAGCTCTGACACTTTTTTTTTAGCAGTTTTACTGTGAGTAGTCTTGTAAGGGGATAATGACAGTGCTAACTTGAAAAATGGTGTCATTCCTTATAGTAAATATCAATGTAAGCACTGTGTTAAGTGACATAAAATGATAAGCCTGACGTTTGGCATGTAGCAATTTTTCAATAAATACAACTATGTTTTGTTGGGTGCTGGTGGCTCACCAGTGGCTCACACCTGTAATCCTAGCAGTCCCAGACATTGAGATCTGAGGATTGTGATTCAAAGCCAGCCCGGCAGAGATGTCTGTGACACTCTTCTCGCCAATTAACTACCAAAAAGTCAGAAGTGGAGCTGTGGCTCAAGTGGTACCGTGTTAGCCTTGAGACAAAAAAAAAAAAAAAAGCTTAGGGACAACTTCCAGGTCCTGAGTTCAAGGCTCAAGACCTACGCAAAAATAAAAACCCAAACCCCAGAAAAACCAATAACATTTTTTGAAAGAATAAACATAATTTTAAAGAATTTTGTTGTAATATGTTTACTTTAAATTTTTTTTTCACTTAACCCTTCTTAAGTGGCTTAAGTACATTCATATTGTACAACTACAATGCCTATCCATCTGCAGAACTCTTCCATTATCCTAAACTAAATTAAGATTCACTTTCTATTTCCCCCTGTGACAGCTCCTGATAACAACTTCCTGTCCCTACAAATTTGCCTATCCCAGGTACTGGGTGTAATTGGAAATACCCAATCTTTGCCATTTTTTTTCTGTCTTGTTTCATTTGGTACAACATGTTCAAGGTTTGTGTATTCAATTTTATAGCATGGATCAAAACTTTATAGCCTGCATAAACATTTTCAGTCATTTCTAAGGCTGAATGATAGTCTCTTGCATGATTATAACATGTTGTTTATCTACTCATCTGTTGATGTGCTTTTGAGTTGCATCCACAATTTGGCTATTGGGAATGATGGTACTATAAATCTGGGAACCAAAGCAGGTCCTTCAAGCATCTAATAAACTTAGCACATTTATATTCATATACTTTACCTTGTCCAAGGGATACAAATCACAGCTCAGCACCTGATTTCCCTCATCTGCTCTCTACTAAATCTCCAAGTTCTGTGCTAAGGATCACAGCTAGAATAAGGTGATGAAAAGAACAGACCAGAGCTGGGGGTTTTCACTGACCACAACCTGTGTGGATCAGTTTCTACAAGACAGGCACCGGAAGAGAAAAAACAACAACAACAACATCTCCAATGTCTTCTGTTTCTCAATAACTTAAGTTTTTATGAATTAGCTATGTCACAAGCTTATCATCCACACTTGTAAGTGTGGGGTCACTTGGATGGTTTTATTCAAGCCTGGTAGGAAAGAGGAACAAGAACCCCACACTATACACTTCCTTCTAGAAACACTTGACATTTGACAGCTTTGGGGGTGACTCCTCCATAATTACTTCAGCAAGGTGAAAGACTATTTGCAAAGACACAGCATGCAAAAATAATTTCTTTTATAAAGTTATTATGAGACCAGCCATAACTCTTTAATAGGATTGCAACCATGTTCAAATATAGTGATATGTGTCAATCCAGTGTTTTGCACACTAGAAAGAACCATACACATACATATATATGTGTGTGCATGTATAAAGCTGTATATATAGCTCTGTATAGCTATATGTATAGCTCCATTCACCTGTATATATATAAATATATATGGCTATATACACATATATATGTATATTTACATACATATGTGTAACTTACTATTTTAAACAGACTTCTGTTTTACATTCACTATGACAAAACCTGAAAATGCATTGCATCAGAAAACTTGGTACACCCTATTAAAAAAGAAAATAAAATTCTGAGCTTTCTCTTTTAGCAGCATGCTTATAAATACAGGAAATTGGCATATTTGATGATGGGCTTGAATGGATAAGCTAGATATGATTTTTCTCAATGCTAGCAATGCATCAGATTTCTCCTACTCTGACAATATCCCAGAGAAAAATTAGCTTCAAAAATAAAATGTTTATTATACCTCAGAGTTCTGGAAGTTTCAGTCCATAGTTAGTGGACCGCATTGCTTCTAGGCCTGTGGTAGAAAAGGGTATCATGTTGGGAGTGTGTGGTTGAGGAGGCGACTTCCCTCATGGTGGCTGGGAAGTAAATAGAGAAAGAAGAATCTTAATATTACCTGCAAAGGTTCATCCCAGTGACTCAACTTCCTCCCAATAGACTCCACCCATTCATAGTCCTACCACATTCCAAGAGACTCCCATGCCACCCTCCAAGCCTTGAACATATGGGCCTTGGAGGGGGATCAGCACGCAGGCATCACCACTGCTGACATTTTGGTTCAAATAATTCGTCATCGTGAGGGACTGTGCTGTGCAATTTGCAATGTTTAGTAACATTCCTGATCTCCACACAAAGTGTAAAGACATTGTGTAAATCCCCTGGGTGTCCAAATTGCCCCAGATTGAGACAATAAAGTGAGACAGGCTGCTGCGTCCCCATGGTTAGTAGAGACGTCTCTGTATTAGATGCTCCCATGCTGTTTCCACTTTGTAGGACGGACATATTTTTCATCCTTCTCATCAAATTGAACCCTTGGTTCAATTTCTACTAAATTATGCGGTTGACTGCTGAGCCAGAGTTGAATACATTAGCCTCTGGGATAATAGCAGAACAAAAGTAAAAGAAAAAGGTCAGATTTTGACTCCTCTGTTGCAAATGTTTTATAATTCTGGTATAAGGAATAAAAGATAAATGGCATACATACATATACATATACATACATATACATATACATATACATATATATATATAGAGAGAAATACACACATATGGCATTGCCCCTACACAGTTCAACCTGCCTCTCTTTCTCTTTGTCTCTCTCCTTCCCTCCATGTCTTTGAGTCTCTTGACCTTTCTCCTGCTCTTCTCCACACAGCCTTATACACAGAATCTCTAAAGTCCCCAAATTCCAGGCCTCTTGCCTTATAGGCAAAATAACAAAAGTTTGGAGTAGATAAGCCTACTGAACAGTATGTTCTTTGGTCTTTTTCCTTTGAAAACAGAAAACTCCACCAAGTTTTCAACATCTCAGAACTTTATCAAAGCTATTTGCTGTTGCTGCCCATTAAATAAGATGCCTGAATCCTTGGGGATTGCCAGTTTCAGAGACATGAGAAGTATAAAATGTGTGTCACAACTGGCATTCTGTTTCTACCATTTCCCTGAAAGACCACCCAAACCTCTGAAGTTTAATGAAACCTTCATATTTAAAGAAGGCAAGGAAGACACAGATTAAGTGGGCCACTCAAGGTCATATAAATTTAAAAAAAGACAGACATTTTAAATTCCTTTTCTGAATTTGCTTTTTTTCCCCTCTTCTTTTCTTTTCTTTTTTTTTTTTTTTTGGCCAGTCGTGGGCCTTGGACTCAGGGCCTGAGCACTGTCCCTGGCTTCTTCCCGCTCAAGGCTAGCACTCTGCCACTTAAGCCACAGCGCCACTTCTGGCTGTTTTCTGTATATGTGGTGCTGGGGAATCGAACCTAGGGCCTCGTGTATCCGAGGCAGGCACTCTTGCCACTAGGCTATATCCCCAGCCCTTATTCCCCTCTTCTAAATTCGGTCTTCTTTCTTTCATTCTGCCTCCCTTAGCTTAATCCTGAGGAGTCTGACAACACAGTGTTAAGCTCATAATAGACGCTCAGTGAAAAGTGATTACTCAATAAAAGAAAGATTCAAATCAAAGATATCAAGGGAAATAAACTAAAGCAGCTTCCCAATGAAGATATTATTTGCCCTAGAAGAATATGGCATCATGACTATTTGAAAGTACTGATTGACATCACTTGCGAAGTTTATGGCAATGGATCTCAAATGGGTGTTATGTTCAATAGTATCTGGCAAAGCCATTGCAAGGGACTTTCAATGCCCTCTTCCTCCCAAATGGCAAATTCACAGATAAACCTTAGCAATTCCACAGACAACTTTGGTGATGAAATATTTTAAAAGAAAAAAATGGTGGCTCAACACAACATTAGAAAAATTTTGCAAGTGATTGGGAACATGTCCACAAACAGTAAGACATATGAAAACCAGTAAAAAAAAAAAAAATCTCATTTGGATAGATTATGTTTAAGGAACACAATGGAGTTTTCACTCAGCCACTAAGACAAATAAAATTATATGAATTACTGGGAAAGTAGAAGGAACTGGAGATCAGCTTGTTAAATGAAATAAACCAATCCCACAAAGACAAGTATTGCATGTTTTCTCTCACTTGTGAATGCTGGGATGGTATAAAATAACCAAGGTCATGAAGATACACAGGGTTTTACTAGGAAATGGAAAGGAGAGTGATCAAAGGGAGGGGAGAAGGAGATAAGAAAACATAATTCGAGGAGATGAATATGATCAAAGTACATTTTATGTATATATGAAAATGTACAGATTAAGTCCTTACTATGTATACTATACACTCACACAGATAGACGGATAGATACCAGTACAAAATTTGAACAAAAAGATCCAAAGCATCTCTGCTGTAGCTTTAATAAAAGCAACACAGATATAATGCCTCTTTTTCTTTTCAGACATATCAGGAGCATAGCACAGAAAAATCACAATCTTTTCACATATAATTCTGTGCTTCCTTCTCCATTCTACCACCCATGTAGGAAAGGTGAAATGGACCAAGGACAAATGCATCTCTTGACATCTTTATCTCCAACACTCACTATCATAGCAATTCCAACACCACACACACACACACACACATCACTACATACAAACAATGGCAAAAATAATCAGAAGTTCAAGTAATTTGCAAATTGCTCTAATCATAGAGATACTTAGGATTCCCATTTCACCAACTTTCAAATGGCACTTAATAGCTTTCCAGCTTGCCTGGTATTTCTCAAACATATTTAATGGAATCCATGGTACAAATCAGATTTAAACATTTCATGTTCCTTACAGCTTTGACTGAGGGGTAAATGAAGTCAGCCAATGATCAGGAAATAGATGAACACAGGCTTTTGTTCCATAGCTCTTTTGCAGTCCAATTATTACAAATAGCCCATCACTTATTCCTTACTCGCCCAGCAAGTTTTTTTTCTTCAACTCCTTGCCTAAATTGAGTGTGAGTCTTGAATGTGAGTCTTGGGGGTTCTAAAATGTGAATTGGATTATGACATCTTTCTCCTTAAAACTCCCCAGTGTCACTCCACTCCTTGGGATTCTCTGACACTTCCCTCCCTAACACACCTGCCCTGACCACACTGACCCTGTGTGTCTTCTCCCAGCCCCCAAACAGCCTTGAGTCTCCTCTGTCTCTGGTTCTTTACCTAAACACCCTCCCTACCCCAGCCTGAGAATCTCTGCCCACCAACTCCTTGTATACCCAGGTCCCCTCTATGTTCCTCCTGGTGCATGTCTGCACAAAGTTTCCTCTTTCATTCTTCATTGGTGAACCCCATTGACTCCTTTCATAGCAAAGGTCTCAGTCTGCAGAGATTTATGCATCCTTACGATTACTTATGCTTTTCACTTTGTCTTTCCCTTGCTGTAGAGCAAGTGTCTAGTTCCTCATGACATGTAGTAAGCACAGAGAAGTCGGCTAAATGGATGAATGTGTATCATCACTGAAAGAAGATGACAGCTTAGAAGGGAGATATTGACTCCAACTAAGGATTAGATATTTCCATCTGGCCTACTTTTGTCTTTTCAGCTCTGCCTTCTTTACCCCCTTACCAAGTCTGGGATTCATAGAAACAGAGTTCTCAATGTGGCAAAGCTGTGGAGACTCATATCTGCCCCTTGTTTGTATTTCATTCCCAGATTTTTGACCCTTGTGTGTATTTTAAGAGAAATGTAACCTTAATTCATTTCTAGTTGGTGAAAATGATTTATTTCATCTAAATTGCCCTCAGATTTTGAAAAATCAAAACCTTCTTTCACTGACACAGGAAGTCATAATTTGTCAAGATTGCATGAACTTGAACCCAGAGAGGTTTAAATTCTAGTGCAACCTCAAAAACCACAAAAATGGGAGAAATCTGGAGAGTCAGATATGTCCTTATGCTGAATCTCTTGGCCTTTTTGTTCATGATGTGAAGATCTAAGTCAACAATCTCTCCTTTCTATGCTTCTTGCTATAAGCACAGGAGGCAGTACCAGGTTTCTACCTATAGAAGGAAGTTTCCTCAGCACTCCTCTGTTCTCTTTTAAGTTTCGAATGCAATCTTTGCAAACAGCTAGGACAAAGTCTGTCTTGTCACAGACCTATATGGAACTCCTTTGCAGTAAACTCAGTCCAAGGACAAAGGAAGTGCAGAAGAAAACACTGAGATATACGCTATGTAGCTAAGCAATTACAGTGGCTTTGGAAACAGCCACCCAGAATGCAGATTTTATGATTGTTTTTGTTTGTTACTGATTTTTTTTAAACTTCTGAATGACTTATGGATCTGGATCTGTATTTTTTTTAATGTGGCGATAGAAGACTTATCTTTCTTGCATGTTATCCTACCCATAAAAACAAACCCTGGAATTCACAAAGAATAATTCCTCATGATTGGACATGTCCCCATAAACAAGGAGATGAAGTAAAATTTAAGGAAATAGTTTAGCTGATACATTTTGATTTTGAATAAGAGCTGCATATCCACAGTAACTGGTAAGAAATCTAGACTTGATTTCAGTAATTCCATCTGTAAATCCCAGTGCTCTCTAATCTCAGCTTTGTCATCTGAAAAGCAAATATCAGTAATAGGAATTAACATGACAGAGGCACACCACTGACTATGTTTTTTTTAGGTGAAATGCTTGGTATAGTGTCTGACATTTGCTGTACTCTAAAAATATGACAAAAAAGTATTTTCCCTATACTCCTGGAAGAAATACAAATTAGTATCACCATTTTGGAAAATAGCACAAGAATATTGATTGAATTTGGACACAAGTGCATCTCAAGATCTGTACATTTTTGCCCCTCATACATGAGGCCCTGGGTTCAATTCCCCAGCACCACATAAACAGAAAATGGCCAGAAGTGGCGCTGTGGCTCAAGTGGCAGAGTGCTAGCCTTGAGCAAAAAGAAGCCAGGGACAGTGCTCAGGCCCTGAGTCCAAGCCCCAGGACTGCCCCCCCCCAAAAAAAAAAGATCTGTACATTTCACTTCTCTGTGTTTGAAGCAATAATTGTACTTGGAATCATTTTCTGGATCCATGGCATCTACTTTTTGTACAGGGACCAAGATGACACATAGGAGACCGTATAAGAAAGTCTCATTTATCTCTTCTCTCTACAATCTACTGGACAGATCTCAGTAATCCAGACACATTTAGTCATGATGTGGTCTGTAGACAGACTTAGGAAGAAAAGAAATCACCACTTTGATGGGCAATCACTTAACTCTGACACAGATATCACACCCATATTACAAGAATGTGGTAGCCCTCTATCTCTTGACAAAGGGACCTTCCAAGATGTACTGCTGACAAGAAAAGCAAGGGCATGTCAGAGGGTGGGTTCCTAGGAAAGTGTTCAGAGCAGAAACAGCTTAAAGGATTAGGAATATTCTTGAGATTGACAGTTAAGGAAACATACTGGGCAGAAGCAGAAGGTGATGAAGGCTGAACAGTAGTTTCAGTCACCACACATGGAGCTCTGGAGCTAGGAAGGTTGGTCGGAGTCTGTCACCATTTGGGCTAACATAGCAAGACATTTATAGTTATGTGATGTAGTTGTATATGAGTTAGTACATGAACATAAATTAGAAAAGGATCTGGGTTGCCGGATATTGCCTGACTCTGGAAGGGGTAAGTCTGAGATGAGGCTCCCTTGTATAGCTGAGGATATCCCTGAAGAGACTCACAGCTAGAGTCTGGCAGCCCTAGGCTAAGGCAGTAAAGCCTTCTTTAGAGGAAAACTTGAGAAGTGCACCGCAGGATCCATTACACAGGCAAACAATAGGGATAGTCTATTTTTACTGGTTTTTAAAAAAGAACATTCTTATTTTTATTCTGACTAAATTTTCTTCCTCATTGAATTTCTACACTCATAAAACTTGAATATGTTGTATGACAATAAACAGCTGTCAGGGCAGTGGTGTTCCTTTGGGAAAGAGGAGGGCAGGTCTAAGAGTGAAGGTCTAAGAAAATGTGAACCATCCTCTCTAACTTTCAATATCTCCCAATAACCAAAAAAAGAATGGCTGTTTTACTCATGTAATGGGAATTTAATAAAATCACATTTGAGATGTGCTTTCTGTATGTGTGTGATCAGAATATTGATTGAAGTGATGATCTACATACGGTAGACTCTAGCTTAGAAGCATCACATACAATAGCACTTATTCATTCAAAGGTTGATAGGCTTTCCTTCTTTCTTCTCCCTCCCCCAGCTTTTTGGCTCTTTCACTGTTCACTTCAGCTTGGCATTAAAGAGTGACTGTGTTGGGGGCACTGGGTGTGGGGAGGAAAGGAAGGAAACTAAAAGCAGCAATTTCCATTACTTGCTGCAACTCTGGTAAATAGGTTTAGGAGAAGGAAATGTTGGAAATCAGTCACCCTGCCAACCATGCATGCTACACCCTCATCCTATTAGCATAGACTCTTGAGAATTGGCCATAATTACATTTGCAGCAATGATGAGTGAAATACAATTGTCTTCAGGGATTATATGGCTCCAATGAAATGAAGTGTTTCTTCTTTCAATGGGCATATACGAACAGGGAGCTTTGATACAATAAGAATTTCCTCTTGCATTTTCACTTCTTACCCATCTACACATCTTTCTGGATGAGATATATAATCAAGACACACCAAGACAATTTCCTTGCATTTGAAAAGGGAGCTTTATCTTTTTTTTTTTTTTTTTGCCAGTCCTGGGCCTTGGATTCAGGGCCTGAGCACTGTCCCTGGCTTCTTTTTGCTCAAGGCTAGCACTCTGCCACTTGAGCCACAGAGCCACTTCTGGCCATTTTCTGTATATGTGATGCTGGGGAATCGAACCCAGGGCCTCATGTATATGAGGCAGGCACTCTTGCCACTAGGCCATATCCCCAGCCCCAAGCTTTATCTTTTCTTTGGATCAAGCAATGGAATAGTTTTAAGATGTCCAGGTAGCAAAAAAAAAAAAAAAAAAAAAAAGCCATGAGGTGATCACTAACAGGTAGTCATTAAATATGTGGATAAATATTTGTTGAATTTAATAAAAAATAAATATTTTTAGAATTTCATGCTTTCAGTTCTATCTTTAAAAGTCCTCTATTAGAGCCAGGGATAGCTTCAGTTTTGATGAAGAAATCCTACTCACAGAATGAATTGTTTTTCCCTTGGAATAAAACTTAGAAAAAATAGACCCTCATACACTTTACCACTTAGTAAATTTGAGGCATATCCCACAGACTCAGTTTGCTAAGCTACAAAATTATTATATAAGGAAAAATCTGACACTTAATGTTTCTCATGAAATTTGCATTTTTATATTTCCCCAACACTAATATTCAAGAGGTATGTTACAGAAGGATTTGATTGGTATCAAACAGAACTAAATCTTGATCCAGTTTTTCAACATTAAGAAAATGACCCCTGAAAAATTCTACTTTCTCATTTGCAAGATGAGGTTACACATAGTTCATTTTTCACTAGATTGTTTTGAAGATCAAAAGTGGGAAAGTATAACATAATGCCTGAGACATAGCAAGCCCACAATAAAAGCGGCTTGTCCTCAAGTCTCAGTTAGCCCCTAACAAGACCATTCTGTTTTTCTCCTCTAAGGAAAAACACACATTGTAAAATAAGCATTCTTCAAAGACAACTTGAAGACATCTGGGAATTCCAAAGACTGAAAATTCCATGAGTTCATAGCAGCTTTCACTAATTCCACTGATCTAAAGTCAAAAAAGGAGAGTCAACTGTGTGCCCAAACTTATTTCTGATGATTTCTTCCATCCTACCCTTTCTGCCTCTCTAGGGGTAGCTATGTCTGTGGAAAACATCGAAGCTGTCAGGAACGGAGTTGCCTTTCAAGATTGGAATGTCAGAAAAGTCTTCTTTTCCTCAGGCCAGAAGGGCTTGGTGAGTAAGACTATTCCAGGTTTGAAAGGAAACAGAACTGAGATATAGAAAGTGATACAGAAAATAAGTGATAGACTAAAAGAGATAAAAAAAAAACCAACAACAGGGAACAGGGACATGATCATAGGTGGGAAGCCAAAGGTCTCATCTGTAGGCACTACTGTGCATGTTGCAAAACCAGAACCCACGTATATCCTAGAATGATATGGGGTATATAACTGCAATGCATCATGGGCATCTCTTTGTAAAAATGATGAGCCCCTGTCCTTTCAGTGCTACAGCTCCAAAGCATGACAAGTGACTCTAGTAGGAAACATGAAGTAAAATGGTATATTTAAAATGGAATAGATGGACATGATTATAAATCAGTATTCACTTATGTGAAAAAGAACTATTTCTAAAACAAAAATCTTGAGGAAAAAGATGAGTGATGTCTTTTGCTATCAGTAGACCATTAGATAATATGAAAATGGACACAAGGTCAAGGAAAATGTTTCCATTTCTCACTTGGATGTTAATTTTTCAGCAGAATTTCATTCTACTTTGCTCATAGTTATAATCCTAACCCCAGAGAAATGCCCAGTGCTTAGTAACACTTCATTGAGTATCTCAATTTGATTATTTTCTATGCTAATTCTAGTTTTCAATGTTTACAGTTCTATCAGAAACTGCAAATGAAAATGGTCATGCTATTTTTCATTGCTATCACCTTCTTCTCTTCTTCATTTAGTGCCTATGTGAACTGCTCTAGCATCAAACAATCCAACGGGACTTTTATCAATGTTTTCTCTCTCTTTCTCTTTTTAACATTATTTGCTTATTTTAATGTTATCTTGAAAAATAGAACTACCTTCCCAACTCCAACTATGCTGTAGCATTTAAATTTCTGATAAATGTCTTGCAAGACAACTTAAAGAAAATATTTAAATTATAATGAAAATGGAACGTAGATACAGTAAAGAAGTTGCCAAAATGGGGTGCAAATAGCTTCCACTTGGGAAATAGCCACTCAGTCAGTTCTCAAGGCATACAGCTTAAAGCCTAACTTTGACTAATGCTCTTGAACGGCCTATACAACTTCTAAAGTGGCCATAGCATTTAACTGAGGTCCTTTAGCACTACATAGCCCTGTTTGTGGAAATAAATGCCCTCAGAGTATTTTCAAATAGTGCACTACTTCTGCATTCTGTGAGAAAAGACTAATTAGGTCAATTAAAGAATTGACCTATGATAAAAACAATTAGAAAATTCAAAAAATACATGATATCACTGTTGTCAGACAAGAAATAGGCAGCATCAGACTGCAATCCCTACGAGAAAGAAAAGAATAGAGTTAGAAGAACTGCCACTGATGGAAGCAAAACCAGGTAGAGCATGGTACCTTGCTGAGTGAAAAAGACAGAGATCAAAGGTAAAGGAAGGCTGAAGTGACTGAGATTTATAAGGAAGATAACTACAAATGAAGAAACTATAGAAAAGGAACTTAAGAATTATGCACAAGTTGTTTTATAGTCCCTTGCTATAAGAATTCTGAAGCCAAAGGACAACTACTTTGGAAGAATAATTACTGGAAAATTACTATAAGAATATGATATTAGTAAGAATACTATATTACTAAGAAAATTACTGTAAGAATAATTACTGGAAAACTATAACAGCCTGAGGAATATTCAAGCTCCAGTTGGAGTCAAGAAACACTGTTAAATCTATGCAGACTCCAAACACACACGGACTAGTAATGATGCATAATTAGTTAAGAATAAAACTCTGAACCTGCCCAACAGAGGCAAAATTATCATCAGGATAAAGTCTACTCTGTGCATGTCCTAACAAATCGTAAAAAGTACCATCAGAAATATTAAATTCATCCACCTGAAATTTAAATGTTTTCCAGGAAAGACCTTGAATTAATAGAATACAACAAAATCTAGCCATTCAATAATGTGATACTGACATTGCCCAAAATTCAATCAAAAATTATTAGACACACAATTTAAAAAGTCTCTTTCATAACCAGGAGAAAAGTCAGCAGAAATGAATGAAGAAATGACAAAAAGATGAAATTAACAGAGAATGACTTCCAAACAACTGCCGTTGTTCAAATATTTAAAAGAAAACATGAATGAAATGAGAAAATTCAAAACTATAAAAAGAACTTAGTAGACCTCAAAACAGAAAATGTTACTATCTGAAGCCCCCAAACCAACAAATGATTGCAACAATTTGATACTGTAGAACATCAGTGAGCTTGAGAGGAAGAAAGGGAGAAATTCTTTACAACTACTGATGCATATAAAAAAAATTACCTGTCTTCATTAAAATAAATCATGTTTGACCCCAATCACTACTCACAAACAAAATTAACAACTGACAGATCATAAAGCTAAACATAAAACTAAAATAAAAAAAACATCTCTACTTCTAAGTAGGCCAAAGATTTCCTAGGACACAAAAGTACTCACCATAAAAAAAAAAAAATCCAGATTGAGGCCAGCATGCCACAGCAGTGTATGCTTGTAATCCCAGCTATTCAGAAGTGAGCATAGGAAAATTAAGATTCAAGGCTAGCCCAGGCAGAAAAGTTAGTGATGGAACCTTGAGAAACAAGCCACATGTTATAGTATAGGCTTGTAATCCTAGTCACTCTGGATACAGAGGTAGGAGGATTGCAATCCACAGTTGTTCCAGGCAAAAATGTGAGGCTTACTTGAAAAATGAATTAAACAAAAAAAGGGCTAAGAGTGTGGCTCAAGTGGTAAAGTACTTGCATAGGGAAGTTCTGAGTTCAAAGCCCTGCACCACCTCAATAAAGCAAAACTGATTTTTTAATGGATTTGTTCAAAACAACAACAACAACAAAAAGTGTTCCTGAAAAGTTACTATTAAAAAAATCCCAGCTGGTGCTGGTGGCTTATGCCTGTAACCCTAGCTACTTGGGAGGTTGAGATTTAAGGATCCAGGTTCAAACCCTGCCTGGGCAGATAAATCTTAGAGACTTTTATGTACAACCAACCAGCACAAAGCCAAAGGAGGAAGTTTGGCTCATACAGTAGAGCACCAGCCTTAAGAGACAAAACTAAGCAAGAATGCAAAGTCCTGAGTTCAACCTCAGTACCAGCACAAAAAGAAAAAAGGTCAATCATTTTAAACATTTATAATGTACAGATAGAATTATATCTGGAATATAAAATGAACTCTTACAACTGAATAATAAAAACAAACCAATTTTTAAATACTGAAACATATACTCACAAAAGAAAAAATGAATGGCCTATAAGTACTAAGATATTCAGTATCACAGTCACCATGAAAGTGCAATTTTAAATCACAATATTATGCTCTTTCAATGGCTAAAACTCTTCAGAGGATATAGAATAACAAATGCTGGCAAGGGTATGGCCCAAAGCGTGCTCTACTACACTGTTGGTGGGAATGTAAGCTTGTTCAACCACTCTGGAAAGCAGTATGGAAGTTCCTCAAAAAAACTAAACATAGAACTACCTTATGACCTAGAAATCCCACTCCTGGGCATTTATCCAATAGAGCACCAACAAGGCTATGGCAAAGACACCATTACAACCACGTTCATTGCAGCACTATTTACCATATAGCCATGATATGAAATCAGTCCAGATGCCCCTCAACAGACAGATGGATCAAGAAAATCTGGTATATATACATAATGAAATTCTATTCATACATCAGAAAGAATGATTTTATGCAATTTTTAAGGAAATGGAAACACTTGGGAAAAAATTATATTAAGTGAAGTAAGCTAGACCTAGAGAAACACAGGCTGCATGTTTTACCTCATTTGTGGTAGCCAGAATATGTCTATACATCTATAATTAAATACACTGGGTAGTATGCAAGTGATTACAAATGAGCTAACTGAAGTATAATAGACTATGGAGAGCTCAAATAGTATGGCTAAGCCAAAGCCCAACAAAATAAGTACCAGGAAATGAGTACTTGCAAGAGGGAGGTTGGGGCCAAGGAATGAAGGATAGTTGAATGAAGGAGGGAAGGGGAGAGAATGCAGGTAAGAATTCATTGTAATGTACATATCACAGATCTGAGAAAAATAAGAGAAGGAGTGTATTAAATGGGGGTGAAAATGTTAAAGGCATGACATAGATCAGGAGGCATTGTACACATAAACTGCTTTGTGAAATGAGAAAAAAATATAGCCCTCGATACCTAGCCTAAAAATTATGAAAAGTGAAGGAAGGGTTGGGTTGGGAGGAGTGGGTGAGAATGTTGAAAGGCATGACATTGATCAAGAGGTACTGAATTTATAAATTGCTTTGTTGAATGGCAAATCCTCTGCATAGCTACTTAACAATAATAAAAAAATTCAGAAAAAAGAATAACCTGAAATATCAGACATTGGTGGTGGGAGTAGAACATAATATGAACTGCTTTGAGCATAACTAGAGATTGTTATATAGTTAGAGATTATAATTACCATATCTCCAGTCAATTATTTTTCTAGGTCTAATCCCTATAAAAATAGAAACCTACATCATTAGAGAATATTTGCCTACTTCTGCTTGAAAGTTTGGTTGAAACACACAATATAAATGATCTCAAAGACATCTCAGTGAAAGTAGCAAATAGGAGAGTACAGACTGCATCAGTCTACTTGTTTTGAGGTATAAAACAGGTGAGATCGTTTATATAGAGAAAAGAATTGAGTGGCAGTGAGTTGAGAGGTTATCTGGGCAGGGAGAAAGAGATTCATTCACTGGAAATTTGATGTATGTTCACTTCTGTGATGCCTACATGTATCTATTCATGTATTAAAATTCATCAAGCTAGACCTTAGAATAAGTCCATTTACCTTGTTACCTGTAAGTTGTGCATATATGTGTGTGTGTGTGTGTGTGTGTGTGTGTGTGTGTTTGTACATTGGTAGAGAGAAATTATTAGAGATTTCTTCTTACTACAGCTCTCCTTTTCAGGAGTTCTAGCCCCTCTACCGCTAGTGTACATGTGCAACACAGACCAAGATAACAACTGTGAAGACCATAGATGCCTCCATACCAAAAAAGAAGACTTGACAGATCTTTTCCAGAGAGATGGCAAAACGGCAAAATGGCGCCAAAAAAAAAAAAAAAAGCTTGTGCCATTGCAACCAAGATCTACAGCCTTCTAGCTCATATTAATAGAATACATAAATTAAACATATAAATCTTTAAAAGCTCTACTTGTTCTTTTTCTCATGAAAAAAAGCTAAGAACATTATCCCAGGTCTATGCTTCTGAATGGCAGGCACTAGTGAAGAGAGGGCGGGAGATGAGTAGTAGAGTAAGAGACAGCTCCTTCCATGCATTTGATTATCCAAATGCCTCTTCAAACTGAACAATATAAATTGCTGTAGACAGTGGGCTTTGTTAACAAAAGTCTGACTTTGAGTTTCAGTTCATGGTCCAGAAGTTGAAAGCATGTCAATTTAGGAATAGTATCCAGGAGTAATTTAGGTCTAAAGTCTTGCTTTGTGCAAAAAGAATGTCAACACATTAAATTGCCTAAAACCAAAAAGACATTGTGAGCTAGCAACAATGAATAAGAGAATCTTGAGATGCAATTTACAGCCTTACCATGAATGAAGTTGATAACCTTTAGCAAGGAGACTTGGAGTCAATTGCTGCCTGAATGTTTATAAATGCAGAAATTTAAGTGAGAATTGACCAGGAAGTCAGATCTAAGACATGTTGGCAGAATATTTAAACCAGATGAGAAAAAAAAAAGATTAACTATAAAGGATCCCCAAAGAAAGATTAGAGCAATGATTTCTGATACTGAATGATACTGAACCAACACTGATTTTTTAAGTCACAAATTTAAAGAATTGTGCATTGATAAATGCATGGGAAGGATAGTTGGGTGTTAAAAAATTGGGGATGCAAAAATAGTAGAATAGGGAAAACACGTTTATAAAATTCAATGTAGGGATCTTTTATTTCTCAACTTGGATGTTATGGAGTTATTCCTGTGATATTTATCATATACTCTAGTCAACTAGGCCATGGTATATTGATGTACAATGTTAATAAACAGAATAGATTCATGTGAAAACCTCAGGGAACAGGTGCATTACAGCTCAACACCAGCAAAAGGAGACATTAACACCCTTGGGAATGTATAGCTGTGAATAAAGTGAGAACAACAGATTGCTGCATGAATTCAATGAGATCTGGTGGGAATTTCAGAGAAAATTTATTTTGAAGATGATAGATAGATAGATAGATAGATAGATAGATAGATAGATAGATAGATAGAACTTAATCATTAAGAGTACTTTTCCTATTTCAAAGCAAGCCATACGTACAGGATATTTTCATGGAATACTGATGAGTCTGATGAAAAGACCAGGAAGTGAAGGGATGCACCTGAAGTTGTCAGTGAGTTGTATATTTCAAAGTCCTCTCACGGCCTCCTTCAAATCTGCATTTGCTTTGCAATCACCATGGAAGTATCTACTTTTTGGCTTTAGGAAATTCAAGAGTATTTAGGATGCTCGTGTTTTAGAGTAGTAAAACATGAAAACCCAGAAACAGAGCCACCAAAACTAGGAAGATACACAAAAGTAGCAAGATCATCAGATAGTTGTGAGGAACTTAAGGGCTAAGTTCTGAGAATGAGAGATATCTATACTCAAATATTTCAGTCACCTGCATCACCATATTTAAAAATGGACATAGGTAATCTTCATGTTTTACAACATGTTCTTGTTTATCCCCTTGCCTACCCTAACAGATACATCCATTTGAAACCAGAGAACAAGTCTTGTAAATTTTTTAAACTAGTGACTCTAATGTTAGACTCGAGGTCCAGATATAATTGAATCTACCTATAGAAATAATTTAGTAACATACCATTTTTTTCACTTGTCACTGTTTTATACAGTATCATAATTGGAAGAAATTAAAAGTGTCCTTTATATTATACTGGCTTGAACTTGGGGACTCATTCTCTCACTTGACATTTTCATTCAAGTCTGGTGCTTGGCCACTTTTGCCACACTTCCACTTCGGGCTTTTTTTCTGGTTAATTGGAGAGTCTTATAGATTGATGCTGGGGCTGGCTTTGAACCAAGAATCTTAGACTTCAGGATTCAGTCAGTAGGATTACAGATATGAGACACTAACACCTAATAACATTTTTAACACTGACCTTTCTGACTTGAGGGGATTTGTGGCGTATCAAATGTTCTGCTGTACACACTGGCTTGTTCCACAAGACCAGTTTTATGGATGCTTCCATTTGCCTCAGTAACAATAGGAACCTCAACTATAATTAACATATTTTTGGCTATTTTTTTTTGGTTCAAAACACTAACTCAATCACATAGAACTCAGTGATTTCTCTGAATAATACTATCCACATGTTATGTAGTTGGGGAAATGGAAGCAGTAATAATTAACTTGTCCAAGGCCTCTGAGCTTAGGAGAGATGAAGAAGGGGTTTGGCTTTACAACTCAAGTGACATCCATAGATGCAAAGGGAATGAAATGGAAATGGATCCAAAAACTACCACCTGAGGTCAAACGCTCAGCAGCTAAAAATCAGTCTGTTTTACAGCACAAAAACCAACACAACAACAAAAACAACCCATGGATGGTAAGAAGGGATCTGTGATTTTCAATGTCCAACACAAAGCTAAAAGGACTTTGCCCTTTAGGTCAGTCTGCATGGATCTTAGGCAAAGAACATATGAGTCCCCAAAGCAGGAGAGGCTCCCTTCTGAGAGATAAGAAGGAAATTTGTTCTGTTAGTACTTCATATTGCTAACATGTATTCTCCACCAGAAAGCAACTAAAAAAACCCTCACCCCAACAATTTCAGGCCAGAGTTTACTGAATGGGGAACTTCCCAGAGGTGCTGGGTATGGTCTCAGACAATGTGTGTGTTGCCCCTCCAGGTGCTAAGCTTGGTCATGGACATGTTGTCCATCTTGGTAAGGGTGGCTAGGGCCAGAATCCTTTGCACAGATTGGAAAGCTGAAGCCCTAAAGGTGCTAAAGCTCACAGCCTTCTAAGGCGCTAACATCAATTGCTTACCCAATGACAAAGTGCTTGTTCCTTTCATTACTCCGCAAAGCACCACAGAAGTCCTACATACAAATGAAGGGAGACATTGCTGTCAATCTAAGATGAGTTTCAATGGTTAGTTCACTCAGACCGACATTTTGGCCTTGGAAAAGAGAAAAAAAAAATCACTCGTTAGTATTTCAACTTCTTTTCTCTCAGCTTACCCATGCGACGAATCCTTTATAATTTAATGTCTGCAAACACCCCAAATCTAGTGACAGAAGATTAGCTAAAATTTCCAAACAAACAAGGTTGTAGGCGGAGTGGACAAAGCAGCTGACTTGGTGCTGGAGATCAGAGCTGGTTAAAAGTATATGCAAAAAGTCCCCAGAGGGAAATACTAGTGTTCAGCTCAGGTTTTGTTGCCTAATCATTTTCTTATCACCAAATATTACATATTTACACAGGTGCTTGTCTGATCTAATTGTTTGGAAGCAGAGGCTAGAAGCAACGTGATGTGACTCATTTCAATGATGCTGCCCAGCTGGGCTCTGACAGGTAAATAATTACCACTAATGAAAGACTAAATGAATTCAGCTTCTTCAAAGTCAGAGTGAGGGATAAAAAGGTGGGGGGGACCGACAAGGGGTTATTAATGAACTGTTAGGAATATAAGGAGAAATAAGAGCTGAGAAATCCAGTCTTAGATGAAAAAAGCAGAAAAGAAGAGTTGACATCAGTCAAACCTCAGCTGCCATGCAAATTACAAGTACCAAAGGCGGCCAGCTGGCCTTTCTCCCCTTCTTCTTCACACAAGGATTAATGGAGGGGGTTAATTTTCATCCATGTAGCTGAATTGGATGAGAAGAACTGTCCTTTGCAGGTTTCCTTGGGCCTAATTTGAGGATTTCAATATGGAAAATTCAGATTCCTTGACTTATGGAGAAAAACCTTCTTGGTTTTGCCTCTGTATCCCTAAAAGTCATTTAAAATAAAAATCAAGAATGAACTCCTTTACTCCTTGAGAGCCATCCATCTGGTTTAAGTGCTTATGTACTAAGCAGACGTAGGTGGGAAGGTATCCGTTCAAGAAATTTCCATGGAGTTCTTATGAATGATAACTTCCTCCAGCTTCTCTGAGATATATACTTAAGAACGCTAAGGATGTTTGTTTAAGAGTTAGCCTGTGCTGCTTGTAGAAAGCGTTTCAGTTTTGGTTTTTTTTTTTTTTAAAGCTAAGTCATTTTTCAGCTTCCTGGTAATGAAGAAAACAGGTCTGATAATTTTCAATAACACACTCAGGAAATGTGGGGTGCAGGCCTGCGGCTTAAGAGCCCTTGACACAGAAATCCAGTTCAATCCGTATGGAGACAGCCATGCCTACAAACGCCTTCTGTGTTTTGAGACCCGACAGGAGAGTTGTATCAGCCACAACAAGGCCATATTTTGACTGGTTTTCATCAATTTAACTTGAGTAGTTTTTTTTTTTCTTCCCCACCCCCTTCCCCTCCACCTTCCCCTGCTTCCTCTGAAAGCATTTGGCTCTGGAGCAGAAAAAGGATTTTCTTTTTTTCATTGTAATTCAAAGTACTTTCTTATTGTCTCTCATAAAGCATGATTTGGAAGATTTACCTTATGGTTTGGCTGGAAGGGAACACTACTGTGAGTTCTACACATCAGGGGGAAATATTAAATGGTCGCTTGATTTTTTTTCTTTTGTTATTCTTTACTCCCTTGATGAGCCTAAAAGGATGGGGTGTCTCTCGTTTTCCTGAGCATTATTCCCATGGGGGACCTTGAATGTAGGAGTCTAGGAGGAACATATGCTCTCTTTGGTCAGAGTGGGCACCCCCAAACATCACAATCAAGAAGGAAAATACCAACATCTGAAAGAAATGGCTCTGACTGAGGCCTTCCAAGATGCAATACCATGCATGTGCTGACTCAGGAAAACTTGACTCAACATGCTGAAAACATTTGCAGGCCTGGAAAATAACTGGTTTAATAATTCAAGATGCTTTTAAGTTACCAGAAAAAAAAAGAAAACACCATAAAAACAAATAATCCTCCCTTTGCCACAGTGATGGTGAATGGTAAGACTTTTGAAATGAAAAAAAAAAAGCAAAACAAAAACAAAAACCAGAGCTTTCAGCTGGATGCAAATCCAGCTTTGTAGAGCTCTTAAACAACTGACAAAGAACCTTACCATACCATACCCCAAAGGACGCATGGCAATGTAATTTTCATGACTTCAAAAACACTCAGCTGCAAAGTGAAATATTTCAGCCATATCCTCTATATCTTTTCATCTGGGTGTCAGACATCTCCATTTCCAAGGGGATTTTTCTGACCTTGGTTTCTTGACCTTGGTACTATTAATACTTAATTCTAAGTGTTTCTTTCTGGGAGGGCTTAAAGGATGCTCTATGGGATGCTTAACAAGAGCATTAGTTTCAACTTATCACACACAAATAGCATTTCCCAAACTGTGAAAACCAGAAATGTCTTCACACTTTGCTAATGCAAAAATCACCATCAGTTAAGACCACCCACTGTTCCAATCCCCAGTACATCCCAAGAAATTTTGTACTATCACTATTTCTTCCTAGTCTATAAATAATGCAGAGAGGTTTATCTCAGTAGTAGAGCACTTGCACAGGCATCTACAAGCAAGCAGGTTCCAGGTTCAATCCCCTGCACTGGAGCAAAGAGAATGAATGAGGATTACAGTACATGAAGTGATTCTTTTAGCTTTACACTCTAGAAATGGCAAAGCACAGACTTCAACTGGGGCTTCAGAGTCTACAAAATTTTCCCTTGTGCTCTATATTCACCCAGAATTTGCTACAGACAATACTGTAGGTGCTTATTCTACTGCCTAAGAGCTGTAAAAAAAAAAGGTTACAAAAATAAAATACTTTCCTTGAAGAGTCACAAAATGACTCTATTCAAGTTTCCTCTCAGTTCAAAGGAGTTCCTTGAAAGGTAAGAAAAGACCACACAGTTAGCCATGCCTGGATATGTGGGCCACTGAGCCATGTGGAATTGCTTCCATTTGCTTCTTCCTCTGGGCTAGTTATTTCATTTGCTGCAGTGGATGGCCAAGTGTAAAGAGCCTGCTAGATCCACCATAAAAGAGATGGTTAAAACATAGGTCAACAACCAGTATCCATTGACAATGAAAAGGGAATGGAACCTGCAAGTTTGACATCTAGAGTTTTCACCTTATTGGCTCTGAGAACTTGTGGAAATGGATCAGCATCCAATTTCTTACCGAAAAAGAACAATAACTATCTTGCAAGGTGACTGTAAGAAAATAACACAGAAAAAGCTCATTACATACAAATTACTTATTACATAACAGGCACTTGATGTATGGTAGCCATTATATGATTAGGAAGTGCTAAGTTAATTGCAAGATGATGCTGAGGTTCCCATATCAAAATATCCAAGCTGATAATGATCTGATGGTAATCAACATTAATATTGGCAAATGGTAAAAGGTAAGATGGGTTAAGACAAGCTGGCATCAATCATGAAACATTATTGGCTTCCATTGAGATGGACTCCGCCAGTGATAACGCTCCATCTGAAGTTTGTTGATGAGAGTGTTTGAGAAAGATCTTCCATTTACCTACCTGGGATACATTCCAAGGCTCCTTGTGGATGGCTGAGTCCATGGGCAGTACAAATCCCAGTACATACTGTGTTTTTTTTCTATTTCTTCTTACCATAGATCTTAGCAATCTTGGTGTATAGATTTTTTTCTTTTCACTGTATTAAGTAGAGAACTTGCATGTTTTCATTTGAAGGACACACTTGGACAGCTTCTTTGGGGCATATGTATATGAGTTACAGCTTTACTACTCTTATGCTTTGGAGACTTTATGAAATAAAATAAGAGTTACTGGAACACAGTCACTGACATAGTTGATCTGATGGCTGCTAAAAGACTAATGGAGAGGTAGTGTACATAGCATAGACACAATGGTCGAAGAGATGATTCACATCCTGAGCAAATAGCACAAGACTAAGTGAATCCGTGAAAAGCAAGCTCATGAGTAAGCGGGGATTGTTGCAGAGCTGCTCCATGTCTCCTAGATAAAATCGCATATCATGTATCCTTCAACAAGACATGGTCTTTCTTTAGACCATAACACAGAGTTGGGGAACAAAGTCACTGAAATGGCAACACAATTTCTGTCAGCTTGAAAAAAGGTTACATAGGAATATGTCTGTAACCTACATTTAAGAGATCAGAGAAAACCTGCCTGAGAAGAAAGGATGAAATCTGAAACCTAAAAGAGAAAACTTCTAGGGAGACCATGCTCAGGCCAACCCTTGAGGCACACCTCTGGCTCACCTGCTACTACCAAGAGTTGGGAATGTGCAGAATAGAGTGCAAAAGGAGGTGGAGGAGACAGGAAGAATGGCCTATGCTTTGGTGAGGTGAATGGCATTCACAGTAGAACCTATTTGAGCCTTATTCTGTGAACAATGAGAAATCCAAGTTATCCTTTTTTCCTGCTAAAATATAGGTTTATAAAACAAATTTTATAACCTTAGTCTAAGGCAGGAAAAGGAGATGGCAACTGCAGTGTAGCAAGATAGTTTTTGACTTAAGAGTTGACAAGACACCCAAAAGGCCTACAGGACTGTCATACTTAAGCCTCTGTCAAACACTCCAGTGCTTCTTCCAGTCTCAGTTTCCCCATCTGTCAAATGATGAGGACTGACTGCATGATCTCCAGGTCCTTTCTTTTCTGAAGTGTGACTTACTGCAGGTGATCATTTTGAGGCCAGAAACTGGCAAAGGAAAGGAAAAAAAATTATTTGAGGTCTGTTAACATTGTGGAATCACCCTCTGAAATGCAGGTTTCAGCATTGCAGTTGGGAAGCAGCAAGAGCCCCATGTGAACCTCACACACACAAAACCTTGAGAAGCTGAGACTGCAAAGTGCGTTCTTCTTTGATAGAAGTCATCATGAGAATGCCTACTCCTCCAGAAATTGACCAGTATACAGTTAATCAAAAGGATCCCCAAGGAGCCATTTTAACCATTGAATATAAAGCCAAGTTAGAACAGATCATGAATTGCAATGGATAGAAGTTCACCCCTTATTTCTTTAGTGCTGGGTACCAGTACTTGGCACTTAGTAGCTTCTCTAATGATCAAAACCAATAGCAGGTGGGCAGCACACCAAGTTCCAACGGTAAGCGGTATGAACTGTAACTTAGGAGCATCATGACATTTGAGGAAGGAATATGCATCACAAATACTGACAGCCTCTGTGCCTTTCCTAGCTTTCCATCACCAGGTCATTGATGTGTCTACCACATATTGAACAGACTTGCCCTTTGCTTTCATGCTGTTTCCACGACACCTTGTCATTCTAATGGAAACAAATGCCTTTTTCATGTATCACCATAATATGCAATTGGAAATATGCCACTTTTTGAGAATATGCTCAAGGGACACAATTTCCCATCTCCCCCTTGCCTTCCAGAAATGCCATGAAGTAGTAGGTAAGATCAAAATAAAATGCATCAAAGAACTTTCCTTCGCAGGAAACAATTAATCAATCTTAGACATATAGGTAGGTCCTTAAAATCAAAGTGACACCTTACATACAAAGTCATAACTGATATCAAACTAGGACAAGCCTAACTCCACGGTATTCTCAACCAGTGAAAGAAATGGCCCCAAAGGAAAACATAATTTTCAAGGTTAAGTGGTGATTCAGAGTTAACCAAAGAAATAGGTATTGTAGTAAGAATTGTTCTTCATGTTACCAACAAAATGCTCTTGACATCCACAGCAGAAGATGACGTGGTAACCTGAGTAAACTGGGCGAACAAATCCTTTAAGAACATTTACCTTGATTTTCAGTATAAGTGCTCAAAGGATTTTTCTTGCTGTATGGGTTAGCTTCCAATAGGAACTTAATTCTACAATGTCTAGTGTAGCTCCAGTGAAGGAGACAAAAACTTGCATCTTAGATAATCAGGAAGTACATTTGGGGCAAAATGAGTGTCCTGGAAGACAAATCTGGACTGAATTGGGCTATCACTTTCTAGCAATATATCCTTGGCAAGTTACAACCCTTCTCAGAGTCCATGCTTCCCTCCTTCTGATGTGGTACTGGGGTTTGAACTCAGAGCCCTTTGCTTGCTAGGCAGGTGCTCTATTACCTGAGCCATGCCTCCAACTTAAGGAAAAGGTCTTGAACTCAAATACATTTTGCCATTTTGAGTTCAACCATGTTAACCAGTTATTTCCTGCAGAGCTTTCCAGGTTCTTTTAACGATACGCATAACTATATCTAAGGCAGAGAGCAATCCAAATGCCCTCAGCAAATGCATTTGGACATTATATCGTTTTTTGGTTGGAGTATACTGTGTGAAATGCTAACACAAGAATTTATCAGCTCCATCTTTTATCTGAGCACAGTAACTTGTCTCATGTCCTCCAAATGGCAAGCAGACTCATGATTTAGAACAAAGTTTTCCTAACTCCAAAACTACATGCCAGTCACTTTCAACATAGTCCCAGTTTTTGGGAAACATTTAAGCTGTGAAGACATAGGCTGCTAGGTAGAATAGCCTCCTAATCAAAACCCAAGGAAATCTTTTTTTGCATGGGTGTGCCAGTCCTGAGGCTTGAACTCAGGGACTGAGCACTGTCCCTGGCTTCTTTTTGCTCAAGGCTAGCACTCTACCACTTGAGCCATAGCACCACTTCTGGCTTTTTCTGTATATGTGGTGCTGAGGAATTGAACCCAGGGCTTCATGTATACGAGGCAAGCATTCTACCACTAGGCCATATTCCCAACCCCTACCCCAAGGAAATCTTAAAGTATCATGATGGGATAAAGATTAGGAGCCACTCTAGGAGAAAAAGAGTCACTCCAGATTGTCACAATCAATAGCATGAATCACCCTAACACAGCATTGTTCCCTGGGATGTTCCCACCAAGTGCTGGATCCCAGGGCCTGCCACATGTCCAGACTGTTCTATACACCTCTCACTATTTGAGGGGTGCTTAGTAATAGCTCACACCTGGCTTCTTTCTCAACATAGGCAACAGCAGCCAGCAGCTATGCACATTACTAACTGAATAACTTATTTAGTCCAAACCTAATAATCCCTCCACAAAAAGCTCAGAGACTATGAAAAGGCATTACTCCTATCTAGTTCCCCAGGCATTATGGGAATGAGCAAGACTTTTCATTTATTCCAGCAGTCCATATGGTTGAAGGTCAAACAACACCTGGGTATTTCTTTGAAATCAACTAATTGAGTCTGATGATTTAGAGGAAAGTCTCGTTGAAAGATTCAAAGGATTTCCCCCAGAGTAAAGCAAGACCTGCTTTTGAAAACTCTAGGTCCTCCCAAGCCCAGCTTCATCAAATGCTGATGAATATTTGATGCTGTTCAAAGATTAAGACATGGATCAAACTGAGAAAAGAGAAAGAGAAGGGGATTGCTTTCAAACTGCTATGGGAAAAAAAGCAGCCTTAGCCCCAGGTGTTTGTGGGGGTAAAGAAATCAGAGCCAGCTAAAGGATAATCAGGCAGAGAGCCTAAGAAAGAGTCCTCAGACCCTCAGCATGCACTCGTGTACCTGATAGATGGGTGAATGATGTGGATTTCTCAGTTGGCCTTACCCTTTTGTTCTCCCTGTAGCTGCTTTTCATGGAAACCCCGTTTGTAGGAAAACATACTATTAACTCAGAGAGACTAGTTTAATGGAAGTTGGTTTGGTATGAACCCAGATGGCTTTTACTTAAGTGCCAAAGGTAGGGCCTCAAGGTGGAAAAAACCTTTCCCTACTTGGAATCTGTCTCACAGTTTCATAACATTTAAGATTTTGTAGTCTTCTGCAACATTTGTTGACATGGGAGGGAAGTATTTCCTCTATAGGCTGTAAATTCCTGAGGATACCAGGCACATGTTTATCATCAGAAGCTAACCCAGTGCATCCGAGTGCTCCCTAATTATTTGCTGAATAAATAAGTGAATGCCATTAGAAACCAATGACAGAACTAGTGAGAATTTCCTGGAGCAAATCCACTACATAATATTCTTTGAAACAATTGGGGAATTGCAAAAGATAGTTAATTGCATTTAGTAATTTTTTTAAAATGTACATTCTTGTCAGGAATAACACTTTGGTCTGAACAACACCTAACCATTATGAGTGGGTTTATGGAGACAGAAATGACAATGTAGTGAAGAAGAAGAAAGGAGGAGGGTGGGAGGAGGTAGAGGAGGGGCAGCGGGAAGAGGAGGAGGTGGAAGACAAGAAGGAGAAGATGATGATGAAGGTCAACAGAACTCAGATTTGCTGAAGGGCTCTTGTACCTAGCTAAGTGATTGGTTTTGTTCGTGCAATTGTCTCAGCAAGTTTATGATGTAGATTACTCTATTTTATAAAATAAGAGGACTGGGTCCCTACCACCTGAGCTCCAGCATTTCTGCTCTTGAACAACAAGAGAAATTTCATTTACATGTACATGCATTCATTCAGCAAATACCTAACTATGTGCTCTATTGCTAGCACTAGACACTGCAGTCAATAACAATCAAAACTGGATACTGTCCCTGCTAGGGTTTGTCTGCTACAGGTTGATGTGCTTGGTCCCCCCAGGATTTCAGCACTGAGAGGACTTTCACTTTAAGAAGTGGACTTAGTGGGATGTGATTAGGTCAGGAGAACACCACCTAGAATGGATTAATAACCTTCACTATAAACTGTGCATCCATGAGTCCCAAAGCTAGATTAACACGGTAGACCCTAAGGACTAAATTAGAGACCATGAGAGTAGATAACTGCTCTTTTGCATATGCCTGCTTCCTTTACCCATGGAATTTGATTTGACACTGCACAAAACCGTCCCTAGAAGTTGAACAGATGCAGGTGAAGTATTTATACTCTTGGATTTCTAGAACTGTATGCTACATAAATCTCTTTCTTTATAATTAACCTGGCGTTAGGTATTTTGTTATCTCAACAGAAAACAGACAAATACAACCCAGTTCTTGTGGAATTCATAGTCTAGTAGAAGAGATAGAAATTAATCAACAACCACACACATAAGAGAAATAAAGTGTTTCTAAGGAACTGGTCCTATGCAGCTCTCTTGAGCTAATATCCAAACTAGACACTATCTAGGAAAGAACAAAAGGTAAAAGCACTAGCGAAAAGGAAGAGCTGTGTCAAGGTGTCCTCAATGGAAGAAACATGCCTTATGAGGAAATGAAAAAAAAAAAAACCTGTAAGAGGCTAGGATTGTGAGAACTAGAAGCCATCTATAGGCAGGAAGGTGGCTGGAGAAATAGTTATCAAACGTGCCTGTATTCATCAGAGTCACCTAGATAACTTAAGACCCCTACTCCACATACAAGAAGTGTGGACTTCCTTCCTAGAGGACCTAGAGGTCTCAGATGGGATCACAGTCGTTAGCTTTTCATCTCTGTAGCCAAAATATTTTGGCTCATAGTTTCAAAGGTCACAGTCCATCAGGACAGGGAGAGTGTGGTAGGGCAGAGCATCCCACAACAGGGCAACCAGGAAGCAGAGAAAAGAGCACAGAAGAGACCAAGGCAAGATATAGCCTCCAAGGACATGACCCAGTGACCTATTTGCCTCCAATTAGGTCCCCCCTCCTACCAGTTACCACCTTCCAATAATGCCATCTTATTATGGGACTAGTCCATTCATTCTTTAGGTCCAAGTGCTCATGATCAAATCATCTCTGGAAATACCTCTACAGACATACCCAGAAGTCTGCTTTATTAATCTCCCAGGTGATTCTCAAGCCAAGTAAACAGACAATATGAACCTTTAAAGAACTCAAGCTTTTATATTTTTCAAAACACACTACTGGCTGATATGGATACAGTCTAAGAGTATACTTTAGCAATCACAGGATGGATTAGAACTTTGTCCTAAGAAGAATGAATAATAATAATTGAAATATTCCAAGCATGAAGATGACAGGACAGGATCCGATTTATATTTTGGGGGGAAAAAGCAGGAAAGGTGATTGTAGGGAGGCTAGTAATGATGCAGGCATTTAGCAGGAAGATGAGTTGGAGTATTTAGAAAAGAGATGATGGTGGTTTGGACTAGGAGGATAGCAGTGGAGGTACAAGGAGGGAGATTCTTGAAATTTTAGAGGGTTATTTCAATAGGACTTGGTGACAAATACAAGAAACTAGTCCCTTAGCTTCTGCTTGAGAAAGTAGAGAGACAGTGGTGTTTATTGAAGGAGACAAAGGAAGAGAACCACAGGCCTGGAAAGGAAGATCAAGAGCCCAGCCTTGGGCCTATGGAGTGTGGAGTCCCTTCAAGGCATTCAAAAGATGGAAAGTAGATAATAAATTTGTGGGCCTGGAGTTGAGAGGTGAGATGAAGACTGGAGATAACACTGGGACTCCTCAAAGTATACCAGGGTTATGGGGTGGCTGGAATCAGCAGGAAGAGAGTTAGGAGGAAAGAGGGCTGATGACCTCTAACCTTTCATAGCTAGGGGAGAAGAAATGAGCCCACAAAAGACAGACTAGGGAGCCTAAGGGGGAAAAAATCTGAGAGAATTGGGCCCAGATGCCAAAGAAAAGGAGGAAAATGAAGGCAACCATATGGTTCAGAAATCAATGAAACTGAAAATAAAGTGATACCTGTTGGGTTTCTGAAATGTGAAGATGACCCCAATGTGGGGTAATTTGGGGAAAGGATATAGGAGAGGTTGGGACTGGGCAAAGGCTGGAATGTGCTTTAATATTATTTCTAGTCACCTTCCTTCTCTAGTTACAGCCCAAACCGTTATTTCTCTTCCCATTCACTTACAAAAGTACCACACCCCCTCCCTCCTGCCACTCTACTCCATTTGACTTCAGGACCTGTCACACTTTTATTAAAAACCATGTCTATTTTTATTTGTTGTTTGAACCCACAGAACATTTGCAAAATTTTATCTGCTCTTTACACAAAAGATCGCATGTATTCTTTTACATTGAAGTCACTCTAATTCAAGGTCCTAGGTCAAGGGGGTGTCTAAAAAATTCTCTCATTATCTTTGAAGAACAGGCTATCATGGGAATGCTTGCTGACCAAGCCAGTGAAGCAAATGCAATGTCAGGTTAAACATCTCACAAGCCTTTTACTTATGTGAGAAGTCTGTCTGTCTATGCAAGAAAAAAAAAAGTTTCTGACCCAAATATCTCTCTCATTCCCTCTCTCCCTCTTCCCCCCCTCTCTCTCTCTCTCTCTCTCTCTCTCTCTCTCTCTCTCTCTCTCTCTCTCTCTCTCTCTCTCTGTCAGCAAAGAGTTTAGGATCCATAGCTTGGGACCTATTCAGAGTTCGAATAGAACACAAACCTTGAATTCAACTTTTCCCAGCTGTGTGTCCTTGGGATATGTTCAAACTGTGATTTGTTTTTTAAATTTGTGGTTAAAAACTAATAGAGGCACATAACTCAAAATATGATTTACCTGTTCAAGTCAATCCTGAACTCATGTTAAACAATTACTCACTACAGTAATAGCAATGGCTTAGTAGCCATGTAAAAAAAAGAAATATTAGA
Organism: Perognathus longimembris pacificus; assembly: GCF_023159225.1. NCBI lineage: Eukaryota > Metazoa > Chordata > Mammalia > Rodentia > Heteromyidae > Perognathus > Perognathus longimembris. The sequence goes on from NC_063170.1 coordinate 54,276,191, forward strand.
GTTCCGTGCTAGAAAATGTGCTCAATATTTACAAGGTCAAGAATTCAATCCCCTCCACCTTGAGGAGGAGTTGGGGAGAGAGGAGAGAGAAAAAAAGAGGAGTTGTACAAGAATGTATTGTTTCCTAAAGGTTATCTTTAAATTGTGGGTATTATTACTATTTATCAAAACTGGCCATCTAAAAGTAATTTGAAATTGAATTAGAAATTCACTTCTAAATTGACTCACCATGGATGATGCCTTCCTCAACCAATATTGTATTTTTCAGAGAACGGCTTGCTGGCTAGAGTTGCTTTTTAAATTTAAATACTTCCAAACTTTTACTTCTGCTGAAATAAAAACATGTAATAAGGTAGGTTGTAAAAATACCGGGGGGGGGGAGTGGAGAGAATGTACGAAGTGAACTAACTGATTTATGCAGGGTTAACCAGGAGCAAAGCGAGGGAGAAAAGGCATGGTCTGACAGATGCCTATCAAAAGCATTGGGTTTGACCATGAAATTACACACCATTCTTTCTTTCATTCATTCATTCACTCACCAAACCTATCATTTCATTAAAGACCCTGCACTAGCATTAAAACAAAAAGATTTTGATGTTGCTTTAAAACTGCTATCCTGTCGGGCACATCCTTGAGTCATTTTTTTTAAAAAGAGTCAATAGATATTTGCTGCTAAGGAGAAAAGAAAAGATGTGCTTTGTACATGATGTTTTTTTGACAATTGAGTACAAGAAAATGACAGAATATTTTCACCAAGATACCCCTATCAAGCTCATTACCACCAATCAATGGCCACAGAAGTGTCATTCAGAAAGATTTCTCCATCAACGAATGAAAATAATATTGTTGCTGCTATAATTGCTGATGTACGTCTTCAGTACTCCACATAGTATATACCCATCCAACTGTGTTATCTTTTTTTACTCTGGTAAACATCTTTTTGGTGTTTCTTATGAATTTTTTCTATATGCCAAAGACTGAAGTAGACTAGGAAGAAGTCTTGTCCAAGGTTACACAGTATCAAGGAAAGAATGAAAACATAAAAGCAGGTGCTTTACAATTCTAACTTTCTAACTAAAATTAACTTCCTTTTGGTTTGAAAATATAAAACCCAACTTCTAGATTTTAAAACTCCTACATCCTTGTTTTCCTCTGCCTACTGACTCTTTGAAGATCCGCGCCATTCCTACAAATCAATTGTAAAACTGCTTCTCTCTTTGTCTCTCTCATCATCTTGTTTGAGTTTGAGCTGTTTTGCAGAGCAACATACATAGATAGCAAATGAAATTTCATTCACTGAAGGTACTCACTCTCCCCCGACCCTCACCTCTTGATACAGAGGAACCGGGTCTAATTAGCCCTCCAGAGCATTCTGCAAATTAATCACTCTGGATTCTAAAGCTCAGCAAAAGGCTTCTTCAGACCCAAGAACAACAACTATTTTTGGCACTACAAAAATGCTTTCTCTCTGCCATGCAGACCTCTGAGAATAGCCAGAAGGAAATGGCAGGACTGTTATTAACTGTGACATCATCCGGTACTGGTGGCCTGTTGAGGAGGAAAAGGGCTATTCCTTTTTTGGGATGAGGCTTTCTAGTTACCTACCTGTTGTTTAACTCTACCTATTGTGTTTTCAAGGACAGTGTCATGTACCTAAGGAACTATTTTTTTTCTTTCATGGGTCTGTAGAATGTCCACTGAGAACCACCTGGCTTAGCTAAGTGCTGGACTCCTGCACTGTTTGGAGGGTTAGTTTGTAAATATAAGATCTAGTTATTGTGTGTTAAGGGTCTTCATACCTAAGGCTCTGCAAAATTATAAGGACCAATAAACCCATTGAGATCCTGATTGCTATTCAGCATAGTTTGCCGTGTCTTTTTTTTGCCAGTCCTAGGGCTTGGACTCAGGGCCTGAGCACTGTCCCTGGCTTCTTTTTCCTCAAGGCTAGCACTCTGCCACTTGAGCCACAGTGCTACTTCTGGCTTTTTCTGTTTATGTTGTGCTGAGGAATCGAACCCAGGGCTTCACGCATGCTAGGCAAGCACTCTACTACCAGGCCATATTCCCAGCCTCTGCCATGTCTTTAAAGCCTAGAAACTCTTGGTATAAAACCAAATGAATATGTTGGACCATTTATGATGTAACACTCTCTGCTGAATGGTCATATGACATACTGCCTTAAGATTTCTAGGACATGAGAATCATTATTGTCATTTTAGTGACGAGAATCTGGTTAAGTAACTTGCTCAACACAGTCACAAATTTTAAAGCTGTGTGATGAGGAAATGAGAACTCATTATACTCTTGCCTTTTCTCTCATTTTATTTATACTTAAAATTCATGAAAATGCAATGCTATCATTGATGTTGCTCTGAAGGTGCCTAGCTAGTGAGTATTATCCTGAAAAGCTCAAGATCACAAACGACCATATTGTCAATTATAGCCTTACTGACAATTGTAGCCAACATCTACCCAGTCCACTTGACTCAGCAACAGGCAACCAACATAAAATGACTCTTGGACCAAAATTCCCTGGTATATCATGTAACAGAGAGTATTTTTCTAATGAAAGTGGGTATTTTCTTCTTTTTCAGATTGATCAAAGCTACCGCCCCGCCATATCTATGCTTCATTTATTTATCACTTTTGTAGGTTCTCTGTGGCATAAACAACCCTTCTGCAGGCCAAAGAACAGCAAACCTGGCATGTTGCTACAATCCCAGCATCAAATGAATTTCCCAGTAATTGATCCCTAAAGATAGAAAGAAACCTATCTCAATAATGACAGAGGGGTCTTTGAGACTTGTGGACGTGATCTTTTTATTAAACACCTAATAGCAATACATGGCTTGTGTTTCCTTAACCAACCACAATTGATTTTGTAACTTCATTCTTTTCTTAAAATGACATATAAAAGCATATTGCCTTTCTAAGGAAAAAATGGTAAGTTTATTTTTTTCCTGGCAGAATATTGTAAGTTCTTGTGACATATGTAGCTACTTTCTGATATTGACAAACCGTAGCGAGCACCAATTCTCTAACAACTATGCACAGCTTCTACTGAAGCAAGGGCAGACCTTATCCACCCACTTCACCATTTTATTATATCCTTGGGGAAACTGAGACTTCTCCCTCTCCTTCTCCCTTTTCCTCTCTCTCTGGCCAAAGTTTAGTTTCAGTGGACCCAAGACTTGCCCAGGGGATAGTTTCTGAGGTAGGAAGTTCTGGGAAACATCAGCCATCTGACAAGATGCATTACTTAGTTTGTTAAAAGGTAGAAAAAGAAATCTGCAGAGCTAAAACACATACACTGGGGGTGGGGGGAAGAGCTGCGGGGTTGTTCTCTTATCCTGAAGATGGCTTATGGAGATAATCCTTCTGAGAGAGACCTCTCGAATGCTGTGGCTTCTCAGCATGAACTAAACATTTTTAATGCACCAATGATGCTGAATTTTTTTTAAAAGCACACAGCAGCCAAATCTGTTGGCCAAATCTGTTCTTTTATAAGCCTTCATATCAAGTATATCATTTTGCAACTGCACAAATATTCAAGTCCGTTTATCGATTGCTGAAATAAATGACTTAAAAATGACATATTTGAGCAAAGGTACTAACCTTGAACTAGGGAGGGAAAAATCAAAAGCCAAATGTTCACCCCATGCTAAACCCACCCCAGCTCCATTACCACTGAAGCTAAGCATGTCCTTGTAATTCTTCTCCTTGGTGTCTTAATCCAGGAGTTTTCATGCTTATCAGGCCCTATATCCCTTTTCTGTTACCAACATTTGATAACATCACTAACACTTTGGAAAATATTTACCCAATGACCTCACAATCCTGAAGAAAAATGAAAGAAAATGCATTTATACAGAAGAAATTTTTTAATGTAAGTCTCAGTCCTGATTACCCTAGAAGACACAATGCTGTGTTCACCCACTATAGATAAATTATTGTGGATTTCAGAAAAGTAAGAATACTCATGGAATGTGATTCTTTCCATTTGGCATTATGCAACGAAAGCTAATTAAGCATGTTCATGTAAACATACATAGAATTATCATGTATGTCAAAGCTACAAGCCCAAACTGGTAGTTTCTAATTCTCATGATTACTGTTGTCACTGGATGGAGAAATTAATTTCTGAAATGGTGAACCATGGTTCGCAAAACTCTGAGGATAGCCAGTAATAATCTTCTGTCTGTGGTTCTTTTCCTGAGAAACACAATGATATTAAAGCATCTATTGATCGATTGGTCAATCAATCAAGTGATCAGTTGATGTATCTATCTGTCCTATCTGCCCATCTGTCCATCCATTCATCTGTCTATCCATACATCCATCTATCACATAGTTCAGGCTCAATGGAGATAATGACATGCAAGTTTTCAACCAATTATCCAGTAGAACACCTGAAAGTCATTCAAAACTTTCAGGAAAATTTCCCATTCTGTGTACCATCTGACACATTACAAGGTGCCAAGAGCCACCCCTTTCTCTACCCACTAAATGCCAGTAGTGTCCCCACAACTGTCATCATCTCTGTAAGTTTCTAAAAAGCCTCCTGCTGGCTATTCTCCCTTTAGGAACCAATGTCTAGTAGGAACACTAAGCTAACACTGCTTAGTGTTCTGCTACCATCTGTGTTGTGGTTCTCACACAGATACCCTGTCTTTCCTTCTTCCTAGACACACCCCTTATCCCTTTAGGAGCACAGGCAAGGCAGTCCCTCACCATTGACCTCGTGTACAACTTGCTCCTCTTTTTGAATTCCCATTAGTTCCAGTGTTCATGCCACTAATTAGTTACCTGCTAACCAATGCTGATATTTGAAAGTCTCATTGAAACATCCTACCAAATCAACAATAATCTCCTTAAAAACAGTCTTATTTCAGCATTTCTATTAACCCTGCTCTGTGGAATGAGTCACTTGTGGACTGAGCTTAGTATTTATAAAGATGAAAGCTTTTAGGAATAGAGTTTGTAAGGTTTGGATGTATGAAAATGTACACGTGAAGCAAACCAGAGTGCAACTCAAACTTCCAAGTCATTATTCCACCCAAATGTTTTTACCTAGTTCCAACTTACACAATTTCCATTCATAGTGCTTGGGCCTGGCTCCTACCCAATTTTACCATATTTCAATAACTCTCAGAAGATAACCCACATACGTTTTCTAGAGCACTCTTTCTTAAATTGTGGGTTGAATGTAGGTCAGTAGCAACTGGAGACAGTTATTTAAAAACAAAATAAACAAAAGAAGTCAAGAATGGGTGCTGGCTGCTGAATTCCACACTTAGAGAAACACTTCTATAACACATACCTCGAGTCAATCGATCTAATTGCTTCATCATGAAGCCATGTATCTATGCTTCTAGAATGTGCCTGAGCCCTTTATGTAAAATGAGGAATACAGTCAAGATGAGAAGATGGCCTCAGAATCCACCTTACAATCCTACAGAGCACAAGTTGTATAAAACCTTGGCAGGCCATAACATAGTGAGATGATAGTGGCAGTTAAAATGCCATGATGTTGCTAATTTCCAGCAAGGTCTCAGCATGTGGCAGGTGTCAGAATACAGAGAGGAAGCATGGGTGAATACCTGACATTCAGTATACATATGTGAAAATGGAACCATGTCTTTTGTAGAGGGTTGGGAAAGATGGCAGTGAAGAAAGGAAGGGGTGACCTTGATCAAGATGTATTATCCATATAATCTGACTTGTTGAACTGAAACCTCTGCACAATTAAAAGGTAATAATAATGATAATACAGTCAATCATCAAAAAGTAGGGCTTCCCAGAGACCTACAGTGAGATGAAATGCCAAGGGCAAATGAGAACCATAGAAGGAAGGAGCTATGAGCTTGGAGAAGGGAGCACTCGAAGAAGAGGCAGTACAGGTATGGAGTTGGAATCCCTTTTAGAAGCAGAGTGGGATGTGCAAAAGAAGAGAAAGCATTCTGGATGTGGAGACCAAGCAGGAATGAGCTCTAGTCACACAGATTGAGAAAAACACCCATGGGGAGGAATCAGACAGAACATATGACTCAGGAGCTTGTGAGAAGTTCCACTGGAAGCAAACATCAGAGAAGCCCACACAATCCCCTGCACGGGTGCTTCATCAACATCCTGCATGCGACTCTCCTGCACCTCACACAAGCCTGTCTCCTTTGTTCTCCGCCAACCAAAGCCAAAGTGAGTCATGTTCTGGCCCCTCACCAGTCATCTGCAGACACCCTAAAGGAGAGCAGATGAAAGATGCAATTACCTATCTGGGTTGCACTGCAGGCTGGGCCAACTGTGATAATTGATAGGGAAAGCTCTGGATGGAGCCTCCTTTTGGATAGTCATCAAAAAGCAGATGATAGCTAAAGGGAGATTAAGTGACTCAACCCCAGAACCAGGGGCAGGACCAGCTGAGCTGAGACCAGGGTTAATAGAAAACTACCTCTGTGTGGGCTGGGGAGTGCTTATCTTGTGGTCCTCGGCCACTTTCTGAGCTTGAAAAGGCTATGGAGGCTATTTCTCTCTCCTATCTCCTTGCCAGGAAGAAATGGCCTTTGGTCTCATCATTCTGACCTGCTTGAGTAACAAGAATATCCACTTCTGCACATGGACCAGGGCTGTGTAGGAATGTAAGCCTCTGTCAGTTGCATACATCATCAAATTATATGTCTCATAGAATGGAACATGAAATGCTCAGGGGAAATGCACCCTGTCTATCCTTCAGGACCCATTCCTTGTAACCAACGCATGCCATTATGACCATTATAATGCTAGTAAGCAGGCACCATGACCACCCTCACTTACAAATGAGAAAATAGAAGCAGAGTAAAGGGAAGTGCATCTGAGGCTCCTATAATTCGTAATAGGAAACCATCTTTAGCATAGTGCTTTTATGATTTTGTGACTTTTTTCTCCAGTTTGCTTTTGTGTATTTCTCACTACAAGACATACTGGGTAAGGCAGGGAACTATAGGCAACCACAGTGGTCCATGTGGAAATGAAGGCAACTGCTAACCTAAGATGGTGGTTCAGCCTGCAATTTTACAACTTCAGGACAGTGTGAGAGCAATATGGTTTCAGTCAAAATGGTACTTCTCATTGTAGCCTTTTCCTTGGGTGGTAAGATGCCGGACAGTGGCAGGAACTACCACTCCCAGTTAGCTCCAAGATCACCAGAAACAAAAAGAACCAGTATTCCAAGGCTCAGTACTAAACCATGCTGTCTTTGGTATATGATGGGCTTACAAGGGGATGCAAACCTATGAAAGGCCAAGAAGCATCTATACATCTTCTCCCATGTGCGCCCATGGCCTGTGTTCCCCTGTGGTGTTCTGAGCCACCGAGGGCTACGACGTTCTCAGTCCACCACACTACAGTGCAGTCTCCCCCATGTTCACTTCCACAAGCAAACACTAGATGCACTCATGGCCTCCTTATTTATTGGGACATTTTTTAAACAGTAGAATACTAAATACCATTGTTACCAGGTTCCTTTTGTGTGTATTTGTGTGTGCTGCGCTCTTTGCCCCCATTTTCCTCATAATCACTGTGGGTTTTAGTGCCAAAATCCGTACAGAGAAGCCATTTTTATTTTTTCAGAAACACATATGTTGTGTTAATGAATAACTATTAGTATCTTGCCCAATTTTACATAATAGGTAACAACACAGCAGGGATTCAAACTCAATCTGCTAAGAAATCCAGCCTAGCTTCTTGATCTCCATATCTTTTCTGCTTTGGCATACATAATCTCTTTTTCTTCCCAGTTGCCTGAATGAGATATTACTACTCCTTTTTTTTTTAATAGTTGAAAAAAGTGAAACTCAAAAACAAACCAAAGGAAAGTTTAAAATTAAACCAATATTGGTAACTCTGAAATTCACACTCAGGTCTATTTTTCTCTGAAATCTCGACCCAAACCAGGATTCTAACATCTCTTCATTTTTCTTGGGGACCCTCAGCAGCAACTTAAAATACTGCGCACCTGACACAAAGTAGGTGCTCAATAAACACGTGGCTGTTTTGCTAATGATCTTGAACCTGGCACCGATATAAGAAGTCCTGAGTACAGAGAACCTCTTCCGCTAAACAGGCACCTCTTCCAACAAATAAAGTTTTAAGGGTTATTGAAATTCTTGAGCTGAAGGGGTATGTTTCTCCGGCATGCACTCAGGAGGACTGTAAAGAAAAAAAGTAGCTGACAGATGGAAAACGGATCCACAACAGCATCTATAAACGGACCATGAAATAATCAGGTTCCTTGGTCTTTTATTTGTTTCTGGATGGAGTCCCAGGCAGGAAAGATAACCTTCACCTCAGAACAATGTGGTGCATCCTATGTAAATGTAATGAGATGATGAATTATTCCAGTGTCATTATGCCCATGATTTATGGGGAGACATTATCTGCTAAATGCCTAGGCAGAAAAGAATATTGATTTCACTTTTACTGAGAGGGCCATTTAAAACTTTTTAAAGAGAGCAAATGATTGTTTAAAAGACCAAGTTCAAAAAGACCAGTTTCCAACCATTTGGTGGGGAGGGGGTGGGAAGAAAAGTGGCTGGCCCCTTTAAGAAGCATTGGGGGACTAGACTAAGCAGGGTCTTCTGTCTTAGAACTTCTTCCTTGTGGCTTAATCTGTGATACCAAAATTTGCATCCAGACTCTTCTAGGTCCAACTATGAATATTATTTGGGTAAATAATTTTCCCATCTCTATTTCTCTCATTCAGTTTCTTTTGAAATCCAGAGGCAGCAGATTGGTATTGGGTAATGGTGAAATGAAATTAGATTCCTACATCTCATACTATTATTCCAGTAAATACCAATGGCTTCCCACAGAACACAGGAAGAACCTACAGGCTGAATTTTTTGAAAAGGGGGAAATGGTGATACAGAATAGGATGACAGATCTTTGCAGGGCTGGTAAATCTAAAGGCATTGCTGTATCTTATATGCTGTGGCTTGGTTCTCTGCCACACAAAGGATAGCTATTACTGTCTTCATTTATCAATAAGGAAAGCTGAGAACAGCCAATCCAATATTATAGTAACCATTGGCAGTGCCTGAACTTAGCCCCAGATGATGTTATTTTGAAGCTTTTTTCTTCTCTCAAGAGCACTTCCTGGTTCAGTTCGTACAGTCACATGTGCTTAGCCAGGGGGAAATGTTTAAGCTTGGGTTTAGTGCTCCTGTCTTTTCTTTTCTCTAGTTGGTCAGTTAGGTATAACTTTTATTCCTCATTTTTTTTTGTCAGAATGTTATTCATTAACTTCACACCGCTGCCCCACAAACAAGCTTCTCTGCTATGAAGTGAATATCTTCAAACTGAAGATCTAAGAATATACTTCCAGTATCACAAATTGGTGATGCATAGACTGAATATGATCCCAGGCATGTTTGTTACATTTCTTTTCTCCTCCTCTTCCACTTCTCCCTTTACTTTACTTTCTACTCTTCTACGTCTTCTTTTTCCTTCTCCTCTTCTTTTCTACTTCCTCCTTTTCCTCCTCTTCCTCCTCCTTCTGTTTATTTGTTTTGTTTTTGTTGCCAGTCCTGGGGCATGGACTCAGGGCCTGAGCACTGTCCTTGGCTTCTTTTTGCTCAAGGCTAGTACTCTACCTCAAGAGCCACAGTGCCACTTCCAGCTTTTTTCTCTATATGTAGTGCTGAGGAATCGAACCCAGGGCTTCATGTATACGAGGTGAGCACTTGACCACTAGGCCATATTCCCAGCCCCCTCCTCCTCCTTCTGTACTAGTAGTACTGGAGCTTGAACTCAAGGCCTCACACTCTTAGTCCCACTGCTTGCTCACAGATAGCATTCTACAGCTTGAGTCACCCTTCCAGCCCAGCATTTTGCTAGTTAATTGGAGATGAAGTCTCAAGGAATTTTCTGCCCAGGCTGGCTTTAAACTGTGATCCTTAGACTTCAGCAATACTGAAGGTAGACCTCAATGTCTTGGGCAGGATAGACAAGCACTCTACCACAGAGAGAGCTACTCCCCCAGTCACCAGGCATAGGGTTTATTCTTACACTTGTTCCTTTGCTCCTTGTAGCTAGCATCTTCTCTTATGCATACAAACTTGCTGAGATAAAAATACAAATATGATACCCAATTCTTATAGTGAACTTTCAGTGACTTAGTATATTATATAAAGTTAGATGACCATCACCACAGTCAACTTTATCATATTTCCACCACCCCAAAAAGAAACCACATACCAATGAATAGTCACTTGCAATTTGTCTCAACCAAATCTTCCAAATTTCGGTCTGCGTACTGACTACACTGTGGAATAATAAATGTTTGCTAATTTCTAACTGGTCCTTTCACTTAACATAATATCTTCAAGTTTTATCTATGCTGAGCATATTGTTTCTTTTCAATTGTGTAATAATATTGTGCTATATGGGTATAACACATTTTATGTACTCATTAATAGACATTTAGGAATTTTCCTCCTTTGGGTCGTCTAATGCTAATAAACATTCGTGTACATATTTTTGTATGGACATGTTTTTATTTCTCTTGGAATGTATCTAGGAGAGGAAATCTTAGACATACAGTAACTTTATGTTTGAATTTTTTTAGTAACGTCAAGACTATTTTTCAAGGTACCTCCTTGGCTCTCAAAGTTTTTGTTAGGTACTCAGTAAATGTATATTAAATTTATCTTATTGCCTCCTCCTCATCTGTAGAAAACAGTAGTTGTTTTCCAAAACCATTCTCTTATTCTTTTTCTTTATTTTTTATTATAAAACTGATGTACAGAGAGGTTACAGTTTCATACGTTAGGTATTGGATACATTTCTTGTACTGTTTGTTACCTCGTCCCTCATACCCCCCTTCCTCCTCCCCCTTTCCCCCCCTGAGGTGTTCAGTTCGGTTACACCATACAGTTTTGCAAGTATTGCTTTTGTTGTTGTTTCTCTTAATTTACCCTTTGTCTCTCAATTTTGGTATTCCCTCTCAATTTCCTAATTCTAATACCAGTATACACAGTTTCCAATATACTCAGATAAGATTACAGAGATAGTATAGGTACAGTCCAAGAAGGTGATACAAGAACATCATCAACAGTATAAACTACAGATATACATGGGATGTTGAAAGTAGTTACAACTGTGATATAACAATCATTTCCATAAAATGGAGTTCATTTCACTTAGCATCATCTTATGTGATCATAAGGGTATAGCTATTGGGCTCTTGTGATCCTCTGCTGTGGCTTGCCTAATCCTGTGCTAATTATTCCCAATAAGGGAGACCATAGAGTCCATGTTTCTTTGGGTCTGGCTCACTTCACTTAGTATAACTTTTTCCAAGTCCTTCCATTTCCTTACAAATGGGGCAATGTCATTCTTTCTGATAGAGGCATAAAATTCCATTGTGTATATGTACCACATTTTCCTGATCCACCATTCTCTTATTCTTTGGGAGAAAAAAAAATTTGTTAGGCTCCCTTGCAGCTATATGTGGCCATAATGACCAAATTTTGATTAATGAGTTACAATGGAATTTTAAAAATGGAATATTCAGCAAATATCTGGTTTCCTAGGGTTGTAACAGCAAATGTCCACAAATTTGGTGGATTAAAGCAAAATACTTCTCTTACAGTTTGATAATTAAGCTTCAATGGTCTGAAATAAGAATGTCAACTGGCCCACAGTTCCTCTGGGTACTCCAAGGAGAATCCATTTCCTTGTCTGTGCCCATTTTTAAGGCTGTCCCACTTGGCCCTTTCTTCCTTCCTTCCTTCCTTCCTTCCTTCCTTCCTTCCTTCCTTCCTTCTTCTTTCTTTCTTTCTTTCTTTCTTTCTTTCTTTCTTTCTTTCTTTCTTTCTTTCTTTCTTTCTTTCTTTCTCTCTTTGTCTCTTTCTTTCTTTGTATCTTTCTTTCATTTTTACAATTTTGAAGACAACATTGTAATATCTTACCTAAACCATTATGTTTCAAATTCTAACTCTGCTATATAGTCAAATATCTCCCCACCCCTCCCTCTTACAAGGACATTTTTGGTGGTTTCCATTATTCTTGGCTGCTAATAAAGGAAAATCTCATTTTAATATTCTTTTCAATCACATCTGTGAAGCCTTTTGCCATAACTGTACCATGTAAGTGTCCTAAAGATGAGGACATAAATGCTTTATGGGACTGAATCAAGAAGCCTACCAAAGATTCTGGTAGCTGAACTTAGCAGCTGGAATTCTAGAACTTCTTGGACTATGAGGATGAAGACCACAGCTGAGGGATGGCTGAGTAAATATAATACTAGGTAGAACATAGGACCATAATGGATTTTTGGAGTCAATATAACAGCTCTGTATTGGCAGTGCAATTTTTCTTGTCCAGTAAATATGGCAGAAGATAGTCATCCTACTTGTCAGCCTAGGCTAAGAAACCTAGCGACTTCCTCCTCCTAGAAATTCATCGCTGATATGGGAAAAGATCTGACAGAGCCTATGAGAAAATGTACATTCCACTCTCTACATTGCTCCAGAACAAAAGGAAGACAACATCCAGAAATGTGAGCGAAGTTACCTTCCACCAGTCAACTCTAGTAAACCATGCAGCTGATCACAGACCTGTGTCCAGTCCAGTCAACCAAGCAAATCCTGCTCAGATTAGAGCTGCCCAGGTGAGTTTTAGATCCTACAATCACTAAGTGACTGTTGTTCTAAGCTCCTGAGCTTCAATTAATGTGTTACAATGAAAGAACTTATTGATAAAGATTCTAAAAAGAGCAGCATGAAAATGCATTATAGTTATAAATTACAGTCTAGGAATGAGTATGTATGTCATAATTTTGAATCATCTTTATTTTGCGTTTTCTCTAAACATGATCTGTGTAAAATGATGATATGCAAAGCCATGTTAAAATAACATGAGAAAGCGTTTATAAAAATCAAATAGGTACATATTTAGATCAATATATGTTAGGAAATACTGTCTTGGTTTGGTTTGGTTTGGTTTAGTCAGTTCTGGGGCTTGAGTTCAGCGCCTGGATGCTGTCCCTGAGCCTCCTTGCACTCAAAGCTACCACTTGAGCCACAGCGCCACTACTGGCTTTTTTCTGAGTGGTTTATTGGAGGTAAGGGTCTCATGGACTTTCCTGACTGGGCTGGCTTCACACCATGATCCTCAGATCTCAGCCTCCTGAGTAGCTAGGATCACAGGCATGAGCAATTGGCATGCCACATGGAAATACTGATTGCACATAAACAATTGTCCTATGAAGTTTTGCCCGAAGTCAACTGCTTAAAGCAAATAAGTATCTCACTTGGGAATGAAGTAAAGAATGGTGCAGATTAAGCAGACATCACAATACCTGTGGAATTGGGAAATGAGAGGTTGTAGAGAAGTGTTATTAGATGAGGTGACCTGAAGTTGGCTCTGGCATTGAAGGCTTTACCAGGGCTTCTTAGCTAAGCATTTGGCAACTCTTAGAAAACACTACCCTGGAGGCATTTCCATTCTACGTCTGGAACAACAAGAGCACCAGGAGGCATGCTTCATGGACTAAGATGCTATTTTGTCCAGTAACCCAGCTCTGTGAACCAAGCCTGTATCTGCATGTGGCACAATGTATGCAGACATACATTACCTAGTGTTTGCACAGGGTCTTATCTGAGTATCTCATTACCCTTCCCAGGCTTTAATTAAGCCGCACAATACCGCTGATGAAACAGCTATTATTTTAGATGGGTAAATTGAGACACTCTTAATCAAGGCTCCCCAAACGGATGAGGCAACCTGCCTAAGGACAGACAGGAAGTGGTTATCCAAGCCGACAGGCTTTCTCCTAGGTTCCAGCTCTTACTACCTTCCCACAGTGCCTGAGGGAGCAGAAAATTACCCCCTCTTAACCGTTTCTTAGTGTGAAATTGTTCTCCACACCCCCACTCCCAACTTTTCTTCTAGTAAAGAAACTAGTTGCTTGCCTTTCCCTTTTCTTTTACTACTTACAGGTAAATAAGTTCCTTGTTCTCTTCTATGGAGGAGAGCATCTCAAACAAAGGCCTCGAACAAAAGTGTTTTGGAATGATCTACTACTTATAAGGAGACAAACACTAGGAACTCTTGTGAAGGAATCTCTTCATTCCTTATCTTGAAAAGCTTTGTCAGTGTAAACAGGCCTGAAGCTCTGTATTTTCCCTGCCAGAGGTAAAATGATCCATAGCCAAGCATAATCTTTGGCTTATTTAGATTTCCTGGAACCATGAGTTCAAATCCTGTTGGTCAACCCTGGGCCTTTATTCTTGCAAATTAGACAAATGGAGCAGAAGACTACCCTGTCAGACTTCTTGGCTAGAACTGTGGAAATCAAGCATCTAATTGAAAAGTCTTGGGATGCTGGTTCTTGGAGAAAAGTTGTTGAGTTTACCTTGGATCACTAGATCAAAGCTAAATACTGCTAGTTAAGCATCTCTTTAAAAAGACTAATAATGTTTTCTGTTGGAAGTTTTTGCCAGAGTTTTAAAATAGCAGCTGTACATGAATGTGGTCTGCGTTATCAGATTAGCTTTCCTGTACTGTTCATTTCAAATGGAAACACACACACACACACACACACACACACACACACACATAAATTCTTCTTAGTACATACCAGTCACTTAGTTTTTTTTCTTTTGTTAGATGCTCATAATGACCTAGAACTGTGGGATTGTGAAACCTCCTAGGAAACTGTCATTAGGACCTAGTGGCAGTGCTAGAGGGCATTTTGACTAATACCTTTCATTGACTTTAAGAAGTCTCTAGGGAAGAATACTTGGGCTTGAACTGTTGGCCTTATGCTTCCTAGGTTGGCACCTACCACTCAAACCATGCCTCCAGTCCTTTTTGCTTTTGGTTATTTTTAAGTTTGAGAAACTACATGCAGGTACCACCACTTCTGGCTTATTCATTGAGGCAATCTTGCTAACTTAATTTTTCCCCAAGATGTCCTCAAACTACAAACCTCCTATTTCACCTTCTAAGTAGCTGGAATTATAGGCGTGAGGAACCATGCTCAGCCTCAATAAATCTCTGTGTTAAACAGAGGTGGATAACCACTACTCATCTCATACAGCTACTGTGAACGGACAACAGGCAGAAGTCTATTGTGAACTATGAAATTTGTGGGGCTACAAAGTGTCACTTATTTGTGCAATGGTTCTTAGTACATTCATTGTTATGCTAAGATCTTCTTTCAAAGTAGATTTGTAAAAACACAAAATGTGTTCCTAAATAATTCAAATTCTTTCCACTGTCTTCTGTTCAGCACACCAAGAGGCTGCAAGTTACAGAACCTTCATCCTATCACTGGCTTACAAACATAAAGCAAATTGACTCATGACAAGAGCCAAATTCTGTGCTGAAGAAGCTATCTCTGGGTAATGCACGCATCACTAATTTTTGGTATGTGTATAAAAGGCATTGCCATTACTTTATAAATTCCTTATCTGTTGGAGACAAAACCTACAGCATTTTTTTTAAAAACCTACAGCATTTATGGATAAATGGAATAATGTCAGAGATATGTTCTCAAATAGTCAAACAAGAAACAAATAACAGGAAAGAAATGTTCATTGAACTGTCTTGTCACTTGCCAGACACAGTCAATAAATTGGAGGAAAACAGGTGATCTGTCCGCATCTGCGTGGTTCTTATCTCCATGGCCAATTCGCAGCTGGAATCAATGTCCAAAGCTTAGCCACTCCTTCTCTACAAGGACTTGGAACCCTTGTATGGTTCTGTAGTAGCCATCCAGCATGAGCATGGCCAGGGAGGTGAGCTGAGCTGTGCGGTCCCAGCCGTCACTGCAGTGCACCACCACTGATGTCTTCCCTGACTCCACCTTGTCAGCAATCCTAAGAGCCCCTGCAAGGATAAGCTTAATATGTTCTAACCAATGAGTAGACTCCAAGTTAGACAACCAGTGAGTCTCTTCAATGTTGGGGTACACAATCTCCTTAAGTTTTCGTAATGATTCTCTCATCACATCAATATTATGGATATCCAGAAAAACCAGCTCTGCATTTTGATAGGCATCTTCACTTTCATAACCTCCACCCTTGGCCTTATTGGCTACAGCATTAACGCTGGGCCGAGCATCAAAAATAAAGATTTTATGCGACTGAGCGTTAGAATCCATGATGGCTTGAAGGTATTTCTCATCCTCCTTGCTTCGCTTTCCACTCACTCCTACCATGGGCTGGCTGCATCGAGTGATTGTGGCTTGACTTTCAGGATGAATCCATGATAAAACTGGAATTCGGCCCCTGGACCTGAAGGATGCCACTCTCTTTAGTTCTTCATCAGGAATATTTGCGGGCACGACCAAGAGGGCGGGGTATGTGTCACAGAGTTCATAGCGCTCATTTACCTTTGATACTCTCCAGCTCTCATTTGGAATGCCCTGCCTTCGATATTCCAAAAGAGGGTCATAGAGTTTCCATCCATTCTCAGGAAATACTTCTTTGTACTCAAAAGCAAACAGAGGCAGGCTGTTAGAAACAGGAAATGCATATTTCATCAGATTCTCAAATATAGATCTTCTTGTTCGCCCCTCAGGTTTATGAGCAAATCGCAAATTCCTAATATCCTTGCATACAGTTTCCAGTCCATAAGAATTTTCACCTCGACTAGAGGCACCACCTTTACAGCTGTTTATTTGGGACATTCCTCTGTAATAGTGAACAGCAAAGAGGAAAAGAGAATCTACCTAAAAGGACTGTGTCATTGTGGTCTTATATCAACAGCCAGCTAGAAGACTTCACCAAGCCTTTCTATGGGAGCTACTCCAATCACGTTCTCTATCCAGGAGCCAGCATGTGCCATTTAGAGCTCTGGGTGGGATATTACATAAGGTGGAATCCGAGGATGAAACCCCAGGAGCCTATTCATAACAGATATAAGGAACTTCTGGCAAAACGAGCAGAACTCCAGAAGAAAGTAGAGGAATTACAGAGAGAGATTTCCAACCGGTCAACTTCTTCCTCAGAGAGGGGAAGCTCCCCTGCACAGTGTGCCACTCCTGTCCAGACTGTAGTGTAAGAGGACTGGGGCTGCTTATGACAGACTCATTGTATGGCCACTCTATGGCCCATCTGTGGGGGGAAAGTCCACATGCGTACTATTTAGATCTGCCTCCAATGAGTTGAACTGTGCAGCAGTGTGCATCCAGTTCCTAACATCTATCTTTTACCCTGGCACCTGAAGATCAAAATGGGGTAAAGTGTGCTACAAAGGAATGTGTTTTGTGAGATCATCTAATGGGCCTAGTGTACAACAGATCCAAGTCATTTAACACACCCTTTCTCCAGTTTTCCTTCTAGTGTAAGTAGTAAAGAAAAATTACTGCTGATACTATTTATATACTACTAAAAGTAGGGTGTTTCAAAGTGACACCTTATAAAGAGTTGCTTCAGGGAGGAAGCACCCATTTGTCCAGTTTCTCCCCACTGTAACTTTATGCTACTAAGACTTTTTTCTTAAGTCTCTATAGATAGCTTATGATAAGAAACACTATGCTTAATTTTTCACAAAATAGTTTACTATTTTTTCCTAATTCTACTGAGTGATAAGTCTACCAAAGAACACAATGCATGTCAAGAATTAAATCTCAAGGCCAGTAGAAAAAAATCTTGCTTCGCTGTTCACCTATAAGTTTGGTGCTGGTATATAAACATGACTCTGTAGTAAGAGCCATATATGTAATGTACTGTAACAAAGGAAAGAAACTTCATACATTGTCCATGTCCAAAGTTACCTGTTGCAGAAACTTTACTTGAAAGTATTTAAGTGCATTTTTCAAATGGAAATGCTCACTTTCAGATTTGTCCTGACACTCAAATCAAACAATAAAAATCCACTATTTTTTCCAATCACTAAAAAAAAAAAAGAAATGTTGAGACAAGCAAGGATAGATTGGTAAAATATTGCTAAGTGCTAAAGGACACAGATGGACTCAAAGTCTGTCACACTGTTCTCACAGTAATGCAAAAAATGACATCATTTAACATAAGGGATTTGGTCATCCAATGATGTTGGAACCTTTGTATATGCTGCAGTAATTACAGACAATTCTTTGCTATGGTGACTGTCCTATGCTATGGGGAGTTTACATATTTAGCAACATGTCTGGCCTCTACCCGCTGGGTGCTACCAATTCTGTTCTACCTTCTGACCCCATTGAAACAACAACAACAAAAAAATGTCTCCAGACATTGCTCAATGTTTACTGACAGGGAAAATCACCCCTGGGCAAAAAGAAAAACATCCATCTAGCATATGATAGATGATGTCTGAAATACACGGATCTGTATTTAAGACAGGCCTTGTTAGAAAGGTAAGTGCTACCACCAGACCTGGGGTATAAATGACCAAGAAGGGTCTGGGAAATGATACTTTGTTCAGAGAAAGCTCATAACACAGTCGGGGCCAGGAGGATGAGCTAGGCTCCCAAGAGGAGCCTGAGGAGAGAATGCATGATGAATAGTTCAGTGACTGTGGCTGGCTGAACTAGGGTGAAGAAATCACTTGCTGTGCTGTATCTACAGATATGTAAATGACCCAGATATGTAGTATTCTTTTTGAATCAAAGGATAACTGTAGAAGAAAATTCATTGTCATAGTCATTGTAAAGAACATGTAGGCTGTCAAAATTCTAAATAACCACATTCTTCACTCTCTTCTAAAAATGGAAGGCACTAAATAATACAACATCATGTTTTAACTGGAAGAGCTTCATACTCAATTCTAACTCAGAAATATATGTTCTGACATCCTTGCTTCATAAAAGGGTTCCCAGGTGATAATTATGGACCGTGAGCAGAATTACCAATCCATTTGTCTTGAATGTTTCATTTATTCAGTGGGAAATGTCTTGGGAGTTTTTAATTCTGTCACTACCACTAGAAAGAAATACTTACCATTCAGAATACGATACATCAACTATATGCATAGAGAGAATCACAACTAAGGCTTGATCACTTAAAAAGATATAGTTTCCCCCAGAACCTACAACAGTTACTACTACAATTTCCTTCCCCGGTGAAAGCCCAGGATCCTAGACTCCAGGGACAGTGTCCTATTTGTGTGCCTCTAACCACACTGTGCACATATTAGATAGTGAATGAAGTGTCTGTGGACAAAAAACTCTGAACTAACTCTTCATGTGCATGGCTTTAAGTTTTAGACTATGATGTTAAAACGATCTCGTTTTCTGATACAAACAACAAAAGAGTAATTATGATTTTGAGAGACTGTGCAGCTTTGTATTTGAGAGCCTGAGTCTTTTAGATTTTTTTTTTTTGTTCCTCTTACTAGTGTTGTCTTAGAAGCTTTTTCTGAGATCAGTGTGCTCACCAATAAAGACAATTTTAATTAATAATGCCACATGGCTTGGAGGTCTAAATGAGAAGATCTATATACAACTTGAGCATACTTCATGGAATGTAGAATATGCTATATAAATGTCAACTATTATTTTATATGCTAATTCTCCCTTTCTTAAATTCCTTTCTTTTTTTTTCAGTACTGGGCATTGAAGTCAGGGCTTGAAGCATTTAAACCACACCCCAGCCCTAAAATGATTGATGTTTTAAACTAGCTTTTCTTTTCTCTTGAAGTAACTCTACTCAACAACCCTTAGCTTGAGAATGAGATCTGAGAAGCAATCTTTTCTAGATGCTTATTTGGAAAAGCAGTGATAACAACAGAACACTTCCTTAGTAAACAATGTGTACCTCTTTAAAACAAAGAAGAAACCAATGCTTGT
Organism: Perognathus longimembris pacificus; assembly: GCF_023159225.1. Lineage (NCBI taxonomy): Eukaryota > Metazoa > Chordata > Mammalia > Rodentia > Heteromyidae > Perognathus > Perognathus longimembris. Next base: position 54,295,962 of record NC_063170.1, read on the forward strand.
AAAAGTAGCATAGCATTATTCAATACAGAAACCAAATGATTCCCAGGTCATGAATTTATATTGTACTGAATGTATACATCAATGTATTCACATTGTTTAAGAAAAACACTGAGCCTTGTCTTTAAGAATATGATTTCATTTTTTAAAAAATTATTTATTTTTTATTGTAAAGGTGATATACAGAGGGGTTACAGTTTCATACGTAAGGCAGTGCATACATTTCTTATCCAACTTGCTACCTTTCTTAATAGCAAAATTTTCTTAATCTTTCAAAATACCTGCAATTCTTTTTCTCCCTAAAGAACTTGCATATCTTTTGTTAATCTTGTTTCCAAGGACTGTATTGTTTACATGGACTTTTGCATGGAACATTACTATTATTGCTATGTTTTCTAATCATTTTAAAGCAGAAATATATTGTCTTTGTGTAATGACAGAAGAGCCTGAAAGCTCACTATACTCTTTGGTTACACTAAATGGTTTTGCAAGGCTGATAAGTGAACACAAATAAAGAATTCTGTGTTTTGTTGTGTTACATATTTGCTTATTTGGCCATACTGCAATTGTTTATATTTTTTCCTGATTTAAAAGGTGTGCTATTAATGCAAAATGCCTTAGAAACTGCCCACTATTAGTTATACCTATTATAAAATTAATTTATTTGCTTTGAATGTTACTTTTTCTGGTTCAAGGGACCTCCTTCATACCAGGTAATGCTTCCTTTGTTATAAAATTGTTAAATAATAGCTGGTGCCAGGTATTGTACCTTGTGCCTTTAGCTCTGCTCTCTGGTTCACTTTCAACAGGTCGTTAGAATTCCTCAGATATTCCATTTATGATTTCCTAGGAAATGTTCAGGGTTGCCTTTGAAAGAAGCCTTCTTCTCTTCTGGAACCCCAAAACTTTTGACACCCTGGAGGCCCAGAAGTCCCAGTGTTTGGTTTCATGAAGATGGTGAGGAGCACCCATTTCTACACATCACTTCCCTGCTGTTGCAAGAAGTTTTTCTTTTCCTTGGTGTTGATCTAGAGGGGAAATGACACTCAATGATAGGCCCTGGGCAGAGTGGAAAGAATTTACTCAGAAATCCTTTTGTGGGGCTCAGTGGCTCTTGCCTGTAATCCTAGCTACTCAGGAGGTGGTGATTGGGTAGATTCCAGCAAAAAACTCATCCTGTAATCAACTTAGACATGATACTGGCCCATGAGCAGTAAGGCAGGGAAGGCAGGTAGAGGTCAGGATGGGTGAATGACAGAATCCCCAACTGCCTACTTTAACAACTTCCTTTCTCCCCCACTCGTGACACATTGGTAACATGTGTTCTACAAAAAAAGTTAAGTTTGTGCAAGTTTTCCAATTTGTTCGGAACAAATTACCCATAATTTTCTTTCCAATATTTTAGTCCCTAGTCTAATTCATTTCTTAGTCACAAAGTTTTCTTTCCAGGCCTTTCCTTTTGTTTTTAAGTCTTTCCAGAAGCTGGAACCTCCATGACCATTTGGTTTATCTTTTGAATGAACTGGACTTGGTTTCTGTGGCTCAGCTTTTGGGGGTAAGGGAGCAGTATCAGGCCTCAATCACAAAGCTTCAAGCTTGAGCTCTACTGTCTTGCTCAATCCACCAGCTGACCCTTAACTCCAGTGTGAAATTCTGCTTGTTATTTGGATGTAGAGTCTTGCAGACTTTTCTGATCATGCAGGCTTCACACCTCAATCCCCTAAATCTCAGCCTCCTGATTAGTTAGGACTACGGGTGTGAGTCACCAGTGTCCAGTCATTCACCATCTTTATTGCTTGTTTTCTGTTTCAGCAGTGGTTGCTCTCATTTTCTCCTTTTGGTCATACAGGGAGAAACCTGGACTGGGGTGAGGTGTGGGGGGCATTCTGAGTGTTAGGGGAAAAGGTCTGAGAGTTGCTCCAGGTGTTTAAGAGTGCTGATATACCTGGAGAGAATCCTGACACACCTCTCCCAACTTTGAACCTTTGGGGTAATAACTTTAAAGGACCTTATTATAACAGGCACACAGTGTGCATCCAATTAGTGACAGCTACTATTATTTCCAGTTTGTTACAGCTCTCACCTCAATCTAGAACCTTCTTTTCACTGTTTTTCTCAAATCACTTGACTTTTCCTTTTATCCCCTCCTCTCATAGAAAGGTTTGACTCATACTTGTCACTGTATTCTAATACTCACAGAAGGTCCCTTAAGTTCAAGGATTCTACTACTACAAAAATGAATCAGTGTCCTGCTTTATGGAAGCTTTAAGCTTCCATATGACAGGCTTCTGGTTAATGACAAGTACCTGTGCTGTGAACATGTCATTGTTAATGTTTGTTTCTATGGCAAACTGAATTGAACAAAAAGGTATTCAGACAAATGGCCTGATGTCACACAGGGGCGGAGAGGTGGGGAGCTTGCTTCACTTATTAATTCTTGGAACCAAGTGCCCTTTGCACCTCTTGGCTTCCTATTAGATCAGAGTAGTTATTATTATTACTGAAACACAAGGTTAACATTTCCATCATCCCTCGGGTGAAAATTTGCATACTTCTGCATAATTCTCCTGCACAGCTGCTTAGATGCTTCATCTTTCATCTTGCTTTGCACAATTCATCTGGAATTTCTTAAAACCAAACTATTCATAATAACAGCCTTGAAAGAACTTCAGGGGGAATGTTGAGTTCAACAATTTAGCAGCATCCTTCACTTAACTAAAAAGCTGCAGAGCCCCTTGAAGACACGAAGAGTTCTGACTGTAATGTTTAATGTTGACCACATATGGGCTAAATGATTACAGGACAATTTTTATTGCATTATAAATCTGCCAGAAATAACAACAAAAAAAAGGACCATCAATCTCTCCCTTAGTTCTTGTTGGTTTCCTAGAATGATTCTCTTTGCCTCTCTTGTCTCCCCCTCCCCACCCCCAAAAATCTCAGGATATTCAAGGTTGTCACAAATGTTGTCAGGAACATTTCTCCAATAAAGCAGTAGGCTAGATGATAGGGAATCACATTTTTAAAAATTCAACTTATTAAAAAAATCAAAATTGGCTAGAGAGACTAAGAAGCTTCTACTTTATCATAGAACTGAAAGAAGGCAGTCAACAGGCAATATGCAAAATGAAGAAAAGGTAGCATCACAGTGTCGCATTACAGGAAGAATATGTAGTACAAACCCAGGCTTTGCTTCTAACTTGATACATCTTCTTTAGCAAATCACTCCAACTTTTTAATTAAATGGGCCTCTTGATTAAAACTGTCAGAACCTAATCCAATTTGGCAAAGGAACAAATGAAATTAATCAATGTTAGAGCAGGGCTCTTCTTGGACTTGCATAAGGAAAAGTACAGAGTATTGAGGGTCAAATGTGGTGCTCCAGTGATATCATCAAGAACACATTTCTCCTTCCTCATTGTTCTACTGTTTTATTTTTCACTGTAGGCTGGTACCACTCTTAGGCAAGTTCTTCACACCCTGTGCAAGAGTAGTTATCAACTCCTATAGTTCATACCTATCAGTTTTCATCCTAGTGGGAAGTAAGTGTCCTCACACTTTCTGAAATAAGGACCCTTCAGATCTTTGAGAACATAACGACCTATTACATTGCTAGAAATTTAGAGGGAGTATTTTCTCAAAGTAACATCAAGGTATGAGAACCAGAAAAAAAATAGAGAGTGGATGATAAGTTGAGGAGGGGGGAAGGTAGCAACAAATTTCATCTAATGTACTCAATAAAACCAAGAATTTTGGACCTCATGAGAGGCAGAATCTTAAAAACAATCCATTGTCCTCCTTTCCCATTAATAAGAGGACCCTGTAATTTGAGATTGGTGCATAGCTGTTTAAGACAAAATCAGTACTTTACATTGGGCCACGACACTGTGTAGTCACATAGCTGCTGTAGTAGAGTGAAATATGCCCTTAATGATACTGAGGTTTTAATCCCTGGAAAGAGATGGTTACGAGTCTTCCAGGATATGATTGAGTTGAAGATACCACAATGGGAAAATTATCCTGGGATTATGTGGGAAGAAGCTAATGACAAATCTCCTTATTAGAAGAGGGTAGCAAGAGATCTCACACAGAAGACTAAAGGTAATGTGAATCTGAAGGCAGAGATTAGAGTGATATGGGGGTCTCAGTCAAGCCATCAGTCATCAGAAACCAGAAGAGGCAAGGAAGATTCTTCCTCAGAGCCCTCCAAATCAGGTGTAAACCCTGCCCTCCCCATCCTAAGATTTCACTCAGCCAAAATGCAAAATGAAAGAGAAAAGAAAAGAGGATATATTTCTATTGTCCTGAGGTACAAAGGTTGCGGAAACTTGTTACAGCAGCCAAAGGAAAACTAACAAAGCCACATCAGTCAAGTAACAGGATCAGAGGGAAGATTCTGTCCTCCCAGTCATGACCTTCAAGGGAAAGGTGGGAAACCCTCTCTTCATTCCTCTCCTACACTCGGTTGTCTGGCATGGTGATATGACCCAAAATGGGTCCTCACTTTTATGAGAATAATGATAACAACTTCAGGATGACAAAGAAACAAAATAGAAGGGGTGTGGTTCCCCCATAGCCAGACTGGGATCCCAACATGAGAGACAAATTTTTATATTGGTAAAGCATCTGTATTTTGAGGATCTCTTGATAAAGATAATTTGTATCCTAACAAAATGGCTTTTGCTTTTCAGACTTCCAACTATAGAGAATGTAATTAACCAACAAACAAAGGCTGAAACCTGAACTCTACCACTAGGTTTGCTCTCAACCCATGCAGCTCGCCAGATGTGCTCAGTCCGTGGCTGGGCATGGTGAGATGTTGAAGTTTCATACCTGGGAGACACAGAACTCCTCTAAAAGTTAACTCTCAAGCAAAGATTCCATGATGACCTCCCTGAACCTTCCTTAGACAGTCTGGGAGTCCACTAACTTTCCTTCTCTCTCTTTCTCTTGGGCCAGAGGTCTCTCTCCATTGGTTCTCTCAATTTTATCAGTTCCACTTTTTGGTCACCGACAATTCCCCTAAATAAATTCTTGTTAGATAAGTCTCATCCTACTATGTCCTTCTCAGACTAGCATATTACCTTTCCACTAAGGTTCAATAATAATGGGGTCCTGTGGCTCAGTAAAATGTTTTTTAAAAAGAAGAATCCGATTTTTATCTTACAATAAAAATAACCTTCTGTAAACATATTTTGTAAATATTCAAGATACCTCTCCATGAAACCAAAAAGGAAGATGTGCCCACTTTGTACTTTGCCTTCTCCAAACAATTTCATGATTATTTGGAAATTCCCTTCTGCCACTTGGAAATACATTAGGGTGGCAGTAATGTTTGCTCTCAAGATTTGGCAAACTTCATATTATTGCTATTCCAAACATCCAAGTGCAAAGTAAAGTTCCATCATTCATCCAATTCTTCATCTAAATATCAAATATGAGGATAGCTGATGCTAAACAGGGAAATAATTCTGGATGACTGAGTTTTCCATTAATATTTGGCCTGATTTACCCTAGCAAAGATGCTGTTTACTTGCTCTGACTCTCTGCCTGCTTGTACACAGCTTCTTCTCCTAGATGGAAAGATGTTCACAGAATAACCAGAAGTACTGGAACATGATATAACATGGATGCGATTCGTATGCTATAGAAAGAAGCCAAGACACAAAGGCTAAGTATTATTTAACCTATAGAAAATGTCCACAATAGACAATTATATGATAACAGTAAGCAGATTGGTGATTACTAAGGGTTGGGGTTGGAGGAATGGAGACTGAATGCTAATGGGTGCTAAGTTTCTTTGAGGAGTGATAAATATGCTGAGAAATCAGATACTGGTAATAGTTGCACAGCTGTGAATAACCTAACCAACACCGAAGTTTACCCTATAAAAAGTATGGATGTTAGGATATGTGAATTTTATCTTGGAGCTTCTAAGGAGATCTCAATCCCCTTTATTATCAATGTCCTCAAACCCCTTTCCCTTACCAGTTGACTTATGTGTATCTTTAGCATACACAAGCTATATTTACACATATTAACCAACCACACTTTAGCATATATAAAACACAGTTGACTGAAGCTTTGGTTAGAAATAAATTGTATATGAAAGAGTAAGACTTGAGCTTCTTCTTTCAAAAATATAAAAGGAGGGCTGGGAATATGGCCTAGTGGCAAGAGTGCTTGCCTCGTATACATGAGGCCCTGGGTTCGATTCCTCAGCACCACATATACAGAAAATGGCCAGAAGTGGCACTGTGGCTCAAGTGGCAGAGTGCTAGCCTTGAGCAAAAAAGAAGCCAGGGACAGTGCTCAGGCCCTGAATTCACGGCCCAGGACTGGCCAAAAAAAAAAAAAATAGTAATAAAAAATATATATATGGAAAGTTTCAGGAGAAGTGTGTTTAGAAGTACATATCTTATGCTTCTTTTGAAGATGAAAGATTTCTTTTCTCCTACAAACAATCTACATGACCACATGAATCACCTCTCTTCAGTTTTACAGGCTGTTACTGGGCAAAGACAATGCAAATCAATGAGACATTGATCCCTTCAAGTTTCCCTGTGATTGTCTAATTTCCCTTAAGACCATGACCTCATGGTATCTTCTGAGTTCAAGGTCAATCAAGAGTATTTGAGACTGGCAATGCTCATGGAGTCTCATTCTAAGCTACTGTCCTCCATCCAGTTGGACATTAGATGAAAAGATCCAATTGTCTAGTACTGTGTCCAAAGAGAGAGGGGGGGGGGGGGGGAGGGAGAGAGAGAGAGTCCTGATACTAGAGCTTGAACTCCTTGTACTCTTGCTCACAGCTGGTGCTCAACCACTTGAGGCACACTCCAGCTGGTAACTGAAGATAGAGTATCTAGGACTTTTCTGCCTTAGCTGGCTTTGAACCTTGAAATTCGCCTCCTAGTCTCCTGAATTGCAGCTTATAGGGAGGAACCACCAGCATAGTAATGTGACCATTAAAAAAAATATCAGTTTCAGCCAGGTGCTGGTTGGTGGCTCATACCTGTAATCCTAGCTACTCAGGAGACTGAGACTTGAGGATCACCATTCAAAGCCAGTTGGAGCAGGGAAGTCCATGAGACTCTTATCTCTGATTAATCACCAGAAAACCGGAAGTGGCTGTATGGCTCAAAGTGGTAGAGTGCTAGCCTTGAGTAGAAAAGCTCAGGGACAGTGTCCAAGCCTTGACTTCAAGTCCTACAGCTGACAAAAAGAAAGTATCAGTTTCCTTATACACAGACAAGTGAATTATTATACTACCTCCTCCAGATTTCTCTCATGCTTGAGCATGACTGAATATGATAAATGCAAAATCCTCATGATTTTCATAGTGTCGACACAGGTAAAATCCTTGAAATTCCTTCTTCCTATATAAACCATGTATAAAAAGTTACATGGCAATTAATAGTAACCAAGCAATGTTGGCACAATTCTGATATTTTTCTTCACTATTCCAGCATTAACATGAAAACATTTACCCTTAGAAAGGTTTCTATGGAAATGCCCATAGAAACAGATATAGGTGACTATATAATGAGAAGTAGGAAAAATGTGATTTCTTTAGTCAGCTAGAATTTGAAATGAATCAGGAATGTATATATCTTCTTTGGCAGAAAAGCCCCTTTTGTTAGGGAAACATCTTCATATACTCCCTTCATAGTAATATATATATAGATTTTATTTTCTATGTACTATAACTTTATTTTTCTACATGCTTTGGGCTTAAACTCAGGACCTAGGCTCTGTCCCTGAACAAAATTTTTTTTTTATCATTCTGAAATTCATTCTCTTTATTAAGTGTCATTTGATGTCATGTCAAAGAATACATTGCTTAATCTAAAGTAATGATGTTTTAGTTCCTTGTTTGCTTCTGAGTGCACTATAATTTTAGCTTTTACACTTAGTTTTCTGAGCTACTCTGAGTTAACTTTTTTGTGTGGTATGAGGTAGGGATCTGGCTTCAATTTCTTTTTGTATGAAATAACAAACTTTCCCTGTAACATTTGGTTTTTTTTTGTAATTTATTTATTAATTAAAGAAAAGTTTTTTTGACAAAGTGTTGTGCAAAAAGGGTACAGTTACATAGTAGGGCAGTGTGTACATTACTTGTGATATCTTACATCCTGTTTTTCTTTCCCTTCCCTAGGTCGGTAGACATATATACAATACACAATGTACCAAGAACATGTACAATAGCCACGTGGCCTACGTTGAAGAAAATTTGCCTAGGGCTTTAAATGTAATGTCGACAATAGACAATATGTCGACAATAGTCTTATATATGATCCACTGAGAGGTCAATTTTTGATCTTTATATGTTGAGTAGTTGTTTGGTTTTAGTTACGTAGTGTAGGGTCACTGACCCAAACCTGTGGGAAATATCATTTGACAAGAAGTTTTTGGTTTTACAGACCTGGTCTCTACTGTCTTCCCCTCCCCCCACCTTAACAGTCATATATCAGGGAGATCATGCCCCTTTGTTTTCTGTGTTCTAGGCTTGTCTCACTCAATATTATTTGTTCGAGTTCTGACCATTTCCCTGCGAATAACAATATTTCACCATTCCTAATCGCTATGTAGTATTCCATTGTGTATAAGTACCATATTTTTTGGATCCATTCATCTGTGGAGGGGCATCTTGGTTGTTTCCATATTTTGGCTATTGTGAATTGTGCCACGATAAACATGGAAGTGCAGATGTCTTTTTGATATCTTGGGACCTGTTGTTCAGGATAGATGCCTAGGAGTGATATTGCTGGGTCATAGGGTAGGTCTATGTTGAGCTTTTTGAGAAACCTTCATACTGTTCTCCAAAGTGGTTGTACTAATTTGCACTCCCACCAACAGTGGGGTTCCTCTTTCCCCACACCCCCTCCAGCATTTGTTGTTGCCTGAGTTCAGAGTATAGGCCATTCTAACAGGAGTGAGGTGGTATCTCAGGGTTGTTTTTATTTGCTTTTCCTTTACTGCCAGGGATGTTGAACATTTCCTCATATGTTTCTTTGCCATTTTTATCTCTTCTCTTGTGAAGTCTCTCTTTAGCTACTTTGCCCATTTCCTAATTGGTTTACTGGGCTTGGAGGGGCTTAGTTTTTTGAGTTCTCTGTAGATGACAGATATTAGGCCTTTGCCTGAACAAAAATTTTTGCTTAAGGTTAGTGCTTCACCACTTGAGCCACAGCTCTAATAACAACTTCTTGGTAATTAATTGTAAGTAAGGGTCTCAGGGACTTTCCTACCAGAGCTGGCTTTGAACTGCAATATTCAGATCCTAGCCTCCTGTGTAAGTAGGATTACCAGTATGAGCTACTGGTACTGGGTACACTATGATATTTTAACATCTTGAAAACCTTTTCTAACTATGTCACCACCTCCTTCACAAGGTTAATCAACTCTTACAGACGGCAAAGCCTCAGAAAAGAACACAACTAACATCTATGAACTAACCAGTTGAGAATCACAGTATCTCTACTTGGCCTTCACAACACCCTTCTCTAGCACTCTACCACTTTGAGTCACAGTGCCATTTCTGGCTCTTTTAATTGGAAATAAGTCTCATGCATATTTCTACCTGCTCTGGCTTTGAACCTTGATCTCCAGATCTCAGCCTCCTGAGTAGCTAAAATCACATGCATGAGCCACCTGTGCCCAGTTCTGCTCTATGTTTTATCTGACCACTACAGATAATGCTAAACATATTCCAGGGCTCTCTGCCTTCTCCTTGGGGTTCTTCCAAAAGGATAGAAATGCTGATGATTGGAGAATGAGGTGATGGTGTATAGTCCCAAGGCTATCTACATGTTGGATCATGCCAACAGCCTTGGTGCTTGTAGAAAGGGAAGACACCTTTCTCTTTCAGGACCCTGTCTCCTGTAGTTCCAGTAACACTTATTCTGCCCTTTCCCTTGGAGTCTAAGAGAAGTAACAGCTCCCTGCTGTTACCAGCAGGGCTACTGCAACATATCAACAATGTGTGTAATGTGACAGGTACGTGTCTGAATATCATAGGTAATACTGTTAAAAAAAAATCACAGGGCTGAGGGGGACACGGACTGAGAGGTACAAACAAAACTGTATTTGTGACACATGTTACAAAGATTAAAATGCAGTAAAGATGGCACACTTGTGACCTTATTAATAAATGTATAAACACTAGAGTGTGGGGGTAGGCTGAGGAAGTGCCGGTGCTTACATATTACTGTAAAGAGGTGGAAGTTATTAGAAATGAGACAGAGGGTAGGCTTGGCAGTGTGGATACAGTGTCTCCTAACACCCACGGTGTACCCATGCTGAGTGTGTAAGGTATGTGTGTGTTGTGCAATCTTATAGGACTTGGTCCTACTAGATGTGGTTTTCTCAAGGATAAAATCATCACAGACAAGCAAATGTACAACTATGGACAAGTACATCATTAGCACTGGAACAAATTTGTGTTTAGGAAGTGGTACAAGCTTGGGTATATAGCTTATTCCTCTGCATCCTGCCTCTGACCTTCACTATTTTCTTCTCAATCATCACATTTGAGTTTGTCCTGTGATGTTGGCCAAACCAGTTGAGAGAGTCAGGTGAGTCCACGACAGAGCTCTAGCAATTATGGTAGGAGTTTGAAACCTAAATCTCTAAAGAGCCTATAAGAAATTCGAGAGACACAGGGTAAAAAAAGAGAAATAACTACAAAAGCAATACTTGCAAAACTGTTTGGTGTAAGTGAACTGAACAACTGGGCGGGGGGGAGGGAAAGGGGGGGAGGGAGGGGGGCATGAGGGACAAGGCAACAAACAGTACAAGAAATGTATCCAATGCCCAACGTATGATACTGTAACCTCTCTGTACGTCAGTTTGAAAATAAAAATTTGAGAAAAAAAAATAGTAAGGAAAAGATAGGAAATGTAACTGGGTTTTAAAAGGGTGTGCTCCTCCCTTGCATTAGGCTGCCATAAGGGAAGAACTCTGTGGCCTGGCTGCACCTTGCCCTTGTAGTTTAGTGCACAGATTTATGCATGTGGAAGCTGCCCATGATGCCTCATTCATGTAAACCTCATGGATCTACCACAAAGGAGAAATATTGTATTAGGAAAACAAACCTAGTTTGCTAACTTGATGTAGATGTGGTATTTTATTAGAGAAAAGTAAATTCAATTTCAACCTTTAACAGAATGCTACTTTGCTTCATGTGGACAAAAATGAACTGAAGACAGGAAATAAATGCCTAAAAGAAAAAAAAAAAAAAAAGAAATTCTTACTGAGACACGAACCAACACAAGTAGGTGTGGGTGGTGCTTCCACGTGAGCCCAAGCATGGGCAGAGCCTCTCCAAGGTGTAAAGAAGACATTGCCACCTACAGGAAGAATATCAAGCTAAAGAAGAGTATTCACAAGCCTTACGATCTCATAGGCTTGCCTTGCTAGGTTTTAGACTTTCTTAGTAACCATATTCCTTCCTATTTTCCTGTCTCTCTGTTGGCATGGGAATGAATATCCTAGGCCTGTCCCATCACTGAATTTTGGAAGCACATTACTCAGTTGACTTCACAGGTTCACAGCTGGAGAGCAATTTTGCTTCAGGATGAATCACACTTCAAGTCTTATCCAGATTTGATGTTAGATACTTACACAGCACTTTGGAGTTCACATTTTAGAATTCAGGCTGGAATTAGTTCAGCCTGTTGGGCCTGTTGGGATGGAATGAATGTATTTTGCATGTGAGAAGGATTTTCATGGATTTGGGGGAGCCAAGGGTAGAATGTAATGGAATGAATATCTATATCCTCTCCAGATTTATAGGTTGAGATCCTAAACCCCAACAGTATTAGGCAGTGGGCCTTTGCGAGGTGATTAGATCATGAGGGTGGAGTATCAGGGAGTAAGATTGAATGTCTTACAAAAGAAGCCCCAGAGAACTCTCATGGTCCTTTCTGCCACATAAGGATGCAATGGGAAGTCAGCTGTCTGTCACCTGGAAGGGGACCTTCAGCAGATCCTACCCATGCTGGACCCCTAATCCCAGATGCCTAGCCTTTACGACAGTGCAAACCATTTCTTTCCATTGTTCATAAACATCAGCCTAGGGTCATTTCTAATAGCAGCCTCAGCTGACCAAAACAAAGCAATCGCAGAAACTCTGAATGATGATGATGTCTCTTAATACAACCCTTACTTGCTTTAAATTTGTTGCTATCAGGGGCTGGGAATATGGCCTAGTGGCAAGAGTGCTTGCCTCGTACACATGAGGCCCTGGGTTCGATTCCCCAGCACCACATATACAGAAAATGGCCAGAAGTGGCGCTGTGGCTCAAGTGGCAGAGTGCTAGCTTTGAGCAAAAAAGAAGCCAGGGACAGCGCTCAGGCCCTGAGTTCACGGCCCAGGACTGGCCAAAAAAAAAGGTCCCTACTAGGATCTGCCTCCCTCCTAACCTCCCATACTTGAAAGAGCCACATGTGAGCAGGGCTTTGGGGAATGAATGGGTGGGAGAGTGGCAAAGTAGGAGAGAGAGATGGGCAGAAAGGAAACAGAGCCCAGTTGCTGACGAAAAAAAGTTGAAACGAAAGCCTCTTTTTCCTAGTCATTTTGGTAGAAAACTGGAGTTGGATGCAGCATTTGCCATTAACAAACACTCACTAGCTATATTTTCCCATTTCAAGACCACTTGTTCTTTAGATAACAAAAATTTAGATGTGAAGCTAGATATTCAATTATTCTCTCCCATTGTCATTCTTCTTCTCACGTGAGTTGAAACCTTAATATAACCCAGTCTTTGCCCAAAAATATATTAGCCATAGAAATGCATCAATATGAAGGAATTATTAATTCTCAAAAAAAAATCCCAGGCAGGATTTGATGAAAACTGAAATGTATTGTCACAGATGGTTGTGCTATGGTGAATTTGATTTGGAAACATATTAAACAAAGCAGTATTCCATTTCTGATTTCTTCCGTGAAAGCAATTATTACACGAAAAGGTAGACAGGCAGGATACAGTTAACAAACAAAGACTAAAGAGTTGTCATCGGGCTAGAAATATTCTGGAAAATAAATGAGGCCCATGAGCCAATGATATGATTGTAAAATATAGCAATGAAAAAATCTATACTGCAAGCATACACATATTTATGTCCCACATTACAGTTTCATGGAGCAAGAGATAAACGGCCCAACATTGATTGTTTTTACAGGCATATGACAAAACCCCCAAAGAAGAGAAACAGAACATATCTCCCTTCACATAAAAACCAAATTACAGATGAAAAAATCCACCACTCTCAATGCAAGATTCAATTAAAAAAATATGTCTGGCTTCAACAAGGCAAATTCCAGGCACAGTGTATTTTCATAGTCATTGGTCCTAAAGGAAAGATTCGAAGGCTCCAAAAATCTATGGAACTTCTCACAGCTTGTTATAATTTTTCTGTAATACTAAGCAAAGATTTCCACCTCCTTAAGCTCACATTTTTCCCCTAACGGATCTTGCAAGATGGTGTTATGTTTGTGACAGTCTATTTCTTTTATGAAAAAAATATGTACCACAGACACTGTATAATAATGAATACTGCCTTATAACAATATCAATAACATATCACACTTTATTGAGAATTGTAAGTGTGGGGATGCAGGTGGCTAAGTGGCAAGATAAAAACGAGGGAAAGAAGATAAGATTCAGCTCATCCTATCCTGTGTAATGCAGCAAAACCAGCACCAATGGCACTATTTAAACAGAAGCCAAGTCTAACTCTGGGATATTCATTTCTATCTTCAAACACACTAGGTAGGAACTCTCATCTTAGTGTTTCTCAAAGGTGGAGGCCAAAAGAAAAGCCACACAATTGTTGTGCTAAAACGTCTGCATATTTCACATTTTCCTCAGCCATATCACCTTTTTCCTCTTCCTACAGAGTATTAAGATTTCTAGACACCGTGTTATGGATCTTAGAATCATTCTTGGAACAGCTGTCAGTGGTTAGAAAAACCTCTCGTTGGGTGTGCTTGAGCTATGTGAATAACTAAGCCCATTTGGGTGTTATCAAACTATTCCGTTTGTCTTATCATTTCATTCCACGGTTGACATGATGACCCTTGGAAAACCAAAGGCAGCATTTTTATTTTTAATTTCTTTGCCCTCGACCTCAGTGAAGCAAAGCCATTATACTCTCTCCCCTTTTGCCCTTTAGAAGATAATTACCTACACTTCGGTGCTATATTACATATGTTCCAACCTGTTCTCCAAATGTGAACTGTTTGGGATTAAAATAGTTTCTAAGAAACATTTTCAGCCTTTCCTTGAACTCCTGCCAAATCCATGGCTCTCCACAGAAAAGAAAATGCTGAACATCGAAAACAAAATGAGGATTCATCAGAAAGAGATAATAAATAGCACATTACTGCATGGGGCAGGAGAGAAGAAACATAATTTTTGTTTGTGTTTTAATAGTTTAACCATGACAATGGTTTGAAGTCTTAGTCAAGGTACAAAGAATACAGGCCCTGTGTCAAGAAGCGGACAAAGAATGAAGAGAGGCCTTGCCGTGGCCACTGCAGAGTGACCTTGATCCATCTGTGCAACTTGACAAAGAGGGTCCACTTCAGTAGTACACTGTACATTGTTTGCAATATAAATAGTGAAGAGAAGTAATAACAAAACTAGGAGTTGGACCGAGGTCCTCAGGACTCAAGGTCTTTCACTGTTATGCTAAGAAGGGGGCAGGACAAACTCCATCCAGACACTTCTCAGAGTCTGTGGGTTTGAGTAGAGGGAGGATGAGCTTCACTTAAGAAGAAGGGATCCAGCTGGACACTGGTGGCTCATTCCTGTAATCCTACCTACTCAGGAGGCTGAGAGCTAAGGACTGTGGTTCAAAGCCAGCCTGGGCAGAAAAGTCCATGAGACTCTTATCTCCAATTAATCTCTAGAAAACCAGAAGAGGTGCTGTGGCTTAAAGTGGTAGTGCCTTGAACAAAGGAGCTAAAGGACAGTGCCCAGGCCCTGAGTTCAAGTTTCACATTTGACACACCCCCCCCCCCGGCAAAAAAAAATGGTGGCAGGATCCACAGTGATAAAATAATAACTAACACCACTACAACTTAGTTTTTATTTTAAAAAAAGCCCCACCAGGCTAATATTCTATATCATATTGTCATGTCCATATTGGAATCAAGAAAAATCAAGATTTAAAGAGACATAAAGCAACGGGCCAAAGGTCATACAACCAATACGTGGTGAGTCTTTAACCACAGCAGTCTCACTCACACGAATCCCTCCTTAGTTCCACAGTGAACAATGAACTGAGAAAACTGCAGTGTGAGAGCCCTGTACACACTTAGCCCAGAGCTCAAAGATTCATTCCTGTATTCAACAGATACAGACTGGGCACTTGCTATGTGTTGGGCATTCATGTTTGTGCTTGGGGTTTCATGGTAAGCTGTGACCTTGCTGCTGTTTTGCAATTCACAATCTAATTGGGAGAGCTGGCAGTAACCATCAGGCTGCCTGCAGGAGACAAGCACACTAACGTGACTCTAGCAGGCCACCGTACCTCAGAATGGTCTGGATAGCAAACAGCTCACTGGGCCCTACTGCAACAGTTTGACTGGTTGCGTGTGTATCAAGATCCCAGATGATGCTGACCATGCTGGGTCGGGAACTCTATTACTGTTGCTTTGTTGTTATATTTTTGAATTAGTATTCATTAGTTTGTGATATTCCCATACATGTATCAAGTGCACTTTGAATGAATTCACCCCATCTTCCATATATATCGCTGTGATTGCCCTCCCTCTTTCATCCTCTCTTAAATGGCATTTGGTAGATTTAATTATGCTCCATTACAGGGAACATCCTTCAGTCTTCTTCATTGCCCCTTGCTGCACTGGACAGCCCCCTTTCCAATTCATGTTCTCTCACCAGCACTGTCACCAACATCATCATTTTAGGTCTTAACTCCTAATGAGGGCAATATGTGATATTTGACTTTTTCTCTTTCTTTCTTTTCTTTTTTCTTTTTTCAGTCCTGGGGCTTGGACTCAGGGCCTGAGCACTGTCCCTGGCTTCTTTTTGTTCAAGGCTAGCACTCTGCCACTTGAGCCACAGCACCACTTCTGGCCATTTTCTATGTATGTGGTGCTGGGGAATCGAACCCAGGGCTTCATGTATATGAGGCACGCACACTTGCCACTAGGCCATATTCCCAGCTTGATATTTGACTTTTGCAGATTGACTTTTCCCACTGAACAGGATGCTATCCAGTTCCATCGCTTTACTGCAAGTGATAGATTTTCATTGTTCCTTACAGTTGAATAGTATTCCATGGAAACTATCTATTTCTGTCTGTCTGTCTGTGTCTATCTGTCTGTCTGTCCATCTATCAAACCTATTCATCTGTTGTTGGGCCCCTTGGCTAATTTCATTTTTTGTCTATTACAGAGATTCAATAAACATAGATATTCAGGTCTCTTTCGTGTATATATTTACTCTCTTTCAGCTACAAGCCCAAGAGAATTAGGGCGCTCATGATTGTTTTATTTGGAGAGAATTATTTCTTTATGTTACATTGTTTATCTCTTAGGCAAAATCCTGTGCTTAAGAAAAATAGTCATTCACAGATGTGTATAGGTACAACTTGAAGCCTTTCAGGAAGCTTTTCTCCTTCTGCCTTAAAACACTTACATGCCAACCAGCACTGGGAACACATTCAGCCACCGATAGCCATTCATAGTTTACAAAATGCTCTTGTGATCCAGGCATTGCTTTTCTATTAATTCTAACAGCCTCATACATTTTTCTCATTTCACTACTAAAAGATCAGGTTTTGCCACAAGAATTTTAATTGTTCCTGAGTGGATGATATAATATTACATGAAACTTAGGAAGGACATCAGTTTCTCCTTGAAAGTGCAAAATCCTCTACTATATATATGAGTTACAGTATCATCCATATTGCTGGCCTGCTTAAGGCAAGGCTGAAAACTTGAGCTAAATAAATAGCATTACTCTAAACTGTGAAGCATCCTGATTTTTTTTTTAATCATGTAGGTATATCACCAGCAAATAAGAAATAGCTCAGAGAACACATTAAGTTTTAGTTAGATACAGAAGGAGCTTTTTCAAACACATGAAAACTGCTAAGAGAATCTGGAATGCCCTAAGGCATGTTCATTTTTATTCTGTAATGAATAGGAAATCTATTGTAGTAAAAGCAGAATTAATGATGGCCTAACATCTGGAGATATTGACACAGAAATTAATTCTACTCACTCAATTCTCAAAATAGTTGGGAGGGCAAGGCAGGTCAAAAACCAGTACTGGAAGGAAAATAGAATGGTGAAATTAAGAATGGCTAGGCACCCAGAGGCCACTCAGCCTGCTAGAGCAGTGCCCACGCGTGGCCGATCTCACTCACCAAGAAAAACTGGGTCTGTAAAGCCTAACATGCAAACATGATGGAGCAATGTTGCTTTCACAGGAGATGACTAATAGCAAATGACTTCCCAAGGATGCAAGGTGCTCTTCCAGTGTTAAGAAACTCCTGTCACTTGGAGTTAGCATAGTTAGGAGAGGCCAGGGCTAGTGCCCATTTTGATTTTTAAAAGTGATACCTATCACCCACTATCTTAACACTGCTGTTCATCTGACCACTTGCTTCAAGGATTGTAGGGAAGATTACTTTAGTTCAAGTGCTTTCCTGTGTGATGAGTTTTGACTTCAGTAACATCTCACAGCTTGATATTGTTCTACTGGTCTTAGAAATATAGCGAGGGAAGGCTAGAAATAAAAATGTGTGCATGTGCTAGGCACTGGTGGCTCATGCCTGTGATCCTAGCTATTCAGAAGGCTGAGATCTAAGGATCGTGGTTCATAGCCCTCTCTGGCAGGAAAGACCATGAGCCTCTTATCTCCAATTAACCACCAAAAGGATGGAAGTGGAGTTGTGGAACTCCAACCTTGAGCAAAAATACTAAAGAACAGTGTTTTGGCCCTAGTTCAAATCCCAACACCAGCACACACAAACATACATATATGACCTGAAGTAAGTATATGTTTAAGAGCTTATGAAAGCGAGATATAGCATTTTGGTTTTTTTAGAAGCAGATAAAGTCATGAAGTCTTCATTTGAAAATGGCATGCAAACACACTTGCAAAAGAACCTTAGCAACAACTTGCTGAATGTATAGACTTCTAGGGCTTGAAATAAATCTATGTTTAAGATAGTATGAAGACAAAGCAAATAAAGCATGTATGTGTGTGTGTGTGTATGTGTATAACACCTGTTCTTGCTACTTTCTTCTTGCTGTACATGTCTGGATTGAATTCTAAAACACAGGTGTGGCCACAAGTGGTTTATTTTTGTGTAATTTTTTCCCTTTAGGGGTTGGGAAGTGATGGGTGTCATGACTCAGGCGTTACTCATCTGGAAGCTCCATGTTTACCCTCATCCGTATCTTCAAAACTCTTTGGGATTGAAAAACAGCATTCTTATCAGACCCTGTTTCAAAGTTAGCTCTTCACCCAAAGGGTCATACCCCAAATTCCCAAGTTCAAAGCATTCTTTTCCACATTCAGTGTCTATCAGGAGAGAATTGTCTATGGAAGAACATGGATCTTGGGGGTGGAGGGTGGTAAATGGCTTTCTATCCTTAGGGTCAGTCTATAAATGCTTTGCTCAGAGACTTGGAGATGAAATCTGCCTGAGATTCTCAAAGAGGAAAGGAAAAGAGTTTCATCAAGTACCTTTATAGCAAAAGAAACCACACCTGTGTGATTGGCTTTGGGCAGCTTCACATGTGTGAAGTATCACCTTCTCAGTGAGCATTTATTGACCATCCTGCAGAAAATTATGCCTCTTTCTACTTAACTTCTCCCCTTAGCCTTTATCACTTTCTACCAACATATAAGATTTCCCTTGATCATTTCTCTGTCCCTAATGAATTCCTCAGTGCTGTACCTAGAGTTACAAGGACTCTGTCTGGCCAGGAAGATAGCATTGGTGAATGACAGAATATAACATCTCTGTATATCGCTTTATTTTTTTTTCCTTAACAGATCTTGCTTCCAAGTCAGAACCTTAGCTCTGCCACTTCAGAGCTAGATGGCATTAGGCAAGGGGGCATGGGTGTGGCCTTAGCTTCTCATTTCTGAAAGAGAAACAATGACAGTTCCTCTCTGAAAAGTTGTGGTGGTGACAAGAAATGGTCATGCTAGGAGGCTTGGGGGTGTGGTCTTCAGCACACTGCAGCTGTTTCAAAAATATTGGTTATTACTCTTGCTCTTCCCTTGATTCCAAACCCATACACTGATATAGAATACCTCAACTAAAATAACTGAATTCTTTACCTAGTTCTTCCTTGACCTTTCCTAAGGGCTCTGACACAGGGCTAAGGAGAAATGGATTGGCATGAAGATGCTGCCTTATGTTTGGGGAAAGGCTTTTCGGGGTTGAGGAGCAGGAGAGGGTCACACACACACACACACACACACACACACACACACACACACGTTATCCCAAGATGATGATGAGCAGCAAGCAGTTGGTAAATTAATAGTACACTTGCATCCAGGTTGTGGGCTTTCCTGGATCTCTCAATATATTTGATAAGCAATTATTTTGCTTCTACCTTTGGAAAGAAGAATGAGAAGAGAGGCATGGCTGGGGCAAAGCCTTCATTTCAAAGGCATGTGTCAGGACCAAGATGGATGGCCAAAAGATAACCATGGAAATAGAAAACATAATCTCAGGTAGATAACTCACCAGGCCCGCCTTGAGGCACCTCTTGCTTCTGAGTCAAGGGGATGAGGGAGAAGCTATAGCATTCAAAACCAGTAATCACTAAGCTTGGGATTAGCAGAAGGCTTGAAAGCACACGACCCTCAGGGCTCCCTATGAATAACAATATGGTGTCGGCCTTGAGATGTGCTGCCGGGGATTTTGTGAGGATTGATGTCTCCCAATAACAACTGTTTTCCTACTTCTGCTCCTATGTCTCCCAATAACAACTGTTTTCCTACTTCTGCTCCTGTGTTTCCTCATTTTGGTAAATATCATTTAGAAAGCACATATTCTGGGCCAGGCATGATAGTGCCCATCCTCTGGAGTTGGAGACCAGAGGCCTGAACTGGGCAAAAGTGTGAGAACTTGTCTTTTAAAAAGTGCCCATTTGGCCCTTGCACCAAGCCATTGCATAGCAAGGCCTTACTCCCGTGCCCATTTCACAGATGGGGATGCAATGAAATAAAGGCATTTTCTCCAAATCATAAGACAAAGAAGCAGATGAGTAGAAACTTCCCCATAGACCTAGGGGATCCAGCTTCATACAGTTACTGGCTGCTCTGTATCATAAAACCATGGACTCCATGAGGTCCTCAATGATTCTTTTTTTTTTTTTTTTGCCAGTCCTGGGGCTTGGACTCAGGGCCTGAGCACTGTCCCTGGCTTCTTTTTGCTCAAGGCTAGCACTCTGCCACCTGAGCCACAGCGCCACTTCTGGCCGTTTTCTGTATATGTGGTGCTGGGGAATTGAACCCAGGGCCTCATGTATACGAGGCAAGCACTCTTGCCACTAGGCCATATCCCCAGCCCCCCTCAATGATTCTTTTATGCATCTTTTTTTCTGCATAGCACTAAACTTCATTCTTTTTAAAATTAAAAAACAGTTATCTTCAAATAGTTTCACAAGGAGGCTTCAATTTAGCATGACCACTTGTGTGTACAGTGTATCTAAAAATAGATGTGGCTGGGCTTCAGTGGCTTACACTGGAGAGCTTCTTGGAAACTAAGATCCAGATTATTCCAGTTCAAAGGCAGTCTGGGCAGAAAAGTCTGGAAAAAGTCAGGCTGGAGGCATGGCTTAAGTGGTAGGGCATTGAGCTAAACAAGAAAGCTGAGCAAGTGGAAGTTTCTGAGTTCAAACCTTAATACTAGCAAAAAGGTGCACGAGCGTGTGTGTGTGTGTGTGTGTGTGTGTGTGTGTGTGTGTGTGATTTGACCCAGTTATCACCAGTACCTCTGGTATGACTCTCTCTGAAACACAGGATATGAACCTCACTCAGAAGAAAGGCCCAAAATATACCTGTCAAATACATAAAGAAACACAACATAGACATAGATGGAAATGTCAACTCAAGACTGAAATTTATTTATTGTTGTTTTTTAATGAGTAGAAACACCTAATGCTCTTTGATTTTGCAGTTTTTTCTACTTCTAAGGATAAATTCAGGGCTGGGGATATAGCCTAGTGGCAAGAGTGCCTGCCTCGGATATACGAGGCCCTAGGTTCGATTCCCCAGCACCACATATACAGAAAACGGCCAGAAGCGGCGCTGTGGCTCAAGTGGCAGAGTGCTAGCCTTGAGCGGGAAGAAGCCAGGGACAGTGCTCAGGCCCTGAGTCCAAGGCCCAGGACTGGCCAAAAAAAAAAAAAAGGATAAATTCAGCATGTAAGTTTCAACTGACTCTTAGAATAGTTACTCCACAGTAACATGAAACCCACTTGGTACTTAATTCTTCCCTGAAAGAGCTCCCTGCATATATCTGTATAACTTGTATGCTTGCACCTCTTTTTTGCAAGGTACTAGGAACTTCAAATAAAAACTGCTCGTAGCTTAGCTGATTTTTTTTTTTTTTTTTTTTTTTGCCAGTCCTGGGCCTTGGACTCAGGGCCTGAGCACTGTCCCTGGCTTCTTCCCGCTCAAGGCTAGCACTCTGCCACTTGAGCCACAGCGCCGCTTCTGGCCGTTTTCTGTATATGTGGTGCTGGGGAATCGAACCTAGGGCCTCGTGTATCCGAGGCAGGCACTCTTGCCGCTAGGCTATATCCCCAGCCCCTTAGCTGATATTTTAATGAAAATAAAGATCTTGGCCATGTGCATAATCATAGCTGTGTCTTTTCTGACTGATGTAGACTTAGAAGTTCTATGTGTGTGTGTGTGTGTGTGTGTGTGTGTGTGTGTGTGTGTGTGTTTAGAATGTGTTATTGATGACTTTGCAAACATCCAATTCAACAGAACATTGTAAATGTGATTCAAGAAATCACAGTCATACATTTAGGTTAAAGAGGAAAAAAAGAATCCTGCTATTTCAGCTTGGTTTTCCCAAACAAAGTCGGGAGGGTAAACCACAGTTTCTGACCACCAGTTTAAACATCTGGAAAGCTAGCTGAATTGGTAAACAGCAAGAGATTAATACTGAGATTTTGAAACTGACTTTAATGAGTTCTGTGATTTTTCCCCACACAAAATGCAGCAATGACAATGACTCTTCCCAGAAAGAAGTTTAAAAAAAGAAAGAAAAGAAAAGGAAAGTCATGGAGGAATTTATTTATCATCATCTTCATTTTTCCTTCTCATAGCTTCAAGTAAGCCAAAATAGATGAGGCAAACAAAAAGTAAGAAAGAGCTCTAAAAGAGACAGTGTGTGGGGATGGAGAAACATGAGGAAGAGGAGGAAAGAGATTCCAGAGACATGGAAGAGAAATTCTGGTTAGAAGGGAGACAGTGGGAGTACGCACCACACAACAGAAGGCAGCTAAGTAGGGAAGGAGGACTTAGGGCTTCATGGTGATGGGTTAAACTCTGCAACTATCCAACTCATTACTACACAGGAGTCTCATCTCTTGGCATTTGTTTAATTTTCATTCCCCTCTGCAAATACAAGAACAGCTGTTTCCCTTTCAAAACAATTATCTTTGTTCAGAAGCTTTCAAAATGTCCCTTTGAAAGGTTTGAAGACCTTACAAGAAGCCCAAGCATATTTAGTGACAGATCTTTGGAATTTTAGCAAAGGAAAGCATTTCACCTAAAGCTCTGAATCTGAAAGGCACAGGGACGAGGGGAGAGAATACTGATGCTCACAGTCATGATGAAGAGCTGTACTTATTTAACTTTAAAAGACACCAACTCCATTAGCTTCACTATGAATGAAAAGTTGACCCAGGTTATCAACACATTAGTTGGCCTGCAATCAATCACACTGTCTTTAATTAACTCAGTTGAGTTAGCAATTGATACTTAAAGGTAGACATCAGAACATAAAGTACAATCCATTTTGAGACTAGTGGCCCAACTGAGCCATTGTAATCAAGCAGCAGAGTGGGGAAATTGAGGAAGTCAGCTAAGAGGGAGAAAAGACTACGAAGAAAACAGTAAGATAGAATGCACAGTTCAAAGGATATGAGCGCATTTTCCATTCCTACTCATTTTTTGACTCAGTGTCCATGTGGACTGAATATTTAAACTCTATTCAGCAGACAAACAATAGCTAATACTAATGAGTTCATATCCAGTGTGCTGTGCACATACTATTTTATCTCATTATCAAGCAGCCCTGTAAAGTGAGAGCTTTCATTACGCCCATTTTAGAGATGGGAAAGTTGAGGCTTAGAGAGCTTAAGCAATATGCCCTTAGAATAAAAGTTTTATGGTTTGTGACTGGTGATAGTATTCAAGTTCAGTTCTGTTTAAGTTCACTGTTTGTGTGTGAGTGTGTGCATGCACCGCATGTGTGTGTGTGTTTGTGCAAGCTCTAGGGCTTGAACGCAAGACCTGGATACTTGTCCCTGAGCTTTTATGCTCAAGGCTGGTGCTCTACCACTTGAGCCACAGCTCCACTTCCAGATTTTTTTTGTTGGTCAATTGGAGATAAGATTCTCATGGATTTCCCTTCCCAGGCTGCTTAGAATACAATCCTTACATCTCAGTCTCCTGAGTAGCTAAGATTTACAGGCGTGAGCTACTAATGCCTGACCTGAAGTCTGTATTACTAAATACACCTTTACATTGCCTCTCTTATCCTTAACTTACCTCTGTCTTTACCTGAGCAAGCTTGAGGGTTTCTTTTTATAGAAATCAGGAATGAAAAAGTTTAAGATACCAGCTCAGGAGCATGCCATCCCTAAATATTGAGATTATGACATAAAGTCACTTAGTTCTAACTTCAAACTGTAGGATCTTTGAGTATAAGAATTCAACTTAAAATATGCAGTTTTTTCTCTTTCCTAAAAAAGTTTTTATATCAGGCCAGTTGATTGGTACAAAACTTGCTTTTTGCTACAATTAGCATTCTGTTATCCATGCCCATGTTCTTTAACCCAATATAATAGGTCAGGCTGGGTAAGGAAAAGACAGAGGGAAGACTGGGTTTTTAGTAATAAAGTATGTGAAGTCGCGGATGCTAACTCTTACTAAAACTAAACGTTAGAGCACATTTCCGTGTGTGTGTGTGTGTGTGTGTGTGTGTGTGTGTGTGTGTGTCTTAAAATCTGTCCAGGTTTATTAGGAGGACAAAGAACGAGGACGGTGAGACTTCCCATGCTCTGCTTCATTTCTGCCTACCAAAACTCCTACTCGACACTTCTGCACGTTAAAGTAGCTGAATATAAATGAAGGACAGAGCATTCATTTAAATGCAATACCAGGTCTGCTCTTTGAACAAGCTGTCTAAAGAAATATTCTTTTCCACACACTGTATTTTCCACCCCTTTTCTCTGGCTATTTTGGCTTTATATTGCAAAGACTTGAAGAGAAATGCAGAAGAATTTTTCAGAGTATTGGATTTGGGCTTGGGCTGACCAATGATCAGCTAAGTGACTTTGAGGCAGGCACTTCATCTGATGACATTGAAAAGCATGTCATTTACATCACAAGATAAAGAAATGAATAATTAGATTATAACTGGGATAAAACATTATCATGGGAGCCTTTTGATGTTTCTGGAACTTAATTTTTTTTTTTTTTTTTTTTTTTTGGCCAGTCCTGGGCCTTGGACTCAGGGCCTGAGCACTGTCCCTGGCTTCTTCCCGCTCAAGGCTAGCACTCTGCCACTTGAGCCACAGCGCCGCTTCTGGCCGTTTTCTGTATATGTGGTGCTGGGGAATCGAACCTAGGGCCCCGTGTATCCGAGGCAGGCACTCTTGCCACTAGGCTATATCCCCAGCCCATCTGGAACTTAAATGGTGTTTACAAATTGTTTCCAGGAAAAGGCACTTAAACCTTATCTCAGCAGTAGGCACAAATGCAGGTGGTTGTTGTTTTTTCCTGTGACTTGTGTGCCCACCCTGTATCTTCTCATAAAATGAGCTTCACAATCTTAAGATAGTATTCTAAGTTTGGGTCTCTCATGTAACAAAATAGAAGATTAACCATCTGAAGCTGATATCAAAAAAAGGCATTACACCAGGCATTGGTGGCTCGTGCCTGTAATCCTAGATACTCAGGAGGCTAACATCTGAGGAGTGCAGTTCAAACTACCTCAGGCAGGAAAAGTCCACGAGACTCTTATCTCCAATTAACCAGCAACAAAGCTGGATGTGAAGCCCTGACAAGTGGTAGAGTGCTTGCCTTGGGTGAAAAAGTTAAGAGACAGTGCATAGGCCTTGAGTTCAAGCCACAATACAGGCAGGTACACACACACACACACACACACACACACACACACACACGCACACACATGCACACACACACACACACACACACACACACACACACTAAAAAGGGAGTTACCTATAGACCCTGGCTCAGAACCTTAGCTTCCAGCCTCTATGCCAATAGTAATAGTCCTTATGTGAACAGGAAGAGGAAGCAATAAATAGGCTATTGATGTGTTGCCCCTGAGTTGTCACAGACACAGCCAGGTACCATGTGGGAGAGAAAGGAGTCTTCTGCCCTTCTAACAAGGTAAAAATCACAGGTCATTGTTCCAGTCTCATTGTTTTGTTTATCAGATCAGAGGCAAGGATTTCATAACCTATTCAGGGATATGGACATAGTTAGATGAAATGAAATTTTGTAAAAGAATAATTTGCAAATATATAACACCTTCAACCAAGAGTCTGTAAGAACAGGT
The DNA here is from genome assembly GCF_023159225.1 of Perognathus longimembris pacificus. Lineage (NCBI taxonomy): Eukaryota > Metazoa > Chordata > Mammalia > Rodentia > Heteromyidae > Perognathus > Perognathus longimembris. Next base: position 54,321,795 of record NC_063170.1, read on the forward strand.
TAAGTATTTCTTATACAAAATGCTGGGAACTAGAAGTGTTCAGAATTTTTGGACTTTTTCTCTTATTTTGAAATATCTGTAGATTAACAATATTTGAATGAGATACCTTGAGGATGTGATTTAACCCTAAACATAAAATTCATTTCTGTTTCACAGGCAGAGCCTGAAGGTAATCACTTTTTTTAAAACAATATTTTAGTGGAATTTTCCACTTGTGGTATCATAGCAGCACTCAACAAGTTTCAGATTTTTGGAACAATTTCTGATTTTTTTTTCCCCATTAGGAACAATCAACTTGTGCTGAATGTTCTCCCTTCTTGGTGATAAAGAACTTCCTTCTACGGAGAGGCACCAAGCTGGAGTAAATCTGTCATGTTGTATACTCAGCACCTTTTCACACAAAAAAGAAACCATCACAAAGGCAAGCCAGGATACTTCAACACCAAGGCAGGGAATTGTCTAAACATCTAAAGAATAGGAAGAAACAAAGGGCAGAACTTACTTCTGCAGAAATGGCTAAGATCTTCCCCCATCTAGGACTGCTAAGGGAAGAAACAAGGATCAAGGCTGATTGTCAGGAAGGCCAAAGAGACCTGGAGATGAATGAAAGGGGCCGTGGGGTGGGGGTGGTACGCCACCCTCCACCTCCTCAAGCACTGACACGGCACTGTGGACATCTGCAGCAACCTGGCCTTGAAATGCTCTCACACCAAGTCAGGGAGGCAGCTCAGGACATCAGGGCACAGCATGCTAAGGAAGGGATCATAAATAGCAATGGAAAGCCTAATGCAAAATAGGGGATAAACTCTTAACAAGGGGCCAGGAAAACTATAGAACTTACCTTCTCAAAAAAAAAAAAAGAAAAAAAAAAAAGGCCATGACAATTTGAGGTATGCACTATTAACAATTACTCTGGGGCTCAGATATGGTTCAGGGGTAGAATGCAAAGTCCTGGCTAGGATGCCCAGCCCCCAAATAATAACAATAGTTAATGTTATTCCTGGCATAAACTAAACAATTATGGGACATATTAGCTCTCTTACCAAAAGCAAACAATGCTTTGGCCCTGCATTGGCCCCGACCAAGCCATTAAGGCTGAGAGTTGGGGATTCAGTCATGGTTCAAACACATACACTGTTGCTTACTGACTGTGTGACCTCCTGTGGGTTACTTAGCCACTCCTGGCCTGTTGTCCATTGTACGCAGAGAACACTTAGGTCTTACAGAGAGGGTCTGCTTAGTTGTGCTAAGTCAATGAATCAGGAATCAAACATGGTTTGGCCTTAACCCAAACTCAGGCTTCAAAGTTCTGTCTCAGCACCTGAACTGTATAATTAGCAGCAGCCTTTGTATCATTTAGTTTTTCACTCGAGCAATGCTGGACAGACCTATGCAAGCTTTTACCATTTTCATCTCTGACCAGTATTTTTAGGATCACAAACATACATCTCTGTTTGCAACTTTGTAAAGGCTTCGAGCTGGAGCCTTTTCCACCAAATGCCTGGTTTAAGCCCAGTCTAAAAGGTTTTCCTTAAAATATGTTCTTCTTACTGTCAGTAATTCTCTTGCTTTGCAGAATGTTCTCTCCCTGGCCACAAGATAGCAGGTTGATTTTAATCGCTCTCCTTACCATTCCACCTTAAGGGGATACAGGTGAAAACAAGAAGAGGAATCAGCTGAAGAGACAAAGTTCTTGGCTCCAAATTAAAAACAATTCTGAACCCTCCATATCTGAATAATGTGCAAATGACTCCTGGCAGGGACTTGGAAAAAAGCTGGTCTCTTCCATTCATTTATCAACTGTCAGCCCCTCAGATCTGTAGTTAAAGATGCACGCTGTTCTTGTTACACAGGACGTGTTCGGGTGGGTACATCCACAACTATTTATGACTACAAGGTGCTTCAAAATCACTTGCAGTTGAATCCAGCTTGCAAACGACCCACAAATCCAGCCTTTGTATATGTTTTAGGAGCTATAGAAAATGATCTTAAATGAGATACTATGTATAAAAGGCAGTGGGAATTAAAAGCAGCGTATACAATGCAAGGTATCACCATTATTGGAAAAACATGAATTAGCCAAGGCATGTCAGACTCTGACACAGTATTGTCCTGAAGAAATGAGGTTATGCCTTTAAAATGATGCCAGTAAGTCCTGACTTCAGATGAAACATAGGCAGATATTATTTTCTAATCTCATGTTTTCATCCTCTAAGGGTTGACACATTTCAGATTAGTGGGGGAAGCAGCCATAAGGTGCCTAAGAGGCAATGTGGTCTTCTTCCTCCCAAACACCACCGACATCTGTCTGTAATTCAGCTGACAAGGGCAAGAAATACAGAACATACTCTTTCCTACCTGTACCACCTTTCCATCTTAGACCCCACTAACTTGGATATTTCAATGACTCAATCAAGTCACCACTGGAATCTTTTTTCTTTCTGTTCTCTCTAGGGGAACTGGTGAGCAAATGAAAAGATAAAATAAGAGTTGGAGGGGAAAGTTGATAATATTAAAAAATATTTATTGCTATGCCAAATACAAGAAATATGATGCTTATATATGCTCGTATATCATGTATTGTCTAAATTCTATACCAGTTTATTTGTACCCGTATTGTACCAGGCTTCAGCTAGCTACCTGTACTCTTCCACGTTTTGCTCATGGTTGGTGCTCTACCACTTGAGCCACAGCCCCACTTCCAGCTTTTTAGTGGTTAACTGGAGATAAGTCTTTCAAAGACTTTCCTTCCCAGGCTTGTTTTGAATCTCAATCCTCAGATATTAGCCTATCATTTAAAATGTCTCTTTTGTATAATAGATAGAAAGGAAAAACAAATTTTGTTGTGACTCTGTATTTCAATCTATTTTTATTATATCAGACTATTCAATGTCCATCTCTTTATTCTTATTCTTAGATTCTAGAGGACTGGAAATGTTCTATATCCTGATATGGGTGATAGTTACATGGAGAAATACAGATTACAATTTTTATTGTGTACTTGATTAGTAAATTTCTATTCAGAAAACTTGGTCCAGAGTCTAAGCCTTCCTCGTTGTTCTCCCAGGAGACCTTTCTGCAAAGAATTAAGCACATGGCAGAAAACATGAATACACTCCATTCTGAAGGCTGTCTGAATGCTAGGCTCAGGAAGCTGAAGGCTCAGTTACTGAAGGATCAACTATTATTATCACTCTAAACCTTGGATGTTTTTTCAACCCAGCTAGTCAGCCTAAACCAGAAAAAAAAAAAAAGAAAGAAAGGAAAGGCAGGGGCAGAGTGAGGGAGAGAGAAAGGGAGAAAAGAAAGAAAAGGCAAGGAGGAAGGAATGATGGAAGGAAGGACTTCAGCACCTATGGGGTTATCTCGGTATCTTTTTTTTTTTTTTTTTTTTTTTTTTTTTTTTTTTTTTGGTTTAGGCTGGCTAGCTGGAAAGGCAGGGGCAGAGTGAGGTTTTTTTAATCTAGGCCCAGTTGAACTCACTTCAGAGACAGGCCCACTCATCAGAGACATGGAAGCTAGGGCAGGAAATCCAAAATTTAATTCAACACATGATAAAGCAAGACCTGCTACAGCCTTGTGGAGGTGCTGCTCCCTGCGTTGGGATGCTTCCTTCCATATCACAGTCCCTAGCACTGTTTTCCTTTCAATCATCTTTAATTAGAGTTCACTATCCTTAGGCGATGTGGGAACGCGTAAGGTAAACACCAAGTCAGGAGGTTGGTGGAAATCCCCTGGTTTTCAATTGTGTGCTACTTGACTCACCAAAATGATATTTCAATACATAAAGTTGTCAGAAGTTAATGTGGGCTTGAGAGCTAGGCAAAAGCCTATGATCAGGTTTGTGCTCAATAACATGGTCCATTTTCTCCCTCACATCATCTATAGGAAATGAAAAAAAAAAAAAAAAAGGACCATATTCCTTTTAAAATGTTAGATTTGGGGCACAATTTTAAATGCTTGTAATTTAAGGATGTGTTGTTGTTGTTCATAAATTGAATAAATATTTTAAGCCCGCAGGTACAGTGAGCCATACCAATCTTCAATGATCTGAAGTCTTCAGGTGGCATGTCATATCCCTAACTCAGACTTAGAGAAAGGGCACAATTCTCCACTGGAGAAGGGAGAATGTGGTTCCAAAACCAAGGTCATATTCATATACGTGTACACGCATGTGCATGTGTTCATTAGTCCTCAGCAAACTGAGTCCCTGACACGTGAACAACACACATAGAATCTTCCTTCATAGATTTTAGTGTCCATGAAGAAAATAAACATACAATTTGATATGCAAAGAACTTCATTATAGCAAATGAAATACACTATGAAGAAAATGCATAAACTCCTGAGAACTAACCTCAGGGGAGAAATTCGTTGTGTGGATGAAATTTGGGGAGTGTTCCTCGGGAGCCTCACTGGGAAACACTGAGCAGACATGACCAGGGGGTGAGAGAATGAACACAACCGGAAACATAGGCCAGAAAAGAAGGCTAATTACAGTAGGTAGGAGAAAAAAATCAAGAGCCATACTACAGACCTCATACAATGGTTTCAAGGTACAGAAGAGAGAAATGCTAAAGGACATCAAGAGGTCCAGAAAGGTGATCTTTTAAGCATCCGTAGAAGGAGATAGTGTGCAGGTCACCAGTGACCTAAATAAGATCACTCTTATTGGCGCAACAGAAACAGAACTGAGATCAAAGCAAGCTGAAGAGTAATGAGTTTGTCTGAGTCAATTTGATGGACTAAACACACATCTTTTCACCCGCCTAAAACTTCAGTGAAGATGACAAAAAAGAATCTTTTTTCATCCAAAATCTTCCAAAAAAGAAAAAGAAACAGGAGAAAAGAAAATAGCAATACTGTTTTGGAAGCTTGAAAGCAGGTGACTGAGTAGTAACTGTCTTAACAGACTCAGGAAAGTTAGATTCCAAGGCAGTCATGGGGAAATCTAAGCACATTTTTTTTTAAATCACATGGTCCTGGAGAGACATGGGAATTTTCATCATGTCCCAATAACTGTAGATCTAGAGGCAGAGAGATCGAAGATGTTTGCTAAGATAAAACAGTCTTGGTAAAGCTGTGTGGGAAGCGGATTTCCAGGTCCTTACCACGATTTCACCCTATAGAGAGCAACTATCTCTCCCCTACCACACAGAAGTTAGAATAGATTATATCGTTGGTAAATTGAATGCCATCCCACAAACAAGGTAGACCAGATAATGACATCCATGCACAATGATGAAGGCAGATACCCTATCCTTTCTGTGTGCCAAGATCATGAGCTTTCATGCCTCCTTGAGACAGGCAGAGGATAGAAAAACACTTCCCCAGAGAGCCTGGAAAGGCAAGGCAAATGAAGCTTCTCCTTGTCTTCCTCTGCCTCCTCTCTTTCTTTTTCCTTCTCCCTTTTCCCTTCTTCCTCCTCCTCCTCCTCCTTTTATTCCTCTTCCTTCTCCCCTTTTTTCTCCTCCCCTTTTTCCTCCTTCTCCTCTTTCCCTTCCTCTACCTCCTCTTCTTCTTTTTTCTCCTCTTCCTCTTCGTTTTCTTCCCCCTTCTCTTCTTCTTTTTCCTCTTCCTCTTTCTCTTCTTCCTCCTCCCCTTCTTTCTCCTTCCTTCCTCCCCTTCCTTCCCTTCTTCCTTCCTTTCCTCTTCTCCCTCCTCCCCTTCCTCCTTCTCCCCTTCCTCCAACTCTTCCTCTTTTTTCCCCTCTTCATCTTTCTCTCCTTTCCCCTTCTCTCCTTACTCCTCTTCCTCTTCCCCCCTTCTTCTTCTCCCTCCTCCCCTTCTTCCTCTTTATCTTCCTCCCCTTCCTCCTCTTCCTCTTCATCTTCCTTTCTGTGGCAATGATTTTTGAACTCAGGATCTTGTCCTTGCTTTGCCATTCCTCTACCACTTGAGCCAGACCGCTAGCAGTGCTTTTAGGCTGGCCTCAAACTTCAATTCTCCAGATCTCAGAATCCTCAGTATCTAGGATTACAGACATGAGTCACAGGTACCCAGCCCTAAAGACACTTCTATTGAGGTTCATCCCAAAATGACTCAGTTAGGGCCCCTAAGGTAAACTGTGAAGTTGACAAGTGTTACCCCTAACACTCAGTTCACCCAGTCAATCAATCTTTTACCTTTATGGTTTATGGGCACTTATGGTATATTTACTCTCTCTTTTAAAAATTGTAATTAGTTACACCAAGGAGTTTCAATTCAACAAGTCAGATTACACGTACAATGTATCTTGATCAATGTCACCCACATTTATTCTTCATATAAATACATTTTCTAGACTCTCTTTCATATTTTCATAAGGCACATTTGAAATTATTTTTAAACCATTTTCAATCATAAAAGAGGAAGAATTGAGAAGTTAGGAGCTGAAATTGTTATGGTTTTCTTCTAAGTAAAGGTATGGGGTAGTAGCCAGAGGAGACACAGAATCAAAGGAGGATTTCATAAAAATGGGAGATTTAAGAGTGTGTTTTCATGCTGGAAGGATCTATACAAAAAGGGAACCTGGACATGTTGAGACACACAGGCATGTGGATGAGCCCTCCATGCTCACTGCTCTTCCACACCCTCATGTGAAAATGTTTCAATAGGTCATGTGACATATAGCTCTATGTATGTAAATCTAATCTAGACTCGAGCGTCAGATGATTAAATGTGAAGAATGCTAAATCAGGTTAGCATTTAAAACGCCCTAATCAGGGACTCACCGCCAAGCAGCAATCTGCATCCCACATTTCAAACACCTCGAAAGTTACACTAGAGGATACATGAATTAGCATAATAGTTGTTGAAAACAATTTGCTCATTGGTGGAATGAATGATATTTAAAATGTTTGGAAATTCCAAACAGGAACTCTCACCCTGACAAAGGTGAGGCCTGAGAATCTGCTAAGGCCAGGAGCCCAGCCATCAACTGAAGGGACATAGAGAGGTAGTGTGCTTCTGGATACAAGGAAGCCACCTCCCCAGCACCCCTGTTGTGCAAGATGTGAGGTCAAGCACCAGAATAAGAGGGAGTAGACTTAGTCTCCGGCTCCTTACTCTCAGTTATGAAGGGCCACAGGGTTCTAAAATTGACAGGAGAAGGGACATCCACTTCCCACCTTGCTCTCCTTGTCAGGTGCTGCCAGTAGTTACTAAAAGATGGTGAAAAATGTCTCCAGCTAACTAGCTTAGATCCATTGACATGGGTCCAGCTGACTTGCTACATAAACCATTCTTTTTTGATTCAATCCTTTCTCTCATTGCACCTGCTCAAAATGTCTTGCCTTTTCTTCTACATCAGACTCACTCAACATATTGCTGAAACTATTCAACTACTTAATCGATACTGCATGCTCCCAAATTGGGATTCTACCACTCAATTATTATAGTAACTATTGCAGTAAGATATTTTCCACGTTACCCCCTCCCCATACTTAAAACGTACCAGACATTCTTCTGTATGTTGAATATGAACTAACTTCACCACTTTTCACAATCAACTTAAGCGATAGGTACCACTGACATCCATAGACATCCATATTTTGCAGAAAGGGCAACTGAGTCATGGAATAATGGGTTAAGTGGTCCAAAGTCACACAGCTGGCATTCAGACTCAGCCAAATGGGCTCTAGCACACAATCACTTAACCACTATGGAGGCATTTCAAAATTTCAGAACTTTATGGTTTAAATATTGAGTCTAAAGATTTCAGAAAGAATCAGCCAAGGGCAACCATTTTAGAATTCTCATCTCTAGAAGTAAGTAAATGTGTGTGAGCTTAAGCCACTAAAATAAATAAGTAAGCAAAACAAAGTAAAACATAAAATTGTGTTGTTTTAAATCACTATACTTGTCATTATTTGAATAAATAGAAAATTGATGTAATTGTATACTATTGCCACATTCACTTAAACCACAGACATACGCCATTGCATACAATGAGAACAATGAGCAAGTGTGAAAGAATATGTATTTCATTAGTGTGTTACAACTACCAAAAAAGGATCTAAGGATGTAGAGAAACATAAAATCATAGTAATCTTAGGGAAAAGAATACTAATTATGAATTTCAAAGAAGTTTCAAAGGTACTGATATAAGAAACAAGACCTTGATTTTGCCTCAAAAATGCCTGTGTAGCTTAAGCAGGTCATGTAATTCCTCTGAGCCTCACTAACTCTATTAAAGAATAAAGTTATACCAGGTCACTATGGACTTAACTTCTGGTATAAGAATGATGTTCAAAATATATGTTTTCTTTATTTCCACTTGTTCAGATCAAATAATAATGTTCCCCAATCTTTCCTTTACGACAGCCAATATACATCACCACCAGCAGGGCTATGAATCTGATTTAGGAAGAAATATTCAATGCTGACTATAAGGAGAACCATCTACAGTAATCCTCAGAGTTCCCCCCCCCCACCCCACCACACATACACACTTTCACTGATTCTTCTAGGTGGCTAGCCAATCATCACAGAAATTGATTACACAAACCACAAGGGCATCCCTCCTATTTTTTGAGACCATGCATTTCTATAGCCCCATTGTCTCTATTGCGTGCACAGAATAAGAATTTCTGACATCTTTTATCCCTCTGCTGAAAAAGATGAGACCTCCGTGAGATACCAATATTAGGCTTCTCATGGGCAGCTCAGAGGCTCAGTTATCAATGGAGTATATTTGTGTGTATGTTTTTCTAACAGTACTGGTATTACAAAATACAAGAGAGATTGTCCTTAGGAGAAGAAAAGAGGGTAGGGAAGGGATATGAGAGAGGAAGTATGTACTGTAGTTTGTGAGGACTGGAAGACACTTGAAGCGATTTGATCTTGTCTCCATAATTAACATGACCACTTAATTTTTGTAGGTTGTGAAGATCCAGCTAGAATTCAGTTGGGATGATCACAAAATACCTGAAAATTAAGTGCAGAGAACTGAGAGAAACCACAGCTACATGCAGAAGGCTAGGGACCCCAGAACCAACCTGTATTGAAGGTCTGTGGATGTATGAGATAATTTGAGCACAGTATATATTTCTCAGAAATAAACAAGGTAGTCCATTCTGGGCAGAACATCCCGACAAAGGGAAACACAACAGTCATGTAACATTCTCTCTTTGGCAAAGAATGGAACAGTGAGAGAAATGCCACCAGGGTCTTTTACATTTTTGTGTGTATCTTATGATATAATAAGAGAGCAGTGAAAGGCAGATGTTATTAGGGAAAGAAGCACTGTTGGATGACTACACAGAAAAGAGATGTGGAATAGCAAAGATATCCTGACATGTATCTCTTTGTTGCTAAAAAGAAGAAAAGTATTGGCTAGAAAGAAAAAGGAAATGGTAAAAGGAATAAGGAAGAAAGCAAAAAGTGAGAGATGAGCTTTTGTAGAGAAGAATGAAAATGGAAAATTAAATGAAAAGAGAGGAAAGGAAATGCAAAACAAAAGAGCAAGTGAAGGGCTACTGTCTGTCCTTTGACAGATGGTTGAGGATGAGTTTCTTGTCTCATTCATCATTACTTCTGCTTTCTCTGCTTTCCATTTTTCTACACCAGAATGGGGGCGCGGGGACGAATATTCAGGGACAACAGGTGTTCCCTGGCTTCTGTTTCACCCAGACATTGAAGATAATAACAATAACAACAACGATGTCTGGGAAAGCAAAGAAGCTGCCATGAAATGAGAAAAATCAAGATACTCATAAGGAAAGAGATGATACTGAACACTCAAACAGCAACTAGCATTTCTATATATTTGATTCTCCAAGTCAGTATTTTATTCTTTTGTTTTTTTGCCATTTTGGGGCTTGAACTCAGGGCCTGAGCACTGTCTCTGAGCTCTTTTGCTCAAGACTAGCACTCTACCACTTTGAGCCACAGCTCAACGTCCTGGTTTTGAGTGAATAATTAGAATTAAGAGTATCACAGGGCTTTTTCTTCTCAGACTGGCTTTGAACCTTGATCCTCAGATCTCAGCCTCTGAGTAGCTAAGATCACAGGTATGAGTCAATGCTGCCCAGAAATATTATGTTTCACTGAGCTGTAATCACTGACATCTAATGAAGGGGTGATGTACAAGCAGATAAAACAAAGGCTACACTCAAAACATCATAAAAGTTGAGAACATTTCCCCTAACTTCATAGATCAGAACCATAAATAAAACTCAAATGAAGCTCTTCTGTGCCATGAGTCTGTTCCATCAATTCAACTCTGACTTCTTAAAATTTCCAATTAAAAATGTATGAATGTTGTTCCACATTTGTTGGAAACTAAAGTGAGGTCTATCTTTAGTCATCTTGTAGACTCTAAATATTAATGTCTTCTTCATGATTTATGCTACCTCAGATTTTCAATTCTTAGGTATGCTTAATTTATCATTTAAAATAAATTTAATTCTTATTACTATTGTGTGTGTGTGTGTGTGTGTGTGTGTGTGTGTGTGTGTGTGTGTGTGTAGCTGTCTTGGAGTTTTAACTCAGGATCTCAAATTTGCAAAGCAGGTACTCTACCCCCAGTCCTTTTTGCTTTAGTTATTTTTCAGTTAGGGTCTCATATATTTTTCCCTGGGGCTACCCTCAGATCACGATTCTCCTACTTATGTCTTCCAGGTCTAGTCTAGGATAACAGGTGCATACCACCATGCCCAGTTTGGTTGTTGAAATGGGAACTCATTTTTTTATTTTGCAGGGAGGAGCCTCAATTCACAACCCCACAGTCCTTCCGATCTCTGCCTTCCAATTAGATGGAGCTATAGGCATGATCCACTGTGCCTGGCTAATGTTACACTTTTCAGTGGCACTTCCTAAAAGATAAAAGACTCTCAAACCTCCTGCAATTGGGTTCATTGTTTGTTGAATTTTTAAATTTTCTTTCAACTTTGGAGATTTTTCTTCAACAATTTTTCCTTGTGAAAAATGCTATGCTGATCTCTCAAGGGCCTGTTTACTACTCAATTTCAGATCTTGACTGTTCTCTTAAGGTCAGGTGTTGAGGCCTAGTTTCAGGTGATGTTAGTAGGAGATGTGATAATGGAGCCTTTTGGAGACAGCCTCTAGTGGGGGGTCTTTAGCTCAAGAGTGGTATCACTGAAGAATATTGTGGGATTGCAGTTCCTTTTCTTTTTCTTTTGCTTTGTAGCCATGAAAATACAGTTTCACTCAGCCACCTGTCTTCCTCATGCTGGCCACTTTGACCAAAGCAATAGGCCCAACCAATTATGGGCTAGATCTTCTTAAATTGTGAGCCAGACTAAACTTTATCTCTATACAAGTTAATCATCTCAAGTATTTGTTAGAAAGTAATCAAAAGCTAACGTACTGTCATAGTGTATCATTTGATATCTAAAACTACATACACTTATTGAAAATACATTTACAAATGACTAAATGGCAAATGTTTATATATGTACACTTATAGACATGTATACATTCAATGTTTACATTATACATAAATTTTGTCAGACGATGTTAAGTGGTTAATTATGAACATGTCAAAATCTGGTTCCAACTCTATGATTTTATCCCTTTAGATTAGGTGTTCCATCTTGACAAGGACTGATGCTAGAAATGCTATGTGGAGAAAAATAAGCTGTAGATCTCTATCTGTTGTATGCTCCTACCAAATTTTGTTAAATATTGTAATTACAGACATATATGCAAGGTTATGATTCATTTTGCTGTAATAACTAACCCTGACATCTCAGTAATTAAGCACAATTTCTATATACCTGACTGATGAAAGGCATACAGTACAGATGTGTAAAATGAGAGAGAAACACTAAATCAAAGAGCCACTCAGGGAACCCAGTTTGACTCCATGTCTGCACCATTTGAAAAGGAAGAAAGGCCATGGAAAATTCATAGGCCCAACAATGACAAGGCTCCTGGACTATTTAATCTGAAAGGAAACTGAAATTAGTAAAGGCATGTGGTAAAATATGATTTTAAAAATGAGAAAAGGCATGGGGCTGGGGATATAGCCTAGTGGCAAGAGTGCCTGCCTCGGATACACGAGGCCCTAGGTTCGATTCCCCAGCACCACATATACAGAAAAACGGCCAGAAGCGGCGCTGTGGCTCAAGTGGCGGAGTGCTAGCCTTGAGCGGGAAGAAGCCAGGGACAGTGCTCAGGCCCTGAGTCCAAGGCCCAGGACTGGCCAAAAAAAAAAAATGAGAAAAGGCACATAAAAATGATTTTTAAAAGTATATGGATATACACAGATGCAAGATGCAAGTGAAATATACATAGATGTGCAATGTACATAGATGTAAAAGATATGTAGATATAAAACATACACAGTATACATAGATGTCAAATACCAATAAAAAGCTTCAGGAGCAAAATATGTTTTATGACAGTACTTGGGGAGAAGAGTGAGATTAGGGGGAAAATGAAGACATCTGAATATATATATACGTGTGTATATATATGCATATATACGACATATGCTTGTAAATTGCTACTTCTTTCAAATTAAAAGCATATGTCACATTTATTAAGAATGTTTTTTGAAACAATTCCTTACGAATGATTCTGAGATAATTCAGTGGAAAATCACACTGGTTCTGAAGTGGTTAAAAGACAATCCAGACTAGCAGACTAGGTCTCTTCCAATGGCTCAACATCAAGAATGGACGTCATTTTCAGGGATCAGCCAGGGCTCTCTCTGATTTAGTGGCTGTTGTTTGATCAATGACTGAAATGATGGAGTAGCAAGCTTGCTGATTAAGTTCACGGCTAAAGCTATGTTAACTAAAACTTTGGGAGCTGTGATTAAGAACCAAACTGGCCTGTCAGAAGTGAGCTATGGCCAAGTGTGGGGTGTGAGTGTACTTGGGAGTGAAGAATGGATCTCTGAAGACAGCCAGGGTCAGACCAAAGTACTTCAGTGCCTCTGGATTCAGTGTAAATCACAAGCCAGATAAATGTCCGGAATGAATGGGGTTGCTTCAAGAAATGTGGCACTGCACAGGCATTTCAAATGTTAAGAGAAGACAGGAAAGGAAAGAAACAACTGTATATTTTATTTAGAGTTTGCTGTATTCATGATCATCAGGCCAAAAAAGAAAAAAAAAACAGAAAAACTACAGAATAGAATAGTCTGTGCATTGGGCTATGTTAGAATCACAAATAAAGCAGTCACTGTCACCAACTTCATGGATTTTATTTTCCAATGTTTTTGACACCCTGTCTTTATCTCTTTGTCCCTGTGTCCTTTCTCTTTAGTCATGAACCTGCACAACAGACTCTCCTGGGAACTTGGTAGGCGTGCAGAAATGGAGAGCCCATCTCAGTCAAACCAAATCAGAATCTGATTGCTTACAAGTAGCCTAAGGTTGATCACATGCATATTCAAACACTGCAAGAATTAAGTATAGATTACATCTGCCTCTCCTGCCCTACCCACACTAGGAAGGAAGAAAGGTTCCTTATGTCTTCTGCAGTCACCTCACTTGATTTTTGTTTAAAAATGACAAGAGAATGGAAAGCACTAGGAGAGGCTAAGCAGATATACATAATGAGGAGTCAGCATGGAGAAATACCAGGCAAAAGACTGAGGCATGGTGGGTTTGTGGGGAAAGTCTAAAGGAATACAGACATAGAAAGAGCTGGGAGGGAGTTTCATGTATCTAGAGAAGAGGGAATCAAATTTGCAAAAAGGATTTTCTCCATCTGCCATTCTTTGGCTTCATAAAAGACTCAAATTTCTTCCTCCCTCCCCCCCCTTTTTTTTTACTGTCTTTGAGTATTGCTGTTGATGAGTCTTTAATGTGATATCAGATTAGATGGGCCATTAGAAGGCCTGTCTCTCTCTCTCTCTCCCTCTCTCTCTCTATTAGTTATATCTTTGCAGGCTTTCCATTTCCTTTTATTAAAATAATAACTTCATTTTTAAATCTTTAAATAGTTGTACAATGGGGTTCCAGCTTAATATGTCAATTTATAAGTATGATGCTTCTTGATCAATGTCATCTCTTCTCTCATTTTCCCCCATCCACCTATCCCAAATCCCACTTGTCCCCTCCAGTTTCCACTTTCACATATTACATTGAGCCACACACCTCTCTAACAAGACATGTTTCAGCTTCCTGGCATTCATTTAGCTAAACTGTCTGCTAATTGTTCAAAGGCGTTATACCATGGAAATCCACTCCGGTATACCTCACACCCATCAGTCAATTTGATTGTATATATATACATTTGGCCATGTAAATTGTTTTAATAAAAATTCTTATAATCTAGGCATATGTAGTTACTCTTGTATACTATTTGCAAAATAAAGACAACATTCATCATTATGTCACAAAGTTTCTGCTGACTCTCAGAAATCTAGAGATACTCAATTGGACTTAGACCTCCAAATAGCTATAATTGAGAATTTCCACCAGATAACGGTGGACATGGTGGTTCTCAGCTCGGGAATTCGTGACCAGTGTGAACATAACAGCAACAAATGAAAGCAATCCCCCAACTTGTGGATCTAAAATAGCGGTAAGGCTGCTCTCATATTGGTTTTGAGCTAAATGAATGGCTTGGGCGCTAGCCACTATTATTCTTTCTATGTGCACAGCAAAGAGGATCAATTGTTGAGCCTAAAAGGGCGAGAGTGAGGATTGCAAGGGGATTCATACACCACTTCAAAGAACATAACACAGGGTAACCCCAGCACTGTGCACCTTAAAAACCATGTAAAACAGCGTGTCTGTCATGCAACTTCTTAAATGGTGATTGGAGATGATCTGATGGGTCTCTTTGCAAAACAATCCTCATCATACTTCTTTCTAAAACAGTTTGCAGATTAGGAAAAAAAAAACATTCTGAAGTAAACTCTGCCTGCCTCTATGGCCCTTTATGGTGCATGTTTTATCTGGACTCAAGGTCTCTCATGACAACCAAACCAAAGAATTGTGTTATAACTTCAGCATAGTCTTTGATGCTGCCTTGCTTCTGCACCGTCTTACTTCATACTTCACTTGGACATATTACCATGTAGTTAACTGCAGGGCAATTTCAGACTTTCAGGAGACTAAGGGTCCTTTCTCTCTCTCTAGCCAATGGGAAGATACACACACACACACACACACACACACACACACACACAAAATGAGAAAAAGTGCTGAATCTTGTTAAAATAGCATATGTGCACCAAATTTTTAAGGGAATCATCTCTGATTGCTAGTGTGCATATCCCTGAAAGCTTCCAGATGAGAGAGAGAGAGAGAGAGAGAGAGAGAGAGAGAGAGAGAGAGAGAGAGAGACCATGACAGACAAGACACAGAGAGTGTAGAGGGGGAAATCTGCTGGTCTGAATGTGCTTGCAAAAGACTTTGTCAAGGCTGCAATATTTCCAGTGCCTCATGGGCCCCTGTACAAGCATGGCGAAGGTGTGAAGTTGTGCTGGTTGCCTGCAGCTGTCAGTGCCCTGTAAACTTCCCAGACACGAGCCCCACATTGTCCTGTGGACCTTTCAATCCCCATGCCATGCCCCACTCCCAGTGTGCTTTCCTGCCTGGAGGTGTCAGTGACGAAATCTAATTAGACACATTTCACAGGAGCTGATTTTTCACACCTCTAGCTGCCAGATCTATGGATATTGGCCAAACACCAAGGCAGGGAGTTGCAAGGGAAGATAAAATGCTGAAAGGTACAAGATGTCATCCATGCCCTGCTTTCTTGCCTTCTTATAGCTCTTGGGACATTAAGGTTGAAATCTTTAGGTCAAACTTCAGTTGCCCTACCTCTTGCTGCTCCATTTCTTGTTGCACTTACTCTACTTCAGGCAGTCTGGCTTTCTCCCCTCTGTAAGGATTTTTTTTCCAGAAGGCATGCCATCACACACTGCCTTTCTAGGTCGCTTCATTCCCTAAGTCACAGTGCAAAAGTCAGTATATCTGGAGAGGACCAATCTCAACAAACTTGTTTGAGTCCTGTGCTATATGATTCCACAGAACACATAGACTACACAAGTATTTGTTAACTAGATGAATAGATAAAGTGGAAAAGAAATAGTAGCCAGTTCAGAAGCCTCCTTAGCTTTTATAGGGTAGGTGGTTGTTGTTGCTTTGTTTGTTTGGGGTTTGTTTGTTGCTTTGTTGGTGCCAGTTCTGGGCCTCACACTCTGGCCCTCACACTCTCACTTAACTCTACCACTCGAATCATGACTCCATGTCAGCATTTTGCTGGTTAATTGGAGATAAGAGTTTCACAGATTTGTCTATCAGGGTTTCAAGCCAGGATCCTCAGATCTCAGCCTCCTGAGTAGATAGGATTACAGGCACGAGCCACCAGTACCAGGTCTCCTTACCTCTTTACATGCTTTGTGCAAGAATCCCTTTATGGGTAAAGGAATTTTTAATCAACATTGATACTGATGCACCAATGTTGATATGTCTTGCTCCCTACTTAATTGTATGGTCTTCATATAGACATTTCTTGTTGGAAAGTAGAAAGTAACCCAAAGATAAACTGCTCAGAGAAGATTGGGAGGAGAGGAGAAACAGAAGATGATGACTAAGAGTGAGTGATAAAGAGAGCAAAGGGGTAAGGTGACAGAAAAGGCAAGAGATACAATTTCTAGGGATTCACATACTTTCTGTGAGCTAGAGAATGTCCAGTATGTTCGTAACTAAGAGAAACAGCAAGAGAAAGTTCCTGATTGTAGACCTTCTTCTGGAGTCAGGCATAGAGTGGCTCTTACCTGTAATTCCAGCCACTCAGGAATAGATCAGGAAGATCACAATTTGATGCCAGCCTGGAGGGAAAAAAAAAGTAAGCAAAACTGACGAAGGGTAAAAGGAAACCATATGCTGTAAACCAACTGTACATCTCGGGAGAGGGTAGGGGAAAAATGAAGGAGGAGGTAAAAAGTTTGATAAGTAATATACTCACTGCCTTACATATGTACTCCTCATTCACTTTATTTTTAAAGTATGCATTATAGGGACTCCTTTCCCTAACTTGATCTATTACAATGGCTGAGGTCCTTGGTTTCTTCAATATGCTCTGTGCATGGCAATCTGTGCCACTTTGTAAAATCCAAATCTGCTATCTCACATCATGGTGACTAGAACAATAATGCACTGTGCACTTGAACATGGCTAAGAATATAGATCCTAACTGTTTTTCACAACAAAACATTAGTGTGTGAGATGATGGAGGTGTGAATCACCTTAGTGTAGCCATTTTGCAATGTATACATAGATGAGATATCACACAGTGCCTTAGTTTAAAACAATAAAATGAAAAGAGAAGCACTCCAAGCACAAAACAAAACCCATAAGCATGATCATACTGCTCTGCTGTAGAAATTCTTCAATGAGCAGCCTTGCGCTTAAGATAAAGCAAAACTCTTCATCTTCATATGGAATGCTTTGCCATCTTCCTGGAATGCCCTGTGCTAACCTTCTTTATATTTATGTCCAGGTCCATTGACACGAACATTACCCCTCCACCAGGCTGTGCCCCTCCCCTCTTCTGGAGTCACTGGCCCACAGTAAATGTGGAAGTTCCACAGTGGGGAGAATGGTCAGAGCCTCCTCGTGTCTTCCTTTTAGTGGCCACATACTGCAACTTACACATAGCTTTTAAAGTCAAGCTTTAATTATGTATTATCCAATCCTAACTAAATTAGCTATGTCAAAATGAATAATGGACTATAAGATCATGTCCACGAAGTAACCATAGTCAGCAGATAATACAAAAAGAAATGCAAGCAAGAAAAAGAAAAGAAAAAAGCAGAACAGATCTTTCTCAAACTCTAAGTCAACATTTTCATGTTAACAAAATAAACAACAGTTAAATAAGATTTTCCACAATGACACAAAGGTATAAGGCAAATAAAGAGAAAAACATTTGAGGGGCTGGAAGCGTGGCTCTGGTGCTAGAACACCAGCCTGTGAGCAAAAGTATCATCAGATGCTGGGTTCAAGTTCCTTTCCTAAAAAAAAAAGCATTTGAACTTATTTTTTGTGTTGGTAAGGATAATCCTTATCCTTTATATATACTGAATCTTGAGATATCAATGATAGCATGAAATATCATTCGCAAGAACATTTCAAAATTAAGCATAAAGATCATTATTAATCTACTTAAAAAATGAACCTTGCTTCACTGTGGACAAAAAAAAGAATTATTTTTCAAGTGTTTCTTTCTTTTATTTCTTTTCCTTTTAGGGCTTTTTATAGTATGTGTTACATATAATACATTGCAAAATAAATAAGTATTTGCATTTCATCTTCAAACTTTTTCTACAGTACTGGTGATCACAAAGGTTTAGAGACAACTGGACGGAGTGGTGTCAGAGTCCTTTACTGATGACAACTAAGATACTTGAGATTGTCATCAGACTTCCTGGATCATAGTGTGCAGTGAAATCCAGGAATCTGAGCTTTAAAACAGACAGGTTTTAAATGTACCTTGGATTCAGTAAGTCAACACTCATAGGAGCTGTGCAGAGAGAGGGCAGAATATTGACAAGTTCATCTCTCTCTGGTGCTTGCATTTTAATGGGAGAGAAAGACGAGCAGATAAAGAAAAGGATAGTTGACATTGATATGTGATGGGAAGTAAACAAAACATCGTGTTGAGGTAGAAACTCACTTGTGTTCTTGTGGAGATGACCTTCAAGCTAACAGCTAAACCACACCAAGGGGCCCAATTGCCCAAAAATATGGGACGAAAGGACTGTAGAACATGCAGTATAAAGTCCCCAGGTAGGAGCAAATGTGAGGAAAAGGAAGAGATCCCACTGCAACTATTTGGGACAGTGACAAGAAATAAGGTCTATGGGTGAGATGTGGCTTCGGAAGCTACAAGTCAGGGGAAGGATTTTAGGTGAAACAGAGAGCCATCTAAGGGTCTTAGTGACTCTAGTTCTACATGCAGAATGCAAAGTAAGCCGGAAATAAGACAACAAGTGAGACCTTGCTATCATTTTGAGAAACAGTAACATCTTGAAAACCCAATGCTAAGTTTCAGAACTTAAGTTAAAGCAATATTTGGCTGTCGAGCGAACAAAGCAGCAATGAAGACTTAATAAACAGGGCAAGCAAAAAAGGGGTCACACACAGAAATAAATTATAGCTGCTGGAAATTCACAGCCCACCCATTTGTGACCCTTTCAGTTAGAAGTCAAGACCCCTGACCATTCCTGCTGTAGACGCCAGCCAGATCAGCACTCAGACCTCAGCAGAGTGCATTTTATGATTAATCTTAATCCTCTGCCTTGTTCTGCGGAAGTAAGTCATCGAAATGCTTCATCCAGGGAAAACAAGATGGTAAATGATGTCTCCAGACTTCTATCAGTGAAAACATGTTTCCAAACCCATACATTCAAGTAGGGATGAAATGGTGGTGAAGAAACATTTTACCCCTGTGTATATATAGCATCACTGAATGAAGATTATAATTTCCCCTTCTGCTTGCATTGTTATCCAATCAACAGAAGCCAAAAGTTGTCCAGGTTCGGATTTGAGATGTCTGTATTCTCCTACATCTGGATTCTTAAGCACATCCTTTATTTTCTGTAGTGGCCTTGCCTTTCACCATCAGCATGAATGTATGTGTCTCTGCTTTGCAAATCTCCTTCCAGGGTCTGCCTAAATGGAAAACCTTTTTAAAAAATCTACAGCCCAGTCAAAGGTGAGATCTGTATTTCCAGCATCCAGTGCAGGCTGCCTCCCTATTGACATTAATCTTCTGCCTCTGCCAGGTCTAGACAATAGAGGTCTGAGAATGTTAATCTTAAGATTCACCAGACACCAAGCCATCAATCTGCCTGGGGGTAGAGAGACTTGTGGCATTTTCTATTTGCTCTGAAGAAGACTCTAGGCTCTGTTTGATCCTCCATTGCTTTCCTCCTGAAAGATTGAATTACCCTGCACATGGAAATTTACTGCCTTCAGAGCCTCTCACATCCAGCAAAGCTGAGGAGAACAAAAGCATTGTTTAGGAATTTAGTCAGCAAACCCAATGGGAAACATTGCCGAGATACAATATTTAACTGTTTGAGATGACTTGTTTCTCAAAAGAATAAACCAAGGGAGATGTTTTCCACTTTACAATCATCATCCCCAGTGAGCATCTCTGAGATTTTTGTAATTGCAACATCTATGGATGCTTTAATAAAAACTTGAGGTTAGGGTGAGAATTCTCAAATTAAACCCCTAGTGCTAAGTTGTTCACAAGAGCATACAATTCACATGCTGCAAAACTGTGACATATTTTTAAAGATTCTAAATATTAAATAAAGAACCGGAAATTGTTCCAGTACATAAAATTTTAGATTAGACCATGGCACCTGCCCTATCAAGGCATCGTTATATTTCATCTGCATGTTCCACTGCTAAATGATCTTCACCCAAAAAATGATATGCAATTTCTGCTAGGACTGTCAGCTTGGATGGCTATTGACTTAATGATATTTTGCAAGCCGTGCTGGTGGTTCACACTTGTAACCCTAGCTACTCGGGGAGCTGAGATCTGAGGGCTGTGGTTCAAAGCCAGCCAGACCAGAAAAGTTTGTGAGATTCTTAGCTCCAATAAAGTACTCCAAACAAACAAACAAACAAACCAGAAATGGTGCTGTGGCTCAAGCAGTAGAGCACTAGCCTTGAACAAAAGAAGATTAGGGACAGTACCCAGTCCGTGAGTTCAAGCCCCAGGACTAACAACAACAAGAACAAGATCATTGTGTGTATGTGTGACTACCTTTGTATATGTCAGACTCTGTCTGCGTCTTTGACTGCCTTCTTTTGCCTCCTTTTCTCCCTCTCTTGCTCCTTCATTCTCTCTCTCTGTCTCTCTCTCTCTCTCGATCCCTCATAGTCTCCGTCTCTTTCTCTCTTCCTCTCTGAGAAATCTTAGTCCTGCTATCTAAGTTATCAGTCTTATGTTAACTTGCCTAGGTGTTGAGAACAAACCATAGAATGGACATGCTGACTGCTTGTCTATCTTCTGGTCTAGGAGGTTTGTACTTTTATTTATTGTTTATTTATCTACTTATTTATTATTTAAAGACTTATCCAGGTGGAGCTAAAGCTCCTTTTATACACCTGAAGTCATTCATATGCTGACATCACTTAAAACCATGCTCTATCTTGTACCACAAGCAAAGGATAGTGGCTTGCTAGAGCACTGAGTTTTAGAGAGATTCTGAGACAACATCCTTCTTTAATAGGGAAGGAGTCCAAAGCATCAGGAATAGTGTGAATGGGATCTAGGGATGCCAGTTACCCTTTTAATAATCTGTCCATTGATGTGTGTGGTTATGGCTAGATTTCCTCTATAATTGCATACTTTGCTCCTTACTTGGCTACTCTCCCTAAATATTTTGGTCCCCATTTCTTCAACTTACCGCCAAGTCAGGGAACAGACCCTAGGCAATCCTTTCAGCTTCAGCTTACTTGCAGTTTAACTCACTTTGCAAACTTATTTTATAAATAATTTCTTTTATGCTGAGCCTAAGTAAGATTACCACAATGAAGCAAGTTTTCAAAATCCCATGTTTACATTTTAACTCAATTTAAGGGACTTGTGAGTCATGAAAAATGGAGTTTCCCACAACACATATGCACATGTAGAGTTCTACAGCTTGCTATTTCCTAACAAAATGGCACGTGTCGCCTTAGACTGATGTCAGCTCAAGAATTTCATGATAAGTTTCTTTGCACAGGAAAGCACGACACAAGAATGTCTGGTTACTTTGGGATTAAAGTCCTATAAAACCTGAGTTAGCAATCCATGAGTAGAATGGGCCAGCATCTTGTAAATATGCCAAAAAAAAAAAACAACAACAACCAGATTCCTATATTTTATTAGAGTACAATTCACCACTGAAAGCTCAACTTCACATTCCACATTAAATACTCAGGCAGATTTCAATCCTTTCAGAACTTGGTAACCAAGAAATAAACCTCACACACAAAAAGAACCTAGAAGAAGGGGTCCCACGTGGCAAATGTACATTACAGTCACTACTGGAAATCATATGACAAATTTGGTGGTTATCTAGAAACATATAAAATTATCCTCCAAATCATTCTGCTAATGTACCAGCTCCCCACTGACTCATAAATATATTATTTGCCAGTGAATGAATATTCTTTCCTTCAAATACTTTTTGAGCTGGGAGGAGCTGGCACCGATGAATGCTTGCTGAAAGGAGAAAGGTTAAATCTGTACAACCCTGAGGTAACTGATTATAAAACTAGAGTATTCCACTGAACCACGAGGAAGTTCGCTCTTGGTGGACACCTGCAAGTTATTAGCTCTTATTGTTCACAACCCTCTTTACAATTCAAAAATAAAACTCTAGCTGGCACTTGTGGCTCATGCCTTGTAATAATACTAGCTACTCAGGAGGCTGAGATGTGAGGATCATAGTTCACAGGCAGAAATGTCTGTAAGATTGTTATCTGCCGGGCTCGGGTCGCCTTCCCTGGTGCGGAGGTTCAGGCTCTGCTCTACTCCAATTGCTCCCTTTCTCACCCTCTCCCCTGGTCACCCAACCCGCAGGTAAGGCCAGAGTGGAGTGGGGGGCTCAGGAAAGACCTCAGGTGCACGCGGCCGTACAAGATCGCTTTACTCCCCTCCTTACCCGTGAAGAAAGCCAGGAGTACGCGGATCTCGGAGACACTTCGGAGAGCAATCCGGTTTATTTGGGAGGGGCTCACAGTAATATAGTAGTGATGACGAGGATTGAGCATGAGCTGGCGATAGGCTGGCGAGCTTGTCCATCCAAGAGCAGCTCCCAAGGACCTCCCTCATGGGCTAATGTCACTTCCTATAGTACTGCCCTGTGTGCTCGCTGGCACAAGGTGGGGGATGGTCTCAAAGCTACCCCTTCTGGTTCCGGACCCAGAAGGAGATAGGTGTGGCTCACTTCCACACTGCCCCAGGGTTGGGGGAAGGGCAGCGTCTCGGGAGCGCTCTCCTCACCCTTCCCCCCTTAAGGCCAAGATGAATCCCCAACAGTTATCTCCCATTAACCATTCACCTTCCCCCCTTCCTCCCTACCCCCGTCCCTGCTACAAAGCCAGAAGTTGAGTTATGGCTCAAATAGTAGAGAGCTAACCTTGAGCACAAAAGCTCAGGAGGAACACCCAGGCCCCAAGTTCAAGCCCCAGGGCTGGCACCAAAAATAAAAAAATAAACCTCATAGACCATAAAACCTATCAGAATGTTAAATGAAAAAGCCCTACTAACGTAAAGAAAGGACAGCAGGAAATTCACCTATCAGAATATACTATGCATTTCAATATTTGCATACTTGGGCACTAAACCAGAAATTAGAATGGAGAGATTAGATGATTCCATCTACACATGGGAGCACAAAGGCTACAAATACTTCCAATCTTTGGAGCAACCAAAATTGTAACCATGCTATTTCTTTCCCACACAAGTCCTAGAGGAAAATGCTCTCATTGGGACTGAATATCACAACATATGATATTGGTCTGAAAATCTCTTTGCTATTGTGGTCTTGGGGCTTGATTCATTATTTGGCTGGTTTGTTGTATCACAGTTGTATATAAGAGACCTTAACACATTTGTTTCAAAGTAGGAATATCTAAAAATCCAATTCTAAGGAACCAATCTTAAGAACTGGCAATTCCGTGGCCTGTCCCATACCCACTCCAGAAAACAATGGAGGCCTAGGGTGAAGAGAAAACAGCCCACTTGACTTTGTCTTTTTAGAGAGGTTATCTTTTAGGTAGTTTAGGACTTGTAGGCTTGTCCCTACTCACCTTGAAGTGGGGCAAAAGGCACCATCATGGTATCTGTTCTGTTAATTGGCTTTCCAACACCTGCCAAAATGATATCAGTCTTGCTTTTCCAACTGGATTCTATTCCTCAATAGGAAGAAAGGCATTTGGACTTCTCCATATTGCACCCACAAAGTAAGGACAAAGAAGGTAGATAGGCTCTTAACCCTGTCCTGAGATGAGATGAGTAATTTTTCCCAGGGGCGTTACTAGGGTTAATACATCCAAGAGAAGGAGAAGTAAATTGTTCCCTCTGGCTTGCAATTTAGTGTTCTTATGTTACCCTGGAATATAAATAAGCTTGTACTTCTCCTCTGGCAAATCAAAAGTTAAATGAAAGAGTCAAAGCACTCTAAAACATCAGCAGCATGTAGACCTGAGATAAGACACTATGATTGCTAATGGTGTCACGAAGGCTTTGAATTCCTACAGCACTTCAGAAGTGTCATGGCATATCCTGTGCGCATTATTTTACTTGACTCTCTGCTGCCAGAGGGAGAATTTTAGTATTATTAACATCACTTAACATAATTTTAAAGATGATGAGGCTGAGAACAAAGTCATTTGTCTAAAGCTCATGACTAAGAAGTTGCAGTTCAGAAAGAAAGGTCTCGGCACATGGGCTGCAAATACTTTCTTCTTTTTATTCCCTCACTAGTTTATAAGAAGAGTCTCCTCCCCCAACCCCCAGGATCTCTGGGAAATTTTCTCTCCTGAAGAAAACAATGTCCAGAAGTGCAAAAGTGGTAGAAACAACAGCAATGAAAGACCTACTTTTATTTATTTATTTTATGTTTTTGTCAGTTTGTGGGGCTTGAACTCAGGGCCTGGGCACTGTCCCTGAGCCTCTTGGTGCTAAAGGCTAGTGCTCTACCACTTGAGCCACAGCACCACTTCTGGTTTTTGAGTGGTTAATTGGAGATAAGAGTCTCACAGGAACTTTTCTGCCTGGGCTGGCTTTGAACCGCAATCCTCAAATCTCAGCCTCCAGAGTAGCTAGGATTTCATGTGTGAGCCACCAGCACCTGGCTAGATGTACCTTCTTAATGATGAAAAAAGCAAGGTAAGGACACACCCACAATGTCAGGACCCAACCTCCCCTAAAACAGAGAGACTGCAGAAAGACAAGCTGATGTGTCCGTGTTATCTTGTCTCTGGGTCTGAGATGCAACAGGTCTAAGCACAGCAATTTCACTTCAGTCAATGGTCCCCATAATCCCATGGTGGCCCATGGCTCCAGGCTTCAGACAAAGAATCAAGATCTAGGGGGAAACAGATATCTCTTCCTGGCAAAAAGTCCTGAGACATCTCCCCAGACAACGTGATTATTTTTCATTGGCCAGATCTGGTTTTCATTTCCAATCCTAAAATAATGTATTGGCAAAGAAAATTCTTAATTGACTCAAATAAATTGGGGACTGACCTTTTGTTTGGAGAAAGGTCATCTTTCCAGAAGGGAAATGTCTGGGGAAGAGGGAATGGAGTTTTACTGATAAGAAAAAAAGGATGTACACACATAACCTCACCCCTGGAGGGAGGATGTAGAATGCAAACAATACCGTCTGCTATACAAACTTCTAGAAGCAATGGGGATATTTCCACTTTCTGTTTTCTTCTTTTGAGGATCCTCCAAGCCCTTCTTTTACAGTTCCTCCCTTCCAGATGGAGTGCCTCTCCTAAATGGCTTTCTTGTACAGCAATGCTGTTTGTACAGAGCTTTCTGTTTAATTTCCTCCTTTCTGAGGCTGCCAAATGAGCCAACCAGTATGTTTAAAATGTTCATTCAATTGCTAATCATTATTATTATTAATAAACCCCAAAGCTACATTTTACCAAGGACTTACTAAGTATTGTACAAATTATTCCACATGTATGGGCTTAGCAGTCAGAGAACCCTCAGAAGAAAGCTCTGTTTCTCTAATTCTTTGACAGCTTAAGAAACTGGCTTCTGAGCGGTTGGGGGACTTACTTGCCCAGTGTCACACAGCTAATACTGACAGAGGAGATCCTTGTCTCCACCTTGCACATTGCTGAGCACTACTTTCTATCTTCTCTCAGCGGAGTGCAACGATGGAACAGCTTACATGTTCGTAATTGCTCACATTTTGCGCCTGCATAATAGCTCCAGAGTAGAAGCATTATAATATTCTATCCCCAAAAAGAGTTTCTGAGTCCTAAAAGTGGGATCGTTTTTTACCACAGCTATAAAGGCCACCAGATGAGTGATACAGAGGAGAAACTTTTGACCAAAACAAGATTCATAGGAGTCCTAGCAAGGGCTCACACTCCCTGTACAGCATGAGACACCTCTCCAGATGCAAACCATTCTTCTGTAACCTCCTCACAGCTGCCTAGTAAGCATTAGATAAAGATGTTTCCTCTTCCAGAAAGAATCAATTGGAGTAAGAGAGAAGGGTGGCCCATGCTAGCAAGACAAGTCAGGGGTGATAGCCTAACAGGTACCATGGTGACAGAAGTGTTCAAATTCCCCTTCCAAGTCCTGACTCCACAAGGTTTTCTTTGAATTCTTCTAGAAAAGAGACACATATCTGGTCTCACTACACCCATAAGGATAAGATAGCTTATTCCCCAATCGTTGGGGATCTTTGCTGACTCACTCCTGTAATCCTAGCTACTCAGGAGGCTGAGATGTGAAGACCACAGTTCAAAGCCAACCTGGGCAAAGTCTGTTCAGACTCTTATCTCCAATTAACCACCAGAAAACCAGAAGTGGCTCTGTGACTCAAAGTGGTAAAATACTAGCCTTGAGCAAAAAAGCTCAGGGACAACACCCAGGCCCTCAGTTCAAGCCCAATGATGGACAAAAAGTGTGTGTGTGTGTTGGGGGGGGGGGGGGCGGTCAGCATCTTTGCCCAGTAGTCCCAATCAATCAGATAAAATAATATTGAGGAAAAGATAAAACCAAAGTCAGATCATTACCAATTGTTCTCAATATGGCCTCTAGAGTAATAAAGGCTAAATTGAAGAATGCTAAGAAAAGAATATCCTCACCAGAGGGTGAGGCACAGCGTTTCTGTGGTGAAGGTCCCACATAAATCATTGCTTTCTCTTCCCAAGGATCTCTTACACACTTTCCCAAAGGTTAGTCAGCTTTGAAGAGGGGGTAATGCCACTGTCCTAGCCTCACATCTATGATTTGCGAGTGGATATTGGCTGGATGAACCACAAAGTCTGTCATTAAACAAAACACAAATGCATTCATCTCTGGTCACTGGGTCATACGCAGGGCAGCCTTCCCTCGTGGCTGAGGGTTAAAGGACAGCTTTGGCAACTGCTAACAGGGGATGGGGGAGCCCACAGCCCCAACAAGTTTAATGAGTTAATGTCTCTGGGTATGTCTATTTGAGATTGATTTTCCAGTGTTTATATGTTGCAAGATGTTTTGTGCAGTTAGATCAGAGTACAGACTGGTCTTAAGAGAGCGCCTTTAAACCACCAGACCTTTATCTTCTATCTTTGGCTTTCTCTCTATAGGGGGAGAATGGCCCCTCTTATGACCCATTTGCTACATCTATCCTAGTAATCTTCTGCAAGATTACTGTCATGTACTGTTACCTATTCAAAAGGACCTTCTCAATACATCAGAGCAACCATCCAGCAAGACTTCCTCACAGTTCTGAAGTTCTGAGGTCCTTTTCTTCCTTTGTTTATTATCTGTTTCCCCATAGCAGATTAGAAACTCCAGGAGAATTTTATCTACTGTACCTGTTAAAGTCAGAGGGTCCTAGAAAATACAGACTAACAATGAATTTGACACAATTAAACTTGTTTCTCTCTTGTGGAGAAATAACCTAGACTTGAACGTCCAGAGCTAGTTAGGAAATTCCAAGGGGCTCTGATTCTAATGTCTTTTCTGCTTCTTTCAAGGCTTTTACTACCACACACAGTCCTAGCTTCTACTTTCCTCTCACAAAAAGAAAGACTAAGTGAAAATATGCCAGGCTCTCTGTCCTTTAATTACATCTTATTGGTCTAATCTAGTCACATGGTATTTTCTTCTACAAGTGATGCTGGGAAATGTAGTCTTTATTTCTTCACAAGTTTAATAAAATTAAAAAAAAAACCTTAACAGAGGTTTCATTACTAAAGAATAAGAAAATTAACAAATAGGGGGAAAGACTCGACAAATGGGACTACTACAAATAAAAAAGTTTCTGCACAGCTAAGGACATAGCCACCAAAATAGAAAGACAGCCAACGATATGGGAAAGGATATTTACCAGCACAGCAACAGACAAAGGCCTGATATCTGTCATCTACAGAGAACTCAAAAAACTAAGCCCCTCCAAGCCCAATAAACCTATTAGGAAATGGGCAAAGGAGCTAAAGAGAGACTTCACAAGAGAAGATATAAAAATGGCAAAGAAACACGTGAGGAAATGCTCAACATCCCTGGTAGTAAAGGAAATGCAAATAAAAACAACCCTGAGATACCACCTCACCCCAGTTAGAATGGCCCATACTCTGAACTCAGGCAACAACAAATGCTAGAGTGGGTGCGGGGAAAGAGGAACCGTTCTCCATTGTTGGTTGGAGTGCAAATTAGTACAATCACTTTGGAGAACAGTATGGAGGTTTCTCAAAAAGCTCAATATAGAACTACCCTATGACCCAGCAATACCACTCCTAGGCATCTATCCTAAACAGCAAAACCCAAGATATCAAAAAGACATTTGTACTTCCATGTTTATCGCGGCACAATTCACAATAGCCAAAATATGGGAACAACCCAGATGCCCCTCCACAGACGAATGGATCCAAAAAATATGGTACTTATACACAATGGAATACTACATAGCAAGTAGGAATGGTGAAATATTGTTATTCGCAAGGATATGGTCAGAACTCGAACAAATAATGTTGAGCGAGACAAGCCTAGAACACAGAAAACAAAGGGGCATGATCTCCCTGATATATGACTGTTAACAAAGGGAGATGGAGAGACAGTAGAGACCAAGTCTGGGAAACCAAAAACTGCTTGTCAAATAGTATTCCCCACAGGATTGGGGCAGTGACCCAACAGTATGTAACTAAAACCAAACAATTACTCAACATATAAAGGTCAAAAATTGACCTCTCAGGGGAATACAATAGCTCAAAAGCTAGGTATGTACGTTCATATAAGGCTACTGTCGACATATGGTCTAATATCGACATTACATTTAAAGCCCTAGGCGAACTTTCTTGGGTGTGGCCACGTGGCTACTGTAGATGTTCGCGATACATTGTGTATTGTATATATGTCTACCTGACCTAGAGAAGAGATAGAAAAACAGGACGTAAGATATCACAAGAAATGTACACACTGCCCTACTATGTAACTGTACCCTTTTTGCACAACACCTTGTCAAAAAATTTGTGTTCAATTAATAAACAAATAAATTTAAAATTAAAAAAAGAATAAGAAAATTGACACGAGAGTGTAACTGACGTCCTAGCATCTGTCTTGTTTGCTACTATATATACCTATTTTCTCTCCAAGGTTTAGTATGATAGAATCTTCACTCTCAGATGTTAGCAGGGCATGTGGCTGCCTTGCTAGAAATTACTTTATCTAACCTTCCTCTAAACAGCTAAGGACCATGTGACCTAACTTGGTCTATTGGATATGGACAGAAATGATAGATGCAACTTCTAGATTATGATCTTACAAAGGCTGCTCTCTTTTGTTCCCTTCCCAATGTCCAGGAGATGACAGTAACACTAGTCACTTCCTTTCTTGGGCCCAGAGATGGAATCCCCAAAGTTGAGATCTCCGTGATCACACTGGACTGTTTGTCCTTAGAATACTCTATAGGCGAGAACTAAAGGTTCTAAAGAACTATCTAATTGAATCCATTACACTTTGAGGAATCTCTCTATTATAACAATTCACTTCATATTCATATCAAGAAAGTACAAATTAAATATAGTGGTTAAGTTGAACAATGTACATATAGAAAGAGAACCTAATTTTACCAACAGATTAAGGTTGAAAATTGGAAAGGAGGTTGCTTTAAATTACCCGTTATGTCACCAAGAAAGCACAATGAGATTCCAAGTTTCTTATGGCCTTTAAATGTCACTGCAATTTACTAATAGGAAGCACTGAGGTCTTTTAGCTACCTCTTAAGATGTGGAACACTCTACTCTTGTCGACATCATTCATTCATCCACCATGTTTTTCTCCTTCCTACCTAGATTAATTCCATCCATTGCCTATTTATGAAGAAAGCATTAGGGACATCACAAGAAATGTGTTTGCTTGAAGTCATTTAAGTCGGAGGAGCCAATGATGCATGGAACACAGAGCATTTAGTTGTGTGACTGAGAAGCGGGGCATAGACATCTTCAGAGAGGAGCTTTGCAGGATTTCACATGAAAGAAGAAATGAGCCTTTTCGTATCTGCAACATGACATAGGATCTAAGATGTTTAGCTGACTGGATTTGCTGAGAGGCCTTCCAGTTTTGTCTTTGATGATGCTATATATCTCATCGCTCGTGGGAATCTCTTCAGAAGTTAGAATAAATCCGGCGGGGCTACGCTCTTGAAAGATGAAAGACCATATGGAGAGCCAGGGAAGGTCACCAATTCCCGGGCTGTTCCAAACCAAGGTCGTGGGTACACCGGCATTGACTACCTCCACTTACTGTGACAGAGTGACAGTCTATGGCACAGGCACTGTCAAATACACAGGACAGAAAATATTACACACTGTCCATAGCAGCTATGGATCAGAAGAACCTTTAGAAATGCTTTGGGAGACAAGTAGCCCTTGTTTCAAATAGCAGATTCATTCTTGTAATTTTTTCTCAAACCCTTGTGAGAATCGAAATACAATTTAGATAATTAGTCAGCAATTAGCTATTTGGAAAGGTTCAGCATGCCCTTGCCTTTGAAGGAAACAAAATGTCACCTAAATGGTAATTTCTTACTTTCACACATCCGCTTGTCTTGCAATGAGCATCCTATGGGTAAATTCACACCCTCCTCTAAACATGCACTGGGGTGTATTGCATTTCAAAAGGAAATCCCACACCCTAACTCATTAGGCTTTTTTCTCTTGATAGCTAGTGAAGTTGTTTTCAAAAACAAGTTAAGTTTCTAGTGTGAACTACCCACTTTAACCATCAATTAGGAATCATCATGTATTCAGCCCCACATGTAGACTGCAAAACTGGCCTCCATGCCACCCCTGTTACAAAGCCCACTTCACCTACCAATAGGTAGAGTCCATTTCTCTATAAGTGAAGCTCGCCTCTTGAATCCCTGTGGCCAATAACGGAAGCACAAGTGATGTTATTTGACTTCTACTTCTGGACCTTAAGAGAAATGGAAGCTTCTGCCGTTGTCATCTTGGAGTCCAAGTCTGGTCTACATTGTGGAATGAGGAGAGACTATATGAAGAGACAGTGGGTCAGCAAGGCTTCTGATGTTCCTCCTACCTCAGCTGAGAATCCAGGCCAACTTGGAT
The DNA here is from genome assembly GCF_023159225.1 of Perognathus longimembris pacificus. Classification (NCBI taxonomy): domain Eukaryota; kingdom Metazoa; phylum Chordata; class Mammalia; order Rodentia; family Heteromyidae; genus Perognathus; species Perognathus longimembris. The sequence continues at coordinate 54,353,027 of NC_063170.1, forward strand.
CCTTCTCTTGCTATAGTCAAGCTGTCCCCACCCATCCCTGTCCATCAATACATGGAGTGAAAGGATATGTCCCAGCCATCCCAGGGGACCCTGCGGAGCTAGTCACAGACAGGAGAAGAAGGTTCATAAGGAGGTTTATTAGTGGGGCCATATCTCCCATGAGAGAGGGAGCAACATGGCATCTGCACCTTACCCAGGTGGCAGCTTCTCTGGGGCTAAAGGGGAAGTAGGTAGGTCTTAATAGTGAGTAGGAGTGGCCCATTAGGTATGGGTGGATCTGGGGGCTAATGGGAGGAGCTGAGGACCTGAGGCAGGGGAAATGCTAACACGGAATAGATTGGAGCCACCCAGGTGCAGTCACCCACTGCAGGAAGAGGAGCTTTGAAGAACTGAAGACAACTGACTATGGAAGTTTGAAGCTACCAAGTTGCAGTTTGTTGTCTCACCACAGGTAAACCTAAAACATGAGGAGCTGGAGCAAAGGAGGTTAGTCACCACTTCTAGCCCATTCTTAAAGCCAGGATGGAAACTTAAGCTGCCTAGCATCGGGAGCTACCCCTTTAACCACAATTCTCTATTTCCACCTTGGATATAAACAAGGAACAAAGCAGGATGAGGAGGCAGGTCAAAAACCACATTCTAAGAGGTGGGTATAAATAGAGGACGTAAACAAAGTAAAACACGAGCAGGCCAAAGAACAGGATCAGGGAGTGAGGGAAAAGTACATACAATACACCATGTTCATCAACCTGCATTGTTGCCCTTTTGTCCTGGTCCGAAACAGGGCACACATCTACCTTGACTTTCCTGCCAGTACCTTTATACTATCTCTCCAGAGTCCCTCTGGAAAGGCAGCAGGCAGTCTGACCTTGGAGGTATCTCCAATCTCAACTCCCTCCAACATGTTCTAATTAGATCACTCAGTCTGCTCACTGTAACATGGAGGTATAACCAGATCGGACTCCTACATTGTTAGAAAGATTAACTCAAGTAATACATTCTTGTTTATACCTTAATAAATGGAAATTATTATTTTGAGGAAACTACTCTGACCAAGAGACTTTCCTCCTTGCAATTTTATTTGGGCTCATCTTCCATACTCTAAATCCACCAACTATTCAACTGGCAGATGTTGGTTCTCCCTTACTGCCACTGACCAGCTCTCCTTCATCCACTCACTGCTAAACTGTCATACCTGTTAGGCCTAAGGAAAGTCTATGCTTGGCCCCCCAGATGAGTGCCAAATCTTCTTCACACACACACACACACACACACACAGAGAGAGAGAGAGAGAGAGAGAGAGAGAGAGAGAGAGAGAGACAGAGAGAGAGAGAGGTTTCCAGCCCAGAGCACTATCATTTTGCATATCTTACCCTGTGTAACAGTAAATAAATTATTTTCTGATCAAGGCAACAGTGTTTTCAAAAGGCCTTTCCTTTCACTTTCTTCTCTTAACATCAATCTTCATTGCAATCAGTTTGGGGTTGTTGTTGTTGTTTCTTTTGATATCTAAGCTCTCTGCTTCCCTGAGTATCAATGCAGACTGCTCTCAAAGCGCCTGTTACGGTCTGGTCTTCCCCCTTCTCCCATGAACTCAAATTCCCAGGCCACTGGAGTCATATCAACAAGCTCCAGGGCTGCCAGATCCCCTCCCCCACTCATTAATTTTCCCCAGATGCAGGTCCTTTCCCTTGTTTTTCATTTTCCAAGCCAGGTACCTGCTCCTTGGAGTGGCCATGATGGATTAGTTTTTACCTTGATTTATTCCAGCATGCACAAAGACAGCACAAAAATCCAAATGCTCTTGATTGATGCACCACTCCATTCACCACAGCTTTTTTTTGTTCTGCTCTTCATCACTCTTTTTAAAAGATTAGGTCCTAACATGCAATATTGGCAGCTGCCATGTTTCACTAGAGGGTGCTGCTCTTTCCCAGAGTTCCCTGAGACCCAACTTAGGAGGAACTTCATCCAGCTGTGCTGTCTAAAAGAAAAAAAAAATGCCTTAACTTCAGTTTCACCATAAATTGTGAGTCTTCCCCTCCTTCTTGGAATTTCATGAGAAACTTGACTTTGATAGCAGTCTTTAAGAAAATTGGTCCAAGCCAAGAGAATGTTTCCCATTTCCAACAGGAATAACAATGCCTACGGCAGAAAGCAGCAGCAACTTCTACTATAAAACACGGGAGGTGCTTCCAGAAGGTTTCCATAGAGATGAGAAAGACGTGCTACTTAGAAAAAAGAGGAACAAAGTCCCCTGACATTTGCTCACCCTCTGAAAATGTGAACCATAACAAAAGAAAAGACAGATCACACATCTCCCCACAACCCTCTTTTCCTTAAATAGATGAGAGAGATGGAGACCCAGCTAGAGCTCCCCCAACGCCTCAGCTATCAGAGAGTAACAATAAGATTAGATGAAAATGTCTGGAAAAAATATAGGACGATGGTATTTTTGTTTCAAAGCCATTTTCCATACATGTATCATCAAGTACACAAAAATTACAGGGTAGATTTGGGGGTGGAATGGGAAGGAAAGGGCTTCTTTGTTCTCTGAAGATGAAAATTAGGTTAAAAACAGGGGCTCCTTTTTTCTTTGGATTTGGAAGATTTAAGGTAGTAGGAACAACCCAGGAAAGCCAGGTAGGGCTCAGGGCCTAGCAGGATATAACTGCAACCGTGGTGTGGTAAAGCCATTTTCTTTTCTAGGCACTTAATATTCAAGACCAACTTCCTGACAATTCTTAGCTATGCCTCCATTTTCTCCTGTGAGCCCAGCACCACTCCACATGTGACATGTTGATGTCTCAGAAACATTGCTCTTGTCTCTTTTTCTGAACTTCCACGTCTTCTCTTCTGATTACTTTCTCCACTATTTGTCCCAGATGCCCAGCTCAAATGTACTTAGTATCTCTGTGAGGATGTCTCTGGAGGGCATGCAGCTGAAACTTTCACCTTCAGCAGAATCCCATCGTCCTGCCCACAGCTCTCACTGAAGGAATGCTCATTTCTAGTTCTGTCTTTGTATTCTGTTATGAGGAAGATGTTTAGAGAGTACGTATCATGTACCAATTACGACCTGTTTGTGGAGAGGGATAAACTTCAGTCTCAAGGAGATACTTCTCAGAATGTCACCTTGTCATCTTCATCATGGTTTTGTGGTTATAGTTTCTCTGTGGCTGATACATATACATTTTCAGAGAATGTATGTGTTCTCCCAAATATCCCAGCCCTGGATAATTAAGTGGGACCAAATTACTAGTCCTGACTAATGTACTATGATCAGGTACAACGCAGGTCTCTCCCAAATAGAAGTATTTAATTGCTAGGGTATGATGACTCCCTTCTCCACGCAGTTTCCTGGAAGCCAGGCAAAGTAGCAAAGTCACCTGACTAAGTTGATTTAGATCATGGAAATTGTAAATGCCAGAAGTTGCAATGGAGTGCCACCAGTCCCACAGCAGATTTCGTTTCAATGAGAAAGGAGACTTGTTAGTGAAAGGTGTCCCATTCAAACCAACTGGTAAGTATGAGACAGTGTCCTTATTATCCCCATCATCTGCTCATTTCCTCATTTGCATAATCAGATCCAAAGGAGACCAAAGTAGTCGATTAGAAAATACTATAAAACTAACCAGAATACAAGTTGAATCCTATAAATAAACAACCATTTTTACTAAGTTGAAAACTGCATTTACTACCAAGTGACATTTAAATAATAGAAGAAAGAAAAAGTGAAAAAATGAAATCTTTCCTATAAACACAATTATTCTCTATTTTTTCCTAAATACTGAACCACCTGCATATATTTCATGCTTATACTAATTGTATGTAATATACCACCCGAGTCAAACGACTCACTGTTTTCTGTGGGACTGTTTACTGATTGATGATTGATTCATTCAATATATATTTGCTTAGGATGCACCCTTAGCTGAGCTTTGGGTTTGGTGAGGAGAAACACAGCCACCATCTCCACCCTCAAGCATCTTATGCTGGAATCAAGATAAGAGAAGGTCATCAGATAGACACAGAATTACCCATCACTGAAAACATCAATTAGCAGAAAAAGAACCTGGTATTAGGCAAGTATATGACCACAGAACCTTAAACAGCCCGAGACCTGGAAACAGCACCTGGGATGTGGTGTGAGCTAAGAGCTGGAAGGTAAGCCAGACTTGCACACTGTTGTGATTTGGGTATGAAGATCTTCTGATTAAGGCTCCTATGTGGGAGGCTTAGTCTCCAATGTAAGTAGAGTTCAAAGGTGAGTATCTTCCCCAATCCTTTCTTTTTACTGTTGTTTAGAATATAGATGTTATGGCTGCACGTGAGCAGCTATCTTGGTGAGTGAGGCCTCTGAAACCATGCCTGAATGAACTGTCTCTTGGCTCTCGAATGTCAGAAAGTTACTTCTACCTTCTTTAAGCTATTGCTACTTGTGGACTTGTGGACTTTTCTCCCGGGATTGACTATGCAATAAACCCTTATTAAACTCATCTATAAAGTTATTATGTGTATTTGAGGAAATTGGCATAATCATAATTGGAAGATATATTTCCCCTCAAAGTATTTAACAATAAATCCCTATTTTAAACAAAATCACTAAGAGAAAAACAAAACCATACCCCCAGCACTTGCATTTGCTGTTAAGAAATGTTCGTTTAAAAGAGAATCACTATTAAAATACGGCTGAATTCTGAGCAAGTCAGTGTCTTTTAAAAATGAAAAATGGGGGTAAGTAAATAATTATCTCCCAAGCACCTGGGCAGGTCAAGTGTCCAAGCATGGCAGCTAAGGACACTGCAAAAGTGTCATCTCCTATTTCCATCCAATACCTGAGAAATTGTATAAAGTTAAGGGTTTTGGTCCTGTATGTTATTGGAGACAAAATTAATCTGCAGAATTGGTGTCATCCCAGACTCTTCATTAACCCTCTGATGACCTCTGCTATCCTGATATAAGCCACACACACACACACAGAGAGAGAGAGAGAGAGAGAGAGAGAGAGAGAAGAGAAGAGAAGAGAAGAGAAGAGAAGAGAAGAGAAGAGAAGAAGAGAAGAGAAGAGAAGAGAAGAGAAGAAGAAGAGAAGAGAAGAGAAAAGAAGAGAAGAGAAGAGAAGAGAAGCTTGAGCCCTGAAGTCCTGACTCAGAAAGCCTGGGACCCAACCAGGAGAAGGATTTGCAACAGGAAGAATAAAGGACCCACACCACTACACACAGCAAGTATGAGAGATGTCTGAAAGTACAACCTGCAGTACAGGGCGCTTGAAGTTTGGCCTCCCATCACTGGGAAGGTGAGCTGCTCTAACAAAGTCATTGTCCCCTAACTCCCAAGGAGATGCCAAGGTCAAGCTGCCCATGTGGCCATGAGTGGAGGTTGAACTTGCCTTCCACCTCTGACTGCAGGTGAAACAAACACGTTAAAACCCTCATGGGTCTTTGGCTTTGCTGTGCATCAATCAGTAGGGACAGGAGGGGCTCAGAGAATGCAGAATATACTGCATCGGGAACAGAGAAATCTACTGGGACGGAGAGAGAAGTCAGTCCATCGGCCTCGCATAGCTACTGGGGCTGTAGAGCTGGACCCAGACAGGGGCATCCTGTAGCTTAATGGTCTCTCCACTGGGGCCACCTTCGCTGCCACTTTCTTCCCTTCCACTAACAGTACCTGTCCTCCCACACCAGCCTAACCTTGAGAGTCTAAAAACAAAGCCATGCTGGCTGCTGCTACCACCTCCCCCATTTTCTGATCTTACTGGGAAGGCTGTGCCTTGGCACCCTCTGTGAGGACAAAGGATGTGAAAGAGAGAGCCCTGGCATTAGGCATAGGCTCAGCCTGTGGAGGAAATGTCTTTATATTGGCCACATACTCCATTCTTTATCTCTCAGCAAGGCCTGCCAGAAAAGGAGGTGAACAAGGGAAGAGTTTTCCCTGCTCTTGTGAACTCCATTTCAGATGGGAAACTAGAATGGAGGGATTAACAAACACACGTGACTCGAACCCAGGGTTCCTAGTTCCCAGGGAATTTTTCTTTCCATTGTTCTAGTCTGCTTTTAGAAAATCTTTGGGAGAAATTACCCAAGAATCCAAGGGAAAAAATCCCTACTCTTAACTAAAAGAGACTCCTGTTAGCTGAATGGTGTCCAGCTGAGGTTCTAACCCCTAGGATGTCCGAATTTGGGTCATTGAAACTGTAGCTGGTTAGAATCCAGTTACACAGGAGTAGGGAAGGCCCAGAACTTGAGTGAAGGCTGTGCCTCTCAAAAGGCAGCCAGGTGAAGAAAGAATCCCTCAGGGAAGAGACATACAGAAGCCAGGATACACAGGGGAGGCCAGGAGGAGATTCAGTAGGGGAGCAACGCCTTCACAAGCCCCAGTTGTAAAGAAATGCAGCAAATCCAGGAGCCAGGAAGAGGCAAGGAAGAATTCTGCCTCAGGGGGTCACAGGGAGTATGGCCTTGGAAACACCCTTGAGCTTAGATTTCTAACTCCCATATTATTAGACAATATGTCTCTGTTGTTCTAAGCCAACCAGGTTTCAGTGGTTTACACCACTGTGAGAAATCCACCAGGTCCCAGCTAGATAACTCCTCAGCAAGAGCAAGTACAATCATTCAGTTTCTTACAGAGAGATTCAAGCACCCACATTGGGAGTCTGGCCACTGTTTCCTTGGCTAAGTTACTCTCTTGGTTTCCTTTTTGTTGTTGTTGTTTTGGGTTGATTGTGGGGCTAGCACTCTACCACTTTGATCCACAGTGCCACTTCTGATTATTTCTATTTTTCCAGGCAGACTCAAACACAAGAAGGAAGAGTGAAAAAAATCACATACTCAATAGAAGTCTTAATAATGAGCTTTCTCTTGCTCACACATATTAGTCCTCACCACATGAGGTGATTTAAGTAAAAACCTGAGTTATATTTCAATGAAACCCAAGTTTTTCAAGCATCCTTGCCACATTTCAAATGCTCCAGGGCAACATGTGGCTAGTAGCCACCACACTGGACATTGCAGACAGAATGGGACATTTTCTGGTTGCATTTCCTCTTTCACTGCTCCAGGAACCGCAGCCAAGACTCTAAGTGTGTGTTATTTTGCTTGCAGCTTATAAAGGATTTCCAATGCTCTATCAGCAAATGGACATTTCAAAAAAAATCCCTTTATCAGCTATAAACATAAAAGTCATTCTTATCCCAACTTCAAATAAAATGCATTGCTACTAAGAACTTTGCATTTACACTTACAGACACGAAAGCCATGAATTAGAGTATGTCTTAATCATGTGGATACAAGGGTAGAAATGAGTTTTAGCAGTATTTACAAAAATGGAAATGGCTTTGAATTTAAGACCCAAGAATTGGCCCAAACAAATGCCAACCAAGCCCTAAACTCACTCCAGATTAAGAGAGGCCATTCTAATATAACATGTTAACCACACGAATACTTTTGTAAGCTCAACACCTGGAATGGATTAGGAACCACATGGAAGATTGCAACCAATGAAGGGAAAATGCAATAACAAGCGAGGGGATGGAAATCAAAGTGACAATGGGGTCCGCATGCCTCTGGTGAGATGTCACCTGAACTGCATCAAGAAGCCATGAAACCATGGACAGCTTCAGTGGCAGCCATCGTGTCTCCAACTCCAATATACTTTCTGGGAAGACAAAGAACAGAAGGAGCAAGGCCACTCCTGTTTCAATCAGGAGGAGGGAATCACAGTTCAAAGAGAAGCAAATCAAAATAGGGAAATACAGTTCAGTTTTCCGTTCATCAGAAAAGAAATTGTGAAGGATGATTGAACTTGTATAAGAATCCGACACTCCAAAGAAACCACTTAACCTCAAGCAGGAGTGGGCAGAGGGTCACAGTGCTGCTAAAGGGAACCAGGATAAAGGGAAATGAGCTCTCCAGTATGAAGGCAAGGGAAAGGTCTGCCCAATAGGAGTGATAAGTATGGATGGCATTGTAAACCCAATGCAGAAGCCCTATGACATCCTATCCAGCCACATCTAGTCTCATAGGCACTGTGACCATCAGACAACTTCCTAAGAGCAGACAGAGGCCAGCATGGGAAAGCACCACAGTCATCAAGTCCCACATTCACTTCCCTTCAGGCACCGACTTTTGTAGACTTCTTAGAAACTTAAAGAACACTGAATAAGACCCCAAATGATCTGAGCAATAGAAGTAGAGACAGGACATTCAGGGGAAGGCCAGGTGGAGAGTGCCACACTTACCACCACTCCCTGTTGTGTTCTACCTAGAGATTTTGCCCACCATGTTTCCTACCAGGACCCCTTAAAGCAGTAAACAGCCAGCGGGAAGGTTATCTTGCAGAAGGAAGGATTCTGCACCAACAGGCAACATCCAGGAATTCTGATTCCTGCGGATTCTCCACATACTACAGTTAAATGTGGAGTAGGGGGGCTGGGGATATAGCCTAGTGGCAAGAGTGCCTGCCTCGGATACACGAGGCCCTAGGTTCGATTCCCCAGCACCACATATACAGAAAACGGCCAGAAGCGGCGCTGTGGCTCAAGTGGCAGAGTGCTAGCCTTGAGTGGGAAGAAGCCAGGGACAGTGCTCAGGCCCTGAGTCCAAGGCCCAGGACTGGCCAAAAAAAAAAAAAAAAAATGTGGAGTAGGCTACATAATGCTGAAAGTTGCCCCCAAATTTCAGACTCAGGAAGTCGAAGTATGGTGTGACCAGCAAAAGGACTGGCAAGAGTCTCTTAGTGAAGACATCGCCTACATTGGATCATGAGAGACAACTCCCAACACTGCTTCTCAGCGGTGGAATCTGCTTTCTCTTTATAGACAAGAGGTTGTAACTCTGCAAGGTCTCTAGCTTCTCCATTATCTCTTTGTCTTCCTAGGTGAATGGGAATTTGGTTTCTATTTTCCCAGGCTATGTATGCATTTATTCGTTCAGTCCACAAACATGGATGGAGTAAAGAAGCTCTGGAGGGCTGGGCCCGGTGATTGAAATCTGCAGGGCAGAATAGCAAATGGGGTTCTAAATCATATTTTTCCCAGCCATTGCCATGTGTAATATCTGAAGGTCATGTGTGGCTGAAGGTCATTTGCACTCAGCTCAGAGTGAGCCGCATATCCTTCCCCTGGAATGTTGCCCAATGCTTCAGGAAAATTGTACCTTGCAAAATGACTGTGGAGCATAGACTTTTTGTGAAAAATAATCATTGGGTTAGATGCTGATGGCTCACACCTGTTATGCTAGCTAATAAGGAGGCTGAGGTCTAAAGATCACAGTTTGAAGCCAGGCTGGGAAGAAAAGTCTATACGAATCTTATCTCTAATGAATCAGCAAAAAGCCAGAAGGGGAGGTATGGCTCAAATGCTAATACAACTTAGAATGCTGAGTCAATTTAAGTGGAAAAGGGGAAATGCAGGAAGTCATGTGAAAGTCATGGAGTTTCCCTGAGCTTCCACACAGATGCCTCAGGAGGCAACATTGGGTGCTCCTAATGCTTAAGCTGGGTGGCCTTTAACACCCAGGCTGAATGGACATCAGTCTGATGTCTGATATCCACTCATTTCTGATTCCACTTTTACTGTCCGAAACTTCCTGCAGCCAAGTCCTTCATCTGAGTAGGCATCAGAGCCCTGACCCAGTTCCGGCCCTTGCTGCTCACAGTAAGTGAGCACTCCTACATCGAGTGCTCCCACTGAATCTGCAGCCATTCTGGGACAATTTGGAAAAAGGACACACAGGTCCTCAGAGGGAGGATCAAGAAACCTGTGGCTCATTGCTGCTAGATCCCCACCTTTAAGCACTCATAAGCGACACCGGAGTGTTGTCATTCCTCAGGAGCCCTTGGCAGAGGTCATGCTTAGTCCTTGCTTTGGGAGGAGCATGTTGGTGAGAGCTGAACTCAGTGCTTCTCTCAGCTGACTCATGAGAACTTTCTCAGCAGAGCCAAGGCAATGCCATATCCCTCTCCTATGCTCACAGGCCTCTGGCTCCTTCCTCAATGATTCTCTTCCTGTATAGCAGCACTCAACTGCCAGCTACACTAACCTGTCTTTATTTGGCCCATTGGAAATCCTTCATTTCCTCACTGGACATCAAATATAAGTTCACCAAGGAGAATGTAGTTGCCATTTCTGGATACCAGGCAGAGTTGGTCTTTAAAATAGAACTCTTTCATGGCCTCTTCCAGGAAATGAAAGGAGAGACCCCCTCCTGTGTAGGAAAGATGCCTCATCCCCCCAGGGACTGGGTCACCTCCTCCAATGCAGTCACAGCAAACAACCTTCTGTGTCAAAATAGCGTGACTCTCTCTCTTTCATTGTATTTAAACCATGCCCGTAGCTCCTCACTCTGGCTAAACTCACTGATTGGGAGAATACAGCCTTTTTGAAGTTCTTTATTTTGCTGAAGTTTTTGAGGTTTGACGTTGTTTTATTGTCACTGGTGACAATCAACAAGTTACTTACAGATGGGCCTGACCAGCATAAGGATGCTATGTGTGAATGCTGGTGCCTCCCCCAATTCATGTTGAAATCTCATCCTCAATATGGTAGTATTCAGAAGTGGGGGTCCCTTGTGAAAGAGACCAGCACCTTCACAGAAGAGGCTCCAGAGAGATGCCTTGTCCTCTGCCACAAATGTGTATCGTGAGATGGTGCCATCTAGGAATGAGAAAGCACCCCTTCTCTCCCGGCTCACATCTACCGACATCGTGATCATGTCTAGCTAGCCTTCAGAACTGAGGGAACCACAAGGCTCACACACTTTATGGCATTTTGTTACAGTTGCCCAAATGGACTCAGACAAAGCCGGGATGGAGGTTGTAGGGAGAACAGTAGCTTACATTAAAAAACTCCTGAATCCAATTCATATATCCAATTCAGATATTTAGCTGCTGAGAGTCCTTAAGCAAGTTACCTTAATTTCTAGAAGGTTCTATCTCTAGTCTGGAGAGTGACAGATGATGAAGCCTCCCTACTCTGCATGGCCCTCAGCCACACACTGGATCCAATGCACGACCAAGCACCCAGGACTAAGCACAGTGCCAGGCAGAGAGCAGGTCACATAGATAACAGTAATTCCTGGACACATCAAAGTCAGCCACTGAGACATGCGGAGGTATACCATATCCATTACTTAGCACAGCATTCAGAGGGACTGAAGCTTGGCCATTGGCCCAAATATTTATTAACTGAACAAATTAACACCACAGACATTGGATATGTTTTTTTTTATCACATAGGTCTTTTGAGTATTACTTATTCAAACCACAGAAGATAGCTTATCAAGGAGATTTTTGCAGAGGAGTTATTCTTGAATATGGACTATGGAAGAAATCCCCTTGACTCTCTGATTTTTTAAAAATCTCTACCACAGGTAGTATTTATGTAATATTTAAAAAAATTAAACCATTCACTTACAAAAAAGAAACAATAACAATCCAAGAAGCTAGACACATCTCATAGTCCTTTTTGGAAAGGAAGCTAGGATGCAAATATCCTTAACATTGCCAAGAAAATAAGCAAGCCTTTGGGAAAAAGGGAATGCCAAGCAATTTGATCAAGGTTCATACAACTTGAAGGTACACATCAAGAGGCAGAATCCAGCCAACATGCTGACAGGCTTTGTGCCCTTCACTATGGCCTTCTTCAAGAGATTACTGTCTTGACCATGTCTAAGTAACAAGCTGGAAAGAAGCTTAGAAACCACCTATGTGATTTCAGACACGTTCAAGAAAAAATATTCTTTTCTACTTGTTTTTAAATGAAATCTTCAACATGAAATAGGTAAAAGATTACTTGCAGATTTATCCAGGAAGGGACTGTGGGAAAGAAGCCTCAATGGTGGTTAAGTGATATCCTTTGTTTCCTACAGCCTGACTTCTCCCCCAGGCCTTAAAGCTCTTCTGGACACTGAAGGTTTACCAAACAAGGTCCACTATCAAAGTAACCACATCCCACCATTCAGAGGCACTGGCCCTGGATGAGATTTCACCCAGTTCCTGAGTCAGTAGAGAGTAGGGACAAGGCCCATTCATTCTTGCTCCTTCCTCCCACCCCAAGAAAGGAGGAAAAACTCCATTCCAGGAAGTCAGGTGTTCAAGTCAAAGTCAAAGGTATGATAGCCTGAGTGTGTCACAACAGACCCTCCCACCTTGCTTCCATCACTTTATTGTATCTGCAGGGGTTTACTCTGCAGATGACCTCCCAGGAAGTGTTCCATGTTCATTCAAAGCTAACTCCTGGGGCTTACACAACAATGAGACAGAAGTCTCTTATGGGTGTGTGTAACATGGAAGACCAAGATCAATTGTTCCAGGCAAGCCTAACTCCCCAAACAACTACCTCTTTCTCACCAGTTCTGGGATCAACTATCATCTAAATTGCTTCTTTTCCAATGCAGCATCCAAAGTATCCACTGACAACTCTTAGTTTGTTTTTAGATGTTCAGGACTTGAAAGACAAGTACAATTATTATCTGATAACTCCCAGGAAGGCTTTGATTGGCCCAATTTAGGACAAGTGCCCATCTCTGACCCATTCACTATATTTAGAAGTCTGAAATGGCTCAGCTTGAATCTCTTCTATGGCCTTAAATTCAAATGTCTTCATGAAGGGGTCGGGTGACTAAGAATTAGAGTTAGTATTTCAAGGAACAGGAAGTGATTTCTGACCAGGAAATGCAAGACATATCCTTGACATTTCACATCTGTAATAAGTCATTTCCTAACTGGTAGAAAATGGGACTGTGTATATGGATAGCCTCAGAAATAGCATGGCACTGGTTTCTCTTGCTGCAAATACTTGGGTATTGTTTGTACTCTTAACAGAATTAAGCTCCAACCAAACTGGGTTGAAGTGAGTGAAAACTGAGCTGAAATGAAATCTGCTGAATTAAGAGTTCCATGTTGTACTTACAGTCAGATGGAGTCCAAACTACTTCCAAATATGCAAATTCTAAGCCTGACATTCTTTGTCTCCACTATAGTCAACTAAAAGAAATAAAGAATATTTGTGTGTGTTATGAGAGTATCAATCTTTTGGATACATAAAAGAATCCTAAAGTTCCAAACACGAGATATAAATATTTTAACATCAAGTTTTAAGGATTTTTGCAATGACCACAGTGGAAAATGTTGTGACCATGCATAATTATGGTAGAATTAATGACCAATTTTTTAGAGGAATATTATATTTTTAGAGCACAGAAAAGTACATTGCGTCTGCCATTGCCTTTCCTGACCTGTGCCATGGGAAATAAGGTGAGAGACGTATTTCAGAGCTGCAAGACATTTCTTACTCCTTAGGTTTCCAAAATAGCTCTCAAGTTTCTTCAAAGGTTGATTTCACAAAACAGACCTAAAATGTAATGAGAAAAGGCTGAAAGAAAAGCCCTAACTCAGGGACATCAGGTGGCTTTGGAAAGGCATGTTAATGACAAAGTTGACATCAACATCTGTTAACACCATCCATAATACCTGCTGGAAAATCCACTTAACTCTTGGCATCTGACAGAAAAGGATTCACCAGGTCCAGCAACTGATCCATGCCCCAAACATAAGCATAGGAGCAGCTCTTTGGAGTAAAAACAAACCAATTTGAGCCCAAATGAAGCACTTCCCTTTGCTTGTCCTACCCTCAGGGAAAAGAGGAGTTAATCCGTGTGGATGAAATCCCCATGGAGTCCGGTGAACCATGGGTAAAGGCCCAGGGTCAACCCAGGTTGAGAAAATGACATCTGGGAATGTTCAGGGATGGCACTTTTAGAAACAATGCTAGCTTTGAAATAGTGCTGGCTACTTCCCTCCTTCCCATCTAAGCACTATGCTTTAAAGTTTTAATGATAGGAAGTACATCTCCATGTGATACTTCTCATGGCCATGCATCCATTGCTTTTGTTTGCTGTGGAAAGGTCAGTGGCTTTTCTAACAAGATAGCAGGGTACAAACAGACAGAGAAGAACTCATGGTAATTCAGGTACTGGGAAGGCTGAGGCCTAACATTCTATGTTCCCAAAGCCAGGGAGTTTGGTAGAGTCTGTATACTCATTGCCTTCCTTCTTCTCTATAGAGAAATCCTTGTAATGGAGCAGTATGTGAATGTTTTCCTTTGTCCACAATAAAAGATCTATCTGTGAGTACTTCTGTAGGAAAAATAAACAGAGAACAGCATAAAACACTATGGGTGTTGTATATCACTGTGAAATTCCTTGGTTTTACTCTTCAAATACTTAACACATGCCAGAGTATATGACGGAACTCAGGATATGTATGAGAGGTATAAAAATGAGAAGAAATTTAGATTCAATTGAACCAGGCAGATAAATACATAAGGCGATGATTCAAATCCATGTAACCATAGAAAGTTGGGGTTAGAAAAGAAAGGAAAGCAAGCTTCACCAGGCAAAGGAGGAGCACTATTAGGGATGGGTCACTGGGTAGCTAACCTTTGCCCTTTGTGCATTAAGAATTCACCAGGTGGAAAGTGGTGTTGAGTGGAGGGGACAGAACAATGGGTGGGAGTGCATTCCAGCCCAGAGAAGACAGTGGGTTGCATCTCAAACTCTGATTCCAATTGACTGGGAGGGGCTACTAAGAGTGTCTTCACGACAAAGGCTGTGAAACTCCGTGGTGGATATTATCGACATTCCAGATCATAATCCTCCTACAATTCTCTCTGTCCACCCTGGAGCTCACTTGGGACTCTGTGGACCATTCTTTGACATGCTGGCAGCTCCCCAGCTCAGCCACCTGCAGTTCTCTCGGCTTTTCCTGGCTAAAGATTGTATCCAATGCTATGGGAACCCAAGGATAAGGAAGCTGTTGACTACTGAGGAGCTAATAATTCCACAGGAAACCTTCAACCAACCAGAAATGAGAGCCACTGGGGTGAAGAGCTTGTGAGTTCCCTCCTCCTAGAATGTTCTCAGGTACATCATAATCAAGTCCCAAAAGCTCCCCAAAATGATTGAGCCCAATTTCCCAGAGCTGTAATTCACTCACTTAAACATGCCTTCCAGAGACTTCTCGTTCACGATTCATTCACCTTCCATTATTGAAGCTTCCTGGGCTTACCTTTCAAACATTACATACTAGTTCTCTGTAAACAACAGTAAGCATTTAGTCTCTTTTGGAAGGTTAGGAAAACATGGTTGGCTGGTTCTGGCTCAGGGCTTCTCAGGAAGGTCCTGTCAGTTGAAGGCATTTGGGAAGGATCTGCTTCCAAGATGGCTGACTCAGATGCCTGGCAAGCTAGTAATACTGCTATTACAAGACCTTACCGCAGATTTGTTTATAAGTTGGTTTGAGGGTCTTCATGACATAGAGGCTGGATTCCCCCAA
Organism: Perognathus longimembris pacificus; assembly: GCF_023159225.1. Lineage (NCBI taxonomy): Eukaryota > Metazoa > Chordata > Mammalia > Rodentia > Heteromyidae > Perognathus > Perognathus longimembris. The sequence goes on from NC_063170.1 coordinate 54,368,366, forward strand.
GAAGAAGCAATCTAAAAGGATTAGTGGTATCCCATTGGAATAGTATCCTATTGATCAAAATATATCAGATTTATACAGTATGATCTGGAAATGCACAAGGACAAGGACACCTTGAGAAACTAAGGTAATTGAGGGACATCTTGGAGGTAGACTGTCACACTTTCTGTAAGAGTTCAGCGAGGAAAGTTGGTCCTGTTCCATAACTAATTTCCACCTTGAATGGGACAGGATAGAGTGTGCTCAGGCATGCATGTACTGTGGGAGCTGTTACCCTGAAACTCCTCTGTGTGAGTTTCTGAACTTTAAGTCGTTAAGAATCGCCACTGTCTGAAAGCCTATTTCCACTTTGGATGTGACTCTTCTAGAATTACGCCAATCCAAATTTCCTATGCATTTATTTATTTATTTATAGGAGATTCATCTCAAGTGAGTAAGAATGGAACGAAACTTTTCCAACTTGTTTGGAAATGTCTTCAAATCTTCCAGTTTTTTATGCTGATGCTCAACAGCTTTGGTTGCCAGCACAAGTAAAAATTTGAAAGATAGTTCCTTTCAGTCTGTGATTTATATGCATTCTTTAGCAAAAACAAAGTCACTAGGAGACAGCCATGATCTAAATTACTCTTCAAGATTACATATTCATATCCACAAGGGAATTTCACCTTATAAATCAGATCTAAACAAACAAGTTCTACCCCCAGATTCTTTCAGATGATTACACGATATCAGATAATTCAGTTTGCAGATGACAGTTCAAAGCCTTCATCTTTGTTCTCTTGTGACAAACCAAAGATAAATATGTCCAAAGTTGAATTGTAAAGTAGCCAAAAGATGCTCACGAGGGGAAAGAGTTCTGCATGACCTATGCGTCAATGTTTCCCTGAAATATCTTGTCAATCCATTAAATGAACAATGTATGTAACCTGTTTTTATGGAATATTTAATTTATAACCCAGTAGTATAGTTATACTTCCTCGAGTGTCATATGTTGGTTAAGAAAGCTAAGAGTTATATGTTGAGAGCCAAAAGCAAAGTAGAAATGTTTATGTATAAGAATACACAAAAAACTAGAATCTTGAAGCTCAAATTGTTAAATTCCTTACATACCACTTTTTTACTTACTCTGTGTGTGTGTGTGTGTATGTGTGTGTGTGTGTGTGTGTGTGTGTGTGTGTGTGTGTGTGTGTGTGTGCTGGTATGGGGCTTGAACTCAGGGCCTGGCACTCTCCCTTGGCTTTTCCACTCAAGGCTGAAGCTCTACCACTTGAATCACAGCTTTACTTCAGGCTTTTTGTTGGTTAACTGAAAATAAGAGTCTCATGGACTTCACTGCCCAGACTGTGATCTCAGCCTCCGGAGTAGCTGTAATTACAGGCGTGAGCCAAAAAGAACCCAGCCACCACTTTATTTTTGACCACAGACCTGGATATTTCTAATGACAATTAAGAGCATCTTAGCAGGATATTACTTCACCCTAATATATTATTCTTAGTCACACCAGGCTTTGAACTCAGGACCTCATACTTTCCAGACAGGTATCCTACCACTTGAGCCATGCCCTCAGATCTTTACACATTTTTTAAATTAAGGTATTACATTTTCACCCAAGGCTACTATGGATCCTGTTTTTACCTCCTACATAGCTGAGATCACTGATGTGTACCATTACCTCTAGCTTTTTGGTTGAGATAATGTCAGTGTGACAGCGCTGGCTTCAAATTGCAATCCTTCTGATCTCTGCCATCCAAGTAGCTGGGATTACACATGTTAGCCACCACATTAGAGCTGATTTTCCCGTAGTATGTTCCTTTGAGGGCAAAGCAATGGGAATATGTTAATATTATGGTTAGAATAATATATGAGCATTAAATAAACTGTTTATCTGAATAGGAACAGACCAAGGAACAACCCACACAGCAAATTACAACTGCACACTCGAAGTCCAAAGTCATCTCAGTTGCCAAAAGGCCCAAATCATCATCATCCTTTAATATGAGACTAGCTAGAAGAGTCTGTTTTTTTCCCCATCTTCATTTAATCATTCATCAATTTAAGTAAAATACTGTTTAAACTTTGAGAGGTACTGGCTTTCCATCACAGTAAAATCCCACAGTCTAAAATAATTAGCAGTCCTTGGAAGACAAACCATTATCTATTGAAGACAATCAGTTGGGAGAGGCAGGCAGAACAGTTAGGAATCTAAAAACAAACAACAATAAAACCTCTGTACCATTGGCTGATCCAGAGCAAAATCTTTAGGGCTGTATTGTCTCTCTGCTTTTTTATCCCTTTGACTTTTCCAAGCCCCATATACAAAGACAAGAACATTTTATCTGTCTGTTGGTCTATTTGTCCATCTGAGAGAATCCTATTTGTATATGCTATCTATGTAGATATCTGTTTATGTAATTTATAAAAGGGATGTGTGTGATTGTATCCTTCATAAAAATGTTGGCTATGCCACAAAAGGATTTGGGGTTTGTTTGTTTTTGTCAGTACTGGAGCTTGAACTCAGAGCCTGGGCACTGTTCTTTAGCTTTCTTGCTAACTGTAACCTCTCTGTACTTGTTTGACAATACAGAAAAAAAAAGTAAGTTAGGAAGTACTGGAGCAGAGCATCAGTGGCTCATGCCTATAGCTACTCAGGAGGCTGAGATCTGAGGAACGAGGTTCAAAGGCAGCCCAGTCAGGAAAGTCCATGAGACTGTTCTCTCCAATAAACTACTCAGAAAAAGCCAGAAATGGTGCTGTGGCTCAAGTGGTAGAGCACTTGCCTTGAGCAAAAGAAGCTCAGGGACAGAGCCTAGGCCTAAAGAAAGAGAGGCAGAGGAAAGGGAAGGAGGGAGGGAGGGAGGGAGGGAGGGAGGGAGGGAGGGAGGGAGGGAGGGAGGGAGGGAGGGAACTATGATACCTGATCAATCTCTCTTTTTGGTTACCCTATGCTTTTGGCAGTTGTTCTAAGAAACTAGCCCTGTTCTAATCTCACTAAAAATAAATGTTATTACTTATATTTTGGCCTGTGCTCTGGGTATTCATGTTTCACAACTTTATTCTGTGACAGGTGAATATCTCCTCATTCTGGAAACATTGGTTGAAAGATTATGTTCTCCTTTTTTTTTTTTTTTGCCAGTCCTGGGCCTTGGACTCAGGGCCTGAGCACTGTCCCTGGCTTCTTCCTGTTCAAGGCTAGCACTCTGCCACTTGAGCCACAGCGCCGCTTCTGGCCGTTTTCTGTATATGTGGTGCTGGGGAATTGAACCTAGGGCCTCGTGTATCCGAGGCAGGCACTCTTGCCGCTAGGCTATATCCCCAGCCCCATATGTTCTCCTTTTTTAATTGTCTTGGAACTAGTGTGACAAATCAATTAACTATAACTGTCAGGCTTGTCTCCTAGATATCTGCTTCTATTCTACTGGCTTATTTGTTTTTGTGCTATTATTGTAGATTACTGTAGATTTGTTGTAAGATTTTAAGTCACAAAGTGTGAGCTATCCAACTTGGTTCTCCGTTTTCAAGATTGTGTTGACCTTTTGAGTCCCTTGCATTTTCATATGAATTCCAAGACTAGCTTTTTCATTTCTGCAACAACAACAAAAAGACACCTTCAATTTTAAAGAGACTGTACTAAATCTATATGTCAACTCAGGAACACTGACATTTTACTATTATTTCTTCCAATTCATAGACATGAAATTTTTGTGCTTACTTGGACAGTTTTTAGCTCCAGTCAATGAAGTTTTAGTGACACTTCTCATAGTTCTTTTGTTAAGTTTATCTCTAAATATTTTATTCTTTTTGGTGTTATTTTAGGTAGAACGACTTTCTTAATTTCACCTTTAAAATATACAATGTTAGGAGAGGCAAGTGCAATTGAATTTGGGGTACTGATCTTGTATCTCCCAACTTAGTTGAACTGATTTATTAACTAAAATAATTTGGTGGATTCATTACAATTTTACACAGAATTCCTGTAGCTTTCTAGAGTCCAGGAATGGGTCTCAGCCTTTCAAAGCCTCCTGAAGATATTTGGATGGGAGGAAGGGCACAGTTTTTCTTTCTTTTTTTTTTCTTTTAATTTTTATTATCATACTGATGTACAAAGAGGTTACAGTTTCATACGTTAGGCATTGGATACATTTCTTGTACTGTTTTGTTTTCTTATTTTTGGTTCTGCTTTACCTTTTTTGCTCTTTGGTAAACTTCTCAGCTCCCCCCACCCCTCAACACACACACACACACACACACACACACACACACACACACACACACACACTTCAGAGACTGTCAGTTAAACAATTGCCACAAATTGTTTCTAGCAACTCTGCCTTGGGAATGATACTGTCAACACAGTGAGTTCTGAATCATGTCAAATGAAAAGGTTTGAGGGAAAAACTTTTCAGCAAGCTTCCAGGCACTGTGGATCATGAAAGTTTTGAGGATTGCCTTTTTTTCCCTCTTGTACTGATCTTGGGGCTTGAATTCAGGGCCTAAAGCACTGTCCCTGAGCTTTTGTGATGAAGGCTAGCAGTCTATCACTTGAGCCACAGCCCCACTTCTGGCTTTTGGGGGCAGTTAGTTGGAGATGAGAGTTTCACAGACCTTCCTGTCTAAGCAGGCTTGGAACCACCATCCTGAGATCTGCAGCTCCTGATAGCTAGGCTCAAGGTATGAGTCACCAGTGACGGTTTGGGACCAGCTTGTAATGAAACCACAAACCTTGTTTTCTCCTCTAGTGACTAGAAGCCCCCAGTTCCCAAAGCAGCTATCTTGACCACAAGGCTGACCAGAAACAAAGCAGTAGGTAAAATTATGGCAAGCTTAAAAATGCTTGAAATTTATCTGTTATCACCAAGTTTCAGTCATATTTGTTGAATAAAAATTCTACAGATTATGTCAAATGTTGGTTTTTTTCATGTTTTTTTCTTTCCTTCTTTTCTTATCTCAGTCTTTTTAAGTGAAAGAATGAAGTTTTGGAGGTCTTTAGTTCACCATTCTAGAAATTGGATTAGGATCTTTTTTTTTTTTAAAGATTCTTACTCCAGAATTCTGAAAAGAGTGGTCAACACTTAAGCCAGTAGAAATGCATTTACTAGGAAACAGGCAGGTAGGTAGTTATCAAGAACAATTATTTAATAGAATACTCTAAAGTGTTCAACATCTCTTTTTAAGTAACAAAGCACATATTTTGGTTTTATATTTCTCCCTCTGTATAGTATTAATTCAGAGCCACTATAGTATTGGGAAAAATACCATACTGAGCACACAAAGTTCATTATTTCATTGCTACATAGTGGAAATGCAATGATGAAAGTGAGGAAGGGAGATTCCCAATTTTTGCACTTTCTCCATGCCCAAAGAATGGCTCAACAGCTGTGTTCCCAAAGCCAAGCATGTCAGGGCAGCTTCCAGAGATGAAGCAGAGTTTCATCTCTGGCAGAAATTAAGATCTGCCCTCAGAATTTAACCCTCTAGTATGATAGCAGCATTTCAGAGATTAGCCCCAAATTCACTGGGATGGATTGGGGCGGGGAGTGAGCTCTGAGTTGAGAATAGAGCTAATAAAGAATCCCACTTATGGTATCTAGATATATCTATATACCCATCTGTATACAATTTATTTATATATATAATTACATTCTGGATTTTATAGAAATTAGGCTTTTGTTGTTGTTAAATGTAACCATTAGTATCCAACTTTCAAGATCATGTGGGATATAAAAACTGACAGAAGTGCTGTATGAAATAGTCATATTTCAACATAATTATTGTATTTCTTGATAGGTGACCCCAAAGCTAAGGTCCCTTAGGAAATTGATCCCCTACCATTTTCCAAAACATCTACCACCTTCAATTCGGGTTATTTCCCTCTAGATAAGACCAAAGAGCACTCTTGCTTCTTCTGTATTTATATCACAATTACTCAATGAACAGACTGGGATTCTCCACTTAGATAATGAGCAAGCTTTGAGACTGAATAACAATGCACTATGTTCTTTTTCTTTTCCATCCAGCTAATTGCTGAATGACATTTTAATAAGCACCTGAGGTAGGGGAAACTTACTATTTGTACTAAAATCAGCCCCAAGCTGTTAAAAAAAAAAAAGAAGAATTTTGACTACAGAATCCAACAGAAATACCCTGATCTTGAGCCAAGGCCCGGTATATAGTGAGAACACCCTGAGTAGCTTTGAAGTGATAACCTCTCCCCATCCTGAAGAAAGAGGTGAATCCAAAGAGTGTTACAAAGCCAACTTCCCTTTATGCTGTTAAAATTCTAATTAGAATTTCTTCAGTTTGGGGCTTCTGATAGCTCTGTGCTCTTGTACTACCTGAACTAACGTTTTAGATGCTTGGGTTATGATCTTCCGGCAAAACCTGTTTCAAGGTGGGTCCTTTCATCTTTCAAATGGCTGTGGGGAATCTCTCTGAATGCCAGGAACACAGCCATCCATTTCACAAATGAGGCCAAATGATGACATTACTTGGCCTGCCTTTCACTATATCCTTCCTATCCACAACCAAGCAGGGAGGTTTCAATGACATCGGAGGCGACAAATTGTCTCTGTAAATCTTCCCACACAAGAAAATCAATAGATGTTTTTCAGAAAGTCAGAGAGTTCCTCTATAAACTAATAAGCTGAATATATCCAGGGAAAAAATAAGCACTGGAGGGTTCTACTTTTTCTACCACTGTCTTATTATACTCTCTCAGCCTGTTTTCCTACCCCAAGATTGAAACCCAAAAGAAGACGATTATCCTTAGCCCATGTGACCTTTAACAAGTCTCCTACACCTTGCCTCACTGGATTGAATCTTTTCAGATGTAAACTAGAATGACAACCAAATCCTCTCCTCATAATACATAATATCCACTCTACTACCTGGCTTCTAGTCAATGCCCAGTACATGGTCATTCTAAAGAGGATGTTGACTGATAACGGTGACTATGGCAGTAAAAATAATTACTAAGGAAGATGACACCAGCATTGATCTCAAATCTCCCTGTCCATCCGAGCCTCTCCTTTCTCTGTGTCTTATAATCAGCTTCCTCAAGCTCAGTGAGGTCAGATCCCTCCCAGATAGAAAGGAAACATAGAAACTGAATCCATTTAAATGTCTGTGACTCGAAGAGTATAATGAAGTACTCACTCAACAAGAGGAACAGGGGCAATCATATACCCCTGCCTTTATCCAGAGTAGCCTTTTGTGAGTGGCCAAGGAGAAAGGAAGGAATGAGTCCACATGAAAGGTGAAAGAAATAGAGGTCAATTTAGAGTGGGAGAGATGATTTTGTGAGGTTGATTCATGGACCTCACCACAATGAGCACATATGATGGAGTAGCTGAGCCACAGAGACCTGGCAGCAAGACATTGTTTCCAAATGACATAAAAGGCCTGCTTACCTTCTCCTCTTCCGTCTCCTCCTCTTCTTCCTCGTCCTCCCCCTCCTTGTCCTCCCCCTCCTCCTCCTCTCCTCTTTTCTATGTGTGTATCTATGTGCATGGTAGTCCTGGGACTTGATCTCAGAGCCTGAGCACTATCCCAGAGCTTTGTTTGCTCAAGGCTAGCACTCTACCACCTGCGACACAGTTCCATTTCTGGCTTTTGAGTGGTTAACCGGAGATAAGAGTCTTACAGACTTTCCTGCCTGAGTTGACTTCAAACTGTGATCCTCACATCTCAGCCTCCTGAGTAGTTAGGGTAACAGGGTAACAGTTAGGGTAAACCACAGGTCCCCAGCTTTCTCTTCTTAATTTTATAGACCTATTCAATTACTCATCAGCTAATTGAGATATTTCTTAATTAACCTATACTAAGGTTATCATGCTTACTATATGACAATAAAATTATTTTGAAAATTGGGGAAGTAGTTAATTCCAATTCTGATGAAAAAGTGCATGAATGTTCAAAAAGATATGTACTCTTTATCTGACTTACATAACAGAAACCCCTCTGTACATCACCTTTACAATAACAATAAAAATTCATAAAAAAGAGAATTTAAAACAAAGAAAAAGTGCATGAAGGAAAGCAAGATCTTGCCTCCTAATATGAAGAATTGTTTCTGATTTATTTCAAAGATGTAGTATTATTCATTTAAGTGGGTTTTTAATTCTTATGACTTCTACATGGAGGGCCGCCAATCTGGTGAAGTAATAATCATATAAGGTCTTATCTCACACAAATGGAAAGTGTTGCATTCAAATTCCATCTTTAATGCTAAGGAGTTGAGTTCTCATCTGAATGTCAGTTCATATCTCCATTTCATTTCTCTTATTTGTAAGGTGGAAGATTGTGATAGACTATTTTCCTTTGTCTATGTGCTAATTATATTAGTGCATGCTAATCATATCTTTTTTTTTTAATTCAGAGGTCTCTCAAAGTAGCAGTGAAATCCATCCTACCTATTATCCACAAGTCTCTCTGCTTTGGTAATGTCTGTTAGCAGTGTATATGTATCTGTGCAGATGAGATAAATATAGACATTTTACAAAAATTAGCAATACTGCTTTATCACTAGTTGGGTAGTTGCTTTGATATTCCTAAGGATATTTCCATGGCTTTGTTTCAAGTTATTCAGAGAAATCTGGTACATCCTTCCCCCACCCCCCTCTGGCACTAATGCTTGCTCTCAAGGCCTTATGCTTTTTGCTTGGCTTGTTTGCTCAGCACTCTGACTTGAGCCATATCTTAAGCTTTCTCTGTGCTGGTTAATTGAAGATGGAGTCTTGCAGATTTTTCTGCTTATGCTGGCTTCAGATCATGGTTCTCTAGATCTCAGCCTCCTTAGTATCTAGGATTGCAGTCATGTGCCATCAGTACCAGGTATATTCTTTTTCAATACCATATAACATCACATCCTTCATAGTTTATTTGACTTCTCATCTGAAAATTTAGTCTGTTCCTGCATTTGTTTTTCAGCTTAGTAACCAATAAGAAAATGAGCATTCTTAGACACATTTGTAAATACTTGGATTCATATACTTTTCACAATGACTATCACAGGATTTTTCTAAGAAATTGAACTTTTCTTCCCTAGAACATAATTATTTATTTAAAATTCTATATAGAGAGACTCAGCAAGTAATTCTAAACTCACTCTGCGTGTCTCTGTCTCTGTCTCTCTCTGTGTCTTTGTCTCTGTCTTTGTCTCTCATCCTTGCTCTTGTTCTTCAGAATGTAAGGAGGCAAAAATGACATTTGACTCCAGATCTGACAAAACCACACTAAAGCCTACATAGCAGTTTTCAAGTGTTATTTAATATCACCAATAACAGGATACAGTTTAACCTGTCTAACCCCACAGAATTTGAGAGAAATATTTAGAAATTGATGAATGTGAGTAATAACAATGGAATGACAAGGTGATGAAGAGGAGAGGTGCTAATTACCTGAAGAAAACCATGTGAAGCTCAAATGAGAAGAAATCCTTCTCCTTTTCTGATGGACAAAACTGAACAAAGAGAACAATTTAACATCAAAGACCCAACAGAAAACATTAGTGGGCTCACCATAAGTTAGGAATAAAAATTGACAGTATGCCATGAAAGTTAATCTCCCAATTCAAGTTCCAAGGCTTTGAATCAATAGGGTACCATCATTTATTGCATTGCCTATGAGTGGATGAAATCAGCTATTGGAGAGTTTACAACTTCCTGTGTTTAAGAACAAAGTTCCCTAAATTCTGAAATGTTAATTCCAGTTGTTCATACCTCTCTCAGCTCAAGCACTGAAAATTACATCAAGTCCACAAAACATGATCATTACAACCAGTAAAATGTACTACAAAGGAAATGGAAAGCATAATGGACAGCACATCCACCTGTCTAAAGATGAAGCATCATTGATGATGGGGCAGCTATATCCAATGGCATGGCCACCAGTTCACTGTGTTCTTCTAATATGGCTTTTGACTAGAGGTGCCTATTTGTAACACATACGATTAATTTTTACTGTGTGTCAGGCCTTATTACCTCCTGTGTAGTCCCCTTTCACCCTGGAGCGTAAGCCGCTAGCAAAGCTGGAGTGAGGGCTACCTGCAAGCTCAGGGGAGGGGTTTATATAACAGTAATGGCGGCAGGAAGGGGAGGGACTAACTGCATACTAGCGATAGGCTGAGAAGCCGCCCATCATAGTGATGTCACAGAACTTCCTCTATGGGAGGAGATCATGGCCCACAGAACCACCCTCTTGGGCTCAGCTCCAAGCCATTATGAGACATGTGCTCCAAGACGGGAGGCAGGGCTGGATTGCTACCTCTTCCTGGGGAGGTTCCAGACCCGGGGAGAAGGTAGGAGTGGATAACAGCCAAGCAGCCCCAGGGCGGGAGAAGGGGCCTGACTCTGAAAGGTATAGCCAGACCCCAACAACTGTGTACTGTGGAAGAAGATGTTTAAATTAATGAATTGCTTGCACATCAAAATTTTCCCAAAGGCAGGATTAAGAAAGATACGCTGAGGGTGGAGTGAGGGAATTAAGAGACGAGCACTTGCATAGCAGATGCAAAACCCCAAGTTCAATCCCCAGCAATGCTAACAGTAAAAAAAAATTATAATGGGAAAAATCACAAAACTATAGTCTTTGAAACAACACAAGAAAGTTTTGCTTTAACTGTAATTTTTGGTTTAGGGAAAGAATCTCTTGTAAGGGACAGAGTAATTCCAGGAACCATTCTAGCCAATTAGTTATTGCAACTAGCTATAGTAAAAAGGTTCTCTGTAGCTACTTAGTTGAGATAGTTCTAGAAAGTTGTATGATCAAGGAGAGATAGGTTTTGTTTTTGTTTATTTTACAAAAACTGTAGTTTCTGGCTCTGAAATTATTTAGGTGAATGTACTCTATAAGAAATTTTGAGTTTATAATCATAAAAAGATGAAAACTGAAGTCTTCATGATCCCATGAATTCAATATTTACTGTCCCACCATGATGTACTTAAACCTGAAAAATACAGTAAGTTTACAAGGTTGTCACTGTTGTTCAACTATTGTCATTAGCACAAAGTCTCCAAGGTAGGAAAACAGTTATATTTTCTATAAATCTTATGGAGCTACTCAGGAGACTGAGTTCTGAGGATGTCCGTTCAAATCCAACTCAGGCAGGAACATCTGTGAAATTCGTACCTTCAATTAACTACCAAAAAGCCAGAAGAAGAGTTTTAGCTCAAGTGCTAGAGTGACACCCTTGAGCAAAAACAATCAGGAAACAGTGCTCAGGCCTTGAATTCAAGCCCCAGGAGTGGCGCGCTCACACACACGTGGGCACACACACACATATGCACCGTGCACACACACAAATCTTACAGGAAAATTGTTTCACTAAAAAATATGTTATTAAAGAGGTTTGAAATTCTATAGAGTGTCTGCTTGCTAAAGTTCGGATATTGTTTGTCCACTAAACCCATGCTAGGTGCATCGTCCTCCATGTGGCAATGTTTGGGGATGGGAATTTTAAGAGCTGGGGACTGGCAGAAGGTCCTTAGTCGACTGGGCACATGCTCTTAGAAGGGATTGTGGGGCTGAATTCCTTCCCTGGCTTCTTGTTTCTGCAATGTGATCTCATACACATATGATGCAACCAAGAGGCTCTGAGGACAAGAATTAAATGTATACTTGTCCATATCGTTGAGCCTCCAGATTTCTGAATTTAAACCTCTTTTTTTTTTTTTTTGCCAGTCCTGGGGCTTGGACTCAGGGCCTGAGCACTGTCCCTGGCTTCTTTTTGCTGAAGGCTAGCATTCTGCCACTTGAGCCACAGCGCCACTTCTGGCCATTTTCTGTATATGTGGTGCTGGGGAATCGAACCCAGGGCCTCATGTATATGAGACAGGCACTCTTGCCACTAGGCCATATCCCCAGCCCCTAAACCTCTTTTGATTATCGTGTTAGTCTGCCTCCAGTATTTTTGGTACAGTAGCCAAAATGGACTTATGGACCACTCTGGAGACAACTCTATTCTACATGTCCTCTGCTATTACCTGCCTGACTTCTACTTGCTCATCTTTTGCATCCTGTTATGGAAATGCTGGTTCTGCAATGGATGCAGAAGGGGGCTTATTATCTCCTGCAGCTTTGCAGTTGACATGGGATCTAAGCTGACCAATCACGGCATCACATGTCTGGAGCCTTGGTGGTTAGTTCAAGGATAAACAAAGGAACTCAAGGGAGGCTGGTTTACAGCCAGCGCATTGCAGTGCCAGGACTCTATTTAGAAAGAGAGACACTCTGTTTCCATGGGTATTGCTTTTAATTAATGCATACCTTCCAAACAAGTCTTTCTTAATTGTGCTTTGGGCCTCTTTCTCAATTTGCTAGAAACCTTTGGAAAATAAAAATCAAGCTCAAACTTGGATGTTTCACTTGTCACTGCCCTGATTCAATCATTTCTGTCCCTTTCAAGTTGCTGAACTCTTCTTGTTTTCCCCCCATTGTCCTATTCTTTTATATCCACCGTCTTCAGGAACCACTCGAGAGAATAATTTTTTTTTAAATTCAGAGGGATCAGAATCCAGTAACCAAGTAGAAATCAGTTAAACAATAAACAAAACAATCACAGCCGAAAAAGAACAGCAGAATCCAGCATTTCTTTTTATCTTGTAGCTTGGCTAAGTATCTTTCAAAACAAAATAATTTATTGGCAGGATAAGCTTTATGTGTCTGTTAGAACTCTTTCTCTCACCAGTTCCTGCTGGCTCATTCCTATAATCCCAGCCAGTTGGGAGGCTGAGATCAGGAGAATTGTGATTTGAGGCCCGCCCATGCAGAAAAGTTCATCAGGCCCCTTCTCAATCAACAGTCAGGCACAGAAGCATGCGTGTGTCACATGCAGCTAGCAGGGAGGCTGAGATCTGGAGAGTCATGACTCCAGGTCAGGCTGTGCAGAAACATGTGTGACATTCCGTCTCAACAGAAGAAGTTGGGTGTGATGACATGCAGCAGTCATCCCAGCAATGGCAGGAAGCATAAAACAGCAAGCTAATAGTCTAAGGTTACCTCTAGGCAAGAAGTGAGACCCACTCAACAATAAATAGTGTAAAAATAACAAAGTTTGGCTCAGTAGTAGAGTGCCTGCCGAGTGTGGGGTTCAAGTCTTCCCTTGAACTGAACCTAAGGTCTTAAGTGAAAAACAGCAATAAGAGCAAGAATGGGGGTGGGAGGTAGGGAGAGAAACAGACACAAAGAGAGGAGAAAGAGAAGCTATTAGTTGTCATATCTGAAATGTTTAGGGTAGAGGATGCCTTAGGGAATAAATAGATTCAGTATCCAAATTATGTTATCAAGGCCCATTTCCATTCCCTGTCTTTACTCTGTCAGCTAGTGTGCCAGCTTTATGATCAGGACTACTAAAACAATGCTCCTTGTAGACAGGAGAAATGAAGGCAGATAACACAATTTTCATCGTGCCTCACTAGCTTTTACTGAACCTATTCATTCACTCATCTGTTACTGTGTCTCTCAGGTGCTTTCTGATCACAATAGCCTGTCTGACCATGGCACCCTAAAATGATGATCTCCAATCATCTCCCTGGTCCAAAAGCCATGGAGAAAGTAACAGGAGCCACCTTACGTCTAGTTCAGTTCAACCAGAGAAGCCATGAGTTGTCTGTAAAAATGAATCTCTGAGGAACAGACAGGGAAGAAACACAAGCTCTTAGACATACCACAACATCCACCATCACACACACACACACACACACACACACACACACACACACACACACAGTTCACCAAGACCCATAGGGTCCTCTTGTTATGAAGGTTACACAATTTTCCCAATTCAGACTGAACAGAAATTCCAACTCCTGCCCCCTTCATAAACTCCCAGAGTTGAAGGCTCATCACAGGCCAGAGAAGTAGGACCAGTAAATCCCAGAAGATCCTCAACACAGATAAGCCACTCAACCTCTGTTTGACACATTTTCTTTGGCTGTCACATATCACCTCCATGATTTTTGTGGTCCCTCCAGAAGATTCAGTGTGTCCTGATTTCCCACCAGTAATTCTATTCCGTGGTACCCAGAAGCCCCGGAGGATAAAAAGAACAAGTCCGCAGATAGATCATCACATAGAAACACAAATGTGACACTCAGCCCAGAACCCAATCACTATTCTGCTCTGAGAAGGCACTGAACTTGGTCTCTTACTTTGACATCTATAAAATGAGGGAATTAGAGTAATTGTCCAAGTTTCCTTCCGGCTTTATTCTAAGAATATCCCTCTTAAGTGAACAATTATTTTAAGCCTGGACTTGAGGTAACTTACATACTACCGTCATGGAAAAATTAAGATTCCTTTGTTAAATAAGGGAAGTACAGGATGCTATCAAATATGGAATTCTCTTGTATAAATGTGGCTGGAGGAAAGAAATTAAGAGAGCACGCCTGCTCAAGACTTCTGAGGTAATATCCTGAGCAGATGTAGCTCTTCATTAAGATGCCCCGGTCCACCACAGCCAAAGGAGGAAGAAGCCACAAAATGTTTTCCCTTGTCCTATGTTACTAGTATTTCAAGGGTCTGTATCTCTTCCCCCACCTTGTTCTATGATTGGTTAACCAGACATCGTTTTCTTAGCATGGCAGTAAGCCCTATTTGTGACTTATAAAATGGAATCCAAAGCAATCTTTGTTTTGTTGGATGCTGAGAAATTGGCTTGTTGTAAGTTATGGCATTCTGAATTCTGATGGAGGTTTAACCTGAGAAGAATATTGTGTGTGGGTAAAGGTGAGGCAGAGCAGTCCCTGGGCATGCTAGGAAATGTGCTTTTTTATTCAGAATCCTGTTCAAGTCACTGCCTGGCCTCTCCACCGAAGCAAATGGCATTCTGTCATTATTTTCTCCCTGAGCTATGCTTGGGCACAAACACATTTCCCAGCACAACCAACCACTCTTCTGTGGAGATTCCATCGTTGATGCATTCCAGTGATGACATGAAAGGGTGGGAGGCCTGCCCACCCTTACCTCCCTGAAGAACTCCTTTTGCATACGTACCCTGATTTGTGAATCTAATCACATCATTCCCACAAAAAGCAAGAAGCTAATCAAAGTGAGAAGAAGGCATAAGAAGGAGTAACAGAAGGGATGATGAGGTATTTTTAGGTAATGGGGTTTTAACTCGGGGCCTTGTGCTGGCTGGGCTTGTTTACTTGGCTGACACTCTATCTCTTGCCCAAAACTCTAACCTTGGTTTTGCTGGTTACTTGGAAAATGGGGTCTCACAGACTTTTCTCTCAGGCTAGCTTGAACCTCTATCCTATGGATTGCCACCTCCTGCGTAGCTAGGATTACAGGCATGAGCTAACAGCACTGGGCTAGAGGGACTGGTTTTGATCAAAATGTATTATATGCCTGTTTGGATAAATCACAAAAACCCTTTTATTCAATTAGTATGTGTTAATAAAAAGCAGTTTATATTTCAGATCCAGGAAAAAAAGAAGAAGAAACAATGAAGAAATCAATCAAAGAGACAAATATCACAACAGAGTATGAAATGGGTGGGATCTCACACTAGTAAGAAACAAAAGAGAGTGCAGAAAATAACTCAGTTATGTTTCAGAGTTTTATGAAGCAACTCACCTAAGGTCACTTTGTTACTAAGTAAGCTCACTTAGCTGAGCTGAAATCCAAACTCAGATCTGTTTAGCTTCAAATCCAGTGCTGTGATGTGTGTGTGTGTGTGTGTGTGTGTGTGTGTGTGTGTGTGTGTGTGTGTTCCTTATTCCTAAAATGCTCAAATACCGTTTGGTGTAACCAGGAGAACATGTGCTTCCTTTCCTAATATAGAGAAATTGAGCCTTTTCTTCTCTCTGTCAGCATTTTAGGATGCTCCAGAAAGTAACTTTTGTTCCTTTAAAAAACAAAACAAACCAAAAAAAAAAAAAAAAAAAACCAACGTGGAGGGATCTTGCTTACTTGAAAGGGCAGATCCCACTCTGCATTCAAAACAAAATGGCTCCCCCTACAGTTTTTCCTCGACACTCATCCTTGGCTTTGGCAAAGGACATCAAGAAGGCTCTAGGTCAGATGCAAGAAGGCGGAGCTGGGCACTGCCTGGGGTCTGGGTGGGAATAATTATGAATCCATCTGCCCAGACTGGATGCGTGCATGGCTGCCCTCACTACAAGGAAATGTCCCCTTCCCATTTTCTTTACTTTCTTCAGTGTCTGTAACGACTCACAGGAAAATCCTCTCTAACTGCAAAGAGTCTTCAGCTGGCTTTGACAAGCTCCAGGTGGCAGGGAAATGTGCTTTCTGGAGGCCAAATTCCCTTCTGGTTTCAGCGCAGAGCTGGCGACAGCAGACACTGTCAGCCATCCAAGTGCTGAGATCCCTCTGACATCACAAGCCCGGCTGGGCCCGGCGCCCATGGCCTCCCCATCCCTAGATGGAACCTTTCAAGGCTGTGCGTCACCAGCACCTCAGGGACACAGGGCCAACGCACACTCCCATGGGTCTGCAGCAAGGGAACACCAGGCATGATGCAAAGGTTGGCAGGAGCCTCGCTCTGGGGATGGACACGCAGTGGGCCTGGGACGTCAAGAATGTAAACTGGCCTAAATGTCACGCTTTCATCGTTATCCTCCTAACAACAAGCTGTCTCCACTTCCCTCACTTTCTTTTCTCTACTCTAGTGTTTCCCAAGGACCAAGAGGGCAGACTCTGTACAGCCCATGCAAAAGCGAGCAAATGAAGTAATAGGAATAATCAGCAGAACTTCCCTATTGATAATGTTAAGGGTAATTAATAGAAAGATGTAGTAGAGTTTACAGCACATAGAGAAAATAATAACTACCACACAGTGAATTCTTCCCAGGGAATAGCCACTATGCTAAGTCCTGGTCAACACCACATTTAATCCTTAAAACAGAGTTTTTCCTAATATACCCAGTTTCCAGTAAAGTTAAATCATTTCACCAGGGACATTTGGGGGTAAAAGTGCAGCAGAGAGCTCAACTTTGATCTGCATCCCTCCAAAGTTTATCTTCTTAGTGTGTTACAGGGAGGCTTCTGAACACAGAAATGGTTATCATTGCATAGGGTTGTTTTGTTTTGTTTTTTTTTACAAGAGAAAGTAAAGCCAGATCCCTGAGAAAAGTGACTTTAACCTATGCACATGTGGGCTTTCCCACAACAGCTGCCTTTGCACCCCTATGTTGCCTCATCTCAGTGACTGGATTGATCATGAACATGTACATGATGACCTGCAGCTATGAAACATTTCCACATGAAGTCCTTTTATCAAGTCCTCCTCAAAACGCTATGGAAAATGGGGATGAGTGACATGGCCATGGCCCCGTAGCTTAGAAATCACAGTCTGCTGACCCTGCATCTCTCACTTTTCCTATATGGCAAGCAGCTTCTTCAGAAACCACTCCAAGTTTCCCTGACCAGTTGAAAGGGATGAGCAATGGAGAGAGTTCTAAGACAGGACAGATGAATGAGAATTTGGCAGACTAAACATTTGGGGACAAGATTGCCTAAACTAGTTATTTAAATCAAGGCATTTAGTCCACCCCTCTGTCTCTCTCTTTTTCTCTCTGACTCTCTCTCTGCCTCTCTCACTAATGATACCAAGGGAATGACCTCCTAAAAGGCCCTAGTGCACTCCATTTGGCCATTTAGATCCATTCTTCATAGTCAGCATGATATAACCTTACAAAAATGTAAGTCTCTCTCCTGCTGTAAGCCTTTGAAATGTTTCCTAAGGTTTTTAGGATTAAGACACCAAATCCTTATAAGAGCACACGTCCCTGGCTTACCTGTCCATTATCTTCTCAGATCACCCCTCTTCTCTCTATTTCTGTATCCTGTTCTTCTTTCCCAGTGCCAGCACAACCCTCAAGCTCAGGCCCCAGCACATCAGCCTCGCAGGGTGGCCATTCATCTGGAAGGCACAACAAGCTGTCATTCCCTAATGGAGCACCAATTGACACCTTTAGAACTCAGGCTGTGGCATCTCAGAGAGGTATGTCTAGCCATGTGAGTTCTATCCCAAAGTCTTCTCAAGTTTGGTACCCTGCTCAGGTTGCAAAAACTAAGATAGTCATGCAGGTAAAGTGCCTGCAACTGTGCTTCATGCACAAGAAGTCTTCACTAAGTATGAATTGTCATGAACATGACTACGGTGGACATGTAGTCTTATTCATTTGGCTACGCATTCTGAGTTCCTCCACCCAATCTATACTACTAACCAACTACCTTTTACCAAGTCCTCACCATACATAGGACCCCATCATGATCTTCTGTCGAAAGAGAAAGTTCCCAGAAGATTGTTAAGAGGTTTCAGATCTGGTGCTAAGTAATGGGAATCTACTGACTGAGACTAAAAGTCTGCTGTGATGCCTGCCCCAACACACGTGCATGCACACACACGTGCGTGCGTACACATACACACATGAGTCATCAACCTATCTTATGCCCATACACACACCAAAGAGGAAATTAATGTCCCAGTTCAATTATATTCTGAAACAGATTTCTAATCCAGCTTGAATCTATACTATATCAATCCTGGAAGTATATAAATAATAGAAAGGAGGGGATGACAATCTAAGACCCAAGACAGCTGTGCAAGTTCTTCCTTTTGAATAGAAGGATAGGAAAAATAAACAACAAGGGAGAAAAATGTAGTGACATACTGCTTGTGTTTCAGGTTCATGGTGAAAAATCAATAGTCTCTGTCTTTTCTCTCAAGAACTGAATGCTTTCTCACTTCAAAGCACATCACCTAAGTGACTGTTTTTGCTAAAGACATAAAATGTGCAGAATGAACTCAATTTCAGAAGATACAAGCATGTATTTGAATAGAACTAATGGGGGTGGGGGGAGGGCAATATAGTAAAACAGCCATCCCTGCCTTAATGATATAAGGAATTGCACTGGGCCAAACATGAGGAGACACTACACTACAGCTTCTACTAGCCAGAAGGAAGAGGTTAAACAATAACTGATGGAGACTATGAGCCTGTGTTTTGTTTTGTTTTAACCAAGCAACAAAGAAATGAAAAAAAAAAGTATAAGAATAAAAAATAAAATAAAATAGTTAGTGTATAAATTCAGTCAATGCAAAACTCAAATCATCATCCCTGGAAGCCAACTCGTCTTATCTCATCACGATAGGAAGGAAGCCAACTTAGGGAAAGGAAGAGTTGCTCACCGCTCAGTGCTCCCTCCCTCGGTAATTCCCACTCCCCCTTCCCACCATGAGAGCCGCCAGCAGGTTCTCCTCTTAGCAAATCGGGCTCCTGGGAAAGCTGTCTGTGTGGCCTTTCTTCTTCCTGGCAGCCATCTAGACTTTACTATCCTCCAGGCACTCACAATTTACTGATACATTGTGACTCCTTTGATTACAGAATGTCAGACACTAAACTTAAATGAGTTAAGCCAAACTGGAAAGAATGGCTCAAATAACAAGGAAGTCCAAGAGGTACCTGGCCTCAGGAGGCCTGGTAACTGAGAAAAGTGATTACATTTTACCATCTCCTTCCATCTCTGAGCTCAGATATATATATATATTTTTTTTTCTATTGTCTTCCTCCTTTTCTATATACTGGCTTCTGGCCAACCTCTGGCCAGTTTGAGGAATAGAAAGGAGAAAGACATGTGACAGCATGTAACTTCAGCTCTCCTCATTCCTGCTCTATTGCCCTGAATTGGGTCATGTGCTCATCCCTGTGGCCACAGAAACACATTCTAGGACTGGCCAGGCCTATTTTGTGTAAATACTCCTGGGGGTGCTGATATTCTTTAGAACAATAGCAGTAGAAGAGCAGTTCCAAACTCCAGGTGTTTATTATCCTGAGAAGTAGGGGAAAATACAACAGATTTCATCATCTCACCCCCATTCCATCTTTATTTCCGGACAACCACATTCTCTGACATTCACCTTCATTCATGGCCTCTGTTTTCCTGTTAACTATACTGTACCATAACTCATAAACACAGGCTTGTAGGTTCCACTTCAAAGTCTGACCTGATTGCATTTTCCTATTTAAAGAAACTCAGCTTATGGATGATGAGTAAATAAGAATGACTTACTCTTGCAGTAACTCATTCTGAAAAACAAGCAATGGCCAATCCTTCCTTCTCTCTCAAACCTCTGGATGCATGTGGGCGGGCAGTTCTCAAGACCAGCCACCTGCCTTGCTCTTACAGCAATTGCTTGTCAAACCTGGGCCACTTTTGATTTCCTCCTTAATAGTCCCAATCTCCTACCATGTGTACACTGATTTTACTAGAACACTTACTTAGCATCTCCAGACCTTACCACTCACGGGGCCTGTAGAACAAACACTGAAAAGGTGGAGACAGAGATACAGATGTGTTTGGCGGAATCAATAGTCATGTTTTCCCTCCACAAGGGAAACAGAAAGTAGTTTGAGAGTAGACATGTGCTAGGATAAGGTCTCCATTCACTTAAAGTCCAGAGAGCAGGCAATAGCCTTTCATCTCATAAATCCATTCATAACCAGTGAGAGTTATCCAAAGCATACTTTATACACTTGTGAGATGGTACAAAATAAAAATGGCATATAATCAAATAAATATGGGAAAGGCTCCCTATATTTCCCTATGTGAGATTTATGATATATGCAAAAGGATTCAGCAAGCCCTACAGTAAACATACATATTTATATTTATACACACACACACACACACACACACACACACACACACACAGTCTTTAGGATGCACCTTGAAAAGTGTACCACCAAGAGACTCATGGATAATGATGCCATCTCTGAGAGAAATTTTTTTCCCAGAATGTTCACTCAAACAAGAAAGCATTAATGATGTTGGGCTGATTGCCAAAGTGTAGCTCCTCTTCCACTGTCTTTGGTGGGCTTGCAATTGCCCTCCATTCACCACTACTGAGCTACCAGGCATCCAGGGTATAAGAATCATTTGGTGCCATTGGAAGACCTCCCCTCAACTGAACCAGCTTAATACTCTGACATCTCCCTTGGTATCATATTCTTATCAGTGTTTCTGGAAGCTTCTCCTGACTCCTTCAAATACCAGTCCTCTTGAATGTGTTCCTGCCATCTTGCTACCTCTGGCTTCAGAATGGTTTCTACCTCACTGCCTGGCTCCATCAGCTCTAATGGGTTGTCCAGAGATCCAGTTAAGGGAAATATAGACATTTTCCTCCTTTATAGCATCATAAAATTTATCTTTATCTTTTTCCAAACTTAATACTTCCCCATTGTGTGTGTGTGTGTGTGTGTGTGTGTGTGTGTGTGTGTGTGTGTATAAACTAGGGGTAGAAGAAAACAGAGTTACTGGGTCTAATGAGCTAAAGTCAGAAAAACTCCTCAAATTTTTGCAAGGCACACACCCCTGCCCAAGGATTATGTGGCCTACAATGACTATCATGCCACTATTAAGAATTGGTGCCACTCAGGTTACTCTCACCTTTCACTCTTGGATAGCAAATGTTTGCTAGAAAAGGTAGCTAACTAAAAGGAGCATAAGTCTAAATCAAGGTTTTTCAAGTGCTTGAAGTTGCCTGCTTTGCTTTTGCCAACAAGTGGTCTTCACTGATGTTACTATTCTACTTTTTAATTACCCAGAATGCTTTGCTTATGTTACATGTTTGTCCAGTTGGTGAACTGAAATATTTAAATACTTTCCATTCTTAGAGATGCTTTCGTCTGTATTACAGGGTAAGAACGAAATTTAATTCCCTAGTCATAGGACAAATATTTACCACAAACAATAGCATTCCCAACAGTTTGAATTCCTAACTGCCAGAGGGGCTGCTATAAAAGAACTCATAAGCACAAATGCTCAGCTAGTATTTAAAGAGCCAGCTGCTGGTAAGCCAGACAGCACACACAGGCAAATTACCGTTTTCTTCACTTGACAACTGCTGTTTTTATCTTGACACATCCACTTAAAAATTATTTCTGACAAGGATCTTAGCAGCTTTAAATGAGTCTAATTAAAGGTAATAGTTTTTTTGCTAGAAAACTGTTGGAAATTATACAGTATTGCATACTTCACTTTTCAAATTAGGTTACTGAGTGCATTAGCAAATGCCAAAAACACCCCACTGACATACGGCTTCCTATCAAAAGAATGTTTCCAATATTCTTATGCAACTGTCTACCTCCAAAGTTACAGGTTGGACAAAAATGCTGAGAGAGTTTTCCTATAGCATAGGATCACCATGTTCTTAAATGTCACTCTGGGTAGCTGTGGTCAGCCATTCTGATAAGACTCCCAATAACCTATTCCTGGCACTTAGGCCCAACTAACTGTTCATTACTTTCTATTGAATGTGTCCAAAATCCAGTGAGATTCCTTTACACAAAGAATATCACACAGGTGACTATTTTTCCTTATAGAAGTTACAGAAGAGTCTGACTTTTATCTCATTAGGTTTTCCCCCAGTGTCACTGATATTCTTTCTCACCCTCTTCCGTGTCATGCTATGTTGTCAACCACCTAGTGATAATACCTTCATAGCAACATAGCAAGGAACCAAAGCAACAACTCACTCCAATCACACAGGGGAAGGGAAGGCTGCCAACGAATGCATGAGAAAGCTTAGTAAAAAATCCTTCCTAAGCAGACCTTAAGATGTTTACACTCCTGTGGACAGACCCAAAGCTAGAGGACTAGCTAAATTGTACAAGGATTCCTGACTCAGAATGTAGAAAATAATAAGAAATGTAGCCATCTTGAGATGCTATGTTTTAGGGGAATTTGTTAAATAGTAAGAGATAAAAACTACTTCATCATATGATTATCTCTCTTGTTAATCTCTTCATTACATAAAAAGGATCAGTTCTCCTATTCCTTGAAGGATCTTTTTAGCATCTTATACTATTAAACTGATTCTGTGACTTCTTATTCACACACCAATATTTCCTCCTGACATCTACTTCTTTATACACATTTCATCCTTCCCAATGGCCACACTCTTGGAATGAGAAATGTAATCCTGGCTGTCTAGACTCACAACACTGGAGTCATCACTATCTTCTCCATTGCCTTTGTTAACAATCCTACATGTGGCCACATGGTGAGGATGTAATTTTTCCCCTTACTTCAAAACTACTGAAGGATCTACAAAGAATAAAATTGTTTCTCTGCTTCATTGGTACATATGGAACTACAGTATACTTTCCATAACATCATGTTTTCTTTAATTCTACACTAAATTCTTGCCTTAAAAACTTACACAGCATTCATTTGTATTTAGAAAAATCACCTTCGAGAATGACATTCAGGCTGACAACATGCCATTCTCTATCCCTTTTACAATCAAGGCCTTAGGAAAACTTGACTTCTGAGACTAAGATTCCCTAATTCTTACTGCAAAATCAAACAAGAGCAGCCAATTTGATCAAATAAATCCACGGAGGCCAGGATTGTGGCTCAGGTGGAGGATGTCAGCTGTGAGGTGATTTTATTACTGAGAACTTTCAGGAATGATTGACAGTGGTTCAGGGAAGGCCAGAGGAAGAAGTAGAAGAAGATGCAATTACAACAAAGGCCTCCAATTTAGCCAGAACAACATCTTCATTCAAAAGAGTATGAACCTGGAAAGAATCCAAACCTCAATCAACAAAGTAAATTGTGAAATATTCAGAAAAAAGATATCATGCAGTTATACATAAAAGGAACACACAGTTCTTTTTTTTTCTTTTTTATCCATTGTGGGACTTGAACTCAAGGCCTGGATACTATCCCTGAGCTTTTTCACTCAGAACCTGGAAAGAATCCAAACCTCAATCAACAAAGTAAATTGTGAAATATTCAGAAAAAAGATATCATGCAGTTATACATAAAAGGAACATACAGTTCTTTTTTTTTTTCTTTTTTATCCATTGTGGGACTTGAACTCAAGGCCTGGATACTATCCCTGAGCTTTTTCACTCAAAACTAGCACTCTAACACTTTGAGCCACAGCACCAGTTCTGGTTTTCTGGTGGTTAATTGGAGATAAGATTCTCATAGTCCTTCCTGTCCAAGTTGGCTTTGAACCATAATCTCAGATCTCAACCTCCTTGGTACCTAGGATTACAGGCATGAGCCACTGACACCAGGTGAACACACTATTCTTTTTTTAATTGTTTATTTTCGGTCATGTGACTTGAACTAAGGGCCTGGAGGCTGTCCCTGAGCTCTTTTGCTCAAAGTTAGTGCTGGTCCACTTTAAGCCACAGTGCCACTTCTAGAACACAGTATTTAAGGAAGGAATAGAGATATGGTTGCGACTAGAAAAGATGCCACTGGCCATTGTGGAAGCACAGCCTTGTGATGAGAAGTATTTGTGCTGGAGTCACAGCTGGGTGACATCAGTTTCCTTTGTATAAAGCAGAGAGAATGTAAAACCCATCCCCTAGATTGCTGTGAGGAGCTAATGCACACAGCACCCTCAGTAATATATATCAAGTGATTTGCTGCTCCTGTGGTAATCAGCAATGGGCTGGTCAACTTCTGACTACATTTACTTCCAGCTTCATTCCAGCTCCAATGTTTTCTTTTCATGCCTTTATTATGTGTTCAAATATGGGGTCTAATTGTACAAAAAGGATATGTGACAAGGGCTAGCACAGAGCAACTTGAAAACTAAGTTTGTAGGAAGTGGAGGTGGTGCGGTACATTGCAAATTGAGAAAGAAAAAAAAAATGCCTATCCAAGACAAATGAATATACTAGACTTGGAGTCATCAGAATCCTCCTAAGCAGTAAATTCTGTAGGATCTATTTGTACCAATACCATCCTAAGAAAAGATCAATATATTGTAGAAGTCACAACAATGTTTCAGATAATAATGGAACCCATAGTCTATAAGGAAATCCATTTTCTACAAATAAGTGATCAAAGGCATGGTTACTAAGCCACTCCTCAGCAAGGGATTGGTTCTCAAGGCATTCTACTCAAGGAAGAATTTGAACAAAGACATCTCATACCATGTCTGGCAACACATCTCACACCATGTCTTGCAACAGAGACTTTATTTTCTACTCAGGCCTTTGTTAGAAATATAGCAAATAAAGGTGGGCTGTGGTGTGAGACTTCCTGGAGTACTACATCCAGCACTGGTATTTGCTCTGCTTGTAACTTTGATGTGTTATCAACATCGTACGCCTCAATTTTGACAACAGTGAGTGGGATTGACAATGGCACCTGTCTCAGAAGATGGATATAAGCATTAAGTAAATGTATTTATTATAAAGTAGAGCACTTAGCATCTAGAACACAGCAGGTATGTCTTCAGTCATTTTATTAATTAATTCTTGATGGATAGATTTATTTTGTTCTCACATTCACTTTAGATAATTCAGAAAATAAATGAAAAAGGGACACTGCAAATTCAAAGGACAAAAAGTAAAAGTCTTATTATCTAACAATTCACTTTGGGGGAAAGGGTTTTTTTTTTAGTTTTCTTTTTAAATGTACAATTTCAAAATCAATACCAAAGGGGACACATTAGTGTTTCATCAAACCCACATCACATTTTTTTCACTTCACCATACCTCATGGAAAAAAAAAGAAACTTTGTCATTAAATATGTTTTTAATACATTATTATGTCTGATTCAGAATACTGTATCACAAAGGAGTATTTAACAATTCTCCTTTCACTATTCTTAGAAAATGGTTAAATGTTCAGGCACATTTAAGATGTTTTCCTTAAGACAGATTCTTGGGAGTAGAATTTCTGAAATCCAAAAAGAATAAACATTATTAAAGATTTCAATCTGTCCAGTAGATTTTTGATTAAAGTTATATTGTTCCTTCAGAAATATTCTTTTAAGTTATGGCTGGGTCTATGTGATACTATAGTAGTATTATTATCATGATTATTATGTAAAAATACCAAAAAAGAATTTGTATTTTAATCAAGTCTTTTAGAAGATGCATATTCTCTTCTGTGTAGCAATAAGAATCTCTCTCAAACACTTTCAGTTAGAAGCCTTTCCTGTTGTCTTTAAGCTGGAATTTGATTATGCAAACATACAAAAACCCACACGAACAGTTGCCTAAGCACTGGCAATAGCATCCCTAGCTATCATTTTTAATCTCTTGAAGCTCAGAATCTTGTGCTTCCCTGCTTACAAGTTGGAGGCTCAGCTAGAGTGAAGAGCATGCACTCTCCCTCCATCATCCCTCCACTTCCTCTTTGTCTTTCTGGGTTAGTACATCACTTCCTTTACAGGAAAAATGACAAGAAATACAGTACATATATAAAATTCCCAAGCTCCTCATTTGCATGCTGATACACGGGTCAAATGTCCTCTAATATCTTCCTTTATCCCAATGTCTTATAGCAACAGACAAACCACAAAGACAGAGCCCCTGCTCACTCTTTCCCTGTACCTGTGTCTCTTCCTCCTGCCTCCCAGACTGTATTCACACCAGACATTCTGCAGATTGAGACTCTCTGACATTAGCTTGTACATATGAATGCCTCTCTCTTTCCTTCCCTGTTCTTCCCATGGCCTTCCCTGACCACTCAATCTTAAACTACATCTTCATCCTTCTCAAGACAAGCAACTTAAGTTTTTGCAACACAGCTGTCACTCTGATTTTGGGATCCAATGCTTGGCACCTAGTAGGAACTCACTAAAGTATTTACTGAACACTTTTGTTGTATGGATGATGAAAAGACGTGTCTGTTGTATTTGACTGAAAAATTGCCTACAAAATGAAAGTTCTGGAAGGAGGGAGGGGAATGTTGTGATGGGAATATGAACTTCAGTAAGAGTAAAGTATATTACACAACTAGCTTTTTGGAAACAAAATGGTAACATATCTGGAAACAAGTGGCAGAGAAACTCCCTGGTTATTGTCAAAAAGAGGTATAGAAGGGAGAGAGAACAGAGGAAATAGAGAGTAAATGAATTGTAAAAATGAATCTTAGAAACACTATGAGCTGTAATTTTGCAGTAGGCTAGGTGCTGCTGGCTCACACTTGTAAGCCCAGTTACTAAGGAGGCCAAGGTCTGAGGATTGAGGTTTGAAGCTGGCCTGGACACAGCAAAGTCTGTCCATGACACTCTTAGCTTTCATCAACTAGCAAAAATCCAGAAGTGAAACTGTGGCTCAAATGAGAGAGTACTAGTTTGGAATGAAAAAGCTAAGGGCTAATGCCCAGGGCCCAAGTTCAAGCCCCAGTATCTACACACACACACACACACACACACACACACACACACACACACACACACACACACACACATCCTGCAGAGACATGTGATACCTGTACTGAGCCTACAGAAACCACAAATGATATAGTAGTCAGCCAAAGAAACTTCCAAGAATCAATGTGATGAGTGTGAACTGAGCTTGTAGAGTTCTCGAATCCTTTTCCTAATGGAAAGAGAAAGGGAAGAAAAATATAGCAGAGCCCAAGCAAAAAAAAAAAAAAAGTAGAAATAAAAATGTGGAGCTGGTTCTCAAGAATGGCAGCCGGGGGGCGGGGGGCGGGGAGCAGAGCTGGGCTGGGAATATGGCCTAGTGAGTGGCAAGAGTGCTTGCCTCATATACATGAAACTCTGGGTTCAATTACTCAGCACCACATATACAGAAAACGGCCAGAAGTGGCGCTGTGGCTCAAGTGGCAGAGTGCTAGCCTTGAGCAAAAAGAAGCCAGGGACAGTGCTCAGACCCTGAGCCCAAGGCCCAGGACTGGCAAAAAAAAAATAAAATAAAAAATGGCAGCAGGTCATTTTGTGAGGTCACTCTACCAGGTACAGAGGGGGACACAGACAGCATCTCGAAGGCCGGTACTTATCTAGGTTGCACATTTGTTCCCCAAGCTATTCCAAAGCCTGTCCAGTTCTCATCTATAGCAAAGGTGAGTCATGTAATCCAAGTGCAGTGGTGTACCTACCTCCCTTCTTGTTTATCTTTTTTCTTTCTTTTTAAAAAAAAATATCTCTTATGGGACAAAATACATTCATCATCCAATTCACCCAAGTATACATTCAGTGGTTTTTAGTATATTTGCAGAGATGTTTACCCATCATCCAATTCTGGAACATTTTCGTCTTGCCCTCTCCAAACTCCATTCCCATTAGCAGTCATTTCTTATTCTCACCTCCAAGGTCATAGCAAACTATTTTTTAGCTCCATGAATTTGCCAAATCTAGATATTTCACATGAAAGAAGTTCTACAATGCATAGTCTTTGCTGATTGGTTTAATTGATTCCATTCTTTCATTAATATTTTCAAGGTTCATCCATGTTGTACTACGGGTGAGAACTTTATACTCTTCTGTATACTCTTGCTGAATAATATTCCGTATATATAATACAATATTCCGTATATAGTATAATATTCCATATATATCAATGTATCAGCAGGTGAACATTTGGTTTATTTTCTAGCTCTTGTGTGTTGTGAATGTTATGAATAATGTTTCCTTGAGCACATATGTTTTTATTCATCCTGGTATGTACCTAAAGAGTGATTTGCGAGGCCTTAGGGTTAACTCTAGGTTAAACATTTTGAAGATCTGCCTGTTTTCCAAAGTGGATTCACTATTTTTAATTTCATCAGCAATTCCTCCACACCCTTGTCAACAACTTACTATGTTTGTCATTTCCATTACAGTTTTCCTCATAGATGTGAGGAAAATGAGATGTGTAGCATCTCATTAGAGTTTTGGTTTTCATTCTCTAATGCGTAATGATGCTGGACATCTTTTCCTGTGCCCTACCTTCCTGTCATTGTAGGACCTTCGGTATGAACAACCAAACCAGATGTCATTTCTATCCAGGACTCAATGACCCATTTCTTCCCAGAGCACATGCTTCTATACACTTGCCTATAATCACTTATTTAAAATGAGTGATTAATTTCTTTAACAATTTCAGCTTAGGTTCTTTTCCCCGGATGAAGATTTGACAGCCCCTTCTTTCCACCCTTCCTGTCACCATGATGGGGTAGGAAAGCTCACTTCTCTCCTAGATGACTGGTGCCCCATTATTCTGCCATTCCACCTCCCTGGGTGCTCCCTGCCAGTGTACTCTCCACCAGGCAGTCAGATGGCACCAGTGCCCATTTTTACTGAAGGCATGAGCCAATGAGTGAATGATTAGCCCACAGGGGGAGAGGCAACAATTCTTTGGAGGACAATATTCTTACATGGATGAAGTATTTATCCATATCCTCCAACCAGTGCTTTGATAAGGATGCAGTAAATATGGAGGGAAGGTGAATTCTTATTCTTCCCATTTCACAGAGGTAGAAAGAGGCTAGGCCAGTGGAGTGGTCTGGGTTGTGTCTACAGTCCAGGTGAGCCAAGATTCTAACCTGGTATTCTACCATCCCTGTCCTGACACTGAGTCTCTTCTGCCTTCTCTCTCCCAAAAGGACATATGAACACACACATCAGGTTTTGTTTTAATCGAGAGTATATAAACTGTTTCAAAACAAATCTAATAGCTACTTTATTTCTCTCTCTTCAGACACAGAGAAGCAATTGCTTGAACATGTGAACTAGCAGAAATGCACAAATGGGAGATTATTTCATTTCCAAGATACAACCAATCACACCAGCTCCAGAACTACCAAAGAAACAAATTATCTCAGGACATCCACACAGCTCAAAATACCAGGAAAGCCTCTGAGATCAGAAACTCATGATCTCCTTTCTAAAGTGCTACCTCAAAAAAAATTGATGTGCAGCCAAGTGTATATAGAAAATGGGAAAGATTAAAATGCACCTTGACACTTTCCTACCTTTCCAGCAATCTTAAATGAGGCAGAGCTCTTGGTGAGGCCTCTTTTCTTAGAGCCCGCAGAAGGAACCCAGATCATCACAAAGTTGTACAAAGGAGTTAAAGCTTAGAAAGAAAAGTTGGACCATGTATGATGGTGCACATCTTAAATCCCAGCTCCTGGGAAAATGATGTAGGAAGATTTCAGTCATAGACCTACCCTGGACAAAAGCATGAGGCCCTACCTGAAAAATAAACTAAAACAAAAGGACAAGGGCATGGCTCAAATGGTAGAGAACTTGCCTTGCAAGTACAAGGCTTTCAGCTTAATATTCAGTTCCACTAATAGGAAGAAGGACTATCATAGAACAAAAAAGAAAGGTTCATAGAATATCTTCATACATTAGGACATGGTGCCACATGACTATTCCATGGTGACAGCTCTTGAGGATTATCTTAATCTCCATTCTCATCCATGAAAAGGATGACAGATACATCCTCTGGAAAGGCTGTGAGGTCTTGGATAAGCTGATCAAACAGTAGCCTAATGCACACTAAAGTATGACCAAATAAAAGTCTTCCAGACCAAGAAATAAAGTGAAAAATATTACACATGGGGCTTGAAGCAGAACTTTGAAATCATGAATTCTACCCTTGGGATCACCAGCATGTAACCACTCATCCTTCTTCCCTTGACAACTCCCATGTGTTAGTAGACTTCTGATGCAGTACCTCTTGTCTCCTGGAGTTCTGAGGGAGTTAAAGGACAAACAAATAGCTTTACATGCCTAGATAAAGGAAGATTCAATCACTATATACCAGTATTGTATCCATACCCCTCCTTCTTCCTCCTTCCAACTCCAATGCATGGGGTAGAAGGACTTCTGTGTCGGTGCTTTAAATATCTCATCCTTGTGATTCCTCTGGGACTTAAAAATGTTACTTTCTCCCTCTAAGAATGTTGTTTGTCTTATGGTTGTCAGCTAATTATTTAGCTCTTGACATTAAATGGCTGTTCCCAAGTGAAATCTTCCTACCTTCAACCTGCCCTGCCCCCTCAGTGCACTTTGTCATCATCTTACAGAACTTGTCATAGAAACAAAAACCAGAAGGGATTTTACTTCTTTATTGTCGAACTTATGTGACTAGACACTCTTAAGGAGGCAGAACATGGTGGCATTCTCTTTACTACTAGATGCCCAATTATTAATTTGTTGTCTGGCACATAATAAGAACCCAGTAAAAGAACGCTCATGTTTGCTACCTGCCACCTTCTAAAAATCTCCCTACTGCAGCTTCTTTTTTTTTTTTAACCTTGCTGCTCACATAGACTTGGAAATGAAGAGAGAGGTAATAGATGCAAATGGCCCACATACATAAGACTTGTTTGTCCTTCACCATAATCTGTCCTGCTGCCCTAGGCTACCAACCCTCCAATTACATAGCCAGAAACCCTCAAGTCCCACTGTCAGCCATGACTATCCATTGTATCTTCTATCTAAGGCCCAAGTCTCCATACTGATCCAGGTTACCATCCCCCCATCCTCCTCCTATTCCTTCTTCTCCTCTCTTCTTCTTCCTCCTCCTCCTCTTCCTCCCAGGCTCATGGCTTCCCTCTTGTTTCTTCCTGTATCTCCATTACCAGCTGGTATCTCTTACCAGCTGGAACATGCTTCTTTCTCCATTCCATGGCTTCCCAAACCTCTTCAAATAATGAAAAGTCATCACTGGCCAATAAGACCCTTAAAGAGATGCCTGCCTTCCTTAGTTACAGCCAGCTCCCCATGAGCCTAACTGCTGTGGAGAAATGAGCTTCTCCTGGGTTGGAGTCAAACCCTTTGTGCTCGGGTCCTCAGACTCGCTGATCTCCCTATGCACATCTCCTGATGCACACGTTGCAATCTCCTCCTCATTCCTCCATCAACCCCTGCTCATTCTTCCCATTTCAGCTCCTTCTCCCAGGCGAGAGTCTGTGTTGATCAGTTTTCTTCCCTTACAGGGCTCAGGAATGTTTCTACATGTTTTTAACCATGCATTCATTCCGGAGGGTTGCTTGCTTCAGTAATGCCTGTCTTACCCCAGACTAAATTCATGGACAGAAGAACCCTTTGATAATTTAATGCTTGGCATTATATCCTGGGCATGTAACAGGGAGCTCTAGCATACAGACAGCTCAAATAAATTTTTATTGCTGGATAGATGGACGGATCACCTAGAGCACCAGTTACTCTGTCCTCTAAGTGAAGCATTATAAAAACCCCACAGAGGTGGAAGCTACATAGCATAAAGGTGTGAATTGCACTAGGGCCTGGTTAAAAAAAAAGTGGGAGGGGGGGTCCTGTGGTCAACAATACTGAAATCTAAAACCTTTAAAGCCTAGGGTGGCCAAGCAAAGTATGTGCCCATTTGGGGGGCAACTTTTAATTTAGACCATGGAGGAGACTTTTAGGAGGCCACTCTTCTCTGCCCCCCCCCCAAAAAAAATCCTACTGTGAAAGGTTAAAAAAAAAAAAAGAAGGAAGGAAGTCTTGCAGCTGACAGGTGACTGTGACAAGTTTCCCCCCAGGGACCTCTGCTTTCAGAATACAAGTTTGGTTCACAGTGAGGAAGAAAAAAAAAAGCATACATTCAAAAGAGAGGGGATTCCCAGAAGTTGGGAGCCAGGAACCAGAATTCCTTCAACCATTTGTTCTGACTCATTCTGCAGACTTTAAATGAACAAAAGAAGTTAAAATCTTAAGCATGAGTTATATAACCCCAGCAATTCGCTGGTCCAAATAAGAAGTTTAACTTTGTAACAATAGTTATGAACACAAAAACATTTCCTAGGAGCAAAAGAATTGTGGCTTTGATACTCTGCCTTTTATCTTCATGGGAAAAGCAAGACCTTACAAACTGAAATAAGAAGATAATTTTTAGTAAACTCACAGGATCTTGGCTGAAGCTTCTCCAACAACTTCAAGTGGGTTTTTGCTGATCTTTGCATTTATCACTCAAAAAAAGATGTCCAAATGGAAGCTCAAGATGGCTTTCCAGTCTTTTTCTTGTTTGTTTCTGAATAGTGTAGCTTCCCCTGTGACTTGGGTAGATTTGGGCTATTTCAGATCTGGTTTTCCTTTACCTGAAAACCACCTGATTCTTATTCTCCTTGCCATAAATCTAAATTTTTACTGCATTTTATCTGAGATTCACAGCAAATGGGCTATGAATCAAGAAAAGCACAATGGCGCTGGGGATATGGCCTAGTGGCAAGAGTGCCTGCCTCATACACATGAGGCCCTGGGTTCGATTCCCCAGCACCACATATACAGAAAATGGCCAGAAGTGGCGCTGTGGCTCAAGTGGCAGAGTGCTAGCCTTGAGCAAAAAGAAGCCAGGGACAGTGCTCATGCCCTGAGTCCAAGCCCCAGGACTGGCAAAAAAAAAAAAGAAAAAAAAGAAAAAGAAAAGCACAATGGGAGAAAAGATGAAACTGTTGAGCAACAACATACACAGCAGATGAAACAAGTCTCGGGTAGGATAGAATGGAGAGTGTAGGGGGTAGCGCCATGAGACCAAAGGACCTGACCACTAACTTTAAATGAGGGGGTGACAGTCTCATCACAAAACTACAGAAAAACAGTTGCATTTAGCTTTAGTGCTGTCACACAGAAGAAGAGAAGGCAAGGCATCTGGGCATTTTAGCAATTATATTTTTCTGCCCTGCTAGTGTGGATTTTTTTTTCCTCTGCTCTTCATACACTTCCTTCTAAGTCACTAAAACCAAAACAAAACATTTTTAATTATATGAACTCCACCTGCTTCAACATTGCTGACCCAACAATGCTTTTTCCCTTGAAACAAAATTCAACCAGATTTTTTTGTAAACCAACCATGCAGAACAGATGCTAGGGCATGCCTGCAATCCCAGCAGCCAGGAGGCTGAGGCAAGAGAATCACAAGTTTCAGGCCAGCCTGACATATATAATGAGTCCAAGGTCAGCCTGGACTACATTGTGACACCCTTTTTCACAAAATCGGTGGCACTAGAGCACGACTCAAATGGCAGAGCACTTGTTCAGGAAATGCACCACTCTGAATTCAAACCTCAAAACTTAAAGAAGGAGCAGGAAGAGAAAGGAGGCACAAGAGGAGAAGGAATAGAGAAATAGAGAATCCTAGCTACTCAGAAGACTGAGATGCAGAGGTTCACAGTTTAAAGCCAGACTGAGCTGAGATAGTAGCCAGGCTGGAGGCATAGTTCAAGTGGTAATGCACCAGTCAAACTCAAGTGTATGAGGGCCCTGAGTTTAAGCACAAGGGGGGAAAGAGCAAAAGGAAAGATATGAATATAAATGAACATCCAAACACAAGTAAAGCCCAAGCACGTGTAGAGAACAGATTGGAAAGAGAAGTGTGATTTCACTCAAAGGATTCTTACAGAGTTTTGGTGGGTTTTTTGTTTGTATGTTTTTGCTTTGCCTTCTTTTGTCTTTTTCTTGCAGTACTGAAGTTCTAACTCAGAGCCTTATACTTGCTAGCCAAGCCCTCTACCACTAGAGCCACACAGACATCACCCCCCACCGCAGCCAGAAATGCTTACAGTTTTAAAGGCTATCATACATGGCTAAAAGCCAAAGAGCAAATTATATACCAAGAAAATATTAAAGAGGAAAATTTCTATGAATTATATATGCATTTATGCTACATGATGACAATCAGATTACTTCAAAGTCACATGCTAAAACTACTCTTTTTTTTAGCACCTGAGAATTATCAGACTGATCAATAGGGCCCTAGTTCTGCAAAACTCTCCTGATTTTTCAAATCCCTTAAGAATCTAAGAATGATTACTTTCTTTGTGTCTGATAGAAGAATCTCACATCTTGAAAGAAAAGCAATAGAACTCAGGCTGCAATTAAAATCAAAACTGCCTTCCTCAAAATCTCTAAGATGCACATAGCAATCATCAAACCTGTAAAAATTATTTAGGTAGAATTTAGGTTTCATGCTGATTTTTAGAACGAGTCATCCTTTTTGTGTTCACAGGTCATTTGAACACAAGTAACACATAGAATCTTGCTTTGGGATGGGGGCTATACAAAAATATATTTTGGACCTCAAGGGCAGGAAATAGGTAAGATGAACTGCAAATATGAGAAAGCCAAAAGGCATCAAGGAAGCCAGTCTCTAATCCGCTGGACCTCAGCACCCAGTAACGCCTCTCTGCCTCACGTTGCAGTTTACTGAAACCTTTTTTGTGAGACAGACTTCTCTGCTACCTTGCTCAGGTGGCAGCTCCAAAGTCAGAGGGTTTGGGAGTCCTCTCTTGGCTCTCTAAATTAGCCCAAACTGGCTCAGCTTGACTCAGCTATCCACCCAAATGATCAGCTTGGGAAGGAAAGCAAAAGAACCTTACATGTTAGTCCAGCAGTTGGAACTCCTCAAGAAAATTACATACGTGTATATGCTTTTCCTATGACCCAGCAACTGCATTCCAGGATACATTTCACAAAGGTTCCTGAGTGACACCTATGTGGATGTTCTTTGAACACTGTGATGATGGGAAAAGATTGGCTGTCCAGTAAGCCCTTAGATGTACATTGCTCAGTGGTTTACAGATTTGAGAGCACATTGCTACTCATAGTCACACTGGAGATGTGGGGCAGGTGTAGGGCTTTGCCACACACAATATCAGTCTCAGACAATGGGAAGTTCCAGAGGAAGGATCCCAGGAGGATGTTGAACAATTCAGTCACACTTTATCCCAGTATCCTATGGTGAGGTACTCTTGGGCCAGCATATAGTCAGATGCACCAGGGATGGGCTCAGAAAGGGCCCCACACCTTTTTGAGAGTCTAATGAGATCCCTTGCAAGCAAACACCAAGCTACCTGTGCTGAGGGTACTGGCTCTTCACGGGGAGTTCTACACTCATTCTGAAAGCTGCTGTGGAAACTTTAAAAAAAAAAAAAAACCAACGTGAATGAGGCTCATTGAAGCTCATCTGATTAGGGAATATAAGGAACCCCAAATTCTAGCCAGTCCATCTTCAGCTTTTTGGAGAATACCAAAGCATATGTTTAATACCTATTGGGGCTCACTGGAGATCTTAAATGAAGATTACAAACATCTATAAAAGAACACTAGTATTATTGGCATAAATGTCAGTAGAATGAATGCAAATCAAGTAAAAGATAAAAGGGGTACAAAAGAGGTGCTTTCCATAGAACAATGGATATAACATAGCAGTAAACAAAGAGTTAAAATAAATGGAAGCCACTCAGCTCCCAACAACAAGCTAATGTTTTCAATAAACAAAAGATTACTATGGCTGGCCCCAGTGGCTCCCACTACTAATCCTGCCTACTCAGAAGGCTGAGATCTGGGGATCATGGTAACAGCTAGCCCGGGGAAGATAAGTTTGTGACTCTTGCCTTCAATTAGACAGAAAAAAACAAAGCCAGAAGGCAGGAAGTGGTTTAAGCAGTAGTTCATCAGCCTTGAGTGACTGTAGTTTCAGAAGGGCTGGAGAGACAGCATCAAAACTGCATAGGAAAACCTGTCAGTAATCATTTGTACAAACATTCTATAGTGATTCTGAACCAGGAGTGAACGTTGTTTTACCATTAAGCCAGAGAAGCCTTTAACTAACAGCCATCTTTGCCCCTGGGACATTTTTCACTCACTGGTGGACTGCTAGGAGACCCGATTAACTCTTCTTTTCTTTGAAGGTGGGTGTGATCGTGGGATCAAACATCCTCTTGACCTCAAAAATCCCATGAATTACAACCCAACAGTGCAGTGCTTCATTGTTGTCACGGAAAATCTTGTTCATGAGCAGTTACACTTTTGTAGAGGAAGAGTAGAGAGAAAGTATCTGGCAAATGTTTTCATAAATCACTGCAGCTTAGAAATATATCTGAAGGCCCATGGCATAAATGGAGTTTTAGATTGCTTATCTTCAAGTCTTGAACATGTTCAGCAATGACAAGAACATATCTATTTCAAACCCCATCAACTGGAAATTACTCAAAGGTGGACTCATGTCAAAGAGTATCTGGCTAATGTGGAACAGGGCACAGTTCCCATGCCAGAAGACAATTACACACCAATTTTTTAAGGATGAACTTTGAATTATACACTAACTTATATGTTCAACTTTTACCCTCCACAAACAGAACAGGATTGCCAGAGGGAAGGTTGACTAAGTGGGTGGGGGAAGGGGTACGAGAAGCAAGCTGAAAATGGAGGAACCGTTGAAGAAAGAAATCAAGAAAGAAAGAAAGAGTAGAATTGCTCATGTCCCCAGAAATTCTTGAGCTTTCAGGAACCAGATGTTTGCATCCATAGGAGACAGGCTCCCCCACACACCTCCAGCCACCAAGCATTTTGAAGAAAGTCACTGCTTTAATGACACACAATGTCATGGTGACCCTTTACTTGGGTCTCAAGGTTCACAATTTACAGTTTGTCTTTTAAATGACCTGAAGGGATTTATTATTGAGAACCATTAGTTCTCCTTAGAAGACTTGGGGTTTTGCTTTTTTGGTTTTTCAGTTCTATGTTTTTTTTTAAATTTAATACTTCATCTTGAGAATTCTTATAAAGGGCTTTATGTTTGTAAAACATCCTAATACTCAGAAACACAGCTGAATGCCATCAACCCTGGGAATCGGGGTTGTTGTATCCCAAAGCTATTAGCCTCCTTGTCCTGTACTGCTCTATTATTGAAGTCTTCCACCCCTAGCAAGACAATCAGTCACATACCCTCTATCGTTAGTCCCCAAGTATTCTTAGCAGCCTGTTTTCCTCCCCTGATTTGGCATTTTTGCTAGGAGACTGCAGTCACAGAGTTAGAGACTCAGGAGGTGTCCATGTCTTCATATACAGACTCTCACAGTCAAGGGCCTGCCCAGATCTGATGGTTCAGCTGCCCAAGCAACACAGGCCATTCCTTAAAGATCGCTCTGCAGTCTGATGGAGCCAGAACTGCATTCTCTCTCTCTTCTCCCTAGTTCCCCTGCTCCCTTATCCCAACCCAAGGTTCTGTCTCATGAGTCAATGCCAAAGAGAGTCACCATGACCCATGAAGGTGTGTGGTAATCTGCAGATGTTTTGAAACAGAAAATACACACACACACACACACACACACGCGTGCACACACACACAGCAGAGCAATGATCCTCAATGCCAGTTGCATAAATAAAAATGTATGTGGGAGAGTGTTTGATTAAAAAGATGTTTATGATCTACTCACATTTATCTAGCATTATTTTTTAAAGACTCTCCAAAATGATTTTCATACACAATCAAACCAGAAAACCCTGGGGTATGGTTTCCAGATAAAAACAATCTTTCTGTACTTTAAGGTATACAACGTTTTAATTCAAAGAAAATCTCTATGGAGGAGTTTCTGATACAACAGCAGAGTTGGAGAAATGTTTCAAATTGCATTAATATCACACATTTTTCCTCCATAGAGGCATGAAATGCCAGCTTTTTTTTTTGAACACCCAATCAAGAAACATTGTGCTTATAAATTGACACATTGAATTAAAAGACTTTTGTACAACTACTTAAAGACAATAAAAATAATAAATTTTTTAAAATTCTCATTTCATTTTACCTCACTCACTTCGGTGTATGTCGCATAAAAGCCATCTCTATGGCACTGTGTTATTGAGGGCTAAAATTAAGGGGGGGAACCTTATATCCTTACAATGCTGTACCTCTTCATGCTTGATTTACTCTACTTAGTTTTAGTCCATGCTGACATTTCTATATTAAATGGTTTTTCCTGCTCTCTCATATTTTAAAGCCCTTTGAGAAGTCCGACAGAAAATTGGCCACACAATAGAAAAACTGGGAGAGGCAGACTCCCTACCCATTCCTTTGTTAACATGATTGTTTTTGATTAAGTCAAGTCCAAAATGAAAACCACAGGGGCCTTCTATCACACACATCCCTCCTAAGCCATGTTGAAGGCCCTCCCCAAAGCCTATTAGAAACCCTGCTTACATGAATTTGGAGAAACTTGCCTGGAAATCGACATCTCTGAAACATTTCTTGGGGAGTCAAGTTGAGGCCGAGCCAGTGAGCTCAAGATTAATGTCTTCTTAAAAGCAGGGTGTTGTGTTGTTGTTTTTTAATCCTCCTTCCTGAGAATTTTTCTAAAATGATATCACCATAAAATCATAGTGACTGCTTAAATTTTTATGAGTTAGATATTTATTTTTCTGAGGGGTTTTTTCCCCCTTATAATTGTGAGCATCTATTTTGATTTCTTAGGCCTCTCTACCAATGATCAAAAGCCACACACACACATACAGCTCAAGTTTTCCCCAGAGGAGATGGTGATCAGGGAGATCTTTATGTGATACGGAACCTGCCATATATTTTCCTAACCACCCACAATAAAAATAATAAATGCAGCAATCAGTCTTCCTGCTTAGCACAGGCACATGCTGAGGGTGCCACGGAGAGGTTGGCAAACATCACTTGTGCAGTATACACAAAGAACCACACGGTGTTCTGGGCCTTACATTCATTTTCTTGTCCAATCTTTGCCACAGATATTATTCTCTTCATTTCACAACTGAAGAATCTTAAGTTTACAGCAGTTAAGTCTTACTCAAGGCCACACAGCCAGCACGTGGCAAGCCCAAGGAATAGAACCTTCATTTTCATCACTCCAAAACCTAGGAGCTCTCAATCACAACTTGCAAGTCCCTCATGAGACAAAGATTATAATTGGAAAGGAAAAGCATCCTTTCTGTCCTAAATTTTCCCAGGGCCACTTAGAAAAATAGTGGAGTTAAAGAAAATGAGGGCTAGAAATTAAAGAACTTATGGGAAACAGAGTTCCTCTATCTCTGCCTATGGACATTTTGGGAATGATTACTTGTTATCTTATGCACTGTGAAATGTTCAGGAATATCTCCAGCCACTACTAGATTCCAGCACCGACTCCTAGTTGAGCAACCCCCCCCTCAAATTACTTTGGACAATGTCACATGGCCTTTTAGGAACAAAGTCATTCCTGATGGGAGACAATGCACAGAGGTCACCGTTCTGCTCCATTTCTCCCCTGACCCAAAGGCTCCAAATGAAATCCAAGATTCAGGTAGAAGAAATCCAACCAAAAGTAAATGGAAGCCAGGCACCAGTGGCTCATACCCATCATCCTAGCTACTCAGGAGGTTAAGATCTGAGGGTGGCAGTTCAAAGTCAGCTCAGGCAGGAAAGTCCTGGAGACTCTTACCACCAATGTACCCTCAAAAAGCCAGAAGTAGAGTTGTGGCTCAAGAGCTACAGCCAGGAGCACAAAAGCTAAAAGACAGCTCTCAGGCCCTGAGTTCAAGTTCCCTTGCCCCCCCCTCAAAAAAAAAGCAGCTAGATACATACTAACACAAAAGAGGGGCTGGGACTCAAAGTGTTTACACACCATGAAGTTGAATGGAGTACAGAGCAGACGCCACTGCCAAAGTCAGTAAATGATAATTACTTTGCAGATGGCCTGGCTCACATTCTTCTGAGAAGCAGTCCGTGCGTTATCCCTCTTACAATGTCTGGCTTATGTCACACTGATGGGTGCTTTGCAGGCTTGCTCTGCATTTCTATCTTCCCAAAGAGCAGACATGGAAGCAGTAAGAGTCAGCGGAGGTGAACTTTTGAGGTCATTTGTCCTTCTGGTCAAGGTCTCTCGTGGCACAGAGATTATTCTTGTTCTACACAATATGCGACTGTCATTATTCCAAAAACTTTGGACCTACAA
Source organism: Perognathus longimembris pacificus (assembly GCF_023159225.1). Classification (NCBI taxonomy): domain Eukaryota; kingdom Metazoa; phylum Chordata; class Mammalia; order Rodentia; family Heteromyidae; genus Perognathus; species Perognathus longimembris. The sequence continues at coordinate 54,408,800 of NC_063170.1, forward strand.
TTATGCAAGTCATGAGGCTCCCCAAAGAAACTAAGCGCAACCATATACAAAAAGTACTTAGTGAAATCTCGAAATGTAAAGAAAGGTTCAAGCTAGAATTAGGACCCAGAAGAGACTAAGCGAATGAATGTTAACCTGAGTTTTGAGCTGTGCACACACAGCAGAGTAATTATGACACTGACATAATTTATTTGTTGGTCTTGGCACACTTCTATCTCCCCATTGCTGGCCCAGTGGAATTAACTGGTTCTTTCAACTCCAGTACAAGGCGATACCTAGGATGAATCCAAGCCATTTCATTAACAGTTGATAACAAGTAAAGAGGGAAGAAGGGGGCAGGAATGTTCTAAAATTCCAAAGGCATTTTCTTCAGAGCAACTCTGGTACAAGTCCATCTGCATTTCATTTTCTATTTCAAACAGGCGCAAAGACAATGGGCCCTTCAGAATGACACCCAACACTGAAAAGCTTTGTAGCTTGGTCTTTTCAGGGTGCTTTTGCCTCCTCCCATCATGGGATGTCACAAGAGGTGTGGTCCCCTTGTTGCCATGGTAACAGGATGCTACTGGTTTGGCTTCTAGCCACTAGGAGCCTGGAAAGAATATTCAACACCCCATGGATGCTTCCCCTTCGGCACTTTGTGGGGCCCAAACTGAACCAATGACAGGGGTTTTCTTCAGATGAACTAAAATCCATACCCAAGCTTGGCTTGGAGACTTCTCCCTGATATGGAGCTGAGCCACAGAATGAGTTATTTCAGGCAGAAACAGCCTCCTCCTAGCTCCAGACCTCTGTGCCCTTGCCAGATGACTCAATGGGTAACTCTCCATTTTCCTCCTCCTTGCTGATCTTTCTTCTCATGTTCAGGCCATGTGAGTGCTGACAAACATTTTTACAAGTTGGAGAGCAAGAAAAAACAACAACAACAACAAAAAAAAAAAAAACCCTCAACCAACCAAACAACCAAACAAAGCTGCTCATTCTCCCACTCTATCCTATGAAGCTTTATGTTAAGCAAGCCCTAAAAAAAAAAAAATGCAATAGTCACTGGTGGAAACAAGCACATGCTGAAACTTATCATTCATCCTCATTTAGGATCATGGTCTTTTTGAGTTTTATCAGTCAGTATGAGTCGTCAACTTTTTACCCTTGTGCTAGGCATTGTGGCTGAGATGCTGTGGTATTTGATGCATATGGGAGGCTGATAAACCCCAGGATTCAGGAGGTCAGTGGGTTTGAGTTTAAGAGCGAGTGTCAGTGGAACACAGTCCAGAAATCAAGAAGACATTTGAAGGACACTGGGACCCTTCATATCCATGGTTTCTACATCCATGGATTCAGTCAACTTCGGATCAAAAATATTCAGGAAAACCATTATGTTGGTACTGAACTGTGTTCATGACCATGTGTACAGTTTCTTCTTCTTGCTATTATTCTCTGAACAATACAGTGCAGCAACTATGTACTCAGTATTTGCAAGTTATCTAAAGATAATTGGAGAATGTATGTTGGTTATATGCAACTCCTAAGCCACTTTATATAAGAGACTTGAGCATCCATGAATTTAATACCTGAATCCATGGAGTTTAGACCAAAGGACTGGGGGAGTCTATGCAGACTTTTCCCCTGGCTATCCAAACAAAGGCCAAAGATGGAGCCCCTGAACTTCCCTCATTCAATCCCCTGCAGCCTAGCTTCCATAAAATAAACATTACCATCCAAAGAAACCTACAGCACTTTATCCTCCCTCTGCATAGCACATTTCATCTCCCCCACACAGAACCTACAATTTTTATCAATGCTTCTGTGATCTGAACCATGATCGGTTTTCTTGCTGACTGCATTTCCTGTGTGCCCTCACTTCAGCCCAGCCCTCTGACTTTGCTTTTCATTAAAAGCAAAGTTCAAGCTCTTCTTGTCTTCATTCAAATGTCAACTTCTCAAGGAAGCCTTTGCTGACCAACCAATAAACCTCGGCCCAAGCTCCTCCCAGGTTATTCTCTTACCTTACTCACCCTGACTTGGTTTCTTGACTCACTGAACCTTAAGCATCAGTCTGTTGATTTGGTTTTGCCCCTCAGAAAGGTCAGCTGTTGAGAAGCTCAAAGAAGGCTGCTTCTTTTTTTTTTTGCTAGTCTTGGAGCTTTGAACTCAGGGCCTGAGCACTGTCCCTGGCTTCTTTTTGCTCACGGCTACCACTCAACCACTTGAGCCACAGCACCACTTCTGATTTTTTCTATATATGTGGTGCTGAGGAATCAAACCCAGGGTTTCATGTATGTGAGGCAAATGCCACTAGGCCACCTTCCCAGGCCCAAGAAGTCTTCTTGGAGTAGGTAGTTTTTAAACCAAAACTTCAGTGGCCCCTGAATATCATACAGGATGAAGCCTAAGGTACAGAGCTCTCATCAGTACAGAACCACAAAGTCCCTGAGACAGGACCAAGGCCTGGCAAATCTGAAAAACAATAGAAACAATTATAGCCATTTTAAAATGCTGATTTCTCTTCTGCCTAGAAACAAACCAAACATGGTCTCTTTCTACTGCTCTTTATCATATTTGATAAGTTAGATGACATTTTTGTATTCTTACAGATTCATAAATTCTCTCCTCTCAGCATGGACCACTGCCATACAAAGATAGATGGGGCCAAAAGAAATTTTGTGAAAGACTATTTCTAGGGAGAGGATGCCAAGATTGCTCATCTATTCCTCCCTCTTTTAGCTCCTACAAGTCTTATCTGAGCTTGTGAAATGCCTTCTTTCAGCTTAATTCCATCTCTATCCTTTTTTGAAAATAAGGATTAAGTAAATGAAGTGTCATCGTGACCAAAAAAGACTGGTCTACGGAAAACAGTTTAAGGCTATCAAAAGAAGGGCAAAAGACTACGTATCAAGTCTGGATTTCTGAATGCATTTTCTTTTAATAGGGAGAAGTAGGATTAAAGTTATGAACTCAGAAACTGCCTATGAAATGCCCACACCAAAGTGTAGGTTGGAGCAAGGGATTATCTACCAAGTAATACCTTTGGAGTAGGTAAGAGAATTTGGTTCAGATATTTATGATTGAATTAGTCCCCAAATTTTGAGTTGGCCAAGATTTTAAAGCAAAGTTTTGATCTCTCTGTAGGCCCCAGTATGAGGAGCCCATTCATTCATCACCGATCATCCCAAGATGATGGTGAAAGGATCTGCTACCTCACCCACCAATGTGGGAATCGAAACTTCATTTTGCTGAAAATTATATTAAGTATCTGCTAGGAAGCAGGCTGTGCTTCACTGATTATACTTTCCTTGTATTCAGTGGTTCTTAAGAGAGGCTGTTAGACTTCAGCTGGACTTGAGACATACTCCAAAAAAATTAATATATTGTTTTCATGATACAAACTATAAAAATTAAAGCCCAATATAATTCTTGCCTAGTGGTCTTGTGCTAGTTGAGACTGAGTGATCTGCTTCTTAATTGTCCATCAGCCCTAGAGATGAATGAGCTTCCAGCTGCTATCTCCATTTCCATGTGGTCTCAAAGTCTCCCATTCGCCTCTTTCTCCATTATCTTATAACTAATTCTCTATATCTCAGCTTCTCAATGTTAGCTACAAAGAGTGACTTCTGTCTTTCTGATTAGATCCTGATGGATACAGAAACCACACACAATATTTTCCAAGTCATCATTAAAGGAGGTAGAGCCCAGCACAGAGCTCAAGTCTATCTGCATGCAACAGCTATACTGAGCAATTTGCTGCTCACATAAATTAACTCAGTCAGTACATGTCACCACCAGAGAGCCTACCATATGCTAAGGCAGTTGACTAGAACGGGATAAATCAGGTTCTGAAAGTTAAAAAATATATACATAGTTGCTGACTAGAACTTTACATGAGCTCCTGGTTAAGACCTTGTGGTTATAGATGAAAGGTGTTAAGAGGGATTTCTTTCCCCAAAGTCAGCCTGGCTTGCTTCTCTTCCTGCCTTTCCAAGCTGCTCACTGGAATAGCAGAGAAGCCAAGTGGGCTGAGGGATAGTCAGAAATATTAAAACTCTACAATTCCCACTGCCGTATGGAATAAATATATCTTGCCTGCTCACACTAATGTGTATTCCTGTTTGGCTGAGCCATCCCTATGTTGATCTCACCCCCTGGAGATGCATTGGCAGTATGTCTGGTCCTAAGACCAAAAACGTTGTCATGAAATTTGTTTTATTGTTTCTTGTACCTGTAGCTGGTAATGCCAAATGAGATCATGAAATGTATCTTGTTTTTCTCTTTTCTTCTTAGTTGGGGGAAAAAGGACTCAGAAAATCTATTTTAGACCCTCCATTCCTTCCTGAATCTTGTTATCAGAGGAAGAATAGCAATATGACAGCAACTCAGCTAGGAATTATGGAAAGGTTGAGCAGAGCCGTTTTAAAGACTGTAGGGTTTAGGTATATCTAAAAGCTATCTGGTGAAGCACATATAAAAGGGTTTGTGTTTTATGTGTAGGACAAAATACCTCAGATTTTAAGGTCTGTACATTTTGATACATGCTCCTAAATACATGTAACTCTGTATCCAATGTAGTCCACAAAAAGAAATTAAAGAGCAAAGAGATGTCATGACTTGCACAAATGGATGATCAGGTGTTTTCTAAATAGCTAATGAAAGTGGCCATTAAGTTTTTCTCAGAGAGAAAAAGATGGCTATTTCCCTTGGTGTTGCTAATTGAATATTTTGAAGTATTTATGTATATGCACACATACACATACATATGCATGCATTCACACACACAAACACACGCACAGAAACACACACACACTACCACCACCACCACCACCAATTATAAGTTTAGAAAAAGGAAACATGCTACAAATGATGGCATGGGAGAAGATTGGACAAAGGTACACAGCAAAAAAAGCAACTCTACTGCTTAGAATGTTTTCCCCCAGTAAAATGAAGATTTATAGAAGGAAACAAACCTTTGAGACAGCTAAAATCACAAAGTATCTCAAATCACAAGACATATAATGGCTTATGACTCAGCAAATACACTAGTTTCTTCCTCACCAGGATTACTGAAGTCAATAAATAAGTAGCAAACATCTGGGATTATCAGTTATCAATGTTATGTCAGAAACTTTTGGGGGATTTAGGGTACTAAGAAGATAGACTTCATTTTTTCTGTTGTTTTGGAATTTTGTGTATAGTGAGAGTCAGAAATCTAGTTTTAGTTTTCTACATATACATATCTAATTTTCCAAAACTACTCATTGAAGAGGCAGCCTTTTCTTCAATGTATTTTTTTGTCATCTTTGAAATAAAAACTAGATGACTTTAGCCATATGTGTTTATTTCTGAGTCTTCTATTCCACTTATCTAGGTGTCTGTTTTTTTGTGACAGTACCAAGCTGTTTTTGTTACCGTTGTTCTGTAGTATACTCTGAAATCTAGTATGTGAATAAAGCCTTGCTCATTTTGCTCAAGATTATTTTGGCTTGGAGTATTCAGGGCATTTTAAGCTACCATTTGAATTTTGGGATTGTTTCCTTTTCTGAAAGTTTCATGAAAAGTGACATTGGAATTTTGGTGTGGACTATTTTAAATCTGTAGATGTTTCTAATACCACAGATATTGTCATATTATTTTTGCCACTCAAGGAACACGGGAGGTCTACCAATGCCTTTTTCGGTGTTTTATAATTTTCATTGTAGATGTCTTTTGGCTCCTTACTTAGGTTTGTTCTTAGGTTTTGTCATTGTTGTTGTTTTTAATCTATTGTATATGCAATTGTTTTCCTGATTTCTTTCTCAGCCTGTTCATTACTGATACATAGAAAATTTACTGATTTTGTATGATATTTGCTGAGGAGTAAAAAATCTAATAGGGTTTTTTGTGGAATCTTCAGCTACTTTAAGAAGAGTATTGTCTAATTTGCAAATATGGATAATTAGATTTTTCCCTTTCCTAATTGTATCTTTAAAGAAAAAACAGTATTTCCCTTACCTTATTGCTCCGGCTAGGAATTCAAATTCAGTATTGAATGTGAATGGAACAAGTGAACACTCATATCTCATTCCTAATCTGAGAAGAAATATTTTCCATTTTCTCCCTTTCAGTAGAATGTTGGCTATAGGTTTGTCATATATAGACTTTATTGTGATAAAGTACATTCCTTCTATTCCTAGTTTCTTTGTGACTCTTATCCTGAAGGCATGTTGAATTTTTTCAAGTATTTACTGTAACTTTATGCCACTAAGTTTGATGTAATACAGCAATAAACATTCATGTTATTCAGCAAAATAATCGTTCTACTTAGCAGAGCTACGGTACTTTTAGCTGCTTGAGAATTGTTGGCTGTTGGGAACTCTTCCCTTCATGCAATCATATGACCTTCCCAGGTCACCTGACACTTGGGCAGAAACTCAAATCTAATCTTGCCAATCAGAGTATCCTACTGTAGATATCATAAGCGGTCCAAGAAAGGATTCCCATTTTCCAGAGGGTCAATCAGAATCTTGAGAAGCTCAATGTATATTCTAGAGAAAGAAGATGCTGACCTTTTTCTCTCTATTCTTGAGTTCGGGAAAGAGCATTGATCTTGAAATCAAGGCAGAAAAAGAGGGAGTGCCAAGCCAAACATAAATACAGAAAGCTGTAAATAGGGACAAATTACGTAATTATGACACCAGTGTTGAATTCTTGTATCTGGTCATGCTAAGGCCAAGATAAACACATATGGACTTTTCATAGACATGAGTTAGATAGTATGATTTCTTTTTTCCTTAAGCAAACTTGAGTTTAATTACTTCTTTCACTTACAGATTGAGTTCTAACTTGGTAAGTTTTTAGAACAGAAGAACCAAAAAAAAAAAAAACCCAAAGAGCTGAATATAAATTTGCTAGATATAAATTTTAAGATTCTAATTATTCATACAAATTTTACACACTGACCAAGACTGGTGGCTCTTGACTATAATCCTAGCTACTCAGGAGGCTGAGATCTAAGGACTGCAATTCAAAGCTAGTCCAGGCAGGAATCTCCAATTAACCACAAATAGAGTGCTAATCTTGAGCAAAAGAAGCTTAGGAACAGCTCCCAAGCCCCGAGTTCAGGCCCTAGGATGGTCACAAAAATAAAACAAATGTTATACAACAATGTAAAAAAGCATGCAAAACATGTTGAACTGAAAACAAAGGAATCCAAAGTATAAAATGGAGAGGTGAAAAACAAAGATTGGAATTTGACTGAATTATTGTATTACATTAAGATGTAAGTATTTCATAAAGTTCTAAAACTTGGAGGTTTACTGCATTTATTACCTCTGGCTTTCTTTTCTTCAAACATCTTAAGAGGAGCTTAGCTGGGGGGACTGTCTCAGCATTTCTTAAGGCCAATCAAGGTTTCAGTCAGGGATGAAGTTTCACTTGAAAGTTTAACTGAAGAAGGGGATCCGCTCCCAATCTCAACCTCACTGTTGGCAGGAATCATACCCCTTGGACTATGGAATCCATTCTGCTTCCTTGTGGGGTGCTGGCAAGAGAACACGCCTGGTCTCTTACCACACAAAACTCTCTGAAGGATAGCTCACATCACAGAAGCTAGCTAATATCAGGACCAGCAGAGAAGAGGATGAGAATGGGGGCAAGACAGAAGCCACAGTCTTTTACAACCCAACCCTGGAAGTGACAACGCTTCACTTCGTCCTATGCTAGTCCACAGAAAGTCACTGGGTCCATTCCATTTTTCAATGGGAGATGGTTACACAAGTCCATGAGTGCTGAGAGGCACAGTATTATTATTCAGTGCCATTCTACACGTTGTCTTGCTTTCCTTGCAGAGTAGTCTTAGTCACCGGGCTTTCACATACTCAAAGGTCAACCTTAAAGATAGAAGTATCTGGGGCTGGGGATATAGCCTAGTGGCAAGAGTGCCTGCCTCGGATACAGAGGCCCTAGGTTCGATTCCCCAGCACCACATATACAGAAAATGGCCAGAGGTGGCGCTGTGGCTCAAGTGGCAGAGTGCTAGCCTTGAGCGGGAAGAAGCCAGGGACAGTGCTCAGGCCCTGAGTCCAAGGCCCAGGACTGGCCAAAAAAAAAAAAGATAGAAGTATCTAATAATTGTGTTGATAGCACAGGAATTGAGGGGGTAGAAAAGTTATTTTAGCAATTATTTTCCAAATCACAAGCAGTTCTAAACTCTCAATGCAATAGGAGATAATGGACAACAGCCACAAAGTAGAAACTAAATTTGTTCCATTTGCCTAGGAAGCATACTCTTTGTACTTAGCTTATTGGCATACAGTTGAGGAATGTGAGTAGTGGATCGAGATGATGATGGCACTAGATTTTCTTCAATGATCATACATGCCAGCATAAGAAAACAAGAGGTACAACTTTCTCTTAAGGACAATTAGCTTTAGCCCAAAGTTTACTCATCTAAGTCACTAAGGGCCCTCTTACCTGTATCCACTATTAAAGGTATACATGTACTTGGGCCTGTAGGGGAATGAGGAGAATGCTATGAGTAATCCAGTTATCAGAAGAACTAGCCCCTCTATTTCTGAAGAACATTTATGATGCTTCTTGCTAATCACTAATTGCTCCATAAAATTCTCTTTGGCTATTGTAAACATACTGCTCTAAGTAAATGAGTCCATAAAACCAGTGCCGCTAGAACTGCTCTTCATGAAGCTTTGTATTTGGAACAAGAATAAAGAAAGCATTTACATAAAAACTATTGAATGTAGAATATTAGAGGACAGTTCAGACTCCAGGTCGCCTGGATTCTTAAAATGCTTTCACTTCTTTTTAGACATGGAAGGAGCTGGGATTTTTTTTTTTTAGGTGTTTCTGTTTTCTTTACATGGTACCTCTTTTTAGAAATTTGAACTCAAGACCTCACTCTTTCTAGGCTGGCACTCTACCACTTAATCCACACTTCCAGCCCTGCTTTGCACTGGTTATTTTGCTGGTTATTTATCAGATAGAATCTCATAAACTTTTCCTCCAGGGCTGACTACAAATGTGATCTTCTAGATCTCAACCTCCTCAGTAGTGATTTTTAGACTTTTTTTTACAAATCATTTTATGGCATGTTTACTACTTACTCCTAAACATTTGCTTCCATCTTCTTGAAGAATCATAGGGCAGTAGTAACACCCTGAATCTCTTGTATGCAGAGTACCCTTCAAGGAAGGCCAAGGTAGTGGATAAAATGGCAGCAGGCCATTGGTTCAGGCAATAAGAAAACTTTCTCAGCTTGATTCAAGTTATGTAAGTGGCAACTTCACACAAGAACACAAAGCAATGTACCATTCAGTTATTTATCCAGGACACAGAGACTTAGGAGAAAGATTGTGTGTCAGCACAGAGCTCTACTGCAAAACTATTTTTCATCACCAAAGTACTAACATAAAAACTGACACTTTTGGGTTGGTTCTGTCTGACCTTCAAGATTGTAGTCAGCCTTCCATAATGCTATTTCAATGCTATAAAAATCTGAACACAAAGTTTAAGGCTTGGAGTTTTCTACAAGAAACAGCTCTAAAGTTCTTCTACCTATTCCTTCGACCCAAGGAATGGAAGTGAAGGAGGAAGGGAACCGGGTCTCCTCTCAATTGTCTCACTTAATATTGTCCATGAAAAACATCTCATGAGGTTGGAAGGCTGAGCTAGTTAGAGCAGATCGGATGGCTAAAGGATGCGATTGGATATATTCCTGTAGAAAGTCCAAAATAGAAATACAATAGTCCTTGAAGCCATCATGAAGTGATATATTAGTTGATATTCCTAGAAGCCACTGTAGTACATTAGTGGATATTTAACATACGTCCATATAATTGTGACAGGAGACATGATTGCCAAAAGCATAGGTTATTTTGTTAATTAGTCCGTTCTTGGTGAGACTGGGGATTGAATTCAGGGCCTATCATTCATTAGGCAAGAATTCTACCACTTGAGCTATGCTCACAGTCCATTTTGTTTTATTATTTTATTATTTATTATTATTTTTTGTCTGGGGCTATTCTCAGATGGCAATCCTCCTATGTCTTCTTCCCGACCTGAGATTACAGGCGGAAGCCACTGTGCCAAGTGCTGAAAGTTGGTTCGCAATAGATCCTCCAACTTAAATGACAGTTTTATACTTCTAAGTGACTCATGTGAATCCTCTATTTTGTCTTTTCTGGACCCTGGACCTTTGCCCTCATGGGTGGTTCTCAGTTATGATGTATTGATAATTTCCTATATAGATTCAAATTAACTTTAATACTTTTATCCAAAACCCTAGATTAGACATTAAAATTATCTTCAAATATTCCATTCTCCTACTTAGAGTCAGACACACAATTTGGGAAGAAATACTTCAGTATCATAACTCTAATTCTGGGTTAGTGGTACTGAGATGACCAATCTTCCACTTATTGTGGGAGGCAGTTTGGTAGCTCACAGACAAGTTCCACTGTGAAAGCCTAAATTGTCACCGTATTCTGCCTCTTACTCTCTCTGTCCTTCATCTTCTTCAACTCTATAATGGGGGAAGGGCATGGTGACAATAGTACTTGACTTAAGATCATGTTGTAAGGGTTAACTGAAGAGATCTAATTAAAACACTTTTATCAATGCATGTAGTTGGGTTCAAGGGGGCTGGGTTATTATGGGGCTCCACATAAGGCAAGAAATATGATGAAAGTGATACCAAATTGTGGGAAGAGTGAGTTTTGAATTGAAAAAACAGAGGGGGGGAGAAAAAGAAAGAGAGAGAGAGAGAGAAAGAGAGAGAGAGACTAACAGAGTGAAGTTTCCAATAGGCATGGGTGCTTGGATAGGCAATGCTTTGGTTTGGATGTGGATGGTCCTCCAATGCATGCTCTCTGGTCTATAGCACTAATGAGAAGGTGTGGAGCCTTGAGGAGGAGTATGAGGATTTCAGGTCATGAGGATAGGCCCTTGAAGGGTACTGTGGGGCTGGACATCTTCCTCTGTCTCTCCCAAGCCATTTTGCAACAGATCATGGACTGGAACCTCCAAAACTGTGCTCCAAATCAAACCTTTTCTCCTTGCAAGTTGATTCTCTCTGCTAGTTGTTACAGTGACAGAAAGCTGAGTGACACAGGCAAGTATCTGGGCAATGCGCTGGGTGTCCTAGGACAGGATTAGAACTTGGGCAGGGAGGAGTCATTGTCACAGGATGTTGAATTACTCTTCTCCAAACTCTAGGGATATGGAGAGGTTGTCACAAAGCCCTACTTCTACTTCTGGAAAATGAGAATTCCCACATGCAGCCCTGTAGTTTTCCCAAGGGGAGAAGCAGAAGCCCCCAAAAAGGAAGAAATAATTCACCTGAAGTTATGCAACTGATTTGTGGTGGAAATATAGTACTAGAAAGATGACCAAGCTAGCATTTCTTAACCCACCAGCCAGGTTTCTTATTAGCTTCTATTATAATATGATCATGAAAACATTCAAGGTAACATGACCTACAAGACAACTTGGCTCCATGTAAGCTTCTGCTACTAAGAAGGCAAATGAGTCCTTCTGCATCAGTGAGAAAGATAGAGAGAAATTATTACTGTGCTAAAACGGAATCCCCCCCTGGCTGGGGATATAGCCTAGTGGCAAGAGTGCCTGCCTCGGATACACGAGGCCCTAGGTTCAAGTCCCCAGCACCACATATAGAGAAAATGGCCAGAAGCGGCGCTGTGGCTCAAGTGGCGGAGTGCTAGCCTTGAGCAGGAAGAAGCCAGGGACAGTGCTCAGGCCCTGAGTCCAAGGCCCAGGACTGGCCAAAAATAAATAAATAAATAAATAAATAAATAAATAAATAAATAAATAAATAAATAAATAAATAAATAAATAAATAAATAAATAAATAAATAAAATAAAATAAAACGGAATCCCCCACTAGAATGTACCTTCATGAGGACACAAGTCTACACATAAAACACAAAAGCATAGAATACATGCTGGTCGCTGTCAGGATAGGGAAGGCCGAGGTCCTGAGGAAGGGCAATGGTCCCAATCCAACTAGCACGAAAGGTGTTCTCACTCTTAAAGTGACTGTTTTGACCTTTATGATTGCCATGAGATCTGGGACACAATGATCCACATTTCAACTCTCTTCTACTTACTAACTTTGTGACCTGGGCTAGTTACTTCAACTCTCAGAGCTCCAGATTCTGCTTATATAAACAGAAGATAATAACATCTGACTTGCAGAGCTGTTTTCAGGAGACACTAGGGAGAAATTGTTGACCATGTCCAGCAGAATGCCCGACCTGCGTGCGGTACTTGGCACTGACTTTCCCAATTCAGGTATATCCAGAGATTCTCATTTTCTAGAAAAGCAATGATCATCTCTTTCTGCAACAGGCCTTTCCTAATTGGGCTCTTGATCTGGTTTGTTTTAATGATTTTTTTTCCAAATTAAATAGAGCTAGGAGCTGGTTTAGATTACAGGGTCACTGCAAACTAACAGAGACAGTAGATATGACCTATTTTTAAGCTGCCACAGCATAATTGGGAATACTTGCTTCGTCTTGGGAATGAGCCAGAGCTGTAAGCCTCCTTTCTTGTTCTGTGGGTTGTATTAACCAAGGGCGCCACGTTGACAGCTCAGAGACTTTGGCTCAGGCTTGAGAGCTTCCCCTTCTCTGACCTTCCTAAAGGTCCCTCTGCAGAATATTGCATTGTATGCTGCCCAGGATTACTGAAATTTCCTCTTCTTAGGTAGTTTTAGCTGCAAAACAGGATCATCATGAATGCATATTGATGCAACCTCTAATGCCATCTGTTGGTGGTGGGTAGACTTGATATGCCTCTGACTCAGTGCATGGCTTTGTTGGATTCTGTACCAATTTGTGACACACTGTCTCCAAATACTATTCTTAACCTATCTTACAAGAAATACAAACAGATTGAAAGAAGCTAATTCCAGACAGTAATTCAAATCCACATGAACAACAGGGTGAAAAAAGTAAAGACCATTACATGTTTATAAAAAGAGTGTGAGCTAGACGCTGGTGGCTCATGCCTGGAATCCTAGCTACTCAGGAGGCTGAGGTCAGAGGATCACAGTTCAAACCCAGCCCAGGCAGGAAAGTCCATGATACTTCTCTCTCCAATTAACCCCCAGAAAACTGAAAGTGAAGTTGTGGCTCAAAAAAAGAGTGATAGAGTGCTAGCCATGAAGGAAAATTGCTCAGGGACACCACCCAGGCCCTGAGTTCAAACCCTACAACCAAACCAAACAAAAACAAAAGACAGCATGAGTATTTATTCTCTTTTTATAGTTTTAAAGCAATTTACAAACATGCATACTTAATTGTACCAACGTAGGTATGAGTCACAGAAGTATAGGTATTTAGCAATAATAGCACAGAGATGGTAGGTCAGAGCAAAGTTGTATCAGAGAAAACAAATGGCCATTTAGATCCACAGAAACCAAATGAGAAGGCACAGAATTGACAAATAGGAAGATTAATGTAACCTACTCTTAATAGAGTTTATTTACTTGCTCCCCTTTCTACGCTCAGCCTCTTTAATACACATAAAACTACATAAAGCAATAATTACAAAAGGCATTGTTGGGCTTGTCACATATAACAGCCTGTTATATAGAAATATACATGAATTTTCTAGATAGACAGATACAACAATAACAGCATAAAATGGTCATTGATATATCTAGGAATTATGTCCTAAATCTCACTAGAAATAAGCTATGTAAATATGAAGTCAATTCTGCTGATTTTACATAATGTGAGTAGCCCCACAGGAAATACTAAGAAAATAATTTTAAAATAGTGGAAAGATTATTATAGAATTTAAAATAGCATAGTAGGCAATATTCAGTTAATGTAAAAAATAGTAAAGAAAAAAATGGTAAAGAAGAAATAGAAAAATAAAAAATACATAATCCATATAGAAATAAAAAGAAAAATTATATCCATAAATCTAGCTACCTCATGATAGCATTAAGTATAAATGCATTAAGCAATCCACTCAAGAACCAATTATATAATTCTGCTTGAATCATAGTTGATATTCAAAGATGGAATACATACAAAGTAAAAAATAGAAAAATATATATGACTATATAATATTAGACAAACACTTCAGTACAAATAGTGTTACTGCATTTTAAAGTTTTAAAGAGAAACATTTAACCCTAACAATAGCAATAGCAGCACAAGTCCAGTCACATAAGATAACAAACACATACATCTGAAAAATAGAGCCCTCAAATAGTTGAGTGCTTGCAAGTGCAAGGCTCTGAGTTCAAATCCCAGCACTATCAAAACATAAAAATGTTATAAAAGAAACAGAAAACAAATACAAAAGCAAAATGGATAAAGTTAAGAAGAGATAGATTGGCTGGGGATATGGCCTAGTGGCAAGAGTGCTTGCCTCCTATACATGAGGCCCTGGGTTCGATTCCCCAGCACCACATATACAGAAAATGGCCAGAAGTGGTGCTGTGGCTCAAGCAGCAGAGTGCTAGCCTTGAGCAAGAAGAAGCCAGGGACAGTGCTCAGACCCTGAGTCCAAGCCCCAGGACTGGCCAAAAAAAAAAAAAGAAGAGATAGATTAACTCTACAGGAATAGTTTAAAATTTTAATATCCACACTATGAAATGCTTCTCAGTAAGCTTGAAAATATTTAAATCATCTCAAGTATATTTACTGACAATGGAATGAAGCTAGGTATAGTTATAGAAAATTTGGCAAATACACAAATATGTGGAAACTAAAAACACAATCCTATGTAATCAATGGATCAAGGGAAAAATCACTATGGAAACTAGAAAACACTTGTTAATGAATGAAATGAAGACATCATACAGTGAAAATCAAGAGGTACAGTTAAAGCATTTAGTACAGGAAACGTTATAGCTGTAAATACCTATATTTGAAGACTCAAAATCACTAATGGCACACCTTAGAAAAAGAGACTAAACAAAATACAAGCAAGGAGGTGGGAAAAAGCAAAGAAATCAAACTAAAATAAATGAAACAAAGAACAGAAAACAATAGAGAATGTCTATGAAAACAAATAAAAACACTAATAATTTTTCATCTCCTGCTACACATATATAACCATACACCGACACATTCTCTTCTTACTGAATCAAAACTGTAATTGTGACTTATACTAATCCACCACATAAGGCAGACATAGTCCTCAGAATGGTCACTACATTACACAAGTACCAGACAGTCTGGTATAAGTGCAGCCTTACAGAAACGCCCAGGAGGAAGAGAAGGTGGGAGATGAATAACCAAGACTTCCTGAGACAACAGCCATGTAAGAGAAGATCTGCTTGAGAATTCCAACCTAAGCTAGCCATCAACTGGAGATAAATTTATGAGATATCTTAGCCACCACCATGACGAACAGAAGACTCATCCAGTCAACCCACAGAGAAGTTAGACCTAAAATACAGACATACAAAAGCACATCCAGGACCATCTACATACAGCGATGTTCAAACTGACTATAGTGTAGCATCTACTGCAGTGGATTCCCCTGGTGTAACTCCTTTGAAAATTAAAAAACATTTTAAGAAAATGAATACAAGAATGTTGAATCATACCTTGTCTAGAGGGAGTAGGGGGCTCAGGTGGAAGGTATCTAATGGAAAGAGGAACAGTGAGTGAATACAATCACTCAATGAATATATGTGAAAATTGAGCTAGAAGCTAGGAAACAGGTAGGATGGGATAGATGGGGGGGAAGAGAATGATGGAAGTGATGATACAGATTAAGATGCACTGTACAGAAACATAGACATGGTCAATGGAAACACCCTTATACAACTATTTGAAGGTAACTTTTAAAATTTTTATTATCAAGGTGATGTACAGAGGGGTTATAGTTACATACATAAGGTAGTGAGTACATTTCTTGTCAAACTTGTTACCTCCTCCCTCATTTTTCTCCTACCTTCCTTCTTTTCCAACTCCCCCCTCCCACCTTGAAGAAATTGTTTTTTATTTTGACTGAACCAAGAAAATGCTCTAAAAAGCTGAATATGCCCTGAATCCACATGGTGCTATTTCTTCCTTAGCCAGGATTCAGGTTTTCAGAAAATCAAGTATGCCCATTAGCAAATACCCCAAGCAATTTACTAGCAAAAATCTTGCTTCCTAAGGCCTTATTCTTTGTTAGTCTAGGGTCTTAGTTCCAAATAGAAGAATATTTTCAGTAGGAGAAAGAAAAATTAGTCTACTAACCTAGAAATTAAGATTGCCACCCAAACACTTTGGTCTTCTAATGCCTCTCAATTAGTGAGTGAAGAAGAGAGCAACCATGCTGACTGGGGTGATGAATCCCAATTGCCAAGGAAAAATTGGATGACTCTCCACAAAAGAGATGAGAAATAGCACAAATGGAAGACAGAAGATCACAAGGCAGCCAAGGCCCTGTGATTCATGTTAACAACTCAGTTACAGGAACACAAAGAATCCCCAGATCCTTCAGGATGGAAGCTTGGCACCCCTACCTAGATAAAGACATAACCAGTGCCCATTGAGGGTAAATGGAATATAGAATGAATAGTAGAAAAAGATGGCTTACAAAATCCAGCTAGGACTCTCAGACTAATTATAGAAAAGAAAGCTAACATTTTGAATGTTTCTTCAATTTATTATGAGCTTTTATGTTCATTAACACCTGTGCATATAGCTGTGAAATATATACATACCCTAATACCGTTGTTTTCTTCCTTCTTGTATCTCCTTACTACATAATGTAGGATGGATTGCCTTTACCTTGTAATATTTTGTAAGTTAATAAGGCTTTATAATATTTTCAGTATTGTTAACTTTATAGCATGGTATTTAAATTACAGGATGCTAACTTTATAGCATAGTATTTGAATTATAGAATAGCAAAGAGAAGAAGAGTGGATACCATCCAAGAACTGGACATCCTCTTCTAGGGAAAGAGGAAGAATTTTTGTTGTTGTATTCAAGACATCCGTATCACTTTAGGCCTCAGTATGGTGCTGTTACTGTCTTTACCTGCACATTGCACTTGGCTCAAGGAAATGTACGTGATGCCAAGTTATAAGGGGTCAGTGCTGATGATCATTCTATGCCATAATTTGGCTTGCACCCAGTACCTGCTATTTGCTTAAACACCAGTCTAGATGTTCCATGGGGTTATTTTTAGGTACCATTAGCATATAAATGAGTAGGCTTTAATTAAAGAAGGTTATTCTCTGTGGCATCTGTGGGCCTCATCCAATCATCTGGAAATCTCAAGAGAAAATGAAAATAGTCCACTGCAGAAAAAGTGATTCTGCCACCAGTCTGTCTTTAGACTTGACACACAGATCATCTCCGCCCTGACTCTCTAGTCAGTCCGACTTCGCTGAACATTTTTGGTTTGCCAGCTCTCACAAGGGTGTGAGCCAATTCCTTGAAATTAATGTAGAGAGAGAAATGATAGACAGATATTATGATATGCACTAGACACATGTGTGTTAACACATGTTATTTATTCTGTTTCTCTGAAGAAGCCTAACTTAATATAGGACTACACTTCCTGTGCCTCAGCTGTATTTTCTGTGCAATAAACAGTGGCACTGATGGTATTTTTGTGGGGGTTTGATGAGTTAATTCATACAAATTGCTTTAAAAGTACAGCCACATAGCCTAAGCATGTGTTGTATATACAGATCAACTTTGCTCTAGAATATTACATCAATACCAGGTCATTGATTGCTTCAAAGCACCTCATTGAAATCTGTCTCCCTCTTACACCTTGAGATGTAACACCCTGTAACACCTTGAGGAAAAAACTGGGTATTATTTGAATTTATACACTCATAGCATAGTAAATAGCAGATAGTCAATTATTTTTCAATGAACTTCGAAAGAATCTGCCTATGGCAGATACAGAAATCCACTAGCTTTGACTCCCCTCACATTAGACTGACATTTCTCATTATCACTGATGGCTAAACTTTGGTGATGCTGAAGAAAGCTTGGAAAGTAAATATTTCAGTAATATGTCACTAATCATAGGTTCCATAAACTGCCTTTCTATTCTTGTGCTAACATCTGTTAAGTAAAAATTCCAAAACAAGTCTTACTCATTATACAAAGAATTCACATATCAACATCAGTTATTACAGTGTCAGCTATCTGCAGGATAAAGGTGCTCAAGAACAAGAAAACAGCTCTCTCCATTTCCTTACTAATGGGGCAATGTCATTCTTTCTGATGGAAGAATATAACTCCATTCTGTATATGTACTACATCTTCTCAATCCATTCATCTACAGAGGAGCATCTGGGTTGGTTCTATATCTTAGATATGGTAAGTAATGCTAAAATGAATATTGTTGTGTTGGTAGCTTTAGTATTAAGTTGCATGGTTTCCCACATTTACAATAACTAGAATATGTCTATGGTATTCTGAGCAGGGGATCACAATAGCCCAATTGCCAAGTACATAGGACCATATGTAATGAAGTGTATCAAAATGAACTCCAAGAATTGGAAACCAAAGGTTCTTATTATATTCTGTTTGCACTTATTTTACTTTGTTTCTGTTTTAGTGTTAGGTACCCTTTGTCTTGTATATAAGTTTATCTGATCTGTGGAAGGGAAAAGTAATCACAGAAAACAGCAGGACAAAGACAAACTAATGCAACAATGACAGTCACTAGACACTGTGTTGGAAATGAACTTCACAACTTGGCGAGGAGGAGAATGGGGAGGAGTAAGTGTGAGAAAATGAGGGAGGAGGTAACAGTGTTCAAAAAGAAATGTACTCATTATCTTACTTATGTAACTGTAACCCCTCGTCCATCACCTTTACAATATTAAAAAAAAAAACAAGAAAATATGCAGATCTTCCAATTTCATCCATGTAACAAAGCCAAAGAAGCAGCAAGAAGCCAGAACACGATAGCCCTCTGTTACCATCCTTAAATTGATAGTTTCATAATCAGCGTGGTGACTACTTGACTTACTACAACCCAGGTTACCTGTTCTTAGTTGTTTGCTCTGCCTGCCAATTCCAGTACATTTGCTGAATTGATGCAAACCAGAAGACATGCAATCTATCCAGAATAATCAGCATTCTATTTTCATGGCCTAATTAGAGTCAATTGCTGGGGGTTTGCACAGACACTCTTTTAATTAGCATAATTAATACTAATAATGACAAGTAATTTTCTAGCCAACAAGGATGAAATCACTCAACACTTTAAACTGACACTTAATTCTCAGACAAGATTTTCAGCTCAACACTGATACTTCTCATGTCGTGTGGAAGATGGGAGCTTGGGAAACTCTCTTCATAGTGAGGGATAGAATGTCAGAATTCCAAAAGAAGCTCCAACCTAAGAATATCATGTACATTTAATCTCTTTTGAAGAGCTTGATATGCATTAAATTGGAAATGCATCCAAGATATATTGTTAGGTTGAGAATGGTAAGTTGTAGATAGTATTTACATTTTTGCTCTATGAAAATAACCACAAAAATTAAATGAGAAAAATATATTTCCTGGAAAAAAAATCCAGTCTGGAAAATAGAAGCTATCTATTCTGAAGAAATAAAACACACACACATACACACACACACACACACACACACACACACACACACACACACACAGTAAAAAATAGTAACAGAAATTGGTTTTGTGAGAATGTAGTTACATAGAAACTGAAAAAAAAAATCCCAACTATTTCCCCTCCCATAACTCTGCTGCTTGCTATATGATTTACCAACTCCTCCCACTGAGATGTAACATTCATTTACCTTCTCCTTGAATTTTGCCTTGCTTCATGATTTGCCTTAGCCACCCAAAGCAGTGGGCCTGAAGTTATATTCCTTACAAACTTCTTAGGGGCCTGCTAAGCCACCATAAAAACAAGCCTGAGGCTAGTCTGCAGGGGAGTAAGAATGGCAAACTGGTCACCCCAGTTGCCCACCTGACAGCCTATCTCACCACATTTCCAAAGGAGACTTTCCTACACCAGCCAGCACCAACCCAGCAGCTCACCATAGGCAAGTAAGCCATCTCTAGAGCAACCTGCTAAGCCTGGATCATGTCCACTGAACCAGGCAACCCACACTGAGAGGCCTTAGAAATACACACTATTCCAAGCCACTAGATCTGAATATGGTTTGTTATGCATTAATAGAGAACTGGTATTTGTGGACACTACTTAATAATCCCTTTCTATAATGTTACACATTCACAGTGAGCGTGTGTTGCCTTTTGAATCAGAAAGGAAAATGATCACTGAAAATACATCTTATCCTTTAAATAAATAAACCTACGTCCCAGAAGGGGACTATAATCCAGAGGATTGCATTCTAGTTTCAAGTAACAAAAATGGAATATAGAAGTTAAACAAATTAGACTGGGCAATTGTGAATCATGCCTGTAATCACAGTTACTCAGGAGTCAGAGGTAGGAGAATCTTGATCTGAGGCTAGGCAGGAAAAGGCACAAGACCCTCTGTGAAGAACAAATCAAAAGCAAAAGGGCTATGGGCATAGCTCAAATGGTAGAGTGCTTGCCCAGCAGGTTAAGCAAAAGCTAACTTACTACCTCATAAACCTCAGAGGGTAGTGGCATATTGTAGTTTGAGTTGTGTTTGATGGAGGAATAAAAGTCACATCTGCCTGGAGTAGGTCTTGTTCTCGTTTGGCGTCTTTTCCCTGCAGGTTTGGCTTCTCACGCAGGTACTGCCAGCAGTGAAAGAGGCTACACTTTTACAAATCTCCATTGCAAAGGAGAGCTCTTCTTTCCTACAAAATGCAGAAACGTCTCAGCCATCACTTTCTGTTGGGGATTTAGTTTGGCCTTAAGGGGAGAAGGGCGACAGAGCTCTCAAGACGCTGCCCTTCCCCTAGCCCTGGGGCAGTGTGGGAGGGAGCCCCTCCCACCTTCCAGCCTCAACCGGAAGAGAAGCAAGCGGTCTCCGCCTCTCGGCTCTGACACGTGTCTAATGGCAGAGGCCTGGCCCTTGGGGGATTGTGGTCCCCGCCCATAGAGGAAGTTTCATGACATCACCTGATGGGCAGCCCAGCTCAGCCAATCAGCTAGTCACCCCAAGTCCCTCTCCTTCTGCCTTTGTCACCGTAATAAATTCTTCTGCCCTCCCTCTGGACGGGTGAGACTTATGGACCATCAAATCGTCTCCCCGATGTCTCTCTCCGCTGCTGTTCCTGACATGTGAGGGGACCGGGGAGGGGGGTCTCGGCATTTCTCCTCATCTTAGCGTAATCCATAAGCACATGCTTTGTTTCTTCCGCGGGTGGGACGGATAAAGCCGAGTGTTCTTTCATAGTTTGGGATTCAGGCATCCCCCTGGGAGATAGGGTGAAGGGGGTCCCGAGCCCCCAACAACTTTCCTTGGCCCAGTTCTAGGACTCCATACTCATTTCTCATTCCACTGCTGTCTCTCTGGTTGGCCAGGCCAACTCAATCATTAGAACCTCCACCAGAGGCAGGGACTAGGCAGAGAAAGGACCATTACTCATGTGAGAATAAGTGTACTATTAATCACCTTAAGAAAGAGGATATGGGAGTCATGTGGAGGGGTAGGGGATGAGAACAGAGACTCAAGAATAAATGACCAAAGACATACAAGCAGTAAGTGGCCAGGTTGGAACTGACTCTTGGTTTTATGACTCCCACACGATACCCCCAAAATGATGTCCCGCTGTATGTGCACTACTCCCCTCACACTCTCCCTCATTTGGCATACAGTTGACAAAACTATAAACTGTTCTGCTGGTGTACAGCCTCATGACAAAATACTTTAACTAAAGCGAAGCAGCTGTTGCCTCTTACTGAGGAGCAATAAAGCCTGCAATCCCCTCTTTCAATATATGATTAAATATGTTATGTTTACAGGTTATAAATGTAGCCACACATAAATGGATACAATACAGGGATGGAGACAGGGGTGGAAACTTCATTATCACCTCACAGTCCATCTGCTCTCTAACCATGTTTTATGCAGTGAAAAAAAGAGGAGGAAAGGGGAAGCCATCGGTGGGATAAACTGAGACTATAAAACAAAAAGCTTTCAAGTGGCTTAAATGCTTAAATAATTTTCACACTGTTTTTTCTACATGTATATATAGATATAAATATATACATATAGATATAGTATAGATATGCATATATATCATATTTTTTCAACTTCTCACAGTAGTCTCCCAGATTCGCTTTAAAGGAAATCAGACCCAGAAAGATAAATCAACAAGCTCAAGTTCACTGTCAGGAGAAATGTGTATCTACTCTGATGTTGAAAACTGGAAAAGAATCTGAACCATGAAGTGGGAGGCAGAGACATTTTTCTTCCACAGATTTGACATCATATAGACAAAGGTGAGATATATTAGATCATATTTGATGCTTGCCCCAGCCTAAAATAAAGTGATCTCTTCTCACTATCCCTCTAGTCATTAATCATCAGCTTCCTGGTGGGATTTCTTCTCTTTGGTTTTGAAATAAGAATTTAATCCTTACACTTTTCTCGTACTTGTCATATTTTCCAAGTAGATGGCATAGCTTGGGGATGAGGGCTGTGTCCTAAGCCAGTGAAGAGTCAACTTGTCATGTGGGTCCTTTCCAGCCAAGGACTGCTAAGTGGTGGACTTGGAGACATTTGATACTAGGGCTCTGTGGAGAACAAGGATCAATGTCCATGGGAATGTTGGCCAAGGGTTTAACCATGTGGCATACATGGGAATGCAGCATCCAATTGGACTGACTCTACAGCTTCAAGGCTTTCATGAAAAATTAACATATTCTGAAGTCAGGGCCCAAAACTTTGTGCAGATTTGGATAAATAAAAGTTCAGTATGGATAATTAAAAATGACTGTGCATCAAAAAAAAAAGTTCAGTATGGAATGCACATGCTGGTGATCTTTGCAAAACTAGCTCCTTTTGTTTCCTGATTAGAGACCTACATGATCAGCGTAGTAAGTTTACATTAAAAAGAGCAAATTACAGTAGAATAAGATACAGTTGAGAGGCCAGTGCTTCATGCAGGTAATCCTAGCTATTTGGCAGGCTGAGAATGTGAAGATCATAGTTTGAGAGCATCCCAGGCTGAAAAGTTCATGAGACCCCTTCTCAACCCATAGCTGTGTATAGTGCACATG
This sequence comes from Perognathus longimembris pacificus, assembly GCF_023159225.1. NCBI lineage: Eukaryota > Metazoa > Chordata > Mammalia > Rodentia > Heteromyidae > Perognathus > Perognathus longimembris. The sequence goes on from NC_063170.1 coordinate 54,431,929, forward strand.
CTTGTGCCACTAGCTACATGGAAGTCTGAGACTGGGAAGATTGAGGTAGAAAAGTCCCCAGGACTCAGTCTCAGCTGATGGAATCCAAATGCAATGTGGTGCCCCTGCAATCTGAGTAACTACAGGAAGCCCAGAGGTAGATGGAGTATAGTCCAGGTATGCACCCGGACAGAAAAATGAGACCCTGACCTAAAAAGTGAGCCAGTAAAAATCAGGACTGGAGGTGTGGTTCTGTGGTATATCACACCAGCTTAGCAGTCATGAGGCCCTGAGTTCAAACCCCAGTACTACAAAATAAAGGGGATAAAACAGAATAAGAGCTGTAAAAGTTAGTTACATTAAATGAAGTATTTCAAAGATTCTGCTTCCAAGGTAGCAACACACGGGTGAATTCCACTCGAGAGTTTGCTGCCTTGCTTGCATAGTTGGAAAAATGATTTATCTTTTAAGAAGAGAAGAATAGTTAGATTGGATATATCTATGGAAATGTGATCTGAAACCAAATTGGGTGTTTTTTTCCCTTAGTGAATCAATAATTCACACTAAAGCCATTAGGTTACCTTTCTCCTTTATTGTCTTTAGCACTTTCAGCTCTGAAAGCTGGGAAGAAAAAGTGGCACTGTACTATTTCGTGGCTGGTAAGGCAGACTTCCATAGCTCCCTTGCTGGGGAGAAGATAGAGAGCTGGAACATTCTAGAAGTCATGTAAGGAAGGTCATCTGTATGAAAAGGAGAGTTTGGTTTTAGACAGAATGTGTATGGGGGGGGGGGAAGATCCCTAAGTTCACATGGATTTAAAGAGAAATTTTAAGGCAATTTTTGAATTATTTAATGTTCATCCATAAAATTCCCCGAGTATTTGCTAAAATCTCAGATGCCCACACCTACTAACCAAAATGGTAGAGTTGAGGGATGGAGGTCAGCAGAGATTGAGTAATTATAAAATGCTTCACAGACTGGTGGTATAGCTCAGTAATAGAATACTGATCTATCCACAGAGCCCTAGCTTTGATGCCTGGAACACAAAATTAAATAATTAATTTGTTCCCAGGTGATTCTAATACAATCTATAGGAAAACAATACCTCAAAAACAGTTGGAATTGGAGATTTCAGAATATAGCCATTTTCTTGGTCTTGATTTGAGCTCAAACTGAGTAAATTTTCCTATTGTCAGAGATATTTCTTCCCAGCCCCAAACAAACTATTGCATACTAACACTGTGTTCAACTATGTTATGAGACAACGATTTGCAATTCTTCACTGTTGGACACAGGGGCTCAGTGGTCCTCCACCTACATGCTCCAGAAATTTCTAGTGTCCTCTGCAGCTGATTGGCAAGTCTTGCAAACAGGAAATAGCCAAGTTTACTACCTTGTTTCAGTTGCAGCCAAGAGTAAAGCAATCATTTCTTTTGTTGTTTTTGTGGAATCTTTTTGTTTTGTTTTTGTCCTTAATGAAATTGCTCTAGGATGTGAAAAGAGACCGGGTCTGAATGACATTATTTGGGCAGAGGAAAGTCTGGTACTGGAGTTTGAACTCAGAGCTTTGTACTTTTGCTTGATTTTTTTTAACTCAACACTGGTGCTCTACATTTGAGCCACTCCTCTATTTCTGGTTCTTTGCTGGACAACTGGAGAACAGAATCTCACAGACTTTTCTGTCCAGGCAGATCTCAGCTTCCTAAGTAGCTAGGACCACAGGCCTGAGCTGTTGGTACCCAGCCTGAATGACATTTGAAACACCAAAAGCACCCTTTACTTGGAGATGCCTGGCTGGGCATTGTTTTTCTAGAGAAGAAGATATAATATGGCACAGTCAAACTTTAAGGAGCTCATGATGTGATGACAACATAATTTATCTCCCCAAAACAACAAGGGCAGTCTATAAGGTGCTGCATAAGCAAGGGCTAGACTGTGGAGGAAAGAATTTGGTAACCCTTGGTCTATATAATTAGAATAACCTTGCAGATAGCAAGTCACCTGCAATTTCTATCTTAAATGTTTCATTATGAGGCTGGAGGGCTTAAACCATTTTTGTTGGCTATTAGATTTGAGGAACTTTTCTGAAAGCCTTATGTAAGCCCTAAATCAATCAGAACTCTCTACATAAAAACCACTTGAAGAAGCAATTAGAATTCACCCTCCCCTTCTGCCAGTACTAATTTTTCACCCCGGCAATCCAACTGTAAATTGTCCTAAAGACATCACTTGCAAAATAGTTTGTCACATATAACAGAAAAGAGATTTTGATTGGTTACAACTAGCATCATTTTACTAAGTCATTTAAAAGTTTTGTCTTGTTCCAAGTACAGTATATGCATGTTCAGAGGTATCACACTGAAATCTCCTTGTACCACTAATGGATGCTAACTCAAAAATAAAAGAAAAGCTTAAATGTAGTAGAAGTGCTAGTATTTAAAATATAAGCTAGCCAGGCATCTGTGGCTTACACCTGTAATCCTAGCTACTCAGGAGGCTGGGATCTGAGTTTCAAGACTCAAACCTATCCCAGACTGGAAAGTCTCTGAGACTCTTAGCTTCAATCAACCACCAAAAAGTGAGAAGTGGATCTGTGGCTCAAGTGATAGAGGGCCAGCCTTGAACAAGAAAACCCCAAAAGAGACAGTGCCTAGACCCTCAGTCCAATCCTGAGTCCCAGCACAAAAATTAATTAAGTAACTAATTAATTATACTTTACAGAATGCTGCTGCTGTTCATATAAATACCTTTTTACATTAAATATAACTTTAGAATATTTTTATTACTGTAGAATTTTGCTAGGAATGGTGACTCATGCCTATAATTCTACATACTCAGGAGGCTGAGACCAAAGGATCACTGTTCTAGGCCATTCTGGGCCTACATGCAAGACACCATCTCCACCAATAGCTGAGTGTTGCAATGCACATCTGTCATCCCAGCTATGTGGAGGCTACAATTAGAAGAATAGGTGAATCACAGTTTCAAGCCAACCAAGGCAAGAAAGTTCCTGAGTCCCATTTTAATGGAAGAAGCTGGTGTGTACCTGCCTTCCCAGCTATAAGGGGAAAGGTAGAGTTGGAGGATCACAGACTAGGCAAGAGTCTGTGCAAAAAACAAAACAAAAAGGCTCCTATCTCAAAAACAGGTAGTGAAAAAAAGGGCTGAAATTGTGGCTCAGCAGTAAAATGCCTGCCTACCAAGCTTGAGATTCTGAGATTAAACCAAAACCCCAGTATTGTCCCCCCTAAATCTTTATACCTAGTATACTACCACCCAAAGAAAATTCTTCTTAACCATATATATAGTTATATATATATATATAACTTAAATATATATAACATATATATATATATTTATATATATATATCTTTCCAAATCTGTTCTCAAGTGTGTCACATGTAGACACATGGAGATATATTTATCTAATAAAAATAAAACAAAAATTTTATTAAATTACATATAATATTTTTACCAAATAGAGATCACTTTACAAATAAAGACCAGGTCACTTATTCTGTCCCTGTTTTTGTAAAAAAGAAACCAGGCTGCACTTTCCATACATCTTAGGATCTATTTCTCTGTCACTACAAGGGAAGATTTTTTTCTCCATATAAAAATGCCTATCTATAGTACCATTTTTAATAGACAACTTGAATTCTTTCATATAGATCTGTCATTATTCATTCAAATGATCCCCCATTGTAAGACATTCAGGATTTTTTCCCCATTAATTTTTGCTATTATATAAAACACAATGATGAGTATCAACATGAAAAAACATTTTACTTTCTCAGGGTAAATTTTTTTGATGTGGAATTTATGGGCCAGTGTATTTTGGTGATATCTACATAGAGCTATTGACAGAGTTCGTCTTGCTAGTCTTCTCTAAATACTAAAGGTCATCTGAGATAATGTAGGGGATGGCTATACCTTTAAGACCTGGGACTGTTGGCTGCTAGCCACTCCCACCTTCTCTCCGGGTCTGGAACCAGCCCCGCCTCTCCTCTGAACCAGCCCCGCCTCTCCTCTGCGAGCACATGTCTCTTAATGGCGCCAGCCTGAGCCGGGGACCGGTCCTTGGGGGACTGTGGTCTCCGCCTCTGCAGGAAGTTCGGTGACATCACTGTGATGGACAGTTCATTAGCCAATCGTTAATACTCAGTCCCTCCATTTCCTCCCTTGTCATTACTGTTATATAAACCCCTCCCCTGAATAAAACTTTTGGAAGCCGGTTGTCCATCAGATGGCTCCCCGAAATCTCCGTGTCCAGCATCTGCTCTTAAATGTAAGGGGGGCTGGGACAGGTGGTTTTGGCAACCCTACTTCTCAGCTTAGCCCCAACCAGGACACACTCTGCCCTCCCGCTGGCGGGAGTAGCGTGCAGAGCCGAGTGTCCCCCACAATTAAAGGCTTGGCATCTCCCCAAAGAAGACATAGAAATTTAGCCCGACAGGATAACACCCATTATAGTTCTAATCACATGACAGGAGGGAATCTTCTCCTATCTCAGGTGAGGTGGGAAGAGGTCGAAGAGGTGAAGAAGGGAGGACCCTTCCCAAACCCCTCCTTCTTTCCCTTAGCACATTCTAAGCATGCACTATGTGCATGCCGGACACTGGGTTAGGGGCTAGCAATCAATGTTTCCTAGCATTTAAAACAGAAGTGACAACAGTTTCTCAAAGATCATATTTACCAGGTTTGGTGTCTGCTCAGTGAGAATCATGAACAGGGTATTCTGAAAACACATGGGTCAAGGTGACAGGCTCTTCGAAGCTAGCATCATCACAGTGAAGGTCACCTATCCTGACTCAAAAGGGGTCAGAGGTAGGTGTCCAGGTCACAAGCAGATAGGAAAAAACATGGCAGTCAGAGGGGACAGACAGACAAAGACTCAGAGGCTGGTTTGGGAATGCACATTCTGTGCCATGCCAAGTAAGTGATGGCTGTAGTGGAGAAGGCAGAGAGAGCCCAGCCACATACAGAATATGCAGATAGAAATGGGGCCTGGATCAGACCTGAAAGGTCCCTCAATGCCATGTTCAGACTCTGGATTTCACACTTCAGGACCATAAAAGATCTCGAGATTTTTAATCTTTAAAAAATACATTTTTTTGAGGGATTCAAGATGGCAGAGTGGTGACACAGATTAACCTGAGCTCCCTCTGCTCAAACAGAGGAACAGGGCCTCTAGCACAGAACTCTGCCTCAAGAGACCACACCAAACAAAGTAGAAATCCTAAGAGTTTGGCACCAACCAGGAAGATTCAAATTTAAGCATCTACAAGAGGGGAAACAAACTCAGAGAAACCAAAGCACAGGTCCAGTGTATAAGCCCCAGCTGGAGAGCCATCCTTATTTACTTCTTTTTCTTTTCCTCTCCTTTCTCATCTCCCCCCTCACCACCCTCCATGTCTCAATCTCACCAGTAGACAACAACAAAATAGCTAGAAATCCAGAAGCTGAATCTGGATAAGGCAAGCCAGAGCACCATGCACCAGGGAAGCTATTTTCAGAGACAAAGACACTCCATGATGCAACTACAAAGATGTGGCGGGACCTCTAACCCTGGGAACGACTCTCCAGGGGTCTGCACCCAGCCAGACCTTAAAGCCTGCGACTGCATTTCCAGGTGGGACACTTCATCCACAGCGCCAGGGTCTGTGCCCAGCCAACCCCAGACTCACACATTGTGATCATCTTTGGTAGATGACACTGACAGCCCACAGCACCTTGGTTTGCGCCTCACCAGGCCCAAAAACATAGTATAGAAATCAGTAAACATAATATATCACATGAACAGAACCAAAGACAAGAACCACATGATCATACCAATCGATGTAGAAAAAAAGCCTTTGACAAAATCCAACATCCATTCATGTCGAAAGCTCTAGAGAAGGTAGGACTAGAAAGGAACAAATCTGAAAATAAGGAAGGCTATACATGAAAGACCAAAGGCCAACCTCATACTGAACATTTACACAACCATGTTCATTGCTGCACTACAACTAGATGAGTGAACCCCCCAAATGTGGTACCTATACACAGTGGAATTTTACACAGTCATTAAAGAGAATAATATTATGCCATTTGTAAGGAAATGAATGGGCCTAGAACAAATCATGCTCAGAGAAACAAAGAGTGCATGTTTTTCTCACGTGAAGAAGCTAGATCTAAAATAAACCACAACATGATCAAGGAGGCAGGACTCCAGGCATTCACACACAGTGAGACCAAAGGAGGGCGGGGAAAGAACACAAAGGCGCAGTGCCTCTCTGCATCTGATCATATAAAATATTTATCGAAATGAACTGCAGGAAATGGAAATAAGAGGTTATTATTTTTCTTTGTTGTTTTTGTCTTCTTTTCTTTTTGTCTTGTTTGTTCATTTAACTGTCTAGGGGAGGGTAAAGAAAGGGCACTGAAATGGAGGGACAAAGAGTGAACACATGCAGCAGTGGTACTCACTAGACACTATGTTGAAAATGAACGATACAATTTGTGGACAGGGAGGGGAGAGAAATACCGGGAGAGAATGAAGAAAGGGGTGACAGTGTCCAAAAAGAAATGTACTCATTACCTGACTTACAAAACTTTTATAATAACATTAAAAAAAAAAAAGACATTGTCATTTGACCAGACAGTGAGAGTGACATAGGGTTTTGGAGTCACAGGATTGTTGAGACAAGTAAGCTGTGTTTTACAAAGACTTCATCACAGTTTCTGGCTGAACTGTGCACTCAATAGCTAGCAGATGCTGCTAATAAAATTGAAGCATCGTTATGAAACCTCCTAGCAACCATCTGAAGGAAGTGTGAGAGCAAAAGAAAATTTCAATGGGCGGAAGAACTTGCCCACATTCCTAGAGGCCATGTCTACAGAACTGTGAATCAATTGCACAATGTGAGTCCAAGCTCCTTGCTCTCCAGTGCTGGGGATGGAAGCCAGGGCTCTATTCCATATTAAGCAAGCACCCTCACAGGATGCTTCAGTAGCGGCCCTTGGTTCTTTGAGACAGTCTAGTTATGTAACTCATACTGGCTTTGAACTAGGGATTCTCCTGTTTTTGCTAAGATTACAGGGCATCACAGCCATGCCCATCTATTCTTTTGAACATGAAAATAGGTTGCCTCCAAGACTTGGCTTATGACACCAACATGGTTAAGTCTAGGAAATACTAGGAAAGAGATGAAAAATAAAAACTTCTTTCCTAACACTTTTGCATGGAAGTTCATGATCAGGTGCTAGTGTCTGGTTGAGAACCTTCTTGCTTTAACATCTCAAACTTGCAAAACACCACACAGAGAGACAAGACAGCCAAATGCACCCCAAAACCTCTTTCATAAGGCCCTCAGTCCTTGTGCATGAGGAGCCTTCATGGCCTAATCACCTCTAACAGGTCTCAGCTTCTTATAGTATCTCATTCTGACAGCCTTTTACCTGTCCTGAATTTCTCCTTTTCTACCTGTCCAAATGAAGCAGAATGAAGCTCTTCTAAAAGACAAAAGAGTATCTTTCTACCCCTGCAGGAAAGCAAAGTTGAAAGCCAAGTCTGAGCTGGACAAATCATTGGCCTCGTGGTACATACCAGCACCAGGAACAACACTGGCATTAACGACCATGAAAATGAACTACACCAGGCCCGCTGCTATGTGCTTCATCTTCCTGTTTAACAACCTCCAGCCGCAGGGCTATTCTACATACAAATCGAGAAGCAGAGAGGTTAAACAACATGCCCAATACTACCAAAGCATAAGTGAACAGCACATGCCTGTAATCCCAGCACTTGGGAGGATAAGAGGCAGGAGGATCTCAGGTTGGAAGCCATCCATATCCTGTCTGGAATAAAAGAAAAGAAACTTGAGCCCCATCATTACTAAGCCAGTATTTTTAATCTCTGTAAACATTTTCTCCATGAAGTCCTGACCAAAAGAAAATTCTACCTCCTGTCAAAAATGGTCAGTTTTTCTGCAGCCTGTATTTTTTCCAAGGCAATGCTGTAGAAGGACTTGGTATGCCACTGTGTGATCCTAGCATGGTACAAATGTCTCTCAAGAAGACAGACTGGTCTCTTAATGCAAGGCCACATGGACAAAAAGATTCTTCACTAATGTTGCTGATGGTAACGTCGACACTGTGCTTTACCACGCGCAGTGCGCCCAGGCTGGGGATGGAGGGACTACGGGAGTGATGGCTGCTCAGTCAGGCTGTCCCCCACACGCAGAGGAGCAAGGAGTGCACAGGTAAGTGAGAAAGATTTGCTGAGTCTGCATGGCCAATCTGTGAAGACTTTATTCCAGACTCACAGCAGGGCCAAATGGACTTAAATCTTGCCTGCAGAGCTCTCCGGGGATGAAATCTATCATCACTGCAGGAAGGGAGAGAGAAATCAGCTCTGCAATTGCATGGTGCGTGCAGAGAGTAGCCACTGATGTCACTAGCCGCATGTCCCCTGGATGCATCATGGGAGATGCTCAGTCAGAGTGGTAGCAGGTGCACCAAGGTACCAGCCGGTGGGGGGGGGGGGGAGGGGGAGGGGCCCTGGGGACAGCCAGCAGCTTCCAAGGAGCAGGAAGTGATATCTATGCTCAGAGAATACAGAGGGATAGGTTCACAGGCTGTACATTGGTCCAGAGTAATACCAGCTAGATTTTAAAAAGAGAACCCAGGTGCATATATCTTCTCTTGGGTCTGCCATTGTGTCCCTAAGTTAGTGAAAAAAATTCCCCCAAGGGGACCCAAGAGAGTCCACGTCATTTGCCCCCGGGTTCACCTACAATGCAAATGGCCCTGTCAGCGGGAATGCAGTCTTTATAATCTAACCTCCAGGATTTACTACACATGGTCCTGCATTCATTGCTAAATTTTGAATGGTGCGTAAAGTGCCATACCAAATGATTATTTGTGTGTCTATTCATTTCCTTCAGTGCACTCATTGCAATCTGGACATATCTTATTTCTTCCTTGTTTACTTCTTATGTTTTCTGCTAGGGGTCAAGAGAGCAGGGATTGTAAATGTCATGTTTGCTAACATCTCACCAGTGCTCAGAACCATGCCTTGACACGTGTGACACTTTCATTACACTCTTACTGAATGAGCAAAATGGTTCGCCATTAATCCTCTCATCTTAATCCCTTATATATAGGTCAGGATCTTTGCAGGGGCAGGGCCCAGGGTCGAATTCTCTTTCCTATGGTTAGATTCAAGGCATGGACCACAGAGAACAAGTAATTCACCATATCAAAGCCATACTTTGTTATAGAGTTGTAAAGGATGGCATCAGCTCTTTGGAGCAGACAGAACTGAGCTTGAAAGACTTACAGAATTGTATAACCATGGGTACGTTAATGTAAACTCTCCAAGCATGCACAGTCTACAATATCTGTAAAATACCAAGATTGTCAAGAGAATTAAACAATCAAAATCCCGGCACCCAGTAACATCTTAAAACTAGTAGGTAGATCATTTTCTGGGTCCGTGATAATGTGTACCCTATAGTAGAAGTTAAAAATGTTTGTTGACTAAAGGGGAAATTATTCCAATGGGGCCCCTGGGAGCTTCCGGTCTGTGTGGCCTAGAGGTTTTACAAAGGACTTAGCTAGCTCTTTGTTGGTAGCCATGGGTTGAGCAAGATCTTCCCCTCCTCCATGTTCAGGTGAACCTCACAATGTAACCCACCTGGAAAGAAGCTCTTCATAGTCAAAATTAAAGGTCTTAAAGTAAAACAAAACAAAAAAAAAATTGTCTTGCACTTAGGGTGTCCTTCATTAAAAAAATTTATTATTGTCTTAAAGTAGTTATACAAAGGGGTTTCAATTCAACATATCAGTTTATGGGTATAGTGCATTTTGATCAATGTCACCCCTTTCATCATTTCACTGCATCTCTCCCAATCCCATTCATCCCCTCAATTTCCCTAGATCCAATTTCACATAGGTACGTTGAATATTATGACTGCGTCTGCTCACTCTTGCTTTGAGAAGAGGGGACACCCAAAAATATGGGAGGAGAAAGATAAAGGGAAGCCATAAAGACAGAGATTGGAGCCTTCCTTCCAGAAGCCACTGTAAGGTCAAGGATTGTCTTCTAGAAAAGACTTGGAAGCACTTCTGATCTCTAGAATATTAAAGAATACCATTCTGTAAGTAAAGGAAGGTCATGGATGGGGTAGGGAAAAAAACTGGGAGAGAAAAATGAAGGGGGTGAATTGATCAAGACACACTCTACTTGCAAACTGACATGTTGATTCGAAACCCCTTTGTACAGCTACTTAAGGATAGTTTAAAAACTATAAAAAAATTAATTAAAGGCAAAAACAAAGAACATTCTTCGGTAGTTTGAGGCTAGCCAGTTTCTAGTTGTTACAGTGGCTCTATAAAAACTAACACAGTACTGAATGTAGATGCGATTTATATAACTGACTGAAATAAATAAAGAATAACTAAATAAATACTAGGAACAATAAATGACTCATTTGAAGCTCTCTCCTTTTATAAAATATCTGTGCAAGTTTATTACCCATTCAAAAAAAAGGTATCTGCCATCTCCAATATAGTTCATATTTCAGATTTTATACATAAGCTATTTTTTTTAATCACATGACAACTATGTTAGCTGGCAGAGTGCTATAAACACGAGGTGAATAGCAGGAACTCTATTCTCCCTGTGATTAGATCACCTCCTTTTAGACAGAAAAAACAAAAGGCAGGCAATGTCCCCCAGGGTCGTTGAAATAACAAAAGGCAGGCAATGTTCCCCAGGGTAGGGGACATTGCAAACTACAGGAGTGGGGATGTCCCCATGGTCTTGCTGTGGGTGGAATTTCTCTGAAGAGCCGGTTGAAGAATACCTTTCTTCTTAAGTTCCATGTGGCTAGCTATCATGTTCTTCCTTCTGTGTAAACACACAACTCAGGCACTATGAACCAAAAAGATTTTAGGGATTGCCACAAGGCTCATCATCTTTTGGGTTTTTTTTTCTCTCCAGCTCATAAAGAATTCACCATCCATCAGCATTCAGGTTATCTTGGTGGGCAGAGGTGACATTTTGGCAACTTCTAGCCTGGCATTTCTAGGCTACACAGATGGATGTATGATTCTCACATCTGGCTGGCTTTTAGAGAAAATAGAAGTCTCTCTGGTTGGCTTAGATCTGATTTTTGTACCTGGATATTCTCTCCATCATCATTGTCATGATCAAATTCGATTCATTTTTCTTCATTAATAGAATCCAGAATCCAGGCTATGGAAGGAAGACTTGAAAGTAGTAACTTGAATTTTAGCAGAATGAGGAAACTCTCACTCAATAGAGAGATCACGATCTAGGTGTTTCAGACCTTAGAGCTAGAAGCAACTCCTGGAGAAACCTCTGGGGGGAAAATGCAGAATTGAAAATGCCCCAAGCATTTCTAATAGGTGAGCATTCCAAATATCTTTTTTAAATGTTTCCTCAGAGACTCCCCAGAGCAGATTCTGTCTCCGGGGAAGCTAGATGTAAATCAGGGAAGGCAAATTTCCACCATTTAGCAAGTCATCCTCAGCCCCCACAAGATACACTGACATTTTAAACTAGAACTTAGCTTTGAGCCTCCAAACTTAGCACTGGAGACCAGTGAGACAATTGAGACCTCTAACAAGTGACTTTGTCTTCTTTGTTTCAGAAACAGTGTCTAATAACTTGAGAAAAGCGAGGCACACAGGTTTATGGATGAGAATGATTCTGTTAGCATAATTTACAATGATAGATTTTTGGCAGTTTCCTGAACAGAAGCAAAACTAGGGTTGGAGTTAAAGATTGCATTTTCCTTATTTTTGTTTATATGCATTTTTTTCCTGTTTTCCCAGAAAATGTGTATTTCTTAGTTAGATAAAATACATGTCCAGGCAGGTGTGGTGATGTGTGACTATAGTACCAATACTGGGGAAAGGGAGGAAAAAGGATTGCAGTTCAAGGTCAGCCTGGGCTAAATATCAAGACCCTATTTCAAGAAATAATAAGTGGTTTAATAATAAAGTGGTTTTAAACATCAGGCTAGGCAATTAAGCATCCATGAATCAGGCCTGTAATCTTAGGTACCCAGGAGGCTGAAATCTGAGGATCACAATTTGAAGACAGCCCGGGCAGGGAAGTCCATGAGACTCTCCATCCCCAATTAACTGCCAAAAGCCAGAAGCAGAGCTGTGGCTCAAGTGGTAAAGTACCAGCCTTGGATGAAAAAGCTAAGGGACAGTGCACCCCGGCCCTAAATTCAAGGCCGATTACTGGCACGCACACACACACACACACTCACACTCACACTCACAGAATCAAGATAGACAATAAAGACAATGCCAAAGAGTAATTGCAAAGTGGTAGGATGGGACTGGGATACTGAGATGACAATGTGGCAGTAATCTGGTTCCAGCAGAGGTTCTTCCTAGATAGAAAGTAGAAACAACACTGTCGGGAGCAATGACAGGCTGCCATTTATTCAGTGCTGAGTGCTAGGCCACATACCAGATGTAATGCGTGCTTTGATTATACAGACATGGGTTCAAAATCCTGTACTGCTGATTGCCAGCTAGCTGTGGCCTTTAGCAAGTCACTGAGCTCCCTGTGACATGCTACCTTGTTTGAAAAAATGTGACTTAAACTAATCTTTCCATGGGCTTGCTGTGAAGGTTACATTAAATGAAGCTCTTGCACGCAGCCTGGCATATAGGTATATTTCATCAATAGCAACAAGTAGAATCAAATACAATTGTGGACCCATCAAACCAGGATTCCAAGAGGAAAAAAAATTTTATTAGTGTTAATTGCCATATATGGAAAGTTTCTAAAAAAAGAACTACATAAATGGAGCTATTTGTAAAGTCTATAAGTACAGAGCCAGTGGCATGGTGACTGTCCCCAGTCATTCCAAATTATCACTATATTGGGCTAATGGAGACCCTTCTGCTCTGAGAAGTAGGTCTATCAACTTGTAAATTCTCTCATTCTCTCTCCCCCTCTCCCAGCCTCTCTCTCTCTCTCACTCACACACACACACACACACACACACATACACACACACACACACACTTCTCTGATCTAATCTCCTGGCTTCTTTTGTTTTCTTCCAGGGAGATTTGTAATAGGAAATCCTGTTGCCATATCACTTACAAAATATGCCAGAGCACTAATACTATCCCACCTAGTGGTTCTCAATCCTTACTGTGCATGTGAAGTCATCACAACACTCATCATAAAGGTTATTGCAGCTGACAGCATGGCTCAAGTAATAGAGCACCTGCCTAGCAAGTGCAAGGCCATGAGTTCAAAACCCCAGGACCACCAAGAAAAAAAAAATGAAGAAAAGGATTAAGAATTATATCTATCTCTTCCGGAAGTCTTCCTATGCCATTTAGCCTTCCTGTGCCCTGACACCACTCCAGATAGAGATACAAGGGATCTCCAGGCCTATGTAAATGAAATCATATGTTTCCCCTCCCTCTCTCCCTGTGTGTAGATATATGTGCATGCATATATATGGGTGGGTATATATATATGTGTGTGTATGTGTATATACATATACATATATATACATATATATGTGTATATATATATATATTTATATATATTCCAGCTTTCAGCTGGTTATTTTGAAGATAGAGTATAGTGAACTTTCTTTCCAGGCTAACATTGAACTGTGAGCCTCTGTATCTCAAACTTCAGAGTAGTTAAGATTATAGTCATGAACCACAAGTACCCAGCTACTCTATACATTTTTGGCTTCTTTCTTTTACTCAGCACTTTGATTTTTGACATTAACTCCTGGTTGGGTCTTCCAATGGTCCACTTCTCTTTATTACTGAGTAATATTCCATTCCATGTTATCCATTTACTTGTTGATGAATGTCTGGATTATTTCCATTTGGAACTGTTAAAAATAAAGCTGTTGTGAGAATTCACATACTGTCTCTTGTGTGGGTAAATATCTAGGGAGTAAAATAGTTGGGTCATATGATCATTGTATTTAACCTAACTGCCAGACTGTTTTCCAAACTGGCTGCATTATTTATGCATGGACACCAGCATGATATGAAAGCAAAGAGTTGCTATACAGCCTTGGCTAATATCTGAACATGGTCAGTCTTTTTAACTTGCACAATTTCAACAGATATGTAATGATACCTTGTTGTGGCAGTCATTTGTGTCTCCGCATTGCTGAATCACGTACTACATCTTTTCATGTGTTCATTTGAAGCCCAGACTCTTATTTTTAACATCGTTTGTCAAACAAAGACAGTCTGATTCTCCTTTGATGAAAACATTAAAATCATAGCAATCCCCAAACATGATTTACATAACTTTTATTGCTACTTTTAGCAGAATAGTAACAAAATGCAGAGCAATATAAAAACAATTTTTAAAGCTCGTAAATGTTATATGATTATGAACAATTAAATCCAAATGCAACCAAAAATTCCAACCAATACCAGAAAGTAATGTGAGAGATGATGCTGTTTGCTCATCCTAAATCACCGCTTGAGTTGGTTATACAGCACCCATGATGTGGTCTTCACTTGGCAGAAATTCATCGTTCAAATGTAGGGTCTGTCTTCATTATTAGCCAGAGACAGATCCTTCTTGGCTCTAACACAGTCATAAACACCAGTGCAAATGTGAGCAATGACACTGCATGGCAGTGGTTGTTATGAGAGCCAGATGGTCTACACCATGCTTATATTGTTTTGCTAGATTTTCATCAAAATGAAAAGAAACACAATATTGAAATGCCCTTGTCTTCCAACGACAGGGCACAGATCCCAGCTCGAGCAAACACCTGGAAAAGCTCCATCACGCTGGGATGTCCTGTGATATTTTTACTTGGCCTGACACTTGCCCCACCTCCTACCTCCAATTCTCCTTGCATGGCTCCACCATGCCAATGCTACTCTAATAATATATATCTCATCATATATCATTGGACTCGCTGGTCTCCCCAGATCCTAAAATCGAGCAGAGCATCACTCTAAAGGAAATGTTAGGTAAATGCTTTTATGATCCTGTAACGAGTATGGTGGATTCAAGCTCAGGTCAGTTCTTGCATTTTTTATCCTATACCACATGACTTCCTGCTATAATTTCTAGGAATAAATATTCTGCAGAACACACAAACCTGGGACTTTTTAAACAGCTCTTCCTATGATCAAACAACCAAATGTTTTCCACCCATTTCATTTCCACTAATCCGAAACAGATCCTTTTTCCTCTAACTCAGGCCTACTTTGCTTTAGTTGTCTCTGTCCTCTTCAATGGGAAACATAAACCTCTGGGCACACAAATAGTTATGACACAATCTCAATGCTACCACCCACCACATGGCTACTGTCTGTGATGTAAAACAAAGACCCTGTCTCCTTTGTTCCACAGATCAGGCTTGGGGGTGCTTTTCACCTCAGCTTTCAGTGCCCTCTGCACATTCATGAATGTCATTGAGGAAGCCACATTTCTTCTCCAGGTAGCACTCTTCAAACATAGCTATACAAACAGCTGGACATGTGCCATTCATTGAGACTCAGCGTTATGCCAGGACCTATGCTGGGGGCTCACAAGTTACCTCTGTGCTATGTCCTTACCAAACATATACTATCACACCACGATTTCACAGATGGTGAGGTGGGGCTTAGGTGGGGTAAAGAACTGCTCCAATGTCATACCAGGCCGGGAAAGACTCAAACTCTACTCTTTTAAATGCCAGTAACTCATGCCATCTAATCCTTATGATAACATTGCCTCTGAGAAATTATCTCTAATCTTTCCAACTGTAGAAAGTAGTGCCTTCCTCTGGAAATTTATAGTCTCTCTACTATCTCTTTCCTATTCTCCTTAGCACTTCTGACCTCACACTATCTTTATGTGTAAGATAAACACAAACATTTGTTTGCATAATAAATTAAGAAGCCCTTGTGCTCCCAAGTGGCAAGGTTTGGCCCAATACAGTCTCACACAGAGCTCAGCGCACTGAAGCATTTTGTAAAAATCTGTGTTTGGTTTTTATTTTTGCCTCTTTGCTAAATGCAGGGGTGGGGCAGATAGGTAACTAGAGAGAGGTGGAGAGGGCCTTGTAGTTTCCATAGTCTAGCATCCTTATTTCTAGACCTCACACCTAGCCCTGTTTCAGGAACTGGCAAGCATGACATCCACTCTGCTGCCTGGACACCTGGGTAAACTATTTCCTAACTCCTCTGGAACAGCAATTGATCCACAAGTGATAAAAGGTCCAGTAGGCTCCTTCTCTGCAATCACTACAGACATGGGTCTACACTACTGTTTACTGTAGAATGGTGAAAAAAGGATGCTGTGATTCTAGAATAGTTTATCTACCCATCTATCAATTTATCTACCTCTCACCTATCTACATCTACCATTAGTTTTATTATCTGTCTGTCATCTATCTATCTACCTATCTATCACCTTGAGAGTGATCCTATAAGCAGGGTGAAGGTAGTGTAATTTGAACCCCTGAATTCAGCCCTGACCATAAGCCCTACCAGACTTACCCTGTTACCAAGTTAGGCATGATGTCTCACTTATATTCATTTGACCATTGGTCACTTCAAACTTTAGGGATGGTGACCAATATGAGGAAATAAAAACATAGGAATGTATGATAATGATATCAATCAAAATTATAACTCCTGATATTATTGTTATTAATAATAATATGATTTGGTGATGTTACATGAGAAAGATGGATGACATGAGCTTTTTGTAATCTTCCACCATTCCCCATTCAAATGCCTTTTTTAATACAGCTAAAATTGCATGGTCTTCTCTATGAGTCTTTCACTTATGCTGTTAAGCATTTAAAAACAAACGCAGCCAGGCACATTATGCCTATGTTCCTAGCTACTTGGGAAGTTACGAACAGGCAGAGCTTTCCTGTGAGCCTATTTTCTGTGCTTTAGCAAGGACAGAAGTGGCTGGTACCTTGTAAGGTTGCTTACTGCCCATTATACTTGCTCCTCAGGGAGGGCACCAGCAATTCCAGCCAGGGAAGTAAGGAACTTCTCCAGACTCCTCAGAGGGACGCTCTCTGAGCCACTCAAAACTCTCTGTGCCAACTTCATGAGGATTACCTGTAGTGGGAAGTGGCCTTTGATAGGCCAGTATTGGACTTTTTTTTAGAAAAGTAAAACAAGTGACCCTCCAGAGATAAATAAATCTCTTTCAAAAAATCTCTTAAAAGTGGAGAAGACACCTGGATTCCAACCCCAGCATGAGCAGAGGAGTCTCTGAGGACAGAGGGGAAAGGAAGAGGGCATGATGGATGGATGAGAATACATTTTGGAAAGTAAAGCTCGGAGAGGTTTAGTCTTAGAAGCAGTAGTGGGAGCAGCTCTCACTTGAACCCCTACATTCACTCTCAGCATCTCCCTGAAACACATGGCCTTGATCTGCATCACCTCAGAGAGATAGAATCTACAGCTAGCAACATACCCAAGCCTCAGCTTCCCCCAAAATGTGAAGTCCTCAGAAAGATGGGCTCACTGTAAGAGCCCTATCAATGTTTGCCTATTAGAAGTTTTATATCTTGCTTGGAAGAAGCCTTGAGTCTTTTGTGAGTTGCTGGCCCTTTCCTTTGTCATTCTTCCAGGGCTCAAGCCACGGTTTGCTTTCTTCTTTAATTCAAGGACAATGAATTCTGTGCCAGACACTATCCTCATGAAAAATGGCACAGAGTCCTTGTCATCCATAGACAATATGCAAAATGTAATACACTCGGGGGGGGGGGGAATCAAAAACAACAACAAACAGGCCATGACACTAGGAAGGTCATCTGGACTATCCTGGGTCTGGAAAGCATCACACCAAGTAGGTGATTCTCTATTTATCTTATTGCATTTTATTTACTTTGATACAAAGTCTCACTATGGTGCCCTGGCGGACCTCTAACTCACAATTCTCCTACCTCATTCATCTCAGTGCTAGGATTCTAGGTATGAGCCACCACGCTGGCTTTATCATCATCATCATCATCATCATCATCATCATCATCATCATCACCATTTTTTAATTTGGTTGGTTAGTTTGCTAGAAGGGACTCACTAGGTAGTCCAGGATATACTCGCACCTGCAATCTTTCCTCCACCTCTCACGTTCTGGGACTACAGGCATGCACTGCCACATCAAACCTCTGAGTAACTTTTCTTTTTCCTCTTCTTTTCATCAGTCTTATTCGAGTTTAAACTCAGGGCCTCAAACTTTCTAGGCAGGTGCTCTTCCACACAAGTCATATGCCCCAGCCCTTTTGTTTTCACTTCAGTTATTTTTCAGGTAAGGTCTCACATTTCTTCCCCAGGACTGGTCTTAGACCACTATGCTCATATCGATGCTTCCGGTGCACCTTGGACAAATACATAGCACTGTATCCAGCTTATTGGTTGAGAAAATATCTTGTGAACCTTTTACCAGGGAATGAAAGTAAACTCCAGATCTCTGCATTCCATGTTGCTGGGATTAGAGACCTGTCCCATGACACCTGAACTGTGGAAGTGATCCTTGAGTGGTGTCTTCTCCCCAACCCAACTCTATCCCCAGTGACACCTGTCAAATTTCACTCCAGAGATGCTAGGAAACTAAAGCAAAACTCCCCACCCAGATGTAAGTCATATAAGAACTGGCCAAAAGGACAGGCAACCTGGCAAGGAGTAACACCAAGGCTGAAGCATTACAACCAGAGATTTTAGATAAGAAGAGTGTTTCCATGGACTTTTTTCCTTGTATATAAGAAATATTGATACCCAAAGCCACGGGGATAGGACTTCTCTTCTTACAAGTGTTTTTCATTGCATAAGGCAATGAGAAATCATGTAATCAAGCTTCATGTGTCAGCCTCTGCGATCACAGATCTGAATGTATCGCTCCAGTAAGGACTGTACGTTCTATTAGCACGACACCATATATCTTGATTTGGCCTGGGCAGCCCTGGTTTGTGACTCTTAAAACCTAGGGTAATTATCAGTAGCATTTCCTTTCAAAGGTGCCCCAGTTTGGAGGAGAAATTATATTTACAGAGCCACCCAAAGTTTAGTAAATAGTTTACATTTGTTTACCAGTTCGAGGGTGATTTGATGCAGAAAAATAAACCTTGAAAGTATGAAAGAGGACTGGGTAGGGGGCTATAGCTCATTGGTAGATTGTTCGCCTAGCATAAACCACTAAAAAATATAAATAAAGAAAGAAAAGAAAAAGAAAATAAATTTGACTTATTTCCAACCTCATTCACGTTATAGATTGACAGAGCAAAATTGCTTCCCGTGTATTGAAATGTAATTGCCTGCTAGTCTCTATGGCAGGGGCTTTCCCGATTTTAATTTCTAGGTAAACATTAAAGCTTCATTTTCCAGATGTGGAAAGAAAGCCCATGGAAGTGACTTGTGGAAAACTCATCAGAGAGTAGATGGACGTATTCTGTGGGCAGATACCAGAAGAATGGCCAAACAAACAGGGACAGAACAAAGACAAAGACTTTTTCCTGGCCTTGGGGCCAGCCCTGCTTCTTGGCTACACATCGCAGAAGCTGAGACATAATAAAGCACCTGGCTTTGGAGCTTGAGTGATACCTCTTAGAGGCCTTGATCTACCCTCACCCTAGAAGATGCAGGTGCAAACATCTGCATCTACCAAATGTCTTCTCATCTCAGCTATCCATCACCTCCTTTTCCCCTCAGCCCATGCCACCCGTCTAAAAGCACTCTAATGATGATTCCAATGTTTCTGGACTTCCGATTCCAAGAGTCCCTGGCAGGTTCCCTAGCCTGGCTCAGTGGTGGAGGACTAATTACCTGTCTCTCATAGATGACTGTCTAGTCACTGAAGTCACCACACACCACCAGTGGCTCTGAGCCCTGCAGATGGCTTACGATGGCTCCTCCTGCATTATTCACATTCTCACTGCCACTAGCACAGAAGTCTCATTTCCATGGTCCTGATGAATCTAATCCCTCTAGGTTAACATCACTAATCACATCTTCATCAAGTTTAATTTAATGTAATTTAACGTAACAGTGCCCTCTTGTGCCTCTTCACACAAGGGGCCTTTGTGGGGAAAGATACATTTTTAATTAAAAACAAAACATAATTGTTAACACTACGCTTGAGGAGGGATTTTTTTTTCTTTCTCCCTTTTTCCTTTATAGTAGTTTTTCTGTTCCATCTATTTCCATCATTGATAACTACTGGCTCAGAAAGCTGACTACAACATAAATCCACATGTGATTATTTTAAAGTAGCATATGGAAGGAAGTAGCAAACAAAGAACCCAGGCTGCCCAGGAATGAGGAGGGCAAGAGAAACTGAGTAAGAAATCAGGAAATGAAAAAGAAAGTTATTAAATAGACTTGCCACAGCTGGCTTAGTGATTTCAGGAGATGTGGCTAATGGGAAAAACAATCCGAGAGAAGCCTTTAATTGCTTTTCTCTTGAGTTCTTTTCCACATCTCCACATTTGCAGAGATTAATTAGGAGCTCCGCTCACAACCTAAAACTAAACTCAATAAGACACATCTGAAATTTTTTTTCCTTAAATGCTGATGTGCTCTGGAGACTTGTGAGTAGTATAAAAATGACTGTTAGTAATTCCAGCTTGCAACAATTATTCATAAAGAGCAAGGAATGAAAGGGCAGCAGCCTCCCTCAAATTCTGAACCAACTGCCCCACAGAAAGCCCAATTCCCTGCTCAGAAATGGAGACTTAGTGTTTTGCTTTTTTTTTCTTGGTTGACTACTATATAGCCCTCTGGATGAGAAATGATAGGTAGGAAAATGACCCAGAAAACTTGAATGCTCTATAAATCATAGAAGCCAAGAGGATGTGGCCATGCTGATCTCCTGATAAGGTGATGAAGACAGGGACTGTGTAGGCCATGTCTCAGTAGCGGAGTAGGCTTGCTTCCACTCTCCTGGGGATGGGGCTTCTGAGAATGACTCCATTTCCATTTCCTATTCAGTACCCAGCATGCATCTCTGTGATTCTCTCAGAAGAAGAGGCTTTGTCAGTGACTGGCATCTGGAGATAAGGTACACAGTATAACATGTCTATTGGAATGATCTGTGGCTGGGTGCTAGTGGCTCACGCCTGTAATCCTAGCTACTCAGGAGGCTGAGACCTGAGGATGAGACTCTTATCTCAAACTAACCACCAGAAAAGCAGAAGTGGTGCTGTGGCTCTAGTGGTAGAGCACCAGCCTTGAGCTGAAGAGCTCAGGGACAGCACCCAGGCCCAAGAGTTGAAGCCCCGTGACCGACAAAATGAAATTGTAACCTGGGCTATGGCCCCAAGTCCTTCTGAAGATATATGTCTATGTTGATGTGTTAGTCTCTCTCTCTCTCTCTCTCTCTCTCTCTCTCTCTCTCTCTCTCTCTCTCTCTCTCTATCGATCGATCGATCGATTGATCTGTCTGTCTACCTATCTATCTATCATGCCAATCCTGATGCTTGAACTCAGGATCTAGGCACTGTCCCTTAGATTTTTTACTTCAAGGCTGGTGTTCTACCACTTGCTACACAGCTCCACTTTTGGCTTTTTTGGTTAATTGGATATAAGTGTATCACAGATTTTCTTGCCTAGGCTGCCTTCAATGAGTCCGTGGCGAAGCCTGCAAGAAGCAGTCGTTTCTGAAGCGGAGATGGCAAAGCCTGGACGGAGTTCATACCCAGTGTCCGCCCTGACCTTCAGTTTCCTCATCTGTACCTTCCTTGAAAGACTTTTGTGAGGATTGAATGAAATAGTAAAAGTCAAGTGCTGAGTTCGGCGCCCAGCATTTCATAGCTGGGCAGTCTGAGCTATTGTTTGCATTTTGGTCTCAGGACAAACCGTTAGGCAAAAAGAATCCATCCTGATGTCATTTTAAGGATGAGTGAGCTAGAGATGGAGATATGTTTTGTGCATCTTTTCATCCCATGCACAATTCCCAATTGAGCACACTGAAAGGTCAGACTTACTCTTTTAGGAAGCAAAGAAGAACACACATCATGAAACAAATAGCCAGGGTAGAAATGACAAGGGGCTACTACAAGTGTTTCTTCCTTTTTCCCCTTTTCTTTTTATCTTTTTGGGGGCAGGGTTACTTTTCTTTTTAATTTTTCTTTATTTTCATTTTCTTTCTCTTTTTTTGCCAATTGGATGATATTTACTAATTTTTCTACTACATTTTTTTGCATGATACTGGAGTTTAAACCCAGAGCCTTATATGCACCAGAGATCTACCACTTGAGCCATACCTTCACCTGGTCTTTGTGCTGGTTGTTTTGCAGATAGATTTTGATTCTTTCTACCTGAGCTAGCTTCCAATGAGATCCTCTAGGTCTCCGCTTCCTGAGTACCTAGACTTTGAGGCATGAGCCACTAGGTTCTGGCTAAGACACATAATTTTAAGAAGCCAAACTCTACAGCTTTCTATTCAGACCTACTGGTAACTGTACTTCTATAATGTGTGTGTGTGTGTGTGTGTGTGTGTGTGTCTGTCTGCATTTTAATAAGGTCTCTTGTGACTTATGCCCTCAGTAGTATTTAAGATCCATCACATGGCTTTATCTATGATTACCTTACTTGCACTTGGCTGCTTCTGGGCCTTTGCATAAACTAAGACTATCATCTCCCATATCCTTACCCAACATCTTTCTCTACCTCTTACTTGTCCACTTTACCTGGACTAAACCAAATAACTCCTCAGCTTCTACTCCTTGCCTTGTGAGTCAAAATCAGAATTTTAATAAGAATGTCAGGTGATAGGATAGTCGCTGACGTTTGTAAAACACTTCAATCAACTCCATCAGATTTAGAGTTACACATGATCTTGTTGATAGTGGTACGTTGCTTTATGTTGATGCAGACCACTAGAAATACACAGTTTAAGGAATGGTATGGTCAGCAAAGCAGGAACCTCAGAGAAGCATTTAGCGCTTCTTTATTCACCCCAAGACTCTCAAAAGGGAACACACATCGCTTAGCACTGCTGTGAAGTGCTACTTGCACCTCTTCTCACCGCTTAAAAGTTTCCTGAAAGCAGGGAATTAATTATCATTTATAATCCAAGGACATAACTCAGTGCCTGGCATGGATGGATGGATCAAGGCAGGGAGGAAAGGTAGATAGATAGATAGATAGATAGATAGATAGATAGATAGATAGATAGATAGATAATGTATATATATATTTATACATGCATAGAATGAGCAAGAAAAGATCTGTGTTTTAGCTAGACATATGTGTATGTGTTTTGTTTGTCTTTTTGCTTAAGCCACTTTCTTGGATTCGTTTAAAATAATTTTAAACACACAAACAAATGTTAAGCATTTCCAAGGCAGGGCTCTTCCTCTAAAAAGGGAAACTATCTTCTATTTGCTCCACTTATCCTAGTGACATGCCATATAATCTTCTATTTTAAAAGCATTTGAGGGCTGGGAATGTGGCTTAGTGGTAGAGTGCTTGCCTTTGCATACATGAAGCCCTGGGTTCGATTCCTCAGCACCACATAAACAGAAAAAGCTGGAAGTGGCACTGTGGCTCAAGTGGTACAGTGTTAGCCTTGAGCAAAAAGAAGCTAGGAACAGTGCTCAGGCCCTGAGTTCAAGCCCCAAGACGGGCAAAAAAAAAAAAAAAGACGTTAAAAGCATTTGAGCCAGGTGTAGTAGGTAACACCTATAATACTAGCTGCTGAGGAGGCAGAGATTGGGAAGACTGCAATTTGATAAGACCCTACCTCAACAACAACAACAAGCCAGGTGTTGTAGCACACTTGTGTGATCCCAGCTACATGGGATAAATAGGAGTGATCCAAGCCAGCCTGGAGTTGGAAAAGGCACTATTTGAAAAATAACTAAATCAAAAAAGGAGGAAGGCATGACTCAGAGTGCCTGACTAGCAAACTCAAGGCTCTGAGTTCAAACCCTAGTACTCTACTAAAAAAATTTTAAAGCCTGGCAATAGTGGCCCAAGCCTGTAATTCTAGATAATCAAGAGGCTATAGTTCAAAGCTAGTACAGGCAAGAAAGTCTGTGACACTCTTCTCTCTAATTAAAGCCAGAAGTGGAGCTGTGGCTCAAGTGGTAGAGCACTAGCCTTGTATAAAAAAGCTCAGAGACAGCATCTAGGCCCTGAGTTCAAGTCCTGGCACGCACGCGCGCGCGTGCACACACACACACACACACACACACACACACACACACACACACACACACACACCATTGAGTCCTCCTAGGTTATGGATGGAAATGATGCTTACAGCCACTTAGCCTGGCATGTAAGATATCCTGCTCCATTGTCCACAGTCTTCCTCTTTCTCCAAGAGCAGGGCTCATCATTCTAGAGAGATTCTGAAGCCATGTTAAGGATGACGCATTTCCTCTATGGTACATAAGGGGCCTGGGTCCTTGAATGTTGTCAAGGCCTCCATTTCCACTGACCAATTACATGAATAGCAGTGACACCACACTCACTAAACCACTGACCTCTCTGGACTCGTTTGTTACAGCAAACACCATTACTCATGCTGACTTTCATAACAAAGTCCACAAGTGCCAACTCAACCAACTCTCAAGTCCTACCCCTGGAGTGCAGGACACACTTTTGTAAGCCCAGTAGGGCAGAATGTTGTTGTTTTTATTTTCAGCTTAAAACTTCTTAAGAGAACTATTTGTCTCCTTACAGCTCCTATTTTCATATGGATATGAACAAACCCATCAAGAGGACCACAGAACCAAGGCCAGGCCCCACCCAATAATCAGTGGGGAAGGAGCAATTTTTAAACACTTTCCAGACATCTGCATTCTAGTCCTCACCATGTGATTTTTCTGCCCCCTGTTGGCAGCTCCTACCTCTCTGCTTATTTCAGTGTGATTCTCCTAAACTCTAATCCCAACCAGCTTGCCTCCCAGGAGCTTCAGGAGATGTGGGTTTTAATAGTCAGCACTGGTGAATACGTTTCTAAAGAAATTCCCTGGTGGGAATACCTTAAGCAGTTTCCTCTACTGGAGCAGCACATTCATTTTTCTCCATCTTATGGTAGTTGTTGAGTGGTGCTACCTCCTTCCTCCTTCCATCCGCCCTTGAATGAAGGACTGTAGGGTTTGGACCTTTCTCTTAAGGGAGGTGATCGCTTCCCTTCTCAGTTTGTCCTGCTCCCATGGTTGATGCATGGATGAACCCACCCTGGCTAGAGGGGTTCCACACTACCTCAGCTGACCCTCCTGTGTCGCCCCGTGTGATATCAGGGTACGCTAGGCATTGACAGGCCATGTGTAGAAGAAATGAAACATTTCCAAGTAATAGGAGTTATCATGGGTCTCTATGACATGCCTTGACCTATCCTTCCTCCTTATGGGATTTTTTTGCTTACGAAATTCAATATATTTCCTGTGCTCCAGAGCCTTTCCATAAACCCTCTCTCTTGATTCCCTCCCCACAGCAGGGCAAGCCACTCCTGCCCTTCAGGAGCCCATCAGGTACCTGCTGCCCAGTTGGGGCAATGGGGATGGACTTCGACTGCTTTGGTTTGATTCCTCTCCCTGCCAATTACTGGCTATGTAACCTTAGATAGACTTCGGTCTCCTCATCTATAGAAGGGGTAATAAAAATAAAACTGACCCCCTCTCATAGTGCTCAATGTTAATTGTGGGAATTAATGTGGTTAGAAGAGGGCCTAAAACAGAGCAGGTGCTTGGTAAATAAACATGTAGTTATTTGTTGGGCTGTATCTGCCCTCTCTTAGATTATAAATCATGCTAGCCTCAGTGCAAGGCTCAGCATGAGATGGATGGGTGGATGAATAGATGAATGAATTAATGAAGAATGGAATGATTGAATTACTAGGTGTGGATATGGCTAATAAGCAATTATTCAAACATTGGCCCACTGAAAACTAGCTTTGTAGCCAAAGAATTCCAATCTCCACATTGTTTGCCAGAACTCAAGCCAAGCTTGCTTTAGTTTTCTCTGAATCTATATGATTTCTGATACTAAACTGGATGTTTCTGTTCTTTTCTGCTGGTTACCCTCTTTGGCCCTGATGAAAACATCTTATCTATATAACTGCAAGGGAATGACCAAGCAAAGTGAATCATTTCAATTAGAGAAGTATTAAAAAGATAGGGTAGATCTCCCAGACCAACTCTAGACCATTTATATCAGAATTGAGGGCAGAAGAGACAGGGAATAAGCACTGGTATTCCTTAAAAGGTCCCCAAGTGATTGTAAAGATATAAACTAATAGGTTGTCAGAGACTATCTCTACTGGGTAGGAAGTTGATGTCTTAATTTTCTTCTCTTTGCTTATCTTTTTCCCCTTCCTATAAATGTATGTACTGCTTTTTTAATAAAGGAAAAACAAACAAAAAACCCAGCCTCATATATAATCAAAGCATATATAATCAAAGGAAGGGAAGAAGGTACGGCAGAAATGATTTGTAACATCAGCCAGTCCATTAGAAGGGAGTGAGCTACAGACATTCATGATGCACTACTTAAATTGCAATTCACAGGGACTCACAGGAGAAGAGGCACAAACACACCATAAACTATAGATTAATCTCAACCAGTGGAAAGATAATTAAACAATAGGCTGGCCAGCCCTAAGACAGTAGACTCACTCTAGAAGTTGATTCACCTGGTTGTTAGTTGAAGACCAGCTGTAACTATCAATTGCCATCACACCTTTCCCAAGAGAAGACACAATGTGCACAGAAGTGCCCTGCAATGCTAACTGACAACAAAGCCAATGGCTACTATACAATCCCATCAAATGCAAAGAATTTGAAACAGATCTCTGGGTTATTTCTAAAGTTCAGGCTCATCATAAAATTCAGGAAGTACCCACTGTCAGGGGTAGAACTGAAAAGTGAAATGCCCATAGACAGTGAGCCAATCATTTTCTTCCCTATATCACATACTTTATTGTCTGTTGCCTTTATTTATTCTAATAACTGGAAATCCTACTCAATCCCACCTAGCCCAGACGTTTTCTCTCATGCTGCTTTTTCTCATTTCTGTAAAATATTGTTCTGTTCTCTAAACTCTGGCAAAACCATTTTGTTCATTCTCCATATGTTTATTTCAATCTGCTTTATTGCATTTGACTTGGAAGGTCACAACAACTGTCTGAACCCATATAATATCTCTAATACCCTATGCAATAAATCCCTAATAAGTATTTGTCAAATAAAAGAAAAATCTCCTTGGAAGTAGAGCTTGGACTCAAGTGGTAGAGTGTCAACCTTGAGCATAGAAGCCAAGCAAGAGCACAAGGCCTCGAGTTCAAGACCTAGTATCAGCACAAAAGTTAAAGAAAAAAAAACCTTCTCTAAAATTCACTGAGAAATAGATATTTGTAAGAAAGTGATATTTATGAGAAATAGATATTTTTGTAGCCTCAAAATTATCTCTTCACAGAAGACTTCTTAGTCACAAAGGGAAACAGAAGAGGAAATTTGTAGTGCAGAAAGTTCAGAGTCATCCAGTGGACCCCACTGATCAAAGTGGAAACTGACCTGTAACCAGAAGCAGCGAGGACACAGCTTTGCCTCCCGCAGGAGCCCTGCCTCACCGTGCAGAAACTGCATCGAATGGTGAGGAAACACCAGCTCAACAAAAGGGAGGGAAACTATGCAAAGTAAATGGGTTGGAATAGGTAAAAGGGTCCCAAGGTCATGAAAGACCAGACTTTCCTACAGATTGAAGGACTCTAAAGAGAGATGACAATCAAATGCACCCTAGGATCCAGGATCAGCTCCTTCTGCTAGAAAGGTTATCATCAAAAGAACTGATCAAGTCTTAGTGGGGCTTGTGAACTGAATGCTAGTCAATTTCCTGATGCTAATGGTTGGGTTATAGTTACATCAATGATTGTCCAGGGTGAAATCAAATGTAGTCTAAATTACTGGAAAATGACTGGGTCCCATATAACTTACTTTCCAATGGCTGGTGGGAGGAGAGTTCTTTGTCTTGCTTTTTCAATTGCTCTGTAAGATAGAAATTCAAGCATTGTTTGTAAACCAGCCCTCAGCCAGGATCAATGGGACAAAAACTTGTACAAGTACTATTATTACTGGTTCTTTGCACATCTCAAAGAAAACCTATGATCTCCAGGCTCCTCTTTTTAAACAACTAACATTGCTGAAAAGGAATAGTACATTTTGTTATCCATTATTGATTCATTCAACAGAATGAATGAATGGTATTATAGCCAATACCTTTTTTTAGCACTTGTGATTTGTCAGTGACCGCACAAGGCAGCAGGAATATGTTAACAAGCAAAATTTGTCATGGTCCCAAAGCCCTTTTCGGCTTTTAAAACTAGTAAAGGAGACAAATTAACCCCAAACCCACACAGACAACTATAAAATTCCCATCCTGACAAATTTTACAAAGGAAGACTTGTGGCTGTGAGAGTATATAACAAAGAAAGAGGCCTCGTTAATTTGTTTTGGGGCACACAAGATGAAAGGGTAAATGGATTATTACCATGACTTTTCAGTAGCTCGATGTGATAAAAGGAAAGCATATAGAATAACTGTACTATGATGTGATAAATGGAAGTATGGTAATGCACAGAAATACATTTGGAGGTCAAAGGAGAGATTGATCTTCATCTAAGGAACGTGTCATGGAGTCAGTATGATCGGATCCAAATCTTGAAAACTGAGTTGGGAAAGAAGTATATTCTTCCTTGGACATGCCTGGGAGCCCAAGGCTCATCAAGAAGGAGGTGACAGGGCCTGCAGAACCCCAGCCATAGAGTCTGTGGGAAAAGAAGTCTTCAGAGCTAGAGCTGCAAAGATGGGGTATGACTGGATTCAGGGTGATCTAAAAATTGGCCTTTATTTTTTCCTCCAAGCAACACATAGTCATTAAGCTGTGAACAGTGGCAATCTATATTTATTTCTTTGAAAGGTAATTGCCTTAGTTCACACAGATGAGATGCCAAAACGCTGAGTAAGTGAATAAATGAATGAATGAAGGAAGGAAGGAATGAACAAGCCTTACCACAAAGCCACTGACTTGTAAAAAAAGATTTCTGAGGAAAGTACAAGGTGTCAGTTAAGATTCGCTGCTGATCAGATCACCCCAGTTGTAAACAACACAATGTCATACTGTTCTACACCACCAAGGGCAGAACTAGGAGGAGATCCAATTCAGGCTTCTAGTGGATGTCACCAGATTCCTTCTATAGGGGCCTCTTAACAATCAAATGCGAACTTCTACTAGACCTGCCCCAGTTCTAATGTGATTTTTCACATAGAGACTCACAAACAAGAATACTTGCATACATAGAGCTTGAGGTATAAGACGTGGCACATCAGAATATGTTAATTTACATAATTACTAGCCAGAGCTCTCTATAGTACAAGTGACAGAAAGCTAACTGACTAAGATAAAAGGGATTTCAGGGATATATAACTGAGGAATCAAAAGCTTGACACACTTAGGCACAGTCTAATCCAGAGGATCAACAAAGTCAAAGTAACTCTACCTTCCCCCCACTGCATTTTGTTTTATCTTCCAGTATCTACTTCTGCTTCATTTTCTAATATGCCCTCTGTTTAC
Source organism: Perognathus longimembris pacificus (assembly GCF_023159225.1). NCBI lineage: Eukaryota > Metazoa > Chordata > Mammalia > Rodentia > Heteromyidae > Perognathus > Perognathus longimembris. The sequence continues at coordinate 54,461,476 of NC_063170.1, forward strand.
ACTACTAACCCCCATTCCCCTAGGAACAACATGTATTTGTATTTATGGCCTATGTGTTTAGGATTCTCTGTAGTAAGAACGAGACCCTTTTCACTGCTTTGGCAGAGGCCTTGGAAAAGACTCTTGCTAAACTAAAATAGACGGAGGACACTTCTACAAACCAATTATTATCTCTAGGGGTTAATGTAATTGGCAAGTCAAGTTACTGACTGAACAGTCCCCCCGCCCCACACACACACCGCAGGGAAGGGGGTTCTGTTATGAGAAGAAACAGGTTGATGTGGTGCCAGCCAAAGAAAAACAACAGGTGCACTAGACTTGGCAGAGCTGCCTCTCCATCCCTCCCCTTTGGAATGGGCCTTTCTAGATCCCAGAGACTGGAAAGTGAAGAAACACTCAACGCAGACTCCCTTCACCAGGCTCTGGACAGGAGCTTCCACCCCTAGACAGACCATGTAACAGATAGCCTCTTACTTTGCTTCTGTTAGGCAGGAGGCTGTGTGATCCTCACAGATGGTCCTCAAGCTTCATGGGCAGCAAGAAAAGAGTTGGGGTACCTCCTGTACTGGTACAGTTCATAGCCAAAGGCAATGCAGGCTTGGAGTGCAGGTTTCCTAGTTACACTGGTGATTGTGGCTTCTCTGGGGAAGCAGTTCTGTGATAGAGTTATAGCAATGTTCCGCAATGTTCCATGATGTTCCACAGAGAACCAGCCAATTGACCATTCCTCTCAGCCACCCAGTGCATCTCTGTAATACACTGAAACCATTTCAATTGAAATCTAGTAGACTGTTTTGTATTACCTACTACTGGACCCTAACCAATGTAATTACCCACTATAATTCCTCAGGTGTGGCCTCCAAGTAAAAAATCTTTGCTCTGAATTCTGTAGGAAGCTGACAGAACCGTAGAACCCATCTTCATAGAGTGCTGCTATACCACGAGTTTCCTCGAGCCCATTGCTGCTGGCAGCAGCAACGTGGAGATATTGTTTTTATTTCAATATCTCACACTTCCCGCATTCCCTGTTCATGTGCACATAGCTCACCATCAAACTCATCTCTCAAGATGTTCAGTTCGATTATTGTCTCCTTCAATTCTCATATTTTCTAATCTGCCCTTTTAAAAATACATTATGCCATTTTCCCAACTTCCTCATGCTGTATTTCCTTTGCTAAGCATAGTTATGTCATGCTGGGTTTGAACTCTTCCCCCACCTTGGTAGGGTTTCCCTATTGCCCATGGTTCTGTCTATGAGCAGTCCGGTGCAGCCTCCCTGTGTGCCTGCTTAGCTCTGGATTCTCTGTCCACAAATGCAATTGAAAAGGGTTTGTACAAATAATTTGAGAACTTAAATAATGTTGTCTTCTTATAAAGAGAAGTTTCTATTTCCTTGAGCTGACATCTAGATGCATTAGGAATTCAGACCAGGCCTATACAGTTTCAAGAAACACCTAGATAATTCATATATGCACTGCACACCGTAAGGGGAAGATTTGCTTCCGGTTCACACTTTCTAATGTAGCAAGAACTCTCTATGTTCCCAGTCCAGTGTGTAGGGCTTTGGCTAGATGTTGGTCCCTCCTTGGTAAGTTCTGAACCTCAACTTCTGTCCATGTAAACCTACCAGGCTGTTGAAAGCAGTGTTCAGCCCTCAGGTGCCTCTTCCAGACTCAGCAATTACCCAGAGGAAACAGGTGAAAGTCTGCTTTCACATCCCTTCCTCTACCCCACCCACCACCCACCTCCAGAGAACCTCCATCTCTATCACCAAGGCCCAATCACTCTCCATAACCTGGTTCATTCCCCAAAGCCTTAGAACGGATTTAAATATGTAATATTTTATGCAACATTTTGATCATTACCAAAGAGGAAAGACTGTTCCAAGTGACATGCTCTACTATCATCCAAGGAGTTTTGCTTTTCTAGAATATAGAGAGAGATTTTCAAACCCACTCCAACTCAAATAAAAGAGGCCCAAGAAAAAGAAAATGGAAACTTTGGCTAGGCATGGTGGCACATGTCTATAATCTCAGCTACTCACGAGGCAGAGGGAGGACAGTCATGGTGTCAGATCAATCCAAGTAAAAGCAAGAAATGTTATCCAAAGAAACAAACTAAAGGCAAAAAAAGACAGGGCACCCAGTTCAAGAGGTAGAGTGCTTATTAGGCAAGTGTGAGGCTCTAAGTTCCAAGTCCAGCTTTAACTGGAGAGAGAAAGAGGGAGAGAGAATGACAGGCTTGTACAAGTTTGCCAAAAGAGATCAGCAAGGGAGAAACCAACCATTGGGAATCTAATAACCAAAACCTTTGTCACTTCTCAAATGAAACAAGGACAACAATTTCTGCCATGAAGGAGCCCTCTTTCCCCAACCACTGTCTTTACAATTAGTCATATAAGCACATTGTGGCTACAAAAGCTGACTTCATTACCTACAACTGCTCTACTTTTGTTTTTCTCTTCACAGCCAACAAGCTGAGAGATTCTCGAATGATTCTCCCAGGGAGGTTTTTTGGAGGGTTTTCTTGGTCATATTTCATTTTTAGTTGGCAAGGCAGAAAAGATGTTTTAGATGAGAACCATTTCCTCTCAGTGAATACAAATAAAAGTAAGCAAGAAGCTGGACTCCAATGTGTTTTCAAAGACTTTAAATTTCGAAAATAAAAGAAACTTAGCTGGCCATCGTTGGTTCATGCTTGTCATACTAGCCACTTAGAAGACTGAGATCTGAAGATCACAGTTTGAAGCCAGCCTGGGCAAAAAAATCCATCAGACTCTTATCTCCAATTAACCTCAAAAAGCTAAAGTGGAGCTGGTCAAGTAGTAGAACACTAGCCTTGAGCAAGTAAAGCTCAATGACAGTGCCCAGGTGCACAGTTCAAGCCCCAAGACTAATAATAATAATAATAATAATAAATATATGAAACTTTAATTTTTCACATATTTTGAATTAGCATTGGCATGAAATGCTCCTCCAGGGGCCCTTATGCTTGCTTTTAAAAACTCATTGACAATTAGAACAGTCTAAAGCTAGATCTCTTAACAATCACTCAAGAAATTATTTCTGTCTCAATATGGGGGCACAATACTCACAGAGCTTAAAGTCATGTGGTTGGTTAAAAACAAGGAAAAGAAATAAAATCATGACATACTACCCAAGGAAGCCTTAGCTTTTCTTTCTTGGCTGTAAGATAAAAATTGTTTCATTCCATTCTAGAAGAAATGGAGTCCCCTAAGGCTGATAGATTCATTATTGCCAAGAAATCAGAGAACAGTATCCTTGAAATGCTAACAGCAGCAATGTTGATTGTATTTATTACACAAACCAGGATAAAATATCCATTGCTGTGTTTCCAAAATCATGCAAAATTATCCACAGAAGGCAGTAAACTTGAACAGTTGTGGGTAAAGCTGGAAAGAACGGTCATCACAGCTGTGAAGCAAAGAAGAAAATTATTATTTCTTGTTAACTAGAGGCCCTAAATTATTGACAAGGAGGTTGATATACAGAGCCTAAGACAAAGTCAAAGAAGTAGGAAATTAAAGTCATATAAAATGAATGTCAGAGGACATAAAAATCTAGACCTTTGAAGGTTAATTTTCCCATATGATGTCTATAATAGAAAAAATATTTTCTTCTCCACAAAAAGAAATAGAATAAAGGTGAGCTTAATGACCAACTTGTCACTTCCAGTTGAACAAAGTTGGGAATATTTCAGACTGCCTTAATGGTGTCATGCATATCTCCAAAGTGGGTTATAAAATATCTATTACCATCTTCACAGGCCACTTGCACAGAAAGATATCAGAAGAGTTTTAGGCATAAACTAAGTATTCAATATTGTTGTTGATATCACCACATTATTCTTAAGTTATCTTGCTATAAATACAAAATGCCAAAAACAGAACAAAGTGGTCCCCAGGAAAATGTATCAGTCAAGGAAAAAGCATGGTGACTCCAGAAGCTTAGGGGATATCATGATAAAAACATCCTTAAATCAAAGCTTGCCACTCCAGGGTTGTTAGGAAAATGACTCACTGGTATTTCTCTTTGAACTCATTTTTTAAAGTTTTTGTGCAAATAAATCAATGAAAAGCGGAACACAGAGACTCAATATAGCCAACCTCAACAGTAACAGCAGTTTATGTGCCCAGAGTCAGAATTTGAAGGCAATTCTGCTCTCAGGCTTGCTTTGAAGAACAAACTTGGCACAGAGTCTTTTATGCAAGTAACTCCCACCTCTCTGAAATTACCATTTTTGTATCCTTGGTAAAGTCTTCTCTATCTACTTATCTGTGAATCTGTATTATTCTCAAGCGTCCTGGGGGCTAACTCTGCTGGATGAAGTGAACTCATCACATGACTTTGATTGTGCTTAAACAGAAAACACTATTTTCATGTCATTAAGGAAGCCAAGGAGTAGGTGGGCTCAGCCCGTAGAACTCAGCTGCCCAGATGATCACATAAGGAATCATGTTTTATTTCTGTCTCCACTCTGCTTTCCAAGGCAGTGGGCGGACTGTTATTACAGTAGCCAGTAGGGCCCCAGAAGTTTAGTTAAACCAACAGAGAGAGAGCATTCTCAATACTCCGTCACATAACTTGGACATCATGCTACTAGTATGACTTGTGACCCATGCCTACCAGTGAACCGATCACTGTGCCAAGGCAAGAGAGCACACATTCACTTAGTCTGACTTCCTACTGAATGCCCATCCTTGATAGGCAGGAGGCAGGTACATTCAAACGACCAGTCTAAGTGAGGATTCGAATAATCCAAAAGAAGATGTATTTTATTGGCAGAGAGAATGCTCAGTTGACAAACACTAATGGTTGCATATACCAAGCCTTACTGGCTATGCTCCCACCCTCTCTTCCCAAATCTCAGGTAATTCTAGGCCAGAAAAGTCCAATGGATCTCTTCTCTCACTTCCACCCCTCCTAAGGGTGACATTCATTCATTCTATAAGAGTTAGCTCAATGAGTATCTCTTCTAAGGAGCTTTTCTGACTTCTCACCACACCAAAACCCCAAGCTTGATTAAGAGCTCCCATTGCCCTGACATTTTTATATGTTGGTCTCCACCACTGGACTAACCTCCTGGAGCGCAGGAATTATCTAACTCTGCCCCATATGCCTGAAATTAGCATACCCTAGGCATGTCTCTGAGATCTTAATAAGAAGTCAGATCCCAAGCTTTTACACTTACACACACACACACACACACACACACATACACACACGATAGTAAAAAATCACAACTGATCAGACTGGACTCCAGCTGTAGAACTGAGGTAGAGGACTAGGGAAAAAACCTCCAACAGCCAAGTGTTACCCTTCTAGGTGCCAAGTCAAGGGGAGAGCAGGGTTATAGGGGGTGGCAAGAGGAATCATCAGGGTAGCAGCTACCTTCCAAGAGCAATGGAAAGAGTTGAATATTTTATCAGCTGGCATGGCTATTCTGCTACCTACTTGGTAATTCCTAGCATACATTTGTTATCTGCATTAAAATGTATACCGTATATTTACTATGTATAGGTATGCATTAGGAAAATATAAGATTTCCATCCATTTATCTTTAATATAATCTCTTATTGTAAAACTTCCCCTAAAAAAAGTATTCAGAAAGATTTTGAGGACTGTGTCTTGACCTGGATTGATGTAACCATCCATCTGAGAGTAAAGGAGTAGGGAGACTACAGTGGCCCAAAAGAAAAAAGTGGATTCTACTAGCAAAAGAAATGTTGATCAGACAAAATACACGTTCCTACTGCATACTCCCCTTCCAAAGCATCGTCAGCTCGGACTTCACCTTCCAGCAGAAGAGTCTGGAAATACCACTTGGAAATGGCTCAAGGCTGATGTGCTTGCTCTTCTTATAAACATAGTCATACACACAGCTCCCTTCAGACTCACGTTCATTTCTCAGGAGGGTTCAATACTTGCTTTGAAAAAGATGAAGCAAACATCAGGAGTCTTAAGAGATGTAAAGGTAACCATGGCTAGAGAAACCTTCAGGGAAGCTGATTTTGTATTCATCGAGGAGGCTGCAGTGGTCAGATCCTGCCAGCGGGTGAATTTACAACATATAATTCTTTCAGAATGAGATATGCAAATGAAATCAATTAAATCCTGGCTGTGCTTGGCCATTCTAGTGCACACACTCACGGCCACACTAATTGAAATGGAACTGAAGGAATCTTAAATTCAGGGTAATAAGTTGTGTCTGAGATAATCAACAGGCAATGCATTCATATTAAGGCTGAGTAAGAAGAGCTGATTCTAAATCATTCAGGGATCCGGCATTGCATATGAGACGCTAGTCTTGTAATGCTGATAACCAAAATGGACCTGTTTTTCAACCTGATTGACAACTAACTCCGGAGAGGTGCTGATTTTTCTCTGGACCCTGAGCAGGCATAACGATGAGGAAAAGCAGTGACTGAGACTTTGACTTAGCAAGAGTTGAAGGGCATGAAATTGCCAAGTAAATCTGGGTGAATAACTTGAGTTGAAGCCACACAGAATATACCAGTAATAACTCAAGACAGAAACCTAAGTCCTACCTAAGATTCCTCCCATTCTAAACACTTCTCTCCCCCCAGGACCAAATCCTTCTTTTACCTCAATCCTTTTACCTTAATCCATCAGACCTGCTCCACACTTGACATTTCCCTATCTCTCCTGGACTTTTGAAATTGATCATTACAGATTTCTCTTGATTCCCCTTTATTTCCCTCCACCCCATCCTGTTGCAGAAGCATTGGTGTCCTTGTATAGCTGTGCACCCACTCATGTCATTCTTGTCCTTAAAACTCCCGTGTACTTTGCACAAAATCCCTACTTTGTGTCAAGGTCCAGTTAGCCAGACCCTTTCTTATTCCCTGAGGGCTCAATCTTTCCACTCTCATTACACAATGTTCCTCACTCATCGACTGTAGCCATAGTGCTACCCCCCCCCCTTTCAATTCCACACATATACCAAGCTTTTTCCCTCTTTAGAGCATTTGCAAAGCGGCTCCTTCCTCTAGGACTACTCTTTCCCACTCACTCCCAACATCTTTATATGGTTAGCATCTTCTGATCTTCCGGGTTATAACCCACTAGTGGATTCCATGAGCCCTTTTCTGGCCACCCTACCCCTCAAATCATTCCTTTTCAACTACAAAGCTGAGAACCATCTAGTACTGCCTGTCCCTCAAAACCAAGCTGGATACTTTCTTCTAAGGTTTCCTCATTATCCCTATGAGTCCAAGAAACATGAACCCCAATTTCTAGGATGCTGAGACAGTAGCAATGAGAGATTAAATTCCCAGAGATCTGCTCCTGCTGGGATCCATTTCTTGTACCAGCAGGCCCCCTCCAAGAAGGATAGCAGGAACCCACTTGAGTTGATTTGCTTTCAATCCTGTCAACAAGGCATCCACAACTGAGCCGCCCATTTGCACTACTTGCTTTGCTAAATACATTCTAACAGCATTTTAATGACCTAACCCAGGGAGCACTCTATTTACATATAAGTAGATTGGTTGAGAATTTGGTTTCCCCACTGGAGATTTCACTAATAATCCATGATTGATTCCTCTATTAAGCAAAGATCTCAGCATCCCCACATGCTGCCACTAATACTAAAGCTACTATCCTAGCCACTTCCTGGAATGACTGCTGAGGGCAGCAGCCACTGAGTCTTTTCTCTAAGAGCCACGGTATCTTCATCTCACTCCCTTCACTTTGAACTCAAATTATCCAGAGAGGCCATTGATAGAACTGCCACCAGAAGTTATCACTGATTTCTATTCCTCTTAATCTGACTTTGTCCAGCTTGGTCATGTGATTTTTTTTCTTATTTATTGCCAAAGTGATGTACGGAGAGGTTACAGTTTCATATGTTAAGCCTTGGGTACATTTCTTGTACTGTTTGTTACCTCCTCCCTCGTTTCCCCCCTCCCCCCTCCCCCTTTCCCTCTCCCCCCCTGAGTTGTTCAGTTGGTTTACACCAAACAGTTTTGCACGTATTGCTTTTGTAGTCGTTTGTCTTTTTATCCTTTGTCTCTCCATTTTGATATTCCCTTTCACTTCCCTCATTCTAATACCAGTATATACAGTTTCCAATGTACTCAGATAAGATAAAGTGATAGTGCAGGTACAACCACAGGAAGGGGATACAAGAGGATCATCAAAAATAGAAGCTACGGCTTCACATGGCATGTTGAAAGTGATTACAACAGTGATATAACAATCATTTCCATAACATAGAGTTCATTTCACTTAGCATTATCTTATGCATTCATAAGGGCATAGCTATTAGGCTCTTGTGATCCTATGCTGTGACTAGCCTAAACCTGTGCTAATTATTCCCTATGAGGGAGACCATAGAGTCCATGTCTCTTTGGGTCTGGCTCACTTCACTTAGTATAATTTTTTCCAAGTCCTTCCATTTTCTTATGAATGGGGCAGTGTCATTCTTTCTGATAGAGGCATAAAATTCCATTGTGTATATGTACCACATTTTCCTGATCCATTTGTCTACTGAGGGGCATCTGGGTTGGTTCCATATTTCAGCTAGGTCATGTGATTTTATATAGTCCTTTGTGACATCCCAATTTTCTTAGTCGATTAAGCTTGGCCCACCCAGTTAGTGAGACCCATCTTAAGAAAATACATTTTTTTGCAAATATGCTTGAGATTATAATGCCCCAAAGTTGTACATACAAGATAGCATCACACTGCCAAGCATAGTCCATCGAATTGATCATTTTTTGCCATTGTGTTTAAGTGTATTTTTAAACATAGAATCTTATTTACATTTTTAAATCCTTGACATTTCTGTCCAGTCAGTCAGCTTTCTTTCCCATTCTTTGTAAGCTTTGCCCTTTACTCCTTCATCTACCTATTATCTATCTATCTACCTATCTATCTAGATCTAGAGAGGCGGAAGGGAGCACAGTCGCTCTCAAACCTTCACTAGCTTTCAGCAAAGTCCAACCAGTTCCAAGCACACTTCAATCCAACAGGTGCAGAAGCAGAATGGAGCACTGGGATCTTCAGCATTAGAAGCCTCCACATGAGGGCTACCTGTGGAATGCCCATACTCTGAGGCCATTCCTCCTTCACAATCCCTGCTCTCTCATCGCTGTCAAACCTACCGCACCATCTGAAGCCCTTCCCAGCCTCCTCCCGATCCCTTCTTCCCTTCTTCCTTATCTTTCATAGGCCAAATCGTCACAAACGCTCTTACACTTCTCCTTCAGTCTGGGCATTTACTTACAAAAACATCCTGTGGTAAATCACTAAAACTGCACACACACACACACACACACACACACACACACACACACACACACTATCCTCTAGTGCGGTGTACATGCCGCACATTGATAGTTAAGTGTCCTACAGGAGGAAAGCCCTCTCTCTGGATGCAAGCTGATGTTCGCACAGCTGTAGCTTTTCTCCATCCCCTCCGCATCTGTCACAGCTCAGTGGGAACTCAGCGCTGGGTCATAGCTGCTCACAGATCTGTGATCCCACCATGAATATACAGAATGTCAAGGACGTATCTTGACCCTGTAAGATTACCTGGCAGGTGAGACATGCTCAATAAATAGTTGTGGAAGTACAAAACAAAGGGCAGAAAGAAAAGAGTGAAGAACACACAAAGAAATGGAATGGTTTTTACTCTAGTCCAGCACATGGCCCTCATTCAAAGAGCATCAGCCATGGGATGCACCCGAGACGGTGGTCCACCACCTCTTCCTGTTAGCCAAACAATAGTTAACAACTATGGTAATAAATAGGCAAAAGTGTATGTCAGGTAGAAAGATAATGTGACACTTAAACGCACGGTTCCCATCGAGTGCTGAAACATGAAGGCATTTGATTCTATCACAGGTAAGAGATGGTCATGCATTCTCAGCATTATTGCACCAACCAAGCAATTTGAGCACACTGTGGATCTGACACGTGTGAGGATCCAGATGAGGCTCGTCCCTTGGGAAAAATGGACCCAGAAGTCTCTGACTGTCCTCCTGGGGTGGCACAAGAAAACATGCATTTAATGATTCATTAGTCATTTTCAGGTATGACCTGAGCTTTCTCCTTGCTAATTGGGCTGACCTTTCTGGAGACAAGAAAGTTAGACTGTGAATATCTTATCTGCCTCAAAAATCATGTTTGTCGATGAGATGCTGTTGGCAGACGTGGCACACACACACCATTTTCATTACATCTAAGTCACTCATGACTTGTAAAAAACAAATTCCACTAACTATTTCAAAACCTTAGAACTTTCTTGAAGAGCAAAAACTACTAAATATAGACAATTTGAGCTCAAACGGTGACATTTGTTTTGCTGACTCATCCATGCTCTGGATGGATTTCTGAGCCCTAGAGTGGAGTAAGTGATGGGGACTGCTTCAGTTCAGTGTCCCTTAGCAACCATAATTTCACTTTCTAGTTGCTATAACAACTATAGCATGAGCATCAAGGTCATCAAGCCCGCTGAGCCTTTCTCAGGAAACCGAATTTTTCCAGGCTTGTCTTCTCTATCCGCTCTCATAGGAAATGTCTTAAAGAAAATGGCATTTGCCTCTCCCTTTCTCCATACCACATTGTTCTGGAAAGCACTCTATTTAAATGCACAAGGTAATCTATAATTAAAGTGTGGCAAAGACCTCGCCTGATAGATTGGTGTCACAAGCCATTTACACAGTGCCACATCCTCAGTGATTCCTTTTTAAATGAACAGAGAGAGGGTGACAAGGGGAAGGATGCTGAATTCAGAAAGGCTGTGTCTCCAGCATGAAATGTATCACGATTCTTGGTATTCATTTAGGTTGTGTACTTTTGTACTTTCTAGAAAGAGGAGGCAGCTGAATCGGAGCATGTTCACGGTCCCTATCAGTTGTCGCATCTGTGAATCACAACACATACTATCTTGTAAGGGACTGAATTTAAGTGGTATAGCAAAGATAGAACCAGCAAAGATCAACTTTATGGAGTGTAGACACCAGGCTGGTCTCAATGCCAGCTTTTTTGTGCTCATTCCTACATGAATGGGGTAGGGTTGGCTATTCAAAAGTGTTGAATCACACACACATACACGCATATATACATACATATAGAGAGAGGGAGGGAGAGAGAGCGGATATTAAAAAGTTACTTTTTTCAGCTCTCACCCAAACTTCAGGAGGAATTAGCTAGAGAGCAAATTATATTACTAACACTTAGAGATAATAAAATTTCATAGCTATCCTAAAGAAGATAAATAAATCTCCTAGATAAAATGTTTTTCTTTTGACTTGGAAAGGAAGGTCTCCTTAGGCTCTTGCAAGAAATGTATGTATGTATGTACACATGTATATAATCATGCTTCTGTATGTAATTTCCATAAGCATGGTATCATGCTTATAAGTCTGGTTTTATTTTTTGTCAACATGTTTATGTGTATGATATTGTTAAATAACCATTTAACATCTTTTCACCCCAAAAAACAATGCCAGCTGTGGCTGGTGTTTGAAATGATCTTCTCCTCCCTTGCTCCATGTGCCAATCCTGACGCACACCAAAGTCTTAATGACATCTACACATGGCCTTCTCCCCCTGCCTAACAGGTGCATCTTCAAGAGCAGCCTGAACAAAAAGACCACTTACACCGGTGGAGAAATGAAGGATATTGTAAGAAAGACCATCGGCTTGGTGGTCCCCTTATTTCAGCAGTATTTTCTCTGGGTGGGGAGTGACACGTGGCAAAGGAGCCCAGACATCTGCGCATCGATTAGCTAGCTCCTTCCTCCTGCACGAAGAGGAAGAGTCTGCTCCATAGAGCAGGATGAAGATGACTGGCTGGCAGCAAACCCCTTCTAAAAATGCGAATTACCTAGCTGATAGTGGACATTTAATAAATGTCTCTAGCATGAGTTCGTGAATCCCAGTATCAGAAATGAGCATGGACTTGAGAGCTAGAATACAGTTGCAATGCTGAAGAATTAAATCAAGCTCATCCACTTGTGGGTGATTCGTGTTGGGGCATCGGCATGGCATTGAGGGGAGCGGTCCTGAGAGACCGACCCTTCTCCCGCCATGGGGCTGCGTGACCGTTAGCCACTCCTAACCCCTTCCGGGTCCAGAACCGGAAGAGGTAGCAAACCAGCCCCGCCTTCTGCCTCGGCCATGTGTGTGTCAAAATGGCACCGGGCCAGGCCCAAGGGGCGGTCCTATGGGATGTGATGACCGTCCATAGAGGAAGTTCCGTGACATCACTGTGATGGACAGCTCAGATTAGCCTGTCGCTAATCTGAGCTAGTGACTCCAGGGTCCCTCCCCTTCCTGCCGCCATTACTGTTATATAAACCCCTCCCCTGAGTAAAACTGGTGGAAGTTCCAGAAGCTTACCCCAAAATGCACACACGACTCCCCTGTCGTTCTTTAAGTGTGCAAGGGGAGGAGGGGCATCTCGCGACTACACACCGCCAAGGTTTGCACATTTGGCTGTACTCCAGCTTTCCGCCCAGTGGGACGGGGCAGAATACGTGTGAAGGTGAAAGGGGTCCCAACAATTCGGATAAATTATGCCTTGTGTTTATAATCATAATGCTAACATTAAACATTAGGATGACAAATGATTACTAAGTCATGGAAGTCAGGTCTTTGTTATTCTGGGCAATAGATAAAGCGATCAAAACCCCAAAGTAGAAAGCAGAGCCATCTCTCATTACGTGGACACTTCTTGAGGTTCATTGAGTAGTCATTAGGAGCTAATCAGAAACACAGAACCCTAACACACCTGGTTTCACCCTGGAGATGTGTTGTCCTCAGAGAAGAAGACATATTGAGCGAGGCTTAAAGAAATTGGCTCCTATGAAAGCTTGCATTGGGCAGGCCCTGCCACATTCTGTACCATCTTTCATCCATTGACTCCACTTCTCTTTACCACACGAATCCATGGCTAATGGTTTCGATGTAGTTCTTTTTAGGAAGGACAAGAAGACTAAACTGGCAACTTGTCATGATGGGCCTCACACCCAGTGGTCCAAGGAATCCTGCAGATTGTACCAACCTACTAGCTCCCCTTACCAAAAGTATGTCTATTTTTTTTTTTTCACTTCAGGGCTGCATAAAAGATCTACAAGTTTTTGGTACCATGGTGAATACTGAGTTTGACCTATGAGTTATCTTTTCCTCTTCCTTCAAGACATAGCATCTGTCCAGGTTCTGGTAACTCATGTCTATAAGCCTAACTCCTCAGGAAGCTGAGATCTGAGGATCACAGATCCAAGCAAGATTGGGCAGGAAAGTTCATGAGACTCTTATCTTCAACTAAGCATTAAAAAAAAATCCAGAAGAGGAGCTGTGGCTCAAGTGGTAGAGTGCTAGCCATGAGGAAAAGTAGAACAGGGACAGTGAACAGGCCTTGAGTTCAAGCCCCAGAACTGATATGCACCTGTGCATGGGTGCACACACACACACACACACACACACACACACACACATACACACACAAAAGAACTAGCATCTGAGTCTAGCAGGGGAAACTAGACTCCTATACTATCTTACCATGTGCTTCTGGTAGCACAACCACATGCTTTCTTGATCCTGGCATAGCCATAGCCAAAAGCTTGCACAATACACATAATCCTCTTCCTAGTAATAATTAATGATCAGCTCAGGAAACAGTCATGTTATAAGCTGGGCATAGTGTTAAAGTCTAGGATTTCTGAAAGAATATTTGAAAAGCCAGGTCCTCGTGGCTCATGCCCATAATCCTACTTACTCAGGAGGCTGAGATCTAATTCAAAGCCAGCACAGGCAGCAAAGTCCATGAGACTCTTATCTCCAATTAGACACACACACACACACACACACACACACACACACACACACAACTGGAAATGGCACTGTGGCTCAAGTGGTAGAGCACTAGCCTTGATCTGAAGAGCTCAGGGACAGTGCCAGGCCCAGAGTTCAAGCCCCACCACTGACACACTGACAAAAAAAAAGAATACTTGAAAAGAATTACTCAGTTGACCAATGTATACAAATGCCAGGCTCAAGCCAGTGACTGTTGATTCACCGCCACATAGCAGACAGTCTTAGAATGGAGGTAACAGAGGAGCAGAGCTGAGAAGAGAAGGAAAACGGATTTTGATACTTGGTATCTGAATATTCAGGTGCAGCAATTCTTGTATCCTTTCCTGAATCTAAACCTGAATTTTCAATTTTGTGAGTCAAGAATTCCCTTTATATGTCTGAGCCAATCCAAGATCAGTTGCTGTCTGTGCTTGCTCTCCATGAATAGAAAAATGATAAATCCATTCATTCTTTCAACAAATATTTTTTGAGTGCCTACCATGCACCAGGTACTCTGATAGAGTACTAAGAATGCTATAATGTGAGAAACAGACATGGAGCCTGAGCTGAAGAAAGACATTAGTTGGATAAATGCACGATAAATGTTTTAAACAATTGTGACATGAGTGCAAAGGAGGAAAATGTTGAGCACTATGAGACTATAATAAAGCCCACCTGACTGGTCTCTGGACACAACAGGAAATTATGAAATATCTGAAGGTAAGAGTGAAGGTGCATGTTAGAGAGCCTTCAAGTAGTCACCTCTAGGAAGAAAGCAAGGGAAATGTGGTGGCTAGCTAATGCAGCATGATCAGAAATTCCTATGAGCGCCCTTTGTTTCCACAACTCTCCATCCTAGACCGGGGACAGAGTAAGCAGCAGATTCCGAAATCTTCTGGAGGAAGGAACACAGCCTACACTGAACCAGACATTGCAAGAAGAAAGTCTTTAGAAAACTCAAACCAGGACAGTTTGTTTCCAACAAACTCCAGGAGCATCTGCCCATTGTCTCTTATTTTACCAGTATTGGGAAGGGCCAGAGAACCACAAGGCACTCCGTGTCCTTAAGATACTCAAGTGGTTTTGTTGGTTGTTTTTTTCCTGAGAGAAATGACAACAATCCATTTATTCAAGGACACCATTATATAAAACAGACAAATCACATTCAAGGACAGTGGTTCCCAGGAGAGACAAAATAGATGCCTGACTTCTCAAACAGCCTGACTTTTGAAACGGCATCCATACCTTGCCAAAAACAAAACAAACACACACACAAAAGCCTCCATTACCAAGTATACGGCTAGTGCAGGTGCTAACAAAAGTGAAAAGTATGAGAGGAGTTGGAATTTTGAAAAGTTCTACAAGATCTTCATTGAGAGGAAAGGTGCCGGTCAATGGTGAAAGGCAGTTCTGATTAGATATGGGGACTTGAGGGTCAGACAAAATGGTGTCAAATGCTAGTTCTACCACTCTGCTACCTTGGAAGGGAGGGGATCAAGGATATATTCCTTCCCATTTCTGAATATTAGACACTTTTTATAAACAACAGAGATAATAATACTGCCTACTTTGGTAGAATAGTGTGACAGGAGATAATAAGTGGAAGAATTTCATGTTGTCTTGTACATAGTGAACCCTCAATACTCTTTGCCAGCAGCCTTACTGCCATTGTTCTAGGCTTTGCTGGAGGGGGGAAGGTGTAGATCAATGTAGCTCCTAAGGACTACCATTGCCTTAAGAGCTAAGCTAAATAAGAGTTAACTTGTCTTTTTTCTTTGTCAGTCCTGGAGCTTGAACTCAGGGCCTGGGCTTTGTCCCTGAGCCTCTCTATGCTCAAGGCTAGAGCTCTACCACTTGAGCCACAGTGCCACTTCTGGCTTTTTATGTTTCTATGGTGCTGAGGAATCAAACCCAGGGCTTCATGCATGCTAGGCAAGTACTCTACTACTAAGTCACATTCCCAGCCCAACTTGTTGTCATTGTTTTCGATTTTGGTACCCCGTGTCTTGTATGCACATTTTTCTGATTTGGGGAAGGGAAAGGGAATCACAAAATGGTGAGATAAAAGACAAAGGGTGAACCAATGCAACAGCGATTCTCACAAGACACTATGTTGGAAATGAACTTTACAATTTGAGGGTGAGGGAAGGGGGGCGGAAGTGGAAGTGGGAGAAAATGAGGGAGGGGGTAACACTGTTCGACAAGAAATGTACTCATTACCTTACTTACGTAACTGTAACCCCTCTGCACATCCCCTTGACAATAAAATAAAATTCAATGAGTTAACTTGTACAGGGGAGTTAACTTGTACTTGTAACCGGCGGAGGGTCCAGCAGTGTGTGGCCTCATTCGCAACCCAAGGGAGGATAATTGGAGAACTGGCTACCAGATGCCAGCCAGCAGCTATGTATAGTACAAGTCAGATTAGGCATCCAGGCTCCCACGTGTGAGAAACAGCAAAAGAGGAGTCGACCCCAAACAGTCTAAATCCACTTTCCTCCTACTTTAACTTGAGACAGATGAAGCCTCAGAATCCCCTGTGGAGCTATTCTCAGAGGCTGTCTCCAGGCCACACCCAGAGTCTCTTACAGAATAAGGCTGCTGAGGAGCCCAGGAAACAGGATGTGGAAGGAATTCAGGAATCCCAGCATCAGAGCGCTCTGTCCCTGAAAGAGTTAACTGCACTCCACCCACCCCCCAAAACCAGGGCATTCAGAACAAGGCGGTGTCATGTCTCCCACCACCCCAAGATGGGTTTTCCTGCAGAACTCATGTTGCACCAGAGACAGCTTCACTCAGGCACAAATTCTCTGCCTCCAAGTCAAGAGTTGTGGCTCAGGTATAAAAGTCACTCCAACATCACCTTTAGCCCCACTGAACTGCATTAAACTGCCTGTGCCCACAGTCCTTCAAAATATCTTGAGTGCCTTACACTGATGAAATCTCTGCCCCCAGCTCTCTACTAATTCACCCCCCTACTCCCTCCAGATTGTTAGACTGTTCCCTAATGACCATTACTGCTCCCCCGATTATACTCAGGCTCCAGGCCCTCAATCACGGGCAAGGAGATAACAAGTACTCTCTCCCTCTGTCTCTCTCTCTCTGTGATTCAGACCCATGGCTCTTCACGCAGACTATGAGCAGAGGTGTTAACTGCCTAAGTGGTCTTGCTGTGTGTGTGGCACACACTCACTCTAAGTTAGAGCTCTAGTCCGGGAGCGCCCGGAATGAACTTTGCTCTCAGCAAGCAGCCTAACCAGGACAACTTGATTCCCTATAGTCTGTGCAAATCACCAGAGCGAAGGGCTGGCATCCACGCTGTCAGCTCAGTCCAAACAAAGCTATCACTTTCCCTGCATGATCCCAGCGAGTCATTAAAGATGTGTGGGATCCATACCATAGATGAATAACTTGGCCAAATATCCCCAACAGCTTCCAGAGTCAACGGGCACCAAGCAAATGTTTAATCTAAGCCAGGAGTTTCTTCTCAGCAGAGCCACTCTTCTTCCCTTTCCTAGTGGAATCCCAGCAGTCATTGTTCCTGCCTGCCTGCCCGCCATAAACCTTGTTTAGACAAGGGTTTGAAGCATTTTATTCACACAACAATGGAAAGAGGCACACTGAAATAAAAGTTCTTTACTTTGAGCATTGTGTGTGATGATACAGCTTAAGGAGACATATTGTAAAACCTTTAGTGGAAACAACACACATAGCTGGAGCTTGTGCAAATACAAACATGAGTACCTTCATAAGGATTTCCTCAATTATCTATTGCCTCTGCTTCTGTGTGATCACTTTTGCTCTATCTTTCTTGAGAGAGTGCTTTGGGTACCTTCCTTTACTGACTTTTTTATGGTTTTAATATCAATTTAATACAGACAAGATTTTTAACTATAGTCAAAAAGGTTAGGGCAATGGCCTTTGGGGGGCAGGGGGAGAGGGAACCAAACTTTATTTTCTATACAACCAAACTAACTTTATTTCTATATACGCAAGGGAAGCTCGCTATATGGTGGCAATTACCTTTGGTGGATGAGATGGATCTTTTCAGCCAGAATGTTTGTGAATAAGCAGCAAAGGGAACTGCTTACAGCTCCACTATGCACCCCTGTCCTGGAACATGAGTTTAAAACATATTCTCCATATGTTAAAGACCTTACTTACATGAACCAGTTCTCCGTCCATCAGTTCTCCATTGCTGTGACAAAAACACTCGAGCGGGGGAAAAAATCAGCTTGAAGGAAAGATGTGTTTGGGGCTATTTCAGAGGGGCCATGGGGAGTTGGTTCTGCTGCTTTGGGGCCTGTGAGAAGGAGGGAACCTCATGGTGGGGAGCTCATGATGGAGAAAACTGCTCAGGTCATGACAGCTAGGAAGGAATGAGATGATAAGTGGCCAAGGCTCCAATTTCCCCTTAAAGGACCCATCCCCAGGGACCTCTTTTCCTTTAGAAATGCCCTGCCTTACAGGTCCCTCCAAACAACACCCTCAGGTGGGGAACCAAGCCTTTAACTCATGATGCTTTGGGGAACATTCAAGATCTAAGACACAACAACAGCCTATCCCTGAGTTCCAGGTGCAAAGCCAACAACGAAATTAAAAAATAAGCAGGTGACCACGGGGGAATAGCTATTCTGAGATTTCTCTATAAATGTGCTCAATATGACAATATGCCCTCGACTTGTGTTTCTGTGCTATTGATGGAATGTTTTCTTCCTTAGTAAGAGTTATTTCCATATTTTTTTTTTACAATCCATTCCCAGCTTCTATTTTTTTCCCTTGGTTAATGGCACATTCAAGATTCATTGTGACGAGCCTATTTAATTCTCAGTACTGCAATGATTAAACACATTCAAGTGATAAACATGTCCTGAGCATCTCCTTTGTAAAGAAGATACGAGCCCTACTCACAAAACCGTACAATCAAAGAAAGACATCCCTCTGAAGCCTCCCCTGTTCTTCTAAAGGAACAGCATGCCCCGAGCAGTGGTCACCAAATCATTGTTTTGGGTATCGTCCATTTCTAACATATTGTGGCCGCCTCCTTGATTTGTTGTTGCTCTTCTGTTCAGGCTACTTCAAGCCAAACAACAATCCCCAAATTGTAGGCAAAGTTGGCCATGGGCATTGAAAACAGAATAACAGAGAAAGGAAAATAAATGTAGTGGGCAATTGGCCATGGTTTTGCTATACTCCTTCTTTTCTCAAGAGACTTCAAGTTTTAGGTGGAGATCATCCAGCTCTGCTTAGCCCAGCAGAGCAGCCCTAGCCTCAGCTGAGCCATTCTACACAGCTTGTGTCCTTTGGATCATGGTTCAAGAATGGGGATGTATTTAAGAAAGGATGTAAGTATGGTTATGCATGAGACAGAACTACAGCATTAACAGTTGCTTAATGCAAGATCCAAAGGTACTGATATCATATAACACTCAAGTTAGTAAGGGCACCTTGGCTCTATGGAGTCAGCCAGGGCCAAAGTTCCTCCTATCTCATTCTGTTCCCAAAACACTGCTCTTGTCTGCCCAGGACCCAGCCTCTTTCCTAGTGGATTGATTGACACTAGGAAAGCTCCATGGTTCTTCTTAACTTCAGAGTTGAACACTGAATTTGCACCCAACATTCACTAACAATCTTAGCTGGAACATGGTCACACAACCATGCTTGCTGCGAAGAAGATAGAAAAGATAGTCTTTCCTCAGACATATGTTGTAGCTCAGCTAAACTTCTGTTAGTAGAGGGGACAAGAAAGAGTACTATAGGTCAAGTAGTAACTTCTTCAGCTCTGTGACCTGGACTCCTGGATCCACATATCTGAGCTTGAAGGCTAGGAGAATAGGTACATATTCTCTCCTGGGATGCAGTTTGCTAAAGTGGGAACTTGAATAACACCAACCTCCTTTGTCACTGAAGAAAACCAATTAGACAAAGCTGATATAAGGAAGGGGGGAAAACAAGCTAATCCCAAAGAAAAGTATCTAGAGCCAGGCATCAATGGTCCACGCCTATAATCCTAGATATCCAGGGGACTGAGACCTGGAGAATCACAGCTCAAACACAGCATAGGCAGAAAGGATTCATCTGCAATCAACATGAAAAATGCTGGGCTAGAAGCATGCTTCAATTGACATGAGCAAGAAAGCCAAGCAAGAGCCTGATATCCTGAGTGCAAGACCTGATGCTGGCACTACACACACACACACACACACACACACACACACACACACACACACACACACACAGAGAGAGAGAGGATATATAGATGATATATAGATATGCATCATCAGCTTCTAAATCAAACCATATTCTGAAGCTTTCAGTTTCTGGACTTTTCACTATGTTAGCCTGTAAATTCCTTTTTTCTGAAGCAGATTGTACTAGGAGTTTCCCACTTTCAATAGAAACCCTGTAACCTATGAAAACAGTAAGAAACAGAGGGAAATAATGGCAAAAATGAATGTGAGAGAAACACAGAAAGATGCCAAACAGCCATTGCACAAAATCTTGACAAAAGCCACCTCCAGAGACTTGAAGAGTGTAAACCACTTAACAAACTAAGCTTGACAAAAGCAGGGAATGATCCAAATACTACCAGATATTTCCAGAACAGAGACTAGATCAGAGAAAATAATAGCCAGTATTAAACATTCAAGAAGCATAATATTTTAAATAATTCTTTCCAAAACAGAAAATATGAAATAAATTTGACTATCACATCAGCCTCTTCTCCACACCCTTCTACAGAACAGAGTTTGTTGGGCAGATAATTTTCTGAATATATAAGCCTTATTAGATGAGCAATTATTCTAGATCAAAACCTTGGGTTGATGCCCTGGGCCTTGATTCTTTCTCAAATCCGGTTATGGTGGTCAATATGAAGCTTTGTAGTCTTCCAAGCATTTAGTCCAAGGCTCTTTCAACTCTTAGCCCTGAGGACAAGAGCGAGCAATTACCACCCTTCTGGACTTCATCTTTCTCCAAAACCATCATCAGGAAATGATTAAGCAACATTTAAAGCATAAATGCAGATGAAATAGGCACAAGTTTTAAGAAACTGTAAAAGAAGTTTATTTTTTTCCTATAAGATAACTCCAAATTGAGTAAGTCAATATGTTGGACTGAAACAAAATGGAAATGTTTATGGGGTTTTTTTTCCTGTCACAAATAAATTTGTGGTGAACTTGGAATCAGAATTCAGATTTGCTTATTCTGGGATAGAATCATCCCTCAAGTAGTGCAACATTTGCAAGATTGTAGGTTTCAGCCCCAGTACTCCCAGAAGAAACATTCAGTTCTACTTGTTTTTGTGTATGTGTGTGTGTGCGTGTGCATGCCTGTGCAATACATATTCATGTGCCAGTACTGGAGCTTGAACTTAGAGTATAGGCACTGTCCCTTAGCTTTTTCACTTGAGGATGGCACTCTACTATGTGCCTCTACTCTACTCTTGGCTTTTGGCTAGTTAATTGGAGATAAGAGTCTCACCAGATTTTCCTGCCCAGGTTGACTTCAAATCGTGGTTCTCAGATGTCAGCCTCTTGAGCAGCTAAGATTATAGAATTGAGCCCCTGGCTCCTGGATAGATCCACTTATTCTAAGAGAGATCACACAACTCCTTCCATTTTAGTGAGGTTGATACTAAGGAAACATGGAACAGTGTAGTGGGGTTTGTATTCAGAGAAGTATGGTTTAAAGTTGGTATTCTCCTACTGAGATGGGTCATTCCAATTTGCAAATAAAAACTAGACTCCAGTTCATTTAGCACATTGTTGTGCACATGAAACAGATAGGGGTAGCTCAGAGCATTAAGAGTGTGGTCTATGGAACAGAATGCACTCATTAATGTCTCCCGTACTGTCTTTACTCTGTGTCATGAACTGCTCTGTGCTTTGAGAACAGGCATTCAACAAAACAGTCCAAAAATACTGTCCTTGGAGTCTGGAGGTAGTAAAAGAATGGAGGGAAAAACCTGAGTGTTGATTATATACACAGAAAAGCATGGAGCCAGGATTCAAATTTGGATCTGGACTCCTTTGTATAACTACTTGAAAATTAAGAAGGCATAAAAGTAAAAGAATATGGTTCTGTATGGCTTATTTGGGGGGGGTGACTTATGCACATGTATACACACATTCAATAGAAGAACTTTGAATTATTGAAGTTCAGAAGGGACTGACAGACTGTGAACAAACTAATTAAAACACATAAATTTGAAGAAAAAATAAGAGTACTTAAATTGCTAAAGCTCTAAAACTTTTAGAAGTCAATAGTCTTGGGACATGTTGACATTTTTGCATAGACATATAGAATCAAAGATGGGAATCACAAAGAGAAAATTATCTGCTTTACAAAACTGAGGTTAAGAGGGGCTTGAGAAGAGGAAATAGAGGAAGTCATCATAGTAGTTCGTATTTAGCCCCAGAAAGAGTTCTTTGAGTACCAGCAAACATTACCTTAAGAAGCTAGAGATTTAAGACTCTTAAATCCATTATAGATAGAATCTTTACCATGCTGGAAATAATTGGGAAGCAAAGGCATGCCATTGGCCACTCTGTGGCTTCTTTTATTTCTCCAAGCTGTTTGAAGGGTTGCATTCTGGAAAGAATTTGAAAACTGAGCATACCAGTCCTGACCATCTAATTGCCAATAAAGAAGAATGAATTACTCTGCAATTATATTAAAGGTGAAAGAGGTCCCAGGGAATTATTTTAACAAAAACGTTACTGACATGGGATAAAAGCTTGATTGGTGACAGCCCTAACTATTAAGATACTGAGCTTGAGTTCAAAGGGAGGACAGGCGTAACTTTATGTTTGACAGTCTTTAGACAAGGTTACCCCCCTCTGCCAAATACAAGCCACCCCATGACACAACAGGTCACTCCAGGCTTCCTTTCATCACCCACCAAAGGGGAACAAACACTATCAGACTGGCTTTCCCTGACATCTACCTAAACTTGTCCTTAAGGTTTGCATTCAAGTCATTATTTGGGCCATTATCCTCTATCAGATAAATTTATGCCTAAGCAGCGGAAACAGGATTACGCTACTGGAGTTGCAGGTGATTGGCACCTTCTGGAATTCGTTCATAGTAAACATTGGTAGAGGCTGAAAAGAGAGGTAGATTGCAAGCAGGTTTTGATAGTTCGTGAATGACAGATCATAACGGTTATTAAGAATAAAGAAGTCCAACAAGTAACCTACTGAATCACCGTGAAGAGTGGCACAGGAAATACAAGGTGCCCTAGTAAATGTGAGTTTCCAATAAATAATGAATAATACTTTATTGTAACTGGTTCCCATTTGGTACTCATGACATGCTTATACTAAAACAAGTTATTGCCTACCTGAAATTCAAGCGTAACATTCTCCTGGTTTATTTGGCTGGCTTTGTGTTTGTTCACTTGCTTGCTTCTCTGCTTTGGCTAAATCTGGCACTTCTAGTCTCTCTTGACAGAAAATTACATTTCATATGAGGATAGATTTTTAGTTAGAAAATACAGCAAAAAACCCCACTATTTTTTTTAATGATCAAGAAAGTCTTTTAATTCACCCACAGTCAAATCTTCACCATTTTATATTGTTGTTCCATCTCTCAATGATTTCAAAACAGATCGTTTTCCCTCAAAACTGAAAAATTCTTAGATGATTACCAAGTGAAGCTTTTATTGCATGTATAAAATATACTGTAGTGAATCATCTGGTACCTTTAAATTTTTTTAATTTAATGTTTGTAAAAATAACATAAGTGTATTTAAGTATCAATCCTTATATTTAATGACATAATGAGAACAGTATTTCTATGCCTTTAAGCATATTTCAAACCAATACTCCCACAGACAGCAAGCCTCACCTCTTCTAGCTGATTTACTTCCATATCTATGAATAACACACCCTTAGTATTTTTTCCTAACTTACCAGTGTTCAACAGTATCCATAGAATTGTGGTATTTCCAAGACAATCTGTATACTGGGACCCCACTTTCTTTTTTTGACAGTCCTGCGTTTTTCCTGGAGTTAATCACTGCCTTGAGTTTTCCCAAATGATCTAATATTTTCTATACAAACTGCTAATATCCTCAAAAGCTGAAACACCTCTACCATAGATCTATAAACAATAATTTTCATTCACTCAAACACATCAATTCCATTTGCTATTTCTCTGAAGACCTCCCTCCCAGAACTATCCATCTGCTTTGTTCTACTCAGGACCTTTTAACCTATACTTGCTTTTCATATATCATTCGAGGTCCTTTCCTTCCCAACTCTCTAGTGTTGAGGAACTTGTTCCTGAGTTCCATGTTTATGTATGCTGTTGTTCCAATTAATGCAACACAACCTTTAGAATCTCCTCGGGAAGCTTGCCTAAACATAACTATTTTCCCTCCTTACAAATATAACAATGGCATTTACCAATTCATATTGATAGAATTTTAACTTGAAAAATCGTTTTCACTTAGAGCTTTGTTGTTTCATTGTATCTTATTTCATTTGTGGCTGATGATGAGAAAAGACCCCTGATATTCCCTACATGACCCCGACGTAGCATTGATGAATTCTGATATTGCATATGTGCTTTTGATACTCAATATATGACTGCTGTTTTCCTTCTTGGAGATTGCAGATTGCAGAATTTTCTCTCTCTCTCTCTCTCTCTCTCTCTCTCTCTCTCTCTCTCTCTCTCTCTCTCTCTCTCTCTCTCTCTGTGTGTGTGTATTTGTGTGTGTGTGTATACGTGTGCACACATATGCCAGTCCTGCTCCTTGAACTCTAGATCTGGGCACTGTCCCTGAGCTTTTTTTGCTCAAATCTAGTGCTCTACACTTGAACAACAGCTCTATTGATTAGAGATAAAAGTCTCACAGGCTTTCCTTCCAGGACTGGCTTTCAATGGCGGTCCTCAGTTCTTAGCTTCCTGAGTTACTAGGATTACAGGAGTGAGCCACCAGTGCCCAACTAGAGTTCACTCTTCAGTCTTTGGTCCTGAAACATCAGGATGATTGCTATTATGCAGATCTGGCCTCATTATATGTCTGGGTACTTGTATTCATTTCCTAAGGCTGCTGTGACACTGTACCACAAGCTGTGTTTCCTGAAGCAACAGAAATATAACCTCTCCATCTGAAGACTCAGGGAGTAAGTATAAGTGCCATATCTTTCTTCTACTTGCTGATGATTATTAGTGATCTCTGCCGTTCCTTGGCCTATAGCTATATTATTACTGAATTTCTGCCTTGGTTAACATATGTACTTCTTTATTGATCTTCCCTGTTCTCTCTATGTTCTTCTTATTAGAACAGTGATGGATTGAAGCCTTGTCCCAATCCAAATTGGCCTTGTTTTCCCTTAAATATATCTGCATGCCACTTATTAGTTAATAGTGTCAGGCTGGGAATATGGCCTGGTGGCAAGAGTGCTTGCCTCATATACATAAAAACCCTGGGTTCAATTCCTCAGCACCACATATACAGAAAACGGCCAGAAGTGGCGCTGTGGCTCAAGTGGCAGAGTGCTAGCCTTGAGCAAAAAGAAGCCAGGGACAGCACTCAGGCCCTGAGTTCAAGGCCCAGGACTGGCAAAAAAAAAAAAAAAAAAAAAAAGTTAATCGTGTGCTGGGCACCAGTGTCTCAAATCTATACTCCTAATTAGTCAGGAGGCTGAGATCTAAGGCTCATGGTTCAAAGCAAACATCTGGGGACTCATATCTCTAGTTAGCCACGGATACAACACTAGCCTTGAGCAAAAAGGATCAGGAATAGAGCTCAGGCCCTGAATTCAAGCCCCAGTATAGACATACACACACACACACACACACACACACACACACACACACACACACACGCACACGCACACGAACACGAACACAGTTAATCGCAGTTATTTTAGAAAGTACGATTGTAGAGAAATTTTGGTTTTCTACTTTATGGGGATACATCTGTCAAATAAGAAAATAAAAAAGAACAAAACTACTTCCATTTAGAACGAAAGCAAATTGAGTATGTAAAACATGAATAATGAACATTAAAAAGTCTAAGTAGAGCCACAGGGAATTTAAAAGGAAGGGAAAAACATTAATAATAGAGAGGGAGGGAATAAATCATAATCTTAAAAACTCATTAAACAGAAGATAACGCATGTTATGTAACATTCCCAAAATAACAAAACTGAGGTCTGGAGTGCGTTCCAGAGAGCATAGAGGCCCACAGCTGAAGGTTAATGGCCAGATGAGAGAAAGGAGACAGCTTTAAGACCTGCATGGTCTGTGCAGTGTGGAATTACATTCTCAGGAAGGAAGTGGGTGGCTCTGACTTCTCTTCCCAGTTCCCCTCTCCACGGATGTCTCTGGTTTTGCTACCACATTAGTCCAGCTCAGACTACTTTTGGGAAACATGTTAAAGATATTATGTAAAATAGCCCAGTTGGCCAACTTTATAGAAAGGTGGTGATTATGTATGCAGCATGACATGCAAGTACAGGAGAGTGAAGGTGCTCTCATTTCCCAGCTGTGGTGTGTGGTTCGCACCCATTCGTCTCTCTTCCCCTTAGCATTCTGATGTTAGGGACACCATCGGAAAGAAATATAAATCAAAAGAAGTAATCCCAAAGTTTCAAAACAGAAGGAGAAGTGGAAGGGTGGCTCTACTGGTAGAGTGCTGGCCAGCCTTGAACAAAACTGTGAAGCAAGAGTGTGAGGCCTTGAGTTCAAGGCAAAGTACCTGAACAACTCAAAACAGAAACCAACTTAGTTAGTGTCTTCATCTATGACTCTATAATATTTAAGTGGCCATTGGAAGAACTTCTCCCATTGAAAATAGCTACACTGATATGTTCAATAGTTTAACTCCTTTTGGCATCAAAGAGCTGTCAAAATACAAATGAAATATCACCTAAGTAGCAAAGTAAGAGAAGCAAATGGAAACTCTCAGAATCACCTTCGCATGGAAGAAACAGAGCAGGTTATTTTCTAATGTTCTGTGACACAGGGAAAACAGAAGTAAAAGGATGCTCACTAATGACAAACCATTGAGCTAAGCAGTAGAAATTTTGAAAAACTATCACCACATACAAAATACACATTTGGGGATGCCTCGTGAGAACAAATGTTAGTTAAAAGCCATCTACTTACTGTGCAGCTTTACCTGACTTCTGCAAACTCTCCTGGAAGCTCATTTTCTCTATTAATTAAATGGGGACAACAGAACTGATCTCCAAGGGCTGTGAACTCAAAAGCCAGACATGACAGGATGCCATGGTATAGAATGCCAGGAGGCTGGAGCAAGAGTATTACAGCCAGCCTGGTCTATAGAACAAGACTCTGACTCAGGGAGGAGAGAGAGAGGAAGGGGGAGAGGTAGAAGGAAGAGAGAAATAGAGATAGAAAAATAAAGAGAAAGAATACAGAAATTACTAGTATGCATGGCATACAGTGTTCAGTAAATCTGAGTATGCTTGCTTCAACAAATGAAGTCATTTTCAGTTACCTGGCCTGGAGGAACTTGCACATATGTCTAATTTTTAATTTATTTTCAATCTACATAATCTTGAAAGTCCATTAAGTACTAAAATTGATCTTTTGATTTGCATATTTTTAACATTTTTATTATTGGTAAGTAGTTGTACAGGGAGTTGCCCTCTAACAAAGCAATTTATGAATACAGTGCATCTTGATCAGTGTCACCCCTTTGAACATTCTCACCCACCCCTCCCAGACCACCCCTTGGTATATGGTTATTTAAGAATCCATGGAGAACTTTGCTAGCATCTGCTGTTACCCATTCTCTGTTCCTCACAGAAGTCCAGTGTGTGTGTGTGTGTGTGTGTGTGTGTGTGTGTGTGTGTGTGTGTGTGTGTATACCAGTTCTAGGACTTGAACTCAGGACAAGGCCTGGGTGTCCCTGACCTTAATTGCTCAAGGCTAGTGCTCTACAACTCAAGCCAAAGATCCAATCTGGCTTTTTGGTGATTAATTGGAGATAAGAGTCTCATGGACAAGAAGGAGAGAAGAGCTGATACTAAGCAAAAGGAAAGAATGCACTTCTCACCCGATATATGTAAAGGTAACCCCACTGTGTTTCACCTCTAAAACAACAATAAAAATGTTTTGTAATTGAAAAAAAAAGAGTCCCATGCGCTTCCCTTCCCAGGCTGGCTTCAAACTTTGATGCTCAGATCTCAGTCTCCAGAGTATCCAGGACTATAGATGTGAGCCACCGGTGTCCTGCTTCTAGATTGATGGTAATACACTGAGCAAATGTTTCCAGTTCCGTGCCTTTAGAAGCTAAGATGTCCACAAGATAAGCCAGGCCAGTGAGGTGTAAGAGGTCTCGCCATATGAAGCTTTTGATGAGTTCTTTTGACCTACCTCTTTCCCACTTGGGAAGTAACTACAAGTCCTAGGGGAGCAACAGCACTGTGAGTGAATAGATTACAGTCATATGAAAATATGAAGAAGGAAGGTAGAGCCCGGGCACTGTCATGTGACCCAGTGCTGACATTCCTAGACCACTTCTAATTGTGTGACAAACAGACCTCTTGTTAACTGTGAGCCTATTGCCCAGCCACATTGAGGAAAGCAAACTGTATTCCTCAATCTGCTGATTCAACTGTTCCTCTCATTCAAAATCTCCCTGATCAACACACAAAAAATAGTATTTGGACAAATCTCTGAACATCCTCATGTCAGGCTGAAGATGAAATGGCCCACTGGACATCCAAGTCAGATAAAAGCAGTCCGGACTACTTCATAAACACCTGAGAGAAAGCCCAGATGCTGGTGGCTCACGCCTGTAGAATCCTAGCTTCTCAAGAGGCTGAGATCAGAGGCTTACAGTTCTAAGCCAGCCTGGGCTGGAAAGTCTGTGAGACTCTTATCTCTATCAACCAACAGAAAGCAAGTGGAGCTGTGGCTCAGGTAGTATAACATTAGCTTTGAGTTGAAAAGGCCCAGAGCCAGAGACCAATCACTAAGTTCAAGGTCCAGTACTTGCACCAAAGCGGGTGTGTGTGACAAAGACAGACAGAGAGGGAGTCAGAGAAAAAGAGAGAGAGAAGGAAATCCAAGACTTCTTTTTAAAGGAAGCTTTTTTTTTTTACAGCTGTGTCCCTCTGTCCTCCCCCATTTTACATTCAGAAGCTCCAAAGTTAGGATAGAACATGAAAATGGTTAGAAAGAGCTAAAGGGTAGGAGGAAAGTCAAGCCACTGTGACTTAAAACATTAACTAGTCTCCACAGTAAAGATAGAAAAATCTGTAAGTCCCACCCACAATCAGTCCTGCAAAACTGCTCGCAAAGGAACTCCAAAATCTTCAGTGCTCAACACAAGCCATAAGACTTGAGCTGCAGGTGGGACTACCGGCCCCACGAGAAAGAGAACCACGTTACGCATGAGCATTAAAAAAGCATTTGCAATGTAAAATCCAAATGATTCTCTGATACTTGTGAATTTGTGTCTAATGAGCAGGTGGAACGGACTTATTTATACATGGAAAGTGGTTTCAGGAACCCAAATAAAGGTCCTAATTTCAATGTGGCGCTTGTACATTCCTTCATTTACTTGCTGGATGAATCACTGAGTGTGTTCTAAGTGTCAGGCTCTGAGGACACAAAGCAAAGCACTTTGGAAAGAGGATGAAAGCACCAGCTCTCCTGTCTTATGAATCAACAATCTAATGTTAGCACTGATACATATGCGACCACCCAGGACATTCTCAGACAGTGAAGTAGTGTACCACCAACAAATTAGCTCCGTGTAAGAGTTAATGTTTACAGATGAGGATAATTGGGAATGGAATGGTAAACATTTCTTTAGGTCCTTCCATTCAGACTAGATGAAGATCCTCTGTGAGTCTCCTGTCCTCATGAAGAAAACAAGAAGCATAAGATCTGACACTTCAGGGTTCTTCATGAATAATTTTTTTTAAATAGTTTGTAAGGCATCGCTGTAGTACCGGGCACAAAGGGAGTTTTTTCCCACAACAAAGAAACACTTCTACAATGACAATTAGCCAAACTCATCTCACTAGTAAAGGAAGACGCTTTCACATGACAGGTATACTGCAGTCGATCAGACTTTACTCTCTCCTGCCAAAGACTCTGAGTCGCTAAACTGTCCCTAATGACT
This sequence comes from Perognathus longimembris pacificus, assembly GCF_023159225.1. Classification (NCBI taxonomy): domain Eukaryota; kingdom Metazoa; phylum Chordata; class Mammalia; order Rodentia; family Heteromyidae; genus Perognathus; species Perognathus longimembris. The sequence continues at coordinate 54,491,440 of NC_063170.1, forward strand.
CAATACTCATCAAGGCAAAGGCTTTATTTGCATTAATAGGATGGGGCTTGTCAATGAACTGAAAACTAAGTAAAGTGAGTCTCTACATGTTTTTGTCAGTACTGGAATTAGCAGTACCTGTTCCATGTTATCAACAGCTGGTTTCCTAAAAATCCCTCTGTCATTTCACATTCTCTTTAAAAGCATCATTTTATATGACCAGACCATCTCTCATGTATTTATATTTCTGCATCATAAGCTACCTTTATTTCTTGACATATTTATGTTTTAATAGATGTTTTCCAGCACCTATGAAAAGCCAGGTTAACACTAAAGTCAGGTTAAAGAATGTCACTGAAGCATACTCTTGATCTCCAGGGCCTTATTTAAGGCTATCATTCCACCTCTCATCCCAGATAGCCTCCTAGGTCTTTTCACAACCCACTTCCCAGCCACTTACTGGGACATCTCAGTCCAAAAGACTACCTCTATTTGCTAACCTCCCGTTTCTGTTTATTGAATACCATCCATCAAACGGATCTTGATTTCCACTTCTGTTCTCTACTTTATAGTTTTCCAAGTTTGTACCTCCCACCATGAGATCACCCTATGCAAACCACAGCACACACCCGTGAGAAGTCCAATGTGTAATCTTGGAGGCAGCAAAATGTCAGTGACAAGGTTTGATTAAATAATAAGTCATTCCTCTGACACAAACAAGGTCCTAATGTGATAGGACAGGAATACATACAAAGGAAGTTTTTCAGTAAATTGTCTTGAGTTTTCATTAGCCCAGCAGGTAGGAGAGATTGAGTATTTATTACATATGCTCTAATACATGAGTTATCATTTTTCCAAGCAAGAGGGGGAGCTCTCTGTACTTTCATGTTTGCAGACATTAAAGGCTCCGAAAACTTACCATATGAATTATAGTCATAGAGGGCATAGGAAACCAGTGAGTAATTCTTTGTACATCAAAAGACATTGCCTCTAAGCTTTCCATTTCTCCCTCAATGTTAATGTTGTCCCTGACCAATGCTTCATCAGAGGCAAATACAACATTGTCTCAAATGACCTTTTTCCCCTTATATAATAGTCACAGACCAAGTATTTAGAAGAATTTAGAAGTATTTAGTTTCTAGGAAGAGTTGAAAGCATGTTTTGTTTTTAAATGTCCATCCTCTCCATCACAGAAAGATGCAATAAATACATTTTCAGAAGTTTCCAAAAAGCTTCTCAGAACATCAACAGAAGCTAAAAAATACTATTTCTTCCAGTCTACCAGCACCCTGCTAATGACTGCTTAGCAAATGGAGGCACAAAGTCTATAGCAATGGTCCTTCTGAATCCATTCAGTTTTACCCAGAAAATAATTCACCCAGAAGGAACTTCTCTCTGTTTAGGTATCCACCGAGAGTGGATACACAGGGACACACTGTCTTGGAAAGGCACAATAAAATATTCTCAAGTGAACTCTCTCTTTCCCTATATCTTTAGAGTATCCTAGCTGTCTAAGTATGTGATTCCAACAAATATGTCACATATATATATAACAAACATATATATGTTAACATATATATATGTATATGCTTACATCTATCTATCATCTATAAAACATATCCCATAGTTATATTCTGTGCTGCTATAATTTTATTGTGGAGTCTCTCTCCCGCTCCTTCAAGTTCAAAGAAACTAACTTCCATGAATTCTACAGCTACAAGACAATTAATTCCACCAACAAAACTGAAAAGAGCTCACAAGTGCCTGTGCCCTTCCCTAATCACACCGTGGTCAGCACCTCAATGGCAGCCTAGTGCCATCCTGAGCAGATGGTCCAGCTAGACACCCCAGACTCCTGAGCCACAGAAACTGAGATATCAGTGTGTTGTCTTCAGATGCTGCATTCACGACACAGCAAAGAAAATGAATGCACCTAGTACTGCATTGTCTTTCTAGAATGTTCTCTGCCCTCCTTTCAAATCTTGACCCTTTGGGCAAGAATCGTTAAAATCTTTCCTTCATATTTGTCATATTTGTCTCACCTTCCTTCCTTCCTTCCTTCCTTCCTTCCTTCCTTCCTTCCTTCCTTCCTTCCTTCCTTCCTTCCTTCCTCCTTCCTTCTTTCCTTCTTTTTTTTCCAGGTCCTAGGGCTTGAACTCTTGGCCAGGGTACTATCTTTGAGCTGCTTCTGCTCAAGGCTAGCACTCTACCACTTGATTACAGCACCACTTCTGGCCTTTTCTGGTTTATTGGAGATAAAGAGTCTCATGGACTTTTCTGCCTGAGCTGGTTTTGAACCATGATTCTCAGATCTCAGCTTCCCAAGCAGCTAGGATTCTAGGCGTGAACCAGTAGCACTTGACATCCTCTTTCTAAACTATCTCTCCTACATGGCAACTCGGCCCTGATGCCCCACAGAGATTTCTCTACATGCTTCCACATGAGTTGCCATGATTTTCCAACATCTAACTTTAAAAAAAAAAAACACAAACAAACCCTTCTTTCTTCCTGGCCTTTCTCAGGGTGCATCATACCTCCTGTGTCGGTCTCTCACCAAACAGCCCTGCTCTCTCCACCATGGAAGCAAGCTCTACCACTTCCTATACTTCCTAGACTCCTAGCTTTGGACTTAAGGCTCCATTGTTTTGTGTGTGTGTGTGTGTGTGTGTCTCTGAATTCATTTTAGTTTCTCTGGCACACTTTAGAGAAGTTGTGAGGGTTTGATTCTGAGTCATCCCCCTGTCTAAATAGCTCTCTAATTAACAAGGCCTTCTCCATGGGTCCCCTGGAGCAAACAACTGTGAGGCCAGCAGCTCCCCAGGCACCTGGCCACCAAGCAAAACAACTCCACCCGCCAGGGCAACGAACAATAATCCCACATCCAGGAAACCTCCCCACCTGCCTCACCTGTGCTTTATGAGGACGGGGCACAAGGGAACTGGGAGAGCCTTCTTGGAGGGCAATCTGGACATTGTAAGCGGCCAAACAAGTGCTATGACTTCTGTTTCCAGGAAGGGAAAAACGGATATATTTTCCCTATTCTTCCTGATAACCATCACTAAAACCCTCAACAAACATAAGATAATAGCTAAAAAGAGCTGACTTTACAATAAATACCCTGGACTTTGTTTTTGTTTGTTTTGATTGTATTTTATATACCCCAGATTTGTAGTTTAAAATGTCAAAAAAAAAAAGCCTTGCGAGGCAATCAGGACAAAGCCCCTATAGCAGTTTTGCATCTCTTACCACGGCCTCTCAGGAGCGTGTGTGCCTTCTCCTTGAGCAGTCCTGTGTGCAGGCCCCCGGGCGTCCTGTCACCATGGCCTTGGTCAGCTGAGCATGCGGGCTCCTGGGCATCCTATCATGGTCCCTTGTCCCCAGAAGACTTCTAAGTGAACAGCAGACTGATTGGCCCCCTGAGGTGTGTGCCAGAAAGAGCACCCAGTCAGAGAGGCTGAGGAACACACGGAAAGCTTGTGCTGGCTGGGCGGAGCCTCTGGTTGGGTCTGGGAACTGATAAGACCCCAGGTTGCCAATGATCTTGAGAGTGCTAGAGCTGTAGCTCCCCCACCCTCCACCCCCCAGACGCATTATTAATCTGTACACACAATGAAGCTCAGGTGGTGTTCTACCTTGAGACGCCTCCTGCCTAACAGACACTCTGTTTATCTTCTTCAATAAATCTTTTCCCTTTTACTTCTGCTGTGTCTTATAGACTCATTCTCTGAGATCATAGAGACAAAGGACCTGACCTAGGTGATGCAGTTTTTAGTGTCATGAACCTATACACAATTTTCACATTCTTAATGACCAAAAACTGGAAACAACCCAGCCTCCTGACTAGCTGGGATTACAGGCATGAGCCGCTGGTGCCCAGCCAGGTATGGCTTTTAAAGGATCTAAGAAATGGAACTGATCTGCAGGTGGGCAGAATCGATACTGGTACTTTGGTTGTGATATTCAGCTTTATATGACTCTCCCATTGCAGAATACTTTTAAAAGTGTCCATGAATCTCTGCTTATTACAAATACATGAGAATCTCAAAACAAAAATTTTCTTTGAAGAAGTGCTGCCTTTAAGCTAAGATGTACTGTTAAAAGGAAGTAAAGGGGGAATATTATACCTATCATGGCCCCATTTGTGTGAATATTAATCACCATTATAGAGCCTATGTTTAGACACTTCCTATGCCTTCTGCAGTGCTCGCTCGTTTCTTCCTCATGATAAGTATGAGAGGTAGGAACAATTTGTATCTGCTTTTTAAAGAGAAGGGAACTGAAGAGCGTGGGGAGGAGGGAGAGCGGGGAGAGGGAGGGGTTTAGATAGCTGTGTTGAGACCCCTGGTTTGAATTCAAGCCGTCTGACTCAAGGGTGCACGCTTTTTAACTCCATGTTTCTAGTTCCTATCAGTCTGAAATGAATGTTTACATTTTAGCAAATAGAAAGGGTTTTCAAGGATGCAAGCTTGTAGGCACACTCTAGGGAAGGATGGGTGAGTTCTGCTTTGTGTCTCTGCCATGATGCCAATTTGCTCCCTTTGAAGACATGCACGGGATGTCCCTAAACTAAAGAACGATAACGCCAGCTCCAGGACATTGTGTCACTGGGTGCAGCACAACAAATGAAAACCAGGGGGAGAAATGGGGGTGAGGACTAAAAAATATTTTAAAGGTGATTTTTTTTACTTTGCATTAATTATTTACACTAAGAATATGCACATTACTCATACATTTACGAAATGCAACATAAAAATAAATTGAAAATTGTAATCTACTGGCTCCAAACTTAAAATCCTTTTTGGCACAGCCCCTTTCAATATACTTCAGTGCTCAGAACACTGCAATACCCCCTGGAAAATCTCCCAGGCCTCTTCTGGGGACACAAGGGCCCTCAAGGCTTTAGCCCCAGCCCCAGCCCCAAATCCTACCTCCCTTCCAGAAACTCTCTCATCTCAGAGAACATCCTGATTCTCACACTACTGTGTCTTTCATCACTTTTGCTCCTACTTGACATAAGAATTCCCACTGGACTGCATCTCCTTGGGAGGAGAGAGTATATCTTACCCATCTTGTCCTCCTTTGGTGCCCCATGAACACCTAAATACAATGTGTTGGTTAGCTGTTGCTGGCTAACAAATTACTTCTTCTTCTTCTTCTTTTTTTTTTTTTTTTGTCAGTCCTGGGGCTTGAATTCAGGGTCTGAGCGCCATCCCTGGCTTCTTTTTGCTCAAGGCTAGCACTCTGCCACTTGAGCCACAGCACCCCTTCTGGCTTTTTCTATATATGTGGTACTGAGGAATCGAACCCAGGGCTTCATGTACACGAGGCAAGCACTCTACCACTAGGCCGTATTCCCAGCTCCCAAATTACTTCTGAAGTCAGCTTCTTACAGCAGCAATACCTATTGTTCCTAGGTCTGTGGGTCAGGAAATCTGGGCACTTGTGACTCTGGTTTTTATTGCCTCACCAGGCTACCCTACAGGGTTAGCAGGTAATGGGCCTGAAATCTCATCTCATCTGCCTGGGGAATGATCCACTTGCAAACTTGCCTACACAGTTATTGTACCACCAGCTTGGGACCAAATTTCCATCACATGAGCCTGTGGGGGACATTTTATATCACATCATAGCAACATCTCTGTGGAGAAACATGAAGAAAGTAAGGGAGCAAGACAGGTAGGGTTTGTAAGGGGAGAGGGCTCCAAGTAGAGGAAACAGCAAGTGCACAGGCCCTGAGACAGAATCACACCCGGTGTGCTCGGGGAACAATAAAGCCAGTGAGGTGAGGGGAGTCAAGAAGGAGAGAAGGTAAAGAAGGTGGGACAGGCTTGGCTGACCGTGGTTACGAGTTTGGTGTTGTATTTAAGTGTCACAGGGAGTTGTGGGTGGGCTAATGGATTTTCTTTTCAAGATCTACATATGTAATGAAAGACCAAAGTATTTTCTGAGACTCTTTCTCCCCTTTGCCAGTGTTGTAGCTTCAGAATTTTCATTGATCCCACTCAAAGGACTGAGATTTTGCTAATCATCGGGACATGGAATTCACAGGGTGAGCCAGTCTCTTTTTCCTCTCCTCGTTTTCACCAGTGAGGCCAACAGCACATGGCTAATCAAGAAGCAGAGGTTTGATTTTTCCCTCTTCCTAGTTCGAAGCAACATTCTCATCCACCCCCTTCTCTTCATTTGCCTACCCCCCCTTCACTGCCCCACTCCTTCCCAGTACCTGGTTTCTGGTGTTTATTTTGTTGAATCATGATCTTGCCTTTGTAAGGAATTATATCGTTTATGTTCTACGCTAAATCCCAAAATGTCAACCTGTATGTTCTAGAACTGTGCTTCTTGTGTTAAACTCCTTTATTTGTGACATAAGTATATCTACAATTCCAGGCAGGAGGACAGAATACTACAGCTCCCATGGGTGTGGACACACATACAAGCAAAGGGACTGTGGTATATCCATCAGTTAGCTCAGGATTCTGGGCAACACACACACACACACACACACACACACACACACAGTTGAATGTCCCATCACCAATTTTCCCTTCAGAATATCATAGGGGCCACACGCTGCTTTATCCTTGAGCAAGCATACCCACAGTACATCTAATGCCCTTCACGCAGCCCAGCCAGCACACATGCAGAGACCTAAGTGTGTAATCCTTCCTGAAAGGAGACATTTTTTTTCTTTGCCTGTCTTTGAGTTGCTTCTCTCCAGACGACAAACAGTTTAGTTATTGCTAAAGAAAGCCTACACTTCAACACCGTCACTGGCACCTTCCAGAACAAAATGGACTTCCTTCACTCTTCTTGCTTAATTATAAACTGCCTCAGATCCATCAAAGGAACTGTGAATATGTCCTGATCAGCTTAAAGCCAATATCACAGGTTAAGTTACAATGAGCTAACGAGCAAAATATGACCTAATTTTAACTCTGCTAAATAATAGCAACACTGATAACAAAAAAACCCCACATTTCTCAAAAACAAAATACTGAAGCAATCCCTTAACTTGCAATTAAATAGTTATTTATTTTGGAAACATGCCATGTTTTATGTTCTCTATTTTCCAGGTTGAGATTGTTTTGCTGTTGTCAGTTCACAGTCCAAATGTTATTGTTTTCTGAAGCCCACAGTTTTGTTTTGTCTTTGAACATGGTGACTTTTCACTACTTAACATTTACTTTATGAAAACTACAACTGTTTCCTAATTTTATCTATGATTAGTTGATTCTTCCCTTATGTAGGCCTCAATTCCATATTCTAGTAGACTGGCCAGGCCTTGGGAGAATTCTTGATTTTCTTTTTTTGTTATACATGTTGGTTCATGCATGGTGAATTGGTATGTACTTTAAGAATGAGCAAATGGAAGGATAAATGGGTTGGTGAGTGGGATCAGAATAACCAAGAGAAGACATTATGTCTGGCACCTGTGGCTGGCCAGTCTTGGCTGCGTGTCTCCACTTACAAAGAGTCCTTAGATTCTATAGCCTGACGTACATTTACCAATGGAACTCCACCACTGTGCACAGTAACCCTGCTGTTACTGAGTCGTGGGACTCCTTAGGAATTGGCAGGAGATGAAGGACAGATGCTAAGAGAACACGGGGTTGCCACATAGCTTTCAAACAAATTACCTGGCAGATGCCATATCCTTGAATAGATTTTAACAAAAAAGTATCTTTGGATTTCACTCAAGTATCAGATGAAGCGATCAAAGGCATCTGCCATGAGTAGACTTGGGAGTGCTCCCTTTGAAGAGTATCCTGATGATAACCTTGCCTGAATGAAGGGGCTCCAGTTACCTCTCTGTCAGGATCTCGGTGGTACAAGATGAAGTCCAACAACTAGCCCGGTGGGCAACCAGGCAAATGTGAGCTACATAGAAGAACACAAATGGTCTCTGGTCCCAGGATCCTGGGTCTGCGCATGTGAGCCATATGACCCTGTCAAATGAATCAATTTCTTTGTGCACCAGTTTTTCCTATGAAAAATGGAGTTAATCCCTGTATCTTCCTCAGGAGTTCTTACATGGGTTGAACAAGCTCATCCATGGAAAGCACTAAGAGTAGTGTTAGGCATGTGGTAAGTCACCAAGAAGTAATTGTTGGTTATAATGATAACGACAAGGATGATGACCTTCAGAAAACTATTTTTGTTATAGATTCCCAGTCTAGGACACAGCTGTCATATGCTCATTTGGTAGATTTGGGTTATGCTCAGAATCGGTACAAATTACCGAGCAAGGGGTTCCACTGTGCTTTTTATACAAGCACCACATGTGAGAGAATTCTGGATCCCAGATGTTCTGGGCCCATCACCAAAAAAGTGAAAGGTTGTAGATTGCAGTCTCCATGAGTCAGTCTGGCATGAGTTCAAACCCCAGCTACATCACTTATTGTCTATGCCATATTTAGACTTTGTTGACGAATTATTCAACCTTTCTGTTTATCCTTTTTGGTCCATTTATCCTTTTGGTCAAGATGCTGAGGGAGATCAACCGTATGCTTCTTGAAGTCTTGATTTAAAGAACCACTGGGTGTCTAAGCCAGGGAGGACCTCCCAGACCACTTACACCACATTCATTCTTTCATAAATATGAAAAGTGAGCCCCAGAGATGGGAAGTCATTTCCCAAGCTTACTGCTGGGTAGAGGCAGAAATGAGATTAGAAAGCACTCATCTTGCTTTCCTAGTCTGGGGCTTATTGGAAACTACTGCACTGACTCCTGGCTAGAACACACCTTCTTCCTTCTGACACTGTTTCCTCCACCCGCTCCCATTGGAGCGCATGCTTCTGGTGCCCCGCCACTGTCTCAGCCTTTTTTGCTCAGATGAGGACTCCTGCTATGGCAGAGCATCTTTTACACTATCTCCCAGGGACCCCTTTCTATGAGCTGAGCACCAGTCACACCCAGCAGTGGTCTATCCACAAATACCCCATATTGGCTTCCTTCCTTTCCTGTTCATCTCCCTCACTACACCTCACAGTGTCTCATGGTATCTCCTCCCAAATGCACCACTTGCTCCCCATGCTCTCCTAGTCCTCATCTGAAAGAAACATAACCCAAGACACTCACAAATAGGATGGATGATTGGAAGAGGAAAAAAATAGAACGCTATGGAAAAGTTAGCACAAAATAAAGCACTTTGGTAAGGAGTATAAAGATAAAACCCTCTCATGAGAAATAGCTAAATAGGAAGTACAATCCAGTCATTGAAATTGATCCAGTCTGGGAAAGGTCAAGTTCAAATACCCTGGCAAATCTCCAGGTTAGTCAATAGGAAAATCTCTGAACAGCCCCACAACACGGCCCAGCACCTTCCTCTATCAACAGGTGCTCACACTCTGCCATCCCATAAATTATTTTCTCTCCTTCCATTCTATGTCTCCCTACTCTTGAATTCTTTGACCAAAACTACCAACTTTAATTCCTTTCCCAGAGAACTTAGCCTGATTCTAATCTGAAGCTTTAGAGTCCAGTAAGCTGGCTCAATCCCAACTATTAAAGCCCCTACTAAATAGGGTAAGCTATTCTGCCCCAAGGAGCTAGTTTTCTCACCTGTGAGAAGTAGGGGGTAGTTATTAATGCTCAATCTGACACAATATTTGTTTTCTTTCTTTCTGTCTGTCTGTCTGCCTCTCTCTCTCTCCCTCTCTCTTTCACACACACACACACACACACACACACACACACACACACACACATACACACACACTGACATAAAGGGAGAATTTAACAAGTAGCTGCAGTAACAGTACTGTGGCTATGTTATTTTGTTGTCTAATAGACTCCCTCGTTCCAACTATCTTGGCACCCCACAAATTTGCCCTGGGTGGCAAGCTTCCTTGAGCTAAGGATTATAGAAGCAAGTCTTTATTCCCTTTCATCATGAAAGACTCCTTTGGAATATGTCTGAACCACTGAGCAAGGAGGAAAATGCAGTCTAAGAATAGACACCACACTAAGTCATCTTAAAGAACAGTGGCCTTGGGAACAGAACTGGTGGCTATGGAAAATGCAAGAGAAAAGCTATTGTGATGCGTTTCAAAGCTTCCTTCAAAAGTGATTCATAGTTTTCTGCTTCTCGTTTAAGAGTTTGCTAACAGTCTTGGAGAAATGATGTCATTTGTCCTTCATTGTCTTTGTAATCAGGGCAAGTCCAATTCACAATGGAAATTCAGTGGGAAAATAAACACTGATATTTGTTTCAAAATATGACCACAGTGAAGTCTAAATGACTCTGCATTTACATCGAAAGAAAGCTATATCATCCTACAGAAGCCCAGTAATAATAGAAATGAGTACACTACAGTGAAACTAGCAAACCATGGCTGTCTAGGGATAGGCTAACTGCTGGAACAAATAGAACTCAAATGCTGGAGGCATATTTCTTGTTTCTACAACAATTCTGAGTAGATAAACATGGCGACTGGAAGGAGAGATTCCTTTCATCCAGTTCTTTGGGGAATGAGCTGGTAAGGATTTCTAAGCTAGCCTGGGCAGAAAAACCCTTGTGATTCCCTCTCCAAAATAACTAGCAAGAATCTGGACAGGATGCATGGCTCAAATGGTAGAATGCCAGCTGAGTAACCAAGCTGACTGAGGGTAAGGTTCTGAGTTTAAATACTGTTTTAAAAATACATAAAACTTAGCATGTATCTCTTCCTGTTAGTTGCCAACCTAGCTTTCCTTCTCTGTCTTGGCTCAGATCCTTTCCTTTGCTTCATTTTCTTTTCCTCTCCCTTCCCTATTCTGTGAGTTTCAACCACAGCAAAATTTACCACAATCATCATTTCCAAAAATAGTCATGCTTTTGGCATGCTTAATAAAGGCACTATTCTTCTTTGGGTTTATACTTTGATTCTCTGTGGGAAAAGCCCCTTCTCATCCTCTGTCCCTGTCACTGTAGTGAGTGTGTCCCAGTATTTGTGCACCCCTCTACTCCAACACCTGGCTTGTCACTGTGGAACAACCTGCCTTTCTGTCTCTTGGTCCATGAGTTCTGGCAGTGAGGTCTGCCCAGCCCATAATGGAGTCCTGGGCATCTAGCTAAACACGGGCAGGTGGTGCTGAATATGTTTATCTGTTACATGTTTAGGCTGCTACTGCTAGGTGAGTGTATGAGCTCTGAAATCTGAGTTCCAATCCTGCCTTCCCCACACACTTACTCCGCAATGTTAAACAGGTTTCCCAGTCTCTCTTAGTTTCCTCTTCTGCCAATTGTCTTCTTCATTAGGTGGAAGTTACATCAGGTTATCTCTGTGAGACACTTTCCCCAGTACCTTTGAAAGCCCTGAGTAAGGACTAGCTGCTATTATTCTCGCCACTTTCATCATCATTATCCATGCAGACTCTGTCAAAAGATCCTTAGGACCTCTGGTGGAAAGTCATTACTGACTGGAACAGAAGCAAAGCAGAAAGCCTACCTAGATGAGCAGGGAGCCAGCCTCATGACATCAGCCATCCATTCTGACAGACGCAGTGCTTTGGGGATGCTGAATGGCCAAGGGATACTCGACTGTTGGGAGACTCAGGAGCCAGAACGCCCCTGAACTTTCAGGTGATGGTCACACAGCACACAGTAGTGAGCAAGCCTCACTAACCTCGGAGAAATTTCTTCTAGGCCTCAGTTTTCTTATCTACAAAATAGCCACAAAATGTAATGGTTGGGGGCCAGGAGTTTGGCCTAATGGTAGAGTGCTTGCGTCCTATGCATGAAGCTCTGGGTTCGATTCTTCGGTACCACATACACAGAAAAAGCCGGAAATGGCGCTGTGGTTCAAGTGGTAGAGTGCTAGCCTTGAGCAAAAAGAGCTCAAGGACAGTGCCTAGGCCCTGAGTTCAAGCCCCAGGACTGGTTAAAAAAAAATTAATGGTTATACTTTCTAAGCCCATGATAAGTTATAGGTAAGACATTTTTTATGATGATGTGAAACTTTAAATCCAACACAAATGTAAGAGCTGTTGTTTTGTAAAGTCAGCTGGAATAGCTCTTCATCGAGCATTCAGAAGAACTGCCAGAGCTGAGACATCTCAACCATGTGTCTTACTTAGTCTATTTTATGTTGCTATAACCATACGCCTGAGACTGAATGACTTATAAATAAAAGAGGTCTATATAGCTACAGTTCTGGAAGTCCAAGAGCATGACTCGGTCACCTGCTTGGCTCCTGCCTGGGGACTAGTGTTGGATGGCATCACTGAGCAGTCACAAAGGCAGGTACATGCAGAAGAGGCGAGCTACCCGAGGCCAGTGCATGTTACCACTACAACCCACCCTGTTAGGAAGTGGTACATGCCAAGTTACCCAACTCACTCCCAAGAGACCCAATCCAGGCCTCCCCCGAGATACATGTCCATCACTCAGCAGGGCGGAGCTCCCAGGACTCGGCCATGTCTTCAAGCCCCGCCTCTCAGTTTTACACGACATGGGAATCCAATTTCCAAAGGAGTTCTTGGAGGCCTCCTTGGAAGACGTGAACCTCAGAGAGCCAGGCTGAGTCCTTGCCCTAGCACCCAGATCACTTGCTATGACCAAGATCACAAGGCCGGGGAGGCCCATTGAGTGGGCCCACTATAGTGAAAGACATCTAGCAGTCCCCAATGGGGGCATGTCAGAGGCCAGACAGGACGATCTCCCCCAAGGTTGCACAGGTAGATGGTAGAAGAAGCTTGGAGAGAACCCAGATGTGGGCGGGGCCATGTGCCAGGCCCCAGGTTCCATCCGCAGGACCACACACAGAAGAACCCAGCTGTGAAGTATTGTATTCACAGGGAAGCAGAGCTCCAGGTGTTCACAGAGAACAAACAGACCACCGGGAAGATTGTCAGTAAAAATGCAAATAGTCCCAGTACATGTCAGCCACTGTTTCAGACACTGGGTGTACTCTATTCTCAATCCTTCTCCAAACTCTGAAACGGTGGAACTTACAAATGCTAGCTGGTAGTGGGAATTGAAGCCCAGGGCGGTTTAGTGATTTACCATGGGTCCCACAGTACTTGAACCACGGCCCCACTCCAAAGCTTGGATTCGTTGTCCTGTATGGCCCCCTCCCTCATGTTCCATCCTTACTGCTTTCTTCACACATCCTGCTGTCTTAGTCTATTTTCTTGGGGCTCTGCTAATTTAAATTTTGCAGCTAACCCAGCTGCTGCTTTCTGAGGCAGAGAGCTTCAAGGCCTCTCTCCCGTTGAAGCCCTCCCAGGGATTACAGGCAAGGAACAAATGCAGCTTGTCTCCTAAGAAAGCACTAATTCAGATGAAGCAGGGCTGGAGTCAGGCTAGTCTGCAGGCTACTTTCCCAGCCAGAGGCGAGGGAGGCCAAGGTTGACAGGAAATCCCAGATGAGAGGCTGAAGGGCTCAGCTGCTCGCAGAGAGAGCTGCCAAGAAATTAGTTCATTAAGGAGCACACTTCAGAGCAGGGAAAGACACACAACTTCTGGGACCTTCTTCCAAGTGGAGGGAGGAGGGGAGTATCTATTTTACAACATTAGGAGTGCCACACTGGGAAGCCTTGTGACAATCAGCCATCATGTGTCACCATCATTTCCATGGAACTAACTGGTGGCTATTTATTTATTCAGTGTAATAAATAAATGATCCTCATGGAGTGGCGGGGGTCTGGGAGAGCAGAAATGAAATAGAACATAATCTGCGAAGGTGGGCAAAAGCTCCACGTTAAGATGTCCAGTGTTAAAATACAGAGATGTAGACCTTTAAAAAAATAAAATATTAAAGTCATTTTAAAGGTACTGAAAAGTCAAGAAGTGTCTTCATTAAATAAATGTCTTCTTTACACCCCAAAATGCTTGGCTTTTCCAAGAACAAATGACACTCTACAATTTTATGCTTATATATATAAAAAAAAGAACCCATGCTGTGTGTAAATTCAGATAATCATTTCAAGGTTTGCTGTGTTCCTGCCTGGTAGGTGCTGAAGGTGAGGGAATGCTGGGAGCGAAAAGCTACAGAGGATAGCAGGTTAGGCAAGCAATGAATGCAGTATTGACAGCGAGGCTTGCTGATTGACAGCTTGCAGGTCGTGGGGCATGAATGGCCACCTCACTTGCAGCAGCCAGTGCTGGGTTAGAGGCAAAGTCAGAAAGGTACAAGAAGGAAGCATTTGTCAGGGGCCTTAGAGGGGCTGGGCTCCTATGGGCCTAGAATTTCTGCATAGGAAGGAAAAGCATGAGAGGGTGGGAAATCATAAGAAATTGGTAGGCACCAGCTAGGAAGATGCACTTAAAGTGGCATTTGCAGAAGGCGTCCAAAGCTTTTCCTTGGATCATATGCAAATATACGGTAGCTTCATGAAGCTGATAGACAACTGAGCTGCTTTCTTATTAGCACAGTATGACTGTGGGAATATTATATAGTTTCCCTAAGCCTCAAAAGGGAACCTACATTTATTGAAGGCCTACTATTTCCAAGCATTGCCCTAGACACTGAAGTCTGTTGATGAGCCAAACAAATTAGGGAGTTTGCATTTGAATGGAGGTGAGAGACAATAGCAGAAACAGGCATACTTATTCCAGGTAGGGTCAAACTCCATAGGGAACTAGGGAGTGATAGGCAAAGAAGAGGGAAAAAAATGCTCTTGCAGAAAGTGATTTGTGTCAGGAGAAAACATCTGAGTGGGGTTTCTCAGTCAGCACTATTGACATGGGATGGGAAAATCCTTGCTGGCAGGACTTCCTGTATATTGCAGCCTACCTGGCAGCAGCATTGGTCTCCACCAACTTAACAGGAGAAGCACTTCCCCTATTCCAGAACGGATATTCGACTTTTACCAAACATGGCCCTATAGGCAAAGCTGCCCCAGTCTGAGAAGCAGAGTGGAGCAAGGAGGAAGGAGCAAGCAGCTGGGGACCAGCTGGGTGGTCTGAAGGAAAAGCATGGGGTGGTAAGAATGCGGAGGTCAGGAAAGAAAACTCTGGAAGGTGAAGTCAGAGAAGCAGTGCACAGCGCAACTAGATCATCTAGGACCTGGAATGGCCATGAGAAGGCTGGCCCTGGAGTGATGAGTGCAACCACTGGAGCAGATTGGACCTGGCTGCCATCTTGGGTTGCTAGGGGGAGAAGGGAAGCTATGGGATCATTCCTAGAGAATAGCTCAGGCTTTGAAACTGGAAGCACATGGGATACAGATTGTGGAGATGGCATTAGTGTCATGGAGGAGTTGCCAAATTTGCTCGACATCTCATTCCTCTTCAACTGTCAAGATTTGATGATGAGTTGGAAAAATAAGGAAAAGAGAGGCCAAAGAAGTGAAAAGTTTTGGGTGTGAACAACCAAATGGGATAGCTGCAATACAAGAAGGCTGGAAGGTCAGGTGTCTATAATCCTAGGTGAAAAGCCAGTGTGGACAAGAAAGTCCATGAAACGCTTATCTCCAGTTAGCCACACAAAAAAATCTGCCAGTAGAGCTGTGGCTCAAGTGGTAGAGTGTTAGCTTTGAGAAGATAAAGCTCACTGACAGTGCCTTGGTACTTAATCCAAACCCCCAGGACCAGCAATAATTTTTTTTAAAGGGGAGGTAGGGTGGTTAGGAAGGTTGGAATAAAGCAGATTTGGGCAGAGGAAGCAAAGAGCACTATCTCAGACAAGTTGGCTTTGACTTGCTTTTCCAATGTTTAGGCGGGGGCATCACCAGATGATTGAAGAAGAAGAAGACAAGAAAGGAATGAAGAAGGGCATCAAAAAGAGCGGAAAGCTGACATAAGTGACAACCTCAGCAGAAAATGATTTACAGTACAAAGGCATATGGATTGTTCTCTTAAATTATGTATTTTCCTCATACATTTCAATTAAGATAAATTTGGAAAGAAAATTTTAACCATGTCATTCACCCATTCCTTTTTGATTTTTTTTTCTTGCTAGGATGCGAGAGTTGACAAGAGGAATGACTTGAATATCTGGGATCCATCATCCATGAGGAGCTTGGCTAATTCATGACTCTCCCTCTGCTTGTTTATTAGACATTACATCAGTGGCGGAGTTAATTGGAACCAATCTCTTGGTATTATTTTTGTGTGTGTGCTATGGTTTCTTATGTTCCCCCAAAAAAGTTATACTCCAGAGAGGATTACATATTTCATAGTTGGAGCTATAGATTACACTGAAAAGTGATGTTGGAGGAATTTAAGGCTGACATTTATGTTTGAACCAACGGGGCTCCCCATTGTTGAGGGGAGAGATCGCCATTGGTAGTTAATTAATTACCCCCCTGCTGTTTTCTGGGGGTGGGGGCTGCATGCATGCGTGTTCTCTGTGCCAAGCGACTGCTTACTGTTTGGAGCACTGGCACTGTAGCTTCAGCTTTGTTTCTAATTTAAATTCTTGTTTACTCTGCCTTGGCATGAGTGTGGCTATGTTTCAATAAAATCTGTGTTCACAAACCTGCCCATATGTGGGCTTTAGTCCATAGACTACTTTGCGAATGCCCTCTGTCTCCAGGCATTCACCTCTTCTAGATAATGCCCAAGCCCCCATGGCATGACTTCCACGAACACCATGTTGAACCAGTCATTTTGAAGGTGGCTTCCACATCTGTGAACAGCCTGGCAACACAGAATGACAGAACTATAGTGGCTTCTTCCTTCACATTGCGTGCATTGTTCATTCCAGTTGAAGACTTGTTAGCAATTATCAGCTATATCGAGCAATTACTATAATCAGGCTGTCAAGAAATCACAGTAAAACTTTAAACAATAACCATGTATCATTACGTGTTGTCTTTTAGTTATTATCAGTATTTATTACCACGCTGGCCCCCTGACATGGTCTGCCTGATGAAGACTTTGCCTCATCTCAAATGGCTTTGACCAGAATAACCAGGTTCCATCTTCCATGGCCTCCGATTCCCCAGCACACGAGCTCGGGCTAGTTCTCACTGGCTGGCTGGGACCTACACGTGAGTGAGAGCAGGGAGGCAAATGGATTGTGCAAGGCCTCATGAGATTGAGGCTCTGGACTATGGTATCATTTCTACTGTGTTCTTTGGCCAAAGTGAACCACAAGGCTGGCTCGGGCTCACACTGAAAGAGCACTCGATAGACTCAGGGCAAAAGAAATAAAAGTGAAGCCATTAAGTGAGGTCATCAGTATAGTCTCGCTGTCATCATGCCACTCTAATACCAGCTCATTACTGATGACCTTTCTCAGGACTGGGATGCCACTGAAACAGAGGGGGTCGAGGGGAAAACTCAGTTGATTGGCATAGAGTCTTTGAAAACTTAGGTTTCAATGTATGACATTTTTAGAACAGGTGAACAATGACATTACTGATTCTCTGTTTGACCATGCTTAAGAGAAACATTTTATCATTTCAAAGATGAATGCTGCAGGATACCCTTACACCCCAAAGTTAAGACTTAATGGATGCAAGATGCCCTAAGAAGTGAAATGTACTCCAGTCACACAGACAAACTAAATAAAGTCTGTCAAAAGACCAAAGCACAAAAGACAGAGCTGCTCATCTCTCTACCTGGTAGCCTCGCTTTGGGCATTGCATACCTATTGTTGGCCTCCTGTGTGGTTTGGACAGAATATTCCACCAGGAGAGCACATCAAAGATGTTTCTTTTCTTCTGTAGCAAGATCCATAGAAACTGTATTTGTTAGAACCCTTTGGTTATAAGTAACAGAAACAGCCTTGAGCTAACTATGGCATATAGAGGAAAATCAAGCATTAGAAGGATATAGGTTCCTTCTCAGATGCCAGGGAGACAAATGCACTGAGTTTCAGGAAGGCACTGAAACAGGACCAGGGGCCAAGATAGCATTCTCTTTTTTCTGGTCTGCATACTCTCTCTCTTTCTCTCTCTCCCTCTCCCTCTCCCTCTCTCCCTCTCTGATGATCATTTGCATTGCTTAGCCCATGTATTTGAAAACAGGTGGTGAAAAATGGCTATTCTATTGTTCCTACATTTCATTTTGTTTGTTTTCTTTCTAGTTGGGACTGAACTTGGATATTGAAGTCTAACTCCATATTCCTGAGAGCATCAATTTCATTGGTACAACGTTTGGTCAGATGGCCATTCTATCCAATTGCCTATGACCGCTTATGTGACTATAAACACACCTCCCAAGGCCCCTGCTTTACGGGTGAAGAGGGGCCCTGTACTGCTGCTTGGAGTTGCATAAGTGTGCCCTGAAAGGTCTTGTGACAGAAATTCTCCCTGGTTTTAAAAACAAGAGTTCACCTTAGGAGAAGAGAAAATAAATCTTTGCAAGGTCTTGAAAAGGCATTTGTTCAAATGGCTGCGTCTGTGCAGCCTTCCAGTCCTTTATAGAGCACAAAGGCTCTGCCCACTGGCAAGAAAGAATCAGCAACAGTTTATAACTATCTTTGTTTGGGGGACTCCGCCACAGGCTCTGAGTTCAGGTTGCTTGCTTAGGCACTTACTATTTGATTAATGGGGTAGGGGGTGAGAAAGTGAGGCCAAATGGGCCAATGGATAGAGAATTCATATGCAAAATCACTGCTATGGATAATTGTGTCTAATCTGACTGGGAAATTCTGAAAGCAGTACAGATCATACACCCAACACTTTCTAATTATTGGTTGGGGACTACTGGGTTGAGCAGGCATCGCTAATGCCCGGGCCCAGGCAGCCTGTTGCTTACAGAAAACACCTGCTCCATGAGCTAGCCCAAACTCACAGGCCCCCACATGAAGTTTCTGCATATGTACCATGAAGCAGTTGACAGCGATGCCCAGCGAGGGAAACGGAAGGGAGACACGGCAGTGTTAAGGCACGGGCACCAGCAAAGTCATGGGGGAAAAGACGTGAGCAGCATGTCTGCCTTGCAGAAGGCGAGTCAAAGGAGCAGATGGCTGGATGTGGAGTTCGAGGGAAGGAAAGGGAATGAAGAGGGCACAGGAGGATTGCAAAGCTCTTCCCCAGCTAAGGGACACAGGCAGAAAGGGGATTCAAAGAGGCCATTTTCTCCTCGGTAGGGTTGCCGGATACAAAGCAGAAGACCCAGGCACATGGGTATTTCATATTTCAAATCAACAATGGGAATTTTTTTCTTAGGGAATGTCCTATGGGAAACTCAAATGTAGCTCTCTGGACATGCAGAGTTTGAAGTGGCGGTGGAGAACAGAACAAATGGTGATACAGCTTCTACACGGAGGACAGAGGCCGGGGCTAAAAGCACACACCTGAGAGGTACTTGCTGGAGATGACTGATGTCAGGGGATCTGATAACCGCTGCACTTTGGGATCATTCAGACAGCTCTGAAAAAAAAAAGGGGGGGACTGATTATTAGAGATGCTG